>NC_046295.1:78657007-81306574 GCF_004115265.2 Rhinolophus ferrumequinum
GGCGGGAGACAGAGGAGGAAGCTGGGATGTGGGCAGCACGCTCCTTCCCTGGGCTGTCTCCACCTGTAAGGACTTGAGCTGGTTCCTTCTCAGCCTTCCTGTGTTGCGTGGACCACCTCCTCCAAGAGGCCCTCTCTGATCCTGCCCCACCCACGCAGACATAACCCAGGCTCCCGGACAGTTCCTGGCACATAGGAACTTGAAAGAGAGGCCCCTTCCCAATCCAGAATGTTCTAAACCCAAATCTGACCTTGTCGTCGCCCTGGTTGAAATCCCTCCCTCTACTGCCCACTGCCCTCAGGATAGAATGCAGGGTGTCACCTGGGCCCACAAGGTAGCCTGTGGGCTGGCATCACTGACCCCCACCCAGGTTCGGCTCACCCCATGGCCTGCCTCGCTCTGGGATCCAGGCGCGCTGTTTAGCTTTTTGTTCTTCACCTTTGGGCCTTCACACGTGCTGTTCCTTCTGCCATGAACACTCTTCCTTCACCCTTCACCCAGCCAATGACCTGCTTCTTCAGACCTCAGGTTCAATGCCCCTCTCCCACTCTGAGCTCCCACCAGCTCCCTTCTCAGTGAAACGCTCCCTGGGGTGCCTGGCAGGATCTCTACAGACAGCGGTTCACAACTATCCCCATGCCCAGCAAAAACCGTTTCCTGAGTGGACGAATGTGACTTCTCTCTCTGTGGCACCTCCCTCCCTGGCCCTTTGTCACTAATGTCACCTTGGGTCTCAGTCACTGTTTATGGTTTTCATCTGCCTGGCCCGTGGCCCTGTGTCCCCCAGAGGACCTCGGCGGGGCCTCAGCCTGGTCTCACGTTTCAGTGCCTCCCACCATTGCTGATGACCAGACAGAGTTCACTGTGACCAAGATGGCGCCTGTGGTCCTCACATGCCATAGCATGGGCGTGCCGGCCCCAGTGGTGTCCTGGAGCAAGGCGGGCACCCAGCTGGGGGTGCGGGGGAACGGCTATCGTGTCTCACCTTCCGGTAAGTAAGGGGGAACCACGGAGAGCTGCTGCTGAGGGCAGACTAAGGGAGCTGGGCAGACGGGTGAAAGCAGCCCACTGGGGCCACGTGGTAGAGCAAGAGGAAAGTTCAGGCCTGGCTCCGCCATTCCCTCGCTGTGTGACCTGGGAGCGCCCCCTTGCCCTCTCTGGGCCACAGTACCCCCATCCAGGCACTAGAATGTTGATACCCTTTAGTGGTTCCCTGATGCTAGTTGGCAAATCAGTGCTGGTTTGTGGCAAAGTGAGAGAAATAATAGCTGTGTGGGGGTTTCCGTAAACCTAGTTTTATCTCATTTGAAGGATTGTCCTTTGTGCTGAAATTGTGCTTTTCCTAATATTTTGGTGTTGAAAGTTTCTTTTACGAAATTAAGGTGACAGTAGATGGTGACTTTTGTTTATCAAAATAAAAGCTGGCAACTTCATGGGGAGTCAAATTGAATTTATTTGTTGGTTAGTTAGTGAAATCCTAATGTCTGACGACCACGGACCAGACTTACATTTTTCAAATGCTTCTGAAGCAGTAGATACCTTCCTTCTGACAAGTGGTTATGGGGAATCCCAACATGTAAAACAGCTGGAGTTCCAGATGGATCTGGGGCTGGTTTGGGGACTGTGCAATGGTCCAGAGTCCAGTGGGCCTCCCTCCCCTTGCCCACCTAGCAGGCCCTCAGGGCTCCCCGGAGGACAGTTCAGAAACCACTTCACTTAACTGCTCAGAAGCAGCCTGTGGTCTGGGAAGGCTAAAATGGTGTTCTTTGAGCACCCAAGGCCAAAGGACAGAGGGCAAAAGGAGGACAGAGGCAGCAGTAATCCAGGGGGCTTCCTGGAGGAGGCGAGTTTTGAGCAGAGCATGGCAAGAATAGCAGGGTGAGGCCTGGGGAGTGATGGGTGGGCCAGGGATTCCAGGCGGGGCAGTGGCAGATCGGGGAACATCACAGCTAGAAGGGTCTAAAGACCATCCTGTCTGATTCCTCATTATGCACATGGGGAACTGAGGCCCTCGGAGTGGAGGGGTCTTGCCCACAGTTATGCTCTGGGCAGGGAGCAGCGGCAGGCCTAGAACCCAGCTTTCCCCATGCTGCTTACCAATGGGCCGGGAGGCAGCCTGAGTGGCCTGGACCAGAGGCACCAGGGTATAAGAGCCCTGCCAGCTTCATCACCGAGGACGTCTGTCCCTGGTCCCTTTACCCCTCCCCTCTTCATGCCCCTTTCTCGCCCACAGGTGCTCTGGAGATCAGGCAGGCCCTCCCCATCCACGCCGGCCGCTACACCTGCACAGCCCGCAACTCTGCAGGCATGGCCCGAAAGCATGTGGTCCTCACCGTGCAAGGTAAGGGTCCCCAGGTCCTCTGGTCCAGACAGCCATGGCCCTTGGGGCAGGGGAGCAGGTGGAGAGCTAGAGGCAGGTGGGGCGGGGGAGCGAGGTGAAGACTGGGGTTCCAGATGCCCGGCCTGCCTCTGAGCTCACTCCCTGATGGGCCTCGGGAAGAGAAGAAGCAGCCCGCCTGCATCTTCTGTACCTAGGTCTCCAGAAGCCCCGTTCCCTTTAGCGCTTTTAGGCCCCTTGGTTCAAGTAGCCCGGGTGCTACGGCGTGCCCAGGAACCTCTGCAGCCCTGTTCCTTTGTAGCCACCCCCATGGTGAAGCCACTGCCCAGCGTGGTGCGGACCTTGGCGGAAGAAGAGGTGGTGCTGCCTTGTGAGGCCTCAGGTGTCCCCCGGCCAAGCATCACCTGGCAGAAGGAGGGGCTCAGCATCCCCACCGGTGAGTCTCTGCTGAGCCAGCGCCTGAGGGCCTGGGGGCCTCCTTCCTGCGGGGAGGTCCAGGAAGCCCCTGCGCCCTCTTCACCTTCTGCCTCCTTTCACCACCCAGAGCCTGAGAGTCTCCCTGAGCACTCGGTGGCTGGGTTTGGAGGTCGGGAAGGGGACAGCCTAGCTGGGCTCTGAGTCCAGCTTTTTCGCTCACTCTGTCCCCTCAACACCCTGTGACCACAGCGAGTCACCTGCTGCCCGATCAGACAGAATAGCCCATGCTGCCCCCCTGCCCTTCTTGGGGGTCCTGTGGTCCCAGCCACTGGCTCCCGGTTTCCTTCTACCCAATCCAGGATCCAATGCCCAGGTCCTACCCAGCGGACAGCTGCGGATTCTCCATGCCAGCCCAGAGGATGCTGGAAACTACTTCTGCATCGCCCAGAACAGCGCAGGCAACGCTGTGGGCAAAACTCGGCTGGTGGTGCAAGGTGGGCAGGGAGGGGGGTGCTGAGGTGGACCCAGTGAGCCAGGGGCTTTGAGGTTCCTGAGAGCCTGTCTCTTCTCTGCCTGGCTCTGTGCCCAGGTGGGGCATGTCCTTGTGTCTTCCCCTCCCCCAGCACTGCTTGTGGTTCGGGAAGGAATTGAGGGACAATCATCGTCTCCCATTCTGTGCAGAGGTCTGGCTTTAGACAACAACTCCAGCCCCCTCTGCCTCCCCCAGCCCCTTGTGGGACACTCGTCTGGTCATCCTGCCTTCATTTCGGTGTTCCGGTAGCAATAGCCATTTCTGTCCCTTCTGCACACACACATAGTTAAATGTGTTCTTCCCTTAGTTTGACCAATCATTATCCCCAGAGAAAAAGGAGACTGGCCCCAAACCTGCAAGGTATCCTGGAATATTCAGACCTGCTTTGACCCCAGGGCCTGCTCTGGTGCGTGTCTCAGTGGCTGTCCCTGCAGGCGGCTGTGTACGGCAGGGTTGGACTTGGGCTATGAGTCCAGAAGGGCTCCTGGCTCCACGCCTCCTCCCGGGCCTCCTTGTCCAGTGGGCGCCTCTTCCCTGTGGCCAGAGCATCGCTGCTGGTCACCAAGTCTGTCCCTCCAGTGACCTGCGCTCTGTCTCCGTGGAGCTCATCCCCTGAGCAGGGAAGCACACGGGCTTTGTGGTCTGGAGGCTGCCCCACAGGAGCCTGGTTAGGGAGGGCTCTCCTGAAGCTTTAGCCGTGTGCGTGCGTGTGTGTGTGTGTGTGTGTACACATGTGTGCAGTGGTGTCACCCTGTCACAGCTTCACCAAACTCAGGGGTGCCCCAATTGTCCAGACCATGGCCAATGGCTTATGTCCAGGGAGTCGATGGGAGCAGCAGACAGGGCTGGAAGAAGGGGCTGAAGGGCGTGCCAAGTGCCAAGGGCATGGGAGCCAGGGCAGCCCACCCCACGCCAGCCCCAGTCCCTGAGTGGACCTCCCTGTCCCCACAGTCCCTCCCATGATCAAGACTGGTCTCCCTGACCTGTCCGCCACCGAAGGCTCCCACGCCCTTTTGCCCTGCGTGGCCAGTGGCAGTCCCCAGCCTGACATCACCTGGGAAAAGGACGGCCAGCCTGTGTCGGGAGCTGAGGGCAAGTTCGCCATCCAGCCTTCCGGGGAGCTGCTGGTGAAGAACTCGGAGGTGAAGACACAGCCCCACAGAGCACAGAGGGGAATCGTATGAGTAGTAACACAGCAAACATCTACTGAGCACCCCCTGTTTGTCAGGCTCTGTGCCGAGTGCTTTTAATCCCAGGAACCTGGGGAAACAGGTGTTGTTATCCCAAAGCACAGATGAGGAAACTGAGCCTTAAAGTATACCCAGTTTCCCAAGACACGCTGTTCCCAAGAGGCAGACCCAAGATGTGAACCTGCACCTCCATGACTAGTTCCCGAGGGAGGGAGCTGGACCGGGGCAGGGGTATGGCAACAACCTTGTGTTCCCAAATTGCACCCGGCTGTTCTCAACTTCATGTTGATATTGACCTGAGCCAGGGGTCTGGGTGGGCCCCCCAACCCCCTTCCCGGTCAGCACTGATCAGATTCTGTAATTACAAAACGGGCCACTCTCTAGACGGACGTGTGGCTGCTAGTGGGCTCACCTGGAGGGGGTCACAGGGACCTGGGACCCTGCCGCACAGGAGGCCAGGTAGTGGAGTGGTGAGTGCACCGGCCTGCTGGAAAGCACTGTGGAACTTCTCTCAGAAAAGGCACCAGAAGCAGGAGCTGCCTCCAGGATGGTGTGAGCATGGAAGAGCTGGCGCAGGGCCGGGCACACAGTAGGTGCTTGGTAAATGGTCACTGTTACAGTGGCATGGTCAGGGCTTAGATTATGAAGCTGCAGAGCCACAGGAAGGCTGTGGTACAATGGTGAAGCCAGGCCGTATGCTAGCTGTGTGACCTTGGGCAAGTCACTTCACCTCCCTGGGCTGGCTGCTCCATGGGAACCTACAGGAGAGTGGGTCCCCGGGAGCATTCTGGTCCATGCCGGGGGTGGGGGCAATTCTCAGACTGACCCCTCCCTTTACTCGCAGAGCCAGGATGCTGGTACCTACACCTGCACAGCTGAGAACCCTGTGGGCCGTGCCCGCCGCCGTGTACACCTCACCATCCTGGCACTGCCCGTCTTCACCACCCTGCCTGGGGACCGCAGCCTGAGCCTCGGGGACAGGCTGTGGCTTCGCTGTGCCGCCCGGGGCAGCCCTACCCCCCGCATTGGCTGGACTGTCAATGACTGGCCAGTCACAGGTCTGGGACTGCTAGAAGGCCGGTGGATGGGCACCTGGGACCCTGAGGTAGAGGAGGGTAGGCCAGTGGGGACCCCCCAACCTAGTGGAGAGGAAGTGGGTTTTAGTCGGTGCTTTGGGTTCTGGGTCTCCAGGCTTGGCCCTGTGCAAACCCACATGTGGCCATAATGTGACCAGTCACATATCAGACCTGGTAAGAAGCCACCTGCAAAAAAGACTCAACCCTGGAGACATCAGGACCAGGAGAGGGGCCTGAATTCCGGCCCAGCACTGCTGTTCCCATTGTGGGCCCCTCAGCAAACTTCTTTCCTGGGGGTTCTGTCTCTCCACCTGGGCCCCAGATAATATTTAGGGAGGCACAGGACCTGCAGGGTATATAGTAGGTGCTCAATAAATGTCTGCCGAATCACTAAACTAAAAAATCACTGCAAAATGATCTTTTCAGTCCCTCCTAAAGCCATGAGAAGGCTTTCCCCCAGCATTTTGTGGGGAGGGAGTGTGGGTGAATGACTCAGCTTCTCTGAGCACAGCGTTTTCATCTTAAAATGGAGATAACAGGGGTCCTATGGGCAGGATGCTTTAATTAGGACGTGCGTGTTAACAGGCCCCCCAAACCAACCCCTGTCCACTCTTCAGACTCACGATGTGGACCTGAAAATGAAAAAGGACAGGTTCTTCAACCACATCCTCCAATATGGCCTGTGCCTCCCCTGGGTCAGGCTTTCACTAGGGGGAAGAGCCACCTGTTTTTTGTGTCTTTGTTAAGCACCTGCTGGGTACTCAGGTGCTGAGTACTCAGCACCTGCTAAGTACTCCGGGCAGGAGGTCCCTGGCACTCTGGGCTCAGAGTCCTCTGGGATGTCTCTTTCTCTGCCACAGAGGGGGTGTCTGAACAGGACGGAGGCAGCACGCTGCAGCGGGAGTCAGTCACCAGAGAAGACAGTGGGACCTACACCTGCTGGGCCGAGAACAGAGTGGGCCGCGTGCAGGCGGTCAGCTTTGTCCATGTGAAGGGTAGGGTGTGAGCCATATGACCTTTCTCTCATGAACTCAATCTATTGGGTTTTCTTTGAAAGTCTGTGAAACTGGCCTCCTGATCTCTGAACTAGTACTTCTCCACCCTGGCTTTGCATTAGAATCTTCTGGGACTTTCTAAAATACTGAGGCCCAGGTCCTACCCTGACTCAGTAAACTTGCTTCTCTGAGGTGGAGCCCAGCATCAGTATTTTTCACACTCCCCACATGACCCAGCGACAGGTAGAATTGAGATCTGACAGCTCAGCTTACAGCTCTACTGTCATCTGGACGGTGCCAGTGTGGGAGGTGGGCATGAGGGCCAGGGCACTCCGGCAGAAAAATGTATGAAGCTTGCCCGTTGTCCGCTGCTCAGCCAGGAGCGGCACAGTAACCCTCGATGGATGACACCATGACTTAGTTTGCTCAACTTCAGGATGGGTGGGGTGGGGTTTGATGGAGAGCAATGAGCAGCCAAAGGCACCAGGACACCACTGCAGCTGTTGGTAGAGTCAGCCTCAGGAAAGCAGGAAGGATAGAAACTGGTACAGGCATCCAAGAGTGGTTTAAGCTTTGCATGATGTGAGGATCAGGGACATCTTAGGGTGGCTGTGTGCAACGGACGTGTTCTAATGATCACGTGTTCCTTGTTATCCAAAGTCCCCGGCAAGTACTCTGCAGCTAGATAATCTATGACAGTGTGTATATGACACTCAGACCACAGCTTTCCCTCCTGTGCCTGTCTCAGGCATCACTAATCAATCACAGCACTAGTCCCACTCAGCTTCAAATCCTTCTCAGCACAGTATTCCTGGCAGCTGCTGCTAGTCTATTTCACCTGACCCACGACATGACAGCTATTTGCCATCCATGACGCATTGACTATACACAGCCAGACTGGGCCAGCAGGAGCCTCTGTAGGCCCCTGGGGTCTGGCAGGCAGGCCTTTGGTGACAGGATCACGGGAGGCTGAGCCTGAAGGGAACTTCCTTTCTGACCCCTTATCTGATGTCACCTTGTACAGAGGCTCCTGTCCTACAAGGAGAAGCCTTCTCCTATCTGGTGGGACCTGTGGGGGGCAGCATCCGACTGGACTGTGTGGTCCATGGAGACCCAGTGCCCAACATCCGCTGGATCAAAGATGGCCTCCCACTGCAGGGCAGCCGTCTCCGGCACCGGCTGCAGAATGGCTCGCTGACCATCCGCAGGACAGAGGCAAGGAGGGGCCTGGCACCTTGGGTGGGGCCATCTGGGACAACCCTAGGCTTCTTGTGATTGCTCAAGAGGGTTCTTTAGGTTGGCACCACCCTCTACAGTCTGCAGAGCACTTTCCTGCCTGTTACCCAGAGACTCCGTGCACTAACTAGGGTGATCTCCAGCCAGTGACCTAACTTCTCTCTGCCTCAATCACACCATGCATTCAGTGAGGCTACTAATTGTTTCTACCTCACCAGTTTACAGGGAGAAATCAGTGAGACGACCCCATACCAGGTATTTAAGAGTAACTGGCCCCTGGGTACTGCCTATCAATGTTTTTAATAACAATCCCAAGGGCAAGGTGGACAGGTAAGAGTGCCCCATTTTACAGAGGAAGACACTGAGGCTCAGAGAGGCCCACAACCAGTAAGCACCCCAGGCAGGACTGCACCCCAGCTCTCCTGACTCCCACTTCATGCTCTTTCCCTGGGCACTGCGGCAGCCCCCACTCACCTGCCTTTCTATGTCCCAAGTCCCACTGGTCATACAGACATCCACAATTCGGTGCCGTCAAGCTCGTGTTAGGGGTCCTTGACCTTGCCCGTTTGGGAGCCTGTCTCTAGATAGTAATAATCATAGGACTGGTAGTAATAGCAGCAATAATAATGGCAGCTGTGACCTGAGGATTTACCGTGGACCAGGCTCTGGGCCTCACACTTAATGAGTATGATTTCATTTGATGCTCACAACAATCCTAGCAGTTATTATCCCCATTTTAGAGATGGGGAAACTGAGGCTCCAGAAACATGATGATGTCCTAGTAATGGGTTCAGTATGGCAAACAGCGGAGCCGAGATTCAGTGTTATATCCGTCTGACCCCCAAATCTACACTCTTAATGGCATGCTGCTGCCCTCTGATGGTCCCTTGGGAGCGGCTCCCAGGGTGCCATCTGGGTGTGGATAGTGGTGGCCTCAGGCTACCCCCAGCTCCAGCTCATGGCAGCGCTGCCCCTCAGAAGTGAATCTGAGCCAGTGTTCCTCCTGAGTCCCGTGACTGTCCACGTCGTGGATAGCCTGGGGAAAGAGCTTGCCTCTCACTAGGCTGGGGAAATGCTGCAAACCGCCTCCCCTCCGGAGACTGGCGGTGCACACAGGCCCAGTAAAAGGCCTGAGAAAGCGTGCCATTCAGATACCTGCTGTCTACCTCGGTGTTTCTCACACTTTTCAATCATGAACGCTTATTTCAAGGACTCCCGAATAAGGTGCCTTGGAGCGGTAACACTTCAATGTGCGCAGTTCGGAAGAGACAGGTCTAAATCATGCTTTAGCAGCGTGGGACTCCACGTAGGGCAGCGAGTCCATACCCTTAGTCACCACCACCTCCGGGTTGCTGGTGTGAAAGGGGCTGGATTCTCTCTGGACGTCTGCTGACAAGTGGCCACGGAGGCCCTTCTGATGAGCCCTTGTGAGGAGGCCACGAGCCCCCGGCTGCTTTAGGCTCTGAGCGCTTCCTGTGAAATGGGTCTTGCTCCAGCCGCCCTTCTGTCCAGCTGTCCCGAGCTGCTCCCTTCTCCTTCGTTCTCCTCTCCTGAGCATTGTGTTCTCCCTCCTATGCCTACCTGCAGATGGACGATGCGGGACAGTACCAGTGCCTGGCAGAGAATGAGCTGGGCACAGTGGAAAAAGTGCTGGTGGTCGTGCTGCAGAGTAAGTCTCCCTCCCCTCTCCCGGGCCCTGCGCGGGGACAGTGTGAAGTGGGCGCTTAGGGGAGAGCTGTGGCTGCAGCCACCCAGGCTGTCTGATAAGAACGGAGCGCAGCGAGGCAGGGCTGGGTGGGGACTTGCAATCCTTTTGCAAATACATATTCAGAACACAGAATTGAAGTCCTGTGCAATGTTTCCTAGGGTATAAGGGGAGTTAGCTCGGGGCTAATGACCACCTGGGAGCCAACAGCCAGGCCTGGGGGGACCATGTATTCAAAACTCAAACCTATCGTTGAGATCATAGTAACAGCTCTTGGATCTGCCCAGCAGCTTGTGGTTTACAAAGCACTCTCTGAGACTCAGAGTAGCCAAATATTTCACAAAAGACATAAGCCTGCAAATTCAAGAAGCTGAGAAAAACTCAAACAGCTGAGATAAACTGCAAGAAGTCTGTACTCAGACACATCACAATGAAACTCGCTGAAAATTAAAGACAAAGGACACAAGGCTCCATCCATGCCTCTGAGTGTGGCTGTGGAGTAAGTCACAGCTCAGGCAATTTTGGGGGGTGATCAGGAAAGGCCTTGCTGATGGGGTGACATTTAAGTTGTTTTTGAGGTCTGACTGATGAGAAGGAGGCGTCCGGGTGACAATCTGGGTGAATTTGTTTGAAGCAGGAAGAATAGCAAGTGCAAAGGCTGTGACACAGCAAGAAGCCACACTTGTTTCAATCCTTGTGGTTAAGAGGGCGGGTTCCGGACTCAGGCCACTTGGGACTGTTATTGGATCGGCCATCTGCTTGGTGAACTTAGGCAAATCATTTAATTCCTTTCTGTAGTACTTAAGTTTTCTTATCTTTATCGTAGGCCTAACGATAGAACAGGTGTCATAAGAAGTTGTGCGGCTTAAATGCTTAGCACACAGTGGCCTGACACATACCGTGTTTCCCCGAAAATAAGACCTAGCCGGACAATCCGCTCTAATGCGTCTTTTGGAGCAAAAATTAATATAAGACCCAGTGTTATGTTATGTTATGTTATAAAACCTGATCTTATAGTAAAATAAGGCTGAGTCTTATATTAATTTTTGCTCCAAAAAACGCATTAGAGCTGATTGTCTGGCTAGGTCTTATTTTCAGGGAAACACGGTAGTAAGCAAGCAATCAATAAATGCCACCAATTATTATTGTTTTCAAACTTTTAATATTCGTTAAGATTGGTTTTTCAAACCACTTTTTTGAGATATGATTGATGTTAAAAAAAAAAAAATTTCAGACAATTTTCAAGTCGCCCACAGCTGTCTCATTTTCAGGTTCTCATTCAATGTCTGGTGGGCCCCCTGGTCTCCTCACCCAGGGCCACCACCTCAAGCCGGCAGAGGTGCCAGTTCCCCGTGTGCTTCCCACTAGTCCTGCTCCTTTCCCTGACAACACCCTGGTTTCTCAGAGTACACTTGCATCCGCTACTGCAAATCAAGGCGGTCCCTTGTGAGAGCAAAACTGCTGTGATGACCAAAGTGGGGTGGAGAGGGCGAGGGGAGCAGCCCCGGCAGGAAGACCCCACACTTACCCAAATTCCCAGACGTCTTCATGGTTAAAGGGTTCTCAGTTTGTTTCCCTTTAGTTGATTTCTAGAGCCCCGGCACTGTTGGTTTGGACACTGTTGTCAATTGTCGTGCTTGTTTTTTGAGGGAAGCTGACTCTTGCCTCACTCAGCATGGCCGAACGATCGTTGACTTGGACGTAAATGGAATCCTGTCATACGTGCTCTGTGTCAGGCTCCTGGTGCATGTCATTGTTTGGGAGATTGTACGTGGAATTCATTTGTTCATGCACGTAGCCGTATGCTTTTCCACTATGTGGATTATACCAAAACGTAGTTATATATTCTGCTGTAGGTTAGTCTCCAGTGAGGGGAAGATATGCGGTGACATTCTTAGGCATGTCTGTCGGTGAACATGCACACATGTCTCCTTTCTGCCTCTATATTTTATAATTTGTCTAAGTGAATATGTAGCACTTAAATATACAAAAATAATACAATGTTCCTAAACACTGCCCTGGGGCTTCCCACAGGTGGCCCGGTGTTCCAGGTGAAGCCCCAGGATGTAACAGTGAGATCCGGGGATGATGTGTCCCTGCGATGCCAGGCCACTGGACGGCCAGTGCCCACGGTGGAATGGCTGCGTGCGGGCCAGCCCTTGCAGGCCAGCCGGCGGCTCCAGACCCTGCCAGATGGGAGCCTGTGGCTGCAGCGAGTGGAGACTAGGGACGCGGGCACATATGAATGCGTCGCTCACAACCTCCTGGGCTCTGCCACAGCCCGGGCTTTCCTGGCTGTGAGAGGTACGGGGCATCCCTGCCCAGACCTTTCTGGACAGAGGCGGGATCACTTGTAAAATGGGGATTTGTGTGTTGTTTGTGTGGGACCTGGCCCACTGCCCTGCCGGCTCCTTGAGTCTTCTCTTTACTTAGAGTCACAAACTTCAAATGAATGAGCTGGGAGGGGCTATTCATCATCATCTGATCAACCCTGCTCTATACGCTTGGGAATCTGAGGCTCTGAGGTGCTAAGTGTTGGCAGCTTGTGTTGGACAGGGGACCCTGGCTCGTCCAGCTTACCTGGCACAGATACGTGTCCTCCCTTTGGACACGCCACAGCCCTGGGAAGTAGGCAGAGTGAAACAGGGGACTCCATGAGGTTGCTATGAAAAGTCTGTGGCTTAGTGCTTGTCCCACGCTTTCCTGGCTGTGTGCTGATTACTGTTGCTAACCCCTGTCATCTCGGGTCTCCTCAATCAGCTCCCTTCTCCCTTGGGTCAGACCGAACATTAAAATCGAGAAAACGATTATCCTGAGAAACCACAGTAAAGTGACTCACACTGACTAACGGAAAGTCACTGAATATTATTTCTGTGCCTCTCTGAAGTGAATACTCCATATTTGTGGCTTTGTGTCTCCATCCCTGTCCACGGCAGACATCACTAATCTATCACTGCACACAACATCAGATTCCTTCTCCATAGAACCCTTTTCCAGGCAGCACCTTGGGACTAATTGGAACTGGGACTTGACACTCTGCCACTTGAAACCCCACTTGAAATGCACTGCCAACCAACTGTGGGACCCTTTCTGGCCCCTGGTCTCCTCCTGTCCTATAGGCAGGGCTAGAACACGAAGACATGCAACTCTGGAAATTCAGTGGTCCTCTGACACCCAACCACAGATGGTGTCTCTGGAGCAGGTCGGAGTAGACCCTCCCTTCATTTCAGAGCTTGGCGCCACTTCTTACCCTCTTCCATTGAAAAGCCCCCAACCCAAACCTCAGAGCTCTGAACATGGCTACTGTGTTCATTTCCTGTGGCTGCCATAACAAGTACCACAGACTGGGTGGCTTAAGCAACAGCAATTTATTGTCTCATGGTTCTGGAGGCTGGAAATCTAAGATCAAGGTGTTGACAGGGCCGGTTCCTTCTGAGGTCTGTGATAGGGAATCTATTCCATGCTTCGCCCCTAGCTTTTGGTGGTTTGCTGTTTGGTGTTCCTTGGCTCACAAAGTCGTCACTCATCCCTGTCTTCATGTTCATGTGGCTTCCCTGTGTGCATGTGTGTGTCCAAGCCCCCCCCTTTTTAGGACACCCATCACATTAGCTTAGGGCCCACCCTCCTGACATCACGTTAACTTAGTTACCTCTGTACAGACCCAATCTTCAAACAAGGTCATATTCTGTGGTCCAGGGGTTAGCAATTCTGCATCTCTTTTTAGAGGGACACCCCTAAAAACATTAGCAGCCTTCTTACTTTTTAAATGGAAACAATTATTTTTTTACTTCATGTATGTTAATTGTAGAAAGGCCAGATCATTTAGAAAAATCGGTGAAGAAAAAGTAAGTATCAATTATTCCCCATGATTCAATTATCAGAAATAGCTTTGGCAATTATGATTTGTGGTATATCTTTCTCCACTTTTTTTTATTTGAGTATAAAGAGGTATACATTTTTCTCTTTACAAATGAGATCGAATTTATAGGCTGTCTTTACAATCGGCCACTCTTACTAACTCTGTCTCAGACAACATTCCATGACAATAAACCTAGTCCGTACTTCTTTAATGGTTTCCTATTGCTCTATAGGAACATTTTTAAAACTTAATTGTTGGATTTGTTAAATATGCAACAGGGTTTTTTTCCAGTTCCCCCTCCAAAACCACGCTGTAGCACATATCTTCGTGTGCTGGCCTGAATATTGCTGTAGGGTACATTCCTTCCAGGTGCGTTGCCAGGTAGAAGGTGTGTAAAGGTTTTGAGGCCCCCTAACTATGGACTTATCTCTCTCCCTCCTTTACCTTCAGTCTTGGTGGTGGGGCATCCTGACCTGGTGGGAGACAAGTCACCCCATGTCTGACAAAGTCAACAGTGGCTTGTCATTCCTGGCCTCCAATTTTTTGTCCCCTTCTTAAGTTGCCAGGGGCCATGCTGCTGCCTTCTTATCTGCAGCTCCCAATTCCTTTCTCATCCCTTTATTACAAAGCCAGGAGTAGGTTCAGTGGCCTTTTCCTGTCCCTGCCATAAACCCAGAGCATCAGATATTGACAAGAGACATCCCAGATGGGCATCAAATTTCATCACCCCCCAGTTATGGGCTGCAGGAAATGACATTGCTTCCTGGAATCCAAAATTACCCAGCCCCCTGATTTACCCATTTAGGGTCCTGGCAGTACAATGTTCTATGTTATTTTTCTTAACAGATCCCGGGCAGTTTGTTGCTAATTTCCCCTGAGAGCCAGTGAACGGAGAGGCAGGCTAGCTTCTGTCTCTCGCCCCCTGGAATGCCATCTGTCCAAATGAGACAGCTGGCCCATTAGCCAGAGGAAGCACCCCCCCAAGCCCATGCCCTCCATTTGATTAGTGCCCAAGAGCATGTGCTTGCAGACTGCCTGGCGGCGCCTGGAAATCCAGCCCACCCCAGCCAGGACAGCTGCAGGGCGGCGGGACCCAGGGCCACTGCTGGAAAGGGGGTCGTTCAGGTGGTGGCATTCAATTCCTGGCTTGGTGCCCTGCCCCTCAACCCTCGTCCCCCCAGCAGTCCCTGCCATCATGGGCTCCTGGTGTCTTAGAACCCAACGGGTTTTTGGCGTACCTGTGATCCCACCTCTTTGTTTTATAGATAAGCCAACTCAAGTGTGGCTTGGGGGCCTGACTCACCCAACTTTCCAAGAAGGCGATGGCAGGGCCAGAATTAGAAGCTGGTGCCATCACCCATTAGCTGTGTGCCCTTGGGCAAGTTACTTCACCTCTCTGAGCCTCAGATTACTGCTTTGTGAAATGGGTAACAGTACCTGCTTATACTGAGGGCACGGAGGTGGATAGTATCGCTATTGTTCTCTTCCTTCCTCCCAGAGGAGCCCCGGGGGGGCCGGGGTAGCGTGATTGGGGTCATCAATGGCCAGGAACTTGGCATGGCCACCCTCAATACCAGTGTGCAACAGGAGGCACGTTCTGGGGTCACCACCATCAAAAGCAGCATCAGCCACATCCCTGCGAGTGTGGGTAAGTGGATCTGAGTCTCCTGTCTCTGGAGACCCTCCGACCCGTGCTAGAGCCAGGAGGAGACAAAACCTGTGTTCTGAGGCTTGCTCCTGGCCTGATTCCCAGAGGAAATCCAACTGCCTCTAAGAGCAAAGTCCAAGCCAAAGTGAATTCGGGGACAGGCCACTTCCTCCCCACCCCACACCCCCCAACAAAGCAAAATGACTGCATTGAAAATCAGACCAAGAGCATGTGAAATGATCAAACCGTGTGAATGCAGGTCAGGTCATGAACTTGAAGCCACAGACTGCTATGGGAGGTTTTCTTCCACCGTTAGAAAAGTGAAGGCATCACCAGTAATGATTAAGGGATGTGGGCACGAGGGGACTAAAGGGAGAGTCAGAGAGAGTGAAATGAGCTGGAAGGCCCAGAGAACAAAGAAATGTCCACTTGCAGACAGATTCACAAAATAGCATGTCCTAAGCAAATGGAATGTTCTGGAGGGATGTTGCAGACCCTGTCGTAATGGACCCGGCTGCCTCGCCGTTCCCAGGGCACCCTGCTTCCTTTCGTGGGGGTCCAGAGCAGGGAGAGGGCAGTGCTGACAGGGTCTTTCCTAAAAGCAGCTCCTCCAAGGCTGCCCTGGACCACAAACCTGTGTGAACAGTGTGGGGTCTTTGGCTGGGGTTGGGGGGGTCACTCAGTGCTGGCTGTCAGCAGAGAGTGAATGAAGCAAGATGCTGCCCAGATGTGGCCGCCTCCTCCAGCTGCAGGAGCTAAAGCCGTGGAGAAATGTCTGGGCCCCAAACCAGGTGGGCCAGGCTGTGTCTAGTGGAAACAGGCACGGAGAGGTTGAGAAGGTTCTGCTCCCATGTGTGGGGCCCAGCTGGCTCCCCTGAACCTCAGTTCTCTGACATCTCTCTTCCAAGAGCCCGCAGTTGAGCTGAGAAGCTCAACTGTCAGGACCCCAAGTGAGTGGGGTTTCCCTTTCCCTAGTCCAATGCCCCACCCACTCCAGGAGGAGGGCTGGGCATTGTGGGACATTCTGAAAAATCCATGTCCAAGGCAACTTGGGGTTCTTTATTTCAAAGTCAGTGGTTTAGAACAATCCTCCTTCTCCCACGCTCTTCTGGAAGGGGTCTGCAAGGCAGGAGACTTGGTTAATTTTCAACTCGGTCCAGCATGAGTGTATAGTGACAGTCTTTGCATCCCAGGCTCTGTAGTGGCCCAGTAGCCCTCAATGTTTGTGGAATTGAGTTGAATATCAACAAGTTACATGCATTTCTTTGTATAAACATATTCTGCTAATTTTCACGACTCCTCCAAGAAGTAGATACTGGTCTTTACCACTTCGCAGGTTCTGATCCAATAGCTGGTCCAGGTAATCTCGGCACTGAGTATGGGTGAGGAGGGAAGGGGCTGAGCTCTCCTGGGGGTAACAGGGAGCCACAGAAGGACCTTCAGCAGGAGACTGGCTGCCTCAGCATCCGGCCCTCACCTGGCCTCTGTGCCCCGCCCTATCCAGGGCCTCTGATGCGGGTGCTCGTGGTCACCATCGCCCCAATCTACTGGGCGCTGGCCGGAGAGAGTGGAGACGCCTTGAACGGCTACTCGCTGACGGGTGGCAGCTTCCGGCAGGAGTCACACATGGAGTTTGCCACAGGTGAGTGGGGTCTCCCCCAAGGTGGGCCAGGTGGAGCGGGGCCTGAGCCCAGGGCCTGTCCCTGGTGGTGACTCCAGGCTGGACGGGGATGGATTGCAGGGGAGCTGCTCACGATGACCCAGGTGGCCCGGGGCCTGGATGCCAATGGCCTCCTGCTCCTCGACGTGGTGATCAATGGCGTCGTCCCCGAGAGCCTAGCTGATGCAGATCTCCAAGTGCAGGTGTGGGGTGAGCCCTGGGGTGACAGAGAATGGGACATCCTGCCCACAGCGATTCCTTAGGAGCCAGGCCCACTTTCCTTCCTGGCACCCCAGCCGGGGCTGGGGCAGGCTTGTCCTTGGACATAGGGGAGAATTAATGGGAAGATCCTCTGGGCCCAGCCTCTCGGGGACACGTGTCATCCCCACTCAATAGGTGAGAACGCCAAAGGGCAGTGACCCGTCCAAGGCCGCCCAGCTGGTTGGAGGAAGAGCTGAGAGGCCCACCAGGTCTCCCCCAGCATCCTATGGGGGGGTGAGGGTCCCAAGTCCCAGGTCACTTGGAAGTTGACATCCCAGATGTTCTTCCTCTAGGATTTCCAGGAGCACTATGTGCAGACGGGCCCCGGCCGGCTCTTTGTGGGCTGCACGCAGCGCTTCCTGCAAGACAGCCTGCCGGTGTCCCTGCACTGCAACCACAGCATCCAGTACGACGCGGCCCGCGGCCCCCAGCCCCAGCTGGTGCAGCACCTGCGGGCCTCCACGATCAGCTCGGCCTTCGACCCCGAGGCTGAGGCCCTGCGCTTCCAGCTCACCACAGCCCTGCAAGCCGGTGAGGGCCCCGTCCTGTCTCCACCCCCTACTGCCCCCACTGAAAGCCCAGGTGACAGCCCACCCCTGCATCCCCTGATCATGGATCAGAGACTTGGGACTGAGACAGCTCACCTCCTTGCTCCCATCCATGCATCCATACCCCAAGTGGGACATGGCTGTTTGGGCCACTCCTCTTCAAACCCTCCAGAGCTTTTCCGCAGATTCCCAAAGGGAGGTTCAACCCCTGTCCCCCAGGCTTCAAGACGACTCATACCCCACCCTCTTCCCAAGGTTGCCTGCACCAGAGCCCCCACCTAGGGGGATGGCAGCCACTCTTGGAACCCCTGGAGACTCGCATGAACAAGCCATATATTCTCAACCAATGGGTGCTAAAAATATGCCTGTTACTGTTATTTGAGGTGCCAACATGTTTTTAACATTGAACATGGGACAGTGGTAAAAGCACAGCTTTGCAGTCAGGCAGACCCTGGTTCAAACCCGGCCGCCCCACTTCCTGGCCGTGAGACCTTGGGGGCAAAGCCCTGGCCCTCTCGAGCCTCCATGTGCCCACCTGACATGGCATGGCCTGGCTTGCAGGGTGTTATGAGTAGGGTGCTGTCTCTGAAACGCTCACCCTGCACCCAGTGACTGCTTTATTAAGGGTGCCATCCTTCCGATAATTCAGGCAGTCTGACTACCTTCCCGTCTCCAGAACAGTCTGCCCCCACCCCGGCTTGGGCTTGCTGCCCCCGTCAGATGCCCTCACTTACCCATAGCTGGTGGCCACGTTTACTTCTCTGGATCCTCAGGAGCACCGTTTTACATGTGTGGTCCCCCTGCTTTGTACTTGTCACTATGATTGCTCCTGTCTACCATCCATGGTCTGGCTAGCCCCCCATGAGCACCTCATGGCGTGACCCCCAGCCAAGGCCTCTGACACACTGGGCTGGGTGGGAATGGACTCACTGACTCACTGGGCACCAGCCAGGCTCAGGACAGGGACTGCGCACCTGGCGGAGGGGACCTCAGCCTGGCCAAGCTGGCGGGAGGGGGCGATGAGCCTGGGTGATGGCCAGGGCCGTTCTTCGTCCCCGGGCGTCTTAGGGCCTGTCTTCTTTGCCTTGCAGAAGAGAATGAAGGTAGCTGCCCGGAAGGCTTTGAGCTGGATGCCCAGGAAGAGTTTTGTGTGGGTGAGCACCCTCTCCCCACCCTGGCATAGACAAGGGAGTCCTCTCAGCCTGGGATGGACGAGCTGTCAGGCCAGCTGGCAGGGTCCTGTGCGTGCAGACCACCAGCTCTCCCCACCCCCCATACAGGGACCAGTGCTCGGGCGGCTCGGCCCCTGTTCCCACTCCTGCCATAACACACCTGGCCGCTTCTCCTGCTCCTGTCCAGCTGGCTTTGCCATGGCCGGGGACGACAAGAACTGCAGAGGTGGGGGGGGAGGCCAGTGGAGGGGACACATTGGGCCTGGCCCAGGTGTGTGCAGGACCCTGGATGAGGGGCATACACTCAGGGAACGGTCTGTTCCTGAGGGCACTGGATGCCAGCCTGGGGGTTCCCATGCCCTGTTCCCACTGGGAACTTCCTGTTATGAGGGCCACAGACGGGAAAGGTCAAGTGCTGAGGGGTGATGGGGACCTCCAAAGACATACACGTGACCATCGTGTACTCATGGCACGCGTAGCCGCCGAGCCCAGGCACGGCCTCAGAAGCTTGCCCTACGCTCAGCGACCATTTCTAGTCAACTGGCTGGAAGTGAGCTGACACCCATCTGCCCCGCTGGTCTACACGTCCCCTCAGTGGAGTTGCTAGACAAGAAATCTGACCCTGGGACACTGTCCGGATACTGACCACCCCTCGCCGTCAGCGTCCCTCCACTCCCACCAGTGGGACCTGGTGCTGCCACGTCTCTGTTGGGAGCCCATGGGTCACTGTCTGCAACCTCACATTAGATACCACCCTCGGCTCCCTTGGGGTGGACTCTGTGTTTCTAGGGGTCCCGAGATGGTGGACAGAGCTAGCAGGAGGGGTAGGCCCTAGGGACAAAACCTGTGTGGGGAGGCTGGGCCAGAGTCAGGTGGTGAGGGCGCCTGGGGCATGCATTCATGTAGCCCCTGTTCCCGTCGTCCCCAGATGTGGACGAGCGTGCCTGGGATATGGCATTTGCCCAATGGGACAGCACTGTGTGAACCTGTGTGGGTCCCGTCGCTGCCTCCCTGACTGTGGGCCTGGCTTTCGAGTGGCCACTGATGGGGCTGGTTGTGAAGGTGACAAGGGCACAGTGTGGGGTTGCCCAGACTCCTGGGAACCCAGCTGTTGGCAGGATTCAGCAGAGGGGGTGCTGTGTGTCACTAGGACGCTAGGCCTTCAGGGAAATGGGCACTCTCTTGACAGAAGGAGTGCAGTGAGGCCAGGGAGAGAACCTGCGCTGGCCTCAAGAGGTCTGAGCCCTGGTGGCCTGGCTGCTGGCAGCTTAGTCCCTCTGACAAGGGTCTCCTTTCTGGGCCTCAGGCTTGGCATCTGTCCGATGCAGGTGGACCAGGTCAGGGATGGCAACCATATGCTACACCTGCCACTTCTCTTGTTTCCCCTCCTGGGTGGTGGCCCAGCCTAGAGACAGCCCCTGAATCCTTCTCAACACAGTTTCTCCAGCAGCCACTGTGAATCAGTTGCAGCTGACCTGTGAGATGAAATCTACGTGTTTCCCTGAAAATAAGACCTAGCCAGACCATCAGCTCTAATGCATGTTTTGGAGCAAAAATTAATGTAAGACCCAGTCTTATTTTACTATAAGACCAGGTCTTATAATATAATATAATATAATATAATATAATATAATATAATATAATATAATATAATATAATATAATATAATTGTGGGTCTTATATTAATTTTTGCTCCAAAAGACGCATTAGAGCTGCTTGTCTGGCTAGGTCTTATTTTCGGGGAAACACAGTAGGTGCCACCCTGGATGGGTGACCTGTAGGGTCCTTCCTGCTCCGATATTCTATGGTTTCACAATCGTGGGTCTTCCTGATTCCTCCGAGAGAAGCCATGCGTGGTGGGGGGAAGCATTGTGGCACTTGAGCTCAGAACAGGCAGTCATCCTGCTTTAGTGGCTGCAGGGCCCTCAGAGCCTCCTGACTCTAGGGCTCTCCCGCCTGCTGCCCTCCTTCTCTCCTCCCTTCCATCTTCATTGGTTTTTTTTAGCTCTTCCCATGTACCTGGCTCCTAGACACTTTACATGCGGGACCCAATTTCCTCACCACAACCCCATGAAAAGACCCCATCCTGACCCCTCTTTACAGATGAGGAAACTGAGGCTGAGAGATAGAGTTACTTGCTCAAGGACCAAGAGATATGGCAGAGCTCGGTCCATACCCGGGACTCTACCTCCAAAGCCCCTTCCTTCTTTTGAACCCAAAACGTTTTTACCCTGCAAAGCTGGTAGAATTGGGGTGGGGGTGGCAAACATTGGCATTCCACCTGGTGGCACTGACGTCGGAGAAGGGGGCAGGATGAGGCTCAGAGGTGGAGAGGCACCTTGGGGGAGGGGCTCTGAGCTCAGCCCTGCCCCTGCCCATGCCCCTGTCTCCCCAGATGTGGATGAGTGTCTGGAGCAGTTGGATGAATGTCACTACAACCAGATCTGTGAGAATACCCCAGGCGGGCACCACTGCGGCTGCCCCAGGGGGTACTGGAGCCAGGGCCCCAGCCTGCCCTGCCTAGGTATGGGGGCACCCACCCCTAGTTGGGACCCTAGCCAGCACCCCTGGCTCAGGGGCAGGGAGTGTTTACGACAAGGACAATATTCTGTGAATAAGCAAAGGGCAGCCAGCGCTGACTGCGTGCTCACCATGGGCCTGGATCCATGCTCTGCCCGCTCCAAACCTCGCCTCTCCCCTGCAAGGTCAACTTCCAAAGGAGCCCAAAAGGAGGGTGGGGAGAAGTGGGTGGGTCTCAGAGAAGCTTAGGAGGTAGGATGAGCCCCACTAGGACCCTGAAGGGAGGGGTCTGAGGGACAGCTGAAGTCTGGGATGAGGCTCAGAGCTGGCTTGGGGGCGGGGGTGAGGCCTCTTTGAGCAATAGAGGCTGGAGTGGGAGAGGAGGCTGGGCTGTGCCAGGAGAGGGACGGCTTGGAGGCAGCTGGATTCTGGGGAAGGCCAGCCAGCTGCAGCAAGCCCTCGACATGCGGCCTGGCCCCTGCTCCTTCCAGATATTAACGAGTGCCTGCAGCTGCCCAGGCCCTGCGCCTACCAATGCCACAACCTCCAGGGCAGCTACCGCTGTCTGTGCCCGCCTGGCCACACCCTCCTCCGAGATGGCAAGGCCTGTACCCCGCTGGAGCAGAGAGGACCAAATATGACCACTGTCAGCCACCAGGGCCCCTTGGTGCCTTGGTTACGGCCCCGCGCCCCCATCCCCAATGGCTCCTACCACGCCTGGGTCTCCCTCCGACCGGGCGCCAGAGCGCTGAGCAGCATGGGCCGGGCCTGGTGCCCCACTGGCTTCATCCGGCAGAACGGAGTCTGCACGGGTAAGGCTGAGCCCCCACCGACCCACTGGGGACACATCCCACTATGTTGTCTCGGGCTCCTGGGCTGTGTATGTGGGCCCCGCGCTCGGTGTTCAGACATCCGGGGCTCGCAGGCAGGGTGAGCGCTGTTTCCTTGCTACACGGAGTCTTGGAGCCCTGGCTGTGCTAATGGGCAAGGGGCTTCCAAGAGGGGGATGGAGTGTTTTCCAAACCACTTGACTTCAGGACACTGCCCAGAGGTGAAGCAGGAGAGAGGGAGATTTTCAGGAGGGAAGGAGTCTGTTCCAGATTGACATGAGACGGAACAGAGACTGGTGGGGACGGGGCCGATGGGCCAGGGACAGACTCCAGACCCTGTGGACAGCCCTCTGGCTGCAGAGAGGTGAAGGGGCAATGGGCCCAGGGGCCCACATGCTTCAGCGTTCCCGCCTGGACAGCGCGCTCTGTGCTGGGAGCAGGGTCTCCTCCAGGGCCTTGGTGAATGTGAAGTGAGCAGGGCGGAGCTCCCTACTCTCTCCAAGCCCTGGGACTCTCCTGACCCCCAAATCTAAGGTTGAGTGGGGCAGGGCAGGAAGAAGGGGTGGCTCCCTCAAATCAGGGACTTCCTGGGCCTGTCCTGAGCCCCACGGGCAGGCATCTGGCCACCGGCGCCTGTGACTCAGATGTATCTCTGTCTCCATCACCCCCTCCCCCACTAATGCCGGGGCCAGACCTGGACGAGTGCCGCGTGCAGAGCCTGTGCCAGCATGCCTGCCGAAACACCAAGGGCAGCTACCAGTGCCTCTGCCCCACCGGCTACCGCCTCCTCCCCAGTGGGAAGAACTGCCAGGGTAAGCTGCGCATACACTGGAGGGGCCAGGGCAGGGCTTTGTGGGCAGTGGCATCCCTCACCCAGTCCCGTCTCTCCAGGCGTTTCTCCACCATCTCCTGTGAGGGAGGGGCAGGAAGATGAGCTCAGAGGGGTTAAGTAACCCCCCCAACCCCCCCCACACACACACACCCGTGCCCATAGTCAGACTGGGCCCCGCATTCCAAGCAGGAGCTAAGAGATTGCGTGGGCAGTCTCTGAAAGCTCTAGGGCTTGACCGTCGCTCTGCTGTGTGTCCCTGGGCAACTTACTTCACCTCTGTGAGCCTCAGCCCCCTGGTGAAATGCAGTTAACACAGTTCTCCCCTAAACCGCCGGCCCTGACGTGTGGGGAGGGTGGGCACAGAGCCAGCGCTCACAGCAAGGCGGCTGCCGTGGTAGTGAAGTGGGAATCAGGCCCGCCTTGCTCGTCTCCATCCCTCACTCTCTGCCGTGGGGGTCAGTGAATGTCCTCTGAAAAGAGTGGGCCATCCACTGGGGCAGACAAGGATGAGGGCATTCTGGCTCCAAGGGCAGCCCTCAGCTCTCCCAGGCTCTCCACCCAGCTCAGGCACAGAGGTCTCCAGCGGGCCCAACACCACGCCCTGGGGGGGGGGGTGCTAGGGGCCTGCTGGCTGGGCCATCACGGGTCAGGCTGGCTGGGGACAAGCGGAGAGGGGCTGCCCACCGCCCTGGTCCTCAGAAGGCATTTCTCTCCCACGTAATCCCACCGCCGTGCCTTCGCTGAGTCCCGCCTTCAGCCCGTCCCCTTTGCTCCATCTTTACATCCCCCCTTCTCTTCGCCAACCTCGCCCTCGCAGACATCAACGAGTGTGAGGAGGATGGCATCGAGTGTGGGCCCGGCCAGATGTGCTTCAACACCCGAGGCAGCTACCAGTGTGTGGATACACCGTGTCCTGCCACCTACCGGCAGGGCTCCAGCCCAGGGTAAGGGTGGAGTTGGGGCTGGGGGAGGGTGGCATGTTATCTTGGGGAGCTGGGCAGCTTACACTCTGGCTCGTGTGTCTCTGGACCCCTCCAGTCCATGTCGCAGGCAGAGGCCCTCCTAAGACCAGTGGGGCCCACTCTGCCATGTCCAGGCCAGGGCCTCGATGCCCACGGGCAGTGTGCCCTCATGAAGAGTACCTGCCCACAGCCACTTGGGTGTAAGCCTGCCTGGGCACTATGGTTTCCTGCACGGCGATAGGTCAGCATGATCATGGAGCATTGGGGGCCTAGAGAGGCCAGACCTGGGAGAGGATTGGGGTGTGGAAGGTGTACACATATGGGGACACATGAACACACACAAAACCCTGGACAGAGGAACACACACACAGATACATAAATGCCACCCAGAAACACACAGAACCCCAGGACTCAGACACACACAGACACATAAACAAGAAACACATTTCCACCGCACCACTCACTGTGGCTACAGACCCTCATAAAGATGCAGATGTGGGGACGTTGGCGTCCAGGAGCTAGGCCTGCAGGGGTTAGGGACGGTACCTGGGCCCTAGGCTTTGCGGTGGGGTGGGGGTGGGGAGCCCTCGCAACGCTGAGCATGTGTCTTTGAGCCCCCTTTTCTCTTCTCCCCCACCCCCCCCCACACAGCGTGGGCAAATCCAGAGCAGGTGACTCAGCCCTAAGGTTCTGGGGGCACCTGGAGGGCTCCAGGTTTTATGCTTCCTTGCGTGTGCTCACTGTCCTGGGGTTGGGCTGGGGAAGGCTGCTGTGGGGATCTGCTCCGATAGGAAAGTGCATGTCTGTGGCTTCTTTGGGCCTCTGGCTTCTTTAGGCCTTCTTTGCTGATCTCTAAAATGGGCTAACAGCAGCGCTTGTAGAGAAGGCATTTGGGGGTGCTAGGAGACAGAGGCGGGTGGGAGAACTGCGGGGGCTGGGGGGGGGAATTCCGGTTTCTGCCACGCGGGGCAGCGCGGGATGGCAACCCGAGTTGGTGCATCTGTCCCTCCTGCAGGACGTGCTTCCGGCGCTGCTCGCAGGACTGCAGCGCGGGCGGTCCCTCCACGCTGCAGTACAAGCTGCTGCCGCTGCCCCTGGGCGTGCGCGCCCACCACGACGTGGCCCGCCTGGCTGCCTTCTCCGAGGCCGGCGTACCCACCAACCACACCAAACTCAGCGTGCTGGAGCCTGACCCACGCAGCCCGTTCGCTCTGCGGCCTCTGCGCGCGGGCCAAGGCGCGGTCTATACCCGCCGCGCGCTCACCCGCGCCGGCCTCTACCGGCTCACTGTGCGCGCCATGGCGCCGCGCCACCAAAGTGTCTTCGTCCTGCTCATCTCCGTGTCCCCCTACCCCTACTGAGAGGCAAGGTCATTGGCAGCAGCTTTTGGGCCAGCGACCTGGGGGGGGGGGGGAGGGCGGGTCGGAAAGGAGCCGAACTAACCCTTCACCGCCCAGGCCAGGCTGCTGATGGGACAGGGTTGCCCTTGCTTACGCCACCTGCTATGGCAAGGGACGTCATCTTCTCCCACCTCCGTGCGTCATCCGGACTTCAGCAAACACGACTCTGCGCGTAGCCTTGACCCTACTCCCCCTACTCCCTGTGGGCAGGTGACAAAGGCTGCCCATAGGTGGCAAAGCCGGCAGGCACCGCTGGGAAGAAGCCTGCATGTCTGACCAGCTCCTCCAGGCTTGCTCCAAGCCCCAGAGGGACCTGGGCTGGGACACAGAGTCCCAGGACACCCAAGGGGAGGGGCAGACCCTGTAGGGACAGCAGGAGCTGCCACCTGCCCACACCTGCTCTATCATCCTGGACCCGGTGTGTGTATGTATACCATAAAAACGTTTCTTTTAACCAGCTCGATTTTCTTCGTCCAATTCTTTGCTTTGGTAAGGAGGAGCTGTAGCTGGGACATCACCCCCCCAACCCCCCCACCCTCCCCCACCCCCCACCCCCCACACCCCGACCCCACCCCAGTGGTTCACGAGCACTGGAGTAGGGGACAAGCAGTCTGGCTTCGTGTGAGTAGGGTGGCCCAGGTACCTCTCTGGGCTCAATTTCTTCATCCAAAAATATGAATATGACAATAGCACCCCCCCCATAGAGTCTTGGGGAGAATTAAATGAGAATGAAATGCATTACATCAATAGCAATACATAGTAGCAAAGGTCATTCTTAATTAAGAATAATTCTTAATTGTTTTTAATGAATTAATTAAATTCAGTCATTTATTCATCCCCCAAAGATTTATTAAGTCCTACTTATGTGCCAGGCAGTGAACAGAAAATCCCGTGCTCTGGACCTCACATCCTCATAGCAAAGTGTTATAAACAGAAAAGGAAGAGTGAAATGTGTACCTGTCAGTTAGTGAGGGGTTCAAGGGAGAAAAATCAAGTGGGGAAGGTGGGGAGCAGGGGTTAGGGGCCTTTTTTAAAAAAAGATTTTTATTAAAATACAGCTAACATACAATATTAGTTTCAGGTATACATCATAATTATTCAACAGTACCCACCTGGCACTATACAGTTATTACATTATTGATTATATTCCCTATGCTAAAGAAGTGATCACCGTAATAAGTCCAGCAATTATCTGAAACTGTACCACTCTATCGCAATATAATTGGGGCCGAGTTTTAGTAGGCCAGTCACGGGGGCCTCATGAAAAGAGACCTGAAGAAAGTGAGGGAGAATCCATGCAGACATCTGAACGAAGAGTTCCCTTCCCGGCAGAGGAAACAGCAAATACCAGGGCCCTCTGGTAGGAGGGTGCTTTGGGGAGAGGGAGGGTGGCGGGGGCAGGTGGAGCTGTGGGAGTGGGGGGAACGGGGAAGCGGGGAAGGGGGAAGAAGAGGGAGGTGTGATCAGAAAGGTAAGCGAGTTGGGGCAGATCTTGTGGGCCTTTGGCTTTGCCGGAAGTGAGCTGGGGAGGGACAAGATTAGAACATCTCCATGAGTGCTGGCATGTCATCAGGGTGCTGGGACAGGGTCCGAGTCTCGGACTCAGCAGAAGCCCAGCACTGCTTTTCCCACTCCTCTGGTCCCTGCCCTCCTGGGCTGGCAGCAGCCCTGCCTCAGCGACTGACGGCCCTCTTGCCAGTTGCCCCTGGACACAGCCTCTGGCAGGAAGAGGCTCTCTTTTGCACGTGGTTTTGGAGAGGAGGGATACTTCCTCCCTGCCTCCCTGCTCAATGTGACACTGTCACCGCCCCCTTAGCATCCCCATTCTCTCATTGGGTGATGACAAAGGCTGCCGTCAGAGTTATTTCCCCTTCGGGGTGAATGATAATCAGAGTGTCCCAGCAACGCTGTGGTAAACAGAGAAGAAATCGCTGTGCCCATTTTACAGATGGAGAAAGGGAGGCTCAGAGAAGGGACACGACCTGGTCACTTGCCTGACTCCACTCTAACAGCCCCAACTGAAGCTTCCCCAGTGCGCTTCCACTTTCAAAGCTGGTTTCGTCTATTTTTGTTATTTGTATTTTTTCAGTCACAGTTGACATTCAGTATTATTTTATATTAGCTTCAGGTGTACAGCGTAGTGGTTAGACATGTATATAATTTATGCAGTGACCCCCCGGATTAGTCTGGAACCCATCCGGCACTATACATAGTTACTGCAATATTATTGAATATATCCTCAGTGCTGTACTTTATATCCCCACGACTATTTTGTAACTGCCAATTTGTACTTCTTAGTCCCTTCCCCCTTTTCACCCACCCTCCCCACCGCTCTTCCCATCTGGTAACCATCAGCTTGTTCTCTGTATCTGTGAGTCTATTTCTCTTTGGTTGTTTTGTTTATTTAGTTCTTTAGATTCCACATATAAGTGAGATCATACGGTATTTGTCTTTCTCTCTCTGACTTTTTCCACTTAGTATAATGTCCTCTAGGTCCATCCATGAGGTCACAAATGGTAAGATTTCATTATTTTTATGGCTGAGTTCAAAGCCGGTTTCTTTTCAGCAGGGGTCTGCACGCGTTTTCTGTATGGGGCCACACACTGACCATTTAGGGCTTCGTAGGACAGGCTCTGTGGAGACTGCTCCCCTCACCAGTACAGCCCCCGAGCCAAGGGTCAGCACATGAAAGGATGTGCGAGGCTGTGTTCAAAAAAACTCTAGGAACGCTTATATTTCAAGTTCATATAGTGTTCCCGGGTCATGGAATAGTCTTTTGATTTTTCCCCAACCATTTATAAATGCAGAAACTATTCTTAGCTTGCAGGTCTTACTAAAACAGGTGGTGTAAACCACAGAAGTCACTAATGGTGGAATTTCAGCTGAGTGGAGGAGAGATTGGGGCAGGAGGGAAGAAGTAGGGACAGGGCTTCCCAGGCCTTCCCACCCATTCCTCCAGGGCCCAACTGTGAGGCTCTTCCTTGGACTGAATGCCCCCGCTTTGTGCAGCCTTAGGGGCCATAGGACTCATGTCGTGACCTACGAACCCTGCCCTTTGCTGGGCTGTTAATTTTTTATGGAGCCAGGGACTTTGCAGCCTAGGAGAAGGTCAGCTGAGGTACTGCAGAGGTGAGACCTCCAGAGCAGAGGGGCTGACATCTCTTTCACCCATGCTCTTTCCTGCCTTCTTCTCCTCAGTCTCGCGCTGATCCTTTGTGTTTATAACACAACCGTTTGTTAAATGTCTGGTACTTTATGGACCTGAGTTTATTTATTTCATACTGGAGTCCCAGTAGTTCCAGAGGCAAAAAAATAATAGTATGCTCATTTCAAAGATGAGGGAACGGGGCTCAGAGAAGGTGAGCCACTTGTCCAAGGTCACACAGCCTGGGGGGGGAAATTACTCAACCCAGGCCTGTAGGACTCCATAGTCCAGGGGCTCTAGCCTCTGGGCTGCCCTGCCTGCACTCAGGAAGGAGGATGGGGAAGAGAGGGAGGGCAGGGAACAAGATGAAGAGGACGGACCATGGAGATTGGAGAACTGAGGTGTGGCCAAGGGAGTGTCTGTTCAGTCTGGCCTCCCTCCTCCCCCACCTTCTCCTAAATTCCCCCTTTGAAGCTTTGATACAGAGGCTGTGAAAGGAGTGATTGCTCAAAGTCCTGCGGCAAGCAAGCCAGTTGCAGACTTGGCCTGGAATCCAGGCTGCTGGAACCCAGTCTGGTGCTCCCCCAACCCCACCCACATCCACAGAGATGGTCATCCAGTACAGGAGCTAGCTCCAAGGGGTGTTTCCATTTCTGTTTTCCCAGCTGCCAGTCTTTATTGGACAGGGCCCTGTCCAACCGCCCAGCCCCCTGGTGCCACCTGACCTCCGAGGCTGTTCTGAACCATCAGAGGTGGAAAACAAGCCTTCGGGTCACTCATTAAATTCTGTGATGCAGCTTTTCCAAGAACCCAACAACTGGACTCTGTGTTCCCACTGGGTGGGAACTGGCAACCTGGGGTCCAGCCTAGAGGACACTCTCTGTTCCTGGGGCCAGAGCCCAGGCCTGGGCAGTGGTAAAGTGGCTTCTGGTGCCAACCATGAGAGGGCGAGGTGTTTGGGGTCTCTACACACCTAGGCTCCTCCACAATCTGCAGGTGTACAGGCCTTGAGTGGCAGGGGAGAAGTGGGGGATAAGAGGGGCCTCCTCCACGGTTAGGTGCACAGGCAGTAGCTATGCCTGTAGGTTGCTGGGGGATTTAACGAGATCACAACCATTGAGTGTCCCCTGCAGCAGTTCAGACAAGTGGCCACAAAAGCCGGAGCCAACCATTCAAAAAGCCACCCTGGCTCCAATGTGGAGGGTGGGTTGAAGGGGTTGGTGAGCCTAGGTAAGGAGACAGGTGAGGTGTATCCTGCAGAGGCACAGGTGAGAGGTGATGGTGGTCTAAGCAGTGGGGAGAGGGAAAAGGGGCAAAAGCCATCATGTTCCTCCACTTTCTTGTTGGAAACTTCAGGCATCTGCCATCTCGTGCCAGCATGAGAGAGAGACTATGATAAGGGACTCATCTGGGAGAGGAGGGGAAGGGGTCAGAGCGGTCTCTCCAAGGAACAGTATCTGCAAGGACAGTAAGGCAAGAAAGAGCTCAACACATTGAAGAAACTACAAGCAGGCCAGTGCAGCTGGAAAGCAGTGGGGGCGGGCAGCGGCTTCCTTCCACAGGTTTGATCCTAAGAGTGGTGGGCGACCAATAGAGTCTTTTCAAAAATCATTTTAATTCATGAATATTTCAGACTATATCTCTAAACTTTAAAAATCTTTTTTTTAAAAAAAACGTATCTACAATACCCTATTACCCATTTAAAAAATCAACAGCAATTCCTTTGATTCTCAAATATCCTTTCAGTGTTCACACTTCCAACTGCTCATAAAGATGATATTTCCTTTACACTTAAAAAAAAAATCAGGATCCAAATAAGGTCTACACGTTGTGATTGATTATGTGTCTTTTAACTCAAAGTTCCTCACTTTTTTCTTACAAATTGAAAAATCAACTTTATTGAGATATAATTATTCCAGGAATGCAAGGTCACTGCAACACCTGAAAATTGATGCAATTCACCACATTTATAAAATAAAGGAGAAAATCATAAGATCATCTCAATACATGCAGAAAATTCAAAATTCAGCTCCTACTTATGATAAGAACTCTAACAAACTAAGAATAAAAATGAACTTCTTTACCTGATGAGAAGCATCTGTATAAAATCTACAACTAACATCGTACTTAATGGTGAAAGACTGAATGAATGACTTCCCCTAAGATCCTGAACAAAGCAAGGATATCCACTCTCACCAATTTTGTACTGGGGGCCCTTGCCTTTGCAGTAAGACAAGGGAAAAAAGAGCACGAAGATAATAAAAGGAAAAGGAAAACTTTCTCTATTCATGGACAACTGTCTAGAAATATCCTAGAAAATCCAAAAGTATTTACAAAAACCTACTAGAATGAATCAGTAAATTCAGCAAGGTTGCAGAACAGAAGGCCAATATGCAAAAATCAATTGTAGATCTATATACTAGAAACAAACAAGTAGAAAATAAAAAATTTAAATATCATTTACAATAGTATCAAAAAAGCTTAAAATACTTAGAAATAAATTTAACGAAAGATAGGCAAGACCTATACACTGCACAGTATAAAAACTATAAAACATGGCTCAGACATCTGAGCCAAGATGGAACTTTCAGCACACCCATTGAAATTGAAGACTTGTACTACTCATCAAAGACGCCCCAAACGCCAGCTCTTCCTCCTTCCTCTTCTCCAAATAGAAGACTCAGGCCTTTGCTCGAGAATAGGCCCCCACCTGCCAATTCATCCAAGGTGTCCAATAAAATATCCATCTCAAAGCTGGGCTCTGGAGCAGCCATATGTGTTACCCGAAGAAGCCCCATCTCTTCCAGCATGAAAGGTCACCTTGTTCACCCTGATGCCAGACTCCAGGGCTTTCCCATAACAGCCACACATTCTTCCTCAGCTGGAGCATGTCCGTCCCCACCTACTCCATTTAGAAGACCTCATCGCCTGCAAGGACCTAATGGAACTCCAGCTCTTTTGCTCTGGGTTCTGCCAGCCTATATCCTTGAAAGAGTCTTACCTGGGATTTCACAACAAATAAAGGAGCTGTTTTGTGACACTCAGGGGCACATATTTCAACACTATCTTAGAGGGAAAAACTGAATTCACCACAAATGACGATCAAGATTGACCCAAATGTTTGGGTTTCTTTCCCATTGCTCAAGTAAATAGCAATTTATACTTTTTGAATAAACAGTTTTAAGTGTCTTTTTAATGCTAGAAAAATTTAAAAGATGTAAATGGTGAGATAGACCAATGTCATGGATTGAAAAACTCACTATTATTAATGTATCCATTCTGTCCCAAGCTGATACATAGGTTTGTTACTGTCCCCAATCTCAACAGCATTTTGATATAAACTGATAAACCTTCTACTATTTATTTGGAAATGAAAGGACCTAGAATAGCCAAAACAGTTTTGAGACAGAACAAAGTTGGAAGATAGACATCATCTGGCTTCAAGACTTCCTATAAAGCTATGGTATTCAAGACAGGGTGATATTGGCATAAGGATAAATAAAGAGCTCAGTGGAACAGAAGAGAAAGACTGGAAATAGACCACATTTATACGGTCAATGAATTTTCAACAAACATGCCAACGTAATTCAGTGGGGAAAGGAAAATCTTCAACTAATGGTGCTAGAACAACTGGGAATCGATATGGGGAAAAAATGATCCATCAAAGGGTTTTAAGAAGGAGTGACTTGTTCTGATTCACGTTTTGAAGAACTCTTTGGCTGTTGGTGGGAGAAAGGATGGGAGGGGGAAATAGGAGAAGCGGGCTATCAAGGTTTTTCTGAGTAAGAGGATGGCAGACTTGTGTCCGAAGAGGTGGAGGTGGAGGGAAAGGGGCAGACTGGATATATTTAGAAGATATGAACAGACTCCAGTGCCTCAGTTTCTTCATCTGCTCAGGCTAGGGTCTGCGGTGCTTTTCGAGGTGCCACCCAAGGTCACTTACCTGGGAGGTGGATAGGTTCCTTGAAGTGCCCTGACCTAGGTGTAAGTAAAAGGCAAAGCCGTGGCGGCTGAGCCCGAGGTGGGGGATTCCCTCTGGTCTCGCCCCTGCCCTAGACCCAAGAACTGCTCTGCAGGGTGAGGGCTGGGGGCGTGCGGATGTCCACCTGGCACATGGAGGGGTGAGGTGGAAAATGGCTCATCCAGGAGCTGCCAGTCTACTCTCACCTTGATCTCTGCCTCTGGGCAAACATCCACCTCGGTGCCCAGTGGGCAGGGCCCCTGCTGGCAGTTGGGTCCCTGTTTTCCTCTCAGGAGAGCTGGGATCTCGTTGCCCCTCATGTCACCAGTGGCTGTGTGTCAGGAAGCAACAGTCCCCCTGACTGGAGCCATTTCTGCAGCAGGGAGTAAAGGTTCCCACAGCCAGCAGCCTCGGTCCCTATCTTCGGTTGCCTCCTGGTTGCAGGAAGGGGCCTGAGACAGGGCTGCCGCCTTCGCACCACCTATCCTCACACTTTTTTCCAAGGCAGCTGAATGGCAAACCCAGCAGTGCATCCTTAGGGATCCCACCTCCCAGGGGTTCAGGGCTGGGAAGACTTGGGAAGCTGGGGAGCAGGAGGCAGTGAGAACTGTGGCACTGCCTCGGACCGGTCAGGGCCTGTGGTTTTACTGGGCTGTGGTTGCAGTGATTGGTGCTCTGCGGCCTGTAAACCAGGCTGGGAAACTTCTAACTCACAAAACCTTCTGAAGGCCAGCCCCGGGTCACAACTCCCTGTTTCTTTCTGAAACAAGAAGCTTCACCTCTGTGAACCCCAACTTTCCCTAATGCCCAATGGGTTCACAGCCAGCGCGTCTGTCAGTATTTACTGGGTGCCCTCGGGAGTTTGGTCAGGTGCCAGGCTCTGGGGAGACAGCCAGGAACCAGCCCTGTACTGGGATGAGACCCAGACCTCCACCCTGGTGTTCCCACCCATACACTGGGCTCTGGCTCAAGCCTCCGGGGGGCAGGTGTGGGGGTAAGGGAGGGGCTCAAGGTCTGCAGAAACACCAGCACCGAGCAAAAGTGGGCATGAAACACACAGGCGTAAGGGACTCCGTATTCCTGCCTCCCAGCGATTGCATGCTCCCCACAGGCCCAGCTGCAAATCTCTGGCTGGACCACTGCGGTCACCCTGACAGTTGTATGGGTTCTAGCCCCTGCGGCGCCCTGAGGAGCCGCCTGTCCCCCGGGCCAGGGTGGGGAGACCCACGCCGCTAGCGCCTTCGGAAGGGTGTGCCACCAGTGAGAGGAAAGCGTTGGAGGGGGGTGTAACCCGTGGGGTGGAGGGAAGGAGGGGTAAAAGGCGAGGAGCAAGGAGGGAGGGAGAGGCCGGCTCTGCCCACCCACCGGTGGCCGCGAACGCTGAGCGGCTCCTCTAGGGGGCCGGGCCCGGGGGCGGGGCCTGTAGCGCGCGTTCCTCCACGTGTCCCAGGTCACGAGCCCTGCCCCCGGCCCTGTGCTTATAACCCGGGATGCGCGCCCCAGTCGGCCCTGCTCCACCACCTGCCACCGCTGCCTAGGCTCCGGTAAGGCGTCCCCTTCCCACCTCCTAGCCTAGGTCACCCTCTCCCCAATCCCACCGAGAGCGAGCCGAGGAAGCGTAGGGGACCGGAGCTCGCAGCTGAGTTACTGTGAACGGGAGGGAAGGCGTGCGACGCCCGGGCTCCTGTTGCTCAAATGTCTGGCGGCTGGATTCCTGGGTACCTTGGGATACGGGGATGGGTCTCGGGCCCGAGCCCTAGGTCTGGGGAGCAGGTCGGGTTATTTGTCCCCTTCGCGGACCGAGGTCCTTTCTGGATTTCCCTTCTCTGATCCAGCTTCCTCTATGGCGCGAAACCCCCAAATAGAGACCTTGGCAGTTGGATTTGCGTATTCCCGATTCTCTCGCCTCTTTCTCCTCCCCTGGCGCTGTCTCTGCCTTTCTCTCTGGATGAAACCACAGTTCCACCCACCTCTGCCACGGGGCTTGTGCGCCTGGCCCTTCGCACAGCCCCGAGCCTCAGTTTACGCCCGGCAGACCGGCTCCTAGACTGGGCTGACCGCCCAGTGCCTGGGCTGTGACAGGGCTCCCTCCCCTGCAGGGGGCGTCAGTCGCCTTCTGCCTCCTGAAAGGGGTTTGCGTTCCCTGCCCAGGTGGGGCCAGTGACCTCGCCCCGCAGCGGTGCCAGGTTTCCGGCTGGCGCTGGGCTCGGGGCTGTGGGAGGGGCCGCTCCGCAGGAAATGTTCGCGGTCCGGGTGGCTGTTGCCCTTGGCCCCTAGGGCGGCTGCGCCTTGCAGGGAGGGAGAGTCATTGTGAAATGGAGGAAACTCCTCTCCCATCCTGCCTGGGCTTTTCCTGAGGAGGCGCCGCGACCCCGCCACCTCAGTGTACCCCTCTGCGAAGTGGGGCGTCTCCTCCGGAGCCTCGCGGTCTGGCTGTACATCTGGGCAGGAACAAACGTGTCTTCCCCCCAGGGATGGATCAAATAGGTCCTGGACTTTGACCCCTCCCTCCCAGTCCACGCCTGAAGAGGGTGACAGAGAGGGCAGGTTCTGGAGGCCAGCAGAAGGTGGGCACACTGGGTGAGGCCTTGGGTCGGTCTCCCAGCTTCCCAAGCCTCAGTTTCTCCATCTGTCAGAGCTGACACAGGCTTGCGGCTCAGTGGAAGGTCTCTGCAGACTGTTGTGAGCAGTGTCTGGGTCCATTCACTCACTGAGTCTGGGGAGCTGCTAGCCTGGTGGTGCCAGGCTGGGGCAGGAAGAGGAGCCAGGTTCCCTGCGCTCTTACCTTAGGTTCTGGTGAAGGAGGGGGATGGTAGAGGCAGAAACTGCCACACAGGGGAGGGGAGCTTTGGTGATGGACTGGAACCGGAGGAGTCTCCCTTCTAAACTCCCTCCCCTTCCATCCCCACGGGTGTGGGTGTGGAGCCACCTGTGTGCTATGCTGAGAAGTCATTCTGGTTCTGCTCACTGCTAGTGAATGAACGATGCTTCCTGCCTGCTGAGCCCCCAGACCCCGGGCGGCCCCTACTCACCACTGAGCTCTCCTGCGACCCCATCAGCTGCCTGCCTGCTCGGGGCTTGTGCCGTAAGTTGGCTCTGATGATAGCCCTTTTCCCGGGCCCAGAGCCCCAGGAGCCCGACTCTGGTGGGGACCAGGCCCGCACTCACCTGCTGTGCAGGCACTTGCCCCTGGCCCATCTTATCTTTGCCCCACGGGTCCTGGGAAGCTCCAGGACAGCCAGATGCCTTCCTCTGAGCACAAGTCCCTGAGACAGTTTCTTGCCTGTGGGCACTCGTGTGGAACTAAATAACCTGGGGGAATTCAGGGCCTGAGACTGTGATTGCTGCGGTAATACCTGGGGCCAAGTTGATCTTCCAGACCTTAGCTGCCTCCTTCCTTTGGGTGGGAGCCCTCCCCAGACTTGGGATAGGCCAGGCAGCCATAGGTGTTTCAACGTTACTAGAATAAACAAAGGAACGAATGCACTCTTCTCCCCATAAGCAAGGGCTCTTAGGAGAGGGTTTGCGTGTCTCACCAGGGCCTGCTGAGATCTACTTAGTCTTCCTACCACCTACCTCAGGGCGTTTGCATTGAAACTGGAGACTCAACCTTCCTAAGCCACGGCAGACCCCCAAATGACCCTCAACCTTGGGTGGAGGGGGCTTTCTGGAGTGCTGGTGGCCCTAAGAGAGCCCAGTGTTCCTGATTTGATTCTCAGGCCCCAGGAATCGCAGCTGAAAGCTGGCTCAGTGTGGAGCCTAAGACAAGCCTCCTTCCCTCAGCTTCCTCACCTGTCATTTGGGAAGAAAACCCCTCCCCTGTCTGTGACTCACCAAGGACCCGCAGATGAAATGAGTGTAGTCTGTCGTGCAAATGCTCAGGCTGAATCCTGACAGTGGCACCTCCTGGCCAAAGTTGGAATTGCAGCCCAGCTGTGTCAGACACGAAAGAGGGCAGGGAAAGGGACCGGAGCTGCAATCCTAGAATGAGGAAACCCCAAAGTCCAGGAGAATTCTTGTGGCCTAGGTAGAGCTAGGGTTTTTAAGAACTATAATGAACCTAGCTCAGCTGAGTTACTGTGTCAGGGAGGGGTTCCAGAAGAGCATTCACCAGGCTGTAGCTCAGACGTATAGACATACAGAATACTGATTTGTAATGATTCACTGGGAATTTTGTTTTCTGGAAGAGAGGAGGAGATGATCTGTGGTCTCCTAGAGGTCACAGGTATAGGCTGCAGAGCAGTAAAGAGCCGGTGCTCTGCACCAGTGCTCCCCAGCTGGTGCCCTGGGTTTCATGGGTTTCAGTTCCAGCACTGCCATCCACTGGCTTGTGGCCTAGGCAAGTCGCTTAACTTTTCTGAGCCCCAAGTGGTAATTATAGTCTCGCATGTGTGGCTCCGAACATAGTATCTGTTTTTCTCATCGTCCCCACTTTGACGTTTTAGAGTGCATGCGTTTTCTTAGCATTGAGTGAGTGCCCAGGCCTGGCACGTCCACTGGAATCCGGTGGGATGACTCTGGCCGGGGCCATGGAGAATGCCCCCTGCCTTACCAACTCAGGCCCGGCTGGCAGGCACCTTGGCAGGGGGCCACCGTCTTCCCTCCGCCTAGAAACCCTCTTTCAGTGAAGGATGTCTGGGTTGGCACTGGGACCTCAGGCAACCTGCCGTGGGCCCTTCATGGAGGGTGGGGTCGGGGCAAGTTGGGGATCGGGGGAAGCTGAGTCCGGCCAGGATGTGCTATACCCCTCCCCTAGACAGGCAGCCCAGTGTCAGAACCAGAAGGGTTTTCAGGTTGTTGTGTGGATGGTGAGATTGAGTCCTGGAGAGCAAGGGAGGGGTTTGCCCAAGGTCAGCTAGGGCAGTGGTAGGAGAGTTCAGTGGGCACAGGCTTGGGACCCAGCTCTGGGCTCCTTCCCCCAGCATCTCACTGAGCCCCCACAGTCCTGTGGGGAATGGGCTGTTCTCGCCCCTGTTTTGCCGATGAGCAGCTCAAGTAAGTTGAACCCAGGTCTGGAGGACCCAGGCACTGTGCTTTACCCATAGTGCACTGGGGCTCATCTCCCTTCTTCTCCCCGTCTACCTCCTTCCTTTACTTTCTGCAGCAGGGGCCTTGCTGGCTGGGGGAGGAGCTTCCCCAGGTGCTGGGAGGGCAGGAGCGATGCCAGTGTCAGATTGCATCATTTTCCCAGGCCACCTGCCCAGCTAATCTCTGTGCATGCACACAGGCCAAAACACGCTGCGCGTGTGCACACACGTGCAGGTATGCACACACACGTTCACCCTCAGGTACACACTCCCATGTGTGTGCATTCTTTCATACTGCTCAGACCCGGAGGCTGAGGTCCTCCGTGCCCACGCAAGCGCACAGCCTGCAGACAGGAGGGCTCACTAGTTTCTGGACAAGAGCATGCATGCAACTCCAGGCTTTGAGGGAGTTTTAACCCTCACTTTTTGCAGGTGAAGAGCTGGCCTCCAGACAGTAGAATAGGCAGTGTTGTGCTGAGTGCCTGCCAGATGCCAGGCACTACCTGTCTCCAGAGCTCTGGGCCAGTGGGCGGGGGAGTTAGAATGCAGTGTGACATGTGTTATGATGGGCCACATATGAGATACAGTGGGATCACTGAAGCAAGTGAGACGGGCACAGGTGGTGGGTCTGTCTCCATGGAGCTGCCCCTCCCCAACTTGGGTGCCCACCCTCTTGGCTCCAGGTGCCTTTAGGAGGTGGCAGAGCAGGAGAGACTCTAAGATCTGGGTGAACCTTGGGCCCGCATCATCTCTCGCTGTCTCCAGCCCACCCCAGCCACCCCAGGGTGTCAGAACCACCTGCGTCTCGCAGACCACACCTGGCTCTAGTGCTTCCCTTCCCTGCACTTTCCTAGGCAGGGGTAGCCTTGTACTTGGGAGCCCAGCTGATCTGGGTTTCAATCCTGGCTCTTACCACTTATCAGCCAAGCAAGGCTTTGAGCAAGTTCCTTAACCTGAGCCTCAGTTTCCCTGTCCCTAAAATGGGGACAACACAAATGGAAGACAGCTTACCATGGACGTGTTTGTTATCTTGATTGTGGTTTTGGTGTCATGGGTATAGACATATGCTGAAGCTCAGTAAACCGGATACCCTCAATACATGCAGTTTATTGTGTGTCAATTATACCTTAATAGAGCTATTTTAAAAATATGCCACAGGATACACGCTCCGCCCCCAACTACACCTCCCCAAACCTCCCCGCTCAGCCAGGCTGCTCAGAGGTGATTCCAGCAGCTGCATAGGCTGGTTCAGGGCCTCTGGCACCCCCTCGCCCCCAACCACCAGGCTGGTGCTGCCGTGCCAGGAAGCTAATCAGCTTTTGATTCCACAGAGTGGTTCGTTGAGCAGTGAAGACAGATTCAGATTCCGGAAGCCAGGAACCCACACCTCCAACCAACCCCAGGTACTTCTCACCTTGACTCCTTCCTGCCTTCCTCCCACCTCCTTCCCTTCATCCCGTCGCCTGGCTGTGGTTGCCGTGGGCATTGTAAGCTGGTCCCAGGGGCAGGGTCTGGTGAGTCACCAGCAGCCCAGCGTCAGTGACAGGTCCTGGCAGGTGGCTGAACGGCCAGTGGAGGTGAGAGCTGTGGTCACTGCTCAGAACCACCCCAGCCCCCATCCACTTCACTGTCCCATGAGGCGTTTCCTTCCAAGTCCAACGGCGGGAGGCGTGTGTGGGCCCTGGGGGTGGGCCTGTGAAATGTCAGGGACTGCACAGAGGACGTGTGTTCTGGTCACATGGCCGGGCTCTGTCCAGGCTTTGCTTCACAGAGCTGGGCCACTGCGTCTCACCTCTCTGAACCTCTGGGCACACGGAAAGTTGTCAGTATACAGGCACTGGCATCATGGTGGCAGTGATGGCGGGCTGCCCCTCCTGGGCTCTCGTGGATCTGTGGAGAGATATCCACAGCCTTTCCCAATAGTGTCCAGTGAGGACACTGACCTTGGTCATTGTCGTGTGGGGGACCCTGCTCATTGCGCCACTTGTAGTGCAGGGGATCTTGCCGACTTCGCCATGTGTCATGCAGGGTGTGATGCGGGGGATCCTGCCAACTACGCCAAGTGTCACGCAGGGCGGCCTGCAGGGTCTCTGGTCCCACTCCCCACACAAGAACGCAGGACATGGTGAGGCCAAAAAGGAACACCCACGGAGCCATAAGTAGGGGAGTCATACCACTATATTCTCGCTGGCGGCTGGGTTGGAGACACAGGGACCAGAAGCAACACAATTCTCAACCCTCACTGTGCCGTTTGCAGACTCAGCCACCATCTTCTTGCTAGCTCCCCTTTTTTCTGCTAACCCAGCCACGGCAGTTATATTCATGGCCAATGGCTCACTGGTTACAGCTGACGGCCAACCAGCCACAGCTGATGGCCATCCAATCACAGTCGATGGCCATTTACTACCTGAGCCAGCACCTTTCTATGTGAGGCCGAGAGCCTGGAAACTGCTTTTTGGGGCTCTGTCCCCACAGTCAGACTGCAGTTAAATGCCCCCACCAGACACAAGCACATCCCCTGGAAATGTGGGATGCTGAGGCCCCATCCAGATGGCCTGGGTCCAAATCTGGCCCTGCCACCTGCTGACCATATGACCTCAAGCAAGTGCTTCATTGTGGCTGAGGAGAGGGACAGTGGGAAATGGCACATCTACTGCCGAAGGACAGATCTGTCATCTGTAGCAGGTCACAGTGAGGCACTGTGCCTCTGCCGTCTTCTTCCTTCTCTGGGCCTTGGTTTCTCCCTCTGCACACTGGGAGCTTGGTCTTTGAGCTCCTCCCACCTGGTCCTGTTCAGAGTTGAGTTCCCTGAGGTGCTCAGCTCTGTGTTTCCCCTCTCAGAAGTACTTGCATTTTAAAAGATCCTCAAATCCCAATGTGTGAAGGTATTCTGGGGCCCCAGCTGACAGAGAGAGGTACATAGGGGCAGGGGTTCTGCCCCCACTTCCTAGTCCACCTAAGCAGCACTGCGTTCTGGAAAGAGCCCAGGTTCTGGAGCGAGACGCAGACATGTGTTCTGACCTTGAGCTGCCACTGACTTCTCTGAGCCCCTGTCTCTGCCTCCCCAACGGGCTTGACAACACCCACTTCATGGAGTTAGAATAGGGGTGCAGAGTAACCCAGGTAAGGCCACCAGGGCCTTGCCGGGCACCGTCCGAGCTTAGCAAGGAGCAGTTCTGACTGGGGTGTGTGGGCTGCTTGAGGCTTGGGGCCAAGGGCCCTGCTTTGTGTCCTTTGCATCCTGGCCTTGGCCAAACAGCTCAGCCTCAGGCGCCTTCTCTAGCTGGTGGGGGACTGGCTCCAAGACATGCCTCCCGCTGACAGCTGTAAACTGCTGGCAGCATTCCCAGGCCCCAGCGTGGCGTGTGCGCGTGTGTGTGCGTGCACACGCGCAATATTCATGATCGGGGTCCCCAGGTGCAGTGGGGTGGAAGGGGTATGGCTGACGGGGGGGACAGCTCCTCAGCTGGCTCTGACGGTGGTGAACATCCTGTTCCCTGTCCCCAGTGGCAGCTTGTCCAGGGGATAAGGCTACCCAAGGCTGAGGTGGGGGCTGGGGGCCAGGCCAGGAGGGAGCTGTTTGCACAGGCTGGCAGGTGGGGATGGGCTGGCCCTGTCACTCACATTCTTCCTCGACTCCCTCCAGACAATGTCGAGCAAAGGTGCCGTGGTTCTGGCCTACAGTGGCGGCCTGGACACCTCCTGCATTCTCGTGTGGCTGAAGGAACAAGGCTATGACGTCATTGCCTACCTGGTGAGCAGGTGCCCACCAGGGCACTGGTCTGTCTTTTTACCTGCTGCCCGTCCAGCCCCCCATTGGCTTACTGTCTGTCACTCTCCCACGCCTGTCTTGAACTGTAGCAAAATGCTGCTCACTGTACGGTCTCACTTTCTTCTGTAAAATGAGCACCCTGGATGTCCCCCCGATTATGGAGGACACCAGCTGTCCTGCAGGTGACGGGAAGGGGACACCAGAAGCAAGCTTGTCCCTGCCTGGACAGGGACCCTGGCCTCGGGCCTGCTGGAGACCATGGGAAAGCCGTCTTCATCTTTGCATCGTCATGGTCAGCCCCCAGTAATCCAGCAGATTGTAGAATCCTACAGCAGCTGAGCTGGCAGAGCCCTTGGAGATCCCCTAGTTATGGAATGACAAACAGGTCACAGGCCACAGGCAACGGGTTATGTATCAAGCCACTCTCCCACTCAGGGTCCATGACAGACGTCCCTAATCAAAACAGCTCTACTTTTGATGAAGTTGGACAGAGCCTCAGAAGGTTTCTCCGTGTGGCTGTGCTATTCAGGACTCCTGGCTGCAAACTTTAGAAATCCCACTCAAAGTAGCTTAAGGAAAAAAAAACAAAAAACAGATAGTTCTTGGCTCATGTACCTGAGAAGTCCAGGGGTAGGTTGGCTTCAGGCAAAGCTAGATCCAGGTGCTTATCCAGATCTGTCTCCATCTGTACTTGGCTTCAACCTTGGCCTCTCCACAGAGCAGGCAAGGTGCACACCATTGGAATCTAGCTTTCCCAGAGGAAGGAGAGCTTCCCCAGAGGCTCTGACAGCAGGGCCCAGGGGGAGGCGCACTGGCCTACCATGCATTGGTCACTATAGCTGTGTCTTGGCGGGCTCTGATTGGCTAGTCTTGGGTCATGGGCCCACCCCTGCAGTGAGAAAGAGATGTGATTTGCTCCCCTCCAACCTTATGGAAAGAGGTCCCAGGAAAGAAGGTTCTGTTCCCAGAAGAAGTAATGGTGGTCCTCTGCACAGGTGGAAGTTCAGCTGTTGCCAAGAGTGGTTTGTTTGAAGTTAAAGCCAATACGCCATACCTAACAGCATCCAGTCCCCGCGTCATTCAGGTGGGGGAGCGTGAGGCCCAGGGAGGGGCAGCACCTTGCTCAGTTGCCTGGTGAGTGAGAGGCACAGCTGTGTGTGGATGCAGAGAGCCACAGGCCATCGTCTTGTCAGCAGCTCAATGGGACAGTCCAGATCCCAGGCTACTTCCGGGCAGGTGTAAAAGCTGAGTGACCTCAGAAGAGCGCTGGCAGCTGGGAGGATTCCAGAGCCTGGCGGGCAGAATGCAAGGCCCAGGTCTGGGCAGCAGGCCAGGGTGCAGCCAGCAGAAAACACATCAGTGTCTAGACAGGGGCTCTCGGAACCCGAGGTTGGGCCGCAGCGCCAAGCAGCCGGGAGGGCCGGGCAGGGGACTCTGTGCCTCCTGCCTGCTCGGATGTCAAGTGGCTGTACTTGGCTTGGGAAGCAAGCTGGGGGTGGGCAGTTTCTGACAAGCCAACCTTTGTCCTGGCTTTTGGGGAGTTTGCAGGAACTGACAGATGGCTCCGGGGAATGGCTCGGCCTTCAGGGCCGTGACAGCGCATGTGTGGCCCAGCAGCCCCGTTCACGGGGCCAGACGTAGCTGGTTCTTCAACCCACTGAGCTTGCTTCCCAGCAGCACCAAGTGTGAGCTCCTGGAAACACTCCATCTTCTCCAGACCCCGGGCGGTGCCCTTTCTCCTTACTGCGACCTGGGCTATCAAATGGACGCCCCCGCTCCTCATTTGAGGGTTGCCATGTGTGTGGACAGCACTTGCGCTGGCTCCCCCCGGGAGGGTGACAGTCTCCTCACGCTCTTCTTTCCACCCCTTGATTGGTTGGGCCTCTGCTTCTGCTCCGCAGGCCAACATCGGACAAGTGGAAGACTTCGAGGAAGCCAGGAAGAAGGCACTGAAGCTTGGGGCCAAGAAGGTACCGGCGGGAGGCGGGGTTGGGGCTGCAAGTGTGGTTTTGACATGGAGGCAGCAGTGGGCCTTCCTGTCCCCCAGTTCCTTGTCCCGTGCGTCCCTTCCAACTGGCCCTCTTGCTTCCGAGAGTATGAAAGCAATTCCTTCAGTGTATGTGCCATCAACTTCCTGCCTCCCCAGCCACTCAACCTCCTCCCCTTTCATCTCTTCCTCATCCATCCCTCCATCCATCCACCGGTCTATCCCTCATTTATCTCTCTGTCCATCCACTGACCCACTCACTCATCCATCCATCCACCCACCCACCTACCCGTTTATCCCTCTTTTATCTCTCTGTCCATCCACCCATCCTTTCACCAATTCAACAGAATCAGGAAAGTCCAGCTGAATTCTTGCAATGATGGAGCATCTAATCCTGTGGTGAGAAGCCCCGTGCTGGGTGCTGGGCCCATATGGTAAACAGGCCCTGCTCACATGGGCTCACAGTGCAAAATGTGAGCAGCTCCTGTGGGGATGTCCCTGGAACCCGAGTCAGAACAAGTTCCTTCTGCAGGGCACTTGTAACTCACTCTGGAATGTAGCACATTTCCTACTCCAGAGTCAAGATTTAACAAAAGTAATTACTTTTACTGCTTCTTCAAGACTGTTGTTAAATGAAATCAGCACTGTAAAAGCAAGGCATGAAGAATAACAGTTCATTTGTGCTAAAGTGCCAGCACTTTTTCACCCATTGTTGCTTTTGTGTATAATGAATATATCATTGTAAAAAAAACTTTTCACTCAGAGTCTCCCGGAATGGGTCTTGGGGACCCCTGGGGTCTACATTTTGAGAACCCTTCTTCTAGATCAGGGTTTCTCAACTTTGGCACTGTTGCCTGACATGCAGCTGGCTGTCCTGCACATTGTAGGATGTTTAGCAGCATCTCTGGCCTCTACCCAGTAGATGCCAGAACCATCACCCAACCCACGAGTTGTGAAAATGAAAAATATCTTCAGATATTGCCAGCTGCCCCCTGGGGAAAAAATCACCCCTGACTTTTACAGATGACATCCATCTGCCTCTCTAGAACTTAAGTGACAATTAAGTTTCATCTCAGGCCCAGAATGCTGTACTGGGAGGGACTTAAAGACCACAGCTAGGGCAGCCGGTTGGCTCAGTTGGTTAGAGCGCAGTGGTCATAACACCAATATCACCAGTTCAATTCCCACATGGGCCAGTGAGCTGTGCCCCCCACAACTAGATTGAGAACAATGACTCAACTTGGGGCTGAAGGGTCCTGGAAAAACATACTGTTCCCCAATTAAAAAACAAACAAAGAAACAAAAAAACACATCTAGTTTTAGCTGATTGTTTTAGCAATTGATTAGTGATGTCTGCCCTGAGTGCAGGAGGGAGAGTAATGGAATTGTAGGAGGTCGGACAATTAAGTTCGTGAACTTGTTGCAATGCTCTTGCTAACCTTTTTTGATATCAGAGGGATTATTCATTATGAATTTGTACCAACTGGACAAACAGTTAACCAAGTTTACTATTTGGAAGTGCTGAAAAGGCTGCATAAAAAAGTTAGACAAACTGAACTTTTCACCAACAATTCATGGCTCTTGCATCACGACAATGCACCAGCTCACACGGCACGGTCTGTCAGGGAGTTTTTAGCCAGTAAACAAATAACTGTATTGGAACACCCTCCCTACACATCTGATCTGGCCCCCAATGACGTCTTTCTTTACCCGAAGATAAAGGAAATATTGAAAGGAAGACATTTTGATGACCTTCAGGACATCAAGGGTAATACGATGACAGCTCTGGTGGCCATTCCAGAAAAAGAGTTCCAAAATTGCTCTGAAGGGTGGACTGAGTGCTGGTGTCAGTGCATAGCTTCCCAAGGGGAGTACTTCAAAGGTGAGCTTAGTGATATTCAGCGATGACGTATGTAGCACTTTTCCTAGGATGAGTTCGCGAACTTAATTGTCCAGCGTCGTATGTGCTGGGATTGATTAGCGATGTCTACTACAGATGCAGGAGGAAGAGGAGAGGGTACAGCTTGCCAGGGTCCATTAGCAGTGTCTGCCTTAGACACTGGCCATTTGAGGCCCCTCGGGCTCTGCCTTCTGATTGGGCCTGGCCTTGCTGAGCCTCCCTCCCACGAGCTCCTCTCCCCATAGGTGTTCATCGAGGACGTCAGCAAGGAGTTTCTGGAGGAGTTCATCTGGCCTGCCGTTCAGTCCAGTGCACGGTACGAAGACCGCTACCTCCTGGGCACCTCTCTGGCCAGGCCCTGCATCGCCCGTAAACAAGTGGAGATCGCCAAGAGGGAGGGAGCCAAGTATGTGTCCCACGGTGCCACAGGAAAGGTGAGGCAAAGGGTGGACAGTGCCAGGGGGGCTGGGCGGAGGGAGAAGGAGGCAGGGGCTGTGAAGGGGGACACAAGCAGCCGAGTGATGGACAGATGGCCCCCGAGCAGGCGTAGGTTCCCCCCCAGAACAGTCAGGGACACAGCAGAGAGACTGGCCCGTGTGGTCTGCATAAGAGGCGTATTAGTGGTATGTCTCAGTGAATACCTGGGTGTAGTGACAGCTATGCCCTGAGCTCCATGAGCAGTGACTTCCATGTGTGTGTTCCACGTGCCGTGGGAACGATGTCACCCCACCTGGCAAATGTGAGGCTGGGCCTTGGGGCCATCGCCACTGCCAAGATCACAGAGCGTGTTGCCATGCGGTGTAGTGGCAAGGGTCAGAAACAGACCGGGTTTGAATCCCAGCTGTGTGGCCTTGGGCAAGCCCTTCCCCTCCCTGAGCCTCAGTTTCCCCGGGCTGCTGTAACAAAGCACCACAGACTGGGCAGCTTCAGCAAAGGAGACGTGCTGTCACACAGCTCTGGAGGCCAGAACTCCAAAACCAAGGTGTCAGCAGGCCGTGCTCCCTCTGGAGGCTCCAGGGAAGGCCTGTCTCCTGGCTTCCGGTAGCTCAGGTGTCCCCTGTAGAGGTAGCACTCCGATCCTCCAGTCCCTAGTCATCGTATGGCATTCTCCCTGCCCCTTCATGTCACCTTCTCTCTGTGCATGTGTGGTTATGTGTCCAAATTTTCCTTTTTGTAAGGACACCAGTCAGGCTAGATCAGGGCCCACCCTGATGGCCTCCATCTTATTACCTCTGTGAGACCCTGTCTCCAATATGGTCACATTCTCAGGTACTGGGAACTGGGACTTCAACTTAACTTTTGTGGGGACACACTTCACCCTACAACACACCCTTGCATGTACCAGTGCAGACTGAAGGAGGAGCCTGTGAGGTAGAAGGCAGGAAAGCCGTCAGCACGCTGTCCCACGGGTGGCAGTGCTAAAGAAACGAGATTCCTACAATGTTGGCAACTGTCAGGCGATGTTATTATAAAGACTTTTGAGTCATGAGCTTTCAAAGTCAGGAGATGGCTACTGGTACAGGATATGGCTACTTAACAACCCCACAGTCAGAAGATTCTGAACCTCCCAGTGACGGGGAACTCACTACCTCACCAGCACACATGTGCTAACCGTACTCTGGCCCCCACCCCCTGCCCTGGGCTGGACGATGCAGTGGTAGGAGGGGCACGCCCTGGCTCACTGTGCCATAGCGCCACTTGCAGCTAAGACTATGATGGAGGAGACACGATTTGAGGGTGGCCTTGCAAACAGCCATGACCAAGGTAGCAGTGGTTCGTGTCTTTGAAAGCTCACACATTCGTTCATTCACTTGGGTAATAGGTCAGCAAGCTTGTACTGGTTTCTGCAAGCGGTAGAGCACGTGCTGGGTATGGCAATGGTGTTGAACTTCTTGGGCCTATTCTCTGCCTGCCGGGAACCTGTGTCCTAGTAAGGGTTAGGAAAATGGGTGCATAAGAAGATGGCTGAAGTGTCCATGCCAGGGGAGCTGTGGGGGCAGCGGGCAGGGGGCTGTGGGAAGGCTGTCTTACAGAGCACAGCCTTGAAGGATGAGTTTAGGTGAATGAATAACAGGGTACAGGAAGAGTGTGCCAGGCAGAGGGAACTGCCTATGCAAAGGCCTAGAGACAAGGGGCATGGATCAAGAGCCATAGCCTTGAGAGAAGCAGCAGGATCAAGGCTGGGCCGTGGCCAGGCTAAGGGTTTGGCTTCCTCCTGAGGGCAACAGATTAGGAGAGCCGGGAGGGCTCGGCTGGATGGGGGTGGCCAGCAACTCCCCCAGTGGCATGTTGGGGGTTGTTCTGGACTGAAATGGTGCGGCTTCTATGATGGTGGGTGTTTCCACTAACACCCCAGTCGTGAGCACATTTTGAGCAGGGTGACGAGAAATCAGATGGGAGAGATGGGCAAACCTGGGCTGTTTGGGCAGAGATGTGTGTGCAGCCTTCTGCTTGAGGATAGTAGGAGAGGGGGGCAGGAGAACCCAGAGGTTTGGGGCCTATACAGCTGCTTCATATCCTGGCTTCTCCCCCTTTCACATGGTATTACTTCACCCGCCGTGCATCTCCATTTCCCCATCTGTATAATGGGGGTAAAATAGAACCAGCTCATGGTGCTGGTTAGAAGTAATGAGTACGATAATTCCAATAAAGAGCTCAGCATGGGACTGACATGTAGTGAACCCTCAATGAAAGGTTAGTGCCCGAATTGTACGATTATCAGACCTGTACTGAGGGCTCCTGCGGGCAGAGGAAGGTCAGTAAGAACCAATGTCAGCACAGAATAAGGAAGCTTCTGAGCCATCTCGTCTATCCATGATGAAATGAGCTGAGCAGTGAGCTCCCCGTTCCAGGAGGTATTCAAGCCGAGACCAGGAGATCAGGATTCTGGAAGGGCTTCTGCCTGAAGAAGGTCCCTCCAAGGGTACCGTCAGGACTGAGGATGGGTGGCATTCATTGCTGGTAGAGTGACTGGGTGGGTGTATGTTAGGTCTGGCCTTGGCTTAAATAGCTCTTGGGGTCCACTGAGAAAATAGCCCACGTGCTGCGGTAACAGCTATAGCAGCCGTGTGCACTGCTCCATTTGGCCACCAGAGGGTACTAGAGGCTTGTATTTGAGATCTTCGTGTGCTGACCCTGGAGGAAGAGGCTGGAGGAGATGGCCACCCAGGGTCCTGTGTTCCCCTCCCTGTTCCTGCAGGGCTGTGGTTCTGAGCACAACACCCTCTGCGGCAGTTGTTTGGCCCCTTGGGACGTGGGGATGTCCCTGCAGTTGATATTCAGTGTCCAAAAGAGAAGCAGTCAGACTTGAAACATCACTAGGGACCTCTAAGACCAGCGGTGGTGCCACGGGGGAGTGGAGGCACTGCTCCCTGGGAACTGCCATCTCTTCTAGGGGCTGATGGGTAAGGCATACACCAGTACCTCTGTTTCCCCTTCTGTGCCTCAGTTTCCCCCTATTTACAGAATCCAAGGAAGGCCCCAACAGCTTCTGGAGACAATTTTCCAGAACTCAGGGTTTGAGTGGGGAGGACCAGAAAGGCCTGCGGTGTGGTCCAGAGAATCGTCAAGTCTGAGGCAGGGAGGTGGCGGGGAGGGAGGGAGGGGTTGGTGGTCTAGCTGGCTGGCGGCTGGCATCAGTGACTGCATATCTGGAGGTGGGTGCATTGAGCAAGCAAATGAGGCCCTGTGGCCCCAGAAGGCAGAACTGTGTGGGGCTGGGCCTGTGGGAGGCTGGCAACCCCAGGGGGAGATCCCAGTGGGACACTTGGCAGAACTGGCTCTAGGGGTTCACAAAGAAGAGAAAGAGCTGGGGTGTAAGCAGACAGCAGGGGGCCCCCACAGCCACGGATCTCCAAGGCCAGTCCTGAGCTTCTGACGTCTGAATAAGTCAGCCGCTGGCCTTTCCCAGCTTCTGGCCCCTGAGTTGAGCATGGAGGCCAGCAGGTCCTCCGGGGTCCTTGTTCCAGCCTCACAGATGTCACCTTCATGCATTTGTTCATTCAGTCCATGTACCAAGTATTTGTCCAGCACTTGCTTTCCTTTGTGCATGCGGACGCGGTCCAGCTGGGCGGCGGATGGACTCGGGGACTTGGAAGCCCTGACCCAGCAAAAGTGAGGGATAGGTGACACGGAGACATCGGGGGAGCAAGAGTTCACCAGTGGCACCAAGGGGGAAGGGTACAGCAGGCTGCAGGAACAGCCTGTGCAAAGGCCTGGAGGGGAGAGGCAGTTTCCCTCCCAGGGCCCAGCCTCAGTGGCACCTGACAGAGCTCAAGGTGAGGTCCACTGCTCCACGCCCTGCTGAAACCTCTCCCCACCAGAGAGCCACACAGAAGCTGGGGTGTCCCTCCTGGGGCCTCCTCCTTCCCACCAGTTTTGGAGAAGGGGCCGGGAAATATGAGCCTGAGACTCCGGCAGGGGCACAGGAGCAGGAGTTTTGTAAATGGCGCCATCTGTATGGCTAGCCTGGGAACAGATGGGCGACCCCCTCCCATCCCTCCCAGTCCTGGCGGGTGCCGCACCCACACTTACACACATATCAGCACGGGATGCACATGGTGTGAGTGACAGCTCTGTCCCCTCCCCAGCACCCTAGGATACTGCCAGGGGCGGCCCTGGGCCTGGGGGTCCTGAGATTTGGGAGTAAAAGGACCAGACAGGCCTTGGTCCTTGGCTGGGATACAGTTTGAACCAAGGGAACCTGTTTGGCTTCTGCAAGGGTCTCTGGCTCTGGAACAGATGGGTGTCCCTGTGGTGGGTCCGGATGGGCAGACACCAGCCAAGGGTGCCTGTCTGAGGAGGCACAAACCGCCATTGTTCTGGGGAAACGTGAAGCCGTGGGGGGAAATCGCCAGGATATACAACACTAGATCACGTGCCTTACAGAATGAGCCTGCTTTTTATTATAGCTGCCACTGCTCTAGGAACCGTGCTGGCCATGGGCCCTTGGGCAGGTGTTACCTGTGCCTCAGTTTCCCCGTCCATAAGCTGGGGTGATAATAGAACCTACCTCAGGGGCCTGCCGGAAGGATTCAATGAGTTCGTTTTGTACAGAGCTATTGAGTGAATGTGAGCTATTAGGATTAGGGTTGCCTTCTGGCTGTGTGACCCTGGGCAGGTGACTTTACCTCTCTGAGCCTCACTTCCCTCATCTGCAAAATAGGTTTAAAAATCCTACTTGCCCCCGGTGGCTCTCCTGCGTGACAGCCAGTGCATAGTAGGTGCTCACTAAAGGGATTAGATGGAGGGTGAGTGGGGTGGCTGATCCGGTGCAGCCTGTGACCCCGGAAGATATCAGAGAGAAGCTGCCTCCTCCCCTCAGCTCCTGGCCCCGTGGAGAGGGGCTGAAACCTGTATTTCCACGTCGCCTGACAAGACTTTGGAAAATAACATGTTATTCCCACCGCGGGCTCGCTGTGCCCGTGCAGTTTTCACAGTAGGCGAAAGGTCCCTCTGTTATTTCCACAGCGCTCAGTCTCCCTCCAGGCTGCCGAGCTGATGGGAAGTAGGCAGGATGCTGGCAGCCATTGTCTCTCAGGGTCTGGGCTGTGTGGCTGAGGCCAGCGCTGGGGCCGCCTCCTCCCCATCGTCGTCGGCCGTGTCTAGGATGATGTCCACAGCTGACTGGGGTGTCGTTTTACTGCAGAGGACGCAGGAGCAGAGTGGCAGGGCGACCCACACAGGGTGGTGGGGCAAGGAGCCCAGTACCTGGGCTTGGACCGGGCTGTGTGCCCTTGGACGAGTCCCTGCTACCTGTGGGCCTCAGTTTCCCTCTCTGTGTAGAGAGGAGCAGAGGGCCCTCAGTGGTCACCTGGTTCCACCCCCTCCCTCCAACCAGCCATCGTATAGATGGGGAAAATGAGACTCAGAGAGGAGACAGGATTCCCAGTTTGATGGAATTGGGTTGGTGTACAGCACCATGGAGCGGAAATCCTGAACTTGATCTCTGGGTTGGGGCAGGTGGAGATGGGGAAACTTCAGGAAGAGGATGAGATGTGGGCAGCTCCGGGCTGCCTGGCGAAGGGCCTGGAGTCAGTGGCGCCAGGCCCCCAGCCCTGCACATGTGTGCACACGTGTGCACATACATGCTGACATAAGTGCTTGCCTGCCGTGTTCCCAGACAAGCACACCCCATCCTGCCACATGCCCACACATACATGTGCGCACACCCCACCCTGCTGTGTTTCAACAGTGCACACCTTACACCCCGCCATGTGCCCACACCAGTGCACACACAAAAGTCATGGCACTTGCCACACATGCTGGGCATGTGGGCATCCTGTTTTGCACGCCTGTCCGCCCAACACAGCTCAGCTCTGGTCTCAGGGGTCCTGACTACACCTGTGGGGCAGGAGCTGGCGTTTCCTCCCCAGGAAAGCCCAATTGTCGTCTTTAAAACAGGCTAATAATAGTAGCCACCTCAGAAGGTTGTGAGCTTGGAGGTGAGCACAGTTGTGAGAAGAGAACTATCCAGTAGGCCTGCTCTGGGCAGCCGTCATCCTGTTGACCACGGGGCGCGGCCCCTGCCCCACCCCCCACCCCACCCCATTCGGTGGCTCCTCACAACCTCTGTTCCTTGTTCCAGGGGAATGACCAGGTCCGGTTTGAGCTCACCTGCTACTCACTGGCCCCGCAGATTAAGGTAAGACGTGGCTCCTCTCAGGTAGTGGGTGCTGAGGCCCCTGGGGGCAGGGCACGGGGTTCTGGGAGGGTCCAGTGCACCTGAATCTTGTCCAGGTGGGTGGTGCCCTTCTTTCCCATGGACAGCTCCCTCCCTCACGCCAGCTACAGCGGCGCAGCTCTCTCCCTTTCCATTTGTCCCTTGCACAGTTGCTGTCCAGCTGTCTGGGTAGGTCAGGGCGCTGGACAGAAAAACATTGCTGTTCTTCAGCCAGTGTCGTTGGCGCTCTGGGGTCTGGCTTCCTGGGTACAGGCCTGGACAGTTCTGGGACACGCCCGGCTGATGTCTGGGCTGCTCACAGCCCTCCCAGGCCTGGCCGGGGCCACCCAGCTAAGGCCCTGCCTCCTCCCAGCTGCCTGAGCCCTGACACCCTGTGTCTTGGATCTTTTCCTGGGATGGGAATCACCAGGATCTTGGGGAATTGTCACCTCTGCCCTTGGATGCCACCCAGGCATGAGAGCACATGTCAGGCCTGTCCAGCCTGTGTTCATCGCTCCTTCCATTCATTCATTCATTCATTCATTCATTCAGTATTCACTGAGTGCCCGCTCAGGGCCGGCCTCGGGCCAGCCTCCAGGCACACAGTGCACAGGCTGAACAGTAGAAATATAATTCGTACCACAAATGCAAGCCCCAAGGGTAATTTAAATTTTTGTAGTGGCCATGTTAAAAAAAAAAAAAGATAAAAAGCAACCGGTGACATTACTTTAATAATATTTTATTGAACCTTATGTATCCAAAAGGGCATTATTCAACATTTCATTGATGTAAAAAAAGAAAAAACTACAACTGAGATGTGGGGCGTGGAAGAAATGAACGAGTGAAATGGGTTAGGGGATGATGAATGTGGCCTCTGGGCCTCACGTCCCAGAGCAAGGCCAGGCCGGGCATCTGTAGCTCTGTGGACCCAGTGATAGGGGGTCCTGGTCCTCTGACCAGGGGTGCTAGTGGGAAACTTAAAGCTTCTCTAGTTCAAACCCTCGGGTCTCAGTTGGGGACCCGCCTGGGGACACATGGCCATTCTGCCATAGAGCTCCAAACCACCCCTGGTATGGTAGGCCCTGTCCTTTGCTGCCTAATGGAGTCCCACTGCCCACCCCCCGTGGCCTGCATCCGCTCCTGGGGGGAGGGGGGGCAGCAGGGGACTCCTCCAGGTAACTGTTGGAGTCCCCAGACCCTTACAAGAGAGGCCACCTCTGCAGCTGCAGGGCCCGGAGAAGCCCCAGCAGGCCTCCCGGTTTTGACTCCCTGCCCCGTGTGTAGGTCATTGCTCCCTGGAGGATGCCTGAGTTCTACAACCGGTTCCAGGGCCGCAGCGACCTGATGGAGTACGCGAAGGTAAGGCTGAGCCCACAGTGCCACCCAGCCCTTGCCTGCTGCCCCCGGGACACATCCCTCCTTGGCTGTCTGGGCCAGCAGCCATGCCCGGGGGGTGGAACCTCTGTCCTGGCTGTACCCCCACCCCACGGCACCTGTTGCCTGGGCCTCTCCGAGGGCAGTCCCCAGTCTGCCTCACGCCTCAGCCAGAGGGCTCCGGGCCCCCTCTGCCTCCCATTCTCCTGCTACCTCTGCTGTGCGTGTCACTCAGGAGACAGCCCTGGGGTATGAGCAGTCCGTTTTCTGCCCCTCAATTACCTGGCTGCTAATTGTCCCTAGTGCTTTCCCAGGAACAGGTAGGCGCTCCGAGGGGCAGTGGCCAACAAAAGCTTGTGTTGAGCCGGCCCTTTTGAAGTACAAGTTGCAATAAAACATATTAGAAGTTTTGCATCAAGATCCTTAGCCTCTCCCCAGGGTCCCTTTCTTTTTAGCGACTCGATGGCAGCCCTTGACAAACAGCCTCAATCAATCAGAGGGGGGAAAGCCACTCGGTGCACACACCAGAAAATTGCTCGGGTTTTTAAATAGCAGTCACCAGGGCTGGCTGTAAGCTCTAGCTGCAGCCAAGGTGCCGCGTGGCAGGGGACACGGCAGGGACGCAGCCCTGCCCTGCCGCCAGCATCCCATTAAGACCTGGAGTGCTCCGAGGAAAGAACTCCTCTGCCATCTGTTGTTTTATTATTAAGAGGGGAGTTTACAAGAGCAAGCCCATATGTTGCCAAACAAATTGTCAAATAGCAGAGCTATTAAGAGAAGGGGGTTGGCGAGGCTATTTCTCCCCCCCCTTCCTTTCCCTGATCATACAGAATATAGAGCCCATTTCATGTTGAAGAAGAATGAATTGGAACCTCTGCCCTGTCGACATTCTCACGCCTGCAGTCGAGGTTCAAGGGAGGGCCAGGGCTGACCGAAACGTTGCCCTTCGTATCCGTTAAACTCCCAAACAAAGCCGTTCCTGGTCTCCCCAGAAAAGATAATTTTAGGAGTGTCGTCTGTCCTTCCCTGATTTCGGGGAGAAGGCACTTCACTCAGCTTCTATGCCAAATAGCCTTTTGGACAGGAAAGTTTGCCGGGGAAAAACCAGTCCGGGGCCCTCAGCCATTGACTCTCCCTTGGAGGCTGGTATCAGGCTTGAGCTCCAGGGAATCGGTACTTTCTAGAGTGAGGCGGTGTTTCTGCGGTGTTTCTGCACCCAGGAAACGACCAGAATAACTGAGCAGCAGCCAGGCTTTGTCCAAAATTCAGAGCCAGGCAGGATCTCATTGAGCTGAGACAAAAATCAATGAGGCTTTGAAAACCACCGCTTTCAAGACCCGACCGTCGCCACGGCCAGAAGGTGCTGTAGGAGCTTCATAAAAAACAGGCGTTCGCTTCCCTTTCCATCTCCCTCCAAGTCCACCGTCCAAGGGAAAAACACATAGAATCACCCCGTCTTTATCACTGTCCTTATACTTAACATTTGTTTTAAAACGCCAGCATATAAGATAGGGCATTAGAAAGCAGGGCAGTGTCCTGTGTGCACGTGGAAGATGGTTTTATTTTCTGTACTCAATTACAAGGGGAGTTTTCTGTTTGGGGACCTCAGGATAGAGGGGAGGGGGACACAAAAATCTCTTTGGTCAGGGACTATCGCTATTTTTGGCTTTTGGGTGCACCTCCCTGCTGAGGGGGGCTGCCTATCTTGCTTTTTCCTGCTTCCCTTCCCTTCCTTTCTCTTCTTCCGGCTCTGCCAGAGGCCCAGTGGGAAAGAGAAGGCAAGAGTGTTTCGAAACCCGTCCCCCCAACACAGGCTCCAGGACCAGCCACTGGTTTCTCAGTCCAGCTGCCAAATGAGGGAAGAGGGAGCATGGACCCCCGGGGTTCTTCCCGGTCTGCACAGGTCCCCATGCTGAGCCCCCTTTACCTGGAGAGAGCACAGGGCGAGTGTGTGGATTTGACTGGGCAACTTTGGGGAGACAAGTGGCCCCCTGACATTGAGCAGCCTCTAAATGAGGTCTTCCTATATGCCGGTGTGGTTTAAATTGAAGAGCATACAAATTCTAGACTGGATGTGGGCTGTCTCCTAGTGAAGGTTGAAAAACAATCCCCGAGGGTTTTAGTCTAATTTATTTTGAAATTTTAAAGTGCTGATGAAGGAAACACGGCAGCTCCTTCGTAGGAATGAGCTAAGCTGAGCTGAGCCGGGGACAGATGGGCCAGGAGCTCCGAGGTTCTGAAAAGGGGGTTTGGGGGGGCAGTGTCCGGTCTTGCTGGCTTAAAGGGTCCAGGCTGGACCTCTGAGCTGCCTTCAGTGCTGGGAAGCTGGTGGAAGGGAGAGCAGGATATAACGCACGTGCTGGATGCCAATCAGGTGTCAGCCAGGGCGGGGCAGGGGGGAGCAGGTGTCCAGGGGTCCCTTAGGGAACGAGCCTGGTCTTTAATCCCAATGGCTGAGTAAGGTGGGCCTTCCAAGTGGCGGCCAGCAGCTTTTCAGGCCCTGCTTCTCAGTGGGGATGGGTTTTCTCCTTGAACAATGGATTGGGCCATTTGGGAAGCAAAACACAATCAGAACCCATAGGGAGGAAGAAGGGTCTGCCTGGGTTGTTCCTTTTCAGGGCTGCAGAAATGTGTGTGGCCATTATGCCAGGCAGGGAAGAAGCGTGCTCCTGGAAAGGGCCACACCACATATCATAAATAAGTGCCATGAGCTAGAAGCTCTAACAGGCATCCCTCCTTTCCTTGGGTCAACATTAAGCCCCCATGTGGGCACAGATGCCTTGGGTGAAATCCACAGGGGAAGTTCAGTCCAATCCAGCTCATAGGGTCGTCGTGGGGGTCAGCAAGTGGTGCTGGGAGACTCTAAGTGCTTCGGGGGCCCTTGAAGGGTAGGCTCAGAATCCTCTAGAAGGAACCTCCAAGGTCAGCGTCACTCCACATCTCAGGCACATGGTCTTGTAGTTTCTGCATAGGCACATCCAGCAGCAATGGGACCCTCACTGCCTCCCCGGGCAGCCCAGGGGAGAAGAAGGAGATGGGGTGGTCCAGGGTCTTGTCTGCATGGGGGCCAGAGTTGGGGGCTATCTGTGACCTAGAAGGAAAATCAAGGCAGCTGGGCCTGGCCCTCGCGCCTGCTTCAGGCGGCCTCACCCTGCTCTGTGTCTCCTTACCTGCAGCAACACGGAATCCCCATTCCAGTCACCCCCAAGAACCCCTGGAGCATGGACGAGAATCTCATGCACATCAGGTAAGGCGTGTCCACAGTTCTGCCCGACGTGGTGAACGCCTGCCTGCATGGGGCCGGGGCGCAGTGGTCCCTGCCTTCATGCAGTGGGGGCCTCGGGGAGGACGGACCACATCATACCCAACTTATTCACAGCTCTCATTGGAGCTCTGCAGAGGGCTAGGGGCAGACAATGGGCACCTGGCTTTGGCTGGGGTATCAGGAAGGGCTTCTCTGAGGAAGTGTCATTTGAGGTTAAAACCTCAAGGATGAGGAGGGACCAGCCAGGGTACAGGGAAGAGCATTTAAAGCAGAGGGAACAGCATGTGCAAAGGCCCTCCAGATGTGGAGCCCCAGGCTCTTCCTTGCAACCTGCAGCTCCCACAGCCAACTATTGGGTCCAGAATGTTCCAGGCAGGGTTGGCAGCAGTTGCTTTGGCAGAGAGAAAAGGGCAGACTAGACTCTGTTGGGGGGTGAGTGTGTCAAGGCACAGCTGTGTCTCTCTTCCCCTCCCTTACTAACCCCCGTCTTCCCTTTCCCTCTGCAGCTACGAGGCTGGAATCCTGGAGAACCCCAAGGTAATTTCTGTTTCCTCCTCTGAGCCGGCCACCTTTGGTGGTAGCTGCTCAGCGCCCATGCTGTCTGATGTGTTTGTAGCCTAATTTGAAATTTCACGGGGGGCGGGCATGGGGCTAGGGCTGAGCCCTGCCTGTGTCCTGGACCCTCCCCACAGGGCCTCCCACCGCCGGCCCACTCCATGCTGCTGCTGCTGCATTTTAAAATCCCCCCCCCTTCCCTGTGCTCTTTTTCTAATTGCTGCCGGGATGAATAGGGGAAGGAAATATTTCAGAGCAGCAGAAAGAGAGTGTGTGATTGTGAGACAATAAAGAAGCAATTAGGCAGATGAGACACTTGTGGGAGGGCCCAGCCTGTGCTCACCAGCTCTCAGGCTGCCGCCTCAGTTGGGTGGGGGGAACACAGCTTAGAGCCTCAGGACCCACTTGTCTGGGTTTCTGCCCCACGCCTGCAAGGCAGGCCGTCCCATCCCAGCCTCCTGGGCTGGGCCTCGGCCCTTTTTGAAGTTTAGGATTTCTCTCCCTGGGGGGTTTCCCTTTGTATCTCCCTCTGCCCACTGTGGGAAGTGGGGGAGGCAGGGTGAAATCTATCCTGGCAAGAGAAAAATCTCTTTGTTCCTAAGGGAATGTGTCTCCATGTCCTGGTTCAGCCCCACAGCCAAGTGAGTGACTGGTTTGGGGGTGGGACGGGCTGCTCCTCTGACTTTAGGGAAGAAGTGTGCTGGGGGATGGGTGCTGGGCAGCTGGGCCTGGGGGATCCAAGCAGGCCAGCTGGAGGGGAGGGAGGGTGCCCAGGTGGTCTGGGTGAGGGTGGGGAGAGCTGGAGCCCTGCCGGCGGTCTGGGGTTGGCTCCTCGCAGGGACCAGGCCTTTTGGTAGGTGTTGGTGATAATATAACACGTGCCAGTGACCGTTTCTGGAGCCTGGCCGGGGTTGAGGATTTTCGCCGGCTTACCGTCCTTGGCTCTTAGCTGTGAACATCCTCATTTTATGGGTGAGGAAACCGAGGCCCGGCAAGGAAGTAGGGCTGGTGCCCAGGTTACCCCATCGCAGGAGCTATCCCTCCAGTCTCTGTGGTTCCCCCACTGCCCGTGGCCCCCCTACTCCCTTCACCCTCAGCCCAACTGTGTCACTCAAGACAGCCAGCACCCTTGCCCCCTGGGGGCTGATGGCCCCATGAGGCTGCTGCCTGCTGGCCACAGGTTTTTCCAGTTCATGCTCTGCTGACCCCGAGACACTCAGGCCAACCACCCCTAATTAGCCAGTCACTCAGCGCAAAGCAGGGCGGGAGAAGCTAAACAGAGCATAGCAGCTTCAAGGTGGGGTGGACTCAGGCCTGCAGGCCCCAGGCATCCTGGGAAACCTTTCCCCATCCCTCTCCAAGCAGCCTACGGGCTCTCACCTCAGGACTGGGGGAGCAGAGCTGAGGCCAGAGGGGAAATCACCCCTTGGCAGTACTGGGGTACAGGTCCCTGTGTGACCGTGACAGGCCCCCTGCCCTGTCAGGCCTCCTACCGAATGAGGGCTATGGTCGGGTAAGTAAGTGCTAGAGAGTGCCTTTTTAAGGATTCTGCCATCCGATGAAGGCGGGAAGGTTAGTGCTTGGGTCCCAGAGATTGGAAACCTGGGTGTGAGTCCCATCTTTGCTTCAATTGCTCTGCAACCTTGGGCAAGTTACCCAACCTCTCTGAGCCTCCGATTCCTCATGCACACAGTGGGAAACCACAGCACCTCCCTCTTGGGTCATCGAAAGCCACTTGGCCTGACCTTGGCACAAGGCAAGGCCACAGTCATAGAGCTGGGGGTCCTGCCCTTCCTCCTCAGGCCTGCTAAGAATCTTTGAGAGGAAGGGGCCAAGGTGCCCTCTCATCCTGCGGGAAAGGCTAGGCTGGGTGAAAACCTCATTTCCACTGAGGACTGCAGGGCCAGGCCTAGGAGCCCAGGGTCTAGCCGCTCTTTCCCAGCCTGCCCTCTGCAGGGCGGGGGTGCCTGTGCCGACTGGGGACACCCCCAGGCTAAGCTCTGAGTTCTCGCTTGCATCTCTGGATCTCGTGTGCCAGGGGCGCAATTGTCCTCCGAGCTCAGGAACAAGGGGGCAACAGCTAGGGGCCCAGGAGAAATGCTGAGCCCGAGCCTCCCAGCCCCCGAGGAGCAGGGGACACAGAGCTTAAGGGAACCAAGCCTCCTCCCCCTCTCCCAAAAAAGCCCCGAGACCTGCCGAAGGGAGGGTTTGAAGGCAGATGGCGGAGCCATTTTCTGCCTCCGTGAGGGCTGATTGAAGGGCAATGAGGCAGCTAATGCGAAGAAAGATAGAAATTTACTTGCTTTAAGTTCATAGGCCCACAGTGAAGGAGTCCATTCAGGGCCGGCCGCCATATCTGATGGATGAATAAACCATTTGCAGCATCGATCATGCCTCTACATCATGGTTCAGTTCATGGGCCATTTGCTTCCAATTTCTCCTCTTCGGCCTGTTTCATGCTTTCTTTCGCCCTCTTCCCCTGCCCCCAGTGTATCTCTCTCTCTCTCTCTCTCTCTCTCTCTCTCTCTCTCTCTCTCTCTCTCTCTCTCTCTCTTCCTTTCTCACTCTCTTCCCTCCCTTCCCAACACCCACCCCCAGAAAACAGTGGAAGTGAGCCCTCCTGCGGGGATAGATAAATAGATGGTATTGATACTCAACAAACTATTTGTCACCTGAACTGGGCTCTTAGTGGGGAAGAGTGACAAAGACAGGCTCCAGCCATCTTGGAATGCAAAGCAAATGTCACTTTATTTCTATTTGGTTATTTTATTTAATCGATGCTGTCTGGGTATCGGGAGGGAGCCTCCAACAGCTGCCTCCTGGTGCTGGGACACTGTCCTGCGGGGTCTCACACCTCCTCTCTCCTTACAGATGCAAACCTTCTCATCCCATTTGGGGCTCTTTAAGAAGTGTGGCAGGAGAAAAGTGACAAGCACCAGATTGAAAACGGAGGGTCATGCACAGCACAGGGGGGAGTGGGAGGGAGGCTGGCTCAAGTGGAGGGGCTCAGCGCTGGCACCTGGTTTGAGCTCAGCCTGGGCTGAGGGCCAGTGAGGAATCCCGGGCAGGTGGGGAAGGAGCTGCAAAGTCATGTCGGTCATCCAGAAGTCCCAAGCCCAGGTTTACTTTGCCTTTTGGCTGAGGATGGCCCTCGGACCTATGTGTGCCCAGGGAATGTGGTGGTTGGGAGGACTCAGGGGGGCTGGGGAGCTGGGCCTTTCTCTGAAACCCCCCAGTACCCATCCCATGGCTAATGCTGCGCTGTCTCTGATCACATTGTGTGTGCTGTTTCTCGGCCCTCAGCTTATTAAAGCGGCTGGAAAACTGCTGGACAGGGCGTCCAGAGGCCCCCGGGCTGGCTCCCATGCTGGTGGGGTCGGGCAGTATGATTTGAACCAGCCACCGTTTTGTCCTTGGTTTTCTATCTGGTCCGTGAAAGCATCAGACTGGGGGTCCTCCTTAAAGATGCTCCTCCTCCTCGGGTCTGTCTTTGAGGTTGGTTCTGGGTCCTTATTCCCACCCCACCAACAAAAACAGATGAAGGGATGTGGCTGGCCCCAAGTCACACAGCACTTTGGAGGTGTGGGGGCCTCCCGCATAGCCCTTGTCTGAGCTCAGCAGTAGAACCAGAAGCACCAACTGTCCCTGTGGGCCCAGGACTGAGGGCTTTTTCGGGATGCAGGGACTGGGATAGTCGTCCACCCCTCCATCCAGCCAACAGGCAAAGTGACCACAGGTGAGGGATCCGGCACTTCTGACAGCCCTCAGGTCCCCGAGGGGCACCCCCAGATGTCCATCCAGCTGTCCTTCCCTCCTGCACCAGCCTCCATGGCATTTTCGTGGGTGATTTTCATGTCTGGTAAAAACAGAAAACCTGTCTCTATACTGACATTGTAAGCGAGTCAACGGGACTATCTTACAATAGTAAGATAGTCACTTTACAAATGAGGAAACCGAGGCTCAAGGATGTGAAGCCGCTTGCCCAAGGCCCCGCAGCCTAAGGCCTTGACTCCTGACTTTGGGGTATTTTCCATGACTCTGAAATCCAGTGCATGTTTGTTGAGGGCCTCGTGGGTCCCCTGCCCTGTGTCCAGTGGTCCACGCCCGCACAGAATTCACGCCTGTAGCTACAGGCCCTCCCCTTCGGCCTCTATTTCTTCTTCTGTAGATGGGGTAAAGCACTTGACTTTCTTACCAATCAGGGCTGCTGAGAATGCAAAAGAAACTGCAGATGGAAAGTGGCATGTGAATATTTGCAGGGTTTGAAAGCAAAGATTTAGGGACTGCACTTTCCAGGATATCAGCAGGTGGACAACAGCTGGGCCTGGGGTGTCTACGGGGCGGGGGCAGGGGGGGCACTTGAGCAGTCAGTGCCCAAGAGGCCCCACCGTGGCAAGGGGCCAAGTCACAGCTTGGTGGGGTGGGGGCTGGAAAGGCGGGCAAGAACTTGGAGAGTTCCAGGCAGCCAGCAGCCCCTCCACCACTGCATCCAGACGAGAGGCCCATTTTCCAACACGCCCAAGAAAAAAATATACATAAAGGTTGATGTGTTTTCAAATGGGTTTTTGCTTTGCTCTTCCCTTTTCTCCCTGTGAGTATTAACCTTGGGGACCCCGAGGACGGCTCGGCTCGCTGGAGCACCTGCTGGGGTCACGTGTAGTCATTAGCTTTGCGGTCCATGCAGAATAAACCCCAATCCTGGGAGTCTGCGACAGCGTGCGCGCCCACTCCCGGAAAGCCCTCCGAATGCTGCTGCCCGCGCCTCTCTGCCTCCAAAGTCACACTTTTCCTGCCTGACTTGTTCCTCTCCTGCTATTCTACCTCCAGCTGTGGGGGCGTCAAAGAAAAAGATGAGATCAAGTTGAGGGGAAAAATTGTCTGATTTCTTGAGCCCTTTGTTTTCCAGGCCCCTGGCAAGTGGAGCTGGCCATGGGCTGGGGGGTGAGGGGCCTCCTGCACTGCCAGCAGCCCCCCAATTCTGGAGAGGGGTTCAGATCTCTGCAGGAGGTGGGGAGCAGGGTGTCCAGGGACTGGCATAGCCCTGCTTGGCTCTGAGCAAGCACCCCGCCTCCAACCTCTTTCTGTCTTTTGTCAGAACCAAGCGCCCCCAGGCCTCTACACTAAGACCCAGGACCCAGCCAAAGCCCCCAGTGTCCCTGACACTCTGGAGATCGAGTTCAAGAAAGGTAGGTGCCCACCCATCTGGACTCAAGGCAGTGGACTCTTGGGGCCCTGAGTCCTTTCGCCTCCTTGCCGAGAAGCGTGGGCACAAGCCGTCTGCATCCCTCTTGCATTCCTGGAGGCCAGACTTCAGGCAGGGGCTCCAAGCGTTCCCCACCTCCCCCTCCCCCAGAAAGCAAGACCCATGGAAGCCTCCAGGCCTTGGAGGAAGGCACCCTCAGCTGCCATCCACCAGTTCCTGGGCACCACGTAAAGACTGAGCGTTCCAGTCCAAGCAGCCACTTTCCGGCTGCTCTGGCACTTTGTGGAAGTCATTCAGCTTGCCTGAGCCTCAGGTTTCTCATCTGTAAACTGGGAGAAAACAGCACTTGCTCCCTCATGCTGTCATGGTGTAGAATGAGATCTAAATGGGAAGTGCTGGCCCTCGCACCACGAAGCGCTCAGTAAGTGGCGAGACTCAGAGAGCTGGTCTCAGGGGCCCCTCTGAACCCACAGCTAAAGCCTCAGTAGTCCTCAGCTGCTTGACGTTGCACCCCACACCACCACGGGGTTCAAACCCCACTCTTGCTTGGTTCTTGATCTCCTCATTCTCACTGCTATCAACAAGGTGTGTTTGCTGGCCTGGTCTGGGTGCCCAGCCTTGAGCCTGGCACCAGCGACACCTCTTGCCCTGGAGGATAGAGGCATGCCTGGTAATGGGAGGAGCAGGACCAGGCTCGGGGTGTGCGAGGATAGGACCTCTCCAGGGGGCTGCAGAAATCAGGGAGGCTTCCTGGAAGCAGTGGTACTGGGCATGAGGGCGTGGAGGCTGTTTGTACTTTAATGACCCGCCCGCCTCTACCCAGCAGCCTGGTCATTTTCATCATTCCCCATCTGTTCAAACCCTTGCCTTTCACATCACTTGGGGACCTAAGTGTCCTTGGTCTCAGGCCCCTAAAGGCGGCTAGAGCACTCTTGTGCCCATTCTGTCTGAGCAGCCAGGCCAGGTTCACGGGCATGTGGCCTGTTTGGGCATCGTCTCTGAGAAGATGGGGGACGACCCAGGCAGCTACCCCCCCAAAGGTCCCCCAGGAGCCCGGGAGAGCAGTGAGGGCTGGGAGGTGGGCAGGAGGCGATGGCGGGTCCTGGACACAGGCTCTGGCAGCCTTTGGTCCAGGAATAGGGTGGCCCCGAGGCTGAGCCAGAGAAGAGACGTGATCCATTTTAATGATCTCAGGACTGTCTGGAGGCAAAAAATGGATGGGAGGAACCTTCTCTGACTCCTCTCCATTCATCCTCTAGTTAATTTATTTGAAGTTTTAATCTAATTATTAACTATTTTAAAGGCTAAGAGGCTTTCTCCGGCAGCAGCACCAACAATGTCAGCCCCTTTCTGGGGCAGGCCCCATCCAAGGCCGGGGAAGGAGGCGATAATAGGACCGGGGCGGGCGAGGAAGGGAGGGGAGAGGCAGGGGGTGGCAAGAGGGGCTTATGGTTCATTATTGGGCAGACTTACATTTAATAGCAATTTACAACCAAGTTATAAAACCCCTGGAAATGGGGGTTAAGAATGAGGCGGCTGACAGCACCTTGAGCGAAGCCCCTCCAAGCGGCGCCTGGCTAATAAAGACTCGAAAGCCGCTATTGAGCCCTGATTGGCACCGATCGCTGGCTCCATGGTCATGAGCTGGGCAGATGGGTGGGGGATTAGCCGCCAACTTTGAACAGCCTTTCTTTGTCACTGTTACAGCTCTCTTGTTAGTCCCCTAATACATTTATTGCTCATTTCACACCGCTCGAGAAAGTGCCCCTTGCTATTCAAAGTCAACCCCGAACCCACCCACCGCCCCCCCACCCTCCCCTTGACTCGGCCCTTTCCTCCCGAAGCGGCCGCCTCCCTCCTGCCCTCCTGCCACCCCAGACCCGACTTCTCAGAATTCATGGAGCGGGCACCATTTCACCCCCATTAATCAGATGGCTGCATGCGGGTCTGGGGTACAGGGTCGGGGGCACGGGGGTCCGCCTGACAGACGTGGCAGGGGGCTGTGTGTGAGTGAGTGAGTGAGTGAGTGTGTGTATGTGTGTGTGTGTGTGTGTGTGAGCTGAGCCGCACCTCCGCCGGGCGGCCCCCGGGTAACTGGTGGGACAGAAGGTGCTCCCGGCATAAGACAATGGTGGAGCGTGAAATTCAATTAGTTCAGGGCCTGGTTCCAATTTCACAGCCCCTAAATGCAAAAGGGGCAAAGAGAATAGGAAGGGTGGGGGAGAGCGTTTTTATTGCATTTTCCCTTTCATTCTGGGGGGCTTTCTCGCCCCTTCTCTCCCCCCAGCAGGCCTCACCCTGCACAGGGCTTTTCAGGGACTCATTTGGAGTCCATATCTGTCACATTCATTTAAGGCGTTGCGGGTGGAGGGCGAGGGCGGGTGGCAGGCACAGGCTCCTCCGCTGAGTTCCGGCCCAGAGGCCCACTGCCCTCTCCTCCCACCCTAGGGGTCCCCGTGAAGGTGACCAACATCACGGATGGCACCACCCACCGCACGTCCATGGAGCTCTTCGTGTACCTGAATGAAATCGGGTGAGTGTCTCAGCCCAGCCTGCCTCCCAGGAAACCAGTCTCCAGTCAGAAACCACTGTCACTGATCCGGCCCATTACAGCTGATGGTTGCAGCCAGGAGTATGAGCCTGTGTCCCACAGGCAGCCTTGGCACAATCGCACAGGTGTCATAGGTGTCATGTCTCCTGGTTTGCTAGGAGAGGCCTGGTGGCCCTCAGCCCTGGAAGGTAACAGCCCCAGAGGGTCCACTGCCCCCTAGAGATGGCTTGGCTTCCTAAGACCAGGATAGAAAGAAAGAGGAGCAGTGGTTAGGGCGAGTACCACGAAAGGACCCAGAACGAAGGTAACGGAAGCTGCAAATTAAACTCTCTGTGTGACCCAGGCAATCCCTTCCCTGTCTGGGCCTTGGTTTCCCCACCTTTACAATGGGTGGTTGGACCAGGTGACCTCGCTCAGATGTCCTCTAAGTCTTGGATTCTGAGATGGTACCTGATGTCCTGCGTGTGGCTCTGGGGTGGGCACAGCCCAGATGTGCCCACATTGTGGCAGCCGGGTGGGTGGCATCTGACACCAGGCCTGTGGCAGCGCCTGACTCCGAGTGACCCGTCCTCCCCACAGGGCCAAGCACGGCGTGGGCCGCATTGACATTGTGGAGAACCGCTTCATTGGGATGAAGTCCCGAGGTGAGTGCTCACCACCCCCCAGGTGTGCTGGCTCCCAGAGCCGCCTGAGGTCCCGGTGCCACTCAGGCGTTGTGACATCCATGCTACATCAGTGACTTTGGGCATCTTTTCACCCCGCCAGACTCAGTTTCCCTCCTGTGCGGTGGGGATGGGCGGCCCTTTGCACTGGCTTCCGAGAGTGTTTGTGAGAAGAGCTGTCCCGAGGGCTCTGAGGAGAGGAGGTCATGCTCTGCTGTGCCCCGGGCGGGTCCGCCAGGTTTGGTGGCAGACTGTGCAGGGCCGGCTTTGTGGTCATGGTCATTGGGGCTGCACTGAGGAGGCCGCGCTGAGCTGGCCTGGCAGGGGAATCCTGCCAGCGGTGGGCGCTGTGGGCTGCAGTGTGAGTGGCCAGGGCCTGAGGGTCTGTCCCAGGGTCAGGCATGGCCCAGGACGTGGGGGCCTTTTTCTAGGGTTGGGCAGGACTCTGCCTGGGTGTAGAAGGGCTGCCCCCTTGGCTAGGCTGCCAGGCCTGTGTCTGCCTCTGGCTGGGCCAGGAGAGAGGAGAGGTGGGTCCCCAAGCGGGTGCCTCTGTCTTCTCTTAGTCACAGAACCCTGTGATTCCCTTTGTCAGTCACTCACCAAATCATCTTGACCACACACGCCCCTCCAGGACTCAGTTTCCCCATCCGCACCAGGGGATCTCAGCTCCCTGTGGTTCTGTGATAAAGCAGTGCTACATGGGGAGCTCTAAGAGGGAGGGGGCAAGCTTACAGCCGTTAGAGCCCATGAATAGGGCACTTGAATTTTTAAATACTGGAGGTGGGGTGGAGGCCCCCTGTTTTGACAGGTGTTTAAATCACTTTGCTTAGGGTCAATTTACAAAGGTAATACAACGAAACACAATGAAACACAGCCAGGCCAAAGTATAATCCTTCAGGGTGTTTTCACTAAGATTCCAAAATCCAGAGAGAGCCGATGGCCAGATTTCAGCTTTTGGAAAAGGGTGCTGGAGCGGGAGGCAAGGTGCTGTGGTTCTCACCCCACGTTTGCCCTGCCCTGCCCTGCCTGTGACCTTGGACTTAGCATCTCTGGGCCTCAGTTTCCCAGGTGTAGTATAGCAGGCATGGGGGATGGAGTTGATCCTTCAGGCTTTGACCTGTTTGGGTGTATCTCAAAAGGTGTGGGGAGGAGAGACGGCAAGCGGGCCCTTGGCCTCTTTCATGTGTTTCTTCTCAACACAGCTATTATGGAAACAACCTAATTGAAACTCTGGGGAAGGCCTTGTCGAGCACAATATTACTAATTAGCTGCTCCTTTTTATCCTCTCTTACCTTTGTTAACATCTGATTAAATGTCCCTTTGTCTTAGTCTGCCCTTGGGAGCCAGCTCCACGTAGAGCATCCAAGGCAGACATGGGAGGGACGTTGGGGAGCTAGAGACCGGTATCCTCATTTTACAGACTGGGAAACCAAGGTTCAAAGTCACAGGCACGTCCCTGGCAGGACCAGGACTGACTCGCAGACCCAGAGAGTCTAAGAGCTTAAGTCTGGAGTGGGCTGATCCAGAGCTAGCCTGTGTGTAATAACCGGAACTGGTGCCATGGAGGTGCCCCATAAATGACTGTGGCCCCAGGGGGATGCTGAAAGGACAAAGGCAGCCTATGCCCTCTGGGAGCTGTCCGTGAGGCTCAGAGGTGTCGCTAAGGCACTTATTGTCGTTCCTCCTTTGCCCGCGGCAGACATCACCAATTGATTGTGGATGTGTCTCGGTGCTGCAGGCAGTCACTACCAATCAATTAGGAGTGGCACTTACGGTGAAAATGAATTGCCTTCTCTTACTGGAAAGACAAGGACTGGCCGTAGGTCGCTTTGTGAAATGGTACCCTGCTTGGTGGAGAGAACCAAGCAAACGTGAACTGAAGGAGGTAGTGACAAAAGGCCTGGACTGGGCTATTCTGGGAAGACATCCTGGAGGTGGTGGTAGGAGTATATAGGCTTCAATTGGTAGAATGTGGACTACAGAGGGTGAAGCAGGAGCTTTTGGGGGAAAAGGAGTGGTAGAAAAAGGTAGGAGGCACCACGGATAGCCGGTTGGGTGGTGGGTTGGGTCTGATGGGGGCCAAGCCCCTGGAGACCTGGGGAGGCATAGGAAGCTGGTGAAGAGGGTCCAGGCTTTGGTGCCAGGCTTGAGTCCCCGTTTTGGCTCCATCACCACGGGGAGAGCAGCTTGGCCTCTCTGAGTGTCAGCTTCTTCACTGTGAAATGGGTTGTGTGCAGATCAAATACGGAGAGTTCATGACCCACAGTAGGTGCTGTGGGTTGGGGGATGAGAGAAGAAAAACCGCTTCCTAATTTTAGGGTGATATCTTATTTTTACTTCTCCACTCCCAATAATTCATAGTGAGAAAGTAAAGAGTGGGACAGTACATTGGGGCATTATGGATTCCCCCACAATGAGGTTTTTATTCAGTCTACGGGAGGAGCTGTTAATTGCCAATTATATTGAGTCCAGAGCAGGAAGGTGCTGTTGTCCGTCCGTATCTCAGTGTACACGGGAATATGTCATTTGTATTGATTTTACAAAGCCCGTAATTGAAATTCGTTAAGGGCTTGTTTTTTTTTCGGGGGGGAGGGGAGGTTAGGGAGTTGGGCAGTGCTAGTGCCCTGGGTCTGGGGTGGCCGGCTCAGTGACACTAGAGGCCATGGGGTCAGAGGGGCAGGGGGCTGGGGAAGCTGCAGATGGAGTGGCTTTCGCTGTATTGTGGCTGTTCACATTGTCATTATCGCATTATCTTTTTAACTCTGGAGGGGGGCTAATTAAGTGAAGTAAATGAAATCAGTGGGGAGGAAAGGGGGGGCAAGGCAAGCAGGAGGAAAGCAGGGAAGGAGCCAGCCCGCGTCCTGCACTCACCTTCCGTCCTCCCCGCCCAGTGCTGCCTCTCCGGCCTCACCTCTGCCCCTGCTGCCACCTCTTGGTCCTCTGGCTCCCCTCTCCTCACAGCCTGCTTCCTCTTCTTCCCTCTACTCTCCCTGCCACTCTCTCCCACTCTCCCCTCCTCTCTCACTTCCTCCTTGCTTCTCTACCTTCTAGCTAAGAAGGAACAAGGGCTGTGCCTGCCCGCTTACCCACCTGCCCACCCACCAGAGGCTTTGCACAGATGGAACCTTCCAGATGAAAAGTGGAGGGAGACCTGTGAAGCAGAAGCACCCACACTCCCAGAGGCCTGGGGTGGCCAGCCTCAGAGGCCACCCTGATTCCCAGCGGGGCCTGCAGGGCACCAGGGGCATAGAAGGTGGTTAGCGTCCCACCATCACTTGCCTCCCCATCACCATGGCAACCACCTTTCTCCTTGGCCCTTGTACCTAACAGGGGAGCCCTTGGGCTCCGGCCAACCTCCCTTCCCCCTGCCTTTCCAAATCCCTCCTTCTGGACACTGCTTTCCCAAAGGACCGGGGCCTCTGGTCCAGGTGCCCTCATTCCACCCCCACCCCGTGACCCCCGGCTGAATTGGCAGAACCCACTCAATTCTGCCAAATTGCTCAATCCGGGCTAACCTCGCAGCCTCAGGAACACATGAGAAGAATTTCAGCGGCAGCAGCTGGTTTGGTCCCCACCTCTTCGTGTTTCGTCCACTCTCCCTGCGCCCCCCCAGCTCCTTGCCCTTCTTCCCCATCCCTCCCCCTTGGCAGTAATTATGGTGTGATTGAAGCTGCTCCACAGAGAACTGCTGACACCTCTGTCTTTTTCCTGTAAACACAGGGAGATGAAAATAGACACTTGGAGCTGCTGTGTGTGTCACTCCGAAGATGTCTGTTGTCTCTTCCACAGCGACACCGAGACTCAGCTGTCATTTCCTCCTCCTTTTTGCGCAGTAGTTTGTATGCCGACTGTCAAAAGCCCAAAATCCCTAGTCTTTTAGCATCAGGTTTCTGTCACTGGTTTTTTTTTTTAAGTCATTTTTTTCCCCAAGAAGAAATGCACAGAAATCATCTACCCCCTACCCCTGTGGAAAGGAGAGGGAAGATCTTTAAAATGCGCGCACACACACACACGCACACACACGACAGCAGCAACCTGAAAACAAGCTTTTTGATCAGTCACAATTAACTTTTAACATCTTCTAAGAAAAGGAGCAGGAATATTAATTGTGCTGGTGTGTTTCACGGCTGCAGCTTTTCTTCTTGGGCCACAACTCTTCCTATTTCTGCCTCGGATGGCTGACAGCCACAAGGCTGGTTCCGAGGGCTGGGCGGGGAACAGCTGGCTCTGCCCACCAGGCACTCTGCTCTTCTCGGAGTTTGGGGGGCCAGCAGCAGGCCCTTGGGCAAGCCGTAGCCTTTCCTCGCTGGAAAGTACAGATGTCTTCCTCGAACCCTGCACACCACCGGTGTTGCTCCCTCTCTGGACAATTGGGAGGTGATGCTGGGAGTGGACTCCAGTGTTCTTGAGACGAAGCCATCAGTCTGCACGCCGCAGTGCGGGGACAGTGTGTCTGGGTGCTTACCTTCAGGAAGGTGGAGGTTAGAAGGCCGAGCCGCAGGCAATTGCAATCTTCTCATTTTCCAGACAGGTTGCCCAGGGCTCAGAGAGGGGCTGCGACAGGCGCAGGTCACACAGCAAAGCCGGGCACTCTCTGTAAAGGTGTAAGTTGTTTGGGACTTCTGGTCCCCATCCCCGGCCCTGCAAATGCAGTTTGGACCAAGCCCCACAGCTGGCCCAGCCAAGGACAAGAAAGCAGGGAAGCAGCCAGGTCCCCTGGGGCTGCAAGTGAGGTGGGCGGCTCCTACTACTGGTCTACCCTGGACACTGCTGTTGCTACTGTCTGTGTTGACATAAGGACGGACTTTAAAAGTTTCTTTGGGTTTTCCCAAAATGTGACAGAACGAATCCATTTCCCATCCAATAAATACGGAATTCCTAGTAGGTGCCAGGGTAAGACCAGCAGGCCTTTGTCATGATCTTGCTATAGGTGACTCTTGGGAAATTATTTTATTCTTGGTGATAGTTTCTAGGATAATTGAAAACAGACCCCTTTAGCATTGTGGTTATTTCTGCCATTTTGGAGGCAGATATTTCTAAATGTTCTGCACACACCTGTCTTTACAAATAGACCGCTGAACGGTCGGGCCTCTCTTGGTGGCCCAGGACCATCGGGAGCCACTTGTTTGTGGTGCCATGCTGCCCCCAAAGAGTGGCCCCAACAACTCCGGTGCTGAGTTCTTGTCTGTTTTCATAGGTTTTCCATGTCTCCCACCCCCACCCTCGTGCTGTCAGCAGTGGCTTTTCTCAGATATCCATGCGTCTCTACCTCCATCAGCCTTTCTAACCCCTTTCTTGGGTTATGTCTTTGAGCCTCTCTGCAGAAACAGAGCCCATTAGAACTGTGTTTACAAGAGTAAGGATGAGGGCCTAAGAAACTCCCTAGGAAGTCCAGGGCTGGGTCTCTTGCATACACTTGGGGATGTGTGTGTTTTCCTGCTGGGGAGGCCATTTCCCCCAAAGGTCACAGCTGGATTCAGGACAGCCACGGCCGTACAAGTGAAACGGGACAGGCTCTTCTGTGGCTCATTGTAGTCATATCCACACCTGGTCTCTTTGACACATACGTACGTCCCCTGAGACCCGGGAGCCCCAGTGAAAAGGCCCTTTCTCCCAGCCACAGCACCCCAGACTTGCATGCTTCCTTTCATGCTCCAGTGAGTACCTGATCCCTTTGCGAAAGGCCCTAAGGGGCAACCTGGAACAGAGATGGGAGACCCAGATGCTCGTCCTGGGCATCTTGGGCAAGTCATTTCCCTCCCCGGGCCTCAGTCTCCTTATCTGTAAAATTGGCATGTTGGACGAGATCAGTCTTTTAAGGACTGCTTGGTGGAGGCCAGGGTTTACAGAGGGGCCTCTGCTCCCCCCAAGTCAGGCCTGAGCTATTCTACATGCTGGGCTTCTGCCTAAGACTGTTTGAATACTGAGTTTGCAGTCAGAAGTTAGGAGAACACAGCACCAGGGTGATCCTAACGGGCCTTGCCTTCGAGTTCTGACATTTCTGTGATTCCCAGACTTAGAGGTCAGAGACGAGGAAAGCTGTCAGGACGAAATTTCTGGCTCATCACACCAACTCAGTCTTGCCCACGTCCCCTTTGGATTTCAAGTTGAAAACAATCTCCTTTCTGGTTTTTGCATTTTTTAAAAGGATCTTTAAATTGCGGTAAAATACAGATCACATTAAGTTTACCGTTTTAACCATTTTAAAGTGTACAGTTCAGTGGCATTAGGTACATTGACACTGCCGTGCAGCCATCCCCACCATCCATCCAGAACTTTTTTTATCTTCCAAAACTGACTTCCCATCTGTCCCCATTCCCCTCTCCCAGGCCCTGGTAACCAGCATTCTCCTTTCCGTCTCTGAATTTGTCTACTTTAGGGACCTCATATAAGTGGAATCATATAGTATTGGTCCTTTCTTGGCTGGCTTATTTCACTCAGCATAATGTCCTCCATGCTAGGTGAGGTGTCAGAATTTCCTTCTTTTTTAGGCTGAATAATATTCCATGGTGTGTATATACCACATTTTATTTATCCATTCATCTATTGATGAACATTTTTGTTGCTTCTACCTTTTGGCTGTTGTGAATAATGCGGCCACGAACATGGGTGTGCAGATCTTTTCTGGTTTTTTTTGTTTTTTTTAAGAGCAACTAGTATGGAAAGACGATGGTGGTCCATTTTAAGGAAACTGAAAACTTGTCCCTTTAATGGTGTCACATTATGTGGTGGAAAGAAAGGAACCTTTCATTGTAGCATTCATGGGGATGGGGGCAGTTATTGCTCCTCCTCCATCAGGACACGAGTACGGAGCAGGTTTATTCAAGGTCAGCTGTGTATGCTCACCTCAACTTTATTCAAGAGGCCACACTGCTGGGCCAAGAGGGAGTCTGGCCGTGTGCACATGGCAATTGGTGCCTCAGATGTCACGTGGTGCTACTATTCGGACCTTCCTCCCAGGTCGGCTTCCTCCCACCTGGTCCAGGCAGATTGTTTAGCAAATGAAGGAACTGAACCTGAGGTGACAGAGGGCGTATTCAGCAAGACCATGGGTTTGGGACCCCATCACCCACTGACCCACAGTGCCACAGACAGCACTGGTCAGGGACTCGGGGCCTAGGCTCAGGTCCCAGTTCCATCCTTCTCATGGCCTCAGTTTTCCCACCTGCATAATGGGGTCAGCGCAGGTGATTGCAAGCCCTCCGCCTCAGCGGTCAGGATTTCTCTGCAGAGGCATGGCTGCAGGGGAGCCACTGGTGAAGGCGGCATATGTGTGCACATGTGTACACATGTGTGTATGTGGATGCATAGCCGCCCCTCCTCTGGCTCCCCGGTGGAAGGGAGTAAGGGATATTTGGGGCCCTGGGCTCCACCATAGTCGGTTTAATTACAGGTTTTCAGCCGCAGGCCGGTGGGCACGTGTTGGGAAGGAGGGGGAGCAGCTCCGAACCCTGTCATTTTCTAACGTCTGCAGGCCTCTTCAAAGGGGGGCATCCAGACATTTTCTCCACAAGCCGCAGAGTGGACTGTCGTGGCCCCAGCATGAACATAATGACAGATGCATTTTGCAGCAAGCTGGGAGTGAATGGGTCCCACCGGCTTGTCTCCTGTCAAACGAGTCATTATTTTTTTTTTATTTTTTTATTTTTTTGTCATTTGCTGACAGTTTGGGTTTCATGCGTTTCTCTCTTTTTTTCTCCTTTTCCCCCTGCCTGGAAAAATGGCTAGGTATCTACGAGACCCCAGCGGGGACCATCCTTTACCACGCTCATTTAGACATCGAGGCCTTCACCATGGACCGGGAAGTGCGCAAAATCAAACAAGGCCTGGGCCTGAAATTCGCGGAGCTGGTGTACACTGGTGTGTAGGCCCCACAGCTGTCCCCCGGCCCCCGTCCCTCCCGAACCAACCAGCACCCTCCCCCAGTTCCACCCCTCCCACTGCCAGAGCCCGAAAGATGCAGGTTGAATGGGGTCAAGTGGGGACGGGATGAGGAAGCCAGGAGGGGATGCTGGGACCCACCCTGTTCATAGGACGTGGAGGGAAACGCGCCCGTTCCCCCAAGGGGTCCGCTGCACCCGCCACCTGCAATCTGTAAGACTGCAGCATGGCTAAAGATGCATCACGGGCCATCCCCCGGGCAACCAACCTTTATCCAGCACGTGCCAGTGCCTGGCACTGTGGGGACACGAGCCGTCCCAGGGGCTCCTCCCAACTTTCCTAAGAGAGCTGCAGCTAGCTCCTTTTACAGATGAAGAAACAGGCTCAGCGTGGAAGGAGCTTGTACAAAGTTACATAACGGGAAGTGGCCTCACTGGGTTTGACTCCAGGTCAGGTAGGACCTGGAGTTACTACGTGAAGTGCCTCAAGCAGGGGGAAGGCTGCCATGACCAAGAACTCAGCCCCACGCCTGGGCCGTACATGAGCCAGACACACGCGTGGAATGGTTGGTGGGTGACCTTAGCACGCAGTGTATGTGGTTCCCCACTTGACACGTGAGGAGACTGAGTTTCCGTGCCTTTCCTGTTGTCACAGAGTTGGAATTTAGGTCTCCTGACTCCAAATCCATCCTTCACCTTGTCTAACAGGGGTCTCTAAATTCAGCCTATAATTTAGCCCATGAGTTAAGATGAATTTCTATATGTTCAAACGGTTGGGGGTAATTTTTTAAAAAAATACCATTTCATGACATGAAAATTACAAGAATTTCGGTGTCCACAGATGGTTTTCGGGGGCACAGTCATGCTCGATTCATGTACATGCCATCTGTGGCTACTTCTAAGCTCCCAGAAGTCTAGTCGGTGCGGGTGGCCGGTTGGCTTAGTTGGTTGGAGCCTAGTGCTAATAACACCAAGGTTGCCGGTTCGATCCCCGCGTGGGAGAGACAGCATGACCCGCAGAGCCTAAAATACTAGCTGGCCTTTCCAGAAAATGTTTGCCGACCCTGCTCTCTACTATTCATAGCTCCCTAATTTGAGAAATCACATCAAACAGCCTCTCCGAGCTGTTGGGGGAACAGGCTGCTGCCTGAGGCCGACCTTGCCATCGGGGCCCTGGACGTCAGGGGAACCCGGGAAAGTAAATGTTGATAATAGCTCCCCGGGATTGGCCTCCACTGCCCTCACCTCGTTCCCTTGTCCTGCACCCTGAGGATCTCTTTGCTTTGGAAACTCCTAATCACGGTAACTCAGTTTGGGATTTTAAGAGGACTCTTGGTTGTTGGCTGGCATCATTTCTCCCTCCCATTGTTTCCGGCAGCTTTGAAACCGAGTCCCCCCTTTCCAGGTACAGACAGGTGTTTAAATACCATTGTCTCCTGCGGACTCTGACTCCATGGGGTTTCAGCGCTGAAAGGTGGATTTTGGTTACAAAGTGGGAGAGTCATTAAGACATGGCAGGCTGCAATGGAGGGGACAGCACCTGGCTGGGCTGCTTCTGCTCAGAGGTGTCCAAGGAAGCCGAGCGGGGGCAGGCAGCCAGCCTCCCTCCCACGGTAGCATGGCTGCCACCTCTCCTGCTGTGGGGCCCTGAGCTGGGGCACTGGCGGGTATTACCTAATCTCAGCTGCACAGAGGTGAGGAAATTGAGCCCCAGGCAGGTGAAGACACTTATCCAAGGTTTCATAGCTGCCGAGCGGTGGCTGTGAGCCCAGGACAGGCCGGCTTCAAGAGCCAACTTCTCGGCCACTCTGAAAAATCCTAGGGGAAGGGAAGGTCGTATGGGCCATTACAAGGGGTGATCAAGGGCCCTGGCAGCAGGCACAGGGGAGCTCTGGGTGTTTGAGGCACAGCTTGGACCCTGGCGATGGGCGCGGTGCCTCTACGCTAGGCCACCGGGGTTGCATCTTTGCTCTGCCAACCACCGAGCCCTCTAAATGCAAAAATGAGTTACAGTGATTAGGAGGCTTGAAAGGAAATAAAACCTCAGGGTGAAGGAGAAGGGATGAAGCGAGGGCAGCGGAGGCTTATCCTGTGTACTTACTATTAATACCTACTTCACCCAGGTGCCCCTGACGTCCAGGCCCCCGTAGATGTCAGCAGCCTGTCGTCCCCCAACAGCTCAGAGGGGCTCTTTGATGTGATTTCTCACGTAAATGTCATAGATCACGGGTTAGCTTGAGCCAAGTTACTTAACCTCTCTGTGCTTCAGTTCCCTCATCTGAAGAGTGGGGATAATAAGCCTCCCTGTCTTGTAGTGAGGACTGAATGCATGAATATTTGTAAAGCATCTAGAACAGTGTCTGGCATGGAACGCTATTCCAGCTTGTGTTAAATAACCACGAATGCCTGGTGCAGTCTCCAAGCGTGGAGGAAGGAGACAGAGGCCTCGCCTCTGGCTGGGTTTATGATCTTGGGTAGGTCTGTCCCCTTCCTGAGCCTCAGTTTCCCCTCCTGTAAAGTAAAGGACACCGGTCTTTTCCCAAGTCTGTCTGGCTCCTCAGTGATACAGACTGTCACTCTGCTGTGACACCTGGCTTCCTTGGACCCCCTGTGGTCTCGGGGCACAGATAGGACCACTGAGGCAAGGAAGCCTTTCTGCCTTGGCCCCAGTCCTAGATGCCCTGGTTACTGTGACCTCTGTCCTCTCACCCCCAAATTTCCTGGTCTACCTGTATGGAGTTTGTACAGGCTCCCCACCTCCAGGTGCAGCCTCTATCCTGAGAGACCCTGCCCCCCCACACAAGGTCATCCTGGCAGGACCCCAATGTTAGGACCCATCTCATTTAGTGGGCACAGCTCACCTGCTCTCCCCTTGCCTCAGTTTCTTCAGCAGTAAAATGGGTGTAATGTACAACTCACACAGAGGGTTGTCATCCCCACTATGACAGTGATTGGCGCAGCCCCAGGCCCCACCTACAGCACATACACAGGCCTGGGACACGCAGGTTCTGCCCCATGCAGCACAGGAAACTCACTGTCTGCCACCCCAAGCTGGGTCTGCTTGGAAAAGAAATCTGAGCACCAGACCCCCACAGGATAGAGGTGGGAGATCCTGGGATAAAGCCCAGGCCAGGTGCTCCCACAGGGGTCTCTGTCCCCCTATCTCTGGCTCCATCTACTCTGCCTGTCTTCCAGCCTGGGAACTTAACGATATAATTACCCCTACTTAGTCAGAAAGATGGCCAAGCCCAGGACAAGGGGCACGGTGGGGGGTGGGGGCCATCAGGGTCCCCGCCCACGGGGTCTGGAATAGAGTCAGGAGCACTCGGTTGGACCAGCGCACTTGAAGATCTCGCTGTGCGGCTTCGGACAGGCTCTTGCCATTCTGGGTGTCTGTCTCCCTGGATATGGTGAGGCCTGATGGAGGCCGTGTTCAAATCTCACCTGAGAGATGCTCAGAGCCTCGCCTGCATCTTCATTGAATGCACACAACCCCTGGCGAGTGGTTAGTATATCATCACACTGTGTAAATGAGGAACTGAGGCACCTAGAGGTTGCTGGTCAAGGTAGAACTGGGATGTGAACTCACATGGCAGGTCACCGGAGAGCCAGGACCCAAACTCTTCTCTGCCTGGCCAGCCCTCCCCCACCTCTGCAAGCCACCAGCCCCCATCGCAGAGGTCTGCTCCCCTTTCCCACGGAGAGCTTCAGCAGGTGCCCCTGGAGGCCTGGGCCTCCAACAATAGCCACAGACCTGAGGCTGACCCAGCCCTTTATCAGGGCAGGAGATCACAAGCCATCTGGCCCCACAGCTGCCCAGGTGGGCTCACCTTCCCAGCTCCATTTCAGAGAAACCCTACCCCTTGTGCAGTCCTGTCCCTCCCCCAACCCCGGCCGGCCTGCCTGCCGGCCACTCAGCAGAGACTAGAATGGAGCAGGCTGTCCACAGGTCTGAGCCTGCCAGTGCTGGGGACAGAGCATGGGGGTAGGGAGGTACCCCATCTCTCAGGCACTGCATGCACTGATGTCATGTTCCAAACATAATCAGGAAAGCTCTAAGGTGATCATGTGAAACAGAGTTGTTTCCACTTGGGCCAATTGAAGACCTAGGCCCCCCACTGCAGCCTGTGTGATCTTGGAGAAGTTGCTCAACTTTCCTGAGCCTCACTTCCTCACCCAGAAAAGCTGCCCTCGTAAAACTGACTCCCTGTGGACAAAGGACAGGGTCCCTTTACCACTGTCCCCAGCGCCTGTCCGTGGTGCTCCCTGAATGTCTGTGGCCTGAAGCAGTGAGTTAGCGCCCCTCCTCCTGACTCTTAGGAGGTTCACTGGATGGCAGGGACAGGGAGAGCACCTCCTTACCCACAGGAGCCCTCAAGGTCACAGGAGGGGCCCTCGGGCTTGTTCCTTGATGTGGCCGTTTACAAGTGCACATGGTGCCGGAACTCAGCAGTGAACAAGGCAGATCCAGTCCGTGATGGGGTGTAGCACTGGTGCCCTTCCTGAACCCCAGTCCCCACATGCCCCGGCCCGAGGCCAGCAGCATGGTGGCCTCCCTAGGTCTCTCACTTTTTTCTCCCCATAGGATTCTGGCACAGCCCTGAGTGTGAATATGTCCGCTACTGCATCGCCAAGTCACAGGAGCATGTGGAAGGGAAGGTGAAGGTGTCTGTCTTCAAGGGTCAGGTGTACATCCTTGGCCGGGAGTCCCCACTGTCCCTCTACAATGAAGAGCTGGTGAGGTAGGTGCCCCCACACCTGTCTTACTGCTGGTGCATGTCCTCATGTCCAGTGTCTCTTCTGACTGGCTTTCTCAACAAGGATGTGCCTGAGCACATGTCAGGTCCTGTGCAGAGCACGGGAGTGAGGGGAACAGTCAGGAAGAGTGTTGACACCACCTCTGCCTTTGTGGAACCTTCAGGCTAGATGGCAGAAATGCACCAATCAAACCATCAACGGAATGGAGAATTAGGAAGGGTGACACTGGGCTGTGAGGTACAGGATACTCTGGCTGGGTATAATAATTGGGGTGTGGAGAAACTTCTTTGAGCTGATCCCCAAACGATAAGAGTATGTCATGTGCAGAGGCTCTAAGCCTTGGAAGAATCCAGAACATCCCAGGCACTACGAGAACCTGAGGGACAAAGGGCCAGAGTGTGAGGGTCCTGGATCCAGAGCTTAAAGGGAAGGACGTGATTGGATCTGTGTGTTTCGAGAGTCCTTCTGGCTGCTCTGGAGAAGGGGTTTGAGCAAGGTGGGAGCTGGCAAGGGTGGAAACAAGGGCTTCCCAGGGACGTGTTGGTGGTGGCTTGAACCAGGTTGATGGATTTAGCAAATATTTAGGTGGACTAAAAAGGGCTTGATGTAGAGGGAAATAGAAAGCTTCAGAATCACCTGGATTTTTTGGCATGAGTGGCTGGGTATACTTTGGTGTCAGTTACTGAGCCGAGGGAATGTTCTTGAGGTTGGGATCTCTTTGAGGTAGGCTAGGAGAACTGTCTCATTGGACATAGGCGTCCAGAGTTGAGGAGAATGTGGGTTGAGGACATTGGGCAGTGGTAGACGACATCTCAATGTTTTCTGAAGTCGAAAGGAGACTGTAGGGGAGAGTCAGTGAGATGAATAGAGAGCCAAGGATGGGGACCTTGACGGGCTTCCTCCCTGATGGGCCAGGCCAAGGCACTGAGAAGGATGCGAGGAGAATAGGAGAGGCCTGGGGGGGCTGCGTCAGAGGTAGCAATTGCCTATTCGCTGTGCCTGTGTTTGCATTGTGAATGAGAGCGTGGCTTTGACCATGGAGCAAGGCGTCTCTTTGGAGGTCACCTGGCCAAACAGGAGGTGAGGGACAGACCCCTGTGGGACAGACAGCCACAACTGACTCATGTCCCAAGCTGAGGCCAGCTCTCCCCTCCTGGAGGCCAGTTGAGAATTCAAGTTCAAGTTTTGTTTGGCAGTCAATATTATTTTTCTCTTTGCCTCTCTTCGCTGTGTTGAGTTTCTCCCCACTTCAATCTTTCTAAACACTTTATAAGCCATAAATATAACCGAATCCGTTTAGATCAGTCGGGGTAAATGTCAAATTATCTTCTCTCTTTCTCTCTCTGGCTCTTTCCTCCCTCCCCCTCCAAATCAACAGCCTCTAATAATCTGCCCAACCCTTCATTAAGCCTTACAGTCTCACTCAGGGAGATTAAATGAATAAAGTAAAAAGGGAAAGGGGAAAAAAAGAGAGAAAAGCAGGAGCATTTATTCTCACTGTGTCTCCGACCATTTCCCTTTTCTTTTTGATTTCTACATCGCTGACTTGAAAGCCCTTGAGTGACAGCGTCACAGGGACCAGCGAGGAAGCCGCGAGAGGTAGCAGAACTGGAAATGCCGCGGCACAGTAGGTAGAAAGTAACGTAATTATAGAGCAGGTCAGAGCCACTCGAATGAACAAAAATAAAAGCACAGAGGTTTTCTGTAGACCGTCAGGGGAGGTAAAAAAAAAAAAAAAATCATTGTAAACTCTTTTTCCACCCAGCCCCCCCCAACCCCAAACCAGTTTTAAAAAGAGGTTTTTCAGTTCCTGAGAAACACCTCTGGAAACATTTCGGCAGCCTGTGGGACAGGTTTGTCCCTGAACGTGCGCCTCACCTTGCCGTCTGGTGGGGCAGTCCAAAAGGGCCCATTTGGGGAGGGGGTGGGAGAGTTCGTTTTGACACTTGAGAGATGGAGGGGGAAGGACAGACGCACAGGCGGGAGGGTCTCCTGTCTTCTCCCCGGGGCCCTTCCACAGGGGACCAGGCGATTCAGACAGTGAGAGAGGCCGGTGTCATGGTTTGTGTGTGCGTGTAGGGGGGTCAGGTTAAGCTTGGATTATCACTCCAAACAAGGTCTGTAAAAGTGATTTGGTGTTTCAGTTTGGCCCAGTCTTTCCTCTGCCCAGTGAGGGCTCAAGCGGCAGTCCCTCTGAAGTCGAACATCTTGTCCCCTTTCAGGGAACTTGCTGGTCGGCTGCTGGTGGCCTCACCTACCTGAGCACTGGAGGGGCCAGTGAGGTGGAGAGGAGTGGAGGGCGGGGTGGGGGTGTGGGGATACCATGCGCCAGCTTCAGGGCCCCATGAAGGTCAGGGTGAGGGCGTGGTGGGGGAGGGCAACAGCCCAAGTCCTGAGCAAGTTTCGGGGCAGCTGGATGTAGAGACCCCATTTGTTGGAGAAAGTCCACAATCCACAAAGAGCCAGTCAGAGGCACAGCCTCGGGGTAGCTGAAAAACAGCAAATTCCCTCTGCCCTGCCCCATCCTGTCCCCGGTCTCACCTCTCTGGAGAAGGCTCCTGAGGGACAGGCCACCTCCTTGTCATCGAGAACCTTGGAAACTGTTATGTCCTGAGGCTGGAGTTTGGCAGACACGAGGACAAGGGGCTGATTCAAGGCTGGGTGCAAGGAGGGGCCCATGAGAAACGGGGGAGCAACCCCCTTTCCTCCGGAGGCATGGACGGTGGCCTTGTGGTGTCAGATCTGAGACCACAGTGCCCTGAACTTGTCCAAAGAGCTTATCACAGTCGTAACTAATGAAGGCAGATGGATGACTGATTGCTTATGTCTGCTCCCCCCAGTGGGCACTGTTCTTGTCTTGCTCTTGTTTCCTGAGCGCCTGGCAGGTAGGAGGTATTTAATAAATACCTGAATGAATGAATGAATGATGTGAGTAATAGTGCCTGGGTTTGAGGAGGGATTCGACAGGGTCTCACTGGTTGGACAAACAAGGTGAAAGGTGACACAGTGGGTAAATCTTGCCGTGAATGTTGGAGGCCCCTCTGTAGCCTGAGGGACAAAAATCGAGACTGTTCCCACGTGCACCCCCTGGCCTCCTGGGCCTTCAGCCACTGGACATCGTCGGCTGTTCCTGATCACTCCTTGGAGCCCCCGCAGCCCCGAGGGCAGAGATGGCTCAGATGTTTGTCCTCAGTTTACCTACGCAGTGCTCTGGTCATAGGAAGATACCACCCAGTGCGCGCTGGCCGGGCTGAAACCTGACGTGCCCATCCATGCAGCAGCGGTTCCTGGCCCCGGAGGGCCCCCGGGTGCCGAGGGCAAAGCCCAGAGTGCTGACCGACTTGTACTCTCTCCTTGCAGCATGAATGTGCAGGGCGACTACGAGCCAATCGATGCCACTGGTTTCATCAACATCAATGCCCTGAGGTGAGAAACTCTGGGCCCCGGTGGGTCCTCAGACCTCCCGGATTCGGGGAACAAACTCTGCGGGGACCTCGACCACCCTGCCCTAGACGAGCCCCACCTTCCAGTCCCTCTACGTACGGCATCCTCGGCGCCTGCTTTGGACCCAGCCTGCTCCCATTCTCAGCGGGACCAAAAGGCACACTTGTGACAGCCAAAAGGATCCTGGCCACTGGGGCTCCAGGTTTTGGGGTCCTTCCCTTAGCCTCTGACAGTCACTGCCACCCTCTCCAGCTGCAGGGTCTCAACGAGGAGACCTTTCCTGGGCAGTTTAGAAAGGGAAATGGTGGAGAGGTAGAGGGACGTCCCAGATGACCACCTGGTAGTGCCTGCCTTCATGTCACCGTACCTGAGCTACAGGTCTAGCTAGAAACCATCCTAGCCCCGTGGATCTCCATGGCCCATGGGGGTGGCACACATCTGAAGCCACTCAGAACTGGGTTCAAATTTTGACTGCAGTGTGGTCTCAGACCCCTTCCAAACATCCGGGAATCCCACGTGGGGCTGTTAACCGTACCTGCCTCATAGGTACAGGGCAAATTTGGTATGAGTTTGTGGAAAGGAAGCACGTGGCCCAGACCCTGGCATGCAGGTAGAGCACAGTGCCTGGTGGCACGTGTTCAGCCTGGGCGTGGCCCTGAGGCTGGCACGCACCAAAAGCAAACGGTCATTTATGCCAGCAGCTACTGTAGACGAAGCCATTCCCAGGCATCTCCTAAGTTGTCTCATTTAATTCTTACACAAATTTGCAACTCCAAAACCAGGCTCAGAGTATTTAAGTAACTTGCCCGTGGTCAAATAGCTAGGAAGCCGCCGGGCTGAGTCCAGAAAGCTGTCTGTCCAGTGCTGGGTCTCAATTACCAACTTCCTTCTCACGGGTTTGGGGTTGAGAAGACGGTTGTGAGAGCCTCTCTCCTCTCCTTGACACTTGCCCTGGCACACAGCCACCATCTTCGTCCAGAGCCAGTCTCTTCCCTGGGCACTCTCCACTCCAACAGTCACCTCTACCTCCCAGCCTGCTTTGCTCTCTGTTTGTATTGTATGACTATAAACCCTTTTAAATGACTCCAAACACACTGGGTTTTCATAATGGCCTCTTCATTTCTCCCATTGCCAGTTAAATGCTTTGTCTTCAACAATGACAAGCAATGTTTTCCCCCTAAGATAAATTAATTACATTATCCTGATTGGAGGGCAGGAGGGGCCAGGGCAGGAGAGGGAATAGAGGGAGAAAGAAAGACAACTTCACACACATCTTAACAAACAGCTGCCCTGCCACCCCAGCTCTGCCTGAATTAATTGAACTGACTGCATGTTGTTATTGTTAATTTACATTTTTCTTTGTTTTGATTCTGGTTTACAGGCTGAAGGAATATCATCGCCTCCAGAGCAAGGTCACTGGCAAATAGACCAGCTGACAATGAGGAGCTGGGCCTCCTCACTTTGCCCTTCTCCAAGTACAGGCCCTAATTGTCGTGATAATTTGTAATTGTGACTTGTTCTCCGGGGCGGGGCTGGCGGCGTAGTGGGGGTGCCAGGCCCCAGCTTTATTCTCTGGTCCCCTGTAGCCTGCAAAAGTGGTCAGTGAAGGGAAGGGTGGGGGGTGGATACAGTGGGGAGCTGTAAAATGACAATTAAAAAAAAAGACACATGAGTCTTTTGTTTCTTTATTTCTGCAGAGACAGGGGTAAGAGAGAGAGAGAGAGAGAGAGAGAGAGTGTGTGTGTGTGTGTGTGTGTGTGTGTGTGTAGTCAATCGTGCTTTTCTTAGACCAACCTTTGTGTTTTCTAATTTAAGTGCTCCCGAAGGCCACCTTTTGCCAGAGAATCTGTTTATCTGGAAGAATCGACCCCTCTCTCCTCCAGCAAAAAAATAGGGAATCCAGAAGTGCCCACCTGGGTCCAACCCTAGCGCAGCCCCCTGGCATTTGTCACCGACTGTGGCCCTGTGACACGTGCCAGGGAAACCAAGGAGAGTTTAGGTGACATACTTGGGAGCTGTCCTACCTGCAGCTCACAGTGAACGCCTAGGAATGGTGGCCATGACTGACCACATGGCTGAGTGGCCTTAAGTAGCCTAACTTGAGGAGCAAGAACCCCACTAAGGAGAGAAGCCCGAGCAGAGAGGAGGAAAGAGCCGACAGAATTTAATGGGCACTTTGGATGTCCACCTGGCCTACTCGGTTCTTCTATCACTTCTTCACTAAATTGGGCCCAAAGTAGCCATGTATGTACTGTGACTCCGCCCCCTTGAGCATATCTGATTGGACCACGGCTGGACACGTAACCAGAGCTGGGCCCATCAGAATCTCACTCCCAGGAATTCCACCTGGAAAAATGGCCAGAAGTGAGCACAAGTAAACTTAGGCATGATGGGATGCCCTGTGCCTAGAAAGGCAGAGAGGAAGAAGAAAGAAGCGAGGGGAGAATGGGCCCAGGGTTTGGAATCCCAGTTCCCATCCTACTGTGTGTCATGGAAGCTGATGGCATTTCTTAACCTGGATTCTCTGAGACACCCTGGTGTTCTCATAACCAATTACGATTTAGGTCTTCAGCTTGGTGAGAGGGTTACTGCTACTTGCAACCCAAAGCATCTGTATTGGGAAAACTTGAGTGCGGTTGCGCTGGTCCCTACCCTGCTCCTGACCTCCACTCCACTGCCTTTGTCAATGAGGGTTTCTTTCAAAAGTTATGTCTAAAACTTCTTTTTCTCTGATTATAAAAGTTAAAAATAGATTACTCAATGATTATTAGCTTTGTGCCAGACACATGGCTACACCCTATTCAAACTATCTCATTGAATCTTCAAAACAATACTGTGAGGTAGACGCTTTTATCTCCATTTTGCAGGGGAGGCAACTGAGATGTAGAGAAATTGATTTACCAGCTTCACTGAGCAAATGGCAGAGCCAAGGACCAAACCCTGGCCTGGCTGACCCCCAAAATCTCTTGTCTTTATGTCTCAGGTCCTTAACCATTGCAATAGGCTGTGTCTTTCTTTAAAAATAACAATCCTGTAGAAATAATGATCACCCATCATCTCACCACCCACTTACAAACACTGCTTGTACTTAGTGTATTTCTTTTCAGTCATATTTTTCTATACTTACGAATATTTTTGCAGAGTTCTTAGGTTAAACTAATTTAGAACCAGGTGTCATACCCTGCTCTTAAAATTTTAACATATCATAAACAGTTTCCTACATCATTGAAACTTCTTAAACACTTTCAACAACTACTTCATATTCCATTATGTTAATACCCCCTTACTTAACCTTTCCCTATTCATAGGTTTCATTATTTCCACATTGTAAATTATTTTCCTGCCTTTTGTCTGGTTTAGTTATTTTCAGTAGTTGGTTTATTAGCTATCCTTCTCTTTGCCTTTTTAGTGGTTTCTCTACCCTGTTTCCCCAAAAATAAGACCTAGCCATTCAATCAGCTCTAATGCGTCTTTTGGAGCAAAAATTAATGTAAGATCTGGTATTATATTTATTATATAAGACCCGGTCTTATAGCAAAATAAGACTGGGTCTTATATTAATTTTTGCCCCAAAAGATGCATTAGAGCTGATGGTCCAGTTAGGTCTTATTTTCAGGGAAACACGGTAAGATTTACAGTACGTATTTTTAGCTTACCACAGTCTACCTTTAAGTAATATACTACCTCGCATGTAATATAAGACTCTTAAAACAGTGCAATCTTAGACCATTTCACGTTGTGTTTCTGTTCTCATGCATATTACTTCTACAAAACCCCACAATACACTGCTATTATATTTGCTTTAGATAGTCAAGTATCATTTTTAAAAGATTAAAAGTAAGAAAAGGATGTGTTTTATCCTTGTACAGGATTTGTAATGTCTCTTTCCTAAATATTTGATAGAATTCACCATGGAAGTTGACCCCAATTCAGAGGCCCCCCTGCTCTGGAAGCCCCGGGAATGAACCAACACTCAGGAACCATTAGAATCCAGTGTCGCTGCCGTTCGGTACCTGCCTTCACTCACGTCCTTGCCACTCCTGTCCTCACTGCAACCACTACCCACAACATTGACACGCCGCTGCCCCTGCTCTTAAGACCCCACTAACTGAGAAGTGGGTAGGAAACCACACCTTCAGGGATCCCTTAGTAGGGTGGCTTTGACACCGAGATGTTAGAACTCAGCTCTTCATATACACAGCCCCCCTCCACCCGGACATTCAGGTGTAGCCAAATGATCTGGGTTGGCGATGGTTCCAACCAGCAGCCCTTAGGTGCCACTAGAGCCACCTCGTCCTCCAGCGCTCAGATCCTACTGCATGTGTTAGCTCATTGGGACAGACTCAGCCTTCTCTCCAGGTAGATCCTATCCTTGGGAGACCCTAACTATAAGCTCTAAGCCTTCCATGCAGTTGCCCCCAGACCACCCGGGAAGGTTGGGTATATCTGAATCAGGTCACTCCCAACATGTTCTCGGCTCTCAGGTCAATCAGGAAATGCAAATAGATCTCATGGTGTAGATACAGGTGTTCGTATCTCCCACCTACTGTTACCTGGGCTCAGCCAGAGGGATACTGAAAATTACAAAAACTTAGGAAAGAAATTCATTTCGGAATCCAACATGCTAACCAAAATATTTCTGTTAATACGTTTTTTTACATGCTTCCTGCTAGTCATTTTTACATATGCACCTCTGTTTTCATGCATGTAACGTAATCTGTTTATACTGTGTGCCCTCATGTTCGCTCATTTTTTTCACTTAACATAATAGCATAATGAATTTTCCACATTGTTGATCGGCTTCATAATGAACCTGAATTGTACACTTAAAATGGGTGAATCTTGTATGACATGTAAGTTATATCTTAATGTTTTTAACGTAAGCATGGAAAAAAGATGTCCAGTATTAAATAAAGAATTGAGAAGAGTATGGATTAGGAAAGCGGGGGGCTGGAGCAAGGCTGGGGTGGGGGGTGGGGAAGGCATCCAGCCAGAGCGGAGCAAAGGAAGGCAGGTGGGAAGGGGGGTGGCAGGTAGGGACCAGACTTAGGCTACCTGTCCTAAATCCTGGCGACTTCCCCTTCACGGTGAGAAGCTGGGCCAGGACTTCACCCCCCTGAGCTTGAGTATCTCCATTTGTAGGATGGGATCATCACGGGCCCGTCCTCCCAGGGATACTGGAGGACCCACTGAGGCATATCAGAGACAGAACCAGGTCTCAGTCACTGCTCCACCACGTGAGAGACACTGCGTGTCATAGAAACTGGTCAGGCAAAGAAAACACGCTCCACGTGTGCCCTGCGTGGACAGTTCAAAAGACCCTTTCTTCCCCAACCTGAGGCGAGGAGCCGCACAACCATCATGGTGAAGGAAGCAGGGGGAAGAAGAACCCTTCTTGTACAGGTGAGGCTATGCAAACTTGAGTTGTATTCTTGCCTCTTCCTAACCGGTGACCTGGGATGACTTCTTTCGTATTTCTGATTGGACTCAAGGTCCTCAGCTATTATATAAAATCAGGATAATAGCAGTGCCCACCTTGCAGGGACCCTTCATTATACAGCCACTGTGGGCCTCAGGGCTCCTGGCTTCCCACCATGGTTTGTCCAGCTGTGTAACATGCCTGCAAGGGAACAGTGCTTTCTCGATGTAAGTTTGGCCTGGGTGACAATTCAACTTTTTGTTATCAAGTAGCAATTTGGCGATTGGGTATATTTTATTATTGGCAGCCCTGCGTCTGAGCTGATGAGCCCTGGGCCATGACAAGGGCCACTTTCTTGGCCCTCGAGGTGGAGGACCACATCCTCCAGCTTTCCCTAAACGCGCACACCTGGATATTCGTGCAATGGGTTCCGTCTACCTTCCAGACCACAGGCGCTCCGAGAGCTGCGCCACCTGGCATTGAGCACAGGCCCTGGCAGGTAAGAGGCTCGCAACGAAACCATGTTGAATGAACGAATGGACTCTCATCCCATCTTGGTTATCATTTTATTACTATTTCTCAATGCCCTTCTTTCCCAGCTCCTGTCTGAGTGACGCAGGGTTTCTCATGTCTGGGAGGACGGGATCCTGAGAAGTCAGGCACTGGGAGGCTGGGTGTCAGCAGGACAGGCTGAGCAAGTTAACTCAGGCCCCTCTCACCTTCTGGGGCTGGGAAGACGAGAAGGGGCCCCAGCCACCAGCCATCATGGCCCCTCCTTTCAGGCCCCTCCTTGTCTCTTTGGAAGAAGCTAAACAATCCTACCCAAAGGCAGAAGATGGAGTGGATTTTTGTTGAGGCACAAAATACATACACATAAACATGCATGTACACATGTACACATACACACACGCACACGCATACACAGGTATGCACACACAGTGTGCACACATACATCTCAGGTGGACAGCTCGATGAATTTTCCCTTGTGCATCCTCTGTGTAACCACCACTCAGATAAAGACAGGAACCTTTGCAGTGCCCCAGAAAGCTGGCTCCCCGGTGCCATGCTGAGAGTGTTTGAAATCATAGAGTTAAAACAGAGAAGGAAAACACCTTCCTTCTTTTAAAAAATTGATGGGGGCATGTTGAGCAAATAAGGAAGCTCAAAGCTTCCTGGGCTTCCCCCGTCACGGCACTGATGGCAGCCACCAGCAAAGGCGTCTTGCTTGTCTGATGAGAGCTCTGGGCTGTGCCTGCTTCCTGACCTGTGCGATTCCCTGAGCGAGGAATGAATAAAGGAATGGAGGAGGCTGCACCTGCCTCTGCTCTTCACTCAGTTGATTTCTACGAAGGTATCCCGGCTTACACATGGGCAACGTGCACAGACCTGGCTGGGGGCGGCATGGCAGCGTGGGCAGGGAGGGGACAGATACAGCCTCTGCCCTCACAGAGCCTGCCCCCAGGGCCCAGGTCTTCCCATTTTGAGTGCTCCAGTGCCCGAATAGAGGGAGAAGTAGCAGACCTTAGGAGCTGCAAGCAGGCAGGCTGACTGGTCTTAAGGGGGCAAGGGTGGAGTTGAGATCTGTTACTTCCTGACCCCAAAGCTTCTACTGTCCCCCCAAATGCTGGCATCAGGCTGCCCTCCCCCAGCTGCAGCCCGGCGTCTTGCTTCTCCCCCATCCCCATGGCCTGGCCAGATATCACTGTGAGAGGCCCTCAGCTAACCATCCTTTCCCACTTTCACACATATGTGAACTACCCCTCTCCCTAACTGCCCTTCTTAAAAGCGAAGAGCACATGGAATAAAGGTTCAGAGGCCAGGCCTGGGCCAGCCCAAACCGGCCCACCTGGATCTGTGGGAAGGAGGCTGTGGGGCCCTGGCAGCCCAGGCCAGCCACACAGCTGATCTGCACGCCTCTCAGGCTGGGGAAAGGGCTCGCCTGGGGTCCGCACAATCGATATCTCATCTGCAGCTCTCCTAGCGGAAGTGATAGCTATTGGAACATTGTAATGGGTGTTGTCTAGTGGAAGAGACTAATCTTCCCAGCTGTGGCGGGCTCTGCAGGTGGCCTGTGCGGCTCACTGCTGCCACTGGGGCTGTCGAGGCACTTTTAAAGCCACAGCAGCCTCACGGCATGCTGGCGCCCGTCCCGGTTTCCCAGCAACTTCCTGCACAAAGCCTCCGAGGCGACTGTGACCCGATCCTTCTGAGCACATACTGGGAGACTGAAGCCAGTGATTTGCCCAAGATCACACACTCGTTTGGGAGGGAGCCAGAACTGAATTCTGGTCTCCAGACCCCTCGTCCAGTCCCACACAGGATGCTGGCCATGGCAGACCCGTGGCCATGAGCCAAATTTGGCCTATGAGGGTTTTCTGCTGGCTGGCTCAATGCTTCTTGAAAACACTAGATTTCAAATGCCATCAATGTTGGCCACAGTCCCTCCCACTCCCTAATGCCTCACACTCAGCCAGCTTCACTCATTTCGTCACCTATCTGACCTTGGATCAGTAAAACAGAGGTGTTGGCATAGTGGGGTGAGAGGAAGAGAACCAGCCTCCTCTCCTGGAGAAGTGGGGCCCAGACTTCCTTATCTTGGCTCACAAGCCGTGGAGGCCCCACAGGCTATGGACTCCATGACAGCAAGTGCTGTGTCTATCTTTCTCACTGTTGTGGACACTGCTCAGGGCACATTTCAAAACCCTTTATTGAGCAGCTGCTATATGCCAGGCCCTGGGGACACATCAGCCCAGCTAACACAAAGCCTTCCTAGGTGCTTCTGGGAACTTGGCAGTCAGTACCGACCCTCTGACTGGTAACAGGAATCCCAGACACCTGTTACCACAAGTACCTTGACGTCATGGGAAGTTGCTGAACTGACTCACCACTAATTTGCTGTGTGAGCTTTTGGGGCCTTAGTTTCCCCAAATGTAAAACAAGGGGCTTGGATTCAACGACCTTCAGGTTCCCTTTCTTTTTCAAATGTCCTTTTTACAACTTGTGAGGCTGCTAAAGCCCCTCCAGCATCTTCCTCGTGGAGAAAGCCACAGAACTTGAGACGTGGTTCCAGCCCACTTGTCTGAGTTTCAGGCACACTTGGGCAGACCCATATGAGAAGACTCTGGGCTGACTTCCCAAGTGACTTTCGAAACGACCGAGAAGTATCTGCACTGGGGTGGAGTGTTTCTTGTTAAAAGTGTAGATCCTGAGTCTAGGACGCAGAAATCCACCTGTTTAATAAGCTACCTGGTTGGTTCCGATGTCCACTGACAGAAGAAAACCGCAGGAGAGATGGAGGCCGATTACCGAAGTGGAGGCCAGATAAAAGGCCCCACGAAGGTTCCTCGTTACACACTCTGCCTCAGTAGGACCTGGACGGGCCAAGGACCTGCATGAGTGTTTGACCCGGGCAGTGTGGACTGCGACTCGGCCACATTCACCAGCCTCCCTGGGGAAGAGGGCCAGAGCTGCCAGGATCCTTGAGGGCACCCTGCCCAGCCACAGTAATACTGGGGAGCACAGCGGTTAGAACTCAGGCAGACCCGGATTTGAAGCCGATCATTTCAAGTGAGTCTCAGTTTTTTCATCTGTAAAATGGGTCCAATACTAGTACTTACCTTCAGAGGCTGTCCTGAAGAATAAATCCTGTGCATAAAGAGCTTAAAGCAGGGCCAGCACCCGGTAACTGCTCACAAGTGAAAACTGTTGTTCTTTTATTGCTAGTTATGGAGATTCTGCCAGCAGCCCATGCACTCTCTTCCCCAATCCCTCCCCTACACCCTGACCCTGGGGTGGGGGCAGACACCAATTGTGACTAATCGTGACATGAGCCACCCCCACTGGGGCTCACAGGGACCCAGCCAGCCACTCAGTTAAGACAGTAATGAAGCGCCTGTGAAACAGGAGGCCTTTCCATCAGGGACCTGCTGACCCGACTCCTGCCTGAGGTTTGGGAAATCTCGGTGTGGACGCCTGCTGTTTGCGCGTGGTGTGATCATTTATTTATGTCCATGTGACACACGCACAGGCCCTGCCCCCACCTCCCATTTGTCTTCCCGGGTCTTCCCCTGGGCCTCGCCCTGCCCCTGCCAGGCCCCGTTCATGAAGACAGATGTCCCGGGCCTTGGCTCTGATGGAGGCAGCCCCCAGCCCTTTGGCACCACTCTGAGGATGAGTGAGGGGAGATGAGACAGAGGTGGGGGTATGGGGCCCCTTCACCATTTCTTGGGGTGGGAGTGGCCCGAGGGTGACACTGTACAGCTGTGGGAGAGAGATTATGAGGCTCTAGAAAAGCTTTGCAATAACACACAGGTGGGCTCCAGTACTTCCCCTGGCTGTGTGACGCCCTCTCGGGCTACAGGGACGCTTATTGGACACTTATTTATTGCATGGGTCCCATGCACTCAGCACTGCTCTCGGCGCTGGGGACGTGGGGTAAAGGAAGCACACAGCTCCCCCATGCACTGGGGGGCACGTTGAGGGAAGTAAATGGGATCTGAGGCGGGGGGGGGGTCACTGGATAGGGGAGTGAGGGAGGGTGAGCGGGGGCAGCCATGTGAGAGGCTCTGGGAGAGCTTTCCAGGCAGAGGGAACAGCATGAGTAAGACGCTATGTTCAAGGAACCAAAAGAGGCTGAGTGGGCATGAGAGAGAGAGAGAGAGAGAGAGAGAGAGAGAGAGAGAGAGAGAGAATGAGAATTGAGGGCATGGGAAGGCGGGCACAGCCAGGTTACCCAAGGTGTCACAGGCCTTGGGTTTATTCTAAGAGTATCAGGAAGCTACTAGTAACTGTGGTTGAGGAGAGGCAGCTAGGGCACCCACAAACCCAGCAGTCCTGCTCTCGGGATCCAGGCCCCTCAGCCTCACCCACGCTCTGTCCTCCTGTGTCCGGGGCTTAGTGAAGCCAATGGCCCCAGTTCTGGGAACAGCTGGCCCCATGCACCCTGAGAGCCCCTGAGGGGAATGGTCTCAGCAGGGAGGGGGTCCCTGCTCCCGCTTAGCCCTCCCAACAAGGCGGCTTTGTCTGGCCGCTCTGAGGATCCCAGCTCTCCTCCCCAGGCCCCCTGCAGCCACTTGCGTGGAGCTCTCAAAGGCGGCTTTATCTGTGTCCTGAGCCAGATTACTGGGAAGGGGGTGGTCAGGGCTGGCACACGGGACCAGGCAGCAGCCACAGCTCTGACTCCTGGAGCCACAGAGAGAGGCCAGGAACAAAAGTTTACCCTGGGGGAGCAGTTGATCAAAGCCCCACCCCGAAGGAAAACAAGAGGACTCCACAGGCACAGCCTCCCTCCTCGCCCTCCCTGCAATCTGGCCACTCAATCGCAGTGGTCAGTGACATGGCCCTTTGTGTAGCCCCTGCCTTGTGGGAGGAAGGATGCAGGTAAGGCCAGACCACCTGTAACCAGATCTCCTGGGCCTGCTCCCCAATTCCTTTCTCTGGTCCTGGGAACAAACATCAAGGAGAGCAGCTTTCCAAATGAAAAGGAGCTTCAAGAAAGACCTACGCCCTAAGCCACCACTGGGCAGACTGGAGAGAATGAGAATCAGAAAGAGGAAATATCAGAAAGGCCAGTGTTTACTGAGCAACCTCTTCCGGGGTGCATGGGGTCTCTGTCACCCCTTCTTAGCCTTGCTTAATGGTGACGATGCCAGCCTCCCCTCCTTGGGGATTCTCTCTAATGTCCACACTGACCCTTTGTGGCAGAACCGGTTTACAGGATGAAGAGGCCCAAAGAGGTTAAAATAGCTGCCTAAAGCCACCCAGTTGGTGAGAAGCAGAGTCAGGATTCGAACCCAGGAACGTCTGATGCTAGAACCCAGTCCCTGAGCTGGACAGGGTCTGCCCACCTGCCAACAACAGGTGTGTGCAAAAGACATGTCAGCTCTGTCCTTGGCTTTGAACATAAAAATGTAAGAACTGGGAGGAATCAAATATATTGTTGTGGGGACAGAGTCCCAGAGAGCAGTTTCCAGGCTCTCGGCCTCACATGGAAAGGTGCTGGCTTGGTTATTAGATGGCCATCAGCTGTAATCGGATGGCCATCCACTGTGGCTGGGTGGCCATCAGCTGTAACTGGTCGGCCATTGACCACTGACATAAGTGCCGTGGCTAGGCTGGTGGGTGGGTTGGTTGGCAGAAAAGTGGATAGCGGATTGCGGCTAGCAAGTGTGGTTAGCAAGCGGATTGTGGGTTGCGGGTCATGTGGATCCTATTTCCTGTGTCTCGCCCGGCCACCAGCGAGACTGGGGTTCAGGAAGACCCCTCGTCGGGTACTGGTAGATGTTTGCTTTGTGTCTCGACCAGCCGCCATCGAGAATATAGTGGTATGACGCCCCCATCTATGGCTCTGTGGGTGTTCCTTTTTGGCCTCACCATATCCGGTCTTGTGCGGGGAGCGGGAGCTGAGACCCTGAACGGCAGTGGTGATGGAAGGAGAACTGCCTCTGCGTGGTGAACACACAATGTGACATATAGATTGTGCAGTACAGGACTGTACACTTGAAAACTGTGTACCTTTATTAACCAAAAAAGAATTGGGAGGAACACCTGGTTATCCATCTGCCACCTGTAGAGGACCAACTTACTATCATTACTCGCTTACTATGTTTCCTTTAAGGGATTTGGCTCTCTGTTAAAAGGGGAGTTACTAACACTACTGAATTGTATACTTAAAAATGGTTAAAGATGTTATGTATGTTTTACCACAATTTAAAAAAATGTTTGATGTTCAAACATAAAAGAAAAATGAGTTTAGGGAGAGTCTCAAAGAGGCACTAACGACAAAGTGACACCAGCTCGTCTTCCCCACATAGAGAGAAGGGGAAGGAAGAGAATTCAGCAGCATCGATCACAGTGGGTCCCATGTTGTTTATTATATGCAAAACCCGAAATCACCTTGTGGCCACCAGGTGTGCCTGTTGTTTCTGTAAAACACCAATCATTGTACAAAATGACTGAGGCCCAGAGAGACAGGGCAGCGCCTGGATGCAGGGCCAGTCATAGCAAAGCCCAGGACAGCCCCGGGCCAGCCCACCTCTGGATGTGCCTCATCCCAGGGGACTGTGCAGGGTCCAACAAGGACAGTTAATGCCGCAGATAGTAGTGGGGGAGCAGAGGGGAAGGTGCCCCTAGACTGTGCATCACGTCTATGCCCTCAGTCCATCTGGGTTGGGTACCAGGCATATGTGCTGTCTTTACTTCTGGCACCCCCCCTCGGAAGGCAGATGGAGAAGCCTGGAGGCCGGGAGAGCCGACACCGCCCGGCAGGGGGAGTGGAACAATAATGGCAGCCATACTTCCTGCTCGACCTCCAGGTGCTGCTAAACCCGCAACACTCATAGAGGTAAGGATGGGGACAAGGCTCAGAAAGGCGAAGTGACTTGCCCACATCCACCGGCAAGTCAGGAGCAAAGGTGGGATTTGAACCCAGGTCTGTCAGACTCCGGGAACTGTGAATGGCTGGGAAGGTGGTGGGGCCGGGGAGTGATGCTGGGAGGGAAGCTCGTCTGTCTCCCTCACGCCAGCCCACACTGCCCCACACAAGCTGGCCCCCACGGTGACCGGTGTGAGCTTTCTGGAACACAAATTGCATCATGTCATGACCTCCCCCACCTGAGCTGAAACCCACCTGTGGCTCCTTAGGGCACCAAGCTGGTCCCTGGCCACCTCTGTGGCCTCGCCCCCACCTGTCTGGACCCGCTTAGATTTCATCCCCTCCAGACAGACTAACCCATTTGTGTTTCCTCAAAAGCTAAGCCAAAAATAAATAAATAAATAAGCTGGGCCACCTGAGCCAAGTCTGAACCTAGCTTTCCCCACCGTTAGGTGCGTCCATGACACCTGCCTTGTCAGAAGCTGCCCAGCAGGGACGAGGCATGGGGATCAGTGCAAACTGTAAAGTGATGTGTGTGCCCCCATCATATGATGACAAAGGAGACCAGACAAACCCATGCTGGCCAAGGGATACTCGGCATCTAGCCTCTTGGGCCATGGACCCTCACTTCCCACTTAGCCCTGGCCCCCCCAGGGAGGGCAGATCCACCCTCCTCCCCCAGAGTTACTAGGGCATGTTAAGAACATGGTTTGAAGCCGTCCCTGAGGTCATGAGGTCATGGCAGTTTCCCATCGATCTATTTGTCCCTCCCTTGGCTGGAGCCCTTTGCCCCCGCCAGCCCCCAGAGCCATATCAAACTTCAGCAGCCTCCCCCCAGCCTCCCTGCTCCCAAGCCAGGCCCCAAGGAGCCCAAACACAGGGCAGGGATTTAAAACACGGCCCGAGGACGATTTAGCAGCTGGGCTGCCCAACCCCTGACCTCAGGAGGAGATGTAATGCGTCTCCCTGGTTTAGCTCATCAATGGTGCCGTGAAAAGCAGCCCCATGTGGGCCACTTAGGACAGCAGAAAAGGCCCCCCGCCCCCAGAATCCCACTGTGACAGGTGCTGAACTGCGGCTGCGTGCACACATGGGCCCAGTACATCTCTGGGCTGTCCACCCTCCACCAAAATGTCTCAGAGACAAGCCTGCAAGAGCTGGGATTGTTAAGTGGAGCCACCTAGGTTCAGATGGGGAAACGGAGACTGGGGAGCTCCTCACGGTCCCAGAGCCAATTCAAAGAGGTCCCCAGTTTCCCCTGGGGGCACTCTCTCCCTGCTCAGCACTTCTGCGCTCTCCTGCGAGCAAAGGTGGTAGGCATGGTATTTGGGGTATCACTGGCACCTCTGAAGGCCAATCTTGCCTCTCCCACAGCCTTCGTACAGCACCACTGTGGACCCAACCTGCCACCAGAGTGGAAGTCCCTGCCTTTGCCTCCAGGTACAGCCAAAACCAGATCCCAGGACAGTTTTGGGGTCAGCTGGAACACACTCCAGGGCAGAGGCCAGAGGCACGGAGCCACCCTGCACTCAGACCTCTTCATCCCCAGAAAGAACAGCAGGCTTTATGTAGGGAGGAAGTTTACTGTGGGGACAGAGTCCCAGAGAGCACTTTCCAGGCTCTCGGCCGCACATGGAAAGGTGCTGGCTCGGTTATTAGATGGCCATCAGCTGTGACTAGCTGGCCGTCAGCTGTTACCCGTTAGCCATTGGCCACTGACATAACTGCCGTGGCTGAGCTAGAGCGGATTGCAGTTAGCAAGGGGCGGGTTGGTTGGCAGAGAAGCGGATGGACGGCGGATTGCGCGTCGTGTGGATCCCGCTTCCTGTGTCTCCAACCCAGACGCCAGCAAGACTATAGTGGTATGACTCCCATATCTATGGCTCCGTTGTTGTTCCTTTTTGGCATCACCATGTCCTGCGTTCTTATGTGGGGAGCGGGAGCTGAGACCCTGCATGACAGTTACCAAGAGCTGGAGGGCCCTGAGTCCAAAGTTACTTCGGTCCTCTTGGGACCCGCCAACACCCCACCCTGGGCCAGCAGGAGGAGCAGGCTGTTCTACAACCTCCCTTCTCCACGAAGGGCCCATGGATCACCAGGTCCCCTGGGAGTTCGCTAGAAAGACAGAAGAGGGGCTCGTTCCCCTGACTCATGGTCATAGTCTGCATTTTAACAAGGTCCCCAGCTGGTTCATATGCACATTAATTAAGGTTTGAGAAGTGCTGGAATCCAGGACCTCCTAGAGTTAAATGGGGAGCAGGGTGTGCTTTTGTGTACACGTGTGCTCACTCTAACATCTTTACCCTAAAGAAAGAGCCTAGAGATGAACAAAGAAGGGAGGGAGGCAGGCAGAGAGGAAGGGAATGATACTCTGCCTGTGTCCAAAAAGTATTTGAAGTAACTTCAGAGCAGCATGTGGCAACTCATTGAAACAAGCAGAACAGATCCCACCTGAAAGAAGCAGGGGGAGGTCGATGGCTGGGGCAAGGGTGGCTCCAGATGGACCGTGGGCTGTTCAGGGCCCCGATCACACAGGATCTGAGGCCACTGGAGGATTTTGGACAGGACGGGGTGACATGTTACGATTTGCATTTTGGAAAGAGGGTTCCTTGAAAAGAGCTGGTGGCCTTGCTCTCTACATGCTGCCGTAGTGCGATTTTATGAATAACAGCGGGAAAGGGAGAGGGCATATCTGACACCAGCAAGGAGGCTTTGGTGATGGTGAGTGCCTGGATAGATAAGAGAGGGCGGTGGGTGCGGGGAAGGAGGGAGGATGGTGTAGAAAACCAGGGCTGTTGACCCACTGTGCTCGGCGCTGGAATTTTTGTTTAATTTAGGTGTAAGTTACACGATTGCACACATCTTAAGTGTAGGGACGGAGTCCCAGAGGGCAGTTTCCAGGCTCTCAACCTCACGTGGAAAGGTGCTGGCTCGGGTAGTAGATGGCCGTCAGCTGTAACCAGTTAGCCATTAGCCACTAATATAACCGCCGTGGCTACACTAGCAAGTGCAGATTGAGGCTAGCAAGTGCTGTTAGCAAGCGGATTGTAGGTTGTGGGTTATGTTGATCCTACTTCCTGTGTCTTGCCCGGCCGTCAGCGAGACTGGGGTGCGGGAAGACCCCTCGTTGGGGTACTTGGAGGATGTTTGCTTTTGTGTCTCGACCAGCCGTCATTGAGAATATAGTGGTATGACTCCCCTATCTATGGCTCTGTGGGTGTTCCTTTTTCACCTCACCATATCTTGCGTTCTTGTGCGGGGAGCGGGAGCTGAGTTGCTGCATTACAGTAAGTTGTACAGCTTGATGAAGTTTTACCACTTAATACACCTGCATAACCACCACCCAAATCCAGGTATAGAACATCCCAGGAGACTCTAACTCCGCCTCCCAGTTTCTTGTCCTCCAATGGTGTATTAGTTACCTATGGCTGCATAACAAATGACCACAAACTTAGCAGCTTGAAACAGCATTGGTTTATGACTTCACAGTGTCTTGGGTCAGGAGCCTGGGCTTAATGGCTTCTCTGCTCAGGTGTCAGCAGGGCTGCGTTCCTTTCTGGAGTGCAGGGCTATCTTTCAAGATCTCATGGCTTTTGGCAGAATTTACTCAGTTCCGTTTGCCATGTGACCTTCTCATCAGCAGCTCTGGCCACAGAAGCTTGCTTCTCCAAGCCAGCAGGAGATTCTCTCAAGGCTTTCACAGGATGAAGTCTGGCCTACCCTTTGGATGAACTCAAAATCAAACTGATTTGGGACTTGCATCTGCAAAACGTTGTCGTGTTCTGTTGACTAAAAGCAAATCACTGGACCCACCCACAGCCGGGAGGAGGGGATTACATAGGGTGTGAGGGCCAGGGGGTCACCCTAGGGTCTCTCTCGGACTTGTAGCATCATCACTCAGAACTTCCCACCATGTCTCTTTGCCTCGGGCTCCTTTCACTCAACGCTGCATCTGAGAGATTTACCTGTGTTGTTGCCTATATCAGTAATTTGTTTTTCCTGATGTGTAGTATTTCATTACATGAATGTACCATGGTTTATTTACCCGTGCTCTGTTGACAGATATTTGAGTTCCTGGTTTCTGACTGTGAAACTAGAGCTGCAAGCATGTGGGATTCTGGATTGGCTTCTAGAAGAGTCAAAGGGCATTAATGGAAAATCTGGTGACATCAGATTAAATTCTGTAGTTTAATTAATAATGTTATACTGATATTAATTTCTTAGTTTTGACAAATGTGCCATGTTTCCACGTTAACTACAGGGAAGAGTGGACAAAGTGTAAAGAGGAGCTCTCTGGAGTAACATTGCAACTTCTCTGTAGGTCTAGATGATTCCAAAAGAACAATTTTTTTGAGAAGCAAATGAATAAAGCTGCTGGCGAGCGTTTGCTCCTGGCAATGGTAGAGTAGTGGGTACCCAACTAGCCCTTCTACCGTAAACACCCATAAAGCTGGACAAAGTACACAAGGCGCTGTCATCAGGCAGCACAAGACTAGAATCCCTAAGAGAAAGGAAACCAGTGAGGTGAGCCCACAGTCACCCCAGCTCTGCCTGGGGCCAGTTTCCCAAGCACAGATCAGAGCTGGGGTCCCTGCCCAACGGTCATCCCACTGAGCTGGGGAGGCAGAGGTCAGGACGTGATGCTGCTGAAGCAACTGGAATCTGTGGAGCTGGAGAAGAGAAAGCTACACCGGGGCGGGTCTTTGAGCAGGCCGTGGGTCCAGCTCTGGGCTGCGCTTTCTCAGGACAAGACTGCTTGGGTCTTTCCAGAGAGCAGCTGCTGTGGGGGAACAGAGAGACCAGAGGTCAAGCAGTGCTAGAGGGCATTGGAGTTCTGGTCCAGCCAGTGAGGAAACCTCATTAACGTCAGGGGCATCCCGCTTTGATAGCCAAAGAGTTTCCCCCTTAGGAATAAGGGCCATGCCCTAGAGTAAAGCCTGCATGCCCTAATGGTGCCTAAAACCAAGCCCTGACTAGATCCACAGGCAAGGAAAGTAGGCACACTGTCAATCAGCAAGCATGGAGAAATGCAGGTTTCCGAGGAGAGAGCTAACTCCATATGATCACAGGCGTGGAGGTAGGAAAGTCCGCGTACGTGTCAGCTTCAGGGACTCAACACCCTATGCACAGCAAAACAATATTTTTAACCTTTCTTAAACAAAAACAAACTTATTAAGTGAATGACTCGATGGCTGCATAATTGGATGGGAAGTGGGTGCATGGATGGAGAGACGGATGTATGAATGGACAATGGGTTAAATGAAATCTCCCTTTAAGGAAGTGGAAACTGAGGCCTAGAGAGAAAGGGGAACTTACAAAGATAGCTGCATTGAACTGAAGCGGAGGAAAGCTGCTTTACCTCGGGGCCATGTCCCCCTGTCCACCCTTGTGTGGGTTGCCTGCTGGCCACGCACCTCCCCGCGTGCAGGACCCCCTGCCCTGCCCTGCCCCAGCATTCACTCCAGAAGTAGCTACTTCCTTGCTCACTATTTACCAAACCTGGAGCAAAACCCTGGGGCCTGAGGCTGGTGAGGAGCCCAGCCCTTTGTCCAAGCCTCAGCCGAGCTGGGGGCTCCCTCCACGGGCTCCCTCCTCTGGCCTCCCTCCTCCCCGCTCCCTCTGCCATCTCTCTCAGGACTTTTGTCCTTGGATCGGCTGCGTGATCAGAAGAGGTTTCATTCTCAGGCAACCGGGCAGCCATTAGGAAGAGGCAGACGCATTACCCTCTCACCACACAATGGTGGGCTAATTCAGTTATTCTATTTCACCTGAAGACTTTCTTTGCCGCCAGAGCCTCCCCTCCGGAGCAGGGCAGGCCCCATCTGTCCGACCGTTTGCTCCAATGTCTTCGGCCATTATGCTTCCACTCGGAGGATTGGATGGTGCACGTGCAAGCGAGCGAGTGTGTCTGCCTGTCTGCACTCTCCCTCTTGTCTCTTTATCATCTTCCCAGGGCTGAACGGAACTTGCTTCAAAGAGTGATGTCAGATATGTGCAAAACAGACCGATAAAACCTAATGCACTCGCTCCCCTTTGTCTGTCTGACTCTCCTTCCGAATATTTCCCACTCAGAAAGCCACTTAAAACACATCAGCAGTAACCCCACAAAACAGCCACTTGTTGGCTAATTGTGCTAAGCAGCTGACAGCAGGACTGGGGGAGGGGAGGCGAGCCAGCCTCCGACTTGGCCCTTAGGCTGCACTTCTAGGAGAAGCCCCTCTGCTCCTCGCCAAAGCCTAACTCTGGGGGAAGGGTGCGGAGCCGCCTCACTCCCCTGCCTCTGCACCAGGAGGCTCCCCCAGGAGAGAAGAGGCAGCAGTCACGGGATGGGGGGCACCCCTGGGTGGGGAGGAGAATGGTCAGGAGGGCAGGGTTCTCTCCTAGCTCCCCACCAAATTGCTATGGGACCCCATACGGGGAGGTCACTGGCCATCTCTAGGCCTCAGTTTCCCCATCCACTCCATGAGTGGTTTGTACTCTGGCTTCTAAGGTCTCTTCCAGCCCCCAAAGGCTGCCTTATGAAGTGTTCCAGGCCTGAGACTGGACGGACCCAAAACAGGGCACCCTGACCCTTTCTCAGGAATCAGAGGAGGAGCAGCTGAGACCTGGAGGATCAGAATAGAGCCAGCACAGGGCATGGGCAGAAGCAGGACAGGGTCACAATTGACAGGAATGGTACATGCAAAGGCCCTGGGGTGGGGCTGAATTGGAGGACCAGAAAGAAGCCCAGAGGAGACATGGCAAGAGCTGTGCCAGAAGGACCCTTCGCGTCATGGTAGAAGCTTGGCTTTTTTCTGAAGGCAGAAAGGATAAGAGGAGCAAGGCCATCTCACTTGATTTCTCTTTTTCAAAGACCCCTTCCTTGCTTCCAGGTAGAGAAGGAGTTGGGGGGTGGGGGTCGAGAGCAGAAGCAGGGAGCTCTCCGTCCACTGCTCCGACCACCCAAACAGGCACAGGCTGAGTGTCAGAAGTGACCAGTCCTCCCTCGGATGGAAAGATGGAGAAGCCGGTATTCCCTGCTCTGGAAGCTTTGGTTCTTGGGAACCCCTCCCTCACTCGCTGGCCCAGCTGGTGTGGGCGCTGCCCAGCCTGGAGAAGCAGGGGTTAAGCGCAGTAGCCTCACAGAAATCAGAGGATTACAGGTTTGTCGGTGGCCTGTCCCTTCTGTCACACAGGCGCCCACGCACCCTGCTATCTCTGGGCTCAACTGTCACCCCAGAGCACTGTATGAGGACTCCATTAGGGAGGCCCAGGCAGCAGCAGGTCACAGCTGTCAGGCTGGTGGCACTGAGCGTGACAAGTCCTCACCCTCCTGCGCCTGCCCTTGAGGACAGCTCTGTCTGCTGGTCCATGCTGCAGGTGGGAGAGCCATGGGCACAGCTGGCACACATGGGCTCAGGGGTCTGAGCAGGTCAGGTCTGAAGCCCACCTCTGTCGCTTTCTGTTCCTGGGCCTCCAATGTGATGCTCAGACCCTCAGAGCCTGGATTCTGTCATCTCCTCGGAGAAGACAGTGTTGGCACCTCCCCAGAGGGCATGGAGAGGGTACTGGCGCTGCTATCACCATTCCGGCTTCCTTAGCTCCGCCTTTCTGCCCTGCGAGGTGTGAGTTATTTTCATCACCCCATCTCCTGCGTCTGCCAGCTTCCCTTTGAGCTGTGTCTTTGGAAGTTCAAAGTCAAAGTGAACCGTTGGTCAAAATAACTCATTCTTCCCAGGTTCTTGGTGTAATTACCTCCCCCTTCATCAGTTGTCTCTGATGCCTCCTCTATTCTTTCTCTGTAAACTTTATTTTAACGGTCTTTTGTGAATGTGATTTAAAGGGGGAAAAAATTCTTGCAAATGAAAATAACTTAATTGCTTTTTCTGATTTTCAAAGGAACACATGCTCGTTATAGAAAACATCCACACCGTCAGAAAGGTGGAGACGAGAGAAAGACAATGAACGGACTTTGAAGCAGCCTCCAGGCAGGTAGTTTGTAGCAGAGCCGGAATAAAGAGGCCCCCCCTTTACAAAACTGGGTGCTTCCCTCCTGCCCCCAGCACTGCCTGGACTCCCCGGCTCCAGCGCCCCCAGCAGTGCCTTTCCTTACCCTTCCACATCCTGCCCACCGCTAAACCCCAGCTCAGATTCTGGCTCCCCACAAATGTTTCCTAGACCTCTACAGCCCAGGTCTTCTGCCCTGTCATTGAGCTCTATTCTTTTCATGTCAACAAACATTACTGAGCATCTGTCTGTTTGCAGCCAAGACACGTGACCCAGCCAGATGAACTTGCCCTGTGTTTAACTTGTATTGTATGCGTGCATTTAACTTGTGTGATTTAATTGCTCTACATTGAGACTTCTGCTCTCTAACCTGGATTGTCAGCAACTTGAGGGCAGATCCACAGCTTCTATCTCTTTGTAGCCCCAAACCCAACATTTGCTGGGCCCGAGTGGGACTTTCTAGGCCCTTGCAGGAAGGGCAGCTGCTATGCACGGCATATGCTGGACGCTGTGCACACACCATCTCATCTGAGCCTCAATCAACCCTGGGAGGTGGGCATTACTGCTCTCACTCTGTGGATGAGGAAACGGAGTTCAGACAGGTTAGGAAGCTCGCCCAAGGAACTACAGCGGTTGAGCTGAGAACCAGGATTTGAACCCAGCTCTTGGAGGCTGGGGCCCCAGCTCTGAACTCCTACAGGGGACTGCCTCCTTGCACAACTCAGTGGTCATACAAAAAGGTGATAAAGGCTCTCAGCAAGGTATACCCAGGACAGAAAGGACAGTAAAACCATCCACAGGGTCCTGGGAAGGCTCCCTGGAGGACGTAATACTTGACTGAGTTTTAAAGAATGCATACGATTTAGACAGGTGGAAAATGATGGAAAGCATTGGAAGAAGAGGGAACAGTTTATGGGAGGAGCCAAAGGTATGAGTCAGTTGGGGCGGGGCAGTAGAACCAGAGGTTCAGCTGAGTGACTGGGGGGGTGCAGTAGGGGAAGATTGGGAGGGGAGGTGACTGGGATGGTCAGCTGGCTGCATCATGATACACCTTGTGCGCTCTGCTCAGGCATTTTCAACCTGAGCTGTAGGCCGACAATTCAAACTGAGCTCCCTGGAATTCTAGAGGTTCCTTAGGGGCACCCTGGCAACCTGGAGGAAAATAAACCAAAGGGAGGTGGCCCCAGCGCAGGCCCTGCTCCCAGCCCCCACCCTGGTCTCAGACAAGGCAGGTGAGCTTTCAGTGCTTGTATGTTTAGGTTTTCGGTGTAAGATTTCATGTGAACGGTTCTGCAGCAAACATGTTTGAAACCGCTCCTGCAGGTTGGGGGCAGTTTTCAGCCGGGAGTGACATAACCAATTTTCGTGATTCGTTTGTTCTTCAAAAACCTTGGCTGAGCCCCACCTTCCACCCTCCCTGCCCCAGGCTCTGGAGAGGGTGTGTTCAGCAGTTCTTACACATCTGGCAGCATCTGGCATTATCTCGGATGCTGTGTCCTGGTCCTGGGGTCAGGATCTGTTGCTCCTTGTCCCAGCTCTACCTGTAACTTGCACAAGTGTCTCCCTTCTCCGGGTCTGGAAATTCTGGCCCTTGACGTTGGGCATGCTCTATGCGTAAGACCACAGACTGGACATCACCTTACCCAGTTCCCTTAGGCCAGTTCTCTTAAGGGCAGATGTCAGCTCCTGAGTGGGTAGTGGCTGCCAAAAACAGTCTCCCAGGTTGGAAAAAGAACTGTGATGACCACAGAAGCTACCACCGGGACCAAGACCCAGCACTTCCTCTGTGACAAGCACCCCACACCCAGTATCTCACTGAATCTTCACATTCACCCCTTTTATAGAGGGAAGAACTGAGGCTCAGCAATGAGGTCAGCTGCCAAAGACACAGCGACTAAGCAATGGAGGCAAAACTCGAACCCAGGGCCTGTGGCTCTGGAGCCTGCATTTACAACCACCCTCCCAGTGAGTGCTTCCCAGCTGTGAATACCTGGGAAGCGTATTCCCAGGTATTTGTCCACTCACCCCTAAGCACCAGCTCCCACTTGTGTGCTTCCAGGTGCAGTGGGGTGGGCACCCAACTCCTCAGGTAGACCAGGCAGCCTTTCTAAGGAAGGGGAAGGATGAAGGTTGTGCTGGAGGGAAGGGGAAGGAGCTGGTGCTATTGCTGTCCTGTGTCCACAGGAGGGGACCAGATAGAAGCAGACTTTTGGGCACTCCCATGACTCCACCATGGGGCCCATGGGACCTGCAGCAGGCTGAGACCCACAGATTGGCCAAGACCCCTGTCCTGGGTCCCAGCCCATCCTGGCTTCTGTAGGAGAATCTGGTGACCTCAACATCTGGGACTCCACATGGAGGGACCCCTGCTGTCCCTCCTTCCCAATTGTGTGCCCCATCTGTGAGATCTGATGGATGTCTGCTGGCATCTCCTTGCCCTTGACTGTGGGCGGTCACTTCCAATCCCGGATGTGGGCCCTAGAGGCTGAGCTGGGGCAGCATGAGGCCCTCTGCCCTCCCGACCTCAGGCTCCGCCTGTGGGGTCCACTTTCCCTCCCAGCAAGTCCAATAGCCACCCCAGTCCCCTCCTCAGCTCCCACCATGGAGCCCCTCACACAGGCATTTGTGGGGTTTGTGGCCTTTCCTGGAGGTGGTTGGGCTGAGGGGGGTGCCAGAGAAGCCTGTGCTCCTCCCACATCTCTGCTCTCACCCCCACCGCGAGACAACCTCTACATTCTTCTCCCTTTGCTGTGCAGGGCACCTCTGAGATATCCTGACACACCTGTGGGAAGTCGCCCCCAGCCCCAGCACAGGCAGGCTGCTGCGTGCTTTGCAGTGTTCCAGTAAGTCTGACTGGGGAGCACATTATTCTGCAGCCCCGATTTGATTAAGCTGAGCAGGCACCCCCATGGGGTACCATGATCAGAGACTGTGTTCCCTCTCCAGGAGCGCAAGACCTCACAGCTCTAAACTCTCTACAAAGCACGAGGTTGCTGGCGCTTTTATGGACTGTTCTCTGCACAGGGAGTTCATTGATCTTCCCTGGGTTGTTCACATCTTTCTTTTTATGGGGAAAAAAAATTCCTCAAACACTTTTTCTAGCGGAACGCTCATTTTGAGTCATGTTCCCTAGATACGGCCAGTTTCTACAAAAATCACTGCTTCTTTTAGCTGCCCATTTTCATTTGTCATGAAAAACATCCACTGTGTTTCTGTGGCTACAGCTCCCTTTTGCAGCTTGGGTGAGAGAGGAAGCCAGGTGAGCCACCTCTGAAATTTTTTGTTAATTTATTCTCTCGGCAAATATATGTTGAGCTCCTGTTGTGGGCCAGGCCCTGCGCTCTGCATCCAGGATGTAATTTTGAAAAAGGAAGACGAAGGCACTGGCCTTGGGAACTCACAGAGAAATGGGGGAATTAGGTGGTTAGTATAACGGCCTCAGGATGGGGCAAGCCCTGCCTGAGGAGGGCATGGAGAGAGGTTGCCCAGAGCCTGGGGAGACAGGAGAGCACCCCTGAGGAGATTGGGCCTGGCTAAGATCAGGAGGAGAGAGAATGTTAACCATACCAAAAGGAGGGGAAGGGTGTTTTGGGTGGAGGGAATAGCACGTGCAGAGGCTAGGAGGTCCCAGAGCACTAGAAGGATCAGTGTGGCTGGAGGGAAACACCGAGCCTGGGTGAAAGGGCTCAAGGGACACAGGAGAGAGTTGGGGGAGAATATAAGGTGGGGGTCAGGACTTGCAGGATGCTTGGGTTTGCAGGAGTGTGGAAGCTACTGAGGGGGATTAGGCAAAGGAGTAGCCTGATTATCGTGTTTCCCCCAAAATAAGACCCAGCCAGACCATCAGCTCTAAAGCATCTATTGGAGCAAAAATTAGTATAAGACCTGGTATTATATTATGTTATACCGGTATTATATCTGGTATTATATCACCCAATCATATTAATTTTTGCTCCAAAAGATGCTTTAGAGCTGATGGTATGGCTAGGTCTTATTTTCAAGAAACACGGTAGCAGATGAAAGTTCAGGATCTGGCTTCAGAAAGGCCTGAGTTCAAGTGCAGATTCTGCCACTGAGTGACCTTGGATGAATTGCTCAAGTCCTCTAAGCCTCGGTTTCTTTAGCTGTTAGAGTAGGATCATCATAGTTCCTACTGCTGAGAGATGCGAGGAGGAGTTAGAGAGACACTGTGTGGAGCTGTCAGCCCACAGAGGTGCTCAGTGGACAATAGCTATAGGGGTCAGGCTTTTGTCTGATTTGTCCACTGCTGTGTCCTCATACTCAGAAAAGAACAGACACTCGGTAAGTGTGTGTTGAGAAAATGGAGATGTGGATAGTGGATTGGAGGGGCAAGCAGGGATCAACCAGGGGGTCCCTTTAGATTATGGAAGACAAGGGGATAAGAAAAATAGCTCAATCTATAATCAAAATGCTACATGCAGGCACAAGGAGTCAAGTAATTTGCATGTATTAGCATTTGCCCTCCCTCCTTTTCCAGGTGAGGGCACTGAGGCTCAGAGGACCTCCCTAAATGGCTCAAGGTCACCCAGAGAGAGAGAGCACTAAAGCTGGAATTTGCATCTAGGCCCTTTGACCCTGAAGCCTTTGAAGTACAACCCTAGTGTGTGCGCCTGCCCCACCAATGTCATGGTCCACATGGATTTTACTCAAACCCCACTGGCTGCCTGCACGTGGCTAAGTTACGACTGAGGAGGGCACTGATGGGCGCTGAAGTCAGGGGTCTTCAGTAAGGGCCCTGTCCCAAGGGCCTTTCAGTCTGCCCACAGCTCTTTACAAGAACCTACTATGTGCACCACAATGAGCAGAATACACACAGTCTGCCTGCATGGGTCTTGCAGCTAGCGGAGGAGATGTACAGCAAACGGAGACTTCCTAGTGTTGACGGGCTCCCATGGACAGTGACCTCACTAGGTGATCTGATCCTTAAGGCCTCACTGGGCAGGTTCTGATGGGTGTTCACGCCCCAGGCATGTAACTTCTTTGGTAAAAGGCGTATCTTTTCCTCCAGCCAGCCCTGTCCATTGTTTCTGGGCATCTAGTTAACACACCTTTGAAATGCCTCTTTTCAGACTGAGCCTTCTAATGGGTAATCCAACTCCACCTTCTCCCATCTACATTTAATCTTCTTTACATTCCCTCCTTAATTTCAAATACAAAAAAGAAACTGCAAAGCTGTTATTCTCCGGTGCATTTGAAATCTTGCTCCCAGCGTATGTTGTCAGTTTGGTTCAAACCAACTCATAAACATTTTCTACAGGTTTGGACATTTCTTCCATCGACACTAGTGGGTGGAGACCCGTGGAGGACAGGGACAGGGAAGCCAATTGTCATTGGCAGCAACGATGGTTAAAGTTTTGGAATACTTCTGTGTCCATTTACCTCACCTGGGGCCCACCTCACAGGCCTCACCACGCCCACCAACTATAGGGGTAAAGCCTGCCCTGCGTGGGAGACCTGCAGGATCCTGCTGCAGGGCTGCAGCCAGCATCCATTCCAATTGGTTGGACCCGGTCCACATAGCTGTTCGATATTTTTGTGTATTACCCTACATGCAGGGGCTATGAGTGCTTTGAACAGGGCCGGGCCTGATGGGTGGGGGCGAGTGACTTGCAAGGCTCCTTGAGAAAGGGATGCTCGTTTCAGTGATACCTGAGGCTGAGGGAGAGGTGGTTGAAGAGAGAGAGGCAAAGAGCAAGCCAGGTGGAAGGGTCAACAGTTGCAGAGGCCAAGGGCGGAAGGAGCTGGGAGTGGAGGAAGAGAATTTGTGCTGAGGCTGGAGGGGAGGCGGGGGGCCCGCACCAGCAGGGCCTTGTGGGCCTGGGGGAGAGATTTGGTTTTTATCCCAAGATCAATGAGCCAGAAGGAGTTCTAGGAAAGGGAAAGGCCTGGCTTGGCAGCAGCGGCCAGAGGGGGATAGAGAAGTGGGTAGGAAGGGGGCTTTGGCCTTGTCCAGGGCACAGGTGGTGAGGGTGGCCCAGCCCAAGGTCAGCGAAGTGCGCTGGAGAGAGGCACAAACCCACAGGAGAGTAGAGATAAAATGAATTGACAGGTGTCCCTCCCCCATTTGTCCTCACCCATCATGGTCCTGGGGCCTGATACTCAGACACCATTCACTGGAGACCCAGAGCCCCCCAAAGAGATCTTTCTGGAACCTACTGCAGAATCTGAAGCTCAGACCTGTCACCTGGCAGGTGGGAGGGTATGAATACAGCAGCCTGCAGGCCCGGCTCCCCGGAGCGCCAATTCCGAAAATGACACCCAGAGACCCAATAAGAAGGTTGGAAAATGGGCACTTCTGTGTCTCCCTGTGTCTATTGCAGGGTTTGGAAATAGCTGAGATGAAAGGAGAGCTGCAAGGAGGGGTTGCCTGCTGGGCAGATGGGAGGCCCAAAGAAGCTGCCACCACCAGTGTAGCAAGCAGGAGGTCCAGGTGGGAGGAAGACCCCAGTGGGGGGGCGGGGGGAATGAAGTCAAGGGACAGCAAGAGCAGACAGAAAGGACAAATGTCAAAATGGACACACACAACAAGATGAGTTGTGATATGGCCGAAGATTGTATGTGGGGGGAGGGGTGAAAGAGACAGATGCGGGTTTTGAGCAGTAATTCAAAAGCCTTCGGCCCCTTGGCCCATCGGAACACCCCCCTTCTCTCTTTACCCCCCTACCACCAAAAAAAAAAAAGAGAGAGAGAGAGAGCAAGAGAAAGAAGGAAAACAAAATATCTACAGTTGTCGAGACAAGAGGAGAAAAATAGAGGCAAACATCCGTAATTTTCTCTGTGGGGCTTTGCGGTAATTGAGCCATTTGGATAAAAATAAAGGCAGCAGGCCCCTTAGGTAAGAAGAGCTTTTGCAATCTAAGAAGCTTGAATTATGCGTCTTGTGTCACTTGAAATCCCCCGTCCTCCCCCTTCTGAGGGCGACCCAAACCACTTTCCCTTTTCTTATTATTTTTTTAAGTACCCTGTCAAATGTCGTCTGCAGAGCAGAGAATTTCAGCTGTCACAACTAATTTCAATTTTTCCATGTGCCCTCCCCCCTTGGTGTCCCAGGGGAGGGGCCTGGCTGAGCCCCCTTTCCCTCGCTCTTGCATCTGATCACTCCTTTTATTTATCATTGTTGTTATTATTTCAAAACCAGATTTATATCATCAATTTGTTTGGGGAGTGTTTAAGGACTCTGGTTTGTTCCTGTGGGAGGCGGGGCCTGGCCGTGTCAATTTTTCAGCTTCCCTTCGCCACTGCACCGCCCCCACCTCTGCCACCTGAGCCCCAGGGACCCCCACCCCACCCCAACCATCCACTAGGGAAGATCCAGCCCTGAGACACAGTGTTGATTCGTGAGGTTCTAGCAGAACCAGGGGAACCACGTACGTCTCCCCAGTAGAGGGGAAGGCCACCGAGGGCAAGTGTCATTGATTTGCCCCACTCCTCACACTTCTCCGTCTTTCCCATCTTTTCCCTCATCTTTCTTTTTTTCTTTCTCAATTCATGCCTTAATTCAATGGGCATTGATCCAGGGCCACCTCCTATGCCCCGGTCCTGCCATGGTGCTGGGCACACCAAGAAGAGTAAGGCACCATCCTTGTCCTTGAGGTGATGACGATTGAGTGCAGGTGGGGAGACCGAGAGGCAGACAGATTGGTACAAAGCACTTGACGTGCTGGCCAGTAGCTGTGCAAGGACAGTGGGGCACAAGGGAGAGAAAGTCCCTTTTAGCTCAGCTACTGCGAGGCCTTCTCCAAGGTGGACTTCTGGAAGCAAATGGATGTTTGCATGCTGGACAACTCGAGGAAGGGAGTTCCAGGCTGAGGGAAGAACATGGGCAAAGGCTGATGCTATGTGAGTCGAATTGTGTCCCCACCCCACCCCCCAAATTCCTATGTTAAAGTCCTAACCCTAAGTACTTTAGAATATGACTTTATTAGGAGATAGGATCGTTGTAGATGTAATTAAGATGAGGTCAAACAGGAGTAGGAAAGGACCCTAATCCAATATGACTAGAAAGACACACACAGAGGGAGAGGCCACAGTGAAGATGAAGGCAGAGATGGGAACAATGTATCTATCAGCCAGGACTGCCAGCAGCCAGCAGCAGCTGGGACGGTCAGAACAGGTTCTCCGCCACAACCCTCAGAAGGAGCCACCTCGCAGACACCTTGATCTCCAGAACTGGGAGACAATACATTTCTGTTGTTTCAGCCACCCAGTCTGTGGGACTTCGTTACAGCAGCCCTGGCAACTAATATGCGTGGAGACGAGAAACAACATGTTCTGAGAAGCACATGTAATTCAGCAAGGTGGGTGCTTGGAGTTTGAAAAGGGTGGGGCTGAAGTGCAGTGGGGCCAGAACCTGGGGAATTGGGGGCATTATGTGGAGGGCAGTGGGGTGAGGGGGGGAAGGGCGTGGGAGCATTTTGAGCAACAAGGGGGTGGATGGGATGGGCTTTGTTAAAAGCTCACGCTGGTGACAGAGGAAGCCGCAGAGGGGATTAGACGTCTTTTTCTTCCCGTTCCCTTGCTTTCCCTTCCTCTTCCACACACCCTCTGGGGGCCCAGGCCTGGCTTTACTCATCAGTGGGTTCTGGGGCCCAGGACAGGGCCTGCCCCTCGTGGGCCACAACCAGAGTTTGTTGGGTGAAGAAACAGGTCAACTCCTAGTCCCCCACGGAGAGAACTCACAGAGCACCCTGGTATACAGAACACTGTTAACTGAGGCAGCCAAGTGACAATATGTCCACTCTGGGACACCCTCCAGCCAGTGTGTGAAGGAGAAAGGGCCACCTTGGGGCCAGTGTCACCAGACGAGGACCATCGCAGATGAGGTGCAGGCTGGGCCCCTACTTCTCAGTCCCCTCTCTTCCTCCTTGGTCCACCCAGGTTCCCTGGTGCTGGTTGATTTTCTCCTGTGTTGTCCGGCCTTTCTCTCCTGCCCCTGCTGTTCCTGGGAGAGAGCAGGGAAGGGCCTAGAAAAGGCCAGGACCCTTCTTCAGGAATAGGAGGACCTGAGGCCCAGAGGTCGCATGATCTGCCCAAAGTCACGCAGCTGGTAAGACGCAGAGTCAGGGAACCGACCCCAGGCAGTGGAGGCCAGAGCCGTCACTCTCGACACACATGGCCCCCACGAGGGCCCTGGTTTGTTTAATTCAGTGTTACTTCCAGAGAGGCAGTGTAGCCTGATGGTTGGGGACATGCTTCCTGGAGTCAGAGAGCCTGCAGCTGAATCCCAGCTCTGTCCCCTCCCAGCCAGGCAGCAGGACCACCCTGAGCTTTGGTTTTCTCAGTGTAAAACTGGATACCAATGGTTCCTACCAGTGGCAAATACTGTTTCCCTTTTCTTCCCAGGCTCTCCTATAGGTACCACGCGACTGAGTTCTGGCCAATAGAATGTAGGAGGAAGTGATGCCAACTCCTAGGCCTGACTGCTAACCCTGCCGGCACCATGCTTCCCACTCTCTGACCGGGGCCCAGGAATGACTGCATGGAGCAGAGCCCCACCCGACACCCCTGGCCTGTGATATGAGCAGGTGTGAGTTCTCATTGTGGGGTTATTTGTTAAGGTAGTTAGCCTGCTCTTACGAACACATTCCCCATTGGGCTCTCACGAGGACTGAAGCGTGAATCTCTCCAAAGTGCTCAGCACAGTGCTTGGTGCTTAGTAAGCCTTGGTTAATGATTTATCATCGTTGTTCCACAACAACGTTCTGCTCGAGTAAGCTCCAAGGGCCCGGCCCATGCTGGCTGCTCATAAATGCATGTCAAATGCCTGTGTCTGGTGTTTGGGTCCGTGTTCCCATTCCCGGCCTTGGGTCTCTGAGAGCTGGGTTCCCTGTCCTGTTACGGACACCTCAGGCTGCAGGCTCCTAACCTCCGTAGCTTTCCTTTTCCTTTCGGCGGTAGACTTAGCCCTTCCTCTACCCACAGAGTAAGGAAGCTGAGCCAGCACCCACTGCAGGATACTCCAGGATGCAGCCATGCCTCAGACCCCTGCCTGGGAGCTCTTATGCAGGAGTCAAAGGAGCTCTCCTAGGATTTGGCTTCGGAGGGCCTGAGAGCTCCCTAGGTCATGTGCCATACCTGGGGGTTCTACGCGGCCTCCTCCCTCTACACGTCTGTGCAAGGGGCACCGGTACCACACAGGACTGCACCTGCCAGCCAATCCTGCCTTCCTAATGTTTAGGAGCTCCTTGGGGGAGCTGTGTGACTTTGGACATGCACCTTAGTCTTTCTGACCTCAGTTTCCAGCTCTGCTGCTCCTAGGCCCAGCCTGCTGGTTGTGGTGCACAGAGTAAGAACCGAGCCAAGGCATGTGGTCAAGGCTCTTCCCACAGTCTCATCCCAACAGAAACTGGGAAGACGAGTCTCAGGTGCTGAGGTGCTGCTTCTGAGATGGCGTCTCCACAGGCAGCCGCGGGGCTGACTGGCGAAGCCGAACCCCACCCAGCCTGTGCTCTGTGCCGGGGCTGGAAGTCATTTGGCCAGGAAATGGCATGTCCACGAGGCCGAGCCCACTGACGGAGCTGTGCTACCATGAGGGAAATTGCCCGAAACGTGAATCCACATTCGAGCCTGGGGAAAGTGATTTTGATGCTCATGAACAGATAGCAGCAGCCCTTCCGTGCACAATGTTTTCAGCTTGTCTGCTTTCCAATCACTCCTAAATAATATGTTTTATTTGGTGTGACTGCTCACAGGGGCCCTGTTCCACTCGGCGCTGGCAGCCAAAGCACGACATTTATAATCACATCTGCTTTTCATTTGTAATGAACAAAATGGGCTTCAAAACTCCCACAGCCAGCTCACCCAGCACTGAGGGGCAGCTGTCTCCTCTCCGAGATCACCTTGGGCCACCAACAGGCCTGTCACTGAGCAGGCACCAGCAGGGAGGGATGGCCTAGGAAGCAGTGCTTGGTGCTCTGAGTACAAACCTTGATTCCTCTGCTTCCTGGCTATGTGACTTCAGGCGCGTTGTTTGTCCTCAGTGAGACTCATTTTCTCCTTGCGGAAGAGATATAATAAGGTCTTTGCTAAACAGTGGTTCCCTAATCCTGATTTCTCCAGCAAGGAGCCAGTAGGGGGAGTTCTTGGTTTGCTCCCCCCACACCCATGACAGGAACATCAAAAATGAGCTTCTATATGTGTGCACCCATGTCCGCAGCAGCATTATTCACAGCAGCCAAAAAGTCCAGTGACAGATGATGGATAAACAAAATGTAGCGTATCCATACAATGGAATATTATTCAGTCATTAAAAGGAAGGAAATTCTGACACCTGGTACAATATAGCTGAATCTTGAGGACATTATGCTGAGTGAAATAAGCCAGACACAAAAGGACAAATACTGCATGACTCCACTTATGTGAGGTCCCTAGAGAAGACAAATCCATAGAGACAGAAAGTAGAACGGTGGGAGCCAAAAGCTGACGGGAAGGAAGAAGGGGGAGTTAGGGTTTAGGGAGTACACGGTTTCAGCTTTGCAACATGAAAATACTCTAGAGATGGATGGTAGTGTCACAACAATGTGAATGTCCTTCATGCCTCTGGATGGTACACTGCAGAATGGTCTAGAATGTCCTTCCATCATGTAAGGACACAGCAGGAAGACGGTCATCCGTAACCCAGGAAGCAGGTCCTCACTGGACATCGAATCAGCCAGCACCTTCATCTTGGACTTGCCAGCCTCCAGAACTGGGAGAAATGTAATTCTGTTTATGCCAAAAAAAAAAAAAAAAAAAAGTCAGAATGGTAAATTATATGTTATGTATATTTTACTACAATTCTCGATTTTTTGTAGGCTAAAAAGAAAACTCAGGTTCTATTTTAAAAAAAAATCTAAAAAGGAAGAAAAGAACAAACATACAACAATAAGAATGGGAAACAATGCAATCGTGGAGAAGGTTTTAAAAATTAGTAGAGGATTCCCTGTGGAGATCTAGGCTAATAACATTGAAAATCTGGATGGAAAGAATGATTTACAGTTTCCAAGAAATTATATTACTGAAATTGACTTTAAAACAAGTAGAAAACCAAGTAATACATTAACTCTCGAAGAGCTCCCTCCCCAAAGAAAGTCTCCGGGCCCTAGTAGGTTTACGTCTGGATTATTTCAGACATTCATGGGACAGCTAACCCCAAAATGCAGACTCTTCCACAGCAGAGAAGAGGATGGAAGCTTCCCAATGTATCTTATGAAATATGCACAACCTCCTTGCTTCGTGGTAACACAGTGAGCTCAGAAAGGAAAACCACAGACTGCTCTCCTATTGAATAGAGACACGAAAGTTACAAAATCCAAATGTGGCAATTTTCATCCACCCATATATTATTTTCCCCCAAATCAGGATTTGGCACCAGCCATTTCTAACTTTCCCCAATAATTTGCTGTGTGTGTACATCAGGAATTAATCTTCCAGAAAAAAAAATGTTCAGTACTTTTATGTAGAAAGCATGGGAAACTTAAAAAAGTGAACCGGGATGTTTGGGTGACTGATAGTCCCTTTCGCATGGAAGCCATTGCTACTGTGGAGGCACCTTGCTTTCAGAGACAAAGCCAAGGCCGCCGAGATAAACCAGAAAACAGACTCACACACGTGCCTTTTTGTCAGCAGGAAATGCTGAGACCTCCTGAGAGAAGGGGGAGGCTGTGTGGACGGGGCTATTGTCGAGAAGTCTTCATTTATTTACTTACAGTTTTATTTATTCACAGGGAACATAATTGAGCACCCACTCTTCTTGCTTCGCTGAAAATAATTACTGCGCCCTTGCTGTGTGCTGGGCTCTGCTCCAGGCACATGGCTGCAGTGTGAAGAAGACAGGCAGAGCCCCTGCCCTCACACAGCTGCCAGCCAGGTGCCAGTGTCAGGGCCCCCAAGCTGGGCACCAAGAGGGCCGCAGGGACTGAAGCTCCTGCTTGTAGCCCAGCAGGGCTCCGGTTTGGTTAGGGAGACAGATGTGGAGGTGAATTTGCAAAGCACATCTTGGAATGTGACCTTGGTCTTCTTCCTGCTTTCATGACCCTGGGCAGGAACTTGAGTAGTCACAGAGTGACAAAGGTAGGGAGAGGAAAGTTCCAGGATGCGTCAGCGGACAGGCTGGTCCTTGCCCGTTGATGTGTGGTCCCACATGTGCAACATGCAAATGTCACAGAACAACTCCAGCCTGTATCTAGGGCCTCTCACTGTCTCCACGGGAATCCAAACGCTCCTTGGAGACAGGGAGTGCAGGGCTCAGATCCCAGCTCCACCACTTAACAGCACTGTCTGGCTGGCCCCCACTCAGGCAGCCACCTCCACACTTACCCACAGAAGTTCCCAAGCTTGGCCGTGGGCTCCCTTCCTCTCCGTGCATGGGAGAGCATGCTCAGCCCACAGGAGAGGCAAACCGGAAACCGAGGAGACATGGGAGGTAGGGCGATTCTGAGGTGTGCCCCACGGAATCGCTCAAAGAATTCCCAGAAAAATTGAGCCCTCGTTTCTCCTCTTCCGGTTACTATTGCTGCAGAACAAAGCCCCCCAAAACTCAGTGGTACAAAACAATCATTTTATTATGCCTACAGATTTATGGATCAGAAATTCAGACACAGCACACAGGGCAAGGCTTGACTCGGCCCCATATCTGGGTGTGGGGACAAAGTCCCAGAGAGCAGTTTCCAGGCTCTCGGCCTCACGTGGAAAGGTGCTGGCTTGGGTAGTAGATGGCCGTCAGCTGTGACTAGTTGGCCATCAGCTGTTACCGGTCAGCCATTAGCCACTGATATAACTGCCGTGGCTGCACCAGCAAGCGCGGATTGCAGTTAGCAAGTGGGGTTGGTTGGCAGAGAAGCAGACGGCAGGTTGTGGATCGTGTGGCTCCTGCTTCCTGTGTCTCCAACCCAGCCACCAGCGAGATATAGTGGTGTGACTCCCCTGTCTATGGCCCCGTGGGTGTTCCTTTTTGGCCTCACCATGTCCTGCGTTCTTATGCAGGGAGCAGGAGCTGAGACCTTGCATAACACTGGGACTTCAGATGTGGAATGAAGGAATAGCGAATATTGAAAGGCCAAGGGGCAACGTGAATGCCTGGGGACTAGAATCATCTGGCAGTGTGTTTACTCACGTGTCTTGCCCTGAGCCGACACGACTGAAGCCTCAGCTCAGCTGGCGCTGTTCACTGACGTGCCTGCACGCGTCCTCTCCCTGTAGCTTGGGCTTCCTCATTGCATGGAGGTCTCGGGGGCAGACTTCTCACATGGGAGCTCAGGGCTCCGAAAGTAAGTGTTGCGGTGAACCAGGCAGGCAGCTGCTTTGCCGTTTACGACCTCACCGCGGAAGTCACATAGTATCACTTCTGCTTTCCTCTCGGCTGAAGTAGTGAAGTAGACCTCACGTCTTCCTAGAAATTTGTGGTCATTTTCAAAATCACGAACCCAGCTGCTCAGGGCCCTTCCATAGGCTCTCCTCCTGCCCTGGTCTCAGTGCCCTCTCCCCCACAATACTTGCATCCAGATCCCCATTTCAGGGTCTATTTTGGGGGCAACTCAGCTACTTACTAACTGTAAATCCCTAATCTCTCCAAGCCTCAGTTTCCTCATCTATATTGGATACTAATGGTCCCTCCTCCGAGGGTTAGTATGAGACTTCAATGAGATAGTAAGTGTCAGGGGCACCCAGCAGAGTGTCTGGCGTGGAGAAAATCCTCTGTGGAGGGGGCTCTTTTTATGAGCGAGCCCTCTTAGCCCCCATCCTCCCTCAAAAGAAATTGGTGATGCTCCACTAGCAGGTCTTGGGTCCCACATGTCACCTGCAGCTGGCTGGCCACTGGCCTGAGAATGACAGCAGCTAGGTGGCCAGCCCAGATGGGGTTAACGTTATGGCTTAGGAAAATGACAGGATGTGAGTGATTGCATCTTCCAAAGATAGCCGGAACAACGTCTCCCACCCCCAGGTGCTCAACAAAGTGGCTTTGACACGCCTCTCATCGAGAAGTGTCATCTGCATCCCCTCTCCTTGAATCTGAGTGGCTTTTTGTTACGATTGCAACTCAAAGAGAAGGGCGGGGCTGATTTTCTAGGGGAGGTCAAAGAGGTGATGCAATGTCTACCTTGTAGGTTTCCCTCCCTGGAATACCTATCTGTTCTTGGAGCCATCAGCCACTGTGAGAGCAGTCCACTGCCCTGAGGCTGCCATGTTGTGAGGAAGCCCAATGCAGCCCGTGTGGAGAGACCCCATGGAGAGGACCTGAGACTTCCTGATGAGAAAAGGATGCTCAGCTGGCCCCCAGCGGTCCCAGACCTGCCCACCCACAGCAGCGGCTTCTGCTCCCACTCCCACTGTTTCAGCTTGACATCTTCTGACTGTAGCTACATGCACGAGAGACCCCCACGCCGGAAATATCAGGTGAGCCTTTCCCAGATGGCCTATGATCTACAGACCATGAGCGAAACAAAATGGTTGTTCGAAAGTGGGAACATTTGGGGCAACGTGTTATTGAGTGAGAGTAACCAGAACAGAGACAAAGGGGCCATTCTGTAGCAGGGAAACCGGTCGGCAGAATTTTCTCCCCTGTAGGGTGTTGCTGTCTTTCACTGAAACAGTCACGCCTGTAGGAATGGAGGGGAGGTTAGCCCTCATCTGCCACGGGTCCCAGCCTGTCACCTCAATGCTGCGTGGTCCTAACAGTGCATGGCTTCATGGCCTCCACAGGGTGAAAGCGTCCTGGGTCATTTGTCACCCCTGGTGTAATTGCCAGACACCAGGGCTTAGCCACCTGGACTGCCTCCATCCAGGCCTCCCAAAAGGAAACTCCTCCGCCCCTTGGCACTTCTGTGTGATGGATGAGGAAGCTGCTATAGAGCCAGAGGCCAGCAAAATCTGCTGTCTCTCTGGGAGGATGGTGTTAACTGCCTGTGCCTCGGCCAGCACCGATCTGCCCTAAGGCACTTCTGCTCATTCTCAGAATGCTCAGGGGACAGAGGCAGGCCTGCTTGGGATGAGAACAGCTTCCCGTGGCATGCTGCATGCCCTGTCCTCACCTTGGTCTCTGCCACAGAGTGGAGTTACTCACAGTTTGGTGGCTAAGTCCTTGGGACCCAGCCCTCAGTCCCGCTGGAGACGCCACTCCTAGCAACAGGCACGTCTGAGCATCCTCTTGCCATTTGCTGCAAGGCCCGGGACATATCCACATGCATGCCATAGAGTGGTCCTATGACAGACCCATTTTCCAGAGGAGGACCCTGGGCTCAGTCAGAGACTGAAGGGACTTGCTCAAGGTGGCTCAGTTACTCAGTGGCAGAGCTGGGACTGGGGCCAGGTCTGTCTCCAAAGCGTGTACTCCTAGGCACCGGCTCACCGGTGGAAGTTCCTGAGTCTGCTCAGGACCCCACGGGCTCTTGAGGGTTCACCCCACAATCCTCCCAGCACCTTCCTTATTCTGCCTTGTCTCCCTTTCTCCTCCCTCCGTCACTCCCACCACTCTCTTAACGTCCTTGGAAGGTTAGGGAGTCTGAGTCAGCAGGGGGACATTTTTACCAGGTGACATAACATGGTCGTTGAAAGTTAAGGCTGTGAAGTCCAACAGACACGGCCTTGAAATCCAGCTCTGCAATGTACCAGCCTTGGGCAAGTCCCTTTAGCTCTCGGAGCCTCAGTTTCCTCATCTGTAAAATGAGAATATTTAACAGTACCCACTTCATAAGGTTATAAGGCTTACGTTAGATAATAATAGATAAAGGGTTTAACACAGGCTGCGCCTAGCTCCATAAATATTACCTGACACTGTGGTCACCACCCTCATCACTTGTAAAGATGACGGGCAAAATGAGAGGCACTCAACAGATGCTCGTTTCTATCCTTCCTTCATCTGACCTACAATACATTTTTCACCCAGTTTGACATCTTCACTATACACTAAAGAATAAGCTCTTTTTTAAAATTGATTTTTAATGACAGGAGCAATGCACAAATCTGTACTACTTGATTTTTTAAAAATTAACATTATAGGTAAAGCTAAAGCCTTCTTTTGACTGCCTGCCCTGCAGGCTCCCCCATGCCGTCCCTTCCGGTCCCTTCCCCCACCTTGCAGGGGTGACACTGTTAGCGGTTTGCATATCTACCTCCCTTGTTTTTCTCCACATTTGCAGGAGTGTGTGCTTACCCTCGGAAATAAACTGACGGGTTTATGTGTGTGGTGCATTTGACTTGTTTTTGGATGGAGGGATCAGACAGATCGCAGCATTCTACCACTTGTCCTTTTTATTCAGTAACACCTCTTTGGGTTTACTACTATTAGTGAGAAAGAGGAAGCAGAGGGATCCCAGGTCTGGAAGCCGGGCAAGCTGCAGGACCGAAAGCCTGCAACTCACAACCTCCGAGTTAGCCCACTGGAGCACTTGACTTTGGTGCGCTTGCCTTTGCTCACCCTGCGGCTTAGCTATTTTATCTTTGCAAACAAACCACAATCCTTCTCCATCTGAAGGCCCCTCAGCCCTCAGGTTCTAAAACGTGAAAACCTTTTCTCATCTCAGCTGGGCCAGACTGTTCATCAACTCTGGCCAGTGGGAGGGGTATGAGCTGCGTTCATTTCTTCTCTGCAAGATTTTGGAAAGACAGCTCAGGGGCTGCAAGGCCCAGGCCTGTTGTCAAGGACACTTTTCTTGAGCCCTGAGTCTTTGGGAGCTTTGATAATCAACCAGAACACCAGAAAGGCCCATGTCACCGCTCAGCCTAGAATACACACCCGAGCATTACAAAAGCAGCCTGTGATTCGGCCTTGGAATCAGACCCTGTCCCAGGCACTGGGGCAATGTCAGCCACTGACATGTCTTGGAGATGAAATTTCCCTTAACCTGGAGTGACATTTTGGTGAAAATGCAGCCAGGTTACTTCCTGCTGCCGCATGGGGTGGAATTTTCTTTGGAAGCTTTACATTTTTCCTGCTTCACGACAGCCTTGTTCTAGTGAAGCAGTCATTGTTTCTCTCCCTGGTCTCCAGGCCCAGAGCTGAGCCAAGCACAACAGCCAAGCCGCAGAGCAGAAAACTGGTGTTCTAAACTGAGCGTAGAAAAGACGCAGGACACCTATGTGCCTGGGGGAGGGGAGCCGACCTGCCTCTCTCTTCCAGACACTTCCAGCCTCAGTCCAATTCACCACCACACACACACACACACACACACACACACACACACAATTTTAACTATATTCCTAATTTGGAGGACCAAAAGGCATGAGATTTTAGAATCTCTAGAAGTCTCTGGGTAACAAACAGTGCGCATGTTCTGACAGGAACTGTTCTGCAGTCAATGACCCGTCCATCTCTTTCATAACTATCAGCTCAGCCCCGAAACGGATGGCCCCCTCAGCCGTCCATGCAGTGCAATATTCCTCACTGCTACTACCAGCCTTCCAGTCTGCTGACCCATGTCTCTTTCCAGTCATAGACATCAAGTGTGGGCTTCCTTTATGGTTTGATTATTAGCTCGTGTCCTTTGCAACTCTTCCCTGGATTTCATTTCCACCCCCACCCTGGCTATCTTTTTCCTGATATCATGTCCTCCTCAGGAGGATGGGTTGTTGAAAGCAAGAGCCTTTCAGGGACCTTGGCTTCAATAATCTATGCAGAGGATGAGACTTTGTTGGATGAATTTATGGACAGATGGACAGGTGGATGGATGACAGGGAGGGAGGGAGGAAGGAAGTTTAGTGCACCAATTTCTGCAGTCAGTTTTCTACTCTCTATACAGAAGGAAAGGAAGCAGTTTCATAGGCAACCAAATGATTTTGTATCGGTCTAGCCAGGGAAGGAAACTCTGTCCAATGCGTAGGTAAGGATGAGGGGGAATGGATGTGTTTAACAGAGCACACGTGTTCTTGAATGCTGTGTGAGCACGACCCATGTGAATTCATCTTCTTTCACCAAATCTGTTTCTTCCCCCCACATCCTTGACCTGTTACTGCGTCACCACTTGTAGTGGACAAGAGTTGTTTATTTCCAGGGCATCCATTTTTCTTCCGGTAACAGCTATATTTTCCTGGGGGGTTGATCCCTTCACTCACACTCAAGATCTGTGGCTGTGAGAAGTCAGAATCTATGGCTCAACCTCCTCCCCACAACGATGGATTCATGTAATCTTTTCTATCCAACATGGCATAATGCAATTTTCAAACAGAGAGCAAAATCAAAAGAATTCAATAATGAATGCCCATCAACACAGCACCTAACTTCCACTCTAACGTTTTACTACAACTTGCTTTATCTCAAGTCTAGCCATCTATTTGTTCTTCTACTTACCAATTAAATCGATCTTATTTTTGGTGTATTTCAAAGCAAATTGCAGACATCAGTACACTTCCACCTAAATATTTATCACTGACTAGAGTCCGGTATTTGTTTACATGTTTTTTCTTTTATTGTAAAATTTACATACAATAAAATACACAAGTCTGGACATTTGCTGAGTTTTGTATGCACTGTGCTGTCCAAATCCCTACGATAGACAGAAACTTACCATCACCCCAGAGAGTTCCTTCATGCCCTTTTCCACTCACCGTCCACCCACCGTCAACTTTCAGAGGCAGCTACTGTTCTGATTTTTCTACTTGGGCGGTTTCCAGTTTTAGGTTCTTCTGGAGCCATGACATTTACTGTACAACTTTCTTTATGGACACGTATTTTTATTTCTCTTGAATAAATGTGTAGGAATGGAATTGTTGGGTTAGAGTGGACATATTTTTAGTTTATTAAGAAACATCCACTTTTTTTCTAAGTGGTTGTACCATTTTACACTCCCAAGTATGATGTCTGAGAGTTCCAGTTGCTCTGTAATGTTGCCAACATTTGGTGCTGTCAGTCTTTTTAGTTTTAGTCATTCTGGTGGGTGTTTAGTGGTTGTAATTTGCATCTGCCTAATGACTAATAATGTTGAGCACATTTTCTGTGTTTACAGACCATTTATTCTTCTTCCTTTGTGATATGTCCATTTTTTCCCCTCTCTATACTTCATTGGGTTGTTTGTCTTTCCATTATCGAGTTGTAGGAGTGTTTTTATATATTATAGGTACTAGTCCTTTGTCAGATATATGTTTTGCAGATATTTTCTCCCAGTCTGTGGTTTGCTTTACTATTTTCTTTTTTTTTAAGAGTTTATTTGAACAAAAATCGATTCCAATCCGCAGTGCCAGACCCAAAGTGGTTAGGAGACTCTCGCCTTTGTGTTTTCTTAATGGTGTGTTTTATGAGCAGTAATGTCATCTGGGCCTACACTAATTAGTAAATTGCATGGCCATGGCCACAGAGATTATTTCAGGCATGGGCACCTGACCCAGTGAAGTCACTGAGTCATTTTCTAGGAATGCTGGGACAAAAACAGACACGTTTCGTGGCTGGACATGAGTGTGAAGAGATGTGACATGTAGACATCTATCACTGTTGGCACCCATCTTGTCATTTTGTGGAGAAAGCCAGGAAAGTAGAGCCCAGTGACAAGAAACCAGGCCAACCAGGTCTCAGTGATGTTGTCTGAGTCCCTGCATCAAGCTCCAGGTCTGTCAAACTGCTGTCCACACAGATCCCTCATTTCCTCGCCTTTCCCCCTTCACTCACGCTGTTCCCTTCACTGGGAACACCCTTCTGCCACATCTCCACATGTCCACCCATCCCATCTGAGATGCCACCTTCTCCATCAGATTTTCTCTGATCTCTTGTTTTTCTGTGTACTCATCCTGAAGACATGTCCTCCTCCTGTGGGTGCCGAATATCATTGGTATCTCTTAGCATATATTTTTCATAACCAGGTATTATTATTATTAATCATTATTATTATTATGCATTATTTTTAAAACCAAACTGTAAGCTCACTTGTGCCTGGATCCATGTATGATCTTAGTATTACTTGCATAGTATGTCCTCTGAGACTATTTTTTGGTAGAGATTTCTGGAGGTGGGAGTGCAAGGAATCTCAGTTTTCTACATGAGGCCTTCCTGGGACTATTTATAAATGCAGGTGTTGCTTTTGTGGTCAGAAACAAACAAACAAACCATAAAGATTTAAAAACACACTGAACGAATGAACTACTGAGTGCATCTAGTAGCTTTAATCCCACTCCCAGATTTCTACAGGGGTGCAATCAGTGCTGTATTTCCCCCTTTTGATTCACTTCCCACTTGCTCGCCTCTTTTTACTTTGTTTCCTCCCCGCCCCCGCCAATTCTCCTCCCCTCCCAAAAGCCCAAAGCAGCAATCAGGGACAGCTAAGGTAACCAGACTGGTTGGTGCATAAAGAGGGTGATCTTTCATGGGTCTGTTTTCTCTACTCCTTGAGTGAACAACTCATGCCAATTTTCCCAGGACTTTCCTGGTTTTAGGACCAAAAGTCCCAAATCCTGGGAAACCCTTCATTTCTAGGCAAAACTGAATGGTTGGTCACCCTCCCTACTCCATCAAATCTTTTTTCTATACATGGAAGAGAAGCTTTCATTGGTTCCTGTGGTAGGCAGAATTCTAAGATGGCAAAGCTGTCCTCTGGTGTTGACATCCTGTATAGATATAGATGAGACCTATGAATATAATGGAGTATCATTCCTAGGACTAGGTTACAAATGCAGTGACTTTGTGGTAATCCCAAGGGAGATTATCCAGGGTGGGCCTGGCCTAATCAGGTGAGCCCTTAGAGGAAAATGCTTTGTCAGAGATGTGCTCCTGCCACTCATGAACAGCCAGCCTCCCTGAGTTCTACAGCCACAGAGAAATGAATTTCACAACCCCGTGAGCTCGGACCCCAAGCCTCAGATCAGACCTCAGCCCGACCAAGGTCTGATCTTGATTTCAGCCTTGCGAGACCCCAGGAGAGGGCCCAGCTACGCTGTGACACGACTTCTGACCTACAGAACTGTGAGAGAAATTCATCTGAAGCTGCTACATTTGTGGTCATTTATTACACAATAGAAAACTAATACCATGCCATAAAAGGCCCTTTTCCATAAAGGAGGAAGCTGGGTGGCTGCGGCAAGTTTCTCAACCCATCTGAGCCTTGGGGTCCTTCTCTATAGAACAGGGAGGCCAGTGCACATCTCCCAGGAGTGTTACAAACATTGGATGAGGTGATGTACACCACGTGTTCAGCATGGGAAGGAAAACTCAGTAAACAGTGTTTCTGCACCTATTTTCTTTGGTGGTGGTCTCCCTCCACCATCAAGCAGACCCCGCCTTTCCCGACTCTCAGCTGAGCACCAGGAAATCCTGAGCAGCCAAGGTCGAAGGTCAGCATTCGGCTGTGCTATGCTTTGACTCCCTTCCTTTGATGAATAAAGCACTTCCTATCTCAAGTGGCAACTATTTTGCTAGAATTAAATACGAACCAAACCCCAAATAGTCAGGCCTGGTTTGGGGAGCACGATCCATAGGACAATTCCTGTTGCTGGGGGGACATGTGACCTTTGGTGAGATTCGTAGGATCTCCCTGTGGATAATTATAGAGAAGCCTGCACCTCAGGCACCATCAACATAAAGCACAACTGGCTGAGAGTGAACTATGACCTCATTCTATCAATGCGCCAATCATTATTTTTGGAGCACTCACTATACACCAAGTGCTGACGGAGATGGAGGTAAGCCCTCAAGGGACTTATCTTCCCGAAATGCTAGCAGTACATGCTCATCCTATGAAAAGAACATGAATTAAAACTCAATTTTATTGAAATATCAGAGAGATATCTGCACACCCGGACATCATAATGTTCATACAACATTATGAACAGTGGCCAAAAGATGGAAGCAAGCCAAGTGTCCACTGATGGATGAATGCATAAATAAAACAAGGTCCGTCCACACCATGAAATACTGTTCAGCCTTAAAAAGGAAACTCTGACACCTGCTACAACATGGATGAACCTTGAAGACATTACGCTAAGTGAAACCAGCCAGTCACAAAAGGACGGATACTGTATGATCCCACTCATGTGAGGTCCCTAGAGTAGACAAATTCATAGAGACAGGAAGTAGAATGGTGATTAACAGGGGCTGGTAACCACCAGCAGAGTTTCAGTTTGGGAAGATGAAGAAGCTCTGGAAATGGATGGGGGTGACGGTTGCACAACAGGGTGAATGATCTTAATCCCAGTGCACTATACACTTAAAAATGGTTAAAATTGTAATTTTATATTATGTGCATTTTGCCACAGTATAAAAATTAGATTTTGAAATTTATCTCTTTATAATTTTTAACTCATTAGATTTCAAAAAATAAAAATTCTGATTATAGCTCCAGCAAGGATGAAGGGTAACAAGCACTGATCTGCAGCTGATGGGTCGTGTGCCCCACTTTGGAAATATTGTCCACATTGAGAAATTTGGCTTGTCTAGCAAAGCTGAGGTGGCATAGTGCCTTCTCACTCCCCCCCCACCCCCAGCAACTTCACCCCTGTGTGAGATTCCTAAAGAGTCTCTCATACAACTACACAAGGAGACAAGGTCAGGAAGGCTTGTTGCAACATTGTAACAGAGAAAAAAGGGCAACACTCTAAATGGTTATCCACAGGAAAAAGAATACATAATTTCTAGTTTATTCAGATAGTGGAATAATGGAGTGAAAGTAACTAAATACTGCTACATATGGGAACCTGAGTAAACCTTAAAAATACATGTGGAGCCAGGAAAAAAAAAAGAAGACAGAAAATTACAGAAGGATACATAGAGCTTGATACTATTTATATAATGCTTAAAAGCATTGATTATGTACATGAGCAACCACTGAAGAATTAAACCAAAAAGCCAATAAGTAAATTAAAATGGAATGCTAAAAAATTTTCAAATGATCCAAAATAAGGCAGAAAGGGGAAGTAAATGAATGAAAAACAGAGGACAAACAGAAAACAAACAATAAATTGGTAGCCCTAAATCAAACCAAATCATAATTACATTAAACACAATTGGTTTAAGCACACCAATTAAAAGACGGAGATTGTCAGATTGGATTTTTAAAAAATTCATAGTTAAAACCTTCAAACAACAACAACAAAAACACAAACAAACAAGGCCTTCCAAGCTCAGATGACTTCACTAGCAAATTCTACAAAACATTTAAGGAAGTGATAAGACCAATTCTAAGATCGTCCAGAGAATGGAATAGAAAGTAATACCTCCCAACTCATTTTACAAGGCTAGCATTACCCTGATACCAAACCAGACAAATACATTACAGGAAAAGAAAACTATAGACCAATATCCCTCATAAATATAAAAACATTCAACAAAATATTAGCAAATCAAATCCAGCAAAAAGGACAGTATATGGCAAAAGAGGTAGTCACCATGGTCAAGTAGGATTTACCATGGGAAAGTAAGGTTGACTCAACATTTGAAAATCAATGTAATTCACCATATGAACAGACTAAAGAAGAAAAACCTTATCATCCTCTCAACAGATCTGGAAAAAGCATTGGACAAAATTCAACACTCTGTCATCATAATTCTCAGCTAATTAGGAATAGAAAGGGTATTCCTTACCTTGATCAAGGGTGTCTACAAAAGCATACAGCTAACATCACACATAACGGCATAAGACTGAATGCCATCCCCCTGAGCTCAGGAACATTTCAAGGATGTCCACTCTCACCCCTCCTATCTGACCTTGGAGGTCCAGTTAGTGCAACAGGCAAGAAGAAGTAGTAAAAGACATGCTTATTGGAAAGGAAGAAATAAGACTATCACTATTCGCAGGAGACTAATTGTCAACATAGAAAAATCTCAAGAAATTCACCCCCCAAAAAGCCACTAAAAGTAATAAGTGAGTTTAACAAGGTTCAAGGATAAAAGTTTAATATAAAAAATTAATCTCTATATACCAGTAATGAACAATTGAAAACAAAAAATTTAAAAGATTACCATTTATAAATAGCATACCAAAAAAAAAAAACCCATGAAATATTTAGGTGTGCATCTAATGAAATACGTGCACGATCTTTATCCTGAAAACTACAGAACACTGGGGAAAGAAATCAAAGAAGACCAAAAAAATACAGAGATACATATCGTTAATGGATCGGAAGACTTGCTGTTGTTAAAATAACAATTTTCCCCAAACTGTTCTATAGATTCAACACAATCTCAATCAAAATATCAATAAGATTTTTTTGTAGCTATCAACAAGCTAATTCTAAAATTTATATGGTAAGTGAACTTAAATAGACAAAACTATTTTGATAAAGAATCAAGTTGGAGGACTTACACTACCTAATTTTAAGATTAATCAAATATATGGTGACGGAAGGAGAACTGACTGGGTGGCGAACACACAATGTGATATACAGATGATGTATTACAGAATTGTACACTTGAAACCTATGTAACTTTACTAACCATTGTCAACCCAATTAACTATAATTGAAAAAAAAGATTTACTCTAAAGCTACAGTAATCAAGACAGCATGGTATTGGTGAAAAGATAGGCACATGTGTCAATGGAACACTATATGCAGAGCATTCAGAAATAGACTGATACCTATGCAATTGATTTTTTTTTTTGACAAAAGTACAAGGGCAATTCCATGGAGAAAGGGTCATGCCTTTTACAATTAGTGCTGAAACAACTGGATAGTCAGTCTCATGAAGGCAAAATTAATTTGACCTGTACTGCACACCTTGTGCAAAAGCTAACTCAAAATGGATCAAAGACCTGAATATAAAACCTAAAACAATAAAACTTCTAGAAGAAAACGTATGAGAAAATCTTTGTGACTTTGGACACATTTCTCTTATTACATGAAACATCAAAAGTCTGATCCACAAAAGAATAAATTGGGCTTCATCAAAATTTAAAACTTCTGCTCTTCAAAATAATGAAAAGCTACAAACTGGAAGAAAGTATTTGCAAACCACGTATCTTATAAAAGACTTGTATCCAGAACATACAAAGAACCCTCAACATTTAGTATAGCTCAATGCTGTGTCCACCAAAATCCATGTGTTGAAATCTGAATGCCCAGTGTGATGCTGTTAGGAGTTGGGAGCCTTTGGGGGACGATAAGGTTGTGAGGGCAGAGCCCCCATGAATAGGATCAGTGCCAACAAAATGCCAGGCGTTGTGCTAGGTGCTGGGGAGGGCATGGTCCCTCTCTCAGCAGAGGCTTTATTGTAGTGGAAAAGACAGATAGTAAACAAATAAGGGCCGGCCCTGTGGCTCAGGTGCTTGGAGCTCCGTGCTCCTAACGCCGAAGGCTGCCGGTTCGATTCCCACATGGGCCAGTGGGCTCTCAACCACAAGGTTGCCGGTTCAACTCTCGAGTCCCGCAAGGGATGGTGGGCTCCGCCCTCTGCAAGTAAGATTGAACAGGGCACCTTGAGCTGAGCTGCTGCTGAGCTCCCAGATGGCTCAGCTGGTTGGAGTGCATCCTCTCAACCACAAGGTTGCCAGTTCGACTCCCTCAAGGGATGGTGGACTGTGCCCCCTGCAACTAACAATGACAACTGGACTTGGAGCTGTGCTGTGCCCTCCACAACGAAGATTGAAAGGACAGCAACTTGACTTGGAAAAAATCCTGGAAGTACACCCTATTCCCCCAATAAAGTCCTGTTCCCCTTCCCCAATAAAATCTTTTAAAAAAAAACCACAAATAATTACAACAGTGATTTAAAAGCAGTTGTGAGAAATGCTGAGATGATGAAGTCCAGGGTGTTAGTAGAACATATAACATCTTCCTCTTCTGTGCCCCCAGAAATAAGTGACTTGCCCAAAGTGACTACAGAGGTAAAAGAGAGAGAACCAGAATCTTGTCTTCCTACTTAGGCATTTTGTGGTCTTTGGACCAAATCTTGGAATGTGCCTTATATTTGGGCCTATAACCCTGTTTCCACTATTTATACTCAGGGAGAATCAGCTGGAATTTGGATGAATCAACATACTCACTTCAGATTTTTTTTTAAAAATATTCAAAACACAAGTATCACTGATATTGGGTCAGTAGAACCATCCCTGTTTCTGAGGGCTGATGCCGTAGTCTTGAATTTTACAAGCAGAGCAAACTTAAAACACTCGGGGCACTCAGGCTGGGCCGCACATTGACATGTTGGCATGTGTTGGTCCTGCCTCTTGATAGATAGCACTGTGGATGGAAAAGGGGCCACATACTATAACTGACAAGCTCAGGAGAGGCCACATGGCGGACCGTACAAACTCAGAGACCCAAAGTAACCACATAGGATGGTCTGAACATAAAAGTTCCTAACTGTTAGTAAAAGTGGACCATGGCAGGTCATCACATCCTTGACCCGTAGCTTCCTTGATAAAGGTCGATCTTTACTTTAAGTGAGCCTGTTTATTGTCTGTTTTTTGCATCTAAGATAACACACACCCTTGGAATGTTGTTGATCTTCTTTTCTAGACCCCTCAAGGTACAACCTCCCACCAGAGCACAAGACCACAGAACCCCCATTGTTATCTTGTTCACCGAATACCACCTCTCTGTGCTGTAAAATGTTAATTATTAACCATCCTGTGTCCACCAATGTAAAAGAAGTATGTGTCTGTTTTACTTTTTATCCAGTCCTAGAGATTTCCCTGCTTTGCTTTCTCCCGCCCCCTTAATCTACCACCCATGGATTTCAGGTAATACCCGTTCCATCTCCTCTTTTGATTCATATGCATAAACTACGCTGTAAAACTACTATTCTTGGGAGTATTTTCTCAATCCGTTGCGAGTTTGCTTTCCGGCAATTGTCATCAGTTTGGCTCAAATAAACTCTTACACGACTTTTTCTTATGGTGGATGTTCTTTCCTCCACAGAACAGTAACGGCAACACAGCCAGCGATGTGTTTTCCTGTATGGGCTGAAACATTTGGTCTGAAAGTGATCATCTTCAAGACTGCAAAAGTCTGATCCAAAACATTTGCCAAATTCTTTTATTTTACCATAATCTAGGACTTATTCTAATATGGCATTATTCCACTCAAAATAAGTTTCCTACGCACCTACTGTATGTGCCAAACTCTAGGGATACAGGGGGGAAAAAAAACTCAGTCTCTGCTCTAAAGGAACTCACAGTCTAGAAGTGAGTTCATTAACAAATAAAGTCATTAACAAAGAACTCTTCTTTGATTATTGGCCACTTACTCTTCATAGTTTTCCCCCAAAGCCCAAAGGTCACTTAGCATGCTAACATGAGGGATCGAGAAGTCACAACTGAATTTTGCTTCTTTATTTCCCTTTCTTAGCACTTATCTTCTTCCTTCGTAACTTCAAGATGGGCATAAAATGCTTGACAACATGACCATTAAAATCCAACTCCTTGGCACCATAAGGGCAATTTTGTTAATTCGACGACGGGCACCCCAGTTTGGCCCGGCCACCAAGATGTGTGGAAGCTCCTACACCTTGTTTCTTCTCTGGGGTTTTTTACTCATTTCTAAGAGCCAAAGGCTCAGGTGTGTTCCAGCACTAAGATTCCTTCCCTTGCTTTGAAATTTCTATACCTGGTTACCACCATCTAAACAAAGTTACTTAAGAATTCCAAGAAGCCCTCTTGCAATATGGTCCTGACTCAGCAGGCATGGAAGTCGTGATGGTCCCGTGGAATTTCCTGCTTCCCCAGTCCCCGCGTTCTCGAGAAACGTGTCAGGAGACCCCATGCTGGCTTTCCAGTGGGAGCGTCGTTCCAGAGTTGTGTCGCTAGGCAACCCCGGGTATAGCCTTGGCCCATCCTCCCGCCAACTGACTAATGTGCAAGAACTCGGGCCGAGGCCCCCTGCAAACGTGGGGCGCTGACTTTCCGTGGCGCGGTCCCCTGCCCTCCAGCCTCCCTCGGGGTCCTGACGGTGCCATTTCAAAGCGCTCCATCCCAATATTCCGAACCAATGGTCTCTTCGGGGAGGGGCTCCCGGGTCGGCTTAGAGGACCAGGACCGCTGAGGGTGCTGTTTTGGGAAAGCCACGTCACTCCTGGGTTTTCCAACCGCCGACAGCCCGGCACCTCGGGCCACATCCGAGCCCCAAGGGCCTGTCGCGACATCGCCGACCGCCCCAGACCCAATCGCGTCCGGGAACGGGAAGGGCGTCGCGACCCGTCCTCCGAGACCCGACGGCGGCCTCGCGCGCAGGGTCCACCCGCGGCCCCGCCCCCCACTTCCGGCCGGCCTGCGGTCACGTGTCCCGCCCGGCCCCGCAGGCCCGGCTCCTCTCGCCTCGCGCTTCCCTTCCGCCGGAAGTGGGGCGACTTTCCCTTTCCGGCTACGGGTCCCCGAGCGGAGGGGGAGGCCGGCCTGGGGAGCGGAGCGGTGGCGGCGGCGGCGGGGGCGGTAATGGCGGAGCTGGTGCAGGGGCAGAGCGCTCCGGTGGGCATGAAGACGGAGGGCTTCGTGGACGCCCTGCACCGGGTCCGGCAGGTACGCGCGCGGCCGGCCGGCGGGAGCGCGGGGACCGAGGCGGGGCCGGGCCGGGCCCGACGGGGACGCGGGGGTCGGGCCTGGGCCGGGAGGCAGCTCGGGCGGACGCTCCGTCGGGCTTGGCCGGTCCTGGGGCTCCTGCAGCCCGGAGGGGCCGAGGGACGAAGCGCCAGCGCGAGGCCCAGGCCCAGCCCGTCGCGCGGGTCTCCCAGGTGCCAGCAGCCGCTGGAGTAGGGTTTTCGCAGGACGCCTGGCCCCGTCGCGCGGGGCCGGGGCTGGACCTGCAGGGCAGCCAGCGTGGGGTTGTGAGGTTCGCGAGGGGCGGGGGCCGGGGAGCTTACGGTGAGGCCCCGGTGACAGACAGGGGGCGGCTGTCTCAGGGCCGGTAGCTTCTTAAAACTTGGAAAACACTGCCTTCGGACTTAACTATATTTCAAGGGTGGAGTGGAAGAAATTCCAGGGTGTTTTACTTTTGAGGGTGCTTTTGGAGATGGAAGAGAGGGAAATGTTACAAAGGTGTGGGTGGCCCCCAAGACGGAGACATTTTTTATGGGCAACAGTTTTCTTTCTCTCAGCGAGAATGTGCTATGGACTCAATCCAACAGTGAAACTTGACCATCTGACAACGTCGTGCATTTTGTCAGAGTTAAATAAACTGCTTTTTAAGAGGTTGCAAGCGTCCCTGGAGAATAAATATGGGACCTGCCAGAAATACTCTTTGGCTTCTGGCACGGTGCTTGGAACAGAACATGTCCTTGTATTGTGTGTGAAACTTACTGGCAAGTTAGCTCTAACACTTAAACTTCTTCTGCTGACTGTCTTATGCTCATCATCTCTTCCTATTTAATTGTAGGCATACTAACTGATATTTTAAAAGTTGGGCTATAACTAATTACTGCTTGATTCCTAACAGAAAGCCACAGGACTCAGTGTATTAGAAGATCCACTTGGTCGCTTGAAGATACGGTCTTTCCATCTTTTTCCAGTATTCCAAGGGAGGGAACCCTACCTGTTTCCCCGATACTGACTTTTCATTTTAACACTGATGCTCCTATAGACATTATGTTGGATCCCAGAACTTTCCAAACCTGTGGTTCCACCTAAAATTTTGTCTGATGACTTGTTACTTACTGCCTAGGCACCAGCCAGTACAGTAGTGAGTATCCATCTTACTTAGACTTCAGAGCCAACCAGTGGCTGTAATGGATGAACATGCCATCCAGCTTCCCTTCCAGCACTCTGCTTGCCGGCGTGTTACACTGCTCTCCTCTGCCGTACGGGGTCCTGAACCTTGTTTCTCACTGGCTACTAATATGTAATGGCTTTCACTCTGTGCTGATGTGTGACAATCACCTTGTTGGCCTTCTGCATCCGGGAAGAATTATAGTCACTGCCCTAAAGAGCTCAGATCCTCAGTTTGCAGAAGGCCTGTAGTTGAACATAAAATGAATTTTGAACCATTGAGAAGACTTTCTGCTTCTCTTGAGCCAGTGGTTGAACTCATATTCTTGGACAACCTGCTTAAGAGGGAGGGAGACCCTCCGTTAAATGCTGACCTAATGTGGATTGTTGAAGCAGTGGTGTGTACTACTAGCAGAGAGAACTTCATTGGAAATGTTCCCAGCTCTGAAATGCACCATTGACTGGAGCAGTGATAAGCCCAATGGAGACACTGCTGTGAGTGTGTTACTTCTGAATATTAACAGCTGGAGGGCGATACTATCTCCAAGGATTTGATGGCCTTTAAAAACTAAAGAAAAATAACAGGTTTGTGGGTAATTTTAGGTTTATTTATAGACTTGCATTGGGCAAGAATGGACTGTTAGAAATCTAAACTGTTGTATGCTTACAAAGCTTACCTCAAAGGATCTTGTATCATTTGGGCATCTGGATGGTGGTTCTACTCCATTGTGTGCACGGCGTGTTGCAGAGATGTGATTTTTCCCACCTGTAACTGGAAGTAAGAGACAGTGTATTTGTTTATTGAAATGATTGCAAAGCTTTCCCCTCTCTTACGTGTCCTCACAAACATCAGCAACAGTGGGGGGGGGCCCTCATAAGTTTGTCAGAGAGCAGGAAGCTGTCTGGTACTCACTTTACCCAGAAGATCATCATGGCTGAGTTGACCCTGCTGGGATTTGAACCTACAGTTTCTGTTAAGTCTGGTACTTAGTCCAGCACTTAATCCACTCAGCTTCCCACCCAGCATCTAGAAGTTTCTTTGTATAGCCTTTGGAGTTTTTCGGACAAAGGGACCCAGTTGCTGCTGTTCGTTCACTCCGAGCATGGTATTCCTGGATTGAAAGGGAGTCTCTGAAGATGTCATATGAAATTAAAAATTTTCCCCGTTAGTGTGAAGCCTCGTGAGTTAATAACGTTTGGCACAAAGGGGTAACACTGCCATCCTGTAGGGAAGTATACAAGTGTGGAAATGTGGTCCGATTTAGTCCCATTGATGAAGAGCTGAAACTGCTGGGTATTAAAAAACCATCAGGTACAGTTCTCCTGAGTCATTGGCAGGTTGGCAAAAATAAAGTACGATTTCTTTAACTTGTTTAGAAAGTGCAGGATCCTAGTAAGGGTCGGATGTGAACTCAAAGCCAGGATAGATCATCCTGTTCCATGGCTACCCTGCACCCCTACCCTGACTGTCTAGGTTATTGGGGGACCCCATGGAGATCATGGATGAGTAGATACAAATTGGGTCTGTTTAGTTTTTCTAAAACTATAAAAATGTTTTCAGAAAGCCCTTACAGATCTCCAGCCTCCTTCCACACGCTGAACCAACTGCCTGGGAGTCATCAACCAAATAGAAGAAATTCCCTGGCCATGCCTTTTAGGACCTCGTGCTCCTGTTTTTGCTCTAGACCCAGTCAGTGCCTCTATTGCATAACTCCAGAGTATCCTATCCGCATAAACAGTATGACTGGTGTCTCATGGGCTTGGCCGTCCTGGTGATCCTGCACACAAATGATTGTGACCAAGCCATCGTAGAACCAGTAGAAAGTCACCGTAGGACCTATTGTTTACCACCACCTTTTCTGAAACGTTGGTTAGCGTGGGGCCTCAGAAGATGCACGGCCCTCCAGATAATACCTCCCACTGCTGCCGTTTCACAGATTGAGTCTGGGCAGTAGATGATTGGGCATGTGTGCTGTCTACGAGGAGATTTCCTTTGAGAGAAGGTGCATCCACCATGAAAAGAAGAAGCCTCTGTCCCTTGGCCTTTGGATACTCCCTGAGAGATACCCCCGTCCCTCACTTAATATCTGGTGTTTCTGACTCATGGCAAAGTCAGGTGTGCTGACTGCTCAGTCAGTTTAGTTTATACTCCACCGGCCTCTCTCATACATGCCCAATGGTTGAGAAGCGCGAGGCATTTCACTAGGAACTGCCTCCTGCATGGACATTCATTTTAGCTTTCTCAGACCCTTGAAAGCCAGTGTCTATGGGAAGTGTGTGGGCCCCTCCTGTATCTTTGGTAGGACCCATCAGAGTTCCCTGCAGAGGGTAAGTCCTGTGAAAGGGTTTGCGATGTGACTGAGCCCACTCGGGTCACCGCACTTGAATGGAAGCGCTGAACTTCATATTTGGTATTGCACGGTGGACACAAAAGGAGCAATACATGTGCCTCTGAGACTTTTCTCACTTCCAGCGGAGACTTCATCTTTCTTTTAAAATCTGATAGCCTACGTGTATCATCACACTTTGGTTTTCTCTGAAGTCCCAATTATTTGTAGATACAAATTTGCCTAGACCAGAGTTCCCAAGTGGTGGGCCACGGGCTGGGGAAGGCACACAGTGGGCCTGCAGGCATGCTTCCTTTGACTCACACAGCGCCAACACTTAGAAACTAGAATGATTTCACAGCTGCTCGGGAAAAGATCCGGCCACACTGCTCCCACATTCTGCAGAGGTAACACTAGGCAGGAGCGGGTAGCAGCTGCCCCTTGGCAGGGCACTGGCCCCCCGGGTTGCCTTCATTCCCACCACTTTGCTCTTGTACACTGTCCGTTGGGATGCTGAGTCAATAGCCTTTTTTTCCCTCATCCTTTTTCAAACTGTGAGCCCATTGTCTCTGGTTTTTATTTGAAATTTGTGATGGAAACAACTCTGGATGGAGAGTCAGAAGATCTGAGTTTTCTGCAAGCAGCCGCATGACCTTGAGCTAGGTTGGCCCTTCCCACCATTTGATCTATAGGCGGTTAATACATCTTCCATGGAAAAGGGCTCACGGACAGATAAGTTTGGGGAATACGGGGTTAAATGGAGGTTAATTGGCTTCTTTACCATAAGATTTCTCAGAGCCTTTTTAATATGCTTATGTGAATTAAGTCCTACAAAAGTTTGGGATAATGCATTGTAAATGTCTTGAAGTTAAGTCATTTCATACCCTCTTCGTGAAACCAAATCACATTCTGTGGCTCAAACTTCAGGTAATGTTGAACTAAAAAAAAAACAATCTCAGTGGTCCCTTCAAGCCCACAAACATTCAGAGCTTTCATCTAGCTGGATCTGAGAAAAATTTTTGGCCGTGTTATTTTGTTTTTTTCCCCTTTATAATATGTTATACATCGAGTCCTCAAGTAACATCTTTCGTTCAATACCATTTCGTTATAACAATGATGAGATGCCACAGGAACTTAACTCTTATTTATATCAGTTCGCCTCTGGTAAAATTGGCTTATTTATATGTTGTTTTGCTGCCGTTCCAAGAATCTATCGATGACGTTACGTGAGGACTTAACGTATTGGGGTCTGTTCACAGTCCCCTCCCTGGCTTTTCTGTGCAGTCATTTTTCTCTGTCAGGAATCATCCCTCTGGAAAGTGTTTTTGCATTAGGAGTTTTATTGTAAAGACACTCGGGAAAGAGCAGCCTATACTACTTTTGGAGGCATGAGCTGCACTTTTTCTCCTAATACCAGATGATAACGAGTCACTTGCAAGACTGAATAGCAATTACTGGCAGCGGTGATTCACATTATTGGAGGATCCGCTGAGTCCGAGGCTTCTTGCTGGATGCTGGGCCAGTGCAAAGATAAGACAAGTTTGCAGCTGGTTTTATCGCATTGTGTATTGGAGCCTCACAACAGCCAAGTGCAATCATTCTCATTTTATATTTGAAAATACCGAGCTGAAGGGAGATAAAGCAGTTTTCTCCGAGGCACACAAGTAGTTAATATGGACAATAGTTTTTGGACCCATGTCTTCTGCACTCTAAGAAGGACTTGGTCCCTTCACAGAGGTAGTTGGGTAGTTTTCCATCGCAAGCATCTGCCATGAAATCTTTGAACAGAACTCTGAAGGGATGCCGGTGGAATTCGTTGGAACATAGTGGAGAAAAGCAATGGACCTGCCATCATTAGGGTCTTTGGTAGGGGGATCCAGCTGGAGCAGGAGCTCAGCTTAGAGCCTCATCTTAGCATTTTGCCTACAGATGGGCCTCTCTGTATCCACTTCAAATTTAACAAATGTTTAATGACTCTTCTACGTGCCAAGCACTTTGCTATGTATGCATTAGGGAAGTTGTTCTTTAACTTTTTTGGAACATGGACCTTTTAAAGAGTCTTGAAAACTTTGAACCTCTCCCCAGAAATATTTAATAGTTTTGTATGTAAATTGAGGAGGTTCTAAAGCTGAGTCCTGGAACTCCCAGTCCAGAGTCTGTCCTGGGTACCAAGGTGAGTAGACAGGTCTCCTCCAAGAGCGCCCTAGAGTGGGGAGACAATGTAACCAGTAACTTTCTCAGCGAGGTTATGCTGTTGAGAGGTAGTTTATAAAGTGCTTTGCAAACACGGGTAAGAGAGTATCTAATGCTCCCCAAGTGTGGGTGGCATGAAGTTGTCAGGAAAAGCTACTAAAAAGAGCTGATATTTTATTTGGCTGGCACATAGAATTCCTTGTTTTGATTAATGCCAGTCAGTGTCAGCCGGGGCCCCATCTCTGGTGACAGCTCTAGCTGCCATTCACTCAGCCCGTGTTGTGCTGGGTGCCAGGCAAGGACTTTCATGTCTGTTCTCTCCTCTTAAGGCCACGGAATCTCCAGGGGGCAGTACAGTGAAGCAGTTATTAAGAGCTTAGATTCAGACTTTATGAGTGCAGGTTCTGGTTCTGCCACTTACTAGCTTAGTCACAGGACAAGTTATTACACTGCTTTAAGCCTCGGTTTCCTCATCTGTCAAATGGAGATCATTGATGGTAGTAATAATTTTTTTTAAGATAGCTAATATTAGAAGTTAGGAGGTTACCCTTGGAGGTGGGGTTGGGTGTCTGAGGGGACCATGAGGCAGGTTTCTGGGGCGATGGTGATGTTTCTTGATCTGGATGCTAGTTACCCAGGCATTTTAGTATGTGGAAATTCAATGAGCTGTAAACCTATCCATGTTCTTGTTTCTATTATTATTCTTCAATTAAAGGTTAAAATAGCAAACATTTCTTATCCCTTACTATGTGCCTGGCATTGTTCTGGGAGCTTTACATTGTTACCTCGTTATCCCCGGGGATACAATTCCAGGTGGACTCCAAATCCCACAGTAAGGAGAATAGTAGCCCCTTTATAAGGTCGCTCGCTATGAAGATTAAATGAGGGCACCATCAGGCTTTTAGCGAGTGTGCAGTGAATTTGATATGCTGCTGTCTTCACTGTGACCCACCGGGTAGTGGGACGCAAAACCAGGACTGGCCCCTGTGCACCAGCACTCCAGACGCTGCCCTCTGGGACTCACTTAGCCACTGGCCGCATGCTATCTCTTCCTGCTGTGGCGGGCAGAGACTTCAGGCCAGCCCGTGCATTCTCCAGGGCCTAAGCACGGCCATTCTGGTGACTATAGAGCAGAGGTCCCAGGGAAGGAAGTTGGGTTCCTGCTCCCTGCATGATGTGAGCTTTCACCTCTATGGCTGGATCCCTGAGAATCATCAGTAGCTGTATTTAACCGCATGGCCACAGTCTGGATGACTTGCCAGCACTCCAGGGGCGTTGCCTGCTTCGATGTGGTGTAAAGTTCTACTACGTGTGAAGTTGTGGAAGAATTCACAGCTTCCTGTTTGGGTTTGTAGGATGAACTGCTTTGATTATTTTAGTCCTAAAAATGTGCACTCAGAATAATTAATTGCCACGTTTATGAACTTTAGTGGTTTGTGGACCACCTTTGTGATTTTTGCCAGGTTAGTCCACCTTCAATATACTGCTTAATATTTTTAAATCACTTTAAAATTTAAATTTATTTGGAATATTTTTCAAAAGGAAACTAAATCATTATTATAAATGAAAAACTTTGCCATGCATTGAAGGTAACTAAATACACACATACGTGTGTGTGTGTGTGTGTGTGTGTATTTACATATTTTCATTCATACACCTCCTGAAATCACCTGTGTACTCCTCTTTGGAAAACACTGGTTTAGTTTGTCCCTGCTTTTTACAGGTGAGTACACCAAGGAGCAAGGCCACTGAAGGTCTTGCCCAAGGTCATACACTGGAAGAGCTGGCTGGAAAACCAGGACTGTTGACAAACTCCTGGTCCAGTGCTCCCTTCCTCCACATTTCCACTAACTCCTGGTAATGGAGATTAGTTAAATTTATCGTATTGATTTATATTTCATCTGTTACTGTGCTTAAAATAGTGAGATAACCCATTCTCTTCCCCACTTACCCCCCAAAAAAGGGGGAAAGGTAACTAAGGTGGTAGAAAATCGGTAGCAGAGTTCCCTCAACGTCATGCTTCCAGGTAAGGACTGGAGTGGCCTTGGTTTCGTTGGAATATCCTGACTCGTTTTCTGGCCACACCATTATTAACTGAGCGTGTACCCCACTTTCCTTAAGCAGCTACTGTTCAGAAGGATCAGTTGATGTGAGGAGTTGCGTGAGATCTGTGTACTGGAAATACTTAGGTTTTAAGTCCTCGAGAAATGAAATATGTGTAAGAAATACTAGGTGGAGAAAAGGGAGGTAGCCTAGTGCTGTGGTTTACAAGCTCTGGAGTCAGACAGGCCTGGACTTAAATACTAACTCGTTCTGCCTCTTACAAGCGGTGTGGCTTTAGGTAGGTCACTCAGCTCTGAGCCTCACGTTTCCTTATCTTAAAAATAGAGATAATAATAATCAACTTCCTAGAGAATCATTTTAAGGAATAAATGAGACGGCATTTTTAAAGTGCTCTTAGCAGCGTGCCTAGCACATAATAAGTACTCATTACATTTTAACTAGTTCTTTTAGTAGACATTAAAAATCATTTCTTCACACAAGGTTACATTTGTATGAATAAAGAAATACATTGTTTCTTTACAGTATATTGTAGTATAATATACAATGTAATACCAATGTAAATTATGATATAATTGAGTTAAACTCATATCTAACATTTATTTAGCTAGGGTTCAAATGCAGTAACCATTATTTTGTACTGCTTCTCTCTCAGTGGAAATTTCCCAAATTATAAACACCTGAAACAAACCTGATTTAAGAACAAATCTGAAACCCTCAGTCACATTTTGGAAGGACGTTTATTGCTTTAATCAATAGTAGGAACAGGAAGGAAACTATTGTAACACTTTTAGCATATTGGCTTTGGGGAAAAAGACATTCCAGCAACATATGAAACATACTATATAAATTACAAGGAAGGCCAAGGACCCAGGAATAACATTCTAGCTACTTTGGAAGGAAGGGGAAAGATCTGGAAGCCAAGAGCCGGTCACCAGAAGGGAGTAGGGAGCATGCCTCATGTGTAGACCTTATCCTTGGGGTCTTGTCTTTGAGGGGGATGTGACAGCACACTGTTGGGGGACGCCACTGAAAGTCGTACCCCTTTTGTGTTTTGGGATCATTACTGTCTGCTGAGAAGCTTTTCATCTGTCTTTAAAAAAACAACTAGGCCAATAATCTTGGAAAGAAAACCCTCACGTCAGCCGTTTACCATTCAGTTTATTGTGGCCAGTGAAGGGGTCTCTGTGGAGAGCAGCCACTGCAGTGTTCGCAGCCTTTTAACCCACCTGCTTTACTGGCTGAGCCCTTCAAGGTAACTTTTGCAGCTTAAGTAGCCAACCTCCACACACTTATCCAAAACAAACATGGGGAGCAAGATTGCAAGCAGATGGCAAGATTTATACGGCATTTTGTTTTACAGCAAATGGCCACTTGCCCTGAGAGACTTGGATGTAGGAGGTAAGGTTTCGATCAGCAGGCTCTCAGTATTTTAACCATTTACTTAAAATAATGTTTTTAAACAGCACCTATCCAGGCTACTATCATCTCTAGCCTAGTCAGGGATCAGCACACTTTTTCTTTAAAGGTCCAAATAGTAAATTTTGTTTATTTTTATTATATGTATTATACATATACACACACACACACACACACACACACACACATATTCCCTGTTTCTACTCCTTAATGAAAACAAATAGGTGTGGCTGTGTTCTAATAAGACTTTATTTACAAAAGCAGGTGGTTCGCCAGCTATAGTTTCCTGACCCCTGGTCTAGTATACCTCTTAAATGATATGTCCTGCTCTGGTCCCCTTGGAGTCGATTGCCTTGTCTAAGGGGGGTCTTTGAAAAACATCTCGTCACAGTGCTGTCCTTGGGAAGCCTCGTGGTTGCACCCCGTCGCCTTCCTATAAAAGCCACGCCCCGTACCATGACCGCGGAAGCCCTGTGTGAACTGGCCCTTGCCCCCCTCTTGGAACACGTCTAATTCCTCCTACTCTAGTGATGTTAAGTTCTCTCTTCCAGGCTCGTACCTACCAAGCTTGCTCCTGCTTCGGGGCCTTTGTACAAGCTGTTCCTCTGCCTGGAAAGCTTTCTCGAGTTTTTGGATAGCCAGCTCCTCCTCCTCATTTAGGTCTCAGATCCCATGTCACCTCATAGACTGCCCTGATCACCCATGGAAAGGAAGTGTCCCAAGCACTTTCTGCATGTCGTTATCTTGTTAGCATCATGCTTATCGCCCGCTGAAATGATCAGTTTATTGATTAGCTTGTGTACCCGTGACTCCCCCACGTACTGCTGCCAGAGAGAGAGACACACACACACACACACACACACACACACACACGGCAGGAACCCTGGTGCCTCGAACAGCCCAACACATAGTAGGCAATCAACATTTGTTGGGTGACTTGCCTTGTTTTATTTGTGAATTGCTTTCTCCTGTACAGAGCTCTTTTGTGTTCAGAGCATGTTGTACTCTTTTCAAAAACTGAAGCAGGATCTTAAGCAGAGAAGAAAGCGACTTGCCCAGAACCACAGGACTACTGGTAGTAATGGCAAGGATGAGACCTGGCCCAGGGTACCTGACATTTAAATTCTGCCTTGGGTTTTCAGTATCATCATTGTCTTCGGTTGGTTGTTTGCTTAAGGCAATTTATCTGTATGTTGGTCCCAGAAGGTCTGAGACTTCTGGGCACATTGGGACAAGCTCAGGACAACTACCAGTAAAGACTGTTCTGTGGGGCAGCTGTGCGAGGCTTAATTTAGGGGGCAACATGAAGAGCAGTTGCTGTAAACATTCCTTTGATTAAATCAACACGGCTGACTTGTGATGAGGATCACGTGTAATTTCCTAATGAGAGCAAAGTGGCTAAGTTTCTACATACCGTGTTTCCCCGAAAATAAGACCAGGTCTTATGTTTATTAAGCTTTGCTCCAGAAGACGCATCAGGGGATGTCATCCTGAAAAATCATGCTAGGGCTTATTTTCCGATTAGGTCTTATTTTCGGGGAAACACGGTAGCATTTGTTTCTGGGGGGGGAAGTTTAATAGTAGCTGTGGGGACAGAGCCAGGAGTGCAGTTTCCAGGCTCTCGGCCTCACGTGGAAAGGTGCTCACTTGTGTAGTAAATGGCATCAACTGTGACTGGATGGCCGTCAGCTGTAACCAGTGAGCCATTGGCCACTAATATAACTGCCGTGCCTACGCCAGCAGCAGATGGGGGCTAGCAAGAAGATGGTGGCTGAGCTAGCAAGAGCGGACTCCAGTTAGCACAGTGGATTGCAGCTAGCAAGTGAGGTTGGTTGGCAGAGAGAAATGGACAGCAGGTTGCGGGAATTGTGGCTCCTGCTTCCTGTGTCTCCAATCCAGCTGCCAGCGAGAATACAGTGGTATGACTCCCCTGCCTATGGGTTTTCCTTTTTGGCCTCACCATGTCCTGCGTTCTTATGTGGGGAGCAGGAGCTGAGACCCCACATGACACCCTGCATGACAGTAGCTGTGTTCTGTTCTTTAACTGATAATAAATATTAAAGTTGAAGCAGCTGTCAGAGATTATCTCACTTTTTCTAGTGCAGGAATCCTTCTGAAATTGTCCGGACAGACGGCCCTCCCCCACTGTTTGGTCACTTCTAGTGAAGCGCAGTTTATATCTCCACAGAGGACGTCATCACTATTATGGACGTTTAAGTTAATGGGATGGATGTATTCCTAAAGAGTTGTTACATTTGAGCAAACATGGCCTTTTAAATATTGTTGGAGAGTTTGTTTTGTAAGGAACCCTGTAATAAAACCTTTTGAGCAAAGTTTTTCATATTGTTGGCCGCTTTTCTTGAAATGCAGCATACCTGTACTTTAAGTGATGACTTAAAAATACCAATTTGCTTGTAAAAGACACATTTTTGGAAGTATTTTAGTTCTAAAGACATTATTAAGACCAAAAGCAAACTCATTTAACAGTGAAAAGTGCTTGTCCTATCAGGACATTTCCTTACATTAATCTGAGGAAATGTAGGGGGGAGAAATGGGATAACCGCCCCAGAAAGAGGTCTCCTGTCTTTCCTCCCTCGAATGGAGCCGTGATTTGTGACTGAATGTTTAAATCTGATTCTCTCTGTAGATTGCTGCTAAAATGGATTCAATTCCTCACTTGAATAATTCCACACCTCTAGTGGACCCCTCAGTGTATGGCTATGGAGTACCAAAACGGCCGCTGGACGATGGAGGTAAGTTGTTGTAAATATTTTGCCTTTCAGCTGGTAGCGAACCTGCCAGTTTAGGTGGACGCGGTGCCAACCATTTCCTTAACAGCTCTCTCCAGAGTCACCCTGAAGAGGAGGGTCGAGGGGAGTATTTAGGATGGTTTTTCTCAGCAGCTCTCCAGCATTTGAGTTCTTACGTGCCTTGGTAATACAGGAATCGTTTCAGCTGGGCTCCGAGGTAAAGACTTAGCTTTTGAATATCAGCTTGGAAGTCATTTGATAGATTGGAGAGTTTTGCTGGATTTAGCCTTCCATTCTTCCAGTACACATGTAGGAACTCCAGTTCTCACTGTTCTCCAAAGAAAAGCTAAGGTTTGGTACATAGCTCTAAGGAAATTGGCTACATCTTGGCCTTAAAGAAAGGAAAGGGGGGCGGTGAGCTTTCCTAGTCTATGTGCTGGGTTTTTCACCATTCCCATTTATGACAGATTGTTTCTAGAAGCATCCATCTCTCTTTCATTCGTTAGTTTGTCTATATACTCCATCCCCCCCCAAATTTGACCCCCCCCCCCAGCAGTGCCTTCCACCACCACCTGGGCAAAGAGTATCTATCAGATGTGTTTCTGCAAAGAACTTGAACTTCCTATATCGCAAAGTATGATGATAAAAGGGATTCGGAAATATACTAGATGGTGCATAAATATGCACATTAGCAGTGTCTTCTCTTTCTGTCCTTCTGTTGATCTGCATCCCGTCGTGTGTGTGCATATTTCTGTGATATATTAGTAAGGGAGAAAAGGTGTATAACGGTGTAGAATATTGTATAATCTCCTTTTCCAAAAAAAGCGCATGTTTTTATGTACCTAGAAAAAAATGTAACTGGGCGTGACTGGTGTTTTTGGGGATTCTGAAAGAGGAGATGGCCATTATTTTTAGATGTGGGAACCTTTTTGGAATAATTGTATAGATTCACACTGTGAAGATTTTAAGGGGGCAATACTTGTTTGGGTGTAAAAGTTATTGCCTATTTGAAAAAACTGTTGTTTATGATCACACACATAGAAAATCTGCTCCAGGGCCCTTGGAACTAAGGTGACCGTTTAAACTGCTTCTCCCAAATGGTACCCTGTGATCTTTTATATTAGACCAAATAGGACTGATGGCATTTTATTGGCATTTTTGCCTTAGCGGAAAGCTGGTTGCAAAGTAACCTTTTTACCTTTTCAGGGCAATCGTCCTCCAGTTCCTCTTAGGAGAGACGTCAATAGAAAAGCAGAACTAAGTTGTCTGGCCCTGAACACGTATCTCGTTAACGGACAGTGTGTCTCTTCTCTCTGGCCCGCCGTTTCCAGAAATCGAGATCGATGCATTTCACAACTCAGCTTTGTTTTCACCCAGCGCGTGGAGGTGAAGTGTAAAACGCAGGGAGTAGTAGTCACTCTGTCCTTCACAGGGGAGCATTGAAATATTTGCAAAGGAAACCGCTGGCATTTTGCAGATGCTTTCCTCCCATTAATCCTTTGCATGCCAGTTTGAAAGAAATTAGCAAAATTTATGGATAAAGAGACGTAGGGAACAAGCACAGGCAGCTGGCAAGTCACTGGTAAGCCCAGAATCACTTGAAACTTCAGTTCATTATTATCGTGTACTTCCACCTCTTTTTTTGAGAACCATAATTTTTTGCATGTTTGCCTTTTGGGGGCTAAAACCTTGTATTCAGAAAATGAACCTGGTTTCTCTTTTTCCTCCTAAGTAGTAAGGCTACTTACAGTCGGAAAGGACTGAGAAAGAACCTTTCTGCAACGTGCCAGGTCCCCCAGCACCCACGGATGTGTGTGTCGTACATAACAGATTGTATTTGAAGAACAAGAATGTCCCCCAGGATTTTTACATTACAATTTGATCAAGTTAATCCTCTCTTCTGTTGAGTACCATTTAAAGAACAGAATTGCACAAATATTTGTTTTTCGCCAACAGGGTCTCCATGTGTAGAGTTTAAGCTTTGCCGTTGAGCTTAGCGAGAGCCCTGGGCATTGGGGCCTTTGTCAGTTGTATTTTGACAGGGATCAGATCATTGGGCCAGTTCTGTTCTCCTGAATATGTACTGTGAATAAACAGCTCCCGTCAAGGAAAGCGTTCATGTTTACCCGGCAGCTTTCTAAGGCTCACAATCTTGCTGTTTGTGAGATGAAAGTTTAGAAAAGCAGAGACGAGCAACAAGCAGGAATTCCGTCACTTTTCTCCTTTGCAGTAAAGTTTACCAAAAGCTTTGCAGTTTTTGGTTTGTTTGGTTTGGCTCGAGTGTTTTGGACAGAAGTACGCCAGATCACTTCTTTAGCAATGTGAACTTTCTAACTTTCCTGTGAAGCTGGGTTCTTTAACCTTTAGGACGTTAAAATTCAGTCCCCTAGAAGTTTTTGGAGGTGTCTGTCACTTGGGTCTGTTTAAAAGCACTTCAATTCCTAAGCCGACCGTAAGGAACATTAACACAGGGTTTATTCAGGACGTTGAGATACGCAAACAAGCATAGGAAGGGGAGGATTAGAAAAAATGCTAGGCAGTCAAACGAGGGAGCGATTTCTCCTGATGCAGAAAGGGATTTGGGCAAGTTGTGCTCCTGGGCAGTGTTGAGCGTGAGACAGACTGCCGGTTCAGGAGCCCGGAGCCCGTGGAACCCAGCAGGAGGCCTTTGGAGCTCACCCTGCAGAGCCTACCTTGGTGCCCTGACCTGGGAAGAGCAGTCGGTCCCTGCCCTCCAGCTTCGGGTCGAGTCACTTTAACTGTTGGCACCTTCAGCCTTGGCACCCACACTTTCTAAGAGTCTGAGTTGCTCCTTGCCAATTCGGGACTCCCAGCTGGTATGTCTCTGGTATGGCAGCTTTACCATCCAGAACTTTCTTCGTGCTACAGCTGGAGCCGGTCTTCCCCGTTCATTCCTTCGCTGTAAGACCTGTGGCAGGGTCCAGTAACCAGGGACGTCCAGCCCTCCCTAACCTGGCCGTCGCCTACCTGCCCTCTGGTCACGCTGCCCTGTTCGGCACCCAGCAGCAGCCTCGTCTTTCTCTTTGCTCTTCCAGGAACATGTCCCCCATCCCAGCTCTTTACCTGGCTGATTCCCACGCAGCAGTGAGGTTTCAGAAATCGAGAGCAAAGGCTCCTCCTAGGATCCCTTCTTTGTCCGCATCTTTTGACTTTCTTCAGTGCCCCGCTTGGGTGCCACCCAGCCTCTGTCTTCTCTCTCGTGTCCTGCTCTCCTTCCTCCCTCCATCTCTCTCCCTCTTCCTCCCTTTTTCACACGCTCACCTCACCAGGGAATAATCACATTCTGCTCTGAACTTCTAAAGTGATACATGTGTGCCTTCTAAGGGCCCATGCTTTATTCTGCAGGCCCAGGGTGTGTCGTGTTCCTCTCCGGCTGGACCCTCCGTGCCCTTACCACAGAGATGGTCTCTTTATTTCCCTCCCTACCTTACACAGACACTTGATGTTTATGCAGGCTCTCCCTCTTTGTATCCTACAATTAGCAAATTTAGAACATTTTCTGAAAAGTGATCTCTAAATTGAAGCGAGTAGTATAAGCTAAGTGGTTTAGAACTTTGAATTTCAATGTAATCTCAATCGGGGAGGCAAGCTGTTTTTGAAGGGCCATGTAGTAAATATTTTTGCCTTCCAGGACATCTAGTGACTGCCCCACCTACTTGGCTCTGCCATTGGAGCCCAACAGCAGCCATGGGCAACACGTAAGCAAACGGGCATGGTTCTGTCCCCTTAATGCCCTGTCTACGGAAACAGGTAGCTGGCCCCCGGGCACAGTTTGCTTACCTTCGATCTCATACCAGCCTTGTCAGATGAGTAACTCTTAACACTTCCTTAATCTTCAGTTAGGGAGGTGTACAGAGGGTCCCCCGTTACCGTCCCTAATTTCCCCAAACAGATCTTCTTTTGGGTTCATTACCTAACTGCCTTGACTGTCTGACAAAATGAGTGATTTCTAATGTTTAGCCCAGAGCCAGGTGACAGATGGAAAAGTCACCCTTCTCATCGTCCCTTCCATATTTCTAGGGGTGATGAGAGCATCATCTCTAGTTTTGTAACCTGCGAGAGTTTTAGGGACTCGTGCCGTCTTGAGCTCTTCTAGTTGAATCAGGTAGACCTCACTGTCTCCCTGCCTTCTGTGTGAAAGGTGGCATCAAAGCCAGAACTTTGGTGAATAAAGCATCAGTCCTACAATGGGAGGGGGGGCAGGGGGGGCGGGGCGGTGTACACAAATGACTTTGAAAATATGCCTGCTTTTTCTACCAAAGACTTATCTTTGATATTTATGTAGAACCTTTTTAGATAGTACCATGTTTTCTAATTTTATCTTGATGATGTTCTTCTGGGGTGAAAGAAGAATTCCTGGGTGTGCTATCAAATGAATTATTTATAGGGAGATTGGAATAAAATATTTCTGTGGTCCTTTCCAAGTTTTTTTCCCCCAGTACTTGTGGCATAGGGCAAAGACAAGGAGAAGAACAGAGTGAGGAAGAAAGTTTTTGTTTTTTTAATTCCAGACTTTGAAAGAGGGCAGAGGGATGAGAGGTGTGCGGGCGAGGGAACAGTGAGGGTCACAGGTCTTGCTGCCAGACGGAGTGGGTGTCTGACCTCTGGCTGTGGCCCCACGAGCTCAGGCAGGAGCGTGCAGAGTGCAGAGTCTGCTTTGCAAAGAGAGAGAAAATGAATCTCAGAGGTATCAGGGCTTTTCCTGAATGGAGGAGGAGGGTGGATACTGCAGGGATAAAGAGCCAGGACTAAAACCGAGGTGCTGAGAGTTGGGGGGAGTCGGGGGGAGATTGGCCCTTGACTTGTGAAGTAAATCAGGGGTGTTGTCGAGCAGTAGTCTTCAGGCTCCCAGGGTCAGGTGGGCGTGGTTGGTTTAAAGCAGCGCTTTTCTAGCTCGTGCCCTTCTGGGCACCCTCTTCCCTAACGTGGAACTTGCTGGGACTTGGTCTGCGCTGGAGACGTGCCCGTCCCCCCTCTCCCAGTTCCTTTTTGGTTTATGGTGGTACATCACCTGGGTGGTAAAATCCTCTAACACCTTAAAAGGTGTGTCTAGAATCCTGGGTGGGGAATCACAAAATAGCAAAGCATAAGAGTCTTGGTAAGAAATATTATAGGAGACAAGATCTGATTGTCATTTTATCCAGATAACAACTCATGGCAGAGGCTCGTGTGGTCCGCTCCTCCCGCTCCATCTATCCATCCATCCATCCATTGTAGGGTTATAATTCAGAAGTAAGTGCTAGGCACGTGGGTGCATATCAGCATATATGTGTGAGTTGGAAAAGGAAGTACGTTTTGTTTCCTGGCCAAGTATCATCTGTTTGGTTTGACAATTGGCTAGGCCAGCGAGGTGAAATGGTGGACATTTTCCACAAAAATGAATGAGCTAACCCTGCAGCACCAGTGTGGCCACAGAGATAGAACTCACATACAACACCTGTTATGTTCTTTGCGACTACTGACCTAGGTTTTTCAGACTCCTTGGAGGAAATATGTGACCCCGAGTGGCTGTCCCCGGGTGGTGTTAAAACCAATGGGAGATTTCAAAAACACTTCTGATAGTACAGCCTGTCTAGACAACTTGTGAAACTAATCATGCACCCCGCATTCAGCCCACAGTTACGTTCCTGGGCATTTTTTCCTGAGAAAGGAAAACCTACGCTCACACGTAAACCTGTGCACAAATAGCATCTTTATTCAGAACAGCCTCAAACCGGAAACAGCCCAGGTGTCCATCAGCAGGTGACTGGTTAACAGACTGGTCCATCCATGTCACGGAACACTACTCAGCACTAAAAAGGGACAGACTACGGACCCAACAGCATCCTGGGTGAATCTCCAGGGAGTTGTGCTGAGCGAAAAAAGGCCACCCCAGGCTGCCATGTGCTGCTGTGAGCGGCCGGTGGCCATCGTGAGCGGCCGGCAGCCAGGGGGAACTGCTGTGAGCATCCGACCAACAACCGACGGCCTCAGCCGGGGGAGCGCAAGGCTCCTAATACCAGCCTGGGCCTGGGAACTGTGTCCTGTACAACTAGACGGAGAAACAACGGCTTGAACCGGAGTGGGGGTGGGGGAGGCAGAAGAAAGGGGGGAGAAAAAAGAAAAACGCCCACCCCGAATGGTATGTACGGTGTGATCCCATTTACGTAACATTTTGGAGTGGAGAGTAGATTAGTGATGGCCAGGGTTTAGAGGTGGGGTGCTGGGAGCCCCTGTATATTAGGTTGTTGCAAAAGTAATTGCGGTTTTTGCCTTTTTTGCCCCCCAAGGTGGAACAATTGTATTGGGAATTTATCATAAAAGCTGCAGTATACATTGTTAAACCTAAGAGTCAGATCGCAGAAATACTGAGACTCCTTGGCAACTGCTAATCCCATATCTTTTCCAAGTAGACATGAAAGATAGACCCTTCTTTCTATATTTAATTTTTTTTTAATTTATTGGGGTGACAATTGTTAGTAAAATGACATAGATTTCAGTTGTACAATTCTGTATCACATCATCTATAAATCCCATTGTGTGTTCACCACCCAGAGTCAGTTCTCCTTCCATCACCATATATTTGATCCCCCTTACCCTTATCTCCCACCCCCCACGACCCTTTTTTTTTTTTAACGTTTTAAACCACAATTGCTTTTGCACCCACCTAATAGAATAAGAATAGGTCACCGCTGGGAGGAATCCTGGTGCCTAAAGTCCTTATTGTATAGCTAAGGAAACCGGTGTCTGGAGAAATGGTTTGACCATGGTCAGATACCGAGTAAGTGGCAGAAGGAAGACTTTGAATCTGGGTCTCTGTCTCTTAAGCCATAAAATATATGCTTGAAAATGTGGGCTCAGAGTCAGGTAGGTTAGGGTTTGAATCCCAGCTCTGCCAGGTGTTAGCTCTGTGACTTTGGGTAGGTTGCTTAACCTCTCTGAGCCTCATTTTCCTCACCTATAAAATGGAGGTAATACCTACTTCATGAGATTATCGTCAGGATTATAGCAGGTTATTTTCAAAGTTTTAAAATACTGCTTACGGTGTGAGAAATACTCATACTTCCGGCAGAACTAATTAGTACACACGTTAAAACCTTTGTAACGGAAATAAAAGCTTTATGAAATATATATATATTATTATATATGGTGCACTGTTTTCTATTTCATGTTTTAATACAGCCAGTCATGACCCCCTAAATTAATTTCATGTCCACTGGATTAAATGAAAACAAGGCATGGTAGTATAAATAAGACTGACTCTCCTCTTCGTTGTACTCCAGAGGTCCTTGGGTCAGGCTCTGTGTAGGTCCGGGAACTGGGGCGGGGTGCAGGTGCAGGTGGGGTCCTAACCCCACTGCATCTCTGGAGATGAGGTCAGGTGGCTGCCCATCACGGAGCTTTCTGCTTGCCCACTGGACTCGAAGCTTCTCGAGGGCAGAGCTGACCTTGCTCAGCATTTTATCCCCAGGACCTGGCACAGTGCCCAGCACCTGAGAGGCGTGAGGGGGTGGAGTGCACGGGACACGGGGCCTCCCCTGTGCGCTGTTCTGAGGGCTCGGGTGTGATTACACCTTCCTGGTGGGTAAAATGGGACTGAAAATAACAGCGTCTGCCTCCTAGGGCTTCTGCAGGGCCGAGTGGGTCCACACAAGTGAGGCATGTAGAAAAGCACCGTGTGAAGCTCGTGGTGGGGTGTTTGCCACTCACAAAAGCATGTTAGACTGCAAGGGAGAGTGACATTAAGAGAAACTTGAATTTCCTGGCGCTTTTGGAAAATAATAATTGCAGAATTCGTAACAGATTACTTGTCTAGGGACTTTGTGCTGAGCTCAGCACGTCAATGTTTTGTGGCCCCAAGGCGAGAGTTGTTGCCTTGGAACACAGGAAGCCTTTGTGCTGTCCTTGGGAGAAAAGCCTTTTACAAATGCTTGGAAAACTGCAGAATGGCCGCAGCTAACTGGAAGCATGAGGGGGGGGGGGGGGGGGGCTTGGAAAGGCCACTGCCGGAGTCCCCAGAGACTAGAATCCAAGGACTTTCCAAATCCTCCTGCAGAGGGAGGTCTGGTTTATTTGTTTGTTTTGCCAAACCACTGACATTTTCTCTCCTGACGACTCACTCACCTGCCTCTGGTCTGCGGCTCTGAGCACGAGGCTGGGTGTTGTCTGTGCTGTTACGAGGACTAGGGGTGCTTGTGTTCCTTGGGCTTTTTGGGGAGGTGGGGAATGGGGTTTAGTATTAAAATGGGTGCACAGTATAAAGTTGGGTATGTTCCCCAGGGACATTGTGTTAGCCGTTCTTTTGGAAGAAGAAAAATGAAGACTTCTCTCCTTGCTAATGGGAAAAAATGCCCAGCTGTCTTATTTTTTTTCAAACATCATTATTGAAATTGGCAGAGAACTACTCTTCAGAAAGAATTTCCCATATTGTAGCGTGAATATTTTCTATGGGAAGCTCATTTTTCCATAGCCCAGGGTGCTTCCCATTATATAGTGTGCAAGATAAATGAGAACTACACCTGGGCGTGTTGACGCATGTGTGCTACAATCGAGCTAAGGTGAATTTTTGAGGCAAGAGGGACCATTGTCGGCCCGCATGCACCATTAAGGGGGAAATAGGACTGATTTTTTTCAGCCTTTTTCCTTTTTTGCAGTAAAATGACAGTGGTTACCATTAAATTGAGCTTAATAGGCGTCCCCATATGCCTCCCGTATTTGACCCGTCTTCATCATGTGGAGTTGGATGTGATGTTTGCTGTGGGGGTGCCCAGTGCCCCTTCCCTGACTGCTGCTTTTCATTTGTAGGCACCAAATGGGAATGTTTCCGAAAGGAGTGAGCCTTTAAGCCAAGCGTTTCGTTCAGCCGTGGGCTACAGCATTTGCGTGGCATGGGGGAAAGCGTTGATCCTTCTTAGGAGTCCACGAACTTAGAGAGTTGGATCTGGACTTGAATTTGATTTCCTCCTTTCACGGCGGCTCTCCGCAGCCTGTCTGTCTGTGAGGTGCTGGTGTGTGCACTTGAATTTTCCGTTTGTAAGCACCTCCACGTGTTGGCAGAGCAGTTGCAGTTGCCATCAGAAATGACATGTTGTGCGTACGTACTGTGCCAACAAAAATGAGTTTCCTTTTCTGTGATGAGCACAAAATTTCACGTGGCTTTTGACCAGGAGCCCTGCGAATGTTCTCGTGACTCTCACGGAGTTCTTTATCGTAGCATGGCCCTCTACGCTGTGCAGTGGCTTTTCTGGCTGACAGCTGCAGATCATCAGCCTTTGGCATCTCTTTCCCAGGGCTGGCCACGCTGCCATGTGTGGGGGACCAGCACCTCTCCTTTGTGTTCTCATCATTTCAAGGCATTTTAGTTCCTCTGTCTTAAGCGGGTTCTTTATCCCTAAGAGAAGACTTCAAACAGTAAGAGCTTTACCTTCCATAGGGGCAGCTAACTGGACTGAGGAGGGCACTCTGTCTTGGCCTTTCTTCATCCCCACTGCCTTAGGTGGCGGGCGGTCCTCTCTCAAACACCCAGGGGTCGAGGGTGTGACGAGGATTTCTTCCCTAAGCAGGTTGTTGTCCAGTTTTCACGTGGAGTGGGAGTCGTGAGCACTGACTGTCCCAAACGAGAGCATTTGTCATATTCAAACTGGAAATGCAGAAAGAAAAATTTTAAGAGTCAATGGGAAACAGTTCTCTTATCCCTGAGATAAGCAGGTTAATAGTATATAATGTCAATATTTTGGCTGCAGACCATTATCTTGCTATTGATTCAGAAGAAACATGGTATTGACTCCGTAACATCGTTACTTTTTGCTAGCATTGTTTTCTCTGCGCTTTTTTCTTCTCCTTTTAAAATACCGGGATCTGGCTTCTTTTCCTTTGTCTTTTTATGACCAGTTCCTGTCCAGCCAAAGAATGACAAGGCTAAGTTGAAGCAGATTTCAGATGTCAAGCCATTTTGCTCTTTGTTCTGGAGTGGATGTGACTGATCCTTCCCACTTAGCTCCTATCTGTTCTTGTAACTTTCCCCAGAGCCATATTTTTGAATGCTCTCGTTACATATTGTAAGATTCATTCAGTTCCTTGTAACATGTTTCGGGTTTATACTTTTTCATTGTCTGCTGACTGTGTTTCCTGGGCTGCATTTTCCAAAAGAGAACAGCACCACAGAATTATTTTTGCTGATGGCTGGTGAAGGAGGCACTCATCAATAGCTGAAAGAGGAGAAACTGAAACAAAAAGCTGAGCTAAAGTGGTTTTGTGGGAACGTGATTACAGAGTTGGTTTTCATAATAAGAGGCTGTTTGGCACTGTTGTCTCTGTGAAATGGGCTTGAAAGGCAGTTGCTCATTCTTCGAGGCTTACAGACTGCTGTGGTGGGTCCGTAAGGTGGCCCTAGGAGGGAGGAGGCCAGACCCTGTCCTGGAGCTGTTTACGCTCTTGGGAGGGCAGGGAGAATTGGCGTGTGTGGGGGGTGCCCCTGGGCGGGCAGCGGCACAGGAGCACGGGGCCTCGGACTGCGGCTGCCCTGGAGCGTCCTAGCCTCCACGCACGGGGGTCAGATCTTCTCATTTGGTTTAAAAAGAGAAAGAAGGAACCCCGGCATCTTCACACTGAGTTTGGACCCCGAGCAGGAGGGAGGTAGGAGGTGACAGGGATTTGGGGAAGCGGGATTTTCTCCCAGGCTTCTCAGCGTGTGGACACACAGATCAATTTCTTATCCTGTGTTCAGCTGGCCACTGGGTTAGACAGTGTGTTGATCAAGATGTCCCCTCCTGTTTCATATCACGTAACGCATTCATTTCAGCCACTGAGCCTAAATTACTGTTTGCTTTCTTTCTGCCTTTCTTTTTTCCCCCTGAAATGGTAAGAACTCGTGTAAGGATGAAGTTAGTTTATCCGTGCTAATGCTTTGATTTTTCTTTTCTCTTTTTCTTTGCCACAGTAGGTAACCAGTTAGGGGCCTTGGTACATCAAAGGTAAGCAGTGGGTTACGTTTTATTATTTATTGATCATTTCTAATTGTTTATTGATCCACCATCTGTACTAGAGTGTTAGAAAGTCAGAGGTTGAGAGTGTGAAAAACCATGGGCTAGGTTTCTTTAAGACTTACGTTTTTTTTTTTGCTACCCTTTCCAAGGCAGTCAGTGTAAGCTTAAAGGATAAACTCATACGCGGTATTCAAAATCAGCCATTAGTGTATGTGAACTTAAAAGACTTCTAATATATTGGAGCTGCTCCTTCTGTCCACATACATTTAATTTAAAATGAGAGAATGAAAATTTCCCTCCCGTTTTGACGGTTTTCCCAGTGTTTTATGAATCCTTAACCTCTTTACTTAAAAAGAGGTCCTAAAGAAGTGTGAGTTGTTGGGCTTTGATAAGAGACAGCTTTTGGTTCTCAAGGAATCATAGGCCTGGGAGGCTAGAAGCCGGATCTCCCCTTCCCCCGCCCCAGCACTGCTGTAGTGACAGGGAATTGTCAGAGAACCTCAGATAAATGCCCAGTGGATTCCCTCACAGCTTTCCCTTAAACATTGAGGACTTAGACACAAGACCCCTGGGCTTTAAAACGATGGGTCTGTGAGATAGGATATTTGTGGTCACAGTGTTACTCTTCAAAAGGGATAAATATACAAAAAACTATGTGACAGCTTCTGTAATGGGTGCTATGTATCTGTTACTGTAACATACTATCCTTAACCATCATCAGCAACGATACAACTTGATCTCCTTGTGTTCTGCGCAAACATTTGGGAGTTTCTGGAAATTTCCAGACATCAATTAACCAAAAGATTCAGCCTGGGATTTTTTTGTTGTTTCTTTGCTTTTTAATGAATTAAAGTAACTTAAATGAGGTTTTAGGACCCAATGTAACTTTCCTGTAAAGCTGTAACTAGAGAGGATTTTATTTTCCAAAATGTTTACGCATTAGACAAGTTTCAGCCTTGCATTTCGAATAGAGTTTTGTCTTCCTGGAAGCTCAAAGCAGTTCGTCTTAATCTGTTTCCTCCTCCAAGAGAGTCTGCTAACATGGTTCCTGAAGGCTGGGGACCTGCCTGCGTTTTGTGACAGTTTGTATTGTGATCGCGTTGGGCCTCTTGTAGTCAGATCCCGGGTAAAACTTCTGAGAATGGACCGTCTGTGCCGCCAGGTGCGCGGCCATCTCAGCTACACAGGCAGAAGCACCACTGCCCGTCTCCACAGTCAAGACACATCGCAACAGGGACCCGAGCCTCTTGCAAGATGTGCTAGGCCAGCTGGGGCTTGGCATCGACATCCAGTGTTACTGATTAGGAAGCCCAGGCTTGCCTGATTTCGGGGTGAACTCCAGTGTCCCAAGAGGCAAAGAGACTCCCTAGGTGTACATAAACCTGCGGATGTAAACTCCGCGAGAAGAAGATAGTTTGCTCCCATCACAGTGATACGGTGGCAAGTGCTATTTAAGCTATTGCATTTCTTCTAAGTGCTGTACTTTTCCCTAAAAACATGCACTTTATTCAGTCCTTTCCGTGATGGGTAAAAATCCAGCTGTGTGAGAGATGTTTAAAAATGCTTACCCTTTTTTTTTCTTTAAACTACTTGCATTTAGCTTCCTCCTAAGGTAAATGTTTAGATTTAATTGCTTTCTGGGGTGTTGGGCAAATTGGATATTGTCCACAATACACTCACTGTATGGCAAATCCGAAGGTTTGTTTGAAAGAACCAGTGCAGTAGTTGTTTTTTAAAGAGAGAGAGAGAGAGAGAGCACATAATGGATGAGATGGCATTTAGCAGAAGTACCTTGCAGAGCAACTGAGGGCATTATCCTGTCCTGGTCAACACTGATTAGGCCTCTGCTGGATACTGACTCCATTTGGGGCATGTCATCCTAAAAGACAGCTCTATTAGAGGGAGGACAGAAAGCAGTACAAAGATGGGGAAACAAGGAATGTTGAACAAAGATTGACTATTTCTTCATTTAGAGAGGACACCAGAAAGATGTCTGCACACTGCCCAAGTCCCAAAGGCTCGCTAAGTCCCCTGGGGTTGGTGATACATTTGGTATTGGCCAAGCTTCTGCCTCATATGGCCATAGGAAGGAAAGGCGTGAGCGGAGCTACTGGTCTAATGAGACCCCGAGGTTCCTTCCTCTGATACAGGAGATGGAGGCTTCGGTCTTTTCGAGGAGCGATTGAGCCCCAAGGGGCTCATTCATTGATGCTCTTGTCGATGGGTGTGGACTTGTTGGCCAGATTGGCGTGATTTCTCTTAAGCCTTTATCTTCCATCATGGCCAATATGGGAAATTTGGGGAACCTAAAATGGCTGCAAAACTCTTTCTTCTGTGTATTTCTCCAAAATGTTCTTTGTTTTTAGGGCAGTAATAACAGAAGAATTCAAAGTGCCTGATAAAATGGTTGGATTTAGTAAGTATCCACGTGATGCACTTTCCCCCTAGTTTCCTGTCTGTCCTTTTTATCGCACTCTCTCTCTGTGTGTCACCCATAGTCGAATGCTTTTGCGCACCGCTCTCTAGAGTCCCGAAGCGCTGCAAGTCTCTGTCCAGGCTGAAGGAGAGACCAGAATGTTGGGCCATGGGTCCCCCACGCCCCCCACCATCCCACTGTCTTCTCCCTTGAGCTAGGGTACCCTCTGTCTGTCTGCCGTGTTTCACATACAATTTCTGTGGGCTCAGCGAAGCCAGGCTGATTGTAGTGCTGTCACCCACGTGTGAATATCTGTTGAATGAAGTCGTGCATGATGGTAACATATGCAGTGGGGGGCACATTCTGACCCTGTTCAATTTGTTTCAGTTATTGGCAGGGGAGGTGAGCAGATTTCACGGATTCAAGCAGAATCTGGTTGCAAAATTCAGATTGCTTCAGGTAAGGGCTTCTTTTTTCACAGATCTCAGTTTGGTAGACCCCAGTCTTGCGCAAAGTTTTCCAGATTCAGTACTTTGCTTGTGGCTAAGTTTAGGAGCGTGGGTAAGTATCTGCGATTGCTATTTTTCCTTGCACTTCTGGAGCTGGTCTCCCAGGTGAGAACCAGAAAGAGCAGAGCAGAAGCAGGCCAAGCCAAGGCCACCCAGCTGGCCTCGTGGAGAACCCTCCCCCATTCTGTGGCCTGCGTGCCCCCCCCCCCCAAACACCTGCCAATCTAGGACCTCTGTTTTCTGCACCAGAATGTTATGCTAGATGTAGTGGGGCCTGCAGGAGTCCTGTGGCTTTGGGGTCACTCCTGGGAACTGCTCGCCAGCTCCCCTGGATTAGACCACCACTGCCCTTTGTGGAAAGAGGCCAGCTTGTGGGGGCTCTGGCGAACTGAGCACGTGTTAAACACAGTTCAGATCCTTTCCCAGCTGGGTCCATTTGGACTGTCAAGTATGGAGACAGAGACTGAGAAAGAAGAGTTTTTATTTTATTTATAGTTTTAACATCTAAGTTGAGTTTGACCTCTTTTCATAGTGGAGGAGGGGGTTTGGAGGACATTCGACTAGAGAAATGTTTCTCGTTTTAAGGGATAGAAGGCAGTAACTGCTGTTAGCCTTTTCACTTTTTTTAGTAAGAATTTTAAGAGGCGGTATTTTTAGGAACAAAGTGAAATCGTGTGTGATGGTGGAAAGGAAGATTTTCCTTCTCAAATGGCCTGGAACCAATTCCACATAGATGTCAGTGATCTCTGGGGATATTCACACAATAGCTGGTAATAGTCCCAGTGTGCATACCGGCAAGTGTCTTACTAGTGTGCCTGAGAGCTATTTGCAAAGCAATGACCAGTAAACTCCGCAAATGGAGAAACTGAGGAATAGCGGCTTGAGTGCCTCAGGCTCTTATGAGCACCTAGGTGGGGTCAGAAACAAGCTGAACCTGGAAATTAGGACCCAGGCAAACCTCTGCTGCGTTCTCCCACCTTCCCCGAGGGGCTTGTTTCTATGTTGAGAATCCAGGGCAGAGCTACCAGCCTCACACTCTCCCCACAAGTGGACGCATACTGTCTTTTTCTGGGAGCCTGGGCTTTTGTGTGGCCGGCGTCGGCACCGCCCAGAGAGACAGTCTGTCCACAGAGGTTGCCTGGCGCCCACCAACACACCTCATCTTCTTGATTCTTCTTATAGAGAGTTCTGGGATTCCCGAGAGGCCCTGTGTACTTACCGGAACCCCAGAAAGTATTGAGTAAGTTTATTTTATTTACTTTTTCCTTTCACTCTTCTTCCTCCTTCCCCAGACGGGGAGAAATGGAAGGGCAAGACTGTTACCGAACTCTGTCCATCTGTACGACAGTCAGACACTCTGTAGAGAAGGACCCGGGTGGTTGCCACACCAGGGGAGTTTGTCTCTTACTTAAACACACAAGGGATCACCTTGTAAAAAACCCTGTGGACATTCTCAGAGCTGTCATGACACCACCTTCCTAAACCAGGTTCTGAAGAGTGTACGTGCCCCTGCCTGAATGCTCTACCTACCTGGCTTCTCCCTGTTACTACCCCCTTTACCTGAGGCAGGTCTGGATCCGTAAGCCATCCTGGTACAGGCCCTTTGCCTGGAGCTGATCCTATTGCCCTTCTGATATTTGTGAGCCTAATAAATGGACTCGAAACGGCCGTTGCTCCGCTCAGACCGGCCAGAGGGTGTTTTGACTTTGGGGGCCCTTGTCAGAGCCCTCAGCCCCGCATGGCAGACCTACCTGGCACACATGCGCAGAGCCTTGTGCCAGATGGAGGCTTCAGATCCAAGAACCTCCTGGCGAAAGGGGGTGTACTAACTCTGCCTCTGCTCACTTTCCTCTTTCAATGTACTGAGTAGCAAGGCATTTGGGGACAGGGTGCTAAGATTATATCTGCCTCGATAGGTAGGGCTATTCTATTGTTTTCATTGCTCAGGGAGTCTATATGAGTTTGAATCCTCTTGTTCTGCGGTAACATTGCAAGCAGTGAACCAGAACAAATAACTGGCAGGTGTGTATTATAGGGTAAGCGGGGTGGTTTTGCTGGAGTCCAGACATTTTTCTTCCAGCGCAGGTTCATCTAGTACACAAGCAAAATATTAAAAAGCTGCTGAGAGTGAGAAGATACGTGAGGCTGATTCTGTCCTCGAAGACTCAAGGCTACAAAGGGCAACATCATTTCCTGCCTTTCTCTTCTCTTCTTCTTACTCTCTAACCATTCCTGCTTCCTGTCCTTCGCAAGCGGTGGAGGCAATGGGATTATAAATTTAGGAAGGAACAGTGTTGCTGTCTTCGGTGCACAGTATAACCAGACTGTTTGGTACTTGAATTCTTCCCTGTTAGAGGAACCAAGAAATAGATTGTCCATGATTATTTGAAGAATAAATACTGCAAATCACACTCGGGAGATTCTGGTGCAGAAAAGCATATTGGCCGGACAGATGGCCTTGGTAGGCTGGGTTGTACTGTTTCGGCAGTGCAGCCTTCCTCTCCCGCCTCCAAATAATATCAGCACAGAATGGTATGTGAAATGCAGGGTCCTGAAAATCTGACATGAAAAGCACAAAGCAGGTGTATATGACTAGGGCTGCGTCCGAGCCACTGCTGCCTCCTTTTTCATCCCCTTGGCGCCAAACTGGTGATGCATAGCCTTAGCTTAACAGCCGTAGAGCAGTCTGGGTAGTTATGGAGAAGAAATTTGGAATTGGGGACTTTAAATGGTGACTACTAACCCTTGCTTTCTTTCTTCCCATCTCTCTCATTGCTCTCTCCTGCCTTTTTAACAAATGTCTAGTGAGTGTGTACTCCCTTGAGAAGGGTTATGCTGGACTGGGGAACAGCGAGATGCAAAGAGCTCAGAGGTGGTCTCTGCCGCCAGAGCAGCTGACATTCTGATAGGAGAAGTGACATGTTTGTGGAGTGAATACAAGACACCAGCACAAGCGGAGGGCAGACTTGCAAGGGGGCTGTGTCAGAATGTTGGTATTGTGGCGTGTTGCTTTTAAATTCCAGGCCAGTAGCGTGGCGGATGGCAGCGGCCTCCCGGGGTGTGGGGGCCGGAGCTGCCGCTGGATGGAGGGCGGCCTTGACTCCTTCGTGTTTCCCTTCTGTGGGTACCTCGAGCATTCATTTAATGCCGATTCCCTTGTGATTCTTTTCCCTCCCAAAGACAAGCCAAACGGCTCCTGGGGCAGATCGTGGACCGCTGTCGGAACGGACCTGGCTTTCATAATGACATAGACGGCAACAGCACGATCCAGGAGCTCCTCATCCCTGCGTCTAAAGTGGGTCTGGTCATCGGCAAAGGAGGGGAAACAATAAAGCAGCTGCAGGTATGCGAGCCCTCCGCAGAAGTCTCCCTCTCCCCCCCCTTCCTGGCTGGGGCGTCCGTGTCAGAACTCTGACTTCCCTGGCCGAGCGGGCTGAGTGGTCCACGGGCAGGGCGCGCCTCCCTGCGGTAGCTATTTTCTGGGAATTGACTGTGGCCAGGCCCGGTGCCAGGTATGATGCCAGTCGTAGGGCCCCATGAACTTGCAGCAACCACTGCAGTGAAGCTGTGTTACCATCAAATGACAACAACTCAGCTGAAAAGACCGTGTCCGGAGCCAGGGACCTCTGGGCTAGCAGCACTCCCCTCGTCAGCTGTGTGATCTTAAACGTGTCCATGTGCTTTTCAAAGGCCCAGGTCTTCTTCTGTGAAAGCGACCTCACTGTTGTCATGCAGCTGAAACAATCCCGTTCTGTGTATTTATATAAGACCCCCTAGCACACAGCCTCTTGCTGAGCAGCTGCCCGTGAGCGTTAGCTGCTCTTAGCTCCAGAATCCCTCCCCCGAGACCCGTGGGGCCAAATTTTGCAGAATTTCGCAACCCCAGCAGGTTCTGAGGCTGCACTCTGCAACCAAAAGCGTATTTCCACAGCTAAACATAATAATGGTCACACTCACGGAGAGGGCTAGGAATATGCTTCCTTGACTTCAGGTTGGTTTTGCTGCCAAGTTAGTTAATGAACAAACGTTTATTTCAGAGCTTTGTAGCTTGTAGAAGTTGTAGGTCAGGGATTGTGACCTGCCCTGTGACCCTCTCCTAGCCCAGTCCTCAGACTGTGAAAGGCACGCTGATGTGGACTCCCAGAACCCCAGCTTTGGTCCCCGCTCATGGGCTCTGGGCAGCTTCCGCTCAGAGGCCTCTTCACCTTTGCGTGGAATGGGCACGTTCGCCTCGCTAAGCTGTGCGGAGGCTCTAACCAGATGTAACTGGAGTGCTAGCTCAGTGCCTGGCATTTCATATAAATAGCTCATCAATATTCCAGAGCCTGGGAAAGGAGGAGAGTTGGGGAAATGGTTTTCCACGTCACACTCGGAAGCTTTCTGACGTGGCACGGCCCGTACGGCAGCATCCTCAGAGGCCAGCTTCATGGGTGGGGTCAGAGGGCAGTGCCTGGTGGGGGCAGGGGGGCATGTCTTATTGTGGACGTGACCCAACCCCTCGCGTCATCTTGTGCTCTCCTACATTCTCATTCGTGACAATGAGGGCTGTCCTGGGGGGTGTGCCCCACAGGAGCGGACAGGTGTGAAAATGGTCATGATCCAGGACGGCCCATTGCCTACGGGGGCAGACAAGCCTCTTCGCATCACTGGAGACCCGTTTAAAGTACAGGTAGGAAAGCAACTGGATCCGGCAGGTCCTGGGTGGGGGTGTCACCTGGTAGTAACTCGTAGAGCTTGTATGTCATTTAAGAAATGATAAAGCTGATGTTCCTTTAGTTAGGGTAAGCTAGTAATATTTTCCCAAAGCAGATTTGATGATGGAAAGAACTTAGGTTTGTGTTCCCCAGCCTCAGAGCCACGAGCCACATGTGGCTATGTAAATTAATTCAAATTAAGTAAAAATGGAGTTCCTCGTGGACCCAGGCCCTGTTTTGAGGGCTTAGAACCACATGAGGATAGTGGCTACCTCACGGGCAGTGCGTACACGGAGCGTTTCCTTCAATGCAGAAGGTTTCATTGGATGGCGTAGCACTGGGCCTGTGGTCAGCTCAGATGCAGGCTCCGTTTGATTCTTTCTTGGTTGTTCTCTCTCGGCCCATTTTTGCAAGACCTCCAGCTGCGGTGGGACACGAGCCAAGGTGCCAGCACCACACGAGGCATGTGTGCCCTCCGGGCAGGCGTCCTGTGTCCTGAGCTCCCAGGCTCAGAGGGCATGCCTAGTTTTAAGTCACCTGGGGTGGTTCCACCCTCCAGCTCTTGCTGTTTGTTCGCAGGAACGTGAGTGGGCTGTGAGCGTGGGGTTGTGTATTCCCGAGAAATACGAATGCTCCTTTTTCTGTCCGCTGCAGCCTGCCTTGCCTTGGCTGCACTTAGAGTAGCTCCAAGGTGACACGGAAGGCACAGCTCTTCCCGTGGGAGCTTTGGGGCTTTGGCGCAGGGAGGTTCCCAGCCTCTGGCAAAGTATTTCCCCCAATTCTTACCGCTGTCATTCGGCTGAACTCGAATTGATATTGTTGTTTTTTCAAGATACATATGTAAAATAATGGTTTCAAAACAGGATTGAGGGCCAGTGATTAAAATGGTTTCTTTCCTCAGGCCCCAGTCAGTCCCTTCACTCCCCTCCTGCAGGCCGGGTCCCCCAAGTGCCTCCTCCCGCCCCCAGAGTTTCTGACCTCTGTGAATGTGAACAGGTGGGCTTTTTAAAAATTGGACGGCATCTAATCTTGGCTCACTGGGCTCAGCCAGTCCAGCTTGTGGACTCCACGTGGGGTTGTGATGTCGTGGGACTCGGGAACCGGAGAGCAGGCCTGCTGGAGAGTGTGCTGGACAGCGCCTGCCTCCCACCACACACACCCCGCCATTTGCTTTCCCTCTTGGAACATTTGGTTTTAGCTTTGGCAGAAAGAATACCTGAGCCAAGAGTTTATTTCACTGCACTTCATGTTTCATGAATGTGCAGCAAAGTAATTATAACGAAAGGTGTTTCGTGTGTGTGTGTTTTTTACTTTAAAACTATGTATTCCACATTTTTTACCTGGGGAGAAGCTGTCTGTTGTATTTAGGGTAAATTTTTGTTTGGTTTGTCTTTTTCCTCTCCCCAACTTTTTATTATGAAAAAGACATACAGAAAAGTTGAGAAGATGGTATAGCAAACACCTGTGTACCTTCATCCTACCTATCATTTTGCCGTTTATGTGTGTATTTTACTTTTTATTTTTTTGCTTTGGAATTTGTAAGTAAGTGGAAGGTATTATGACTCTCCATCCCTAAATCCTACAGCATGTATCTCCTCAGAATAAGAACTTTGTTCTAGAAAACCAGGCCTGAGAAGATAACAGTAATCCCGTGACAATCCATATTCAGATTTCCCCAAATATCCTAAGACTTTAATTGCTGTGGGGATGGCATTGGTTTTGTTTGGTTTTTCAGAACCAGGACTCGGTCTGGGCTCCCATGTTACCTTGAGTTGTTGTGCACAGTTGATCCTTGGTGCAGGTTCCTGGGGGGCTGGTACCGTGTGGGCACAGTGGGTGGGCTGGCTTAAGTGCGTTCTGTGGGGAGAGGGCGCTGAATGTGCCTCGGAGAGAGTGGGGTCTGGGGCTAGTCTTGCCAGTCAGTGATTGGGATATTTGATCTCAGTGCTGGAAGGTACTTGAGGGCTTGCCAACTGGCCTCTTCCCTTTACCTCCCTGGAACTCCTTCGCAGTGGGATGGATGCCTCGGTCATGTCTTCCTTCTCTTGAACCTGCCCGCAGTCAGAGCTCTTGGAAAATCCTCCCCTCACTAGAACAAAATGATATGCTGGAAACACCTCAGGGTGCCAATGAGGAAGCTCAGACCCAACACAGATGTGCAGACCCTACTGCAGCTTAAAAGAGGGTGGGCCCTTGTCTGGGCAGACGTTTTGGGCAATGTAAAGAACTTGGCATTTAGGGTTTGATATACACAACCCTTGCCAGCAGCCCGCCCTTCCCATGTAACAATGACACAGTGAGTGAGTTCTCCCACCGCCGAGCGCCTTCTGTCTTTAAGCCTCAATACATGTTGCAGTTTCACCTGGTGTCATGTCTTTTTTCAGGATTTTGTTTTTTATAGTGTCTTTTATCTGTGTTTATACAGCAAGCAAGAGAAATGGTATTAGAGATCATCCGAGAGAAAGACCAAGCTGACTTTCGAGGTGTACGCAGTGACTACACCTCCCGAATGGGAGGAGGCAGTATAGAGGTATGCTTGAATTACAGGTTAGTAGGCAAAACGAGGTTAAAGGTTGTAGGTCACCGGTCTGTTGGCTCTTTAACCTTGAGCAAATGATTTAACTTTTGTCTCATCCGTGAAACCCTACGAATACGCTCGCTTCCCAGGGTGGGTGTGAGGACAGATTGTGACAGTCAGCCGTAGTGAGGGGAGCCAGCTGCATGCTTTTCAGGGCGTGGGGCCATTCTCCCTGGTTTTGAGGTTTTGCTTCAGAGCTTATCCGCTACCCAGGTGAAGACCAAAGTCCAAGTTGTCCAAATTCTGTTGGTGATCTCTGTTGTGATTTTATGAAACTTGGAAGTCAGATTTATTGGTGAGGTAGAATGAGATCAAAATCAATGCTTTGGAATGAAATTTTGATATATGCTACTACATGGATGGGCCTTACACACATTGTGCTTAGCAAAATAAGCCCAGATACAGAAGGACAAATATTTATTGTATGATTCCAATTATACCAAAATAGGCAAATTTGTAGAGACAGAAAATAAAATCAAGGTTCCTAGGGACTAGAGAAAGGAGTTACTATTTACTGGATAGAGTTTTTATTGTGGCTGATGGGAAGGTTTGGGGTGTAGATATCCGGGACAGTTACACATCATTGTGAATGTATTTAATGCCACTGAATTGTATACTTATGAATGGCTCGAATGGTAAATATTGTGTATATTTTACCACAATAAAAAAATGAAAAAAATATTTTAAAGGATCACTAGTATAATGGACACGTATATGGTATATTTATGTTATTTCATAGAATTTGGAAGATAAATTAGCCATTTTTAATCTTTTATCTATTGGTAAAGTTTATTCTTCATTTTTGTAACTATTTTGATCAAATCTCAGACTTACTGGATTCATTTAATGGGCAGGAATGCAGTCATGAGCCACAGTATTTTTAAGAGGAATAAAAGGCTTTATTATATCATTTCCAGGAATGCACTATAATAAAAATCTAGTTGTTTGTGTGTGTGTGTGTGTGTGTGTGTACACACACACACACACACACACACACAGTGTTTCCCTGAAAACAAGCCCCAGTTAAGAACGTCAGCCAGACGGATGCACTTAGTACATTATGATAGTGTTCCAGAAGATGACATGACTGTATTTGAATAAACGTAGATTGTTGTACATGAAAAAATAAGACATTCTCTGAAAACACGCCTTAATGCATCTTTTGGAGCAAAAATTAATATAAGACCCGGTCTTATTTTCAGGGAAATACGGTGTATACATATATCCTTTCAGAACAGACAGGTTTATAGAAAAGCTCTGATGTTTTGTTTTTCTGTGCATAGGTGTCTGTTCCTAGGTTTGCTGTTGGGATTGTAATAGGAAGAAATGGGGAAATGATCAAAAAGATCCAGAATGACGCTGGTGTGAGGATTCAGTTCAAACCAGGTTGGTTTTAATGATTTTCAAAAATCCTAAGTATTATGAAGAATTAAAAAACACCTTAACAACTCAAGGACTTTGTAATTATCCCATTTATGAATGTGTTTTTTCCTCTCTTTTGCAACATTCTGTTACCAAATTACGAATCTAAGTTTCTCCTCTGGGTCCTCATGTCTTCCTGGCTTGGTTACCCTTGTGGTTCCAGAACACTCTAGCCTGGGCTTTCCAGGGCTTCTCCACCCCCACCCCCACTTAGACTGATAACATTGGGGGAAATCAACATAGCATTTCCAACTTTTAATTTTGCTAAGTAAAGACTTTAAAAAACAATCTGTTATTTTGATTTCATAAAATAAAAGATAACTTAAAACCATAAAAAAGGACAGACATACTAGAATAAAGGACAGTTCTTTACATTTTATAAATTTATGTTTAGAAGCAAAATTGTCTACACTGTCTTTAGCTTCCTCGTTTTTCTGAAGATGGAAGAACATCACAGTGGGCTCATTTTTGGAAACTATTGCCAAAGCTCACCTGTTTTCTTTGGCCTTTTTTTGTTTGGTTGGTTTTGGTTTGGGTTTCTTCAGTGATATATTTCTTAAATATCTATAATTGCATAAGTATTGGCATGGTCATGAAAAACTTTGTCGCCGTATACGTACATCTCCCTATCCACAAGACGCCCCGAGTCTGGTGGTGTCCTGACTGCTCCTTTAGCTCTGGTGGGAATATTGATTGAAATCTGATTGACCTTTGTCTCTTTCTAAAGTTGGGCTTTTCCTAATCCCACCGCCTGCCTTGTTCCACAGATGATGGGGTCAGTCCAGAGAGAGCGGCGCAGGTCATGGGAGCCCCTGAGCGATGTCAGCATGCAGCGCACGTCATCAACGAGCTCATTCTTACAGCCCAGGTGGGTCCGGCCCTCTGGAGTTCACATACCTCACCCAAGAAAGTGGCAAGTGTCCCACGGGGCTGTGGGGCCGCACCACGGAGCAGTCCTCCCCTCAAGTCACCTTCGTGGGAACCCACGCTCTTGTCAGTTATCTCCCTCCAGGCTGACAGCCAGCAGCTTCTCTACAGCTGTCTCTTTCCTGCCTCCCCCCCGGCCCCCCCCCCGCTAGTTTATTACTCTTCTGCCTTTATTATCCTAGAATCTAGACTTTTTTTTCTTTAAATTAAAGTTTATTGGGGCGACAATTGTTAGTAAAGTTACATAGGTTTCAGGTGTACAATTCTGTAATACATTATCTATGTCTCACATTGTGTGTTCACCACCCAGAGTCAGTTCTCTTTCCATCACCATATATTAGACCCCTAGATTTTCTTTATGCAGTAAGTTCCTGACTTTTTAAGCTGTTTGGGAAAATACAGTGCATTTGACCAAGTTTCAGACAGTTGAGTGTACTTAGTATAAAACTGTAGGTAAAATCTAATCGTAGCTTTAGAAAGCACTTTCTTCTCCTCCAGCGTCTTATAGCTGTCTTCCTGCACTGGGGTCCGTGCACCTCTCTGTCTGGAATTTGAACAAACTGGTGTGATATTGTTAGCATCTCCGCCTGCCCCCGTTGTCAGTACCTCTGGGGAACCACTATAATTGATGATAGGCTGGCATACCCCCCAGGTATGGAGGACTGAGGAAGTCTGAGGACGATTGGAGCTGAAGAAAGAAGCAGGAAATTGGCAACTGTCGGCCCAACTCTGCCAAAACCTCTCTAGGCCAAGTCTTCTCAGCAGCAAACAGGGTTTTAACCCAGGTGGTGCTGCCCATGGGATCCCCTAAGTCATCTGGGCGTGCATGCTGAAGGAGCGAATTTATAGACCCCACCCCAGATCTCCGGAATCAGAATATCCAAGACTTGGGCTTGGGTCTCAGCTAGAGTCATAGGCACTTCTCAGGATTAGACAGGTTCAGGAAAGAACCACTAAATGAGCTCTCACGTCATTTTTAGTGGGAAGAGTTCATGAACCCACAACTGCAAAGTCTATGAGATGATTGGGGGCAGCCTTGTCCTTGAGACCGTGGCACACCCAGAAAGTTGGTTGTGTGCGTGTATGTTTTAACATAAATCTCTAAATGACCTTGTTTACTTGTCATTTGGCGCTCCTAAAAGCACAGGGCAGGAAAAAAGCACTCCAGTTACCCACTTTCTGCTGGTTTAGATTCTGGGTCAACATCCACTTGTCTCTTCATTGATATGGGCAGGTTTTGCCAAACGTTTCTTCACCATGTCGCACGTGTGTTCAGCTTCTCCCTCCCGTGAAAGGAACGCTCAGCTCAATGAGGTTTTCCCTCGATATTGAAAAGATGCAAATGCAGCTTCCAAGGGACTCAGGACAAAGGCTGGAATGGGATGTGTTGTCATTGAATGAAAGGAATCTTCTCAGATGTGGGTTTTGCTCTCTGCTGTGGGGACAGTGTGACAGTGAGTCAGGGACTTCTCCAGCCCCAGATCACGGGCTCCGGCCTGGCTAGTTCCCTCTTTGGTGGAGTGGGACAACTGGTTTTTCTTTAAAATCCTTTTGCCATTTTTGCCGTGGGATTACTAGGTGTTCTGACTCAGAGCAGTGTCCGAATTGTTCTTTATGGGAGCCTGGTCAGGGGAGCGTCAGAAGTCATACATTGCCACTTATGTGTCACTTTCAAAGGCCCGTAGCTTTTCAGCGTCTAATGTCTGGCTTCTGGTAGGCCCAGTATGTGTCAGCCCCAGGAGAGCACAGCCTCAGCCAGCACTGAGAAGAAAACCAACTCCTACACCTGGGAGGAGAGCCCAGCACTGCCAACTCCAGGGAGGATCCTTGGGCTTCAGGCCTCCGAGTTTATATCTGGCTGCCTGTTTTAGTTGGGTCTGTTTGTGCTGTTTACATAACCACATGCGTTTATCTGCATGTATCCTCCTTGAAGACGCCTGTGATTTGTGTTAATTCTGGTTTTAAAGAGCACTTCAGAATCTGAAATGTGGAAGGGCCCTCAGGTTCTGATGTGTGGCGTTGATTACAACCTGTCACTTAACCTCCTCCCTGGAGATGAAAAGTGGTGCTGGTGGCAGTGGCAGAAATCTTCACTTGAGCTTTGCTTCCTTCCCAGGAAAGAGATGGCTTTGGAGGCCTCGCGGTAGCCAGAGGAAGAGGCCGTGGCCGTGGCGACTGGAGTGTGGGAACCCCTGGTGGAATCCAGGAGATAACATACACAGTGCCCGCGGATAAGTGTGGCCTCGTCATCGGCAAAGGTAAGCGGCCGCTGCTGGCTTCCCGTCCGCCCCACACACCCCCCCCCCGCCCCGCCCCCTGTTTCACCTGAGAGCACAGGTCACATACAGTACCTCCGGGGCGCGAAGTCAAGTCTGTTTGCTGCACTTGACTGAAGGTGCCAGGTCGTGGCAGCAGCGCCCTTGTGCAGGAGCCCTGCTTTGCGTGGGGCTTCTCGTGAATGAGGGCACAGCGTACAGACAGGCGATGAGTCCCACTGCCCATTAGGCGGCTTAGTTGTTGAAAAGGCGCCTGGCACAGGCTGAATGTCTGCCTCTGAATGTTGTCGGTCGGCTGCTGAGTAATTAACTCACCTCTGAGGAACTCGGAGGAACAGTTCAGGTAATTTCCTCAAGTGAAGACTGCTTTCTGAGAAGTTATGTCACTTTTTTTCCTCAGTGGATTTGGGGATTTGGTCTTTATTGACACAACATGTGAAAATGGTTTTTATGCTTTCAACACATTTACCATGAGTAACAGACACCCTGTGGAGGAAAATAAAAATTGATTTGTTGTTTCTAGGCATTTTAGAAAACATTAGGTAGAAACCCTCGTTCAGGGCTGGTGGGGCTCCTTTGCAGGCCTCAGGGAGAAGCAAGGCAGATTTCTAGGCCATTGTGGCTCTTCCATCTGGGCTGGCCTTGGGGCCAAGAGGAGCCGTGGAGAGGGGACTGTGGCTCCCGGGGCCCCTCCCCGGCTGTCGGCTCAGCTGCTGTGGGCTCCAAAGAAAGCCCCGCTGTGGCAGGAAACTTGCACTTTGGCATTGGGTCTCGTATTTGAGCAAATAAAAATCAGTCTTATCCCCAGAGTTTCTCCAATTTCTGTGATCGCCAGGCATCTCTTAGTTGTCAGGGGCTGCTAGTATTCCACGCAACGTGAGTTGGGGATGTCCCCACCAACAGACGCTGAGGCCACCGCAGCACATCCTCACGAGGGGCTTGGGGTGGGGTTCCTCCTGACCCTGTCACTCACCGCCCGGAATCAGCCCTGCCCGTGACACTGTTTCTCATGCTCTTTCACAGTGTTTCTCTCCTGTATCTGTCGTTTTTCAGGTTATTAACGTGTCAGAGGTGATCGGAACAGTGTGGGTTGGTTTTAATTCTCCAGCAGGGTGTCCATGCCGATGGGTGTTTAATGGGTGTTGTTCGCCGCCCAAATGCTGGGATGGGTCAGACCCACAACCCAGAAGGCCGCTTGGCTGCGGCGACAGTAACTCTCCGTGGTGCCTGTAGGTTGAGAGCCAGATCTAGGTTTCTTTGCCTTGTGAGAACCGTTTCGCCCACGAGGTTTTCATGTGAAAGTGTGTCTCTAGGCACTGGCGGAGCCTGGCCGTCTCCACTGTGACAGTCCCATAGTCAGTGAAACCTCCATGTTCACAGGACATTCTCTCATGGCTTGTCATCTGCGTGATTCCCAGAGGAAGCAGTGACTCTGGCCGCAACCTTGAGAAGCCGAGGAAAAGTTTTGTTGGCGGTGGGAGGGGGATTTCTATACTTACCCCGCCCCGAAAAGAGCTGGCATGAAGCATGCCTCCTCCTTGGGAAAGGCGCGTGGGTGAGGGGGCGTGAGGGAGAGGGAGCCACATGCAGTTGGGCCCTGCTCCCCAGGCTCCAGCCGTCGCACAGACGCTGAGCCTCCCGGGCCCCTGCTGGATTTCCATGATAAATACAGCAATAGTGACAGATAGTGTGGCCAGCCCTGCTCTTGTCAGCCCGGCCTTTTAGCAGGTTTGATTAATTGCTTTACGATTTCACGTCCAGCCGGGGGGCCGCTGGTGGGTCGCTTCTGCCCTCCATCAGGTGGAAGAATGGAGCAGGCTGCTGAATGAGTCTGTAGACAGCCACCATGTGCCAAGCTGGTGACCTCATTTTGAAGGAAGATGAACTTAAATTAACTCCTTCCGGCCCCGTGCAGTTTTGTGGGGCCCCTCACCTTATTAGCATGCCTCTAAGGCCCCGGGGGAGAGGGACTGTGACTGCTGCGCCCAGTGCCCAGTGAAGGGAGGGGCTCGTCTGGGGCCTGCGGTGTGTTCCGAGGGTGGAGGCTGGGCGTGTGCTGGGAAGGTCTGTGTTGAGTCTTGGCTCCCCACTACTCCCCCAAAACACTGTTGCTGAGGAGCGAAGCTGCTCGTTTTTCACTGTGCGAAGAAGAGAAAATTCACTGTGAATGAAGAGCGGTAGGTACTGGCTTGGGACTTCCTCATTGGTCGGTGCTGTCCCCAAGACAAGCATGTTTGCTGGAGGTAGGACACGTAGGGACATTTTGCTTAAACTGTTGCAGAACTTGAAGAATATCATGCACACAAAACTTTGGTCTGCTGAGTTATGTTTTTTTGGGTTTTTTTTTCCTTTTTAATTTGCTTTTAAATTTCAAACCTCCCTAACTAAACTGACAGTGCCACCCAAGCCGCGCTGAACAAAGCTTTATCCGCATGCCCTCAGTCTCCAGTTTCCTTCCCATAGTGCAACCACTCGCGCTGTCTTCAGGAAGGACAGCTGGACGGACAGCTGGGCACAGCCTCTGTTCCTTGACGCTTGTAGAGTCCCGCTGTGAGGACAGGGCGTCCCCTCTCACCTCCCCCTTGACGGGCTGTTCAGCTGCATCTTCCTGCCGTGGAGGTGGAGGGCAGGTTGGAGTGGAGGATTGTGGACTCATTAAAAGGAAATGACAAATGTCATAGGAGGGTAGTTTTGACTCTGGGCGGGGAGGGATGACACAGAGACTGGCCTTTAGTCGTTGCTTTTGATCATTTGGGGCTCTCCGGTCCCCTGGACCGGATTTCCCACAGATTGTCTTTTTCCAGTTTTGCAAAACTCTGTGCTGCAAGTTTTCCTTGTATTCTGGCTGCCCCGCATAATTGAGCAGAGCTGATCTGTAAGTTCTGTGAAATTTCAAAAGAAGAATCAAACCATTGTTACACTGGTGGGGCTTTTGTTACACAAATTTCATTAAGAGACTGGGACTCTCACAGGTTTTTCAAAGACTCCAACTAAATTTTCATTAGCCTGGCTCCACCCAGGCCTCTGTGACCCCCACCCTCCGGCTGTCTCTCTGTCTAGACCTGTCCCCCCCACAGAGGAGGCTGGGACTCGAGAAGTGACAGGATGGGCTATTAAAGGCCCAAGTGGGCTCCGGGCATTGTTGGGTCCTGTGGCCGTCAGTGTGACCTGTGGAGGGAGGGAGAGCAGCAGGGCGGTGGCCCCCATTGTGCCGCGGAGGGGCCATCAGGTCGCCGTTCTTGTGCTGAGGAGGATGGAATGGAGTGCCGCCTCGGGCTGGGCTGGGCTGGGCTGGGCGCGGCACTGGCCAAGGGCTGAGCTCGGGCCTCTGCAGAGGCCTCGGAGAGAAAAACCAGCAGGTGCCACGTGGTGTCTGTGGCCTCATCCTGGCTCGGAGAGAAGGACCAGCTTCACATCCTAAAGCTGGTTTTGCAAATTAGTGAGCCCTGGTTTCTGTTAGAGCCAGCTTAAAGTAAACAGAGGACCTCTCTGTTCTCCCGGGCAAGTGCTAGGATGCAGAGAAGACCCTCCCTCGTCTTCCGGAGCAGAGTGCTGTGAGACGCCGCGGCTTGCTGCTGTTGCCACTTACTCTTCTGTCTTGTGTCCTCCTGCCTGCAGGGGGTGAGAACATCAAAAGCATAAACCAGCAGTCAGGAGCCCACGTGGAGCTTCAGCGGAACCCCCCTCCCAACACCGACCCCAACCTGCGAATATTCACCATCAGGGGGATTCCTCAACAGATCGAGGTGGCCAGACATCTCATAGATGAGAAAGTTGGCGTACGTACAAGGTCCTTTCCCCACCAGCTTACTAATAGCTGGATTTTCTGGTGGATGTCCAAGGTACCTCTTTTTCCCCAGAACCTTGTATTTCCTGTGCCTTTCAGTCCTCACGTCATGTGAGGGCATCCCCTCCCACTTTGCCGAGGGGAAGATTGGGGCCCAGGGGTACCAGGGCCAGGCCCAGACATGATGAGGAAGCCTCGGGCAGAACCCACCAAGGCCTGCGCAGCTCAGGCCCCAGAGCCGTGTCCCCTGCAGGCTTAGATGAGCAGCTGGGGCGGCAGCCTTTTCCCCAGCACGGTCCCGGGACTCCCGCTGGCATTGCCCTGGCGGCCAGCCCTGCAGGCAGCTTTCATTGACTCTGGCTTTAGTTTCAGGCACCTCAAAGCAGATAAAGAAAGGGAGTGTTGATGGAGGACAGATTGGCCACTGCTCACCTCCAAGGGGACGTAGAATGGCAGAAAGAGCCGTGGGCCAGCCTAAATTGACGGGAGAGTCAAGCAGGTTGGTCCCTACCCCCAGGGTGACACGCTAGGGCAGATGTGGTGGTGCCAGTATTGGCTGTGTGGTGGTGTTGGTCACTCGAGGGTAGAAGCCATTTCTCAGATCAGGTCTGCTGTGGGGAGGAAGGCTAGTGCAAGGGCTGCAGGGCGTCTTCACTTCCCTGTCTCCCCAAATGCTGTGGTGTGCCTCGGGGGGCCGGGCAGAGGGCAGGGGTGCATCCCACAGGATGTGACAGTCCTTTTGTGCCGCGACAGGGGACCAGTCTGGGAGCACCTGGAGCCTTTGGACAGGGCCCCTTCAGCCAGCCACCTGCTGCACCTCATCAAAAGTGAGTCTTCTGCATCCATCTCACCTGGAAGAATTCCCCCCTCCCTCCGTTCCACCCCCCAAGGGGTCCTCCTTTCCAGCTCCTTCCAGGGAGTGCTGGCCAAAGCCTGAAATTCTGGGTGTGGACACGACTTATCTTTACCCGTCACCCTCCGGCCTATCCGTAGCTCACTGACCAGTGCGGGGATGAGAGCCTTCCCAGGGGGCATAGGGTCACTGCCGGCATCCCCAGGGGCATGCAACACCCTGGGACTGAGGGAGCGGAGGTTTTGGCAAAAGCTTTTTCATCCTTGGGTCCTCGGCCCTTGGTCTTTATTTGTTTTTCACATTCTTTCAGCACCTTTCCTCCGAGGAGCTCAGGGTGCTTCCCTAACATTGCTGCTAAAGTGAATGGAAACCCCCACAGCACCCCTGTGAGGTAGGTGACCTGCTCTTACTCCGTCCACGGGGTTCTCAGTCAGGACTAGGGTCGGGGCCAGCCGGCCACTGTCAGTGGGGACCATTGCCTGGGGTGGGGGTGTGCGCAGTGACGAGACAGATAACGGGTGGCGGGAGGTGGGCCCAGGTGAGGAGGGGATGTGACCCCCACTGGAACAAGTGACTCTCGTTCTCCACAGTGGTCCTCCGGCTTTTCTGACCCAGGGCTGGGGCAGCACCTACCAGGCGTGGCAGCAGCCCACACAGCAAGTCCCAAGTAAGTCTCTCGGGAGGGGGTGGGACCGTGCACACCCCCAGGCAGGGCCTGAGGGGCTGCTGGGCCCCAACACACCCAGGATGCCCCTCCCCAGAGGCAACGGGAGCCATCAGCAGGCCCCACGTGCGCTGGGGGAGAGCCCACGTGCAGAAGGAGGTTTCTGTGGAAATGGCACCAGCCTCCAGCTGGGCAGGGCGGAGGGGCTGGCTCTCCTGGCCCACCTTCCCAGATCTCTCTTTCCCATTGACTCTGTCCTTCTCAGAGCTGTAGGCTTCTGTCACTTGTTTTCCAAGAATGGCTCAGAAACGCCTGTGGCCGTTGGAGGGTGTGGTTTGACCCGAGGCGGCTGCTTCCTCCTCCCGCCCACAGCTCTGCCCCCTCGCCCTGTGTCCTCCTGGGCTGTCCCTGCCTGCTGGGTGCCCTTCCCGCTCCTCTCCTCTGGTCTCAAGGTGATCGGCTCCCTCTTCTCTCCAGCACGATCTTAGAAAGGGGCTCTTTCTGTTTTCTGAGCTTTTCGGAAAACGCCAATTAGCAAATGAGCTCTGCTGAGGGACACCTCACTGAGAAAACTGGTTGTAAAAGAGAACAGACAATCTGGTGGAACCAAACCTGCTCCCGCGTTCGCCTTAGGACTCGTTCTAGAGTTTATTGCTGGTGGGGCCTGTCTTGCGCGGCCTGCAAAGAAACAAAACGGACACCTGACCTCCGGTTGTTCTGACCCTGTGGAGGGCCCGCGGTGTTGGGAAGGTGGTCACTAGGTGCATTGTCCTGCCTGTCTGTGCCTCAGGCTGCAGGACCAGCGTCGCAGCCTTCCTCACGGGCACCGAGCCCGGGGCCTAGCGCCCTTCCCCCCTGAGCAGAGTGCTGGCTGGGCAGCCCTGCCCCAGGACCCTGGTGAAGGTCACAGCTAGAGGACCATCCATGGGGTCCGGAGGCCAGGGCTGTGCAACGTCAGGCGCGCTCCCCTCCTCTGGTATCCAGTGTTGTCGGCTGTGAAATGAAGGGTTTCCAAAGTAGCTGCGAGCTCGGACATTGAATGGTTGACAATTTTCCTTCCCCAGTATTTCCTTATGAATGGTCTTAAACATGTAGAATATTTTAAAGTTCATGAACACCCACACACCACCTAAATTGTACACCCCATTTCACTGGACACTGTATCCTGGCCCCGGCCTGTGTTTTGTTCCCATTTGTTCCATTGTCCGGTACAGGCCCTGTGAGAGGCCGTAGACTGTGGGGAGTACCCGTCGTTTCCTTGACGCTCTGCGGGGCACCGTCCTGGAGAGGCCCACCCGCCTGCGGCCCCGACAGCTCAGGCACGCGGGGTGACTAAGGAGACAGGGACGCCTGGGTCTTTGCCCGCTCACCACTGGTCTTGAGCTTTGTTGGTTTATTCGGGAGATTTAGAAATTGAAAATTGGTTTTGGTCAGTGAAATCTTGTTTGGAAGAAAACTCCTGCTTGCCCACACCCTCTGTCCATGTCTGAGCGACGAGTTCTTGCTGCCCACATCCCTCACTCCTAGCCCTCCCCAAACCAGGTCCTGCTGTTAGCATCCTGGTCTGAGTCCCCGCTGGCGCTGGTGGAAGCAGGAGGGCAGGCTCGTCTCCCCTTGTTTACCCCCACCTCGTTTCTTTCCCCAGCCCCACAACCAGCCTGTGCTCGTCCTCGCAGTTTCTTAACTAGCACGGAGAACATTTTGCTGTGACATGTGTCTGCTGGCATGTCCTTGCTGCAGCCTGGTTCTAACAGGAGACGTTGAAGGGGCCTTAGCGGGTGGGCACGCAGCCAGCCTGACCTCGGCAGGGAGCAAGGTCCCCATGTGTCGCCAGTTGTCTTTTAACCCTCTTTATGCTCCTGGGCAGGCGGCGGCTGCTCTCCTCCTCCCCCCACCTCATGTCTCCTGCCCGTGCCACATAGAGAACTCCGCCCGGTGTATGCTTGGACGAGGAGGCCGGGAGCAAGCCACACATCCTTTCCCCTGCTCCTGCCCCAAACGGCAGGAGGCTAGATTGTGTCGGGTGCGTGTTGCCGCCATCAGCCCCTCACTGTGTGGACCTTGTCTTTCTGTCATCACTCTGGACAGTTCCCATGTGGTTGCTACACTGTTTGTCTAGAGGGGAAGCCATCAGTCTCTGAACAGAAGGGGCCAGGTGAAGAGTCCTCAGTGCCATTTGGACTCTGTTCCATTTGAAGGCTGATCCAGGGACCTAGGCGGTAGTCTGGCCCCCGGGGCTCTGCTCCCCCGCAGCTGCAGCGCCATCTGAAGGGGGTCGAGCCTGTTCCGATGGACGTCCTTGAGGGACAGCAGTTGGCACACTCCTCCCAGCGTCTCAGGGATCTTAGTTGCATCGCCAACCCCCCACCCCTCCAGCCACCCCGACCTGGGTGGAGGCCCTCCTGGGTGTTGACATGTCACCTCCACGACCAGCCTGCTGCCGCCTTCTTCCCAGGCCACAGAGCCGGGGGCGGGCTTCAGAGGTGTGTGGCCCAGGGGCGAGTGAGCGAGGGAGTCAGAGCAGGGCCTGGAGTGGCCGGGCTGGGGGCCTGACTGCTTTTGTGTTCTTCGCACAGGCCACCAGAGCCAGCCGCAGAGCAGCCAGCCCGACTACAGCAAGGCCTGGGAAGACTATTACAAAAAACAGAGTGAGTGCACTGGCCTTCCCACCGAGCGGGCCCGCTCAGAGCCCCAAGCCTCTAGACTTCATTGTCTAGACTCCCTGCCACCGGTTTTCTTTAACGCTGGCCCCTGGGACTGTTTCGATGCTCACCTTCGTCTCTTGCTGCCCCTGCGTCTGTCAGAGGAGACGTGGTGTAGCAGTTTGTCTTGCCCTCGTCCTCCCCTTTCTTCTGCTTCTGGGCCCCAGAGGGCCTGGAGGTGGGCTGGCACCTCAGCTGGGGGCTGGGGACCGCTGTCCCACTCCCCCTAACACTGTGTGGCCAGGACACAGACCAGCTGGCGTCCTCTGCCCTGTCTTGCCACTGCCCGGCTCTTTTTGGCCATTTGAAGGCAGGTGAAGAGAAAAGATGGTGGAATTCAGGGTCTAACGTTGGAATGGGTGCTGAGGAGTTTGCTTTTCTTTTACAGTTAGCTCGTTTGCTTAACTACCAGAAACCAAACCAGTCTTTTTTTAAAAGGAGGAAAACAGTGAACTAAAAAAACCCAGGTGAATCATTGCAAGTTAGTACTAAGCCCTCCGTGTACTGAGGCAGTCCTGCTGAGCCGGCGTGCGGGTGTGTGGGGAGAGGTGGCTCGGGCTGCGTCCGCGGGGGTGTTACTTGTGGTTGGAAGCGCTGGTCTTTGGAATCCTCATTGGGGCCAGGGGCCGCGAGGTCATTGTCACCTGGAGCGCCTGGCAAAAGTCCAGGTGTCGGGTCTTCCCCAGACCCCCCCATCCAGGCTCCCAGACACACGTGGGCCTGAATTGCCAGCTCTCCGTGGGGGCGGCACCCTGCGCACGTGCACGCACGCAGGTGCCCGAGCCGGGTGCTCCCTCTCCTCCCCCTCCCCCCCCCCGCCCCCACACTGGGCCCTGACTGGGCAGGCAGGCAGATGCAAAGCCTGTGAATTCGCGGAGAAGAGACTTCTGAAGGTCCTGTAGGGCGGAGCGGGGACCAGCAGCAAAAGGCTAACCGCATCTTCGCAGCGAGCACTTGGGCGGCGCCTCACTGGCGTCCAGGGGGAGCGCGTCAGCCGCTGGTTACGACGCCTCAGCGCCTTCGGGAAGGGATCCCTCCAGGCACCCATCACTTCCCCTAAGTGCGTCCCCACTCCTTATAACCCCGTTTTTGCCTTCGTCCATCAGGTCACGCTGCCAGTGCTGCTCCCCAGGCCAGCTCCCCACCGGACTACACAATGGCCTGGGCGGAATATTACAGACAGCAGGTCGCTTTCTACGGGCAGACATTAGGGCAAGCTCAGGCCCACAGCCAGGTGTGTAGCGATCCCAGCGCTGCCGAGACGTCCCAGACCAACCGTAACCCCTCTGCCACGCCTGCTGCGTGTGCCTGATGGACAGCTTGGGCCCCAGCGCCCCTCAGCATGGCCGCTGCCTGCCGAGAACCCAACTGCAACCACCTTGGCCCCCTCTCCCAGGGTGAACAAGATTGGGCGCAAGTGGGAGAGGAATTGGTTGGGCCGCTCCTCCAAGGAAGTGCCTGGTCTTCCCTCAAATCCAGGCCACAGGCCACAGTGCTGAGTGGCCCTCAGTTTCCCCAACTGCATAGGAGAGTGCCAAGCTTCGAGGGCTGAGCAGGCTTGGCACTACGAGGAGGGAGTGTGGAGCTCACCCCCGTGACTGCTCTTGCAGAGTGGTGTGGCCAGGCTGTCACCCTCGCCCCTGCAGTCATGGGGGGGTGGAAATGGACCAGTCCACACCCTCTGAGGCAGGGTGCCAGATCTTCTCCGTCCTGCGTAGAAACCTGGAGGGCTCTGTCCAATCAGAGTCCAAAGACGGATTTCCTATTGTGGGGAAGAGGGCCCAATGATCCCACTGGCATATTCCAGGTCACCTGACACCCTGGACCTAACGCTGGTGGACCACCGCACTGCCACAGTGGCCGTCTGTGCCTAGGCCCAGTAGAAACGGGTGTCCCGGCTGGTGGTGACTGAGAAGTATCACTCCCTTCTCCCCACTCAGTCTCCCTTAGAAAAAGACGCCCCAGGGCCTCCTGTTCAAGAGAGGTTTTGTCTGGGCCAGAGCCCGTAATGGGAGGGGAGGCCGGGGAAAGTGCTGAGACATTGGCTGGTTTGTGGAGCCAGAGGGCACAGGGTGACCTGTCACCTCCTGCTGACAGAGCCCCAGACACAACACAAGCACCAAGAGTGCCACCACAGGCTAACTTCTCCCCTTCCTTCCACAGGAACAGTAGGACAGTGACCTGCGGCTCCCCCACCCCGAAATCATTGTGAGCGGAAACCTGTTTATAACAGAGGTTTTTAGATTTGCAAACCTTTTGATGAAGAACCTTTGTTTTATTCTGTGAAACACTATATTTAGATTAACAGAATTTTTCTAAAAATCGGGCAATTAGTTACTAAAAATTGGTGGTAATTTTGTTTCATTATTTTTGTTATTTCAAATGTGGAAGCTCTGGGATTCTTTTTGGAGCAATATCTGCAAATTCAGGCACCAGAATGCCTCAGAGCAGTGACATTTCAACATGGTGTGTTTTGTTCCGTTTCTTTTTTTTTTTTTTGCGTGTCTTTTTATTTACAGTTTTTTCTGTTGCAACAGAAAATGGCTTGGAAGTCTTAGGTGGTATGTAACAAATTCTTTTTAAAAATTTTTAAACAGTATTTAAATATTCTTAAATGTGTAAATTCATTAAATGTTTTACTTCTAATTTCTTGTATCTTGGCTGTCTGGTTTTATTGCATTTTTTTAAAAAAAACTATTATGTATTGTAATTAATTATGTGAATTCTGAATTGAGACAGGTAATTGTATTGCTGTCCAACGGGGATTGGGAGGGGCGTTTTATAGGGTTTGTATAATTTCTAGAGCTCTAAAGGGTAATATAAAAATGTGTTCATGTGTTTAGCATACGTTTTTTTCATGTCTCCATTACCGGTTGCAATTGTGTATCTAAGACCTCCAAGCTTGTTTTAAAAACAAAACAAAAAACCTTTCTCTATTCTCTCAGAAATATAAATACTGTTATTTTTAATATTAAAAAGAAATTCGATATAACTTTTAACAAACACTGTGGAACATTAAAACGCATAAAAATGTAGTAACTATTTTTAATTGCAAAGCGTTCTTTGCTTTTTCTTTTAAATATTTTTAATATTTGTCAAATTAACTAGATGAATAAACAAATCTAGTATTAACCACAATTATGAATTAAATAATTTTGATTTAATAAAAGGGATAATATGATTTCCAATGTTTACTGTAGTGGTTTCTTGTACAGATAACATGTATTTTTAAAGGAAAGAAAAACGGAATTGAAGCTATTTTTTCTTGCATTTTTAATTGACCTGGGGACATTCCGTTTGACATGTACTGAAGTTACCATTTCTGGTTTTTTTCTCCTTATTTTCCTTATAATGCTTGAAATGTCTAACTATTAAAAAAAGCTGTTGGAAAATGTTATGCATGTTGTTTTAAAAGAAAAAGTGTTCTTTTTATTTGACTGGCAATTCATTTTACACTCTATATAATAAAATTTCCACGAGTCATCTTGTGGGCGAAGTATTTTTAGTCTGTTTGCCTTCCATTCGCTTCTGCCTCCCCCACCCCCTGTACCCCCGACTCCCAGCCCCTGCCTGCTGTCACCTGAAATAAAAAGCAAAAGTGAGAGTTCTTGCCGTTCTTATCGATTGCCTTTCCGCGCTGCATCAGCCTGACAGTTGGTGCACAACCTAGATTGCTGGCTACTTCATTGAGCTAATTTTATTTTAATGTATAATTTGACAGTTTGACTTGAGAGCCTTGGTTACCCCCAGCCGACCCCCCTTACCTGTGACATCTAAGCTCACCTGTCAGTCTCTTGATGTGGGCGTGACATGGAGTACTTAGTAACTGTTTCCTCAGGCAGAGGCGCTGTCATCGGAAGTGGAGCTGGAAGGTTCCTTTAAGGGAGTCCCAGTGCAGAGGCTTTGATCACCCACACATTCCGGTAACTGAGTCCGCACCGGTCCCCTGCGCCCCTCCACCTGCTTCCCCAGCCTGCCTGAAACTCGCACCGAAACTGGTCTTGGCCTGGTGCCTTGGCCGCGCCTTCCACCGTCACCTGACATGTGTCCCTCTGGCTGCTGCCGCCTGTGACCAGTTCCCTGTCCCCAGCACTCAGCCTGTGCTGTGTCATAGGTGGCATTTGTTCTCAGCCCTGTGCTCGTGCTGTGGGACGCTGTGGGGAGAGCTGGTAAGTGCCAGCAAATGTGCTCATTTGGTTTTGTTTTCATTAAGGAAACAAAAACGGGGTGTCCTTACCAATAGATTTAAATCCTGGTGGGTCCTGCAGTTTCAGGACATGCTACGGCAGTGCGAGCCCTGGGCTAGAGGGCTACTAGGAATAAATCTGCCTCCAACTCCTTGTTTTCCTCCTTTCTCTCCTGTTGATGGAAGCAGCCACCGGCTTTGTACCAAGCTCTCCACGTTAATATTTGAACACGCCCTGCCTTTGCTGCTGGCTTTACACGTGCATCGTCTCTCCATTTAGATTCCCGGTGCTGTTAGGATCCTGTTTAGAACCCTCCTTATGGCTCATGCTTCGTGTGTGCGTGTGTGCGTGTGTGTGTGTGTGTTTCCAATTCTGGTCCGTTTTCTCTACCCCAAGCTCTAAGAGGAGGGGAAAAAAAGCATCTGTGGCTCCTTTAGGCCAAAAAGGGGTGTGGAGAGCAGCCCATCTGCAGCCATTCTGAGGCCTGTTGAGAGCCGGAAGACAAAAAGGAGATGGGGCATCTTTAACTACACCTCTAGAGAATCGAGTTTGACGTTGAGAAATTGAATAGTAAAAGCCACTTGAAAAGAAGGAGGGGGTCGAGCAAGAGGAGGGCATAAACGCTGATGATGGGATGGGAATTAGGGAGGGCATTACGGAGAAGACTTCCTTCTAATTCATCTTCCAAGCTCTGTGCCAAAACAACATTTGGCATGGTTCACAGGGAGCGATTGTGTGATAATGAACCCTAAGGTGTCCCTTAATTGAAGACTGAGTATTGCGGTTTGTGCCAAGAGTCATAAATGGTGCAGGCTTGCGGGAGGATGCATTTTCTTAAATGTATCGGTAAGTACAGATTAGCGCTTGTCCCCAGTGAAATGCCCATACTATAAATTATGGAAATCTCTCTCTCTTTCTCTCTGATGCAACCTTTTATTGAGGGGGGAAGGCGGGCTGTAATACAGCAGGAGGCGGGGGGAAAGTTTGCAAGCATATGAAATTCGGCCTCTCATTAACATGGCGCCCGTGGAAGATGGTTTTCATCAGCAGTCTGGTGCCCTGGAAGGCTAAAGTGCTTGAAATGTACCAAGTTCAGCGATTGTGTTCCATTAGGAAAGCTGCATGGTCATCACTGAAGGACAGTCTGTGTGTTTGGGGGGCGGGGCAGGTGCTCTTGCCCCACCTCCCACCCTCCACCACACACGCACACTTGGTCTCTGCCTGCTGCCCAAGTTCCCTATTCAAGGACCCAGCTGGGCTGTTCCCAACCCACCCAAGAGTTTGGGCTGGGGGCGGGGAGTTCTCTAGTGAGCATGCCTCCATTAATACCCCTGATCTCTCTTTAGGTAGGAGGCACTCTTTCCAGTGTCGCTCTCAGATGGCGACCATCTAGGATGCCCTCCAGCCCCACCGTAGGGGTTGGCTGGTGCACAGATGGCACGTTGCAGGACCTGGTCCAAGAGGGCACTAGGACACCATGGAGACTCAGCTTCTAGCTGGCTACAGTGGCGTGGTTTCCCGAGACCCACTTCTGGTCCCCTGGGGCCCAGTTGGGGTTTTTTAAGATGGGCTAATGCAAATGGTCCTGATAGACTCTTAGAGATTAATGGCCAGAAAGTGACTTGACACTCAACTCCGCAGGGGGTGCTGGGCCTGGGTCTGCTGCTTATGTGGGGTGGAAAGGGAAGTGAAAATGAACCATTGAAACAGTGGGCATCCTTGCTGGCTATTGTCCTGAGAGCCTGTCGGCATGTACCAAGGGAGTGCTGCCCCTTTCGAGGCATCTCCTTTGAGGAGGGGTCTCCACACCTAGTCTTCCCGTCTTACAGATGAGGGTTCAGAGTCAGAAGGTAAGTGTGTAGGGGTCAGTTTCGTGCCAAGTTCTATGCTGCACTTCACCCAGGGCTTCAATCGAGAGCATAACAACTGCCCACAAAGAGCTCATGGTCAAGTAGGGGACACGGCAATCACCAACAAGTGAGGTAGTTAATAGAAGAACAAAGAAACGGCCCTAAAAAGTTAGTGTTCGGCGCCAGCCAAGGGCCAGACCCTATAAGTGCACTAGTCAACATTTTCCTTTTTGAATGGAGAAATTACAGTTTGTTTATGCAATGGAGTATTATAGCGCAAAGAAAATAAATGGACTACTATCGCATGCTGCAGCGTGGATGAATCACAGAAAATGTTGAACTAAAGAAGCCAGAGTACATACCGTGTGACTCCATTTCTATCACTGACAGTGACAGACGTCAGGGTAGCAATTACCTTTGGGGGCGCAGTGGTTGGAAAGAGCATGAGGCACTGTAATATTCTATATCTTGGTCTGAGGAGAATTACACGAGTGTATTCACTTTGTGAAAATTTACTGGTCTCTACACTTAGGATGTGTGCATTTTCCTGTACACACGTATGTTATAAATATATTTCCATGTAAAGTTTAGTTTTAAAAACTGATGTTCTGTATAGGTTTCTCTTAAAAATGTGATCCATTGATCTAACATACAGTCATCTGGGTGCTCATTAAGAAGTACAGGTTCCTAGACTCCAACCCAAACTTACTGAATCAAATTGTCTAGGAGAGGGGCACAAGATTCTGTATTTAAACGAACTCCCTGGATGGGTCTTAGGTAGGCTAAAGTTTGAAAGCCATGGTTGTGAGAAAATATTTAACATGGAAAATAGTAGTTAAGAGTGGGTTCCGGAGCCAAAAGTGCCTGGGCTCAAACCCAGCCCCTGCCATTTAATAGTGGTGTGAGCCGGGGAATGTATTGCAGCTCTCTGGGCCTCAGTATCCACAAGTGGTAAAATGAAAATAATAGTAATTATCTCACATGGTTATTGTGAGGACTAAATGAGTGAATATATATGTGAAGTGCTTAGAATAGCACCCGGCACATAGTAAGCACTATATAAATGTTTTAAAAAAAAGAAGACAGAGAAGCAAATTGAAAAAATATATATACATACAGTGTAATTCTATTGTTGTAAGACTATATAAATATAGATGAATTTATACACAAACGTACCCATGCAAATGACTGGAGAGATATACATCAGAGAGTTAACAGGATTATGTGATTGTTGTTCATTTGTATTTTCTTTTTCCTTTATCATCTAATTTCCTATACTGAAAAAATTTCTTTATCAGGAAATAGTTTTTGAAAGTTAGTTCCTTACGGTTTTTTTATTATGCCCACATTTTTTAAGGTCCTCTTAACATTACAGATAGATGGCACCGTACTATAGGGAAAAAACCCTTTGGAGCAAATTGCACAAGATATTGTGCATTTATTAATATGGAAGAAAGTCTAGCAGTCTCTATGAAATAACTCAGGTACTGCAATAGGGACAAACACAGAAAGTGACCAAGACCGCATGGGAGCAGGTACATTTCTGAACAACTTCCCTTGTTTTCGATTGTCAAGAAGGAAGTTCATTGGAAGGAAGGGAGTTTCATTGGAAGTTCATTATTATGGTTGTGGGAACCCACAGGCTCTCCCTGAATTTTTCACATGGGAATCAGTCAATCTGTAGTTTCTGGAAGCAAATATGCTTCTAGGTATATGAAGTCAAGAGAGGTATTGAGGGTGACGCAGCCAACCCGTGGCACTAATATCACTGAGAAAAAACAGATTTCAACTAGAGTTTATTTATACGATCCTTGTATCTTCTTTTTCTAACCTCTTCTTTCCTTCTCCTGTTCTTATCTTTTTGGGTTTTTTCCTTTCAGTCTTAGGTAGGCTTGAAGTTTGAATGTATGTGGCTCTAAAAGTATACTTTGGTCCTGCTAGAAGGGCTGCTCTTGACTCTGATTCCGGTGTGAGGACTGCCAACCTGGTTTAACACTCTTATGTTCCTCCACATTTTTAGACACAAATCTTGAGTTATGACAACTCCTAATGTCAGTCTACTTCACCAAACCTTAGTAATGTCCAAATATTTTGGAGTGCCTACTGGGAAAATACTCCTACTATATATTACAAAAGCTTACCTGTTAAAAACATAAGCATCACCTTACAAATTTCAAATGGACTTCAAACGAATAAGCAAACAACAAAAATGTTACCAAGAGTGGTGACGGTTCTTCAATAGTACCATAAATAGCGAGTAATGATGGTAAGCAGTATCTCACGAACAAACCTGAAGGTGAGACGGAGCATCAAAGGTAGAAGGTACAACTCCAGATTTCAGAGAATATCTGGAGCACTTGTGTCAAAACCTGTCTTCTTCAAGTGCCTTGAACACAACACATTTGTTTTAGGCCCCCAAAGCCTGCAGCATTCACATTAAGTCTTTCCATTGCTAATACCTATTTTCTTTTGACGTTTTCATCCGGGGAATCGTTAACAGCAAAGGCAGCGACTGACGTCAACGGCAGAGTGTGTCTCCCTTCACTTCCGCCTCGAGGCCCTGGGAACCGGAAGTTGGCTGCGCGGGCGGGTCACGAGCTCAGCCGCCATATTGGCTCTGGTGGGAGCTGCTGCCCGGAGAGGGTGTGTTGGAGCAGCGCTGCTTCCCTGGGCGTAGCTATCGTCCTGGGATCGGGGTCCTGGGAGTGTGAGGAGAGCAGGAGGAGCTGGAGGCCTTGGCGCGGGCAGATGGCGTCAGAGGCCGAGAGCGAGCCGGGCGGGCCGCAGGCACTGCAAGAGGATGTCTCCTGAAGGTCACGACTTCCTTGGGCTCTAGTCCATCGTTATCTTTGATTCTGATTCCAGATTTGCAACCCCGCCCTCCTCACAATCGCGTGTTCCTAGCTGAGGCGAGCAAGACAACACTCTGCCTGCTTGTTTCGGCTCTCATACCGGACGCAAGTATCCTCGCAGGCTAGTGCCGCAGGTTTTGCATTTTGTCTTTTCTGTTGGTGATTCTGCTGCTTCAGATGACCCCCAAGCGTAGTGCTGCCTAGTGTCCCTAAGGCCGTGACATGCCTTCCAGAGAAAACTTGCGTGTTAGATAAGCTGTGCTCTGGCCTGAGTTGTGCTGCTGTTGGCGGTGAGTTCACTGTTGAGACTCGGCTGTGTCTTTCCTTCCGGTGAGGCCCCACTCCTCTTGAGGCCCATGTCAGCTTTGAATAGGTTTTCGCCAGGCATACGATGGCTCTGTAGGTGACAGAGTCAGGGATCAGACCTCAGTCTGACTGCAAAACCTGCCCACTTTAGGAGGGGACCCCTAACTTGGTTCCAGAGGGACCTAGCAGGCTCAGCCCACCTGGGGCAGCAGAGTGGAAGGTACAAGTGTTTGAACACGCAAGCTTGGGTTTGAGTCCGGTCTCCACCATTCAGTAGCTGTGTGACCTAAGGCAAGTTATGGAACACTCTGTGCCTCAGTTTCCTCATCTGCAACATGGGGATAATTACCTCCCTGATCATAGGCTGAGGGAGGCTTCAGGGATGCGTATGTAAAGCACCTGATGCCTGGCTCATGATGAGCACTCAAAAAACGGCAGCTCGTAGTAACAATTGAGTTCAGGGCTTCTGACTGCTTTGGTGGTGTTTCCTGCCCCTCGCTGAGCACCAGGAACAGACTGCGTGATCGGAAACAATGTCCACTTCAGCACTGACTCTTTGGCTTCTTCTGTTCTCCCCAGTATACCATGGCCCCAGGTTCAGCTTGTTGGTCCCCTGAAGTCATAGCAGCTAGGCCATTAGTAAAGAACAGCCCCCACGGGGAAGGTGAGGCAACTCTGGGAAAAACCAGGACCCCCACACACACATATATGTGGAGGATGACCCCCCCACTCTCCCCACACACACACACAGATATGTGGGGACGACCTTGCCTTGGTCAGTCCTTGGGTGGATTGAGGCTGCTCAATTCTGGCCCACAAGGTAACATTGAAGAAAATCCTATTTTAAGCACATTGAAAAGGAATCTGATCTTTTGGGTCTCTCCTTCTTACATCAGAGTCTCTAATCTCAACTTCCCTTCCCTGAGCAGGGACTTGGGCCCCCCAACTGTCCCAGTTGTCACTCACTGCAGCCCCTCTGCCGAGTTCACACCAAGCCCAGGAATCCACGCGCCTGCCAGTCACTGGGGTGCCGTCAGCTGCCCTCAGCTGCAGCTCTGCGCTTAAGAAAAGGACGGCAATAGAGGTGGGGTAGTGACAGGACTGGGGTAACAATTTTGTTCTCGGTATTGATATCCTCCCCCTAGGTCACCTGAGTGTACATGTCAAAAGCTTCTTTCCCAGCCCTGCCTTTTCTTCAGTCAAGGGGAGAGAACGGTCACTTGGGGAGTCCAGAGGCCTGGATTTTTGTTCCCTACTTGGACGGCTGACTTCCTCTGTGACTTGAACAGGTCACGTCTCTTCATGTCACTTTCCCCTCCGTGGACCACAGCAGAGGTTTCCATATTGTGTTAGGCTGGGGTCAAGGATTCCACAGTTGTTTGATTCAGATTCCAATAAATTACAGTAAATGTATTTAAACATTTAATTATAATTTTTAAAAACTATGCACTCAAGTTTATTATATGCTGCATTCCCATTTTTTCAATCTGCTTGTCTTTGTACCACACAGCACTATCTTAATTACTGTATCTTTACAGTAAGACTTTCAGCTCTGTTGTTCTTCAGAATTGCCTTGGCTGTTCTTAGAATCAGTTTATAAATTCCCTGTTCCTCACAAAAATGTTTTGAAATCTGTTGGGATTTTGATTGGTATTGCATGGAATCTCTTGGTCAATTTGGGAAGAATCAACGACCTAACTATGTTGAGTCTTCTAATTCATGAATGTGGTACAGGTAACCCCCGTATGAAACAGTTGTTAGGTTCCTAAAATGCTATGGAACCTGTGCCACAGGTGTGATGTGAATCTGTGTTACACGAAACGAACTAATAGTATTAAAAAAGGGGGTTAGGTTCCAAAAATTAAAAAACACACTATTATATTTTTATAATTAAGAAAAATATCTTTATTAAAGCAATTTTCACCAAAAGTATAACATATTATTAATATGTATTAAATTATGTTTTCTTCGTCATCACTACGAAGCACCATTAGCCGAGGGCATTTTCTTGTTGACAGGATATCTTCATCCTCAACTTTCTTCAGCATTATCTTGACTTCTATTCCGTACTTTTTGCAAAAAATCTCTTATTTCAGATTGCTTGCTTTTAGCTGAGAGATCTTTATAAATTTCATCATACGGTGCTAAGCACTTGTGAAGTTCTCAAACTTTGTGCTTCATTCCTTGGAAGGATCTTCATTTAGGAAATTCTGTAGTCAAATCTGATATGACATCCACGCTCGAATGAAAATTTTCAAATTAGATATCTTTTGCTCTTAAAAGCTCTTATTACACTCTGTGTTGCTCAGGGATTTCTCTAATTCTCGAACTGTGTTAGAGTGAAACTGTGTTATAGAAGTGCCATGTTATACGGGGCTTACCTGTATATCCCTGCTTTTGTTTAGTTCTTTGATTTCTCTCTGTGATTTTAGTAGCTTTCAATATAGTGATCTTGCACAGCTTTCTTTCCATTTACTCCTGTTGTTTTGTTTTGTTTTTGATGTTTTATTGAAAATGGTATATTTAAAAATTTTTTTTATTGCTGGTTGTAGAAATATAATTTATTTTTATATATTGACCTTGATTCCAATGGCCTTATTTAAATTCCCTTTTAGTTCTAATAGCTTATAGATTCACATGGATTTTCTATATTGAGAATCATCATTTATGAATAATAATGATGTCATTGTTTTCCTTTCCAGTTCTATGCCATTTGTTTCTTTTTTCTGCACCAGCCAAGGCCACCAGTATACTGTTGACTGAAAGTAGTGAGGGTGTCATCCAGGTCTGTCTGTAGTTTCAGAGAGAAGACTTTCAGTAATTCACCATTAATTATGTTCGTTGTACATTTGTTGTACATACCTTTTATCAGATAAGGAAGTTCCCCTCTGTCTCTAATTTGTCACAACTTTTATCATGAATGGGTGTTGAAGTTTTGAAATGCTTTTTCTGCATCTATGGAGATCATCACATGATTTATCTCCTTTTTTATATTTAAAAATTTTTATTAAATTTACTGGAGTGACATTGGTTAGTAAAATTACATAGGTTTCAAGTGTACAATTCTATAATACATCATCTATATATTGCATTGTGTTCACCACCCAGAGTCAGTTCTCCTTCCATCACTATATTTGACCCCTTTCCTTTTTTATTTTAATACAGGGATTGCATTGATTGACTTTCAAATGTTAAACCACTCTTGCATTCCTAGAATAAACCTCATTTGGTCATAATGTATTACCTATCCTTTTTATATATCATTGGATTGATTTACTAATAATTTTATTTGGAACTTTTGCATGTATGTTCAGTCATGAGAACAGTCGGTCTGTAATTTATACCATAATTTGACCCACTGGAGACCTGCAGCATGTCATCTTGTGCTGCTAGCTTCACCGATGTCTGTCAGGTGTGCCATCACTGTTGTCCTAACTCTGGACTGGTCTTTGAATCCAGGCCTGCACGCAGGTATCTGCTCCAGCCACCTTGCACCAAAAAGTTCCTTACTCAGTTCATTACTGAATTCCATGCTCAGTTGGACGCCATTGTGCGATTAACACACACACTAATATTGCTGGAGCACCGGCCATAGTCACGGCACTGCCTCAGCCCTCGGGAGACAGGATAGGGCAAAGCCACTTCTCCCCTCATGGAGCTTGCCATCCAACACGGGGGCTTGTGTATGCCCGCCAGTCGTTACTGAACAATTCAACTTTGAAACAACAAGTTCCTCCTACACCTGCTTCTTGAATCTTTGGATTGCTTTTTATTTTCAAGTGTATCAAAGATACCAAGGTGCGCAGTTCAAATACCATTGTTGTTAACAGCTGCTGGTTTGCCTGATCATACCCATACTGCACTGATTTAGACATCACTTGGATGCTGAGGCTCATGTGAAATTGTCATCCCAACCGCCTGGTTTGGAATCCGTCATCAGCCGTGCTGCTGCCATTGATGGGCTGACTGTCTAGCAAGTAGGCCTGTCAGTGGGAACTTATAAATCTATTGCTATTTAAATGCCGCCCGTATCTGTTTTCTTTTGTGTTCTGCAGTTTGAATATGTGATGCTTAGATGTGGTATTTTTTGTGTGTTTGGGTTTTTTTATTTTTTATTTTTTTAAAAGATTTTATTGGGGAAGGGGAACAGGACTTAATTGGGGAACAGTGTGTACTTCCAGGACTTTTTTCCAAGTCAAGTTGTTGTCCTTTCTATCTTAGCTGTGGAGGGTGCCGTTCAGCTTCAAGTTGTTGTCCTTTCAGTTTTAGTTGCAGGGGGCGCAGCCCACCATCCCTTGCGTGGACTCGAGGAATTGAACTGGCAGCCTTGTGGTTGAGAGTCCACTGGCCCATGTGGGAATCGAACCGGCAGCCTTCGGAGTTAGGAGCACGGAGCTCTAACCACCTGAGCCACTGGGCTGGCTTCTGTGTGTTTGTTTTTTATTGTTGTTTTTGCTTTTTTGTTTTGGGTGGGCTTTTAAAAATTATTATTCTTTATCCTGCTTGGTGTTCTCTGAGCTTCCTGGATCTGTGGTTTGCTGCCTGCCATTAATTTTTGAAAGTTCTCAGCCATTATTACTTCAAATATTTCTTCTGCTCTGTCTGTCTTTCTTTTCCTTCTGGTATTGCAATTACATATACTCGTATGTCACACCTTTTGACATTGTCCCACAGTTCTTGCCCTACCCTGTTGTTTCTTTTATTCTTTTTTCTCTTTGTACTTCAGTTTGGGAAATTTCTATTGACCTATCTTCAAGTTCACTGACTTCTTTCGTCAGCTCTGTTTGGTCTACAAATGAGCCCATCAAAGACATCCCTCATTTCTGTTACAGTGGTTTTTTTCCCTAACATTTCCTCTGAATTCTTCCTTAGAGTTCCCATCTCTCTGCTTATGTTACCCATCAGTTCTTGCCCACTTTTTCAATTAGAGCCCTTAACATATTAATCATAGTTATTTTAAATTCCCCGTCTGATAATCTCAGCATTGGTGTCATATCTGAGCCTGGTTCTGATCATTGTTTTGGCTCTTCAGATTGTTTTTTCTCTTGCCTTTTAGCATTCCTTGTAATTTTTTGTTGAAAGGTGAACACGTTCTATCAGATAATAGGAACTAAGGTAAATAGGCATTGGGAGTGAGAATGTATGTTAATCTGCTTAGGAGTTGGGCTGTGTATAACGTTTGCTGTAGCTGCCGGTGCCAGAGGTTTCAAATTCTCTCATCTCTCTCTCTCTCTCTCTCTCTCTTTTTTTTCTGGTCTCTGCTCTTGACTTTGGGCTCCCCTGAGAACTCCTAAGATCCAGTCTGAGTCTGGCAGCTCTTTCAGCTGTGATCTGCCATTAGCATGCTGGAGCCCTGCTGGTGTGGTGGTGAGGGGTGGGGAGATGGGCAGCATGGTGGCTGTGAGCACCCCCTTGGAGAGCTGTGGGGAACAGGAGGACATTCCAGCCAGCTGCAGAACCAGGATGCTTTTCGTCTTGAAATTCAATGGGCTAACATCCTGCAAGGTGGCCTGGGCCCTTGCCGGACTTGCTGACTTGCTGGAAGTCTCAGCATCTCAAGGATGGAGACCAGATGGGTTCTCAGTGCTCGGATAGGGCTGGCACAGTGCTCAGGAGACCTGGCTGAACAAATTCACCTTTAACTAAAGGCCCCAGGGACCAGAAGCTGCCAGGGCTGGGCTGAGGTCGCAAGGCACGACTCGCCCTTGTTCCATATCCCCAAGCTCCAGGTCTAGCCTGGCACGTTGTGGGTGTGCACTCAATATTTGCATAAATCAAATAAGTACATGATGATCTGGGAGCCTGGAATGTCCAGAAGGCTCCAGAATAAATGCATCTTGTGACTTACTGGACAAGTGGGGCAGAAAGTTTCCCCTTCATTGCAACTACAGCTAATTTAACTGGTCTTCCAGTGAGTTTGTCTTCCCTGATTGCCCCAGGTCTGCCTCCGGACAGAGGAGGGGAGGGGGCAGAGGAGGGAAAGGTGGGAGCAGGTAAATCTAAAATCAAAAGTATCCATTCAGCCCATTTAACACACATTATCGGACACCTCTATGCACTGGGCTTGCATGAGGGCACATGGATAGTAAGATACAGCCCCCCCCCCACTCCCCCGCCCCGAGGGTTTTCTTCTCTGGCTGCAGAGAGCCAGGAAAGGACACAGGCTTAGAGGGCGTTCGTCACTCTCCCCAAGCCTCAGTTTCCTCTGCTAAAAAATGGGATGGATGTTGGGACATACGTTGTAGACTTGCTGTGCATTGTTGATAGTTACATGTGCATGTGCGTGACCCAGCACTTGACAGGGGACCCCAAAGGGGCTCGCAGAGAGCAGCAGCCATCACCACATTATCCGTGGTAGAGGTGACGGTTTTGAAACTAGGACCACAATGATGATACAGGTGCTACCAGAGAGGCACCTTGCAGTGTGGCTGGGATACAGGCTGGAGCTGGGGAGGCCTGGGGAGTCTGAGGCCAGGGCTGGCACAAGTGGGAGGGGAAGAAGGGCCTTGAGTGGGCCCAGCCCCCTGCGGGGGGTCCCCGTGGTTCTGGCTTGCAGGTCTGAGGACACATCATCCCATTTGCTCGTGTCGACACCGGTGGGACCATTTGTGGCTGGCTCTCAGCATCTCTTTCCACACCTCGACTGGACCCCAGGGTTTGGAGGATCTGGGCTGCCGTAGCCTAGGGGCCGTGCCAGCTCGATAGGGGTGGGAGGTCCGCCAGATGCCACTTTGGGACACAGAGTCTTCTTCATGGTGCTCAGAGAAGGTAGGCAAGTCCAGAGACTCGTTGTCCTTTAGAGCTTGTCCATGCCATCATGCCTCTGTTCACCCCATCATTCATTCACTGGCTGAGCACCCACTGTGGGCTGGACCCCAGAGATCAGGAAGATCCCGGCAAGGTCCCTGCCCTCCAGGAGCTCCTGGTCCAGTATCCAGGCTGCTGAGATGAGGCAGAAGGGACCTCACGCCTAGTTTGTCCGTAGCAAATGAAAGCCTCTTCCCCAGCAGGCCCTATTGGACCAGGATTGTACTCACCTCCTCCCTACCCACTGGAACAGCCTCTGGGAGTTGGCAGGTGGTGCACAGGAGCCCCTAAGTCCTAGTTCCTTTGGCCTCAGCAGCCCCCCGCCCACAGGAGGCTGTACAGGACAGTGGGTAAGGCCTTGCTCTGGAGTCAGGTTGCCTGGGTTTCAGTCTCAGTTCTGCTCTTCGCTCACTGTGTATGACCATGGGCATGTCGATAACATGGCCCCTTTCTCCCTCCTGCCTCGATTGCAATGGCAGGGCTGCAGCAGCCACATTGTGATCATGAGAACAGGCCTCTTATCCTTGATTTGCTGAGCCCAAGCCCACAGATACGGACCTACAGGTACCTCTGTAGTCTGTTATGTGCGAAAAGAAACCCTTTGTTACAGCAGCAACTGAGGTCAGGTCCACTATCACTTGGGGCCCGAGTTGTTCCTGACTGAGACACTTAACTTTCCTGTGGCTCCGTTTCCTCTTCTGGGAGAGGGGGATAATTATAGCAGCTACCTCATTGTGTTGGATGAGGATAGACTGAGAAAATCCTAGTAAAGTACTTAAAAGTACTGGTATTTAGTGCGTGCTTAGCAAATGCTAATTGTTAGTATTGTTTTTTTGTTTTGTTTTTTCATTCCAACAACTCTTTGTCAGACATGGACCACAGACTCCTTAGTATACTGGTCAACTTCCTTAGCAGATGGTTTTGCTTTTCAGGGACCCTGTGTAGGTAATATTTGGTACCCACCTTCATTCTTAAACTTTCATATTTCCCAGATTTTCAAGCATGGCTGTGTGTTACTTTTTAAATGTACTCATAATGACAGGCTAATATTTTCCATATTTGAAATACGTTCTATATCCTATGAGCTTTTCACGCATTATGTCTATTTACCTCGTGACAGCTCTCCCAGTGGGGGTTCCTGTTGTTATCCCCATTTTGCTGATGAAGAAACTAAGAGGGGAAGTGGGTGCCTTGGCTCCCAGCAGTACCACTGGGCAGGCTCATGCTCACATCCTCAGGTCTCTTGGGCCTGGGGTATCTCCTGAGGGGTTCAGGGGATCTGTACGCCTGGGGCTGAGTAGTGTTTGGAGAGGGGGCAGTAATAGGAATGGCAGCCACAGGTATCTCTTTGGTGTGAGCTCGCTCACCAGGCACATCCGGCTTTTGAGACAGGAAGGTTAGTGCTCCCACTTTACAGTGAGGTTGAAACCACGGGGACAAGAAGCCTCAGATAGGCTGGGCTGGGAGAGGCTCCCACCACCTCTGGTCCCACCAGGGTGCCTCCCCTGCCTCCACCCACCAGCACTCCTGCACGCTGGTTGGAAGGGCAAAGTCTGGGTCTGCCCTGGTCACCCTGGGGCCCCCAGGACCTTGTAGAGGGCCTGGCACACAGCAGGTGCTCAATAAGTATTTGTTGAACACAGGAACAGCCAGAGCCTCCAGGATTCCCTGCGAGGCAGCTGATGGTGTGGATGGCAGCAGCTGATGGTGGGGAGCAGCAGAAGTAGGGTACCACTTCCTGTCCCCACCCTCTCTCTGCTCTGGGGACATGGATGAGCAGGTACAAGGGCTGGGAGGCAGGAAGGCAGGAAGCAGGGGCAGTGGAGAGGGTGGAGGAAGGCCAGGCAGGCTGCGTGTGGGTGCCGAGGGCCTCTGGAGAAAGAAGGGGGCTTGAGTGAGTGTGAGGGCTCCCTCTAGACACAGGAGGGGCGGAGGCCGGAGGGCAGGGAGGGGCGCTGCCCATCTCCCACCTACCCCACCCAACCTCCTCCTCTCTAGAGCCTTCCTGCCTCTTCTCTCCCCCCACACACCAATTTCTGTGTCTGAAGCGCCTCCATTCCTCCCTCTCCCTGCCTCAGCCATCTCTCTAACTCAGAAGTCTCCCAGGTCTCTGGGAACGCCTGCCTCTGCTTGCTTCATCTCTCCGTGTCCTTGTGTCTCCACCTCTCAGACTTTGATTTTCATCTGGATTCTTACATCCCGGCCTCTCTCTGCCTCAGTCTCCCTTCAGAAGCCTGTGCCTCCGTCTCCCGCTTGTCTTGTCTCTTCTGGAGTCTGAGCTTCCCGGAGCGTCTCTCCCTTCCGTCCCGCCGCATTGATCTGCCCGTGCTGCGGCGCTGGCTGCGCGGAGTGCAGAGCCTGCGGGCCCGGGAGTGGGCGACAGGGTGGGGCTTGGGTTCCCGGAGGCGCAGGGGAGGGGACACCCCATCCTCAGCTCCCAGAGAGACTCGCGTGCCTGCGAGTCACCTGCCTGCCAGGCTCCCGGCTCCTGGCAGATGCGCCCGACGTGGGCACCACGGGGCGCATCTTTGTCTCTCCCGGGCGCTGAGGCTAATTAGATTGAGGGACGGCGCTGTCCCCATACAAGGCGCTGAGGCCACCTCTCCCCCGATAGCCCCCGCGCAGGCCACTCCGAGTCACGTCTATTGAAGCCCTTTCAGTGGCCCGCACCCCCCACCCCACCTCCGCAGCGGTGGTGCCTTCGTTCGCGCCGGTGGGGGGCACCCTGGAGCCCATAATCGTCCTGCGGGAATGGGGGAGGGCACATGGACCCCACGCGAGGAAGGAATTTCCCTCGGCCAGGGCAGGGATGGGGACGGGAAGGATTGGGACTCTGGCAGTGAGAGAGAATAGTGGGAAGAGGAAGCCGAGAGGGGGCCGGGGCGCAAGCTAAGAGGAAAGGGCGCCGGGAAGGAGGGCGCGAGAAGGAGAACGGGGAAGGAGACACTGACGTGGGGAGCGCGACGACGCCGTCGAGCGAGCGGAGGAGAGAAACTGAAGGAGAAGACGGCCCGCGTGCGCGCCAGGACCGGCGGGGACACCGGCCGGAGAGGAGAGCGGCGGGGAGGGGGCGAGAAGCCCCGGGAGGCAGCCGGGCGCGGGGACTGCACGGGGCCCCACTCCTGCCGCGGGCCTGGGGAGCAGGGGGCCGGGACGTGGCACCACATTCTTCGCCTTTTCTTCCTCGGGCTCATTCCGCCGATCGATACCTGCGGGACCCACCCCCGCCGCTAATATCTTTTTAATGAGTTCGCGGGGCTTAGAGCGAGGGCGATCTGCCCTCCAGGGTGGATTTTCCCCCGGCAGATGTTTCGGGAGGAGGCGGCGCGAGGGGCCTCGGGGAGGGGCGGACAAATCTCTCCCTCGGAGGGGCGAGGGCGGAAGACTTTCTTCTAAAGTTCAAAAGAAAGACGGGCTTTCACTCGGCCCCCAAAAATGTATTTCCCGGCAGACAATGGGCTTCTTTCTGCACCTCGGAGGGCTGGCGGGGCGGGAGGAACGGGGAACCTGTGTGCCTGAGCCCCGCCTGGCCGACTTGCGCCCCCTTCCACGCGGGAACCGAGAACGCGGCCTGCGCTCCGAATGCCCCACTGAAGCGCGCTGTCCGGAACTGGAGGGAACGAAAGTGCCCTGTGGGCTGGGCCACGGGGCGTGGGGAGCCCCTCATCCTGTGACCCGAGCCCCACGGGTGCGGCCCCCTGCCCCAGCAGACGTGCACTGTTGCCTCGAGGGGAGGTAGGACAGCTCTCTGGGCTTGGGCTTCGGACCTCGTTCTCCGCGCTCCACTCTGCGCGAGGCAACAAGTAGAAATCAGCCGGTGCCCGGCGGCCGGGAGACCCTGAGTCCCTCTTCATCTGCAGGGGCCGGCCACCCAGCCCGGTGCCCCCCTGCTCTCCCCACAACGTCCCCCAATCCGTGGGTCCGTCGGCCTGCTGCAGCCTCCCTCTCTCCACTCCCGTGGGCTCGGGGAGAAGGGGGAGCCAGGCCACGAGGATGACCTCCGAAGAGCCGCGGCCGATTGATTCGTTCCGCCCGGAGCCCAGACCGCGTGAATGGGGGCCGGGTCGGCGGCGACGGCGGCGGGATAAAGATGTTCTCTCCGCAAAGGGGAGGAGGCGCGGGGCGGGAAGCGGGGCCATTCACTCCTGGCCCGGCCCCTCGGGAAGCAGCGCCGAAGAAAGGGGACCGGGGCCTATTCAAGCCCTACGAGCTGCCCACAATGGACCGATATACTGGGGGCCTCTCTATTAACGCCCATGAATATTAAAGAGATCGAGGAGCGGCGGCCCGCGGGCGCGAGGGCGGGGTGAGGGGGGAGGGAAGGTGGACGGTGCCTGCGAGCTCGGGCTAGCAGAGGGGGCTTCAGCACCCGCACACTGCGCGTCAGTTCCCGCGGAAAACAAGGTTCATCCTCGGAGAAACCCCGGAACATGCAATGTTTTCCCTAGCGAGCTCAGCGAGGGAGATGCAAGCACAGGCAGGGAATCTTGCTCCCCAATTCTAATGGGCCCTGAGACGGGGGCACTTCCAGTAGGTCCCCCTTTTCCTGGGACGCGGTCCAGGGGTGTCTACGGCTAGACCAGAAGCACAAAATTTGAGCGCGCAGTGGAGCCGTGCAAGGACAGAGGGTGCATGAGCTGGGGGGCTGTTCTGGGCACTGAGTCCACCCCGCCCCCAGCACTGCGCCCTGGGGTTATAGGTCTCTGGGAAAGGAATAGGGCTACCTGGCCTCGGTCAGAGCCCTGGGTCCTCTCAGCTTCTTACCCCTAGCTGGGGTCAGGACCCAAATACTGCACCCCAGAGGGCTTTTCTTAGTGGGATGTGGCCTGGGAATTGGCAAAATCCTCGGGGCTTTCAGAGGAAAGTGACCTGATACAAAGACAGACAAGGCGAGAAGAAACCTATTTCACCAAGACCAACCCAAACCATTGGACAGACAGAGACACTGCAGCTCAGAGAGGAGAAGGGGCGACCCAAGGACGCACAGCAGCCCTCATTCCCCTGGGTTTCCCAGAGGCGCAGAGCTTGGCTGCAGGGCTTGGGAACTGAGCTCCCAGCTCCTGGCAATGCTCCCCCATGTAGTCTCTTCTGCCCTGGGCTCATTTTCTCCTCCACTGTCTTCCTAGAAGCCAAGGCCCAGGCGCCAGTCTGTGAGCCTCCCGTGCTCTGACTCCATCATCTTCCTTGGCTCAAACCAGAGCCAGTGTGACTCGCTGGAGGTGTCTGGAAGGGACTCTAACCCGCCGGCTGCCTCTTACCTCCGCAGCGCTGCCCTCTGCTGGCATCGGCCTGAAGGTCACGCCTTCTGCCCGTTGCAGCCTCCTGGGTCATCATCCTCGAGAAGGCCCCGGGCCCTGGGTCTGAAAGCCAGCGGTTGCCCCCGTCCTAACTCTGCCTGGATGCAGACCCTGGAATGTCACGGGCCACAACCCAGCATACAGAGGCCAGAGATCTATGGCTGCCAGGTGTGAGGCTGGCTTAGCAAAGGCTGGACCCCTGCGGTGGAGGGAGCTCTTTTCCAAGGGGTGTGAGGACAGTGACTCCTGTGGGAAGACCAGTCACCCTTCCTCTCCACTCAAGTGTCCACCTTGCAGAGAAGCCCTGGGGAACCGGCTTCCTCCCGAGAACCCAGGACCCCAACCTGCACCCTGTGTCCAGAAAACCTGGTTCTGTTAATGGAACCTGAAATTTCAGAGCTGGGAGACAAGGGCTGAGGAGCTCAGCAGGGGAGGAAGTGTCCCCTGCCTCCCTGTCCCCCTCCCGTCTCTAGGGTTGGAGTTGGGGCTAACTCTGGGAGGTGGCAAAGCCTGCAGGAAGCAGTGGCCTTCTCGCCTTGGCTCCGGGCTCTGCAGTTCCCTGTGTCCAGATAGAGACTGAGCAAGACTGGGCGGGCCCTGCGGGTGCCTTGGAACCTCCGTGCAGAAAATCTTCTGGTGGGATGGCCTGGGGCAGAGGAGCTGGGAGGAAGGGAGAGGTCAGAAAAAGGAGAGCCAGGAGGCAAGAAGTGCGGGAATGCAGAGAGCTTCCCTTGGTGGCAACCGAGAGAAGGAGCCGGGAGGCTCGAGCTCAGCCGGCGCGCACGGCGCACACCGCAGCCTGGCTCCGGGCTCCCACCTGCAGTTTCGGAAGGCGTCGCTCTGGGGCACGGCTGCTCTCAGGATGGTCCGGGCACCCCTTTTTATCCCTCCTGTATCCGGCAGGAAAGCCTTTTCTGAGCAACCGGCGGGTAATTCGGATTTCAGTCTGCCCTCCCCGACCCCTGCCTAACCCACTCAGGGCCAGGAACGATCGCCCACGAAGCGGTGGCAGGCCTGGCCCAGCCCCGACGGCGGCCGCAGTCCCGCCCCACAGCCCTCGCGGCCCTGGGGTGGGTTTCACACCCGGCAGGAAGCGCGGCGAGCGGGGCGGCTGGAACAGCCCGTTTGAAGCGAAGTGCCCGCTTCCGCAACGCCATTTGCGGAGGAGATGAGCGCGGCCCGCGCGGGGCCTGAGGGTTCTAGAGGGACTCCCACGGTCCGGCTCTGGGAGCCCGGGAGAGTCCAGGGCCTGCCCAGGGAAAGGAGCTTTGGAGCGGTCCGGGACAGGACGAGGAGCGCAGATCCGGCCTGGGACAGTAGGTGAGCGGGGGCCTGCGGGCCGAGCCCAGCGTCTTCTCCTGCCCAGTCCGTCCCTGGAGTCCGAGCGAGCCTCGCTGCGCCCCCTCCCCTGCCCCCTCCCCTCCTCTCCTCGCCGCGGGCTGAGCCTCCCTCCCTGCCTTGCGCTTCCCACGGGGAGAGGAGGAGGAAGAGGAAGGGGGGGAGGAAGGGCCGGTAGGGGCGGGAGGAGGGAAGGGGGAGCTCTGGTGGCTAAGGCTCCTGGAGCCCGGCTGGGTACAACAAGTCTGTCCTCCGACGTCAGGGCGTCATTAATAACCAATTAGGAGGGTCACTGAGGCTCCTATAAAAGCGCTGAGATTTTGCCAAGGGGAAGACCGTCCGGGCTGGGTGTGCGACAAGCAAGCGCGCGTCCGAGAGCCCCTTGCCGCCGCAGTTTCTCTGCAGCCACCCACCTCCCACCCACCCCGCACCCCCGCACCCGCCTCCGCCTCCAGCCCCTTCTCTGCCGCCCTCCGCGCCGCCTCTGCCATCTCTGCTGCTTTTTCCATCTCTTCCTCTGCGCCTCGCTCTCCCTCGTTCACTTTCCTCCCACTCCCTCCTGTATCCTCGTCCTCCCCCTCTCCTCTTCCTCTTCCTCCATCACAGCCCTCTTCTCTCGTTCCTCCACTCCCCAGTCTCCCGCCACATCCCCACGTCTGCCCGGCCGGCCGTCCCCCCCGGCGCCGGCGAGCCCCGGGCCGCCCATGATGGGCTCCGTGCTCCCGGCTGAAGCCCTGGTGCTCAAGACCGGGCTGAAGGCGCCGGGGCTGGCGCTGGCCGAGGTCATCACCTCCGACATCCTGCACAGCTTCCTGTACGGGCGCTGGCGCAACGTGCTGGGCGAGCAGCTCTTCGAGGACAAGAGCCACCACGCCAGCCCCAAAACAGCCTTCACCGCCGAGGTCCTGGCTCAGTCCTTCTCCGGCGGTGAGTTGTGCCGTCGAGGCGGGTCGCGTTCATTCCTCCCGGCGGCCCTTGATTCCCCGCTCGGGGGACGCTCCCACCGCGGCGGGGACACGGGGCGTTGAAGCTGCTCGTGCGCCAGCCTGGGCGTTCTAGATGCCCCGTGTGCCTCAGTTTCCCGTCAGCCGAATCAGGACCGGGTGGAGAACAGCTCCGCACCCCGCGGCTTGGAGAAGGATCGCGGTGCCCAGGCTGCCGGCTCACGGAACCCGCGCTGCCCTGCCCGCCCCTCGCCCCTTTGAGCAGGCCGGTTCCGGCATTTAAAGCCTTACTAGGCGTGTAATAGCAGTTGACTCAAAAAGAAGGGGTTTTAAATTCATTTAGTTAACTTGGGCTTGACCCGCGAAAGTTCCCACTTAAACCAAGAACTTTAAAAGGCAGCGGGGGCTGGAGAGGGGGCGGAGGGCGGGCAGGCGGGGAGAGAAAGCCTCGGAGAGAGTGAGGGAGAGAAAGAGAGCAAAAAAAGTTTCTTTTCTTTAAGATGTCTCAAGTTCTTATTCCTCATTCATCAACCAGCAAACAATATCTTTCCCCCGGCACTGGCATCTCTGCGCGTCGTCCTCTCTTCCCCCTTTTCGATTTCTGTTCCTCTCTTAATTTACCGTGCAGACTAATTCCACTTCTATTCACGCTATGTCAACCATCTAATCCCCCCTTTTTGTAAGGGGAATTCCTCGGCCCCTTTTAAACAAGTCCCCTCCGCATTGAGCTACAATTTACTGCTACAGCATTCTTCCAGGGCTAATGAATTTAGAATTAGCAATTTCTTTCGAATGGAGCCGAATGAATGCGATCACTTTAACAGCGTGACAAATTGCCAGCCTCTCCGCAATGGACACCGTTTAACCCCCCCTTTCAGCTGGCCCGCTTGCAGGGTATTTTCCCAGGTAGCTTAGAGGGGAACCTTGTAAGACATGGAGGCCGCCCCTGTGCGCCTCACCGCTCCCACCCCGGCTGCCAGGTCCAACAGGGGGACCCCCAGGGGTTCTGGGCTGCTTCCGCTCTTCCCTGCCCAGAGAGTCGACTTCAGGACTCGCCTGGGTCCGGGCACCGCCCTTCATGGCACCCAGATCCTGGGTGCACAGAGGGGCCCAGACACGCCTGTGGTCACACAGAGAGCTCAGAATCTGGCCCAATGCTGCTCGAGTTGCTTTTGAGCCTCCCTGGCCTCGCAGCCCCAGGTCTGTCCCCAGCGCTGCCAACCTGCCCCTGGAACGGGGCCTCCAGCACCCCAAAAGGAGTCAGAGCCCCTGCCGGTGTCCAGGGTCCTCCGACGGTGCCCTGTGCTTCCTGCCGGGATGCGCAGTGAGCTCCGCGAGTGACCAACGGAAGACCCCAGGACAGGATTGGACCGAGTGTCGGCTTGGTCATCCCCTCCTCCTGGGAGCTGGCCTAAGTTTACCCATTTGTAAAACTACTCACTGTGGTTAGGTCAGTAGTTCTTAAACTTTTCTGGGGTGGAAGGCAGGGGAAATTGTGGGTGCTTTGAGAATTCGTGGAGAAACTGAAAAAAAAAACAACTACAAATGATCCCCCCAAAGCACTGGGTTACAAACAGAACCCTGGTGACTGAGCCTCCATACCCTCCACTCCCCCACAAACACCCGCAGTGACTTCTGCGGAGTCACTCTGGGGCGGGCTTGGGATTGGTGGGCCGGGCAGGATGGGCTGGGTCCTCGGGCTCTGACCCAGTGCCCCCACCCCACGGCCACAGAGGTGCAGAAGCTGTCCAGCCTGGTGCTGCCGGCCGAGGTGATTATCGCACAGAGTTCCATCCCCGGCGAGGGCCTTGGCATCTTCTCCAAGACGTGGATCAAGGCGGGCACCGAGATGGGCCCCTTCACAGGCCGAGTCATCGCTCCGGAGCATGTGGACATCTGCAAGAACAACAACCTCATGTGGGAGGTAGGCCAGGGTCCGGGCGGGGCACGGGTGGGACCTGGCCTCCTGCTGCTGCTGCTTCCACTTCCGCCCTTGCTAGCAGCTTTGGCCACTCTGGCCCTGCCGCTCCCCAAGGTGGGACCCTGTGCTGCTGGATCCCTGGAGGTTCCTCCCCAACTTGCCCCAACACTCTCCCCCAAAGGCTTCCTTCAGAAAACTGATCCTCTTTCCTCTGGCCAACTCTAGAAAGCAAGACTTTTGTTGGTTTCACTTCACAGAGGAGGGCACTGAGATCCAGAGAGGCCATGCCGCTTGCCCAGGGCCCCACAAGTGCTGGGAGCCGGCTCCCAGCCACCTGCATTCTTTCCCACACCCCTGAAGCAGCATGGAAAGCCCCTCAAAGCCAGCCCTGGTCTTGGGGGTGGGGTGGCTGCAATGGAGAACGAAGAGGGTCTGTGCTTTTTGGGAGTCCACTTCACCTTGACAGGACAATGACATTGGAAATGCTCGTTGATGAACTGGCACCAAGTCGGCTTTCTGAGTCGGGGCCTGCATTCCTCCAGAACATCTCGGCAGCCCCGTGACTTATTATGCCCATTTTACAGCAGGAAATTGAAGCTCAGAGAGGCTTCCGTACCAGGCCTTTTGCTCTTCCTTCCCCCAAACAGTGCCAGATGCCAAGAAGGACCCCCCCCCTTAGGACAAAGCCACTCTCAAAGCACTTCCTCCTCTTGGGGCTTCCACCTGGCAGAGGCCAAACTAGGGCACCATCTCCCTAATCTCTTTTTCCCTCTCCTCAGAAGGCTCCCACCATAGCTCCCATTTGGCAGATGCTGGAGGAGCTTAATATGACCCATACGGCACCTGGTCACAGGAACGGGAGGAAGGGAACAGGCGGGTGGCCCAGAGACCGCTCCTAACCTCATCCCCTCACTCCCCAGAGGTCTGGGCCAGTGGTGACTTTCTTGTTGCTGGGTTAGGAAGTCGGGGTCCAGTCTGACCTATGAATATCCTGGCAGCGCCCAGGAAGGGGCTTGAGCCAAGCCAGGGCCACAGTGAGCCAGCCTTATCTCTCCAGGTTCCTGTGTCCCGTCTGGATCTGGCCAGGCAACTCCCCAGAGAGCTAGCTGAATGCCCTTTTGTCTGGTCAGTGATCCCTCAGAGACCCTTTTCTTCTGGGGATGGGGAGGACATGACTCCCTGTTGGCCACGTCTAGCGGGCTGGGCTGGCTTCAGGCAAGCCACTGTGCCACTCTGATCCTCCTTTCCCTCAACTGGAAAGCCGAGATGATAAGTGCTGTGTCCACTTCCTGGGGCTGCTGTGAGGATAGAGAGAGGGTATGTGGATGTGCCCGGCATGGGACCTGGGCTGGGCCCAGGAGGCACACCCTGCCTCACCTGGTCCCCGATTCACCCGCACTCAGGTGTTCAATGAGGATGGCACAGTGCGCTACTTTATCGATGCCAGCCAGGAGGATCACCGAAGCTGGATGACCTACATCAAGTGCGCGCGTAATGAGCAGGAGCAGAACCTGGAGGTCGTCCAGATTGGCACCAGCATCTTCTACAAGGCCATCGAGGTGAGTGTGGGCGCTGTGGTATGGGGGGCCGTGGGGACCGCTGCATCCGGGCACTGCGCTGGGAGCAGGCACGTTGACACCGGCCCCGCTGGCCCGGCCCAGGCTGGGGGGCTGAGGCCCATGCATCGTGGTCTTCAGGAGCGTGGCCTCTGGGCAGGCTTTCTGCTGTAGATCAGGAAGGACAGGACTTTTGACTTTATGCCTGTGTCAGTGTCGTGAGCCTCTCGGCAGTGAGATCCCTGGGCACCTGCTGAGGCCGTCCTGGGCTTCAGAGGCTGGGGGGGTACAGAGGACGACACCGGCAGGCAGCCCAGGGAACACATTTGAGTGGGAGAGGGGGCGTTGTGTCTGCACCGTCTCAGCTGTGCGTTGTCCCTCCTTCTGCACGCGTGGGGCACCGCTGACATGTGGACCGTGGTTCTAGTCTGTTGTCACATCCTGATCGCTCATGGTGTCAGGTTTCTCCTCGAGGGTGTACACGCATTATCCTATTTAATCCCCACGCATGTAATCCACGAGGGAGTGTCCTGCCCTTAGCTACAGTTTACAGACAAGGAAACTCAGCCTTGGTGGCAGGCAGGCTCAGGAGGTCCCACGTGGCATCGCGGGCAATGTGAACACTAATGCCGTGCTGGGTAAAGCTTCTCAGAGAAGAGAGAAAGGGAGAGAGAGCAGACAGATAACTACCACGTCCCGTGGTCGGTGGCAGGGAGCTAAGCCAGACTCAGGGCACGAGGAGGCTGGAGGACGGGAGAAGGAGGTGTCCCGGGCAGGGGGGGGGCGGTGCTTGGGCAGAGGCACAAGCTCCCTGTTTGGGGAGGAGCTGATGGCGAGCTGAAGGTGGTAGCCAAGGAGGGGGCTACCCTGTTGGGACCTCCCCTGACGGGGTCCCTTCCCTGACAGCAGGAAATTGGCTTAGTGTCTGGCCCAGGAGGAGGCAAGCTGCCCGGGGGGGCCCCCCCTCCTCCTGGCAGGTTGTTGGTGAGCGCACTGCAAGGATGGCGGGGCTCTTCCCCCGGCACTTGCCTGGACCTCATGCACCGCTTACTGGTGGGGAGCAGCACAGTGCCTCTTGGGGTGGGGCTAGGCTTGGCTGAGTTTTTCAGGTGGTCTGAAGGAGCCTCCTGAGAGTCGGAGAACGACTTCCTTTTAGTCCATGCTCCATTTTCTTCCTGCGACTCAGAAACCCAAGTCTTTCCAGAGCCCCGGGGGCACAGAGCCTGGTGGCTTCTGGGGCTGAGGGCCCGGTGTCCCTGAACAACCAGGCCCTAGGGACTCTCCTAGGAATGAGCCCAGTATGGCCTTTGCCTGAGTCCTAGTGTGGCCAGGGGGCTCGGGGACCCTGGGAGGACCAGGAAGTGCAGGGTAAGGAAAGGTAAGCATTCCTGGACTGGGGTTCCAGGGAGGAAGTACAGCTTGAGGCAGTGTGATGGTAGGACTGAAGGTGGCTCAGGCCCAGGACAGAGGTGGTTCCTGTGATCTCGCTGGGCCGTCCGCCTGTGGGAGCAGGGGTTCCCCACCCGACATCCTGGCATCAGCCTCAGGTGTGGCTGAAGCCTGCTTGTAACAGAGTGCATCCTCCCGGAGCCTCGGCCCTTCTCACCGTCTCACACACATCGTCACATGTGCGTGCTGCTGCCCAGCCTTCCTGATAGAGACGAGCCAGCTGGGGGCCACACACTCACACCATCTGCCCTCTGTCCCCCGAGGCGTGCACACAGGAGACAGACTAGGAATGCCTGCATGATTCTAGCAGAAGGGCTCCTGGCTGAGGCACACGTGGGACTGAGTCTCCCCTCACTGTGCACCGTCTCTCATCACGCGCTCGTCACGCTGGCGGAAAGCTGAACAGTGTCAGGAAACAGTAATAGACATTTAGACAGAAATTCAAACTCAGAGGGCAAGGTGGCCGGAGAGGACCTCCAAGGAGGGACCTGGGTTTATGAGATTTTTTTTTTTTAATTTTTAAACTTTTATTTATTTTTAAGTATGTATTTCCAGGACCCATCAGCTCTGAGTCACATAGTTGTTTCAATCTAGTTGTGGAGCGCGCAGCTCACAGTGGCCCATGTGGGGATCGAACCGGCAACCCTGGTGTTAGGAGCATTGCGCTCTAACCAACTGAGCTAACCGGCCGCCCCGTAAGATTTTTAAAAAGTCATCTATTTTGGATCAGGAATTTAAGTTGATAAGAGAAGATGGGGGGAAGAAATTTTATCATATATTGGTAAATAGGTATTGATAGGTAGACGGCACCAATTTGGCCCTTAATGTTTTTACAGAGTTAGCAAGCCTGCAGAGAAAGGACTATTTGAGAGAGAGACAAGGAAACACAAAATGTCACCCATTTTATTTTTAATAAGTGAAGTTGGGCACTTTTTTTTGTAGTGGCAATTTTCTCAAACTGTGTGGCAATGTCACATTCCATCTACTAGACCAAATGTGTGTCGACCTGTGTGGCCACCATGCCGCAGGGCTGAGGCCAGAGCTCACGAGGCCCTTCTAGTCTTGGCCAGAAGAAATTGCTGCCCCCGGGCCACCCACAAGATGCCTCTGGAATACGTCGGTCTGTTGTGTGCGTGTGTGAGACTTAGTTAAGGAGAGGGGCCGTGGCGTGACCTGTTGTTTTAATCTTCCTGTCACTTTCAGAACTATTTATATTTCATAACAGTAACCCATTACTTGCCGAAAACATGGGAAGGAACGTCTTTACTAGATAAGTGAAATATACTATTGCTGTTCCCACAATGACAAAATGACAGCCCTGCAAACGGAGACAGGAGCGGTGGGGTTCTCAAGGCCAGCCCATCAGTGGAGAATCCCCAGGCCAGAGTGTCACCCCTGGGCACCCTCCCTGCTCACTCTAGTCACGAAGAATTTACTACAACCTATGGTGCCTAAACCGACACTTCTAGCAAGTGGGCGCAGAAGGTGGAATGAATAATTCTTTCTGCAGGTGATGGGGGCCGGTTTGAAAGGGGAACACATAGACCCAGTTCTCCCAGGAAAACAAAAGCAGCTCCCTAGGAGGCAAGACAGTTGACTCCAAAACCCAGCGCAAGAAAGGGATGTAGGAATAAGTCATGAAAGTTTTGGATTTGGGAACGGGGAAGAAAATTCCCAGTCTATCCCCTCTTTATTTTTTAGGAAAGTACTGTGCCCTGCAGTATGGGATTTTGCTTTTCGCTGCTTTCCTTCTCATTTCAGGCAGTTGAGGTCTTTTTTTTTTTTTTTTCTTGGAGCCCGTAGGACTCTCTCTCCTTTTCTTGGCTGTGTGAGGACAGCTCATTTTCCTTTGACCTTGCTCTTCAGAGGATGCAATGAAAATGCTCTGCTTATTAGTAACACTGCCTTCTCGGAGCGTTTACCAGGTGCAGCACCTGCTGAGGGTCTTAGCAACTTTTTAGAATTAGAATCCTCCTGGCCCTGTGAGGTGCTCTCTCTTTCCGCATTTTCAAGACCGTGAAACTAGGGTTCAGGGAGATCCCGGGAGGTTGCTGAGCTGTGATTTGAATCCAGGCCTGTGTGACCCCATGGTCGCCATGCCGTGGGGGCCCCCTGGCCAATATCTATTTGCTGGAACTCTATTAATTGGTGTGTCGGGACATCTGTGGTACAGTGGAAATTGATATTTGTCCAGATGACTCAGATCTTTCTAGACTACGGCTTCTGCACCGCCAAGGGAAGGGGAGGGCAGCAGAGCCTCCAGGGGGCATGTTCAATAGTGTGACGGGAATTTAGACTAGGAAAACAAACTCAAAAACCCGTCATTTCAATTTATAATAGAAATTCAGAAATGGGGCAGGACAAAACTTGTGGGCTGGTAGGGAAGGTAAAGAAGCCTGAGTTCAGAGTTGATGTAATTTGCCAATGAAAGACTCGGGTCCTGATATTCCCCACGAGTCGTGGTGACGTGGATTTTAGGGTACAGGACTCAGTTTCTCTGGGAATTGCTTGGTTTACTGCATGTCCTGAGTCAGTCCCTGCTCTCCAGAAAAGTGAATTGACAGCTGATTCTGGTTCTCTGAGCTGCAGTGGAGAGCCCTGGCAGGGCGAGGCTGGCGTGTTGGCCATAAAGAAATAGCGCTAGTGGGGCCGTAAAGAGACAGGCCTGCAGGGGCTGGGGCCGGTTTCTGCTCTTAGGCGGTGGGGCTGGTGGGACCCTGGGGGCCTCCAGATAATAGTTCCAGGATCTCAGGGAGCAGGCTGCCTGTTCTCCCCCGGCCTCCTGGTCCTGCTCCCCAGCTGGTTGTATGAGGGGTGCCAAAGAGCAGGCAGAAACCAGAGTTCTGGGTCAGCGGCTGCCACTGGCTTCCCAGGGTTTTGAGGGGCAGAGAGACTCCAATTCGCGGCCTCTGTGCAGTGAGGCTGCTTTCCCGGGTGCTGCCTTGAAAGCGAGTAGCTTCTCACTGTCTGAGGATATGTGTCATTCTCAATTCCAGTAGGTTCTTCTTAATAAATTTCCTCTTTAAAAAATATTTTTTATAAAAGCAACATATGCTCATTATTTTTTAAAAAAGCAGCTGTAGAAAATGGAAGTCACTCTGCCGTCATGTTGCTCCCTACGAATCTTAAATCAGCAGTTTTAATAGTCGCAAAATGACAAACCCTCTTGGGGAAAGACACGCAGAAAACCGGCCACAGTGGCTGGGTATCCAGAGTGGGAGAGAGTTACTTTTCATTAATACACCCTTTTATTTACATAGTCACATTTTTGTCCATGTGTCCGCATCACTTTTAATATTTTTAATTAATTAGTAAAATTAATTTTAGTCCATTTCAAAAAATGTTAGTAAATAAATGACTCACCGTTATATTGAAACAGTCAATCCTGATGCTCTTAGTTAAAAAAAAGTATTCCCGGTCAGCATTTTGAATAGCAATATTCAGATTCTGTGCAGTGCCACACATTCTTGGCTCCTCATTCATCATCCCCAGTTTTGTCGTTGTTATACTTATTTTATATTTAATGATGATTGTTATTGTCAATTAAAATTAAAAGGCCAGTGTTGACTCAGGTATTTGAATTCCCAGACCTCGCTCTGGAGGTGGAGAGGCAGCTCAGGGTAATGTCAGCCGCGGCTTTGCTGACTCCGCGTCTGTGCTCTCCAGGGGGAGAGGGGATTGGGAAGCCGTGGCCCCCGTGTGGGGCTGGTGTCTTTGGGACATGCTGGTTCTTGTCGGACAGTGAAGGCAGAGCTGCGGGTCACTTTGGGCTTTCACAGTGCCAGCAGCCCCATGCCACATTGCACGCTCCGTGGGATGCCTGCGGGACTCGATGCAGCAGAGATGGCTGCCAGCTTCTCTGAGAGGTTAGCGAGCTCGTAGAAAATCATAACAAGTTCTTCTGTGTATCAGTCCTGCAAAGAGCTCTGTGTGCTTGGTTCCACTGAACCCCGACAGGCACCCAGTGAGGGGGGCCAGAGAAATGGTGCTGTCCCTCCTTTCTGGTTGAGGAAACTGATCCCAGGGCCGTGAGACAACTTGCCCATATGCTCAGCAGGTGGGGAGCCTGAGTGGGCGCCAGCATGGCCTGAGTACCCTCTGCAGTACTGTCTCCTGAAGGGAGGGGCACGTTCAGACTGTCTGATGGGCTGGTTGCTTTAGAACCATGATGGATAAAGTCTGGTTTCATCTGAGAATTGAAGCCAGGGGTTGGGCCAATGTTGGAGGTGACTTACAATCAGAGTCTTAGAGTTGGGGGACCTCGGGGACTTCCAAAACCCTCATTTGAGGCAAGGGACTTGCCTAAGTTCACCCAGAGACCCAGTGACGGAAGACCCATTTGCACTGTCTCTTGGAGAGTGACTTGCTTCCTGATGAATTTGTCTGAAATATTTTAGTTCCATCTGCTCTTTTCTAAGGGGCTCACGAAACCTCTCTCCTCATCGCCCCTTTTCCAGAAGGGCCTCCAGCTCTGACCTGCTGCCCTCCTGGACAGTGGCCATGACAGTGAATGGCCAGAGACGCCTCGAGGGCTTTCACTGTGCTGCCGGCTCTCTTTGAGGCACTGCCTCATTTTCCTTGGGTTCAGAGACTGCACTTGGTTTCCCTATTCCAGCTCGGTCAGTCTGAGCTGGCACAACACCCTGTGCCTGGCTTCTCATCACTCCCTGACCCCGGGGCTTGAGGTGAGGCACCGTGGACTGTGTGGCTCGTGGAGACGGGGCACGGTGACCCCTAGTTGAGTCATAGGAGGACCTCGGCCATGTGGGCCCCCTCGCACGTTCCTGTTCCCACCCTGCCTCTCCTTTCAGGGGGCTGAGCTGGCTCTGATGGGCTGAGCGTCTTTCTGGCTCTGACCAGAGGAAGACAGGTGTGGTGAACAGAAGTTTCTGAGTACGGTGGGGGCCGGGGGCCAGAACTAGATGGAAGGGGCGGAGCCTCTCTGACCGCCGAGACCAAAGGAAGGTCCTGTTCTGGTGGGATTTCCGACACCCCTAGATGGAGCCCCGTGTGATCTTTTGTGCTTCACTAAAGGAGGATCCACCAGGAAAACAAACCAGCTGCTGCCCGTGGGTGTCCACCTTTCTTTCTCTGGGCAGATCAGAGTGACACCCAGGATGGGTGCCAAAGCCAGCTCTTGTGGGGTCCAGGCCTCGGGAGGGTGATGGGCTGTCCCCTCTCTCATTTACTCTAGCTTGCTGGGGCCTAAGGGTTCCCCACTTGGCAGGGGTAACTGGCTTTCACCACAGGCCTAGGGAGCCCTTTGGGGTTCCCAGGGTGTGGGATATAGTCAACCCCACCTCAGGAGCAGGCCTTCCTCAGGATCCCTGGATCGTCACTGCAAATCCTCCTTCCCGACGGCCTTCGCCACTTTCCTGGGGCGGGTCCTCCCCTGGGAGCAGAGCCCTGTCACCATTTGTGGAGCACTCTGCCAGAAACCTTGGACATAGCAAAATGGATTCTTAAGGCTGTGTGCCCCAGTATTTCTGAGGTGGAGGCATTCATCAACCTGTGCGCCTTTCTAGCACTTTCCACGTGCATGGGTCATGCCCAGAGCCCTGTGATGGGAGAGTAGTACGTGTGATGTGGTGCCGCCTTGTGGGTGCTTTGGATGAGAGCTGTTTTGAAAACATTATCAGGCAGGGTGCAGCTAAGCACCATAGGGTGCCCACATTCCTTGGGAGCAGCCTCAGGGCTGGTTGACTCTCGTACCCCTCGGTAAGAAATGAAAGTTTTCTAGCTTTCGGTCTCCCGTTACTTCTGCTTGTTGCAAGTCTTCTGTTCTGTTGTTGTCAGCTTGGGAGCACTTGTATGGCCAGGAGGCAGCTCTGTTCCCAGCAGCAGAGCTAGGACGGAGATGGCAAGAATCCTAGGCAGGGCGAGGGGACCAGAGCATCTCCTGTGATTGTGCAGCTTGGCCGGCTTGGCGGAAACAGACCCAAGGTGGCTTTGTCAGGGCTGAGATGGGAGCCACATCTCCACGGCAGGCACCAGGACAGCCACCTCCTGGCTGTGAGGGGGTGTGCCCAGAGCCCTACCTCTTACCTCTCCCCACCCCCACCCTGCTGCCTCCCTGACCTCCTGTCTCCTTCCTTGCAGATGATCCCTCCAGACCAGGAGCTGCTGGTGTGGTACGGGAACTCGCACAACACCTTCCTGGGTATCCCTGGTGTGCCTGGGCTAGAGGAGGAGCAGAAAAAGAACAAGCATGGTAGGTATTCTCCATGGGGCCATGATGACAAAGGACCCATGGAACCCAGTGTGTGGGTGGTGGGGGAGCAGGAAGGCTCTTGGCCTCCAGGGACCCTGGCTCAACCTCCAGCACCACTGAGCACATGGAACCTTCTGCTGATGCCTTTGGAGCCACCACCGTGGTCCAGGAATGGGTGGAAGGCAATTCTCCTGTTTTCTGGCCAGAACAGACTAGGGGCAAATGGTGGTGGTGGTGGTACACCAGAGAGGCAGGATGAGCAAGGGGCCAGGCTGTGGGAGCCTGGATTGAGTTCCAGGCCTGCTGGGCAATCTTGAGAATGGCTCCGTGACTCAGTTTCCCTATCTTTAAGGGAAAGAGGTTGGGTAAGATGATCTCTAAGCTTCCTTCCAGCTCTGACACTCTGCCTTTTCCTGCCCTGTGTCTGGTGCCTGGCCTGGCACAGAGTAGGCGCTCAGTGTAAACCTTGCCAACACGTGTATTGGGGGACGCTGGTCATCATGCCAGAGATCATTTGCTTAAGACCTATTTTGTGCCAGGTATTGGGCTAAACCTTGTACGGGTATCGCCCCACTTGGATCCTGGGAACACCCTTCTGAAATTTGATTACCCTTAATTTTAGAGGATGAACTTGAGGTTCATGGATTATTGCTTACAGAGCCTTGCTTTGCAGCCGATGTTTACAATCAGTAATTTCTCTGATCCTTACAGCAGGCTTATGGAGGTGATGCTATTATTACCTCCATTTCAGGGGTGAAGAAGGTGAGGTGCAGTTCCTTGATCCGCAGGAGGCACTCAGGAAATATTTGGGGGATGAAAAAATGAAAGCCGTTTTCTGATGGGGGAGGGGTTGTAATAGTTACTTCTACTTATGGAAGGCGACTATGAAGCAGGCACTAACCATCCATGGGCTAAGGCAGGTAAAGTGTTCAGCACACAGTAACCTTCAATAGATGTCAGCTTTGTGTGATCATCTCCAGGAGTCGTGTAGAGTCCCTTGAGGTCGTAGTAGGCTCCCATTTTACAGATGAGAAAGTTGAGGTTGAGTGAGGCTAAGTCTCTAAGCCTCCGAGGTCTCACAGCATGGTCTGGAGTCCAGCCAGGGCCCTTGCTGCCGTTCCCATCACCCTGTCAGCGCTCCGCATCAGTTGCCTGGGAACCATCCGTTGATCAGAGGCGGATGGGACCCTGGGAGGATCGCATGCGGTGGGGGGGTGCCGGGGTGCCAGGCAGCAGCAGCGCGATTCTAACAGGGCTGCTCTCTCTCCCACCTTCCTGCCTACCCTTCGCCCCACTCTCCGCCCTCGTGGCCAGAGGACTTCCACCCCACAGACTCCGCGGCGGGCACTGCGGGCCGCATGCGCTGCGTCATATGCCACCGTGGTTTCAACTCGCGCAGCAACCTGCGCTCACACATGCGCATCCATACGCTGGACAAGCCCTTCGTGTGCCGCTTCTGCAACCGCCGCTTCAGCCAGTCATCCACGCTGCGCAACCACGTGCGCCTGCACACGGGCGAGCGCCCCTACAAGTGCCAAGTGTGCCAGAGCGCCTACTCGCAGCTGGCCGGCCTGCGCGCCCACCAGAAGAGCGCGCGCCACCGGCCCCCCAGCGCCGCGCTGCAGGCGCACTCGCCCGCCCTGCCCGCGCCGCACGCGCACGCGCCCGCGCTCGCCGCCGCCGCCGCCGCCGCCGCCGCCGCGCACCACCTGCCGGCCATGGTGCTGTGAGTGCGGCGCCTGCCGCGCGCCCGCCCGCGTGCGCCCCCGCCTCCCTGTGCTCGGCGCCGTGCTGCCTGGCCGCGCGCTCTCCGGCCTAGCCCTCAGGGCCGCGCGCGCCCCAGGAGTGACCCCCAGGCGTACACTCTTTGCCCGATTTCGCCGATGAGGACACCGGGAATGACGTTTTCTTTCCCGGGCCACCCAGATGGTTGCAGTTGCTCGCCTCTTTTTGGGGTCCCCTTAACCAGCCTAACCTCCGAGCCCCCCTCCTGCTGTCGAGATGGCCGCCCAAGTTTGCGGCCTTGGGGCCCTTGGGGGCGGCAGGAGAGGGGACTGGAAGTCAGAGCACCCTCCACTGCGAAGGAGACCGCCACCTCCCTGACGGGGAGCTGCGTGTTGGGAATGGAGAGCGACCTCGCTGCCCCCGGGTGGCTTGGCGTGCGCGCCCAGCTGTCTCCTCCTCCCGTCTTTTGGAACTGGTGTCCTGCACAGACACGAACTTGGGGGCTGACGGGGCTCTGGGGCAGCCTGAAGAGGCCCGGGAAAACCTGTGCTGCCCTGTGGGGCGGGGCGTGGGGCTTCTCTCCTTCAGGCCACCTTCCTCCCCGCTCCCAACCCGGCTCCCTGGGGCTGCTTGAGGCACGAATACTTCGCAGTGGTGAGAATGAAGGCAAAACGGGAATCCACTGTGGGACCCCAGGCAAGGCCTTGCCCCTCTTTGGGCCTCAGTTTCCCCTTTCCCCATCTGCAAAAGAGAGAATTGGACCTAGGCCTCCTCCCCTTGGGCTCTGACATCATGCTTGGGAAGGGGAAATTTCCCTGCGTGTCCACGCCACGCTCCACAAGAGGAGGGCGAGACTGGCTCGTCGGCCGGGAAAGCACTTCCGGGCTGTGCGCGATTGGGGGGCAGGGCGTTCCGCCCCGCTCTCCTACGCTCTCCTTGCTCCTTTCCAAGTTTCTCCAAGCTCCAGCCCTGGGCGCCCTCTGGTGTCATCTCTCCCACCTTGCAGTTCCGTAGGGCGTTTTGTAAGCTAAAGAAACTATAATAATATTAAAAGTATAAAATGTATAGAGTTTTCAAGAAACTGTGTTCTGCTTCCAGAAAATGGTCACTTTAACTTTGTAAATATTTATCTGAAATGATATTTACAAAACTGTGATATATATTATTTGATTATATATGTATAACTGTAAATACATTTGTACCTTTCTTGTATTCTAAAATAAAAATTACTTGGACCATTTATCACTTAGAATCTGAATGGGTCGACACTTTTGTCTATATGGAAAGGAAACGTGGGAAGTGCCTAGAAGCCGGAGAGAGGGCAGGAGGGGTTGTTCCGCTTACAGGTTGTGCCATCTGTAAGGACCGTTCTTTCTGTCACAACTTGGGTGTCAGCTCCCAAAGAGATGGCCACGGAGCAAAGCAACCAGAAACCTCAGAAGAGGCTGGGCTGATTCCTTTTGCTTTCTAGCTGACTCTCAAATATCAGCATCCCTCTTTGTCACAGCACCCCCAAATTTTTACTTACTTTTTTTCTCATTTTCATGGGCAGCTTGAAGGAATTCAAGCAGCCAGTGGGGGCAGGATAAGATGGCCACCATGTGCCCTTAGAATTTCCAAAGCCTAGAATTTCCAAATGCTCTGGGCACCCATTTTAGACCCTCCTTGAGGAGGATCAAAGAGCAGTGGGGCATCAATGCAGGCCCTGGCTCCTGCCTCCAGGAGGCGGTATCACACTGGGGAGTGTGACTTCACACCTGTGCTCCAGCACATGCCGGCTTTGAGGGTGTCCCCCATCCAGCCCACTGGCGACCTCAGGCACACCTGTCCCTACATCCTCACCTGTGCACACACACCTGCAGACATTGGAGTGTACACTTGAACACACAGGCCATCTCCTTTGGAGTTTCAGGTGTGTACTCCCAAAGACCTCTGTACTTTGAGAGACTGGTCCTGCACCTTGACAGGTGAGGGCATGGGCACAGATGTACAGCAAATGTGTCCATTTGCAGGTCCCATCTGGGGTTTCCTTCCTAGGGCCCGTGGAAGAAGTCACCCTTGGTACTCCTCCCCCTCCTCCCGTCACAAACCTTGCCTCTCCTTCGATACCTCACCACTAGGTTTCTGATGCCTCTGGTAGCCCCTGGTATTACCCTTCCCCCAGTGCAGCCCCTACCCAGACCTCTTGTGCCCATGACCAAAGCTATCTGTCCTGAAACCCAATACCCTCCTGGCCCACATGCCATGCCTCCTAGCCAGTAATGCTGCATTCCTAAAGAAGGGTCTGCAGAGAACTCGGGTGGCCCGTGATAAAACTCTAAATTGCTCTCCATCGGTAATTCTGTTCTGTGAAGTCCCAGCTAAGATCACAGGGGCCACAACCCAGTCTCCAGAACCCATCTGGTGGCAGCAGGCTGTAAATGCAGACTAGAATGTACCTGATAAGCCTGCTGCTGCCGACCGGCTCCTATGGAGGTGCCCCACCCCCTCGCTGGAGATACAAGGATGAGCAGGTAGGAACCGTGGTCCCGAAGAATTTGCTATACTCACAATTCCCTAGAAACGAGAGGCACAACGCACCACGCAGGGCCACACAGGGAAGAACTAGGGTCAGTCAGGAGGCCGAGGGAGCAAAGGGAAAATGTGGGAAAGAACCTTTACTACGGTTTCCATGGGAAGAAGTGGGCAGGTGGGGTGGGCAGGTTTGGGATTGGCTAGTTTGAATTTCAGTGGGCTTTGACGCATTGGCGCTGTCCCTAGCTTTCCGGTACCTGGCCCTGGGGGGATTAGGGCAGGTGGATAGTTGTCCAGATTGTGAGGCTGAAGGTTATTGCAGATAAGGTGTTAAGGGAAGGCTTCTTGGAGAAGGTGATATTTGAGAAGGTGATATTTGATCAGAGTAAAAAGCAGCAACCCGCCACACAAGGACCTGGGAGAAGAGAATTCCATGCAGAGCGTGCCAAAAAGCGCACAGATCCTGGGGTGGTGATGAAGTTGGTGTGTGTGGAACCAGGAGAAGACCAGCGCTTCTGGCAGCAGCGTAATGAGTAAGGACCAGGTTAGGAGGTGAGTGAGGTCAGAGTCGGGTTGGGGCTGCAATGATGAGTTTGGATTTTATTCTTAATGTAAAGGAAAGCTGCCGGAAGCCTTCTAAGTAGGAAAGTGGTTTAAATTGATCTGTTTTTAAAAGCTCCCTCCGGCTACTATATGGAGATTGGATGGTAGGAGGAGCAAACACAGAATTAAGGAGACAAGCGAGGAGGTGATGTCTAAGGTTGACTGACTTGGGGTGGTGGCCCTGGGATGCACAGATGGGGAGGTAGATGGATATGGGGGAATCTGTGAATGTTAGACATGATCAGCCACTAAGAACACTTACGTAGTTAGAACTCGCACTCAGACTTCGGGTCCCCACCTTTGTAGAACCTCACTGCCTAAATCTGGGCTCAGGAATCTCTGTTTCTAACAAGCCCCTCCTGGATGTGCTCTCTGTTTCCAGGTGCCCACTCGTCTCCGTGGCGTGAAGAGGCAAGTGTGATGCAGAGAGGGGAGCACTGGCAGGGAGTCTGGAGTCTTGAGTTCTAGTCCCAGCTGCAGGTCTGTTGTTGGGACTCAGTAACCCCAAACAACTGTCTTGGATACCAGTGCCTACCTCCAAAATGGGTTGACTGCGAGAACTAAGTAACATAATGTTTGTACAGCACTTAGCAAAGGACCAGGACCTCCAGAAGTGTTGATGAAGGGTGCAGGCTCTGGGGTAAAGCAGGTTAGGTGGCAGAAATACTGGCCCTGCCACCAGTTGCTATGGGAACTCTAGTCCATTTCGGGCCTTTATTTCTCCCTCTATAAAAAAGTATCTGCAAGGGACTGAATGTTTGTGTCCCTCCCACCCCTGATTCATGTTGAAATCTTAACCCCCAAGGTGATGGTTTTAGGAGGTGGGGGCTTTTGGGAGGTGCTTAGGTCATAAGGGTGGAGCCCTCATGAATGTGATTAGTGCCCTTATAAAAGAGACCCCTGAGAGCTCCCTCATCCCACCCCTTACACCGTGCCAGGTCACAGTGAGAAGATGGCCATCTGTGAACCAGGAAGTGAGCCCTCACCAGACACCGAATCTCCCAGTGCCTTGATCTGGGACTTTCCAGCTTCCAAAATGGTGAGAAATAAATTTCTGTTGTTTATAGGCCACACAGACCTATGGTATTTTGTTATATCAGCCCAAATAGACTAAAAGAGTATCCATAGTTCCATTGTGACAGGCTCCGTAAAGTGAGTGCTGTGAGAAGGGAGGGGGTACATCCATCTCTCCCAGGGTGAAACTGGATGATGTGAAGACTATCCCATTCTTGGTCTAGGGACATTCCCAGCTGGGCTACACCGACTCAAAGAACCCCACCGCCCTCTTATGGCCAAGGCCAGAATCAATAGATGGACCCTTCTTACACTTTCTTGGCTGCTCACACTTTCCATTCAGGGCAGAGGGCCAGTGTCTGACCTGCCCACTTACCTGATGACCTATGGGGCACTAGAATTGGTATCAACTGCTGCCTCTCAGGGTTGGCTTTCTTGACAAGTGTAGACATGAGCTTTATTTAGGTGGAAAAAATGCTGTCTTTTTTGGAGATTTATCAAACAATTGATCTGATGGTTCTTCAGGAGGCAGCGAACCTGATTCTGTGAACAGTGTGTGGGACTGATGCAACTTGTTTCATTTAATCGTCTTTAGAGTCCATGTGCATGAAGAATTATCATGTCCAATTCCTTGAGGTTGAAACTCAGATTGTTCTCAATGTCATACACCATGTAGGGCAAGGGTGAGGGAGAGGGTAGTGGGGGCTGGGAGAAGGGACGAGGTAAACAGTCCCATAAAACAGAACATGGAGATACAGCCACACGTACGTCTATCTGTCCATGACCGAATCCTTAGAACAACAGCTCTGGACACACACAGAGCGCTCAATTTACTGTATGAGTAAATATAAGCAAAGATCTTTGTGTTGTGTGTGCACTTGCCTTTCCTATCAAATACACCTGCCTTGCACGGTTTGAATGTTTTCTAGATGGTTTCTTGTTTTTACAAAAGAAATGTTTGAGTAAATCAGCTCATTCATAAGTTTTTATGAAAGAACCAAACCAGCGCCCCGAGGGCTGTTTGGGGGTATAGGTGGTGGTTGGTGCTGAACCGGCACCCACGGGGCGGCTGTAATGTAGTAGAATTGGCGGTACCAGCAAGAGCAAGAAAAAGGGGCTCTTCTTTCTGTCCAAATGGTGTTTACTGTAGCTCCCACCACCCGATCCTACTGAGCTGGCTCATACAAAAACATCAGATTTTAGCAGCTTAGAGCTGGAAGGAAACTCAGAGGCCCATTTCTCAGTTATCTCTAATTCTGGTAAACAATAAATGAGACGATGAGTACGAGACAGTTTTGGTAAAAAGTCAAACATTATGCAACATGAGATTTTATTCCACAGGGACCGACTTCCCCGTAGTAAAAATGGCAATTCCGCTTCTTCCTTCCCTTCATGTTAACCTAATGGTTGCCAATAGTCATCATGGCTGCCAGATTGTGAGTTCCCATTGGCGGCTGCTCTGAGGCCCCGCCCCACCCCGCCCCTCCCAGCGATAGTCGGGAAATGCGGAGCCGGAAATCGCGTCTCTCGGCCGGACTGCGCCTGCGCAAGTCATTTGGCGCCAAGATGGCGATGGAGATGAGGCTTCCCGTTGCTCGTAAGCCTCTTAGCGAAAGCCTGGGCCGCGAGACTAAGAAACACTTGGTGGTGCCGGGGGACACGATCACCACGGACACGGGCTTCATGCGGTACGTGGGGACCTGGGACTCGGGGCCATAAGGGTCAGATGCAGGGCTTTGCACGTGGCCTGCTGGCCGAAACCTGGGCCTCTCTCCTTGCGTGAAAACGCCCGCGGGTCCCAGGACACATCTCTTGAGCATCCCAGTTGCCGGGTTTCTGAGGCCTCGGGCTTCTACTTCCTGCGTCTTGTGTGTCACCGTCTGCGTTTGTCTCAGCCTCTTAAAACCCTCCTCTCCCGACCTCTGGTGGCCGTAATTCTTGGGTCCTCTACCTGAGGCCCAATTCTCTCGCCTTCCTCGTTGGAGATCTGGAAAACTGCGGAAGGTTAGGAGCCCGGGCCTCTTAATGGGGACGGTGGGCGTTCCTGACATGGCTTCCTCCAGGTGCACGGTTTTGTAACCAGTAATTGTTTGGGCTTAGGGCAAACAAATATATTGTGCTCCATGCAGCCAGATATACAACTTTGAGTGCAGTACAATAGGTTGTAGTTAAAGGGCAGGCCCTTAAGTCAGACAATGTGGGTTCCAGTCCTGCTGCCATCACATATGAATTGTATTACCTCTCCAAGATCAGTTTCCTCATCTGGAAAATAGTGATAATAACTAACTATTTGATAGGGTAGTGAGGATTAAATGAGATAATCATTAAGAAAAAGAAGCAAACCTCACCATTTTATCACTATTGTAGGTAAACACAAGTGGTATTTCAGCCTTTTTGGAGGGAGGTACACGTGTACATATTAGAAGGGTTACCGTTTACAAAATTGCCCTTTAAGCTTTTAGTTTCAGGTTACTGGATCCTAGAAAATCTTAAGATTCAGTCCTTCATTCTTGCATTCAACATACAGTATGCGTGGTTGGGGTACAGCAGTGAACAAAGTGGAAATCACTGTTCTGGTGGAGTTTATATATATCTCCCAGGGAGAAACAGATAAACAACAAGCACAGCAAACAAATAAGTTATTCAGAATGTTTGGTGATAAATGCATTGGAAAAAAATTTAAAAAGTTGAGCAGGATAAGTGGGATGTGGTTGGGAATATGGTGGGGGTGGTGGCAGCGGGGTGACTTTTTATTTTTTATTTCATTATTTTGGCTGCTGAAAGATAATTTATTACAGACTAGGCAATAATCTGTAGCAATGACACATACAATAATTAACAGCAAAGATGCTTAAGTTTTTTTGTTTTACGTAATGGCTAGTACAGCTGTGGACAATTTAAATGGGAGACAATTTATTTTAAATGGGAGAGTTGAAGTGGGCCTGATGGAGAAAGTGACATTTGTGTAGACTTGAGTAAGATGAGGACAGTGTCCACGGAGCTCTCTAGGGAAGCAGTGTTCTAGGCAGAGCACCCGGCACAGAAGCCAGGCTCTAAGGCAGGAGGAGCCTGTCCCTTGAGGAATGCATTGTTCTCGACGGGAGAGGTCATCTCACGTGTTACCCTGGTATTCTTTGTGTCTTCCTCGTGCAACAGGGGCCATGGAACCTACATGGGGGAAGAGAAACTCATTGCATCTGTGGCTGGCTCTGTGGAGAGAGTAAACAAGTTGATCTGTGTGAAAGCTTTGAAAACCAGGTGAGAACAAGAGGTGTGTATTCTCTTTCTTGTGTCATCCATGGTGCGCAGCCAGTCTTTTTTGCCATGCCGCACTTCCCAGCCCGTCTGCCGTGTCATTCTGTAGGTCTGCAATTTGGAACATGGACTGATGACTCTAGATAAGTGTGGGCTTCAAAGGTTTCCCCACCTTAGCTGACCTCTCCAAGCCTTTGTTATCTCCTGTAAAATGCGGATAATATCATCCTCATTTTACATTAGAGTTTTCATTAGAATTCATTGAAAAGGTGCATGTAAGTACTTACCACAGGGCCTGCTACCTAGAAGGGCTCCCTTAAGATTAGCCCCAGAAAGGACGCCAGTGGGTTGGAACAGTGAGCGGAAGAGGCGGAGCAGATGCAGGCAGAGCTGAGGCGGCCGTCCACCTGCCTGGTAGCCGTGATGAGCATTTCGACTGCCACTTGTGTAATTCGGGAAGGCACTGGGGGTGGGGAGCAGAAGAGGGACATGAGCTGACTTCTGTTTTAATAAAATCACTCTGGTCGTTGTGGGGAGATTGAAGGGGGACAAGGGCCAGCTTACGGAGACAGATGAGGGGACTCTTCATCATCTGAAATGATAGTGGCTTGGACTAAGGAGTCAAGTAGAAGTGGAGAGTAGTGATGAATTCTGCGTATACAGGTGACTTCCGTATAACATGGTTGTGAGGTTCCTATAAAATGCCGCGTTACGCGAATCCGTGTTATACAAAACAAAGAACTAGTACAAAAAAGGGGGTTAGGTTCCAAAAATTAAAAAACATACTATATTTTTATAATTAAGAGAAATATCTTTATTAAAGCAATTTTCACCAAAGTATAACATCAATGTGTGTTAAGTAATGTTTTCTTCGTCATCACTACTAAGCACCATTAACCGAGGGTGATTTCTTTTTGACAAGATCTCTTCATCCTCTGAACTTAATACTCCATGAACAAAATGGATTTAAAATTCTAATACATTTTAAAATTCTGCAGTCAGATCTGATATGACATCCACGCTCGAATGAAAAATTTCAAAAGAGATACCTTTTGCTCTTAAAAGCTCTTATTATGCTCTGTGTTGTTCGGGGATTTCTCTGATTCTCGAACCGTGTTAGAGTGAAACCGTGTTCTAGGCTGCCGTGTTACACGGGGGTTACCTGTATTTTGTGTTCTGAGTGTTTTTATCATCAAAGGGTGTTGGATTTTGTACTTGGTATTTTCTATATATAGGACCATGGCTGTGAGTAGAGAGAGTTTTACTTCTTTCTTTCCAATCTTGATTTTTTGTGTATATTTTGAGGGTAGAGCCAGTAGGATCTGCTCCTGGACTTGTCCAGGCGGGGGAGGGGGGAGAAAGAGGAAGGGGGAAGCGAGAGATCAGTTTTGACTTGAGCAGTGGAAGGATGGAGTTGCCGTCCACTGCCATGGTGACCACTGGGAGGATCAGTTTGTGATGGGGGCGGGGGACTGGGAAGCGTTGTTACATTTGAAAATGCCTATTAATTGTGTAAATGGGAATGTTCGGTAGCCAGCAGTTGACTAGAGTCTGGAATTCAGGGGGTGGTACAGTCCTCAGTGGTATTTAAAGCGTTTAGTTTGGATGAGTTCACCAAAAGGTGGGTGTGGGCTGAACCGAGAAGAGGTCCAAAGACAGCCCTCAGCACGGAGCACTTGGCATTAGAATTGGGCTGAGGAGCCAGTACAGGGCCTGGTGTGGGCAGCCGGTGGGGTGGCGGAGATGCGAGTAGATTGCTCTGGGCGCTGTCCTGCCTCAGTCTCCTTTCTCCTCCCTCGGCTGATGCAGAACCCATCTGTGTTCCGGAACCCACCAGAAATACTCCAGACTTCTCATTGTCATGTGATTAACAAAATAGGTATTCAGGCTTAACGACTACTTGCAATAAAGGTGTGTTTAAGAATAGTTAGTGGAGACGAGACGTGTAGGAATGTTTGCAGTGATCGGCTCCTGAGATTGAGTCCGAGCAGCGTAGTGAAGTGAATGTACTAAACGTGTGTAATCGAGGCCCTCGCTCGTCCTGTGCCGTGGAAATCTCCAATGGCGCTTGGATTTGAAATCAAGTCTTCTCACTGAGGGATGACCTTTTGTTTTATCTTTCAGATATAATGGTGAAGTAGGAGACATTGTCGTGGGGCGAATCACAGAGGTAAAGTCGCGATCAGATTGATTTTTACAAAGTCAGAGCAAGCTGGTGATTTAACGAATGGGGTAGTCATTCCGTACGTAGTGAACAAAGCATTCATTGCATTTGGCGCTTGTGTGTGACCTTTGATGTAAAAGGTTGGCTTGCTATATTGGGGATTATTGGTCACTTATGATGTGAACTCTTGCCCCTGGAGTATGTGTCCAGGTGTGGAATTTCTGTTTGTAGGTTCAACAGAAGAGGTGGAAGGTGGAGACCAACTCTAGGCTGGATTCAGTCTTGCTTCTCTCATCCATGAACCTTCCTGGAGGAGAGCTGGTAAGGGGCTGCAGCTGGGACTTACTTATCATGTAAGGAGCTTGAATATTACTCAGAGGGAGGGAAGGCAGGAGGCGAACAGGAGCTGTGGGAAGGTCGAAGTGTTCTCTAGTTTCCTTGAGTGGCACAGGTTACCAACTGTACTGTTTTAATACTGTGGCTGGCTTCCGAGAGCTCAAGAGGAAGTGAATGAGAAAGAAGAGATGGAGAGAGAGCTTTTTGTAGGATCTGACTTACGTCATCATCTCTATGTTTCAGAGGAGAAGATCTGCAGAAGATGAGCTGGCAATGAGAGGCTTCTTGCAGGAAGGAGACCTTATCAGTGTATCCTATGCCTTGCGTTCCAGCATCTTGATGCTTCACGTGGAGCTGGGAAATGGGGCTGCAATGACCGTATTTTGCCGAGTATAACGCGTCCCTTTGTATAATGCGCACCCACGGTTTTGGCCAGAACCGTCAGAGAAACAGAATTAGTAGTACCCATGTATGATGCGCTTCGTTCTTTTTCCCTCACAAATTTGGGCAAAAAAGTGTGCCTTATACACGGTAAAAGTGGCAAAATACACGGTATGTGTCTCCGACAGGAGAAACGTACTCCTTACAGGGGCCTGAGTCCTAGGTCAAGTGTCAAGGGCTCTGCTGCAGCCTTTCTCCATCTCCTTAACCCAGGCTGATTCTCCAGCTCTTGTTCAGACCTGCTGGTGCTAAGTCATTTCTTTGGGTCTTGTGACTTATGGTGGCCTGGGCTTTAAGCCAGACTCCAGTTTTTTTAATGATGTTAACTTTTATCCCAGGAAGTAGAAAACGTGTTGTTCTTATCACGCTATTCATGACAAGCATGGGGGAGAGGTTAGTTACAGTGATGTCCTCCAGGTCCAAGACTGCCCAGCAGGGCTCTCGGGGGGTCGGAGAGGTGAGGCCGGGGACACCAGGGAGGCAGATGACGTGAAGGTGTTTGTTCCTTCATCACCTGGCCAGGCTGAGGTGCAGGCCGTGTTCTCTGATGGAGCTGTCTCCCTGCACACGAGGAGTCTAAAATACGGAAAGGTAAGTTGGGCTCTTGGCTGTTCCTGTTTGCTGACCGAGACTTCAAATCCATTTCTGAATCCCCAGAGCTCTCTGGAATTCTGACCTGAAGAACCCCAGAAGTTAAGTGTTATAGGCTGGCATCCCACGAACGGATGGGTCCACGTGGTCATGGGCCAGTAGCATTGGAATGGACGGCAACTTTTATCCTTTCTCTACTGAGAAGACTGTTCTGGCCGGTGTCCCTATGACCCTGTACCCCAGCTGCGTGCTCCCTTCCAGCGGGCACTGCAGGTTCGCATTGAGGCCAGGGCTGAGAGGCAGTCCTCGGAACAAAGGGAGGTTGTGGCTGATGAAACAGGACAGTCTCAGCCCTTAGACAAATGTCCAATCAATAACGGACATTGCTAGGAAAGACCAGTCTGTCCCTTGAGGCTTTCAATACAATTTCACTGCTTTTCTTGTATGAGGTTACATTATTGAGGCTGTTTTTTAAATGACGGCATACTTCCCAAAACACATGATGACTTATTAGGCTCTTGGCTTTATCCGAATGAACCTTTTCATTTTCTGAGTGGAACAAAAACCTTCCCTCACTAGAGTAGCTACAGCCAACATATTCACGTCCTTGAAGCAGTAAGTGGACAGCTGTGCTGTGTGCTGGCCTTTGGGGCCGCTGGGGTGCTGCAGACCCTCCCTCGGCTGGAGGTGGAATTGGAGCGTCCTGCCAGAACCACGGGTGGGTTTGCACCCAGCCCTTGGCCAGTCCGCTTGCCCAGTGGCACACATCTGGGCAAGATAGGTGGTTGGGGTCAAGGCGGGGCAGAACAGTGATCCTTGGTCTGCAAGAGGCTCGAGCCCAGGTCCTCGTTGGCTCCAGGCCTGGGTCAGGATGGAATGCTAATAATTGCAAAGGAAATGGTAGAGAAGGATGTTGAAAGTCACCTCTTTGGGGACATAACAACTTGTGCATATAGAAGTGTTCTCTGAATAATTGCTATGCATGTGCAGATGGGTGTCCAGCAGTAACAGGAAGGGCCCCGATTCTGATATAACTAGGGCACATTCTGTAACCTGCTTTTCATTCACCTCACTGATGATCCAACTATTTCTTTAGCTAGGTCAGGGTGTTTTGGTCCAGGTCTCCCCCTCCCTGGTGAAACGGCAGAAGACTCATTTCCATGACTTGCCTTGTGGTGCCTCAGTGATTCTGGGTAACAATGGCTTCATCTGGGTCTACCCCACCCCTGAGCACAAGGAAGAGGATGCAGGGGGCTTCACTGCAAACCTGGAGGTGAGTAAAGACCGCTGTCCTAGTGGGGGAGCGGGCATGCGGCCTCCCCTTGCTTCTGGGGTGGGTGGAGCGTGCTGTCTTTTTAACTATCGATTGCTGTGGTCTGAGTTAGTTTGAATTTCTTTTTCTGTTGTTTGTTTTAACTTTTATGAAATATATATACAAAAAGGAATATATTATGTTTATGTTTTAAAGAATAATAAAATTACTAGCCATGTCCTCACAACCAGGCTTAAGAAACAAACAGTAACTCGAAGTCCCCAATTACATTCTCCTTACTTACTTCCAGATAAAAAGCATTCCGTTTTTAGAAGTCATCACAAACGTTTCTATACTTTTTAATTTTGTATTTCTGATATTTATATAAATTAAATCCTATTGTAGGTTTTCTGCTGAATTTTAATTTTACTTTTTCAGTTACAGTTGACATTCAATATTACATTAGTTTCAGGTATACAGCGTAGTGGTTAGACATTATATATGACGTACAAAATGATGCCCTGATAAGTCTGGTACCCTCCTGCCACCATACGTCCTTACTACAATATTCCTGAGTCTATTCCCTTTACATCCCGCGACTGTTTTTTAACTGCCAGTTTGTACTTCGTAATCTTTGAGTTAGTCTGAATTTCCACTGAAGTGTTTCATGAACATTGTAGTGCCCTCTTGTCTGAGGAGATGAAGTCAGTGACCGATGGCAGTTGTGGGTAGTAGCTGAAGAAGCCACCCTTTTTTTTTAATTTATTGGGGTGACAATTGTTAGTAAAATTACATAGATTTCAGGTGTACAATTCTGTTTCACATCATCTATAAATCCCATTGTGTGTTCACCACCCAGAGTCAGTTCTCCTTCCATCATCATATATTTGATCCCCCTTACCCTCATCTCCCATCCCCCAACCCCCTTACCCTCTGGTAACCACTAAACTATTGTCTGTATCCATGAGTTTTGTTTTGTTTGTTTGTTTGTTTTTTTGTTTCCTTAGACGTTTATCATTTCTATCCCTCACACTGTGGACCCCCCGCCTCCCATCCACTATCTCTCTGACATGGCACCGAGCCATCCCATTTCCACTATCTCCACTCCCAATGCTGTACTCCGCCTCTTGTAAATGTATACAAACCTATATATACATATATATATAAAATTATAGTTGGCATTCATTATTGTTCAGCTTCAGGTGTACAGTGCAGTGATCAGGCATCTACATCATCCCTGAGGTGGTCTCCCAAATGGGACACGTGTCTATCGGATACCCTACAAAAACTTTACAACATTATTGATTACGTTCCCCAGATTAATTTTCAAACCCCGTGGCCATCTTGTGGTTACTGATTGTTTTCTAATCCCCTCACCTTCCCTCTTACCCCCACCCCCCCCGCCCATCTAGCAACCCTCAGTTTTTCCTCTTTGTCTCCAAAACTGTTTCTGATTAGTTCATTCACTTATTCTTTTCTTTAGATTCCACATATAAGTGAGATCATATGGTACTTATCTTTGTCTGACTTATTTCACTTAACATAATGTCTCTAGGTCCATCCATGTTGTTGCAAATGGTAGGATTTCTTTCTTCTTTATGGCAAGAAGCCACCCTTTTAATCTCCCTTGGAGTCAGCTGTATGGTTTGGAGTCCCAGAGTGATGCTAAGTATAAACGATTTCTGTGGTTTGTATGACTGTTCGCTTAGTTAGCCCTGTTTACGTTTCCCTCTTTTTTGCGTCCCCTGTAGCCGGTGTCCCTTGCTGATCGAGAGGTGATCTCCCCGCCTTCGGAACTGCATCGTGTCCCTCGTAACTCAGAGGATGATGCTGTACGACACCAGCATCCTGTATTGCTACGAGGCATCTCTGCCGCATCAGGTACTCCGCTCAGGGCGTCCCTTTTCCTCAGAGCGATGAGCAGGTAGCACGCATTTATTGATTGGCTCCCGTGTTTTCCCAATGGAGGCAGGCTCGTCGCCCAGATACCTTACCATGCCCGTTGGTACGGACTGATCTGGGGGACAGCTTAATGAGTGTCTGGTCGATCTTTCCCGAAAAGACTTCTAACATTCTCAATGTCTGGTGTCATTCTAAAGGTTTGAGGGGATAAAGTCCGAGTGGACTAGTGTTTGACAGCAGCCCTCTGGACTTCATTGTGCCCATTCTGATTTTAGCTCCTTTTTAGTGAATGCCACATCACGTCTTTGTGCTCGTCAGCTGCATGCTACAGAATTGCTAATTTGTTAAGCTGGTTCTAGCAGATGATTTGCTTAACCTCTGATAAATGAAAGGAATATGGAAGGTTTATGTTAACCATGCGTTTGGCTTTGCTTGATAGACTGCTATCGTTGGTTTCTTTTCTGAACAAATACCTTTTCCTTTTTCAGATTAAAGACATCTTAAAGCCTGAAATAATGGAGGAAATTGTGATGGAAACTCGCCAGAGACTTTTAGAACAGGAGGGATAAGGAGAAGCATCTGAAGAACAGGACTGTGTGTACCTGTCTGGAGTAATTCTTGAAAGTGAAGACCCTGATTTGTGGTCCTGTGTGGGGCTCAGCAAAGCCCTGGGACTGGGAGACTCATCACTGGACCTACGTCAGGTCGCCTCCAGCCCACAGACCTGCTTTCTTATGTTCAAAGGCAAAGCCTGAGAGAGGTGAATCGCACTGCTGGCCCCTGGGCCTGCCTGCAGATCCCGGCATTAGGGTTATTTGGGGTCTTTAAAAGCTCGCAGGGTTCCAGCTGAGTGGACTCCCTTCCTGGAATAATACGGCAAATCTTTTACTCTCCATCAATTCACAAGGCACAAGGCCCCGTGAAATTGCCCCTCTCAAAACATGGCCGCCCTGACCCCCAAATTGTCTGTTTTGGCTTCCATTCCCACCTCCTCTACAACACAAATACAACATTGAAGAATATAGTTGATAAACGTAACCCAGCAGTCAAATAGAAGAATAAAGGCAGCCAAGCAGCTTTCTGCTTGGCTGGGTCTTATTTCCCATTGCATGCTCCCTTGTCGGGATAGATACAACTATACCTACACTGGCTGCCTTAATCTGTCCTGCCTGTGAGGGTGATTTGTAAGAAGTTGAATTATTGGTAATAGAATGAATGTTTTGGGTGCTCTGATAAACATGAAATCAGAGTAGGAAAAATGGAGATGGGAAAAGAAAAGCTAGTGTTCTATAATTGAAGTAGTAATGCATTAACTTTTGAATAATTTCAGGTTGAAAGATAAAACCAAGCTGCTGAAGTTCTCACTGGGAATGCTAGAATTTGTATGCATTGGTTTTTTGTTGTTTTTTTTTTAAATTTTTTATTGGGGAATATTGGGAAACAACAGTGTGTTTCTCCAGGGCCCATCAGCTCCAAGTCGTTGTCCTTCAATCTAGTTGTGGAGGGTGCAGCTCAGCTCCAAGTCCAGTTGCCGTTTTCAGTCGTTAGTTGCAGGGGACGCAGCCCACCATCCCATGCGGGAATTGAACCGGCAACCTTGTTAAGAGCTTGCGCTCTAACCAATTGAGCCATCTGGCTGCCCCCCTATGCATTGGTTTTTGACGTCTAAAAAATGGTTTCGATTTTGGAAAACATTTTTTAATGGCACTCTGTGAAATGCAATTTTATTTCACATGTGAACCATTTTTTTTATATTTATAAATGTGGCGTTAACATTACTTTCTGTTCTGTGTTCTTTATAATTCTTGGGAGAAGAGTACAGTTGGTAGAGGGCTAAGCAGATAGAAATTCTGCCAGAGGCTCTAACCATTCTACCTGTGTCAGCTATAAAATTTAGGACAGTTTCAGTAGTAACGTTGAACCCTGCATTTGACAGTTTTGAAATGCAGCATGGCTTTTGTTAAATGGTATATTTTTAACGTTACTCAATAGACAATTTTTTACCTCATTCTTTTTCTGTCCCAAAGGTATCAGCTGTTTCGAGGATTTTGCAGACAACTGAATATTCTGTAGGCTGTGTTGCAACTTTAGACCTGCTCACCTGTCATATTTTTGACAACACGTGCCAGGCCGTATGCCTCATGAGAGAAGGGAATGGAAAAGGATGCCTGGGTCCCGGGTTTGGTTTGGTTTTCACCAGGGCCATGTGTAAATTTGTGGAAAGTTATCCTTCTCACCTGTTCTCTTCCCAAGCTGCTTACCCATGCTGTTCATTCAATATCTGCTGAATGGTATCCACTAAGGGGAAATAACAAAGGAAGGTCTGTAAGCACTTTTTAGTGATTATTTTTTGTGGCCCACTAGAGGGCGCCCTTGTTAAGTATTCCAGCCGATGGGAAAAAATGGAATCAACTGAATGGAATAAGGGCAGATCACACAGGTACTGAATCCCTTTAGCAACTTGATTGATTGCTTTGCTTTATAAAAGTGAGGATAACATTAGACTGAAACAAACTACTTTTAATAAAAAGAATATATGAACGTGAGGAATTCAACATTCGGAAACACTGAATTCTGTCAGGCATTTGTCGGGCTCTGGATTCTAGTTTTAAGTCCTTAAAAATATCCTTCTGCAGTGTTGTATGGGGAGTAAAAACGTATAGTACATCTCCAGAAATGGAGCCTGGGCTTGGGGGCTCACCTAAAATTAGAAAATGGGGGAAGTAGAAAATGGAGATTTGGGATAAGTGTTTAGATAAGTGCAGCTGGCCTCCAGACTGACTTTCAGGAAGCATAATTTCATCTTTAATTGTGGAAAACCAAACAAGATCTCATTTGACCCTTATGATAACCTTGTAAAGTTGGCATGTATGACCTGCCATTCGGAGAATTCAAGTGACTGGATTAATCCCATTAGCACCTGTGAGTGAGTGAGGACTAGGTTTCAGTTCTAGAGAGGTGTCAAAATGATCCTGCAGAGAGTGGGTCAGACTCACTGAGAAGGGATACAGGTCTAGGAATTTTATTTCCACCATTGAGACTGACACTTTGGATTGTTACTCATTTTGCTTATTGCCTGTTGCTCCCTCCATGTGTGCTCTGGGAGGACGAGTCCTGTCCCCTCCCCCCACTGTGTCCCAGCACCTAGGACAGTGCTTGCAACACGAGCTCAATAAATGCTTGTCGAATGAATTGTTCAGGAAATGTGTATTAGAGTTTCTGGCTGGATTGCCTGATTTTAATCTAAACTAGAGAATGAAGAATGAAGATGAGCAGGAAATGATTAAAACATGAATAAAAATAAAAAAGCAAGTCTCCAAAAAAAAAAAAAATTAGGGTGGTAAATCAGGATAAGACAATGGGTAAATAAAGGAACAAGGGCGTTGAAGTTTTCAGGGTGATATACAAGCCAGGACCAAGTTTATCGGCCAGACTTTTGTGAGAGCAAAGTTCAACCAGTTACCATCTGAATATAAATTCCAGTTCTGAATCTGGGCACAGATTTTCATGTGCTCACGTTCACTCCCTCCAGGTGACTATTTCTTCTTGAAGCCTACATAAAATCACACCATTTTCCAATCCAAAATACCTAAGTCAAGATAACAATGTACAAGATCTATAATACGGCTGTGGTTTCCCCCTAATATCATTAGCAACTTATGAAAAAATCAGTTGTCTAACATTACGCTGACTGTTATTTGATACTGAATGGTTATGGTGGAAAATCCATGGGCTTTGGATCAACACCAATCTGGACTCAAATCCTGACTTTCTAACATATTAGGTAAGTGACCTTGAGTTAGGTCGAGTTTCTGACTGTTTTCCCAGCTGTCTAATGGAGGATGGTATTACATGCCTCATTGGGCTACAGTGAGGATTAAATGAGATAATACAGTTTATGAAAAACAATTGCGTGGTGTAGAGGAGGCATTGTGATGAGTGATGAGTGATTCCCCTTAGAAACTCGTATATTCTTGTCAGGTAGGTGCACCGCTCTGGGGAGACGTGGAGAGTTAGGAATAGGGAAAAGGTGAATTTTAGTAGCAGAAGATGGGTTCTGACGGGGGTGGGTTTGTGTCCGCGTTATTGGCTAGCTCTGTAGGCCTTACACAACAATGGACATTTTCCCGGCCAACACAGGATGTTTTCAGGTAAATACATGTACACCTGTAAAATGAGGTTTAATTGTAAAGGTTCCGTTCAAAATCCATGATTGCGCCTGGCTCAGCCTCCGAGAGGTGCTTTAACAAATGCTGTTTCTCTAAAGAGAGGCTCCTGATGCCCCAAAGAAACAATGAATTCTTTAGCAATATGTCGGATGCTTTCCAGTCATTTATTTCTCGCTAGTTCTAACGTTTATGCTTCTTGGGAAGAGGTGGAAATTTGGGGTCAGGGAGTGGGCACCAAATACCTTGGTCTCCAGCGGCGAGCTAAATTTTCTCCCTTAAAAGAGGCTCAAGGAAGTAATCCAACTCCGGTTCTGAGAAAGTCCAATCCGCAGTTTTCCCCTTGCTTTGGCTCCTCGCGGGTCTTACCCGCGCAGTGGAGACATTGGCCAACCCTATGCAAGGCCGGCGAGAGTCCACCGGCTCCCAGGAGGGCGGGACCGAAGCTCAGGAACCGGGAGCAGAGGGTAAGACGTCTCGGTGCTCACGGACAGTGGCGCGCACCACCGGACCACAACTCCCGGCATGTCCTGTGGGCTACGCCGAAAGCAGTTGGCTGGGAGCTGTAGCCCTCCTGCCCTCATCAGCCAATAGGACTCAGGCGAGAGACCTGACCCGGATTCTCGGGGACCAATGGTAGTACAGGGGAGGCGGGTGCTGCCTCACTACTCACCTTGCACTCGGAAAGACCACATTTAAAAGGTCGTCTGGGGCCAGGTTCTGGCGGGCAGGCAGACTAAAGCGGGAAGGCCCGGCTGCGTCCCTAAAAGCGGTGTCAGGAGGGTCCCGGTCTTCGCGAGGCGCGCTGCGGACGTCGCCGGGGGCGGGACCAGGGGCGAGCCTGGCCTCGTTGTGGAGCGGCTCGTATCCATCATGGCGTCGCGGGGGTCGGTGTTCGTCCCTGAGCAGCGCTGGAGCCGGAGCCGGTTCCCGGGTCTTGCGGCTGAGGGAGCCCCTCCGTTGTCCACGGCCCCTAGCTGCGGGGGGAGGCTGGGTCCTGCGGCGAAGCTCGAGGGATGTGACTGCCTGGCGGCGGCGGCGACGTCCGGGGCCGGGGAGGGGTGTCTCGGGCAGAGACCCCCGGGCTCGGGGCAGCTGAGGCGGCCGGGCTCCTCCTCCCCCCTCCGCCGCCTCCCGCTTTCGGAGCCGCGAGAGCCCTTCGTCCCTTACAGCCCCGCCCCGGCTCTGGGACCCTGGGGGTGGTCTCTGTTTCCCCCAGACCTGGGACACCCGGTTTCCTGAGGCGTGAAGGAGCGTCGCCCCCGAGTAAAGTCAGCCGACCGTGCCGCGCCCCGGCAGCCTCCCTCTTACCTTCGAGCCGCCCCTCTCTCCGACTCCCGGCCCCAAGTTTGGCCTCGGAGCCCCCCATTCAAATCCCCTCCCTGCTGTCAAGTGGGCTCCCCTTCCCCCCAGGTTGCTCCGGGGAACCTCAAATGCCCTGACTTCTCCCAATGTCACCTACGGCCCCCCTGCTCTCAGCCCTGCCAAAACTTTAATGCAAAGGAAAAGTCTGGACTCGTTTCACAGGCCTTTAAAAAGCGGACTTAAAAGTTGCTGGCCATGCATTCCTTTTCGTCCGAGTCGAGGGCAAACTCGCGCTGAAGCCTGGGTGGACCCGTGTGCTTTTCCGGAGAGCAGGCTAAGAGGAGCAGGAGCGGCAGCTAGTTCGCAGGAGGAATTTGTCGGAAGATGAAGAAAGTAGGGGGTGGGTGACTTCCACAGGAAAAGTTCTGGAAAAGCATCCAAAGCCGATCAACATTTTCTTTATGTGGGGGAGTCAAAATGACTTGAGTATTACTGACCCTTTCACAGCACCCCCTGTGAACATTCCTGTTTAGGTTTTTCTCCTCGAAAGGAAAGAAATTGTTATTCAGCCAGTAAAAGACACGTAAAATCAAGAAACTTTTGGGTAGCTTTGCAATTACATTACTTCAAATTGCTAAACTGCCAAAACTAATCGGAACTCCTGTTTACATATGTCGGCCTAAAAACTGCTTCCTTCGGTTATGGAAGGTGTGTTTTTTGGGATTGACCTCAGTTACTGACTTGTGGAGATGCAGTGAATGTGAAATCCCACATAAACGTATATACAGTTGTCCTCCCAAGCTCGCTGATCATTCTGAAAGATCTTGAACCCTCTTCTGGAAAGGGGTGCCTATCCTTACTTTATGGGGCAACAGCCTGGAAAAGTTCTTGGGGACCAAAGAAGGCCAAGTTTGCCTGCCCTGCACTTTATCAAAGGAGCAGGGAAGAAGGAATCGGCAAGGCATGGGGGTCCACACTGCAATGTATTTGTGGAACATGGTGAGTGCTTTTCAAGCTTTCTGGTCACATTCTGCCTTCCGTGTTCAGCTCTAGGAATGCATAAGGAACTTGAGCAACAGCGCTTGTGTCGGTTCCTTCCAGGTCTTCTTAAAACTTCTGTTACTGTGGTTATCTCTTAGTTTCTTTGTAGAAGAAAAAGTTACTTGGTGACTTGCACGGCTTTATTCAATTTTTTTTGAATTGCTTATTTCTTGCCGGATTCCCCTTCTGACTGTTGACCTTGGACAAGCCATTTTACGACTCCAGTTTCCTGAGGGGTTGGACTTAAGTGATTTCCCCAGGATCCATAGTGCGTGATTCTGTTCTAACATGAGACATGGGCTCTTCCCCAGGCGCATGGATCCTCTACTACTTTATGCACAGAGAACCTTTATCATGTCCTTAAACTCCTAAAGCTTAAGAGCCAGAGATCCTAGTTGACACTAATATCCTTGACCGTTTCAATCATAAGAAAGATTTGAAAACACTCACTTTGCAGCTAAGTGGGAAAAATCAAGTGGGGAGGCAGCATTCCTCATGAATGAGGGTACCCCACCTGGAGATATTTTACCTTATGCAAGTGATACTCCTTTCCCCATGGATGGAGCTTTCCTCCTCTCTCCCCGTTTTAGATGACATTTGGGGCAAGAAAGGTCGTCTGACATTTTTATGAACATAGTTGGCACTTGAATTCTGACAGTGTGTGTTATACTATCACTTCCAGTAATTCTGTGTGAAGTTTTCAAGCTAACGGCCAACTTAGACCAACGTCTATACCAGCTGGCTGTGAACCAGTTAATTAGGGTTTCCTTTGTATTGTTGCAGCCTGACATTTTTCAGACTGGGTGCTTTATGTTAAAATATTGGTTGAGCCCGCCCACCCTATAAGCAAATGTAAGATGTGTGCAAGTGGCATATACTTTGAAATTCAGTCACAAATACCTCTTAACAGTGGTTGACTACAATAAACAAAGGTCTCTGTTCAGTGAACTGGCATTTGACAGTGGAGGTTTGACTTTCTTACAGAAAAATATTCACCTCATGTAAATAATCTGGGTACTTGGATTTTATTTTAAAACTTTAAAACTTTTAGTTGTATTTTAGCATTGGTTTTAGACAGGCAGTTACGGTAATGTGTTATGTTCTGGTGCTTCCCAAATTCAGCATTTATAAAGTGAATTATTTACATTTTTATCTATTAGGTTGGTGCAAAAGTAATTGCGGTTTAAAAGGTTAAAGAGGGGCCGGCTGGGTGGCTCAGGCAGTTAGAGCTCCATGCTCCTAACTCCGAAGGCTGCCAGTTCGATTCCCACATGGGCCAGTGGGCTCTCAACCACAAGGTTGCCAGTTCAATTCCTTGAATCCTGCAAGGGATGGTGGGCTCCGCCCCCTGCAACTAAGATTGAACACAGCACCTTGAGCTGAGCTGCCCTGAGCTCCCGGATGGCTCATTTGGTTGGAGCGCATCCTCTCAACCACAAGGTTGCCGGTTCGACTCCCGCAAGGGATGGTACTGGACTTGGAGCTGAGCTACGCCCTCCACAACTAAGATTGAAAGGACAACAACTTGACTTGGAAAAAAATGCTGGAAGTACACACTGTTCCTCAATAAAGTCCTGTTCCCCTTCCCCAATAAAATTTAAAAAAAAGGTTAAAGATAACTGCAAAAACCGCGATTACTTTTGCACCAACCTAATAGTTGTGCTCACAGAGGCTTAGATAGTAAAAATTAGTACAGACTTTCTGGAGAGCTCTGGCCAAACATACCAGAATTTAAAATGTGCATCCCAATGACCCAGTAATCTCACTTCTAGGAAACTGTCCTGGTATAGAATCATGTAGTCTCCTAGATGTCCCGATACCCCTCCGGCGGTCCAGGGTTAAAACTGTTTGCACATTAATGCAATACTAAGATGTTATTTGCACTTTTTGCACTAAGGTGTAGAAGTAATGCAGGTTGCATAGCATGAATCAGGGCTGTAGTCCATAACTATATTGGTAGCCATTGTATTCATGCCAGGTACTCATAGTAAAAAATAATAACACTAGTTTAAAAAATTTGGTTTTCACTTAAGAATGTGATTGATGAAGCAGCAAATATTGTTAATTTTATTAACTATTGACCCTTGTGTATATGTCTTTTTAATATATTCTGTGGGATGAAATGGGAAGTACTCATAAAGCATGTCTGTTGTGTACGGAGGTGTGATGGCCGTTTCCAGGAAGAGCACTGGGACAGTTGTGTGAGTTGCAAGCTGAACTAGCTGCTTTTCTCATGGATTATCATTTTTACTTGAAATTATGACGAAACTGCAAACCACAAATTATTGTTATTAACACTAAAAGATGTATAAAGGAGTCTTTCAAAGAAAACATTTAGTAGTATCTGTTGCCAATGATAAAATTTTAGCTTTCCAGTGAAAATTAGAATTTTGGAAAACTTGTATCTGCTACTATGATGCAGAGATTGGTGGTAATATTTACAAATGTGGTATTTTGATATCTTATAATGAAATGTATTCTTTGGAAGATCGACTTAATTCAGTGAGTCAATAGTTTCTAAATGATCAACATGATATGGAATCACACACAGGTAAAATATCCATTCAAGGTGCAAGATGGGCCGATGGCTTTTAATGTGACACAATACGAAAGATCATTGATACAGTTTTAGATTCTATATGACAACTAACTTTGAAGAAACTACCATTAAAAACAAAAAACCAAAAAACCAAAAAAAAATAAACTATCACTTACCAAGTTTTGGTGTAGCTTCAGAGAGGAATAACTACAATGACCTAAAAACAGGGTAAAACAATTATTTTCCAGTAATAATAAAAATGTTTAATTTTAAATGAACATTTAAATAGGGGACCTCAGTAATTTTTAAGAGTGTCAAAGACATCCTGAAATTTAAAAAGTTTGAGAACTGCTGCTATAGAAAGTATATCGGAAGGCACATGAGGATGTCTGTTGTTGGCATACTATAAGGTACTGACACCGAAAGATGTCCAGGTGGTGGGTAAGTGGAAAAAAGCAGTTTGGAGATCAGTCTGCTTGGTATGGCCTCCTATTTGTAAAATAAAAATTACCTGTTTATTTGTCCATGCACAGAAAAAAGTGTGGAAGGAATTAGACTGAAGTAGTTGTTATCTCGAGGAAATTGGGATTTAGGTGGAATAGGAGAAAACTTTCACATTTTACTTTGTATTTGTGATATTCCAGATTTCTTTCACAACAAATTTGTTATTTTGTAATACAAAAAACACAAAGATTTAAAAACGGAATATATGGCAGCCCAATCAAATAGTCACTTCTTTGCAGCACCTTTTTATGAACGAATTTGCTTAAGTCCTGTTTTACTGTAGACAAACTCTTCAATTTCTTTGGACCTTGGACATTCTTTTATAAGGGAACATGAACATGGTCTTACTTTGGGTTATAAATTGTTCTTGATCTTTCATAGGCTGATCTTTCTAGAGTTGGTTAATATCCATATAGGTTGGATTAAAAAAAAACTTGCAGTTGTAACTTCCAGTGTTGGACCAGACATGAATCTGGAAGCCAGGAGTAATGTTGGGTGGGGGCGGTGGTGAATCTGAAAGGAGTGGGCACGTAGCAGCTTTTGGCTGGATCACTCAGGGTCAGAGGGCTAGTCATCGGTAGGGCGAAGGAGGAAACCCTGATGTCATTTCATGTGCCATATGTTCCTTCCAAATTTTAGTGGGTTGACTAAGAAATTTCACATTTAGGAGAACTGGTAAAACAGGATTGAAAACATTCGCTAGGAAACCTCTTTTTCTTAGTGTTCCTTTCTTTCTTCAACAAGTGCTTGTTGAGCACACACTATGTACCTGGTAGTGTTTCAGTCGTTGGTGATACATTAGTGACCAAAAACATATTCCTGCCCTCCTAAAACTTAAATTCTGGTGGGAGGAGACAGACCATAAATAAGCTAAATAAGTAAAACATAGAGTATTTTAGGGGGTAGTAGGTGTTGAGGAGAAAAATAACATAGTACATGGGATAGGAAGTGTTGGGGGGGGTGGCTAGAGAGGCCCCACTGAGAAGGTGGCATTTGAGTAAAGACCTGAAGGAGGGAGGTGAGAGAATGAGCGATGGAAATAATGGGGTGAAAACATTTCAGGCGGAGAGAATCAGGGTGCAAAGGTTGCTTAGCATGTTCAAGGATAAGTCCAGAGTAGCTGGAGCAGAGCGAGCAAAAGGAGGTAAAGTGAAGGGGATGGAGGGGAAATGACTGGAGAAGAAGGGGCCTTGAGAGCCATTGCAAGGATTTCGCCCTTTACTCACGTAGTTTGGGGAGCCTTTGGAAAATTTTGAGGGAGGACTCATAGGACCTGATTTATGCTTTAATAAAATCTCTTTGGCTTCTGTGTTGTGAAGGAGAGCCAAGGAGGAAGCAGGGATTCCACTCGGGGCTGGTCGTGCTGGTCTAGATGAGAAGGATGGTGGCAGTGGTGAAGGGCTCAGATTCTGTGACATCTGAAGGCACAGCTGACTAGATTTGCACTTGGATTAGATGTGAAATGTGGCATGTGAGAGAGGTCAGAGTGACTTCAAGGTTATTGGACTGAATAACTGGAAAAATGGAGTTGCCTTTTACTGAAATGTAGACTAGAGGAGCAGGTTTGGGGAGGTGCGGGGGGCGGGGTGGGGAGAGCAAGAGCTTCTTTGGGGGCATGCTGCATTTAAGATTCCCATTAGGCATCTAGGTGGGTAAGTCAAGTATGCAGCTGAGTCTAGAAGCTGGAACTCAGGGAAGTGACGTGGGCTGGACTGAGCCTGCGAGGCACCAGGTTATGTAGGTGGCGGTTACAGCTGGGAGAACGGGTAATGTCCCCAAGGGAGACGTCTTCATGTATGTGTCGTGTATATTAAGGGGACATTCAGTAGTTTATGAAATTAAGGCTTTATATTTTTATATAGGATTAATTTGAATCTTTTTTGGGTGCGTACAATTCAAATTTTGCATGGGAATGATTTTAACTCATCTTTAAGTTTTAAATCCTGTTTCTCTGGATTTTTTTTCCTAAATCAAAAAGTTGCATATTTTACACAGACACACACACAGACACACTCTCACATACACACAGGAATATTACTCAGCAATAAAAAATAATGAAATGTTGCTGTTTGTGGCAACATGGATGGACCTAGAGGGCACTATGCTGAGTGAAATAGAGAAATACAAATACTGTGTGATTTCGCTTATATGTGGAATCTAAAAACAAAACAAACAACTCCCGGATTTATCCTGGTTTTGAATAGATTCAGCATAAACCACTGTACTTTCTATGTCTGCGATATCATGTTCATGGTTTTATTGGTGATTCTGCAACATCCTGAATTGCCAAGAATGTCTCTGGTGGATGTATAGATTTAAATATTTTTAAAGCCTTTTATATACCTTTTTTTGGGGTGTAGGGGGGATCAGTGGTGTCTACAGGATAGACATTCCTGTTTTTCAGTAGAGAAAGCTGTGGTTCTTGTTGGAAAAGTAGTGCTTTTAGGATTACATGGCTAATTCGTTGTGGAGCTGGGGTTGAAATCAAGTGTTTCTTGACAGCTTGAGTATCTCTTCTAGCGAGTACATTACCTTTTGAATATAGATGAATGCCTTTTGAAAATCGTCACGACATTGAAATGAGGGGGTTTAGATGTACAATTTATTTCATCAAATTTTATTTTTTTCACGATTTTGTGGAGCACATTTTTGATATTCTATTGACTATTCTCACCCTTTGGTGGTTGGGTATTTGGGGATGGTAAATGTGTTAACAAGCATACCTTATTTATGCTTTTATAATTTATAATTCAATTCTTAAATGAATTTAGTTTTGTAATTAAAAATTTTAAAGGCATAAATTTTCCTGCAAGCCTTGTGGCCACTTTTAAAATTTATTTTTAAGTTAAATTTAATCATTTTGAATAGATCATACATTTTCTGCTTTAAACTACAAGACTGCATTATAAATGTTCTGAGAAGCTTGCTTCCATCCCAGCACCTCTGTCCTTTTTATTCCACTACTGCCTCTGGGAAGCCAATTTTATTAGTTTCTTTTTTATCATTCCAGTGTTTCTGGTTTTCTTTTTGCAAATATAAGCACATATATATTTATTATATAAAAGATAGCATACAATATATACTGTTCTGTACTTTTCTTGTTTTTCACTCAGTATATCCTCAGGATCTCTCCATATTGGAATATAGATATTTTCCTGTTTCTCATGGCTGCATTGTATCCCATTATCTTGGAAGTATCATTGGTTTTTCAGCTCGTCCCCTATTTCTGGGCATTGGGTATTTCCAGTCTTTAGGTATTACACACAATGCTGCAAGAATAACCTTCTGTCTCTCATCTCAACTTGTGCAGGTGTAGCTGTGAGAGAGATTCCTGAGAGTGAGAGAGCTGGGCTAACGGGTCAGTGCATTAGCAGGTTAATAGTAGTAGATAGCTAGGTATTAATACAGATACTCTAATGGCAGGTGTTGCTCCCATACTCCCTTCCGTCAGGCTTGTACTAGTTTATACTCCCATCGCTAGTGCTGTGCACCAGAGTGCCTGTATCCACAAAGCCTAACAAGAGAATGTGTTGTCAAAATTTGGGACTTTTACCAAACTGATAAATAATAACTTAGTATGGTGTTAATTAGTAGCTCTCTTATGAGTGAGGTTGAGCGTTTTTAATGTGCGTAAGGGGTATCTTTATCTTTCTGGGAACCATCTCACCAGGTTCTTCGAGTGCCAGATACTTAAATAGGCAACTGTGCAATGCCAGGTTGGTTGCCCATGTAGCATCTGCTACCCTCGGCCCCTTTGCCCTGTGAATCTCAAGGAACAGCCCCATCCCAGGCTCCAGAGGAGCCCTGATTAGGTGGTTTGCAGCCCTGGCTCTACTTTAGAATCTCCTCAGGAGCTTACAAAGACTTGTGTCCAGGTTCCACCCCTAGAGGTTGATTTAACTGGTCTGAGGAGATGCCTGAGCCTCGGTTTTTTGTTTTGCTGTGTAATAATGGGAAACTTCATTCAAAAGGAAGATCGCAAGGGTGCAGGGACCTAGGGCAGAGGGGATGGACTGTTCCAACAGGGAGAGTGCTCTGACCTTAAGGTCTGCAAGTGTCTCCTTGTTTTGTTTCGTAGTTTGTTTTTAAATCTCCGGGTGATTCTGACAGGCAGCCAGGACTGAACATCACAGGGCTAAGCCAATCACAGGCATCTTACACCGACCCAGTGTGAGGGAAATCAAGGCCTTTTCTTGCCTGGTGTTGAGCGTGGGACAGTCTTTGCTTCTGGTACCAGCATAAGCCATGAGGGTAGCTGGCCTCAGGCTGGAGATGAAATGCTGGGGAGGGGTGGGGCAGGAGGATGGGGACTGTGGGGCTGCTGTCACCTCTGGACTTCCAATTAGGTGACATTATCCTTATTGTTTAAGCCATTTTGATTTGGGGTCACTATTACTTGTGCTACCAGTGTTTCCACTAAAAAAGTAATACTCATACATTTTAACCTGATCAGTCTTTGCCTCTTTCCATTTTTTGAAGAAAAATGACAGGTTCCATTGACTAATGATACTATAGTTCGTTGTATTTGTTTTGCTCTTTAGTTTTCATGCCACTTTCACACTTGATTATTTTGTAAAATTGGCAAAATCCTGTTTTATGCAGATATCCTTACCTCTCCCACCACAGTATACTGTTTATATCCCCAGGGTATATTGTTAGAGCTCCCCTGTGATAACATCACCTGTTAGAGGTAATACGCTATTTGTACTGCCTCAGAGACCCCCAGGTGGTGGTGTGGCCTGGCCCCTGCCTCTGCTAGGGGATGGGGCCTTCCTGCTGTTCCTAGGTCTCGCCTGTTCCTGCACATGGCACCTCGAGCTAAGCTCCGGGCTGTGTTTACAGACCACAGGACCTATGGTTTAAGGCGCTTTTACATTGCAGACTGCTTTGCCAGGAAGCCACGGGCAGGTTGTAAGCCAGGGAAGTGCCGGTGCTGGTTCTTGCTGCCCAAGGAGCAAAGACTGGTGAAAAACTAAGCTCACTTCCAGTGTCTTCCTTGAAGCCCGCTTCTGACAGCTATTTGCCTGACTGTTCAGGTAGCCTTGACCTCAGAACACCGTCCATTCTTGAGAAATGATGGTTGATTAGGAGGAAAATCAAAAAATAAGTCCCAGTGCAAAGACGCTCCTATCTCAAGATGCGTTCAGAACATTGCCTAAGAGGGAAAGAAATGTCGTATGAAAGTGTTTGTCTTTCAGTTGCCTTTCCTCACCGAGGCTGATGATAATAACAGGTAACATTTGGTTAGTGCTTTCTGTATTCAGTGCTTTCTCTATCCCATTATTTTTAATATAAAGTTATTTACTACAACAATTTCAAGTATTTTTAATAAGGAAAAACAGAACTAACAGTTGATCGTTATTAGCGTATCTGGAAGGTTTGTTTGAGGTCGTTGCTGGGATGAGGCCGTTTGTGTGGATGAACGTGAGCGCGTGGAAGTGTTAGAACGTGGTATTGTGAGCAGTAGTGACAGTGATTATGCCCCCCCCCCATTCAAAGCAAAATCTATTGTGTGCTGGATACAGTGTAAGGAAAATGTTTCTTTCTTAGAGAAATGTGTCTTTTTTGATGATTTAGGAGGCTTTCAAAAATGTAGCAGTGAAAATAGAGCTCTTGATATACAGAAAAGTGTATTTCTTATGGGATTTGTTAGCAATAAGCCAAGCCCACTGTGCAGCTTTATGTGACTTTGGCTCGGCCCTGACGTGTGACGTCTAATGAGTCGTACCGTCCTTGGTATTGTCTGATTCATGATCGTGCCCTTGTCAGTGAACTAAGGGCATAATGTTTTCAGATGTTTTTGAGGGCTTTTTAAGAAAACATTTAATTAAAATGTGGGTATAATGGAGAAAGCCTTCAGGAAAGACAATGAATATTATTTTTAAAATAACTACATTGTTTTTTATGAAAACAACATACATTTCTATGAATTATTTAATCAAGGAAGATTTGATTCAGAAATTAATTTGAGGTTCAAGCAACATGATCAGTGCTACTTTAATTCCTGTTCAACTTAAAATTAATCCTCTCCTCGTCAAGGTGATACATAAAGAAAATGGGGGTGTCCTAAGAGCAATTTTCAGGGTGCATTTGGGTTACAATGTTTCCAAATTATGAAGTCAGGATTACGGGATGGGTTTTATAAGTTGATGAAACCCTAGTGTGACTTTCTTTCTGTGCAAGTCTACCTGATTGCTGTGTAAGAATGTGTACTCATGACGTTGATGCGTCCAGGATTGGTAACTTAGACCCTTTAATTGAATTGTTTATTTGAATTGGCTTGTGGAAGAGTCATCAGTAAATTCATAGTGAATTGCGTAACTAATGGCCACAAACACACAGTCTGAAGAGCCCCGTCCTTGCCCTTGGGATGTCCTTGAATTGCCAGGCTGGAAAGGACCACTTCTCTGTGCGAGGAACAGATCTCCCAAGCTCAGCAGTTGGCTGCTCTGCCCAGAGAGCTTGTTGTGGGGCTGCCCAGCACCCACAGAAGCCACGGCGGATGCGAGGGGGACGGGGGAGAGCGGGAATACCAGTTACCCCGCTGGAGTGTCTGTTTTGGCCGAGACCTGTGGGTTACAACAGGAGAGGGGCAAGACCACACCTGTCCTCAGGCATTTACAACCCAGTATGGAGAAAAACAGGAGTGAGGTAAGAAAAGTACAGGGATCAGGGGAAGGACTGGTTATGAAGTGCATAATAAAATAATAAGCCAGGATAGAAAAAGAAAAATGTAGTGAAAGGATGAGGGCCTCGGGGAAGGCTGGTGGGTTCGTTGGAATTGCTGGTGCCACAGCTACTTGCTCCTGCGTAGCCCCAGTGCCGTGGGGTTGTGTCACGCCTGGCCCAGACCTTCTCTGGTGGGGAACCCTGTGCCCTTTCCAGACCAGTCGTCAAGAGGGAGGAACCCGGCCATTTGTCCCACAGTGCTCGTCCTTCATTGGGGTACAAGGCTCATTCCTCGGCCCCCTAAGGTTACAGTGTCATTTATATACGTTGACTGGTTGTCCCTGGTTTTGGCTGAACTGAAAGGATTCATGTGTGAAGAGCACTCGTACAGTTTCCTCCTTACCTTACGTGCACCAGCTGTGGTGGGTGTCCTTTAGAGGATGTCCGCTGATGGGACACACGTGGCTTTGCAGTCATTAAGCCCAGTGCAGTGTGCGCTCCTGACACACGGATGGATGACTGGATTGGAAACTGTTTCTCTCCTGGCTGGAAGGCAAGGCCCATGTCAACAAAAGGACTCCCATATCTTCTAAGTGCATTATGAAAACTGGAGGCAGTGACCTAATTTCACAGGTGATGGGTTGCATGTAAATAACCCATTTTAGACACCAGGTATTGTCACACATTCCCTGCCTGTTATAGCTGCTATTTGAGTGCTTTCTCAGTGCCGGGCTCTATGCAGAGCCCTTGATATATTATTTTTAAAAGTTACCAAATAATGCCAGAGCCTTCATTCTAAAATGCAATCTAAGTTTGGGTTCTGTAGCTTAAAACACTCTGGTAGTTCCCATTATGTAGAGAAACAGTCTCTATTTTTGAATCCTTAGCCCTACAAAATTTTTGAGCAAGCAAATCGTGTATATGTGTGTGTGTGTGTGTGTGTATATATATATATATATATATATAAATTTCCTGTAGAAGGAAAATAAAAATCAAACAAATAAATAATAAGCCCTCTATCCCTCCTTATTTCTCCTCTCTTCCCATCTGACATATATGACTTCTGGTAGGAAATTTTCCATTTCACTCCCAGAATGAGGGGAAAATGACTTTCACATTTAGGTTTCTCATTCCGAAGTTTTTTCCCCAGATTTCAGCCTGAATTCTTTTGATAACAGACCTCAACTCTTGTTCTCTGAAATGCATATGGGAAAATGTTTGTCAGTGTTGAAATGGGGTATTTTTGATCTTACGGAACTCCAGAATTGTCTGATTATTAACTTCCTACTTGTTTGATTGTAGTTAAAGTTCTGTTTTTAAAAGAGTAGAATGTATTCTCAGCAAACTGAAGACGAGATAAAGAAAGTGGACCTGGAAAAGTAAGGCTTGGCAGTGTGGTAGTATATTAAACCAAGCCTTCCAGAAACGAAAGTACACACTGTAGAATGAATAGGAGTTCTTTTGTCCCTTGACAATTTCCTGCTTCTGTGTCTGCCTCCTAATCAAGCAGGGAGGTAGGGGTGACGTTACAAGCCTGGTTTTCTCTGACTTCAGATCCCAGCTTACCACTCCCGGCAGTGTGATGGCGGCATTGACTCAGTAGGTTTCCTTGAACACGTCCTCTGTGCTGCACGCTGTGTTTGGTGCTGGCAGCACAGTAAGTCTTTCTCATCTTTCTGAGTCTCTGATTTCTGATTTGCAAGATGGGAATCATAGTACTTACTTTCATTGTACAACTGATTGTATAAGGAGAGAATTAAATGAGATAATGAATTAAAAATTGTCTAACAGTGCCTGCCGCTTGGTTTGCCCCTAACAAATAGTAAGTGTTGCTGCTCTTGTATATACTTCTAGAATAGTATACCTGTCAGTGATGAGGAGCAGGGCAAAAAGGACGAAAGCAGAGGAAGGTTAAGGAATAAACTTGAGGAGGAACACTGTTGTGGGAGCAGTTTGCCTGCCACAGGGTTGTACATGTTGGTAATTAAGGATTATCTGTAAAACCCATGGGTTACATCTGAACATATGATGACACTGCAGTACAACTCTTCAAGAATTTTTTTTTTTTAATTGGGGAATATTGGGGAACAGTATGTTTCTCCAGGGCCCATCAGCTCCAAGTCAAGTTGTTGTCCTTCAATCTAGTTGTGGAGGGCGCAGCTCAGCTCCAAGTCCAGTCGCTATTTTCAATCTAGTGGGCAGGGGCCCAGCCCACCATCCCTTGCGGGGATTGAACCGGCAACCTTGTTGAGAGCTTGCACTCTAACCAACTGAGCCATCCGGCCGCACCATCTTCAAGAAAATTCTTGAGAAAATTCCTGTTTGAGCTGTAAACCCTTTCATGGAAAGGTATTTCCTATTGGAGGATGTGAGCTGTAGAGACCTTTCCATCCCGGCCACAGGAGATCAGCACTTCTGAGGAGTTTCCCTGAGGATTCTCTCGCTTGCTGTCTGGGCCTTCGGGCCATTCTTGCTGTGGGAGGCAGCGTCCTTTGGCCAGACAGCTGCTCTTCTTTCCCTCCTGTGATTGACTGTTTCTTCAGGACAAAGTTATCTCATCTTTAAATCTACTGCTTCTTGGTTAGCACACTTCATTTTTTCGGCTCTTCTCAAAGTCTGCATAGGTTTTTTTTATGATTTTGTATGGGAAATGGATTCGTGAAGCACAGTTTGCTGTGTGATACAGTGTGGTTAGTTTGCAAGAGGTAAGCTCTGAGGTTTGTAAGGGTGTGTGGCCATCACCCCAACCTAGAATTACACAGGAAAGCAAACTTTTCATTTTCCCTGGTCAGAAGAATTCACTGTATGGACAAGCCTAAGGCATTTACTGGGCTACCGGAGTAGGTCCTTTTTTTTTTTCTTCTTTTTTTTCTTTATTGGGTTGTGACGGATAATTCTCCTCATGACTTTCTGGGAATCTGTCAATTTAAAGGAATTTATTATGCTGTGCCGGTTGTTTGGAGATTGGTTTTCCAGGCCCTTGCTTTCAGTCTCTTCTCATAGGTCATTTAGCTGAGGTACTTTTCACCAGCGTCTTCACTAGCCATAGGATGAAGAGAACAGGCACATTTCTTTGAGGCACTTTCCATGTAGGAGCATTTTTTGACTCATAGTTCTTACCTTCGTGTTTAATTATGTAGTGAAACTGGGCTGACCCAAATGTCTTTGGAGAATTTTTTCAGTTCAAAATAATTTCTTTTATTTATTTTATTATTTCATTCTCTTTTGTTACTGTGCTAGTGCTGATTTAGTAGGAAAAGATACAGAATAAACTGTAAATAAAACTTAGATTTGTGGAACCACCACCGACCACAACAGGATACAAAATCGTTCCAGAATCCCAATAACCTTCCTCATGCTATTATCCCTTTGCAGTCACACCCTTTGTACCCCTGTCCCCTGGCAGTCATGATCTGCTCTCATCGTTACATTTTGTCTTTTTGAGAATGTCACTAAATGGAACCATCTAGTATTTAACTTTTTAAGACTGGCTTTTTTCAGTGAGCATCACATCTTTGAGGTCCATCCAGGTGCTGCATCTGACAAGTTTGTTCCTTTGTGTTGCTGAGTAGTATTCAGTTGTATGGATATTGTTTTAAGTTGTTTATTCATTTGTCTATTGAAGGACATTGGGATGTTTCCAGTTATTGATGATGATAGAGTTGTTATAAACCTTTGCATATAGTCTTGTGTGAACATAAATTTCAATTCACTAAGCATGTTAGTTTCCTATGGCTACTGTAACAGATTACCACAAACTGGGTGGCTTAGAACAATGGAAATCTATTCCTCCCTGTTCTGGAAGCTAGAAATCTGAAATTATATCACCGGGCTGAAGTCATGGTGGCAGCAGGACCTTGCTCCCCAAAGACTCTAGGGAAGAGCTACTCCTTGTGTCTCCAGCTTCTGGAGGCCATCAGCGTACTTTTGCCTGTGACCCACTTCCTCGAATCTCTCCAACCTCTCGCTTCCATCGTTACTCTCTTCCTCCTGTTTTGTAGTCAAATCTCCCCCTCAGGCTCCTCTTATAAGGACACTTATCATTACATTTAGGGCCTACCAGAATAATCTTACCTCAAGATCCTTAACTTAGTGAGACCCCTTTCTGCCACGTAAGGTGGCATTACCAGGTTCCAGGGGCAGGTTGCGTAGATCTCTTGGGGGGCCTTTTTCCAGCCTTCCACACGTGGGTAAAAACCTAGGCATGTTTCTTACTGGGTCATACGATAAGTGTACATTTCATTTTATAAAAAATTGCCCAACTGTTCTGTTCTGTAGAGTGACTGTCCTTTTCCGTCCCTACCCGTACCCTCACATGGCAGAACTCCTAGCACCCTTGCCAGAACTTAGTATTGTCAGTTTTTTTTTATTTTAGCTATTCTAGTGGGTACTTCATCATGATTTTAATTTGCATTTCCCTGATGGTTAGTGAGTTTGAGCATCTTTTCATGTGAAAACTTTATGCCTTTTAATTTCCCTTTTTTATGAAGTCTCAGGAAGAAAAGAATGAACTGGATCATAGCAGAATAGTGCCAAACAGCATTGTTATACAGTATAGGAGAACAGTACATTCCATTTTATCTTTCAGATTTCTTTGTAAAGTTTTGTCTGAGTTATGATATGCTTGATTCTAATTTAAGAGGTCACTGCTCTGTACCTTTATAATGAGTAATACAATATCTATATTGTGCGGACTCTCTTCCAAATTATCTTTTTAAATGGGAGGTCTTTAACAAGCTCCACCTTGACCATGACCCCAAGCGCGAGACGGGTGTGTCTTTTCGCTGCTATCAGGCTGCAGCTCACGTTGGTTTGATGAGGCTGTAGATCACTTTTAGGGACTTTTAACCATCATCGAGACGAGATTTTAAGCACTAACCATTTATTTGCTCTTGAATCAGTGATTTATAGTAATAAATTGTGCAACAAAAATGGTTTTTTGGTGTTTGGTTAAGTCCAACACAGTGTCGTCTGTTGTTTGAATTCTTGTGGAATCAGGAGGGGTAATTACATGAATGATGATGGGATGAATGATTATCTGAGAATTAAAGATCTCTGTACAAAACGGAATAGCAGAGTTGAATAAATGAACTGATACAGAATAAATGACATGTCTTTATAGTGTTGTGTTATTCTAATTGTGCTGCTTTTAATATGACATTTTAGCTTTAAGATAAATATTATAGTCCCAGGTGTCAGTCTGTGAAACTGAAGAGCCATTATGTAAAATGCTCATGGCTCAGAAAATGGGATTACATGGTATTTCCTTGCTAACCTACCAGAATCTACTCCGTCCAAAGATTATAGGTATTTACATTTTTGGTCTGCTTGGTTGCTGTTAGCAGTATGGGCTTTAGAGTATGGCAACTTGATCAAATATCCACTGTTTATAAATACCATATTTTGCCATGTATAATGCACACTTTTTGGCCCAAATTTGTAAGGGAAAAATAAGGATGTGCATTATACATGGGTAGTACTAATTCTGTATCTATATAAGTGTCATTTCTTTTATTTATGCTTACGGGTTAAAAGTGTAACTCTAGAAATCAATAACGATATCCGTATACAAAGTAATACCATGGAATACGATCATCGGTTTTGTTGAACTTAAGACGAACTTGGTTGGCCTTCTATGATGCGTAAGTATCGTAAATGTGTTACTGGTACATAAAATTTCTTGTGCCTTGTGTCTGTTCTTGTGTTTTGTAATTATTTGTTACATAAAATTTCTTGTACCATAATATGTTAAAAAAATAAATCCTAAAGTTCCTTTATAATACAAAAAACAACTAACTACATGTAAACAAATAAAAACTTGAATTAAAAAATTAAAACAAAAGATTTTTTCCCCCTGAAAATTTCGGTCAAAAACGTGGGTGCCCGTTATACTTAGGAGGACATTATACACGGCAAAATATCGTATTTGCTTCTAGCTCTTGTCCTGATCCATAAAACCATGTGACCTTGGAGAAGGCACTTAGCTGATAGGATAAAACTGAGCCTCAGTTTCCCCATCTGTCAAATGGGGATGATGATAGATATATTCTTTCTTTGCTCCCTCCCAGGGTGGTGGGAGACTGAGATGAACTGAGGTCTGTGAAACAGGTTGGGAAACTATAAAACGCTTTATGAATGTACAGGACTATTATTATTTCATGAAATTCTTCATTTGTCTTCACAATTTGAGATATAAGATCTCTATTCGAGTGCTAATGGTTGAAGAGGTTTTTCTCACTTAAAATTTTGCCAAGTAAAATTATATCCTTAGAGGTTGGCTGGTAAAGGCTTTTTCATTATTGACTTTTCAACTTCTTCTAAGTTTTGACAATTGAATAGTGGGGATAAGTTAAGGAGGGAAAAATCCTGTCCCTAACGTGTTCTTTTTTCTGTTAAGCTACTTTTTTGGTGGGATTAGGATGATTTGTGGAGGCAAAGTGTTGATAGTTAGGGGAGAGGGTTTGTCTTTTGTTGCAAATGTTTAGAAACATGCAAAACACAATCATATGATATTTAAGAATACATACATGGTATCATCCTGTACGCGTCCTTTGAGACTTGTTTTAGTCAACGTTGTCTTTAGGATTTAGCTGTGTTGATGCGTGTAGGTCCAGGTTCTCATTTTAAGTGCTGTATAGTGTTCTGTTCTGTGATTAAACCATAGATTATCCATTCTCCCATTTATGGCTGGTGAGGTAGTTCCCGCCTTTTCCACGATTACAAGCAGTGCTGCAGTGACTGACCCTTCCTGCGTCTCCTGTGCACACGTGTGGCAGTTTCTCCAGGGCGATGGATTGGGCAGGCTGGGCTGGGCTTTGCTGTGGTAATAAACAGCCCCCAACTCGCAGCCATTTACCCAGGAAGTTTATTTTTTGTGGATGTGGTTGCGGGGTGCTCTGCCCCACATAACTTCTTAGGGGCCCAGACTGATGGAGGCCCCGGCATCTTTTGGCTGCACAACTGGAACGTGTAGCCTCCTAGACACCAAGGGGGGGCAAGCAAGCAGCGAGCATTGGGCACTGACTGAGTCTTAAGTTCTCCAGCCAGGAAGGGACCCGTGGCCACTTCCTGTTACATCCCCGTCCAGTACAAGGTACAAGGTCGACAAGGTCTCACCTCCCTGCAGGAGGCCTAGGCAGTGCCGTCTTTGTGTGCTCCGGAGAGGGAAGGACCCCCAGCTGTTGGTGAGCGCCAGCAGTGCCCACCAAAGACCACACCTGGAGTGTGGCTCTGCGCTGTGTACTCTGCGCTGGTACACGCCGTGGGCAGCTGCTCCTCAGGCCCCCAACACGTGAGCAGCCAGGTCTCCCCCAAATTTGTTCATTGTCTTCAGTTGTGGCTTGATTGTGGATCATGGACTTTAAAAAAAAATAAAGCAGAAGGTGGAGACTAGGACCTTATGTCTTAGGATTTGTAATTCAGTTTAAGTCCTTATTTTTAAACATCTAGAACGGATTTTCAGCTCGTCAGTGTTCAGTTACAGAAAAAAGAACCCACTGTAGCTCATTTTTATGGGAAGGGATTTATTAGAGAGTACTGTATAGTTAACAGAGTCATTGGGAGGGCTGAAAAAGCAGGTTCTAGGGTGAGCTTCGTGAATGATTCCCAAGGCCACCCCACAGACCTGGCCCACAGAGGAAGCTGCAGCCTCTCGGTCACTCAGAGGGGGCCAGCTCTAGACCCACCGCCACAATCAAGAACATTATGTTCCTTCTCAGAGAGGACGATGACCCTCCAGAGGGGAACCACCACTGACCAGATAGTTCCGCCACGAAGCACCCAGGTTCTGACGTCAGGCAGACCTCGGTGTGAATCCTGTCTCTGCTCCTTACTTGGTAGCAGAGCAAACAAGATGTCCACCCATGAAGCTAATGCCTGAGCCCAGGACCCTTCATTCTGCCCCGGAAAACCAGACACTTCCACAGCTGGGCTTGCCCCCGCAACGGCAGAAGCAGCAGACGTGTGCGCTGCCTCACACCTGCTTTCCACATCTCTGTGACTGTATCTCATGGATGAAACCTGAATCTCAAACCCTCACGCAAGGAAGGCGGCGAAGCGTCGGTGGCTCCTTTCCAGCCTCTGCAGTATCAAGAGGACGCTGGGAGGAGGGTGGAACGGATACCGGGCATCAGCCCCCCGTATTCCCCTCGCATTCTTACCCCGGCAGTAAATGCATGCGTAGAATTTAGGGAGTCTTTGACCCCTGGAATTTTATGTATACTTTTGTGAATTTACACAAGAACATTTTTCTTCGAAAGGAGCCTGTGCTTCCATTAGATTCTCAGAGAGGACGATGACCCTCCAGAGGGTAACCACCGCTGACCAGATAGTTCCGCCATGAAGCACCCAGATTCTGACGTCAGGCAGATGTCGGTTTGAATCCTGTCTCTGCTCCTTACTTGGTATGAGACCTTGGACATGTTATTTCACTTCTCTTAAGTCTTAGTTTTCTCATCTTTAAAGTGGGGGTGTTAGTAACTATCTCATAGGGTTGTTATGAGGGTGAAGTATGGAGTGCATGTATAGTGAATGCCTGGTATATTGGCTAGCCCAGAATGAATAACCAATAACTAGTAGTTGCATTCATTCATTCATTCATTCATTCACTCATTCATTCTTCCGAAGAAGGTGGCCAACATGAAAATTATGGTGTCCTGCTGCCTCTGTTAAGAATTACTACCTGGTGGGTGGCCAGTTATCTCAGTTGGTTAGAGCGTGGTGCTGATAGCGCCAAGGTTGCAGGTTCGATCTCCACATGGGCCACTGTGAGCTGCGCCCTCCTTAAAAATAAATAAATAAAATAATAATAATAATACCACCTGGTACCTCCTATATGTGATATCTAATTAAACTTAAGAGGATATCACTTCTTCTGCTCCTGTTGCATCCTGTGTTTACCACTCAGTGTGGTGTTTGTCACACTTTTGTACTTGCCTCTCTGTTCCTCCCTCTTAAATGTCTTCAGCGCAGAGAGGGTGTGTGCCTATTACATCGCAGATGTTCAGTAAATAAGAACTGAATGAGTGAGTAACGAATGGCTAAGCACCCTGGGCGTGTTTTTAGCTTGGAGAAGAGGAGACTAAGGGAAGACGTGTTAGCTGTCTGAAAACATTTAAAGAACTGTCATGTACAAGGGAATTGGTCTCACTCTGCACTGCCGTGGGAGGCAGCGTTAGTAGCAGTGTGTGGAAGGCCCAAAGTAAGGCCTGTTGGAGCTCAGCGTGCAAAGGGCGTCCAGACTAGGACAGTCCAGCATAGGACGGGTGTCGGAAGGCAGTGGTTAGTCTGTCACTGGGCATTTGCAAGAGGGCAGGATATAAGGATGGCATTCAAACCGTGGGACACTCCTAACACTCTCAGGACTCGTTGGACTGAATGAACTAGGGAGTAAGTACATGCACTAGATGTTAGTAATTATTACCTGGTCAGAGAGAGGAGATACCTTAGGAATACTTCGGCTGGGATATTCAGGGGTGTACGTGGGTTATGGCGAGAAGGACATGTTTGGGCTATTTTAGAGATGACCTCGAGGCCAAGCCAAAGATTTTGGAGATATTTGGTGGGCTTGTGACCTATAGATAGTTCCCAGTGGATGTTTGTGCTATGAAAGTATCCCCAGGACTTAGAACAGTTCTTGGCACGTAGTAGATGTTCAGTGAATACGCACTGAAGGAATTCGTTAAAAGCACAGAGCTATGATTTAGCAAAATTAATCTGTAATCTGAGTTTAGATTGGGAGTGGAAGGGAGGATACCTAAGGAGGAGGTAAGGGGAGAACTTGAAGAAAGGGAGATGACACCAAGAGCCATCTTGGATGTGGGATCGACTGGGCTGGTCACGTGGGCAGAGGGGGGGAAGAGAGAAAGATGGTTCCATGAACTTAAGTCTGGTGACCAGAAATGGGAGAGACATTCACGGAAATCGGGTGGTTCTTGTAGTTGACACAGAAGAAGGTGATGCTTTTGGTTCCGACATGCTTCCGTACCGGCGTTGGGTTAGCAGCTTCCCCCGCCCCAGTGGTGTGTATCTGTGTGTCACTCACTCATCACTTACTTGCGTGTCATTCATGGTTCTCCCCATGACTTGGACGTCTAGGTCTTTGGAGCGAATCAGCCGTAACGATAGAATAACTGCCTGGTGGGGCTTATTTCCTGTGCGTGCAGCAAGACACCCCTTCACATGGCTTTCCTGTAACGTGTTGGCTATAATAACAGTGTGTGAATTAGGAGACCCTTTGGATCCATTCTTGCTTTTCCCATGTTGGACAAAGCAAAGCTCTGTTTTCTTGAGACTTTGCCACAGGCCCTGACGCTCCTTTTCCTGGGTTTGGGGGGCTTGTGACTCATGGTGGTGTGCTCCGTGTGAGGGGCCTCTGCTCGAATGCTGCTCTCCCTGGTCTCCAAGGATCCGGGCTGTGACCTCCAATCCGTAGACATCTGCTCAGGCTGTGAAGGTGGTGACCGAGGAGGACGACGACGCTCGCCAGGACCTGAGCCTCTCAGGAGCTTCCTTGTGCCGGATGGACACTCTTCAGTGTCGCGGATAAGTTTTTGTCAGAACACAGAAAAGCGTTGATTGCATTTCTCATTCGTAAAACAATGGCTTGTGAGAACCGTAGCTGTCCCGTATGTGAGCCATTTCGTATTTCACGGGAAGCACATCTCTGAGCAAAGGGGCAGCGACTTTTCTAACGGAGAAGGCGGGTTTCTCGATGCCAAGATCAACAAATGTGCGCTGTTTCCTGCCGCAGCCGCTTCCAAAGTCACACTGACTGAGCAAAGCCGCCGAATCGGGGAGGTGTTGTGTTCTCTCACGTCCCTTTCTCCTTGACTTTTGCCAAACTGAGTTAGCGCGAATGTTTTCCCATTCAGTTTGCCTCCTGGAGTTAGCTGCTTCTCGGGCTTTCTGCATTGCATGGGTGTTTTAATTAATTATTTGGTCAAATGAAAGATAGACATGCACCCCAGATTCTCCACACACTATTGATTGCAGCAGTCTTCCAATTTCAAATTAGTTAGTTCAGTGAGTCACTTAATTCTTCACGACTTGTAAAACGTTTTACGTCTTCAAACGCAACACGGGTGGTGCCTTTATCAGCTGTTTTTTAGCAATGCTATAAATGGAAGTTTTTCTCTTCTAAGCCATGGAAATAACAGTTCACTCTAACATTTTCTCTTCACCTTTGGGATTATCTCGACAGTGTCTGAGGCAACCCGATAGTGACTTGCCAAAAACCAGAAGGTAGGGCCTGTGGGAGTTGAGGGGAAAGGACTGTTTCTATTGTTGCTACTTGCCAGATGTCTTCGGATGTCTAAAAGAAACTTTTGTGCACACGGTGCCAGCCTGCTGCTGCCCTTTGCAGCGTCAGCACTGGCTGGCTGCGCTCTGCTGCGTGATAACGGATTTGCATCCGCTTTGGCTTGACTGTAAGAAGGTTTAGAGATGCGTGTGTCTGCGAGTGTTTCAGGAGGAAATAAAAGCAGCGCCTTGCCTTGCGCTTGTGATTATGGAATTTGGGCATTCTGAGTCTTCCTGGCCCTCAGCCTGGGCACAGCCGGGCTCCCTTGGTGCCACCTATTGTCCTTTCAACACAGTTGTACCCCGGGGAGGGGGCAGCCCTGAACAGTGGATGGAAAGGGAGACTCGGGCCATTTTATTCTGCAGAATTCTCTTCTGACCCTGTGAGAAGGCAGTTTGGAGCCCTGTTAGAAGCTTGCTTTATAAATGAAGAAACTGAGGCTGGCCTGAATGTACATTGTCAGAACTCGGTGAGAACAAGTTGTTCTAAGACAGGCTCTGAGATCACCCCACTTGGGAAGGGCTCACTGATCCGGGCGGAGAACGCCAGATGGGGGGAAGTGGACAGGCCCTGCTTTCCTGTTGGGAATCTAAATTTTGTACAAAAAACGACGGGAGCTTGAGTAAGATTCTGAGAACATTAAGAAGCTCTGGCCCCTCCAAGACACCCCCAAGCACTGTCTCTTCTCCCCCAGGAGTTTCACATCCGTTCCCTTAGTTGGACAAGTGGACTAACATGGTTAGGGATTGAAGGGATGTTGCTGGCCTTACTTAGGTGATTCGCTCCCTACGTCGAGGGCCTGCTCTGAGCTGCGCCCTGCTGGGGGCTTGACAAGCTCCCTCCCTCTCCCTGTGCAGAGCGGCTAAGAGTTTGCGCCCAGGAGTCAGACAGACCTGGGATGCAGTTCTGTCTTTACTAGCTATCCTAACGAGATCTAGCTCGTTATTTCAGTCCAAATCACAACTGTTTCATTGGGCGTGGGAGGTTAACTAAGAGAGTGTTACCTTGTTTATCAGAGGGAGGCCGATAAGATGCCCTTGGAAGGTTCTCCCGTGGAGGCCAGGGGGCACCGTGCGACCGTTGCCTTGTGCTGCAGTCATTGCGGAGCGCGCGCTGTGTCTGGGATTCTCCCAGGGGCCTGCATACAGTCTCTTGCTTAGTCCTCCCATGGCCCCCCAGGCCCAGCATTCTCAGCCACTCTTCTCAGCCACCTGAATTGTGGGAGAGCTGGCATTGGAGCCCAAGAAGGTGTGCCCCCGGCCATGTTGCAGCTGTGTAGCCTCCACCATTTAACCTGCTGAAATGCGGTCATCTTACGTGGGGGTCACGGAGCGATCGGGGTTAACTTTGCGTTGTCTTGCCAGCAGGTCCGGGTGCTGCTGGGATGTCCTTTCACCGTAACAGTAGCTGTGTTTGGGCTCCCCCTCCGTAAAGCCAGTCCTTTAGTGTGGGGCCGTACACTGTAAGAACTGGACCGCTGTTGTCAGCTACGAGTCCTGTTCTCTCGGGTTTGTAATGGAAGCTACCATCCGGTAACAAGAGATCTTTGTTCCTGCATTTCTGTCTGTTCTCTTAACATAGGCCCTTCCACATCTGACAAATGTCAGGGGTTCTGGAAAGCAGGAAATATTCTGATCTTTTCCAAGTGGCTGCATAACTGATCCTTGTAAAAAGACCTGAGAATATTAGGAAATGACTTTTCTGCTCAAATGTTGGGATAATAAACCCTTATTATATGGCTTCTCTACTTTTTAAAGAAGAAATTTCTCTTAGAAATTTTGGAGGGGCTAAATTTATTTGTTTCCCCTTTTTGGGACCATTCATGGTCTTTGGCATATATTTCAAAGCTGATAATTGACTTCTGGTTGGGAAAGTGGCATCTGTCCTTTCTCCAACCTGCCAGTCCCGAAGCCTGTCACAGCCCTGTCTCTTTTCTTTGTGAAGGAAAGGTCTTTCTTTTGAAGCATTATTAGGACTAGAAGAACAAAGTCTAGGAATGCTGAAATACCCTGTTTTAAGCAACTCCACCCCTTTTAAAATTTATTGTTAGGCGTTCTCGAATAAAAAGCCATTGACCATGGTCAAGCCTTGAGAGCAGCGGCTTTCACACTCTCCCTCGCACTCATTGCCATTGCACTGCTGCGATACGATCAGGAGACTCACCAGTTAACATTATTTTTCCTCTGAAATCATTTAAATCTTTATTTAGTGGACAATCCAGCCATTTCTTCAAATTTCTTTCTTTTTTTCTAGTATATGTAAAAGTTAAAATTTTTTCCACAAATGAAAAAATGATTTTACATTTCTCTATAAAAGAAATAAATGCTCATTACGAAAAAGCGAAATTCAGAAGTGTAGAAAGGGATAACAGAGAAAGTATAAACCTCCCACAATTCCACTTCTTAGAGATAATTGCTGTTTATTTTGTGGAAACCTTTCAGATTTATTTTTCTGCTCATAGCCACACCCCTCTTACACAGAAGGGTTCATATTAGATATGCTGTTTTTGTTCATTTGCTTGAAAAAAAACCCTTAATAATATATTGTAAACATTTTTCTATGCCACTGCATGTAGAGCATGGTAATGTTTTATTTTGTGTACTTTATTGCTCGTAGTGATTATATATGTTTATAGTGACTTTCAAACGGAGTATTTACAAAGAAAAAATGAGCAGTCTGGGTGCATACAGTATGTCAAGCATTGTGCTAAGCACTTTACAGGAATCATCTCGTCAAATCCATCACTTTGTCTGGATTTATGCAATAGTCTCCCTCCTGATAACTCCTGTTTTCAGTCGTTTTGCTTTACAACTTTTTTTTTCACACAGAAACCTGAATAATCTTTCAGGAATGCAAATGAGATCATATTGCTCCTCTGCTTAAAACCCTCCAGTAGGTTCTTATTTCACGTCAACTAAAAGCCAGGCGCCAAACTGAGATCTGGCGCATCCCCACACAGCCACACTGGCCGTCTTTCTAGTCCGTAAATGTGACAAATCTGTTGGAACCGCAGGGCCTTTGCACGGCTTTCTGGTTCCTCTGCCCTGGGACATATGGATGACCGGCTTTCTTTTCGCTCAGGTCCCAGTTCACATTGAATTCAAGTGAGGTGAATCCCATAATGCATGTACTTTGTAGAAAATTTAAAAATTTTATCAAAGTATAGGATGTGTCACCTATAATCCCACTGTCCACTCATCATTTTTGTGATTTTTTTTCCCCCCTTTCATTCACTCCACTTAGTCATTCTTTTGACAAAATGTCTGCGATATGGCAGGTATAGTGTACTGGTGGTACTTCGGGAGTTTACAGCATTAAAAAGATGGTGATGCTTCTTGCCTTTGTGAGGTCTGTTGAGGGCGTTCATCCTTCTAGAGAGGAGGCCTCACGGTGTAATGGTCAAGAACTCAGGCTGTGGAGTCAGACTCGCACAGTTCAGACACTTTGTCTGCCACTTCCAAGTTGTGTAACTGGGAGTAGTTACTTCCATCTCAGGGTCAGTTACCTGTGTCTGCATGACAGATCACCTCCAAATGCAGTGGCTTAAAACGATCATAGGTTTTATCTCAGTGTCTGTGGGCCCGGAACTCAGAAGTGGGTGAGTTGGGCCACAAGAAGTGGGCTTGTGGGCGCCCCTGAGATTGCAGTTGAGACATCAGCTGGGGCCGCAGTGATGTGATGGCCTGAGTGGGGCTGGGGCTCCACCTCCGAGGTGGCCCACTCCCAGGGCTGGCAGGGTGGTGCTGGCTGTTGGTGGGAGGCCGCGGATCTTTGCCACATGGACCTCAGCCCAGGCTGCTGTGTCCCCAGAGCAAGCAGTCCAAGAGAGCACAGGCAGGTGCCACGACGTCTTTTATGACGTAGTGCAGAAGTCACACTGTCCTTTCTGCAGTACCCTGTTGGTGATGCAGTCAGCCCTGTTCAGTGCAGGACAGGACTCCACAAGCGAGGTGGGAATCATGGGACCGTTTTGGAGGCTGGTGGCTACACGGGCTGTAGATCGTAATGGGTCCCACAGCCCCGGTTTATAATGAGGATGAGTGAGATCATACGTACGAGGTGAATGCAGAGAAGTCCTGGTACATAGTAAGGACTCAGAACAACCTCAGTTGTGATTGTGTGTTGTCATTACTACCCCTGCGACCTCCTGCCAGCACAAGGGACAAAGGAACCTGACATAAAGGGGGCAGGAGGAGGACGGGAAAGTCTTCCCAAGGAGGAGACATTTATGCTGAGACTGGACCAATGAGTAGGCTTTGGAGATGTAAGAACATTCCAGACAAAGGGGCAGTGAGGGCAAAGGTCCCGAGTGGGCAGGTGCTGAGTGGAGGGAGGAGAGGGGCAGCATGGGAAATGGTGAGGCGGGCCAAGTTCAGGATGCGGTCATGACTGTGCCCTGTCAGGAGGTTTCCTTCTGTGGGGTACAGCTGGGCTTACCCAGAAACCGTGGAGAAAATAAGAGCCGAGCTTTCTGGAGTGCATTCATCCCATGAAGTGAGGTTTTCAAGTACCGTGTGTTTCCCCAGAGCTCTTCAAATTGTTTTTTTTTTTAAAAGATTTTATTGGGGAAGGGGAACAGGACTTTACTGGGGGAACAATGTATACTTCCAGGATTTTTTTCCAAGTCAAGTTGTTGTCCTTTCAGTCTTAGCTGTGGAGGGCACAGCTCAGCTCCAGGTCCAGTTGCTGTTGTTAGTTGCAGGAGGCACTGCCCACCATCCCTTGCGGGAGTCGAGGAGTTGAACTGGCAACCTTGTGGTTGAGAGCCCACTGGCCCATGTGGGAATCGAACCAGCAGCCTTCGGAGTTAGGAGCACGGAGCTCTAACCACCTGAGCCACTGGGCCGGCCCTCTTTGAGTTGTTTTATTTCATTACCATTGGCAGGAAACATATCTGGACCTTCTGGTTCAGACCAAACTGTTGCTGACCTTTTCACATGCTAAAGGCTCCCATTAGGGGCACTGTGCTTTTTTTATTTTACAGTGTGTTTAGTTTATTTAGCAGGATCAGATTCTTGTTATGAACGTATCCGAAAAACTTGAAAATCTGGACAGATTTCCGGTTCCTGATGGTACATTGTTTCCTGTGCTTGTTATGTGCAGGGTCAAGTGTATTGTGTTTGTATTCCTGACACCTTGGGTTTGGATGGATTTGATCATTTCAGAGCACACAAGTTGCCTGTCTGCCTGAATAACCAGTTACTCCAAAGACTGAAGCTCCTGACCCCTTTTCTTTTTGACTAGTTTCTCATATGCAGAATTCCTTACTTTCCAAGGTGATTTTTTATTGTTAAATATGAATGGTATGCTTCTCTTTGGACTTTCTAGGCCTTTCTGGAGTTATATACAAACATTTGTGGGTTCCTATTTTTTTTGTTTTTTGCATTTTTTTGGTGGGGAGGCTCATAGCCTTTATCGGCTTCTCAAGGGCGTTGTCAGAGGCACAAAGCGAGGCTTCGGTGTGCTTACGATAATGCTGCAGGCAGCCCCCCGGACCCCTGGGTGCTGTCCCCCCTCCTCTGTGGGGTCCTTGCAGGAAGAGGGAGTGCCATACAGAGAGCTAGCAGGGTGGACATCGCGTACATGTGACAGACGTGGACACGCATGATTTAGTCTCCTCATCCTCTACTGCTGAGCACCTGAGTGTTTGCGGTTTTATCCCCAGAATCATCTTCATGATCCAGTTTTGTACGTCTTTATTATTTCCTTAGGACAAATTTCGGGAAGTTGGATTTCTGCATCAAAAGAATAGATCCTTGTAAAGGCTTTGGTACATGTTGCTAACGGCCGTCTGGAAGGTATATCAGGAGATCAGTTTACCTGAGCGCTGACAACAGCAGATAAGTATCCGTTTACACGGGAGGAAATCCGAGTCATTTGGTGGCAGAGACATAATTCAACCCCACAGCCCCTGTGTTCCTCATCTGTCTCTTAGGCCCCCAACGGCCCATTTGCTTTCTTCTTTATGCCGCAGGTTTAATGCTTTAACAAATGTTGGCATTTTTTAAAGTGATGTAAATCTAGTGGGCATAATAGTCGACAGGTTTTCCCGGGCCCGGCGCTGACCACACAGGTCAGGCAGTGCTCATGGTGGCCTGGCGGAAGAACGGGCGAGCGTCAGCAGGGTTGGGGAGGAAACGGTCACTGGGACCTGGTGCTGGTCTCCTTTTGGGTGCTTCCCTGAGGAGAGGACAAGGGAAACCAAGGACTAGGTGAATGCATCAGACTGTGTCTGGCAGATTGGGGACCAAGTGGGTGCAGGTCATCGCCCACGATGCGTTTCCCAGGCTGCTGGAGAAGCTGCTGCCCAGGAGCTGCCGCCGGGGAGGGCCCCACGGCCGTGGCATGCGTTGGTGCGCTGGGAAGAATGTGGCCGTGGCATTCCACAGACATACCAAGCACACTTGGCCACCCCCAGCGCCCCCCGCCAGCCTGCTCCCAGTCATGCTGAATCACTAGGGCAGCCCACACGACCACAGCCGGAAAGGGGGTCTGGCTGGGCAGGACAGATGCCTTACTGTGGCTCAGGGAGAGGAAGGAGGATCGGGGCAAACTTCTGAGGAGTGCCCTGGAAAAGACGGGGGCACCTGCACTGAACGGCACCCGGCCAAGGTGGCTTCTGACAGTACGTGGGAGTGCTGCGTAGGGGACAGCCTGGGTGGCCGCATTGAATGTCGCTCATCACGACACAGATTATCAAAGTGAAGAAGCACTGTGCTTTCAGGGGCTTCTTTTGAGTTAATGGGGTCTCCCCGGACGTGGTTTTCACATGCCAGTCTTGTCCTTTCTTCTGATGGCTTAGGACCTGGTGACAGCCTGTGACCATGGCCTCATCTCCGCAGGTGCCCTGCCACCTCCCCTGGGGGTCCTCCTGGACTCCTGCCTTACCCTCACTCCCCACATCTGATGCAGCAGCAAACCTCCAGAGTCAATCCCAGGGTTAGTACCGAGCTGGCTCCGCACCTGGCCGCCAGCGCTGTCTCTCCTGCAAGATTTCCCGGCCTCCCAACCTGTCTCATTCCGTCTGCGTCTGCTCTCCTGCTGCCCTCACAGACCTTTCCTCAGGCATCTGCACCCGATCTTTTCACTCCCCAGTGGCCTGTCCTCCAGGGGCACCCATCTCAGAATAGAATTCCCATCTCCTCTCCACAGCCTGTGGCCACGCAAGGTCAGCATGGTTCCCTCCAGACTTCGCCTCCCGTCACTCCCTCTGTTTCTGGGTGCTTTCCCCTGGGAGTGCCGGTCCCCGGCCCTGCCCTCGGTGGGGCACTCGGAGGCCATAGCTGCTGGCGCCTGGCTCCCTCGCATCCCGGAGGCCCCAGCGCACGTAGCGCTGTTTCGGAAAGACCTTCGGGCTGCCCGGTCCAGAGTCCACGCCTGCACCAGCTCCGTCTTCTTCCCCTTCTCGTGTCTTCACAGCACATGCCATGTGAGATCACCTCCTCTACTTACGGATAGTTGTTTGCTCTCGTACCAGAAAGCCAAGGGCCCCTCAGCGACCCCTTCTCTTAAAGACTCAGCTGTCCTCAGAATGCCTTGGAGAGTCGGGCCTCACACGGGGATACCACGTTTGGGTTCTGGACGAGCTGCAGGTTGTATGGGAAGGACACGCATCTGATTCCTCAAAGCAGCCACAGCACAGACCTCCATAAAGTGCTCGCGGGTCAGAAATAAGGCGTTTAAACAGAAATGGGCGCTGCGTTTGAGAAAAGCAAGTTCTCACACAGAGAGAAACATTAAAATGTAGCTCCTGACATGTTTGACTCAGTCATCAAACTTTAGGCGGACCCTGCAATGAAAGATTGAAAACAGTGACTGCACTTGGAGCTGAGCTGCACCCTCCACAACTGGATTGAAGGACAATGACTTGGAGCTGATGGGCCCTGGAGAACCACACTGTTCCCCAATAGTCCCCAATAAAATTTATAAAAGAAAAATTTAGGCTGAGGGGTACAAATGACTTGGTTTCATTAATGGGTAAATTGGAAGGAAAAAAGCAGAATCTGTAGATTAAAGGAGACATGATCACAATGAACGGAGTTTATTAAGATCTGAATTCAAACAAACTAAAACTTAGGAGGGAAATCCATTTATGAGCTGATTGGGAAATTTGAATTGACTGAATATTGGATGATGGTAAGGATTTATTGTTAATTTTCGTGTGTGTGATAACCGAAAGAACCATTATGTTTAAAAGTTAGTCTTTATCTTTTAGAGACATATTAAAAATTCCCGAATGAAATGATGTAATATCAGATATTTGCTTTAAAATAATGTGGGCAAAGAGGAGTGGGTGGGAATATAGGGAAAGCTGATCAGCTATGAGTAGGTACTTTGTGAAGCCAAGTCGGGGGTGGTCCATGGGAGTGCTCAGGGGTTCTTAAGCTATTCTCTCTACTTTGAGATATATTTTCACATTTCCAGAGATTTCATCTCCCAAGCCCTGTTTTCCCATGCCAGCTGTCTGCTGCTCTCCTAGGCAGCACCTTTTAAAACAGGAGAGCCCTCTCAGTACACTACAGTCATGGGTTCAACGGCCTGGCCCCCTCTAAGTGTCGGAGCTTGCAGCCTCTTCTTTTTCTGTTTCCTTCTTGATAGAAAGCTTGGTGGCAGGATCTACCTGGTTGCCACATCTGTGAACATGTAGAGCAATTCATGCTTTGCTAAGTTTACAACTTCATGGGCGGTTTGGTGTGAGCTGGCCCTGAGGAGCAGATGGAGCTTACAGGAGACTCTCACGGGCACGAGCAAAGACTCCCTAGCTGGAGCCAGTGCTGACTCTTCTGTGTGACCTTGGTCTGCTGGGAATGGAGGAGAGGCAGAGCCTAGTAGCAGAAACAGTGACCACCTTGCCCGCCGTCAGGGCCCAAAACCACCCTGCAGCCCCCCAGAGCCCTCCTCAGGTCAACCCCGACTTGCATTGCTCAAGGGGGTTGTTGCTTGTTACGGCCAGTGCAGAACGGTAGTGAGAAATGTGATGGCTGCGACAATCTGCTCCTGTGAGTATGTATCGTGTTCCTGGCACACAGGAGTGTTTGCTGAAGGAACGCATTTGTGCATCTTTCCAAGCCTTGAGAGAATTATCTAGAACAGACCCACTTAATAGGGTCCTTGGGAGAACACATTAGAACCTCTATGAGAAGTCTAACTTAGAACAATTGGAAATAAATGTGTATTAATATGGAATGGCAAACTAAATTGTGGCCGCCATTCTGTGCAGCACTGCAGCTGTCCAAGCTGGTGAGGTAGCTTTATGTGGATTGACATGGAGAGATGTTCAAAGCGTTCGACAGAAAAACAAATGTGATACAGTCCCATTCATACTACAGAGAAAACGGGGGGTTTGTAAACGTGTAGCAAAAAGCATGGAATGGATGACGAGTATGGTGTGGAAAAGCCAGGGCGCACTTTGCACTGTTTTACACGCATCTGTAATTGACAGAGAACTGTTACCCCGTAAACCTAAAGAAACAGAATAGTGTTTGTTACAGAGTTAGCACTCACTGAATTGTAACTATTACAAAGGGTGGTTAATACATGTGTACCTGGCTGTTATAAATACTGCTGGGCCAGTATTTACGAAGTCTTAGAACAGTTGCAGGCAATAGTAAGTGCTACAGTGTTTGTTCAATGCAGATTTTAAAGTCGCCAAGTAATTTGCAGCTCACAGAGAAGACAGGGGCCATGGGTGGTCGGGCGAGGCAGGAGGCCAGGGCTGTACTAGGCCCCCCTCACCCCTGCCCCCAATCATAGGCTTCGGAACCTTGGCTAATGGGCTCTTTCTGGTCTCACTAACGTATGAAATGAGGATCAAATGGAGTCCTCCTGAAGGGAACAGATACTATCTTAACTCTAATATTTTAATTCTAAAGTTTGCTCGTTTCAAAAGTCATATGTTATAAAATAGTCTATTTTATAAAATGTGGCCCTATTTTGTATTATATTGGACCTGGATAATTGGTTCCTTCCCCTGTTTTCACATACAGTCGTCCCACCCTTATCCATGGGGGTTACGTTCCAAGAGCCCCCAGTGGACGCCTGAAACAGCGGATAGTACCAAACCCTATGATTTTCTGTACATACACACCTCTGATAAAGTTTAATTTATAAATTAGGCACAATGAGAGAGTAACAACAACAATAATAAAATAGAACAATTGTAGCAATATACTATAATAACAGTTAGGTGAATGTGGTTTCTCTCTCTTTCAAAATATCTTCTTTCACAGACAGAAGGTTCATTTCCACCGTAGACCGTAACAACCTCAGCATACTATTTCTTTGCCTTTCCTTATTAAGCTGAGAACTTTCACCTTTCACTTAAAGGAGGCGCTTTCCAGCTTCTCGTAGGAATATCCGAGTCACCAGCATCACTCCGCTTGTACTCTGGGACCATTAGTAAGTAAAATAAGGGGGACTGGAGCCCAAGCACTGCGATACTGGGACAGTGGATCCGATGACCGAGAAGCCACTAAGTGACTTAACAGGCGGGGAGCATACGAGGTCGGACAAATAAGTTCGTGAACTCATCCTAGAACAAGTGCTACGTACCTCATTACTGAATATCACTATGGTCACCTTCCAAGTACTCCCCTTGGGAAGCTATGCACCGACACCAGTGCCTAGTCCACCTTTCAGAGCAATTCTGGAACTCTTTTTCTGGAATAGCCATCAGAACTGTTGTCATCATATTACCCTTGATGTCCTGAATGTCATCAAACTGTCTTCCTTTCAATATTTCTTTTATCTGCGGGTAAAGAAAGAAGTCATTGGGGAACAGATCGGGTGAGTAGGGAGAGTGTTCCAATAGAGTTAATTGTTTACTGGCTAAAAACACCCCCACAGACAGTGTCGTGGGAGCTGGCGCATTGTCGTGGTGCAAGAGCCATGAATTGTTGGCAAAGAGTTCAGGTCATTTTTGTCTAACTTTTTCACGCAGCCTTTTCAGCACTTCCAAATAGTAAACTTGGTTAACTGTTTGTCCAGTTGGTACAAATTCATAATGAATAATCCCTCTGATATCAAAAAAGGTTAGCAACAGCATTGCAACAAGATCGCAAACTTAATTGTCAGACCTCGTATACAAGCGTGGAGACACTGGATAGAAGGATGACTCACGTCTGGGGTGAGATGGAGCTGGAAAGCTGGATTTCATCACGCCACCCAGAACGCAATTTAAAACTTATGAATTGTTTATTTCTGGAATTTTCCATTGACGACTTTTGGACCTCAGTTGACCGTAGATAACTGAAACTCCAGAAAGCAAAACCACGGATAAGGGGGTACTACTGTATATCTACGTTGAAAGTGTACTAAAAACATTTACCACATGGTGGCACTCTCTTAAGAAAACAAAACGATTATAGGTCAGTAATGAGTTTAAGGCATGGAACTGAGTAGAGAGGCAACTAGAGTGCCAATTTATGTTCTGTATATTTGCGCTATGAATTTTTGGGGACAAATAGGGAAATCGAGACCCTTCATGGCTCAATAAGTTATGCAAATGTCAGAATATAGGCATATTCTTTCTTAAGCACTGTGACATGTTCATTGAATATTAACTGATGCTATACTTTTAAGATGTTTTGGATATCTTCATTCAGAAACTTGTGTGCTTAACAGGAAAAAAAATAACATCTGTAAGGAGAACATCATAGATATTTCTCCTTCAAAAGTTGGCATGTAAAAAAAGTGTTGCCTGGTAATTACTATAGGGAGTACAATTTTAACATTTGTGATTCTCTTGAAGCAAAGTCTAACTGCCTCATAGATTTGAAGTGGACACCTCTCAGCCGTTGTTGTGTGACTGGCTGGATTTAGGTTATTTACGTCAGAATAACCCAGTTACTATCAGGCTGGCCCTGGTGCACCTTTGGACGGGGAGGAGATACCTCTCATCATACTAATTTCCCTTAAGAATTTCACTCCTGCATCGGGTCATTGATTCATTTGCAGGTTTCTATGGTCTGTTCACACAAGGCATTGTGGGAGAGGCACACAAAGATGGTCCTGATTTTCAGGAATCGAATCGAGAAGATGGAACACCCAAACATTTCATTCAAGTACGAGGCTTTATGTGGTTTACATGAGTAGTCCAGGTAAGAGGCGTTACAGTGGTTGGGAGGAGGGGCTGCTTCTCACCAGGGTGAGACTGGTCATGGGGAAACGTGGGAGTGGAATTTGGTGGGGGAGGGGAGGAGAGCGAGCATTTGGGCACAGGAAGACGTAGGGAGGATTTTACGACTACTGAATGGAAAAACGGGCACAGGGAGGAGACATGGGTTTGGGGAGATTTCTTTGACTATTTTTCATTCATTTTTTATTTTGCCAGTTATATTTTAAACTACTATAGCTCTTTCTTGTTTTTAAAATGTTTTTTCATAAACATCACATTCTTGATTTCTGAACATATAATTTTTTTTTAAAAGATTTTATTGGGGAAGGAGAACAGGACTTTATTGGGGAACAGTGTGTACTTCCAGGCCTTTTTTCCAAGTCAAGTTGTTGTCCTTTCAATCTTAGTTGTGGAGGGTGCCGTTCAGCTTCAAGTTGTTGTCCTTTCAGTCTTAGTTGTGGAGGGCGCAGCTCAGCTCCAGGTCCAGGTGCCGTTGCTAGTTGCAGGGGGCGCAGCCCGCCATCCCTTGTGGGACTTGAGGAGTTGAACCGGCAACCTTGTGGTTGAGAGCCCACTGGCCCATGTGGGAATCGAACCGGCAGCCTTCGGAGTTAGGAGCATGGAGCTCCAACTGCTTGAGCCACCCGGCTGGCCCTGAACATATAATTTTTATGAGTTTCTCTGAGGCTGTGAATTAGGGAAGAGTTGTGTGTTTTTTTGTTTGTTTTTGGTGTTTTTAAAATTTTGTCCAGTTTCCTAAATTACCTGCTTCCTTCCGGGTTAATCTATTTGTCTTGGTCTTTTTCTGTGATGCTCTAGGCTTTCCTTCAAAGTCTGGTGCTGCTGGTTGTCCATTCATATTTAAAGTGGGAATCGGAATGCTGGTTGGGAGTTCTCTGTGTGTGGCTGGGATAGTAGATTGGCTGGTCACAGTTCTGGATTAATGAATAGGGGGATCAAGAAACCCTCTTTGGGCTTACACTGGGGCACTGACATCCTACATTACTGCTTTCCAGACTGTCCTTTCATTTCTGTTGAGAAGATGCCTCCTTACTGGGGTGTGTGCTGGGTGTGTGCTTAGCTGTCTACTGTTTCATGTACAAATTTATAGTCCTCGGTTTTCGCCCCCATGTCTCCCTCCCACCCTCCGTTCTCCTTTCCCTCCTTATGTTCGGGCTTCTTCTTGGCAGATGGGCTCCCTCTCTCACTCAGCTCTTTCAAGCCTCTCCTCAGTGTGATTTCTTCTGCTCTGCTTCACCAGGCCTTGTGGCCCTTCCACTTCCAGATTCCAAAAATTTGTTGACATTTCTTGTCTGATGGCAGCTCCCTTTCTGTTTTCTTTATTGTTGTGCTTTTAGGCTTTTTATTTTTATTTTCATTATTCGTTTCTTGTAATTGAAAGGGGTCTCAGGTAGCAGACGGGATAGCTCATGTGCTCAGTCCGCCGTCTTGCCCCAGAAACGCAGAGTCATTGTTTTAGTACCGTTGATGGTAAGGGATTGCTGCAAATAGGGAAAACAAGCCATTAAGCCAAATATATATTAACCCGTAGGGTATTATCTAGAGCTTATTTAGAATTTTTTAAAAAATTCCTTGCATTTTGAAAATTTGCCATTTTCTCCTTGAAAATTGAAAAGCTTTTGGTAAATAGGGAAGAAAAAACTTTCTAGTTAATTGAGAATCACGACTAAGGGAGATTTAAGTATTATCATAAATTGATGAGAACCATGACTTTAAAAAAAAAATGTAAGAGTTGATTTCTAATTATTTGATAATGGCCTTTGGCCTAAGCAGCTGCCAGGTGAATGAAAGTCCATCTGGAGTGACATGGAATGACCGAGTGGCAGTAACAGCACTGGAGATGTGTACGCAGTTTGTTAAGATGATTCAAGTGGTAGTTATGGCAACAAAGAGCAACAGAGGGAGAAAGAGAGAGATACTGGAAAAGCAGCGGCACAATTTAGTAACAGTCATTATTCATAATGGCAGAGCTGTTTACTATAAAAATTCCATCGTTCTTTGCCTCTTTGCTGCCCTTCACCATTTTTCACTTTATGTTAGAGCTTGCTGATTTATAGCGTAAGGCAGTACAGTTTCACCTCTGAAACGAAATATCTGTAAAGCCTCGAGATACATTCAAGACTTTAGTCCCCAACCGTAAGTCATGAAAGGACCTTACACTGTTTAGCCCTTGATGTTTGGGAGGGGGAGCTTTTACGTTTATATAGAGAAATGGGTTTGAAGTGGTGCATTTGATAGTGAAATGCCTCGACTAAGCAAACAGCCACTCCAAGAAAAACAACCATATATGTACCACATGAGCACCCTGCTATGTGGGGGTGACCCTGGGTTTAAAACAGCGTCATGCTCTTGATGCTTTTAGGTGGCTGATGTCTTGGTAAGAATAAAATAGAAATAGGGTGAAGTCGCATTTCATCTTGAGGGATACTGCTCTGCTAGGAAAGCCTGGCATTTAGCTTGATTATAGTTTTATAACTTAACAGCTGCTCAGCTATTGTATTAATAGAGCCCACTCTGCTTTCTGGCACCAAGGATGCCTTTTATAATTTGAGTGTTCTCAGAAAGAACACTGTGTGAAAATGATCAGCCCCAAATGTAAACTACTTTTAAAAAAGCAAACACAGTTTATGTTGGCTCATCCTCTGGGTTTTGATTGTCCCTTTTAGGAGGGGAGCTCTGGGGCCTTTTGGAAAGGCGATGGACCAGGTGACACTGGTTATCTGGTTTCAGGCCCTGTGGGTGTAGCCTTGTTTGCCTTCATCATATTGGTGGGATCTGGGGCCTCTCTGTATTGGACCGTCCCCAAAGGGAACCTGCATCTTCAGTGTTTGGATCGTGCTCACGTCCTGTCTGCACTGTGGCAGGTCCCTCGTCGCCTCAGGCCTTTCCACCTGCCATTAATAGGTGACTTGTTCTCCCCACTCCCCATACCTCCTGCTCTCCTGTCCGTGGCGAACACGGCCTCACCCTCCACACCTCATCTTACACGTCACTTTACAGAGACCTTTCCAGCCTCAGTCAGATTCCAGCACCTGTGCTCGTCCCTGTTGGCCCTTTTCATATTTAATAATGAGCCCTGCTAGTGTGGCAATTATTTAAAGCCACCCTCCTTCGTTGGACTGTGAGCTCCATGCAGGAAGGGCGGTGGCTCTCCTGGTCAGTCTGCTCCATCTCCCAGGTCTGCGTGGAGCCTGGCACACGCCGTCGTTTTGAATGGCTGGGTGGACGGTCCGCCTTGGCCAGTCCTGTCAGTGACCCAGTCATGCTCACTGCCTGTGCTGGGTGCAGACGAGGACTGATTTAGGAGGTTCAGTGAGCCACTCAGTGTCCTCTGCGTTAGGACTGTAGAAAATACGGAGTTATTTCTAAAAATGGGGTGGGATTACCCCAATGGGTAATCGTAGTCGCTCTCCCAATGCCCACAAAGAGGTTTCTTTTTTTCCAATAAAAAGATTAGAGGAGGGAATTCCAAATGTGTGGTATACTTGGCACCGGAGAAATTTGATCTAGATTCCTTGTTTCCATTCTTTTTCTTACCACATGACCAAGAAAGTAGGTGGGACTCCAGGTGGGCAGTGAAGGTGGGCAAGAGGCCCCACAGAGGATGTGCAAGGGAAGAAGACATTTTGAAAGAATGACGAAGCTATTTGCCAGTTGAAGAAACGTGATCAGACCACAACGAAACTGAAGATGAGAGAACATTCCTGTCACCTGCCCGGCCTAGCGATTCTGCGAACGGTGCCTGATTGATCGGTCGGCTCCAAAGGCGGCCTTTGCCTGGATATAGTCACAGTCTGTTTTGAAGTTGTACAGAGAAGCACACTTGCGTCATTCTGAAGATGCAGTGAGTCAACGCAATCCCAAGGGAGCAGTAATGGCCTCAAACAGAAACTTGGCATGAAAAATCGCTGTGGATTTAAAGCCATAGTACTTTCTTCCTGTGACTTCATTTGGTGATGGTAAGATTAATCCACGGAAAACCCTGTTTTAATGGCGGACCTTAAACACCTGTGGAATGATTTTTTTTTTTCCTCCACTTTTCCCATTTAACTTTTTAAAATAGGACACACATTTCGGTGTCTGGTTTGAGGGGGTCTTACTACCACTCACTTGGCATCCACGCCCCGCCCAGCTGCCTTTGGACTTCTCAGGGAATGTTGGTGTAGTTTTGCTCGTCATTCTTGACCTTCAATCATGTTGACATGCGTTGGGATTGTCAGTGAAGAAGAATCACCAGAGAAGAATCTTTTCGTTTAATTTTTACCATTGACCATATTTATATAAAGGGTGCCAAGAAAATGTATACAAGTTTTAAGAAAGGAAAACTGTATTAAAATTGTAATAGTATATGCTGATAACAAAAGACGAATACAAGTCACGTTTGACTTCTGCAATTACAAGAGGTGCTCAAAGTGGTTCCCATCAGCGTCCAGACACTTCTGATTACGGTGAACTACTGCTTGAGCAACGTTGACCAAAGTGTCCATTTGTATACATTTTTTGGCACCCCTGGTATATACAATTTCAGCCTGAATTTTAAACGGGTAGCTTTTAAATAATAGAATTGCAGATAACATCTTACTATAACAAACATCAATGGGATTATCCAAATTCTTACTTGAAAATGTCTTTTATATTAACAAATTTGCCAGCTGCATTATTATCTGTTAGTGTATATTAAAAATATATTATTTTGAGATTAGGAAATTCCCAGTGGAATTTTTCCCTTAACCATCTAAATCAGTATACATATTTTCTCTAGTCTTCTAAACAGTGAGGCTTCTGGGCAGGAAATGAAAGAGGAGGAGGCAGTATAGAATAATGTTTTCAAATGTGGTGACCTGCATGAAGAATACATACTCTCCTATGACTCGTGTGTGTGCACACATGCGCGTGTACATACACTCACACACACACAAGAAAGAAAGTCTGGAGAAAGCCTGGGCATTAAAACATATCCTGCTTGTGGAGCATTGTGGTGTTTTCTGTTTTATTTCACGTTTGGAAAATGCTGGCTGTGGCCTGCTGGTGGATGGCGCGGCCCAGAATGAGCGCTCACCCCGTTTGAAGACGGTAATGTAGAGTGTGGGCTCCCGCGTTTGTCAGCCCAGGTGTAAGCCCTGCCTCTGCCCTACCTGCAGTGGGATCCCTCAGTTACTGGCTTAGCCCATAGAGCATCCGCTGTGCCTGCTGTGCGACACGCATGGCGGTGACACACGCCCCACTCCCAGGATCGCTGGGCGGGTCCGAGTGGATAACGACAGCGCTTCTGGTGCAGCCCGGGCAGAGCCCTCAGGAGCTCTCAGCCGCACGGGGGTCCTGGCTGCCCCTCCCAGATGCTGCGGCTGTGCTGCTTCATGAGAAGCCCTGGCCTTTCCTTCCCTGACGGTGTGGAGAAGGAGAGATTGTACTTGTCAAGAGCATTTACTGTTATTCTTTTTATGAAAAATGTTAAACCTATAAAAAGTTGAAAAAGGAGTGCAAAGAACGACCAGTATATCCCTCAGCTAGGTTCGTCGACTCTTGACACTTGCTCCACCGTCTCTGTGACTGTCTTCATACAAACACTTCCCTTTGACTGAACCACCTGGAAACTGGCTGTGCACTCCCGACAGCCAAGGAGAAGGACATTGCCTTGCAGCTCCTGGCACCATCACCAGCCGAAGGAAATCACCAGAATCCAGTCCCACTCTTCAACATGAGGTCCCGATTCAAAATCCCCCAAGGCTCAGCAACATTCTAAACACGAACCAGTCCAAAAATTTCGGGTGAGCTACATGGCCCATGACGTTCCTCCTGGAGCTGAGCACTCCTGGGAAGTTGTAAATAACCACCCAAAGTGTGACTCTCCTGTGGAACGTTAAACCAGCTGCATCTGTCTGGCTTCCTGTGTGTGGACTCCAGAGAGCTGATGCGATGACAGAGGGGGTTGCCTGCGCTCCGAGGGACGGTTGGCTCGGCACTTGGCTCACCTGTCTTAGAGATGGCATCCTGTACTTTGCCAGTTCACACAGGTGTGTTCTAGCAATAAAATGGGTGACCAAGAGATATGCCTGAAATGCGAAGGGGTAGGGCAGTGCTTTCCCTCTGAATTTAAATGGCTGAGAATTGGAAATCCTTGTTGGAATTAGAATGTGTCTAGGTAGGAATTTAAGTTCTTCCCTCAAACTGAGAACGACAAGGATGGCTTTTCAGGAGAATTTCAGATGAATAGTAAGAAAGTTTGTACATGTATGGTTTTTAAGTGCACATAGGTACCGTAAGAAAATTACAGCAACAACAGAAGGCGTTCAGTGAAAAGTTAGTCCTACTTTGCTAGTTTCTTCTGTATTTTTTCAGAGCTACTTTAATTAATGATTTCACATTTTAACTACATCTCTAAAATCAGTGTAATCAATAGAATGCTGTGGTTTAATGGGCCATAAGAGTCAAGGTGTATGTTACTGCGGCATCTTAGATTTGCTGAAGTGTAGTGTTCTATGCATATACAAGTTTGTGTGTTGTTTTGGTTTGTCCCCCTTTTTAGGACATACGATAACATTGCAGGGTCATAAATTTATATACTACTACTGTGCACAGATATTATAGCCTTTTAAAAATTCATCCCCAATCTACCTTCCTTATAAGTTGCCATCTTGTATTTGGGAGAAGTAAAGGGAGGTGTTTTAATTAGCCAATTAACAAGCTCTAATTTTTTTGGTTTAAACATTATCCTTTGGGTAAATTCTGAGTCTGTCACATTTCCTTCCTTCCCTCTGCTCTTCCCCATTAACAAATAACATCTGGGTGTCTTGGGGGGATTATGAGGTCTTGTGGTGAGAATGGAGGGTCCTTGGCCACGGTTACCTTTGCTGATCTAGTCCAGGCTGGTCCCTGGGCCTTTGTGCAGATGTCCCCTGAGGTGTGGTTAGTGACCTTGCATTTTACTCCTTTGTGTCCATCAGATCAAGGGGACTGTCTTTATTTGCCCTTCAATACATTTGCCCTGTGGCAGATGTCATGGCCCTCAACGTGGTTTCTTTCCATAGGTCAGAAAAGAACTTCAGAGTTCCTTTTTCATCCCACAGAAGCTAACGGAGGTGCAGAGTGCTATGATACAGATTCTCTGTCTGCCTCATCCTGCCATGCTATGCCACCGTTTTTATTCTCTGGCTGTCCATGTTGGTATGGATGGGAGGTTGCATCCTGCAAGGTGACCTTCTCCCAGAGTCTCAGTTAGAAGTGGGGCAAAGCCCACTGCTTCTCCTTTAGCCTAACGACCAGTCTGCTCTCCCTTCCCCTTGTACCAGGGAGCGGGTGCAGTGTCCAGGTTCTGGGCATCTTGAGCAAAGAATTGAACGAGACACAGAAATTCAGTGGTGAAAGAACAGTTTATTATAAGCGAAAGTGCACTCTGAAAGGAAAGGAGCGGGCCTGAGCAAAAGCATGGCTCAAAAGGCGCTGACTGGCGAGAACTTGCAGTTTTTATTTCTTTTCTCTAGGATGCGGGTTCCTCTCCGGGTGCAGGACCACTTGATTGACATCTGTGATTGACAAAGGTCTATTACCTCATCTCTTAGACTGCACATGTTCCTTCCCAGAATTCAGTCTGTTAAAATGATATTAATGAACTTCCGGGCATATTATAATGATGGTGTAATGAGGTTGTAGCCTTTACTGCGCAGGTGTGACTGACCCGTCTAATCTAGTCAGGTAGATAAGGGAAGAATTTGGGCAGAGAGGGAGGTCTCTGGACGGCCGCTTCCCATAGGCCGTGTGGTAAGTAGTGCAGGAATGTTTGGACACCCTATTCCTGTCCTAACTGCCTGCCTCATTTCCCCTGAGAGGCATGGCCCCCATAAATCTCTGTGGGGAGTCAAGGGGCAGGGGGGTCTCTTTTCTTCTATATCTGCTTCCTGCTGAATATGGACGTTATCCCTGCCTTCTGGGGATCCACGGAACTCTCGCCCTCTCTGATCTTAAATGAGAGGGAGGGGTCTCTAGATCCACCTTGGTCGGGGTGCACTGGAAGCCTCGCTGGGAATTTATTTGTATTTTGATGGCCCTTAGATGAGGAGAGAGAGATTCTAGTTAATAGATGAAAAGCGCTGGCCCCAGGAGCAGAACTCAAAGTCCCGTTAGCTTAATTTCAGGTGGCATTGTTGTGGCATTGTTTACCCAGGAGTGAGGTCTGGAATGGCCGAGAGACTGCTGGCCTATAGCGGTTACAATCGGCAAGTTTAAGTCAGGCTTCTAGGTAGTTGTTTGAAACGGGGGGAGAGACATTCTGTGATTCAGGCTAGGAACAACCTTTAGTTTAGGATCAAGAACCCGATTTAAAAAGTGATTACGACCAGGGACTAGGGAGCTAAGAAACTAGGGAAAAGGAGACTTAAAATTTTTATAGTGAGGGGCTCTCCCGTGTCACCCTCACTGTCCGTACCAGTCACCCGTTCATTGCCTCTCATCTCCAAATCCATTCTTCCTTGCCCTGCTTTGCCACATGGAATCTGGACTCTGTAAACATTTCTCCATTGCCAGCTGCCTTAACGTGAGGCTTTGTCAATAGAGTTTTGAAGGGACACTGCAAGGCCAAAGTGGGAGGTGGGGCTTCCTTTGCTGGTTTTCGGGGAACGGCGGTGCAGGGTGCCCAGTAACCCTACACAGCCCTCAGAGGCGACCTCGCTTGGCACACAGCTGTCTTGTGGACCAGCTCCAACCCATGCACTCCCTCCAGCCAGCTTCACCATGTGCTGAGCCACTTCCATAGGCCGTCTCTGGGTCACTCTGGCAAGCGGCTTTGCCACCAGCGGGCTGGGGGTTCCTGTGGAGCTGTGCCCTGTCTGCAGGGTCTGGATCTCGTTTGGGGGTGGAGAGGAGGCGCTTCTGAGCTGTCCGTTCTTTCCTTGTTTGCCCTCCCTGGTCTGATGTAGGGCAGGGGAACGCTGGCTTGGTGTGCGCTGGGTAAGGGGGAGCGTCAGAGTACGGGCTGTGGGGTGCAGGGGAGACCTACACGACTTGACCAGACCGTCCGGCCCTGTACGTAACGGGCGCCGGAGAAGCAAGTGTAGAATCTCAGAACGCACACTTAGAAAAGCCTCTTGGAAGTGAACCGCTTTTTGTTAGTTAATTCTTTACATTACGTTTCCCCTGTTCGAATTACTGGTGTGGTTTCTGCCTCTTGACTGCATGACAGACACATCATCTGTCCCCTCAGGATTTCGCAGGAGGGCAGGTCGTGACACACTTGTTTGACTGTGTGCGGCTTTCTTCGCACTCGGACATGGTGGATGGACTGGACCTTCTACCTCTTCTGTCGGGATGAAGCTCCTCTGATGTCATTTCCTCCCTCATCCTGAGTGCAGTAAACATTTCTGCCAACTTGTCATAGAGGGCATTTAACTTATTTTGCCAACAGAAACAGTGCTGCAATGAAAATATGGCATGTTTTGAAATTAGTTGTTAGCTTTAAAAACTTGTTATCATACAGTAATTTAATAAGCTAATTTGAACCAATGATGATGGAGGGAAAATGAAGAGATGACTAGTCATAATTACAAGAAAAATTACTGCTTTTATTTATATTATTTCTCATTCTATTTTGAAGCTCTGTTACTAGGCACGTACACGTTGAGGATTGTTACGCCTTTCTGTAGAGTGGACCCTTTATCATCGTGTCGCGTCCCTCCTTGTCCCTGGTAGCGTTCCTGGTTCTGAAGTCTCCTTTGTCTGACAGCCACTTCACCTTTCTTTTGATCATACTTGCACAGTGTATCTTTTTCCAGCCCTTTAACTTTTAGCCTGCATATGTTATTACCCTAGTGGTAAATTGCTGTTGCTTTTTCATGGGAGACAGGCTCGTGGAAGAGGGTAGGGAGTGTCTTGGTTCTCGTAGTGCTTAGTCTTCAGCAAATCCCGTGTCCTGCACTTCAGACGCAGGGATTTCTTGGCATTCCAGCACTTCCACCCACTGACACCCAGACTCTGCCTCCTGTATGCTCGTCTGTGTGTGTGTGTTGGGGCGGGAGGCGGGGATCTGAGGTAGGTTCCCATTTCCCGTGTGCCCATCATCCCAGTGGTGGCAGACGTCAGCTTTGTATCAGTGCAGGAGTCAGTCAGTGAAGACTTTGCTTCTCTCCACCCCAGAAGCAGCTGATCTTTGCTTGGGTCCTGGGCGCAGGGAGGGTTTCTTACCCTTCTCCCATTGGGTTGAGACTTTTACATCATAGGAGAGAAAGGTCCAGGAAGTAGGCTAGATTTTATCCCAGTCCAGGATTGAGGGGGCTCTCTGCATTCTGCTCTGCCCCCCCCCACCCCCCGCTCTCCCCTACCTAGTCTTTCTCATAAGCAGCAGGTAGGAGCCTCATGGAAAAGAGCCTGCAAGTGAGTTTGGACAGCTCTTGTGTCTGGAACTCCTAGGGATTTGATATTATGCTAGGCCACTCTCAACTTTATAAGAATTCATTAAAATTTAAGCTGTTTCCTCTTCCCTAATTTTATGGCAGCCACGTCTTCCTCCTGTGCTCTGTGAAAGGTCACAAAGTTTGCAGGTCTTGTCTTTCCTTGGAGGGATTAGTCATTGTTTGGAATTCAGTTCCCTTGGTTACCTTGTGGCCTCAGTTCTCTGATTAGCTCAAGAAAAGTTCGGATTTATAGATTATTTATCTTTCTTGGTAGGACGGGAGTTAGGATGTTCTCGTATGGCTTTGCATGTCTTAAGCAGGAGCAGAACTCTATATTATTTCTTTACCTGGTATTCAGCAGAATTGTGCAGGGAAGATAGAAGTTTAGGTTGCACACAGATCAGTGCAGTTTACTAATGCGAACACTGAGGTATATGGATTCTGTTTTTCATGTCCACCATTGGCTCAAGTTTGACCACCCCCTTTTTTACTTTGCATTTCAAAATCATTTCAAAACTTACAGAAAATTGACCAGAGTAGTATAGAGAATTCCCACGTGCCCCTTACTTAGATTCCTCAATTTTTAACATGTTGCCACATTACATTTGCTTTATTCTCCCCTTCCATGTGTGTATGGATATAAAATTCATTTTTCTGAGTCAGTTAGGTTAGGTTAAAACATTTTTGCCCCTTTATCCCTTAATGTTTCAAGTGTATTTCCTTAGAACAAGGATATTCTCTTATTTAATTTAACTACAGTATGATTATCAATTTGAGATTTAACTTTAATAACAATGTTTTTATTTAATGTACCATTCCTATTCCAGGTTCCCGAGTTGTCCCAGTAATGCTCTTTATAGCACCCCCCTTCTCTGCCGCCACCCCCACCCCACTCACCCCCCCCGCCAAGTGTAAGATCCAATCCAGGATTATGGACTGTATTAACTTGTCATGTTCTTCAATCTCTTGTATCTGGAACAGTGCCTCAGTATTTCTAAAGAATATAGGCCAGTTATTTTATGAATGTTTTTAAGTTTTGGTTTGTCTGGTGTTTCCTTATTATTAGATTCAAGTTACACATCCCAGTTAGAATACTACAGAAGTGTCTTTCTCCTGGTGTCCCATCCAGTGCACGCAGCGCTCTGCCTGATATTAGGGATATTGATTTTGATGCTCTAATCAAGGTGTGGTCTGGTTCCTCCATCGGGTACTTGCTAGTTTTTCTCTTGCAACTAAAAAGCAATCTATGGGGAAGACATTCTGTGACCGTGTAAGGAGTGTGCTCCTCATCAGACTTTACCCCCAGATTGAGTATCCATTGATGATACCCTGGATATATACATCCCGATGACCTAGAACTTTGGTGGAGGTGTGGAAGGGGAGTAGTGTACCTGTGACAAGCCGTGGGCTCTCATAAGGTAGAGAAAGGGGTCAGTGATCCAATTACCATTTCTAGTGAAGTCTTACCCTGTTTCCCTGAAAATAAGACCTAGCCAGACAATCAGCTCTAATGCGTCTTTTGGAGCAAAAATTAATATAAGACCCGGTCTTATTTTACTATAATATAAGACCAGGTATAATATAATATAATATAATATAATATAATATAATATAATATAATAATATAATATAATACCTGGTCTTATATTAAGTTTTGCTCCAAAAGACGCAGTAGAGCTGATTGTCTGGCTAGGTCTTATTTTTGGGGAAACACGGTACCTCTCGTTGGAGTCAAGACAGAGAGGCTACACTCTCAGAGAAGAGGTGGATTGGGGGAGAAATGCCTTACACAGTATCAAGCAGCGAGGAAAATTGTCTGCTTCACCTTTGGCTTTGGATGGAGGGCAAAGAAAAAAAAAGTTACATGAGAACTTGTGGCTACTGACCGGCTCCCACATTAGTTTGGAAACTGATTTTATACTATTAGTGTGACCCCCACACCCCAATAACTGCAAGTTGGAAATCTAGATTTAAAGTGGACCTAGGTTTTTAGTGCCCCTGGACACTTGACAAATTGAACTCTTTTCTGGACTCAAAGAGTTCCTATAGATCATTTCAACCAATGTGAACACCAAAAAGGAGACACACACATACACAATACGAGCAAGAGTCAGTAGAAACAATAGTAAACCCTGGCTTCTAAAAATTTCAGATATTGGAAATATTAAATATAGAATATAAAATAAGTTCAGTTAGTACTTTTGAGGAAACAAAAGAAAGAATTGAAAATATGAGTAAAGAAAAAGATATCATCAAAAACAGCCAGGCGAATTTATTCTAAAAACCAAATATGTCCAGAGTGAAAAGCATAATCATTGAAATAAAAAAATTCAAGGAGGGTTTGAATATCAGAATAAATATAGCTAAAGAGAGAATTTGTGAACTGGAAGATAAGACTAAAGAAATAACACAGGCTGCAGCTTAGACAAAGAGATGGAAAATATGAGAAATTAAGAGACAGAGTATATAGTGAGAAGGTCCAACTTATATTTAATTGGATTTCCAGAAGGAGATGCTACAGGGAACAGCAAAGAGGAAATATTGAACGATGTAAGGGGGGAGACTTTTCATAATCGATCCCCGTCAGGCCGCCCCCCCGTCATTTGTGGATGCTAATGCAACAGTTTAAATGAGGGCCCACAAACCATATGTCTAAATATTTAAAAGTTACAGGTGTAACAAACTATTAAATAAAATATGTTCTAGACTCCAACCTTGACAAATACCTTCATAATAACGTAGAAGGCCAGGTTTTAAATTTAGAGTTCTTGAACTCTACCGAGTTTTACCCTGGCATGTAGCAGCACAGACTGAGCCCGACCCTGGTCTGTGGCCCAGGCCCCTTCTTTTTCCTCCCCCAGCTTTATTCTGCACTGTGAGGGGCCTTCTTCATACATGTATAGACCCTCCGCCTTCATATCTAGTCTCTACGCACACTCGTCATGAAAACATGCCGCTAGAGCACACCTCTGGCCGTGCCCACTCTGCTGGTGCGTCCCGCTTTCAGAGGACACCCGGGAAGAAGCCCATGTAAGCCCTGAATGTGGGTGTGGACATGATGAGGTAGGGTCCTGGACACCTCAAGTATGGTACTGAGGCCCTGGGTGGGCATAGCCCCGGGCCTTCACACCCCTCACTCTGTGGGGAGAGCTGGAGTCTTCAGTCGTGGAATCTAGGATAGGGTCTCTCTTGACCTCGGTTCTAAGGGTGGGAGAGAGAGAGAAATTCTCAGGTTCAGGAAGCCATCAAATTCCAAAATAGTCAAAAGAAAAGGAAAGACATCCATATCTAAATATATATGAACCTGGGCGGCTGGTTGGCTCAGTTGGTTAGAGCGCAGTGCTCAAAACAACAGGGTCACCAGTTTGATTCCCACATGAGCCAGTGAGCTGCGCCCTCCACAACTAGATTGAAAACAACGACTTGGAGCTGATGGGCGTGGAAAAACACACTGTTCCCCAATATTCTCCAATAAAAAAAAAATTAAAAATATGTATACATATGCCGACCCTATAGAACATCAAAGATAAAGAATCTTCAAATAGCTAGAGAAAAAAGATTACCTACAGAGGAACAACACAGAATGACAGCTGGCTTTTCTATAGCAAGAGTAGAAGCCCTGAAACAGTAGAATAATATTTTCAAAGTAGGCAGAGGAAGTAACTATTAACCTAGAATTGTATAGCCATGAAACTGTCTTTCAGGAATGCGAATGAAATAGACATGTTTGGAGAAATAAAAGCAGAAGGAATTTACCACTGAGAACGCATCACTGAAGGACACCGCAAAGGATGAATTTCAAGAAGGGAAATGATCCCAAGAGAAGCTTTAACATTGAAAAAGACAGTAAATAGACCTAGAGAAGTGGATTAACTTGCTTAAAGGTCCCAGTGGTTTAGAACTGAGCCTGGACTGAAACCCACATCATCTCTTGTGTAGCCAGACAGAACGGGAGTAAAATGACGTTGAAAACAGGATAGTATTTACATCCAGGCAGTAGACATCGGGTGCCTCGGGTGCCCTTTCGAGGTAAGCCCTGTGTGTTTGCCAGGACACACCGTCGCTTAAGCAGAGTTTTGACAGCCTCCGAGAATTTGCTCTAAGCCTTCCATTGCTGATGCATCATTTTCCTTTCTCCTGACACTGAGTTGGTCACTCCAACTGAGAACTTCCTTTCTGCCGTTCCAGAGGCCACATGGTAACCCGAGGCCACAAGTAACGGAAATCCTCTCCGGTATTGCCAGGGACGTGCCCACTTTCATTTCACTGCTTGTCATCTGGATTCTCTTCCTTCCTTTCCAGTTCTCATCAGTTACTCCCTGCCCTTGTTGGTCCTCCACGAGTTTCTTCTCCCAGTCTTCAGTTGTACATCTTGTTCCATAACAGACCAGTGGCCATGTCAAGTACGATTTCGGACGTGGTGGCCCTGAACGGCCACTTCCACAAGGAGTGGGAGTACTGAGTTGGGGGAGGGTTTTAGATGTGTGAAAAATGTGAGTAGGATATTTTAATAGTAGTTCAAATAATACTGTGCCTTCTATTTACGAAGTTGTACGTGGCCACATCGGTCATGTGCCATCATCTCATTGGGTATCATCTGAGAACACAGATATTATCCCAACTTGCGGGTAAAGTCTGGAGGTTAAGTGACTCTCTGTGGTCATGGTTAGGAAGTGGCAGTCCTGCAACTAGGCCCCCGGGCTCCTGTCTGTGTCCTCCTCACAGGCCCTCCGCGGAGCCCACCTGCCTCTGCACAGCTGCCAAGGGGCCCACCTTTCAGTCAGCCGCCAACAATTTGCTGATGTTTAGTATTCCTGTCAGTGTGGATGAATTTCTTCAAAAATTTTTTCCGTAGATTTATTTTGGTCCACATTTCCTCAACTCCTCCAATTACGTAGCATCTTTCTTCTTCATAAATATTGTGGAGCCTGAATGATCATGAATTTTTAACTAGTGGTATCTGTACTATAATAATTGAGATTTCCTACAATTGGAATGTTCTTTATACCTTTCAGGACATTGTTCATATTTTCCTCTCCATGCATTTTAGAATTTTCAGACTGCTTTTTCTGAGAAACTCCTTGAGTCCATATAAGCTATATTGTGAATTGCACCTTTTGACTTGAATTTTAGTACTGAGCGTTGCCTGCTTTGAAAGAGGCAGGTGAATTCAGCTAGTGAGTAAAGTTTGAAAACTAAGCCATCATCCTACAGATGACATTGTGTCATGCGTGGTACCTTGTGTTGATATAGGTGCTTCAAACTGCAAAGTTTATGACTGCCCTTAGGTTATAAACATACATGTCTCTCTATCTCTCTCCTCCTATCTATCTATCTATCTATCTATCTATCTATCTATCTATCTATCATCTATCATCTATCATATGTATACTTTTTTTTTTACCTGCTAGCTTACATTCATAAGTTAGCCAAATATGTCATAGTCAAGTTCGTAAACTAGCTGATTTATTTTGTTCGTTTAGTGAACTTGGAAAGAATCTTTTTTTAAAGGCCAAGTTTAGGATACCTTAGGACATAAAAATATGTGTATTTCCTGGACTGTCCTATCTTTTGAAGGCCAGATTTCATCAAAACAAATGAATCACTGTTTTTAATTCTTTCATCATCCCCTAATTGGTTTCCAAAATAAAATGATTAATAGCTGCATTTCTCAACTGCATTGTTTTGATTACAGTCCCACTGGCGGTACTGGTGATACATTGGGAAACACTTTCCAAACGACGCTTGTTGCTGCCTGGTCACGTGACTTCAAGGGTTCCCCAGATCTGTTGCAGCAGGAAGTCTTCCGAGAAGCAAGCTCGCTCTTGTGCTTTTATTATGAGTTAAGGAAAATTATTTTCAGTAACGAAACCTGAGTTATGATTCAGGCTCCATTTTTTTCTTGAGATCTGTTTTAGTTTTTAGAAAGGAAAGACGGGTGCGTGTTAGTGTTCCCTGGAGCACATTTGAATTTGTGGAGTTTTCTACCACCCAGTGTGTGTGAAAGCATCATCTACTGACCCTCCGGCAGGACGGGCTGATTGTTCCCAACTGCCCCTCTCTGTTGACACCCTCAAAAGAGCGACCCCTTCTCATTTCTTCAGTACTTTGTTTGGTGATTGGTTGGAAGCACAGAGCTAGTTGGACACGCCAGGGAGACCCAAGGGTTTCTTGCGAGCGTGCGCTACAGTTGGGTGTTGTGGTCATTGGTGCACGGCTCCTATAGCTAGTAGGCCATTGAGTATTTCATTTCTATCAACAGGAAGGAATAATTACCCTGATATTATGAAGTGGGTGGTTTTAAAATTCCACTTTAGATGGCATCAATCCTTAATGCAGCTGGTTTCACTTAATACGTTTTGTTTAAACAAACCCTGTTCCTGGAAATGGTTTCAGAATAGTCTGTTCCCTGTAGCTGTTCCTTTGCTCTTATTTTTTAAAATGTTTTCTTAACGATATCATAAGTGCATGAGCACAACAGACTCAAAAATTCTGCTTAAAGTTATTGCACATAAGAAAGGGTTGTGGAGATACATTGATTATCTTACTCAGGAGCAAAAAGATTTAATTTGATGTGTTTTACTTTGTAAAACTGACCGAATTCCTTTGTTGTTTAAGTATATCCCCCTTAAAGGGACGCTAATGTCTAGAAACCTCAACTGACAAAACAGATAAATTAGAGAATAAGTATTTTTCACTTTGTAAACATGAAAAATTCTTGACAAGAGCCGGGATGGGCTAATTAAGTAATCAGTATATTTTCAAATGGGATATAAATTTCTATTTTAGGTATGATACCACAATATTAAAATTAAATTTAAAAAACTGGATGAAAATACAAAATAAGATAATAGTAGTTTCTACTCTGACTTTTCTAAAACAAGTTGCATTACTTAATTAAAAATTTTTTAAGTGTGAGAACTTTTTAAACATAGGAATCTACAAAACCCATGTAATTCATTAAGGATTTTTCATATAAACGAATTTTGTTACATTCTCTCATAGGATTTATTCTTGTCTTTGGAGAACTTAGTTTGTAATTATTCCTGAATGTGGTACTTTGTTCAGTGCCCCTCCCCTCCTCCACTGTAAGTTCCCTTAGCACGTGGACTCTGCCCATCTTGGGCTTTATCAGCGCTCAGCACACGTCTGATGACCTGGCACGTAGCAGATGTTAGTAGAAACCTACTGAGCGAGTAAATGAATGAATAAATGCCCTGCTCCTAGGTGCAGGGTCACGTTAATCGTAGCAAGCTGCCTGCATCCCACCTCACTACATCATGACTATGAAACAGTCAACATGGAAATCTTTGTCAGGACCTGTATTGTGTTTGACAGTTATTCCAGGCATTTTCCACTTAGGCGTCTCTTGACAATAAAAGAATGCGGGATGTTCTTCCACTCTTAGGACTGGTGCACCTGTGATTCCAGGTGCAGCTCTCTGCTGCCAGGAGCCATGGACCTGCCTCAGGCTCACACACCGTGTGGAGAGATTACATCAGGTGCCTTTTCCTTTTCCCTCTCTTTGATTTTCATTTCTTCAGCAGGTCAGAATTAATACAGCTTCCAGAAAACAAATGATTAGCATTTAATTCTTATTCTGATGACTACTTTTTGGTTGTAATTGTTTTTATTCAAAAGGTAGTATTAACGCATCATTTTATTTTATTTATTTTAACGCATCATTTTAAACTAAGTAAATGTCTCTTTCTTTTGATCACCCCCTGCCCCCATTAGTAACTACTGTTTATTGTATATCCTGGCGTCTTGAATGTTTAAGGAATTTCTTTCTAGGTTGCATTTTGAAAACATTTTATCCTACACCTGTATGTAAAAGTGGATGTTCTGCTTCTCAGAGTACAACTTAATTCACTTTGTAGACATTATTAATAAAAGGCAGAGAAGTCATTGGATCCAACATTAAGTGCAGGATTTACAGAAGGTCTATTAATGACTGACTTACTGTTATTGCTTGCATTGGAATCTATAATGTATTCCTATTAAGTTAATCTAAAGTTGCTAAGTGTATAATTGGGATAATCAGAAGAGGTAGATTAGGGGCGAGGTGCAGGAGACTTGTGCCCAAATAAAAAGTAAATGTGGGTTTACAATATCTAACAATCTTTTGGCAAATCAAGAGTGATCACCAAGCTCTTTCTCACTATTGAAAATAGTGAAAGTACAAAGGAGGCAGGCTATGAGAATAATTGGTGTTTCCCAGCATGCCTTTTCTATTTCTTGAAAATTCTACAACTCCGTGGCACAGTTTGTCATCTGGATGAAATAAGGCACCTGTGCCTTCGGTGTCCCTTCTGGACTGTGTTCCTCAGGCCTCTTCCCACAGGAGCGTGGATTCTTTAAGAATACGAAAGGGGGGGGGCGGCCTGGTGGCTCAGGCGGTAAGAGCTCCATGCTCCTAATGCCGAAGGCTGCCGGTTCGATTCCCACATGGGCCAGAGGGCTCTCAATCACAAGGTTGCCAGTTCAATTCCTCGAGTCCTGCAAGGGATGGTGGGCAGCGCCCCCTGCAACTGAAGATTGAACATGGCACCTTGAGCTGAGCTGCTGCTGAGCTCCCTGATGGCTCAGTTGGTTGGAGTGCGTCCTCTCAACCACAAGGTTGCTGGTTCGACTCCCGCAAGGGATGGTGGGCTGCACCCTCTGCAACTAGCAACGGCAACTGGACCTGGAGCTGAGCTGCGCCCTCCACAACTAAGACTGAAAGGACAACAATTTGACTTGGAAAAAAAGTCCTGGAAGTACACACTGTTCTCCAATAAAGTCCTGTTCCCCTTCCCCAATAAAAATCTTTAAAAAAAAAGAAAAGAATAGGAAGGGGACAGGGGAAGCGAGGTGGTTAAACACAAGTTGTCTTTACACAAACCACCCCACTCTGTGAAGTACATGAATTCAGAGCAGCCCCAGGGTCCCTCCTCTGGCCCCATGCGTCAGCCTTACAGACATATGCATAAAGCAAGAAGAGTCATAAACGGGGTGTCAGGTGGCACACGGAAGGGGGCTTCACTGACGCCACTATGTGGAGCTGAGTTTGTCCTCCAGAGGTGTCCACTCCTGGAAGCAGTGCACCATCGTGAGGGTTAGGGGCACCGAGGGGAAGCTTCGCGTTTGAAAAGTGCCTAAGGGGTGACAGTGAAAGGATGGTGGGAAACAAGTAGGCCAACACGTTAAATCTTTGATTTGAAGCGTTGTAAGACTTTGTGAGATTAAATCATTTAAAAAAGATATTTTAGTATAAGTTCTTTTAATTAAACAGTTTTATATTTTTATAATTTTCAACAATTTATGGAAACAGAGATCTTACTCAACCCATAGAACTAATATAGTTAATCTAGAAGGTTTAAATCATGAGAAATTAAACCCATCTTGCATTGATTTAATTATTCAATTAAACATTTTTATGTCATATAACATTTTTACATCATGTAAAATGTAACATGTATAGTGTTACATTATAACATTTTAACATCATAAAATCAAGAAGAATCATAGAGTTTTTAAACTAATATTAACTCATTTTTATAAAGATTCACCTAATTATCAGGAATACTATATGAACATTTTAATATAAGTGAGACTACTATGGTTATATATCCAAAATGATTTTTTAAAAGATTCTTGGACATATGAAGCTTTAAGTATAGGAATCAAGACCATTACCCAAACCCACACTTAAACTTTTTCTTTTGAGTTACAGTTCCCGCAAGGGAGAAGTAGAAGCACAGATGATTTATTTTTTTTCTCTCTCTCATGGAAGTTCTGTGCTGTTTATCTGTACTAGTTATTTCTTGACTATGCACATAATGACAGGACAATTATTTATGATTAATTAATCTACAAAGTTTCCCAAGAAAAGAGAAAAAATGAGGAAGGAAGAAAGCAGTGAGAGGAAGTTGGCTTCATACAGCTATGAATGGCTGGTTATCTGCTCTCTCTAAGGAGGAGAGCAAACTTAGATGCAGGAACACCCATTTTGACGTGCCCACTCCAACCCACGAGAGCTAGTCAATACAGCTGGTTCAAATAGTCATTCAGCTCTTTGACAGTTCTATTACGCCATGTCCTAAAAAGCCAGCACTTACTAAGTCAGGGAAAAAAGAGATGGTCTCCCAATTAAACCAAATGATCTGTCTTTTAGATAGGCAAAACAGAGAATCTCCTCATGAGGCTTTTCCCCTTTTTGTTCTGAATTTAATGTATCTCTTAAATGAACAGTCTTGTTCATAACAAAATTTCCAGAGTGGCAACTGCAATTCTGATCGGTGGAATCATACCAGTTAGAGAGAGATGCGTGCGATTTCAAATATAAAGAGGGCAGGTGTTTGGCCCAGAGGTCCAGACTAAGAGGAACCCTCAAGAATGGGGTCAGTAAGAAAGGTCTCTATGCAAAACCTCATATCTCAGAATTTGGTCAAAGGCCAGGCATCACCAAATGAACCCTCTAACAATAGGTGTCTGTCACTCTCCTTAAAAAATAGGGTTTGTGGAACCTCGCTATAGTACCATTTGCTTAACAGTGGACTTTCGTCATCAATTCAACCAACCCAACCCATCAGTAATGAGTGGTGTGTATAGGACTTGGCCCTACGTGGACAAAGGTGGGTTAGTCGTAGTTTCAGCCCCTGAGGAGCTCACAGTCTAGCTCTTCTTTGGAGCAAAAATATTGCTTATATTGTTGCTTTCATGGTAGGATAAATCTGCCTTGGAATCAAGCCAAGGTTATTTAATTACTATAACGTGGTTATACCCATTAGGCTTGAATTTCAGAGACCTCATATTGGATTCATGCATTCTTAAGAATGTTAGGGTTCCCATGCTTAGTTCATAAGCCAGGCCAGTTCTATTTTCTATTGTGACTTAAAACAAAACAAAACAAAACAAAGCATTTACTAGTTTAAAAATTAATACATAAAAAGATGGACTGGGAAGTCTTACTTTTGTGCCTTTCTACCTGGTTATTCCACTCTAATTTCTCCCATGAATAAACACTAAAATTAGTTTTTCATATCTTCCCAGTGTTTCTTTGTGCAAATGTAAACAAACATAAATTCATATGTGTTTTAATCCCATTCTTACACAAGAGCCAGCATCCCAGTTTGAAGGCTGTCAGGCAGGAGGAATTCTCTTACTTGGGGGAGGTTCAGGTCTTCACCTGATTGGATGAGGTCCACCCACACTACGGAGGGCAATCTGCTTCACTGATTTAAATGTTAATCTTACCCAAAAACATTGTCACAGAAACATCCAAAATAATGTTTAACCAAATATCTGGGCTCTCTGTAGCCCAGTCAAGTTGACACATAAAATTATTCATCACAAAGATCTTACCTCCGTTAATCCAGAATAAATGGTACTCTGGTCTTGCCTAACAATGTTTAAAAGCAAACCCCAAAAGGATCAAAGTGTTTTCAAACTGTATCTGAGAACATAGCTGAAGAATATACATATATATTTTTTAAATTGGGGAATATTGGGGAACAGTGTGTTTCTCCAGGGCCCATCAGCTCAAAGTCATTGTCCTTCAATCTAGTTGTGGAGGGTGCAGCTCAGCTCCAAGTCCAGTCGTTGTTTTCAATCAATTGAACCAGCAACCTTGTTGTTAAGAGCTCATGCTCTAACCAACTGAGCCATCTGGCCGCCCTGAAGAATAGTTTTAGGAATACAAAAATACCTAGGACCCAACATAGTAAAATTCACAATGTCTGCTATTCAGTAAAAATTTACTAGGTATGTGAAGAAGTAGGAAAATACAACCAATAGCTGACCAGAAATGACACAGATGATAAAGTAGTAAATATGAAAAGTAGTACAATTATTATAATTGTATTCCATATGTTTAAGAAGCTAAAAGAATGATTGAATGTATTAAGTAGAGACATAGAAGATGAAACTTGTAGAGATGAAAACTACATATTTGAGATGAAAAATACACTGAATGAGAATGATGTCAGAATAAACATTGTAAAAATAAAGATTAGGGCAGCCGGTTGGCTCAGTTGGTTAGAGCTCAGTGCTCATAACACCCAGGTTGCTGGTTCAATTCCCAGATGGGCAGTGAGCTGCGCCCTCCCCAACTAGATCGAAAACGACTTGACATAGAGCTGAGGTGTGCCCTCCACACCTAGATTGAAAACAGTGATTTGACATGGAGCTGATGGGTCCTGGAAAAACACATTATTCCCCAATATTCCCCAATAAAAATTTTAAAATAATAAATAAAGATCAATGATTTTGAAGACTTAATAATAGAAACTTACAAAATGAAACACAGAAATAAGAAAGCCTAAAAAAAATGAATAAAGCATCAGTAAAGTGTGGGAAAACATCAAGTGGCCAAATTTATGCGTAATTGTAGTGCCTGCAGGAGAAAGAATGTGAAGAACAGAAGAAATAATTGAAGGAAAAAAATGGCTAAAAAATCTTTAAATGTAATGAAAGCAATAAACCCACACATCCAAGAATCTGAAGGAACTCCAAGCACAAGAAACATGAAAGAAATACATCAAGGCATGTCATAATCAAATTGCTTAAAGCCAGTGATAGAAAAATGCGTTAAAAGCAGCCAGAGGAAAAGACACATTGTGTACACAGGAATGAAGATTCGGATGACTGCAGAGTTCTCACTGGAAACAATGTAAGTGCGGCAGCAATGGATGGACACCTTTAAGTAACAACAACAACAAAACTGTCAATCTAGAATTCTTTTCTCAGTGAAAATATCAAAAACAAAGGCATTAAAAGGTCTTTTTCAGACATATAAAAATGGAAAGAATTCATTACCAGCCCACCTGCGCTACCAGAAACATTAAAGAATGTCCTTGAAGCAGAAGGAAACTGATATCTGGTGGGAAGCTGCAGCTACAAAACGAAATGAAGATGCTGGAAAGGGCAACTCCATGGGTAAGTATATCAGATTCTTTCTTCTTATTTAAATCTCTTTAAAAGATACGTCTTTTAAACAAAAACAGTAATAACACATTGTGGCCTTTATAGCTCACGTAGAAGTGAAGTTTACGACAGCAATAGCACAAAGGCTAAGGGGGCAATGGAAACACACTATTGTAAGATTCTCATAAGTGAAGTAATACATCACTTGAAAGTAGATTGTGATAAATTAAAGATGTATATGGTCAACTTTAAAGCAACAGTTATAGTTAATAAGCCAACGAAGGTAAAATGTGATCGTAAAAATATTTAAATAATCCAAACGAAGGCAGAAAAACTTGGAAAAGCAAAGAACAGATTGGACAGATATTAACTAGCAAGATGGTAGGTTAAAATCCGTATCAATAATTATATTGAAATATAAAAGCCTAACCATCCCAATTAAAAGTAGGGATTGTCGGCTTGAATAAAACAGTAAAATCCATTTATGTGCTGCCTACAGTGAACCCACTTTTAACATAAAGATACGAATAGGCTAAAAGCAAGAGTGGAAAAAGATATACCATGTCAACATTAATCAAAAGAAAACCTGAGTGGCTATATCAGACAAAGTAGATTTCATGATGAAGAACAGGTCAATTCACTAAGAATATATAATCCTAAATGTTTATGCATGTATTAACAGATCCAAAACACAGGAAGCAAAAACTGATAAAACTGCAAGGACAAATAGACAAATCCACAATTATAGTTGGAGGTTTAACACCCCTCACTCAATTGATAGATCAAATAGACAGAAAATCAGTAAGGACACAGACGATTTGAACAATATAACCAACCAACTTGACTTAATTGATATTTATATATAACACTGTAATGCCAAACAGTTGAATACACTTCTTTTCAAGTGCACATAAAACTGTTACCAAGATAAACCATTTTCTGGGCCATTAAAAAAGTCTCAATAAATGTAAGCTGACTCAAATTCAATTGATAGAAAGTATGATCTCTGACCACAATAGAATTAAATGAGGAATCAGTAACAGAAAGATATCTGGAAGATCTTTCAAATTTTTGGAAACTAAAAAACACACTTTTAAACAAACCATGAGTCAAAGAAGGAAAACCCAGAGAACCAGAAGTGAAATGAGTAAGTATTTGGAACTGAATGAAGGTGAAAATGCAACATAAAATTTGTGGATGGAACCAAAGGGAAATGTATGTAACACTTAATTCCTGTATTAGGAAAGAATAAAGTTCTCAAATAATGACCTTGAGTTCCCACCTTAAGAAACTAGAAATATGAAAACTGGAAAAGCAAAACCCAAATTAAGCAAGCAAAGCCCAGTTTGTAAATCAATGAAATAGAAAACAGAAAAGCCGTATGGAAATCTGGGAAACTGAAAACCAGTTCTTTGAGAGGAGCAATAAAATTGCTAAACTTCTAGCCAGACCAATCAGGAAAAAAAAGAAGATAAAAATTGTAGGAAAAGGAATGAAAGAGGTGACCTCACACAGATTCTGCAGATATTAAAAGTGTAATAAGTGAATAGAAGGAACAAATTCCTCGAGAGACCCAAACTACCAAAACTCATCCAAGAAGAAACAGACAACCTGAATAGCCACAAATCTATTAAAGAAATTGAATTTGTAATTAAAAACCTTCCCACAAAGAAACTTCCAGGTCCAGATGGCTTCACTAGTGAATCCTACCAAACATTTAAGGAAGAAAATTATTTTCTCTTTAAATTCAATGCAACCTTTGCAATAAATAGAAAAGGAGGAAACAAATGCTTCCCAGCTCCTTCTCTGAGGTCGGCATTACTTTGCTGACTTCCTTTAGCCGCTCCTCCCTATGCAGCCAGCCAGAGTAATTCTTTAAAATGTTATTGGATTCCTGTGTCTCCTCTGGCCCACACTTCCAGTGCCTTCCAAGCTTCTTAAAATGTCAAAGTCCTGACAGCCCCCTTAGGCTGACCAGGTCTCCCCATAGCCTGCAACCGCTGACTAGTCTTGTGCTCAGCCTGCTGCTGACTCTGTTCCATCCACATGGGCTCTTTGCTCTTCCTTGAACCTTTCCTAGGTATCCTCCCTGCCCCCGTGCCTTTGCACTTGCGACCCCCTGTGCTTCCCCCATAGTTCACTGTTTCCCTCCTCTGAGTCTTGGCTCGGTCTTCATCTTCAGTGATGGTTTTCTGATTATTTAAAATCACAATCCCGTTCTGCTCCCCATTCGCATTCCTCTTACCTGTTTCTTCTCCCTATCAAGTTTCACCTTCTTAAGTATTCTGTAATTTACTAGTTTATTTTGTTCATTTTAATTGTCCACCCCCCCCACCACACACACACACGAATGTGAACTCTGGCAGGGCAGGGATTTTTTTCTGTGTCTACCTGTTATAAACCTAGAGTCTAGGACAGTACCTGGCTCTTACTAAATAACACAATAAACATTTTCAGAATATTTCTCAATGATGCTCTGTTTGCTTTGCTCTCAAAGAAAACTTCCTCTGTGAAGTGATGTGGTCTCTGTCCCATAGTTTGGTGCCTGAAAATTTTCAAACCCATGGTACTCATGAGAGGCATTCTCCTTTGTGAGGAGGGGAGCGGTGATTGGGAAATCAGCATTAGGGAAGGAGAACTGAGATAACAAGTGTTGGAGAAGCTGTACAGAAAAGGGGACCCCCTGTGCACTGTTGGTGGAAATGGACATTGGTGCAGCCACTGTGGAAAACTGTGGAGGTTCCTCCCAAAATTAAAAACAGAACTACTGTACAACCCAGCAATTCCTCGTCTGGGCATTTATCTGAAGAAGATGAAAACAAACTTGAAAAGATATCTGCACCCCCATGTTCACTGCAGTGTTAGTTACAGTAGCCAAGACGTGGAAACAAACTAAATATCATCGATAGATGAATAGATAAAGAAAATGTGGTAATGGGATATTATTTAGCCATAAAAAAGAATAAAATCCTGCCATTTGTGACAACCTGGATGGACCTGAAGGGCACTTGCAGTCCAGTAATGGCGTGCCCTCCCACGGTCCACGAGAGGTGCCATCACGGGGAAGCACCGAGCCGGAGCCCGAGCACAATTCCCCTGAGGAACGGGGCCTGGAGGAAGGAAAGTACTGCTTTGATTGAGGCATAATTACATACAGTGAAGTTTAGCCCTTTTAGTGTATGAGTTTTGGCAGTGCACATACAGTCGTGTGAGGACCACCACATACAGCACTGTTTCTCCGCCCCGCAATTCCCTCATTCCTTTGGTTATCAACCCATCCTCCCCGGCCCCAGCAAGCACCTTTCAGTTTTCTGTCCTTAGAATTTTGCCTGTTACAGAATAACATAGAATGACAAAGTGTATAACCTTTGGAGTTGTGATGCGTGTAAGATTCACCCATGTTGCTGCCTGTAACCAACGTGGTTCAGTCCTGTGTGTGGCCGAGGAGGGAGTGTCCGTTGTATGAAGGTACCGCAGGGTGTGTATCCGTTCAGCTCTCCAAGGACATCTGCGGCGTCCCAGTTTTTGATGGGTATGAGTAGAGCCACGGTGAACATTCACATGCAGGTTTTCGTGTGGACGTTAAGTTTTCATTTCTCATGGGTAGATAATTAGGAATGTAATTGCTAGGTCATAGGGAAAGTGCGTGCTTAACTTACAAAAAAATGCCAAATTGTTTTACGAAATGGATGTGTTATCTTGCAGTTCATACCTGTTTGCATTTACGACCGTTGCTGCTCATTCTGTCAGCAGCACTTGGGATTTCTTCCGGTCTGTGACTTGTCCTTTCATTTTCTTAACGTGTCTTCAGAAGAGCAAAAGTTTTTAATTTTGACGAAGTCCAATTTATCAGTTATTTCTCTTAAAGTTCATACTTTTGATATTGTACTGAAGAAATCTTTACCTAACCCAGGGTCACAAAGATTTTCTTCTAGTAGTCTCATAAGTTTCTATTTAACATTTAGACCTTTTATCCATTTTGCATTACATGTTGTACGAGGTGTGACAACTAATTCGGGAACTTGTTGCGACAATATTGCTAACCTTTTTTTTGCTGTCAGAGGGATTATTCCTTATGAATTTGTACCAACTGAAAAAAAACAGTTTACCAAGTGTACTGTTTGGAAGTGCTGAAAAGGCTACGTGAAAAAGTTGGATGACCTGAACTTTTCGCCAACAATTCATGGCTCTTGCATCACGACAATGCACCAGCTCACACGGCACGGTCTGTGAGGGAGTTTTAGCCAGTAAACAAATAACTGCATTAGAACATCCTCCCTACTCACCTGATCTGGCCCCCAATGACTTCTTTCTTTACCCAAAGATAAAGGAAATATTGAAAGGAAGGCATTTTGATGACATTCAGGACATCAAAGGTAATATGGTGACAGCTCTGAAGGCCATTCCAGAAAAAGTTCCAAAATTGCTCTGAAGGGTGTACTAGGCACGGGCGTCGGTGCATAGCTGCCCAAGGGGAGTACTTGGAAGGTGACCATAGTGGTATTCAGCAATGAGCTATGTAGCACTTTTTCTAGGATGAGTTCGCGAACTTGTCAGACCTCGTATGTGGTGTAAGGTATTGGTGGAGAGTTATTTTGCGTGTGGATGTCCAGTGTTCCAGCACCACTTGTGTGAAAGACTCCATTGAATTGCCTCTGTACCTTTGTGGGAAATCAGTTCAGTGCATCTGGATGGACCACTTGTATGCTTTTAATTGATTTCTAAGCTCTGAAAGGAAAATGGTACAAAAGGAAGACTCTTCCACTGTTTCTGCTCTACGGGTTTCTCCACCGGGAGGGCTTGTCTGCCATCTCGAGGCAGAATTAGCCACTTCTGGGCTCCTGTAGCCATTGTGAACACACTTATTACCACAGTTTTCTTATCCTTGTAATTCTTTGTTCTGTGTCTGCTCCTTCCTGCTTCCTCACCTTCTCTCTCAGGACTGGGCCTTCCTGGAGGCCCAGAAGTGTATCTTCTTCCTTTTTATCGTCTTCATCACAGCTGGCTCTGTAATGTTTGTTGCATGAATGGATACCCTCAAATCTCTGATGACAAGTCATATGTTTGATTGACAAGTGATAAGTCACAGAATTTTATGAAAGCTATACCAGTCAGATGAGACGAAGTGGAGGAAAAGTTCCAGTTCTCCTTCAATTAGGACCTGTTCCTCATTCTACTGTGGTGTGACCTCTGTTTTGCCAGGCATGTGTGTTGGGGGCCTGTGTACCAGGCACATGTGGGTCACTGGTGGGATCTCAGCTTCCCCCATCCTGTTCCTGTGGGATTCCTCCTTGCTGGGCGTCAGTCATGGCATCTTCTTTGGAGATATGGAGTCATTCCTCCTACTTCCCAGGGGTGTTTTGGAGATCAAATGAGAAAAGATTAGGGCAAAGGCCGCACAGTATTGAGAATTATGGACTGATTAACTTTTGCAGTTCCTTTGTTTATCAGAAGCTTAAGACTTACAAAATATTTATTGTTAATTCTGATATTTAATTGGTTACTCTTTTCTCAGCACTTTGGAAACATAATATTTACCACCTAGAAATTCTGCTACCTAGAAAATGCCCTACAATGTGTCTTAAATATTCTTCTTAACATTTTGATCGAACTGATTTACCATGACGGTCAGTTTCTATGAGAGATTTAACAGTTGGGACTGTACTGTCCAGAGGACGTGAGTGGGGCCAAGGTATATATTTGGGAACTCTGACGGCTGCAGCCTGGGAAGCTGCAGGTGCTGTGAGTATCCCAGTGCTCGCTCTGACCGGGAGATGTTTCCCTGCTTTCCAGTCTTTGATGTGCCAGATTGCGAGCTTTCTCTGAGGGCTCGATTTTAATCGACCTGAGCTGCATCTCACGCTCACTCAGGTCTGGATCACCTCAGTTGTATATGTTCAATTCCCCTCACACGTCCTCCTTAGCCAGGAGTTATGCTGGGAGTCAGGAGAGGTGTCAGAGCTGCGAGGAGTGTTTCCTTCATGTTTGCTTTCTGGGAATGTAGGCACCTCTCCTTGGAAGCATCTCTGAATAGGATGCCTCATACCAGCAACGCTCTAGTGTGGTCCTTTCAGGTTCACAGCATGGAGCCCAGCAGCCAAACGGGTTGCATATCTGATCCTTTGTCTCATCCTTTGTGTGACATCCAAATAAAAGGTGTCAAAATCATGGAAAACATTGCTTTCCCCCTTTTTTTATTAACAGTTCCTTTTTAGGTATCATTACAATCCATAAAATTTACCGTTAGTGTACAAGTCAATGATTTCTAGTAAATTTACAGTGTGCAGCCATCAGCACAGTCCAGTTTGAGAACATTTCCATCACCTTAAAAAGTTCCCTTTTGTCCTTTTGCAGTTAATCGTACCCGCTGGCAAGCACTAATCTACTTTGTATCTCTATAGAGTTGCCTTTTCCGCTCCTTTCATATAAATGGAGTCGCGTGACACGTGCTCTTTTGCACCTGGCTTCTTCCAGTCACAGGTTTATGTTATTGCAACACGTATCGATACTTTGTTCCTTTTTATTGTTGAATATTATTCCACTCTGGAAATACATTTTGTTTATCCATTCACCGGTCACAGGCAAGCCTTTCTGTAGATACATGTTTCATTTCTCTAGGGTAGATTCTTAGGAGTAAAACTGCTGGGTCTTGTAGTAAGTTTATGTTTAACTTTTTAAGAAACTGCCAAACTACTTTCTAAAGTGGCTGTACCATTTTACACACCAGCGCTGTGCCATTTTCTCCATATCCTTACCAGCACTTGGTTTTATTTGTGTTTTTGATTATAATTCTTCGAGTGGATGTGGCGTAGTATCTTACTGTGGTTTTAGTTTCCATTTATTGAATAACTAGTGATGCCGAGCATCTTTTCATGTGCTTCTTAGCCATTCATATTTCTTCTTTGGTGACATGTCAATTCAAAATTTACCCTTTTTTCCTCCCTTCTTCCACCCCCGTCCCCCACACTCTGGTTCAATCCCTCGTTTCTCAGTCTAGTTGTGTAGGACACAGCTCCCTGGCCCAGGCTGGTGTTAGGAGCCTTGCGCTCCCCCGGCTGAGGCAGTCGGTCGCTGATCATTGGGGCTGCTCACAGCAGATCTCACCGGCTGCCGGCCACTCAGGGTGGCACACGGTAGCTGGCGGCAGCTCATGCCAACCTACGGCTGCTCACGGCAGCCCAGCTCCAGGGAGACCCGTTGTTCACAATCTTAGCTGTAGAGGGCGCAGCGCACTGGCCCTTGTGGGAATCGAACCAGCGAGCTTGTTAGGAGCACGGAGCTCCAACCACCTGAGCCACCCGGCCAGGGCCAGCCCCCCAAAATTTACCCATTTTAAAAATTGGTTTGTGTACTGTCTTATTATCGAGGGTAAGAACTCTCTGTATTCTGGATATAAGTTATTTATCAGGTAGATGAGAGAACACACGAGTTTTTTATCTTGCTCACACCAGCACCAGAGACTAGAAAGGAGGACAGTTAGTAATAATGATCCTTGTGTTGTGAGCGGGACATTGGGCTGTGTGTTTCACAGGGATTATTTAAGCCATTTTCTAAAGGTTACAGAACTTTTTCAAATGCTTGCTCTCCAATGAATAGTTTTCAATAGATAAAGAAAAGGAACAGTTGATTTGGGGAATTCTTGGATTGTGAGGTAGAGCTGGTTGATCCTTTAATATTATCACCATTAAGACTAAATGCTTGTTATAACATATGCAGAATACAGCGATTTAAACAAGCTAGGTGTTTATTTCTCTCTCCTGTAACAGGCTGACATTAGCCGTTCTGGATGTGTATGGGGGAGGCACAGGGACAAACTGACCCCCTGTCTTGTTACTCTTTAAAATGTGGGTTCTACCTCAGGATCCAGATGGCCTCTCTGGCCATCCTGACACCTTGCAGGTAGTGGGAAGTAAAAAAGGAGAGGGAGCCCATTCCTTTCAAGAATTGGAGCCAGACGTCGCATGTATCATTTTTACTCACATGCCATTGGTTAAAACTTAGTCATGTGCTAATGCCCATGTATAAGAGAGACTGGGAAATGTGGTCTTTATTCTGCGGCAGAGTCCATCTAAAACTTAGGGGTTATGGTCTAAAACTTAAGGGTTGAAGGCGAAAGAAGAGAATAGATGTTGGGGGCCATGGTTGGCTTTGGGGGTTCCTGTGACTAGTCTGTGTGGGATTCCCATTCATTTTTTGTTAAAGAAAGTCTAGTTGATAAACAGTTGTTGGCCTGAACCATATTTAGGAGTTACTCTTACTGTTGTTTTTAGAGTTACACCAGCACGTTCTTCATGGCGAAGCAGCCATAAATATAAACCATTAGTGCTTAGGGAATGTGAAAATAACTTAGTGACTATACTGAATATACATCTTACATGCCAGCTGGTAGGAATGGTGGCACACAGGAGGACAGCTTCTGCCAGGTCGACTTTTGAAAGCGGAACTCTTGGTTTCGTAGTTTTCTTTTCAAGTGTCTGCTTTCCTCCCGATGTCACCACAGTACCACTTAATGTGCAGTTTCTCCAATAACTGTAGCTGTCCTTGTCTGGTTGATAGTTCTGGATTCATATGCCAGATCTGTCGCTTTAGGAAGAAGAGCAGTGAGTGCCGTTTCATTAAAGATGCCATTGCTTCTCTAAGGACAGCAGTCATTTTTAACAAGTGTAGGGAAGAAACCTTCTGGATGCATTTGTCCTTTGTGTATGTTTAAAACTTTGACAACAAAATTAATTGGTACTGAATGATCTGAAGAGCCAAACATTAACTCTCCTTGAGTGCTTCATGTCTAGGTTTTCAGGCCAGGGTGAGAATTACCAAGAAATGCGCTTTCCCTTTCCCGGGTGTAGCTCTGGGTTGCTGAGAGATTCTGAAGTACCAGGGGATCCCGTACTTTTACAGCCCATTTCAGCTGCCCCAGAGATAAGTTGGATAAACATGGGCTCCTCCACGTACCTCCTAATCCCTGCTGGGTCTCCCGCTGTGGGGAGGTTCAGACAACTTGTTTTCTTTCCCTTCTAGCCCTTCTCTCCACACTCCCCTCCAGCTGCCTTCTTCCCCCACCCCCAGAGTAACGTGATCTCCTAGGCCTGGTCTGCTGCTTTCGCAGATTCTTTTAGTCTTAGAGAAAGAGAGGAAAAAAAATTAACCACTGGTTTTCCAGTTCAAAGTTAACAAAACTGTGAAGGCCAAAAACAGTGCCAGTGTTTGAAAATAAAAGGAGCATTGCTTGTAAATAAGCGATGCCTGAGCTTTTACCAATCTTTTCTACGTAAGTGCTCTTAAATTTACCCTCTCAGAAAGATCACAGTTTGAGGCCTTCAGGTTTATTGCAACTTGCTATTTTTGATTTGTTTGTTTTGTAGATCTTAATCTTTATGCAATATTCAGATTAAAAGCAAACAAACGACTTTTTGTGATTTTTAAAATAAAATTCTGTGGCATTTATTCCAAAAGCTAACCAAAGTAAAGGGACAAAGAATTCATGAAAACGTACAAAACTTCTTTAAGTTGAATTCAATCACTTAGAGATTAATAAGAATATCCTAAACTATTTTTTGCTTAATAATATATCTGTTTATAACTTAACTTTAAGTTTAAGTTAAGTGACTGGATTTAAGAATTCAGGGTTTGGTTGTTTCTTCACCACCAGTGATATTAAGATTTGAGACCTGTAGTTTGCAACAAATCTTAAATGGGTTTTCAGCCTGGTGTCCTAAAACTGGTCTTAATTATGGGTACCTAGCAGGTGTCATACCAAGAGAGTTTGGAAATCTGGGTTCCTCTCCTGGCTCTGCCACTGACCTGCTGGGAATGGAGATAAACGGGGTCTGCCTGTGCCTCAGCTGTCGCATGTGCAAAATGGGCAACATACATTTCGATTAAGATGATGAAAGATTGCAGACCCCTTTTATCTCCATTCCCTTCCCAAACCCCACTGAAATTACAGGTAAAAGATTTTTAAAAAAGTGAAAATACATAAGGACAAAAAGAACCCAAAAGGATAAGTGGCTAAGAGAGGTGAACACATTTTTGGAAGATGGCAGCCCAAAGCATGGTAATAGACTCAGCAGAATTGAGGAAGCTGCAGCCTACCCTCTTCTGAGAGAGCCCTGGATTAGAAGTGAGCCAGTTTGCTTGTAAGAACCTGAGGGGAAAAATCAGAAATTAGAGGCATTAGGACCACAAAAAGCAGGGGGTGGTGAGGCCTGCAATTGACATCAAAGGGATCAATTTAAAGTCTGTAAAAGGAGTGTTTAGACTTTTCACACCCTTCCCAGCCCTGTACAGCCAGATGCCCACCTCTCTTTCCCACCTACCTGAGACTAGAGGTATTATATTGAGAAATCGCCCTATAAAGTCTCTGGACTTAGGGACATTACCCCCAGCAGGGGTGCTGATAAGCCACTGGGCTGAAAATAGGGTGGGCTAGAGCAGATTTTTTTTTAAAAAAAGGCTGCATGCTGAATAGTGACATTCTCAGCCTTCACCCAATACCTGTTAGCCAGGGCTCTAACAGAGAGGAGTTGGAAAGATTCTTTTTTGGGGGAAAAAGAAAACCAAAATTTAATGGCCCTAGAGAAAAGCCCATTTGGGGATTCTCTTGATGAAAAGGGCAGCTCACCACCTCCCATCATTGAAGTCCACCAGTTGTCGTGCCTCTTCCATGCTTGCTTTGTGGTTCCTTACTCATATATGACATAATGAATGGACAGCCACATTTCTCTAAACATTAGAGAAAAGTCTCTAACATAATAGAGAAAGGGTAAAACAAATTCACTGAAAAAAAGAACTTGGTGGAAAATTAAGACAATGTAGGAAACAGAAGAATTCAGAACTTTGCTATCCTCAGAGAGATTGCAAATCTCAAACAACAGTATGTTGTTAAAAACAATAACAATCAGAATAAGAATGAGCCCTTCAATACTGAAAACATTATAGCCAAAATTTAAAATTCACTTGGAAAATAGCCTGTCTCAGAAAGCAGAATATAAAGACAAAGGCATGGACAGTAAGAGAGAACAGGTAAGAAAATTAGAAGCTCAGTCCCAAGGCTTGAGTAATTATCTGGTAGGAATTCCAGAAAGAGAGAACAGAAAGAAAGTGGAGGAGAATTTAGGAGACAATAATTATTAGGAAAAATTTCAGAGCTTAGTGAAGTGTTTTCTAGAGCTAAATGACTTAAATCTTTGAATTGGATTGGCTCCCTGAGTGCCCAGCATAATACTATTAATATATGAAGAAAGACTCATTTCAAGACATACTGTGAAATTTCAGTACCAAGAATATTAGAAGATCCTAAAAGCTTCCAAAGAGAAAAGCAGGTCATCAAAAGATTAGGAATCACGTAGAACTGCATTTCTAAATACTGGAAACTAGAAGGTAGTGAAGAAATGCCTTCAAAATTAATTGGGGAAAATTATTTTCAACATAGAATTCTATACCCAGCCAAACTGTTAGAGTAGAATAGAAGAAAGTCATTTTTTAGATGCATCTACTCCCAACCCCCAGGAAGCTACTGGACAATGAAATCCAGCAAAATGAGGGTATAAGGCAATAAATAAAACTGAGAATATTTTAAGTGTTTTAGTATTTGGAAAAAATACCATTAAGTGTTTGACAGATCTTTTAAATATTTGGAGTGAAAATAGTAATAGGTATACAGAAGACTAATCAAATGAAAACAATCGAGACAATTAATATCTGCAGGATAAACAAAGTTATGTAATAAAGGAAACGTTCATAGTATATTATTGGTAGTACAGGGAAGACTATTTATATCATGGTAATGTAAACTCTATTGATTTAACCAAAATTGTGATTTTACTGTTTTGGGAGGTTGGGGATGGTGATAGTCTAATAATACTGCAGTAAGTTAATATATAATATGAAAAGCTGATGAATCCAGAAACCCAATATGAGGATATTAGTTAGAAATCTGAAGGAAGCTGCCTCTGGGGAAACAGACTGGGGGACGGAGTAAGGGGCTGCTGTTTTTATTACAAGACTTTTGGTATGACTTGATTTTTAACCATGTGTATACGTTACTTTGATTGTTAATAAAAAATAATACAAAAGGGCCTACAAATAATATTAGTTTCCTCTTGGAGAAAAATTATTGTTTAATAGTTCTATTTGACTTATTAATTATAAAAATAGAACAGTCTTACCACAATAAGATTTTCTAGAAAGTGGATTTACTCTGAGGCAGTTCAGTGAGAACTGTAGCCCTGGGAATAGCAAGGGGACTAACAAATAATCAGTGTCATCTGAAAGACAGTCCTACGTGTGGCCTGCACTTAGGCCATGCCCTGGGCCTGAAATTGGCTCCCATTAAAGATGTGGGGTGAGGAGCGTGTGTTTTGCCACAAAGCGTGGTTGTGAAACTTTGGCTTTAGGGTGAAAAGTCGGGCTCTGTGACGTTTCAATCTTAGTTGCTACTCTTATCCCATAGCTAGTGTTTCTTTCCCTTAGTAAAATGAATTGATTTCCTGTCCCTTGGAAAACCTCCAGACTGCTTTCACTCCCTCAGACTGTTTTTCTCTGAATCATTTTCACATATCACATTTGTTAATTTTAGCTTTTGATTCAGTCCCGGTAAGACTTAGGCAGGAACACAGGCAGACTGTCACCTGATGTAGTAAGAGTCCTCTTTTGGAAATAACAATAGCTACTGTTTATCGAGCACCCTTCATACATTATTTCTAATCTTCATAACCCTGTGAGATAGCTTCTCTTACGACCCCCCCCCCAATTTTACAGATGAGAAAACTGAGGCTCAGAGAAGTAAAGTGACTTGCCCAACCCACCACAGTGAATGGCAAATCTGAGACTCAGAACTGGGCTGCGTGACGTCATAGCTTATTCAACCTCTGCTGCTCTGCCTTCCCCTGGTCCCTGGTTTGCCCAGTCCAGAGTCACCAAGCCTTTGCGACACTTGACCTTGTAAGTCGTGCTAGCTCTGAAACCGTGTAAGACGTGAAGAGATGCCTGTGTGTCCTTATCCAATAGTGGCAAACATGGGTGTGATGCATGTGATCATCCAAACTGCATTCGCTTTCAGCTGGACACACAGGGGACCCAGGGAGCTGGAGGACCCTGCAGGCTCTCCGAGCAGTGCGCAGAATCAGAGGAAGTGGGCTTTTGGGCATGTGCATGTGCATTGTCCTTTTCTTCTAAAGTTACTGGCTGGGCTAGAAGCAGTGCAGGGGTCGGTCAGATCGGGGATCATCTGGTCCTGGGGGGTCTCAGACCAGGCCCCACACATTCACCTACCTGCCTTCCCCTCGCACCCCGCCCTGCTGCTCCCAGGCTGAGCTTCAGCATCCTACCTCCTTCCTCCTTCCCTCCACCTACTTCTGTGGTGGGCCCCCTCCCCCACCTTTTTAACATAGGACTGAACTCCAAACTTTAAAAAAAAAATTCAATCTTTATCCTAAAATCTTCAGGGAAGAGTCCCCTTTTGGTAACTTGTTCTAGAGTTCTATTAGGTTGGTGCAAAAGTAATTGCAGTTTTTGCAATAATTTTTAACCTTTTAACCTCTATTACTTTTGCACCAACCTAAATTCAAAAATTGCTTTCAAGTGAATACATTTTGGAAATAGCTATTCCTGTTTGTCCTATTCCCAGTGAAAAAAGAAGCAGCTCCTCCCTTTTCCAAAACAGTGGTTTTCAAACCTAAGTAAGCACACAGATCATCTGGGGAACTTGTTAATAAGATACAGTCCATTCCACATATTCTGCTTCCAGAGGTCTGGAATGCAGAGCAAGAAGTCTGCATTTTAAGCAAGCACCACAGGTGATTCAAAATAGGTTGTTCCTGGGCCACACTTTTAGAAACAGCTCAGGTCACATTAATTGAGGACCTTTATTCTTTCTTTCTTAATATTCTATTGTATACATATATATATATTTTTTTTTTTTAAGTAGGGAATATTGGGAAACTGTTTTTCCAGGACCCATCAGCTTCATGTCAAGTCGTTTTTCAATCTACTTGTGGGGGGCGCAGCTCACTGGCCCCATGTGGGACTTGAACCAGCGATCTTGGTGTTATGAGCACCACACTCTAACCACTGAACCAACCGGCTGCCCGATATATTTTAAAATATTCTTAAATAGTTCTAATTCCCAGAATTGTTTTAAGACATATTTTTCCAACAGTTACAATTTTTCATCTCATATTATTCACCTTTCATTTAAATTGCAAATGATGTGCCATTTTGGAAAGTTCAAGGACTTGGCCCTACTGCTAGCTACGTGAACTTGGACAGGAATACTTAATCTTCCCTCCCCCCTCACCCCAGTTTCCTTACCTGTGAAATGGAATTAAACTACACAACATTCAAAGGATTGTTGTGAGGCTTGTGTCTGGCACCTATTAGGTGCACAATAAAAGTCTATTCCTTTCCCAAACTGAATGGGGCTTGACAAACAAGTTACACACTGCAGTCTTTTTCTTTCCTTTCTTTTCTTTTTTAAGTTAATGCTTTTGAGGCTTCATAAAGTCGTGTAGAGGAAATCCTTCTTGGGCCTTTCTTCCTTCTAGTAAGAAGATTGAGGCTTTCCTTTCTTTGCTTGAAACAGAATTCCTTTTTTATCTTGCAAGTGAGTTTCAAAAGCATCAAAACTGGATCTGGAAAGAACAGGCCAGGTCTGGTAGTGTGCATTTGGGGATATCTTCAATATTTGTTGCTGCTAATTCGGAGTGTTTTGCCAGACCTGTTGATGCATGGTTTTATAGCTATCGTTTAAAAGATTTGGACGCAGTTTATAAAAGAGGATAAGGTCATTTTAGACCCAAGAGCAGAATATCAGTAATAATCATTAGCTTTTTTTTTTAATCATTAACTCTTTAAAATAAACGTACATCCCAATGTAAAGTACAGTACATGCAAACAAATATCTGGGCCCATATTAACTGATAGTATTCAAGGATTTGGTTAGAATTGAAGACAAGCCTATTAATGTATAATTCTTGGCATTAAGTTGCTAATTTGAATATAGCCCTGCTGACTTGTTCATGTTGCCCTGAACCTTTCATCCTGCAAGTGTAAACCCAAAAATAACATCCAAAAGGTGCCACCAGTACAAAGCAGGGGCAGGTAGACACAGGGGCCCACCACAGACTTTAAATGGGAAATGCCGTATAGTGCCAGACTTTATTATGGTCTGGTCCAAAGCCAGAACTTTCCAAAATGGCACCTAAACAGATATTGTATTTTTCAGCTTGTTTGTACCGGTGGCACCCTTTTGAATGTTATTTTTGGCTTTACACTTGGAGGTTGAAAGGCTCAAGGCAACGTGAACAAGTCAGCAGTCATTACCTGTAGGCTGTCTAGGGGACCACAGTGTCTCCGGGATCTAGACACCATCCTGTCACTGCACTTGTCACCTGGAGATCCTGCGTCTCCAGGTGACGGGACCTGTGGACTTCCCTGACTGCCCTCGCAGGTGCTCCTGAGGCGACCTGGTACCACAGTACTTACTGGAGGTCCACTCACGTGCAGGGAAAACACATTTGGTATATTGATCAGAATTTGGCAGGGCACTGCTGGAAAGTTAATGACACCCTCGCTGAGAACCCCTGTGATATACACTAGTCACATCCAGTCCAATCTTGAATTTTTATGTGTTATTTTTGGCAGACCTAAATGAAGATCTTCTTACTTAGCTATTCCTGGGTACACTGAAGATACTCATGTTTTTGTCGTTACTGGTTAGGCCGGAAAGTAAAACAAATGAGTCCCGCTTTGTCTCCTGGGCTGATGACCGTAGCCAGGATGTCTTCAGCAAGTCTTCCTTTGAAACCTCAGTTGACAACCTTAGTTATTTAACCAAAGATACAGATACCAAAGCTTTAATCTACTTGTAATTTATTCTTGGCTGCACGTGTGTAACCAGTCCACTGGTCAGGAGCTCGATTCTTGGATCCAGGCAAACCTGGGTTGAGTCCAGCTTTGCCTGTTTCCAGCTGTAGGATCTTTGGCAAGGTGCTTCTCTGAGCTTCAGGTTTTCACCTGGAGAATCAGAAAAGTCTGTGTTGCTTACAGGATCACTGGGCAAACGCAGTGCGGTAATGGACGGCCCGTGCTTCTCACAAGTCTGACACACGGTGAGGTCTCAGAACACGTCAGCTCTTATTATTCACGTGCTCTAAGATGTAGACTTAGGGCTTCTTTTGCCTGTTGCAGTTTAGTTATCTGACAGTGTTATTACATTTCTTTTCCTGTTGTTATTGACATTTATCTGATTGTCATTAAATGATTTGGTATGATTGGGGTTCCTGTTGTTTCCCGCTGATCTGGATTCCTGGTCTTGTGCCAAGTAACACATTCTTGCGATGGCTATTTTGTAATGGGCTATGATCCCGTCGTTATCAGTGCTAACCAGTTCTCAAAAGGTTTGAGCCCAACACAGGAACGAAATGGGTTTTAAACAATGGTGCCCCATGACACTTGCCAAACAAGGAAAAAAGTTCTCTCTTGAAGGAAATGAGGCAAAGAAGGGATGTGGGCTTTGCCTCTGACGAGTTCTCATTGGTGGAGACTCCATTCCCTTTACATACAATCAGAAGTTATGTTTGAATGTGAACTGGCAGAGCTCTTTTTTCCAACCGCCTCCTAGCCTCAGTGTAGGATTTGACAAATGTGTCACATACTTGTGTAGCTGTCATGTGGGTTCCAGCTGTCTGATTATTCATTCCTTAGACGCCCATTGAGTTAGCCTTAATCATAGTAAGCTCACTTAATGTAAATGAAGCCAATATTGGTCATTCCAGAGGAATCTGCATTATTCACCAGCGTTCTGGGGACCTAGGCTTTGCCAGGGGGCCGCATACGGTGCAACTGGGCCCTCAGCGGTGCAGGTTGGGGGCGGCTCAGGCAACCGAAGGGACGAAGGGACGCCTGAGGTTTCCGAAGCGGTGCGAGCACCTGCGCTCTCGGCAGCCGACAGCCGGCGTCTTTCTTGGGGTGTTAGGACCGCACTTCTCAACGCTGAGAACCACTAAGTGCTGTGCTTACAAGAAAACCTCCTGTTGCCTTAGAAGTTGGCCCCAGATGGGTTTGGGACCGCGGTAACGGTCGGCCGCCGGCCTGGGCCTTGCGAACGCCGGGAGGGGGTCCGGGCGCGGCGCGGAGGGGGTTAAGGCGGTGGGGGCGGGCCTCGCGGGCCGCGGCTCGGGGCCCTTTGTTAAGAGGCGCGTCCGGAGCCGAGGCGGAGACGCGGCCGCGGCCCTGGGCGGACGCGCGGGGCGGCGGGGAGGCCGCATGGCGGGGCCGCGGGGGCCCGGGAGGGCGCGCGGGGCCAGCGGGGCGAGCCGGGCCTGAGCCGCGGGCGGAGGAGAGGGGGCGCCGTCCCCCACGCCGCTGGCACGCGAAAATGTTGGAGATCTGCTTGAAGTTGGTGGGCTGCAAATCGAAGAAGGGGCTGTCGTCGTCCTCCAGCTGCTACCTGGAAGGTAAGCGCCGCGGCGGCGCCGGGGGTGGGTCGGGGCGGCCGCGCGGCCCCCGGCCGGGCCTTCCTAGGCCTCGCCCGCCCGCGCGCGCGCGCTCCCTCCGCGCCCTCCCCGTCCCTCTCCTTTCCTCTCCCTCTCCCCTCCCTCCCCCTTCCTCTCCCTCTCCCTCTTCTTCTTTCTCTTCCTTTCTCTCGGCCGCCCCTGGACGCTGCGGGCGGGTGCGGGGCTCTGGAGCCCGCGCACTAACCCCCGGAGGGCCCAGCGGCGGGGCTCTGCCGGAGAAAGTCTGAGAAAGCAAACTCTGCAGGCCTGAGCGGCCTGTGAGAGCCCACGGGGGGGAATGTCCTCCGCTAATCGGGAATTACGTGTCAAAAAGGTCGACCGTGTTCTTGAAACATGATCTTCATTAAGTATCCTGTACAAAGGGAACGCGGCTCTACCATTTATGGGTACAGAAATTCAAGGGATCTTGCCGTCCCCCGTCCCCACCCCACCCTCAGCGTACCTACAGACCAGGAAGAGAGCTTAGACATTTGCTCTCTTTTCGGGGGAGAAAAGAGAAATTACCCCAGATTTTAAGAAGGCTTTTGAATGAGTACAGAGTGGTGGGGGTGGGGGCAGCTCATGTTAGGTTTCTTCAATAAAGCTCAGAGCATTTCACTCTTTTCTTCTTTCCATCCTACTTTCTTTTTTTCTTATCTAATCCCGTTTCCCCCTTTCCTGTTATTTGTCTTCCATTTTCTTTCCTAGTAAGGTGACAGCTGAAATTTCAAGATCTGAAATTGATGTGATTGGGGCCTGGTCATCCCAGGCCATTGCTTTCAGCAGGGAAGGCTAATTGTAACTAAGAGATGTAATCATGCTTGCATTTCTCCATCGTTTTCATTAGGACTTAAAGTAGGAATAGAAATGTAAAGCTCATTTTAGAGCAAGGATTTCTGCTATAGTGCCATGAAGTTGTAATATTTCTCTTTTTAAAACGAAGGAGAAATAAACAGGCTGCATTAATTGTCTAAACTACTTTTCTTTCCAACTTTTTGAGTTGAGGGCTGCCTGGAGTCCCACGTGCAGCTGGAACACCAGTGTTACTGGTGAAACCTGTTTGTCCTCCTTGCCACCACGTGTGGACATGAGTCCCTTTCCCTCTCTGGGATTGGGGGGTCTCAGAGAAGTCTCATCAGAAGGAGTGGGCATTTGGAGGGAGGAGTTGGCTTATCTGACCCCTAGAAGTTGGCATCTGAGCAGCCAAAATCTTCTTCAGTTAATACGTGGCTCGTTTTCCAAGTTGCTCAGAATTCTGCACACATTCTCACTTACATCTGTAACGAGTTACTGTTAGGCTTTATCATCTCCATTTTGCAGATGGGTGCGAAGGCCAGTAGATGAATGGACTTTTGTAACTGCAGAGCTGGAGGAAAGTATAGGTTTCCTCCGATGTCCCCAAGCTGTGACGTTATTCTGTTTTCCTGGGGGGAAGATTGAGTGCCTGCCTGTCTGGTTTAATTATTGTTTTTTGGGGGAAATTTTAAAGTGTCTTACTTCTCAAGTCTCGAAAAAATAAAATTCTAGTACAGCTGACGGCCTTGGGTTACAGCTTCATCTAGGAAGGTATCACTGCAGGAATTCTTTATTACTGAGTTTTCCTTATTTTGTTGTTGTATTTAATTGGAGAAAATCAATGAAATTATTGTTTTGTAGTTCAGAGAATTGAACAAACCTCTGATCGTTTCTTAAAGAGTGAATGTGCTGTTAGTCTCTTAGGAAAAACAGTTGCCAACATCTGGCTAAGTAATCCAGCCTTTCGGTTTCTACTGACATCCTAGCTCAATCAATCAGTGTTTATTGACACCCACTGGGGCCCAGTCATTACAGGTCATGGAGAGAATTAAATATGGTCAAGTTTTCCATTCTATCGAAAGTTCAGCTATTAATGCAACTATGACCATGCGGCTACCTGCTACTCAGGCCTGGTTGTCAAAGCAATTATTAAATGCTTACTGTGTGCCACACACTGTTTCAGCATTCTGTGATTTCATTTGCTTACTTCTCAGGATGGCCCTGTGGTTTCCATTTTATAGATGAGGAAACTTGTCTGAGGTAACAGTTAGCAAGTGATGGTGCTGGGATTTGAACCCCTGCTGTCTGGCTCCAAAGGGCCACGTCATAGCCACTCTATATATGCTCTGTGGACCAGGACTGTTTTATCTCTTTTAGAACTCATTAAAATGGTATCTTCAGAAACACTAATGCCTGAAATGAGGGTAGTCTTTCTTTCTCTTCTGGAAACCTAATACTGGTAAAAATGACTACCTTTAGCTGTAGAATTAATTTTTTTTTAAATATATATTCAAATAGCTGTACATGATAAAATTCTAAAAGGGTATTTAGTGAAAAGTCTCCTGTCTAGTTTCCCTCCCCAGAGACAGTTAGGGGTTTCTTGTGAGTCCTTCTAGAAATATTTTATGCATATATAAGCATTTGTAGCATTTGAATTTTGGGCTTCAACTTTGTGAAAATGTATATTTATAGCAGTATCTATTCCCCATGACCACATTTAGCTTTACAATCTTCGGTCTACTCCACACTCTGAATTTTCCGATTATTTCTTTCCCCTAGAAATGTGAAAGGAAACATGAAGCTTAGCCATTTAAATTCATTTATTTCCACTTTACTTTTGTTTGCTCATATGTTTGTATTTGCCTACATTGTACATGAATATTGTACATGGGCTTGTAAGTTCTGTACTGTGGAATCAAAAACTAATGTCTGTGAAGTGAACTCTTCTTGAACTTTCAAATTTTATTTTAAGGGCCCCTTTTAAACGCTTCTTTTCAGCAGTTAACTTTCTGGTGACTACTTCATGCGGTACCAGCCACACAGATACCCTTTAAGAACTTGCGCTTTGGAGAAGCTTGCGCTCTCTTTCTCAGTAATCTCTTCTGAGGTCATCAAATAGTTCTCCTGTTTAGTGACCAAGAAAATCGGAGGCTTTTTCTGTAGCCTAGTAGAAAGCCCATCAGTCCTTCCCATGTGGCAGTGTTGGCATTGTTGGGTATTTATGATGTGACAGGCCTCGGAGGGCAGCCTCAGTTCTTGTACCAGCCGTGAGGCGTTCGGAGAAGAGGAGGAAGGAAAAGGAACTCCGTTCACTTTGGTTGGAGTACTTCTGAATTTAGAGTCAAGAGATCCTGCTTTTGGTCTGACTTCGCTCAGCTTTTCTGTTCCCTTACGTGTGAGACAGAACAGGCAGCCTCTGGCCAGCCCACCATAGCGGACTTTTTTGAGGATTTATGAGATGATGCAAATGAAAGTTTTGAAATGAATCAAGTGCTAAATGTGTGTATCTATACCGACACGGGGTTCCTTTGAGACGTCCTTAAGTCCAGAGAGTTTTATGGCGAGGGTATTGCTACAGTGCCATTCTCATGTTAGGCACACAGCTCTGGAGCAGGCCAGTCTGGACCCAGGTGCCATCCATGCTGCCCACTGACCGGGCACATTGCTGGCTCTCTGAGCCTCCGTGTTCGCCTTTCTCAAATTAGGCTCACAGGTAGTCCCTGCCTTGTTGAGTGGGGAGAGTCACAGGAGAGATTTCATTTAAATTGTGTAGCACAGAGCAAGATGTTAGCTGTTGTTATTTTAAATAAACATTTGGCAGTCTAAAATGTTGGCATTGCCCATTTCTCTGTGGCTGAAGTAATGATGTAGAATTGAGCTGAACCCACCCCTATTTTTTGTTGTTAACAAAATAATTTGTTTCCAAGTTTGTTTTGGTGTATATAATTAATATTTCCTGTGTTTGGTTTTAAGGAGACGTATCTTCCCTTCTTCTGACCCTCTCTTATTCCCATGGTGACTATTTCAATTGTGGAAGGAAAAAAAAATCCCATAGTTGGCATCTTCTTTTCTCCAGAGGCAGGATTCCCACAGCTCCAAACATGTAAAAATTGAAAATTTCATACTGCTTATTACTTTGCTGTAAAAACAAGATGTAATTTTGCCAGTATAATCACTGATCTGAAATAGAAACAGGAAAAATTATTGATGGATAAGTCTTTAAGATATATAACAATATTGTACAACATGAGTATAGTTAATAGTACTGTATTGTATATTTGAAAGTTACAAAGAGAGTAGATCTTAAAGGTTCTCCTCACAAGAAAAAAATTGTAACTACGTGTGGTGATGGATGTTAACTTACTGTGGTATTCATTTTGCATTATATACATATATCAAATTAGTTTGTTGTATACCATAAACTTATACAGTGTTATATGTCAATTATATCTCAATAAAACTGGGGGAAAATATATAATGAGAACCAAAGATCAAATGGGACCTTGGAAGAATTTAACTTTTTCTCTGTAATGATGGGTCATAATTGAACACAACGTTTTATAAAATTCTTAAGTTAGCTTTTTTTTTTTTAACTTTTTTTAATGGAAAATGTTAAACCCGTAACAAAAACAAACAGCATAATGAACTCCCTTGTACTCATCACCCAGCTTTAATAATTATCAGCTATGGCCAATCTTGTTTTCCTGCCTAGTGAAGTTACAGTTCCAAAGCCATTTGGAAGAACAGCTTTGCTACTTACTGACTTTTGGGAGCCTCACTTTGTCCTCAGATGATGAGAGTTGTTCTCCAAAGTTTGTTTTCAAATCCTTCGTTCTTAATCCACGCCATCAGGACTTTGTTATAGTCTCTGTGTTGGGAGGTGGTGAAAGGGAGGACAGACAGACAGATGAGGGAGACAAACAGGTGGGATTAGAGGGAGGAAAGGGAGATGGAGCCAAAGGGGGAGATACAGACAGACTGGGAGACAGAGACAAAAAGACATGAGACAGGAAAGGGAAAGCAAGATGAGAGGGAAGGCAGACAGGGACAGGAGAGAAAGAAAAAGAGCAAGGACAGGCAGAGAGGAGTGCAGGAGGACAGGCAGCTGACGGGTGGGTAAGTGGAGGCAGAGGCAGAGGCAGAGGCGGAACTTCAGCTCTCTGCTTCCATTTCCTGCCGTCAAAGGCAGGATGGTAGCGCCCGGTAATGGGTTGTGGGAATTTAGTGCAGATCAAGTACATAGCACGGGGCTGGCGCTCAGTAAGGGATCAATAAATATTAGCTATTATCCTGTCACATTGAGTTGCATAAACGTTCACCTCATTACTCTTAAATTCTCTTTAGAGACCTAATCCTTATCGATTTTACCAGTCCTCACGTGTAGCTAATAGCATTGCACATTGAGTACCTCAAAATGGAATCTAAAGGCAGGCCAGGAATAGAATTAGCCGTTGCCTTCTGGAGCCAAAATACCTTCTCTTGGTCATTTCAGTTACTCAAGTTAGCCATAGAAATAATACCAGCTAAAGAGACATCCTGGGGAAATTGCCTGCCATTGGGTTGCCCCTTTACTCCAGTGACGGGTCTAAACTGACCCAGGAGTCCTTGATGACGCTTTAAAGGAGAACAGGATATGTGAAACGCATGCTTTCAAACCATCCTGGGCCTGGCAGGCAGAGGGGAAGGCTTTCGTCTGTTGCAAATGGCCTGTGACAGAAGAAAAATGCTTTTCTGGTTAGCACGCTCACTGTGGAGTTTGACTCTGGGCCGTGCAGGGACTCACGATACCTTTTCTCCCCCACAGACAGAAAGTGTAGGGAGGCGTGGAGCTCTCACCATGCTGCCTGCCTGTCAGGCGGCGAACAAATCCTGTTTCTTTTGAAAGCGCAGAGAAATGTACTTCTATATTACACCTTGTTTTAAGGATCTTGGCCGTGGTTTGCATTCCATTAAAAAAATGTTAGCATTTCCTAGACCTTCATAAAGGTTTTCCCGGTTGCGTTTGCTTTTCATCTTTCCTATCTGTCATTTCTGCCGTTCTCAGCTAGCAGATAATTGAGGTGCAGTCTTGAGTCATGACTTACGTTTTCCATTGTTGCTGAAGACAGACAAATGCAAGGTTTCTCCGTAGAAGTTCATTTTAGTGAACATGGGGCCGTGCTGTATGGCCTGCATCGCACGGGGCAGGTGCTGAAGACGGATTCGAACCTTGGTCTCTGCCCCTAAGGCGCTTACCTCATCGTGGAAACGAGAAGAAGAGAAGTAATTGCCTGTAGGGCCCTAGTGCCAGGTACCACACCTGACACTCATGCACTGCATGCAGGGTGCCTTTGGCCCTCCGGCAGCCCGACACTGAGGCTCAGAAACGATCACCTTCCAGACGAGGTGGGCTCGGATCTGAACAAGGCTCGTGCACCCCGGACTCCAGGCTTATGGTACTGCAGGGGAGCGTGAACAGATTCCCTACTACGTGTCGCAGGGCGGTCGTACAAACAGACACTAAGTACCCAGAGGAGGGTAGGGGGGTAGTCAGTTGGGGGAGGCAGTGGGGAGGAGGAAGGACCAGTCAGAGGTGTACTGAGGGGGTAGCGAGGTCAGGAGGATGGCGGATGGCGTCCGGGGACAGTAAATGGCCCGTGCCAATTACAGGTGAGACTGCAGCGGTGTTTGCACGGGGGCAACTGTAAGGCATTTGGGGGGCTGGAGTGAAAAGGGGGGGCCCTGGGAGAAGACGGTCCCAGCCCAGACCCTGCAGGGCCTCGTGTGTCTGCTTCAGGAGCTCGGACTTCTGAAGTGGCGGCCCTAGTAACAACCCCAAGCAGTTTCTGAGGGTCTGTTACACGCTGGGAGCACTGTCTCCCATGTTATCTGCAGACTGCCGACTGCCCTGCAAGGCGCGCGTTGCCGTAGGTGCCACTGCTAGTAAGGAGAACTGATGATTGACAGGCAGGGCCCCCTCCCAAGCTTCCTCTTCTGCCTCTTAGCCGGCAGCCACCTAGATGGGATTTTAACAAGAGAGTGACTTGGTCAGGTTTGCATTTTAGAAAGACCCCTCTGCTGCCTGGATGGAGGTGGAATGAAGGAGGGCAAGTTCAGGCGGGGAAGCAGTCCAGGGTGTGGGGGGGCGTGGAAAGGACAGGACTGAGCGGAGAGATTTACCAGGAAAAGTGCCCAGGCGTGGGTGTGACAATGGGACGGGGAGAGAGGAGGCGTGAATGACAGGTGTTCAGAGGAGCTCAAAGATGGTGGGGTCTCATTTTATGTGGGTCTTTTTACTCCATTTTCAATCGTTGTAGGCTGCTTTGCAAGCTTAGTAGGTGATATAAAATTCCTTTTACTTTTTTGCGTTTTGGTAGAGGGAGGGGAACAGGATCTGTGTATCTTCAGAAAGGTTAATATTTGGACTGCTGATAGGTTCAGAGGTTAGGGTGGAGAATTTCGTTTTCTAAAATTGACTGTCTAGGAACATTGTAATGTAAAAAGATTCCGGGGGAAGTATTTTAAACCTTGGGCTAATGTGAATGACTTCTTTTTTTTTAACCTTTTTTTTTAAAGGAGGTTTCTCTTGAAACCTATTTAACCTACTGCCTGTCATCTAATAAACTTGCAGTATTTAAAAAAGAAAATGTCAAGATTTGGACTTCTCACTGATTTATAGTAGCCTCCTTTCTAGGCCTCTCCCCATGAGATTCCTGGGTGGTACTGAACCATGAACCAGTCCTGTAGCACAGGAGTCGGTGGGGTCCGGGACAGAAGTCACGGGTCTGTGTTCCTGGGATAGGGAAATACTAAAACTTCATTTCGCTAACCGCTAACTGAAAGTTGGTATTTCATTTTTTAAAGAACGTAGGTAACAGCCACAGTAATCTTAGCAGTACTTCGTCACCAGGAGAAATCAGATATTTTCATATGTAGCGGTTTTGAGTATTCCTTACATACCCTCATCCCTACTTTGAAACGACAGCAGTTACCACTGGATCTTGTTCCATACATAATCTGTTAATAAGACAGCATGTACCGAATGCATTAAAGCAGCCCCGTATCGCAGAGTTTTAAAAATGTGCTGAGGACTGTGTCAGGGCAGCTGTTTTCCTTTGCAATCCTTCGTATTTATGCATTTACAGCCTTTATTCTGAGGAGTCCCCAGGCATCACCAGAGGGTCCACGGCCCAGCACAGATGAAGACCCCCTTCCTTAGTGGCCCTGGTGGGTCAGGTGGGCCTTGGGTCCCTGTGAGTCCTGCTTGCCTGCTGGGCCCGGTCTTGTTCAGGGGGGTGGGTCTCCTTCCTGGTCCCACTGAGCTGGCCCCTCGTAACTCCTGACCTTTGCTGTTCTTATAAATCAACCCACAGGGCTGTGCTCGTCTTCGATTTGACTTTTGCTTTGAGGCCACGTAAATGTTCATTGACTGGTTCTCCCACGAGGAACAGGGGCCATGTCATGATTCCTTGCGTCGTTACCACCTTGCCCTACCCCTGCTCCCCAGAAGCTCACACAGTGTTTTGGGGTGCTGGGAAAATGTTGTTCAGAGTGTGGAGTTAACGCTGAGGCTGTATTTAGCTAAGCTTGTTTTTTAAATCATTTGAGCTGCTCCGGTGAGGGTGTAAATTACAAAATAAAGGACCATGTAGAATGTATATAAAATGACTTTCATCAAGTTCAAATTGTGGGAAATAATACTTTTTCTCTAAGCTCACATTATAAAATGTTGTATGAGACGGTTACAAACTGACTTGAGAAGAGTCTGAGCATGATCTCATCAGTTGGAACAGAGTAGGAAATAAAACACGAAGCCGTCCCTCTTTTTTGAAGGGTCTGTTTTATAGATGTTTAAATCACAGATTCCTTGAACTGGAGGATAACAGTGAAGGGCCCACAAAGGAAATAAGACCAAACCAACATGGGCTTAAATAACTGAATGTGAGCAAAAGGGCAGCTGTATCACGTCTGGCGCCCGTGCCCTCTCGCCTCCCCCACCCAGAAATGGTGGGCATCAGATGCCCACAGTGTGGCCAGTCAGGACTGAAGAGGGCGCTTCAGAGGGAACCGGAACCTTGGGCACAGTGTGGGCTGGAAGGTGGGAAGCTTCCCAGGGGTGTTTTTCCCGGAGGTGAGTCTCCTCTCCCTCCGGGAGGTGAAGAGCCGCCAGCCCCTGGAGTTCCTGAGCGCTTTCCTTCTCTTCCTGTTGCCGGTGGCGGGTGCAGCCTCAGCAGCCGCCGCTGGAAGTCTAGACCAGATAGACCGGATCTGAGAATCTTCTGTAAACATTTTTGATCAGTGACTCACAACTTTAAGAAAGGATTATTTTGTATAACACGATCTTTAAGTTGTACTTTAAAGACCCACGCCATTTTCTTAGAATACTGTCCAAATAAGTTAATCACACACGGGCCCAGTGAATTTTGTGGCATTTTCAAACAGTTTGATGTTCTCATAGGTGGAGCCATAGCTTTTTAGAGGCTGGGAGGTGTTTTTGTAGCTGTCTCCATTCTTGGTGCTTTACTGGCTAATGAATGACTTCCTGAGTTTTGTTGGGAATGTTCGTTAATGGGATGGTGAAATAACAGTAGGGTTTTAAATGGGACGAGAGGCACTTTTGAATATACAAATCTTAAATATATTTAAAATATGACTCAGAAAAGATGCTGCAGAAAATGTTCACTAAACACACACACACACACACGAATAATAGCAGATGCTAAGATTCCTTTCCCAAGACTTAACAATAGCCAAAAGATCCATTGGAGGAACAGAGGAGGGGAGCTATTTGGGGCATCTTTTATTAATGAATGAAGCCTTTGGGCTTCTTTGGGGGTCTGACTTCCTGACAGTGGGAGTGGCAAAACGTTCACGTGTTAAGCAAGGACGATTTAAGTATATTCTGCACCGTTGGCCTTGGGAGCTGCGATCATTTTTAAGGTTGACGAGCATAGCTCGCTATGAAATGAAGCAAGGAACTTGGCATTTATACATTGTGAGTCAATTTTGACATCAGCCTGGATTGGGAATTCACTGGAAGGGTTTGGGGTTGGACTGTGGCTACACTCAGTGTCTCGATCCAGAGGCATGCATGAGCAATACTTCCCTTTGGGCTTTGGCCATTAATTTGTGGAATGGAGCAAGAACTAGAGAGGAAAACTGAGAGACTGCCTTGGATTTCCTGCCGTCCTGTTGAATCAAAAAGCGGTGGGAGGCCCTTCCCTTCCTGACAGAGGCCTCGTCCCTTCCCATGAAGTTCCCAGCATCTGTCTCCATGGTAGGGACAGTCCCTCTTTAACCCACACGCTAAATCCAGGGTCACCCCTGGGCTAGGATTTGCGCTCTGCCTATTCCAGGTGTTTTCCAGGCCACTTCCCCTGATTATGTAACGTTGATCAAATCCAGATGCTGCAGAACGTTTGATAGAAGAGGTCAAATGGCATTTGAGAAGAAAAGCATTTCTGTATTCATGACTTTGGTTTAATTTCCTGTGTGGGCCTGGTCTGCCAAAGTCGTATGCTCACGGCCACAAGGTTGGGACACTAGAGGGAAACACGCAAATGCCTTTCCAGGACAACTGAGAAGAGTCCCTTCTCCCCCAGTGAACTTTTTCATGTTAGGTTATCACTTATATAAGCGTCAGCTAGCTCCTATTTATAACAGATTTTCTATTTTTGTACTTGTTTTCTGATAATGAGAATAGTCCACATTCATTGCAAGAAATATGCCAAAATAGAGAAAAGAAAAATACAAATGTTTGTCATCCCACCGCCTTGAGTTCACTACTTTTAATGGGATTATTAACACACTTACTGTTCACATTTTGGTGTAGTTCCTTCTGGACTTTTTTCAATTTTTATAAAATTGGGAATTGTTAGTATATTCCCAAGCCTTTAGATTTTTTTTCCAAAAATACTTTGAATGGATTTATGAATGTATTTTATTTTATGGATAGGACCACAAACTAACTTGTATTGATCCATATTTTGTACTTTTCTGTGCTGTTATTTGAAAATCAGCATATTTGAATCATTGTGTGGATCCCTTGGGATAAATTCCTAGAGGAATATCAAAAGTTATGGAATTTTTAAAGAACTCTGTTCATATTCCCAGTTGCCCTCCTAAAATGTTACAGCAGTTTCTACACCAACTACTAGCATTGTATGAGCGTCCATTTCATCGAAGTCTTACACGGTTAGCCTCAAGAAAATATACCTGCCAGTTTGATGAAGAATTTGCATTTCTTTGATTACTAGCCGGTTAACACGCTTTCCATGTTCAATGGTAATTTAAATTTTCTGTGAATTGCTTGTTCATGGTTTTGGTCCATTGTTCCATAGTGGAGGGATTTGTCTTTTTTCTTGTGATATACAAGAGTTCTTTCATGTCAAGAATCCTTTGCCTAATAATTTTACTCACTATAACACAACAGCGCAGCTCTTTTGACTTGCTTGCACTAAACTGACCTGCTGAATTGACCTGTGCTGCGCTTCCTTCATAAAACATACGTGGTTCATGCCACAGCACACGGACAGGGCCTCCCCTCCCCCACTGCCCGAATCACAGCCACATCAAGAGCCAGTTGTGTTTCTTTCCACATCTGTTTATTTCAGATATATTTGTTTTAATTGGTTAACGTGAAATCCAAATGTGAAAAGAGAATTGTTTCTAGGAAAATGAAAATGAATGCTTTAGACAGACTCAAGAAAGGCAGGTAACTTTAAAAATTGCTGACGGAGCAGGCATTAGTGAGGCAACTAGAGACGATGAAAGGAATTGTACTGGATTACGTAGCAAATGGCTCTGAACTCTCCCTCCACCTGCAGGAAACTGAGCCGGAAGTGACAAGATGCAGTGCAGGTAGGACGTACAGAAGAAGACCCCAACTCTCACTGCATACCCACACTCAAAAGGACAGCCCTGGACAGGCGGGGCTGGGGGGACACATAGTTTAATAAAAACATGATAATTCCCCATCTTAACCATCTTTCTTTGGTTAATCAATTCCTGATCACGATGGCGCTAGACATACTTTCAGAGCCAGTGTCAGTACTCACAGAGCAGACCTAACACATCTCTAAGTCCTTTCCACATTCTAGGTAATAGTAGTGTTACCGGACCCTTACTGACTTATCTTTGCCCCCATGACTCATAAGATGAAATTACCAAGCATCGTAATGACATAGTTTGGGATTTACTCTTTGAGAAAAACAATTCCTGAAGGTTTACTCCAGTCAATACTACAAAAACTAGAATGGAAAGACCTTCATTATTTATGTTCTGGTTTATTCCAAAGAGATATACATATTTTTTAATTATTGGGGAATATTGGGGCACAGTGCGTTTTTCCAGGATGTCAAGTTGCTGTTTTTTTCAGTCTAGTGGTGGTGGTCACAGCCCACTGGCCGGTGTGGGAATCGAACCAGCAACCCGGTTGCTAAGAGCCCACGCTCTAACCAACTGAGCCATCCGGCCACCCCCAGAGAGATATTTTAAAGAAGATCTATTTCTGAAAGTTCTCCAGTCATGTTTCGGGAAGTTTAGCTTAGTCCCACAGATGTCTCAGGTGCCTCCAGTGGGTGGTTTTTCAGTGAATACTACAGAACTAGGCCCATCCCTGAAATGGGTGTTATTGCCCAAGAAAAGATGTTTGGGTGTCCTCTAAATCCATAAAGAGAGAAAATTAAAACAGTTTTGTTTTGTTACCATTTGGGTTTGGCTTAAGCATGTGGTAGATCCTTCCATTCTTTTCAAATTAGAATTTTCCCTCCCCCCCCCTTTTAAAAGTTTGATTTCTTATTGTAGTTTCCTTAAGTGAGTATTCAGATTTCACCCCATAATAGCCTACAACTGTTAAGATCTACTTGGAGTAGATTTGCTGGTTTCAAAGAACCCTTGTGCATATTTGTCGTTATCACAGGGAAATTCTAGCGAGTTTGAGCGTAATTCAAGAAAAAAGAAAGAGAAGAAGAAATTTCAGGGGAAAATAATGAACTGTATGACCCTGTAGTGTGAGCAATAGTTAGTCACACATTCCTTACGTGTTTAATATTCCTAAAGAGATGTTGATTAGTTTTCAACTTTTAGAATCTACCTATGTGCAAAACATGGAAGACGGTATTATTACAGCATAAAAGGAGCATATAAATTTTCCCCAGTAAAAGAAAATGTAAAGAAAGCCATATTTGAGAATGAGCGTAGAGTGAGGGAAGCTGGAAGCAAGGGTAGGCTGTTAAAATCCTTATGAAATAAATAGTTGAGAGATACGGTCTCTAGCTGGTGGAACAAGAAATAGAGGTGTAGGTCTGTTACTGAAAATACAAAGGTAACCAGTAGAGGATGGCACAGGCGAGATGGGAGAGGTGGAGCCGGGTTATAGTGATCCAGCTTATGTTTAGAGCGATGGAAGTGACCCCCAAAAAGTAGCCGTCGTCTCTGGGTGTAGAGAAGCGTGGGATAGAAAATGTTTGCCTTTCATTATAAGCCCTTCTGTACTATTTGATTTTCAAATTGTGTGCATATATTAACTTTAATACATTAAAAAATGTTTTAAAGGAAGAAACTTATCCTCCGTATTGTAACATAAGCAGTGGCAGACGAATGAGGATGGCTGTTTCCATTTCTAACTGAATTCATTTTGAATTAGTGAATTTAAAAAGCTTAAATTATTTGAGAACAGCAGTTACCACCTTGGAATGAAAGTACTTAGTGTTTTTCACAAGATTTGGAAGAGTCCATTTTTTTTAACCACTTTTTTACTAATACATAGTACATGCAGATGTTAAGAAACAAAATAAATTAGGAATATATAATGTTGGAAGTATTACCCTTTTTTGTTCCTGAGAATACAATTAATTTTTCCCCCAATTCTTCTTTCTGTTTCTTCGCTTTCTCTCTTTCTCTTCCAGAAGCCCTCCAAAGGCCAGTAGCATCTGACTTCGAGCCCCAAGGTCTGAGCGAAGCAGCTCGCTGGAACTCCAAGGAAAACCTTCTCGCTGGTCCCAGTGAAAATGACCCCAACCTTTTCGTTGCACTGTATGACTTTGTGGCCAGTGGGGATAACACTCTCAGCATAACTAAAGGTAAAAGGGCTGTGGGCAGCTGCAGGAGGCAGGAGGCAGGGGGCACTGTGGCTTGACTGTCCATCCCTCTGGTGTCTGAAAGAGCAGATTTAAAGTTGGGGATGCAGAGATATCCCCCCCCCAAAAACAGCATCTTTGTAAGAGAGTCATTTTTCTTTGAGAAGAGTCCTTAGCATAGACAGAGCTTTCCTTATGTTATACTGCAAAAGACACATGGACCAAACACTGAAAACTTTTTTTTATTGGTGAAGGGGAATGGGACTTAATTGGGGAACAGTGTGTACTTCCAGGACATTTTCCAAGTCAAGTTGTCCTTTCAGTCTTAGTTGTGGAGGGCACTGTTCAGCCCCAGGTCCAGTTGCCGTTGTTAGTTGCAGGGGGTGGAGCCCAGCACCCCTTGCGGGAGTTGAACCAGCAAGCTTGTGGTTGAGAGCCCACTGGCCCATGTGGGCTCTGGAACCGGCAGCCTTCAATGTTAGGAGCACAGAGCTCCAACCGCCTGAGCCACTGGGCCGGCCCACCCCCCCTTTTTTTTTTTTAAGAAAAAGTATTTTTTTCTCTCAAAAGCTTCCTTATATTAGGAACAGAGCACTTGAGTAAACAAACATAATAGATTTATAAAAACTACTTGGCTACATATTTGTCTGTGTATTCAATAAAAGCAGGAAGCTTCATATAAAATGTACTCTTACACACTTACAAATGCATATATTTTTGTGGACTTGTTAAAATGCAGTAGGTATTTAGGAATTTGTAGATTTTGAGGAATCATACAAGAATAAGGGAGAATGAATGAATTAGCCTTTGAAGCTGATGTGTCTGATTTGGTTCTTTTCCTCTCAGGTGAAAAGCTCCGGGTCTTAGGCTACAATCACAATGGCGAATGGTGTGAAGCCCAAACCAAAAATGGCCAAGGGTGGGTTCCCAGCAACTACATCACGCCCGTCAACAGCCTGGAGAAACATTCCTGGTACCACGGGCCCGTGTCCCGCAATGCTGCCGAGTACCTGCTGAGCAGTGGGATCAACGGCAGCTTCCTGGTGCGGGAGAGTGAGAGCAGCCCCGGGCAGAGGTCCATCTCGCTGAGATACGAAGGGAGGGTGTACCACTACAGGATCAACACAGCTTCGGACGGCAAGGTGGGCGGGGCGGGGCGCCGGGGGCGGGGCCTGAGTCTTGGGCCAGAACTCAGAGATCCCTCTGCTGGGTGGATAATGTTTTTACGACAATACTCGAGAAGTGGTTGGCAGACACTTTCATGTAAACAGCAGGCGTCATTCATTAGCCTCATCGATGATCCCCTGTGGAGGACTGATCATGTGACATTACAAGTCCACGGGCTGGGCTGGTTCTCTGGTTGTCCTGCTGGACGTTTGTTGTTAACAGTTTCATAAGATAGGTGGAATATCTGTTGGGTTTTTCGTTACGTTCCTTTTTTAAAAATCTATTATGTGAGTAATTTATCCTCCATGAATAAAATTCAGACAACAGAAGGATATTTTTAAAGTGAAAAGACACCTTACTAGTGCCTCCCCAAAATAAGTCTGATATGTGGCCTTCTTCCTGTGGATAAAATCGTGTGTGTGTGTGTGTGTGTGTGTGTATGTACAGTTTTTAAACAAAAATGAGATCACGTGATAACCCATAGATTTCCACACCCAGACTGTAGTTTTGTAAAGGAGTTGAAATACATGGTTTTGTGACCTTCATATAAATGCCTATAAGAGTCCATGAAGTGGAGGAGGGAGGAGTGTGCTTTTACTGAGGTCCTGTGTGCTGGGGCAGTTTTCAGTCTTCATCTCGTTGAAACCTCACCTCAGTGAGTCTTCAGCACAGACATTGCTGCAGTCTGCATGTTTGCATTAAGGAAAGGATGGAGGCTGAGGGGTGAAATTTCTTGCTGAAGGTCACGTAGTGAGTCATTGATGGAACTAGGCTGTGACCCCACCGTCTGCCCTATTGCACCACGCTGTCACTGAGGGTGTAGCCAGATGGATTGTCGGTGTGGCTCCAGATGGTGTATATATTTTTTAGTAATATGTAATGTATGCACACGGTTTTTAAAAAAATCAATTACAGTGAAAGGTAATTTCGTTTCTAGTTTAGTTCCCTGCCCAGAAGCAATCACTGTAACCACCTTCTTCCAGAGTAACACGGTGTTATATACACGGTGTATATACTGTGTTTCCCTGAAAATAAGACCTAACCGGACAGTAAGCCCTAGCATGATTTTTCAGGATGACGTCCCCTGAACATAAGCCCTAACGTGTCTTTTGGAGCAAGAATTAATATAAGACCCAGTTTTATTTTCGGGGAGACACGGCATGTTTACATTTAAAACACCCACAAATGATGCATACTGCACACTGTTCTGCATCCTGCTTTTCCCACCTGATAATATATTTGGGAGATTGTTTCATGGCAGCACATTTCGAGCTGCCTCATTCTTATTAATGTCTGCATAGCACGGATGGCCCATCATTTATTTAAGCAGTTCCCTGCTGGTCGACGTTTCGGTTGTTTCCAATCTTACACTATTATAAATAACATTGTTATGAGGTAGCTTTCAAACCTTCAGAAAAAAATCTCAGCCTGCTGTAAAGAAAACATATCACTACCTAATACACTAGTAACAAGGTTCGTGACGCCCTGCTTTTAATATATGTAATGCACTCTGATATTTTGTATTCCATTCTGTTCTGTTTCATTTCTTAAAAAATTCTGGTCATAATCCACCGAATTTATTTCATTGGACCCTTTGTGGGTCATGCCCTGCAGTTTGGAAATACACTGCACATACTTCTTTGTGCTCAGCGGCGTGTGTGCAAGATAAGTTGCTAGGACTGAGTGATGGTTGTGTGCGTTTCAAATCTGTGTAGCTGTTGCCTGGTTCCCTCCCACAGAAATTACCCAAACGTGTTTTCTCACCAGCAGGGTATAAGAGTGCATGTTTTTCCTCACCCCCATCAGCAGTGTATTTATCAGAGTTGTAAAAACATCTGTCACTAGTAAAGCTGCCATCTCATTGTTCGATATGCAGGTGTCATATTTTGAGTGATCCCTGTGTCATTTACTAAATTCATGTTTTCCTACAGATTCGAAATGCACCAAATTTACACATATATTTAGGTCTGTTGATCTAATTTCTGTTCTCTTCCATTGGTCTGTCTATTATGTCAGTACCAGACTTTTAATTGTTACAGCTTTACAATATGCTTTAGTATCTAAGAAGACTAGTCCGCTCTTAATCTTTTTAGCATTTTTATGACTGTCCTCACACATTCATTTGTACTGCGCAAATGCACACACATGTATTTTTCATGTTCTTATCTGATACTGTCTTTTTCCCCATGTGTCACAGTCTTCTGCCTAAGTCCTGTCGCCAGTATCTGATGCTTCCCGTCACTGCAGATGTATTTATACCAGCACTGCGGTTTGTACGACGTACCGCACAGTCTGATGTTGATGTGTGACTAGAGATCAGCCTTATTTATCAGCTTGCTTCTCAGCTCATTGTTCTTAGCCCAGATGTGGAGCTAGGTCCTTCCATTCTGCGGGGTGGTGGGCCCTTTGAAACCTTGCCTTCAGACCGGAAGGGTGCCTTTTCAGTGAATTAGACAGCAGAGGGCACCACCCCTCGGGAGCGATTTCCAGGAGCTGACCCGGGGTTTCCCATCTGTGCCATTCATTCAAGGCAAGCATGCAGCTCATCAGCTGAGGTTTGTACTGGACAAGGTAGAGGTCTCTTCCCCTGGATTTGTTCAGTCCACATTCTTGGAACAGATGCAAGCAGGCATGATCCCGCTTGACAACTCAGAAGGAGCAAGGCCTGCATGTGGGATGCATGACTTGTAGAATTTGAGAGTCAGCCAATGAGGAAGCCGACCCCTCTGTCTAAAAGCTGGTGTGTGCTGGGGCTCCTTTCACTCCGGGTGGAACTCAGGGAGTTCATTTGCTCAAGCACTGTCCACCCCCGGGCAGCTCGTCAGACAGTTCTGGGCTTCTCGCCCTCCTCCCTCCCTCCCTCCAGCTGTCTGAGCACCTGGAGCCTCCTGGGCCTACAGGGTCATCGGGCAGACCCTCTGCAGAGGCTCCTGCCTGTGTTGGGTGGGAGCACATTCCAAAAGGAGTGGAACAGTGTCTGCATGGGGAGGTACTCCAGTGATGCAGGCGACAGCCTGGCACTGAGGAGCTGCTCCAAGCGGAGCTTTGAGGGGATCCTTTTAGGATTTCTAAGGGGAACATTTAAGGCTGGTAGGAGGGACAGGCTGGGGTTGAAGAAATTTAGTTCTTATTTTCAAATGAGCTGATCTTTAGAAAAGAAGTGAATTTAGAAGATTCTTCGCTAAGGCCCTGGTGTACCTCTCTCCCTGTGTCCCTGAGCTTCTGGCAGCAGTTGTCACCAGTCAGCCAGTCCAGGACCACCAGCTCAGGGCCCGTAGCCAGGACTGGGGACTTTAAAGCTGGACTCCTGAAAGCGCCGCACTGGACTCTGAGAGTTTCCCGGGAGTCCTGTCTGAAATCTGCAGATGCCCTGGGATTTGGTTGTCGTTCTTGAATGTCTTCCCAAAATTTGCAATCCTTTGTCAGCATAGCAGAATTCAAGACTGATTTTCTCCACCACCCCTGCCTAAATCGTTCTTAGTTCTTCCGATTTTGGGGTCCACACCTGATTTACTTCTATGAGATGCCGCTGTCAAGTTCCACAAGTCCTAATAGCCCTTGTGGAGTCTTCCCTTTTCTTCAAAGAGATGCCCAGCTGACATTTTCACAGTCTGCTGAAGTGACAGGTTTAGGTTGACAGGAATGGAATTTTGTCTTAGGCTTTAGCAGAGGTGGCAGGGTGGGCCAACTGTATAACCTCTTGAATTTTGAGATTTGCCCTCCCTGGCCCAACAGGTTCAGGCATCTGGGGGAAAAGCCTGCTAGAACGTGGCTGACTTCCCTTGTTGAGGAGACTGCGGGCGTTATTAAGTGCTGCTTAATTATTAAGTAGTGCTTTGCTGCTGGCGTGTGAGACGCTCTCGGGGGAACGGCGCTCCTGGCTCAGCAGCCTGTAGGTAGTACGTCCACGGTGGGACTCCAGGGTCTGCGGCCGCTAGTGGGCACACAGGTCCAAGCTCTGATAGGCCTGTGGGCATGGCTGCCAGGAGCAAAGCCTTTTCTGTTGAGCTGCTTTGACAAGGCCTGTCCTTTGGGTTCCTGCGCAGTTAGAAAGGCACAGCCCTCACTGAGCACCCAGAGTGTTTATGGAACCAGGTACATGGCATTATGACAGGCCACTCATATCGCTAATTTCACTTTCTCCTCGGAACACACCAGGAACTCCTGAGGACGGTTACCCAGTTCACTAGCAAATGCTGCTCAAAAACTGGAACTAATCAGAAGGAAGCCACCAGACTTGACTGTTTGAGGATGGCTGTGCAGTGCATTTAAGGGAAAGTAGCGTTAGTATTTAATAAGTGTCAGTATATAAATTTTGTGTTGGAAGATGAACTAAGTCATAGGGTCTGTGGATTTAATTATTGAAAAAGATAAAGTTTGCCCATTCAGTGAAACCATCCATAACTCTGAAATCTCTAACTGGGGAGCCCATGAAGGAATCAAATGAGACCAGGAGCAAATTCTCCATAAACGAGGGCCTGGGAGGCGTTACCATTGTGTCCGGTTGAAGGCCCATGATCTCTGGGCTGGGGACAGTAGGTAATGAGCTTCGCTCCCCGGTGGCCAGCCCTGGACTGTGCCTGTGCTTCCCAGGGTGGGGAGGGCTCTGATCCAGGGAGCAGCTTCTGGGAGCGGCTTTTCTCTCTTCTCACCACTCCTTGGCAGGGAGAGCACCCATCGGCTGAGCTGGAGCGTGGTACCAGTGCAGTGAAGTCCTCGGCCAGCGGGCAGCGGGCAGCCTTTTGCAGACGGGGCGGGGCTTGGGGGCTGTCCCCGCACCCCACCCACCCAGCCTTTGTGAACTGCACTGGTGAGCGAGGGCTGTGTGTGCTGAGGGCAGGCTGGGTAGTGCTCACTTCCGCTCCCTCGCCCGCCAGCACTCGCGCACGAATCCAGGGGCCTGAGCATGACACGCAGCTCGTCCCTAGAGCCGTTCACCTGGAGGTGTCTCCTCAGGGCTCTCCACTGTAAACGGGGGCCTCCCGGTGGACCGCCTTTTCACCCGGGTAGGGCCTGCCACTCGGAGGGACAAGTTCCTCCGGCTGTGGAGTCTGCGCACAGCTCTCAGGTCACTCAGCACTTAGGGTAGTAGGATCGCTACGAAAAGACTGTCAGTTATAAAACCTCTGAGCCAGAGTTTGCTATTGGCTTGCCTGACTTTTAACTGTCCATGTGTGTCATCTCCCCAGAACAGAGAGAGAGAGAGAGAGAGAGAGAGAGAGAGAAAGAGAGAGAGAATCTCCTTGTTAATGAATCCTGCTTACCTTCTTGAGGGTTATAGAAGGTATCAACTTGTATATGTTGTTATTTCTCTCTTTTAAAATATTCTAATTACCTGATATTACAAACATCCAGCAAGTAATGGCATCCACCATAACCAGCAGCCATGGTCTTGGCCCTGCCATGCGTGTTTCAGGCTTTTTCTTCCTTTTTTTTCCTTAAAAGTAACGAGATGTTACACCTACAGCTGACTGACCCTGTGCCTTTTTCTCCTTCCTGCCCTGGCCTCACCAGTCTTCTAGATCTGTATTCCTCCTTACCACGTCTTTGCAGTTTGGGCAAGTCTTATGAACACCTAGTCGTGCTTTTAAGTATCCTTTCCACCTGCAGTGATTGTTGGCTGCCCTTAGTGAGCCAGTAGATTCCATATGTGCCTGAAGCCCACTGTCCTGTGTGGATTTTATTTTATTTTTATTTATTTATTTTTATTGGGGAAGGGGAACAGGACTTTATTGGGGAACAGTGTGTACTTCCAGGACTTTTTCCAAGTCAAGTTATTGTCCTTTCAGTCCTAGTTGTGGAGGGCGCAGCTCAGCTCCAGTTGCCGTTGTTAGTTGCAGGGGGTGCAGCCCACCATCCCTTGCAGGAGTCGAACCGGCAACCTTGTGGTTGAGAGCCCACTGGCCCATGTGGGAATCAAACTGGCAGCTTTCGGTGTTAGAAGCATGGAGCTCTAACCGCCTGAGCCACCAGGCCAGCCCATCCTGTGTGGATTTTAATGTGGAATTGTTTTTGCATAAAAAGAGAAGAAAAATGATAGCTGTCCCCATCCACATTGCGCCCTCTGTCGTGTGCTCCTTTCCCTTCTCTCGTCTCAGTTGGTCCGGACGAGAACTCCTTGTGGAGGGGCTTCCTGCACAGGTGCTCACCACTGTCCATCTCACAGGAGACTCATGTGCGTGTGTCTGAAAACCCTCTTCCTGCCTTCCCGGCCATGGAAAAACCTGGATGGCCTTGGGCAGCCCTCCAGCCCCTGCTCTGTTCCTGGAGAGCACTGGCCAAGGAACCACGGGGTGTATTACTGGGTCACGGGGTGTACTGCAGGTCTTGATCTATGATGCTTCTTAGCTCAAACCAAGAGAGTAGGAATGAAAAGGAGATTTGTGTGTTTAGTCATTTTTTATGAGTTGAGTGATTTTCATATCAGATCATTTTTAGTTCTAGATAATTATATAATTATAGGTAATCACGATACGTTTTAGTAACAAGCATAATCATTTTTTAAAAATTTTTTCGCAATCGCAAGTAATCATTGAGCTCTGCTCTTCACTAATCCACAACGATTATCGAGTACCCTTCTGTACTCATTTCTTGTTCTCAGTATTGGGGCTATGGGATAAAAACAGCTTAGGGCTTTGCTCTCATGAAGCTGAGGTTCTAGTAGGTGGAGATACAGTGATCGAGCTGATAAACGAGGAATTATCAGTTAGTGGTGAGTACAATGCGGAGAAGTGGGAGGTGATGCTGACGAGCGCTGGGTGATGACTTTTGACTGCTGGTCAGGGGAGATGTCCTGGGCAGTTACACTCTGCTCAGCACGGTAAGAGGGCAGCAGGCGTGTGAGGATTAGGTAGGTGGAGCATTTCAGGCAGGGGGAGCTGCAGGTGCAAAGGCCCTGAGGCATTTGAGTGCATCTTTTTGCTTTAGCAAGTCCATTACAGCAGTAGAGGAGCACAACTAAGTGATTTTCTCAACGCTTGGGCCTGGGTGGAGAGACGTGTATCTGAGGCTTCGCTGTGCATCGCGTTTCGTTAGCAGCAAAGCTGGTTCGTTGGCGTTGTTTGCGTTGGTGTCTGCTCTGTGGCCTGAAGGCTGTCCCTGTTTTCCTCAGCTCTACGTCTCCTCAGAGAGCCGCTTCAACACTTTGGCCGAGTTGGTTCATCATCACTCCACTGTGGCAGACGGGCTCATCACCACTCTCCACTATCCAGCCCCCAAGCGCAACAAGCCCACCGTCTACGGCGTGTCTCCCAACTATGACAAGTGGGAGATGGAGCGCACGGACATCACCATGAAGCACAAGCTGGGAGGCGGCCAGTACGGGGAGGTGTACGAAGGCGTGTGGAAGAAGTACAGCCTGACGGTGGCCGTGAAGACCTTGAAGGTAGGCCCGGGACCGCCTCGAACAGTCCGGCGTCCGGGTAGGGCCACCGCTGCTCCCGGCGCCCCACTGTCTGCTGCTGGGCAGGTAGCGGCCTCCTGCACACAGGCCCCAGGGCTTATCGGGTCCGAGGAAATGACTCTCCAGTCTTTTGTGTCTTTGGACGTGTTGAGTTCTTCTCATAATCTCAGTGTGTTTCCACATCGGGTGAGAACTGAGAAGTGCTGTGGTTTTTGGTGTGAAAAGATTAGTCATTTGGAGAAGTTTTTTCATTCTAGGGCAAGAGTTTTTTAAAGCTGTGGGTTTCCGTTCTGTTTGTGTGGCACTTGGATCACTTCCGACTGAGAGTTAAGAGAAGGAGGGAAAAAAAAACTTTGAGTTTTGAAAGCAGGAGATTTAACCAAAAAGCGCTCAGCTCTTCTGTGGATTTTTGTTGGCAGATTTGAAATGCAAGTGCTGCTTAGTTCCTAGCAGGTTCCTGTTCTTTGTATTGTGTGTCCAGACTTCTGGAATGAAGCAAACATTAAGGCTTCTTACTAACTCAGATCAGCCCTTCCCCCCTTCTTTCTTGTTATCTGTGACTTGCACCCTCGCCACTAATGCACAGTGTTTGTGGTTTCCAGGCGCTTTGTTTTTCTTTTGAAGTTTTCTTTTGAAGTTCTGTGAAATCTTTAGGACGCCAAGGGAAGGAGTTTTAGTTTGCAGCCTTCTTCAAAATGTGATCTGCGCTTTACCTGTGGTGAGAGTGTCCCCTAGTGTTGACCTGCGTTATTTTCACTTGTTTTAAATGAACTGGCTGTGTCAACCTGTGCCCAGACATCACGAGATGAGCCCGTATGTGCAGCTTTTAGAAAAGAAAAAGAATGAAAACATCTACTGTTGGGGAAAATGGACTCAACTGTGTGTACACTTCTCAGAAGTCGGCTGAGTGCTTGCTTTGAGTCCAGTGCAGCCAAATCGCTCCTCTTTTAGGGGCTCTGGTGCTTCCCTGATGGCTCCTCTCAAGCACAGCAAAATGGGAAGTATGCTTTCTGGCTGATATAAAGTGACACATTAGAGAAAAGGTCACCTTCTTTAGTCCTAGAAACCCAAAGTGGCTTCCTGGCACTGTGTCTCTTTAGATTGGTCCTTGGGGCATGACTGACATTTATGTCAGGGGGCCGTGGCTTGGGGTCACCTTGAGGACTCCTCGACATTTTCCAGATAGGATTTTTTTTTTATTTAATAAGCATTTATCGAGTTTCTCACTTCTATTTGCCAGACCCTGGGCTTAACACTAGGATTGTGAAAATGAATTAGTCAGAGTTTTTGACTTCAGGCTAGTCTAGGTAGTTAGAATAGTCTAGTTAGCAGTTGATAGTCTGGTTAGTAAGAGAAATAGGCAAGTACAAAATCATGGCAGTGCAGTATGACGAGGGCCACGTTAGGCATGAGCTTGGCACTGTGTCACCTCACAGGAATGAAAGGGGACTGGTGAGGTCTGCTTGGTGGGGAGAACACATGAAGGAAATGGTGAGTCGGGGCCGTAGGAGGAGCAGGAGTTGGCCAAGGGAACAGACGTCAGAAGAGAGGTGGAGGGCAACGAGGACACAAGGCACAGGCGTGAACCCAGCTGAGCAGCTGGGGGTTTTCCTGGAGGCAGTGGGGCTCATCAAAGGGTTTGACGCACCGGGATAAGATGATACCGTGTTTCCCCGAAAATAAGACCTAGCCAGACCATCAGTTCTCATGCGTCTTTTGGAGCAAAAATGAATATAAGACCTGGTATTATATTATATTATATTATGTCATACCTGGTATTATATTTATGTTATATTATATTTATTACATTATACTGTGTCTTATATTACTTTTTGCTCCAAAAGACGCATAGAGCTGATTGTCCGGCTAGGTCTTATTTTCGTGGAAACACAGTAGGATTGGCGTTTCCCAAAGATGGCTACGTCGGTGAGCCTTAGAAAGAACTACACATCTGTTGCCCCTCCTCTCACAGAGGGGGTGGGCACAGGGAGAGGCGTGTGACCAGGCGCGGTCACCGGGCCTTGACTAGCTTGGGAAACCGTTAAAGGCCTACGCGTCACCCACTCATTTGCCAGGATTTGCAAAAATAGAACAAGGAAGAGTAAACGCACAAAACACACTAGATTTCAATCCAGGCAAGGCTCGTTTGAAAACTAAAAAGAGATTAAGTTTGTACAACATGAAATGTGGGGAGAACCCAGCCCACTAGCTAATGCTGTGGCCCTGTTTTCTGAACGACTGAAGAAAGAGGATTCCAGAGGTGGGACCTCCTGGAGCTCGGTGGCGGTGGTAGCGGTGGTGGTGGCGGCGATGGTGGCGGCGGTGGTGGTGGCAGGGGTGCTGGTGGTAGTGGCAGTGGTGGCAATGGCTGTGGTAGTGATGGTGGTGGCGGTGGTTTTCTGTTATCAGTGAATCAGAATTATCTGGAAGTGGGTGCCTATTAGAATATCCTTCTCTAATGATGTGTTATTAAACTTCTTATATACTTCTAATGATTTTCCCTAAGATCTTTATTAATTTATGGTCCCAAATTACAGGATCTAGTTTTGTGGAATTCTCTGAGTGGCTAATTAGGGAAAGGGGAGTGTTTCATTTTCTAGAGGTATGTTAACCCAAAATGTGGTGCTAAGGAACTCTTAAATAAATAATTTATCTTTCTGCCTCACCACTCTGCACAAAAACCATCTCTATGATATGTTCCCCATTTGTCAGATAAGATTACTAGTATTAGTGTGTTGGACATTTATCTCCACTACAAAAGTTGAGAACTTTGAGTTGGGTTCTAAATGACAGTAATGGCTTACATTTATTGAGCTCTTACTACATGCCTGGCAGAGTTCTGAGTGCCTTACTTAATAGCATCTCATTTAATCCTTACAACAATCTCAAGAGAAGGATAATAATATTAGCACCATTTCAAGGTTGAGAAAACTGAAGCACAGGGAAGTTAAGTAACTGGCCTGGTGTCACACAGCTAGGAGAGGCAGAGCCAGGATTCAAACCCAGACATTCTGCTCCTAAGCCTTATTATTAATTATTATTATTATTATTTATAATAATAAAGGTTCTTATTCCTCATATTTCCTGAAAAATACACATAAACCACAGTTACGTATCTTAAAAATCACTTCTTCCCCTCTCCCCTTCTCCGCCATTTGCCCCCCTCAGAGTCTATAGCTGTGATCTACCTTGCTCTTCAAGACTCCTTGGGAAACCCGTGCAGCTCCAGCTCCAGCTTTCGTTTGCTCAGCGGTTCTCACCAAGCACCTCTTCACCTCTCCATGCCAGTCCTCACTGGGCACCTGAGTCTCGGTCCCCTCCTGCCTCCCTGTCCTGCCTGTTTTGCCTTGCTGGCCCCGCAAAGGGCAGTGCCAGCTCCTCCTTAGCCAGCAGGGGGAGCAAGGCCGGACTTTTAACCGCGACTCCATATTGACACTAGGCAGCATTGGGTCCACACCTTCAGGGCCTAAGACCCGAGCACAGGAAAAAAGGAGGTGCTAGGCTGACCCCTATGGATGGGGAACTGGAATTACAGCCACGGCCCACTGATGGGGACCTGCTAGTTTGAATTTTGACAAGAGTCTGTAGGTCAGAGGCTTAGCTTTAGCCCTGTACTATCTGTGTTAAAGGATGTGCCCAAGAGAACCAGCTGTCACGAACCAGAAGCCCCAAGTTTCACATGAGCTATTCCAAGAGTTAGTTTGTGAGTCAGTTGTTTTCTGTGAAGCAGTTGTATGAGTAGTAGAATTAGCAAAGACCTGCTGTTAATCTAGTTGTGGCGCTAAGAGTGAATCGTAAACTGACAAATTTACCATTAAAATAGTGGAAAATTATGTTGTTATAAAATTTTGTCTTAAATTGTACCCAATTCTTTACCAGTTTTCAACTGGGTGATACATGCACAGTCTCCTCCACCCTTGATATGTGTCCTTACAGAAATAGTCCGTGTGTGCATTATTAGAAGCACATGGCAGCATGCTGTGGACACTGGTCTGTAGCCTACTGTCCACTGACTGTATCCGCACAGCTGTTCCTTGTCGGTACACATAAGGTCGCCTTGTTTTTATGTGGTGGATGTCAGCATGTAGCAGCCCTCTGTGGGCATTTGCGTTCTTCCCAGTGCGTGGCTGTTACAGAAGTGCTGCAGGGATTCTCCTTGTTTGCACACAGGGGACAGTGTCCTGGAGGGCCAGCACTCAGAGGGGAACGACTGCGTCAGGGGCCGTGTGTGTTTGTCGTCTTCCTCACACTCCCAAAGCCTCCCAAGGAGCTCGTACCTGTCTGCGCTCTGCCGCGCGTGTTGGGGGAGTGCCTGCTTCCCGTCCCTGCACTGACACAGTGTGCTTTGCTTTGGGGTTTATTTTTGTCATTTTCCCCCAGGAAATTTATTGGCAAGCTCAGAAACGAGCAGAGAAGGAAAGGTTCCGTGACAGCACTGACACTAGACCGGCCCACGCAGTGGCCATGTGACTACGCGGGGGGTGTGCACCAGGGAGAGGCCACCATTGCCGTGTGGCACTTGCTGTTACACTGGGTTCTCTTCTGGCTGTGCAGCGAGACCCAGCTGCCGTGTTTGGGGACCAGACTTCTGGGGGCTCCTCTGTGAGGTGGTTTCTCATATACTTTTTGCTTGAGCTTCAGGTCCCACGTCTGGCTTGTGAACCACCTTCCTCAGTCCAGCTCAGAAACTCTGCCCCCTCTCTCCAGTGTGTTTTTAAACACGTCGGACCTTGGTCCACCTGATGGGTGAAGGGTGGTACTTCACTGATTGTAGCCTTGCTCACCTCGCATTTGGGTAAGAACCAGAAAAGTGGAAACTAGGCGGGAGCCCCGATCCAGGGACATGTGTCCTTGCTGAGAGGGAGGCAGCGAGAGCACTGAAAGCTATACAGTGACAGCGGGATGCAGAGCCAGTTTAAGAAACAATGCTTGTTTTATGCTGTTGAATACCTGCTGTTGGGGGTGAGGCCAGTGAGCAAACAGGACGAAGCTGGTTAGAACAAACTTGTGAGATACTGAGTCTACGAGAGTATATCTGTGAGAAGGACCAAAAAACAGTGTTAAACACCAGCCTGTCTGTCATACAGGCAGTCTATTCCGTCTGCTTCTCGGGAGTCAAGGTCACCTGTCTTAAGAGTAACAGTGAGTTGCACTGACGGGTGCTGACCGTGGTCTGAGAACTGCTCTTAGCACTCTGTGTGTGAGGCACATACTGCTCTTCTTTCTGTCTTGTGGATGAGGAAGCAGGAGTTCAGAGGTACCCTACCCTGTCTGTGATCTGTCCTGTAAGTAAGTTGGTTCCACAGCGGCAGAGCTCGGTTGGCGTGGCTCATAAGCCGTCCTCAACCTCTGCTGTACCAGCCGAGACGTTCACCCGCGTCTGGCCAGTGACCCGTCTCCCTCTCTGAGACAAGGCTGGACTTCACAGCTTTTACTCAAAGTTTGCCTTCACCCTAATTAATCTGAATTAGTTTTGTTTTACTACGTAAATAGAAGAATTCTCTTCAAAAAACTGATGGAAAGTTTTTAAATGAGAGTAAAGGCATGTAACAGGATGGTAGCATTTGGAATATTTACAGTTTAACACAACTACAAATGTAGTAAGCTGTTCGTATTTTAAATAATAAGTTGAACCAAGTCTGATTCCAGCAGGGGGAGACAGGTTCATTCACACTGGTTGTCCTGAAAGAAAGAAACAAGGAGTTATTTATACTGTCACGTGTGTGTGTGTGTGTGTGTGTGTGTGTGTGTGTGTGTGTGAAAGAATGAAAAGGACAGAAAGAGAAGATGGATGCCTTGGAAAACTGTATTGTTCTTTTCGCATGTCCAAGCCTCTCAAGATCTAGAGTATGGTTCTTTTAGAGAAGTGTCAGTGGCTATAAGACAGATGATATTTCTGAAATGACATCACTGTGCGTAGTTTGTATGGTGCTCTAAAAAAAAAGAAAAGAAAAACTCCACTTGTCTAGAAAGCTTCGTTTGAGTGCTACTTTTTGAACATGTTATTGGCGAAGCAGGGTTCTGGAAGCCCGTCCTTACGTGTGCAGCATGGACTCCCCCGATTCTGGCAGGCCTTTGACATTAGCGTGTCCCCCTGGTAAATCAGAGCACTTCACGGCCAGAACGGCACGGCCGGCTGAGCATATTACGGAGCAGAGAGGACTCGGAAGAATTAAACAGCCAATGGCGTGGCGGTGGCGGCAGTGCGGCCTTTCCCCCGTTCAGCCTGACACAGAGGCTACCGACGAGGTTTAATTGACATTAAGAGCCGCTCGCCATTTTTAAAGAGCAGTAAATTGTTCCTGAGTTTCGTCTCTCAGAGCCCTAAGCAAAGGCTGCCACGTAACTCGTTGGTCATGCTTGGCTTGTAAACATGATTGGCCAAAGCAAGAAAGCGCTCAGTGAAGGTTGACTTGTCCTCTGGAAGTCTTCCCTCAGATCCGCGGCCAGCGGCGAATGCGGCAATCCTGGGCAGTTGTGCCGTAAGCACACCTTAGAGCCTGGTCGCCCCGAGGGGCAGGTCCCACATTTCAATAAACTCGATAAAGCTTTCTTCTTGGGGGAGGCTAGTTTTCAAGACGTTCACTCCCCATCTCCCATACAGTCTTTCTCTTCAGACAATTCAAACTCCCTGTGGAAACTTGAAGGGTGGGCTCTTGCCTCCCTGGTGGGCCTTTGTAGCCAAGTTCTCACAGCAAACAGATCGTGTCATTTACCGCCACCCGCTTCCTGTTTTGAGGGTCAGTTCAGAGGACAGTGGGTCCTTTAAGTCAAAAAGAGGTTTACCCGATGTAAGCCCCAGCAAGGCTCTTGGATCACAGGGCCGGCCAGGCGACTCAGCACTCCGGACGGGAGCCAGGACTGGACGCACATGAGGACATGTACAAATGCCACCACCTCGGCTCTGGCGTCTCCCTGCGAGCTTGCTGCTGACGGTCCTTGTGACTCGTGTTAGGGGAGCTGCTGGTGACAATGATTTTAGAATCGGAGTAATTGACCTGACAGTGGTGACGGCTTCATTACGAGCCCCATGGCACCGTGTTCAGCTGCTCCACGTCCTGTTTCTGCCATATTTTGAGGCGTCATTCTAATTTGGTAGTACAGTATGTTTTTGTGTCACCAGGGTCTCTTCCCTTAAATCGGGTACATTTCAGATTCTTCAAATGATTTTTTGTTTTATGTCACGCATTTTAAGACCCCTCGGAAAGCAGCCGTTCCGGAGGGAGATCGTGGTTTTGCCTGCACTCATGTCCCCCAGCCCCACAAACTCCACAGGTGATGGAACAAATACAGTCTGCATAGCAGCTGCCACCAGCCCGCCGCCAACATACAGGCCACCCTTGCTGTATTGCCCTGGGTGAGAATTCAGAAGTTCAACACCTAAGGGTTTGAGAACTCATCGTGCCGTTGAGGCAACGATTGGCTGCCATGGAACCCGCCCAGAGTGGTGTGGTGGCCAAAACTGTGGGCCAGGATGCTCGTTGGACAAAGCTCCAGTTTGTATTAACCATTCACGCCGTGTACTTTTCCACGTAAACAGTCCTTGCTGAAGTAATTTCACTACCTTTTTTTCCTACAGGAGGACACCATGGAGGTGGAAGAGTTTTTGAAGGAAGCTGCGGTAATGAAAGAGATCAAGCACCCTAACCTAGTACAGTTACTTGGTGAGTGCGAGGAGCTCGGAAGGGGGGGCCTTTGCATTAAACCCGCTGGGGTGATCCAGGTGCTGTCAAAGAGGAGATGGCTGCCTCGCTACATGAATTCTTCTCATTTGGACATCTGTTCTCTACTAACATTCAGCCCTCGGTAAACGGAGGTGTGTGTGTGAATTTTATTACTTTAATACCTACAAGCATCAAATGCAAATCTCAAATTGACTTCCGAAACTTAAGAATTTTCAAGAGTTCCTTCACTGAAGTGATTCTGGAAGTAGACAGAGCCATCAGACATAAGCCCCGGGGTAAACGAACAGTGATTTAGGCCATTTGATGTGTGCCTGGCCTTTGCTTCTGAACTCGGTGGCAGCCTCTTCCTGTTTAAGTTCATTGGCTTGAGAGGAAGAAAAGAGCAGGCCATGTACCACCCCCTGTCTCCCCCCCCAGAAACATCATCTCAAGTCACAGGTGCTTGGAACCGTCTTAGCACTGAGTCCAGGGCTTGGGGGCAGAGTCAGATCCATTTCAGAAGCCTTTTCCTTGAGGTCCAGTCCTTTCTGATGCCTGTGCTGTGTCTCGTTGGCAGGGGTCTGCACCCGGGAGCCCCCGTTCTATATAATCACTGAGTTCATGACGTATGGGAACCTGCTGGACTACCTGCGAGAGTGTAACCGGCAGGAGGTGAACGCTGTGGTGCTGCTGTACATGGCCACGCAGATCTCGTCAGCCATGGAGTACCTGGAGAAGAAAAACTTCATCCACAGGTAGGAGCCTGCCGAGGCCGCCTCCCCACAGGGCCCCGGCACCCTTCTGTAAAAGGCCCCACCTTGAGGGGTGACCGCTCGGCCTCTCCCTTCAGTGCTGGCAACATGTTAGGTCTGAGACAAGAGCGCAGCGGTGGGTTCCGACGTGGCCAGCTCTGGGTGTGTGTCTAGGGCCCAGTTCAGCCAGACCTAGACTCTGGACACAGAGCAGGCAATCCTGGGGGAGAAACAGTCCGCTTCGGAACCATTCTGGACTAAGGGGCATACTCAGTGTTTCATACAAGGAGTCGAGTGCTCCTTGTTCCGCCGAGCCCAGCCGGCGGGCGCCGTAGTGACCTCTTCCCCGGAGCGGGTGGCCCTGCCCTGACACACGGCAAGAGCGGCCAGTGCATGGGTTTCGGTTTTGTGCTGCGTGTTTTTTTTCTCCCTTCTCTTTATTATCATTTCATTCTCCACTTAACTTGCTGTCACCGGCCTCGGCAATGTTTCCACAATTGGCAGAATTGTGTAGATGCGGCTCTAAGTGAAGTGTCTTTGCTGTTTCAAAGCCCGGAGTGTTGTGACCTTCAGGTGCGCCACAATTATCCTGGTCTTCACATTCTTTGCTGGTGGAAATGGCTTCCTAGCAGAGTGACAGCCTATCCAGGGCAGAGCCTGTGGGCTTTGCCAGAGTCGTTCATACAAGACATTCTCTCTGCCACCACTGTGACCTTTCCTGTCCAATTATCTCGACTATGAAACCTGTACATGAGATTTCATAGTGGGGAATAAGAGGAGCACGTGTGAGATGCTGGCGGTTCCTTGTCAGACAGATTCTCTGCGCTCCGTGGGAGCTCGGTTCAGGCGCTCCTGTCACTCAGGAGAGCGAACCCTGTGAGGCTGCAAATTGAGATTTCTTGACTTCCCATTTGCCTCGCATGTCTAGGTCCATTCCCTCTTCATCCGGGCAAACTCTGAATGCTTTACCAAAATCCTGTTAGGCACAACTCTTGTGTATTTAATTTCTCTGATTGCTGATGCTCAAGCTGTCGTCTGCAGCCAGCGCCTTAGCTGCTGCCTCTTCTCAGTCCTCGGTTCCTGTTTGCCTTGTGAGTTCATGGTTAACGTTCATGACCGAAGATTAGACTCCTACCTCCCTGGTAGAATCAGGAAGCGAGAGAAGCTAATTAGACAGGAGCAATTCTTAGGATACATTTGGATAAGCATCAGGAAGAAAGAGGAAAGTAGGAAACACAATTTGGGTGAAGAATGCCGTGGTCTTTGTTCCCAAGTCTGGAGAGGACAAGTGGAGATTCCCTGGGCTGTAAGTTGCCCCCGGTCGAGGACTGTCCTATAAGTTCGTTCCTGGTTCCTGCGTAGAGTAGCAATAACCAAACAGACGCTTAGATGACACTTACTATTTTCTGGGCATCAGTTGAAGCACTTTACATATTAATTAGTTACTACTCACAACAACCTTAAGAAGTAGGCGCTGTTATTCTCATCTTCATTTTACGGATAACATAACTGCATCTCAGGGGAATTAATCTGCTCCAGGTCACAGGGCCGGGGTGCCGGCTCCCAGGGCCACCTCTGCTGCTGTCAGTGCGCTGGGAGCCCAGGTGGGTGCTGAGGGATGGGCGCTGCTCCCCGGTGAGGAATTAACATAAGTTTCTGGGGAACCAGGCTCCCTTTCCATTGTCAGTATTGCACCTTTCCCCAGCAGTGGTGGGTTTGCAAAGCCGGAAAGCTAGCCAGGAACTCTCATGGATGGACTTTTTCCTTTCCCAGAGATCTTGCTGCCCGAAACTGCCTGGTAGGGGAAAACCACTTGGTGAAGGTGGCTGATTTCGGCCTGAGCAGGTTGATGACGGGGGACACTTACACAGCCCACGCCGGGGCCAAATTCCCCATCAAGTGGACTGCACCCGAAAGCCTGGCGTACAACAAGTTCTCCATCAAGTCCGACGTCTGGGGTAAGGGCTGCTGCTCTGGCCTGTCTGCCGGCCCAGGGTGGGACCCCCTTTCTCCGTTTTCCTGTTTCTCCTTTGCTTTTCTACTTCATCTTTCATTCCTTTTATTTTTCATTACTTAATTCTTTTTTGTTTCTCTTTTGTTTGAATATCTTTTCTCCCGTTTTCTCTCCAAAATGAAGTAAAAGCGATCTTTTTCTTCCGAAATAATTCAGATTAACTTTTTTTTTTTTTTTTAAACTTACCATCTTTGTCTTCATTCTCAGTGTGCTGCTTGGGTTTGCGGGGGCAGCTGGCCGACCCTGCAGGCACCCAGAGGCTTCCTCTAATGCACCGAGTGCTGTGTAGTTTGGTTTGGGCTTTAATAGGGCCCTGAAGCTTCATGTGACCGCTTTTTATTTTTACTTTTTTAAAGAACTTTTTATTATGGCAAATTTTAAGTGTATATATACTAAGGAAGACAGTTGCCTGCCGAGCTTCATGCACGCATCACCCAGCTTCCCTGGTCATCGCCTCGTGGTGCCCTTGTACCCTCTGTGCCTTGCTCCCTCCCCTGACACTTATTTTGAAGCGAATCCCAGACATCATACTGTTTTGTCCATAACTATTTCAGTGTGAGTGTCTTAAAGATGGCGTTTTTAATTCTCATAACCACATTGCCCCTCCTCCCAAAATGGACAGTAATTTGTGAATATTATCAACTGTCTAGTTCGTGTTTAAATTTCCAGTTGAATCAGAAAAGTCGTACTTTTATTTTACAGTCTGTTTGAATTGAGATCCAAATATGGTGTACACAATGTGATTGGTTATGTCCCTTAAGACTCCTCTAATCTGTAACTTCCCTCTCCATCTCTTTATTTCCCACGCTGCTTATTTGTTGAACAAATCTTGTCATTTGTCCTTTAAAGTTTCCCACATTCTGGATGTTCATTGTATCCCCGTGGTGTGATTTAATATGTTCCTCGCTCGTAAGTATCTCAAGTAAATGGGTAGTTGTATCTAGACAGCTTAATCATATTCAGGTTTGACTTTTTTCCTTTTAGTTAAGAGTTCTTCATAGGCGGTGGTGAGCTTTTTCATCAATATGTACATAATGCTTGATTTTTCTCTCTGTTTTTAAATAATTTTAACAGCTATTGATACCCAGCACCTAGATCCACTAATTTCTTAGGCATTGCCAAAGGGTAGTTCTCTAGTTCTGTCATTTCTTATTCATTGATTGGCTTAATACTTCTATAAGAAGAAACTTTACCTGACCTACTGTTTGGTTACTCAGGGGTACAGTTCATACAGGAAAGGCAAGATAAGTGTTTGCTTTCCTGCCATTATTTACCAGTTTTCACAATGAGTTGGTTTCTTAATACCTTCCAATGATGACCAGTTAGATTTTTGGTGGTGGTTTTTTTTGTGTTTTTTTTTTTATATTATCATGAATGCTCATATATATAATGCGTTTAGATATATGTGATGTGCTTTAATTCACGGGCAGATGTTTTCCTTATTGGTATTTGTCTCATCTTTGACCAGTGGGAACTTCACGTTGCTCCTGGTCCTTTGGACAGGACCCCTGTAGTCTTCGAAAGCATCTGTGCTGTCTGTAATGATAAGATACTCCAGTGTCACCCCCTGCCCTAGACCTGAACCACCCATTTCTCCAGGAGCCTTGCTTCCTTCAATGGGGTCTGGAGTTTCAAGGCTATACTCTGGGCCTTCAAAACTTTCAAAGATTTCATAAGATTTTAATGAAATGTTTCGAGTTGGGAGGGGCTTGGAGATAATCTCCGACGCCCAGGAAGGAGAAGTGGCCTGTCTGAGGCACAGAGCCAGTGGGTCACAGAGCTGGGAGTAGAAGTGGCCTCCTAACTTCCAGCCTTAGATTCCCCACCACATGTCCCAGCAAGACGGTCACGTTTCCTGAGAGATCTGGAGGGGCTGATCCGCCCCGTCCTCTTCTCTTCCAGCGCCTTCTAGCCTGTGGCTGTGAGCACGCTGAAGGTGGCATTCTGTCTGTCCTGGGCTGTTGGTAATTAAGAGCCTGGTAAAATGTCAGTGCCTGGCCTGCTTCTGAGGGTGTGACTTCTGATATCTGCCACACAGGTAACCAATTGTAAATGCAGCATAGTTCACACGTTTTGAAGAACCTTCCTTTCTTTGTTCTCCTAGCATTTGGAGTGTTGCTTTGGGAAATTGCTACCTATGGCATGTCACCTTACCCGGGAATTGACCTGTCCCAGGTGTATGAGCTGCTAGAGAAAGACTACCGCATGGAGCGTCCGGAAGGCTGCCCGGAGAAGGTCTACGAACTCATGCGAGCATGTGAGCTTCCCCCGCCAGCTCTAAGTTATACGTGGGCTTTGTAAGACACGCCACTGCAGCAGTATATGCGTAAAGTAGGACACTGAAGTATTGCATTTCCCTTCTTCATTCCCAGTCTTCAGGGCAACAAATGGAACCGTTTGGTACCTGTTTTCCAGACTTTTTTCAGTGTTTCTATACATCTTATTTATACATATATTTACGTGTGAGGGTTTTTTGGTTTGTTTTTTAATGCAAAATTGGGACTGATGGATACCAAACTTGGATTTCTTATTAATAAATATAAATTCCTTGGATTTCTTAATAAATACAAACATTCTGCTGTAGTAGGTAAATACTCCAGGGGACGTTTATCTCGTTGGTTTTATTACACATATGAAACCATACCTGCAACTTTTTTTGCACTTAGCAGTGTAATAGGCATATCTTTCCATGTCCATAATTCAAAGAAATCTCTATCTCTACTTATCCCCCTCTCACTCCACCCCCTCTTATTTTTGTCTAGCTATTTAGCATCCCATTAAATGGTTTATTCATTCATCCAGTCCTCTTTTGATGAACATCTGGTGGTTTTACACGTTCGTTTGGGTTTTGCCATTAATAAGCAAGGCAGGAATAAGCACCCTCATACATACATATACCTCTGTGCATTGTGCTGATATTTCTAGAAGTTGAACTGTTGGCTCAAAGGGCTGTGTGCATCTTACATTTTGATCAATTTTACCAACTTGTTCTCCTGAAAAGGTTGCACCAGTTTATCCTTCCACCGCAAGTGTGAGGACTGTGTCCTCACCCTCCCTGGGCTCCATCAGTCCTCAGTCCTCATCTTAATCTTGTTTTGATTCGCGTTTCTTTACTGATGAGGATTTTGGCCTTTGATAACCATGAAGTAAGGGTCAGATAGAAGATGAGCTATTTGGCTTAGTAATTTTCTGCACTTGATAGAGTTGGGTTGGGAAAGATATATTTGTAAATGCAGTCTGGCTGTCAGCGTCTCTGGGGTTTTACAGTCCATATTCCTGCCAATATCGAAAGTCTTTTCAAATTTTTAATGTCTATAATAGGACGCAGTGGCATTCATCACTTTAGCTTGTCACAACAAAAGATGGGTAGCAGGAATGGAGTGCTTCTTTCATTTCTCGACTTTTCCTTGAGAATGGCTAGCCCCACGCTTCTTAGCCAGGCTTCCTAGAGGGTCTGACTCAGGTCTCACCTGTCCAGGTTGGCAGTGGAATCCCTCTGACCGGCCCTCCTTTGCTGAAATCCACCAAGCCTTTGAAACTATGTTCCAGGAATCCAGCATATCAGATGGTAAAGTGCCCATCCTTGGGGTGCCTGCAGTGGGGTGAAAGGTTGGGGTAGGAGGGATGGCTGTGTGGGATTCCAGCTCTGGTCCTTTGGTTCACTTCTGGGTCGAAGTGCGTGGGCCAGCAAGTTACCTGAGACCAGAAACCTGGGCAGAGGTGTTGAGTGTGGAGCTCTCTGTCTTTTATAGCCATGCAGAATTCTGAAAACTACCAAGTGCTGTTTCTTCAGCATTTGTATCTCTTTTCTGTAACTGTGTAGGTGACTACTGTTACTTTAAAAAAAAAAAAGGAAACCAACATACCAACATGACAGCATTACTGATGGCTGCTGCTTTTTGTGTTGTTTTTGTGTGTGTGTGTGTATGTGGTTCTTAGAAGTGGAAAAGGAACTGGGGAAAAAAGGCATGCGAGGGGTTGCAAGCACTCTGCTGCAGGCCCCAGAGCTGCCCACCAAGACAAGAACCTCCAGGAGAGCTGTGGAACACAAAGACCCCACCGACGTGCCCGAGACACCCCACTCCAAGGGCCCGGGAGAGCCTGGTATGTCTGCACCCCACCCCCACTGCAGGCTCAGGGTCAGTGCCCTTAGGGCCAGGGTGGCAGACGGGGAGCAGTGCGCGCAGCCTGCACAGAAAGGCAGGCAAACTCCCATTAGTTGTCCAGCGGTGGAGAAGGTTCTTCTCTCCCTGCAGCATCCCACCCTCCCTCTGGGAATCGTTAGGGGCCATTGGCTTCAGCAGGTAGTTCAGTCTGATGGGCAGAGGTGCTTCTGAAACGCACTGAGAAGGAGCCCACCTTTTCACGTGTCACTACAGCGCTGTGGTTGGTGCTCGTGCAGGGCACATACAGCAGCAGTGAGTATTGAATCAGGCGGAGAGCAGCTTGTTGTGGAAGCACTGCCAGGAGCAGCTCACTGGGACTGACGGGACCCAGAGACACCTGTGGCCCAGAGCTGCTGTCCTCTGGGGTCTTTGCGAAGAGCAAGGCAGAGGGGGGTGGTTCGGGAGAGGTCTCACAATATGGTCAGGAATCGTAATAGCGAGCACTGGTCTGGTGCTTCCTGTGTGCCAGGCTCTACTCGGAATGAGGCGCTGTGATGGAGCAGTGGTCCCCTGTCCCCCCAGAACCCCAGAAGTGTGGGTTCTGCTGCAGACCGGCTGAGGTGGGCCGGCATCTGGTTTGTAGGGGCTCTTAGGGGATGTTCTGACTGACTACAGCCTGAGTGGGAAGGGACAGGACGAAGCGGGAATTAGGGATGCTTAACCACAGCAGGATCTGGAGGCACAATCCCCAAGTTTTTCATCATATACTCGTATTAATAAGAAAAAGTTCAATGTGCAACCTAATATATATTGGGGGTGCCAAAAAAATATACAAGCGGACTCTTTGGTCAACGTTGCTCCAGCAGTAGTTCGCCATAATCAGAAATGTCTGGACGCTGATGGGAACCACTTTGAGCACCGCTTGTCATTGCAGAAGTCACACGTGACTTGTGTTCATCTTTTGTTATGGGTATATATTGAGTATTACAGTTTTAATAGTGTTTCCTTAAAATGTGTATGCATTTTTTTGGCTCCCTCTGTATATCGTATATACATGTACTACTGCCCAAATATACTAAGTGTATTATAAAATAAACCAAAAATATATACTTAAAAGGTTTACATAAGAAATGTCTGCAAATTACAATGCTTTCTTTCCTCACCCCTCTGGGTCACCTCACTGGAGATGCCATGGCATATAAACTACCCAGGACCTTGGCCCCTCCGTCCTTCTCTTAGTTGTCGTGATTCAGGTAGTTGAGCAGTGGAGAGGAGGAGAAGCCACTGTGGAAACTTCGGGCTTATTAAAAGGCCAGTGACGAGCAGCCATGTGGGTGTGTGCCCATCAGTATTCACCCGAGGGGTGTTTGGTTCTAATCTCGAGGTGAGCCGCGGTGTCAGCTAGCTGACTGGCGCTGTGGTAGAGCTGTGCACGATTCGTTACAATTTTACCTTCTTCCTCTGGCTTAAATTGTGGGGCAGTCCCCGCTTTCCCTGAGTCAGATGTCCTGCGTGCCGCCCGATATTTTGATAAATGCCCCCTGGACTTCTGCTCTGAGTTACAAGGTGTGACAGAAAATCTCCCCTCTTTTTGCAGCTGCCCCCTGAGAGAGAGGTCTGTCATTCACTAGCAGGGAGCTTGGCAACACCAGAAAGATTTCTTAGAGCTATTACTCATATTTAATGATTTAAAAACTGGAAAAGGTCACCCCTTCTTGTTTCCCAAGCATAATGGCCCAGTGTCACTGCACTCTGTGGGATGTGTCCCGTTCCCTCCAGGTCACACCCTGTAGAAACCACCAGTTGGCTGGTCTGAGAGGCACAGGTTATGACCCTTTGCTCGGCCGTGTCATAGTTTTTACTCACAAGATAGTGAGGGGACTCTGCAGATATAAAGGAAACCAGTGCAGGGGTGGGGGAGACGGGGACGTCCCGGCTTTTTGTTCTGCTGTCTTCAAGGAGAGAGACCTAAGCTCTTCCTAATAAGAATACTAACAATGACAGCAGTTACTGAGAAATTCTGTTCCAAGAGCTGTGACAGATGCCCCACGTTCATTGTTGTGTTACATTCTCCCAACAATGCTATGGCTTGGTTTTATTATTCTCCATTGTATTGCCGAGAAAGCTGAGGATGAATGAAAGGAAGTAACTTGCCCAGGACTCAGGTGAACAGCAGAGCGGGCAGTCATGGCAGGGCTTTCAGAGCCCACACCTGGGGCCGCTCCGCAGAGAGTGGACGGCCAGCCCGAGGTTTCCCGCCTGCTCGGGAGCCCTTGGTCTGCACTGGTTAAACCCTTCCCACTGTGTTTCAGATCCTCTGGACCATGAGCCTGCTGTGTCTCCTTTGCTGCCTCGAAAAGAGCGAGGTCCCCAGGATGGTGGCCTTAATGAAGATGAACGCCTTCTCCCCAAAGACAAAAAGACCAACTTGTTTAGCGCCTTGATCAAGAAGAAGAAGAAAACGGCTCCAACCCCTCCCAAACGCAGCAGCTCCTTCCGGGAGATGGACGGCCAGCCAGAGCGCAAGGCGGTGGGAGAGGAAGAGGGCCGCGAAATCAGCAATGGGGCGCTAGCCCTCGCACCCTCGGACACAGCCGAGCCAGCCAAGTCCCCAAAGCCCGGCAGCGGGGCTGGTGTCCCCAACGGAGCCTTCCGGGAGCCAGGGGCTGCAGGCTTCCGGTCTCCCCACCTGTGGAAAAAGTCCAGCACGCTAACCAGCAGCCGATTAGCAGCAGGCGAAGAGGAGAGTGGCGGCAGCTCCAGCAAGCGCTTCCTGAGGTCCTGCTCTGCATCCTGCGTGCCCCATGGGGCCAAGGACACGGAGTGGAAGTCAGTCACGCTGCCGCGGGACCTGCAGTCCACGGGGAGGCAGTTTGACTCCTCCACCTTCGGAGGGCACAGGACTGAGAAACCAGCTCTGCCGCGGAAGCGCGCCAGTGAGAACAGGTCTGATCAGGTGACTAGGGGCACGGTGACGCCCCCGCCCAGGCTGGTGAAGAAGACGGAGGAAGCAGCTGATGACGTCTTCAAGGACGCGGCCGAGTCCAGCCCGGGCTCCAGCCCTCCCAGTCTGACTCCCAAGCTCCTCCGCAGGCAGGTTGTGGTGGCTGCTTGCTCTGCTCTTCCCCACAAGGAGGAGGCCGGCAAGTGCAGTGCCACGGGGACAGCGGGGACAGCTGCCACGGCCGAGTCAGCGCCGCCCAGCAGCAGGGCGGGGCCAGGCGGCACTGGAGGGCCCAGCAAAGGTCCTGCCGAGGAGTGCAGGCTGAGGCGGCACAAGGCCCCCTCCGAGTCCCCAGGGAGAGACAAGGGGAAGTTGTCCAGGCTCAAACCTGCCCCCCCGCCCCCCCCACCAGCCCCCATCGGGAAGGCAGGGAAGCCCTGTCAGAGCCCGAGCCAGGAAGCAGCCGGGGAGGCAGGCGCCAGCGGGAAGGCAAAACCCCTGCCCATGGTCGTGGATGCTGCCAACAGTGAGGCTGCCAAGCCCAGCCAGCTGGGAGAGGGCGTCAAAAAGCCCGTGCTCCCGTCCATGCCAAAGCCACAGTCGTCCGCCAAGCCAGTGGGGACCCCGACCAGCCCAGCGCCCACACCCTGCACACTGCCGTCGGCATCCTCCACCCTGGCAGGGGACCCGCCGTCCTCCACCGCCTTCATCCCTCTCATATCGACCCGCGTGTCTCTTCGGAAAACTCGCCAGCCCCCGGAGCGCATCGCCAGCGGCACGGTCACCAAGGGCGTGGTCCTGGACGGCACCGAGGCCCTGTGCCTGGCCATCTCCAAGAACTCCGAGCAGATGGCCAGCCACAGCGCCGTGCTGGAAGCCGGCAAAAATCTCTACACGTTCTGCGTGAGCTACGTGGACTCCATCCAGCAAATGAGGAACAAATTCGCCTTCCGCGAGGCCATCAACAAACTGGAGAATAATCTCCGGGAGCTTCAGATCTGCCCGGCAACAGCGGGAAGTGGCCCAGCGGCCACTCAGGACTTCAGCAAACTCCTCAGCTCCGTGAAAGAGATCAGTGACATCGTACAGAGGTAGCAGAAGCCGGGCATCAGGCCAGCTGCAGCCGCTTGCCGTGCCCCAGACGGTGGCTGACACGGGACCAGTGAGCTGGGACCTAGGCCCCAGAGCTTTGGGCCGCCTGTGTTGTGCACCAGCTGTTCTGCACTTTCCTCTCCTCAGCTGGGCTCCCGGAGCTGCCGCTGTCCCGAGCTCTGTCTGTGGCGTCCCCACTCGGGGGACTGCAGTCAGCGCGCCAGCCTCCTCCCCACAGAGTGCTTCAAGACTGAGCTCTTCCGGCCAGCCGGGAAGGCGGTGAGCATTTCCTTTGAGTTTGTCTTTCTGGAGGATTTCCTCTGGCTATGCCTCCTTCTCCATTTTCCCTAAGAACGAGTACCCTGAATGGGAGCTGTGTCACCAAGGCCTTGGGAACTGTCACCCTCACCCAGTGGAGGGAGCCTGTGCCCTCATCCTTCTCCTGCCACCTGTCCTAAAGCCACGTTTCCAGAACTATCCTGGGAAGCTCTGCCAGCGGGTCACTCTGCGCTCCACTGCTGCTGGGGGCTGGTGCCCTCACCATTTCCTCATGTGAAGAACAGCTCTTGAGCTGGGGGGTAAAACGGGGTGCTATCACCAACCAGCCTCTGGGTCCCAGGTCAGGTGGGGAAGCTGAAGAGGCCTGTGACGCGGGAGAATATCCTGTCACCCATTCTCTGCATGTCCTCAGAGCCCAGTCGCTTGCTCTCTCGTGACATGCACTGCTCATCCTGGATAGAAAGCTTGAGTCTTAAGGGTAGCAGGGTCGCTGTCCAGCATATGGGGGCAGGGGAGGCGGGAGGCGGTGCTTGTTGGGTGAATCGCGGTTCCAGACCGTGCTGGGCCCAGGCAGGGGTCTGCCCTGGGCCCAGGGTTCCCTTACTTTTGAATTTCCAGGTGACCTGAAAAGATGCTGTCTGATTTCTGACTGATCTCCCCCTCCCTTGTACTCCTCTAAGACAAAGGAGATTCTTGCAGGGCTCTTTATTGTGTGACAGCCAGTCTTCGGTTTTCTGGAGTTCTTGAAGCATTTCAAAGCTCTGCCCTCAGCACAGCTGCCTGCAATACAGACATTGGGCCCCAGCATGTAAACAGGAGGAAAGGACTGGGGGCACCAAAGCCCCATCCAGTGTTGGCTGCACCCCAGTGGGCAGACGTCTTCCCAAATCGCCACCCCCAACCCTTAGCCTAATGTTTGTGTTGGGCTCACCAGGGATGAAGAAAACCACAAACAAAGTGAAACCCCAGACAAGAGCCGTCTCCCCTGGCTGCCCAGGACCAGGCTGGTTGAGCGGGGACCCAAGTCTCCTTGACTTTGACCTAGAGCAGCTACTGAAGAGTGGGCAGGCACCTGCCTGGGCCTTCCTCCAGGCCCGGAAACAACCTTGGAGAAACCAGGACAGAACCGCCTTCTGCTCCCCACGCCTTCTCCTGGCCGTGACCTCACCCAGGCCCCACTTTTATGCTCATCACCTAAACTTGTATTTCGTTTCTCGGGTAGAGATGGTTTCCTCTGGACCGTTTTACGCTGTTCTCACAGCGTGTCACCTCTTTGCCCCACCCCAGACTGCTGTGTTACACAGACTGAGGGAGGTGCTAGAACACCGCCAGTGGCCTTGCAGACCAAGCAGACAAACCACCCCAGGTTTCCCCGCCTCCTGTTTCTGTGAGGTACTGGTCTCTCTTGTTTTTCACATGATTGCCACTATATTTTGCATTTATACCTTGGTATTACACTCTCGTAGACTTGCTCTTTTATAAATGACATGTAAATAGTCTTCCACTACCTTCCCTTCTCAAATGCCTATGGTGTCTTTTTTTTTTTCTGGTCCAATACATTTTGTTTCTGTATATGACTCTGTTTTTTGAATCCACATCTCTCCTCTGTAGTATTTTTTAAATAAATGTTTACAACATTAGGACTTGGGCGGGTTGCTTTAACCCTCTTAGAGCCGTGGCGTGTGTAGGAAGGGAGAGAGTCCTTGTTTTCCTGAAGGGGCTGGAGGTTCCGAGTTGGGTTTGACAGAACAACAATGGCAGGAGTGCGGCAGCATCCTGTGTTGTCGCCAGCCCTTCGTGGGCAGTTTGCGGCCCTCGTCCCAAGCCCTTGCTGTGCCTTTGATGCTTACTTGCCAGCAGCCTGGCTCTTGTCAGCGGCATTGAGGGTGGGCTGTGCCACCGTCCGTCCGGACCACGCCTGTCTGACTGGCGTGGGAAAGGAAGACCGGCCCAAGGGCTGTGCCAACTGTCAGGTCATTGAAATGGGGGTGGGGGACGTCATGGCCTGATTCCTCACTGGCCTGGGAGAGTTAATCCCTCCACTAGTTCTCTTTTTCGCTCTCTGCCTTTGATCACTTCCTGCCCCTGCCCTCAGCCCCCGAAGTGCCCCTCACTTGTGTTTGACACGCCGGGTCCCTCATTCCTTTGTGGAGGAGGAGCAGGGTGTGCCGGCCTGCGAGGGGATGGAAATGTCGGGGCCCTGCCTCAGCCTCCCCCAGACCCCGGCAAGGGACCGTGGTTGGGGCCGGTACTGCTGTTTTCTCATCTTGGTTTGCGTTTGACAGCAGCTGACAGCTTGAGACGTGGAAGTCAGGGAAGGAAGGAGCGCCTTCGGGTAATGATACTTATTAAGCCAGCAGACTTGTCAGAGCGTACAGATCCTGCTCACCAAAGCATAGTAAGGAGCACGGTTCAGCGAAACCTCTTTACCGAAGACCTTGGGAGCGACACGTGCGGCCCGTCAGGTGACGGCATTGAGGACGCTACCTGGGACGCGGCTGCTCAGACGGCGGCCACGAGCAGCACCAGAGGCCGATTCCGCAGGCACGAGCCGAGGCCGGGGCCACGGAGCCTGTTCGTGGCTGAACCCTAACTGCCACCGGATGTCCTGAGTCTGGGCTTTCCCACAGGTAACAGGGTCTTCCCTTGAATGACAGCTCTCAAGTCGGAATGAAGACGTAGAATGATGACAGTGGCAGCCACAAGTGATGGCTGCTTCCTCCGTGTCAGACGTGGACGTCACGGAAGCTTTGCGGCACTCTTGGGCAAGGTGTTCCCCCCAGTTGCCCAGTGCTCCAGTGAGGTGGCTTGTCCAGTCAGCTCATGATGGTGTCACACAGCCGTCACCTTGGCAGCTGCACCAGTGTGAAATAAGGGTCCTAAAAGACAGTTTCCTCAATAAGAATCTTCCACGTGTCACCTGAGCTCAAAGGCCTGACCAGGTCACAGAACCCTTTGAGAACTCGAATGCAAACTGGATCTAGCCTCTGAAAAATGCCTCCACCTGCACATACAATAGTTTTCAAATAATTTTGACTCCTGCCCTCAAGGTCCAGAACCTAGGAATACCCAAGGGCCAAGCCCTCCGACAGGGGTCGGTATTATTACCACGAAATAGGAGCCTAAAATGGCAGAAATTTTAAAAAGCAAGCAGTTAAAGAGCCCCAAACGGAAAACAATCCAGATGTCATCGACAGAAGAAAAGATAAGCACATGTGGGACGTTCCGGTGGTGGAATATTACCGAGCAGTGAGAATGCACCAGCCATTGCCACACCGAGATAACGAGTGACTCACAGACGTACTGTTGGCAGAAGCAGCCAGACAGACTGGTGATTGTAGTACAGGTAGTTTGTGGTGCAGTGTTGGAAGTCAGGAGGGAGGGTCATGTAGGGGGAAGGGGAGTCATGCCGGGTTGGGGCACAGGAGAGGTGGCGGGGGCAGGCAGTGCTGTTCCTTAGTCTGGGTGGTGCTGGTTGATGGGTGTGTCGTGAAAATCCTTCAAACTGAACTCTGAGGAGCACATTCCCGGTGTGTGATGTCTCACTGAAACCGTTCGTAAAATCCCAGCTCACGTGTGAGCGCTGTTGGCTACTCTGCCGCTGTGCTCAGCGTCACTACGGGAAACCTCACACCTTTTTTTTATGGAGGTTCTGTCACAGTCCTCATTTGATGGGTGAGGAAACGGGCCCAGAGATGTAAAGCAGCTTGCCCAAGGTCACACAGCGTGTGCCAGCTTATAGCTCCTGTGCCAAGGCTAATGTGTTGACAGTGCAGATGGCCACAGCACGACTAGCAGAGATCTGTGCTCGGGGCCAGGCTCCTCCCTCCATCGTGGGAGAGAAGACGTCAGTTATAGCTCACCCAGCTTCTCAGGTGTCAAGATGTTTTATGGGAGGCGGTCCCAAAGTGAGCGCTCTGGGGAAATCAGTTTCTAAATGTTGTCTCGGCACAAGGTGGGACAACACGGACCAGCCACGGTGACCCTGCCCGCGCCTGCCCTCACCCCTGGTGGTCACCCGACATCTCGGGCAGGGTCCCCGCTGGCCGCTCAGGGTGGGGGCACCTCGTGGGGGCTGGCTCTTTGGTGTCGCGCAGCATGTTTGGCACCGGGGCCAAGTTAGGACGAGGTGGCTCCTTGTCGACGGCAGCCACAGCCTGATGGCTTGCTGCCCCCACGAGTCTCCTGTCTTCTTAAACGTTTTTATTAATATTTCACACACATTGGAAAAGATAGACAGAAATGCTCCCCATGCAGTTTAATAGCCAAATACCTTTACATCTCCACCCAAGATGAAGACTCTGTGTGTTTAGAATAAATATGATGAACGGAGGCAGCAGCTGTCGGGCGCCTGCCCTGGAGGAGAGTGGCTGGCACGCCAGGTGGAGGGGACCCAGACTGCCGGGAGCTTACTGTCTGCTTCCAGAATACACGCTTCCCAGCGAGCCTGCCCTTCCCATCTGGAGGGCAAGGAGAGGGCAGGGCCGCAGGGCTTGACGGAGTGGGGTGGGGTGTAACGAGGTGATGTAGCCAAAGTGCTGGGAGTGGATTTAATGCCCGTAGCAGTGCGGTCACTGTGATTTTCAGGGTTATTGAGGGCGGAGGTAGTGGCAGCGGGAAACAACAGCTTAGCCGTTAATTTGTGTTTAATGATGAAAGTTTTAGGACAGGACGTCCATGCCTCGGAGGGCTTCCCTCTCGCCCCTCTGTCGGATGTCTCCATAGAGGTTAATCCAAAACTAAAAACCAGCCAGGCTTACCTGAAGGGCTGTAAACACACACAGGAGTGTCTCAGCCTTGGTGGCCTCCATGTCTCATAATTAGTGACCATGGGAGCTGCTCTCTTTTTTTAAGGTCTGTATCCTCATATTCTAAGAGTAGAAACTGGCCATTGAGGGTCAGCGAGGGGACCTGGCCACAAGGCGTCCCTCTGCCCTGGGTCTGTTTCACCTGGTCTTTCGTGTGCAAGGTCTCTGGCTCCTTGTAGGGGTGAAGCACTGAGGGAGGAGTGCCCCAGATGCTGCCCCCCCGAAGGCGGAAATGAGCACTGGGGTGAGTCAGCCTGGGCTGGAATCGTACTTGCCTCGTCCAGATACCCTGTGACGTACATGTCAACACCAGAGCTGTTCTTGACAGACAGTCACACTGGGGCTCGTTTACTTGACGTTTGCCCTCTGTGGCTGGAGGGCTGTGTTTGCCTCTGTTACCAACAGACACAGACCCAGGGTTGTGTTCCATCCCTGTGAGACTCACGTCAGCAGGAGGCATCCCAGGTACCCCTTTCTGGGACAGTGGTGGAAGCCAGAGTATGATGTGCTGTCCCCTGGCTGGGCCCTGTCACAGCAGCCATGAGCCCCCGGGCTCGTGTACCAGGCACACGGGCAGCAGGGGGCACGTTCTGACTCCCGTGTCCTGTCACACCTTACCACCCCAGCTCTGCTTCCCAGGTAGCTTGTGTCTCTTGTGGCTCAGATCCGTGTACCCCTTAATGAAGTGGCTTTCTAGCTGCCCAGGACTGAGAGTTGCTACTGGGGAGTGGAAGTCACTAATAGAATGGAGAACGCTGTGAAATACTCTCAAGTGTCAAGCTGGGCCCAGCCCAGTGTGGTTCTAAAAGGCAATAAAAATCCACCAATTAATTGTGACAGCTCAATGGAAAATTATTCAATTGTGAACAGAGACAGGCAGCAGCTCGAAAGGAGGAGGGGAGATGTTGCCATAGTAACATCAATACGGGTTCTCATCTCAGCAGTTGAAGCCAGACGGGGAGTGAGCAGTATCAGCCTGCTGTAGCTGGCGGGATGGGACGCAGGACACACCAGGGCAGCGTTGGGAAGAGATGCTCTGCCCTCCAGGCCCACAGCCACTGCAGGCCGAGCGCTGGCTTCCCTCGGGTAGAGACGGTGTCTTCCGGATGGGAGAAAACGAGGGAGGGAGCAGTCAAGTGTCGGAGGCAAACGCGCCCTGTGTGTGTTCCCCTGTACCTTTGACCGTGGGCATTTTACCAACTGCCAATTAAGGGGACACTGGGAGAGGTGAGTGGGCGCGTGCAACACGATTTCCATTTCCCCAAAGTCGAGCCACTGGCAGCTCAGGAAAGTGACATTCCTGGGGCACAGAGGACCTGCAGGCAAGAATCAGGCGAGCTTCCCGTTTCAGTTTTGCAGTTTACAACTTTTATTTCAAAAGATCCGTACAGCACATTCAGATTCCGCACATTTGAGATGCAGCCTCGCTACAGCAAAAGTGAAATCCTTGTTTACCTCCCACGGGAGTGGCGGCTTGGCAAGCACTGTGCTGCCGAGGACAGTTACCAGAGGGGACCGGTAGCTGGTTCTGAGCAGCGTCTCAACTCCACGGCAGGGTTTTCTTGCCAGAGGGATCTTGTCTTAATGGGGTGGAGAACAGGATTTTGTTTTTTTCATTTTTAACTTTCAGAACCATATGCTGTACCCAGTGGAATGGACTCATTCACAGTTGCACTTTGGATGTCGGCTACAGACGTCCCCGTGGAGACCGTCAAACCTTTGATGGCCCCACTGTAATCCCTCAGTCCGCCCACCTGCCACCTGGAGCCTGCACAGCCTGCTCTGCCTGCTCATATTTATGGCCAACGGTGCCCTCGGTTCCATGGCTGGAGCCAGGGGCTGATCAGAACCAGACCGTGGGGAGGGGGCCAGAACAGACACCGGTGACGGTGTTGGGGGGCCACCGCCATGGGGGGCGTTTTCTTCTTACCCAAGATGGTCGCTTTTGGTCATCTCGTTGACACCACCAGCCTTTTGCTTCAGCAAACTTGGAAATCAAAAGTAAGCACCCATCTAACCAATCCTACTGCTAATAAGTCATTATAATAATACCCACACCTCTGTCTCTGAGGCCTGAGGGGTGGAACCGGTGCGGTGGGGCGCAGGGTCCGAGGAGACACCCTTTCCCGGATGCCCCGGCCCCTTCACCGGCGGCCGAAGCGGAAGCTGAAGCCGCCTTTCTTCCTGCTGTAGCCGTTGAGCTCCTCAGCCAGGGTCCCTAATGGGCCACTAGCCTTCTCACCGTCAGCCGGGAAGAAGCCAGTGGCCTCACTGCCACCATCCTGCCTCCCAAACCGGAACCGGAAGCCAGCACGCTCTCTGCCTGACATCTGCATCTCCTTGGCCGTGACGAGCAGGGCATGTGGGTGGGGGCCTGGCAGCCACTCGGAGGAGCCCCATGGGAAGTGGCCTCGGTGTCTCCGGGCCAGGGCGGCCCAGCTCATTGTGCCTCCGATGGCGTCCATGGGCTCTTCTCTGTCCAGCAGAGGAAAGCAGGTGCCCAGCGGCAGCAGGAGGAGCAGGCAGGACAGGAAGGAAGGGCTTATCATCTGGTCCAGAGGAAAGAGAGGAAGAAGTTACAGGCTGCGGTGTGGGCCATACACACTTGTCAGCAGTACTTCCCAGGGCCTGGGCAGCCGTTAGAGCGGAAGCTGGTGGCCCACCTGAGCCCAACTTGCAAACAGCATGAGGAAGCGTCACTGCGTTGCGGGGACCAAGCCTTTATTTCCTTAGCAGGCTCAGGAGCTGATTGCACCAGTTAGACTGGTGCTCCCTCTCCTGCAACCCCTGGATTTGATGGCCGTGGCAGTTTAGCTGTAATCCCACCACTGCTGGGATGGCTTTCAGCAGCACACAGGCAGCCAGGGAGAGCTGGGCAAACTCGGGTTCATTCTTTTATTATAATGCTTGGCTCTTGGCCATATCAATCTCAGAGCCACGGGGTAGAAAGTTAATAGCACCAATCTCTCAGTCTTCAACTTGATAATAACTGGGTCTAGATAAACTGTTTAGCTAATGTCTCTTTAACATGGAAGTAAGTTGCTCCGGAAAGCAGGAAACCCATCTGACATACCTGGGCTAACGCACACCCCCCGGGGACGAGCGTGTGAACAGGGCTGGGTGTCGATGGTCCCTACTGAGCTCCACGTGTGTGCACGGCTGCGCTTCATCTGCACAAGAAATCTAACTTGGAGGCGGTCATTCCCATGTTTTTCGGCAAGAAAACGCAGAAAGGCTAAGAGATTGTGCCTAGGCCACACAGCAACAACGTGGGGACTCCGGGATTCGTGACTCTAATGGCACTTCAGGCCCCTGGGCACGGCTCTCCATCCGTGTCTGCACTTCCTTACAGCCCTCCGGGAGGTGGTGTTTCTTCCCTGTCACAGTGGAGGGAGTAGGCTCAAACAGGTGACTTGCCGGAGATGTCACAGCTTTGTAAGTGAGAACTGGGATGCCAGCCCAGGTCTAACTGGGCTTGACTCAGGATTTGCTGTGTGTAGTGGGGGGTGGGGGTTGGAACCAGACTAGAGCCTCCCGGCATGCCCCTGCCTCTGCAATGACTGCTTGTTCTTTTGCAAAGGAAGCCTTTTTGGTAACAACCGTGGCGAGTCAGGGCTGGCTGGTCCTCTGACGAGAACGGAGGCTGGAATAAAGAGAAGATGGCACAGGCTCCCAGGGCTTTCCTTAGAAATGGCTCCCTTGAAGACATTCCAGACTGAACTCGGCCAGAAAGCTTTACAGAAATCACAAAAGCAGCCTTCCTAAGCTGCTCATCCCGGGGCTGGAGCCACCTCTCGCCTGCTTCCGAGAAGCCGCTCCATCGGGCCTAGGTGGGGTGGGGCTTCCCACCGGAGTCTCTTCTCCAGAAAGTACTGCGGACAGCTCTTTGGACCAGGGAGGTTCCCACCTGGGGATGATAGCCTCCGGAAGGGACATCTTGATGCACAGAAGGAACTGGCCCTTCTACCCTTTTGGGGGGTCATGAACCCCTTCAAGAACCTCGTAGAAGCTTGGGACACTTGCACTGAAAATTGGGCCCAGCACAAGTCAGGGTGTCTGTCAGGCCCCAACATCCAGGACAAGGCAGGCAGGGCACGGGATGGAGACCAGGGGCCGGGCCCTGGAGGGCAGCTGTGGCCCATCTGCGCTGCCCTGGGCTACAGGATGGGGCACTGGCCTCACCTCTCTGGGCCTTCCCACCCCCATGGCTGCACTGCCCAGCTCCTGACCTGGGTGAGGGCCTGAGCGGGGTTCCTGCGGGGTATGGAGCGTCTACTCACCGTGCTGTGGGCCTGCTCCCCAGGACGGCGGGCAGGCTCCTCTGAGCTCTGGTCCAGGAGGTGTGGCTCCCCGGCTCTCCCTGCTTTATATAGGTCCCCTGGGCCTTGCCAGCCGCCTCCCTGCGCTCTGCGCTCTGCCGGCTGCACATTCCTGACCCTGGGATTCCATTGGGGACTCCGGTGGTGAAGGAGAGGGCAGTGCTGCACTGAGAAAAGGCCCAACACAAACAGGATGTGGTCTGATGAGGGGCAGACGGGCTGGTCTTTGCCCAGAGCCCCACCTCGTTCAGAGGAAGCTGCGGCATCGGGAACTGAGTCATGGGCAGGGCCCCTCGCGTCCCTTGGAGGCGCGTCGGCACCCACCCTGGACAATCCCAGTGGTCGCTGCCTTAGGTCTGCCTCACTCTCCAGAGAGGCTGTGGGGGCCTACACCTGCCTCCTGCGCGGCCAGCACAGCACTCCCATGGGCGCAGGAGCTCAGACCCCTGTGAAGTGGGCGATGGCCTTTCCGTCTAGCAGGTGAGCAGTTATTAGAGGCTGTGGCTCACCTGTTCTGGAGCCTCACGAGGGATGTCCGGTGCCGAGAGGCTGAGCAGGCAGTGGGGGTAGAAGGGGCCGGGGCCGGGCGACACCCCCTTTTAAGCCCAAGGCCCCGCACCAGTCAGTTTGTTCTCAGGAGAGAAGCTCGGTCCTTCCTGCACTGGAAGCCCGTGCCTGCGCCCATCTGGGAATGGACGGATGGACAGGCGAGCCCAGGTTTTGGAAACGGCTGGCTCTCCGTTGGGCACACCTCGCTTTCTGAACCTCAGCTGGGAGTGCTCACACCCCCTGTCCGGCCGCAGTAATAGGTCACGGAGACGAGACTGTTAGCCCCGCGAGAGACTTGGCGAGGGCTGGGTGGAGGGTGTCAAGGTCATGGCGCCCCCACTGGAGGACTCCAGTGTTCCTCACTCTGGCCACTTGCTCCCGGGTAGATTTTCCCCAGGTGTGCGTGGGGAACGTCACGTGTCACCTGCACAGCATCCCCACAGTGGAGTATGGGGTTGGAGGGGGCTGCGTTGTGGGTCCACATGTCCCTGCAGGATGTGCTCTGGTCCGGGCGTCTTGCTCACATCTCAGGTGCGCCCCCAGGATTGCTAACTGCGCGGTCTGCCCGGTGTGTGATCCTAGAGTCTGCTCCAGGCACAGGCAGGTGTGTGAGGCACAACACTGCAGAGTTCTCCAGGCACCGGCCAAGGGGGACGGCAGGCGCTGAGCACAGGGGAAGCGTTTGCCGTGGGCAGCGCCCCTCTCCTGTCCCACTGCCTGTGCCCTGTGCCCCCGCACTGTATCTGAGGAGTGCCTGTGGGGAGTCCAGCAAGGAGGTGCCCAGACAGCCCCGTTGGCTCCAGCCTCTGCTGCTCACCGGGCTGAGACTTTCCCTCCACTCTCTTGGTGAGGCTGCAGCTGCTCTTTATTCGTCTGGAGGCAGCTGCTCAGGCCAGGCTGGGGACTGCGCACAGAGAATTTCCCTCACCCAGCTGGCCTGTCCCCTTTGCCCGTGGGTGCTGGGAGGGGGAGGGATGTGAGGAATGACCCCTTGAGGCCACCATCACATGGGCGTAGAGAAGGCCTCAGGGACACTTCCCTGCCCCGGCGCCCGAGGAACGGGCTGGCTGGAATCTTCACTCCCCTCATGGGCGGAAGATGGTGCAGAGCTTCCGAGTGCTTAGCCCCAACCCTGGCCTTTCCTCTGCTCTCCAACAGGAAGCGCTGGTTTCCCCTTGACCTTGTCTGGAGAGGACAGGGTCAAGAAAAGGCCGATGGCCCATGGTTGACTTTGGGCCCTTCCGAGGGGTGCACCCATGTGGTCACCTGAGCAGGTGCAGAGGCGGTTTCCATCACCGAGGCCGGGGCTGCCTCTGAGGGGCCGGCGTGTGTATGTGTGTGTGTGTGTGTGTGTGTGTGTGTGCGCGCGCGCGCGCGCACGCGCGCAGGCACACACGTGCGTGTACATGAGGGAGGTGCAGTGTCATCATTTTATCTCTGGTTAACGCTGGTTGGTTATGACACTGGGTGCTGGTTAACGATGGGGCACGGCCTGCAGTGGGTCACTCACGGGCTGTGAGGCCTTGGGCCAGACACTTGCCCTCTCTGTGCCTCAGTTCTACCAGCTGTAAAAGGAGAGTTTTTGGTTCCCAAGCTGTGCTTTGTGGAATCCCTCAGGGGCAGTTGTGGAGGGAGCAGAGGGCAGGTGTGGGGTCAAACCCTGAGGGCCACCCCCCGGCCCCCAGGGGGAAAGCTTCACTTGGCTGTTTGACACATTGGGCTCCAGGAAAAGGTTCTGCTGGGAAAACAGCCACTTACCCAGGGTCCCTATTAGGATGAGGGCCAGTAGCTCTGGGAAGTCGCCACTAGAAAGTCGTGAGTGTTGGACACAGGTTTGGGGTGGGGGCAAGGCTGGGGAGAGGTTTGGGGAGGCCCCCATGTGGCCCCGACTCAGCCCCGCCCCACCCACCCTGCCACCACCCTCGTGTAGAGGTGCCCAGAGCCAAGGATGAGGTCAGATTTGGTGCCAAACTTCCCAGCTCAGGGGTTTTCCAGGTGCACCCAGAACAGCTGACCCAAAAGATTGTTTTGGAGCCCACTTCCTGGGCCCCTCAAAGCCTCTGGGCTCCCTTCAGGGAATGAGTCCCTACTCTTGAGCAGCTGGGGGTGGTGACAACTGTGACAGTTGGGCAGGGTCTAAGCTGCAGTTGTGTCTCAGAGAGCAGTGGGATCCGTTCATGGTCAGCTTCTGGCCACAGAGGCTTTTCCTGGCTTGAGGGTAAGTGGGGGGAGGGCCGTGGCTTTGGGAGAGCTCAGCCAGGGGGCCTGCTTTCGTGCAGGCTGGAAGCCACCAGTGTGAGGTGCCCTGGGAAGCCATCCTAGAGGAGGGTCAGGGCCTCATCCGGGATGTCCAAGCTGGCCAGCAGCCTGTCCTTGCTTCTCGAAGGGTGGGACCTGAGACTGGATGAGGGCAGGTCCTGATGGGGTGACACAACCTGGTGCTGCTTGGCTCAGGAACCCCCTCTTCCACTCACCCGTTAGCCCCACATGAGCCCCGAGAAGTGGGGTCCACGCCTGCTCAGCCACGAACCAGCTGTGACCTTGGGCAAGTCCCATCACTTTCTGAGTCTCCATTTCTCCACCCAACGGGGGACAACAGCAGTGTCCACATCCTGGGGGATCGTGAGCTACTGAGTAAAGCAGGGTGGGGCTGGTGTGGTCCCCACCCGGGCTGGCTGCCGCTGTCCAAGAGCCCAGGTGATGCCGTCCTCCTGGGCCTGGGCCTGGGCCTGGGTTTCCTAGGTCTGCTGTTCCCTCAGAGTTCCTGGTGGTGCTGCCTGAACCCCTCCTGCCACAGGGACCCGCTTCTTGTGCTGTATTCCACATTGTGTGTGGTGAATCGCAAGCACCTACTCAGCTCTAAGATCCTGTGACTCAGGTCACGGAGTCTTCCCCTTTGGCCCCGGGAGCCGAGCCAGCGCAGCAGCCGAGCTGAGCCCAGGGAACCACCTTGGGGGAGGTGTAGAGGCTGCAGGGAGCAGCTGAGTCAGGCTGGCAAGGCCGCCCCCGGGGCGGGTATGGCCCCAAGTGGCAGGCGGCCATCATCACATCAGTCACTTCTGGTGGCCTGGCTGGGGGTCCCATCCCCATGCGACTCTGTGAGGCCGGTACAGCGCTGTCCGAGCAGGCAGGCCTGTATGCATCTCGGCAGAGGACACTGGAGACGTGTTCCAGCCATGGTTAGGGACGGACAGACGGGGCCTCCGTCTGCCACACACGCTGGGTTCACGGTCAGCCCAAAGCCTGGACGTGTCCACTTCCCACTGACCCCACGTGGGGCCTTTGACACAGGGACTCGATAAATACTGGATTTCATTAAATGAGCCCGGGGAGTGCTCTGTCCTTCAGCCTCAAATTGGTTTTATAAACAGCCATTAGGGCTATTGTTCTTCATAAAGACGCTCCACCCCCAGCCCTAAAGGACCCACTGGGACAGTCTGTCCCCCAGGACCCTGATGTGATGCACAGGTTCATTCCCCCAAAGCCCAGCCCCCAGGCGTAGCTCATTCGGGAGGTCACTGCTCTGCCAAAGGACCTTGTGCCCAACGCCACCTGGGAAGCTGGGGGAATTGTGCCGGAGGCAGTCCTGACACCTGGGTGTGGCTCCAGTGTGGGTACCAATCAGGGTTCGGGTGGAGGCCTGAGCCGGGTCACCATGAGCCTTTATTGGAGACAGGGACACACACACGACATGAAGTGCACACGGCCCAGACTGGCGCCCCTCGCACGCCATGCTTTGTCCATGGAAGCTGTGCTGGCCCTCAGCGGCCGCGTACACCGCCCACACACACCCCCCCCCAGCTTTGTGTGCCATCAGGCACCGTAGGAGGCGTCCCTCCCCACCCAGGTCCAACCTCCGTCCTCTCTGTTTACAGTCCTGCCAGCTGCCTGGCCCACTCAGTTGGGGGACCGCCCTCTCCCCGCAAGCATTGTAGAAACAGGCCTTGGGGAGGCCCTGGCCATTTGGCCCAAGGCCTAGTGGTCTTTTTTCTGGGTTCAGTGCATCCCCTGAAGTGTCCTTCTGCCAGCATGTTGCTCCGTACACGGACAGGACAGAGATTGCACGTGCACGTGCAGCTGACCACGGGCCACACTCCTCTTCCTCCTCCCCTCCTGTACAGTGGAGGCAGCTGGCAGTTCCTGTTGACACTCCTCACTAATCCTCCAAACCCTGGGTGACAGGGCTCCCGACTTCTGGGGTTCCAGCCCCAGCCAAGCCAGCCAAAGGCCTGTGTGGGTGAAAGGGTGGGTGAGGGGACCAGGAAGAGGCGGGCACTGACGATATTGCTTCCGCCCCAAGATAAACATAAAACCTATTTACACGCAGCTGCAGAGGGAAAATGCAATCTGAGAATTGCTCACGGCTCGGTCCTTATCTCCTGCTGACCTAGCTGAGGCCATCAGCGTGGAAACCCAGGTCCATTGGTCCGCTGCACTCGGGGAACTCTGGTGGCCAACCTCTGGTTTAACTCAGAGATGTACCCAAAGTTTGGGGGCAAGGACGGAGGCCCCTGCTTGATTCCACAGAACCTACCTGGGCTGTGGAGAGGACCTTTCAGAAGTAGGGGTGTGGGGGGGGCCTAAGAGCACTGCCTTAAGATCCCAGTATAGAGACCCACCTCCCCTGCTGGCTCCTCTCATCAAAAGAGGAAGGAACTGGGGAGGAGCTTGGACAGGTGACATGGATGGCAGGGCCACAGGCACCCCACCATCAAACCATCAAATCGGGCCCATGGGTCAGGGTTTGGGCGCAGTGACTATGGTCCCAGGTGACCTTTGCACACGTCTGTCATCCCTCAGGTTTCGTGGGAGCTGCCCCTCTCCACTGGTTCTCCCAGCACCCTTTTCCTGTGGTCACTGCCGTCTGACAGCCCTGTGTGGGCTCCTTGAGGCCGGCCCCGGGCCTGCCTTGTAGCCTCCTGGCCCAGAGTGGGTGTGCAGGGCCACCTGTGCTCAGCACCTTTGAAGAGGTGCCCTTTGGGAAGGGGGGCACACTGGCCTTGTGTCCCCAGCATGGGGGGCTTTGTGTCCTTCCAGCCAGTGTTTGGTTCGGCCACGTCCCCCTAGTGGTGCCAGGCCTGGGCTGATGCGCTCAAGCAGGAAGAAATGGGTGTCTCCAGGCCGGCCAGACGTTGACCACAGGCCCCTGAAAGCACCCTCAGCCATCCGCCTGCCAGGCCCAGGCGGTGGCACGTCTGTTCCTCCGCCAAGCCCTGGCAGGGGCATCCTGACACACACACACAGCTGTGAATCCATTAGCATCGCACTCACCAGGAGTTTGTTTGATGACACATCAGAAAGAGCTTGGCACTTTCTAAACAGCGGCTGGCACTGCAGAGCTGGCAGCAGAAGCCAGCTCCAGCCTGGGGCTGGTGGGGGCGAGGGGGACTCCCCGGGATGAGGACTCAGGGTCCCACCCAGGCTCTCTGCTCCTTGGCTGGGGGTCCCAGTGGGCCAGGTGGGCTGGCTCTCTTGGTTTCTAAAGGATGGGAAAGGAGGCCAGCAAGGGTCCCCCCTTCAAGTCCTGTGTGGTCATCTTACGTCCCCGCGCCCACTGCCCCCAGTCCTGCCTGCACCTGGGCTGCCTGTGTCACACTGGGCTGTAAGCACCTGTGTCTTGGCCATCTCTGCTTTGAGCTGAGTGCCGAGAGGACAGGGATTCGGTCTTGTCCAGCAGCCAGGGCAGGCCCTGGCCCACAGCAGATGTCCAGCAAACCTTTGCTGACCGCCGACAACCAGGTGGAGCTACAGGAAGGGGACCAGCCAGGTTGCAGGGTGAGTCAGTGGCGCTCCGGGCCTTTCCTGCTGCCCCGGCTAACTCTGATTTATTGTCATTGAAGCACGAACTCCGGTGGGGGGGTGGAGAGCTGGGCCCCACACACCCCATGTACCTGCCTCCAGGTGTTCTGTGAGGGCGTCCTGCATGAGGAGGTGGGATGCGCCCCCTCTGAGCAGCTCCCCAGGCTGACTTCTCGGCCCTCAAAACCGTCCCACCCAATCAGGTCCCCTCAAGTGGGAACTTGGAAAAACAGCCCTACGCTTGGTTCTGACAGCAAATACATCAGCCCCTCGTTTGTTCAGCAGGAGGTTAAGGTCAGGGGTCCCAGCCCTGCCCTTCCTGGTCGCTGATCTTGGGAAACTGTGGTTCTTGTTGGGGGGGGCGTGGTATATTGGGCATTGGGAGGATTCAGTGAGAAAACGTCTCTGAGAGCCGGGCTGGAGCCTCAGTTAACGGGATTTGCCCAGTAAGGCCTCCCTTCCCCACTCCACCAGAGGTGGCAGTAGCCATAATCACCAGCAGGGGGCAGTCTCTGAGCAGATGGGATAATAGCTGCCAAACCCCTCCAGGTCCAGCCTCCACCCTCCAGGTCTGCTCCTGGGGGGGCCTGGAAATTGGTGGTGAGGGTGGTACGAGCCCCACCACTGCCCAGAAAATCAAGAAGTCCTCACTGGCTGGGCCCAGACCAGTGGTGCAGGGTCTGCACCCTCCTCCAGCAGGCAGGAGAATGGGGTGGGGAGGGGCTCTGGCTGCCCCAGGAAAGCAGGAGGCTGGGCAGAACAGCCAAGGGCACTGCGGGAACATGGGGGTTAACGGGTGGGGGACTCCAGGAACCAGCCTTGGCCACCTTGGGGCATGAGTCCCCACTGGCAGCTGAGCCACAGCCTGGCCTGGGGACGTGGTGGGATCCCATGGATACTGGCAGCCTTCACACCAGCAGCTCACTAGGGTCTTAGGGTAGAGGTGGGATCTCCACGCACCATGGAAACGAGGGAGGGGAATTGGGAGGCCCGAGGAGGCTGGTCTCAGACCAGACTCGGGAAGATCCGAACATTCCCTTTGCTGGAAGGGCTCCAGGGGTGCTGTCTCCCCTTCTCTGTGCCCCATAACGCTGGGTGTTTGGACTGGCAAAGTGGAGAGGCCGCGGGGGGTGCGTGGCAGACTCCTGGCCAGAAGGCAGCCGGCCTAGGAGCCAAAGACTGGGCAGGTAGAATTCTGGGTCAAGTCTGCCCCGCCCCCCATCAGAGGCAAATTGGGGGGTGGAAACAGTGTGACGGTGAGGTGTGACTTCGCCTGCCCAGGGGGCTGTGTCAGGCTTGGCCTGGCCCACCCCAACGGAAGAGCAAGAGCGGGTCAGCCAGGTGCGGGCAGGCAGACAAACAACCGAGCAGGAGCGTGGTGGGGTGAGGGATGGAGACGGGGTGGGGGTGGGGCAGGCCGAAGGGTGGGTGGGGCCGGTCTAGCGGTCCTCACGGACCGGCCTGATCTTCATCTCGGAGAACTTGAGCGAGTACTGCCAGCCGGTCCAGGAGGACCACTCGATTCCGTCGGCGTAGGAGGCGTGCGCGCCACGCAGGTACTGCCCGTTGAGGTTGGACGTGTGGCAGTTGCGGTACCACCAGGCGCCGCGGTAGAAGGCGGCGCAGTTGTTCTCCGAGTGGTCGCTGTCGCGGTCCTTGGTGGTGAACCTCATGCCGCTGTGCTTCAGAAGGGAGTCCCCTGCGCAGGCGCGCACACACAGGTGTGTACTCGGGACACAGGTGCAGGTGTGTGAGCACAGCTACGCGTGGGTGTGCACACATGTGCACAGTGCCCCCCACGTCTACATGCTGGTGCACACACACCTGCCCCAACACACCCATAGTGTCCATGCAGCTCGCTTTTTCCCACGGTGCCACCTCGGGGGCGCGGTGGCTGTCCCTGGGTCTAGGCAGTTTCTCTCCCTCTCCCAAGCTTGTTCACATGCTCCCTTTCCTTGCTTTCTTGCCTCTGCCTAAGAAGAGAAACCCAGCCCAGAGGGGTTCAGCCACCACACTTTAGAGGCTCAGGACATCCCAAGCCCTAGGTGTTCCCTTTCCTGGCTCTGGGTTCACTTAGCTCATATGCAAAATTGGGGGGCACTCCATTGCTGGGGTGAGGACCAGGTGGGACTTGGATGGGAAGGGAGAAGCCTTGATCCTAACCCCAGAGGGCAGAGCTCTTGACCTGGCAGGGCCTTTGCCCTCCCAGGTGAGGAGACTGCTGGGCCGCCCCCTCCCCCCGCTGCAGCCTGGAGCCCCACCTGCAGTGCCCGAGTAGTCGGCCACTGTGAGCGGGTACCCGTCCTCTTCGGGGTCCACGGAGAACAAGCCCACGCCGAAGCTCGCGTAGTGGGCGTAGGCCGTGCCGTTGTCAAAATCCTCCAGGTCCACGTGCAGCTCATAGGCCGTCTGCGTGGTCAGCGCATGGAGCCTTTTGAGCCCTGGATGGGGGAGAGAATGCAGGGGGAGTTGGGGGACTTAGAAGGTGACCCCACAGAGAGAAATAGGGAGAAATAAGAGTGAAGTTCATATGGTTGGTGACAGAAAGGGACAACAACCCCAAGTATATGAGGTGCGGCTCAGTACACAACAGGTGCTCAATAAATGGGCGAGAGGCAAAGGTGGTGTCTGCCTCCAGGGCCTGACTCTGCACCCCTCACGCCCCCACGCCCCCCCCACAACACCCAACCCACCTCCTCTCTCTCTCTCTCTCTCTCTCTCTCTCTCTCTCTCTCTCTCTCTCTCTCTCTCTCTCTCTCGTCCTCGGCTCCGCTGTGCCCATCCTGGGGTCTCATGCCGGGCCACCCTCTCCCCCTGACACCCCCACACACACACTCACTCAAGGTGCTTCCCTGCCGTTCTGATTACCTCTTGATGAAGAGGCCATTTAATTAAACGCCTTACAAGTTATCAGCATCGAGTGACTTTCATCAGTCTCTCCCTCCTGCCTGCCTTTCCTGCGCTCCCCCCACCCCTCCCCCACCGGGTGGGTCAGCTTGTGCATACTGATGTTGGGCCCTTCCCCATCCAGATGGGGGGGCCTCGGCCCCATGGTCCAGGCCCAGCATGTCCCTGCATCCGCGGCTTCCTCACCGAGGACCCCGCGAGGACCAGGCTGTTAGAGCATACGGCTCTCGTCTCCCTGCCGGGGCTCCACTCCCTAGCTGGACTTTCAGAGCAAGCCTCTTCCCTATCTGGGCCCAGCTGGCGCACCTGTGGATTGGGCCTCAGGGCGCTGATGCGAGGGTGTGGGGACAGAGCCAGGAGGGCAGTTTCCAGGCTCTCGCCCTCACGTGGAAAGGTGCTGGCTCAGGTAGTAAATGGCCATCAACTGTGATTGGATGGCCATCAGCTGTGGCTAGTTGGCCGTCAGCTGTAACCAGTGAGCCATTGGCCCCTAATATAACTGCCGTGGCTATGCTAGCAGCAGATGGGGGCTAGCAAGAGGATGGTGGATTGCTGCTAGCAAGTGAGGTTGGTTGGCAGAGAGAAGTGGACGGCAGGTTGCGGGTAGTGTGGCTCCTGCTTCCTGTGTCTCCAACCCAGCCTCCAGCGAGACTATAGTGGAATGACTCCCCTATCTATGGCTCCGTGGGTGTTCCTTTTTGGCCTCACCATATCCTGCGTTCTTACGTGGGGAGCGGGAGCTGAGACCCCGCATGACACCCCACATGACACATGCCGCAGCGAGCAGGGTACAGCGCCGGCCAAAGCTCTCTGAAGGGCGGTGGAGCAGTTTGTGCGTATGAACTCTCAGTCTCAGGAAGAACAGGAGGAGCAGCTGCTGGAGAGCTGGACCCCCATGGAGGGGTGGGAAGATGTGGACGGTTCCCCAAACAGCATAGGCCGGAGAAAACGGAGAAAACGAAGGTCGTTGCGGCCCTGTGGGCTGGGAAGTGCTTGCTGAGGCCCTCACCCTGCAGAGAGGGCACACATTGTGAGGCTAACGCAAAGCCCTGGCGAATGACTGTGGACTACGGGGAATGGGCTCCATCCCTAATTTAATGGACCGCTTGACTGTTTGCTTGGGAACGTACCACCATGTAGTGGAGCTGGCGGATGTTGCTTTTGTGTCTCGACCGGCTGCCGTGGAGAATATGTGAGAACCCTGGCTGTACCCAGAATGACTGGCGGTACCTTGAGAAACTCTGGCTGTGCCCAGGAAGTCTGGCTATGCCAAGAGAGAGTGGCAGTGCCCTGAGAGCCCTGGCTGTGCCCAGGGAGACTGGCTGTGCCCAGAAGGACTGGTGGTGCCCTGAGAAACCCTGGCTGTGTCCAGAGAGACTAGCTGTGTCTAGAATATTGCATTCACCTCCAGGCTCCTCGCACAGGGCCCCTCGCGGAAGATGCTTGTCGCATAGATTGTGAGGCGAGACCCTGGAGGGGTGGCGTACAGGGACAGAGCCAGGAGTGCAGTTTCCAGGCTCTCGCCCTCATGTGGAAAGGTGCTCATTCAGGTAGTAAATGGCCATCAACTGTGATTGGATGGCCGTCAGCTGTAACCAGTGAGCCATTGGCCACTAATATAACTGCCGTGGCTACGCTAGCAGCAAAATGGGGACTAGCAAGAACATGGTGGCTGAGCTAGCAAGAGCAGATTGCAGTTAGCAGGGCGGATTGCAGCTAAAAAGTGAGGTTGGCAGAGAGAAGTGGACGGCAGGTTGCGGGTAGTGTGGCTGCTGCTTTCTGTGTCTCCAACACAGCTGCCAGCGAGACGATAGTGGTATAACTGCCCTGTCTATGGGTCTGTGGGTGTCCCTTTTGGCCTCACCATATCCTGCATTCGTATGTGGGGAGCAGGAGCTGAGACCCCGCATGACAGAGGAGCCAGAGGGCTTCACAAACTGAAGGGCAGGCAGCGGGCAGCAGTGACGACAAACACCGTGGATGGCGCTTACAGAAGCCAGGCACTGCTCTGAGTGCCTCACGTGGATTAATGGACCCCGTGTAATTCGAACGAGTCCAATTTAATGAAAGAATCCCTGTGCAGCTCTTAGAGCAGTGCCCGGCCCGCTGCACATGTTATCCAGGTGTTTGCTGCTGCTGTCACAATCCGGTGAGGCAGGCTCTCTTATTATCGCTATTTTGTAAGTGAGAAAATGAGGCACAGGGAGGTTAAGTAACTGGCCCAACTTACAGATGGTACGTGGCCGAGCTGGGATTTGAACCCAGGCAGATCTGCCCAAACTCCTTGCTCTTACTCAGTTCTTGCCCTAGGCAAACAATCTGATCCCTGAAAAGGGCAAGAGGGAGGCCAGCCCAGGGGGGATGCTGGAAGATTCCTTTCCCCACCACTGCATGGCGGCTCATGCCCAAAGGCCCACCATTAGCCACCATTCCTTTGGGCTAAGCCGTCCTGTGATCCTGATGGGTCGTCCTGTGCCCACGAGGGGCCCCTGGGCAGTGTGCTCCAAGGGCGGGGCGGGGTGGGGAGGGTCACTCCTGGATTCAGCTCACTCTTCTTCCCATGAATGCCACCTCCCTTCTTCCCTCTCTTTCCCTCCGTTTCGCTCTCTGTGCTTCTCCAGCCCTTGATCTGCCAGGATACTCACGACCCCCACTTCCCCAGGGCTGTGGCTGGTGAGCTGAGATCTGACCCCATCATCCATCACAGTTCAAATCACAGCGCTTGAGAAGGAGGGAGCCAGCAGATTAAAATGGAGAGAAAAGACACTTAGACCCCAAACCTCATATCGTTACCCCAGTGAACTCCCAGATGGATTAAAGATCTGAACCTAACACAGAACACTAAAAAAAGCATTAAAAAATAAGAGACATTTTCATAAAACTGGGAGGGGAAAACAGGGCCTGGAACCCAGAAGATAAGAAGGAAAAGGCTGGCAGAACTGACTACATAAAAAATTTAAATTTCTAGGAAATAAGCAATAATTTTACCAAAAAAAAAAAAAAAGCTGAAAGATAGACTGGCAGTAAATACATATCATGTGTATCTGACAAAGATCAATAACCTTAATATATAAAGAGCTCCCATAACTCAATAGGAAAAGACAAAACACTGATGAGAAGGTGACAGGGGAATGTGGCAAAGCGGAGGGAGGGAACAGCTCTGGGAAGTAGTAGGCTGGGCTCAAGTTGACATTCTAGTCAGGGCTCTGTGTCTGCCAGGAGCTAATCAAGGCGCTGCTTAAATGTTTCCTCCCGAACCTTCCATTGCTGCTGATAGATTTCAATTAAGATGCCTGGAGAGGTGGAGGCTCCAACGCTGCTCCACGGGGGTGGGTGGTGATGCGGGAACAGGGTCCCCACCTAACTGCCTTCTCCCTGTCTTTACACACCCACCTGGATGGGGGCGCAGGAGAGGGGTCACCCCACCTAGAAGCTTCTCTCCCCCGACCCCTATCCTGCCCCTGCTTTCATTCACTCAGTTCAAAGCTTGGTGGGGCTCCAGCACGTGAATCCTCCCCAACTCACACACACACACACACACACACACACACACACACACACACACGCCTGTGACTTGTGTCGCTTGTACCAAGTGACCGCCCTTTCTGAGCCTCAGTTTCCTCATCCATAAAAAGGGGAGGACAACAGCAGCACTAGCCTCCCAGGCTGAAGTATGTCAAACGGGCTGGGCACACAGGAGGTGGCAGTAAGTAGGGGCTGGGTCGTCAAGTCCACACAGGTGTCTGGCCTCTCCTGCGGCCAGTGCCAAGGACGCAGCAGAGGTCAGAGCAGAGAGGGTCCTTCCCTCATGCGTCCTAGGTCAGGGAGACGGATAGTAAGCAAATGACAGCTTAAATCACCAGCCAGGTGCCTCTGCACCCCCAGGGGAGTGGGCACACACCTAGCCCCGGGCCCAGGACCAAGCCTCCCTCCTCCCAAGGGCTCCACCGAAAGTCCTTTCAGACCTGGGACCCTCCCGACCCCCACCTGGAGCCCAGACCTTGGCGCTCAGCCCTCGGCTTGGTGCTCTCCACAAGTCACACCTTTGCTTGCACCCCCTCTCCCTCCTGCCCAGCCGCTCCTAACCGCACTGGGGGACACTCCCAGATATCCGTGCCGGGGAAGCTGAAGTGGGACAGGTGCGCCGTGGGGCGTGCAAGGTCATTCAAATGCTGGCGTGTGTCTTTCCAATACAGTGTGTTTAGTTTAGCATATGGTAAAATACAAATGGGGGTGCCTGCTCATAGGGGTACAGGGTTTCTAGTTGGCGGTGCAGAAAATGTTCTGGAATTGGATAGCGGCGATGACGGCATAATTCTGTGAATAGGCTAAACAATCACCGAATTGTGCACTTTAAACAGTGAATTCTCTCTCAAAAAAATCCCAAATTTCACCTCAAGCCACAACTCCCTCCCCAACACACAGAACCTCAGATCTGTGGTTTTCATGACTTATTCTTTAGAATGAAATTATGTAAGACATTCACAATTTAAAGTACTGAGTGAATTTGAAGAGAAACAGTATGTGAATACTAGTAATGACACTAAAGTGGATCCGAGCTCTTTGAGCCTTACTGTGCTCCAGGCATGGACTGTGCCAGCGGTGGGAAGCGTGCACTGTGCGCTGGGACCGCCGGGAAGTGGTGCCTCTGTGTCTCGAGCACAGCACCGCTGACCTCTGCGGGCAGGGCGGTTTTGAGGTTGTCCTGGCCCTCCTGGTACGTGGAACTAAGCCCTGCACTTCCCACAGCTCCCTGGACTCAGGACAGTGACCAGGTGGCAGGGCGTCCTGGACAGGAAAAGCCCACGTGTCCACAGGACCCTCACAATGGCTGTGCTGCCTGTGTCTACCTGTCCCTGGACCTCACTCACTCTGAATGTACCGATCCCCTTTTGATGCAGAACCTGAGAGCTGACTGAGGCATGGGAGACACAGACAGACATCTATCCATCTGGGAAGGGCCCACTCCCCCAGCGCCCCGTCTGGGCGCACAGGGGGAGAGCAGGCCACCCCTGCGGGCGGCAGGGCCTCTCACCTAACCAGTGCTCCCCCGTGAGCTTGCCGAAGCCGTCCCGGTAGGCCTCCCAGCCTCGGAAGAAGTTCACGGAGCCGTCCTCCCTGCGCTGAAACACCTGCAAAGGGAGATGAGGATGGAGAGCTGGCGCCAAGCACCCCAGGCCCCCAGCCCCCACGTTGGTCCCCCTGCGCACCCCTCCCCTGCCCACTGGCCTCCCCTTTCCCTCAGCAGCTGAGGTGGGACTGACCAAATGCCCCCACACCCCCAGGACATCCCCTCAAGAAGGAATGATGGTCACTGGGGCGGGTGGAGGAAACCCAGCTTCCAGGCCGACCTCTGCCTCACCGTGGGACCCTGGACTGGTCCCATCCCTGCTTGGTCCTCAGTTTCCCCACTCGTCAAATACAAGGGGTGGGTAAGGGTCCTGATATCTTTCCAAGGTCAAAACAAAACCGAAAACCCATTTTCAAGTTTTTAAAAACCAAGACCACACACAGTACACACACGCGTGCGCTTTGTCTCCAAAGCTCCCTCTCTCAAACCGCCTCCACCGGTCACCCCCCCCACCCCCATAAAAAAGCCCCGGCAGAGGATCAGTGGGGGCTTGGGAAAGCAGAGCCCCAGCACGTCTCAGGGGAGGCTGGGGAGTCCGCAACCGGCTGGGGTGTGACCTGGAAGCCAATGAGCCGCCGAGCGGACTCTGTTCCTCATTTAATAACATTCCTGGTTTGGGAGTCGGGAGTCCCACCGGTTAAATTGCTTTGAAATAAGTACCACGCGCTGGTCCAGGCCGGAGCTGCCCTGAGTATTCACAAGATCCGCTGACAGTCCTGTTTCCGCGCGCCCCCACTTCCACCTCTTTCTGTTTAACAGGCTTTTCCTCCTCATTTGCCCAGGCAGCACCCCTCGCTGCCGACCCGTGTCCATCCGAAGTGTTAGAAGTTTGGCTGCGACACCAGCGAGCTGCCAGTTTCATTACTAAGCAGCCTGATTTCAGTCGCCTGGAACTGCCCGGGTACGGGTCTGCCCCTCGGTGCTCCGCGTCTGTCCCTGGGGACCCGTTGGTCCCAGTGTTTGGGCAGCTCTGCCTCAGGCAGCGGGAGGGAGGTGACACCCCCTTTTTCTTGCTCCACGACCTGAAACCTGGCTCAGCCCTGAAATGTGAGAGTCATCAGAAAGGCCCAAGGAAATTCGATCAGGCTCAGAAGATCTGAGTGGTGTGAGAGGTATCGATGGCAGTCCCATTGTGACCCTGAGCACGCCTGCGGAAAGGCCTAATCCCGGCAGAAGCTCAGGCCTCCCACTCTCCCCGGAGAAGGCAGCCTGTTTCTGCCGGAGGGAGGGAGCCGGGGAGGGGGGTGGGCTGGGCAGTGCTCACGGACCAGGGCTCCAGAGCGCCCGAGTTAGTCCACCCCCCTGAGCTTCAGTTTCCTCCTCTGTAGAATGGAGATCGTAACAGCGCCTGCTCCACAGGCTGTAGCCGTCCACCGAGAAAAGGCTCAGGGCCCAGTACACAGGCAGCGCTCAGTAAATGCCAACTGGAGATGGCATCTAGACGCAGGCCCGGACACAGGTCTCCTCTCCTCCCTACCCTGCCCGGCAGCACCACCTCTTCTTCCAGACCTGGGCCCTGCACCTCTCCTCCCCGAGCTGTCCTGGAGGCCTGCCCAGGCTCCTGTCATTCACTCAAATGTTTGATGAGCACCTCTGTGCCAGGTGCCAGCTGGGGAAACTGAGTCAGGGTCCTCTATCAGAGCCCTTTGGGCAGAGGAACAGGGGGGAGGCCTGGGCTCAGGGGACCCACCCCCGGCAGGAAGCAGGACTGATCTGAGGGGCGGGATTCCAGGGTGGCCCAGGAGGAAGGACAGCATGCAGGGCCCCACAGGTGTGTGGCCTGGGAAAGACCCTGCCCCTCGCTTTTGTCACCTACTGAGAAGCCTGCCTCCCGGGACCTCAGCAAGGAGTCGATGGCACAGCGGCTGGTATTATTATTGTCATCGTTATTGTTTGTCCTATTAGTATTATAGGAAGTAGAAAGTGGGGGTGCCAGGCTTCTAGGCACAGGCGGGGCATGAAGCCCAGACGTTGGGACAGGCAGGCAGAGCGGCAAGAACAGCTGGTGCTGAGAGCCGACCACAGCAGCTGCTCAGAGTCCTCCTCACGCCCACTCCCCCCGCCCCGGGGCCCAAGGTCTGTGCCCCTGGGCCCCTCCTCATTACCGCAGACAGAAGCCTGCACACTGGCCAGGGGTCAGGCAGTCGTGGGCAGCAGAGTGGGCGGTCTGACCCTTACCTCATGCCCTCAGCCCAAGGCCGGGCTGGGCACCTGAAGGCCACCGTCCTACCTCCCACGTCCACACCCGCGTCTGCCAGCCTTTGCCACAGACCAGGGCGTCCTCCTGTCTCCTTGCTGGGCCTCTCATGCCACGAGCTGACCTCTGAGCCCACTGTCTTCAGCCCCTCTTTCCCACTGCCCTCCCGGGCTGGGTGCCAGTCACAGGCCTGTGCCCTCCCGAGCAGCCGGGTATAGATCAGTGGGGGTGAGTGCGTGTCTGGGGCCATAGGGCCTCCCGACCTGTCTCCTCCACCTGCAAAGGGACACTTCAGTCAGGTTCCCGACCAAGTAGTTTGAGGTGACACCAACTTAGAAGCCACTGACTGCAGTTGTTTACCAATGTGGGCCCTTTACCCTGAGTGGTGATGAATTTCGACCCATCTTCGAGGGGCCGAGACACCTCCATAAAGTGGCTTTGCAGAAGAGGCTCTAGACGCGTTGACTCAGGAAAATGCCACTTACAAGGTGACACCCAGTCACAGGTGTTTCTATCTGAAACAAGGCCCTGACATGACACCTGTCACTAAGACGGATGAGCGCTAATATTTTCTCTCCTCTTCTATTCCATTCCACTCTCTTCAACTTAAAAACTAATGCTGATCACAGCCCATTACATTGATTTCTCCACCTGCCTATGGATCATGCCCTGCAGTGTGAGGACTGGTGCCTGATGCTGCCGACCGTGGCCACGGGCTGTCCTTATCCCTTGGTTCAAACACCGAGTGACCGAGTGCACCAGCTAGGATCTCGGACTCGGAGCCCAGCCTCACCCTGAAGCTGATTACAACGTGCAACCTGCAGGCTACTTCCAGGCGTGCTCTCGCCGGGCGGCCGCAGGTCGTCTGCTGGTCCTCCCAGGTTCCAGGTGTGCGGGGAGCTTTTCTCTCACTCCAAAGCTCCAGGGCAAACTGCATCTGTGGCTGCAGGTTTCTGGAAACCAGCTGGACTTCAGGGACGCTGGATGGCAGGACATCACTGTGCCGGAGGTCTTGAATACGGAGCAAGGATCAGCCAGCCAGGCAGCTACGGAGAGGGACGTGAGGAGAGGATCGATGTGTCCACTTCCCTGCCTCTGCCCACGCACAGAACATGAATCCCTCTCAGGCAAAAAGTGGGGGGAAGGTAGAGAAAATAATTACTTATTAATTCTGAGGCTGAAATATTCATTGGTCCAGCTCCTGGGGCATCTCTGTTGGGTTCCGGCTGCAAGAATTGATGGAGAAACACTGGCCACCCTGGCCTCCTGGGCAGCTGCCACAAGTGGGAAGACAGACAGAGCTCGTTTCCTTGGTGCAGATTCTCAAGAGCCAGCTGCCCGGTGCGTCTTCCAAGTACCGCTGAGGGCGGCTGTGCCAGCGCAGCCAGGGCCCACATGGTTCTGCAGATGGCGCTGGGCCGTTTCAAAGGAAAGAGGGCCGCACTTGGGTGGAAGGCGGGACGTAGAGTAGTTGTTGTCCCGTTTGTCAGACGGGCCCCAGGGGTCTGTCTCGCGCTCCAGAAGTCCGGTTCCCACCAGGGCCCCTTCCTCACAGAGGCCCCACCTGACCTGCTCCTTCTTTGCTATGGTGCCAAGAGTGCAGAGTTAGCGTCCTGAGCACCACAGCCTGGCTCTGTGGTCACCCCAGCACCGGCCAGTGCCTTCAAGGACAGCCACAGCCCTCGAGGCCACCACGGCCCGGAGGGAGGGGTTCATGCTCCCAATTAACAGATGAGAAGACTAAGGCGTGACCTTAGTCTAAGGGGTGACCTCTGCAGAGTGGGCTGCCTCTAGACTGGGGTGCTGGGGCCAGAAGAGGGGGTGCTGCCGCTGCACAAATACAGACTGAGAGGTGCCCTGGGGCTGAGGGGGGTGGACATTGCTCCTCCATGCCCATGAGCTCACCTGGCCCTCACCATAGTTGAGCCAATCCAGCCCCAAGCAGCGTCCTGGGCTGGCACCCAGGACACCCAAGTGCTATCCGATGGCAGCCAATGGGCTGTGTGACCATTTAAGTCTTGGCATCTGTCTTCTGCAAAATGAAAGGGCTGCTGCCCTAGGCCCCATGTGGTGCCCCGGGGCTCTCAGCGGTGGGTGACTCTGGCTCTCAGAAAGCTCACAGCCCCAGAAGACATGGACACACAAGCCAGCAGTTGCAGGGCAGAGCAGCTCCCAACCTGGCACGTTCCTTCGATCTTTCTGCCTGCGTTTCCTCATCTGTAAAATGAGGAGTATAACAGCCCCGGCTCACAAGGATTCGGTGAGAGTCACATGTGCTCGTTGACACACAGAATTCCATAACAGTAACGATTGTTGTTACATTTGCTGGGAGCTCAGAGGAGGATGAGCCATCACTGGGTTTGGGAAGGTGGTCCAGGAGGGCCTCCTGGAGGAGGTGCTCAGCTGAACTGTTGATTGAGTGGGGTCTTGGCAGGTGATCAGAGTTGCTGAGGCCCAAGATTTGGGAAATGGGTGGGTCCAAACCCTATGAGATGGGGAGAGGGTGTCTCTGCCATCTAAGAAGAGTCCTCGGGAAGCACCATCTGGGATTTTTCCTACACTCTGATGAAGCCACTGTGGAGACCAGTGATCCGCAGGCTGGTGTTAGCTGTGTCGCTGTGGCAGCCACCAGCCTCTGATTGCGGGTGGGGAGGAACACTGTGGCAGAGGCAGATTCTTGTTTCTAGAGAACAAAGAACTTGAATGTGTGAGCGGATGCAGCCCTTCAAAGGCGGCCCCTTGGGAGGCTCTGCCTGCTTTCCTGGGAGGCAGTTGCTCCTTAAAACCTGTCTGGACACCTCTGGGCAGCAGCCCCAGGGGGCCCCTGGTCTTGCTGGCAAGAGCAGAGGTTCCAGAAAAGGCCAAGCTGAGTTCAAGCCCTGGCTCTGCCTTTCACAGGCCGTGTGACCTTGGATGGCTCTCGGACCCTTCCAAGCCTCAGTTTCCCTCTCCATAGAAAGGCCCATCAGCTGCCCCTTTGTTAACCTGCCGGGTCGCAGCAAAGATGCAAGGAAGTAAGAGAAAGCCAGGCGACACACAGTAGGTCTGACTAATATCACCTCCCTCCACTTCAGAAGCAGCTGCCAAGCCCAGGAGGAAGTGGGCCCCCGCTTTGTTTTTGACTGAAAATGGTACCCCCGGGCCTGGCACCCCGCCATGCTTCCCCAGCTTGGCAGCCGCGCCTGGCACACACCACTCGGAGCTGCCATTTATCAAGTGCTGAGGTACCAGCTGAGCCTCACGTACGCTACCCCAGCCACCTTAAAAGTTTGAAATATCCAAATGGCTCTGGATGGAGGCAGGCTTTCTGGGCGCAGATCAGTCAAAGGAAGGTGGGGATGTTGTAACTGCCACGGACTCCCCAGAGCAGCAGGAGCCAGTGTCCAGCCAGGCAGCAGCTGGACATGGTGGCCCACTGATGCCACAGCACGTCCCGCTGCCACCACTGCTCTGGTGGACTCCATCTCCACAGTCCGGGATCCCCAGCTGGGGGTACACCACCTGAGAGCAGGGGAGCACCTCATTTCTGCCTGAGCCTAATCCCACTGCCACTGCCTCCGCTGGACTCTGCTCCTGGTGGCTCCTTTGATGTTTTCCCAGCAAGGGAAGGATTTTCCTCCCCGCCTGGGGAGCTCAGGCAGGGGGCTGGGGCACGGTGGGGACCGGAGGGTTTCTCTCTCAGCTGAGCGATTAGAGTCAAAGTTGAGCCACTGACCCCGCACGACAGCCAAACACCTGGCAGAGCGTGGTGGTCGCAGCCACTTGGCTCATGGCGTTGGGGGCAGTTGGCTGCGCTGTGGATCTGAGTGGAGGCTCAGAGCAGAGCCGATTCTATTGCAGGTCCCTGCGGTGGGAGAGCCTGCGCTGGAGCCGATTTCTGAGACCCCAGCTGATAATTATGCAAAGACGGGGGTTTGGCAGTCAGGCCTGGGTGACAGCGCCCCTAGGGGCAGATCTCGGTGGGGGCAGTCAGGACAGACAGGCACCCTCCTGACCACTGAAAACCCTCACAGGGCCCTGGGCCTGGCCACCGGGCTGCCAGGCCCTGCAAGGAGGCTGAGCACAATGGGTGGGGGGGGGAGGCTGCCCTGCTGGCCAGAGGAGGAAGAGGGCGCCCCAAGATGGGATGTGACCTTTCCAGTCTCACAGGGTGGGGGGAGGTGAGCTGGACTGCATCACCTTCCAAGGGAGGAAACTTGGCCTCTATTTTATCCCCACTTAACAGACGAGAAAAGTGAGGCTGAGAGAGGTGAAGTTACATGGCTGAAAGCCGTCAATAGTCACTTGTTCGGCCAGAATTTAGGGAGTGCCGACGGTGTGCAAGCACCAGGTGGAGCCAGACCTACAGCGTCACCAGGTGATGAGCGGCTGCTCTGGAGCTCGCTCCCGGCTGGGCAGACAGGAAACACGTGGACAGGTGATGCTTAGCTCCACCTGTGATGGTTGCAAAGGAGCAGGAGGGTGGGCCGGAGGTCAGGCAGCCTCGCAAAGGACAGGACGACTAAGCTGGGCCCAGTGATGAAGGTCCTTGCCCAGGGTCACAGGTTAGCAGGGTGCAGCCTCCCTTCCTGCCTTCCTCCTCCTTTTCTGGGGCAGGGGTCTGAGTGGGTGCGTGTGTCAGGTTCACTCAGAAGTGGCCTTGACAGTCAGCGTGACTGGGGCCACTGTGGCCTTTGGTGAGCATGGAGAGGAGGCGTGAGCTCAGCCAGGGCCAGCAGCTACCTCCGCGGAAAGGCCACCTTGAGGCATGTGTCCACCAGCCACCGTGGCCTCCCCTCCCCAAGGAGACACGCGTGGCCTCATTCCCACTGCAGTAAGAATTCAGGACCCAAGGACTTCACGTTTCCCTAACTGTCCCCCACACCCACCATGGCCCTCGGCCCCATGTCTCTGGGTCACGCCCTCCCTGGGGAAACCCCAAGGGCCTTAGGAGACCCCTGTGCCCTTAGGAGAAAGCCCAACTCCGCGTGTGCCCACACAACCCAAGCGACCCAGCCCCTGCCTGCCTCCCCCGCCTTGTCATAGGGCCGTGGAGCTCCATACACCGGCAGAATGGAGCCACCACGGTCCCAGAACAAGCCGCACCATCTCCCTGCGGACCTCTGCAGGTGTGCGCCCTTTGCCTCCTCCCCCAGCGCTTGGACCTCCCCATCCAGAAGCCTCTCTTGGCCGCCCCAGGCGCTATCAGAGGCTCCCCTCCGGGCTCCCCCAGTCCCCGCAGCCCTGAAGCCCTCACACAAGCCCAGCTCCGGGCATCGCTGCTGAATACCCTGGCCAGGGGTAGGCACTCAGTAGTTCAGTGCACGGATCCGTGAGTGCCGTCCTGTGACAGTCAGTTCCACAGACATGGGGGAGGCTGGGCCTCAGGAGGCCAGGCTGTGCCCTGGGCCGGCTGCTCCTTTGCTGGGTGCCCTTGCACAAATCTCTTGCCCTTCTGCCAGCGTCCAGGGGTGGGAGGGGTGCTGGCGCTGTGCCAGGCAGGCAGTGGTATATCAACTATAAAGTGCCCCTCAGGTGGGCAGGGCTGCTGAGCCCCGTACTCGCCCGGTCCAGTCTCTGTGGGAAGCAGGCTCTGGGTGGAGTGTCCAGCCCCGGCGCCCTGTCCACCAGGGAGAGCCATCCAGTGTTGAGGCTCGAGGCAGTCTGGACATGGAACCTAATGAGGATGGATGTCACTGGCGTCCAGAGAGGCGGCGGCCAGCTCCCTTCCAAACAAAAATTGAGTTTCTGAGAGATTCTGTGTGGCAAGGAGGTGATCCTGAAACATGCCCAGAGGTATCTGGGAAAAGATTGCTTTTGACGGAAGCCCAAATGGATATTAACGTTTATTGGTGCTACAAGCACTTCTCAGCTGAAACGGGCCTTTCTTCCAGGCCCCGATCCAGGTGTCTGGGTGGGAGGGCTGAGCGGCCGCCTCGCTCATCGGCTCCCCTCTAATCACCCCGGAAGCCTGGGACCCAAGAATTACGCCTTCCCCGAAATCCTGATTGACTTCCCGGGAGATGGACTTCAAGTTCACCAGAGTGGAAGACGCATGGCTCAGGCCCTCGTCTCGCTCTTTCATTAAGCCTGTCCTAACTGTTAACTCTGATTTTGGGGCTCTGGCTGGTACACTGGTGCTGGTGTGCTCACTGAGGGGATCCCAGAGGCAAACACCATAACTCAGATGTTCGGAGTTTGGAAAACAAAAGAGCTTTTAGCTCCCAGAGGCAGATCCAGTACATTTAAAAGGTTTCCTCTGGAGCTTGAAGAGAGGTTTAGAGGTATGTCTGTCTCTGGGTCTGTGGGGAGTCTCAGCTGCTTTACACGGGTGCCTAACGACAGGCTCTGCCCTCCAACTGTACTCACCTTGCCCCCTGCCTGCCCATCTCACTCAAGCACCCCTGGGCAGTGGGGGTCTCACTAGGCAACCCCAGGCCTGGTCTGGGGGGCTCTGTTCCTGGCTGCGTGGCCCTGAGCTATTTTCTCAGGCCTCCCTCCAGTACATTCCTTTTCTGCTTAAACCAGCCACTTTCTTTGCTTTTAGTGAAGACCTCTAAGACATGCAGGTGGGTATCCCCATTTCCCAGCCAAGGAGACTGAGGCTCAGAGAATTTGAGTCACTCACCGAAGATGCCATAGCAGGACTGAGAGCCACATGCAGGTCTGTCTGTGGATGGTGGCGCCCCTCTTACCCCTCCAGCCCCCGTGGTGTAACCACCAGGCTCTCCACCTCTCTGGCAGAGGGGCTCAATTGCAGTCCCATCCCTGCCTTTCTACTGGCAGCTCGAACCTTTCATTGCTCCCACTTCGCACCCAGGCAGGAACCAGAGGCGCAAGGAAGTCCATCAGGGTCTTTGCTCCCAGCAGCCAGGCTCCCCTCTTTATCTCCTGCACAAGCACCATACACTGGATAACAGCAGTCACAGCCATCGGCCCTGAACTCACATCTGCAACAGGTTCCTGGGGCCCCGGTTCAACCTCGCCTCGCCCAACACTCCGGGGAACCGCTGTTCTGACAGGGCTCGTGCTCAGGGCACAACGTGTCTCCGTGGACAGGCCACAGGTCCAATGTCTGCTCCTGAGTGGGCCCCAAGGGTCAGCTCACCACCTCCATTTGCCCCATGCAGGTTTCTGGGGGTGTGGAGTTCTTTGGTGACATTATTGGCTGGTTTGTGGGGGCCGGAGGGCACCAGGTGGGGGGCTGGTGAGAGGCTGCTCAGAGCACCTGGGGCTCATGGCCTGGGTCACCCCATCTGGGGCCTGCCCTGATGGTCTGCAGGGCAGAGAGGGAGCCGGGAGACTCACCGTCCAGCCGCCGCCATCTGTGCGCATATCACAGTAGACCTGGAAGCCAGTGGGGTCATGTGTGGGGAAGACGGAGTAAATGCCGTCCTCCTGCTGTCCGCTCAGGAGGACGTCCAGACAGTCCCGTGGTCGAGAGCCTGAGACAGGGAAGGCCGTCAGGGAGGCGGGCCTGTGCCCATCCCTGAGTCTGTCTGACTTCTCTGTCCACCCGGCAATGTCACTTGAGCTCAAGAGCCCAGGCCTTGGGGTCAGACCGTGGCTCTGCTGCTCCCTGGGTGGGAGCCCTGCCTCATCGGGCTGGGAGAGGGCTCAGAGGAGGGTGCAGGTAGGCCTCCCAGGGCTGCCTGGCAGCAGGAAGTCCTTTGCAAACAGCCCAGTGTTTCCTTGTCAGCGGGGTGGGGGTGGGGGATGATGGAGGAATGAAGCTGGGTACCAGGTCACCGGAGGAAGGCGACCCCTCCCCACTCACCGTTGGCGCAGCCGCGGGGCCGCGATCCCCTGGCAGGTGCCCTCTGCAGGTCAGCCTTGACTCGGGGCCGGCCCAGCCCCCGGTCCCGGTGCAGGGCGTCCAGGATATCACTGACCGAGTTCAGCAGGTGAGCCATGTGGCCTTGGCTCTCGGAGAGAAGCTGTGGAGCACAGGGGTGGTCACAGGGGGCAGGGGCTCTGCTGGGAGCGTGGCACCACACCTGCCGGCAAGGTGAGCTCCTGCTCTGCTCTGGCCCCCATCGGAGCCAGGGCTCGGAGGAGGGGGCTCAAGTGGGAGGGGCCAGAGTGGCTCCAGCCTCACCCTTTTCTGTGCCTTCAGCCTCAGTGACTAAGAGGCCCTGTTGTGCAGGTGAAGGCAGCACCTGGTGTCCGTCGGGCAAAGCTGGTTCAAACCCCAACTCACCCATTTTCCAGGTACACGACGGGGGGCTTAACCAAGCCTTGAAACAGGGCTAACATGGCCTCCTTGGCCCAACTGCTAGGACTGGTGGTGACAACCATGGGAAGCTCCCAGCACAGTGTGGGGCCTGCAGCAGGGCACTCAGCACTCTGCCTGCCCTCATCACTCAAATTCATAAGGCACCTTCCAGGTTACAAAACACCCTCACCCAACATCTCTTCTGATCCCAGCAAGGCCGTGAGACCGGGTGGGTGAATCTGCACTCAGCAGGTGGGGACCCTGGGACACCACCTCATGGGAGCCTCCCTTGGACTTTGCACAGCCGTCCGACGTCCACCACCTCCCCACACCCCACAGCAATGCTGGGGAAGGCGGGGAAACTGGGATGTCCTTTCCTTGTTATAAAAGGGGAAATTGAAGCCTAGAGAGAGATCCCTGATTGGGTATGACTTCAGTCCACGTCACCAGGGCTGACTGGCAGGAAAGGCACCTAGGGCTGTGTGGTCACTGCGCAGGGAGCCCAGGGCCCAGGGTGGGGGCGGGACGGGGGTAGTGGTTGGGACCCGAGCTCTGGTGCAGATTCTGGGTTTTGACAGCCCCTGGAAGAGCAGCCGAACCTCTCTGCACTTCTTTCCTCCTCTGTGAACCAGAGTAATGGGACCTGTGTTTCTGGGTGGGTGGTGGGGCGAGGTTCAGGACAGCATGTGTTGGGGGCTGAGTGCTCAGTTGGTGGTCTCTGTGTCCTTTCTGTACTGGTGGCCGCAGCTCCCACCATCGCAGTCCTGAGGTTTGGAGCTCAGTGCCGTGCTGCCCCTGGGGGCCTCTCCACTGTGCCTGCTGCCTAAGGGTGGGGGGGTCTGTTTCCTCCCCAGCCCGGGCTCCAGGAGGCTGAAGGACCATGAGGCCGGAACGCCAGGTCATGGGCCTCGAGCAGCCAGCCAGCACACCGAGCCTGTCACCTGCCAGATAATAGCTCGTTCAAGGAAGGAAAATAGAAATATACAGTGCCAGCAGTTTACAAAATATGACTCTCGGCTTCAATAGAAGCAGGGGCCCGGCAAAGCTTTTAGTTTCCCTGTCAGTTTCTCGTGCTGAGCAGGTGATTCAGTGAGGGCTGACGCCTGGGGGAGAGGCAGAGATGGGCAGGGAGGGTGTTTGGGCGAGCCTTCTCCTGGCAGCGGGTTTCTCCCTGGGCTTTAGAGCAGCGTCCTGTACACAGGCCCCATTGGGGGAGCCCTGCAGCCCCTGGGAGGGGCAGGGCTTTGGGCAGCAAAGATCGGCAGGCTCCTTGGTTAGGTCTCGCGGGTTCTGCCCATGTTTCAGCAATGACACAGGCACACGAGAAACTCAGGCATGGCCCGCACTGGCTAACAGGGATGCTCTCAGTTTAAACCAGCAAATGATTAAAGCTGAAGAAAATGTACACATCCACATGCCCCGAGTTAATGGGGAAATCATCACCCGCTCGCTGAACTGCACGGTGCACCAAGAGGACACGCAGCTTTTGGAGGCAGCGAAATCAGAGTTGCTGACGGCCCTTAGACAAAGCACTGGCCACGCCTGGCCTCAGTCGGCCCCTCCATAGAATGGGGTCACGATCGCCACCTCCTGGGGCTACTCTGCCAGGAAGCGCTTGTTAGCACACGGGGGTGGGCCCAGCCGCGGTGGTTCCCGTCATACTATTTGTAAAAGGGATTTTCAGTGGGGGCTGAAACTTCAGTTTACAAACCATTTCCAGCGTAATAATAAGAGGTGCTGAAGTGCAGGCAGCATCTCGCAGGAGCCAGACTCCAGCCGAGCCCCGTGCAAGGCATGGACTGTGTTGTCCCTGTTTTGCAGGTGAGGAGACCCATGCCGGGGAGCTCCCACAGCGGGGACTTAAATCCTGAGGGCAGAACTGCTCAGCTCTGCTGCTCCTGGGCCAGGGAGCCTCAGACGTTTGTGTACATGAGCCACCCTGGTGCTTACTGAGCGGTTGGGACCCGGGGCAGGAAGGGTGGTGATTTGGGATGAGGCCCAGGGATGTGCCTTTTAACAAGTAGCTCTGGCAGTTCTGACAGGGGTGCCCATGGGTACTGCTTTGAGAAACCCGGTCTGGGCTGGTCAGCTGAGGGTCTGGGAAGCGTGGAGAAGAGCTCGAAGCTAGGCAACGCGGCTCTGCAAGGCACAGGGTCTCTGAAATCACCCCGGGTCTCGGGAAATGAGTCAAACTATACATTGCTTTGAGGAGTAAATATATCAGGTGAGCCAAGGTACTCCTGGGCCCAGAAAAGCGATTAGTCTTGTGGGAACAGCTGTAGGCCTCTGCTTGGGTGGGCGGTGGAGACCCTGAGACCCCTCTTCCAATCCTCTACCCCAGCCCTAAGGGTGAGGCATCCCTGAGCCGGGCCTGGCTGACCAGGGGCTGAACCATGTGGCGAACAAGGCGGGGGCGCGGGGGGAGGAGGCAGATCACTCAGAAAGTCTGGAGGTCTCCTGAGCCCTGCTGATGGGGGGTGGGAATGTGCAGACTGAGGGGGAGCAAGCAGCAAGGGGCTGAGCACCCCACACACACCCCACCCCTGAGTCACCCAGACAGGATGACGAGCCCTGTAATTCCTCCAGCTGTAGCCTTCAGAGGGCGGGAAAAAGGCCATTGCTCATGGGCGGTGGGGTGACCGAATGCCTCGTCATCTCGGGTGTCTGGAAGGGGCTGAGGCCACTGGTGGGGGCGGAGCTCACCTCCTAGTCCCTAAGGACGTGAGTCACAGAGCTGACAGAGTACGGGGCTGGAAGCTGGACAGGACACCGGGAGGCCAGCGGCCAGGCCTGACCTGGCCACTATACCCACGGCCCCTTTCTGGGCCTTCGTTTCCTCTCCTGAAAAATGGTGGAAGGCTAATGAGACGCCCACCCCTGAAATCCCCGTGTCTATGAGGACTGTATTTCTTGCTGTGCTTCAGGCACAGTGAAGCCAGAAACTCTCCCCCCAGATGTACCCAGCACTTCCAGGACCTGGCTGGCTTGGGGGGCGTGGGTGAGAGGTGGTGCGGACAGGCTGAGGGTCCGGTTTGGCCTCCTCAACTGGACCGCCCTCCTTCCCGGGAAAGCTTCAGGCATCGAATGGCAGTAAATGGGGAGGGGGCGCCTGGCTCTCTGGCCAGGGGGCTTGCCACCGATTAACTGACCACATGACTTGAACCTCCGTTTGCTACTGATGAAGGCCGTGTCTGGCCTCGCCAGGCCTGGATCTGACCTGACTGTGGCATGCCACCCATGCCACACAAACACCAGGGTTACCAGGGCAGCGTGCAGGAGACGGTTGGAATCCTGCCACCATTAGCCGTGTGGCTCATCTGTGAGAATAGCTGGGCACTTGGGGATTCAGTGAGGCCGTGGACGTCAAGTGTCCAGCACAGGGTTGGCCCATGGTGGCAGCAACCCCACCCTCCCGCCGAGACCGCAAGCTCAGACCCTGCCCCTTACCTGGATGAGGCGGGCCTGCTCGCTCTGCAGAGCACTGAGCCCCTGGCCCAGCGTGCCGTGCTCCTTCCGCAGCCCCGTGCACTCTGCCTGCAGCTCGGAGGCCCGGGCCAGCAGCCGGGGCAGCTGGTCGGCCAGCGTGTCCAGCAGCTCCTGCTCCTGTTCGCCCACCAGCCGCGGCTCGGCCTGGTGCTCAGTCAGCGCCTGCAGCACGGAGGCCTGGACGCCCTCCAGGCGGGCGAAGCCATCGGCCAGGTCAGGGCAGCGCGGGTCAATGACGATGCTGAGGTGCGAGCTGTCGGCCCTCTCCACTGTGACCAGGGCGCTGTTGGCACCAGCTGGCCCAGTGCTGACGACGGGTGGGGGGGCCGTGCCTGGCGTGTGGGCGTGGTTCAGGAAGAGCACGGCGCCGGTGACCGTCACAGCCAGCAGCACAGCCAGGGACAGCAGCACTGTGCACAGCACGTAGCCACAGCCGGGACGCTGCAGGCCGCCAGGGCACGTGGGCAAAGCGGACAGACGGACAGACAGGAGAGAGAAGGAAGGGGCAGCATCAGGGGCGGACCTGGGCCTCCAGCTCTGCCCCATGAGGGCCCAGGCCGCCGCAGGACGGGGCCTCATGCCTTGTGAGACCTGGGCTGGGCTCCGAGTTTGCCCTTCTTGGGGACAGTGGGGGAGTTGTACAGTGATAGAGGTGAGAGACAGAGAGACAGGGACACACCAAAGAGAGAGCAAGAGCGAGAGATGCCCAGAGGCAGAGAGGGAGAGAATGAAAAGAGAAACAGGCAGAGAGATGGGGAGATGGATGGAGAGGGTGACCCTTTCCTGTCGCCTGCCCTGCCCCAGGTGGCCAGCGCGGGGCTAGAGATGTCTTCCCCCACCGAGCCCTCTGGGTCTGGTGAGCACTCCAGCTCTGCCGCCAGATGGGCTCGGCCCAGGTCCCCACACGGCCATTTCCCAAGGGTTGACTTTGGGTGAGGGACCTCATTTTGTGAGTCTCAATGTCCTCACCTGTAAAATGGGGGCAATGATGACATGCCCCACTGCACACACGGGTGCTTGGTGACTCAGGGTGACAGGACTGATGCTACAAATCGACGTGCTGTCACAGAGCAATGAGTGCCTTGGGACAGTGGGAGGCTGTCACTGAAGGTCCCTTTCCACCTGGAGCACCCACATCCCAAGTCCCAAAGCCTGTGCAGGCTCATGAGGCTGCCATGAGTCCCCAGGCACAGGGTGGCCCCCCAAGCACCTCCTCTCCCACCCCCTCCCCGTCCTCTCTCCTTCCTCCCCCTCCTCTCACTCTCCACAGGACAGGTAGAATAAATATCATAAACACCGCAGTGGCTGTGAACCACTACGGAGGAAAGGGGCCACCCTCCCTCTCAGGAGGTGAGGGCTGGGGCAACAGGGCAGCCGTGCCTCCCAGAACAGGCAAAGAGGCAATGCGGACGAAGAATGGAGGCAACAAGCGAGGTAAAAACTGGGTTCGGGGTGCAATGGGGGCTAGGGAAGCTGGAACTCAAGTGCAGCTCGGAATTAAAGGAGGCACCGTGACATAGTGGCAAATCCAGACCCAGTGGACCGAATCACTCACGGCCCAAAGGGAGCTTGGAGAACACCACTGAGCATCTGACACATGGGGAAACTGAGGCCCAGAGAGGGTGAGGGGCTTGCCCTGAGTCACACAGCCAATCAGAAGCAGAGCTCAGGCTAGATCCCCAGCCTTCTGCCTCCTCACAGGGCCAGCCACTTGTATGGTTGAATTTCCCCCACATGTTCAACGTTCTGACTGGGAGATGCGTCTTTAAATGAGTTAGTATACGGAAGCACTCGGCACCACTCCTGGCACGTTTTTCTCATGCAGTAAATATTAGCGACTGTATTAGCTCATGATCAATGTACACAGAGCATCTAGAGGTGTTTGGTTTTTTATTTTCCACCCAAAGTGTTAGTTTTGTGTGTTATTGATGTTAGGATGCACCTTCTTTTATTCACATTTTAATGTCTCCGACACTGGGGGCCATTTTACTGTAATCCACAGATTCCCTCTCTTCCTTCCTTCCTCCCTTCCTCCCTCCCTTCCTTTGAGATACATAAAATAGTGATTCCTATTACATCATGTAAGAGGTCTTACTAAGAGAAAATATGGTAGAGCAAACAGCTTCTTTTCCATAAATTCGAATTCTACAAGTAACTCCTGAATTTCCTACTTGGTACCAGAGGAGGATGGGGGCAGGTGGACTAGCAGACCCCCAAGGAAGGGGTCTATTATTGGTGAGATGAGGGAAAGAATCCTTAGCTTGTTCCTGCAGTGATGGGGCCCCACTGCCCCCAGGACTTGCTCCATCCTTCTCTTTCCACACCCGCGCAGGCCCCAGGGCGGGCACACCCATAGGGGCTCCTCATCGCTAGATGATTTCTACAGCCAGACCTGCACATGGTCAGCTCTGCACAGGCGGCTCCCTTGGCCCGAGGCATCCACTTCCCTGCTTCTCTTACACCAGCCTAACTCGCTTTCTCCCTTCAGGGCTCAGCTCAATGCCACCTCTTCCAGGAAGCCTCCCTTGACTGTTTCCTCAGTTCTCCTCCCCGTTTGGAAGAGGGTCCCCCTCCGTGCTCCAACAGCCCTTGCTCTCCCCATGGTGGCATTTATCAAGATAGTCATTGCCTATGATTTCATCCCACTCATTCAAACATCCATCAACATTCGCTGCTGACCTCATGAGCCAGGCTCCGGGCCAGTCCCTGAGGCGGTAGGGGCAGACAGCATTCTAGCCCTGCACCGAGGAAGTTCATGTCCCATGGGCTGTGATTCTTACCCTTTTTGGGGGCCATGGAATCTGATGTGTACACAGGGAAAACTGGTATTCCGAAGCTGACAATCCCAGGCCCAGGAAACTTGCCTTGCACCATGAGCTCCCCCAGGGGCAGGGACCTGCTCACCGCCTGGCATAGGGCAGCTGGTTGTTGGATGGCAAGAAGAGCAGATGGATAGCTCATTATTCCGTGGCCATGTTGGCGTGGGGAGGAGGGGGAGGCCCCGGGACCTACAGGGCTTGGCAAAGCGAGGCCCGTGACCTCCATGCTGAGGCCTGGACCCTGAGGTAGGGCCGCTTCTGACCCTCTGATGGCCTGACATGGAATAAAGGCAACCTGCAGGATTCCCCAGTCATTGCAATCAGCAGCTTCTGCCAACACTGCCATTGCTTGACTATGCAGTGTTCCCTCCCTAACACCTCCTGCTACAGGTGGGTTCATTTTGCAGATGGGAAAACTGAGGCTCAGAGAGCAGAAGACCTCGCCCATGGTTAGATGGGAGGCAAGTGGGAGAGCCAGCATTGAACCCAGGGCCGGTGACTCCAGAATCGCACCGTCTGTGCCCAGGCTGCTTGCTGAGCGACCCCACAACGCCCTTTCCTCCACCTGGAGTGTGACTGGGGTTTGAGAGACAAAGCTCTGTGTCAGCAAGTAAGTGTCTGTCAGGCCCGAGTCCATCGGGAGACACCTCGCCCTGAGCAGTTCAGAGTGATGTCCTCCAACTGAGGAGCAGTAAGGTCCCCAGCTGGCGAGGCGGGGTGGCCAGGCATGTCCCCTTTGTGTCCTCAGGGCCCCGGCCCTCTCAGGCACCCACTTCCACCCAAGCCCCTGGTCCCTGGTGGGAAGGCAGAGGGCACAGAGAAGGGGAGGGGCTCGAGAAAGCTGCAGGGGGTCTCTGCGGGGCAGGGGCTTGGAGATGAAACAGGCCACTCAGCAGAGGACAATTAGTCTTCAGAGATCACCTTAAACATGAAGTACTGCTCGCTTTTATAGGCTGCCGTTGACGTGCCTCGCAAAGAAATCTGCCCGAGATAATAAGGGGGGCTTTGGGCAGCGAGCAGCCAGCCGAGCATGCCATGTGCTGGAGCTTATTAATCAGCCTGTGGCCGTGGCAGGGGCACACACTCTGGGGTCTGCCAGAGGTGGGTGGGTGCAAACAGACCCCACTTCCAGGGCTGAGGAGTGGAGACGGGAAGGTACCCCGGGCAGAGGGCACGAGAGGCGCAGGAGCCTGAGGCTCGAGTCCCCCTGTTACCCCAGCCACCTGTGTGAGTCCCAGCTGGAGGGACATGACTTCATCCCCCATGTGACCCCCAGTGCCAATCCACGGTCAGGGGCTGCCCAGGAAGTCCTAGCCATGGGGGGGACAAGATGGGCTCGTGCCAGGGAGGCAGGAGGTGGGAAGTCCCAGAGGGGCTTCCGTTGAGGGGTGGCATCTGTCCCGGCTGCCTCCCGAGTCCCCAGCCTCCAGAAGCGGCTGAGGGGTTTGGCAGAGGAAACAGGGCTCAGGAGGAAGGGCTTCACGGCCTCGGTGGGTGCTCGGCTGGCCACTCCTGCCCCGGCCAGCACCCTGCCTTCTCCCTCGTTATCTAAGGGAGCTGGGTGGCGGTGGTCCCCTGGCTGGACCGAGACTATACTCCTTGTGCCAAAGTAGGAAGAAGAGCACCGCTCCAGGGGAGGCCAGGCAAGGTGGGATCCAGGTTCAAGTCGCTCAGCGCCCATCTCCTAGGAGCACCCCAGCCAAAGGATGGCTGTTCATGATGGAAACACAGTGGGCTTCAGATTGGGGCTTATGGGGTCAGTGGGAGGGCGGGAGGCAGACCCTCGGGGAGTCCTCCTCACCTCTCCACAGGAGCCCACATCTGCTCCTACCCTGGCAAATGCCTCCTGACCTGGGCTGAACTCTGAGCCCCTGGCCCTGGCAGGGGTGTGGGGGGGCCCTGGACACCCCCTAGGGTAAGGGGTTGGTTGTTCTGCTTCTGGGGTCCCAAAGACTTGGGAAGAGGGCCTGTGGGCCTGTTCTCTGAGCTTTTGGCCCAGGACACCTGCAGGCTCTCCCCCCCCATCCCCCAGCCCCATCTTGTCACCCCCGACCTGTTCTCTCCACCTGCCTGGCTCCATTCATTTCCCCACACACACCTTGCTCTCCCTCGAGGACAGATCTGGTAAATGCTGTTCTGCTTAAACGTCACCTCCTCCAGGAAGCTCTCTGTCCTCTCCCGTCCCCACCTTCTCCATCACAGCCATACCACTGGGCTAGGTGGTGAGCTCTGTGGGCAGAGCCAGGGCCCAGAGGAGGGCTCGGGAAAGGCAGGCGGGGGAGGAACCCTTGACTCATAGCCCCCGTGGGCTCTTCCCCACGTCACCCTTCTCCTCTCCGAACCATGCCCACAGTGACCTCAACCCACACCCCTGGGACCAAGACGAAAAGAGGTGTCTTTTGTTATCGCGCTCATCATGTTTTGTGATGACTCCTGACTCCTGAGTTTGTTCCCCCCCGCGAGACTCTAAGTTCCCCGAGGCACAGGTTCGTGGCTGGCTGTATGTCCCAGCTAACGCAGGATTCTGTAAGTGTCACTGAGTGAATTAAATGCAGCAGGGTTTAGGTTAGACATCAGGAAGAAATTCTCAGTGAGAATTCCTTTTTTGTCTGGAATGTTTTTGGGAAGTTTGGAAAGTACGAAGAGGCATTGCCTCTAGAAGTCAGATATGGACCCCCCCTGCGGGGTGGGTGGCTTGGCTTGGGGACTGCTCAGAAACAAGGTGCTCCCGGAGGAGACAGTTACAGTGACTTCCTGATCCACACTCCAGAACTAGAAGAACCATGTCTATTTCCAGATCCTTTCATCTGAGCAACTCCAAACTCCTGGCAAATATTCCACCGTCCTCTTCTGCCCAAGGGTGTGCGAGCCCCTTCGTTCTGCACGGGGAGAAAGCATGTGCTAACGAAGTCGGAGTCTTGTCCAAGGTCAGCCAGCAAATGAGCTGAGGCCAGAAGGGCCTGGGAGAGACTAGCCTGAGGCGGTCCCCGGAAAAGGTGACGCTTGGACACAGCTCCTTCATTGGCAGTGGGTACTGTGACTATCCAGGCACCACGCAGCCCGGACACTGGAGCCCGCTCCCCGGGAATTACATGAGCAGGCTGAACAAGACAAGGGCAGCCAGCTTCTCTTCCCTTCGTCTTCCCACCTGGGAGGACCCCGCTTTGGTTCATGGCTCCAGCTCTCTAAGCCTCAGTTTCCTCATTTGTCAATCATCCCCGCTGCCAACCTCCCAGGGTGGTTGTGACTAAGAAACAAGAGCGGTGGAGATGGGGCTGGCTGGTCCTTGGACTGTGGCATTGGCATCTGTTGTTCTGGAGGAAGGGCCCAGTTAAAGACCTCAGCCAGGCCCTTCTGGTGGGAGCTGGGCAGTCAGACTACTTTCCCTGGTGGGCAGAGGGGCAATCAGGACACTGACAACCTGTGAAAGGGGACAGGCTGCTTTGACAACCGTCCTCTTGGAGGGTGCACGTGCACAGTGCTTTACAGTTTGCAAAACACACCAGTACTTCACTTGAGCCTCCTAACAGCCTTTGTGAAGTGAGGAGAAAGCAGGGATTGCTGTTCCATTTTACAGATGGTAAAGCCCAGACCCAGAGAGGGAGAGTAACTTACCCAGAGTCACACAGCATGAGATGAAACTAGAAGCAGGGCAGGAGGGAAGCAGGGCAGTCAAGGCTCTCTCTTTCGACAATGGCACAGGAAAGGCCTTGCCTCTTATTTAAAGCTTCAGACAAGCCTGGAGCTGGCACAGGGGACAGCCTGTCTACGTGCTGGGTCACCAAAGGAGTAGGGAGGTAAGGCAGCATTTGATATTGGCCAAGGCCCCCGAGGCCACAAGCCCTCAGGGGCTTCTGATGCCAAGGGGCAGACAGCTGGACCCTGGCCTGGTGGTAGCTGGACTATGTGTCCCCAGGGAGCAGCATACTGGGCTAGCCCAGGAGTCCCTGAAGCCACATTTCAAACAGATCCCCCAAAAGCAACCTCCCCTTGAGACACAGCAACACTTGCTGGCTCCTCTCCCACAGCTCCTCCTGGCCAGACTTAATGTAGTTCAATTCAGCAAATATCCCTCAGCTCCCAACCTGAGCTGCATGGAAGGACAGGAGCCTGGGCCCAGGGGGAGACCCTGGATGGGGTCCCGAAGGAGCATGTGTCCAAAGGGAGCTCCTGATAGAGGAGAGACTCAGGGCTAGGGCACAGGGCAGTGAGATAAAGGCAACTAAACAGCACAGATTAAATGCTGCTGGGACTTCAAGGCACAGCCAGTGGGCATCAGGGAAGGCTTCCTGGAGGAGGTGGCATTTAGCAGGTTTTCCCTGAGTGAAGGTGTGTGTTGGTGTGTGTTGGTGTGTGTTGGTGTGTGTTGGTGTGTTGGGGAGCCTAGTGCAGCCAACAAGATGAGACAGCAAATGTTTGGAAATGGGCAGCGTGGTGTAGGACCAGGGGGTTGGCAAATGACAAGCAGTCAGTACCTGTACGGGGACTAATAGGAAGGGAGAATGAGCCAATCTGGGGATGACCTTGAACAAGAAGTCTAGGAGGTAAGACTGCTCTTGCTAAGAGGGGAGAAAATCAGATCTCAGGAAGAGAAGACATTATCTGGGGTTAGCTTGGGTGTAGATCTGACCTAACAAGGAACAGACCACCCCAGGAGACACTGGGAAAGGCTCTGGGTCAGACCTGGCTTTAAATCCTTGCTCTCCCGCTAACATGCTGTGTGACTTGGGCATACACCTCTACCTCTCTGAGCCGCCAACCCCATGACTTGGGAATGTGCATCCCTGCCTCGCCCCCAGGCTGCTGCAAGAAGTGAGGTTGTGCAAGCGTGGAAAGAGCTTTGCAAACTGTAGAGGGCTAGGCCCCCACACCGTAGCAGTGTCACTCCAGGCAGAATGAGCAGGTTGCAGCTTCTGAGAGTGAGGGGCCGCCAAGGCCCGCCCCTGCCGCCCCCCTCCTGCCACTGCAAACACGAACTGTTCCTTTCCCAATGGCATCTGTCTGGGAGAAATTTGAAATTTAAAACGGGCAGCCCCATTAATTCCTCTCCTCAGCGTCTCCTCCACAAGCGGGCCTCCTCTTCTCGCCTGCCTGCCTGTCCCTTGGCAGCCTGGCCTGGGGCAGCCCCAGGGCTGCACCCCTGCTCAGCCTCCCCTCTCCGGCCCTCTCTCTGGCTAACCCTTGGGGCTCTGCCCTCACTTCCTTCCAGTGCTCAGCCCTGGGCACCCTCCAAGCTTGCCCACCTCCACTGCCCCTGAAGACGCAGCAGGAAGGGCAGAATGGACAGACCTGGCGCCCACAGACCCAGGTTCAAATCCCAGCAGAGTGGTGTCGCCTCCAGCAGGCGCAATCCTCCCTGAGCCTTGTTCTCCTGTCTCAAAGCCAGAGACTCACCATACCCAGCCTTCTCACAGGAGGCAAATATTTATTGATCCTCTACTGTCTTCAGCGCTCTGGCTAACGTGGGAGAATTCTGAAGAGATGAGAAGGGGAATCGAGTCTTGGTACCGAAGCTCAGATTACCATGCCTGGCTCTTGGCACAGGGTGGCACACAGGGTAGAGACTTAGTAAGTGGGTAAGATTCCCATTGTAGAGGCAAGGAAACAGAGAGACAGTGAGAGGGCACTCAGAGAACTAAAGAGCTGGTCCCACTGTGAACTAAAGGTCCTCGACTCCCTTGCACACATGTAAACCGGGAGTCTGGTGGAGGCGCAAGGGGGCCCTCCCTCCTGCAGGGGTGCCGCCCCACCCGAAACCCAAGTTCAAGCCTTCTCTGGAGGAGGAGAGGAAGGCGCCCGCCCTGCTCTCGGCCTTCCGAGCCGCGTGCGGGTGCTCCCCAAACTCTAGCCCCAAGACGGGTGCCCAACCCGCCAGCCAGAGCCCCGAGTCCAGAGTGTCCCCACGCCCCTGGCCCGCGCGTACCTGCGGCTTGTCGCGCGGCGGGTCCTCAAGTTGGGAAGCGCCGCCCATAGTCTTCCACCGGTCGTTGACCATCTTCCGGCAGGACTGGCGGAGGCGCCACGCGATCGCGCGCCGCTGCGGAGCGCAAAGGCGCCGGGGTGAGCGAGGGATCGGGCGCTGGGCGCCTTCTGCTCGTGGATCCCCGCCTCGGTGCCCCGCGCCGGGGCGGCCCGGGCCAGTCGGCGTGCGTGTGCGGGTGTATGTGCGCGCGTGTGTGTCTGTGCGGGTGAGAGCCGGAGCGGGAGCGGGAGCGCGAGAGCCGCTCGCCTGCCAGCCGCTCGCGCTGCGCGCGGTCCCCGCTCCCGGCTCCCTCGCCTCCCCCTGCGCGCTCCTCTGCCTCCGCCCTCCTCAATCTCCGCGTTTTTTTTGTTGTTGTTGTTTTTTTTTCCTGTCTCGGACTCTCTTTGCCTTTTATTGCTCCCCCGGTATCCCTCTAACACACACACACACCCGCGGACTGTGATGGTTACATTCCACCTCCGAAAGGCCAAGATAAAGGAGGCAGGACGGGCCCCAGAGCCGCGGGGCCAGCGGGAAGGCAGCAAACGCTGTGGGCAGGCCAGCCCTCACCCGCTCCCGGAGGGGCCTAAGAAGCCCCGCCAGCGCCTCCTCACAAACTTCCTCCCTGGCCGGACTCAAGCCAACTCACCGTGCGCGGGGGCGCGGCGCCGGGCGGGCCTCGTGGGCGCCCCCGCCGGGCCGTCGGGCGTCTCCCGGGAGCGGAGCCGCTCTCCTCCCGGCTGCCAAAGGGCGCAGGGCTCCCCGCAAGCCTCCCGCTGGGCAGGCGGGGGTGGGGTGTTGGCCCTCCGGAGTGCGCCCCCTGCGGGTCTCCGAGGTTCGGGCCCTGGGGCACGTGCCCCGGGTCTGGAGTCGCCTGCCACTGGGGACCTCCCCCTCCGGTCCCCGCCCCGCGAGGTCGTCCCTGTGGGCGCCTCGGCCAGAGTCCGCAGACCTTCGCCCTGGCGCTCGCGGGCGGAAAGCCGGTCCGAAGCCTCCCTGGCCCAGGCGGCCCGCGGACTGAATGGAGGTCCCTGTCGCCGCGACAGCCGCCCGCGTAGCGGTCGCGAGTACGAGCCGCTCAGCGCTCTGCCCGCGCTCCCGGCCGATCGCCCGCGTTCCCCAGGCGCGCCCCGCGCCGTCTCAGCCCCCGCCTCCTCCTCTGCCCCGCAGAGAAGGGATTTGTGCCAGGAGGGGGCTTCTTAGTCGACCCCTCCCACCAGTAGTACTTTAAAAAACATTGGATCCTCCTGGATCAGCCTTCGGAGGTAATTGACAAAGTCCTTAATTTGCCTCGTTAACGAGCTGCTATTGTGGCTTCTGACCGGGAGGCGCCCACACTGCCCGACGCCGAGTTCCTGGCCGGCCGCCCCCTCCCCGGCCGCCGCAGGAGCCAGGCTGACTGCCCCCACCCTGCCCCTTTCTGCGGCCCCTTATCTTCTGCTTTCCCAGCTGCAGAATAGACACCCCCGTTCCTCACCCCGCCCCCCCACTCCCCAAAGCTGTTTTCCGGCTCCCGGGGCGCCTTGGCCCGCCACGCTGTTCCCTGGCACTGTCTTCGTCTCTCCCCCACTGGCTGCCAGTCTGTCGGCCCATCTTCGTCCCTCTGCCCGCCCCTCTCCGCGCCCTGCACTAGCGGAGCAAGCTGCCAGGGGGTGGGAGCTGCACCCTGGACCCAGAAAGCTTGGGCCCGGGGACTCTGTGCCCCAAGTCATCTGAGTAGACTGTCACTCACCAGCTAGACGCTGGGTTCACAGTCCGCCAGCGGTTTGTCCGCAGCCTCCTCTTCCTTCCAAGGCCGCTGTGCTGCCTCACCTGCAGCCCCACTGCACCACACACCAGAAGGCAGCCCAGGGACCGGAGAGGATCCCAGAGCACCGGCTGGGAGTCAGGGGACCCATCAGGAGCCCTGGCCCGGTGGCACCCTCCCTCTGGGTCCCTTTCCTGTGGATTAAAGGGATTGGCAGGTGACCTGGAGGGCCATCAGGCTTGGTCAGAGAAGTGTGGTGAAAACATAGGGCCCTGGCTGTGTGGCCTGGGGCAAGCTACTGTGCCTCTCTGAGCCTGTTTCCCCATGTGTACCAAAGGGTTAACACACCCTCTTCAGAAGGGCTCTTGTGAATTTCTGAGTGACAGTGTTTTGGAGCACCTGAGCAGGTTTCAAACTTTCCTGCTATGACCTTGGGCAGATTTCCTGTCTTCTCCAGCCCTAGTTTCCTCATTGAACAGGAAATCGCACCCTCCCCTTTCTTAATGGGGAATTGTGAGGTTTGCAGGCATGTGGCTGGGACTTCAAGTCTGTGATTCCAATTTGAGGAGAGGAAGTAAACTCCAGCCTTGTCTATGCACAGACAAAAGACCATCCTGGGGGGGACCTTGAACTGAGATTCTGAGTGCAGGGAGGGGGGTTGCTAAGCGCCAGTGGAGGTTCTGGGTACGTGCTGTGGATGGTCATGGAAGGCATCCTGGAGAAGGAGGGGCATAAGCCAGGCCACAAAGGCAGGGGCATCTGGATGCTAGGGAAGAAGGCATTGCAGGCAGTGAAGCCACAAAGCAAAGGTGGAGCATGGAGTGTGACAATAGCCCGCATGGGCAAGTGCCAACAGGAGGATCTGCTCCCAGGCCTGCAGACCATCGGTCGGCTGGACAGGTAAGCGGGGGCCACCTAGTGGCTCCTCCTGGCACTGTTTGCTGTCAGGTTGTCTGACCTGTTCAGCCTGGGGTTCTCCTTTCCTGCCTTGGGGGTGTGGTGAGCACATGTGTTGGAGTGCAGTCTTCATCCATCACCCCCCTGCTCAGCACCCCAGAAGAAGAGTCAGCCTTGGTGAAGCTCTGGAATGAGGCCACAGGCGTTTGGTGCCTGACACACTTGGGGCATTGTCTGGGGAAAGGAGAGGGCCACCCTCTGTTCATTGGCCCTGAGTTCTGTGTGAGAAAAGCTCAGCTGACTCCACAGAGGAGAGTGTCCCACCCTCTGATTTCCTTTTGACAAAGCTGCTGTCCCAGTGGGCTCAGCTGGCTGGGCAGAATCAGGGCTTTCCAGCCAGCCCAAGACATGGCATTCAGGGACCGGCCAGGACCTCAGGGGAGCTGGAACCCAGGACCCCCAGGCTGCAAGGCATTAAACCTGAGGTTGCCCTGGCATGCCTGCCCACTCTCTGCACATCCTCTCCTGCTCCTTCCTCTGGCTCACCGATTCTGCATGTTCCTACATGGCCTGCCTATGGCCACCTAGACGTGATGCCCCACCAACATTTTTAGTTTAAATCCCAGAGAGAAGGGCGGTTACCCATCCTGCTGATCTTTTGGAGCCAGGACATGTCAGTCATAGGTCATCAGCTGCCCTTGGACAGGTGCCCATCAGAGTCCGATGGAGGGCATGGTTGTGGGGGTCCTAATGCCGGCACCTCCCTTAGCAGAGAGTGGGTACAGGGCAGGCAGCGAGGCATGCCAGCACTAGAGTGATGACGAGGAAGAGAGCCAATGAAGGAGATGAGAAAGAGTGGCCAGGGATGTTGGATGACAACAGTCAAGGTGTTGGCTGTGAGCTGTGGCATCACCCCGACCTTCGCTCTGTGCTGGGCTCTCTGCATCTTCCCAACCACCCTACTAAGCGGGAGTGATTGTTCCCCCCATTTTATGGATGAGAAACTGACTCAGAAAGGTAAGTTATGTAACTTGGGTAATAGCGCTGTTAGTAAAATTATATAATTAATAGCTACCATTCTGTAGGCATTTTCCACGTGCTGGGTACCATTCATTAACAATATATACATGTCATGTAATCCTCGCCAAAAACCTATGGGTGTTATTAATATCCTCATTTTATAGATGAGCTCAGAGAAGTTAAGTCATTTGGTCAAGGTCACACAGCAACTGATGGGGTCAGATTAAACCCAGTTCTCCACATGGCTGAAGCCCATCTGTCTTGCTCACTTGCCTCTGTCCTCTTGGTTGGCTAGAGCCGGGCCTGAGACATCCAGTGAGCGCTGCGGAGCTGGCGTGCAGCGGGGGCTCCGTGAACGTGGGCCGAATGTCGAATGCACTTACTTGTCTCATGGGGCCTGTGGCACTGGGTGGCCAGGAGGTCAGGACCTCTGGCCCTTGTCCATTCACCCTCTGCCCTGCACAGCTGAGGGCACTAGGCTCTCTCTGTAAAGCTGTTTCAACTTAACTCTGACGGTCACATTTATCATTAAAAATAAATTTGTCTTGGCTTTCCATGGCATGGAAAGCTACTGTGCAGTGATTCAATGGGCTTGTCACCCCTCACTGTTAGGCATGGGGAGCTGAACAACTGGATGGTCTCCAACGCCAGCTCCTCATTTTCTGCGGCTGGAACCAGAAATGTACAGTGGGCTGACATTTAATTTAGAATCCAACATACCTTGACATAAACCCATAATACAAAGGCGGGGCGGGGGGGGGGGCTGCCAAGCCCAGCAAGAGGTGGGGGGAATCCAAATGACAGGGTGTATTTCTTTCTTTCTTTTTATTTTTTATTTTGCTTTGTCAACACTGAGTGGGGCTGACAGACGAGAGGCTGCGCTCAAATGTGAGAATTAGCGTGGAGGGAGTGTGTGTGTGTGTGCTTTTTGTGTTGACACGCTGTGCATGGGCGGTGGGTCTGTGCCCCAAGTCCACTGAGATGCTGTGTTGCTGTGTGTGGCATCTTGCAGCATGTCAGTTAGATGTAACCAGAGAAACACGTGCCAAGGCTAATACTGGAATCCAGGAGCAGGGTAACTCAGTCACAATGGGCAAGCCGGCACCTGCTCGTTGGTCTTTGTGTCCCCAGCCTCCCCACAGGTCCTCTGACACATAGTCAGTGCTTAGTAAATATAGAACAGGAAAGGAACAACGTTATTTTAAAAGATAGAAGCAGAGTTCTGGTTTTTAATTCAGCAGAACATCCTGATGGACTAGTTTGGTGTGAAAAGCTGAGGCTCGGAAGCTGGCCAGGGAGGGGGGCCAGGACCCAGGAGGGAGGCATGAAAACCTGAGGGAAAGGAAGGGCTGGGAACCTCGGGGCTGGGAGGCAGGGGGCATGTGCACTTGTAGAGTGGTTTTCAGTGCTGCATGCAGGAGGATCCGATCTGTTAGCCCTGGTCACTGATAAGAGTCTGCTCAACAGCCTGTGTGCACAATGCTTTGGGGAGATGCAAGGAGTGGGCCCCACACAAGGTCAGCGCAGGCAGTGAAGGATCTGGTTCAGGAGGGGAGGAGCCTATAAGTCCAGCAGTCAGCCCAAGCAGGAAATGTGACCAGCAGGTGACATGAGCTTGAGCCATTTAGCAGTCATTTCACTAAATGCTACCACGTGCCAGGCGCCCTGCAGGTAACTTGGATTTTGTCATTGAAATCCTCAGGAGAACCTAAGAGGCAGATGCTATTATCCCATTTCACAGATAAAGAAACAACTCAAGCACATGAAGGTCAACTACCTAGCTCAAGGTGATATGTCTCATAAACACCACAGCTTAAATTTGAGCTCTGCGGTCTGATTCCAGAACCCACTTCTCCAGAACCCACAGCTGCAGAATTTGGGGACCACTACTCAGCGAACACTTGGGTTACAAGTGTTTGTTGTGAAGGAAAGGGACTGCATATAGAAAACAAAGATCTCGTAAGTTTGGATGCAACCAGTGGCTGCATCCCAAACTACACGTGGCCAAACTAAACAATGGCATGCCTTATTTTTATTTTTTATAGTATGTGTATTTTGGGACACTGTGTATGCTGTCTGAAGTCCCTGGGGTGCTAATCCTGTTCATCATTATTTCTGCCAACTCTCACCCACGGTGGCTTGTTTCCTTACTTATTTTTTAATTTTTAAAAATGTTTTTAATTTTACTTTAATTTTTTATTTTTCAAGGATTTTTATTAAAAAGTATAGCTAACATACAACACTATATCAGTTTCAGGTGTACACCACAGTTGTTCAACATTGGTCCTGGGCCCCTTGGGAGGGGCTCCAGTGCAGGCCCAGTTCAGCCACTGCCTGTGATCAGCCAGGGAGTCTGGTAGGAGCTACAAAGTGATCCGCGGTTGGTCACTGCCTGTGTTGGACCTGGAGGCTCATGGGACAGGCCACGCTAGGAACCGAAGATGGCTGCCACCAGTACCAGGTCTGGGGTAGCCCTGCAAAAAGCCAGGACACGCTGAGGCCTGCTGCCACCTGCTGGCTCCTGTAAGATCGAGCCTGATAAAGTGCCCTATGGAGTCCGGCGGGGCAGGGTCTCAGGGAGTTACCAGGATGGAGCAGCGGAGCTCACCAGGCCAATCAGATTCAGATTTGGCCTGTGGGGGCGGGCTCAACACGGGAAAGATGGCGCCCTTCTGCCCGCTGCAGGGGAGTGGGACCCCACACAGAGCAAACGGCTGCTATCTTCCAACCTTCGCCAGAAGCCACACACCTCAGCCTGCCGCCCGTACGGCTCGGAGGCCCCTCGAGTCACTGTCCGTCTGCTGGAGCCCAGGGTGAGTGCTCATGCGCGAGTCTGTGCGGGTCCTTTAAGAGGCCGTCTGGGTCTCCTGCCGCCTTCCTTTCCATTCAGGTGGTTTGAATCCCCACTGTTTTTCATAGCCAGATGTTGCGGGGGCTCCTCTTCTCAGCATCAGTAATCCAGGCTGGGGATTGTGGTTTGGGGATGGGGTCACTCACTCATCTGGGAGGAACCTCTGTGGCCAAGCTAGCCCTCCCAATTTTGATCGGCCCTACGGAGATTTGGGGTCAGCCCGTTTCGCGTCTCCACTGCTTCTACCAGTCTCAACGTGGCTTCTTTATATCTTTAGTTATGAAACTTCTGTTCAGCTAGACTTCAGGTGGTTCTTCAGGTTGATTGTTCTATAATTAAGTTGTAATTTTGATGTGTTCACGGGATGAGGCAAGCATCGCGCTTATCTACTCTGCCATCTTGGATTCTCCTCCACGTGTTTTGTTATTTTGGATTGTGTGTCTGTCTTTATCAGAGCTTTGTCTGCGAAATCCGGTGTGTTCTGGGCTGAGCATTTGTCCTTCCCAGCAGGAGATGCTTTCATTTCCACCAGGTACCTGGGGACAGACACTCTGAACCCAGGGCCACTCTAAGTTCTCATCTTGCACATGGAATAAATTCAAACCCCAAATATTCAGGAGAACAGGGCTTTGGTTGTTAATTTACAGTGGAAAGTGTTTCCTTGTCATCTTTCTTTTCCCCTGCAGATGGAATTTTTCCTGGTCTGCCCATCTCTTCTCTGTCCCCTTTTGTTTCTGGCCCCTGTTGAGTTCCTTCTTTTCTTTATTATTATTTTTAAGTTTAGCTGTCATTTTAAAAAATGTTTGTTACAGCACATTTAATTTTTGTAGGTTTTTTGTTGTTGGGGTCTAGTCTACCATATTATTAAAAACAAGAGTCCCTTCTGTCATGTCTGTTTCTTTTTTTAACTTTAAAAATAATTAAAGTCTAACTTACGTATAATAAAATGCACAGATCTTAAGGGTAGAGCTTGTTGAGTTTTGACCACCAGGCCAGTCATTTCCATCACCCTGGAAAGTTCCCTCGTGTCCCTTCCCACTTGTACACAGCCCCTTATCAGTAACCATGGCTCTGATTTCTGTCACCATGGCTTCATTTTGCCCTTTCTTAAACTCTATCTAATAAAATTATATGGTATGTGCCCTTTTGGGTCTGACTGCTTTCACTCAATACTGGGCTGGTGGGATTCGTCTGCGTTGTTGTGAGTATCAGTCATTTATTCCTCTTTCTTGGCAATAGTATTTCATTTATGGCTCTGCCCCAGTTTGTTTAACCAGTTTCCTGTTGATGGACAGTTGGGTTGTTTCCATTTGAGGTTGTAAGAACAGTGTTGGTGTGAACATTTGTATGCACAGCCTGTGCACACAGGACTGGAATTGCTGGGAGTAAGTTTAACTCTATAAGAAGCAGCCAAACTGCTTTCCAACGTGACTGTACCATTTGACAGCCTGCTATCGGTGTGTGGGGTGCAGGTGCCCCACATCTCCCACCTGGTTTTCTCCCAGTGTTCCTTTGAGTGCCATGGTGTGTAATGGTGGTTCTAGTGTGTCTCCCAGGAGCCCCGGTCACTCAATCACTCATTCATTCCACAAACATTCACTGCAGGCCTGCCCCCCACCCCACCATGCCCCAGTCCATCCGGGCTCTCAGGGTGGGCTGGGCAACCTGTCTCCTGGCACAGCTCTGCTCATGGCAGGTGTCCTCCCTTCTTATCACACTTACCAGAGGGTCTGTTGTAAAGCTGTGGCAGGGAGGACAGCTCGGCTGTCATCTGTGCCTCCAAGGAAGCTGGCATCTTGGTCAAACCTCAGAAATGTGTCGGTGTGTGGAAGGGCACATCAATCACCGTTCTAGCTCCAGTCCACTCCTCTCCACCTTTCCAGCTTTCACCACCCAGCACCCACCAACGTCAAGGAACGAAGGGCTGGTGCCCTTATAAAAAAGGGCCCAATTGCTTCCCAACGTGGTTACACCGTCTGATAGTCCCACTGGCAGCGTGAGAGGTTAAGTAAATTCAAAGCCCAAACCTGCGTGAGAACAAGCCTGAGCCACGCATTTGTAGGGGGAAAATTTCCTTGGCACCTTCTCATCATCTTCCTTTCCCTGCAAATGGGTTTTTTCCCACTCTGCCTATGCACTGAGGGTCTGGCCCTTCCTTTATGCTGGGTTCTGTCTTCCTGCCTTCCTGGAGCCCACGGCCTTAGAGTGTGGGGTTCCAGGTGCCCTCTATCTGACGCTCCTGCACCTGGAATGGCAGGTGAGGTGGATAGAGCACCCGGCAGGCAGACAGGCTATGTCCACCTGTACTGCTCATTGGGGTAAGACAACCTTCAGCCTCAGAGGGGGTTTGATCACCTCCCCACCCCCTCAGAGCCTGGCGCTCAAGAGCTTTGATTCCCTCAGAATCTATCCCCCTTCGGAGACCGACCTACATCAGCTGGGCTCCCAGGGAGGACACTCACTCTTACCTCTTCCCTCACCTTCCACATCTAAAACACTGGAGAGTTCTTTCAACAAACATACTTGAGCACCTACTACATGGAGCTTAATTCTACTGAACAAGTAAGATACTTTCAAATGGTGATATGTGTTCTAAGAAAATACAAGAGGGGGCTGTCATACAGAGTGGTGGGGTGGCTGGTAAAGAGAGAGTGTTTGAAGGGCAGGGAGGAGCCTGCCATGGGCAGCTTTGAGGGAGAGCTCTCCAGGCAGAGAGGACAGAGGTGCAAAGGTCCTGAGATAGGAACAGGATTGTAACGTGTTAAGACCAACAACGGGCCTTGTGGTTGGAGCACAGTGGACCGGGTGCAGAGACGAGGTCGCAGAGGGAAGGAGGAATGGATAATGAAGGGCAGGGAACGAGTTTGGGTTGTCCACCAGGTAACCATCAGAGGATTGTAGGTAGGGCTGTGATGTGAGCTGATTGACATACGTGCAATTTCATTTTGGCTGCCATGGTGCGGATGGGCTCCTAGAGGGTCTGAGGGAAGGTAGGGACCAGTGAGGAGGTTTCTGGTAGCTGTATTAAGGAGAGATGGAGGTAGCTCAGCCTGGGGTGTTAGCAGTGGCTACAGAGAGAAGGAGACAGATACGCGACAAGTTTAGGAGGTTGAGCCAGGAGGCTTGGCTGACGGAGTGGATGTGGGGAGGGAGGTAAAGAGAGAGACAGAAGGTGATGCTGGGGTCTGAGGCCCAAGGCACAGGTGGGCGGAGGTGCCACTTACCTAGATGGGGAAACCTGAGGGAGGAATGACGGGAGCTGTCATGGGGGTTCTGTTATGGCCACATTGAATTTGAGAGGCCTGTTAGACCTCCCTGAAGGGCGTTCATTGGACACTGAATACCCGAGTCTGGAGTTCTGGGGACAGGGCTGGCTGAGGTCATCAACTCTGAGCCCTGAGACATGAAGTCACAGGTGGGTGGTGGGCCATGGGGCAGATGGAATTATTGCTCCCGCTTCCTCCCTCCCTGTTAGAGAAGCAGACCTTTTACCTGTTGACTCTACTGTGTCTCCTGCCCCAGTGACACTGGACTTGGCCGTGTGATTGATTTGGCAGCTAGAATGTGGGCTGCAGCACAGGGCAGCATTCTGACTGGTCCCAGAAGGTTGGAAGACATGTGGCACAGGCCTGAACCCAGCAGAGCTACAAGCTAGAAAAGTAAATGCTGTCGTAGTAAGGCCGAGTGTTGGGACTGGTTATCACACAGCATGACTGCAGCCATAGCTGACTGATACACAAGGAGAGGAAAAGACCTCCGTCCCAGGGCAGTGGGAAGGAGGACAGGAGATGGTGCACGTGAGGGCTTACACCAAGGATCTCACACCAAGAAGTGCTCAGCAAACATGAAATGGTGTTACTGATGCATAATTCATGTGAATCAAAACAGGGATGCTTCCCTAAGCGTTTTCCCAACTCTGGGTTCCTCATGGTCACCCCTGCTGCAACCTGCTCCCCTCTGTATTTTTCCCTTCAATTTCATGAGCTTTTCCCCCCAAATATAAAAATCACCTATTGTCACTGTGCCCAGAGACAAGCCTGGTTACCACGTTGGGGTACTTCCTTCCAGTCTTTTCTTTTTCTTTTTAAGCAGTTGCTGGAGACTATTATAAGTCCAGGGCTGCAGGAGCAGTGTCGTCTCAGGAATTTAACTGTACTGATGGAAGGCGTGGACAGGAGAGGCTCTTGGCCGTGTTTTTGTGTGCAGGCCCTTGGGGTTGAAATGGGAAAATATCAGCAACATTTATTCAACATTTACCATGTACCAGGGCAGCAGGCCCCATTGGATCTCTGCCCACGGGGGCACTCAGCACTCGCTGTTCCAGAACGTGCTAAGAACTGCAACTGCACCCCCCAACCAAGGGCAGCCCTTGGCCAAACATGATGGGAGTAAGAAGGGCAGCGGATAAATTCCCTTGCACCCCTACCTTTTGGTGAGAGCACGGTCCTCCTCTTTCCCAGGGTTCCCCTGGGGGCTTGTGCCCCAGGTGCTCACAGCTGTACCTGACACACAGCACACCCAGTGTTGGCTGCCTTCCCTTCCTGTCTCACCCACACCCACTCCCTTGAATCACTTCCTAGGATCACCTCCAAATAAACCACCTCTGTTTAGTTCTCTGCTTCCGGGGGAAGTCAACATAAAGCAATAAGGAGCGGCGTATGTAGGCTTTCTGGGTATCGCCCATCTCTTCTCACAATCAGGCCGCAAATTCTACCGTAACCTATGTTTTCGTGGCACCTGCTGCTACTGTGCGCCAGACACTGACCGTGGTACGTGCGCCGATGGAGGTGACACAGCTTCTGTGCCCCAGAGACCGAGTCTTGCCCTCCATCCAGAGAAGGGCCTCGGGCTGAAGCGGGGACAGCTGTTCCTGGCACACAGTGAGGTTATACGATCCATACCATTTCATGACCTGATCGGGAGAATTTCCCCATGTTCTTAAAACTTCAAAAACTCGCTTTTAAAGGTAAGCCTATTTAATTAGCTAATATGTACAGGCAGTGATCCATGTCCCAGGACTTGAGATCAGTGTGTGACAGATGCTAACTCATCTAATCCTTACAGGGACCCATAGTGAAGTCCTATCATGACCCCCTTTACAGAAGAGGAAACGGGGGCACGGACACAGGTTGATATCCAGGTCGTCGGACTCCAGAGTGTGGGGTGGGACACGGTGTTCGTAAGCCTCTCTTAGTTTTGGACATTTCTTTCTACTGTCTAGTTGTTGGAAACAGTGCACAGCCAACAACCTTGCTAATTACTTCCTGAGGGTGGATTCCCAGAGAGGGAATTATGGGGTCGAAGGGCAGGACCGTCTTTAAGACTCTTCATTCCCATTGCCCACTGCTGGCCTTGGTCGGGAATCTCTCCCCTTCTTTCCCACACTGTGTTGAGCCAAGCATTGCTGGGAAGCGTCCAGCCTTGGTCTCTCTCTGCTGGCCCCCCACCTGCCTGAGTCCACGCCTCACCTCTAGCCCAGGATCCCAGGTCCCGCAGAGGAGGTCTGAGGCTCCCAGGGAGGCAGCCTTCTCCCAAAACAGTGGGGAAGTGGGTCTTAATGGAGGGACTGTGGTTGCTCCTGGCACACAGTTGGGGCTTGGTTATGATTTATGAATGAATGAATGAATGAATGAATGAATGAATGAACGAACGAACGAACGAACGAACGAACGAACAAACGAACAGGAGCCCGGACCTGCCTGGATCCACTTCTAGTTTCAGAGCAGCTCCTTGTGAAACAGGCTTTCCACTCTCGAGTCTCCAAGGGCAGGCCCCATGCCAAGAAGGGAGCGCCTTGCTGCTGGGGCAGGAAGCCGGGGGTCATGCAGACCTGAACCCCTCAGACTGCGGCCAAAGCCCGGTGGCTCTCCCTGGGGCCAGCCCCTCTTGTGTACCTTCCCCGACAAGTGCTTTCCTGCTGAGACAGGTGCTCCAGCCAAGAACCTTTGCTGAAGCCATGCCTCAGAGCTCAGTTTTGGAACAAAAATACTTACTGTGTTGGTTATCGATTGCTGCATTACAAATTACCCCAAAGCTTGGCAGCTGGAAACAGCAAACATTTATTATTTCACAGTTTATGAGGGTCAGGACTTCAGGAGCAGCTTAGCTGGGTGGGTCTTACTCAGGGTCTTTCAGGAGGTGGTAGTTAAGATGTCGGCCAGGGCTGTGTCATCTAAAGGCTTGACTAGGTGTGGGGACAGAGTCCCAGACAGCAGTTTCCAGGCTCTCAGCCTCACATGGAAAGGTGCTGGTTCGGTCATTAGATGGCCATCAGCTGTAATCAGATAGCCATCCACTGTGGCTGGGTGGCCATCAGCTGTTACCAGTTAGCCATTAGCCACTAATATAACTGCCGTGGCTATGCTAGGGGGTGGGTTGGTTGGCAGAGAAGCAGACGGCGGATTGCACATCGTGTGGCTCCTGCTTCCTGTGTCTCCAACCCAGCCACCAGCGAGAATATAGTGGTATGACTCCCCTATCTATGGCTCCGTGGGTGTTCCTTTTTGGCCTCACCGTGTCCTGCGTTCTTATGTGGGGAGTGGGACCAGAGACCCTGCATGACAACAGGCCTGGAGGATCCACACCCAAGATGGTGCATTCACATGGCCGCTTGCTGGGAGGCCCTAGCTCCTCGCCCATGGCTCAGGAAACCCTCACAGAAACGCTTGTCCCTGGATAGGGCTGCGTGTCCCACACTGACAGTGTGGATGGTGCCGTGGGCCCCAGTGATGCTGCAGCCCCTTTGCTGCTATTTTCATGCTGAGGAACACATGCCAACACGAGGGAATAACAGGACTGTGTTGGGTGACGTTGGAAGGACTTAGGGTCAAGTATTGGGAGGATGGAGGGGAGGAAGCCTCCCTTTGGGTTTCTACTTCCATGTCACTTTGAGGCTGGGCTTGAATCCTGGCTCCTGACTGGGTGGCCTTGGAGAAGTCACTCAACCTCTCTGAGCTCCAGGATGTTGAGCCTATTTCCAAGGAATGTCTTAAAGATTTTATGGATAACAAGCACATAAGGTGTCCCCACTGAGCCCAAACTAGGAACCAGAGTGGATTTGTTTGCAGCCTGACAGAACTGGTACACCTGGGATACCCAGCTGCCTACGCAACTAATGTAAGAGGACTTTTTGCTTTAGGAGTTCAGGAAGAGAAATGAGGCAGGGTCGCCTAGAACAGTTGTCCAGGTTGTGACCTGCACAAGGGCACCTAGCACAAGGGCACTGCAAAAGTGGCGGTGGCTGAAAGAGGCACCTTTTTCTAATTCACTCGAAGGTACCAGATGGGATGGTGGGGCCCCAGAGACATGAGTACGTGGCTAGAAAACAAGGACTGGGGAGGGCTCACCAGTATGGGCTCACCCAGAACAGTCAAGCCAGCAGCAATTCCCAGGAAAAGACTGTGTGTGTCTGAGGGGTGGGGGGGTGGTTGAGTTCAGCTCAGCAAGAGGAAGGGGCCTTCTCCCTGTGTCAGACCTGAGAAGCCGTGGTGAGTCCAGCATCCACAGGGATGTGGCTACCAGGGCCGGGTCCCCTTGGCAGCCACTGCATCCTGGGGCCTGAGGGAAGGACCATGGCCAGGAGCCTGCTCAGAGGGCTTGTGGGTAGGACCTGCAGGCGCAGAACTTGAGCCACCTGCTCCTGGGGACTTGGGAGCCTGCCCTGAAGCCTTCAGAAGCAACCACAGAACTCTGAATAAGGGCTGGGGCCTGCCATGCACCATGTCAACATCTAGAAGCACCTGGTTCGTCCCAGGAGCCCCTACATAGCTGCTAGCCTCGTGCTCTTCCTCCTCATCACAATCATCATCCCCACCATCATCATCATGACCGTCAGATCATCATCACCACCACCACCACCATCACCACCATCACCACTACCACCACCACCACCACCACCAACACCATCATCACCACCACCATCACCACCACCACCACCACCACCATCACCATCACCATCATCATCACCATCATCACCACCATCACCATCACCACCAACACCATCACCACCATCATCACCACCACCACCATCATCACATCACCACCACCATCACCATCCTCACCATCACCATCACCATCCTCACCACATCACCATCATCACCATCACTATCACTACCATCACCATCACTATCACCACCACCACCATCACCATCCTCACCATCACCATCACCATCCTCATCACCATCACCATCACCACTATCACCACCACCACCATCACCATCCTCACCATCACCATCACCATCCTCATCACCATCACCATCACCATCACCATCACTACCATCACCATCACTATCACCATCACCATCACCATCACCATCACCATCACCACTATCACCATCACTATCATCATCATCACCATCACCATCACCACCATCACCATCCTCACCATCACCATCACCACTATCACTATCACCACCATCATCATCACCATCACCATCACCACCATCACCATCCTCACCATCACCATCACCATCACCAGCACCATCATCATCACCATCATCATCACCATCACTACCACATTTTAGAGATAAAAGCAGCTCCTAGAACTGTACCCCAAAGCAGGCTCCATTCATCCACATCAGACCCTGCACTGTCAGGAAGGATGGTGGGCATAAACCCGGGCATACCATCACTGGGCCCCCAGCTTTTGGCTCTCCCCTTGGGGACCTGCCATGCTCCATTGGACTGAGCTTGGGGGTGTTGGGAGCCCCCAAGGAGCACCCCTTTAACACAAGCTCACACTGGCAGCACTGCCAACTTGTCATGGCTGACCTTGTGAGTTACGTATTATAAATCCCCTGTCCTGGGGCAGGGGAAGGACAGCCCTGCCTTAAGTCCCTGCTCTGTGCCTGGCCGTGAAGGAGGCAGACTGTCTCTTCTGTCCAGGGCACCCAGGTAATGGGAGAGAGCAAGGAGTGTGGGGGCCGGAGGGTCAGCTCAGAGCTGTGCAGGAGGAGCTAGGGGCTTCTAGCTCCTGGCACCAGCTTTGTTCTGCCTGGAGCCCCATGGCTGAGTCCTCTGCTCAGAGCAGACAGCTGTGCTAATCCTGTCCCAGGTTGGTGGCTGCCCCCAGCCAGGAGGGGGACGTGAGCCACCTAGAAAGCTGGTTTGGAGTCCCTGTTAGTTGTGGATAGCACCATGGTGCCACCAGGAGATTATCCACACCCAGCCAGTCCCCGGTGGCTGGCCTCAGCTCCCCAAAAGAAGGCAGCTAGCTATTAAGGAGATTCATGGAAGGGGCAAGATGGCAAGAAGGCTAATTACACCGTCCTGATTGTAATTGTCTGAAGGTGCTGGCCTTCCTCGCGAGTGCCAACCACAGCCTGCCTCTGTGTCTCGGCAGGGCTTCTCCCTGCTGGGACCGTGCTGGGTAATGTTCTTTTGACATAACTCTATTTAAATTCACATTTCCATCATCCCCCAGAGGAGCCGGCGAGAGAGCTGAGCTGCGTGGTATAAGCCGGGAAAGGATTAGCTGGGGTGGGTGTTATTTTTTATTTTCCCTCAGTGATGGAGATGGAGCGGGGGGAGGGGCCTGTTCTAGAATCCCGCAATATCAGAGTCCATTAGAAGCCCTCCAGCTTAAACCCCTCCATGTCCAGATGGGAAACTGAGACCCACAGTGCCCTCAGCAGCGTCCCCCTCCCAATTCCTTCTCTGACTAGACCCTGGGGCAGGTATTAAGGAAAGGCCTGGAGCCCGGTCTGTGCCCCTTTGCTAGTTGGCAGGTGGCACAACTTAGCGTCAAGCCAACATTCAGGCCGTGAAGTCCCTCCGAGGCCCAGCCCCTCCCCTGAGGCTCTGCTGAGCCTGGGGGAGGGGAGGCAGCCGCCCTGCATGGGTCACCTTTCTCCAGAGCGGGGCCTCATTTCCTCTGCAGAAGGCCTCAGGGGGCCAGCAAAGGCCATGGCCTCTCAGGAGCAGAGGAGGGGGCAGGTGACAGGGCCATCAGGCGTGGGCCCAGGCGCAGGGCCAGGTCCAATGTCCAGGAATGTGGCTCTCGGGGGAGGCTGAAGCCAGATGAGAGCTCAATGGCCGGAGATGGAGCACTGTGAGGAGAGAGGGCAGAGGGGCGGGGGGCGGGGCTGCAGGCTTAGGCTGGCTGGCTGAGACCCCCAGGGAGGCACAGGCCCTCCTGTCATCGTGATGCCAGGCCTGGAGGGTGGGGAGGCTTAGGGCAGGAGACAGGCAGCAGGGGAGCGGAAGTTAGCTGTGTTTGGGATGAAACTCCTAGCCTTATGAATGCCAGAAATGTTCAAAGAAGCATCTGGTTTTGTTTTTTTCAACTTCCCCCATTATCAACAGCTTGGGTGCTGTGGAGGGGGCTGCAGCCCAGTCTGGATGTCCCCTCTGCCAAGAGGCTTTGCCACCATGGTGACAGCAGTGTGTGTGTGTGTGTGAGAGAGAGACAGAGAGAGAGAGAGCGCCCCCGTCCTCAGCCAGGCAAAGCCCAGTGGTGCCAGGTCCCTGTGGGTCCCCCAGGCTCAGCCTGGATGATACGAGCCTCAGGAAGGGTCCTCATCTGAGACTGGTAGGAGGGGGGCTTTGGCTTGTCTCCACCTGGACTCCAACCCAATGGGATGTACTGGGCCCTCTCCTCCAGGCCGAGGGACAGTCCATCCTGAGCAGGGAGTGGCAGGGGTGGCCTCCTGCATGGATCAATACTGTTTAAGGTTCTGGGCTGCCACAACTCACGTCCACCATGGGCCCTCTCCTATATTCCCATGGACTGACATTTTCTTATGGCAGGGCCTGTGCCGAGTCCTGATGAGGCACAGAGAGGTTGAGACGCTTGCCTATGGCGCACAGCCAGGAAGTGCCCACAGCCAGGAAGTGCCCACATCACTATCTTGTGCTGCTCCCCATTTGGGTGACAACCATGACCAGTCGGACGGCCTCAAGGAGGGTGAGAGTCAGGCACTCTGAGTTCTTGGCCAGCCACCTCAACGATGTTCCGTGACCTCTGTCAAGTCACGTTCCCCTCTCTGGCCTGTTTCCCCATCTGCGAATCAGATCTACCTCTCAGGCTCATTTCAGAGCTTACAGGAGGCAACGGCTGTGAAGTCACTTTGCAAAGGGCTTACACAGACTCAGATGAGCAGGCAGGTGTGAGAGGTGGCCCAGGGAAGGTAGATTAGGAAGGAAGGGGACATGGGGTACGCCAGATTCCTCTGTGGCTGCCACGTGGTGTCCCCATAACAGGGGCCAGACATGAGGGGTTAACACAGTGTAGTGAAGGTAGGCAGGTGTGGGTTCCTGTCATGGCCTTGCCACTTACTAACTGACTTTGGGCAAGTGGCTTTGCCTCTCTGAGTGTCAGTTTCTTCATCTGTAATTGGGATGATAATAACACAAGAAGGCAAACTTCCTTGGTGGCCATGAAAATGCAATGAAATAACGTATATCAACTTCTCAGCACAGGGCTTGGCACATAGCAGGACTCAATAAACATTGGCTACTATTGTTATTATCACCACCACCACCACCACCACCACTATCACCACCATCACCACGACCACGACCACCACCACCACCACCACCACCACCATCACCTGAGACCACCATCACCACCACCATCACCACCATCACCACTACCACACTCCTCACTGATTTTGCACAAAAGTCCTCATTTCCCCTCCGGTACCCTGACCCCACTTTCCCCATAGACCGTCAGCTAAACCCTGAGGGCCTGGACTGGATCTGAGTGAGCCTTGAATGTTAGAACTCCCCACCCAGCTCGGTGTTAAGTCTTTGATTACGAGGCTCCAAAGCCATCCTGGTTCAGACCCACCCCAGGGGGCCTGATTACGAAGCAGGTACTTACTTTCGGGCCAGATTTGCTGCTAGTGCTCTTCCCCCACCTGTCACTCTGGCCCCATAAATGATCAGCATCAGAGCTGAGAGACCTCGCAAAGTAGCTGGATGGAAATGACAGCTGACATTGCCACCTTCCCTGAGCAAGAACCCAGGGATGTGACACTCCCTCCAGCCAGCCCCCAAGGATGACTACGGGGCCCTGGGCAGGTGTTTGGGGTGGGACCCAGGAGACATAGAAAGGGGGTGAGCTTGGGGCTCTGATGAATATGGTTAGGCCAGGAATCCAGGGATCCTGCCCCGGATCCTGCTCTCCTCACTCCTTGAGGCTCCCAAAGGAGATTGGTTCCAGAGACCGTGATGGTGAATGGGAGGTGAAGTGGAAGTGGACTGTGCATCCAATTCCAGAAGATTCCGGGAGAGTTCTGACTAGCCCTGAGCAACAGAGGTCTAAGCTGCCCAGACCAAAGTGGACTGAGAGGCTGCTCGTCTGACACCCAGGTGCCCACCCCGAGTCTCTGGCAGGAAAGGCAGAGTCAGTTATCACCTCACATCCCAAGAGAAAGGGTGTGAGGACCAGGGCCACGTGGGGTTCCTACCACCCAGACTGGCCTTTTTGGGAATAGGGGGACCCTAGGACCCCAAGAAGAAAGAGAGGAGAGAGCTGTGGTCGTGTGCTCTGACATCAACACATAGTGACCCTGCCTCAAACAGGTGGTCCCTCCCCGACAGGCTTCCCTGCACCCTTGCTGGGGAGGGTGGAGCTGAGGGTCCTTGAACTCCTGTCCCCAGAAGCCAGCGCTGGGATCTTAGCCTGGAACTGTCCTTGAGTTCACATGACTGGCTGGAAGGAACGGGCCAGGGCGGAAAGAGCAGGCGGCCTCAGGCTAGGATGGGCTCCGCTGCCCACGTGGCTGGGCCCCTGGATCTGCCCGTCCCCCAGACACAGAACGAGAATCTCCAACTCCTAGAATCTTACAGCCACTGAGTCTTAAGACCAGTTCAGAATCTTAGAATCATGAAATCATGGGCCTTTTAGGATATTTGGAAAAAAATTTTCTTTCCAAAAAAGAGAGATAACAAATGGCAAAGGAATTTAGAAATGCTGCCCAAGTGTAAGGATGGCTGGTTCCTTTGTGCCATCTTGGAGGGTGGGTGTGGGGTGTCTGATAGGCGATGGGAACGTGAAGTGGGCTGGAGACTTTAAGAGGCTGCCAGGACACCTGCTTCTCCCTGAGCAAGAACCCAGGGATGTGACACACCCTCCAGATGTCCCCAAGACCCCCTCCTTTTCTCCTGCTGACTCTGGTCCCTGCTGCAGGGTCCCCACTAGCCTGGGACCAGGAAGAGCACCCGCCCCCAACTACACTTTCGCCATCTGTCAAACGAGGTCTCTGGATTCGGTTTTAGCTGCAATGCTCTGTTTAAATGCAATCATGCACAGAACTGCACAGTCGAACATCTGAGCTGTTCTGGGTTGGTGGGGTTGGGGCTGAAGGGCCCAGGGGCCCCTGCTGGCCTCCCAGTGTCCTCCCTCAGCCCCTCCTGCCTTCAGGCCCCCAAAGTGGCTCCCCGGAACCTGAGATTGTGAGCACATCGTTAGGCCTGGCTGGAATAGATGCTCTGTAGGCACAACACCCAAACTTCCGCACGGAGTGGAGTCTAAGATGATGAGTTGAGCTCCTCAGATTCCAAGTGGGCCTGGGCTCCCCGCCAGCCTGGCCAGCGACTCTGCTTGCGTCTGTGAATAGCTGAGCGGGGGCCCGGATGTCGGCTGGGGAGGTGACTGGAGGAAGTGGGGGCTGGCATGTCTGCTCCAAGGAAGGGGCCCCTCTGTGGTGGACCTTGGGACACTTGGGGCTGTGCAGTGCTGCTTTGGGGCGTAGGAGACAGGAGCTGGGCTGAAAGCTAGTGCTCAATAAATAGAGGTTGGGTACGTGGCACAGAGTGGGGGTGCCATCCTACGTCTCCGCCTCAACCCCAGTTCAGGGTGGTGTGTCCCCTGAACACCCGTCCCAGAGGGTCAGCCAGCCTTGTCTCTGTGTGTGGGAGGTCACCCAAGAGCTGTCAGTGACCTCTGTGATGTGTAGCCGAGGGAGAGGGCCACCAGGCGAGGCCGGACTCCATCAGGAACGGTCCCCTGAGGAAGCAGCAAGGACCTGTGAAAAGGTGGCACAGGTGGGGGAGGGAGCCAGGGCCCTGTGATGGGGGCAGGGTGAAGGCGACGTGCAGCCGTGGGGGAGGGGACGGGAGGGGAGGACAGAGTCGTCAGGACTTCTGGAAGGAGAGACAGTACTGGAATCAGGTGAAGGAGAGGGGGAGATCCAGGGTGAACCCCCTCCGCTGGTGTCTGGTCCAGGCATTTTGATGGCGGGGTGCTATTCACCTCAGTAGTGACACCCAGGAGAGGACCAGGCTTGGGGGCAGATCTGAAGCTCCCGTACCGGCCACAATGAGCTGGGCGAGCCCTAGAAACACACCAAGGGGGGCCTCAAGGAGGCAGTTAGAGGCCCAGGTGTGGGTGTCAGGTATAGGTCGTGCTTCATGTCTGAGACCCCGGTGACAACAGGCAGGGCTCGGACAGTCTCAAGAACTCAGCTTGAGGGTTCCAGGTTGCTGTCCTGGGCCTGCAGTGTGGCAAAGGAGCTTCCTCTGCCGGTGGCCCAAGCAGGGCATCAGTGAGGACAGGTGTGCCCCTGCGAGAAGCTGCTGGGGGCCCCCCAGACACATCCAGGTGTCTCTGAGAGTCAGCTGTGACCCCAAAGTCGTGTTGTTGGCAGGGGAGCAGCAAAATGAGTTCTGTGACTCATGAAACTTCGGCAGAACTGCCGGCGTGCAGGCTGGGGCCCTCCAGATTCAGGAGTCTGTGGCCTCCCATGTCTGTCCCACAGTGCGGGGGTGGGGTCAGGGGGGCTTCTTGGAGTAGATCCAGGCAGCCTGAGTTGTGTCTGCTCACGTGGCTTCTCACACATCCTCATAATGTTAATGATGAAAGGGCGGCTCCTTTGGAGACCACAGGCCACGCTAGGCTCTGGCACGAGCCTGCAATGCCAAGTCATCCCTGGGATGCCACCTCAGGCAGACAGGGAAGGCCGGCTGCAGTGGGCAGGGTGGCTTTCGGTGGCAGGCTGCCCCTGCCCCAGGGGGCCGTCTGGGACATCTTTAAGGATTCTTTGTTAAGTCTCATTAAATATGCATCACTCCGTTAAACTTTAATGTCTCACTTTGAGGTGTCACATTTTTCACCTCCTCCTGGGACAAGGGAGGGCCGAGCCGCCAAGAGATGATGTCTGGCACTAGGGACCCAGGCTGGGACAGTGGGGAGCCTGGCTTTTGTCCCTGGGCCAGTGCCTGGGCCCTGACAAGGCACCACTTGGGGATAGCGCCCCAAACATCACGCACTCCCTGTTCCCAGGCTGGAGGCTCCACCATTAGAGTCACTTCACTGGGCTAAACGCTTCCTGGAAAGGGACCAACAGTGAATGTCTTAGGCTTTGCATGTTTGTTTTTGATTTCTTTTCACAACCTTTTAAAAATGTGAACACCGTTCTTAGCTCATAGGCTGAACAAAAGCAGGCTGGAGCTGGGTTTGGCCTGAGGGCCATAGTTTGCAACCCCTGGGCTACAATATTGGCCTGGAGAGGGAGTAGTAAAGAGCTTTGGAATCAGGCAGACCTGGGCCAGGAGAGGTGACCTTTAAAATAGTCACCCACCTGTGTGCCTTTGTTCCCCCAATCAGAACAGGTGCCAGCTGTAAACAGTGCAGGAGGAGACTGATGACCCTGCCTAGCTTTCCTACCTCTGCTGCCACCTCCTCATCCCCTGGAGAACCCCACCTCTCTGGGCATCTGTTCTCTCTCTAAAGTGGATACACAAACATTCTCAAAAGACTGTCCGGAGAATGAAATAAGACAAGGTGGGGAAACACTGACCAGAGCAAGCCAGTGTATACCACAGGTTGCCTATCAGAATCACCCCAGGTCCTGAAAAACCACGGCGGGCAAAAACCACAGTTTGTCTGCTTTCACCACTTGTGCCCAACCTAGTGTTGGAAGTCCTAGCCGGAGAAGCTAGGCAAGAAAAAGAATTAGGAGGCATCCAAATTGGAAAGGAAGAAGTAAAAGGATCTCTGTTCGCAGGTGACATGAAAACCCTAAAAATTCCACCAAAACAGTTAGAAATAATAAACAAATTCAGCAAATTAGTAGGATACAGGGGCAGCTGGATGGCTTAGCTGGTTAGAGCGCAAGCTCTCAACAACAAGGTTGCTGGATTAATTCCCACATGGGATGGTGGGCTGCGCCCCCTGAAACTAAGATTGAAAATGGCAACTGGACTTGGAGCTGAGCTGCACCCTCCACAACTAGATTGAAGGACAACTGGGAGCTGATGGGCCCTGGACAACCACACTGTTCCCCAGTATTCCCCAATAAAAATTAAAACAAACAAACAAACAAAAACTAGTAGGATACAAAATGAACAAAATCAGTTGTGTTTCTATACACTAATAATGAATAGTCTGAAAAAAAAAGTTAAGAAAACAATTCCATTTATAATAGCATAAAAAAATGAGTAAAATATTTAGGAATTGACCAAGGAGATCATGGACTTGCACACTGAAAACTACACAACATTGCTGAAAGGAATTAAAGATAAAGAAGTGGAAAGGCATCCCATGTTCATGGATGGGAAGACTGAATTACTATAGGTGACCACACGCTCCCCTACCTGAGGGCCTAAGGACCAAGGACAAGACCCTGTGGCTGAGGGTGACAGCGGGCCCAGCAGTCAGCAGCTTCACCCAAGCTTCCTAAAGAGGCTGACTCCCACAGCTCTTGTCCTGGCCCCTTCTGTCCCTCTCCCCATGGCCCCATTCTCTGGATGTCCCCCTGTGTCCCTGTCTCTCTCTATTTCTGTGTGTGTCTGTGTGTGGGGGTCCCTCCGTCTCTCTCTATTGTATTTCTCTCTGTCTGTGTTACATGTTTACCTGTGTGTCTGTCCCTCTCCTTCCCTCTTTCTCTGTGTCAGTGCCACTGAAAGCAACCTACAGATTCAATGCAGTGACTAGCATAGTCCCAACAACGTTTTTTTCAAAAATAGAAAAAAATCCGTCCTAAAATTCTTATGGAATCTCAAGGGACCTCCCAATAGCCAAAACAATCTTGGAAAAAAAGAACAAAGTGGAGGACTCACATTTTGTGATTTCAAACCTCACTACAAAGTTATCGTTGTCAAAACAGTGTGGTATAAGGGTAGGAACATAGACCAGTGGACTAGAATCGAGAGCCCAGAAATAAAGCCTCACATATATGATCGAATGATTTTGACAAAGGTGCCAAGACAATTAAATGAGGAAAGGACAGTCTTTTCAACAAATGGAGCTGAGAAAACTGGATATCCACATGCAAAAACATGAAGTTGAACTCTTACTTAACACCATAGACAAAAGTTAATTCAAAAAGTATCGAAGACCTAAAACTAGGACTCTTAGAAGAAAACCTAGGGCCAAACCGTCAGGACAATGGACTTGGCAGTGACTTCTTGGATATAACACTAAAGGCATAGGCAACAAAAGAAACAACAGACAAATTGGACTTCATGAAAATTATCAAAATTTGTGCATCCAAGACATTCTGTGTCCTGTGTGCTGGGATTGGTGTGGGAGGGGGCGAGGGAGGAGTGACCACACGCTCCCCTACCTGAGGGCCTAAGGACCAAGGACAAGACCCTGTGGCTGAGGGTGACAGCGGGCCCAGCAGTCAGCAGCTTCACCCAAGCTTCCTAAAGAGGCTGACTCCCACAGCTCTTGTCCTGGCCCCTTCTGTCCCTCTCCCCATGGCCCCATTCTCTGGATGTCCCCCTGTGTCCCTGTCTCTCTCTATTTCTGTGTGTGTCTGTGTGTGGGGGTCCCTCCGTCTCTCTCTATTGTATTTCTCTCTGTCTGTGTTACATGTTTACCTGTGTGTCTGTCCCTCTCCTTCCCTCTTTCTCTGTGTGTTTCTGCCTATATCTTTCTGTGCGTGAGTATCTCCTTCTACCCATCTTCTCCCCTTCAGTGAAATATCAATCAGTCTGGCTTATTAAGTCCCATTATTTCTCAGAACATTTGCCTTTGAAATTTCAGCAGATGGGCCGGTCCTCGGCCAGTGCCTCCGGCTGCCCAGGCCACTCAGCCTGCTGGGGGCTCATCCAGAGGGGGCTGCCAGGTCCACCGCCCACTCCCCATTTGTGCAGATGCCAGACCTGCCTTCCTGAGATCTCTACCAGCCCTGGCCGCTCCCAGGCTGTGGGCAGCCCTCACCTGCCAGTGAGAAGAAGGCAAAGCGGGTCTGCCCTCTGGCTGGGAAGCGTCCCTGTAGGAGGAAGTGTGTGCAGGTAGAGTTGGTGGTGCCGTGACCATGGCCCAGCCTCCTGTACAGTTCGCCCAGGTCTAAACCCCCAAGGTCTGAACAGTTGTGCCACGGGGAAAGGGATCAACCTAGTTCTGTAGGCACTCAGGGGGTAAACTGAGGCACCAGAGCATCAGGTCCATGGCGGTGAGCACGGAGCAGCATTGGGGTGACCTTTCTTCAAGAGCGCAACTGCCTACCGCTGTGTGAGTTCCCCCCTCCAGCAGTCTTCTAAACACACCCCCTCCTGATCCCGGCCCTCATGTCCAGCTGTTTAAATGACAGTCCCTCCATCAGACCTGGAGTCTGGGCGAGTGACTGGGCATTGCGGGGGGGCTTCAGTGCATCCCCGAAGCCTCCTGATAGCCCTTGGAGTTGGATACTATTTTATACCCATTTTACAGGAGAGAAGGGTGAAATTTCCATCATGTTGAGTGACTTGTCCGAAGTCACACAGCTCGCAGGAGGGACTGGAAGGGGGTCTCTCTGTGGGCACATGCTCAAGGGCTCCAGGCCTGACTCCCGGAAGGGGCCAGGGATTCGGCTCATGGACTTTGGAGAACCCAGGCCCTGAGCACAGAGCACCAGGTGCAGCAGGAAGGACAATTCACAGAGGTGCTGTCCTCTGAGGGACAGTGGCTCATTCATGGGGTGGGGGAGGGTCTTGGCCCGGGTGTGGACCTCAGGGGCAGCTTGGTTTGTGTCCTGGCTGGGACGGGCAGAGAAATTCCAATGTATCTTCATTGACTCATGGCCACTTGTGTTGTCAAGCAATGCAAAGCATTCATTCATTCATTCATTCATTCATTCATTCATTCATTCATTCAGTGACTATTTACTAAATGCCTCCTTTGTGCCAGGCACTAGGCTAGACTCCAAGGACACACAGTAACAAGACAAATGCCCCGCCTGCATGGAGCTATGTCCCTGTAGGGCAGGGGGACAGTGAACAAGCAAGTCTAGCGTGGCTCGATGCAGGAGAGCCAGGGGCCTGGGCAGAGACTTGAGCATCTGGGGAAGGGTGTACAGGAAGGTGGAGCTCACATACACACACGTATTCGCATGTACACACACATACACACGTGCACGCACTGTTCCTGGGCCCCGACTCTGGGCTCCGGAGCTCCTGGGCTCCCTCTACCCCCACACTTACTGCTTAGCCCTGCAGAGTCCTTGTAGACGTCTGAGATGAGGCCCGAAGGAGGCGTGGGACTGAGCTCACAGGGAGAAGTGTTCCAGGTGGTGGGAACAGCCTGTGCGAAGCCTGCAGTAGGAATTTGATATTTTGAGTGACTAAAAGCAGTTCTGTGGCTGGAGCAAGTGGCCTCAAATGGAGAAGATATACAGGTCGCAGGGGGGCGGGGGAGGCCAGTGCACACGGAGGCTCTGTCCCCAGGGCATTGGCGAGCTAGTGGTGGGCGGTGCGAGAAGACTCAGATTTGGAAAAAGGGTCTGTGTGGAGAACAGATCTGCAAGGAGCAGGAGGGGAAGGGGGCGCCCTTGGTAAGCTCAGGGTGGCCGCCCCAAGGGCCAGAGGTCGAGGCTGAGCAGACAGAGGTGAGAGGAGAGGTCTACGATATGGCTGGACTGGACGTGATGACAGGTTGGTCTTTTGAAAACATCGATTGTCCCTGGGGATAGAAGGGAGCTGGTGTGGGGTGGTGGCGGAGGGATTGGATTCGAGTCCCCGCTCTCCCGCTTCCAAGTGGTGTGATCTTGGGCAAGTGGCCTCGTGCCTGTGAAATGCCTGTTTGTTTCTGTGAAATGCCCGATCAGCGCGACAGGCTGGGAACAAGCCCAGGATCGCAGTGGCTTCAAAGCACAAGGATTGTTCCTCACTCGTCCATCTGACGTGGGCCCGGAAGCCAGGCTAACAGAAGCTCGACCACATGGAGGGTCCTGCACCCACTTTTAAATGCTCTGACCTAGAATTGGCCCACACCCCTCTCCATCATGTTCCACTGGACAGAGCAAGTCGCATGTCCACGTCTAAATTTGAGAGGGCTGGGAAGTGAGAGCCCAGACGTGGGTTCGATGGCTCCCACCTCCTAGAGCATCATGAGGATTGAGTGGGTGAGCCTCTGTGGGTGCAGTTGACTTGTGTGGAGCTGATGCTCCATACAGGGTGGAATGATTCTCCCAGGAGCGTGTCCTGGGCTCTCCTCCCCTCCCTGCGCCTCTGTTTCTCATCCCTCCGATGACCTAGATCAAAGGCTTGGTCTGGGTCAGCCTTTCCCAACCCCCAGTCTCCCCACAGATCCATGTGCCACTGTCAGATTTCCAGAATTGGTTTTCTTTAAATCAACTCATTGGTTTGTTTGTCTATTTGCTTGCTTGCTTTGCCATGCAAGGAGAGGGGCCCTAGTTCAGAAGTGACTCGTTGTTCCTCTGTGTACAGGGATTCTCTATCTTCTTCATGCTGCCCCCACTCGTCCCGCCAAGAGTCCCGTTGAGTTAATAATACATGAGACGTTGTGCTATATTTTCTATGGTGAGACCGTGTATTAGAGCATGAGACACATGTGACACAATAAAAGCCTGTGATACGTGCCTGCGTCACTTTGACATCTGGAAGATGCCTCTGGGTGTCCCAGCAGAGGGAGTGAGCTGAAGAAGGCGAATCTAGTTCTGTAGGCACTCAGGGGGTAAACTGAGGCACCAGAGCATCAGGTCCATGGCGGTGAGCACGGAGCAGCATTGGGGTGACCTTTCTTCAAGAGCGCAACTGCCTACCACTGTGTGAGTTCCCCCCTCCAGCAGTCTTCTAAACACACCCCCTCCTGGGGCCATGGTTGAGAGCCCCGGTGCCTGGCGTCCGCAGGGCTGCGCCTGAGTCCTGGCTCTGTCACTTGTCAGGTGTGTGACTTAAAGCAAGTGTGGCAGAGACTTTGGTGTCCTGGCCAGGTCCCCTTGAGTCCTCTTTACTGGTGCTATTGCCCCTCTGCCAGCTTCTTGGACTTTCCAGCCATTGGCAGGTGGATGGGTGCAAAAACCCAGCCCGGTCTTAGGATGGGACAAATGCTGAGGGTACAGTGTATGCTCCAGAGGTCCCCACGGGATCAGGCAGAGCCTGGGGACACCTTGTGGGTCCCTTGTGGCTCTCTATCCCTTGTCTGTCTTGCTTCCAGCCCTGCTTCCGCTTCTCCTGGAGCACTTCTATGACAAAGTCACATGCCGTGAAATCCTTGACTTGGGTCAGCTCCTGGACGACCACCTAACATAGCAAGTGACTGACTCTCTGAGCCTCACTTATCTCATCTGTAAAATGGACATAACATTCCCTATAGCATTCAGTTAGCATGAAGGACGTTAGCTTGGGGCCTAATGAAACTCTTCTGATTAATGTGGAATATATAGCAATCTTGTCAGTCATTATATTGAGGAATGAAGCGTTGCCCCAAGGTAGTGGGGGTGGGGGTGGGGGAGAATTCCTGGGTCTCCTGCACAGTGGTAAAGAGGAAGCCGCTTTAGAAAATGTCTGTAACTCCTTCGAGGCCCCACCCCACCCAGCCCTTCCCATCAGAGAAGTTCTGAGTCTTAGCTCTATGCTTATAACACAAACCCCCTCGACTCTTAGGTCATGAGTTGGTGCCTTGGAGGGTGGTCAGTTATGAGCCCAGTTTGGCCTCTGACGTGGTGGCTTCCTGGAGATGTGGCCTGGGCCACGTGGGGCTCTGGGTTAGAGAGTGTGGATGTTTTACTGTGAAGCCACTCCCATCATAGGGGAGCATGACAGTCTCCCTGCACCGTGGGCAGAGCTGGTGGGCTGTCAAAGGAAGACGCCACGGGCAGGGATAACCTAGAGCTCACTCTGGGCCACCGTCTGCCCGAGAAGATCCCAGTGGCTGGGCAGCCCACAGCAAGTCACGTCACCTCCCTGGGCTGGTGTGACCACGTCTGTAAAGAGGGACGCCTTGAATGAATAATGGATCAAGGCAGGAACGACCGTCGCCTGAGAGCAGGGCACGGTGAGCCTCTGTTCTCTAGCTCCTTCCAAGTCCGAGGGAGATGACTTTGCAACTTTGGAAACTGGTTATAAAAAGAAAAGGAGAAAGAGAAAAAGGAGGCTGGTGTGCCTCACGCCTTTCATAGTGTTTGGGTGACCATCTCAGTGAGGCTGGGGCAAAGCCACCGCACCGCATCCATGATAATGGTGACACCGGCCCATTTGGATGGGGCCACAAATTAGAGCTCAGGGCCTCGCAGCAACATGTCAGTCAACGCCTCAGGAGGTCTCTGTTACTTCCCGGCACCGACGAGGAAAAGGCCTCTCAGGCTGTAGCCCAGGGGACTCAAGCCGGCCAGGGCTGAGCTAACCACTGGGCCACTGTGCCCTCTTCTTAGGGGCCTCACCCCTCCTCTCTCAGAGCCTCACACCCACGCTGGGTCCTTCCAAGACTCTGCCCCAGGCCAGGAGGACGTCTGGGACCCAAGGACACCCCATGGGGTCCAGGCGTCAGGGAGCCCCTTGTCCGAGCCCAGGCCTGTCTTCCCCATCTGCCGGCCACTTCTCAAACCTGCAGTTGAGCTTTCCTGCAGAAAAGCATCCTCAGAGCTGCCTTCGGTTCTTAGAAGGAGGGGCTGTCTGCCTCTCCCGTCCCCTCCCCTCCCCTCCTCACCGCACCTTTCACCCTAGGGAAAAAATCCTAGTAAGAATGACTAACATCAACTCAGCCCAAGTTACCAAGACAACCTTTCCTGCCCACCGCTGGCTGGCGGAAAGAAAGGAGATGCGGGAGGGGAGACACCACCCACTCTCAGCGGCCTCACAGCCCCCTCCTTCCACTGGGTCCTGCCAGGAGAGGCCCAAGCTGTGGCCAGGGGACCGGCGGGCACCCCTGCGTGGGGCTGTCAGGTTTCGGGCTGCGGCTTTCAACTGAGAGATGCTGCCTTCACAGCAGATTTGATTCTCTCAGCTTCCCAGTGGTGAGATGATTGAGGGGGGAGTGACAACACGATGGAACGGAATCCTCTCCACTGTGGAAAAAGCTCAGTCACAGCTGCCTCCTCCTGCTGCTTTATCAGGACCAGTTCCAAATTTGGAGCCCAAGGGCCCTGTGGGAAGGACAGCACAGGGTCCAAGATGAGGGAGCTAAGGAGTCAGACCGGTCTGGTTCCACTGTTTCTAAGCTGTGTGACTTTGGGCAAGTTGCTTAACCTCTCTGAGTCCCAGTACTGACTGGGTACTAGCTACTGACTTCATGGGGTTATTGAGACAATCAAATAAGAGAGTGTAAACACTTTGTGGACAGCTCCTTCCGTGAGCCTGGCACCTAGAGAGTGCCCAGTAAATGCAAGGTGCTGGCATGAGTGCCAGGTGTATGTCTGCCCCAGCCCCAGCCTCCTGTGGGTGGAGCTGAGAAGGGAACTGCCACAGGGAAGGGGACTGACATTCGGACAGAGGCCGCTGGGCGCCAGGCCTGCTCAGTGCTTGCAGCCATGCTGCCCAGGACGGAGCATGAAGACCCTGTTTGCTGTTGTTTCAACAGGTGAGGCTCAGTGAGCAACTGCCCAACGGCACTCAGCAGGGAGGGCAAGGTGGTGGGATCCTCTTCCAGGCCCGTGGGGTTCGAAGCCCAAGGTTTTCCCACTGGCCTTCGAGCTGCCCCACAGCCGGTGCAGGGCCTGGCCCTGGCAAACGTGGGAGACTGGAGCGTCGGTGTCACCCTGAGGCCCTCTGCCAGGCCATGGTCCTCTCGGCCACCCCACCCCGAGACCCTCCCTGGAAGTGGCCATGCTTCTACCCCCTTGTCCTTGTGGCGACCTCAGAACTGGGACACACAGACTCCAATCACCTGTCATTAAGTACCCTCCATGGTGGCAGCCCTAACTGAGAAGAGGCAAATGAAGAGTTCAGGACAGAATGACTCAGTAAACCGATTAGCTGAATACAATCAACTGGGGGTGTGGGAGGGGGGCGGGGGCCAGGGGCAGAGGGAGCCTGGTGGAGTCAGGCTAGTGGAACAGAGGGGAGAATTAGGGGCTGCCCGGAGACCCCTGGGAGGCCAGTGCTGTGGGGCTGTGGCCCCATGCGGTGGTGGGCGGGAGTGTGGGCACCTCGGTTGGGCCTCGCTAGTCCTTGGACATTCAGCCAGCTGAGAAGGTAATCCCCAAATCTCTGGGCCTGGCGAAATCATTTCTGTGCTGGGTTAGCGTCTTTCAGCCCCAAGAAGGCTTAGAATTAAGAATAGACACGTTTAAAAGAATCAAAACAATAATATTAATATCTCTGTCTTCAGTGTGTGCAGGTTGGGTAGTTTCGGTATTTGTAAAGTTCAGAGAATTTGGCTGATTAAAGGAGTAGTCCAGCTTTGTGACTTGAATCTAATATATGAAATTGAGTGCTTGATTTAGACTTGTAAGTTGCACTTTTAGGAAGTTCGTAAACAGTGCTGGAAGTCACCGCGTTCATCAATTCGGTGTGGTAGGTGTACAAATGGTGTGCTCGAATCTACAGAGAGGCCTGTTTCTCAGGCAGACTTAAAAAGAAAACTGAATATATTGAATTTATTTACGCAGTTTAAAATGTTTAAAGGAGCTTGATTAACTAGTTATGGAAATGGGACCAAACAGTAATAAAACGGCCCCTAAAGGGGATTGTTCAGCTGTGCTAAATTTGTAAACATATACATAGAAACAGGATAGTAAGCTATGTAAAGTGAACTTAAAAGCTTCAGAAAGAATGGCATTTTTGAATGTATAACATTCGTGACGCCAGTGTTAATATTTAAAATCAAAGTCATCGTCTGAGTAATCTTTTCTGGGCACAAAAGCCCCCCCGCAGGGAACATGGATTCACTCACAAGGGTACAGTCCTCTCCCCATTCAAAACTTATCCTCCCCCGTACCCTACCTGCCATGTCCCTTCCCAAGAGGTGAGCTCTGGAGGTGACACTGGCTGTAGTTACAGGTTTGTGGTTAATGGGCTAATGTCTGGCTTCAGTGGGAAACATTTGGATCTTTGATCCAGGCCTTGATCTTGGATCAAGGTCTCTGATTGCAGGGGGATGCTCTGAGGCCTTTAATTGGCGTCGGTGTCACCATTGGGGGACACCTAATGTGTCACCTAACTCCAGCTACATTCAGAAAGTGTTCAAGGTAACCGAAAGAGCTGTGCTATGGTTACACACCAGGGATGTAGATATTAACATGTGTAATCTGGTAACGATCCATTTCACAGATGAGAAAACTGAGACGGAGAGCTGGTAAATGGCAGAGCTGGGACTTGGCCCTGAAGAGTTTGACTGCGGAACCTCCTTTCTCCTTCAGCATCTCGCTGGATCCTCCACCACCTCTGAGAAGTAGACATTATTGTCCCATTGTGCAGATGAGTCAGTTGAGGCTCAGGACATCTAGAACTTCTCCCAAGGCCACATGGCCAGCATGGGACATACTCAGCAGCTTCTGGCCCTTCTGACATCTGTACAGTCAAATCCAGTAGGGGAGATGGACGTTGAATGGACAGTAATTGGGGGGCTTTGTAATTATAGTCATGGCCAATGTTTTGCAGGCGAAGGGCGGGGGCTCAGAGTGCACCCAGCAGGGAGACCTGGGCAGGCTGGGTGTGTGCGGGGCCTGAGGTGGGCAGCACGGGGAGGTATCTCTTGACTTTGAACTTTCTCCAAAGAACAACTGGAGGTGACTGAGAGTTTTGAGCACAGAAGAGTTGTCCGGTTAGACTGGTGTTTGTAACCGTCCATCACGGGAGGGCAGCAGAATGAGACAGGGAGGCCAGAGAGGGGCTGCCCATGTGTCCAGGCAAAGGGACTAGGGGCTGGGCCAGCCTGGTGGCCAGCAGGTTGGTGCTTGGAGAGCAGTTTCGGAGGCAGCCTGGACAGGGTTTAGCAAAGGTGGGGTGGCGGAGGGACCGGGCATCAAGGAGGACCTCCAGGGCCAGGCTGGACACCTCTCTGCGGGGATCCCCTGGCCTGCCAACCCCAGGGCTCCAACCCCAGGGCCTTCCACTGGCTCTGACTGAGGCTGCTCAAGGGACAGAGAAGTGTGGCCTCACCGGCTGACTATGGCAAACCAGCCTGTCGGGCCCCCCAGCCTGGCCAGAGGTGCCCTCACAGCGACCTGAACCACTTAACTCCCCCCAAAGGAGTCCGGGTAATTCGGTCTCTGTGTTTACTCCCGCGGGTGAGTGCTTCTGAATCTTTCATCTTGACTGCTGACTGTATCAAAATTCCCGTGGTAATTGGATCAGGTGCAGTATTTTCCATGAGGATATTAAATCAGGCCTTCTGCCCGCGTCCAGAACGATCCGTTTCAGAATATAAAGACGCAGGAGATGGCATTACCCAAGGTATTTTTCCTCCTTTAAACTATCTCCCCTCCTCTTAATCATGGCAGCTCTTTATTTGTTGCCAAATAAATTGGGTCGTCCTCCCCTCCCCCAGTATTAGCCAAAGGAGAGGAAAGATTGTTGCAGGTTGAAGAGGGAGAGCAGGGGCATGAGGGAGACCGGCAGGGGTGTGACAGCAGAGATTTGCCCAGCACTGTCCCACCTCTAGGCACCTGTGGGCTCAGGCACAGGACCAGCAGTGGGGAGGAGGAGGCGGCCAGCTGCTTCCCTTTCCCCGGTCTCTCCATCAGCCCCGGGGAGGGCCACATGGAGAGTGTATGCTAGGCACTCAGCTAAGATGGGAGCCCCCCTCAGCCAACCTTCAAGGTGGGACATTTTGGCGGTCTGTAAAACTGTAGGAGAGAAGCTCAAGGACACAGCCAGGCTCAGGATTGGGAGCTGGAAAGAAGCTCAGAAACATTTCGTTGTTTTTTTTTAAAAAAAAAAAAAAAGGGAGGGGGCGAGTATTAAGGTCACATCAGAGGTCGATGAGGCCATGTCGGAACGGCTGCCGTTGGAACAAGACAGGAATGGTGGCGCACAGTGCGAATACATTAAATGCCATGAAGAGTATGCTTTAAAATGGTTACGTTTATGTGAATTCGCCTCCATTTTAAAAAGCGGCTCTGTCACAATGCCGTGTGACCCGCCACTGACTCACTTTGATTGTTCAACCAATACAGGCACTGTTCTGGGGCCTAAAGAGTGACGGAACAAAACACAGGTCTTGCCTTGGGAGTGCTGGCATCGGGGGTGGGGGGACAGATGACCATGTGGTGAAAGTGCTGGGGAGAAACATGAAGCAGGGAAAGAGGTGAGCAGTGGGGTTGGAGCAGGTGGCCCTGAAAAGGTGACATCTGAGCAGTGACTGGAGGAGGGGAGGACACCCAGGGGGCAGAGAGCTGGGGGGAGAGCCGTGGGGGGGAGGCCCGGCACCCAGGGGGGGCAGAGAGCTAGGGGAGAGCAGTGGGAGGAGGCCCGATGACAGCGGGGTCCTTCAGGACCTCAGCTTGTACTCACAGTGAGCCAGGTGCTGTTGGAGGGTTTCAGGCAGAGGAAGGTCTTGATCCAACAACAAGGTCCCTCTGACTGCTGGGTGCAGGGGGCAGGGGCCAGCCCAGGGAGGGCAGGTGGGCGGCCAATGCAGTCATTGAGGTAAGAGTTAGTGGTGGAAATACAAATTAAAACCACAGAGAGATCTCAGTACACAGCCTCCAAAATGGCTAAAACTAAGGACAGACGATGCCAAGTGTTGTCATGCACCTGGAGCGACTAGAACTCTCCTACAATGTTGTGGATGTGTTAAATGGCATGGTCATTTTGAAGACATGCCAGGAAGTTTCTGATAAAGTTAAACATACATCTACCCTGTGACCCAACAGTTTCATTCCCAGTCGTATACCCGAGAGACATGAGTGCTTATAGTCACAAAAAGACACGCACGAGAATGTTCACAGCAGCTTTATTTACAATAGCCCCAAATTAGAAACAGTCCAGATGTCCATCCACAAGAGATTGGGTGAACATATTGTGGTATATTCACACAATGGAATACTATACAGCCACAAAAAAGAAGGAACCCCCAATACACACAGTGACGTGGTTGGGTCTCCTATAAAGTAATATTTATGTCTAACAAACAAGACAACAGGCACAAAAGTTACATATTATTATCATTGCATTTTTCTGAAGTTCTAGAACCTGCAAAGGGATCTACAGTGACAGAAGGGCAGCTTCCTTTGGAGATGTGGTAATGACAAGAAAGGGAGCATAAGGGAACTTTCTGGGGTGACAATGTTCTTTGCCTTAATCTCAGTAGTGTTTTTACATGTGCATACATTGTACATGTAAAAATTCATCAAACTATATACTTATTTGTGCATTTTACTGAATATAAATTATATCTTGGGGAAAAAACTGGTCGAAAGATAGATAGATAGATAGATAGATAGATAGATAGATAGATAGATAGATAGATAGATTGATAGACGATAATGAGAATGATGGCTCCAAGCAGGTACTAGTGGCAGGTGGGCAAGGGGGCAGAGGTCCCGGAGAAACTCCCCTCCCTGGACTCACTGCATCCAGACCCGGGCACCGTGTCATGCCAGCCACCTCCCGCCCTTTCCGTGGATCCCGCCCCTTACTTCGATTAGAGACAGCCTGGGTGAGCAGATGCCTGCCTCCATTGGGGCAGGTGGCTTGAGGAGGCAGATATTTATTTTGGGGACCCAGCCTGTTTGTCCAATGGGGGAGGGGCCGGCAGCAAGCATCGTGGGACCAGATTCCTGATTATAACTTCATAACAGGCCCTGGCTATTCGGGACGCGCTGATATTTATGGAATAAATACGATGCAATTTATGGCCGTATCTCCCTCTGATGTCCCATCTGATATGCAATTCAATTTCTTTTATTGTCTTTGGGCTTTTGCCATGGAGGAGAATGCATAAATAAATAAATATATGGGCAAATGGCAGCCGGCAGGCCAGGCTGGGGCTGCCAGCCCCCCGTCTCCAGTCCCATATTAGGCCCATCGATCACACGTTATGAAGCCGGAGACTGTCCCCCAGCTGGGACAGGAAGCAGACGAGCTGGTCACTCTCCATTATTTAGGGGCCTCCACTGGCAAGCTGCCCTGCCTGCCCTCTGCCTGCCACCAAGCCATGGCGTCCCTACTCGGGACCTGAGCCTGTACCTCTCTGTTGCTCGCTTACAGGAACTGCGGAGGCCCAGGTGTCCCTGCTCTTCTGAAAGTGGAGAGCACCGTGGACTTGTGACATATGCTTCTGCCCGGCTCTCCCAGGGGAACCCCACGCCAAGTGGCCAGGCACGCACCTGTGAGGCCTGGGAGCCTGGGTAAGTCACCCATCCCCGCGCCCCATGTCCTCATCTGAGAATAGGGGTAGCAGCCTTTAACCTGTGGTAGCTTCAAATGTGCGGGAGGTTCTGCATCCAGCTTGGGCCATAGGCTGGCATCCACTCCGCACATATAAGCACTGACGGGACACTTCCTGTGCAAGGGGCTGAGGGAAGTGGCAGACGCATCTCTGTCTTAAGTGAGGCCCTGTTCTGGGGGGACATAAGGGCTCAGTGGCTGGGGCCTGGGCTGATCTCTGATCCCCAGGACTGACCCTGGCCCCTGCCCCTGTTGAAGCACAGGACCCCAGCCTGTGGGAAGAGACAGCTGGAGAGCCCTGCGGACCCATTCCAGGCTGCCCTCCATAGCCACTCTGTGGCCCCCACTTCATGTAGACTCCTGTACCCCATGATTTGGGGCCCACAGTACTCCTCCCTGTGCCCCCTGAGGACTGTGCCTGAGAGACCAGTTTCTGGCTTCGAGTCCCCCACCCCCACTGCTCCCCATTCAGAGTGGGCTCTGAACCCTGAAGGCCCCCATCCAGGCCGGGCCATGGTGCCCAGGAGAAGCCTGCAGCTGCTTGGAGCTCCAGGGCCCGGACGGGCCTCCCTTCCCATCAGACCCAGGGCTGGTCCCCCAGCTCACCCAAGGCTGCCTGCTGCAGGCCCACCCTCCTGTACCCACACCTCAGCCTTCAGGAGAGTTCTCTATCAGGTTCTGCCACACACACCGCTTACACACACACCACTTACACACACACACACAGCACGCATATGAATACACACGTACACCACACGTGCACACACGCACTGTATAACACCACTTCTGCACACCAATACACATGTGAACACATATATACACATCACACACACATACCACACTCACATACCACACACTCTACTCACAGGCACCTCCACGCACATTCAGAGGGTGCCAGAAAATGTATACACATTTTAAGAAAGGAAAAAACCTGTATTAATTGTAATACTCAATATATGCCAATCACAAAAGATGAATATAAGTCACTTTGACTTCTCCAATGACAAGAGGTGCTCAAAGTGTTTCCCGTCAGCGTCCAGACACTTCTGATTATGGCGAACTGCTGCTTGAGCAACGTTGACCAAAGAGACCGCTTGTATACAATTGTTTGGCACCCCTGGTATACCACAGGCACACACACACCGCACACCACACACCCCACACACAGATCCAAATGGAGGCCTGACAGCTCCAACACATCCCTATGACACAGCCCCGACTGTCTCCATTGTAGAGACAAATTTCCCTGCTGGGCGTGGGGACAGACTGTACACCGCGGAGCAGGCTGGTCTCTGGCTGCGATGGGGAAAGGTGTTTCAGCGGAGAGAACAGCATTGTGTAAATCCACCGCAGCCCACGAAGAGCTCCCGAAACGCTTGCAGAGGGAGTTCTAAGCAGACACGATGCTGTGGACCCTCCTAAATGCGGGGGGGAGGCTGGGGAGAGCAGGGCAAGGAGGCTGCCAATGGTGTCAGAGAGAACTGAGTTCAAATCCTGCCCGAACCTAGCCATGTCACTTGGGCATTACTTTGCTTCCCTGAGCCTCAGTTTCCCCATCTGCAGCGTGGGGCTAATGCGCCCTCCCCACCAGAATTGTCTTGAGTAGAAATCTGGATGATTTTATAGTCAGGTGGCAGGGATAGGCCTGTCCCAATGAGGGGAGGATGACGAGTCAGCCCTCCAAGAAGGCAGCAAAGGGGCCTCCTCTAGCCTCACCCCTACGCCTCCTGGCAGCCCCACTGCTACCACCACCTGTGGGGGTTGCTCTACCCACATCCCTGTCCTGGGGGGGGCCGCACTGCAGCCCCACGCCCTCCTGGGGGAGGCATAGATTTGGCAACCTTACCGTTTTATTTTCTAGGCGCTTTCTCCTCGGCCTTGCATGGGCCCCAGCAGGCAGCATAAATTTCCCAAGCAGAGCCCCATTAGCGCAGGAACCCGAATGCTAATCGGCTCCACAGGGTCCCAGGCTGAGAATCCCGCCTTTCCCTGACATTTGTAAAGTTCACGTTTTCCAACTAGAGCCACGTGAAGGGGTGAAGGGCGCAGCGCTCTTGCACTTGTACATCACCTCCTTCTTGGGCTTGCCAGCTCCTTCCCTGCCCCTGGCCTTCACCCCCCTTTAAAGGGCCAGAACCCCGGGAGAAGAGCCCTGACTGGAGCTTGGGCTAGCTGCCAGATTTCTCCCTCTCTTCCTCCCTCCCAGCTGCTTTCATATAGTCACTTGTTCACTTATTCATTCACTCCGTACTATTTATGGGACACCTAGTATATACTCTGCCCGGGTGTATGTCAGGGACAGAGCAGGAAGCCACAGGAAGATTCTTGTCCTCTGGGACTGACAGTCTAATGGGAAAGAGGAGCGTGGAACTAATAACAAGCATTAGTGGTGCCATCAAGTCAGGGGACGGGGGCATCAGGGAGGGCTTCCTGAGGAAGTGACATTATCCTGAAGCCTGAGGCCTAGAGGAGGAGCAGGAGTCAGCCTGGGAAGAAGAAGCAGGAGAGCATTTTCAGGCAGAGGGACTGGCAGGTGCAAAGGTCCTGGGGTAGAAGGGGGCCTGGCATGCGTGAGGGTTTGGAGGAGACTGGCCGGTGAGGCGGGAGTTGTGGGGTCTTAGGAGTTGAGGTCCTAGAAGCCCCTGCAGGGTCGTGCTAGGCCCTGGGGACAGACAGGGCTCCAACTGAGGCTTGCGGGACCCCACATGGTCCCAGCAGTGCTCTCAGCACTCAGATTAAGAATCCCTACGGCAGCTGGAGTGCAGTTGTCACTTTTCCGTGCCTTTTCCTCCCTTGCTGGGCTCCGGGGATGACTTAGAATCGTTGTTTCCTCATCCTCAGCAGAAAGAGCCAGAAAGAAAATTACTATTGAAGACAGCTTTCCTGTAGTGGCTCTACTGGTGAGGATCAGTGTCTGTGTTGGGCCAATCACTCTACCGGGGGACTCTGTGCCCTGCTCCGCTGCTTGGCACCCCCTGGGTAGTACATCTCCATTTATTCATCGCACCAGTGAGGAAGAGTGGGCAGCATAGGCGTAAGTAAATGTGGCCCGCCCAGCCCCCACCCTCAGGGAGTTCACAGTCCGCTGGGGGAGACACACCACAGACAGATAAGGAAGTACAAACATGAGGAGTCAAGTGTGACAAAGGTTAGGGAGGAAAACAACGCTGGGGGCAAGGGCAGGAAGCACAGGGGAAGGCCAGGGGGAGGGCCCGGGACAGCTTGTCCACCAGGGAGCCCGGGGCAGGGAAGGTAGCCGAAATCTGCAGGAACAGCTCCAGGCATAAGGAACAGCATGTGCAAAAGCCCTGAGGTGAGAATGTGCTGGATGTGTTTGAGAAGGAGGCCGGTATGGCCAGATCCAAGTGGCCAAGGGGAGAGGGTGGCAAGTGTGGTCAGAGACATGGGACGGGGGAGATCAGGTTGTACCTCCAGCTGGGAGAGTTTGGCCCAGAGCTGGGGGCAGAGGCTGTTTGAGAACCTGGAAGGAGAGGCCCTCACTTTAAGCATGCACGCATTCATTCATCCATCATTCATTCATTGTTTCATTCATCATCATCCATCATTCATTCACATTCAGTCATTCAGATTCACTCATTTTTTATTTATTCATTCATTTACCGTCATTTATCATTCATTCATTACCTTTTATTAGGCATTCTGTGAACCCCCACTCTGCTGCCTGTTCAGGGGTTGAATCAGACCCTTCCCTGCCTACTCTCAAGGGGCTCCGATTCTGGGTTGGGGGCAGACAGACAAGAAAACCCACTGAGGGGCAGCTGGGATATTTATTCTACCCACAGGGTGGGTTCCATAGCCCTGGTCTCCCTGGCTGGGCCCATCTGTGGGCAGCATGTGGGTGCAATTGGGCTGTGTGTGGGTGCTATCTGGGCATAGCAGGGACCTAGCCACGGGCATTTCCTTAGGGAATGGTTCCTTGGTTGCTGCCCTGGACCCTGGGTGTCTAGAGAAAGTGGGAGCCGGACCTAGCAGGGGCCAGAGGCTGGGTCTAGGGCTGGAACACCTCCTCTTTACTCTCAGCACCCCAATGTTTATTCTGATCACTTCTACCAGTTTATCATCGGGGCCCCCAAAATCAGGGCAAATTTCACCATTGTTCATCACTCTGTCCCCTGTGCAGGCTCAGGGCCTGTCATATGGACGCAGTCAAGTTCTGTCCGGTGAATGAATGACGAATGGACAGCCACTGGTACCTCCCTCAAAGCCCAGCCTCTGGCCCCCACACCACCCCAAATGGGCCATTCTTTGTCTAACTGGGTCCCCTCGATTTGAAGGGCTCCCCAGGCTGACTCATTCTGGGCCCCACACAGCAGTGGGGTGGGGATAGTTGCTGGCTGAATGGTGCCATGCCCCCAGGCCAGCCATGTCCCTCAGCCTGTCTGAACTTGTTAACTTCAGGGAGAAGACGCTTTGTGAGGGTCACAGCTGAGGGGCCCTTTGTCAGCTCCCATCAGCAGGAGCCCTCCCTCTCTATCTCGCCTCCCGTCCTCTTACAGGTCTCCACTGAGCTGTCACCTTCTCTGAGAAGCCTCCCCTGATTGCCCAAACGAAACTCACCCTCTCTCGGAGTTCATCTCAGCCCCTCATCTATTTCCTTTGTGGTTCTTACCAATGGTCTGTCACTACCTAATTCATTGGTTTGTTGCCTGGGTCAGTGACTGTCTCCCTTGTTCTCTGGGAAGCCCCATGAGGTTGTGGGCTACCCACTGCCTGCACCATGGCTACCCCAGTGCCCAGCACAGGGCAGGCCCAGAGCACGTGCTCCCTAAAGGAAGGAAGGAAGGAAAAAAGAGAGTAAGATAGGAAAGCAAGGAAGGAGGAAGGAAGGAAGGAAGGAAGGAAGGAAGGAAGGAAGGAAGGAGGAAGGAAGGAAGGAAGGAAGGAAAGAGTAAAGTAGAAAGGAGCATAGGCTCTGGGACCAGGTCCACTGGGGTTTGAATCCAGGCTCTGTTGCTGACTAGCAGGGTGGTCTTGAGCAAGGGGCTGCCTCTGGCTTAGCCTCAGTTTCCCTGTTGGCACTTTCCTGTGCAGGTGATACACTCAGTCCATGCCTGGCCCCCAGGAAGCCTGTGTGATGGCCATGTTGTCCTTGCTCAGAAGAGCAAGACGGCACCCCAGAGGGCGATCACAGTGCAGGGTCCTGGGAGGCTGGGTGTAGCCAGACACTAAATTCTCTTCCACGGTTCCCCATACATAGACCCCCAGTTCTGACTTCCTGCCCTGTCTGCCTGTCTGCTGAGCAGGTAGAGTCTCCCCACTTGACAGCAGGGAAGACTGAGGCCCAGGCATGCAGACTTACAGTGCCTTGGAGCCAGACAGTGTGGCTCTTGTTGTCCAGATGGGGAAAACGAGATGCTCCAGAGGGCCACAGTGAGTCTGGGCGAGGCTTCTTCCCCAGGCCTCCAGGGCAGGGCCCCAAGCCTGGGGTGGGGGCTGCTTTCCCCTGTGCTGCTGCCCCCAACCTGGGGCTCCAAGGAGGCTGTGGAGCTGTCAGGTGGGATCAGCGGGGTCCTGGCCCCATCTCCCCAGATTTAATTAACAGGCCTTTCATCTCTGTCTAGAAGGAATCCGCTATCTTCTGTCTTCTTAATTAATGTTCATTAAGCAAATCAGAACAGGGTTTTTCTCCCTCCTTTCTTCTCCTAGAAGGTTTTAACCCTTGCTAGAGGGACTGTACGGAGGGGAGTGTGCCACCTTTGCTTGCAGTCCCAAGCAGGAGACCAGGCCTCGCAGAGACTCCCCAGGTCCCTAGCACAGGCACATCCCCTACCAGCCACATACAGACCCCGGCCCCTCCTCCCACACCACCTCCATGCTGGCCCCCTTGGATTCCACCTCCATCCAGCTTCCTGAAGGAAACTGACATGAGCTCTGCTGCTCGAGATCCTTCCCAGGACCCCTGCCATCACAGGGACACTGGGTTAAGACGAGGGGCAGGTCGTGGGGCTGGGTCTCACCGTTCAAGGCTGCAGGGAAACTGAGGTCATGTGACCTGTGGCTTCTGTGGCCCTGCAAAGACCTGGGTTTCAGGTACTGTGTGTGGAGAGGGGCCCCTGGCTATAGGGATGCCTTGGCTGGGGTTGTGGTGGGTCCTGTTGGGAGGTGACAGTCAGCCTTCTCTTGATGGAGAGCTGGCAGCGTGCATTTTGTTGCCCAGTGTCCCAATGGTGACTTCCAGTTCTCCTGGGTCATTCCAAGTCCCTTTCCTACAGTTCCAGAAGTGTCTCTTGTCACGCAGATTTTGGGAGTTATCCTGAGGCTTTTTGGGTGCATAGACACTCCATGCCTGGGGACCACACTTTGCTTCCTGGCATCTGTGGACCCCAGCCCCTCCTTGACACCCATCCTGGGAGGAGCTGGCCGCAGGGATGAGACCTGGTATCGTCCCGCTGTGAACGTGTCCTCAGCAAAGCACGTCCTCTCTCTGGGCCTCAGTTTCCCCTTTGTATAACCAGTGCCCTGGACCCAATGACTTCTGGTCCCAGGTCCACCGGCTTTGCAGGACTGGCCAAGGTGTCCTTGGCCACCAGGGGGCGAGAGAAGCCAGTCCCGTAATGCAGACAATATCGCCACCTGCTGGTAGATTGTGGGTGAACATGCACAGCAGGATGTGGAGCGCAGGGAGAAGAAACTGGAAAGGCAGCAGGCCCAGGGAAGCCTGGAAGGAGACCTCCTGCAGACCCCGACTGAAGTCGCCAGCAGAGGCAGGCTGGTCCCTTCGATGGCTGCTGCCAGGAGCTGGGCAAGGTCCGTGCACCCAGCCGGTACCTCTTGAAGGAGGCAACATCTCTGGCCCAGCCCCTATAGGATCCGCCATGTGGTTCCTGCTCATTTACCAAACATTCTCTGAGCTGCTTTCAGTGCAGGCCTTGGGGACACTGGGGCGAAGCACAAGAGGTCCCTGCCCCGCCATGAACCCAACTCTCAGCTCCCGCTGACCCGCTACAGGACGCGGCGCTATCTCATCACCACAGTGCCCAGCACCCCACATCACGGCACCTGCACCGCGCTCCAGCACACCCCCAGGACCAGCTCCTCACTCAGAGCTGCAAACATGCAACAGACCTGCCCTCCCCAGTCACACCTCTGGGCCTTTGCACGTGCTGTCTCCTGTCTGAGATGCCCTTCCCCTACTCCTCCTTTACAACTCAGCTTACTTGTCGTCTCTTCTGGAAAGTACCCTCCAACTCCAGGCACCCCACCCTCTCTGCACCCCAACGCTCCATGCACTGCCTTCTGTTACATCCTGTCAGCCTGTTCAGTGACAGGTGTATGGCACCTCTCCCTCACTGGCTGGGCAGGGTTGTCTGACGCACCTCTGTGCCTCCACACGGTGCAGGGTGCACAGTGGGCCACAGCACGTTTGCTGAGGAACAAATGACTGTAAACACATGGCCACGACCCAGTCTCACAAAGCAGGCCAGAACAGCCTTGGAATGACATCAGGCTGCTTCCCCCTCTCCAAGCAGACCGAGGGCTCGAGAGGACAGGACTTGTCTTCCTTACAGTGATTGCAGTTTCTTGCCCACTCTCTCCATGCTGGGCTCTGAGCCAAGCCCTGGGCGAGTGCTGAGGTCTTTCCCACAGGAGGGGCGGAATGTAGGGAACTGGTGTTGGAGGATGGCTGGAAGGACTGGAGGGGCCAACAACCGGGGGACACTGCAGAACGGACCCCCTGGGAAGCTGCCAACACCAGAGGCTCTGAGACCTCACCCTGTAACTGCAGCCAGGGGCCAGAAATAAGAGTCGAGACGCTACAGCTACTGCCACCATCCCACAACGGCTCCCAACCCCCCCAGAGCGTGAGCATGGGAAATGTGCTGCTGCAGAAACCTCCTCTTGTGACCTCGCGTGTCACCAGAAGGGCAGAAGATGGCCCCTGCCCACTTCCACTCTCCAAATCTCAAGGGAGGACATTTAACTAAGGTGGCCCCTAGTTCCCATCCAGGACCTTAGCTGCAAAGGCTGCCGCTGAAAAATAATTCTTAGCATGTTTATTTCTATTTCCCTTAGAGTTTTTCTGGGAAGCGCTGCTAAATTTTATCTAGTGTTCTCTCTAGCATCTTTTGATAAGAGCATATGGCTTTTCTCCTTTGATTTACTAACTTTAATGACTGGAGAGTCAAAAGGGGCAACCCCTGGAGAGGAGGGCAGGGAAGGCCTGTCTGAGGTGATGTTTGTAATAAGACCAGGTTCCTTCGGTCACAAATATCCGGTTAGAATCGCTTTGCTTTGAGAGTAGAGAGTAGCCAGCAGCAGCAGCAGCACTTTTCAGAGTTAATGGAGACATGGAAATGTGAGGGACCATCCCACGAACCTGCCTTGAGTGACCTCACTGCTAGAAGAGGTGTGCAATGAAAGACCAGGGTAAAGACCCTGCTGTCCGCTTTTATCTCAGGAGTCGAAAAGCACTTTCCACTTAACGAGCAGCCCTTGAAACTTCACAACAGCGGTAATGAAGCTGCATCGTGACGAATCCCATTTTACAGACAGGACGATGAGGCTCCGAGGCTAGGGACCCCCCGCAGAACCCGGCTAAGGCCGCTCAGGCAGCTGCAAAGCCGGCACTCCCGGGCGCGTCCGCCAGGGGGGGTAAGCACCAAGGGACGGAGCGGTCGGGAGGTGGGGATGCTGCCCGCCGTGGGTCCTTCCCCGCGGCCCTCCCAGCCCCGCCGCGGGTCCCGCCCTCCGGGGTAGGCGGGTCCTGGCGCCCCGCGCGGTCCGCGCCCACCCGAGCCGAGCCTGGCGGGGCAGTCGGACGCGCACGGCCGGGAGCGCAGGGCGTCGGTGCCCTTGACCATGGCGGCGGCCGCCCTCCTGCTGGGCCTGGCGCTCCTGTCGCCGCGGGCGGCCCGCGCGGGCATGGGTGCGTGTTACGACGGCGCGGGGCGCGCGCAGCGCTGTCTGCCGGTGTTCGAGAACGCGGCGTTCGGCCGGCTGGCGGAGGCGTCGCACACGTGCGGCCGTCCCCCCGAGGACTTCTGCCCGCACGTGGGCCTGTCGGGGGGCGCCGGGGCACAGTGCCAGCGCTGCGACGCCGCGGACCCCCAGCGCCACCACAACGCCTCCTACCTCACCGACTTCCACAGCCAGGACGACAGCACCTGGTGGCAGAGCCCGTCCATGGCCTTCGGTGTGCAGTACCCCACCTCGGTCAACATCACCCTCCGCCTGGGTAAGCGGGGGCTCGAGGCACCACCACCAGCATCTCGTCCCCTCTCCCCACTGGGGGCCAGAAGCAAGAGGGCGCAGGTGCTGGGCGACTTGGGTTGACTGTAGGACCCAGACTTGGGGAGCTCAGGAATGGGACCTGTGCCCCCCAGTAGCGGGAAGGTTAGACTGATGAGCACCCCCTGGGGTTGGGAGGGGTGGGAAGTCTCTGGGGAGCCCTTCACAAAGCAGTGGGTCTGGGTGCAAGGACAATGCCCTGCAATGGCTGGCCGTCCTAAACCCAGAGCTGTTGTGGGGAAAGATGGGAGGTGACCCACCAGGGGGTGAACTAGTCAGCCATTTAGGGCAGGAGCCATCTGGTCCACTTCCGGGGGCTCAGTGAATCCCTGAGGCTGTGTGCGGGCCCCTGGGTGTGTTCTTGGGGTAGGAGGAGCCAAGGCATTTATCACCCCAAGGTTTATCCTTCAGAGCGGGAGCCATGCTTCATGCTGCCGTTGGGTGGCTGGACGGAATGGCGTGGCTTCTCTGCTCTGCCCGTGCATCCTCTACCCGACTCCATGCCAAGGTGCAGGAGCCTTAGATTCTTGGGCATCAGCATCCAGAGTCTGGACCCAGCCTTTGGCGCCCGGGCCCTCCCCATTGCCAAAGGGAGTGCCCCCGCCCCTCTCCAAGTCCAGCCCAAGCCAGGAGCCCCTGGATGTGCCTGGCAGTGAACCAGGCATCTGATCTGTTGCAACCTCCGCAGTCCTTTCAGGGAGGGATGTTTCCACCCATCTACACTCCATTATCTGTGGGTCCAAAATCTCCCAAAGCTTGGAAAACTCAAAGTGTTTTATAACTCATGTTGGCTGCTAAATCTGACCTGAGGCTATTTATAGACTTTGTTTATTCTACTTCGAGTGACTATTCATATATTTTGCTGCTGAAATCTCGTTTGAGTACAGCCTATGGCCCCAGACCCAGCGGGGGTGTTAACGCAATCCAAGGTGTAAGGACTGCTTCATCTCTGTAAACTCTGAAAAGTTCAGAATTGCAAAATACATCTGGAGCCAGGCAGTTTGGAGAAGGGATTATGGGACTGTATCACCAGTTTTCAGATGAGAAAATTGAGGCTCAGAGAGGTTAAGTGCTTTGCCTAGAGGCACACAGCTGCCAAATGGCAGTCTGGATATGCACATCTGTGTACATTATATCCAAGGTCAGAGCATGAAGTCCTTGACATGACCTCTACTGGTCACTAGAGTGGGCTCTTCCTAGCCCTGGGGGACAGTGCCTTGGGGAGGGCGGGGAAATGACATTCAAGTGAGGTGGGGGGACCCTGGACCCCCTCAGCAGGGCATGCCGGTGCTGGTTGCTGCCCCAAGAAACTCAGTTCCCTGGGCCTTGTCACCTTCTCTTGGCCCTTCAGGACCAAGAGGTGGGACTTCTAGATGGGGCGCAGTCTCTACCCAGGCGGGCAACAGGAAACCACTGGGGGAGGAGAGGTGGGGGAGCTGGCTGGATGGGGCTGGCAGAACCCCAAGGCCACAGGGGAAGGAATCTGGGACAGGGTGGGGGTTGTAGAGGAGACGTGTTGTTCCGTGACAGAGGGTGCGGGTTTGGCTGATGTGTTACATGTGTCGGTGGAATCCAGGGGCAGGCAAGGGGCTCAGCCCAGGCACCACAAGGTGGGAGGGGCAGGCAAGCATCTGGATTTGGGGGCAGTCCCCACTTACCCAGCGCTGGCTGTGTGCCGAGCCCTGGTTCAGCTGTGTGGCCTCGTTGAACTCCAGAACGCTTAGCAGCGGGCGGTTTCCATCCTTCGGAAACCAGGGAACCTGAGGCTTAGAGATCCCGTCCTGAGTGTGGAGCCAAGACCTTCCACACACTCACTCACATTCACACACACGCTCACACGTGCTCACCCGGACACACACATTCACGTAAACACATTCACACATACACTCTCGCTTTTACACACACCTTCACACACACTCACACTTATTCACACAAACACATTCTCATACACTTATACACATTCACCTTTACACATACACACACTTGCATGTACTCACATTCACACACACACACACACACACACACACTTTGTATACTCTGCACCAACCAGTGTTCTCTCCACTATGCATACAGCAGTAGGCACAGAGGGGCTCCAGAAGTGCATATACTTGTACAGTGAATGGAGAAAAGAATGAATGAATGATGTCATGTCTTCTGTCTTGTGCATCTGGGCCCAGCTCAGGGCTCTTTTGCCTGCTCTGGAAGACAGAATAGGATACAAATCACAAAACGGGGCTTTGGACTCAGGCCAGCACAACCACTCAGTGGGCAGATGCCATCACCTCTCCAGACCTCCGTTCCTCTCTGTAAAATGGGATAAGAGTTGCCCCCTCCTGGGCAGCTGTGCAGGTTCCATAGCTTAGGTGGGCCACGTGCTCACAGGAGCTGTGACAGTCCTTGTGTGTGACCAACGTCACTCTGCTGAGCACAGCTCAGAGCTGAGGTTTCCCCTGGGGGTGGCCTCTACAAAGGGATTGAGAAATGCTGGCCAAGCTGGCTCCCAAAAAATATCCTGACCCTGTTTACGTCTGAGGGGTACCGGAGACCCACAGCAGTGCCAGAGTTGGCCCATGTTTGGTTTCACTGGACTTTGGTTGGCTTCGCGCTAAGTCATGGATTGCGTAACACAGAGGGAAGAAGAGGTCTGGGTTGTCAGTGTTCCCAGTGGAGGGGGCCTGTCGTCAGACGAGGTGGGCCGTGGAGCCTCTCCTTCTGGTCCTCAGGCCACCTCCGCTGGCTCCATCCCCATCTCCTTGACAGCTCTGCTCGTGGGAGGGGAGAGTGGGTGGCCGCTGGCCTGGGGTCTCCTTTGGGGAGTGGGGTGAGGGGCAGGGGAGGGAGAGGCAGCCAGTCCGCCCCAGGATGGAGGTCGCTGCTTTCCCAGCCCCCGCGAGCTCAAAGACATCTGGTCCAAATCTCCCAGTTGCTAAGCTGAGCCTTCCTGTCTGGGATGAAAGGCCACATCAGCGTCTGGCAGCTCCCAGCCCTGTGCTGAAGCCCAGGGAAGAGGTGGGTTGAGACCTGATGGTGGGTGGAGGGTGTGGGGGAAGGTGGATGGTCATCAGGGGAACAAATGATTCTGGGGACTCTCACCACGTGCTAAGAACCCTGCCGAGTCGGCACCCCACAACCCAACACGATTTCTTTTATAGACAGAGAAACGGAGGTTCTGAGGATGAAGTCAGTTGCCCGGGGTCACACAGCCAATAAGTGGCAGACCTTGAGGCCCTCCCCCAACTGCGCTGCCCCTGGCAATGATACTGGTCCAGGGGAGGAGGGTCCGAGCCTTGCGTTTGGCTGTGGCAGGGGGATCTCTTCGTACACTTTCTTGGATTCCTGAGAATCTCCTGGAATGACTGAAGGACCCTCGAGTCTCCGAGCAGATGAGTTGTGAGCCCCTGAGTGAGGGAGGAGTTGCAGGAGGAACTGCCCACCCCCCAGCCAGCCTCCGCTGCCCTCCTGCAGGCTGGCTTCTCCGTGCATTCATCAGTAGTCTCCCAAGCCTGCGGGCTATGGCCCTCCAGAAGACAGGCTGGGCCCACCCAGGAATGACTGGGGATTTATGCTCTGGGAACACACACAGGGTAAAGGGGCCTCGATGAGATCTGAAGGGTAGTGGGAGTTGACATAAGAATGAAGGACATTCCAGATCGGGGACAACACGGGGGAGCTGAGAGGCCACTCACTGTGTCCTCGGACCCACACAGCCCAAACGGATGGAGCGGAGAGGACGAGGAGAGGCCCCAGTTGGGGCGGGGCCTGGATTGCAGGAGGACCCTGCTGGGCCCCTGAGGAGCCCAAAGCCAGCTGGGTCTCCTGAGCTTTGGCCCCATTGCGTCTTCCTGTCGAGTGGGCGGCCGTGTTTGCATTGGCTGGGGCCAGCGTGGGGGGGCCAAGTCCTCCTTCCTGCTCCCTGGGGGTTCTGGCTGGAATACTGGGGCCCAGGCAGGTTAGGGGGTCAAGGCAGCAGCGGGGTTGGCCCCCACCCAAGAAGCAGCCCCCCCATGACCCGTGGGCCTGGCTGGTCTGGCCTCCCAGGACTGAGCCAGGAGTTGCGGGAGAGATAAGTCCCAAAGCCCAGGAGGGGTGCAGACATCCTCGGGGGGGCCCCTGCCCCATCTCCCACTCTAGCTGCCGCCAGCTGCTCCTGCAGCATGGACGCGAAGGTGCCATGATGTCCGTCTTTCCTCCTGGTCTTTGCATACGCGGGCAAAGCGCATCTGCCCTGCATACTTTCTTCTCCTGCTTTCTTCTGGATCACCCATATCTCATTCGTAAACAAAACGGTTGAGTGCCTACTGCGCGCCTGTCCCTGTATCAAGCCCTGGGGATGCAGTCGTGGACAAGCACCCGCTGCGCCACTCAGCTCAGCGGGGACCTCCTCCAGGAAGACCCCCGCCCCCAGGATTGGGCAGAGGGCCTGCCTGTGCAGTTCTTGCAGCCCCTCGCCTTTCCCCATCGCCGTCTGGATCGTGCTGCGTTGTGGTTTTGGTTTGTTTGTGTGATCACACTCCAAGCTGCAGAGGGAGTGCCTGTTTTCACAGCTGGCCCCCAGCACAGGGCCCCCTGGGCAGTGGTGCTCTGTAAGTGTTGGTGGAGCCGATGAATGGAGTAACAGCTAACCGTTAGTTGTGTGTGTGCTGCGTGCCTGGGACTAGTCTAAGTGCTTTGCAGGCATTTACTCATTAAGCCCTGTTATCGTACTGCCCTTTGTGCCAATGGGGAAACTGAGTCACTGTGTTCCAGTCACCCAGTTTATCGAAGGGAGGGTGGGTGTTTTGGCCAAGGCCACAGAGCTGGTAAGTGGTATCACCTCTACGTCGTGTTTCCCTGGGAAAAACGGAGTAAGTGAATGAATGCAAGAATGAATGGCTCCCAGCCTTCCAGATACATCCAAACTCCTAGGCTGTGGCATTCACAGGGCCCCAGCCTTCCTCCTGGCCCTGCCCGGCTCTTGCTCACCCTGGGCTCCAGCCACTTCACCCACCTCCCTTCCCCTGCTCCCCCTCATCTCCATGCCAGCCCTGCCCCCCACTGCCCCTCTCCCCATCTTGTGCCCTGGCTTTGCCTGTTGGGATCGTGGTCAACGTTTGGGACTGCACCTGCACCTCTCACCCAGTGTCCCCCTGAGCCCTCGACTGGGTAATTCGAGCAAACTCCTGCGTGTCAGCGCTTGGATGTCACACAGTGCTTCAAACTTAGTGTCCGAGGGTAAAGGTACCCATATTCATAGCTGCATTGCTCACAGTAGCCAAAGAGTGGAAGCAACCCAGTGTTTGCTGATGAATGAAGAAGCAAAATGTGACGCGCACACAACAGATTATTCAGCCTTAAAAGGAAGGGGATTCTGACACATGCAGCAACACAGATGAACCTTGAAAAAGCGGTATGCTGAGTGAAATAAGTCAGACACAGAAGGACAGATACTGCACGATTCCACTTATATGAGGTCCGTAAAGAGTAATTCATAGAGACAGGAAGTAGAATGGTGGGTGCCGGGGGCAGGGAGCAGGGAGACGGAAGGGGGAGTCGTTGAATTGGTAGTTTCATTTGGGGAAGATGAAAAGCATCCTTGGGGTGGATGGTGGTGATGATTGCACAGCAGTGAGAATGTCCTTAATACCAATGAACTGTACACTTACAAATGGCTAAGAGGGCAAATTTTATGTCACGTGTTTTTAAAACTAAAAAGTAAAGGCATCCTCCTATTCCCCTCGTTTCTCTAGGCACTGAAGCAAGAACTCAGGAGTCAACTGCGATTCTTTCTCTATCCTTTGACTTCATTATTGAGCAGATCACCAGATCATTCTCCGGAATGTTCTTTGCGTTTGCCCTCCTCTTTATTCCCACCCAGCCCTTCCTCGGTTCTCTGATTTATTGGGATGGTCTTGAATGGCCTGCATCGTCTCTTGGCAAATGTGTAGTTTGTACATTTCAGTCATGTCTCAGTTCTGGAGCTCAGAATCCTTCTTAACACAAAGCCCTAGGCAATCATCCATCAGCTAAAACCTGTTCACTCTCTCCAGGTTAGACAATAGGCTTGACAGTCTTGATCGATATGTGGGGTTTAGGCTCTTGGCCTAAAGATGAGAGAACTGTGACGTGCCCAGTCCCGATTCAGCCTGGCTCTCATGGTCATGGGGATTCCCCAGCTCCTAACAGGGGTTCATTGTGCCCCAGACTGCCAAGTGCTAGGGTGGGAGAGGAAGACAGGAGCAGTGGACGGCCAGATGGTGGAGCTGAGGGCCCTGCTGTGAGCTCCCTGTAGGCTGGGAACAGCTCTGCCCACCTGGTTCTGATGCCCACAGCGGGCAGTGCAGCCTCACCCACGCGTTCCCAGCTCAGCTTCCCACCCTGCCCCCTCCAGTCCCACTCCCAGGCCACTGCTCCCCAGATGGCTCCAATTAAAGGGCTTTGTTTTGTTTCCATTTTCCCAAAATAAGCCTCTCCGTTCAGAGCTCCTTCTCCTTGGCCAGTTCCGGATGTGGGCCGGCCTGGCTTTATGAGTGTCCTCGTGTCATTCCTGATGGGCTTTGTGTCCCAGCTGGTTGGAGAGGACATGACTTGGGCGGCCTCTGCAGTCTTCATGGGCACCCCTTCCTGGGCAGCTCCTTCTTTTTGGGCCCCACAGAGCCCGGAACGGAGAGGAGCCTGGTTTGGAGCGGTGACTTTGGGGCGAGACAGGCCTACAGTCAAGTAGAGACTCAGCTGTTTTGTGCATGACGTGGGGCAGGTCCCTCATTAGTAAAATGTGCACAGCGATGGTACTGTTTGGGGATGTTGCAATACAGTGTGTATAAAGCACTTAGCAAGGTGCCTGGCACATAGTAGGTGCTCACTAAATGCTGGCTGTTGTTAAACAGACTCATTCCGGGGTCAGGACTTGCAGACACATTGTGACAGTGTCAGCTTTGTTTTCAGGCCTATCTGTCTCAACTCACTCACTGGATTATAAACTCCTTGAAAGTACAAATCATGCTTTGTCTTTACTCGCTCACTGGGCGAGCATTTAGTGAGCACCCACTATGTGCCAAAGGCCGTGCTCAGCTCTAAGGATTCACAGCTCCTGTTCCAAGGGGGTCACGGACTAGTGGGAGAGATGGGCAGGTCTTTACAGAACAGGATTAGGAAGCTCAGGGTGGCTGGGGAGCCCAGCGACGCACCCAAGCTCATGGCTCCAAGGATGAGTAGCCATTAGCCAGGAAAGGTAGGAGAAGGACGCTCCACGTTGGGCTGATGCTGGGACGTGTGGTCAGTCCTCTAAACCAGTGGGATGAGCAGGGATGCCTGGGAACCAACCAGGTGAGGAGCAGAGGGAATAGCATTCCAGGCAGAGGGAACAACATATTGGGCGGTTGTGTGCTCCCAAGTAGTGTCACCTCCTGTTAACAGTTGGGGATGATGTTTTGGCCCAGTTTTCCTGCCAGGCACACACCTGTCTCAACATCACCCTGAAGCCTCATCGGCCTCTGGGGCTCACAAAGCTCTGGGTTGAGGTTGCATATTTCATTCCTGTTGCTGTTTAGATCTTTGGGAGGGTTCCTTCCGCAGCCTTTGGGTTCTCTGGCAGAAACCGTTTTTTCACAAAGTGGAGATTAAGTTGCTTTCTAGACTCTTCTAATTATTGTAACAAAAAGTTCCTGCTGCTGATGTGTCTGTGATGTTCCTATACCTTCTCTCACCTCCTGGCTTGGCAAGGAAGAGGAAAAGCAGCATGTGATGTGGTTTGTTGGCGTGAAATCCCAGTGACTGCCTTTTCCCCTTTGCGCTTCTAGCTGCCAGCTACGTTTTAAGTGGCTCCAAGCTCCCCTCCCGTGAGGCGTCTGGCTGTTAGATGTTTACGGAGGAGTCTGGCCTCCGTCATTTCGTGAGTACACATGGGGTAAGACCCTGCCTGGTTTCGAGGCTTGAAGCCTGCTCGGAACAGAAGCAGCCACCAGGCTGCCCCTGGACACTGACTTGTCAGCCACACGTGCTTTCTTTTGAGGGACTTGGGGGTTACAGTGCCAAGCTGTGCTGCAATGGAAATTTGCAAAACATCTTAAAACAGAACATCGAAAGGCGTTTGCTTTTTTTTAAAAAAAATTGTTTTTAAAAATGTGTTTTCTCCGATTTTTAAATTAGACCAAGCTTCACGAGAGAAAATTGGGGATACGCAGAACAATTAAAACGGGAAGACAAGTCTCTCAAAGTCCTCTGCCCCAGGGCAATCACGCTCATTTGTTTGATGTCTTCCTTTCCTGCCCATTCTTTAGGGATTTTAAACTATAATCTGATGATTTGGAATGTTAGAGCTTGTGTCTTTTTTTTTCATTCAACATTTGACTTAAGTTTCTCCCCTGTATCACAAAGTCATTGTCAGCTGTTTCAGTGGCTTCAATCATCCATGACTTTGTGATCTATAACTCATTGAACTCTGCTGGTTTCAATGTTTTCAATATTATAAAAAACACTTCGATGAACTTTTTCACACACTTAGGTTGCTTTCCATGTTTGAATTCCCAGAAATGGGATTCCTGTACCAAAGGCCAGGAATATTATTATGGCTCTTCATCCATGTCTCCAAACTGCATTCCCAAAAAGCTGATAGATACGTATATATTTTTTCCAAATTTTTCTTTTATTGAGGTAAAAATACACGTAACGTGAAATTTGCCATCTTAACCACATTTGGGCGTACAGTTCAGTGACCTTAGTACGTTTACACTTATTTCACTCAGCATCATGTTCTCAGGGTTCATCCATGTCGTAGCAGGTGTTAGAATTTCCTTCTTTTTAAGGCTGAATAATATTCCATGGTGTGGATGGACCACAGTTTGCTCTTCCCTCATCCGTGAGTGGATATCTGGGTTGCTTCCGCCTTTTGGCTATTACGAATGCTGCTGCTGTGAACACGGTTATGCAAATATCTCTACAAGATTCTGCTTTCAGTTCTCTTGGTTGCACACCCAGAAGTGGAACGGCTGTATTGTGTGGGAATTCTATTTTTATTTTTTTGAGGAATCACCAAACATTTTCAGAGCGAATGCACCATTTTACATTCCCGCCAACAATGCACAGGGTTCCAGTTTCTCCACATCCCGCAGTTTTCCCCCAGTCCACTCCACCCCCCAGCACTTGACAACCGCCAATGTAGTTTTTTGTCTCTATGGATTCAGGACATTTAATGTAAGGAATTGTACAGTATGCAATCTCTTATGATTTGTTTCTTTCATTTATCATATTTTCAAGGTTCACGCACGTCGTAGCATATATTAGTACAGAGAGACCCTGACTTTCGATGGTTCGACTTACGACTTTTCAACTTTACAATGGTACAAAAGCGGTACACATTCAGAGAAACCGTACTGGATTTTGCCCTTTTCTGGGCTGTTGGTAGGCAGTACGATACTCTCTCGTGATGCCGGGCAGGGCAGTGAGCGGGGCTCCCAGCTGGGCACGCGATCACAAGGGTGAATGACTGACGCTCTAGCGTGACTGTGTTGCCAGCGTCGTTGGATGTTGTGTTTGTGGTTTCGCATCGTGTCTACAAAACGCCCATCTGTGTCTCCTGCTTCTGGTGAGAAGAAGAGGAGGAGGAAGGCAATGACTTCTGAGATGAAACTGTAGGCGAATCTAAGTGCACTGGGCGTGTTAGGCCCAGCGAGGACGTGATGATCAGTAGGTTTGCTGTCGTAAAGGCACTTTTGACTTAATAATATTTTCAGTTTACCTGGATGAGTTTATCTGGATGGAACCACGGCATAAGTCGAAGAGCAGCTGTACTTCATTCCTTTTCATTGCCAAGTAATATTCCATTGTGTGATACGCTTGGGGGCGGGGGCTTCCAAGGTAACAGCGATCAGCTGTGGCCCAGGAATAGGCAAGGCGGGGTCCCCTGGCTGTGGCCACGAGGGATGTTTTGAGGTGGCTTTGCGAGAGTAATTTCTGTTGAGTAGCCTAAAGATACTGAATTATAAAGGACTGAAGGTTCACTTGGGAGATGAGGCTATTGGGTCAGCAGATAGACTTCTCTTGAGAAATTTGGATCAGAACAGATATTAGACGGAAGTGGGAGGAACAGAGGGGCCCAGGGAGGATGGGGTTAGGATCAGGGGGCTTGGAACAGGGCTGTCTCCAGACGCCAAGGGTTTGAAGTCACTGGGAGGGAACGAGGCCAAAGGCACAAGTGAAAGGATCCGCTTTGTTGGTATGTAGTCAAAGAAATAACTTTCTAACGGTAGAGCAGGCTTCTTCAGGATGTGGCAACATCCCATTACTGGAGATTTGGATCAGAAGATCCAAATTTGAGCAAAAAGAGATGGCTGCCTGTCAGGTGTGCTGCAATACAGATTCCTCTGCAGGGAACAAGTTGGCCTAGATAAGGGATGGCAAACACCTGGGAAGCGTGCAAACGACCTCTGCACCTAGGTGGTGCCCCGACAGGCATCACTAGTTGATCGTGTCACTCCCTGCACTGCGCTCCAGACCCTCTAACAATCCATCCAAGATAGTTTATGCAGCGCAGCCGTTCGGCTCTCCCTGGACCAGGATTCTGACTCTCTCTTCCCTTCTGTAAAATGGTCCCATGTCTTCCTGCTGCAGGGAAAGCTTACGAGATCACCTACGTGCGGCTGAAGTTCCATACCAGTCGCCCTGAGAGCTTTGCTATCTACAAGCGCAGCCGAGCTGGTGGCCCATGGGAGCCATACCAGTACTACAGTGCCTCCTGCCAGAAGACCTACGGCAGGCCGGAGGGCCTGTTCTTGCGCCCTGGCCAGGATGAGCGTGTGGCCTTTTGCACCTCTGAGTTCAGCGACATCTCCCCACTGAGCGGGGGCAACGTGGCCTTCTCCACCCTGGAGGGCCGTCCCAGCGCCTACAACTTCGAGGAGAGTCCTGTGCTGCAGGTCAGAGAGGAGCGGGGAAGGAGGAGGGGACTGGGCTGCCGGTGGGACACCAGGTCCAGGGGACCACAGGAAAATGTAAACTGACAGGACACGGGCCCCTACGAGATCCCATGGTTTTCAGATTTTAAACAACAGAAACTTTTGTTGGGTCTAAACCTTTTGTGGACTCCTGATAATGAAATAGGTGGAAGAGGGGCTGCTGAGTCAAACACAAGTGTCCCTTCCCTTTCTTCCTGTGTCACAGCCATGTGGCTCCCAGGAGCCACGCGACAATCACCACTTCACCTGACCCCTTCCTTATGTGGGTGGGGAAATGGAGGCCTGGAGTGGGGAAGGGATTTTCCAGGGGTTCCGCCATGTGTTGGTGGAAGGGCGCAAACTAGAACCCGAGTGTCCTGACTCATGACTGTTGCTTCTTCTGGAACCCCCGCTGCTGTGGGCCTCACTTCCTCCCTCTGTGAACCGAAAACGCTGCCTGTGTGTGTGTGTATGTGTGGTGGGGAGGGGGTGTCCAGGGGCTTTGACGAGGAAAAAATGGAAAACGGGAAAAAAAACATGAGTTTTGAAATCAGAGTCCTGGGTTCTATGCTGTAAGGCAACGAAATCCAGCAGAACTTTTTACAGTGATAGAAATCGTCTATAGGACACTTGAAAGGTAACTAGCACGACTGAGGAACTGAATTTTCAATTTTGTTTCTGTTTAATGAATTTTAATTTGAATAGCCACATGTGGCTGCCACGCTGGACAGTCAATTATAAAGTGGCCAACACAGCACTTGGCTCGTTCATGCTTTGAAGATAAGAGTCTCCAGGCGTGGTGGCTTGGTTGATGCGTCTGGGTCCTGGCTGGCCCTCTCGTCCACCCCCCTGTGTTCAGACAGGCCTCTGCCGAGAAGAACTGCCATCTCCTGCCCTCAAATGTTCACAGCATTTCCTTTGCCTGTCTGGGACCAGGAGGGGGCCCGGGCTAGAACCCTGTTTGTTTCCAGAGGGGACACTGAGGCCCACCCAGGGTGCCCAGCACAAGAAGACATGGAGTCCCTGGCCCACGGTCTCCGAGACCACCCTCAGGTTCAGTGATTTTCCTTGAAGGACTGACTCACAGAACTCAGAAAAGCTGCTGTGTTCACTGACATTTTGTTACCGTGAAAGGATACAGATGGGACCAGCAAAGAGAAGGGGCCGTGGAGCCTCCAGCTGTCCTCTCCCAGGGGAGTCCAGGGGCAGGACTTATTTCTCCCAGCACCCATGTGTGACAACACACACAGACTGTTGCCCACCTTGGTGTCCAGGGTGTATATCGGGGGTCAGCTGCGTAGACACGGCCTGCCGACTGACCTTGGTCTCCAGCCCTTCCAGGGGTCAGGCTGATACCATGTGGCCCAAGGACCCCCATCAATCACATGTGAGCGTAGACTATCTGGAGTGCCTCAGACCCCAGATGAACAAAGACACTCTTATCGAGCAGGATGTTCTCATGGCTTGGAGGTGACCTCAGGAGCGGGGGGCCAAAGCCAGACCTCTCTTTGGGCAAGGTTAATCCTTCCTGGCACAAAATCACAGTTCCAGGTGCCCAGGCCCTGCTCGTCCCATTAAACATGTTCACATGTGATGACTATGATTCTGTTTAAAATGACAATTTCTCCTCCTGAGGGCTCCAAGCTCTACAGATTAGAAAGGATCAGCCAAGGTCATTTAAAGACCAGCAGAAGGGCTGGGCCCTGCCCTGCCTGTGCCACCGTCACCTGGTATAGAGGCTTCAGCGGAGACCCTGGCAGTGTGGTTTCCCCTGGCTTGTTGCCTCGGACGTCCTGGACGTTGTCCCTGATGAGAAACAACTTTCTCAGAAATGCTGCCCAGGCAGAAGTCAAGGCCAGAGAAGGACAAAGAAAGCAAGGTCACCAAAGTCCCTGGGCCCTTCTTTCTCTCCTGTCCCTTCTGGGCACACCCGGAGTGGGGCTTTCTCTGAGGACATGGCACATTTTGGGGTGGGAGGTAACAAAGGATGTGTCTGTGCAGCTGCAAGGTCCCGGATCCCTCTGTCCCGACTGTGCAGCTGCAAGGTCCCGGATCCCTCTGTCCCAAGGGGCCACGGACTTCGGGGAGAGTCCGACCGGCCAGGTCAGAAGCAAGAAGCAGAGCTGAGTGGCCCTGAGCGGCTCCATCCTGGAGGGATGGCTGGAGCAGAATCCTGCTGCTCGGAGCCGAAGCTCCACCTCCTGCTTCCCCTTTGCGCTTCATTCTGGACCCTGAGGTCTGTCCAAAGTCAGGCCAGGGTCATTACAAGTGGCAAAGGGCTGTTGCTTGTGTGCATGGGGGCTCTGGTTTGCCCTAAAACGTCCCGTAAGGCATGAGGGTGAGCCCCACACAATTTGGGCTAAGGGAACAAATCCCACTGCTCTCTTCCACTGACCGTGCCATGTCTCCAAGAGATTTGGACACCTGTTTCTGTTGCTATTGTCTTTGCAGACCGAGGGAGCAAGTCATAGGCTGCAAAGCAGATGTAGGAACCCAGAGGAGGGTCATGCAGGTTGGAACCTGAGGCAGGTCGTTGCCCTCTGGGCCCCCTGGTATGATGAGAGCGTTGGGGTAGAGGTAGGCAGGTAGGCTGCCTAGTGGAGAAAGCTGGGACCCTAGGGTCAGACAGACCCGAGTCCCAGCTCTGCCGTGCACCAGCTGTTCGCCTTGGAGCAGAACACGTACCCTCTCAGAGCCTCAGTCTCCTCACCTGTGGAATGGGGTTAAGAACTGTACCTACTCATGAGGTTTTTGTGAGGACCTGAGCCCCAACCACACAGTGTCACCTCCTGCACCTTCTAGCTCGAACATCAACTGGTTTGAGTTCTCTAGGTGGCACTTGTTTGGAGAAAGCAAAGACTTATCTAGGGCCTTCAGCTGCGCCCTGCTGGGTTTCCCACTGTGGGCTTTCACTCCTTCTCTGCTGCTCCAGGGACCAGCAACGTCAGCATTACCCAGGCCCTGGTGAGCAATGCAGAGTCTCAGGCCCCACCCCAGACCTCTGAATCAGAAGCCGGAGTTTCACCAGATTTCAGAACACACACTGACATTTGAGAAGTGATTTGGGGAGTGATGGAGACCTGCAAAGTCAGCTGAGTGCTGAGGTCCTCACTGACGTTTTCTGGGGCTGGACCCCTCGCCCTCCCCCAGCGGAAGCATCCTCTGCTGAGGCCCTGGGTCCCCGGCAGCGGGCTCAGGAGTTGGCTGAGCTGGGGGTGGAGGTTGGGGGTGAGCAGCAGAGGCCCGCTGGCCTGAGTCATGCTGGGGCAAGGAGACAGACCTTGGCAGGAGTTCATCCTCTGTCCTGATGGGCCTCATTGCTAAACCAGGAGCGCCTGGGCTGAATTAAAATGCTAATTAAAATTCAGCCAGAACGACCTCTGATTAGAACAGCAAGCAGATGGAAATGTCAGCCTTCACATGGGTTCTTCCCATCTCTGCACCAGCTCTTCCAGGGGGAGGCGCTCATTCAGCTCTCAGCAAGTACTTCATCCAGGGCCTGCTGCGTGTGGGCGGAGCCCAGGGGCTGGGGATGCAGTGAGCACAAGGGACCCCCACGTCCCTGCTCTCAGGGGCGTATGTTCTGGTAGGACAAGCTTCACCTGGGACAGGTGGCTTGTCTGTAGGAGCCTGATCTTTAGCACGTGAAAAGCCTATACACCTAGGACCTTCCCCACACCAGGCCCAGCTGAGAGGGAGAAGGGCGCTGGGACTGCCCTCCCGGAGCTGACCTCTGGAAGGGAATGTAGGAGCCGCTGGGAGGAGTCAGGTGGGCTACACAACAGGGTCACCGCTGACCGAGCATGTGCCAGACCCCCATGCCCTGCTGCTGACACCGGCCGTCCTCCTGCAGACAGCCACGTGGGCTTGGCACTGTGCCTTGTCCCATTTCACAGATGGGGATGTGGAAGCTCCAGGACATTGAGCAGCATCCCCAGAGTTGCACAGCTAGTGAGTGGCCTGGCACCCAGGTTGGGGTGACCCCAAAGCACAGGCTCCTGATTTCTGCAGTGTCCTTGGAATTGATCTGAGCTTGGCCTGTCCCTGTGTCCCAGGCAACCCCCAGGGCAGCCAGCTGGGCCTTCGGCAGAGTGCGGTGGGAATAAATACCCAGGGACCTGCTGATGGCATCGCTTGCCCTTCCCTCTGTTCCACACCCCCAGGATTGGGTCACCAGCACCGAGTTGCTCATCTCCCTAGACCGGCTCAACACGTTTGGGGACGACATCTTCAAAGACCCCAGGGTGCTGCAGTCCTACTACTACGCGGTCTCTGACTTCTCTGTGGGTGGCAGGTAGGTGGAAGGCAGGGCGGCAGACACCAGGACCCAGGGCTGCCATGTGGGTGTCACCCCACATGGGTGGAGGGTGAAGAAGGCACTTGTGGTGCCCCAGGGAGAGAGAGGCAGCAGGATGCTGGTCCCACGGTCCCTGCATTCGCGGCCTGTCTGGCTGCTTCCCTCCTCCCAGCCAGACTCCCCCTACTTTTCCCGCACTGTTTGTGGAACGTACCAGACCTAGCGTGTTTAAACGACTGCCAGACTGGCCTTGCATGTGTTGTGCATGTAAAACTGGCCAATGGTGACCAAAGTTTTCAAAGCTGTCCTTTTCTCAGCATTCCTGATTTTATCAACGGTGAAGCCCATCAATCCCGTTCCTTTCCAGCTCTCCTAGTAAACTGGGGCCTGGCAGGTTTTCATGGGGACGGAAACATTTTTAATAAGGCTTTGCGGCATCTCGGTGCAGAACGAACAGCTCAGGCCACTGCTGAGCGCCAGGGCCAATGACCCGGAAGGGCCACCAAGGGAGCAGGTGCCACGCTCGGTCCCCTTTCTCATGTGGGTTGTTAGGCTGTGCCGTCTGGACACTGGTTCTGGCTCCACATTCTCTAGCTTGGGTCAGTGCATGCTGTAGTTTGTTTAAGCGTCTCCTCTCCCCAGGAAGCGGGGACCGTCGCCATCCCAGCCTGTCTCACGCGTAGCGCCCGGTACTGGGTGTGTGTAAGGCACACTGTGGAACCAGGGGAGGCACAAACGGTGTCTTCAACATAGACAGACTCTCATCAGGTTGTTTCTTGGAAAGGAGAGAGGAAGACAGATGTGTCCCTGGCCCAGGTTCGTGGGGGTGGCGGGCAGTAATCAGTTCAGTCTCTAGTAAACGTGGCTGCATGGGCCAGAATGGGATGGGCAGGAGGGCAGGGTGTGTGGAGCCCAGGGAGCCTGCGCCGTACCCGGGGACCTGCCAAGGCTGGAGGAGGGCAGCATTCCAGCATGTACGAGTCCTGGGACTGAGGATCTGGGATGAGGCCCTGGGGCTGGAATGGAGGGCGTGGAGCTGACGTGGAGAGGGCTAGAAGGTTGTCAGGGCCATGGATCCAGTTTATTTTTATCGCTCAATCAGTGGCGAACTGTTCAAGATTTGGCCGGGGTAGTAATAGGGTTGGGTTTTGAAAACGCCTCCACCCTCTGACATCCGCGTGGGGAAGGGTAAGAAGAGAGAGAAGCAGCTGGAGTGTTAGGTGGCAGCCACGGGAGGTGGTGGTAGGGTGGGGAGCAGTGTGTGGGTCTGAAAGCAATTTAGAGCAGGAAGTCAGCTTGCCATGGGAGTGATGAAACGGGGGGGTAGGAGGCAAGGGGCTTCCGTAATTCAGGGACGCTTGGGTTGCGTTCGGAGAGATGGAAAAGTCTGGGAAGTGACATGGAAGTGACACTGCCTGCACAGTGTGTCTGCACCATCCAGAGAAGGCTGAGGCTTGGGGGTGTCCATGAGGCCCCTCTGCTGCCCCCTCACCGTGCCACCTCCACACTGGATTCAGGTCACACCACCTAGGAGGAGGGGCTCTCACAGGGTGATGGATGGCTGGTCCAACGCCTGCTGACAGGGGGCTTCAGGCCAGAGAACATCTGGACCCCAGCTGCCAGAGCTGGGCCACCCTCGGGCCCGCAGCTGGCTGGGGGCAGGTGGCCCAGCAGCCTGTGTCCCACAATGGCCTATAGGAATTTCACACCTTCTCTTGGGGTCATAGGGAAGGGAGGTGTTTGCAGCACCCCCTGGGGACACAGGTGGTCCCTTGTCCCAAGACTGCCTGGTGTCCGCCTTACCCCTGCCAGAAATCTTGGGGTGTTACCTGCTTACCCTGGGCTCCCATGGAGGCCTGGCAAGGAAGTAGTATCCTGTGCCCTTCCGCAGCCCTGTGTCCCCCAAGTAGAGAAAGCACTGTGGGTGCTGGCAGTGGTCAGCGATTCTTCACTGCCCACTTAGGGCAGAGCATAGGGCACAGCTTCTGGGGAGCCACCAAGTGGCCCTAGAGAACTGTCCTGGAGCTCAGGGTCTTCGTGGAATAGGAGAGAACAGGGCTCAGATTCTAGCTCTGCCACTTAGCGTCCATCACTTCATGGCCTGCCCCTCAGTTTGCTCATCTGTGAAATGGGGATAATTACGGTCCCTCCTGCCACAGCAGTGGGACTCCAGTGAGATGTGAGCTAATTGGATTGGGGGCCGGCACAAAGGAAGGCTGGGAGCTGGAAGCTGTGGCATCCTCTCAGTGGCTCAGTTTGGCCGCTCGGGACAGCGGTGATGACCCCACAGGGTGGGGCTCAGCTGGGCATGGCCCCCAGGGCACCTCTTTGTTCCTTCCCGATTCTACCTGTCTCCTGACCCTGTGGGAGGTGGGACATGGGCCAGGGCTACCCTCCAAGGCACAGATGAGGGGACACGACATGATTTGGGGGCTGTGCTCTGTAAGGAGCAACACTTTCATCCCTTTAGACACAGGAAAAGAGAAGCGCATGAGGCGCCTCCCACCCGCTGCCCTGTGAGCTGGGAGACTGAGAAGATTTCTTCCGGGGTCCTTCTTGGCCCCTGGGCGGGGGCATCCTGCAGCGGTAGCTTCGTGAACTTTGCCATTACTAACTGGTACCCTTAGGCAACCTCTCTGTACCTCAATTCCTCCATCTGTTAAGTGGGGCTAGAGCCCAGAACAGCCTAGTGTGGTTGGTTCTGTTACTGCTGCCCAGGCACATAGTAGGTGTTCAATAGAGCTCCATAATTGAGCCACAGCATTAGGCTCACCCAGAGCAGGGGCTTCCTGGTGACTAACCCCTCCTCTGCCGGGGCCCACCCGGTTTCCAGACCCCCATCCCCCATGTTCTTTTCCCAGGTGCAAATGCAACGGGCACGCCAGCGAGTGTGGCCCCAATGAGACGGGCCAGCTGGTCTGCCGATGCCAACACAACACGACGGGCACGGACTGCGAACGCTGCCTGCCCTTCTTCCAGGACCGCCCGTGGGCCCGGGGCACAGCGGAGGCCGCCAATGAGTGTCTGCGTGAGTGTCCTGGGACTTTGGGGACCGGAGGCTGGCATGTAGGCCAGGAAACAAACTCCCTGAGACCTGGCAGTGGGGGCTGCTCCTGGGTGGGCCTGGTGGCAGCGTGGACTCTGAGCCCCTGTGCCGCTGCAGGGGTGAGGAGGAACTCAAGGGGGGCTGGAAGGAGGCATTTCATCCTCGGTCCTTCCCCTCACAAACAGCTCCCCCAAACCAAGCTCCCCACAGTAGAGGTGTCCTTGGTGGGAGGGCTAGGAAGGTCCCCTAACTTGTTCCTTTGTTTCAGCTGCGCCAACCACAGCTGCTAATGAAAGCCAGGCCACCCCAGGTCCTAGGGGGTGCTGGCCTGCCCACCCAGCTTCTCCCGCAGGTCCCCAGGCAGCCCTTTCATGTCCCAACCCCCATGTGATGTGGCTTTGACCACATGTTAGAGAGGACGGTGCCATTATACCTTCTCCAGGGACGTGGGGCTGCGCACAGTGGGTGGCAGGACCCCCGCCTTCCTCCCAGCCTGGCGTTCCGTCAGCCCCAGCTCTCCGCTCGCCCCAAGCCCTGCCTCCCCAGATAGTCATCCGGCTTGCTGCAGCCTCTCCGTGTACAGCTGGCGTCACCGGGGTCCGGCTGGCTGTGCTGCTGCTTGCGGGAGTGCCTTCATGTGCAGGGGCTCCTGACAGCGTGGCCTCGGGGCCCCCTGTCCTCTTGGGCTAGGGCCACTGGCAGCTAGAGCTGCAGCGGGGAGGGGACGGGCTGTTCTGTGGGACAGGGTGGTATCTACAGGAGCTGCCAAGGGCTGCCGTGACCCTGATGGATTCCTGCTGCCCTCGCTGGCCCGCCTCCACCAGGGAGTCCTCCCAGGGCCCAGGGAGCTGTGCTGCTTGGCTCACCCGTCTGAGCCTGGGGCTGTCCCCATGGAGGAGACACAAAGGCCAGACTGCTTCTCCTGCCACGTCCTCATCCCTGTGGTCACATCTCTGGAGTCCTCGTCACCAGCCTGGAAGCTGGGGCTTCACGCCTGACTCCTTGCCACTCCCAGCAGCCCCAGGGCCCTGACTTCAGCCTCGTCCCATCCCTCCGGCCCATCTGACTGTCTCCTGCTGCCCAGCCCGGCCCCCTCACCCCTCCTCTGGGCACTGAAGCCCCCTCTTCCCTGCTCTCCCAGCCTCCTGCCCTCCTTTACCTGCAGCCCTAGGCGCTTTCTAAAGTGCAAACATGACTACGTCCACCCCTTGCTTAACCCTCCTCAGCCCCCTTGCTCCAAGGTGTAGTCCATTGCCGGCAATGGATCAAGCTCTGCTGACCTCTTGACCTCACAGCTGCCCCTGCACCGCCCCCCTTGCCCTGTCACACTGCACAAGGTCCTCCCCCTCTTGCCTGCCCGTCACATGCCATGCCCACCCCCTGCACACACTGGGTGGGTCTTCTCTGGTCTTGCAGTTTGTCCTCTGCTCTCACCTCCTGCCTGGGACTCTCCCCTCTCTCTCCTCCCTTCCTTCACCGTCCAGCTCCTTCCTGCTTACCCCTCAGATGCACCTGTAACTTTGACTTCCCCCAGGAAGGCTCGTCCCACTCCCCCACCTGTAGGATCTCCCCCTTTCCGCTCCCAGAGCCTCCCTGACTCTCCCATCACAGCCCTCCACCTCCAGAACTTCCATCTGGCCTCCATCAAACATGGGCAACATGTGGGAACTGGGTTCAGACTTCACTGGGGTCAGATCCCCGCCTTGGGCTCATCACCAGAGTCAAGACAGAGCCAACCTTAGTATATAGGTTTTTAAAAATGAATTAATGGGTGAATGAAGGGTGACTTGTATTTGCCAGGCATCTGAGTGACCTCATGATCACTGGGCACCCCCAGATTCACACAATTACTATGCCTTAGAGGACCCACAGGAGATCCCGGAGTGAGCTTCCCCACACTGGCACTGGGGAAGGTGGCCAGTGTGTGATCCATGACTGAGTGGCTGTGCACCCCGGCTTACCTGGGAGGGGCCTGTGTTTTGGTGTATTTATTAATGGAGCCCCCTCTGCTCTTAGGATCAATTATTTGGGCTCCATATCCTTGATCACACTGGGCCTGAAGTCCATCCTCGACCTCCCTCGAGCTGCTTGCTCATTCAGCACAAGGAGGCTGACTGGCATGGACTCCGCTCCTACCACATGCCATGGTCGCTGACACACACCCCCTGCCTCCTGCCCACAGCTTGTAACTGCAGCGGCCACTCTGAGCAGTGCACGTTTGACCGGGAGCTCTTCCGCAGCACAGGCCACGGGGGGCGCTGCCTCCATTGCCGCGACCACACGGCCGGGCCGCACTGCCAGCACTGCCAGGAGAACTTCTATCGCTGGAACGTGTGGATGCCCTGCCAGCCCTGCGACTGCCACCCGGCAGGTGAGTGGGCCCCGCTGCCCCAGCCCCTCCCCATTCCCCGTTCCAGCTCCTGCTGCCCGTGCCCTTCCTCCCCCAGGCTCCCTGCACCTCCAGTGTGATGACTCGGGCACCTGCCGCTGCAAGACCACTGTGACGGGCTGGAAGTGTGACCACTGCCTGCCTGGGTTCCACTCGCTCAGCGAGGGAGGCTGCAGGTGAGGGTGGCGGGGATGGATGTGGACGGCCCGTAGGGGCTCATAGCAGTGGATTTGGACTGAATGACGGGGAAGCAGGAGGGACAGGATATTAGCTGTTCTTCCCTCCCTCCTTCCATCCCCCATTCCTTCATCCCTTTTTTTCTTCTTCTAGTCAGCATTTTCTTATTCTGCAGCTACCACACCCCCATCCTGAGCAAGGAGCAAGGACTAGAGACACCCACTCCCTGGAGAGGCAGACAGATGAGTATGAGCCAGTCGTGTGGAAGTGCGGTCGGCCTTGGGGGCCGAGGACAGGCTTCCTGGAAGAGGCACTGAGTTCTAGTGTGAGACTGATAGTGAGGGCTGAGGGAACAGGGGGAGGGAGGGACGCGTGCTCCAGGCAGTGGGGAACAGCACATGCAAAGGCTCCGAGGCAGGTGCAGTGAGCAGGGAGTGCAGGGCAGGAGGGTGTGCAGAGCAAGAGGGTGCAGTGAAGCCTTCCAGGCCCCAGGAGGAGCTGTGGGTAGACGTGAAGCAGGAGTGGGATGAGGTTGGACGCCGGGGCAGAGGCTGCAGCAGGAACAACTGGGTGACGTGGTGGCTTGTACTAGGTTTGGCCATGGAGAGGCAGGGCACCTGAGCCCCAGGGTTCTGGGCACCTGGACGAGGGAGGCCGGTCACAGTGAAGGGAGCGTGGTTGGGGGGGAAGCTGAGTCTGCAGCACTGGTGGGGCATCCAAGGGAAGAGAGACAGGCAGGGGCCTGCTGGGGTCTGAACCTCAGAAGACAAGATAGTAACCCACTTACCATCACTGGATTGAGAAAATACACAATGACCAAAAATCAACAACAACAAAAGCCATTATAAATTCAGAAGCACTTTTAAATGAACTTGGCCTTAGTTCAAGTCTCATATATTTGAAGGCGGTGGAAATGCATTGGGGGTGTGTGGGGAGTCTCAGATCCCACACAAAATACTCAGTGGTTCTGGCCACAAACCTGGCCATTAGGCGGTGACCTGGATGCTTCCCCAGGGTTTCTCTGGCCTCTGGGTCTTTGCACACGCCATTCCTCCCACCCTGGAGGGGTGAGGAATTCCTGTCTTCCCTAACCCCCCACCTGTCCCTGGCCTGTGTCTAGCAAACTCCTAACTCGTTCTTCAGTTCTCAACTAAGGTACCACTCCAGGAAGTCTTCCCTTCTACTTGTCTCCTTGTCCCCACTCCAAGCACTTCCTTGGCGCTGCCACAGCCTCTTGTACATCTATTAGAGTATAGCACCTACTAAAGTATAGCATCTACCTGTTTGCCTGCCCGTCCTCACTGGACTGTAGACTCTATGAGGGAAGGAACCATGTTTTGTCAGATGGTGGTGGGTGAATAGATGAATGGATGGATGAAAGAAAGGATGGGCGGATGGATGGATGGATGGATGGATGGATGGATGGATGGATGGAAAGAAAGAAAGATGGGTGGAAGGAAGGAAAGAAGGAAGGAAGGAAGGAAGGGTAGAAAGATGATGGGTGATGAGTGAATAAATGGATAGGTGGATGGAAGTTTGCACAGATGGGTGAGTGAGTGGGTGGGTGGATGGATGGATGGATGTGTGGTTAGATGAGTGGGTGTGTAGGCAGATGGATTGCTATTCAGGTGAGTGGATGGGTCACTTCCTTGGCAAGGTGGGGGGAGGCAGGCTTTTGAGTCAGCCTGCCTCCTGGTTCTCTCAGGAATGGGGATGGATAGAGAATTCTTTACAAGGAGGACAGGCTAGTCCCACTCTGGAGTTGCTCATTGGACACGTTTCCCCTTGTCCTGTCTCTTTGGCAGACCCTGCACCTGCAATCCTGCTGGCAGCCTGGGTACCTGTGACCCCTACAGTGGGCGCTGTCCCTGCAAAGAGAATGTGGAAGGCAGCCTGTGTGACAGGTAGGTGAGGTGGTATGATAATAACCCTCCTGGAAGTGACCTCAGGGCTTGTGGTGGTAGGAGGAGCAGGGGGCGTGGACTCAGACAGGCACTTCACCACCTGGCACCCTTCCTGTAGTGCTATGGATCTGCCATCCGGGAAGTTATCTAAAGGCTGTATGACACTGTTTATATTTTGACTCACCCACCATCACGGATGGTTCATAAGCCTTGAAAAGACATATTTTTTTCTAGCTTAGAATCCTGAAAAGAAAGAGCTGGCAAGGATAGGCGAGATCATCTAATCCAGGGAGAGCAAATACCTGTTATTCTTACCACAGCCTTCCCAGCTCACACCAGGGCAGACATTATGAATGAGCACAGCAATCTTTTTTTTAAATTTAATTTAATTTTATTTTATTGTTAGTTTCAGCTGTACAAAACAGCATGATTAGACATTTAAACTCAGCACGAAACGATAACCTCACCAAGTCTACTACCCATCTGACACTGTACATAGCTATTGCAGTACCGTTGGCTGTATGCCCTATGCTGTGCTATACGTCCCGTAACTATATGTATGTATATATGCATATGTATGCATAATTAGGGTTGACATTCAATATTAGTTTAAATCAGGTTCAGGTGTACAGAGTGGTGGTTAGGCATTTATATAATCTATGAAGGGGTCCCCCCCTTCCCCCGGTAAGTCCAGTACCCATCTGGCACCCTATATCGTCTTCGCAACATTATGGATTATATTCCCCACACTGTATTTCACATCCCTGTGATTATTTTGTGACTACCAATTTGTACTTTCTAATCCCTTCACTGTCTCACCCATCCCCCGACCCCCCGCCCATCTGGCAACCATCAGTTTTTTCTCTGTATGTGTGAGTCTATTTCTGTTTTGTTTGCTCGTTTATTCTGTTCTTTAGATTCCACATGTAAGTGAGATCATATGGTATTTCTCTTTCTCAGTCTGACTTATTTCAGTTAGCATCATATCCTCTAGGCCCACCCGTGTTGTTGCAAATGGTAAGATTTCATTCTTTTTTATGGCAGAATAATACTCCGTAGTATAAATGTACCACAGTGCGTTTTATCCAATTGTCTATTGATGGGCATTTCGGTTTCCATATCTTGGCCGTTGTGATAATGCAGCAGTAAACAGAGGGTGCCAAAAAAACATATACACATTTTAAAAAAGGAAAATTGTATTAAAATTGTAATAGTATATGTACTGATAACAAAAGATGAATACAAGTCACGTTGTATTCCCCACACTTCTCAGCGTCCACGTCATCAGCGTCCACACACTTCTGATGATGGCGAACTACTGCTTCAGCAACGTTGACCAAAGTGTCCACTTGAATACCCTTTTTTGGCACCCCTGGTATTTTTTTGAATTAGTGTTTTGGATTTCCTTGGATTAATACCCAGGTGTGGAATTGCTGGGTCATACAGTAGTTCTATTTTTAATTTTTTGAGGAGCCGCCGTACTGTTTTCCATAGTGGCTGCACCAATTTGCAATCCCGCCAAGAGTGCACAAGGGTTCCCCTTTTCTCCACACCCTCATCAGTACTTGTTGTTTGTTGATGACAGCCATTCTGACAGGTGTGAGGTGATGTCTTTGTGGTTTTTGTTTGCGTTTCTCTGATGATGAGTGACAATAAGCATCTTTTCATGTGTCTATGGGCCATCTGTATGTCCTCTTTGGAGAAATGTCTATTCAGGCCCTCTGCCCATTTTCTAATTGGGTTGTTTGGGGCTTTTTTTGGTGTTGAGTTGTATGAGTATTTTTTGTTTTTAATAAATTTTGGATATTAACCCCTTATCAGATGTATCATTGGTAAATATCTTCTCCCATTCAGTAGGATGTCTTTTTGTTTTGTTGCTGGTTTCCTTTGCTGTGAAAAAACTTTCAGTTTGATGTAGTCTTGTTTATTTTTTCTTTTGTTTCCCTTGCCTGAGGAGATATATCAGTAAAAATATTACCTGGGCTAATGTCTGAGAGTTTACTTCCTATATTTTCTTCTAAGAATTTTATGGTTTTGGGTTTTACATTTAAGTCTTTAATCCAGTTTGAGTTTATTCTTGTATATGGCGTACGAAGGTGGTCCAGTTTTATTATTTTGCATGTATCTTTCCAGTGTTCCCAGCACCATTTATTAAATAGACTGTCTTTACCCCAGTGTAAATTCTTGCTTCCTTTGTCATAGATTTGTTGACCATATAGGTATGGATTTATTTCTGGGCTCTCTGTTCCATTCCATTGATCTATGCGTCTGTTTTTATGCCAGTATCATGCTATTTTGATTACTATAGCATTTTAGTATTATTTGATGTCGGGTAGTGTGATATCTCCAGCTTCACCTTATTTCTCAGGATTGCCATGGCTATTCGTGGTCTCTTATGGTTCCATATAAAGTTTAGGATTATTTGTTTTAGTTCTGTGAAAAATGCCATTGGTATTTTGATACGGATTGCATTGAATCTATATATTACTTTGGGTAGTATGGACCTTTTAACTATATTAATTTTTCCTATCCATGAGTATGGTATATGTTTCAATTTATTTGTATCTTCTTCAATTTCTCTCTTCAATGTCTTATAAGTTTCTGAGTACAGGTCTTTTACCTCCTTGCTTACATTTATTCCTAAGTATTTCTTTTTATGCAATTGTAAATGGGATTGTTTGCTTAATTTCTCTTTCTAATAGTTTGTTATTGGTGTATAAAAATACAACTGATTTCTGAATATTACTTTTGTATCCTGCGACTTTGCTAAATTCAATTATCAGTTCTAATAGTTTTTTGGTGGAATCTTTGGTTCACTGCATGTCAGGGGTGTCTAAACTGCGGCCCGCAATCCATTTTTTATTGGCCCGCAGCAAATTCCAAAAATATATTTAGTGTACTTAAATAAACCAGGTGAGGCAATACGTACTTCACCTCGAGTGAGTGGCCCGGCTGTGTGTGTATTTTACCGCGTATGGCCCTTGGTGAAAAACGTTGAAAAAAGTTTGGACACCCCTGCTGTATGTAGTATCATGTCATCTGCATTTGATGTAGTCTTATTTGTTTATTTTTTCTTCTGCTTCCCTTGCCTGAGGAGGTATATCAGTAAAAATATTACCTGGGGTAATGTCTGAGAGTTTACTTCCTGTATTTTCTTCTAGGAGTGTCATTTTCTTCTAATGACAATTTTACTATTTCCTCTCCCATTTGGAAGCCTTTTATTTCTGTTTTTGTCTGATCGCTGTGGCTAGAACTTCCAGTACCAAGCTGAATAAAAGTGGTGAAAGTGGGCAACCTTGTCTTGTTCCTGAGCTTCTGGGGAATGCTTTTAGCTTTTCCCCATTGAGTATGATGTTTGCTGTGAGTTTGTCGTATATGGCCTTTATTATGTTGAGATATGCTCCCTCTATTCCCCCTTTGCTGAGAGTTTTTATCATAAATGGATGCTGGGTTTTGTCAAATGCTTTTTCTGCATTTATTGATACAACCATATGATTTTTATTTTTCATTTTGTTTATGTGGTGTATCACATTGATTGATTTATGGATATTGAACCAACATTGCATACCAGGAGTGAATTCCACCAGGATTGTGGTGTATGATCTTTTTAATATATTGCTGAATTTGGTTTGCTATTATTTGGTTGAGGATTTTTGCATCCATGTTTATTAGGGATATCGGCATATAGTTTTCTGTTTTTGTTATGTTTTTATCTGGTTTTGGAATCAGGGTAATGTTGGCCTCATAAAATAAGCTTGGGAGCCTTCCCTCTTTCTGGACTTTTTGGAATAGTTTGAGGAGAATAGGTGTTAATTCTTTTTTGAATGTTTGGTAAAATTTACCTGTGGAGCCATCGGGTCCAGGGCTTCTGTTTGTTGGGAGCTTTTTGATTCAGTTTTGTTGGTAGTAATTGGTCTGTTCAGATTTTCTTTTTCTTCTTCTTCTTTTTTTTTTTTTTTAAAGATTTTATTGGGAAAGGGGAACAGGACTTTATTGGGGAACAGTGTGTACTTCCAGGCCTTTTTTCCAAGTCAAGTTGTTGTCCTTTCAGTCTTAGTTGTGGAGGGTGCCGTTCAGCTTCAAGTTGTTGTCCTTTTAGTCTTAGTTGTGGAGGGCGCAGCTCAGCCCCAGATCCAGTTGCCGTTTCTAATTGCAGGGGGCAAAGCCCACCATCCCTTGCGGGAGTCGAACCGGCAACCTTGTGGTTGAGAGTCCACTGGCCCATGTGGGAATTGAAGCCTTTGGAGTTAGGAGCATGGAGCTCTAATCGTCTGAGCAACCAGGCCGGCCCTCTTTTTCTTCTTGATTCAGCCTTGGAAGATTGTATGCTGTTAGGAATTTATCCATTTCTTCCAGATTGTCCAATTTGTTGGCATATAGTTGTTTATCGTATTTTCTTAAAATGTTTTGTGTTTCTGTAATGTTGGTTGTCATTTCTCCTCTTTCATCTCTGATTTTATTTATTTGGGTCCTCTCTCTTTTTTTCTTGATGAGTCTGATGAAAGGTTTGTCAATTTTGTTTATCTTTTAAAAAAATACTCTTGGTTTCATTGATCTTCTGTATTTTTTATTTTTTTTTAGTCTCTATTTCATTTATTTCTGCTTTGATCTTTATTATTCCCTTCCTTGTACTCACTTTGGGCTTTGTTTGCTGTTCTTTTTCCAGTTCCCTTACGTGTAAAGATAGACTGTTGATTTGAGATTTTTCTTGTTTCTTTAGATGTATCTGCATTGCTATGAATTTCCCTCTTAGGCATGCTTTCCCTGTGTCCCGTCGATTTGGGTTCATTGTGTTTTCATTTTCATTGTGATTTCATTAAATGAAATCAAGGTGTCTTTTGATTTCTTCCTTGAGCTCATTGTGGACCCACTCATTATTTAGTAGCATATTATTTAGTCTCCATGTGTTTGTGTGTGTTTTAGTTTTTTTTCTTGTAACTGACTTCTAATTTCATATCACTGTGGTCAGAGAAGATGCTTGATATGATTTCAGTCTTCTTAAATTTATCGAGACTTGTTTTGTGGCCTAACGTGTGGTCTATCTTGGAAAATGTTCCATGTGCACTTGAAAAGAATGTATATACTGTTGCTTTGGGGTAAAATGCTCTAAAAATATCAATTAAATCTATCTGGTCTAGTGTGTCATTTAAGACTGCTGTTTCTGTGTCGATTTTCTGTCTGGAAGATCTGCCCCTTGGGTGTCAGTGGGGTGTTAAGGTCCCCTACTATGATTGTGTTACTGTCTATCTCAGCCTTCATGTTGGTCAATATTTATTTTTATATATTTAGGTGCTCCTATGTTGGGTGCGTAGATGTTTACTAGGGTTATGTCTTCTTGTTGGACATATTAACGTCCTTCTTTGTCTCTTATTATAGTCTTCATTTTAAAGTCTATTTTGTCTGATATAAATATTACTACCCCCCCTTTTTTCTCTTTCCCATTTGTGTAAAATACGCGTATCTTTTTCCATCCCTTTACTTTCCGTCTGTGTCTTTCGATCTGAAGTGGGTCTCCTGTAGGCAGCATATTCATGGTTCTTGTCTTCTTATCCAGTCAGCCACCCTGTGTCTTTTGATTGGAGCATTTAATCCATTTACATTTAAAGTGATTATTGATAGGTAGATAGATATTGCCATTTTATTATTCATATTTATTATCTTCATTGGTTTGTTTGTTTTCTCCTTTCTTCTGCTTAAAGAAGTCCTTTTAACATTTTTTGTAATACTGGTTTGGTAGTAATGAATTTTTTTTATCTTTTTCTTGTCTGGGAAGCTCTTTATCTCTCCTTCAGTTTTAAATGATAGCCTTGCTGGGTAGAGTAGTCTTGGTTGTAGGCCCTTGTTTTTCATCACTTTGAATATTTTCTGTCACTCCCTTCTGGCCTGCAATTTTCTGTTGAGAAATCAGCTGACAGTCTTATGGGAGCTCCCTTGTAAGTTATCTTTCTCTTGCTGCTTTTAGGATTCTCTCTGTCTTTAACCTTTGCCATTTTAATTATAGTGTGTCTTGGTGTTGGCCTGTTTGGGTTAATCTTGTTTGGGACTCTCTGGGCTTCCTGGGTTTTTGTGTCTATTTCCTTTGCCAGGTTAGGAAAGTTTTCAGTCATTATTTATTCAAATAAGTTCTCAATCTCTTACTTTCTCTCTTCTCCGTCTAGTACCCCTATGATGCGAATGTTGTTACACTTGATGGTATACCACAGGTCCCTTAAACTATCTTCATTGTTTTTCATTCTTTTTGCTATTGTTGTTGTTGTTTCAATTGGGTGTTTTTTGCTACCTTGTCTTCTAAGTTGCTGATTTGATCCTCTGCTTCATCTAATCTGCTGTTGATTCCTTCTAGTGTATTCTTCATTTCAGTTATTGTATTCTTTATTTCTGCCTGGTTCTTTTTTATGGTTTCTGTGTCCTTCTTTATGCTTGCTATCTCTTTGTTGAAATTCTCACTAAGTTCCTTAAGCATTCTTATAGTCAATGTTTTAAACTCTGTCTCTGGTAGGTTGGTTGCCTCCATTTCATTTAGTACTATTTCTGGCGGTTTCTCCTGTTCTTTTATTTGGGACATGTTTCTTTGTTTCCTCATTTTGGCTGCTGCTCTGTGCTTGCTTCTATGTATTAGGCAGATCCCCTATGTCTCTCAGTCTTTGCCGGGTGCCCTTATGTAGTATGTGTCCTGTGTGATCCAATGGCACAGTCTCCCTGATCTCCTGTGCGTGTGTTCCAGGAGTGTCCTTTGAGTGTGTTGTGTGTGTTCTCCTGTTGTAGTTGAGCCTTGATTGCATTTGGCACATTAGTGGGTGTGGTTGACTCCTAGGCTGACTAACTGTGAGGACTGGCTGCACCCACAGTGTATCAGCTGCTGTGTGGGGGCTGACCCCTCAGAGGAGCCTTTACCTCTGCAAGCCTTTTATGTCTGTTGAGACCCCCACTTTGGGTGTTCTGCTTGTGGGGCTAACCAGGTAGAGCTCTAGTGTGGTCTGAAGCTGGCCTCTGGGTGTGTTGTTTCTGGTGTCTTTTGGGAGGGGCTCCCATGTAGGCTAATTTCAGCCTTGCCTGTTACCAGCCTGCAGCTACCTGGTAGGAGCCACAGAGCTATATGTGGTTGGCTGCTGCCTGTGCTGGACCTGGAGGCATGTGTGGGTGGCCTCGCTATGAGCCGAGGCTGGCGCCACCAGAACACAGCAGTTTTTATCATGAGCCCTGTTGTAACCTCCGAATCCTTCTCTACGTCCTGCTCCAAGAAGCTCCTATCAGTTGAGCCAACATTCAAACCTATTTGATATCCTTACCATCCTATCATGGTAAAAGTGGAACCTCTAAAGCTCAACGAGGCAGAAGGACTTTCCCAAAGCCAGTCCTTAATCTTCCTCCTTCATATGTTTGGGGTAATCCCTAGCCCAGCAGTGGGGCTAGCAAGTCATTGTAGGTTTACCTCCTTGGGCATGCACCGTCTCCTCTTCCTGGCTTTGTCTCTGACTTTTGCAGCCAGGGTAGGGTCTGCCTGGGACTCTGATTCTCTGGCCATGGGCCCTGTGTGTAAAGTACCCGACACAGCATTATACTGTAGACTGTCTCCTCTTGGCAGTTTCCGCTGGGCCTGTACTGGTTCAGGAAGATGCTGGTGTCAAAGCTGCATGGCTGGCCCTGGCCTTGACTCTCACCATGGCCAGCCCCAGACCGCCCCCACACCTTGTCCACATGTGGCCAGTGGGCCCTGGGATGGGAGGTGGATTCCCTGCTCTGTCTTCCTCCCCCTGAAACTCCTCAAGTGAAGAGGCAGAGTGGAGTCTGGGAACCAGATCCTACCTGGTTCTCCCACGGCTTGGCCCCACTGCCTCGTACCTTGAGCTGGTCCTCCCTCCAAGCCTCAATCTGCCCATTTGTGAAATGGGAGGGCCTGATGAGATGTGTTCATTGGAGCCTGCCAGGCATTGGGTTATCAGCAGTTTCTTATGAACCCAATTCTTCTATCTGGGAGGCTCAAATGGAGCCCCCCGGGGTGAAAACCAGGAATCTGTATTTGTTAAACGCCTCCCCAGGGCTCTTTGGAGAAATGGCTGATTCGAGGGCTGGGGTGGGGAAAATGCAGGATGAGCCTGGAGTGTCTTTAGTGCCAAAAAGCAGGAAGTGCTTAAAAACAAAAACAGACTGAAAAAGAAAAAAAAACGAAAACAAAAACCTTCAAATCAGGATGGGGCCCTGTGTCAAGAGGACACAAGAGCCAACCTAAAAGAGCTCCCAGAGCTGGAACAATTTGAACAACAAAATAAATAACGATAGTATTGGATTGTAACCCAAAGAATAAAATAAATATCCGCAAGTCCACACTGATATAAATAGATGAGTGAATAAATAAATACATGGAGATGAAGGGACAAATCTTCCTTGCAGAAGCATTCCAAATTATAAATGTAGAAGGAATGAGGGAAATAGAAAATCACTATTAAATACCAGTAACGGGCAGGAGCCGCTGATGAAATTAGCGCGCTGCATTTAGTGACTTGCTTCTGACGATGAGAATACGGCAGTCCTGCAGTGGAGAACCCTGGCAGGTGGTGAAGGGTAAGTGATGTCACATGGGTATCATTTACCCTGATGTGTTATAACGAAAAGGACACTTCACCTCTATTTCTTCCCAAAACCCATAGCCTCAGTCTCATCATGAGAAAAACATCAGACAAACCCAAATTGAGGGACGTTCTACAAAATACACCTGACCAGTACTCTTCAAAAGTGTCAAGGTTAGGGGGCCGGCCCAGTGGCTCAGGTGGTTGGAGCGCCGTGCTCCTAATGCTGAGGTCTCAGGTTCAATTCCCACATGGGCCAGTGAGCTGCGCCCTCCGTAGCTAAGACTGTAAACAACCTCCATAGCTAAGATTGTAAACAACGGCTCTCCCTGGAGCTCGGCTACCGTGAACTGCTGTGGGAGGTCGGCGTGGGCTGTGTGCTGCCAGGAGCGGCCAGTGGCCAGCATGAGTGGCTGGCAGCGAGCGTGGGCTGCTGTGTGCTGCCATGAGTGGCTGGCAGCCGGCTAGAGCTGCCGTGAGCATGAGCTGCTGTGAGCGGCCGACCGAGGACGAGCAACCGACTGCCTCAGCTGGGGGAAGCGTAAGGCTCATAAATACCAGCATGGGCCAGGGCACTGTGTCCTACACAACCAGACTGAGAAACAACGGCTTGAACCGGAGTGTGGGGCAGCGGGGGCGGGACGTGGAAGAAGAGGGGGAAAAAAAGTGTCAAGGTCTTGAAAGACAAGGAAAGACTAAGAAGGTGTTACAGATTGGGGAGATTAAGGACACAACTAAATGCAATGCTGTGTCCTGGTTGGAACGCTGGAGCCGAAAACAGACAGTAGTGAGAAGGGGGTGGGGGTGTGTGAAATCCTAGTGAAGTGTGCAGTTTAGTAATGTTAACCAAGGTGAATTTCTTGGTTTCGATCAATGTACTGCGGTAACATCAGGTGTTAATAGGGAAAGCTGGGTGAAGAGGCCATGGGACTGTACGAGCTTTGCAACTCCCCTGTACATTTTTTTTTTTTAAGTTTCCCCAGTGATTCTGGATTCACATTAGTCCAGCTGGGCTCCCCTGTTCATTTGGCCCGTGGGCCTGTCCTGCCTCTTTTTCAGATGTCGCCCGGGGACTTTTAACTTGCAGCCCCACAGCCCGGCTGGCTGCACCAGCTGCTTCTGCTATGGCCACTCCAAGGTGTGTGCAGCCGCTGCCCGGTTCCGGGTGTACCATATCCTCTCGGACTTCCGCCAGGGTAAGAAGAGCCCTCGCAGTCACCTCTGTGGGGTCTGCTCACAGCCCGGTGGGGCAGGCCGTCCTGCTTTGGGAGACCCTGCAATGGTGGTGTGGGTGGGGGTGAGAAGGAGGGGCAGCCTCAGGCCCCCGCGGAGTCATCCCCCACAGGCCCCCACGGCCCGCCCTGCAGGATGTGTCCCTCTGTGCCCTTCAGTGCTCCGAGTACCTGTCTGCACCCTTGGCTCCCTCCCCGGCTCTGCCTTTTCCTCGGCTTCCAGCAGCCTTTACATTTGTGGGCGGGGTTGGGAGCTGGGTATGCAACAGCCTTTGTGTCCTGCGGGGAATTTCTAGTTACTCAAGATCAAGATTGGCCTCCCTTGGAGTATCCTAGTGCTGAGGATTCAGGCTCAGTCCCCTGGTCTCCATTTATTGAGCATCTTCTGTATTCCAAGCACTGTGCTCTTTTCATGCAGGGAAGCTCACGGTGTCCCTAGCAAGTTATTGCTTTCATTCCCATTTTATAGAGTCAGCTGAGGCCCAGAAAAGGTAGGTCACATAACTGAGTCGTTGGCACCACGGTCTGTCAGCTCCTGAGTTCTGCTCTAAACCACTGTGCCAGCCTTTTCTCCGGGTCCAGGATCCAGGGATGCCATGGTACCCTGGGTCCCAACTTCAGGTGGCAGAGGTGCATCTTTGGAGCAGGATTCTGGTGGAACGCTGAACCCTGCATTAAATCCCAGCCTGTGCGGACCCTGGCTGTGCCCCACAGGGTCCCGCCACCCCACATCACCCCCAGGGAGGAGCTTATTGTCAGCCAGGGATGGAACCTCAGGCTCCGGCCAGACGCAGGGACAGTGCGCCCTCTGCTGGGCGCCGCGCAGAAAGCAGGACCGAGAGAGGCTTGGAGTGGGAAAGCGTGGTGTTCACTTAGCCCAGGAGTCTAGAATGAACGTTAGCGTCATTCTATAGATCCTAAGAACAGTGTCATGATCTGTTCTCACTCGGAGACAGGCCCTGGGTTCATCTCATGTTATTTCACATCATCCTCGGCCAGCAGTTCTCAAACGTTTTGGTCTCTGGATTCCTTTTCGTTCTTGAAAATTCTTGAGGCCTTCAAAGCACTTTTGTTTATGTGCGTTGTTTATATGGTTATTTTCTGTGTATTAATTTACATGGATTAATTTCTATGTATTAGAAAGTAAAACAGTAATTTGAAAATATCTATGTATTAATTCATTTAAAAGCAATTACAGTAAACTTGTAATAAAAAATAGTATCCATCTGGGAAAAATAACTGTTTCTAAATGGCAAAAAAATAAATAAATTATGAGAAGACTGCTCCTCATTTTACATGTTTGCACATCTCCTTAAGGCCTGGCTTCATAGAAGTCAGCTGATTCTCACCACGGCTTCTGCCATTTAGTCTGTTGTGCTATCTCACACATCTTGTAGCTTCTGGAAAACTCCACCGTATGCTTGTGAGAGAGACAGAATGAAAAATGTGAATAACAGCTTAGTGTTACTTACTATTAAGAAGACAGTTTGACCTCAAAGAGTCTCAAGGATCACCCAGAGTATTCAGACTGACTTTGAGAACTGCTCCTGGGATCAAAAGTAGTTCACTGCCCCCAATTTGTAGATAAGGAACCAGCTTCAGAGAGGTTAAGTAACTTACCCAGGGTCACACAGCCAGTGATGGGGAGAACCTAGCCTGGCACCAAGGAGCTCTGGCTCTCCCCTTTCTGACCTCTTTTCCTTTCTTCATTCCTCCCTCTGCACCCCTTGGGTGCCTCAGGTTTTTGGCCTCCACCCCTTCCCTCAGCTGTCCCCTTCAGGCCACTTGTTCTATTCTAGACTGTGCTTGGTGTACTGCCGTTCCCTAGCGCGAATGTGGACTGAACTGGGACTGGGGACCAGAAGCCTGGGTTCCTATCCTGGGTTGACCGCTTCCTAACCAGGTGGCCTCCCTGTGTGCAGTGGGGCTAATGACACATGCCCTCCAAGGTCAGGGGCAGTGCGGTCATAGATGAGGACGTTCTTTGAAGTCCAGTATTGTTAGAAATGGCCCCGATGTCCCAATGCCCCACATTGGGGTCTTAAGGCTGTGTCCTCATGCTGTGCCTGAAACCCACTGAGGGGCAGTGCAGGCCCACAGGTCTGCCCATGCCCCAAAGAGAGCCAGGTCCCTGAGCTTTCTAGCTTCTCCTGGGGCTACCTCCCACCATAAGACCCCGCCCTGGCTCTGACATGGGGATCTGAGCTGCCCGGCTGTGGGCACCAAGCATTTGCTGGCACTAGCCGACTCTCAGCCTCACGTGGCCTGTCTCTAGAACATGTGAGGTTGTGCTCCTTGTTTCAGGTTGTGTTCAGGCCTCTGGGGGCTGTCCTTTGGACCAGGGGAAAGGCGTGAAATGGAGACCACCCTCCAGGGCATCATAGGGGCCTGTGTGTGTGTTTGCTGTCCAGGAGCTGATGATGGCTGGCGGGCCGGCAGAGTGGGGGGCTCAGAGCATCCCGCACGATGGAGCCCAAGGGGGCTTCTCCTGAACCCAGAAGATGAAGAGGAGCTCACAGCACCAGGTAGTACCTCCAGCGCAGACAGGGCAGGACTGCCCCGTGTGTTTCCTGTCGCTGCTCTGACAAATTACCACCAACTTAGTGGCTGAAAACAGTTTATCCTCTTAGTGTTCTGGAGGTTGGAAGTCTGAAATGGGCTGAAATCAAGGTGTCAGCAGAGCTGTGTTCCCCAGACGCTCCAGGGGAGAATCCGTCCCTTTGCTTTTCCCAGCTTCTAGAGGCCACTGCAGTCCTTGGCTCTTGGCCCCTTCGTCCATCTTCAGAGCTGGTCCAGTCTTTCTTTTATTGCATCACCCTGACACCAACTCTTCTGCCTTCTTCCATCTTTTAAGGACCTTTGTGACCACTTTGGGCCCAGCTAGATAATCCCTATTAATCTCTAAGGTCAGCCAATTAACAACCTGATGTCCACCTGCAAACTTAAATGGCCCCTGCCATGTGACAAAACGTTCACAGGTTCCAGGGGTTAGGACGTGGACACCTTTGGGAACGTACTTCTGCCAACCACATGCCCCACAGTGTCTGCTGGAGCCCCCCTGCTTCCTCGTCATGGCCTTGCCAACCAGGGCTCCTTCAGGCCACGGTCCCACCCTAGACAACCCTTGTGCACATCCCATTAGCCCCTCACCCCACCAGGCCACTGTACCCCATGCCCAGAGCCATGGGATTCCTCCAGTAGCAAGAAGTTCTAGATCATTCTGGACCACAGCCCCATCTATTAGGGCAACGCTGGTCTCCTAGAAATGATCACACCCAGAACCGGAAGACTGGCGTCCATTCTGAGCTCCTCTGTGGCCAGATTCAGGATCCACTGGTTCCCCGACCCAGTCCTGCCCTTCCCCTCCTCTCCAAGAGGAGCTGTGTGGATGTAGCACCCAAGGGCCCTGCAGCCAGGAAGCAAAGGACGTGGATCCTTGGGGCCTCATGGGGTAGAAACTCCAAGCTCAGTGGCCCACAAACGGAAAACTGTTCCACGGCTGCTTCATCAACACATTTCAGAGAAAGGAGTCATTCACGCAAGTGTTTGCTGGGCTCTATGTTGGGGGCAGGGCACACCGCAGTGGGCGAGGCCGGTGGACGAACTTACGTTTTTATTCACTTCCTGTTATCCCACGTTCTAGCAACACACACTACCTCCAGTTACTCATGAGTCCAGAGGGACTGAGGGCAAAAGGAACAGTGGGGCATCCCCTTGTTCCCTGTCGTGATTTCCAGCACAAGCGGTGGGCTCGTACCGAGAAATAACCCGAGTAAGAAAGGCTATCAGAGGCCTCCGTGGTCCTTTGTGTTTCTCAGTACTCCATTGCTGCTTTTCTGCTGGAAGCATATTCTGACCCAGTGGAAAGCGTGGCCTGTGGGGCCATCTGCGCCCCTGCTTCGTCCCCCGTGTGGACCCTTACCATGTCCTCTTTGAGCCTCACTAAACTCCCACGCCTGTGAGTCCATGTGTGTGCTGCCTGAGGCGGCGGCCAGGTGCCACCACCGTGCGGCTGGTGTATGTCACCTCTGCTCCCATATATTGTCCCATCAGACCTCACCTACAAAACCCACGTTCAAAGGTAAAAGCATTAAGAATGTCAAGACGGTGGCACCGGGCATTACAGCAGATGTGAGGCCCTGTGTGACTGCAGGGGTCGCACGTGCTGAAGCCCTGGCCGCAGCCTGGGCTGACGGGTATTGGGGGGCTGCCCTCAGCATCTGCTGTGCAGCAGCTTTTGGTTTCCTACTTGCTGTGCTTTTCGTCTTGTTTGAATGTTTGATTGCCAATAAAATCAATACAGACTTTTAATATCAAGTTAATTAAATGGAGACTGTCGAAGCCTTCTTCTCTTGTCTTCAGAGAAGTTCCTGGGGGACCAGCGGTTCAGCTATGGGCAGCCCCTCACACTGACCTTCTGGGTTCCTGCCGGGAGCTCCCCATGTCCCGTGCAGCTGAGGCTGGAAGGGGCAGGCCTGGCCCTGACTCTGCGGCACTCCAGCCTGTCTGGCCCCCAGGACGCCGGGCAGCCGGGGGAGGCACAGCTTGAGTTCCAGTAAGTGTCCTGCTCTGTCCTGAGAAGTGAGGCCGGGTGGTTAGATGGTCCCTGAGGTCCAGGCATACTCGGATTCCCCTGTGGTCCACGGGCTCTGGCCATCCCCACCCCTGCTGGAGGCTTCGCGGCCCCACCTGCCCCCAGCCTCAGGCTCTGGTTTGACCCCCTGCCCCTGCCAGGCTGCAGGAGACCTCTGAGGACGTGGACCCTCCACTGCCCCCCTTCCACTTCCAGCGGCTGCTCGCCAATCTGACCGCTCTGTGCATCCGGACCAGCCCAAGCCCTTCCGGTCAGTAATGATAAGGAGAACCCCAGAGCAGCTGGGCCAGGGCGCCTTCGTTGAGTCCTCACAGCAGACAGTTATTGTCCCCATTGTACCGTGAAGGACTCTGAGGCCCAGGGAGGTCGGGACACTTGCCCAAGTCACATAACCAGCAAGGCAGCAGGTGGATGCTAAGGACAGAGGCAGGGGCTGGACAGGTGAGGGGCCGGAGAATGGGCAGCTCTGAGCACCAGGTGTGTAGCCAGTGAACTAGCCGAGAACCACCGGCAGTCACCATTGCTGGCGGTGGGATCCGCAAGGGGCCCCATTGTGGTGACAACCCAAACGCCCACAGGTTTGCTTCCAGGGGTGATTTGCTGCTTTAGAGAACCTCTGGCTTAGACGGCCGGCTTTCCCTGAGACCTCCTCAAGTCCAAGGCTTGGCGGTGTAGCCCAAAATAGTTCCAGCTTCTCTTCCTCTTTGGAGCTGTGGTTTAATTGCCTTTGTCCCTATGCTCCCCCAAAGCCTCCCTGCTCCCCAGATCCCTCCGAGGCACCCTAGCTCAGGCTCCTGACAGGAATTGCATTTTCACTCTTTCCAGCAGCTTCTAGTACTTCCTTCTGTCATTCACTCAACCTTCAGTTAGGAGATGTGTACCAGGCACCGCCATGTTTTAAATGTTGATTCGTGCTGCCCGATCTTCCTTCAGAAAGGCTGTACCAGTCACATTCCCATAACAGGCGTTTCCCACTCCCTGCCTGCTGTGGAGGCCCCCCGGTGTTTACAGATCGTTGTGTACTCTTTCCCAGGGTTTCTGTGGGAAGGTTGGTCTGACAGGAGCTATTCTATTTCTAGAAGCAGAACCTTCTCAGTTATGTTTGTACATCCACATGCGTGAGCTCCCCACAGCCTGTCCTTCAGACATTGATCTTTACAATGCTTACCCATCTGAGGGTTGTGAATGGTGTCGTCGTTTAAATTTATGCATCTTTAATAACCCAGGAGAGTGAACATCTTGCCGTAAAATCCCCAGCCATACCCTTTCTTGTCCTGAAAATTGCCTCATTTTTCTTTGCCCTTTGACTGTTTTTTAAACTGATAATTGACCCATGAGCAGCCTTTGGGTCAATAACCCTTTGCCGGTTGCCTGTGTGACTAGGAAGGTTGGGGGGAGAACGTGTGCCTGTAACTCTCTTTCTCTCTCTCTTCTCGCTCTCAGGCCAAGTATTCTTGACTGAGGTCCGGCTCACGTCGGCGCAGCGGGGGCTTTCCCCCCCAGCCTCCTGGGTGGAGACTTGCTCATGTCCCAAGGGATACGTGGGCCAGTTCTGTGAGTCCTGTGCTCCAGGATACAAGAGGGAGACACCCCTGGGAGGTCCCTATGCCAACTGTGTCCCCTGCACCTGTAATCATCATGGCACCTGTGACCCCAACACAGGTGAGTTTTCTAGCACCCCACCCTCAGGCCACCTGGCTACACCCAGAACAGTGAGAGGGGTATTGACCCAAAGAGGGCCAGCTGTGTGCGTGTGTGCATGTGTGAGTGTCACTAAAAACAGCACTAACTAGATGGTGTCATCGAATGCCTCCACATCCTGGCCGCCTTTCTGTGCACCACACGATTGAATCCTGCAAACATCCCGGGGAATGCCAGGACCATTGCTGTCCCATCTTCCAGGCGAGGGACCTCGGCGCAGGGAGGCCGCACGGCCAGTAGATGGCAGAGCAGCTCCTCCCACAAGTTCACTGCCAGCTGTTCATCTCCACTTGCAATAAAGGAGACTGAGAGAGACCTCGGCGGAGGTCACTGGGCAGGAGGTGCTGGAGGAGACTGGACACTGACCTCTCTCCACACCACAACTCGGGCCTCTTACGGGAAGTGGGAGGATCAGCATCCTGCTGCCGTCTGGAGCAGGTGGGGTCTCTGAGAAGGGAAACGCCTGCTCTGCTTTTCTCAGGTTCCACACTGGAGCTGACAAAGGACAGCTGCCTGGGAATCAGCAGACTAGCCAGGGAGGGAAAGCCCACGTATCATGAGGGGCCTTCCCATGTTTGTGCCCATGGCAGGCATCACTAATCAAACCCAGATGGGGCCTCATAATCCTGCCCTGCAGTGCTCCAGGCAGACCCCACTGAGGAAGCAGAGTTGGCTCATGAGATGGGACCAGTTTGTCATCCCTCAGAGCCCCTGGCTGTGCTACGACTTCCTGCTTAGCAAGTCCTCATCTGTCAAATGGGCAGGGCGGCCACTGTGGGTGCTGGGCTGAGGCAAGCACTAATGGAAAGCAGGGCAGGCGTGACTGTTCTTCTTGGATGCCAGCCCTGCTCTGCTTGAGTCCCCGCCCTCACCCCCCCTACCTGGGTTTCCTCTCCTTCCCCCTGCTCTCAGCCCCAGCTCCTGGAAGTGGTGGTCATGCTTAATCCCTTCTCACCCAGGCTCCTCACCCAGTCCCTGGCCGTGGGGCCTCCCTTCCTCAGCACCCCTGGCTCTGAGCAGACTCCAGGTGCTGTGGGGCTGGAGAAGGGGGTTTGCAGGATCCACCATTACTAGAAACCAGTGGATAGGGAGCCTCCGGGATCCCACAGACCCCATAAAGGGGAGCCTCATGTCAGGGCCAGTGTGTCACTCTCCCTCTGGCCCCTGCAATTAACAGCACCTGGAAGGAGGGGACAAGGGAAAGTTGTGAGGGCAAACGCTAGCTGTGTCGTCTGTGGGTTTGGTTATAGGTTTGGAAAAGAAAATAAGAATGGTGAAGTCATAATACTTACATATGCCAGGGGCGGTGCGCCGCACTTTAGTTGCTTGGTTTTATTGAATCCTGATGGAAACCCCGTGGGGTCAGAGCCCATTTGAGGTTATGCATTTAGCAGGTGAGGACACCCAGGCGTGGGGTGTTTGATGGTTGCCCAAGTTCACACGGTGGCTGTGAACCTAGGGTAGACTCTTCATCCCCGCATGTCCACCTTGGAAGGATTCCCACACATTCTGCCAGGGACATGCTCCGTGACCCCCACCACCAGGAGCCTGCCTGCCGTCTTTGGAGCCTTCTGGGCTCAGGCAGGGGTAACCGGGTGCTTGTCTTGTTCTCAGGGATCTGCTTGTGTGGCCACCACACCGAGGGCCCGTCCTGTGAGCGCTGCTTGCCAGGCTTCTATGGCAACCCCTTCGCAGGCCAAGCTGATGACTGCCAGCCCTGTCCGTGCCCTGGACAGTCAGCCTGCACCACCATCCCAGAGAGCAGGGAGGTGGTGTGTACACACTGCCCCCTGGGCCAAAGAGGTGAGTGGCTCGTGCCCTGGGATCCTGCTTCTAACTGGGCTCCAGGAGTGGAGTCCTGGGTTTGGAGTGTGGCAGATGAAGGAGGGCTTAGCTTAGGGGTGGCAGGCCTGACGTGACCTCTAGGGACACTGAGTCCCATCGCCCCATAGCCAGGGCCCCAGGCTGCTGGGGGCTCCTGGCAGAACTGGGGCCATTGAACATATTCAGGTGAGATTTTGAAAATCCCCGTGACTGAGCCCTGGTCCCACAGAGCCTTAGTGTCTTAGACCGGAGCTCAGGAATCTGTTTTGCTAACAAGTTCTCTGGCTGATACATTATGGCAGAAAACTTCGGATTACACTTTCAGCTTTTAAACAATGTTACCAGGTAATGTGTGAAGCCTAAATCATCCCCAGCCCCGGTCTTCTCCCTCTTCCTCATTCTCACTCCAGGACTCAGGCCCATCCTAGACATCTGATATTTTTTTAAACAGCTTTATTGAGATATTAGTCATGTACCCTACGATCCACCCATTTAAAGTGTATAATTCAATGTTTCTTTGGTATATTCCATTATAATTTTTATAATCATGACTACATATGTAACAAAATTTACCATTTTAACCGTTTCTGAGAGCACAGTTCGTTTCTGAGCACCCAGTTCGTTGGTATTAAGTACATTCATGTTGTTGTGCTACCATCTCCACCGTCCGTTTCCAGAACGTTGTCATCTTCCCGAATAAACTCTGTCCCCATGAAACACCAACTCCCCACTCCACCTTCCCCTCAGCCCCTGGCACCTACTGTTCTACTTCCTGTCTCTCTGAATTTGACTATTCCAGGTAACTCATTTATGTGAAACTGTACAGTTTTTATCCTTTGGTGGCTGGCTGGTTTCACTTGACACAATGTTTCCAAGGATCCCAGACATCTGAGTCTAAGTTTGGTACCTGTGGCTGCATCAAGACAGCCCATTACATTGGTCCTGTCAAATTTCTGCTTTGCTGGGGACCGCTCTGACAGCAGGTCCCTGACAGCCAGCAGCGGGGCTGGGCGGAGGCCCCAGAGCAGGGATCCCAAGAACTGGGGGAGCAAAGCACAAATTATCTCACCCATATTCTCAACAGTCCCGTGAGGTCGCTGCCGTTATCGCCCCACTTTGCAGATGAGGGGCCCAGGTTTAGAGGCACAGTGGCTTGCCCCAGACCACACAGCCAGCTGATGGCCGAGCTGGGCCCTGCTCCCGGTATGCCTGGCCGCAGAGCCCCTGCTGTGCTCCACAAGGGGACTCTAGGGACACTTGCTTTGGTGCATGCCGCCCTCACCCTGTGGGGACCCAGCAGGCCTGCATTCCTCGTGCTTGCTCCTCCACGCACAGCCTTCTCCTTTCCCTAGGGCGGCGCTGTGAGATCTGTGATGATGGCTCTTTTGGGGACCCACTGGGGCTCTCTGGGGACCCGCAGCCCTGCCAGCAGTGCCAGTGCTCTGGGAACGTGGACCCCAATGCTGTGGGTAACTGTGACCCCCTGTCTGGCCACTGCCTCCGTTGCCTGTACAACACGACAGGCGCTCACTGTGACCACTGTCAGGAAGGCTTCTACGGGAACGCCCTGGCCCCTCGGCCCGCAGACAGGTGCATGCGTGAGTACCCACTGCCCAGGCCCACGGGGTGGGGATGCTGGGCCCCTTCTCCACCAGACCAGCCTGCTGCTCTGCCAGGCTGTGCACCCCGAGGCAGGTTCCTCACCTTCTCTGTTTCTTGTCCGGAAAGTGTTCGGTTTTCTCTTCTCCAGGGCTCCTCCAGCCTTGGGATCTGGTCTGTGATTTTTTCCTTTTCTGCCTTGATAATTTAGCGCTGAGCTCATGCTCCACAGTGAGCACATAAGACTGTCCTGGAAGGCCCGTGGCACTTAGCATGTTCCTCCTGCCCCTGGGCTTCAAGTCAGGCTGTGCCTCCTGGCTGAGCGGTTCTTCTACCCATCTCTACTGCCTGGGTTAGCACTCAGCCCAATGTCTCCCTCTCAGAGGGCTGCAGCGTACATCAGCCCATGGAGGCTTCTGGACGTGCTGCAGGGAGGGGCTCGGCCTTTGCCCCAAACTGGCTCCTGAGGCCTTTCTCCACATAGCACCTATCAGCACTCTGTTTTATGGGCCCCAGGGGAGCAGGGCTGAGTGATCCAAAACAGTGGGAACGGGTCCGTCTGCCTGTGACCCCCGACTGAGTCTCCGGCCTCCTCTCACACCTTCAGGCTCGGCTGGCTCAGAAGAGCCATCTGGACTGTCTCGCCAAGGATATAGCAAATGGGCTGAGATTTGAGCCTGGGCCTAGAGCCTTTTCCCAGAAACAGTCTGGGAGTCCAGGGTGACTGTGTCATCTCCGTGGGCTCCCCGTTTTCTCTGCCCCTCCTGGACCTCCAAAGCTTGAACAGATGCTCTGCATGGTTCCCCAACCCCCTTTCTTGCTCCTACCCACAGCCTGCAGCTGCAACCCGGGGGGCTCTGTCCATGAGCCGAGACCCTGCGACCCAGTGACTGGCCAGTGTTCCTGCCTGCCTCACGTGACCGGACGGGACTGTGGCCGCTGCAGCCCAGGCTTCTATGACCTCCAGCCGGGAAAGGGCTGCCAGAGGTGGGTGGGGTGAGCTACGGGTGCCCTTCCTTGGGTCTCACCCGATGGAAGAAAGCAACAGGGAGCCTCCAGAGAGGGGCCTGGCTTGGAACGTGCGTCCCAGGCCTATTGCCAGGTACATTGTGCCCTGCACCGAAGGGGGACAAAGGGACAGTCCCTTGGGGGTCAGACTCACAGCCCTGCCAGCCCAGGATCCAGGCCAAGAGAGCCCTAGGGGATGTCCGGGTGGATAGGGGGCTGGTTTGTCTCTGATTCCTTTCTTAGTGACACTGTCACTCAGTGACCTTTTTGGCCACAGCAGCACCTTAGACAGTGTCTTTGGGGAACAGTGGACTCCAGGGAAATGCCCAGCGAAGCAAACAGCCTTCTTCCTTATGTGACTTCTCAGACCCTCGAATATGCTAACTGCATCGTTACTGTTCCCACAGAGGGTTCTAGCCTCCAAGATGCATATGTCCCCATAACCTTTTCTTTTCTGTGGGGAGCATTTTGTGAGACTACTTCCCATGGCACAGCTTGGGGGAAGCTTTCTGACAGCTCCCGACATGCAGATGGGGCGTTGTCAGCAGAGGGCGTGATCTCCTAGCACAGGCTGGACTGGGAGCGGCCAGAGTTTACTCAGACCTGTTTCCTTCCCTTATCACAGCTGTAAGTGCCACCCGCTGGGCTCCCAGGAGAACCAGTGCCACCCCAAGACTGGGCAATGCCCTTGCCGCTCAGGAGTCGAGGGCCAGGCCTGCGACAGATGCCAGCTGGGTTTCTTTGGCTTCTCCATCAAGGGCTGCCGGGGTAAGGAAGCCAGGTCCCTTTTGGACCAGCTGGAGGGTGGGGCCTGAGGTTTCTGGGCAAAGAGGACCAACGGGGAAGATGACCACGCAGCAGGAGAGAGAAAGGTCAGTCACTGGCAGGTCTTCTCAGAGCAGCCATGCAAATGTGGAATGGCGACACGGGGGGCTCAGAATCTAGTCCCAGATGCCACTGCTAAATTCCTTTGAGCCTGGGGCTATGTGTCGCCTCTCTGGGCCTCAGTTTCCTCATTTGTGCAGTTAGACTGCATGGCAGCTCCTTAGGTCCCGGGGAACACTAGAATAAGTCAGCTTTTCATTCATCACCTCTGACCTAAATTGGTCTCCTGGGAAGGACCCGGGGATGTATTTGAGCTGCCCGGGGGGTCGGGAGCAGCTGGGTGTGAGCTGCACGGCGGGGCCTGGGGCTTCTGGTGTTGGGTGGCCATCAGGGTAACCGGCGCCATCTGCTGCGGCTCCCGCAGCCTGCAGGTGCTCCCCGCTGGGGGCCTCCTCAGCCCAGTGCCACGAGAACAGCACGTGTGTGTGCAGGCCTGGCTTCGTGGGCTACAAGTGTGACCGCTGCCAGGACAACTTCTTCCTCACGGCCGGCGGTACACAATGCCAGGAGTGCCCGACCTGCTACACCCTGGTGAAGGAAGAGGTGAGCCCACCCCATCCAGGCCCGTGCCACAGCCTGTTCATTCCATGCCCCTAGTGAGCGCGAGCGCTGTCCTGGTCACCAGGAACTAGCCTCTCATCCGTAGTTCTCGGGCCTTCCAGGGCCACTGGCTGCCTTCACTCTGTGCACACCCAGCCTCCTGGCCCATGCCAACCATGCCCAAGCCTCCCTTCTGCCCTTCCCCCACACCTCAGTAGGCAGGAGTTCTTGACTTGTTTCCTTACTGACCACCCAGACCGAGGTCACACTTTCTTAAGTTCAATGGGGAAGAGACCACAGATTGCCCTTTGTGGGGAGGGTCAGGAGAAGGGTGATGCCCGCTCTGGGGCACAAGTAGAATTTCGAGCAGGGTGGTGGTGTGGTGTGGGGTTCTCCTCCCCGCAGTCCTATTAGTTGTCATGCTCCCAGGCAGGTGACAGTCTCGGTAAACTTCAGTGTCTCCACCTCCAAAAGGGAGCTACTTCAGGCCTGCAACCGCTCACCTGAAACCGATGAGGTCAGCTTTTGGAATGATGGCACGGTAGAAAGATAAGCCGACATAAGCTGAATGTTAGGTCCTCCCCCTGCTGCACCTGGGCCGGCCCGGTAATCAAACCCGTTGATACATCTGCAGGAAAACACATGACTGTTCCCACCAACAGGGGTCGAGAAAGACCACAAGTAGCCTTATTCAGAACAGTTTTGCTTCCACATCAGTTCAGCGTTTTCTGAACCTGATTTTGCCATCAAATGAGGACTGGCAGGCCATGTGGTTTTTCAGAGCATTTTGGACTTTAGAATTCAGAAGAGGGCTCGGGACCTGAAAGCCCTGCCTCTTAGGGTAGTTGTAAGGTGAACATGAGCTGGTGCGTGGCTAGTGGTCACTCCCCGCTGGCTCCCAGCAGGCGCTCTGTAAATGCAGTGATTGTTCAGATGATGAAAACAACAGTGCTAGGAGATGTTGCATAGCGTTCTCACTCAGCCAGCAGGTACCCGCAGCGCACCTCTCTGCCAAGTCCTGGGAATACAGCAGGACAGACAGAAATTCTCCTGGGCTTCCCTTCCCCTCCCTCAGTAGGATACAGGTGTGGTCAGATGAATACATGCAAGTGTGTGTGTGGGAGAAGGGAAGGGACAGCTACAGAGATGGGGTGTGCAGGGCCGGTTCTCAGAGGTCTGCCATATCCTTAACTTCGAGGCCCAGGGTAGCATTTGGAGAAGGGGACACTCGGGCGGCAGGCCAGGCAGAAGCCAGCGGAATGTGTCCAGACAGTACTTCCAGGCCACCAGCCTCACGCACCTTTCCTTCCCTGTCCCCTCTAGGCTGCCAAGCTGAAGGCCAGGCTGACCTTGATGGAGGGATGGCTGCAGGGGTCTGACTGTGGCAGGCCCTGGGGACCAATGGACATTCTGCAGGGAGAGGACCCAAGAGGGGACATCTACCAGGGCCACCATGTGCTGCCAGGTATAGCAGGAGAGCACAGTGGGAGAGCAGGAGGCAATGGGAGAGATGGCTGGGCAGATGCCCCCTTTGGAGCCCTTCAGTCTGGTTTCAGGATCCTTTGAGGGCTCCTGGCACAGCCCCAGGGGAACCCCCTTGCTGGGAGAGCCTGTCTGACCCCCCTGATGGAGGTGGGTTCCTCCCATGACACCCCTTGGGGGGAATGTCTGTCACCCTGTTGTACTTCATAACTTCATCAATATCAATCTCTAACTAGAGCACCGGTCCCCACACCTGCTGCCCCAACCAAACTATCAGCTCAGTGAGGACCCGGCTGGGTTCCTTCATTCATTCACTCAACAAATGATCATTGGAGCTCTGTCCCAGGTGCTGAACTGGTAAAGCTCCTGCTGTCTTGACTGTTGGTCATTTTGCTCACGGCTATACCCCCAGCATAGAAAATAAATGAGTAAACAAGAAAAAAGACTGTTACCAAAGCCAGGTAGACTATGGCCCTGAGACACTGACATTTAGGGAGCATTGAAAGCAAATTGGTTATTTTGTGAAATTTTACGTTCATAAGCCAGATAGAGGTGAGCTGAGCACTTCTTAGCAAGACTAAGTATCGAAATAGGGAGCTCCTGGATGCTGCGTGTTAAAATGCCCATATTGACTCACACTGCAAGTTGCAGAGTTGACTGGAGGCAGTTTTACTGCTGTCTCTGATTCAGGAATTGCCTGTGTGGCTCTAGAAGGCCTGGGTTCCTGCCAGTCCTCTGTGGCTGACTTCCTGTGTGGGGGACGTTGGGTCATGATTTGCCTTCTCGGGGCCTCAGCTTTTGCATCTGTGTAATGGGGAGGCTCTTCCTTTGGAACTGGCTGGTGGTGCTCAGCCCTGGTGCTAGAGTTAAGCTGTGCTCAGGAAGAGTGGGGGCCACAGAGAGGGACCCCTGAGGGTAGAGACTCTAGTGTGAAATCTCAATCACTCTGTGACCCCCTGGACTGCGGGCTTTCTTCAGGATTCCGGGAAGCCTTCCTGGAGCAGGTGACAGGCCTTGAGGGCGCTGTGAAAGCCGCCCGGGAGCAGCTGCAGGTGCTGATCAGGAGTGCCCGCTGTGCCCAGACCAGAGCCGGGAAGACCTGCGTCCAGCTGGCAGACCTAAAGGCGGTGCTGGAGTCCTCAGAAGAGGAGATTCTGCATGCGGCCACCGTCCTGGCTTCTCTGGTACCCCAGGGAGTCCCCTCCGCCCACTGAGCCTGGGCTCAGTGCCATTGGCCTGCTGATCTTGGGCATGGCTTTCCCCTTTGGGGAGGCTCAGTTTCCTCATCTGCCAAAATGGGGACCTATAATGCCTTCTCCGCTGGTCCAGTGAGATAAGTTTGCAAGGAGCATTCCAAGCAAGCAGTGAACACTCAGAGAGTCATTGCTATTCTTTCCGCACTCTGGGGCTCTGCCCCCAGGAGACGGAGTGTGCAGCCAGCTTTGAGCATTTCTAAAGTAACTGGCCCTGTCTGGTTCTGCCCAGGGACTTAGATAGATGTAGCCCCTTGCCCTTCAGGAATGGGCCGTCAGTTTTCTCCTCTTTTCTTCTTCTCTAAAGGGCATTCCTCAGGAAGTGCCCGGCCAGCTCACCAACTGGAGCCACCTGGCCACCGAGGCCCGTGTCCTTGCCAGGAGGTGAGCCCCCAGGCCCTGGGGATGTGGTGCGGTCCTGCCCACACCATCATGAAGGGCGCCCAGCCCTTCTCCTGGGGGGTTCCAGGGTCAGGGTCAGCCCCGCCGGTGTCCCCACCCCCAGGAGTTGGAATCAGATGAGGACACAAGCTGCCTAATGGGGCTGGGGGGGGGGGAATGTCGCCACTGTGGGAAGGAGAGGTGTGTGAAGACAGCATGAGCACCTCAGAGACACTGGGCGTGGAGGGGGGCATGGGGTGCACCAAGGCACCTTGGCCAACTAAAGGCATGTGAGAGCATCCTCTGGCCTTTTAAAAATATAACAGCTTTATGAGATAAAATTCACATGCCATACAACTCACCCATTTACAGTGTACAATTCAGTGGTTTTCAGAGTCGTGCAACCCTCCCCACAATCGGTTTTAGGACATTTTTGTCGTGCACAACAAACCTTATACCCATTAGGCATCACTCCCCATTTCTCTTCAACGTCCCCAGCCCCCAGCAACCACTAACCTACTTTCTGTCTATGGATTTACTATTTTGGGCATTTCACATAAGCGGAGTCACACAATATGTGGCCTTTTGCATCTGGCTTCTTCCACTTAGCATAGTGATTTCAAGGTCCGTCCATGGGCGGCATGGACTTCATTCCTTTTTACAACCAAATAATATTCCACTGTATGGATACGCCATGTTTTGCTTATCTCGTCATCCACGGATGGACACTTGGGTCGTTTCATCCACTACCTTTAAGAAGCAGCTTAAGATCCCAAAAATATAGTTTCTGCAGCAGTTTTCCCCATTAATTGTACTCTTGGGACCTTAGACCCATTTTACAGATGAAAAAACAGAGAAGTGACTTGCTTAAGGAAACACAGCTTGGAAGTGATAGAGGCCAGGGTTCAAACGCAGGCTGTCTTAACCACTCTCTTCGATGCTGTCTTTGTGAGGATGACCATATAACTTATTGTCCAAACTGAGATTTTATGTCTGATAAAAGGCTCTATGACTCATCCTGCCAGGACATAAACTCTACATCACAGGAAGAGGGCTGTGGGTCCCCTGCCCATCAGTCTTTACTGTGCGTCGGGCAGAAATGGCCCACGCGTCGGGGGCGGGTGTGTTGGGGCCCAGGCCCCCCTCCTTGCGAGCTCTGGGCCATGTTCGTTGGGATTTCCATACAGTCACAAGGACACTGCCGCCAAGACCAAGGCCACTGCTTGGAGGGCACTGCTGGCCTCTAACACCAGTCATACGCTTCTCTGGAGTCTGGTGGAGGGCAGAGCGGCCCTGGAGGCCCAGCGGGAGCTGGAGGACAGGTGAGTGCTCCCAAGTGTGGGTAGGAGCTTGGGTTGGCCTCCTGGAGCCGACAGGGCCTGGCCAGAGCCTGCTGGTCCCAGACCTGGCTTCCTTCCCCTGACGGTCTGTGGCGGGTCAGGAAGTCTGGGGTCTTAGGCCCACTTGGTGGTGAGTTACAGGGACCCACTCACGCCTGGGGCTGCAGCTCCGCTTGAGAGAAGGGACCAGAACTTGAACAAGGAGGGCCCGGAGCAGCGCATTGCTCTCTCTCCGCCTGCATGTCCCGCAGCCCCACCCCAGGTCTCAGGGCAGCTCCTCTCGGGCACCAGCTTCCTTCTTCGCCTCTGCTTCTCTGATGTGGGTGGCCCCTTTAAATCCCTCTTGGTCAAAGGGTTAGTGGAGACCCACCAAGATCTTGCTGAGCCCCAAGTGGACTTCCTAGATGAGAGAATCTGATTGACCCAGCCCAGATTGGGTGGCCGGCCCTGAACCAGTCAGCATGGCTGGGCTGAGGTCACATGACCCACCTCCAGGGACAGAGGGGTGGTGCTGGCTCTCTGAGAGGGGAGGGAGCCAGGTGGGGGTCCCCACCCCATCAGTGCCCATGGTGGGGCGAGCTGGGGGGGTGGGTATGGACAGCTGGCAGGACAAGAAAGCTATTCTAGTTGGTTGATTATAGAACCTCAGGGCTATAGGGCCCCAGAGCAATCATGCAGCCCAGGAGACTGCATTTGCCTGGAGAGCCTTATGCCCAAGGTCACCCAAGGGCACAGCTGAGCTAAGACCCAGCCTGGGCTGTTGCCCTTCCCTAACACCAGGCATTTTCCCCTTCACAATTCATCCAGAGGAGCCAAACATTTGCAAAACGTGTGGTTCTCAAGTGGAAAGCAAGTGTGAGCCCTTCAGAAAAGCACGATTGAATTGAGTGAATGAAGAAACAAGAATGTGGTCCCTTTACTGCCTTTTCCATTCATTTGAAAGTGGCAGAATAGCAGCCAGTTTCCGAGGCCAGCTGCTGGGTACCAACCCTGCAGAGGGAGGCTGTGCCTGGGAACTTGGGAGAGGCCTTCACAGATCAGGGCCTGGGCGTGGGACAGTGATGGGGAAGGAAGGCCCTGTGCCCTGCTCTTGGGCCATCCTGCCTCTGTCTCCTCTCAGGTACCAGGAGGTCCAGGCAGCCCAGAAGGCGCTGGGCATGGCGGTGGCAGAAGTGCTTCCCGAAGCTCAGAGTGTGTTGGCCTCCGTGCAGCAAGTTGGTGCAGACACAGCTCTACACCTGACCTCGCCGGCTGCCCCTGCAGCCCAGGTCAGCATGGGGTGGGGACAGGGGAGAATGTGGCTGCTGGGAAACCAGTGCCGGCCAGGCAGAGGCAGAAGCCGTGACTTATTTTTAACTCCATAGCAGTCGATTCAAATGAGATAATCCGCCTCCAGGGCCGGGCGGAGCGCCTGCCTGGCACAGTTGGAGCACAGCCGATCTTTGTTGTTGATTACAATAATAATATAAAGGTGGGGCCTCTTCTACTTCACAGTGGCATTAGCAACGGCACCAGACGGACATGGGCTCAATCCCAGCTCCGCTGCTCCAGCCGTGACCTTTGTCAAAGTCTTTCCCTCCTGCGTCTGTTATTTGCAGGTGGAGATCACCCATTGGGTTATTCTAGGGCTGGGAGGGGATTCGTTATGTGCAGGGTGGCCCTCGGGGCGTGTCAGGCTCGGCCCCTCCGTACCTGCCACCCTGCCCTCATCACCTCTGGATAAATCAGCTCCATCATGTCTTCTCAGTAATCCTGAAATCCCAAAACTCGAGAACTGAACTTTAAAAAAAGACCAAGCATATACAAATGCACTTGGGACAAACCGTGAGTGGCACTTATGGGTCCCCGGCTGCTTATTGGGATCTTTGCTTCCCCTCCACGTGTGAAGGGTAATAATGCAAGCAGTACCATGTTTGGCCCTGAGGCTGTTTTCCCAGATGCCGCAGAGGGCGTTAGATAACGTGCAGTGCCTGCACAGCCCTGCTTCTCTCAAACCCGGGGATTCTGAGTTGGGAAGTACACCCAACCCCAAGGTTTCAGCGTAGGGACTGGGGGCTTTGGGACGGAAATGTAGATCAGGGAGCTCAGCTGACTTGTAGGAGGACGCCTGTCCAGAGGTTGCTGGGGCTGGGACCCGAGCCTCAAGACGGGGTCCCCAGCCTGCTGTCTTTCACCCTCACCCCTCTGCTTCCCTGTGTTCACCTGCCCATCTCCCCGCCATCCGTGCCCCTGGGACCCCTCACCCAGCAGAGGAGCCGCCCCGCAGACCTTCCTGCCTGGCCTGCCTGAGCCCTCCATCTCCCTGCAGCCTCAGAAGTCCTGGGCCAGGGACCTGGGCCTGAAGGTGCAGGCCGTGGAGAAGACGGTCACATCCAAAGAGCGCATGGTCACCGAGACTGCCCGGGCCCTCCAGGCCACTGCCCAGGCCATGCTGCACAAGACACAGCCTCTCACACAGGTGGGCTCTTGTACTTGGAGGCAGATACCTGGAGGAGGTTGGGGCTGCCTCAGGGGTGATCTGGGGTCTGGGCTGCAGGGGAGGGAGGAGCAAAGACCAGAGGTGCCTCCCCCCAAACCTCCAGAGAACCTCAGTCAGAGAACCTCCAGGGCAGGAGCTCCTGCTTTCCTGGGAAGTAGAAGTGTGAGAGGAGGCAAGGTGGACAGACAGACAGAAGGCTGCACCAGCAGCACCCAGGGCCACGCCCACCACTCTTCTTCAGCATTGCTTACAATGGGGATGGGTCTTATTCATTCTTTCTGTCATTCATTAGTTCACTCACCCAATATTTAGCAAGCACCTACTGTGCTCATAGTGCTAAAGCACACAGTTTGGCCTTTGCAGCCCAGAAGCAGGCAGCACACCAGGGGGCCACCTGCCCAGCCTCTCTCTTCTCTCTCCAGCTGCACCAGGAGGCCAGAGCCACTCTGACCCGGGCTTCCTCGTCCGTCCAGGCTGCCACAGTGACCGTCATGGGAGCCAGGGCCCTGCTGGCTGACCTGGAAGGTACGTGTGCCCTGCTGAGCCCTAGACTCAATGCCCATGACAGCCACCTGGACTTGCCTCAGCCAGGGCAGGCTTGGCTGCAGACGACAGAAGTCCAGTCATGTGGGCATAAGCCACATGGACAGTTCCTTCCATCAGAACCTCTCCCGTGGCTGCTTGTCTCTCCCCATATCATGTACCACTCACCGGGTACTTGCCCACGCGGCCATCCATCACCAGACCACATGCAGAGAATCTGATGCCATGGGCTGTCTACTCCTGGTCTAGTCCACTCTGGCTGGGGCTTCTGGTACCTGGTACAAATATGGCTGCCATGGTCCGGTGTTCAGTCGGGGCTACAGGGTGGATGCAGAGTTTCTCCTTAGAAGGGGGTGTGGGTTGATGCCAGTCCAGGTCTCTTTTGAGCTTTAGGAAAATGAGGCTAAGTGCTCCCATTTTACAGACAGATAGACTGAGAGAAGGAGTTGCTATCTGTCTCTGGGTCAGAGCAGACCTGAGTAGAAACCAGCCAGTTTCATGATTCTCTACCTCGGTGTCCCCTTGCATCATGTGATGTCCTGCTTACTCCAGAGAGAAGCCCCCTTGCCCTTTATTTCTGGCTCTGTTCCGATGAGCTGGTTAAGGCAGGAGCTCACCCTGAGCTCCTGATGCTTCTCGTGGTCTGAGACCAGAAGTCAGACCCCTGCTGTCACCTTGGGTCTACAGTCACCCTGTGCGACCCCGCCTGCTGCCCATAAGAGATGTGGCTCCAGCTGTGGGCCCAGACCCTCTGGATGGAGGGTGAGCTGGACAGTGCCTCCTATTCTCTAGGTTCCTCTGCAGTCTGAAGTCCTGGGCACCCACTGGTCAAGGACTTCCAATGGGAAAGGCGTGGCCATATGTGCTTGTCTGATTCGCGTGTAGAAAAATGTAAATTCAGTGATATATAATGATGGACTCGTAGGACTTTAGAATATGAGAATTCTAAGGTGAATGAATGATGCCAGGCAGGGGCCTCATCTGCCCTCAGCTTGCTTGCCTCCGGTGATGCTGTACTCACTACGTCACAAGGGATCACCTTCTCACTGTTGAATGGTTCTGAGAATAAGAAATTTCTTGTATGAAGAACTTCCTTACTCAATGGAAATTTGCTTCCTTGACACTGCTCGGTAATCCACAGGAGGATACACCTCAAATCTGTAATCCCAGGTCCTTTTCTCCGATCCCACCCCTTTTCAGAGGTACCCTCTCTTAGCACCAGTTGGCCTGTGCTCATTTGGCATTCAGGATGAAAGGAAAATTCACTGACTGAAATGTTGAACAGCCTTTCCCAGGTTGTGCCCGGGGCCTGTAGCCTACGATCTGCTCTGCTAAGGGAGGGTTTGTGTTCAAATAAGTTTAGGAAATGCGTTGTGCTATAGCCCGTTTCAGGCCTTACAGTGCACACCTTAGAATATTAAAGGCCCTGAGAAGTCCTGCAATAAAGAAACCTGGTTCACTTTATTGAAACTTAATTGGCACTTCTCCCTGACATTTATTAACACCCTGTGGGAATAGGACTACACAGAGTACACTTTAAGGCACATCAGTTTTGTGTACAATAAGCAAAGTAGATCTAATTTCTGGATTCTTTTCATAGAGCAATTATGTCATATTATGCTTGTAAAGATTAGAAGGCTTGATTCTTTTTAAAATTTGTCTTTGTCTATTGTCTCATTAGACAATAAAACCTATGTGAATTATATTTCCCTTTTTGTCTTGGCTGCTAGGAAGCTCAGAGGTAAATAAGGTATTTAGTACCTGCAATGTCATTGTCCTAATTTTCTGGCACTTCTCACTCCTCTGCATTCTGCCCCCCTCATCCCACCCCATTACAGGTAGCCCTCGGTTTCTCATTTTAATGGTCCAATTGTTGATTTACCTCTCTCTATAAAGCGCCTCAAAGCCTTTTGAGATATAGGTAGTACATAAAGACAAAGAGTTGCGTGGATTTTGCTGTTTCATGTGCTGTGGTTCCCCATCCCCACCATGGATGGGCCCAGGCGTTGACCACCATGTAATTTTGTGGCTTTAATAAGTATCGTGATAGAATATGACTCTTTATATTTACTGGGCAGTATGTCTCACTTTTTTGTCCCCTCAGCCCCCCACCCCTGGATAAGCCCGAGTAGGTTACACACAGATGTCATGCATCTCGAACCTCCACACGTGTTGTCTGAGGGTCAGGGGCTGGTCAGGCCTCTGGCAGGCTCTCCAGCCGTGAGCCAGGCCCCCTGATACAGCTTGGGCCGGCTTTGCAGGAATGAAGTTGCAGTTTCCTCGGCCCAAGGACCAGATTGGGCTGAGGAGGAAGGCAGCCGTCATCCGGGGCAGGCTCCTCGAGGACTCGAAAAAGAAGACCAAGCAGGCAGAGAGGATGCTGGGAAATGCGGCGTCTGTCTCCTCCAGCGCCAAGAAGAAGGGCAAAGAAGCTGAGCTACTGGCCAAGGACAGTGCCAAGGTCAGGGATACAGAAGTGACGACAATGGCATCCCTGCCTTCTGGGCCTGTGGGAGAACTGTCATGCAAGAGCTGCCCCTGCAGGCCTGCCCCCTTTCCTGGATGCAGTGCTGAATACCCCACCCTTACTAAGGACTCAGTGGGTCCCAGGCTCTGAGCTCTGGAGCTTCACATGGGTGACCCTATTGATTCCTCAGAAAATAGGTGTCACTGCTGTCCCTATGGGACAGGTGACGAACCTGAGGCCCAGCTGGTTCAGTAACCTAAATCACATAACCAGGACTCACGCCTCAGTCTGTTTGGCCGGACTCCCTAAACCTCCAGGCTGTTCTTTTTTTAACTGGGGCCAAGTTCTAATGGATGTGTCCGTCCCCAGCTCTTACTGACTGTTGCCCCTGTTGGCATGGTTGCCATAGTGCTTTTTACGTCTAAAAGGATGTACTCTGTTCACCCTCTTCTCCCTGCACTGCCGCCCACCCATAGCTCGCCAAGGCCTTGCTGAGGGAGGGGAAGCAGGAGCACCGCCGTGCCAGCCGGCTCTCCAGCCAGACGCAGGCCACGCTCCGACAGGCCAGCCGGCACGTGCTAGCCTCAGGTGTGCACAGACAGCAGCTGGAGGAAGCTGAGCAGGTACGTGTGCCAAGGCCTTCACCCATTTCCTCCTGGCCCCAGAGCCAGCCGGGAGCCACGCAAGCTCTTCTTCCTTCTTTTCTCCTCCTTTTTCCCTCCTCCCTTCTCCCTCCCGAAGGTGGGTGCCAGGCTGGGCGAGATGGAGCGGCATATCCAGGAATCACGTACCTCCCTGGAGAAGGACATCAAAGCATTGTCGGAGCTGCTTGCCAGGCTGGGTGAGGAGAGCCCAAGGCTGGGTCCTGACCCCTGGGTCCCTGGGGCACCTCTGGGGTCTTCCTGTGAGGCCCAGGCCTTGGGGAGATTTCCTCCTCCCCCTCATCTCCACGGCTTCCCCCACCCCCAGGCTTCTGGTCATTTATAATTGCCCCAGGCCCCCATGGGAGGCAGGGTGCCCAGAAGCGAGTTCAGTTTGTGCCTCAAGTGGCCACTAGGCTGGTGGGGGAGGACATGGAAAGCTCATCACACACAGAGCACCTGTAGATACCAGAGGAGTGGGTCAGCCCTCAGGGGTTGAGGGTTTCAGAGGAGAGAGAACATCACGGAGCCCGGTAGGTGCTGGTTCGGAATCAGATAGACTAGGATCCAGGCTGCCTCTCTCCCTTCGTTGGCTGTGAGACCTTGGGAAAGTCATCCTACTTCTCTGAGCATCAGTTTCCCCATCTGTGAAATGGGAGTAACAGTGGGATAATTTAGGAAGTGCTTGCTGCTCTGCGTTACTGGTATGCAGTGAGAGTCAGGAAATAGCGGGTCCCACGGAGGAGGTAGAATTTGAGATGAGCTTTAGCAAGGAGACATTTCCGATCACAGTGACATCACCCAGCAAGGCATGGAGGCCTCAGAGTGGGGGAGGGGCAGCAGGGGCCAGTATCAGAGCTGCTGGGCTGAAATGAACAGCATGCATTTTTAAGAAAATTGTGGTAAAATAGACATAACACAAAATTTGCCGTCTTAACCATTTTTAAACATATAGTTCAGTGGATTAAGTACATTCATGTGGTTATGGAACCATCCCCACCTTCCATCTCCAGAACTTTTTCCATCTTCCCACACTGAAACTCTGTCCCCGTTAAACACTGACTCCCCATTCCCCCCACCTCCAGTCCCTGGCACCCACCATCCTTCTTCCTGTCTCTGAATTTGACTACTCTACAGATCTGACATAAGTAGAATCTTACAGCATTTGTCCTTTTGTGGCTGGCTGATTTCATTTAAAGTAATGTCTTTAAGGTCCAGCATGCAACAGCACGCATTTTCAATTATCATTATCAGTAAGAGGGGGGAGGATCCCCATGGTCTGTGTTTTGGCTGGGGGCCAGGCCCACGCTGAGCTGCTCACACACGTGACCTTGTAAACTTCGCATTCTCACTTTTGGAGGCAAGGACACTTATTCTTGTGACATTTTGCAGACAAGGAAACTGAGGCACAGAGCGTTTAAACGATGTGCCCAGGGTCCCACAGCCCGTTAGTGGGGAAACTGGGGTTCACAGGACAGCCTAACTCATTCAGTGTGTCCACACACAGCCGCTAGTCCATACCTGATGCCACGGACTTGGCACTGGGCACCGTGCCCGGCACGGAACAAATGTCCTGCGAGGGTAAACCGCTCTGGCTGTTGTCGTTCTCATTCATTCATTTGTGCTGTCACAGTGCTTGACCTGGGGATGCAGGAGTGAATGGCAGACACCTGGACCCTGCCTCTCCCCCTGGGAGCCCCAGATAGGCAGTTAGAATGGAGGTTGTAACCTGATTCTGAATCTCCTCAAAGGCCAGGCTGTTTGGACTTTTCCTGTGGACAGTGGGGTCTCTCCAGGTCTTTTCTGAGAGCAGGACGTGCCCAGGCAACAGCTCAGCCCCCCTCTGCCTCTTCCTGCCCCCAGCTCAGCTCCTGCAGTAGCCTGCCATCCAACCCAGGCTTCATTCTGGGCCATGGGGAGCTCTGGGGCCCAGTGTGTGGGAATAGAAACCATTTGGGACTTATATCCTCATCCCCACCACTCCTACCTGGCTGAGCCCTGTCTTCCTGTTCAGTGTCACACCCTTCATGACAAGAGCCAGGTGAGGGAGGTAGCCTTGAATTCCATCACCACCACCGCCACCTAGTTCAAATGGGAGCACCTGGCCCCACCCCTTTGTTTAACACTTGGGAGGCTCCGGGAAGTCCTTAACCCCCCAAAATAGAGCCAATCTGTGCAGGGCCAGGGCTAGCTCTCCACTGCCTGCTCCCAGGCCTGCAGCCCTCTCTGCCCCACCTGCCTTCCCGCCCCTCTTTCTGAAGCCAGAGACCCTGTGTCACCCATGCGTCCTCCCACATCTAGCACAGACAGTCTCTAAATGCGTGCTCTTGGTCCATCGACATGGCTTTGGGAGCCAGTCAGCAACGGGGACCTCGCAGAACCCCTGCTTTATAGCCGAGGAAACAGGCTCAGGGCTCACCCAAGGCTGCCTTTTCAAACAACAGTAGGTACACCAACAACAGAAACGAACAGTTGCCCATTGCCACCCAGGGGGAAAGTTCCAGAGTCTGCACATGAGCTCGGTGCGATACCCAAACCAGACCCTTACCCACCTCACTGCACTGCCCTCTTGGTCCCTCACTTTCCTGGTGGATCATGGGTAGTCAGAACCCTGGAAGGTTTGGGCTGAGCAGGCTCCTGGGGCCTGCGGGGAGCTGGCTCACACGGAGGCTCTCTGCCCCTCTACAGGCTCGCTGGACACCCACCGAGCCCCAGGCCGGGCCCTGAATGAGACCCAGCAGGCACTGCAGCGCCTGAGGCTGCGGCTAGGCCCACCCGGGGCCCTGCAGGGGAAACTGAGGCTGTTGGAGCAGGAGTCTGAGCAGCAGGAGCTGCAGATCCAGAGCTTTGAGAGTGAACTCGCCGAGATCCGCGCCGACAAGCAGAACTTGGAGGCCATTCTGCGGAGTCTGCCTCCGAGCTGTGCCAGCTGGCAGTGAGGGCTGCCCAGGCCCCTGCTGTGCCCCCGGCCCAGGGCACGCGCACTCCCCCACAGCTGCGCCCAGAGCTGCTGCTGCGTGCCCTCCCCCACGTGAGTCCGTGCCCATACCCCTCCATTCCACCGGAGTGAGTGTGCATTCACGGCCTGCCCGGGAAGCCACTGTGTACAGTCCCCCCAAGGACACATAAACACAGCACAGGCCCAATAACACATATACACATGCACATGTACACGTTGTGGACACATGCCCGTGTGTGTGGTGCACATATGTGCACAAGTCCATCTTTGCACGTACACACATAACAGCCAACGCCCAGCTTTTGATGGAGCGCCAGCTGTGGGCCATCTAGCCTCTTGTTGCTGGGGAGTTGTGTTACATGCCTTGTGGCATAAAATGCCCACTGCTGCCCCTGAAAGCAGGGGCCCAGGCATGGTTGGTACCTGGGAGGCTGAGGGGGGCCATCCACAGAGATCCAGAGTGACTTTAGCTAGGGGGTGGCCCGTCCCTGCAGGCGGGCCATCGGCTTCATAGATACTTTGTTCTCAGGGTCCTGGCGCCTCTTTCAGCCTGTGGCCTGTCCAAAGAGCTGGACCTCAAGGGCCTGAGGGGCCTGGGTCAGGAGGACTCAGGTCGCAGGGAGCTCCCCTTTGTGACCTCGCTGATCAGAATGGCCTCTGACTGGCACTTCCCGAACTAGGCCTGTGGCTCTGGGGCCCCACCTGCCATGAAGGAGGTCCCTGCTGGGCCTGGAGGCCTGGCTGCTTTTTCAGTCTGTCCTGCTGGGGACTCCCCCTGTGGCCAGGCCCCCTGCTGGCCTCTGTCCAGGATTCCCTGGCATTTCCTCCTGGCACTCCTCCCCTCTCCCGGGGCCCTTTTCCAACAGACAGCAGGGCCTTGGCACAGGGAGGATGGGTGCCTCAGGAGGCCCAGGTCCTTCCCACAGCTCTTCCTGCCCCTGGGGGTCGCGGGGCCTGGCGGCAGCATGAACCAGTTCTGTTTAATGTGGAAATAAAGGGTCTTTACGAGCTGGGTGATGTGCCTTTGGTCCTCCCGTGCTGGCTGGCAGAGGGGCCCTGGCTACGGGTGCACACGTGGTACACGCTGGGTGTGTGACACACCCAGAGCCCAGGCAGTGAGTGGGAAGAACGTGCAGTAGCAGGAAGGTGACAAGAGCTGAGCCCACCGGCCTGGCCAGGGTCTTCCTACTGGGGGATTTGGCTGGGGTCCTGCCTCCATAGGCACTTGCCCTCACCTCTGCTCCAGCAGGCTCATCAGGCAAAGTCTAGGGGCTGAGGAGTTTGAAGGGTGGGGTACAGAGAGGTCCTCAGCTGACCTCTGGTTCAGGCTGAAGACACCGAGGCAGGAAATGAACTCAAAAGCAAGTGTCCAGAAGCACAGAAAGGTTCAGGGAGGGACACTGGTGAGGAGGAGTAGGGCTTTGGGTCAGGTCCCAAAGGGTGGGGAGACAGAGGGGAACATTCCAGGCAGGAGGGTAGGTAACACCCCAGGATTTGTGGGGGGGGAGGGGCTTGGCCAGCACGGTCACTCCGGGAACCCAGGTTGCATGGGCTGGATTATGGAGCACTCAGTCAGGGGTTTTGGGCACGAGGCCTGAACCCCTCCTGCATTGGTTTAAGCAGAAAAAGGGGTTTGAGGTCAGAGGACGTGGGTCTCCTGGAATCCTGGTTGGGAAGAGCTGCCAAGCCTTGGAGGCAGCTCGGGGCTGGGGAGTCCCAAGGCTGCTGGGCAGTGGGGGTGGCTTTCTCCTCCACTCCCTCCTGCCTCTCCCCGGTCTCTGCCTCTGTTCTTGCCTCGTTTGCTTCCTTCTTTTCTCTGTGCAGAGCAGCTCTCTGCTTTTCTTGCATTTGATGGAAGAGGATGCCCCTACTGCTCCCACTACCACGGCCCCCCAAGTTTATATGTCATCAGGTCAAATCCTTGGCAGAAACAAGCTGGAAACTGTCCTGATTCCACCTTCCTAGGAAAGCCCGACCCAGGGCCGGCCAGGCCCTCCCCACTCCTGTTCAGAATGAGGGTCTCTGCGTCCAAGGCCCTGTACTGAAAGCTGGGCTGTGCCCTCTCCAAACCTGCGGGAGGAGGGCATTCAGAGAAGATGTGTGCTCCTTCGCAGGGAACCTGAGAGCGAGGCAGGGGCAGGGAGGTGGACGTGGCAGACATCAGTGACCTGGACAGTGACTTGGTCACTGAGAGGGAGGACAGGGAGCAGGGAGGCTGAAACAGGAGGCTGTTGCTTTACGGTGTTTGAGGATCGGTGTCTGGTGTTAGGTGGTGCCAAGGAGATGCGGGTTCTTTGAAGACCTCTGGGACAGGGTCTGCTGGCCCAGGCCTCTGCTGACAGAAGCATACAGCTGTTCTGAGGCTGGCTCTAGGCATTAAAACTTTCTGCTGAAGCCCAGTCTAGCATCCCTAACGGGTGGAGAACAGGCCTCTTCTCCATTCCAGTGACGTATTTCAGGCCTGACATCTTGTGACTCATGCCTGCTGGCCCCAGAGGTGGGGCTGCGCTGCGTGGAATGTGGCAGCTGTTGAACATCTGGCTAGCAATGCAGCCCAGCGGCTGAGCAGTGGAAGGTGGGGTGGCCCTTGCCCTGTAGAATGGCTGAGTGGGCCCAGCCAGCCCAACTGGCCAGGGCAGTAGGCCGTCTGAGTCTGAATCGGGTAGGGTGTTACAAGGGCTCGGATGTAAGTCAACTCTGGTCTCGGGCCTCCACATGGAACATCTCCCATCAACCAAGGGTTGTAACTCCTAAGCCCTCCCCGCTAAGGTTTTACTACCTGCTTAAACCTATTGAAAGTAATAGGAGTTATAACAGCCCCTGCTTGAGGAGAGGCACTTGTTTCCTCCATTCTGCAAATCAGGAGTTGGAGGCTCAGACAGGTCAAGTGCCTTGCCCAAGGTCACACAGCTTGGCCAAATCCAAACCCTAGGGGTGAATGGGGAAGAAGAATGCCTGGATCCAATCCACAGGGACATGCTGTGTGGGGGTGAGAGGGAGGGGCCAGCATTGCTGGTGACCAATTGTACCGTTTGCCCAGGACAGTCTCCATCTGTGCCCCCAGCATAATTATTAGGGGTGCCACCTTTCACTTTCATTTCTGACCTTTCACTGTCAGAAATGCCCTGATTTGGACAGGAGACTGCACCATCACCCTGTTACAAGTCCAGGGTTTCTGCACCCTGAGCGCCACTCTTCGTGGAGTTGGAGGCTTGGTGTGTCATCCAGGTGGACTTGTACTCCAGACTTCCACTTCCTGACTTTGCTATTCTGTAAAATAGGAGTGCCTAGTCCTGTTGCAGAGTTTTGAGACTTAAATGACTTAACAAATGTATCCCCTACCGATCTGGCACAGTGCCTGGTGCACAGTGACTGCTCGAGAAAGAGGTTTTATTATAAAAGCGCTAACTCGTTCCAATTGAAAGTGTTCCTGATGTCCCACTGGCAGTTTGTCATTACGCATGTTCTCAACAAAAACTAAACGTTTGCCGTATTTTTCTTTCAAGAGTTAAAAGTGAAGGCTGGGAACGCACGGCCCCCTTCCCCCCACAAAAGTGCGCGCTGTGTGCGACTTTAAATAGTGGCATCACGGCCTCTGTGGGTGGTGTGCTCACTCCCTGCCTGTCCCACTGGTACTTGCTCCTTACAACCACGCCAAGAGCGCGTACTAAGATCGTCCCGGTTTTATTTATGGGGCAACCGCGGCCCGGGAGCGGGAAACGGACTTGTGGTGGTCCCGGCAGGAGCAGAGAGGGAGGTGCCCATAGGCGGCCCCCGCGCTGTGCATTTTCCGCGTCCTCCAGCAGAGGGGCCGGCGGCGGGCTGGGCGTCCCGCATAATAGCCGCTTTGATGCCGGCGGCCGGGCACAGGGGAGGGGAGGGGAGGCGGGCCGGAGGGAAGGGAGGGGTGTGTCCGGCTGCCCGCGCCTTTCCTCCGCCCCTCGGTTCCGCCGCCACACGCCACCGGAGCTCGAACGGGTGCCGGTCCCTCCTCCACGTTCCTCGCCGCTGCCGCGAAGCCCCGAGACGGCGGGAGCCGGGTGCTCACCATGTCGGTCGCGCTCAGCAACAGGTTTCAAGGTAGGCGCCACTGTCCCCCCTCTGCCCCGCCCCCAGCCCGCAGTCCAGCTCCCCCCAGCCCGCACGCGGTGTCCCCCGCCGGCCACCTGTGCGCGCCCGGCGGACCGCGGGGTCTGCCACGCGCGGGAAGCAGGCGCGGGCCCGGGAGCGCGCGGCCCGGTGAGACCCCGGCTTCCCGGGCCGTCTCTTTGTCTCTTCCAGGAGGGAAAGCGTTTGGCTTGCTCAAAGCCCGGCAGGAGAGGAGGCTGGCGGAGATCAACCGGGTAAGCGCGCGCCGCCGGGGCAGCTTGCGAGGCGCCGGAGCTGTGCGCCACTCGCCCCCAAAACTCCCAATGCCCGGTGGGTTCCACCTCCGTCTGCGAGGCTGTGCCTGCCGCAGAATCAACCCCCTTTCTTCCCCCGGGCTCCCCACAATGTCCTCCCTCCGCCCCTGCCTCTGTGCCTCCGACTCCAGGTAGGTCCCCCTCCACCTCCTCCACCCCGCTCTGGTCCCGGCGTCTCGGGTTGCAAGTTGTTACTCTTAGACTGGGGAGGTAGGGCCGGCCGAGGAGCTCTGATGCCAGCTGCCCGAGGGCTCCCCGGAAGCCCGCCTGGGACCAACCACAGGGATTTTGGTGCCCGATGTCTAGGAGCACTCAGCAGTCTCGGTTACACAGCCTGGGGTGGGAAGGGAGGCTCAGAGAGGAGAGCTGGCTGTCCCCAGATGCCCAGCAAGTGAGCTCGGGGCTGCAGTTAGCACCCCGGGCTCCAGACTCTCAGCCCAGTACTCCCTCCCTAAGAAAAAGTATTGGTCTCCTGCCTGCCCCAACCCCCACCCTCACAACTCTTCACTCCAACTTTTAGGAAGGCTCCCTTAGAGCCTTGATGCTTTTCTTGCTGATGCTGGTGGATTTCTATAAAGAAAGCCTTCAGGCTGTTGCCAGGCACACAGTGGGAGCTCCATAAATATTTGTGTAATGTCCACGGAGAGTCGTAGACAATAAGGAAAAGTGTCATGTCAGAGCCTACCTGGATTGGCCAGAGCTCAAAGGCAGCATAGCCAGGGCCTTTGGAATTCTGCATGACGTGGGCTCTGATCTGGTCTCCGTCACATACCAGCTCTGTGGTCTTCACCAAGGACGTCTCATCGCAGAGCCAGGGTTCCCCGGAGGGCTTAGTGAGGGAAGGCACGTAATGCGCTTGGGCCGGCCCCCGGCACAGGGGAGGACCTGTGGGGACGGGACTAGAATTATTTCCGAGAGGGATGTCTCCCAGGTTCCCTAACTGGTTGTGGAGACATGCCCACTGAGATGAGGCTGGGCATTCCCCCTGCTGGTTCCCTCTGGGCACCCAGGGGCCGAGGCCAGCTCAGAGTCCCACAATGGGAAGCTGGTGGGGGTCAGCAGGGTCCTGGTGGAGTAGGGCCAGGCACTGTGGCATGGTTGTAGTATTGCCTCTGGGGACTTGCAGTCTTGATTCCTTCATTGATTTCCTTGGATTGTCTAGAAGTAGGCAGCCTGTTTGGTTTTATTCCACTGGCTATAGGAATCTCATGGAGGCCTCTAGGGACCCCAGGGTCCTTCACTGTCATCCTTACCTGACTGTTGGTGCCATCTTGAGCACAACTGAAGGGAGCCTGGATGTCTGGCTGGGATCTCAGGGGTCCAGACTGCTGGGCTCCCTCCTAGTTCACTCTGCAGCCTGCCGGTCAGGGCTGTGCCTGCCCTCTGGACAGAAGCCTGGAACCCTGACCTCATGCAGCCCCCTGGGCCACTCAGCCAGGCGGGTTCCAAGCTGGCTGAATCCAGCTTCAGCCAGCAGGCTTCTGAGCCAGAGACAGCTGGGGATGGAGGCGAGGTGACTGGAGTTGGACAGACCAGAGGAGTTGAGTGTGTGGGACTCTGTGTCAACCCCGCCCTTGGAGGGGACAGATAGGGTTGTTTTGGGAGGGGGACTGTCTTGGCTCCGAAAGGGGAGGGCCTGTGGCTGTCAGGGGCTGAACTGGACAGCATGCACTATGACTGGAGAAGGTGAGCAAGAAGGAGCTGTATCCAACTACCTTGGGACCCCAACGCCCAGAGAGGGCAAGCAGCTGGCCAAAGCCACACAGAAGCCAGTGGGAGAGCTTGCGGTCCAGTGTCTTTTCCCTTCCCTGCTAATCTGAGACCCACCGTGTGAGCCAGGCTGCTGTCAGGGAGCTGGGGCCTGGGCTCTCGGCCCCTGTAGGAAAGAGGCTCCAGGATCAAACTGGAAACTTGAGCTGCTTCCCACCGCAGCAGGTCAAGGTGGCCCCACCGTGGTTTAGAGTCACGAGGATGAGGAAGAGGGGGGCACAGTGTTGCTGGCTCCATGACCTTGGGCCACCACTTGCGATAATAGTAGTCAGGTTGTTGTGATTTTGTAGCTAGACAATCTATGGAAAGCACATGGGAGAGCTGGCTGCTGTCGTGATTGTTATCATTGTTTTGTTTGGGGTTTAAAGGTCCAGGTTGTGGAAACCCAGGAGCAAGTTCTGAGATTTGCTGTCACCCCTGCAAGCTGGGTCAGACCCCTTCATCTGGCAGAGCCTTAGTCTTCCCCTGTCTGAAATGGGAGCAGCAGTTCATGTTCTACTCCGAGTCCCTACAATAGTCAGTGGAGATGAGCAGACAAAGCTTTTCGCAGACTCGGAGGGAGTTGCTCTGTGGGAGGGTCTGTCTGTTTCATCCGTGGCCATGGTCACAGTGGAAGTTACCCTGGAGGGGGCAGATTCTAGAGGGAACCACGTCAGCAACCCAGATTGGCTTTTCTTTGGGGTGCAGCTTCACTGCCCCACTGGAGTGGGGCTTCTGGGAGGCTGTACTGAGCAGCTGCCCAGTGGTCCCATGGAAGCCCTGAAGGATGGGGCTTCATGTGCACTGCACGTGCTTGGATACCTCTGTGGTTGCTGCCTGGGGCCGAGCCCCAGAACTGGCTGGCAGTTCTGGGGGCTTCCAGGGCCAACACCCTAGTTCCCTTTGGGCCTTTCTCCCCCACCCCCAGTGTGGGCCAATTTCCAGAGGGCCCCAGGGTAGCTCAGTCTGAGCTGTTGTTATTATAAGGGATTCAGGAGTGAAAATAGACTTGGGTGGACCTAGAGGTCCTGGTGTAGCTGTACGGAAATGCTCTTGTTTGGTTTCACTCTAGTTTTTGCTGTCTTTTTCTGAGCACTTGGCATGTGCCGGGCAGTGTGCCAGGCATGCTTTGGAAATTACCTCGTTGAGTACTCACTCTAACCCTGTGAGTATCTATTCCCATTTTATAGAAAATGAGACTCAGAGAGGTTGAGTCGATTGCCTGGGTTTAAACAGCCACACTTGAACCCAGCCTATTCTCTCAGGCTCTGAGCTTGATTGGATCTCCCCTGGGAGTGCCACCCCCACCTCCGTGCCCTGTGGTGTGTGTGTGTACATTCTCTGCACTACTGGAGCGGGCAGGATGGGTGCGCACCTCCCACTCCCCCCACATAGCTGACATTCCCCGCACCCTGATGGCATGGCAGGTGACCCCAGGCTAGCCAGACCCAGCCTTATATGGCAACAGGACATATTCTCTCCAGCTTCCCACAGGGACAGAGAGAAGTGGAGGGTCTAGGCGGGCGTCCCTCAGCGTGCCCTTACCCTGGGGACTGAGCAGGGGGAGACCGGAGGACGGTGAGAGCCCCAGCTTGGGCCAGTCAGAGGCCAGGCTCTTTAACAAGATAACGTGAGGCGTGCCTTTCATGTGCATCACCTCGCTGACTCCTGTCAAAGGAACATTCAATTAAATAGATGCACAATGAGAATGTGTAAACATCCCCATGGTACAGGATCACTAGGCCTCCCATTTTAGAGATGAGGAAACAGGTGAAGTCACCTGCCCAAGGTCACCCAGCCAGGAAGTGGCAGAGCCAGCAGTCTGACTCCAGACAATGCCCGTGGCCTGCCTGCCCTGGCCCCTGTCCACCAGGTGGCTATGGCCTAGCTGTGACACAGGCCTCTCTTGCTTATGTGGATAAGGATCTTTGGCTACTGTTTCAACCCTCCCAGCCCTCCTGGGTCAAATGAAGGGCACTCAGCATTCCCTGTAGCGTTTAGGTGCCTCATGGTTATGTCAGAATCCACGTGCCATTGGTCTGGGAAGAGCTGGGCACAGCAAGCTGTGTATCTCTGTTCGGGGGGGGGGTATATGTTTGCGGTTGGTCCCTCCCTCAGCAATGGGGGACCTCTGAGACCTGACCCAGGCACTACGCAGGTGTGTCTCTTCCTGTGTGCTGGCAGTGCCACCCTGTCCTTGCTCAGGTGAATGTGCCCAGCTGGCGTGGCCGGGCACCCGTCTCTCTTGCTCTTGCTTAATATATTATAAGGGAGATGCTGATAAGCAGCCACGTGAGCCTCCGAGGATTCAGTGTCCCCACAGGTCCACCCAGCCATGACCTCAGTGTGGCCATGTCACAGGAAGCTGGAGATGGAATTTCTGCAGGGTCTGCTTCATTTGTGTAGTTGACAGGGTGTTTTTCTTCAGCTGCCCCATCTATTGGCGAGGACACGGCGTCCGGATGAGGCCCTAGAGCTGCCACGGGGAATGTGAGCCTGCTGTCCCTGTGGGTGCACGTTACAGACTCCTGCTACACGCCAGACACCAAGCCGGGCATTTGTGGTCTGGCCTGGGCCCTTTAGGAACCTGTAGGCTGCGTCAGAGGCCTCACGGCCTGGCATGGTGCCACCTGTCCTTGGGGTTTTCGCCCAGGGTTTCAGCCACCAGCCCCTTAAATGGCCTCCAAGATGGTGATCTCTGCCCGCCCCAAAATCCTGCTGCAGCTAATACATAAAGGCAAGCCTGGAGAGCCAGGAGCAAGCATCCGGGAGCAGGTGCTAGAGGTATCAGCCCAGAAAGAGAGTTAAGTCTGGGGTAGCGGGTTGGGGACGGTGGGAATCAGGAGGGTGGCAGGGACCCGGAGGCCAGACACAGAAGAGGCCGCCGACCTCTGCTTGTTTTGGAAATAGCCCCTCCCGGACATGAGCACTTGGATGGGACTTCTGGGGGTGGGGGAAGATTCTGGTGTCCTTCAGAGGTTGGAGGGGACTGAGAGGAAAGGCAGTGCACAGGTGTGGCCGCGGGCACTGTCCCCCGGGGCTGCATGGGAGTACTCTGTCCCGGGTGGATGGCCTGTCACTACCAGATCAGCCAGGTGTCCAAGGACAAAGCAGAGCTTGCCCTTGAGGAGGGATGGCCCGAGCGTCAAGGCTCACCAGGACTTGGTGGCACAAAGTAGGACAGAGAGTTGTGAGTGGCTCTCTTTGCCTTTCCCCTGCTCACAGTTGTCTCTTGGTGTGGCTTGAGTTTGGGTGATCCAAATGCATCACGATAGTAGCTAATACTTAGTGAGTTTCTGTGCAGTTAGCTCATTTAAGCCTTACACCAACCCAAATGGGATCATCATTATGATCCCATGTCACAGATGAGGAAACTGAGGCCCAGAGTGGTAAAGCAAGTTGCCCAGGGCCATGGAGCTGGTAAGTGCTGGATCTGGGGTTTGAGCCCAGGCAACCTGACTTGACCTCCCTCCCCCACCCCTCTGCCCCACACGCCCTGCGTTCAGGGAGCTTATGTGAGGCTTCTCACCACTGTGGCTTTACACAAGCCCTTTCCTTTCTGAAGCCTCAGTTTCTCCAGCTAGTGAACAAAGAGGACAGCTGGGTGCTCTGAGGAGTCCCTTCCAGGTTCTGTGACTGGGTAGATGTTTTAACAGCTCTGTCACCATCCTGGGCCTTGCCTGTGGACACTCTGGCTTGAGGAGTGGCTGCTCAGCCCCCGACTTCCTGTTTTTGAGCCCAGGCTCCTGCCTGCTTGCATGTCCTGGCTCATTGCCAGGGACTGACCAGGCCGCCGAGGCCTCTGCACTTGCTCCTCTGAGTATCAATGGTCACGCTCAGAGCCCGGCACACCTGGAGGCCCTGACAGCAGTTTCTGCAGCTGTAAAAGCTTGTCATTTGGGACAGTGGGCTGGAGTGGAAGAGGGGGATGGGGGTAGAGTAAACCATCCACACACACCCCATCCCCCTAGAGGGCTATAGAGTGGTTCCCTGGCCTCTGGAATAACCTCCTTCTACAGATGCCCAAGAGGAAAGGTAACTCCCAGTATTGACTTTCTTTGCCCAGAAACTGGTAGCCGGGCTACCTTGTTCAGGGCAGAGAGGGAGTTGGGCTGGTAAAGGGAGATAGACCTTGAATTGTTAAAACTTTATGATATTGAGCAAGTTGAGCAACTGCTCTGGGTCTCAGTTGTCCCATCTGTGAAATAGGGATACCCAGAGAGGGGAAAGAGAAATCATACCCAGCCTAAGCTGGGGAAGGAGGTTTATTTCTGATCTGTTTAATAGTCCGTGATGGTCTGGATGATGAGCTGTAGGGGTTAAAATAGATTGTATGGATGTAAATGTTAGGAGATAACAGTAATAAACAGCTAACGTTTATTTAGCATTTACTTGGTGCCAGGCACTGTGTTAAGACTTTACATATACTTACATACTGTAATTCTCAGGACAAGCCTATGAGATATTTGTATCCTTCCTACAGATGAGAAAACCGAGGCACAGACAAATGAAGGAGTTTTCACACAGTTACTAAGTGGTTCAAACCCAGGCATTCTGGCTCCAACTTGACCTCTTTTTGTTTCTGCATTTTGCTTTTCTTCCAAACATCTGGACTGGTTTCTATCTCTGTCTCCTCTGCCTGGGGACCCAGAGTCCTGGAGCCTGGACAGACAGGGTGCCAACCAAAGGTCCTGGAGTCTGGACAGACAGGGTACCAACCCACTGGGCATAGCTGGGTCCTGAGGCTGGGCAAGGATATGGAGGACAGACGTCTGAAGGGAGGAAGCTGTGGGCTGTGCATGAGTAGGAACCAAGAATCCAAAGCTCGTAGGTGGGGTGGGAGCTGGCAGCCCAGCCAATGGAACTACTGTTCCCGCCGCCTGCCCGCCTGCCTCCCTCGGCCCCTGCCAAAGGCATGGTCCACACAGCTGCCCTAAGCCCAGGGTCAGCAAGGGCTGCCTACCCACACACGAACAGGTCAGCTGCTTCTCCCAGCCCTGGTCACTCTGTGGCTCAAGCATTTGTCGTTTTTGGCTCCAAGGAAAAACGTGATTCCAATCTCTGAGTCCCCCCTCCCCGGACCCCCCGTCACATACATGCACACGCTTTTGCAAAGTGTCTTTACCATTTCAGGCGTGAGAGTAGAGAAAGTCATTCTGGCTGAATGGCAGGCTTCTCTATTCATTCAGCGGATGTTTATTGAGCACCTACTAGATGCTGGGCATTGCTGAGTGCTAGGCACCCGTGGAGCATGAGACAGTAAACACGTGCTCCTAGAACCATGGCCGAGGGCCTGCCTCCTCCAGGCATCCTCCCAACACCCACTTCCTCGGGTCACTCCTCAGTTCTGAGCAGGGAGGGAACCAAGTGGCCTCCCAGCTGGGCCACTCGCTAGCTGTACTGCTTTGAGCATGTTATTTATCCTCTCTGAGTCTCAGTTCAGTCACCCATCCGCAAATATTTATTGAGCACCTACTATGTGGAACCACATTCTTGCAGGGAGAGACAGACGATGGAGAGTACTGTTAATAAGCAACTGTAGATTGTGTTAGGAGATGATTCATCCCATGGAGTTAAAGGAGATGCACAGGAAGGTAGGGTGGATGGGGTTGGCCTCGTTGAGAAGGTGATGGTTGGGCAAAGGCTTGAAGGAGGTGAAGGAGAGAGCCACGCGGGTATGTGGGGATGAGCCCTCCAGGCGGGGGGCTCAGCTAGAACAAAGTCCCAGGTGGCAGCAAGCCTGGCATGGGGGAGGCATGGAAAGGAGGCCAGGGTGGCTGAGGTGCCCACTCTAGTGGGGGTGGGTGGGGGAGGACAGAAATAAAGTGGCATGTTAGGTGGTGAGGAGAAAACTGGCTTCATCTGTGAAAAGACCCTGCAGTGCCTGCCGAGCGCCTGGCCCGGGGTTGGGTCCTGCAGATGGGAGTTGTCGGTCACCACGCTACAGCGCACGCCGTGCTCTCGTCCTTGCTCTCAGTTGCTGCCTGTGGTTCTTTGTTCGTCTGTGTCTGGTTTGTCTCCAAGACCAAGTCCCATATCCTAGCCCTTGAACCCAGTCTATCCGGATCCCTAGACGTGGTCGGTGCATATCACACATGGGCTCTGGGCTGGTATGGATTCTGGTCGACTAGAATGTGGGAGCTGGGAGGACCCCTAGGTTTTGGATGTTGGGCCGTGCCTATGCCTCCCGCGAAGGTGTCCCAGTTCCTAAAGGGGTAAGGTGAGGGGAATGTAGGCTAACTGGATTCCATTTAAACATTCTGAGATTGTGAACTTCCTACTTTTATGAAACGCCCTTTTCTGAACTGATGGCAATAGTCAATGGTAATTGTTTAAAGTCTTTAGTTGGCAAAATACAAACTTGGCCGCCTTATATTAGCACCTCCCGCTATTTTAAATTTTTTTTGGAAGTGTTTCTTTCTGCATTACCCCGAAGTCTGAGAACCACTGACCTATTTGTCCCTCTGGCGGACAGATGTGGGATCTGGGACCCTGGGAGGTGCCTGATTTGTCCAGGGTCACAGACAGAAGTTAATTGTCCTCCATTTGGTTAGAGAATGGGGTGGGGGCAGCCGTGGAAAGAGCTATGAGAGAGAGCCAAGAGGAGGGGAAGTCCTGGCCAGAGCCGCCGGGAGGAGGGCAGCCTCCCGGGTAGCAGGAGAAGGTTCCAGCTCCAGCTAAGTGGAGGTAAGGCCATCCATGGTGCATCGTAAAGAAGCCCTGAGTCAGGCTGTGGCCAAGCCAGCCGGACTGGCTCTGCCCTCCACCAGGCTGCTGGAGGCCCGGGTCCTGGAGGCTGACAGACAGATTCCAAAACCACACTGCACTTCCTCAGCGGCCTGGGGGCTTCAGAAGTATTCTTTAACCTCTCTGGTCCTTCGTTGTCACCTGTAAAATTGGAATCATAGTGAGGATTTAATGGGATAGCACAGTGTCTGCCAAAAGCCAGGGGGCAATCAGAGTCCCCCGGCCCACGTTGCGGTGGGTTTCTCCTTTGTCAAAGGGCGCCGAGGGAACATGGAGGCATTGAACTCTGGGAGGAATCATATTCTGCCTCACACTCATACTCATTCAGCCCTGTTGCTTATTGAGCATTGATGGAGAGCCTGGGGCTAAGTGCTCGGAGTGGGTGGCCCTGTTGAGGAGGTGGGTACTCCTGCGCCCATTTCACAGCTGGTAAGGCGGGGACTGAGAGCCAAATCCAGAGTGCTTGGTCATCATTTAGGTTCTTGGCATTTTCCTAGTCTACGTTAAGCCCCTTGGACGTTTACATCACAGACTGGGAAGGTAGTGAGTTCCCTGTCCTAGGAGATGTGTAAGTACAGACTCGGTCATCAGGAGTTCAGGAAGAGATTGAGTGACTGACCTGATAACATTTAACATCACTTTAAACACGGACTTCCTGTAATTTTAGGAGGAGGACCTTCGTCTTATTCGCCTTGGTCTTCCCAGCCCCTTGCTGCCTAGAACAGAGCCGTGTACACTGTGGTCCCTCACAAACGGCTGAATGAATGAGTGAGGCGGGGAGGGAGGCCCGTGTCCAGTTGGCTCAGTGATGAGGAAAGTGAGGTCCAGAGGAGAGAGGGGATTTGCAGAGTCCAGTGGCAGCATGGGAGCACACCCTCTGCTCCCCTATCTGTATGCACGTTCTAGGGCTGCTTGAAGATTTGCAACAAGACCAGTACGATCCCTGGCCCCATGCTGGCACGGCAGGTGCTTACAAGGTCGCTTTTTGTTTTAAAGCCAGATTAATGCCTGCTATCTGCCCATTTTTAAGAGTCGAGATTAAGGATGCAGACTAAACGAGATGGAGCTCTGGCTGTGTGAGCCTCAGTTTCCTCATCTGTAAAGTGGGGGTAATAATAATAGCTACTTCTTGGGCCCACTAGGGGACCCAAAGAGATCACGTGGGTAAGTGCTTCATTCTGGAGGCTCTTGTTAGTGTCCCCCACTCCCCCATCTGGTTCTGAAAGGACTCATTTGAGTCTCTCCCAGCATCTGAGGGGATGGTGGGCCCTGTTTTACAGGTGAGGACACAGGGGAGAGGGATATGTGACCTCCCGAGCAATGTACAGTTATTTTCTAACTAGAGCAGAGACTAGTAAAACGACAGCTTGGTGTTTGTTGAGCACTTGCTGTGTGCCAAGAGTTGTACATACATTCTCCTGGGATCCACAAAGAAACTTCAAAAGTAGCTATGATAATTACACGCCTTTGGAGATAAAGCAACAGAGATACAGAAAGGATCGCATACCTAAGGAGTTAATGCTGTAGCCAGGCGGCTTGTCTTTGGGAATCATGGCTTCACAGATTCCAGAGCTGGGATGCCCTGGGGGAGACCCAGGTCCCTGCACCCGTAATTCAGAGGCTGTTTCTTCTAGAGCAGACCCTCCGGGCCCCACCCCAAGCTGCCAAGCATACTTCCTGCCCACAGGATGGATTTTGCAGATCTGCCCTGAGGGTTGACAGGAGGCCAGGACAAACACTGGAGGCTCCCGCCTTGTCCGGCCAAGTACAGCCACCTGGTGGGAGAGGAGGCACGGGGCAGTGGGCCTCCGTGCCAGCGAGCTCTGCCTGCTGACCCCTTGCTCAGCACTTGTCTTCTTGTCTCTGTAGGAGTTTCTCTGTGACCAGAAGTACAGTGATGAAGAGAACCTGCCAGAAAAGCTCACAGCCTTCAAAGGTACGCTGGGGCTGGCTGCCCCCTCTCCGGGGAGAGTGGGGCTGGCCCCCAGTCTCTCACACATAGGGCTCCTCACCCCCATAGGGCCAAGCTGCACCCCTATTTCATCCAGAATGCCTCTTTTCCCTATGGGCTGTGAGACAGGGTGCCTGGCCAGAGGGGGCCAGGCCCCTCCACCTGCCTCCATGCCAGCCCAGGCCCCATCACCCCTCGCCTACGGGCCCTGGCCTGCCCCTGCCCCTTTCTCCTCCCAGCTGCCCGGCAGGGCTCAGGTTGGCTCCTGTCGCCACGGCCCAGGCCTGCTCGCTCCCAGGTCCCCAGCACACAATCAGCTCTTTGTAGCAGCCCTGGCTTCTCCCCCTCCATGGTGGAGCGTCTCGGGAGCCCCTGTGGAGAATGGACGTTTGTGTCGCCACAGTGGGGCTGGGGGCAGAGTTTCTACCCATTGAATCCAGCAGCACGGGATGAAAAGAAAACAGGGCCTGGGAGCCCGCGCACGGAGGGGCAGCATAAAGGTCCCTCTGTTCCCGGCCCCGGCGCTTGGTTCCCGGCCAGCGGCTCGAAAGGAGAGGAGCCCTGCACAGAAGGAGCAGACAGACCCACCTTTCCTGCCGGGGAGATGCCTCGGGGCTGGAGGACCCGGCAAATAGCCTCGAGGCGTGTTGCCCCCTTCACATCTTGGCAGTGTGGGCATCCTCCCTGGTCCAAGGCAGAGAACCTGCCAAGTGCTCCTCAGACCAGACAGCTTAGCTGTCCTTGGGCAGCACATTGATGGCTAAGTGTTTGTTGAACGTTGACCTCGTGTGGGTTGCGCTTCAAGCGCTGCGTTGTGAGCTCTCCAGATCATCTCCATCCAGCCAGGAGGGAGATGATGCCCTCTTTGATTTATAGGAGGAGAAATTCAGGCTCAGAGAGGTGGGGTCATTTGCCTGGGGTCACACAGCTCACCTATGGCAGAGTGGGGGGTCTCGAACCCATATTGGTCTCACCCCAAAACCCCTGCTCTTAACCATTATTCAGTGCTACTTTTTACATTAAAAGAAAAAGAAAAGAACTAGAACAAAGACACCCCGTCTCTCCCCCACCCCCCTGCCCTGTCCCAGCTGCCTGTAGGACAGCTGCACAAAGGAGGAGCCGTCCCTCCCTTCTCTCTGGATACCAAGGAGTCACTCTTCAGAGGTGGCTGTGGGAGGAGGGACAGAGTCTCAGGGGTCGTAGGTGCTGTGCGGGTGGTGCCCAATTAGAAAGGCTGGGGGGCCCTGAAAGCATGAGAAGGGGCTCCGAGACTTCTCGAAGGGGCTCCTCCCTTCTGGAGGGACCTTCCAGGCAGAGGGCCAGTCAGCCCTGAGCCGGAGCATGTGGGGAACAGGCCAGAGCAGCAAGGCCAGTGGGAGTGGAGCAGAGGGGATGGCAGGAGAAGCAGCCTTAGAGGCCGGAGGGCAGACACTGCTGAAGGTCGCAGGCTTTGAAGGTCACTGGGAGGACCTTGGCTTTCTCCTGCTGGCTCCTCTGTGCAGAATAGATCTCGAGAGCCCCGCTGCTCTGTGGCAGGTGTGATCTGCCCAAGGCCACAGGACTTGTTTGCACACTGCCCGTGTCAGAAGATTCCAGGGTGCTCGGAGTTATCCTCTCTTGCTGTTGGAGGTTCCCCGGACCCCTTGGTCGGAGAGGTTTAATTCGGTCTGTAGGTGAGGTTTGTGGGGAGGGCGCTTCTGGACACTGTATGTGCCACTTTGTGGTCAAGGGCAGGCCCACGGGCATTTCTCCTGGAAGAGCATCAGCTTCACGGTGATGCCCAGAACCAAAAGGTTTAGAACCACGGGGACTCCTTAAATCGGTGGTTCCCGCACCTGGCTGCCCATCAGAAGCACCTGAGACACTCTGAAAACACACCAGTTCCTGTGCCCAACCCAACCTTCCCAAACCCACCGAACCCGTATCTCCAGGGCTGGAATCTATTGTAGTCCCTTTTAGCTGATTTGCATGCAGCCAGCCCGCACTGGTGGGGACCTGGGAGGACCAGTTGCCCTACCTTGGCTGAGGGTCAGAGGGCCCCCCGGGGCACCTTTCTCCATGGCACCTGTGGGAGAGGGGTGCAGGCAGGGTGAGCTCTTTCTTTGGAGACAACAGCTGAGATGATGGGACTCGAGTCAAGACCCCGCCATGGGGGGAGGAGTTGGTGTGGGCTCCGTGAGGACCTGGCCCCTTGCCCTCAAGGGAGGCCCTGGGAGCTGCAGGGGTGACTCTGCTTCCAAGCTGATGCCTGTTTTGCTCTGTGATTTCCAGAGAAGTACATGGAGTTTGACCTGAACAATGAAGGCGAGATCGGTGAGTGGAGCCCTGAGCGTGTTGGGGAAGAGGGTGTTTGGTGGGTAGACGCTGCAAGAGTACAGAGAGCCCCCCACACCCGCCTGTCTGTGGGGAGCGTCATGATGTGACGAGCACACACTGAAGCCGCCCACGGTGGGCCGGGCCAGCCAAACTGGGTTTGAGCCCACCCGCCCTTCACCTGCATCCACTGCCCCCAAACTCCTCTCCCTACCATTTCCCTCCCCGCTCAGCCTCCCACCCCAGGGGCCCCAGGATAGAGGGTGCCACCCTGCCCGGGGCTGGATGCTCAGGCTGTCGACACCCCAGCCCAGGGGACTGGTGTTTCCTTTGTCCCCAAGCCTGTCCTTCCATCTGTACACGATCATGCCGTTGACAAGGTGCGTCATGTGCATTAATTCCCTCATCCAACAGACCCTTGTTGTGTCCTGCCATCCAGACACTGGGGTTGACAAATGCCTGTCCCGTGGCATTTATGTTCAAGACAATATCTTGACCGTCACCACTAACGGGATGACACGGTCAAGGCCACTTTAATTATCCCCATTTTACAGATGAGGAAACTGAGGCTCAGAAAGATGAAATGACTTGCTTGGGGCAAGTTGCTGGTGGCAGACGCAGGGCCCAGGTCCCGGCCTTTGGTTTCCAAACAGGCTCTCCCTCCTCATTTACCCTGAACTTCAGTATTGCTGCTGCTTTTGGCTTTTTACTCTTCCTCTGTCTTCTCTCGTTCTTCTCCCTTTTGAATATTTTTATTCTTTAGGAAAAAATTTGGGGGGTTATCAAGTTAATATATCTTCCTCGTAAAAACTTTTAGAAAGCACAGCAAAGCACAAAGACAAAAATATGTTACCCACAGCCCCACCTCCCAGAAAGAACAGCTATAAGTATTTCCATTTATGTCTTTCCGCTCTGCTCTAATCACAAATGCTGTTTTATACTATTTTAGAACCTCAATTTAAAAAAAAAATAACATTGTGAGTATTTTGAATATGGTTAACTTTTCTTTTGAAATATGATTAATGGCTCCATAGTATTCCATTGAGGGGACAGACTATAATTTATTCGGCAGACACCTTCATGCCTTTGATAATTCTGTGAAGAACAGCTTCGCACAAGAGTCTTGCTCCATATCACTGATTATTTCTTTAGAGTAAATCTCAGGAATTAGACATCTGGGTCAGAGGCTTCTGAAGCATCTTGCCAAATGGCCTTCCAGAAAGGTCTTGCCAATTCAGAGTCTGGCCAGCAGCTCGTGGGAGACCTTTCACTTCTTCCTGCAGAACGCTGCCCAGCTTTCTTTGAAATGCCCTGGACATCCTGGCACCTAGGGGTCTGGCACCAGTCCTGCCTGCTGTGCCTCTCGGGTGAGCTGGCGCACCACTGCCTGGCCCTCAAATCAGCCCCTGGGGCACCCTCTTTCCCGCCATCCTTTGCTGTCCCATTGTTCACAGAACAATCTGGAGGAAATTGCCTCAGATCTTGGGAGCCTGGCGGTCAGAGGCAGCGACTTGTCGGGGTGTAGTGACTTTTTGGTGCCTCCCTTGTTTTTCTTGAATTTTGTTCTTTTGTTGGTTTTCCTGCTGTGCAAGATATTTTTGTCACCCTCTTCCTTCTGGCCAACGCGGAGCCCTAGGACTGCAGGGTAGGAGTGGCAGATAGGGAGAAGTGTCCCCCCGGCACCTGGAGAGTGACTTTAGGTGCCTGTGGTCAGGCCAACTCCCTGACCCCACCTCACTGGGCAGTGACTTCCGGGGTAGCTGGGCAGCGAGCCCACGGCTCCCCTAACCGCAGGAAGCAGCAGATAGTCATTCCATTACTGTGCACCTGCTTTGTGCCACATGCGTTTTGCGCATCATCCCTCCAAATGATCCCATCAACCCATTTTACCATTGATGGAAGCTGGGGTTCAGAGAGGTTAAGCAGTTTGCCCCGAGTCCCACAGCCAGAAATAGCAGAGCTGAATTCCAAACTGGCTGTCTGATGCTAGAAGCCCCTGTCTCTAATTGCTAGTCTCTACAGCCTCCGAAGGGAACAGGGGGTGTGGTGGGCCCATTCTCCCTAGAGGAGAAAGGCCATTGACTGCAGTCTCCAGGGAGGGGCTGTCCTGCCGGGCTTCTTTTGCGCGTGGGGTGCCTGAGGGAGCTGCGCCAGCTTCCCCACTCGCCCCCGCCTCCTGTCTCCACTTAAAGGATCTGCTTTTCCTCCGGCAGACCTGATGTCTTTAAAGAGGATGATGGAAAAGCTTGGGGTCCCCAAGACCCACCTGGAGATGAAGAAGATGATTTCGGAGGTGACAGGTGGGGTCAGCGACACCATCTCCTACCGAGACTTTGTGAACATGATGCTGGGGAAACGGTCGGCTGTGCTCAAGCTGTAAGTACCCCCTCCGCCTGTCCTGGGTCCTCTCAAGGCGTTGTGTGTGGAGCGGCCCCTGGCTCAGGCACCCCAGCCATTCCCCAGCCAGGAGGTAACTGACTGTGTGACCCACTGGCCAAGGTTGTTAACTAACTTCTCTGAACCTGATTTCCTTACCTGTCGAATGGTCATGTTCACGTGTACCTTGCAGGTGACATGAGTGGGTAGCAGAAGTCTGGTGGAATCTGCGCTCAGTAAGCGGCAACTGTGAGGATGGTGGTGGTGATGACGATAAATCTGCTGGTGAAACCTGCTGCACCCAGTGCCCTCGTTTGTAAAGTGCCTCTGCTACCCCACGGGGTTGTAAGCGTAGTGTAGAGTTACAAACTGTCTCTAAAGGGTGGTAGAGTTCGAATCTTACGCTATTCATAAGACAGAGATACAGTAAACACCTTCCGTGAAGCGTTGTCGTGAGGGTTAATGACATCACATAAATGAAGAGTCTAGCCTGGTACTTGGCTGATGCCACACACCTAGTACATGGTGGCCAAAATCACACTCTGTACGTCGGTACTTCTCCACTGCGGAGCTGCACAGAAATTCCCTGGAGAGTCTCATGGTATTTGAGCTGAAAAGGACCTCCCTCGGCTTTTAGAAAATAAGATTAATTAATTTTTTTAAATGTACAAATGTCAAATTTGCCTGTTTGATTTTACAACAGGGAAAGCTGAGGCCCCAGGACGCTGAATAAACAGCTCCCAAGCCCACAGTTGGGGCTGGTCAGAGCTTTTAGCATGGGTGGGACGGGGCAGGGGGTGTGGGGGGAAAACTGTCAAGGTCAGATCGCACTGCAGAGGCCGGGTGGTAGCAATCGGAGTGATGGTGCTATAAAAATGACACTGAAGATTGAGTGGATATTTACTGTGTGTCAGGGACCCGTCTGTGTCTTAACTCCTTAGATTTAGCATTTGTTGATTCAGCAAATATTTACCGAGCACCACCAAACGCCAGGAATTATTCTAGATGCTGGCGACACGAATTGCTGGCCTTGTGGAGCTTGCCTTCTAATGGAAGGAGACAGACAAAACAAAACAATCCAAAACACCAAATGGCAATAGTTAGTACAAAGAAAAATAAAGTGTGCAAGAGGAATGGAGAGGGATGGGATGGTGGGCAGGGAGGGTCTCACTGAGAAGGTGACAGTTGACCAGAGCCCTGAATGAGAGAGATGGGAAGAGGTGAGCCACGTGACGATCTGGGGAAAAGCATTCCAGGCAGAGGACATGGCACGTGCAAAGGCCCTGAGGCAGAATCGTGCTTGTATGCTCGAGGAACAGCACAAAGGCCAGTGGGTCTAGGCTCTCAGTAACTACAGTGAGTGAAGGTTGTCAGCAGAGATGGGAAGGCACCAGGGGACATGGGGCCTCACAGGCCATAGTCAGACTTTGTACTAATTTTGTACTAATGTGGAGGGATGCCACTGGAGTACTCTGAGCCAGGGACTGACTTTTAAAAGGCCCCCTCTGGCTACAGCAGGGACGAGAGTGGCAGCAGGGAGGCTGTATAGGTAAGAGATGAGGCCACTCGGTCTGGAGAGGTTGCCGTGGAGGGGGCCAGGAGCTGCTGGAATTGGGAGTGATTTTGGAGGTAGAGCTGGAAGCATTGCTTAAATGCCCAGATGCGGGGCATAAATGAAAACAGGGAGGCCGATGGTTCTAAAGTCTGAGTAACTGAGGGAGTGACTAATGTTTGCTTGGAGGAGAAGAGCAGGGGGAGAAGATGGGATTTAAGAATTCGGTTTTTGATGTGTTCAAGCAGAAGGGCCCTCCAGACCTCCAAGGGGAGAGGGGAGGAGGGAGCTGGAGGTGCAAATCTGGATCTCAGAGATAAGCTGTTTGTGGACTGTCACCCTTTGGATGGGATGTAAAGCCAATGACTGGAAGAGCCCACCCAGGGAGTGACTACAGATGGAGTAGGGCACTGATGCTTGGAGCAGCTCCCGACGTCAACACTTCGGGCACCCCCACTTCCGGATGGAAACACAGCATCCGTGGGGTTAAGTGTCTTCCTGGAGTCACGAGCTGGGACGGTAGCTGGGCTGGGACTCCAATCCAGGCTGTTTCCCTCCAGAGGCTGCACCATAAACCCCTGTGCCCTACACCCCCCGACTTGACCCTCGGAGCAGTGGGAGGTTTTGAAGCTCCAAAGGGGTTGTGAGCAGAGCCGTGGCCCAGCCTAGCTCTGCCTCCTCCAGGCAGCGTGGTTAGGGGAAGGTGCATGGCCTGGAAGTCAGAGATCTAGGCTCTCATCCTGCTTGGACTGCTTGTGGCTCTGAGGAGTCATGTCGCCACTTTGCGCCATTTTCTCCTCTGTCAAATGGGACTAGGAGTCCCTTCCATGCAGCTGCCATCCTAGGCTTCCGAGAAGATCCTGCTGGAGAATGGATGAAGGGCATTCTGCTGAGGACTTTGCGGACGTGAGGGCTGGGTGAGCTTTCCCTGGGTGAGGGGAGGAATCCTAATCTTGTTTCGTTTTGTGTTTTTTTTTCCATCTCTAAACCAGAGTCATGATGTTTGAAGGAAAGGCCACCGAGAGCAGTCCCAAGCCAGTCGGTCCCCCTCCAGAGAGAGACATTGCCAGCCTGCCCTGAGGACCCCGCGGGGACCTGTCCCTGCCCTCCCTGCCCCACCCCTCCCTCCTGATCTTGCTGCACTTCTGGACTCATTGCAATGTCTTTTTTTTTTTCCTGGTTGTTGGGCATGATTGTTTTTTCATCTGCAGAATCTGATCTCTTTGTAAAGCACAAATGATCTGCCTTAAAGGGGCTCTGGGGCCCCTCCCTCTCTTCTTCCCTCCTTCCCCACTCCCTGTGCAGAAGGGCTGACATCAAACCAAAAACCGGAAGTGGCGGGGCCAGGGCAGGGAAGCTGGAAGCCTGTGATCCCCACACTTGGAGCCGGCATTGTCCATCCTTGCTGGAGGTCACTGAGCTAAGTCCAGGCTCGCTGGCCTGGCTCTGGTGAGGACCTCAGCCCACTTTCAGAAGACCCTGGAGTAGGGACGAGGCTGCAGGGCCTCACTAGGGTTTCCTCAGATGCTCTGAAGTTCCGGTGCTCTCAGGTTGTCCAGGACGTGGCCACTCACTGCCCCAGCTGATCCCCGCTCGGGCCACACTTCTTCTCGCCCTTAATGAGGTGCAGAAGGAGACAAGGAGAGGGGCTTGGTAATTGGAGACCCTCAAGAAGGTTCTGGAAGGAATCTTCTGGCCTTACCCCTTGTCCACACCTTCATAGACAGCTCAGAGGGAGCCCTGTCCCTTGCTGGGGCAGCAGAGGGCTTCAGAGGTAGAGGGGAGGCCAGGGGCCTTGGGGAGCGGGGTTCAGCTCAGTCTAGTCCCACCTTTTAGGAGGATGCTGAGGGCAACAGGCTAGGGGAATGAGGAATAAAATGTTCACGGCAAAAAGTCAGCACCACTGTTAAGCCAAGAACTGAGACACAGGAGGTTGCCTTTCTGATCCCAGTCTGCTTGAAAACCGACTGCTTCCCCCACGACCTGCCCAACTTACTCAGACCATTCATTTACTCAGTCATTCAACAGATATTTATTGACCATCTATTATAAGCTTTAAGGCCGGCCCCCTCCACTTTGTCCTGACATGTGCTGTGTCCACTGTCTCTAACTCATTTCCCCATTTCCAAATCGCCCAAAACCCTTGAGCATGGGGATTCCATTGGGGTCACCTGTGTCCCTTATTATGGACTCACAGGGTCTTAGAGGTCTGATCCCCCTGTAGGTTAGCTGGGCCAGTCCTCACATTTCACAGGTAAGGAAACTGTGGTGGCCCCCAGGGATTAAGTGCCTGGCCCAAGGTTAGGAGTTAATCGAGATGGAAGAGTCTGGACTGAAGCCCAGGTGTTCAGATGGCCTGCCCGTGCATCACCTCTGCTCGGGGCTGCTTCCGTCAGTGAGGAAAACAAGGGAAGGGGCAGGGCGAGGCTATTTCCTAGGACAGCACTTGGGGCGGGGCCTGGGCCAGGACTCACCTTTTCCAGTGCCTCTGAGTTAGCAGCAGGATCAGGGGACAGGCCAGGCCTGCCTCTGCGGTTCCGCCTTCCCCAGGGCTTCTGAGCTAAGCCACTTCTCAGAACTCACGCAGGAAGCTGTCACACTCGGCCCCATCTTGGCTGAGCAGGGACCCCAGCCTTGACCGCACCTGTGTTCTGGAGCCCCTTACCCTGCCTGCTCAGGACTTAGAAGCAATCATCAGTTGGACATATTTGTTAAGCACCTGCTATGGGCCGAGAGCTAAGAACCCAGTCATGAAATAGACAGTTACGTGAAATTTAAGAGCCTAGTGAGGAAGTCAGACTCGGACAAGGACGAGTTAGATGAAAGGAAAGGGGGGCCATGGGGTGACTGCACTGCAATCCTGGGGAGACCAAGATGGGCTCAAGACTGAGCAAGAGCCTTGCAAAAGCATTTGCCAAACCTTAAGTGGAAATGTCTGGGTACTGTTAGAGCCACGGTGGGCTCTCTGTGGCTCCTCAGTGACCCACAATCAAAGACCCAAGGAGCTGCCTTACAGCAGCTTAAGGGAGTGGAGCAGGTCGGGGATGGGGTAAGGGCCAGGCTGGGATAATTTGCTGGTCTCAACCAGTTCAGGAGCAAGACTACCTGGCCGTGGCTGGTTGGTCCTTAGGCTAAGGAGCTGCTCAAATGCACAGGCCTAGTTGAAGTTTAAACCCCAGCAAAACAGTTTTCCCTGTAAATGTAAAATCTCACCCCACCCCCTTCCCTGCCTTGGTTTTTTTCCACCCGAGATCATTATTTGAGCAACTGCCTGTCCCCACCCCTTCCCACTACGTCTCCTCTCTAGGACACGACGAGACCTTTGAGCAAGGTCAAGTCTTGACTCCCCGTCACATCGTCAGTGTACTTGGTCCTCACTCAGAGAGGAGGGCACAACCAACCAGGCTTATTTTCCACAGGTTCCCCAGTTTACAAGGCCATGGGAAGCCTTAAGGGGGAGCGAGTGGGTGTGTCCCCAGCTTCTGGAAAGAGCAGGACAGAGCGTTCATTGGATAGGAGTATCCTGGGACACCACACAAGTTCCTTTGCCATTTCTTGGAACTCAGCTGGTGGAGGGAGAGGGGCTTGAGTGGTTTCTGGAAAGGGGGGGGCGCTGCATATATTTCAGGTTGTGGCTGTTGGCCCTGGGACTCTTACTTCTCTGGCTAAGGGCTCATTTTCTTAGAATTTCAGCTATCTCTCTGAAAGACCAAATCTAACTAATGTAACCAGAAACTTGGGGATTGCCAAGTGTGGCTTTGTCCCTGCAACTCAAAAGGAAGGAGTGTGTGGGGCAAGTTCAAGTGGATGCAGTATGTGTGCGCGTGCGTATGAGAGTGTGTGGTGCCAGATACCATCTCTGCACACTGGGAATAAAACAGACAAACTGTCAATGTCTTGATTGGTGTATTTGGGGGAGGGGTTCTGGGACTCAGCAAATTCAGGAAAGCTACCTGATAAAGTACCATTGAACGAATGCGTCCTGTGTAGCAGGCTCTGTTAAGCTCTAACTTCATTTACTTCTCACGACCACCCCACGAGACAGGTTGTTTGTCATCCTCGTTTTACAAATGAGAAGCAGCCTTGAAGCAGATGCGCAATTTGCTGAAAACCAAACAGTCCGTGGCAGACTATGGCCCCTACTTCAAGTTAAGCACCTCTGTCCTAGAGCATTTAAGATATAAATCCACTGCAGCAATGCGTACATAACAGTCATCAGTGAGCACCCAGACAAGCTGAATTCTAATCCAGCCTCCACCGCTTTGCGACCACGGGGCGCGGGGTGGTTTTCTTACGTTCCCTGCTGCTTCGTCCCCTCGTCAGTTAAACGGCAGTAATAACTCCTGGGGGACCAGGACGTCTTCAAGAGTAAAGAACACATCCAAAGTGTGTTGCGCTTTCCAGGCTCTTGCTTCGGAAATGATTACCTTGACAGGAATAAACAAAGACGACCTCTGGTGCCTTTTAACCTCCCCTTTTTCAGCGTTCGTGCTTAGACGCAGAAGTCTCCCGTGGCGAGGCCCCAACCCACGCACTTTCTGAACCCCTTTTCCTCCACAACCCCCTCCAAAGCCTCTCTCAAGAGCTTCCCCTGGAAATATTTATCAAGTCCCAACTTCTCTGAATCAAGAACTATTAATCGCCACCTCCATCCCAAGGTTACTGTGGGGTCTCCACGGAACACTGAGCGTGGAGCGCTCAAGCATGCGCAGTCCGATGGAAAAAAACCCAACACCAAGCAAACTCGTTCTGGTTGCGGACGCGGGGGGCGGGGCCTGGACGCTCCAGGGCGCAGGCGCGCGGGCCGAGCCGGCCAATGGGAGGCGGCGGCCTCGGGAGCGCGCGACTTCATATACTCCCTCAGCCTCCTCGACCCGCAACGCCCACCGAAATGCGTGACGCCATTTACGCGCGCCGGAAGTTCGGGCCTCGCTGCGCGCCGCTAGCGCTGAAGGAAGGAAGTTGGCGTTGGAGCGGCCTGGGCTGTGTGGGCAAGGCCGCGGGCAGCTGCGGCTGCTGCTACGACCAGCTGAGTCCGGCGCGATGGGAGACGAGATGGATGCCATGATCCCCGAGCGGGAGATGAAGGTCAGATACTGGCCGGGGCCTTCGCGTTGCCTTGGAGCCCCGCTGAACGGCGAAGCGCGGGTGCCGGCTGCCCCGCCTCCCGCTTGAACTTTCCCGGCGTTCAGAGTTCTCACCTACGCGTCCTGGAGCACTCTGCGGTGCCGCCGGCGTGTTCGCCCCGCCGAGTGCAGTGTCCCCTTCCCTGGGTGGTCTTGTGCGCTCCACCTCAGTTTCTCTAGCTACTTTAATATGGTGGTCGGAGTAGCGGTAATAATTGCTGTTTATTGAGCGTTTACTGTGAGCCAGGCACTGGGGTAATCACACAGCAACCCTACGAAATAGTTAATATAAAGATGCAAGTCAAGGTTCGGAAGGTAACTTACCCAAAATCGCATTTGACGAGGAGGCTGTAATGCAGGTGTGTTTTGTAAGACCCTCTCTTCACTCTCATTGTCTTACTTCTGTAAGGTTCTCCGGGCTTGTCTGATGCAGAGCCGGGGTTCATCACCTATCCTACAAAATCTAGTTCGTTAGAATAGGAGGACTGTTCTGGTACTGGAAGTCTGCTTGAAGTCGGGAAACTAAGGAGAGGGGCACGTGATCCCAATGATGTGATGGTTACAAGCACCTGAAAGGGAGTAAGTTGCGGAAGATGTTAGGCATTCGAACAGCAAATCACTGAAATACGTTTAGAGAGTAGTGACTCTCTCTTCCTTCTTGAGAATCACTGCCTGAGTGAACCACCCAATGAGAAGGTGCCGTATTCCTCAGACACGCTGGGGCTGAAGGAAAAAAGGTTTTAGAACCACAGACTTAGAAGATGGTAGTGTCCCTTTAAGTTGCTGATTACAACAGAAAGGAGAGCACTCTGGTGCCTTTTCATCTCACTGGCCCTCCACCCCATGTGACCAAGACCCAAATAGGATATTTGGGATTATCAGGATGAGAGTCACAAAAACAGACCGAAAAATTTTATTTTACTTCTGTTTGAAACCATAGATAGTATGGTTTCACCTGGAAAACTATGTGTGTGTTTTTGATCATCGTGCTCAGTTGGAATTAAGAGTATTTCAGTTAATCTTTTAGCAAATGTGCATTAAACATCGAATCCATTGGAAATTTGTATGGGGTGTGTTAGGGATCCTGTATGAAACACCGTAAGTGTACAAAAGTGAAAGCTGATAATGGCTCTCTTTCGCTTTTACAGTTTTGGAATGTAAGCAAAAGGGGATTTGCAGTCTTTTCACCCAAACCTCAACTTAAGGATAGGTATATAATTGAAGAAAAAAAATTCAACCACATATAGCACACCTTAACATAGTGATTTGGTAAACTTACGGAACTCTTTTTTTACCAAGAGGTTCTGCGCGCTGAAAATTGTCTTTGGAAGCATGTAGATAAATTCATGGAAGACTACGCGAGTCGGGCATTGACAGGAGGTTGGGGAATGTTCCCAGGCCCTGAGTTACTAAGGAGCCTGAAAATGGAAGGAAATGAAAACTGGATAGACATGGGGCCGGGAGGTGGCAGTGGATGTGGCAGAGGTGATGTCGCACGCACTTGCAGAAGGGAAGCAGTGTTGTAAGGTGAGGCTCCAGAGGCGGATGGGTCAAGTCGGCCTTACAGCCTGTGTTAAGGATTTTGCACCTGTGTGTAAATGTCCTCATGGCATCCAGGTGTGTTTTCAGGTCTTGAACACCAAGAGATTGACCATGCATATCCTTTTTGTGTTTAACATTTGATGCAGGTAGGTCATTTCTTGGGATTCGGTTATCTTTCTGTGGTCATTGTTTACACACACACACACACACATTTGTTGAGTACTGCAGTAGAAGTTTGAGCCTACAGTGTAGTTGGATGATGCTTTGAATATTTAACAGCTTTTAAAGCACTACTCGGTCATGAGACAATACATACCATGAACTAAGACAAGGTAGTAAATAACAAAGTGCAGCTTGGATGGTGGTTAAGACAATAAACTAGGAATTCAGAAAAGGACAAGGTCACCGTGAGTTGAATTAGTCAAGGATAGAATCTTTAGAAATTTATTCCATTGAATAAATATTAATAAGCGCTATGCCACGTACCACAATACGCATGGGCAGCTTATAAATGGCTTGGTCATACAGTCCTTGGTCTCGGGAATAGGTGTTTTGGTTGTACTGGAATTGGATCTACTGTAATATGATGACAGACATGATTTAACTTCCTGTTTTCCCTGAACTGATCTTGTTTTGATCCCTCACAACAGGATTTTCAGTTTAGAGCACTGAAAAAAGTGAGAATCTTTGACTCCCCTGAGGAGTTGCCCAAGGAGCGCTGCAGTCTGCTTGCCCTGTCCAACAAGTATGGCCTGGTCTTCGCTGGAGGAGCCAGTGGGTTGCAAGTTTTTACTACTAAAAATCTTCTTATTCAAAATAAACCTGGAGACGATCCCAATAAGATAGGTAAGTTACTTGCTTTATGTTGCATAGTAGAGAGAGGAGTATAATGAAGTGCTAACGTAGTTTCCTTCCCGAGAAATCATTCTAATATTAAAGTTAAAACTGCTGCCAGTCCTGAGGTTGACCCCCAAGAAGAGTAAGTTCTAGGTCGGAGGCTGGAAGCCTGTCTGGTTGTTCTCTTTAGTCCTTTGTATTTCTCTTTCAATGAGTTGTTCCTCTGACCTCAGAGGGAAGGAGAATGGACCATTCTGCCATGTATTTATTTTTGCTCAGTTGAACTTGGGTTCCCTGGCTCTCTAAGGGAAGGGTTTTGGGGCACGGCCTTTTCGTTGGCTCAACACTACCATCTAAACAAATAGGAACGTGTATTATTGGGAGCATTGTTGCCAAAATATGGGTGCATGTTGGCAATATTGTGATTTACAAGAAACACATATTTGGTCTTCATCCTCCATTTCTGGGTTACAGGTCCCAGAGCTCTTGGACTTTCCTAAGTGTTGTGGGGAGTGTCTTGTTACCTTAATGAGGTAACTTTGGAAAGGGCCTGAGGATGAGGGCTAGTTGCCTTTGGAACTAACCTACCCGTGTGATGAGAGGGCTGGAACTTTCAGTAACCACCAGCACACACGCACCTCCAGGGAAGGGAGAGGGAACGGAGGTTTCATCAGTCCCCAGTGGCCAACGATTTAGTCAGTTGTGCCTATGTAATGAAGCCTTCATCAAAAACCCGAGGGGCTGGAGTGGGAGAGTTTCTGGGTTGGTGAACACGTGGAGATGCAGGGAGAGTCTGGAGAGGGCACGGCAGCCCGCAGCCCTTCCACATACCTTGCCCTGTGCCTGAGTTACATCCTTTTATAATTAACCACTGATCTAGTCAACATATTTCTCTGAGTTCTTTGAACGGTTCTAGCAAATTAAACTCAGAGAGGGTTGTGGGAACCTCTGATTTATAGCCAGTCGGTCAGAAGTGCAGGTAACAACCTGGCCTTGTGTTTGGTAAGTTGGAGGGAATCGTCGAAACCTCCATTCTGTCGCCAGTTGGTCAGAAGCACAGAGACCCTGGGATTTCGTCTGGGTCTGCAGTGTGTGCGGACGGGGTGGGCATGTGGAGTACTCTCGTAGGACTAAACTCTTAACCTGTGGGATCTGATGTTATCCCTGCGTAGATAGTGTCAGAATTGAGTTGAATTCTCAGACATCTTGCTGGTGTCTCAGAATTGATTGTTAGTGCAGGGGAACCTCGCTACCTGTGATGGAACTGGGTCTGGGAACACAATTTAAGGACACTTTTCAATGGGCAACAGTCGCAGTTAGTTTCCCCAGGTTGTATGAGGAAGAGTTCCAGGGATACTTAATACTTCGTTACACAGCGGTAAGAAAGCTAACATTTAACCTGCATACCTAGGTATTGGGGTGTTTGTGTTGATGGAGATGCGAAAATTGTTTCATAGATTGAATAAAAGTGTTGTGCATTATGCTTAGAACATTCCATTTTCTGCTTTGTCTTTTTTTATGTTTTCATAGTTGATAAAGTTCAGAGTTTGCTAGTTCCTATGAAATTCCCGATACATCACCTGGCTCTGAGCTGTGATAACCTCACGCTCTCCGTGTGCATGATGTCCAGTGAATATGGTTCCATTATCGCTTTTTTTGATGTCCGCACATTCTCAAATGAGGTAAGCTACTAGTAAACTGTATTGTCGGTGTGGGACCTGCGATTTCCTGGTGTTGAATCACAACCTAGAAATTCTTAGTTGACTCTTGAAGTCCTTCTCTAGATTAAAATATGAGTTTAAAAAAATTCCTTAATTGTAGAATCATAGATCTTCGAGGTAGAAGGACTTCAAAAAATCATCTGTTAGCACCACCTGCCTTAAGGTGTTATGATTTTTCGCTTACACATGAGACAGCCAAGCCCTAGGGAGCCTTAGGTAACTTGCCCAAGGCCACCGAGTTAATAGGTGTCAGAGCCCTGCGTCCTGACTCCCAATGCAGGGTTCTTCCATTCCCAGCAGTTTAGTGATGGTAATCGTCTGCAATGTCAGGTGTTTCCACTGCCTGTGTGCCAGCTGCCCTCCTGCTCTCCATGCCTCATTGTTTATGCCTACCTCAGCCTTACACAGCAGGTCCTATGGTCTTTATTTTATAGATGGAGAAACAGGCCGAAGGAGTGTAAGGAACTGTCCAAGGGCCCAACACTATGAAGAAGCAGAGCCCAGATTTTAATCTAGTGTCTGCTCTTTGTCAAGTATTTTGCATGTGTGTATCCCCTTCTGGGAGCCCCTCCACGGTGCTAGATGAACTGATTGCCATTTTCAAAGCTGTTGAAATTGTCTAGAACAAAGAGGTCATTGCGTAGAGCTCAATTATTTTTCATGGTCCTGGAGAAAAGTGAACTGTAATTTGAGAAAACTTACATAATCAATACTTTTCTTTGACTATGACGTGTCTGTGTATTTGTTAAGCTTCTGGGCATTTGTTTTTAAAGGCTAAACAGCAGAAGCGGCCGTTTGCCTATCATAAGCTGTTGAAAGATGCAGGAGGCATGGTGATTGACATGAAGTGGAACCCCACTGTCCCTGCCATGGTGGCCGTTTGTCTGGCTGATGGCAGCATTGCTGTGCTGCAAGTTACAGAGACAGTGAAAGTGTGTGCGACGCTTCCTTCCACCATAGGAGTAACGTCTGGTGGGTAATGAGACCTTCACTGTATGATGTATAGTAATGGTGATCTATTTAAAAATTAGTTTCTGGAAATAAAAGCAAATGGGTTTTTTGCTGTATTCGTTGTTGTTCGGTAGGAGTAGAGAGAGTATTCTTTATTTCCACAGTTGATGTCCTTGAAACCAAACAGCACAGATGATTTATCTTGAATATGCTTGGGTGTTCTGGAGAAAGAAATATTTTGGTGTGACTGGGCTAGAACTGTGTTTTTGAGAATAATTGTTTCTGGATCTAAAATAGTTGTACTCTGAAAGTCATTTGTACCTTTTGGGGGTAAAAGTATTAGAAATGTCCAATAGGAGCAAGAGAATGATTTCTTGATATTTGAAAACTTTTTCTATTCCCTTGTCTTATCGAAAGACTAGAGTTTTACATACATTCCAGCTTTCAAATGGGCAATGTGCCATTGAAAAGGCGTTTTTACCGTGTTTCCCTGAAAATAAGACCTAGCCGGACCATCAGCTCTAATGCGTCTTTTGGAGCACAAATTAATATAAGACCCGGTCTTATTTTACTATGATATAAGACCGGGTCATACGTAATATAATATAATATAATACTAGGTATAATATAATATAATATAGTACTGGGTCATATATTAATTTTTGCTCCAAAAGACACATTAATTAGAGCTGATGGTCCGGCTAGGTCTTATTTTCGGGGAAACACGGTAGTGGTCGATTCAGTGGCCCAGTGATTAATCGTAATTGGCTTGTATCATTAAAATGATTTTTTTTTTTTTACTTTGCTGAGTAAGGATGATCCTATAGTCTTCCATGGACTGATAGGGGAACGAGAAGAGGTGATTACGTAGCTGTTTTGATACAGATTCCACTGGTTTGCTCCATTCTTCAGTTTTTAATTGGTAGCCTTCTCTTTTTTGCTCAGTGTGCTGGAGCCCCAAAGGAAAGCAGCTGGCAGTGGGAAAACAGAATGGAACTGTGGTCCAGTATCTTCCTGTAAGTCTTGCCTGGGACTTCAGCACTCTTCTCACTGAAGTTACCCACTGTTTTAGGGGTGGTTTCAGAGTGCCTTTGGTGTTTTTTCCTATTAAAATGTACTTTATGCTCATCAGTACACAAATGAATGCAGCAAAGAGTGGAGCTCTTCCCTCCCACCCATCCCATAGTCCTCCTTCCAGAGACACCCTCTTGTTCCGTTTAGTGGGAGCCTTCCAGACTTTTCTGCTTATACAAATAGTCTGTGGGTGGATGCATTATTTCTGTTTCACTTTTTAAATAGAATGTGATCATACTCTACACATGATTCCCCAACTTTATATTCCCAATCCATTCCATAAAAACCGAGGTTACGGGGGATAGGAGTTAGTGAAAGGGCTTTTACTGGAATGCAGAGTCACTTTGGGTTAAATCTCAGTAATTTGTCCTCGAGCTGAGTCCATCTTAAAGGTTCAGCTTCTCTAACTACAGGCGACAAAGAAAATGGATGTGTGTGTACACTCTGTCATCCTCCCCCTGTGGTTGTCCTGAGTTAACATTCACAAATTTTCTTCAGTATAAACTGACAGAGAATCCACGTATGTCCAGTCAGGCCTGTATGGGAAGGAGGGGTTTACCGGCAATGCCGGGACCTGTGCTGTTGTACATTCCTCCTTGAGCTGCTGTTCTCTGGGGGGTGCAAAGCGGTGAGGTTAAGGCCTCGGTCCTTATTTGTTATCGCAAAAAGTTATGTGAAATTTGGTACATAATCTTTTAGGGCATTAGCCTGTGAAAAGATAATACAATTGGTTTAATTTTATTGGTTTACTGTTTGCCTTTAAAAAAAACACAAAACTTAATAGTATATTCAGTACCAGTCATTAAATACAGAGCCACGTCATTCTTCTGAATGTCTGCACCGTATTCCACTGTGTGGATGTGCCATAGTTCATCCGTCTCGCCCATCAGTGGGGGGTGTCTGTGTCGGTAGGACTGGTTTTGCCACTGTCAGTAGGGTTGCGCTGAGCGTCCTCATGACCTGTATCCAAACACATTCACGGGCGTGTCTCTATAGGATAGTGTCCTAGAAGGAGGCAGCCACTCTGGTCTGTGTTCAGTCACTCCTAGCTGGGAAGGTGAGACCTAGGTGGCTTTTGGGGGACCGCAACTGGATTTGACAGTTTCATTGGTTTAGGGGCTGTTTCATTTGACCCTTATTTGTTTCAAATCTCTTTCAGACTTTGCAGGAAAAAAAAGTCATTCCTTGTCCTCCGTTTTATGAGTCAGATCATCCTGTCAGAGGTAACAACTTCTGTTTCTCTTATTGGGCCAGCCTCTAATAGGGTGCTGTCTGTATTACAGATATTTTTAATATTACAGATATTTTAGGTACCTACCTACCTGCTCGAGGAGGTGTTGGAGCTTCCTATGTGAATACTCGTTAGTAATGTCGGCTAATTAAGTCAGTGTAACAGTTAGCTGGTAGACACCTGTGTCTCGTGGTAAATGACATTAAAGGGATCCTGATATTTTTAATTAAAATTCTTCATCATTTGCCCTGATTATAATCCACCAGAAAAAAATACCACTTTGGGATATATTTGGACTTCTAATCAATGAAATCTGGAGCTTTGGTAAAGCTATAGTAGTAGGGTTTTTTACTCCATAAGATGTTAATTTTGTAACATGCAGGGGCTATTCCAGACATGAGGTACTTTATTGGGATGTATGTCTTTCAGTTCTAGACGTGCTGTGGATCGGTACATATGTCTTCACAATAGTATACGCTGCTGCAGATGGGACCTTGGAAACGTCTCCAGATGTGGTGATGGCTCTCCTCCCGGTTTGTATATGAGAAGACATCTTTGTTCTTTGAGAATTACAGAAATCGTCTCAAAAAATTTGAGGCTTAGGCTTCAGTTTCCTTTTCTTACTGATAGTGATGGTGCAACTTCAAATGATTTCAGTGTCTGGGAACCAGTTATGTTACTGAACGGAACGAGGGGCTGCCCACCCGATGAGCAGGAAAGCCAAACACTGAACCTACAGATTTGCAGTGGAGAAATGAAAGCCGTTTTATTTGCAGAGTGCCTTGAAGGAGACTGGGAAGCTATGGCTTAAAACCCAAACTCCCTGATGGCTTTTAATCAGGGTTTTCAAAGGCAAAGGTTGAGGGTTAGGGGTTCTTTCAGCACAACGACCCTTCACCTCGGAAAGGGTTCTGGTGTCAAGTTCTGGTCATGTTTCACTCCTTTGAGTCCGTGAGGGGGCGGAACTTTGGTTGCAGGCGCTGCTAGAGATCGCAGTTCTCTCCTCACCCATCGTTTGGTTGCAGGACTTATGGTTTCGGTCTGTTGTCTCTGAAAAGCAACTCAGGATCTTGTTAGAAACAGGACAGGACCGTTTTGAGCTGGTTCTGCAGTTAAAATTATGGCGTCCACTTAGGGCACATTCTACTGTAATTATAAGGTGAAAAATACCGTGAAACTTGCTTTTGCCTCAGCTGTAAACTGAGTCTCATCAGGTAGATGTGAACCTGATGAAGACATCTGAGACAAGCAAAAAAATACCTTGATTTTTAAAATACTTTCACTGATCATTCATCAGCTATGTATCAGATGCGTACAGTGTGCTAGGCTCTGCTTTAAAGCTGAGAATACAGCATTCTTGCATACTGGATCTTACATTCTAATGCATGTGCCAGTCAAAAAATAAGTGCAGGATCAAGGAATGATAAGGGAGATGGAGGAGATAGAGCAGGTGAAGGAACGGGGAGGTCATGACGGGTGGGGTTTAGATTTGTGCTCGAGGAAGGCCTCTGAGGGGGAGCAGCCATTCGATAGAACCAGGTGAAGTGAGGGGTGAGTCATTGTGGAGACAAGAACGTTAGTAAGGTTTGCAAAGTCTTGGGATATTGCGGCAGCATTTTAAAAAACAAGTGAGGCAGGACTTACATTTCCAAATCTCCTTAACTCTCAAAGTCCAGAACGACATTTAAAAATACATAAATGTCTAAATATACTAAAGTGTGAGTTACAGTAGTCGTTCTGTTTTGCGATCTTGTTTTGCTTAGTAGTAAGTTACAAGCATCTTTCTGTGTTAGATAAAATCTGAATTTGGCTTTGGGCAGATAATCAATTTGTTTAGCTCTGTTTTTATTAACTCATGGGTTCCTGATACAGTTGAATTTTAATATGTTTTCAGTCATGCATTGCTTAACTCAGGGATAGGTTCTGAGAAATGCATCATGTGACATCATTATAGAGCGTACTTACACAAACCTAGATGGAACAGCCTGCAACACCCCTAGCGTAGACGGTGTAGCCTACTGCTCTGGAGGAAAGGAGAAATAATTTTACCTCTGTTCTTCTTGGTTCTTGGCTGAGCTATCCCTGTAATAAAAGGCAGATGAACAGGAGAAAAACAAACAAAAGTTTAATAACATATATACCTCCTGTACACCGCGGAATTGGCCCAAATGGTGGAAGCCACCGCCTTAAATACCATCTTCAGTGGAAGACAGAAGATGTTGGGGCTGCGGGGAGTCCCTTAGGGGAGGTGACCAGGAAGAGCACAGTAAACAAGGGTAAGGTCGTTATGCAGAATAACTGGTTGTCTTTGCTTTGGTAAGAGTTTCTAGAGGTGAGGTCATCCCTTTTTCCTGGTCCAGCCAGGGAGCCACCCTTACCAAAGGCGATTTCCCTTGTAAATGTGTTTTATAAACGCTAAATTCTACTTGGTTTTCCAAGGTGTTTCTTAAAATTAACTAGCTTAAAATAATCCTTATGCCAAATAGACATATTTTGGGGTGACAAATTCTGTTCCCCTACAGCTCCTAGGTGACAAACTTGTACAGCGTGTCACTACTGAACACTGTAGGCAGTTGTAACACAATGTAAGTGTGTAATGCGTTGCCCTACACACCGTTATGATGGCTACGATGTCACTAGCTGATAGGAATTTTCAGCTCCATTGTAAGCTTATGGGACCACCGTCGTATATGTGGTCTGTCGCTTACTGAAAAGTTGTTATGCAACACGTGAATGTACTGAAAATGCCTTATTTCAAGATACTATGATTTTCTATTCCCAGGGATGATATTAACACTAGCATGTATTTATCGAGTGCTGACGTTCCATGTCCTAGGCTAGAAGCTTTACATATATTATTTCATTTTACACTTACAACAGTCTTTGACGTACATTTAGTAGGTCCATTATACACGTGAGAAAACTGAGTATCAGAGAGGTCGAGCAGTAATCTGTCCATGCTTGTCCAGTGGCCAGAAAGAAACAGACCGTTTGACTTTGTTTGGGTTGGTGGTCATCATTCCTATTCCTTGTAGTGCTCCACACTGCCTTTATATCTTGTCTGTATATTTGGACGTAGATTTTTGAGTGAATTTTCTCATACAACTTAAATGATTAACTGTGTGGGATTAAAGAAGAGTCGCACATGAGATTTTTTTCTCGTTCCATTCATTGTAGAAAAAAGAAGAAAAGCACCCAGAGGTGTTCGTGAACTTCATGGAGCCCTGCTACGGCAGCTGCACGGAGAGGCAGCACCATTACTTTCTCAGTTACGTTGAAGAATGGTGAGCGATTTCTGCTCCCACTGTCAGGTCACACCTGAGTCCCTTTGTTCTGATTTGAAATTTTTTCTGTAAGAGAGGAAAGTAGAGACTTGAGGTGCCGTGAATATATGTTAAGCTGATGCTAGATTATGCCTTTCTGACTCCTATTTCCCCAGTCTTGAATTATTTAACTCAAATACATGCTAATCTTAAAAAGCCCCTTTTCTTAATAACCCCAGTGATGACTTACGATATTTAAGGAAAATATTGAAAGTTGCCCTGTGAGAGCAACTCCCTTTGAAAGATATGTAGATGACTTGAAGCAAAGCTTCTGTTGCTCTAACTAGATTATTCTGTTTGTGTTTATTGGGAATTCTGATGTGATTCTATCGTGTGTCTCCTTTGTCTTAAGAGTCGAGTTTTACATCACCTTTCTTCAACCATAGCTCAAACCTTACCTTCCTCCTTCACACTCAAGGAAATCCTCAGAGAAGTTATTGCACACTCAAGTCAAGTTAGAACTGTTGTTTGAATTTAATGGTCTTCTGGTTTTATTCTTTGAAGGGATTTAGTGCTGGCAGCATCTGCAGCCTCAACAGAAGTTAGCATCCTTGCTCGGCAAAGCGATCAGGTAAATTCCTCTCTTTTGTCACTTGTATGTGATACTTTTCTGAGAGAGATTTTGGAGGGCGTTAACTGGGTGGTCAAGATTTAGATGAGCTCACATCCCTTTTCATGAGTTCCTGGATGAGAGCAAAGCTTAAATGACAAAGTGCCTTGGACCAGATAGCTTGGGTATTGCCCAGGACATACGTGGGTGTCAGAATTTGCAGTTCTTCAGTGTCATAAAAAGCCCGTCTGTTCTCTTTGGATCCATCCACGGTCTGTGGGTTAAACATACTATGTAATCAACCTCCAGCAGGAGCGTACCTGGTGTAGGAGGTTTTTCCTGCGTTGTTCTGTCTTAACCATCTTTGTTTTCTTCCTATTACTTGAACCTGCCCCTTCTGTTCAATTATCTGTAACCCATCCTTGATCATGGAAGAGAAACACACAGGTCACACCAAGTTGTGACTCACCAGAAATACTTTCTGTTTCACTTTGAGAAACTGTGACTCACCAGAAATACTTTCTGTTTCACTTTGAGAAACCACCAGAAAGCTGGAAATGCTGGTGCATAGAAGAACCCACCTTTCTCCTTGCACCGTGTCCTCCTTGAGGGCAGGGAGTGGACTGAGGCAGTCGCAGAGTGACCAGAGGAGACGTGCTAAAAGGGAAACTTCTTTTTAAAACTCCGCCTCGAGTTTAAAATTGTTTCGTGTACCCCATACACACACACTCATGCCTCTTCACCCATTCAGCATTTGTCCATTGCTCTCTGGGTGGCAGGGTGGCCCACCGTGTGTGGCACTTATAGTGCATATGGTGGGCCGCTTCGGGGTCATGGCCAGAGGTCAGCAGTCTGATTTGCTGCTCTTGGATTGGCTGCATTAACGATTTCCTAATAGCACAAATATTTTATGTGTTCACACACTTAAAGTACACTTTTATCTTTACGTTTTATCAAAGTAATTTATGTACATGGTTGAAAAATAAAGTTGTAGAGATGGGCTTATACATTAAAAAAACCACCCCTGCCCCACCCCGTCCTGATCCAGCTTTGTTCTCTAGAGGGGACCATTTTTAACTGGTACATTTTTTTTGTCCTAATTCTCACCTCCTCATCCCGGACTTCTCATGAGTCATTCCTTATTCGTTTTAGACCTTATTGGCTGTTATGGCAGACGAGGATTTAGCTCACATGTAACCTACAAATCCCCCCTTCTTCCTCTCGATAGGATTATAGTACTGTTTTAGTTTCTTCTGTGGGTTCCTCTGTAACTTTCATATTTTTTTACCTTCATCTCCGATGGTGTCACCATATATTACACCCTTGGCCATCCACTTTGTGAGGAGTAATCTCAGCACCCGCACCCTTGCCTTCAGCTCCCCCTCTCCCCTCTAGCTGCTGTTGTCTGTGTCTCGTCTTTCAAAAATATCAAAACTGATACTGTTTCCATTCTGTTCTGTGGTGATTAAGTCTTTACTTTGTCTGTGGTTGTTTTGTTTACATTATTATGAATGTGATTGTTATTCGCTCCAAAGCTAAGTCATGGAGTGTGATCGTGTCCCCTTTCCTGAACAGCTTTTTGTTTTTCTCTGTTACTCATTGAACACTATTCTCCTTTGATTCATGCTGCCCAGTTTGTGTCAACACTGAAAGTAAAACAAAATGTTAGTGATTTTTAAAAATTGGAAATCATTGTTGGAAGGAACAGAGCCCACTCAGCAAACTTAAGCAAAAGGGGCATTTATTGGAAAGACTTAGTGGCTTCTCATGGACTCCAGAAGCAGGAGGATGGACCTGTGTGGGGAGCTCGCGGATAGGTGAGATGAGCATGGAGGTCAGCTTGTGTCTGTGGACCCGTGAGCACAGGCATCTGGCCCGCTGTATAGGCGTTGTGGCTCCAGACCGCAGTAGACATAACGGGGGTCCTGGGCCCAGTCCCGGACTTCTGGGAGCAGTCTGGCTGGCTTCGTGCAGCTGCTGGGTTTACCCGCCATGTTCGGGATTCTACCGAATTGTGGTGGGCGGTGGATAGTATTTATTCGTAAGGTGGGGACATGGTGCCCCAGGAACAGATTTTCCAAATCAGCCCCTTACTTGATGGCATACTCATGGCTTTTAGACCATCTTCCCAGATTTTAGAGTCTGCCCACACGTACATCGTAAAGCTAAACCAAGTGAGTTGTCTTAACTATTTGAACAGTGCTGAAGAGCCAACGCAAAGCTCTAACATGGCGTTTTCTTCTGCTACTTCTTTTTTCCAGGTGAATTGGGAATCTTGGCTGCTGGAGGATTCTAGCCGCGCTGAACTGCCTGTGACGGACAGGAACGATGACTCCCTGCCCGTGGGAGTCGCCATCGATTACACTAACCAGGTGGAGGCCGCCATCGGTAAGTGCAGCCGACGGCACTCTGTGCACATGGTCCTCTCTGTTGACGGTCAGTGTTTAAATCCCATTCCACGAGTTCGTGGCAGAATTGACTCTGCGGAGCACTTCTAACTTCTGGTGGCTCACTTCCACTTGAAGAGTGACGTGGAGCACATTGTGACAGCACTACACTACCTTGAGTGGACACTTATTGATGAGACCAAGGCCAGACACACCCTGTGTCTGTCTGTGTATCTATACTTTCGAATATGGGTGAAATCTAGGACCCCAGGATTTTACTGCTTTGTTTCGTGGCCCATTCCAGTTTCCCCCAGGGACCTCCCAAGGGAACACTAGCCTATGCTGGCACTGCATGTCAGTACTTGGTTTGAAGGCAGGGGTTACAAAATGGAGGCCTCGGGCACATGGCTTCCACACGGGGCCTGAGCGTGTCTTCTCCCTGGCTGGAGCTGGGCAGAGCCGCTGTCCTCTGAAATGTGCGGGTGGAGCGGAAGACACATTCTTTACTCCCTGGTGCTTCAGGCACCGTTACGTTCCTTGTCCTTTCCCTGGTCAGGTGATTTGGTCTGGTTAGGTCATTTACTCTGATTCTCTTAAAGTCTTATTTGACAAAATCCATGCTTATGATTCAACTGTGAGTGAATGTAAAGCGAATTGACTCACCTTTCTGTGTCCTACTGTGTGTTTTCCAAAGAGTCTAGTCTGTCATTTTTCTACTTAAACCAGCCACTTCCTATCTGGGTCAGGGGGGTTGTTGGACCTACCTCCCGAACACCGAGACACTCGTGAAAATCGAGGGAGCTTGGGCAGAGTCCAGCTGCTGCTGGACTGCCAGAGCCTCCGCGCAGGGCCTGGCAGGACGGCGGCAGCCGGTCTGTCTGATCATGGCAGAAGCTCTCTTCAGAGAGCAGTTGCCCGGAGAAGCTGTTCAGATCTGATCAGAACAAACTGTCTCGAGCTGTTGTTGGGACGAGTCTGGGCAGCCCCTTCTTGCTTAGGGTAGTCTTTCCCTTCCGGCCCAGACCCTTCAGTTGACCTGGCTCTTTTTTCACTTTTGTTTTCTAACAGATGATGAGAAGACTCTTCCTCCTGCTCCAGTTCTTATGTTACTTTCAACAGATGGTGTGCTTTGTCCGTTTTATATGATCAATCAAAATCCCGGGGTTAGGTCCCTCATCAGAACACCAGAACGACTCTCATTAGAAGGAGAGCGACAACCCAAGTCATCAGGTACAGTCTCTCCCTACTTTCTCAGGAAGGGACTACATGGGCTTGTAAAGGGCCATTCCCAAGGACGAAAAGATGTCACAGTGCACAGGGGTTCTCTTTATATGGACGGTCCATCTTAGTGAGTCAGGGACTAACCTTTCCCTTGAAGGCACATGCACACACTTGCCTTCCCTCACCCACAAACTTTGTTCTCCAACCTTTACTTTAGAAAAAAAAGGAAGCTCAGCCAGATGGGTCCCCTCAGGTAATTTACCAACAATATCCTATTATAAGAGCCCGTGTTATATGGTCTAAATGCTGAAGGCGTGTTTAGTCATGAGGGATTGGTTAAATAAGTGATTGTGCATTCCTATAGTAAATGCCACGTAACTATTAAAAATGTTAGATATATTGACAAAGAAAGAGTGGGCTATGAAAAAGCGCTATATAGCGTATGATTTATGAGAAAAATACATGCGTGGAAAAAATACTTGAAAGATGGATTTTACAATCTAAGTAGTGCTTATTTCTGGGTGGTGAGGACATGGGGATTTTCTTTTGCTTACCTGTATTTAATTTTCTTCAGGTTTGTTTGCTCCTCTTCTTTGAAAATATTACTTAAGTAATGTATGTTCATTGGAGAAAAATTGGAAAATACAAAACCAAGATCATTAAGGGCCAATCATCAAGGAGCAGCCACAGCAGCATGTTGGTGTGTGTGTTCCTGTGCAGAAAGGCGCACATGTAAATGCTAAGCTGTATTGTCAGAGTTTTCAGTGTCCTGTAGCACTTCTGAAAACGAAATATAAAACTTTTCAAAGGGGGATTGTTTCGTATTTTCAAACTTCACTAATATTTCTCTTCTTCAATTCTGGGAACGTGTAACTGTTAAGAATTTCTTTTCTAGCATGGCTACAAATGCTTATCGTGTAACCAATAATTCCCTGTCTAAGAAAAAACATGTTGACCTGTTGGCTTGGATGAGGTTGACGGTACTCAGTGTTTCTCGCTGCTTCCTAATATGGAGCGAGTTGTACATCATCAGTGAGCCAGCTACTGGGGCTCCTACCATGTTTCCCCGATAATAAGACCTAACTGGAAAATAAGTCCTAGCATGATTTTTCAGAAGGACATCCCCTGGACATAATCCCTAATGCGTCTTTTGGAGCAAAAATTAATATAAGACCCCGTCTTATTTTGAGGGAAACATGGTATCTGTGGCCCCAAGTCATAAACCAGGTGGCTTGCGTAGCCTGGATCAGTGTTGTTGTGCTGGGGTATCTGTCTACAGTGTGTGTGCTCAGTTGTTTTACCTTGAGGGGCCGTGAGTACCATAAGCTACCGTACCCGCTTGCCTGGTCTGCCCGTAACGAGCAGTGTGCCCTGTGGGATGACGCTTGTTTCTGCGCACAGTCCATCCGGAAGGACTTTGCTGCTCGCCCATGAAGCCCCAAGCACAGGCAGAGGCCAGTTTACTGTTCGCCTGTCCTAGAGAAACACCCACTCCTTTTGCCCGTGGCCTAGAGGTAACAGCCATGTTCAGATGAGTGGAAGAGAGCCATGTGGAAGAGGGGCAGGCAGTGTCCCGCCAGCTCTCGCTAAAGCCCAGTCGTGGGTTCAGAGGACATTAATGATTCCGTTTCCAAGGACGCGGGGTTGAATGGTCAGAGATAGCAGTGTGGTGGTTTTCAGATGTTCACTGCCGTGTTCAGTCAGAAAAGCACTGTGATTTCTTTCGGGTCTGGCATGTACTCTTCACGTTAGTCTACCAAATATGAAGGGAGGATTAACACGTGTGTGTGTGTAAAGAAGTTAGCTGTTGTTGGTTCCGTATTTATTGTGCAAAAGTAGTATTAACAGAATAGATTTGCTCACATTCTTACACTTTCATAAAAGAGACAATCCGTAAAGCCGTGTTTTCAGACTTGTATCTGAAGTATTTCATTGCTTTAGACTGAGTGAGGTGAACTGTCATCTCAAGACAAGTTGGAAGAACCGAGATCCATTAATATCAACGTATTGGTAAAAAATACTGCTTCCTTATTTAGTTAGTTATTTAATTTAGAGAAGTAACATGTTTTTAGAAAGTTTGGAAAATAGAAATAAATTTAAACTTGTCTTTTGGGGTTTTCTCTTCCAAAGTTTTGTCATAAACGTATTTTTTCATAGTTATATTCAGATTGTATATATCATTGGTATGCAGGTTTTTGATTTAAATTTGTAAGCATTTTCCAGATTCTTATATAATTTTCATGATTCATTTAAAAGAATGACTGCTTAATAGTCGATTGGATATTTACCATTTGGTTTGTATTAAATGTCTTTCTTTTTTATGTCATTTTTATAGGCTTTATTCTTAGAAGTGGGATTACTGGGTCCATTTCTTATGATTTTAGAGACATAATGCTAAAATATTTTCTGAAAGACTGTGCTAAATTAGGTACCTGCTAGTGATAAAAGGTTTCAGGTTCATTTTACCTTTCCAAACAAACGAATTATGAATATTTGAATTTTGATAATTTAAAGGACAAAAATATGCATCAAATAAATGTACATTTCTTCTCTTAGATCGAATATATTTTCTTTGTGTGAATTAGGTTCCCAGCTTATATCTATTAGTCTTAAATTTTTTTATCTCAATTTGTATGAGCTTTTTAAAAAATATAAAACATTGTCATTTGCTGCAGATTTTTTTTAGTTCATTTACCTTTTAGGTATGTAACTTTTTTATATAGTCAAATCTTAATCTTTTCCTTTTGTGATTTTTGTTGTTGTTGTTGCTTCTAAATGTATTTAGTTGTTAGCCTCTCAGAGACAACTCTCTTGTTGTCTCCTTTGTTTTGAGATATAGTATATAAGTGCTTTTATATATATGTAGATCTTTAATTCATCTAAAATTGCTTTTAGTGACTGTTACGAAGTAGAGACTGAATTAAAATTTTTTCCTGGTTGTTGCAGAATGACTTATTTTTCATTGCAACGTTGAGAAATGTATTTTTTCTGTATTATCCATCTGTGTGTCTGTGAAGTCCTGTTAGTCTGCCTAATGTTCTTCCCCATTTCCTTTTTCCTTCAAAGTTTTTACATCTTATCCTATGGAACGTTTGCTATGTAAAATGCAACATCAACTCCATTTCCTGTTTTCTTTTTCCTTCATGAACTAGGACCATTATTTTTGGATTCATTCTGCCACAAACCCTTTGCCACTTGCTTTCTGTTATGTGGACCTCTGCTGTTAAAGTGTTAAGTTCTCCCTTTTTCTCCATTTTTCTCATTGCAGGAAGTACTCCCACTACTCCAACCTCTCAAGCCCCACAGAAACTCGATGCTTCGGCCGCCACAGGGCCCGTCTGTGTTCCACCTTCATTGTTGGCTGCTCCCACCTCCACCTTCTCTTTGCCTTCTGTCGTTGGAACCCCCGCCGCGTTCTCCTTTGGTTCTGCATCCCTGAAATCCTCTGGCTCTGTCCCTGGGGAGCCCCCTCCTTACTCCAGTGGCTCTGACAATTCCAAAGCATCTCTGTTCTCTGGTGCACCCACCTTCTCTTTTGCTCCTCCCTCTCAAGCCTCCCCAGCCCCTACCCCTGTGGCCTCTCCCATGGCACCACCAGCTGCTTCGTTCTCCTTTGGATCATCGGGGTTTAAACCTGCCATGGAAAGCACATCAATGCCAAGTGTGTCCGCTCCAAACATCGGAATGAAACCCTCCTTCCCACCCTCAGCCTCCACGGTTAAGGTCAACCTTAGCGAAAAGTAAGTGACATTTCAAGTTTGATTCTTCCATTGGGTGGGTAGAAGTGTGGCATGTATTCACTGAAAACAGAGCCACTGTGAGTGGAGTTCTTGAGGAGATTTCCTGTTTTTTCCTTTTTTCCAAAGTAATACTAGCAAATGGTGAAAAATCAAGTAACGTAAAAGATTTGCATTTCATCAGTGGACAACGTCCAGAATGGTCTCTTAGCAATTTTTTTTTTTAACTATTAGAGGTTGATATTTAATTTTTTTTTTAATTGGGGAACACTGTTTTTCCAGGACCCATCAGCTCCAAGTCAAGTTGTTGGTTTTTTTTCAATCTAGTTGTGGAGGGCGCAGCTCAGCTCCAAGTCTAGTAGTTGTTTTTAGTCTAGTTGTGGAGGACACAGCTCCCTGGCCCATGTGGCAATTGATCCGGAGACCTTGATGTTATGAGCACTGCGCTCTAACCAACTGAGCCAACCGACCACCTAGAGGTTAATATTTAAATACTTGTTTTGCTTTTTCAGATTTCAAATATAGGAGATAGTTCTTATTTTTAAAAAATGCAGCGCTGCGGAGCATGTGTCAGTCCTGTAAGGGAAGTGAATCTCTTGTAGTTCTTTTTTGCCTTTTGTCCACCCTTGACACTGAGCTGTTTTCTACACAGCCACCAAAGTGGTCTCGTGAAATTGTGAATACATTAGCCGACTCTCCTGCCTGACGGTCCCCAGGGGCTTCTCATTGCTCATGGAGTCCAAACTCCTTAGCATGGTATTCCAGTTTCCTGCAGATCTGGGTCCTTCCAACTCACTCATCTCTTACTTTTTACTTCTTTATCTGCTTGTTGTGTTCTCCCCACTAGAATGGAAGCTTCTTGAGGGAAGTGATCCCTTATATATTGTCACCCTTCCCAAGGTAACCACTGAGTATAAACACTACCAGTGTGCCCCCCCTCCCCCGTTCATCTGTACTATCTCTTGTTGCCATGGAGGTGGTGCTAGCTGTTGTCACCGCTGCCACCATTGTCATTGTCAGTATTAAATTGTCACACGTCCACTTCATATAGTTGTCATGTAGAAGTCACAAATCCACTTCTAATAGTTGCCTTGTGTTCCTTTTTGTGCCTGCGTTATAAATTATTTTCCCAGTCATCTAATGCTGGAAATTTAGATTGTTTACAGATGTTTGTTCTTTAAGAGAAGTTTACCTTACATTCTCTGTAGACGGTAAACATCCCAGAGATGGAGACCTGCTTTCCTCTTCCTTTTTTCACTTTTTTCACTCCTCAGAGGAAGCGATCACTCCCAAACGAATTATCAGTGATTTCCTTGGTGAAAGGAGGGTACTAAACTCTCCTAAGTATAATTGAGTCCTACCCTCTTTTGTTGTATTCGGCTTGATAGAATGGGAAATAAGTATTTCATATCCTGATAAACTTAGTTTCATTTTCACATCAAGTACTTATTTAGTGTTTTCATTAATCATTCCTAAATAAGCAGAAGATGAGAAGTTTTCTTGCACTTTCCCCTTTGATGGGAAGCAGCTAAGCATTTCCGTGTCTTGAACGCTAAACTGGATAGTAAGTTACCCTTTGACGACGTTGCTCTTGACCAGCACGAAGTCATCTAACCGCAGGCTGTTCTGATGCCGTCTTCAGGTTCACTGCCGTGGCTGCCTCTGCTGCTGGTAACAGCTCTCAGAGCCTGCCCTCCGTGCTGCCGTTCTCCTCTGCCTCCAAGCCAGCTCCGGGGCCTCTCAGCCACCCCACGCCCCTGTCTGCGTCATCCAGGTCGTCAGTCTCTCCCTCAGCTGCAGGTATGGTCTTCAGCAAACTACCTGAGAGCTCAGATGAACATTTTCCAGTTGTGGAGAAGCCTAGCTAACACAGGTGGACTAGGTCAGCTTTTCCTGCTTCCTGTATCTCACACTAATGTGCTACGGCTTCCGTACTCTGCACTGGGAGAATTTGCAATGGCCCCATGTGAAGGGCAGTTACAGAATAATTCTTTAAGCTGCGAAGAAAAGAGCCTGCAGTGGCTCTTACCCTTATTGCCTCTGGTGGCCCTTTGGATTTTCACACTCAGCCCTACTGAAACAGATTTATCAAATAAAGATGATAAGTGGAGATGATTATTACAGCCAAGCTGAATTTCTTATAGCCAAGTTGCATTATGAATCTCCATGAGCAAATGTACCTAGCCTCTCCCTTTTTTCTATCAAATCTGCAGAAAGGTTACAAAAATTGTATAATGAATACTATGCCTTTCCCCCAAATTAAACACTTGCTAACATTTCACACCATTTGCTTTACCTCCTTTTTATGTACATTTTTTTCTGAAACATTTGAGAGTTAATCGCAGACACCATGAAACACTTCACCCGTACATACTTCAGTGTATATCTCCAAAAAAACAAGGGCACCCAATACACTATCACATGCAGGCAATTTATCAATAATCTACCACCCATATGCACATTTCCACAGTTATCCTAATGGTTTTTATGGCTTCCGCTCCCCCCCTCCCCCACCCCAAGTCAAGAACCAATCAGTGATCACCTTATGTTCCAATTTTGTCTCATTAGTCTCCATCTCACACAGTTCTTCTCTTTTTGGACTTTCGCAGCATTGACTCTTGTGAAGAGGGCAGGCCAGTAGTTTTGTGGACTGTCCCTCAGTTTGGATGTGATTGTCCCCACATGATGAGATCCCGCTTAAACGCTTTGAGCAGTGGCACCATGGAGGTGACGTGCATCACATTGCCTGACTCACAGAAGTGATGCTGATTTGTCATTTAGTTAAGGGGGGGTTTGTCAGATCTGTCGCAGTTTTGAAGTTGGTTATTCGTATGAATGCCAGTGGTAATACCTAGCCAGACATATTTAGGTTGCCATTTGGTGTTAGAGGGATAATTTTATTTAGGTAAATACTGAGCAAGCATCGAGCTGTGAAATTCCTGAAATCGTCTCTCCTTACTTGTTGCTGAGGAGAAAAGGGCTGCTTTGTGGAGTTTGCCAAAGTCACCTGCCTCATTGCAGGACTTTTCATTCGATTCTGAAAGATAGCTGTGTAAGACCCAAAAAGTTAGGAAGCCTTGGCTTACTCTTCACATCTCTTTAATGGTTTGGGAGAGAAAATTTGAATCTTAATGCACATTTACTCTCTCCCTTTCTGCTGCTCACCGCCCCAGTCTCCCCCACACCCCACACACACCCATTACCATTCATTTGTAAAGTTTGGAGGTCCTAGATTATTGGCTCTCAGTCCCAGATGCACTGGACTCGCAGGGGGATCCCTTTCCTAGCAGTTTAATCAGGCTCTCTGGGGGTGAGACTTGGGTATGGGTTTTTGGTTGGTTGGTTGGTTTTAAAAGCTCTCTACGTGCTTCAAATGCACACAGGCTGAGACTTGTGTTAGAGGCTTCAAGGAGGGTCTGAAGACCCTGTGAGTCCTCACACACTTTGTCCCCAGTTCCTCGAGGTACATCAGGAGTCTCTGGGGGGAGTAAGGATGGGCCACCAAACACCTATTACGAGAGTCACTCCAGTTTTATCTGCTTTTTAAGTGGGTTTCACATCACATCTAAAAATGGATGTTTTCTAGTTATTTTGGAACAGAGGCTGACACAACTGCAGCCATCACTCTTGCTAACAAAGATCATAAAAGGGGTCCAGGGACAAGGAGAAACTTATTTTTCATTTGAGGAAAGGACATCTGTGATGGGAGAAGTGATGGAGTCAGTGTTGTCTGTTTTAACTGACTTTTGGTTCCAGCAGGGCGATCAGCTCCGGGTGGTCCGAGCCCAGTGCCCTTGGGGGGGCAGAAATCGCCCAGGATAACCCCTCCAGTGGCAAAGGCAGGCTCTCCCCAGGTACGGTGGACCTCAGTGCACAATGCTGTGCGTATTTGCTGCCCCAAACAGACATGTTTGTAAAATGGGTTTGTGCGGTTTAGAATTTACACTTTCGTAAAGTACTTAGGACTTTGTGATAGGAAATATACACGTGTGACCTTTGAATATTTGTAATATGTGCTCCTAAAAGCCATTTATCTCAACTCCAGAGTCTTTGAATTGTTTTTCTGCTAGTCCCTGAGCTTATCCAGGCTGTGCTGTCATTTTGTTGTGTTCTCTTTATGTGTGAAAATACTGTAGCCTCGAATTGTTTTCTCTTAATCCCAAAGTAATCAGGAAATCTATCCCACGTCCTCTTTCCTTACCATCTCAGTGTACTTATTTAACTTCTTATTGACTATAATACACATAAGGAAAAAAGTACATGTATACCTCAGTGAATTGTCACCAGCTGAGCACACCTTGGTAACCAACACTCAGACCAAAAAATAGAACATTACTGGGACCCCAGAATTACCCTGCATATGTGCCCTTCTAGTCACCACCCTTGCCAAAGGGGGACTCACTGTGGTGATTTCAGACAGCGTAGTTCAGTTTAATCTGTCTGCCCCTTCTCCAAATGGCATCGCTTATGTATCCTGGTACCTGGCTGCTTTGCTTACCTAATATTTGTGAGGTTTATCTGACTAAACCTCTTAGAGGTGACTATACTGCAAGTATTCATTCCACTCTTGATGGGCATTCGAGTAGTTTCCAGGTTTAAGTAAACGAGAGCGGTGCTGCTGTGGCCATGCTGTCGGTGTCTCTGGGTGAACGTGTGTGTGCGTTTCTGTTGGGCGTGTACCTAGAAGTGGGATTTCTGGGTCCTACAATATGCATTTATTCCTCTTTAGTGATGTCCCCCCGGGAGTATATGTGAGAGGTCAGCTGCTCTCCGTCCTCACCAGTCTTGGTATTTGCATCTTTTATTGTTGTTGGATTTGGTGGTTTTAAATAGTATTTCCCTGATGAGCAGTAAAGTGCAGCTTTTTCCCATACGATTATGGGCCACGTGAATATCTTTGAGGGGGTGTCTGTTCAAGTCTTTCACCCACTTTCCTATTGGGTTGTCTGTCTTTCTTACTGATTTCTGAGAGTTAGTTCCTGTTGGACACATATAATACACATGCACACCCATAATGGAAGTTCTTTCTCTGTGAATTTCCTTTTTCATTTCATGATTCCTTTTGATGACTGCAGGTTCTTAATTTTAATATAGTTCAATATATCAACTTTTTTTTATGATTAGTGCTTTTTTTTTTTTTTTTTTTTTTTAAAGATTTTTATTGGGGAACAGTTTGTTTCTCCAGGGCCCATCAGCTCCAAGTCATGGTCCTTCAGTCTAGTTGTGGAGGGCGCAGCTCAGCTCCAAATTCAGTTGCCGTTTTTCAGTCTTTAGTTGCAGGGGGCGCAGCCCACCATCCCATGAGAGCTCACGCTCTAACCAACTGAGCCATCTGGCTGCCCCTGTGATTAGTGCTTTTTGTGTTCTGTTTTAAAAATAATTTCCTATTTCAAGGTCAAAGAGGTATTTTCCTGTTTTCCTAAAAGCATTATTATTTTACTTTTCGTATTTAGAGCTGCAGTCTCTCACTTCAGTTTATTTTTACGGTTTATTTAAAGAGAATTTTATGTCGATTTCCCGCTTGATTATTTGAGTGTCCTCAGAATCGGAGTCGTATCTTTTCTTTCTGCCTCTCCTCCAACCAGCCTCCTCCTCCCAGCACACAGTAGGGGGCACACAGGAAGCACTCAGTTTACAGATCTGGCTTTGGGCATAATGCACGATACATGGTGTTTAAATAAATGTTTGCTATTTTAATGAATGCTATGCAGTCTAAAAACTATGTTAATTGCCATAGGTATCAAGTAATGTAAAAGCCATCTCAAATTACATCTCTAAAGCAGAATACTTGATTTTTGTCTCCCCCAGAACCTGTTCCTTTCCTACTGTTCCCATCTTAGCAAGTAGCACTAACTTGGTCATTTGCTCAAGCCCCAAACCCAGACACACACACACATAGTAGGACTTGTCAGCTCCACTCGGATGTGGTGAGTGTTAATCAATCCACGTCTTTGTCACCCTGCTAACGTCATATTCCAGGCCATTATCTCTTAACCTAGTCAGCCTCCTGACGAGTCTCCCTCCCTCTTACTGTCATCTGTGCTCTATTTAGCGGCAAGAGGGAGCTTTTGAAATCATAAATCAGAGTAGTTTAAGCTCTCCTAAAACTCCGCTGGTAGCTTTCCAACACACTCAGAAAAAAATCCAGACTCCTTGGTGTAGCCTTAACACGGCCTGCCCCCATCTCCCTCCCTGACCGCTTTGTGTCCACATTTACTTCATTGCTTTTCTTTGAAGGTGTTGAGGTCTTGCCTGCTTCAGATTCTTTGCAGTTGCTCTTCTCATTGCCTAGAAGGAATTCCCTTAGATCTTTCTGTAGCTTTCTCCCTTACTTTATTTAGATCTCAGTTCAGAGGCAGTGCTCAGTGAGGGGTGTCTGGGCCATCTCATCTCAAGTCATGCCCTTTTTATCCTCTTTATGTGTTCCTGTTTACTTTTTCTATATTACCTGTTACCAGCTGAAATGATCTGATTTGTTTATTTTTTATTATCTGTCTTGTCCCGGTAGAAGTTAAGTTCCAGGAAAGTAGGAACCTCATGCATCTTGTTCACCTGTCTCCACTGTCTAAAAATGCCTTTATACCAAGTAGATACCCAGTAAATACGGGTTCTAAAAGAATGAATGATGGAACAGTGACTGTATTATGAGAGTGACACTGCTTTTGATAGGCATTGAACCCACTGCTTCAAGAAGCTAACACTTGACGTAAGTTTTAAACTTTTTGCCTTCCATTTCAGGCAAAATCACTTCAGCCTCCTGTTCCAGAAAAGCAAGGACATCAGTGGAAAGACTCAGATCCTGTGATGATGGGAATTGCGGAGGAGGTAAATTGGTTCCTGCATGCTTTTTCCAGAAGTAGCTCTGACAGTGAGACTTGAATGGCTCTGAATGCAGAGCCCTCTGTGGCCATCTTATTCTGGCATTGAACTGTGGCGTGTCCCCAGGGTCTGTGCCGTTGTGAGCCCAGTAGCAGTGACATTATTGCCATACCATTCAGACTGAGCGGTCTCCTCGTTTGTGGCTTCTACAGATCGCGCACTTTCAGAAGGAGCTGGAAGAGCTGAAAGCCCGAACTTCGAAAGCCTGTTTCCAAGTGGGCACAACTGAGGAGATGAAGATGCTGCGAACAGAATCCGATGATTTGCACACGTTTCTTCTGGAAATTAAAGAGACCACAGAGGTGTGTGTTTATTGATAGTCTTCCGAAGTCCAATTGCACTTTGAAACACTTTTCTCCTAATGCTCTCTGGGTGTATATGCTTGCTCTCTTCAGGCAGCACCAATGTTGTTTTGAATGTGCATGAGTTGTTCATGTAGGAATGCCTAAGTTCAAATCCTACCTTCAGCACTAAATAAGTTGTGTGACTTGGGCAAGTTAGTCTGGCTACTCTGTGTTTTAGTTTTCTCATGGGAAATTGAATAATAATAGTTTCTACCCCATGGACACACAAGGCACTCCATAAAAGTTGATTATTATAGTTGTTAGTTTAGGTATATTTGAAAATGTACTTTTGTAATGCATTGTTAGGGTATAGTAAAGTGTTAGGTTTTTTAAAAAGCAGAACACTTAAGAGCATATACATATGGTATAAAAATATCAAATAGCTGTTAATAGTATCACTTATTGTGTTACTGTTACTCCTACTTACTGTGTACCAGTCACTGTGCTAAAACTTTGCCTGTAGCATCTCATTGAATCCTCACAACTGTCCTGTGTGGTAAGTACTGTTACTCTGTCTGTTTTGCAAGTCAGGAAACCGAAGCTTAGAGAGGTGAAATAACAAGCCCAAAGCCACCCAGTCACGGCGTGCTGGCTCCAGGACCCCAGTTTGGACTGTCTGAGTCCAGAGCTCTGGTCTGAAATATCATGCTTAGAAGAGGAAAGTTCTCCAGGGAGTTAGTGATTGTCTTCAGGTAGTAGGATTATAGGAACTGTTAATACTTTTCCGATTTTCCGAGTTTCTGATCACTAGAATATATGTTTTTTCAATGAGGAAGAAAAATAATTTTTAAGAATGAACGTTGGTATCTTTCTAAGCAGTGAAATGTTTCTTTGCATGACTACTAACTGTACTCAGATATTTCTCGTGTTAACTGTTTGAGAAGCACCACCTTCCTTGGTGCAGACAGAAAGGTTTATTTCTTAGAAATACCACATGTTGTATCAATACATCCTTATACCTTTTCTAGTCTCTTCATGGAGACATAAGTGCCCTGAAAACAACTTTGCTTGAGGGCTTTGCTGGTGTTGAAGAAGCTAGAGAACAAAATGAGAGAAATCGTGACTCTGGATATCTGCATTTGCTCTATAAGAGACCGCTGGACCCCAAGAGCGAAGCCCAGCTCCAGGTAGGAGACTCCAGCAGAGCGTGCTGTCCAGCAAACCCCTCCAGCCTCCCTCCCTCCCTCCTGACGATGACTTTCTGAGCTTTGGGTGACCGCCTTTGTGAAGTTGTTAATTTCCTGTGAATAATTTACCCACTTCGCATAGACTTCCTTCACTGAGACAAAGAAAAGGGCAGTTTTTCCCTTAATGTTTTTGGATTAAACAAAAATAGAATTCTTAATTAGACGTTAAGCTTGGTGGAAAGTATGCTGTTGAAAAAGATATATTTAGAAATCAAATCATGAATAATAATAATTAAGCTAGCGACTATCACTGAGCACCAGGTACTCTGCTCAGTGTTTTTTACACGTTATTTCTAGTCTTCAGCCAACTGCTCTGCAAAATAAGTTATTGATCCCATTGTATGGGTCAGGAAATTGAGGCTCATAGGCTAAAGCGCTTGCCTGAGGTGATGTTGCTGGTGGGTGTGGAACCGGCATTGAAACCCCCACCTGCCTGGGTTCTTTGCTCTAAGCCATAATTTAACAAAGTTACTTTTCTCATTGTTAATTATTCTCTGTCTTCGTTAAATCTGGTTTTTGTTTTCATCTTTGGATTTTTTTCAGAACTGTTGTATCACAAGCTTTAGGGCGGGGATGGTCATCGCCCACTTCCTTGCATTTGCCTAGAATCCCAGCAGGAAAGGGGCACAGGTGGCAGCACTGGCCTTCCTCACCCAGAACATGAGGGTCTATGAGTACGATGACCCTGGTCTCCAGCCCAGAAAGTCCACCATTTCCGTCCCACACCTGATAAGCCTGCCTGCAGTAGGAAAACGAAAGAACTAGTTCCTCCTCCCCGAAAGCTCAGGAGCCCCTGCTGTGACCTGCAGCCCTTGTGTTCCTAGCCGCTTCCTCCCCCTGGATGTTAACTCCCTTAGCAAGAGGGTGCCAGCTGCTTGCCCACCATTCATCAAATTGCAGGCCTCCGTGCTGCACCTAGTTACACTCTCTTCCTGCATGCCTTTTCACCTCTTGCTCTGTGTCCAAACTATTACAAAAGAAAAGCATACAGCTTTTGGGAGACACTTGCCCCCATTCAAACAGAATCATTTTCTTTTTCTCAATGCTAAGTAGATAATAATAGCTAGCATTTACTGAGTGCATGCCATGTACAAAAGAAAGATACGAGGACTATGCAAGTCTCACCACTAACAGATGCTGGACCTTAGAGCCTGGGCAGTCTGACTCAGAGCCTGTGCCCTTACCCGCTGCGCTACAGCGTGTAGTCCCTACAGCTGGGTAAGTGGCAGAGGGAAAGATGGACAGAAAAGTACAATGTAGAATAGGTTGCTGTGGGAAGCAGCTAGGCCACAGAAAGGAAGTATTTGTGATGGGCCGTAAAAGAAAAGTTTTTTTCTGATAGAGTTGGGAGAGCATTCAGAGGAAACAGTGTCAGCTAATGTTTAGAGGTATGATTGCATTTCGAGTGTTCCAAGAAAGGGCCTTGCTGTAGTCAGATGTTAGGTGAAGTTTATTTTTGATGCTAAGGTTATTGCCACTTTCTGGAATCAGCCTGGCACTCTTTAAATGACACTTTCTTTTTAGTTGGGGCATCTACCCTTATCCAAGAATAATTTTGAAAATGCATTGAAACACAATAAGATCTTTGTACAGATGCAAAGAGCTTTCCCCGTATATAGCACATGATCTGCATTTGTATACATATTTAATGGAATGCTTCATCTTTATTTTTAATTTTTGAGAGCCAAGTGGTATAGCCATGAAGGTTAATACTTGACCAAAATTTAAAGAAAATTATTGCAGGCCTAAAATAAGTTAATAGATGAGAATTTTAATCATGGTAAATTCAATTTCTAGTGCTGATAACTATTCTTTGTTTTTGAGAAGAAATGAGTTTTTCTCAATTGGTGAAATGACTTATGTGTTCTATCTTATGAATAGATGCATTCAAAATTATTTTCAGTACAATTTTGTAGGATAATTTTGTCTGTAGTACAGTTAATTTTATGGTTGGGAGAGCAAAAACTAAATGGATGCCTTGTCGGGGTACTAAAGTACAGTGGAAAATTCCTAGACCATGTTGAGATACTTCAGAAGAGCTGAAAAATGAGAACTAAGCAAGAGCGTTTGTTCCCTAGAGGCCCCAGGCCGGCACACCCATTCTGTTTCTATTTTCTTCACACCACCTCTCTGTCACACTCAAAAAGGTGGTTTCTGGTTTTCATTTTAGTTACAATGTACTAATGATGATCTCAAAGCCTGTTATGTTCTCTTTGTGCATTATGGTTCTCGATATAAAAATAATTCAAAATCATTTTCATACTTCTTTTTCCAAGGTATTGGCAAACTGAGCTATGTGCCTTTTCATTTTTTTTTTTTTTTTTGTAGGAAATTCGGCGCCTTCATCAGTATGTGAAATTTGCTGTCCAAGACGTGAATGATGTTTTAGACTTGGAGTGGGATCGGCACCTGGAACAAAAGAGAAAACAGAAGTGAGCGAGGTCTCCCCCACTGCGGGTGCAGCAGATACTTCTGCTGCCTTATTAAAAGATGATTTAGGGGCATTTATGAAAAAAACGCTACAGATGTTCATTCTCGTTGACCCAGTCATTCTACTTCTAGAAATTTGTTCTGTAGAGATAATAGCCATGCTCACAACAGTTTACATAAAAGAATTTATGTTGCAGCACAACTTATGATAGTGAGAAATTGGATCGACCCTCATTATCCAGAAGTTAGAGGAGAGGAGTGGCTAAAAAAAATGTGGTCACTTTTTGTTAATATAGGTAACTGTAGCTATTGACCAGCATTTCTCAAAAAAATCATGTTAAATCTATTTCCTGTGTTACATGGAATGTACAAGGTACATAATGAAAATGATTAGATACAATATATATAGTATGGAAAAAGTAAGACACAATCACACTGGGTGATCTCCATGTGGAGGTCTAAACATAGAAAAGAGGCTGGAACTCCATCTGTCAAAATAGTCACAGATAGAGTTGTGAGATGGGTTTAACAGGAATATTTTCCTTTGCTTTTTTGTATATTCCAAATTTCTTTTCTGAGAAAACATTCCTAATTAGTATAGCTAATTAAAAGGATGAGAGGAATGATGACAAAGGTGCAGGAAAACCTTTTACCGTGGTCTTCTATCCCTGGATATTTGGTTTTATGCCCTATATTTTCCAGAAGGAATAGAATGCATTACATTATAAGAGCAGCAAAGTGCCCACAAGAAATATGAAAAACGGATCAGCCCTCAAAATGCTCAATTTCTGAAACCCCTACATTTGCTTAACGTGATGAGCCATGTAAGGAGACGAACCAAGAAGTGATCTGTTTGTTTGTTTACCATGCTGTGGGATCTCAGAACCTCCAAGTGCAGCAGCGAGGGTGTGGTCAGGGTTGGGGCTACAATGTTCCTCCACTTCAGTGAGCGGAATGAATCCCCTGTATTGTGCTATACTCTACTGCGTGGACAAAGGCTTTGTGCTCGACCTGAGAAACCTCACTTGGGGCGTAGGCAGGGGAAGGTAGAGGTGAGCATGACCCCTCAGACCCTGGCTGGGGAGACTGTGCATCCTGGGGCCTACAGCACCTGTCCCCTTGGACAGCTGGACCCCATCACACATTTCACAGCTCACTCCCCTCGTTCTGAATTATGTGAGACAATGGCTTGACCTGACAGCCTGTACTTTCTGCTCTGCTTGGCAGGTGGCTTTTTATAAGTCCCCTTTCTGCTGAGTTCAGGTTTTTAAACAATTCTCTAGCACGTCTGTGCTTTAGGTCCTTCTCTAAGTATGACCTTGTATCCTATAGAAATGTGTTTCTAAACATTTCTCTTGAACTACCTTGTCAGGAGTAAGAAAGGGAACCGTCCCTTTCTTGTTTTAGTTCTTTTGGGTGGGTTCCTCCTGCCGTGAAATCTGTGCTGTTCCATTATTTCCTGACGGCACTGTGAAGAGATGCCCATGGACTTTCAGCGAAGCCCTGGGCTTTTGCTTTTTCGTCCGTATAGTTTACGTACAGACAGCACACATATCCTAAGTGTATAACTGTGTGAACGTTTCCTCTGTTAGGAGTCCGTCTGCCCTGACCTACCCCGGAGACGCAGGGGTTCTCCCTGATTATACCTAAGGCCTGGCCCGCAGGATCCTAAATTGCTGTTTCCTCATTACATTTTGTTCTCAGTAGGCTTTTGTTCCCTTTTATGTTCTAGTAATTTCTTGTAGTCTTTTTTTTTTTCCTTCTGTGGAAGGTCCCTAAACTCAAACCACTCACGTTTAATTCTTTTCTCATTGCTGTCAACAGGCGCCTGCTTGTGCCAGAGCGAGAGACGCTGTTTAACACCCTAGCCAACAACCGGGAAATCATCAACCAGCAGAGGAAGAGGTTGAATCACTTGGTGGACAGCCTCCAGCAGCTCCGTCTCTATAACCATACTTCCCGATGGAGCATTCCCGCGGCCGTTCCGTCCCAGAGTAGCAGTTACAGGTGTGCAGGAGAGCCAGCCTGTCAAAGCCACTCGAACTCCATGAATATGGCTGAATGAAGGAATGAGTGAGGGAATAAATGTTAGACAGCAAGGTGGAGTCGTCTTAGGTGGTTCAGATGTCCTGGTTAGGTTCCTCACCTTCTCTGATCCATCGTTCCTTCCCCTGAAGACTGGGGATAACAGTACCTGCCCCATGGGATTGTTGGAGAGGTCACTGAATCTAGGTATGCCCGGAGGGACGAGCAGGTGCTCAGGTGATGGCAGATACAGTAACAGGATTGTTGTTTTGTTGAAAATTAACCGATAGGATTAGGTTGACTGACTTGTCTCAAAGCTCAGATTTGTCACTTTGCTTGTGTGTGGAAACTTTTGGACCCTCGCAGTTAGACAGTTGACCCCTGAAGTTCCCAAGGTGATTTTGTGTTTCTGCCTTTCGGCTGAATGTGTAGCTTTTAAATGCCCTTTCTGTTGAAGTCCTATCAGTGTTGTGTTTGCCGTGGGGGTGGTATGTAATGTTGAGACCGCGGTCTCTTTTGGGTTGATTGTACCAGTTGGTCAGATTTCCTGTTTCTGTACTGGGGATGCTCTCATCTCTTGCACTTACATTTAGGATAGTGTATCCCCCGCCCCTAAGATTTCTCCGGTCGTAGTTGGTTTGTATGTAACACTATCCTAATTCAGTCTTGACAGTGACCTGGAAAGCCTGCGCGATGCTTTGTTGAAAACCACCATAGACGGTCACACTAACCCTTTGCCCAGGGTACCAGGTAAATGCATTCTTCCCGGTTGTCTAACCCCGTTTTCTTTCATCTGCCAACCGAGTCTTAAGCATTTATGAGTTCATGAATTTCTTGCAGCTAAACTGTCCTCTGTGAAACAGGCACAGCTGAGAAACTTCTTGGCCAAGAGGAAGACCCCACCAGTGAGATCCACTGCGCCAGGTAAAGGGAACAGGTCCTGCATTTTTAGCACAAACCATACAGTATATGGCGTGGGAGTAGAACGGGGGGTGTGTGTCTCTGTTTTCATTTTGGTTCTTAATAGGGGCATAGAGAGAATGTCCCTGAAACCTGTCGTTTATGGGAACGTTGGAACAGGAAGCTGCTTGTACACACTCGACCAAGCAGCTCAGGTAGTTGTTTTGGCTTTTGAATGTTTTCTGCAGACCTCAGGTTATGTGGCAGTTGTTCCCAAGGGCCTGGGGTGGCTGAGCTGGCTCCAGGCACTGGAACCTCTGCTTCAAAGCTTTATTTTTACTGATTTGTGTGGGGTTTTGAGTGAGATTGTATTTGAAAAAAGGCTTCTTAAGAAGGAAGAGGAATCCCCACCGATTAGAGAATGATGGCTAAAAACACTTACTGAAAAGAAGCCATATAACTGATGGGGAAAAAATTGTTTTTGCTATTATCTAGATAACTACCTCAATTTTTTTTTTAAAAAAATATATGTTATATACAACTTCAGGTATAACTGGGCTTTGTTTTAGTGCCCATATCTGCTTTTTTCTTTAAAATCCTGTTTTGAGTTGAAATTTTTTTTTCCTTTATGCCAACAACAGATGCTTTTTGGTAATTAAAATCGCAGAAGGAAATTTAATTTAATCTTACTGTATCATGATTTGATTAATTTTTCTGTAATTATATAAAACTAAATTAGGTAAGTAATAGTTACAAACAAGTGAATTTTATAGTAATCTTTTTCCTTATCTAAAGAATTCTCTTGGTAGATAATTGGAAAAATATGGAAAAGTATAAAGAAGAATAAAAATTACTCTTATATCCCTCAACCGAGATATGGAATCAATTATGTCATTTCGGCTTACTCTTTAACTTTTTTCTTTGCATATGTAAATTTGATTTTTTTGAAAATGAGGCTGGGACAATTATATTTATAATTTTGTGTCCTGAATTTCCCCCCCCCCCTTCTCCCACCTCTCCCACCACCACCACCTTGGTTGAAGCTGTTGTTTCTCAGTCTAGTTGTGTAGGACCCAGCTCCCTGGCCCATGCTGGTATTACGAGCCTTGCACTCCCCCCGGCTGAGGGAGTCGGTTGCCAGTTGTTGGTCGGCTGCAGCTCTCTCCACTGCCGGCCGCTCACGCTCATGGCAGTACATGGTAGCCCATGGCAGCACACAGCAGCCCACGGCTGCTCTAACCAACCACCGGCTGCTCACAGGAGCCCAGCTCCAGGGAGAGCCATTGTTCACAATCTTAGCTGTAGAGGGTGCAGCTCACAGGCCCATGTGGGAATCGAACTGGCGACCTTGGCGTTAGCAGCATGGTGCTCCAACCACCTGAGTCAACTTCCAAGCCCTTACTACAAAACAGAAAACAACAAGTGTTGACAGGGATGTGAACAAATTGGAATTCTTGTGCACTATTAGTAGGAATCTAAATTGGTGCCTCACTGGGAAAACAGTTTGGTGGGTCCTCAAAAAATTAAAAATAGAATTACCATATAATCCAGCAGTCCACTGTGGGTATGTACCCCAAAGAACTGAAAGCAGGGGCTCAGATATTTTGTACACGTGTTCACAGCAGGGTTATTCACGACAGCTGAAAGATAAAAGCAAGCCAAATATCCATCGATAAATGAATAGATAAGTAAAATGGTGAAAATCCTGAAAAAGGCAGGAAATCCTGATACACACTGCACTATGCGTAAACCTGGAGGACATAATGCCAAGTGAAAGAAGCCAGTCACAGAAGGACGAACACTGTGTGAGTCCACTTATCTGAGGTCCCTAGAGTAGTCAGATTCATAGAGACAGGAAGTAGATGGTGGTTGCCAGGAGCTGAGGGGGAGGGCAAATGGGGAGTTCGTGTTTAATGGTACAGAGGTTCAGTTTTGCAAGATGGAAAGAATTCTGGAGGTGGATAGTGGCGATGGCTGCACAGCCTTGAAGATGTACTTAATGCCAGTGAAGAGCACACTTAGTGGTTAAGACGAAGTAGATTTTACATTATGTGTATTTTACTGCAATAGAAAAACGGGGGGAAATTTTTAAAAATTTCGTGAGCCTCCCTCTGCCTTCTGTTTTTAAATATTCTTTGAACATATGCCTTATAATGACTACACAGTATCCTCTTGTATAAAGGCCATAATTTGCTTATCCAAACCCTGTTAATTTTATTGCCAAGATTTTACCCAGAAACCCTTGTTCCCAAATGTTTAACCACATCTCTGAATATATCTTTATCATAGATTCCTTAGAAATGAGATTTATGTTAATTTAATCATTCATTCAACAAATATTATTGCCTACTTTGTTCCAGACGGTGATAAATCAGAGAAAGATGGTCTCTGAGCACATAAAACTTTTGATGAATAAGGGAATACAGACATTAACAGATAACTGCACATTATACTTATGTAACATTAGGTTATAATCTGTAAAGAATAATAACAGCATATAAAGATTTCTGTCTTTTAAAATTGTGAAGTAGAACACATACACAGAAAAGTGCACAAAACAAAAAGACCTGTCTATGTCACCTCTCCTCAGGTTAAGAAACAGAACTTTGTCATTGCCACCTTGCTAAGCCTTCCTCTTGTGCACCCCCAGCCTTCCTGCTCCCCAAAGGTACCATTGTCTGACATCAGTGGTAGTGTGCCTTTGCTTTTATTTGTTTTTCCTGTTGACATTTACAAGTTTTATTATTTTGAAAAATTTCAAACCCCTAGCTATAAGAGTAATAGTGAATGCCCACCTACCCTCACCCGTATTTCCCAGTAATGTTTGCAGATGGCTTTATTTTCCTCCTCACTCCCACACATGCACACATTGCTGTTGCTGGTTTAGTTGAACCGTTTGAAGATAAGGTGCAGACCGGACCCTTGACTCCTAAATATTTTGGCGTGTGTCTTTTAAGAGCAAGGATGTTCTCTTACACAACCATGATACAATGATCACATTTAGCTGACGTTGATTGAATACTATTATCTAATACGCAATCTATAGTCACAATTTACCAACTACTCCCCTTATGTCCTGCACAGCCACTCTTTTTAAAAAATCTAGGATTCAATCCAGGATCGTGCATTGCATTAAAGTTGTCGTTCTGTTTAGTCTCCTTTATCTTTGCTTTTCTTGACAGTTTTGCTGTTAAAGCATGCCTCCCCAAACACTAGTTTTGATTTGCGTGTTCCCAGGGTCTTTGCATGCGGTGTAAGCCCATTCGTTCATCCTCTGCGTGGATTTCCCTTGTTTCACATCAGGTCTGTAAGAGTCATTCATGTCGCTGGTGTAGCTGTTAGTTTTTGCCTTGTTGTTGTGTGGTATTGTCATATGAATGTACGGCACTTGTTGATCCATTCTCATGGTGGCCATGTGCTCTAGCCAGTTTTTAGCTGCAATAGAATGGAATGTTGTTCTGAGCTTTCTTGTGCATGTCTCTTGGGCCATATGTACCCTTTTATCGGGTCACATGTCTTGAGTGGAATTGTTGACTCGTATTCTGTCCATATACTCAGCTTTAGTAGATACTGCCATACAGTTTTCCTGAGTGGTTGGACTGATTTACACTTTTACCATCGAGATGTGAATATTCCAGCTGCCCCACACCCTTGCCCAGCTTGCTGCTGTCCGTTTTTTTCCTTGTAACCAAACCAGATCTTTTGTGACGTGCCTGATTAAATCCTTTGCTCATTATCTGTTCGATAGTGTCTTACTGATTTGTGGACGTTTTTGTAAGTTCTTGATTACCAGCTCTTTGGTTGGATGGGTTGCACATAATCACTTTGTTGCTGCCTTTTATCCTCTTAATGATAACTTTTAGTGAACAGAAGTTCTTAATGTTCAAACAGATTTGTCGGCCTTTTCTTTTACACGTAGTACTTGCTGTGCTATTTAAGAAATCCTTCTCTATCTCTAAGTAAGAAAGTGTATGCACTTTTATTACTGTCTACAAATGTTATAATGTTTTGCCTTTCAGATTGAGATCTATCTAGCTGGAATTTATTTTTTAACAACTTTATTGAGGTATAATTTGCATATCATAAAATTCCCCTTTTGTAAGTGTACAGTTTGATGTTTTTTGGTAAATGTATGGAGTTTTATAACCATCATCACATTCCAGTTTTAGCATATGTTCATCACTTAAAGAGTTTTCTCATGCTTGTTTGTGGTCAGTTTCTTTTCTGCCTTCAGCATCCATTGATCTGTATTCTTTCTCTGTGGATCTGCCTTTTGAAGAAACTGTGTGTAAATTGAATCATGTAGTCTTTTGGTTTGGCTTCTTTCACGTAGCGTAATGTTCTTGAGGCTCACCCACAATGCGTACGTAACATGTATCAGTGGCTCGTTCCTTTTTATTGCTGAATAGTATTCCATTGTATGGATGTACCATACTTTGTTTATACTACCAGAATTGATTGTTGCATATGATATAAATGGCTTACGTGTCATTTTTCTGTATTTAGATATCTGATTGTCTAACACTGTTTATTTAAAAGTCTCCTGTCCTTTGTTGTAAATCAGTTATCCATATACTGTGTTTCCCCGAATATAAGACCTATCTGGACCATCAGGTCTAATGCGTCTTTTGAAGCAAAAATTAACATAAGACCCGGTCTTATATTACAGTGGTACCTCAGTTTTTTAACGTTTTCATTGACGAACATTTCGGTTTATGAACGCCATAAATTTTATGGATCTGTGGTATTATTAGATACTAAAATTCATGATAAATTTGCAGTTTTAGGAGTTGATTTTAAAGGTCTGGAATGGACCTTTAGTATATTATACTAAAATAAGACTGGGTCTTATATTAATTTTTGCTCCAAAAGGCACGCATTAGGGCTGATGGTCTGGCTAGGTCTTAGTTTCGGGGAAACACGGTACTCAGTTCTGCCTTTTGAATGGGAAAACAGCCGCAGACAGTATGTAAAAAGGTGGACACCTCTAGGTGTCAGTAAAACTTTATTTGTGAAAACAGGCAGCTGGCCTATGGTTGTAGTTTGTGCCGACTCATGATCTAGAGTATTTTGGCTCTTCTTGGTGTTTTCTATTTTCATATTCATATTAGAATTGTCTTGTTGAATTCTGCTAACTTCAGCCTTCAGAGAATAGTTGCAATTTTGATTGGGATTGTATTGAATCTCTAGATCAACTTGAGAGAATGGACGTTTGTACAATATTGATCTTTCAGTTCCTAAACATGGTATATGTTAATTTGGGTCTTTACTTTCTCTTAATGTTTTCTGCATGGAGGACAAACATACCTTTTGTTAGATTTATTCCTAAGAGTTCGATTTTTCTGGTGCTGTTACACTGGTGGGGGTTTTCCCCTTAAACTGCATGTTTTATGTTAGGTGTGGTGTATGGAGAGACAGTAGATACTTTGTATGTTGACTATGCGGATCCTGGCTAAACTCATTTATTCAAATAATATGTCTAGTTATTTCTTCAACTTTCTACGGAAACAGTTATATCCTCCAGAGATACTAACACTTTTGTTTCTGCCTTTTCAGTCTTTGCATTTTATTTTTCTTACCTTATTTCACGGGTAGGGCCTCCAAAGCAGAGCCCAGTGAGTGGGCATCCTTGCCTTGATCTGCAAGGGAACACTTGCCGTAGTTCCCCACAAGGTGTAGGGTCTGCTGGATCTACGGAGATGATCACAACCTCTGTCATTTTTTTTTTTCCTGTTACTGTGGCTTTCTGCCTTTCCTAATCTGAGCTACCGTGTTTCCCCGAAAATAAGACCTAGCTGGGCAATCAGGTCTAATGCGTCTTTTGGAGCAATAATTAATGTAAGACCTGGTCTTATTTTACTATCATGTAAGGCCAGGTCTTACATAATTAAAATATAATGTAATATAATATTTAATATAATATAATACTGGGTCTTATATTAATTTTTGCTCCAGAAGATGCATTAGAGCTGATTGTCCAGCCAGGTCTTATTTTCGGGAAAATAGGTAGTATTTAAGCAGAATAAGATTCTTTAGGTTTCAGTGGGCCCCTGTTTCTAAGGTCAGGCAGGTAGCTGTATCCTTGATCACAGTAGGGAGTGGTATTTATCAGCTGTGGTGGCAGCACCGTTGGGAGACGAACCGGTCCAGGCCCCTGGCCTCTGCACGTGAGCATGTCCACTGCATCTTCCAATTGATGCATCTCCCTCCCCCCAAAGCCAGTGAATGGCGTCAGAAAGGTAAGGAAGGAAGCAGAGAACCCCCAGGTTATATCAGATCTTGAAAGTTACATAGTTATGTCAGTTTCTTTCTCCGTTCAGTTCTTAATGGTGATGACTCTGAGTCATCTTTTGTTGCACTCAGGAAATAGGATTTTAGAGAAACCGTTGAGGTCATTGTGGCCCTAAGAGGCTGTGAGGTTTCTACTAGCTTTCTATGGATGCCATAACAAGGGATCACAAGCTTAGTGCCTTCAAACACCACTTACTTAGGATCGCACAGTCGAATGGGTCAGAAGCCCAGGCGCACGGCCGCTCCCCTGGGCCCAGTGCTCAGGGCCCCCAGGCTGAAGTCGAGGTGTTGGCTGGCTGAGCTCTCACGAAGGCCCCGGGGAAGCTCCCACTTCTACCGGGAAGCACAGCAGAGGTGTCGGCGGAGTACCGTTCCTCGCCGCTGTGGGAGTGAGGGCCTTCTTTCCTGGGGTGCGCTCCAGCCCCCTTATCTGCGTGCCGACAATAGCACACTGCGTCCTTGTGCTTCAGGTCTCTGCCGTCCCCTTCTGCCACGTCTCTGACTTCCTCTTCGGCTTCATTTCTCTGCCTTTAAGGGCTGGTGAGATTTTACATTGGGCCCCCCGGATAATCCAGGCTAACCTCTGCTTGAAGGTCAGTGGATTAGTAACCTTAATTATGTCTGCAGAATCCCTTTACCATCTGATAGAACCATCTAACAGCGTAACCCTGGCTGTGGCCCCAGGGAGCACAGGCCATGGCATCAGAATTCTGTCAGGCACAGGGTTCAGAGTATTAAGAATGTACTCTTTCAAGCCAGGTTTGAATTCTGGCTCTACCACTTACCAAGTTCCCCTAAGTTACTTAACCTTTCTAAGCATTAAGCATAAAGTCAGAGAATAGCGATTTCTAATGTGCAGGTAATTGTGAAGATTAAATGAGAGAATGTGGATAGATGCTTTGTGCAGCGCCTGGCACCAAGTCAGGTCTTATGAGCGTCAACTGCAATTTTACTGGTGGGGCTGGCGGTTAGGGATGGAATTTCGAGGGTGCCTGCTGCATATGGACTTGCATCCAAGTACGCTGGCTCAGTGCTGTCCAGTAGAACTTTCTGTGATAGTAGAACTGTTCTGTGTCTGTGCTGCTCAGTAGAGTAGCCACGTGTGGCATCGGGCCCTTGACGTGTCTGATACAGCTGAGGATTAGAAGTTTTCATTTATTGACTTTTACTTATTTTTAACTTCAATAGCCACAGATGGCTAATGGTTACCAAGTTGAACTGCACAGGCTAGCACATAGCATTGGTTTTCAGTTGCATTTGCTTGTGTCACACTTAATTGTGACAAACAAAATCTTACAGAGTGATATGTCTGTAGGGCAAACAAGTCATAAATAGTAGCGGTGCGGCTTCAAGTAAGTTGAGGAGGAGAAAGGGCTAGGAGTTTTGTTTTTTGGTTTTTTTCCCAATACTCAGGCAGTCATGTGCATTCCATAATTCATGGTAGAAAGTAAAATGGCATAAAGCATTACTTCATCATTTATAGAAGGAAAAAACGGGAGGTCAGGATTAGTTTCAGTGATTTTTTTTTTTTTTTTTTAACCTAATGATGCAAAGGAATCATTAGATTTCTCTGGAAATGTTTGAGACAGGACTGGGGACCTTCTTTTTTCCCGGTTTGCGTTAGTCCTGTTCCTAGAAATTTATTGTTGGGAAGTGACAGCAGCAGTATGACTGTTGATTGTACTGTGGGAGATTGTCTGTTCTGATATGTTATTATTCTGTCTGCGAGAACTGGTGAGGGCTCAGTCTCCTGCTTTTGTACCAGCATTCGTTCTGTCTCTCACTTCACTTTTTTTTGTCTGACCGTCAAAACGCCCTTGTCGTGCACAGCTCGGTATTTCAAAGCCCCATTTGAGCAGAGGAACCCCCCGCCGCCCCAACCATCTTGTTCACATTTGACAACAGCTGCGTCCACTTAAAATAAGTAATAATTAAATCGTCTTTACAAACTGGATATTTATTTCTCTGTCGACAGTGAAAATTGCATAGCTTTTGGACTTGCTTCTAGTTGTCTGACTTGTGTTTTGTCGTGGGCTTTGCAGCCAGCCTGTCTCGGTCAGCCTTCCTGTCTCAGAGATACTATGAAGACTTGGATGAAGTCAGCTCGACATCGTCCGTCTCCCAGTCCTTGGAGAGTGAAGATGCTCGGGCGCCTGGTAAAGACGACGACGCGATGGTCCAGGTCGCCCCCGCTCGGCACGCCCCCGTGGTCCGCACTCCTTCCATCCAACCCGGTCTCCTGCCCCAGGCGGCGCCTCCTTTTGCTAAATCCCACCTGATGCCTGGTCCCCCAGGTGTGATGGGAACTTCAGGTAAGGAAACAGTGAGACAGGAAACTCTTTTTTTCCCCTATGAGGTTTCTAACACATGGACGAACAGCAACTGGCTTTTATGTTATCACAGCATTAAGTTGTTGGTTCCAGCCCATTGCTGCTAGTATTCCAGAAGTTAGAAGACAGATTCAAAGGAGACGTGTTCCCCTTGAAAGCCGTGAGGAAGAAGAGACTAAAGATTCACACTGTGACAACTTTACTATTGAGTCCAGCTCGTGTCACTTTAAACAATAAACAGGTCTTTTCAGGAGTAAAAGGAGGTCATTTGCCTCAGTACAAAGCATCGTCCACACGCGTGCCTTTCACATCCTAGCTCATTTCAGCTTGTTACCTTTAGCTATATTCTGCCTCAGAACTCACTAGCTACGGTGCTCACTGAAATGACCTGTGTTGTACTGTCACACCCTCACTTCAGAGTGTCAGGACTCTGCATTGAAGTGACTTCTGACAGAGACCAAACAACGCGCATGAGGTAGTGGGACGGAGAGACTGTGCGAGGAGAGCAGCGAAGTGATAGATGTTGGCATAAAAGTCATCTCTTGATCAGTATCAGGGGAAATGACAATGTAAAGTATTTCAGGCAAATTGCACGTGGCGTCTTTGAAAGCTGTAGGTGCCAGCCTATCAGTTCACAGGTGCTTTTCTATGTCAGTGCTTAAGGATTTATAATCTTAGCATTTTCCCCGCAACCTAACATGCAGAATTGACCATTGTAACTTCCATGTTTTCTTCTTCTCTGACCGACTCTCATTTAATTTTTCTTTTTCCCCTCAGTGTCTACGTCTGCTAGCAAAATCATTCCTCAAGGGGCTGATAGCACAATGTTCGCAACAAAAACCGTGAAGCACGGTGCACCTGGGCCCTCCCACCCCATCTCAGCTCCCCAGGCGGCTGCTGCCGCAGCCCTGAGACGACAGATGGCCAGTCAGGTGCCAGGTAAGAACTGTTAGCCCCACACCTGTGCAGAAGCTGATTAGGGGCTGTCTGCGTCACAGGCCAGGATCGCAGGTGCCAGGAAACACCTGGCTCTTTACTGCCCTTCAGAAGAGAAGACTGATGTGACAGCCCTGTCTGCTTTGGGGGCAAAGAGTTCTGAGAAAGCAGAGGCCAGGTCTGCATCTTTTGTCTTTTGCAGGGAGGTGTTAGATCTGCCACATTCTGAAAAGTAGGAAATCTGGGTTTTTTTTAATGAAGTTGTGAATCCCTCCTTTTGAATGATGTCTGCTTTAAGTCCCAAATTAATCTTTGCAATTAGATCACCTAATAACATTCAGGGTATCTCCTCAGCCACCCTGTAGTAGTGTGCCCACTTTGCTTTTGAGTAACGTCAGGTTCAGAGAGGTGAACGTGACCCGACCAGTAAGGAGCAGAACTCGGACTCCAACCCTGTGCTCTTTCTGTTGCCGTACAGCTGCTTAGGACTGCAAAATGCGGTCTCTGATGAGTACCTGCATTTGTGTCAGTGGTTTGTGACTGTCCAAAAGTTTCTGCAGTAGGATTTCTAGGTATTTGGCCTCAAGAACTTCTGTTATCACGAGTTACCAATTTGTACAAGCCAGTGGTTCTCAACGAGAGGCTATTTTGCCCGCCCGCCCGCCCACTCTTCCTACAATTGGCAGTGTTGGTGGTATTTAGTGGGTAGAGGCCAGGAATGCTACAAAAAAAATCATTTTTATTTTTCTTTCTTTTGCATATCATGGGTCACTTATCAAAAGCATTACAGTTAGCAATGATTTACATTTTATCTTCCATGATAACAGTTTTCAAAGAAAAAAAATGACATCATAACAAAGAAAAGCAATACATTTACAAAGTCTATAAACTGCAAGGCTACTTTAGAGCTGAGGTAATGCTGATTAAGCTTTGTGGCCGAAGTAACAAAAGTCGTTTAATTTACAAAAGGTACCTGATTCTCTAGCTTCTCACTTCTGTTCATCTCTTTGTTTTGTTAGTACCATTGCATTACAAGACCACAAGACAACAGCACTGTAGTTCTGTCTGGCAAGAACCCTCCCAGTAGGTTAATTTTCAAAGGGTTAATTACCCTTCATATTCAGCAGCTGCCTCATTATCGCTGCACCTTGGGACAGAGGCCTTCACACTAACGTGCAGATGGCCCGTGTATGGGTGTGTGTATGTGCACATGTGGGAACCCCATACCATCAGAAAAGGGAACGTGAGCAAGTATGACACGTATGGGAAATGTCACCTTGACCTTCACAGCAAAAAGTTAAAATTAAAAAGTTAAATATGTAACTTTATACTTCCGTGACATAGCACCTCCTTCCGTTAGTGCTACTCAGTTATAAATCGCTCTTAATTATAATACCAGTGACACCAAAAGAAGAAACAGCATCATGTATAAGTTTCCTTAAAAAGAACATCATCACCTCTCAAATTTCATCTCTCCCAGGGAGAATAATAAATAATGTACTGCACAATACTTAATGACCAAGGTACCTTTTGACACACCTGTATAACATGACTTGGCCGTTTTCTTTTTTCTGCAGAAAAAAATCTCATGCACAGGTAACCCCCACAACAAAGGGTTATCCAGCCCCACAGTGTCAGAAGTGCCAAGGTCGGCAAACTCTGCTATAAATCAAATATTTTCTTTAGCTGAATAAAATTATTTTTTAGTTTTATCACTACTTAGAACACATGCCCACTTAGACAGCTTTTTTAAGACTAAAAAGACATGGTTTGATTTAGACAAATAAGAATTATCATTATACAGTGATAAAAGATTTCTAAGAAAAGTTCAGATGCTAAAACCCTTGTCAAGGCATCTAAAATAGATATGATGGAACATAAACAAGATAACTTTTCAAGGTAGCTTTGAACCTTCTGAAAGAGTAGACTCCTTTGCAAATATTACTTGGACCAAGCAGAATCTTAGCATTGTGCTAAACAAGCCCAAATCAAGCTGATAGATTTGATTATTTATAAAGGTAAAATCTGCCGGGATTTAGGATCAGTCCACTCTCAGCAGGCGGTGTGTGACCTCTGTTATCATTTTGGAAGCAGAAATTTCTAAGGTGTGGGCACTTTTGGATGTAAAAGATGAAATTCGTGCAGCCATAGGCAAGGTGTTCAGGGTGCTTCTCTGAAGGAGGGTGTGAAACGGGCTGCCACAGACCCACTGTTCTTCCTAGGGTGCCGCTTCCAGTTCTGCCAAACATGTAGTGAGAAGAGACCCAAGAGCTTTGCGCAGGCCTTCTTCTGGTTAATTATAAAATACCAGTAAGTCTTGGAGTGCAGTTTTAAATCATAAGACACACACAGAAGAGATGTGAAATGGATAAGTAGGTGTCAGATCAGTTCCTGTTGCCATCCGTAATTCCGGCCCTTCGGCCTCTTCCCCCGTCTGGCCAAGCTCCATTTTCCACATTTTACTCAGTGTGCCTTTCTCACTAAGCCATGAGTTCCTTCAGAAAAGAAACAGAATCTTAGACATTTTTGTGTGTTCCCAGCACCTAACAGCGTCTGGCAGTAATAAGCCCATGTGAAAGGACGGTTGAGTGGGTGAGTGGAGAGATGGCAGGAATCCTTAGTCTGAGTACTGCTGATCCTCCAGCTCTTTCTGCCCTTTTCCAGGATGAGCCAGCATTGTGGCAGCTTTCTCAGCTCTGCTCTGCAACATCTGGCCAGGGAAGCCTTTTCCCCAAAACTGTACATTTGATTAAATTGCACGAAACCTCGTCTCCTAATCTTTTCTGAATGGAGGAGGCCGGGTGGGTGTTCCACTGCTCACAGGGCTGCAGAACTGCCGAGAGTAAATTCTTTCCTGTGAGGTTGCGTTCTGCCTGAGTTTGTGTCCTAGTCATTCCTTTATACGTGGCTAGACTTTTCAATCCTTCCCTGAAATTAATATGCCTCTTTGTTCTCTATTCAAACAGCTGTAAGTACTTTGACGGAATCAACTTTGAAGACTGTCCCTCAAGTGGTAAATGTGCAGGAATTGAATAATCCTTCACCCACCTCTGCAGCCATCGGGTAGGTTACTCCTTTGCGTGTGTTTAAGCCAATGAATTAGTCAGTAATGGCGGTACACCGCCTGCAGGGGGCAGCACTGCCGCTGCTACCGTGGGACTCTTCCCAGCAGAGCCTCAGGTTGTAGGAGGGCTGGACAGCTAATCTGAACACCCAGCTGGGTTTCCAGGAGATTTTCCCCTTCATTGCCTCGTAAACCTGTGAAGTCTGTGTTGGTGATGGTACTCAGTGAGCTGTTTGCCATGTGTAAGTCTACATGTGGTACATGGAAGGGTTAAGTCCGGTGTGGGGCTGGAGTTTTGTTTTTCTTTTAATATTCTTGGGGTTCCAGAGTTGATGCTTCAGTTCTAATGCAGACAGTTGATTTTGAAAATTCATGGTGGTCCTGAGATTGACAGTTTCCTCTCTCCAGGCATTTCTGTTCTTTCAAGATTCTTTTGCCTTTTGTATGGGAATAAAACCAAAAACCCAGTCTTTCAAAAGGCAGCAGCTGTTTGGAGACTTGCAGCTTCTCTTCTGTGCCACATTTGAGGGCTCGGTCATTGCTGCCGGAGTTTCCTTTCTTTAGTCTGAATCTCTACTTAGAATTCAGGGCACTGGCCCCTCCCCGGGGTCTGGGCAGCGCGGCTCATTGAATGCGCCTGCCCTCTCGCTCTGTAATCTCTTTAGTCCAGCCAGCCTCCCCTGTGGCACCGGGGAGGGCCAAGGGACACGTCCCCAGGCTGAAGGTAGGGATCGTGAGGGCCAGTGTCATTCAGGGAGCTCGTGCCTGGGGCCCGTGGTTAGTCCAGCAGCCAGAAGAGCAGCCGCGGACCCTGTGTTTTTCCACATCTCCCCCGCTCTCCTGCCACCCCACCTCCACCCTGCCTCCGTACACCCTGTCCTGTTTGGGTTTTATCAAGTGGCCCTGCTCTGCTAGTCCACTGGCCTCTTTTTTCCACATTGGTCCATTGATCAGCACTGCCTGTTCCAGGAATTTCTTAGTTATCTCAGGGCCTCACTAACAGCCATAAACAAGCCTACCCACGTTCATATCTTGCAGTGACCTTGAAGCTTTGGTATGCTGTTTAGACCAAGATGGCATTTGTGGTGGTTGCGAACTTCTCTAGGGAAAGAATTATGCGTTAGAGTTTGGAAATTGTAGCCAGATTCCAAGTGTAGGGAAGGCAAAGGAAAGCCACTGAAAGGCGAAACGTTACCTAAGGGGAAAATCCAGCTTAATGGGGAGAGAAATGTGGTCTGGTTTTTCTGAGATATTTTAGCCACTAACCACGTCTGAGAAGCATCTCTTGGTGTTCACTCTACCTTTTCTCAAGCTTTGTTTCCCGCGAATGGTTCACCTTGAGCTGAGCTTCGACAAGGGCTTTGGTAGAGAAGCAATTCGGAGCTCGCCCTTTTTCCTAACTTAAGAAAAATAGACACAAAAGTTAAAAGGAATCTGAAGGAAACGTTCTCTTCCTTTCCTCCCAGAATTGGACTCTGGTACAGTTACTTAACGCGGATGGATGCCCAGCGTGGTACCTGGAGTGTTGATAAATGGAAATCGGTTTTTACTACCTCCCCCAGTAAGAAAGCTTCAGAGGGAAATACATTCATTATAAAGTCACTTTCAGATTCTGTTAAGCAGTAGTTTCCTATGTGCATTTGAAGTTACCTAATTCTGCATTTAACTTTTTCTGAGTAGCATCTTACAGAAGATTTATTATAAGATGAGCTTAATATTCCTGCCATTGGTATATTTTATGTTCATTGGCTCCATCCATTATATTCACGGACTAACCATCCTGTTTCAAGGAAGAGGGTTTATTTGAAGCAAATCCGTGGCTATTTAGACTCCTGTCCAGTGCTCGGTCACTTGGTTCATCAGAGTTTTATGGGCTCTATACTGCCCTAGGTTTTAAGGACACAGTAGTAAATAATACACACTAAGTACTGCTTTTATGACACATACATTTTAGCAGGAAGACACCAGCCAAAAGTACCAATTCCACAAGCAGTTCCTTAGTTGCGGTGTAGTAAGTTCGATGAAGGTGCTGCGAAAGCAGATGATGAGGTGATCTGATTGAGCCTGGGGTTGGGGAGGAGACGGTGTTTTAGCTGAAAGTTGAACAGGGGCTAGAAGTTGCAGGCAGAGTGCAGAGAAGAGTGTTGTGGGTGGAGGGTGCAGAGCGTGTGGAAGCCCCAAGCTGGACAAGGGCAGAGCTTGTTTGAGGCGAAGTTGGAAGAAGGCCCTTGAGGCCAGAGACCTCGCAGGAAGTGGAGCGTGGAGAGGGGGGCTGAAGGAGGGAGGATTTTTGGTTCCTTTGCTTTTACCACAACACACCAAACAGATCATCCCTTTATGGAATTTTGGCGTTCATTTACTCATTTTCTTCAACACATATTTAATGAGCGCTTTCTATATGCCACACACTGTTCTAGGTGTTGGGTATAAAGCAGTTTACAGAACAGACCAGAAAACAAAAACCCTGCCCTAGTCACAGAGAGACAAATGATAAGTGAAATAGCAAAATATATAGTGTTTTAGATGGTATAGGGATGGAGGAGAAAATTAAAGTAGGAAAGGGGTTTAGGGACTGTTGTCTGGACCGGGGTTGCAGATTTAAATAGGTTGACCAAGGAAGGTGCTTCTTATACGTGGTTAATGACTAAAATATCTCAACAACCAGACCACATTTATTTCACCATTAAACTGAATTTCCCTGTCTTATGTAATATTCAGTAGCTCTTGACACTTGACATTTGAATAAAGCCGAAAAGGCCAGAGAGCAGGTCTCAGGAATATCCTAAGGACGGAGCTCCAAGCACAGGGCCAGTAGTGGGTGCGTGTCTGGCAGGTTCAGGAAAGCCAGGTGGCCACTGGTGGCTGGAGCAGATGACGAGCCCTGGACATGAGGTCATGCTGTGAGGGCGGGCTGGGGGCTCATGTCAGGTGTCAGCTAGTAAGCCTGGGTCAGGGCCCGACCGACCATTGGTGTTTGCTGAGCAGGTGAAGGATCTGATTTGGTTTGTGTTTTGTTCTGTTTTGTTTTGAACTTCAGCAAATTTTTTTCAAATTGAGGCATAATTTACATACAGTAAAATTGATCTTTTTTAGTGTAAAATTCTTGATGAGATTTGTTTGATAAATGCAGATAATCATATACAGCCTGTGGTTTTAGCAGGAAACTTCTGGTTCTTAATGTTGAGAATAGATCAAAAGGGCCGGAGTGGGGACTAGTAGAAACAGGGAGAACAGTTAGGAAGCTTTTTCTTTTTTTTTTTTATTGTGGTAAAATATACATGTGACAAAATTTACCATTTTTAACCATTTTTAAATGTCCAATTCGGTGACATTAAGGACATTTACAGTGTTATGTAAACCTCGCCACTATTTATTTCCAGAACTCTTCATTATCCCAAACAGCAGCTGTATCCGTTAAACAGTAACTGCCCCCTTCGCCTTCGCTTTCTGTCTCTAATAAAGTGCCTGCTCTAGGGACCTCACGTAAGTGGAATCGTGCAGCATTTGTCCTTTGCTGTCTGGCTTATTTCATTGGAAGTTTCAGGATTCATCCATGTGGGGGCACATGTCAGAATTCCATTCCTCTTGCGACTGAACAATGTCCGACTGTCTGCGTAGACCCTACTTTGCTTATCCCGTCATCTGTCGATGGACACTCGGGTGTCCCCCGCTCTTGGCTATTATGAATAATGCTGCAGTGACCATTGGTGTCCAAGGATCTGTTTGAGTCCCTGCTTTTAATTATTTTCGGTAGTTTTAGGAGTGAAGTTGCTACTAGATTAAGTGGTAATTCTTTTTAGCTTTTTGAGCCAAAAATAGTTCAAACTGTTTTCCAAAGAGGCTGCACCGTTTTACTTTCCCAGCAGCAGTGCCTGACGGTTCCAATTTCTCCACATCCTCACCAGCATGTGTTATTGTCCATCTTTTTGATTCCAGCCATGCTAGTGGGTGTGAAATGGTCTCTCATTGTGGTTTTGATTTTGAGTTTCCCTAATGGCTAGTGATGCTGGACATCTATTCATGTGCTTGTTGGCTATCTGTATCTTCTTTGGAGAAATGTCTACTTAAATCCTTTGCCCATTTTTTAATTAGGTTATTTATCTTAATTGTTGAGGTGTAAGATTCTTTATCTAGTCTAGATTCAAGTCCCTTATCAGATATATGATTTGCAAATATGTTCTCCGATTCTTTGGGTGGTCTCTTACTTTCTTGATAGTGTCCTTTGAAACACAAATGGTTTTGAATTTGATGAAATTCAGTTTATTTTTTCTTTTATTGACTGTGTTTTAGGTGTCATAGTTAAGAAACCATTGCCTAATCATAAAGGCTCTTAAAAGATTTATACCTATGTTTCCTTCTAAGTTTTATAGTGTTAGTTCTTACATTTAGGTCTTTGATCCATTTTGGGTTAATTTTTGTAAATAACGTGACGCTGTAGTCCCAGCTTCATTATTTCACATGTGGCTATCCAGTTGTCCCAACACCATTTGTTGAAAACACATTTTCCCCATTGAGTTGTCTTTGGTACCTTTGTCATACTGCTTGATTTTTGAATTTTAAACCCATCTTTGGTAATGATATGTTGCCCTTTTTATATATGGTTGGATTCAATTTGTTAACATTTTGTTAAGGATTTTTCCATTTGTCTTAATGAGGGATATTGATCTATAGATTTTCTTGTAATGTCTTTGTTCGCTTTTGGTGTCAAAATAATGCTGGCCTCATAGAATGGGTTGGGAAGTGTTTCTCCTCTTTAGTTTCCTGAAAGAGTTTTTGTTATTATTTCATGCCTAAATATTTGGTAGAATTCACCAATGAAGCCATCATGGCTTGGAATTTTAAATTTCTTTAGTAGATATAGGACTTTTCAGCTTATCTACTTCTTGAGTGAACTTTGGTAGTTTTTGTCTTTCAAGAAATTTGTTCATTTCATTTGAATTGTTAAAATTATTGACATGTAGTTTTCCATAAAAAATAGTCACCAATTGTTTTCCTTTTAGTGTGTGTAGAATTCAAACTTATTGATCTCAGAACTAGCTTTTTGTTTCATTGGGGGTTTTTTCCTCTTATTTTTCTACTTGATCTTTATTATTTCGTTTTTCTGTTTGCTTTGGATTTTATTTACTCTTCTAGTTTCTTAAGGTGGAAGCTAAGGTCATTGATTTGAGACCACTCTTTTCTAATGCAGGCATTTGGTGCTATAAATTTCCCACTAAGAACTGCTTTGGCTATATCCCACAGATTTTGTATATATTACGTTTTGTCATTCAGTTCAAAATACTTTTGAATTTATCCTTTGATTATTTTTATATACCTCTGGGTTATCTAAGTGTGTTGTTTAGCTTCTAAGTAATTGGACATTGTATAGATATCCTTTTGTTATTTATTTTAATTCTGTGGTCAGAGAACGTGCTTTGTATGACTTGAATCCTTTAGATTTATTGAGACTTCTTTTATGGCCCAGAACTGGGATCAGCAAAGTTTTTCTCAAAGAGCCATGTAGTAAATATTTTAGGCTCATGGACCATATGGTCTCTGTCACAACTACCTGACTCTGCATTGTAGCCTGAAAGCAGCCATAGACAACATGTAAATGAATAGGCATCACTGTGTTATAATACAGCTTTATTTACAAAAAAGAAAAAAAAAATCAGGCAGCTGGCCCTTGGTCTGTAGTTTGCTACTCCTGACTTAGAATATCAATCATCCCAGTAAATATTCTGCGTGCACTTCAGAAGAACAGGTATTCTGTTGTTGGTTGGAGTGAAGGTCGTTGGTAGTGTTGTTCAAGTCTTCTACATTCTTAATGATTTTCTCTCTCCTTATTCCATCAATTATTGGAGAGTGCTGTTGATTTTTCAAGTCTAGTGGATTTGCTTATTTTCCTTGCAGTTTTATCAGATTTTGCTTCATGTTGAAGTTCTGTTAATTAGTTGCATAAATGTTTAGGATTGTTTCATGCTATTGATGAGATGACCCAGGTATCATTACAAAATGACCCTCTCTACCCCTGGTAAGATGAATTGCTCTGAAATCTACTTTCGCCTATATTATTATAGCCAGTCCAGCTTTCTTTGTTTAAATTCTGTTGGAATTTTTCTCTTGAAAACCTAATTTTACTACTCTTAGTGACCTGTATGCCTCCATTACTCATTTCTAAAACATTGCTCCAGTGTTGCCAGTAATGTAAATGTCATTTGTAGACACCTGCCGTAAATATATGTCAACATGACGCTCTGTTAGAGTGTTTTCCTCTTGTGGTCCTTTGAGTTTTTGTTTTCAGTTGTAGAACAGAGCGTGTCGAATGAATTTCTGGTCTCTTTCAGGTCTGTATTACTAGAGAATAAAATACAGTCATCCAAAATACAGTAATTCCAAATTTGGCTTTTCCATCCTGAACATTTTTAGCTGTTGATTTCCTTTGATCTGGTTCATGATTCTGCACAAATCTTTGAGTGTGTTTATTTGGTAGCATGCTGTTCTTTTCTGTGTGCTCCGGGTCGTGGTGCATCCGATGTGGTCAGTTGGTTTGCTGGCTGATCGCACTGAACAACTGTTCTCTGCAGGGTTGTGTAGGTACTGTGAGTCCTAATTTTGTGTGTTTGGGAATTTAGGATACCCAAGAGATTTATAGCATTATCACAAGTGAACAGAACAATAATTGTACTCAGTCTGTTTCGTTCATGATTTAATTTGCCATCATGTCTTAACTAAATTTTGGGTGGAAAAAATGTTCCAAAATTGGGTAACTTGCTGCTTTTGTTTTTATTTCTAGTTTGTTTTTTTCTTTTCTTTTCTTTTCTTTGAGAAAGCGTGGAAGATTTTCATTTCCCTTGTGTTTCTGATGAGCTCAAATCATTTCTCTACCCAAGTCTGCTATGTCTGCCCAGGGATTTCTCAGTCCCGGTGATCTCACTCTTACATTCCTTTTCTCTGTTAGAGATTCAGCAGAGGTGCAAGGGAGCTCTGTACCTGTGTATCTGCTTGGTAGGACATCTCCGGGGAGCAGGGATGTGTTTCTTCGGAGACACACATCTACAACTGCTTCTGTCTTCAGTAGAAAAATAAAGGGGGTTTTGTTACATTGAAAATAACTCCATTTTTTTCTTGTCTCAGTCTAATAAAGTTTGTTTGGGAAAGTTCCTCTGTTACTCCCACAGAGAATCTGGAGGTGCTTGTAAGATTGTTGTTAATTTTTTTCTGTGAGGCATAGGCTTATTGTTGTCTTTCCTCTTCCAAGTTAATTTTTTTGATGGAGGAGTATTAAGCCTTTAGGGAGGGTTCTAAAAAATAAAACCAGATCCTAGAGCTACTGCTGCTGTATAGACCATCAGAGTAGCTCAGGACTGAGGACAGATAAATTGAAAAAATGGCTCCTAAGAGCCATGAATGGAGCTTTCTTCTGTGATTGCATTAAATAGGTGATATTTTTTCCTCACATATTAACACTTAAGTAATTATTGAAATGACAGTTTTCTGCATACTGTGTTCGGGGTTAACAAAAGATAGTGACCACTGTTTCTACAAATAGTGGATGTACTTTTCATACCATAGCCAAGGTGCAGGTTGGGAATGGAGCAGTGGTACATTTCAGTCTTCTGTATGCCAGGTGAGCACTGGGCTCTGGGGGATGGTTCTGTGAGAAGCTGAGATATCTTCTAGGAGTGACACCTTCGAGCCATACATGGTGGCAGATCCTGTACATCCCATAGATCCTGTTGAACGTATTCTCAGGCTGGGAAAAGAGAATCGGGAATTCCCCGCGTGATCTGGACCTGGGGGTGGGATGCGGGGGGTGCGTGTGGAGAGGGCTTACTCTCCAGATAAGGAAAAGACCAGCTTCTGACGAGTTACAGGGTTTTTTTTAGGACTGCAGGAAGAAAATAAGTACAATGGTACCCCGGTTTTCGAATGTCTCCGTTGATGAACATTTCAGTTTACGAATGCCATAAATTTTATGGATCGATGGTATCATTAGATAGTAAAATTCATGCTAAATTTGTAGTTTTAGGGGTTGAATTTAAAGGTTCGGAGCAGATTAATCCATTTTGCATTACTTTCTATGGGGAAACCAAACGTCGGTTTTCAGACGTTTCAGAACTCTTCCGGAACGGATTAGGTTCGAAAACCGAGGTACCACTGTATTAAGGTTACTGCTGTGACTTTTATGTTGGTGACCCAAATTTCATTTAAAGAATTTATTCTTCAATCTGAAAAATGTCAAGTGACTTTGGTTAGGGTCCCAAGACATCTATATTCTGCCCCATATTGGTATTATTTATTGGCTAGAAGGTTGGCTCAGGGATGAAGGTGATTTGCACTCAGTCATGCCGTGAATGCTTTATGTTTTTCAGTTCTTCCGTGTCCTACTCTGCAGCCAAACCGCCTCATCCAGTGTTGGCCCCAGTGGCTGCTAATAACCAAGCGAAGCAGGTAACTTCCTGATTTTTGCTTTGTTAACAGTCATACAGTGACTGTCTTTGTAACTAAGGCAATCCTGTTTAAAGTCCCCACTTCACTTTTAAATGAACTCTAAGTCTCACAGACCTGTGAGCCCTTTCCCACAATTCATGCCCGTCTTGACAATAGTAGATCAGGACCTGATATTATCTTCATAGGCCATTTGGCCATCTGCATCTAATAATCTTGGGTCACCGTTCTAATCCCTTATATTTTTATGGGGTATTTGGATTTTCAGTTTACTTTCATTTAACATTATCTTAGTTAATGCATTCAGCAACTATGTGCAATAAATAGATAAAACAAGTGTTTCGATATGTTTCACGAATGGAGAAGCCGAGGCTCATGTGCTAATGAAAGCGTACACAGTGAGGAAATGGAGAACTAGAGTTGGGGCCCAGGCCTTCTGATGTCTTCCTGCCCGTCGCTTTTTCCACTGTACCTTTAGTGTCAGTGTCTGGAGGATAGGTTCTCTTGCTTTCTCCTGCAATTTGCTTCTCAGAGCTTGCCTGTTCAGTGATGTTTGTTATGTGTACTTTCAGGCTTTTGCCTGATAAACATTGTCTCTTACAAAAATAGGTTATATTGTCAATAAACAGTCTAAAAGAAAATAATAGAAGATCGCTGAAAGGTAGATTAAGCTATCTGGAACTTTCCCCGAGAAAACCTGATTTCTCTGTTACTTTTACATCTGTCTCTGAGAAAAGTAATATTAGGTTATGTTTGAGATTGAACATCACAACTTGCCTATTGGCATGCTCAAACATGGCTCCCTGTTCCTTACTTTGCTGTGACTTAAAATGACATTTAAGTATTTAGCATTTGGTCATTCTTCTGGAAGTTTCCATGTTCACCCTGGAGGACACAGGGTAAGGCATAAATCGTAATGAACAAGAGTAAAGGAACATTGACTGGGGGTGGATAAGTTGAAGCTTTGCTTTTTCACCTTATCATCAATTTATTGAGAGCCAGAACCCATTTCATTCCTTTACTTCTTCAATCATTTGTCTACCAAATAGTCCTGTGCCTTTTGTGTGCCAAGCACTGTACTGCAAAAATAGCCGCGAGCTAGACAGGCATGACCCTGCTTTCTTGGTGCTTCCAGAATATTCCTGTATCTGTTTTCCAATATGATCTTACACATGGCAAGCATTTAAAAATATTGACTTAAATTGAAACTTGAAAAAAAATTAAATAAGAGTGTTTATGCTTGCTGATTATAAACTCTGTTATCATTTGCCATGTTCCTTTGGAGTAAACATTTTACCTGTGTTCTGTTGCAGGGATCGGTAATAAATTCCCTAAAGATGCCTGGGCCCACAACAACCTCCGGTCAGTTGTCATCCAGTGATAAAGCTTTGGGTCAGTTTGCATTTTTGTTTTAGTGAAAATAAAGGTGAAAGAAACGTTTCACAATAGTCTGTTGTTCTAGATCACAAAGACAGTCGACATAGGAAATCAAGTAAAGAGATATTCAAAAGGCCTCAGTTGAGGAAGAATCTCCAGGAAATTAGTGAGCCCTTCAACAGCTCGGTAGACTTCTGAAATTTGAGAGCAATAGGCAAAAACCTTCCTCTAAATGTTTTTCCTAAAAAGGAGCAATGGTATTGTTTTCACCAGCGTCGCTGGGTAATTGTTTAGAGAGGAGTAGATGGGAACATTGGACTCTCTATTTCTTCCACTAAAATGAAAAACTCTTGGTTCACAATGACAATTCAAAAGCCAGTCAAATACAAAAAGTAAAACGATCTGTTGCAACCTAAGATTTCAGAGTAGATGGTATGTCAATATTAGAAGATTTCATGGCTTCACATACTTCCAACACTCACTCAAGAAAGTTACTAACTGAAATTAATTTTCACCATCGCTGTAAGTGCTTTGACCAGGCCAACCTGAAGCAGAAGCGTGCTTTTATTTGTAACCTCACTTGAATGTGGGCCCCCCTGTTGTTGGCTCCTTTTTTATAGCCCACTTTATTTGGCATGTGTTACTTTACGCTAGAGGAATCATGGGCTGTCTGCAGTCCTGTGTCTTCCCCACAACTCTGGGCTCTGGCTTTTATTTTGATTGATGTTTTCACGTGGGTCTTCAAGCTAATTCTGTTAGAGACACTGAACTTCACATATTAGCAGCCTGCTTTCCATAATCTCTCCTCAGTTACACAATCATCTAACTTTCTCTGTAACCAAAAGCTTTCTGATTGACTGTTGGGTTTATCTTCACTAAATATTCCTTGCACTCAGAAGAAAACCATTATTGTGTAAGCCAAAGTTGTATTCTAGAATTTGGATGAATGCAGAAGCACAGGTGTTACCATGGCAGCCTCACATGAGAAGGAGGTAGATAGCACTTCTTGGCTAGCATCTAAAGCTGTATGTTAGAGGGGAGATCTTAGCGGAATTGTCAGACTTTTCAGTCATTTAGGATTCAGAGTAAGAGATTTGTTTTCATTTCTGGTTAATATTAGAAAAATTTTTTTGAAAGAGCCTTATCCTAACTCCTTTTTTTATTCCCCCTTCCGCATTCCTCCCCCCCCCACTCCGGTTCAAACCGTTGTTTCTCAATCTAGTTGTGTAGGACACAGCTCCCTGGCTGATATTACGAGCCTTGCGCTCCCCCCGGCTGAGGCAATCGGTTGTCCGTTGTCGGTCGGCCGCTCACGGCAGCTCTCACTGGCTGCCGGCCCCTCACACTGGTTGCCAGCCGCTCCTGGCAGCACACAGCAGCTCACGCTGGCTGCCGGCCACTCACACCGGTCACCGGCCACTCCTGGCAGCACATGGTAGCCCACGGCAGCTCACGCCAACCTTCGGCTGCTCATGGCAACCTCCAGCTGCTCACGGCAGCCCCGCTCCAGGGAGAGCTGTAGTTCACAATCTTAGCTGTAGAGGGCGCAGCTCACTGGCCCATGCGGGAATCGAACCGGCGGTAGGAGCACAGCGCTCCAACCCCCTGAGCCACTGGGCAGGCCCCCTAACTTCTTTCAAGGACTTCACTGGAGAATTTTTGTCATTCCTAAAGTGAAGAGTCAAGGAATTCTAAGGGACTTTATTTCCTGCATGTCTTATGCTGTTAACATGACTTACAAATTAGTTTTTGAGGTTCATGCTTTAGTAATTGTGAAATACCTCGTTCATCGCTAGGTGTTTACGTCTACATTCACTTGCTGGATAATCAAAAGAAAAGAACCTTTCTGGGGGTAGGAAAATTTCCCTGAGAAATGCTATTTTAAGAATTTGCCAAAAGTTTCTTTTAAAAAAAAGTATATCTGAAACCTATATAGAGTAGCTGTTATTAACTAATAATGGAGTACCTTCATTGTTTCTCTGATTATGAAACTATTACAGGTCCACGAAAGAGTCTGGTGTCGAGATAGATAATGTAGAAAGTGGAAGCTGCCCAGTAAATTCCATATTCCAGAGAGAATCCTTTGGAACTTTATATGTGTCTCTTGAGGTCACTTCAGTGTTGTTTTTAAACGAAAATAGGCGTCTCCTGTGTATATTGATTTATAACCTAGCTCTCTTTCTCCCTACCCCCCTCCAATAAATATCCTGGTCATCTTTCTAGATCTGATACAGCTCTCCCTCCCTCGTTTTAATGGTGGCCTCGGACTTCATTGTATAGTTTGTACATTGTTAAGTTTTACCAATACTCTGCTAATTTAGATTGTTTCTGATTTTTCAAGATTCTAAGCAACACTGCATGGAATATCCTTGTACACACCACGTTGTATTATAGTAGTTTTAAAAATAATTGTACTAATATTTACCCCATACTCGCTTAGAAAGAAGGTACTTTTTTATTGTTTAGTTTGGTTTGGGCTTTTTTAAATGTAGCTTTCTCATTCCCCTACCCCGTTTAAAAGTAGAGTAATAGGGGAAAGATTGAAGCTAACACCCCCAACTGTTAATAAGTAGTTACAGAGAAATTGAATGTGGGGACAGTGATAGATCGCACTTTTTAACTTTGTACACGTCCCTATATTCCAGCAATCATGCATTACCTCTGTAATTTAAAAAAAAGCGGGGGGGACTATAATTTGTTAAATACAAAAAAAAAAATCAATGGAAAATACAGAAATGTACGGAAAAAGCAAATAGCCATGAAGTCACTACTCAGAGATATTTAGTTAATATAACCTATTTCTCTTTGGAGTTTTTAACTTTAACATATATTACTTGTCAGTAATTATAAAGCTACTTTTACAGCTTTAAATTTTAACTATCCTAGAATTATTTTGATCTCTTCCCTGAAAAGGAGTGTGTGGCATGTCTTGGTTTGGAATTACCATTGACATAACCAAAGTTCATAACTAAAGTTCAGAGACCGTGAGCGTGACTGAGGCAGCCCGTGCGCTCCCCTGGATTGCCGCCTAGTCCTGGGATGCATGTGCGGCCCTCAAACCTGGAGGCATGCTCCAAGAGTTACAAACTGGAATGGTGTTTCTAACTGGTTTTTTGTAATGTTCTTATTTTTTTCCACAATTTCAGGGCCAGGGGCAACCAAGATAGAAACAGCTGTGACTTCTACCCCATCTGCTGTTGGGCAGTTCAACAAGCCTTTCTCATTTTCTCCATCAGGGTCAGTAATGAACTCAAATTTTGTGGCAGGTCACTAGCCACTTGATTGATAGCTTCCCCAGCTCTTACAGTCAGGAGGTGTGTTTATATGCTTATTAAATGTGTGTGAGCCCAGAGTCCTTACCACTGCAGTAATACATCTGATGATAGTGGCAGTAGCTTAATGTCCTAATTTAAATCTATTTCTCCTTTTCAATGCAAGCTTATACATGTGTTACTGCGTATTCATTTATTTGTTGGCTAAGCCTCATTTTCTTTGGGTAGTGGTCTATTCAGGTTTGTCATATTGAGATATTTTCATTCTGACACCATTTGAGGGCTAGCAGTGACATTTGGATGGGCTTTTCTGCACTGAGAGGCCAGTATATTGAACTTCTGAAAGCAGGTGCTGATTTCACCTTGGAGGGAGTCTGCTCCTGCTGGAAGCTGTGAAAGCTGCCCAGATGTCCTCTTTCTTCAGAGGTGGAGTTAGACTGTGTGTCTGAGATAAAAACCTGCCCAAAGATTTTTTGCCATTGAAGGGCTGTGTGTTCAGGTCCATTAGAAAAGCCTCTTGAGCTCTTTCAGTTTGTACTTTTATAACTGGAACCATGTTCTCCATATTAAGAGAAAAGTCTCTTTTCTCTGGTGTTAGTGTGTTTCTTGAGCATCCTTCCGGCCTATCACGTTAAAGAGGGTGTTGGAATAGAATTTGAGGAAGGACATTATAATTATTATTTCCTTCATACTGTAAATCAGTATGTTTATACTTCCCAAGGATAGTTTGGAACAGATTTTAAAGAGGAGATCAGTGCCAGGAGTTATCATATCTTTTACAAACACTGATAATTAATCTTTATTTCTGTGAACTGATACTCTTCTTCTCATTTTTAAAATAAGCTAAAAAGATTTGGGTCATTCTGTCAATAACTTACCTCCATTAGATAAAATTTCTTTAAGGTTGAGGCAAAGAAAGAAGGTGTTTTTTTAATATGACAAAATATTTAACATCATTTTAGATGGTCTTTGTGCATTTAACAAAGGCAACGATGGGTTAAAAAAAAACCTAAATTCTTACATTACTTATTACATTTGATATGCTTGGTCTCTTATATTTTGACACTATATCATTTTAAATTTGCTATTTGAGCACAGTGCATAGTCTATTCTGGTTCACACTTGTGCTGCATATTCTTTTTTGGCTATGGTGTCTTTACTCACAGTGTAAAGAGAATGTGCAGAAGAAGAGAGATAATGATAAAAGGAGTCAGAAAAGTTCTTGACATTTTCCTAACCCAGAACTAAGTTGTGTCAAAACTGCAGAGACAGTGTCTTCTATTTCACGCGCTCCATCATCTCCCCTAGTAGCTTGGTGCTCTCCTGACATACTCTGATATTGGGGTGGATTATAAGAGGTTCTCTAACCCAGCCTCTTATCTCCTTTACTAGGCAGACCGTGTGCTCTAGCCACCATTCCCACATGCACGTTCCTAGTGCGTTTCTACTTTTCCATTGCCTTCCTTGGATCCTTTCCTTGGGTCCCCACACAAACCTCTGCCACCCAAACCCAGCCTTCCCTCCAAGGCCTTCTCAACTGCTACTCCCTTCTTACCTCCCCCACAAATGACCTCTCCCTGCTTAGAAATCTCGGAGTGGCTTTGCTGCTTCGCAAATAGATGCGTTTATCTTCTAGATTATAAGTTCCTCAAGAGCAGTAGTGAGTGAATTATAAAATGTTGTATTAAAAGGGCAATGGAAATTAAAAGGGCAATTGTGCCTTAGGTTTGCTCTTTTTAACTTCTCTTCTTCCACTCCCTAGGACTGGCTTTAATTTTGGGATAATCACACCAACACCGTCTTCCAATTTCACTGCCACACAAGGTACAGTCTCTGCTTTGCATAGCATTACTTTTGTGTTTCCCTAAACACGTGCAGGTTCTTTTTGTATAGATGTGTTGACATTTTATTGCTACTGCGTTTTGCTGCAAGTATCTACAGTAAATTTAGTGTTGATATTCGTTAGAAATAGGCTGGATTTAACAAGCTGTTGGGAAGGACTTCTATCTACCTTCATAATTAGGAACAAGGAAAGGATGTCTTTTAAGTGCCTTCTAGTTTTCGGTTTAAATAATTAAGTTTGTTTTTCTTTTATTTAAAAAGAAAGCTTTTATTATAAGAAGTGATATATGTCCTAGAGTCTCACATCATACTCTTCAATTGTTACCATTGCAGTTCTGTTATATTTCCTTCTGGGGGGTTTTGTCTTCTACTTTCTTTCATTTAGCCCAATCTCTTGTGAATTTTCCAATATTATTGAAATATTATATAAAAGTCATTTATAACAGCGACATAATTTCTTCTGGATGTGCCATAATTGATGTAACCACCTGTTGGACATTTAAGTTATTTCCCAGTTTTCCCTGTAGTGAATAACACAGTGACCATCTTTCACCTGTTCATTCAACAAATTTTCCTTCCCCTTTCATTCGCCTCCCCTCCGCCGCCTGCCCCCCACCCCCACTCCGGTTCAAGCCGTTGTTTCTCAGTCTAGCTATGTAGGACACAGCTCCCTGGCCTCTGCTGGTATTTATGAGCCTTGCGCCCTGCTGGCTGAGGTAGTCGGTCGCTGGTCATTGGTTGGCCACTCACAGCAGCCCACGCTGGCTGCCGGCCACTCACGGCGGCACACGGTAGCCCATGGCAGCTCACACCAACCTCAGCTACACCAACCTGAGCTACTCACGGCAGCCCAGCTCCAGGGAGAGCCGTTGTTCACAGTCTTAGCTGTAGAGGGCGCAGCTCACTGGCCATGTGGGAATCGAACCGGCGACCTTGGCGTTAGGAGCGCGGCGCTCCAACCGCCTGAGCACCGGATTGGTTCCCCCCCCCCCTTTTTTTTTAAGTTACTAATTTTTTTTATTTTATTTTATTGGAGAATATTGGGGAACAGTGTGGTTCTCCAGGGCCCATCAGCTCCAAGTCGTCCTTCAATCTAGTTGTGGAGGGCGCAGCTCAGCTCTAAGTCCAGTCGCCGTTTTCAATCTTTATTTGCGGGGGGCGCAGCCCACCATCCCATCCGGGAATTGAACCGGCAACCTTGTTATTGAGAGCTTGCGCTCTAACCAACTGAGTCATCCAGCCGCCCCGCAACAAATATTTTTTGAGTGTTTTTTGTGTGCCAACCCAAGTGGTAGAAGTTTTTTAGTAGAAAAGCAATCTCCTAAAACCTCCCGGAGGGAGATTAGGGAGTTGAAAGCATAGCAGACTTCTAAACTTGATCTGTGTGGCACTTAAAGGGTTGTCAGTTTCATTTCTTTCTCTTTGGAGAAGTATTTCTTAAACTTTTTTTTTTAACCTCTGCCCCCTTAGATGTGGCAGAACACCCTGGCGGCCCACCTCCTCCCCAATCTCACTTTCTAGAGGAAAAAGAACTCAGTGATACAAAAAGATTGGAGAAGAACAATCAAAAGCATTCAAAAAATCGTAAATAAAGTAAAATAGTAATACAATACCAGTTCTATAAACATTTTCATTACTATGAGAATAGACAACAGCCCAAAACCATAAACAACTCTGCACAACACCAGTGATACAAAGAGGTCTTTCTGGAAATTACACACAGGTAGCAGGGGGCTTTGCAGTGATCCAGGAGTTGGTGATAGCCAGACTTCTTAAAACAAAATGGAGTTAGGAAGATCAATAAACACTTGTAATAGGCTAATTTTAGTTTAAAAATAAATTTTAATTACTCTAATTTATTGACCACTCATTGTTTTAACAAGCCTTGTTGTGAGTGCTTAATTTCATTTCATCTTTGAAACTCAGCGAGGTAGGTAGGTACTATCGTTATTTCTATTTTCCAAATAGGGAACTTGAAGCCCAGAGAGGTAAAGTAACTTCCAAAGTCACACAGCCAGCAAGTGGCTGAGCGTCCAGCTCTGGAGCCAAGTGCTTGACCATGAGGCCAGACTCCCTCTCTAAAACCACTTACTGAGGAGAACGCTAGGACGTAGCCCTTAATTGTATGGAAAAGGATTGTCTGTGGACTGGCACCCTATTTGCCCATTAAAGAACCAAAGGAAAACTTGCAGCTTGGGATCAATTCCTGATCTGTCAGGAGGTCGATAGGCTAGGACTGTGCCAACAACCTTAGTGAAGAAAGCACACGCGGGAAAATCAGGAAAGAGGCCTTTTTGTTTCTCTTTTGGGATAACATGTTAATTTCATGTATTCTAGATAGGGTGTATTTTGTTGTGACTTAACGGTCATAAAAAGAATAGTTGCCCTTTTCACCTCAGTGAGATGACTCAGACAGGGCTGACGTTCCTATGGAGAAGCATCCATTCTGTCCTCCCTGAGGAAAACCGTTGTTAGAACAAGCTATCCCTGACGGCATCGAGGGAGGAGAGAGACTTTGGCTTAGAAATTGTCGGTGGAGACATAGGTCATACTCTACTAAATCCCACCCATCTCCTAATTTCTTTTTCTTACTAGGGGCCACACCCCCTGCTAAAGAGTCAAACCAGCTGGACACATTCTCCTTTGGGGGGGGAGGCAAACCTTTATACGAGACCGTTCCTGAAAGCTCCTCTCCCTCACGAATGACACCGTCAAACACCAGTGGAGCTGCCACTGCTTCTCCAGGAGAGTCGGCTCCGTCGAGCAGCAGGCCTGTGGCACCTTCTGGAATTGCTCTTTCCACCCCTTCCAGCAAGTTGGAAACCCCGTCCAAGTTGGGAGAGCTGCTGTTTCCAAGTTCTTTGGCTGGCGAGACTCTAGGAAGTTTCTCAGGACTGCGGGTTGGCCAAGCCGATGATTCCACAAAGCCAGCCAGTAAGGCTTCGTCCACAAGCCTCACTAGTGCACAGCCAACCAAGACGTCACTCGTGCCCTCGGGGTTTAATTTTACTGGCCCTTCTGTGTTAGGGAAGCACACGGAGCCCCCTGGCACCTCCTCTGTGACCGCCACCACAGTAGCACCACCAGCAGCAGCCACCAGCACCAGCAGTTCCACGGCTGGTGTCTTTGGCAGCCTGCCACTCACCAGTGCAAGCTCCTCTGGGGCGCTCAGTTTTGGTGGGATCTCTCTAAGTAGTAGCAAGACGAGCTTTTCATTTGGAAGCCAACAGGCCGGTAGTACAGGACCCCTATCTGCCCCCCCACCAGCCACCACTACCACTCCCCTTCCGACATCGTTCCCCACCTTGTCATTTAGTAGCCTCCTGAGTGCCACCTCTGCTCCCACCCTGCCTGCGTCCTCTACTAAAAGCACAGAGGAGACTGCGTCGTCATCTTTGCCTGAGAAGCCAGGCAACAGTGAGGTCTCAGTGTCCACGGCCCCGCTTCCCCAGGCTCCTCTGCAGACTTCTGACTCCGTGAAGAAAGAACCTGCTCCTGCCCAGCCTGCAGGCAGCAGCCCCAGCGCTGCAGCTTCTAGCGCCAGTCTCCTGGCACCTTCTGTAGAGGCCATGCCAGCAGCCACCGGGGCCCCCGATGTCAAGACAGAACCGGTGTCTCCTCCTCCCACCCCTTCGGTGGCTGGGCAGACTGCTGGCACAGCAGCAGCAACCCCAAGTGCATTCCCTGTAACCTCAGAAGCATCGAGTCCCCCCACAACCTCCAGTGCTGTCCCCAGTGCTGCCCCGAGCCCAGCTACAGATACAGCGGTGTTTGGGACTGTCACTTCGGGCTCATCTGTCATCCCTCAGTCACCTGCCGCCAGTTCTAACTCAGCTTTCAGCCAGCTCACCAGCAGCAGCACGGGCACTGCCCCTTCGGCCACCCCCACGTTTGGGCAGGTGGCAGCCAGCACCGCACCAAGCCTGTTTGGGCAGCAGACAGGCAGCATAGCTAGCACGGCCACCACCAGCACGCCACAGGTCAGCAGCTCAGGGTTCAGCAGTCCAGCTTTTGGCACCTCCGCCACAGGGGTCTTTGGACAGACGACATTTGGGCAAGCCCCGGCCTTCGGGCAGTCGACGAGCAGCCCTGCTGCGAGCGGCTTTTCCTTCGGTCAGCCCGGGTTCAGCTCCGGCCCTGCTTTTGGTCAGTCCGGGGCCTCTTCCCCATCTTCCAGTGGGAATGTCTTTGGTGCCCCTTCCAGCACCAGCAGCCCCTGCTCGTTCTCCTTTGGACAGTCTTCTGCCAGCACAGGCGGGGGCATGTTCGGCCAAAGCAACACCCCTGCTTTTGGCCAGAGCCCCGGCTTTGGGCAGGGAAGCTCTGTGTTTGGTGGCAACTCGGCCACCACCACCACGGCGTCATCCTCTGGGTTTAGCTTTTGTCAAGCTTCAGGTAAGAATTTCTGGAAGATTTTTACTTTGTTCTCTGTATTATTTGAAACATTTGCAATAAACCTGTGTTCCTTTCGTAATTGAAAGGAAGGGAAAACAAACGAGGCTCCGTGAAGCCAAGAAGGGAACTTCGAGAATTGGTGGTCCCGGGAGTTTCTTCAGCTTGTCACTGAGCTCCCGTGTCGCTCCCAGCAAGCTCCCCTCTACAAGCCACCACAGTGCCAGTTTCATGGGCGGGTGATGCAAAGTTGAAAGGCATGGCAAGGAAGGAATGACTCATAACATAGGAAATTTTTAATTTGGAAGAGACGTCAGAGGTCATTATGTCCCAAAGCGTCAGGCCTTGAGATGGCAGCTCCGATGCCGTTTTGTGCTAATACGTAGTAGAACCAGAGCTGCTTATCCTAGTTCACTGCCTGGCAGTATGTTACGTTTCCTCTGACACCATCTTGCTTGCTAGGGCAGACACCCACATTGGAAAAGTTGGGGTTATTCGATTTTCAATGTTGTAATTAAAAAAAAAACAAAACACGAATCTTTAAATTGTACTGTTTTTGAGAGTAAAATATAATTTTCCTGTTGGCATGTCCAATTGTAGCAGCTCCTTTTATATTTAAGTTAGCTATAGACGGAACAGTCTGAAAATCTTTTCTAAATCTCGCTTTCTGATGGTTATCTTACGAAAGGCAGTTCTTCAGCAGTTTGGCCGTGGGGGGACAAACTATTGATTTCTTGGTGGGCAGAATTCTAAGTAACTGCTGATTCATTCCTTTGGTGACAATTTATTTGAAAATGGTTCATAATTTACTAGAAAGGAAATCTTTTCCTTCCTTTAACAGACGTTTGTTAAACTCCCAACAAACGTTCGTAAGTTTGGCTACAAGGACACAGTGGTGAAAGAAAGTTTTGAGATGTACCTGGTGCCCTGTGAAGAGGCTGTTTGGCCAATTGAGTGATGGGAAATGTGATAACTTGGTCTGGAGAATGGGCAGGGAGAGGCCCTGTGAGTCTTAAAAGAGAGTAGGATATTTAACTCTTTAGTGCATCCTTTGTTCTGCAGTCGAAGCCTGAGAGTCCCGCATACACAGCTATAATTGAATTGTTTCAACATAATTACAAACCTGAAGAAACCTTTCATACAGTAACTGGGCAGGTACCTGAGCAGTCTGCTCCAGCCCTGGCGGAGGAACCGCGACTTGTCCGAGTTCCCCTTACCTAGATCACGGCAGGAATGAAAACGGGACCCCTGCCTTCTAACTCCTTGTCCAGGGCTCTTGTTATATAACACACAGTTCTGCCTGGTTTTCCCAGGCTCTGTTAACCCAGCACCTCAACCATGTTATGCCACGTCAAAGAAAGTTAAACTACCCTGAAAGAATCTGGTGTTTGAGATCAGAGGAAACCAGGGAGTAGAAATAGTCACGAAATTTACTCAGTCATTAGAAAGACTTCTTGGCAGCTAAAAGTCTGGGGGAAAGTCACTCTGAAAGTATACGATCTGTTTTGGTCCCCACCCCCCTGGGGTTTCGTAGGAGACAGAATTCAGTCCTTGGGACTTTGGAATTTCTACTATTTTGAAATGCTAGCAATGAATTAAAGATGTTTATGTACTCATAATTTTCTCTATTTCCTACATAGGAAGACAGATTTTATTCATGGGTTGATTTATTGTGGGGTATTTTAGCACAGCTGAATGCCATTAAAAAAAACACACACACCAAAAAAAACACAGTAATGTTGTAAAAGACTCATCCAATTAAAACTTTTGTTTTCTTTTTATTTTACAGGATTTGGGTCTAGTAATACTGGTTCTTTGTTTGGTCAAGCAGCCAGTACTGGTGGAACAGTCTTTGGCCAGGTAAATAAGTATGTTTGCCTCTCTTCATGTCCGCATACATCAAACCCATCCACATTGTTCATATATCGTGTTCGTGTTGTACACGCAACCCCCGCAAACAGCCTTGTGTGATTCTCAAACTCCGCCTTCTTTAGCTCCCCTGAGGTTGCAGGCTTCTCGGCCTCTAATAGGAGAGAATCACAACAATTTTGATCCTTTGAAAGCACTTTAAAAGCACAGTGCGTGATTCCCATCAATCTTCTGCCTGTTCTGTTTGGCCAGGGGTTGGCAAGCTACGCCCGATGGGCTAAATCTGCTTCTTAGCCTTTTTTTTTTTTTTTTAAGGTCCTTAAGCTAAGAATGGTTTTTATTTTTTTAAATGGTTATTTAAACTAAAAGAAGAGTGTGCAACAGAAACCACATATGGCCCTGTGTAACTGTGTGTCCAGGGATTCTTGTTAGTCATCCAAGCTATTTGAGTTTGGATGGCTCGTGCTTATCTGTGCGGGGCGTGGTTGTAAGCGCTTTATGCTAATTGACTCATTAATCATCAGTACTTCTGTAGGTGCTGTTATACTCCTCCTTTGACAGATGAGGACACTGAAGGCCCAGGGAGGTTAATTTGACTGCTTTCAGGTCCTAGTAACCTCATGAGGAATCCTTGCAAAGGAAGGGACTCTGCCATAGCGGAAATGGTAGTGACTTTCTGAAGGTGGACCTGGTATTTGTCCAGTAGTTTATAAAGCGGTAGGCATATTATTTGTTTCTTCCACATCTTCAATAGTTGATTTTCTTCATCCTCTTTCTCCTTTGAAGATACCTCTGCCCTAGTCTGTGATCCTTCACAGAGAGAAAGGAAACCTGATTTTCCAGGACCTGGAAAATCAGGTGATGGCGGGCTAGATACATCAAGCCAAGTTCCCCACTGCAAACAGCTAATGCTAGATAATACATAAAAACCATCGTTTTAAAAGCACTGTTAAGCCAACAAGGTATTTTTGTCAAGCCAAATTAAAAGGAAAATGGGAATCTAGAGAAGTGAGTGGAGCACAGAATTTCCTATTTTAATAACTCCAAAGGGCAATGGGGCAGAAATCACTAAGCAAGATGTGCACAAAGTGAGAGATCCTACCCACAATAAGCTGGGGCTCCAGGTTCACCCATCTCCGCGTGTGGGCGTGGCCTGACATGGTCCTGGGAGGGTGGTGTCTGCAGGTGTCTGGCAAAAGCAGACACTCTGAAGAAAAGTCACTGTATTCTCGGCCTCAAGTAATTTTTTTAAATTAAAGTATTGTTGGCATGCAATATTATATTAGTTTCAGGTATACAACATAGTGATTCAGCATTTATCTTACAATGTGCTCACCACACCTAGTCTAGAAACCACCTGTCACTGTGCAAACTTACCACACTATTGACTGTAGCCCCTTCACCTCAAATAGTTTTTAAGGACATTGATTCTTACACCTAAATTAGTCACTAAAGGAAACAAGGAATTATGACCAAGAGCCAGAGTAAACATCAGATGTATATTTACAAAGACTTCCTAGACTGTAAAACAGGTGTTTTACATGTTTAAAAGAAATAGCAACAAACTTGAAAATACCAGGAAAGAAGTGTCAGCAGCTTTGAAAAAGAACTAAATAGAACTCCTAGAGAAATACAATAATTAAAATTTTAAATCAGCAGATTAGTCCCAGGTGACGAGAACGGTGATGTACTAGACCAGGTATCAGCAACCTTTTCCTGTAAAGAGCCTGATAGTAAATATTTTAGACTTTGAGGGCATGGTTGTGTTCCCATAAAGCTTTATTTACAGAATCCGATAGCAGGCTGGATTTGACCCATGGACTATAGTTGGCTGACCCTTGAATTAGAAGATAGGTCAGATTAAGTCATCTGGGATGCCTCATGGAGAGCAAAAAAGATGGAAGATACAAAAGAAAGAGCGAAAGTCCAACATAACGTTTAATCAGAAGGAGAAGAGAAAGAACGTATGGCAATATTAGAAGAGAAAAAGACAAATTTCCCAAACCAATAGAAAACAGTAAGCCATGGATTCAAAAGTCCAACAGATACCAAGCAGAATGCATAAAAGGAAATTGATTCTAAGACCTGTCATAGTGAAACTGCAGAAATGCAAAGATAAAACATTAAAAGCACTCAGAGATAAAAAGACAGGTTCCCTTCAAAGGAGCAAGAGTTGGACTGACAGCTGACTTCTTAGCAGTGATGATGAAAGCCAGAGACAGTCTACCTACCTAGAATTTCTGAACCCAGCAAAAAAATGTCTTTCAAGAATGGAATCAAGACATTTTTTCAGATAGATCCTGAGAGAATTTATGCCTAGGAGACCTGAGGGAAATTCTAAAGGATACTCCTCAGGCAGGAAGGAAAATTGACTTCACTAAAATTACAGCTTTCTTAATTTTAGGGTAAAATAAGCCATGAAATAGGAAAATTGTAGCCTGTGTAACCAAAAGTGTAATTATATTGAGACTATAAACCATACAAATCAAAAAGAGAAAAGACAACTACACCCCCAGCAAAATGGCTAAAATTGAGAGGGTCTCTAATACCCAGTGCTGGTGAGGAAATAGAGCGATAGAAACGCTCCCACACTAAGGGAGTGGGAATTCACATAACCGCTCTGGAAAACTGTCTGGTGATACAAGACTGGATATACAAAATCCCTCCTGGCCCAGCAGATCTTCTAGATGTGTGACCAACAGAAACGAGTGCCTTTGTTCCCCACAAGGTGGGGATTAGAATATTCCTAGCAGTATATTCAGAACAGGGAAAAGGAGGAAGCAGCCCAAATGCGTATCAGCTGAAGAATGGATGAAGTAATGGTGGTATATTTATAGGGTAGGATTACTCCAGAGCAGGAAATGAAACGTCCTGCTCCTGTACAACACGAATGAATGAATCTCACAGGCATATTGTGAAGCGAAAGGAGCCAGACACGAGTACATACTGTTGGGTCGCATTTACGTAAAGAGTCAGTTACAGGCAAAACATAGCCCTTAGGGTAGAAATCAGAATAGTGGATACTTTGAGGCCATTAAAGATGGGGTACGAAGGAGCCTTCTAAAGTGCTAACAATGTTAGATATCTTGAACATTGAACATTCTGAAGGTCAAAATTCATTGAGCTCTGTACACGTAAAATTTGTGGACTTAATAAAAAACACAATAGAAGGAAAACAGGTGAAAGACTTCATCAAAAAAGGATAATGTTGGTTGCTCAACATTTTGAATGTACTTAATGCCACTGAATTATACACTTAACTGCTTAAAATGGTAAATTTTATGTATATTTTACCACAATTTTTTCAAAAAGGAGAAGAAAACCAAAAAAATACGTAAAGGATGGCCAGAGGACCTGTAAACATACTCAGATTAATTAGCAATGCAAATTAAAGCCACAAAGAGATGCACTCCGGTGAGACGGCCAAAACTAAAAGGCCCACAATCGCAGATGCCAGCGAATGTGCAGAGCAGCAGAGCTCGTGTAGACTCCCGGTTGGGGGTGTGAGTTGGTACAACCATCCTGGAAAGTAGTTTGGCATGACCTGTAATAGTAAAGACCGGCCATTCCTCTCCTAGGTGTGTTCAGAGAAACTCATGCACCTGTGTGGCAAGATACAAGCGTGTTCATAGTAACCGGAAACTATAAACAACCCAAAAGTTGATCAACCTTCCAGGGGGTAAATGGACTTGTGTTACTGGAGTAGAATGTTACCCAGCTGTGGAAATGAACAAATGAGAGCTAACGGGTGACTCTCATAGGCATAACGGCATAATGTCGAGCCAAGAGGTGGAAAACTTACTGTGATAAACTGCATATCGGTGACTTAGTCTCCTATTAGCCTTCCTTCACAGAAATTACATTTGCAGTTGGAAGGGCCAGAAATTCAAACCAGTATTTTTTCTGTGATGGCAGGGACCTAATCTGTTACATTCAGTGCTCAATCCCCAGTGCTAGCACATGATAGGCTGTGAAAAGGAATTAATTTTCAGGTGGTAGGCGTATCCTCAGAAAAATCTAAGGATGCAAGGCAGATTCTGGCTAGGATGTAGAATACCGTCACTCTTGTTACAACACACAAAAGCAGATAGTGTGAAAATCACGCTTATTCTATGGGTATTGGAATTCCCTAATGCTGTGTAACAAACGACCCCCAAACCTAGTAGTGTTTACTTATATTTGTTTGTTTACCTGTGGTGGGTGGTTTGGCTGTTGGTTCAGACCTTAACTGGAACTCTGGCTAGAACATCTCCATGTGACTTTCTGTGTGGCCTGGGCTTGCTCACAACATGGTGGCTGCATTCCAAAGAGGAATATTCAAGAGAGGGCTCTAGGCAGAAGCCACATAACCTTTTATGACCTAACCTCAAGTCACAGGGCATCATTTATGCTGCACCCTATTATTCAAGGCAGTCACTGAGACCCGCCCAGGTCCAAGGGGGAGAGGACTAGTCTTCATCTCCTGCTGTAGAAGAGCATATGAGTTTAGTAATATTTGCTGTGATCATCTTTGGAAAATATCTGTCACAGCAGGACTGTCAGAGAGTGACAGAAAGCCTCGTTGAATTGCTTTCCAGAGAGAGGAGCCCATCATAGGTGAGCACAATGGTACAGCAGCTTCTGGGGGCAAATGTCAGGTCTGGGTTTGGAAAGGCAGAAGAGAGGTCCTGCTGAAGATTGAGGAAATTTACTGGCTGTTAGAAGCTATTGGAAACAATGAGGGTAAGCAAAACAAATGACCAATAAACACATGAAAAGATCAAAAGCATTAAACATTAGGAAAAGGAAAATCAAAACTGTAATGAGATACCACATCACACCTACTACAATGGCTATAATTTTAAAAAAACAAAGAACAAGTATTGACAAGAATGTGGAAAAATTGGAACTCTCGTGCATTTCTGGTTAGAATGTAAAATGATGCAGCTGCTATGGAAAACAGTGTGGTGGACCCTCAGACAGCTAACCGTAGAATGATCATATGACCCGGCAACTCCACTCCTAAGTGTGTACCCAGGAGTAAAAGCAGGGACTCAAGCAGACACTTGTTGCCAGTATGCATTGCAGCATTATTCAGCGGCCACAGGTGGAAACAGCCCGAGTGTCCATCAGCAGATGACTGGATAGATAAAATACGGTACATACATGATTGAGGGGTATTTATTCAGCCTTAAAAAGGGAGTTCTCATTGATGCTACACGTGGGTGAACCTTGAATACATGGTGCTAATTAAGATACGCCACACCTAAAAGGACAAACACTGTAAACCTCACTTACATGCAATATTCAAAATAGGTGAATTCAAAAGTAGTCATTCAAAAATGACTACATGAATGGAGTCATTGGTAAGAGTGTAAAATGTTTGGAATGATGGAAAAGTTCTAGAAATGGATAGTGGTGATGGTTGTACACACTGAATGTACTTAATACTAGTGAATTGCACTCTTAAAATAGTATAAAATGGCAATTTTAATGTATGTTTTACCACAATAAAAAAATAAAAATAAAGGAGGTTAAAAAACTATTTTAAAAACCAAAAAAGAATAGGTAAACTCACATAGAGCCAAAAATTAGAGATTACCAGGGGCGGGGGGCGGGAGGGAATGGGGCGCTTTAGCTGAGTGGTTACAGAAGTCTGGTTCAGGTGATGGAAAACCTTTGGAAATTCACAGTGGTGATGGTAGCACAACACTGAATATTATTAATATCACTGAACTGTATACTTTAAAATGGTTAAAATGGCAAGTTTTATGTCATATACATTATACCACAGTTTTTTAAACTTAATGTAAACCATTGAATTCTATACTTTAAATCAGTGAGTTATATGGTATATGAATTATATCCCAATAAAGCTGGGGTGTTTTTCATTGTTTATTTTGTTTTTTAACAAATCGGGATCTGAAAGACTTGTAGGTACAACAGGAATTGTACAACAGTAATTTGTTTAGTATAAACCATCCCCCACCCCCCGGGGAATTTTTGCTAAGAGAAAGGAAATAAAGGCAGGACTGAAAAGCAGAAACAACTTGCACAGGCTTGCAATCTCCTGTTACCTAGAACTGTTGAATCCAAAGGCAATGCTGCAGCCCAACTACCTCCTGGCTCTAGGCTTAAACACTTAAAAGACAAACAACCTAAACTCTAAGCAAAGACAGTGTCGGGCTAACCAGAGGTGAATGAAGTCTGTGACTCACTTCCCATTCAACTCAGCACTTAGTGAAATCGGAATAATGACCTCCTCGCTTTAAGGTGCAGGTGAAACAGAGGGCTCTCACTCTAGAAAGAAACGTTAGTGTTCTTCAGTCACCACACAACTGTTCGTTCATCTTACACAAAATTTGGTATACCCCTCCCAAAAAACAATTACATAACATGCGAAGAAGCAAAAATAAAAGGGGAACTCACAATCATATTTTACAAAAACAAATAGCCTTGATCTGTAGCTGAAGTTTAAATCTAGTATCTGAAATAAATGATTAGGCAAGTTTAACAGCAGAGTGAATACTACAGAAGAACAGTGGACTTGAAGATATGTCAACAGAAATTATCTATAACAAAGGTCAGAGCCAAAAAAAAAAAAAATAGAACATTAGTGGCCTGTGCAACAATATCAGGCAGTCCAGTGTATTTGTAATCAGAGTTCCAGAGGAGAAGAGACAGAATGGGATAGGAAAAGAAAATACTTGAATAAACAATGGCCAATCTTTTCTAAATTTGTTGAAAAACGAATCCACAAATCCAAGAAACTCTGCAGAGCCCAAGGAGAATAACGATTAGAAAACCACACCTAGACACGCCATAGTTAAGCTTTTGAAATCCAAATGTTAAAAATTTTAAGCAACTAAGGAAAAAAGACAATGTACAGGGAAACAGTGTATTGTGTGGTTATAATGAGATATTAAATATATGACAACCATAGCAAAAATGTCTTTCCTATCTGGGAGTAGACCAGTGATTCTCAACGGGTATCGATTTTGCCCCCAGGGGAATTTCACAGTCACAGTGTCTGGACACATGTTTGGTTCTCGTGAGTGGGGAATACAACTAGCATCTAATTGGCAGAGGCCAACAATGCTGCTAAAACAGAATTATCCAGACCAAAATGTCAGTAATGCCACTGTTAGAAACCATTAGGTAGACAAAGATCTCTTAGAACATAAAAGGCACTGACTATGAAAGAAGAAAATTGGAAAACTGGACCTCATCAAAATTACAAACTAATGCTCATCAATCAAGAGACCTGTTATAAAAATGAAAAGGCAGGGCATAGACTGGGAGAAAATATTTATAGTATATTAAACCAAAGGGCTTCTTCTAGGATATATAAAGAACTTTGAATCAGAAGTAGAAAGACAGCCCAGTTTTAAAAATAAGCAAAATACTTGGGTAGATACCTTACAAAAGAGGATGTGCGAAAACTTGCTCAGCAGTGTTAGCAGAGAAATGCAAATGAAAACCACAGTGAGATACAACTTCATACCCGCTAGAATTATAAAATTTAAGAACTTAACAAAACCAAATGTTGGAAAGATCTCAAGCAACTAAATCTCTTGATGCATTGCTGGTGGGAGTGGGAAATGGTCGCAGTCACTATGGCAAACCATTTGGCGATTTTTTTCTTTTTTTTTAAAGATATTGTGGGAAGGGGAACAGGACTTTTATTGGGGAACAGTGTGTACTTCCAGGACTTCTTTCCAAGTCAAGTTGTTGTCCTTTCAGTCTTAGTTGTGGAAGGCACAGCCCAGCTCCAGGTCCAGTTGCCTTTGCTAGTTGCAGGGGGTGCAGCCCACCATCCCTTGCGGGAGTCGAACCTGCAATCTTGTGGTTGAGAGGATGCGCTCCAACCAACTGAGCCATTGGGAGCTCAGCGGCAGCTCAGCTCAAGGTGCCGTGTTCAATTTTAGTTGCAGGGGGCGCTGCCCATCTCTTGCGGGACTCGAGGAATTGAACTGGCAACCTTGTGGTTTAGAGGATGCGCTCCAACCAACTGAGCCATCCGGGAGCTCAGCGGCAGCTCAGCGTGCCGTGTTCAATCTTAGTTGCAGGGGGTGGAGCCCACCATCCCTTGCGGGACTCGAGGAATCAAACTGGTAACCTTGTGGTTGAGAGCCCACTGGCCCATGTGGGAATCGAACCGGCAGCCTTCGGAGTTAGGAACATGGAGCTCTAACCGCCTGAGCCACCAGGCCGGCCCTGGCAATTTTTTAATAAGTCAAATAAATGTACACTGATTTCATGGTTCAACAATTCCAGTCCTAGGTATTTACCCAAAAGAAATGAAAATACATGCCACAAGAAGATTTCTGTAAGGCTGTTCATAGCAGCTTTGTTCATGATAGCCCCAGCCTGGAAGTTATCCCAGATGTTCAGTCCCAGAATCATAAACACTGGCGTACTCACACAGTGGAAAACTCCTCGGCAAGAAAAAGAGAAGAATGACTGGTGCATGCAACAACATGATATCAAAAGCATATTTCGATTCTAGTCAGGTCACTTAGGCAAGAAAAGGAAATAAAAGGCATCCAGATTGGAAAGGAAGGAAGAAGTAAGTCTATATATCTGCAGATGATGTGATCATGAAAATCCGAAGGAATCCACTAAAAATTATTAGAACCAATAAATGGGTTCAGCAAGTTTTCAGAACACAAGATCAATATATAAAAATCAATTCTATTTCCATGCATTTGCAGTGAATCATTTAAAAATGAAATTAAGAAAATGGTTCCATTTTTAATAGCATCAAAAACAATAAAATACTTGGGAATAAATTTAACAAAAGTGCAAAAACACACTCGTATTCTGAATATCATAAAAACATTGTTTAAAGAAATTCAAGATGATCTAAATAAATGGAAGGATATCCCATGCTCATGGATCAGAAGATTTAAAGTTGTTAAAAGGGCAATACTTAGCTAGTAAATTGTAGAACCAGGACTGTCCAAATTAATTCATTCCTGCAGGAATTCAGTGATGAGAAAGACAAAGGGTCTGCGTTTATAGAGCTTCCATGTGATGGAGGGGGTCTTTTTAAAAACAGTTTCACTTCATATCATTTTAAATGCTAAGAAGAAAAAGGAAAATGAATGAGGGAAGATGACTTAGGTTAAATAAATAGGTCATGGCTTTCTGAAGAAGTCTCGTAAATGTCTCTTTACATTTGTTTCTTTGAATTAGGATCAAATCAGGTACACACTGAGATAGGTTGATAGGTCTCTTAAGTCTCTTTATTAAGATTACCCTTCCTTGTCTCTCTTGTATATTTCCTCATAATTCAGTTGTTGAACAGAGCAGATCATTTGTTCTAGAGAGTTCCGCATGGTCTGGTTGCTGACTGCATCCCCGTGGCATAGCTTCCAAGTTAACTTGTTTTCTGTGCTGCTACTTCCTGTGAAGTGTGTGGGTCTGGGGGCTTGATGAGATTCAGGTTTGATTTGTGTTTTGGTGTTTCTTGGCAATATTATAAGGCTTGACTAACTCCTTACTTAATGATATTAAGGAATTCCTCTTAATTTTTTAGACAGTGATAATGGTATTGTGGTTATGGTTTATGTTTTAGAGATTTATATTGGAAAATCAATGGAGGAAATGGTAAGATGGCTCGGACTTCTTCATACTAATAAAGGATGAGGGGAAGAAAATGGGGGTATAGCTAGAACTCAGCTGGCTGTGAGTTCATTGTTGAAGCTTGGTGATGAGAATCCGGAGAGTCCAGTGTTCCTCTTCCATCTACTTTTTGTACACGTTTTGAGATGTTCCATAATTTAAAGTTTTAAAAATAATTGTTATTTATAGCAATTAAAATGAATGGGATTCTCTCTAACCCACTTAAAAGGATGTAATAAGTCAGTTCACTTCAGGGAAGTGTTACCCACTTCTATTTCATTTCTACGGATATCCATTATTTTTCAAATTATATTTTTCAAAATTCAATTGAACCGTCTGAAATGGCTGTGTTTTGGTAGGGCACCAGTGTCCATATATTGGCAGTTCCCTGTGTGTCGGCGTGATCCATAGAAGTCAGCTAAAAAATCGGGTATTTTCTACACGCACTGGCCGTCATGGCTTCCTTCCTTTCAGAGTCAGGTTACTAGTTATCAAAGCCATGCTTTTTATGATTGGATTAGACGCCAAGTTTTAAAAAGCTCTACTCATATTAAATGGTTGTAGTAAACTGTTACTGTTATTGTTGTTTTTAAAAGTTTAAAGGGTCAAAGAAAAAGTGGGAGAGCACACAGGTTAAGCATCTCACCCTCAGGGAAAATTAGCTTGTGTTCAGGGTACAACAGACCAGTGTGACGAAACCCGATGGCGGGCATGATGAAAGATAATGTCAAGAGATGGACAGGGGCCCGATCATGTAGGGTCTTTTATAGAACTTTGAAACAGGAGTGAAGTCACCTCGCGGCCATTTTAAAGTCATTCCAGCGCTGTTGAGTACAGGGTCGTGGAAGCAGGGCGTCAGTTACATCGTGGAGTCCAGGCAGCAAGTTAGGGTTGGGGGCTGGCCCCAGGGGGCTGGCTGGCTGTGCCGCTGCAGAGGTGGGTGTTTCAGAGGGGGCCTGCTGTAGGTTTGGCCTCGGTGGGGATTAAATGGTTCCTTGTTCAAGTGCTTAGAAACACGCCTCGCGCACAGAAAGTATTCAGTCATTGTTCCTTTGTGGTGGTTGCGAAAATACCTTACAGCAGCCATTTTGGGAGCCTGTCATTTCAGGCACTGATCGAAAGTGCACTGCTTCTCAGCTCATTTCGTGTACTCATCGTTTTGAGGTGGGTGGTATATTATCCCCATTTTACAGAAGAGGGATTTCAGCACCACTCTGCCCCCCTTTGAATGGGGCTCCTGAAATGTTGCTATACAGAGCGACCCATTTCTAAAAACCCATCTTATTCTATGTTATCAGCCAAGGAGATCTCACACTTAACTAATACTAATGGTCCCTCAGATCTAGCACTGGTTTTCCTTCAAGAATCAATTTCTAAACAGAAATAGTACGTGGTGCCAGCTACAGCTTTGAGTCAGCATGCGCCCTGAGTTAGCAACATATTCTGAGCAATAAATGTGCAGACTTGGATGGAATTCAGCTGTGGTCATCATTTCAACAATGGAACTAATTTCAGCTTATTTCTGCACTACTGGGAAAGTCATTATGAACGAAAAGTGCACAAATTGGGAGAAAAGACAGTGTAAATCACCGGTCGTCAGTTGCTGATGAGTTCAGCCAAACACCAGAGGAATCAAAATAGTGGTGGTACTCATCACCACCTCAAAATGTTTTTCAACTTTTGCATTTGGGGGAACTCTTGAGGGCTTGATTTTCTTGCCCCCGGCATCGTGTCAGCCGAGACAGAAGTCATGTTTGTGGAATCACCGGAGCACTTCAGATGTGTAGGAAGCCCCTGTCCTGAGTCCAGCTTCTTGTCTGGTTGTCAGAGCCTCCATCCCGGAACTGGTCAGAGGTCGCTTGCTTTCCCATTTGTACCAGCTGTGAGCACTGCCTTTCCGCGGATGTGGCCTGCCGTTTTACAGTGAACTCTCATCCTATCTCGCTTCCTGCCCCTTTTGTTTTTTAGCAGTCATCGTCTTCCAGTGGTAGCGTGTTTGGGTCTGGAAACACTGGAAGAGGGGGAGGTTTCTTCAGTGGCCTTGGCGGGAAACCCAGCCAGGATGCAGCCAACAAAAACCCATTCAGCTCAGCCAGCGGGGGCTTCGGATCTACAACCACCCCAAGTAAGTCGAGAACGAGCTTTCCCAGCCCCCTTAAATGTCTCCCATACCACTGTCATCCTTGTGCTGTTGTCAAAGTTTTGGTGACAAGTGCAGAAAAGAAAGGAAAGGTCTAGAGGGGCCATTTAAACTGTCTGCCCCAAAGCAGTGTGATCTGTTTCGATTTTGTTGTTTATTTTTGTTCTTTTAATGAGATGTCCTATAGAGTCATGAAAGGCATCCGAGCTGCAGGGAGAGGGTTGAAATGAATTAGGATTGAAACAATGCAAGGAGACAGGCAGAATGAGACAGAAGAACAAGCTGGGATGTCTGGTGAAGATGCATCTGGATTTTCATTTGCGTAGTACTCATTTGCTTTAAAATTCAGCTACTATAGAGAAATGTAACCCAGACGTTGAAGCCTTCATTATTTCTCATCTCTTACCTGTTTGTCTTATTTTCAACTGAAGCTGTGTCTTTCTAATGGCACTTTCTTCTCCAGCTAATTTTTTAAATTCTTCGTTGACTTGTCGTCTCTTCATGGTTGGAAATGAAAATTTGTTTGTTTATTTCTTTAAAAACTATATCTTGCTGCTGATGGAGGCTGAGATGGGAAGTTGGGGACCTGTCATCTTCATCGTAGCTTCTCTCATTGAATATGCTTTGCCAGAGGCTTCTCTCATCTGTTGTTCTGTATGAGATCTTAACAGATCGAGAGCTGATGTCCCAGACAGGACAGGTATTTCCTTAACATCAAGGCTCATGTAGTTAAAAGCAAAAATCTATCCTGAGTCTCCTGGATTCAAAGATCTGGTATTTTGATGTCACTGTCCATCTGGTGATACAAAAACAAAGATTACAATCCAGAGATGTTCCGCTTAACTTGTGAAATTATATAATCAGAAATTTTTGTTCTTCAGCTTCCAGTCTGCCCGGAGGAATTTAGGATCCTAGAATGAAGGAGTGTTAGAAATCGAACCTAGTCATTTTCAAAAACTGTTTCTGCAGATGAACGCGTAAGCAGAATCCTGATTGGCAAAACATAAAAACGGGTTACCCAGAAGCAGGGATCAGAACCAGATACACTTGGGTTGGCTTCCCCACCTTTTTTCCAGCTATCAGCACAGAGCTTCAGGACTCCACACACGTCCTTTGAAAACATAACTCCTGCACAGCACTCTGCACTTTCCAGTAAGGAACCAGCCCCGGTGGGCAGGTGATTTGTTTTTGAAGTCTCAAAACCGGAAAGTGGCAGACCTAGATTTCAGCTGTGTCTTACATAACGTGCCAAACAGAGCCTCTGACATAATGGGCACTGGACAGTGTGCTGGTTAGAAAGGTGGGTTTACCTTGTAGGTAGGTGATCATTGGCAAGACTGTGTTACTAGCCCATATTGTTAAAACTTAGCTGTGATATCCTTGTAAAAAATTCCCTTCCTCCCGCTCATCATCTCAAATGCCACAGCTCTTACCTGTCCAAGAATTGCCTTCTCTCACTGGTGGCCTGGAGCTGGCTTGCACCAGTCCCCGAGAGCCAGCTGGGCGCACCTCTCTCCAGCTCCCTGTTTAGGGACATCGGGGAGTATTTATTGACACCGTGGGAGTACTTGGACAGCACCACGGTCAGCCCCCATCCCCTCCCAGCCTGTTTCCTGGCACACCGTCACTTCTGATTCTTTAATTCTGGTTTGAAATAAGCACATCTGCCTTGGTACCAGACACCTGCTTGTCTTCGTCTCCTAAACGCTGGCGGTTGTAACCCAGCGGTTACGTTTATGCTTAAAGGAAGTTGAAGTGACTTTGAAAGGGTACAGGAAAGACTGAGCCTTTATTTTATTTTTAAAAACGAAGTGTATGGTTTGATAGTGAAAGGGACAGGAGCCCCTATAGCCCCAACGACCAAGTACAGGATAAGAGGAAGGAGCTAGAATCACCTGGGGCAGCCATTGTCTTCGCCACAGAACAAAGAGCTTTCTGCACATCACCGGGGCAGCCTCTTGCTCCTCGGGCAATTGCAGCGCTGGTACTTTGCAGCAGCGCTTCCCTGTGCTGTGTGGATTGACTCTCCTGCTTCTCTTCCTGTCTCTTAAGCACTTTTTCCCCTGCCTCTTTCATTTCCCCGAGAAGGGGACTCACTGGGGCATCACAGTAGTCTCCAAACTCCTCCCCGCGTCCAGTCTCCTCCGGACATCCATACCAAAGTGAGCGTCTGAAAACTCGGCTTCAGTTGGCCACTTTTCCTACTCAAAACCCTTTGGCAGCCTCCCCCTGACTATAGCATAAAGTGCAAACCATCTCCTTCGGCGGAAATTTCGGGGCACTCCATGAGCTGGCCCCAGTGCTTTTCTGCCTTTGACTCAGTTCCCCCCACACCTTCCCTCTGCTTCGGCCAGTCCGTCTGCTTGCTGTCTGTCCTTCACACACGAACACCTCCCCCACCCCTCCCTGGTGCAGTGCTCCCTCCACCCCACCCATCTGAACCTGCCCTTCCTTTAAGGGGCGTGTAAGTCTCTTCCTCTGCAGCTTTACCTAAGGGTCCCACGTGCCCACTGCGAGTTCTACCAGTCTAGAATTTGCCACCCTTGTATTCTGTTCCTTCACGAGACATCAAGCAGAAGGGAGTTCTTTATTGATCACCTGCTGTGTGCCAGATGCTCAGTGTATGTGGTTGATCACTTCGTACGACAGTACTTTTCAATGTGTCTGGTTTTACCATCCTCGTTTTACCGATAAGGACATAGGTTCTGAGAAGGGACGTGGACTTCTGGTGGTAACAGCCATTGCGTGGCACGGCCGGGGTTGATCTGGGTCTCCTTCCCGAGCTGCGGTCCATCATGTCGCCTCCTGAGACCTTCCTCGCCTTGCCGTGTGACGTAACTCCTCCCAGGCGTGCCGTTCGACAGCCCTGTGCTCGTTCCTCATGGCATCACGCACGTTCTTGCAGATAGATATCCGACCGAGCACAAACTGAGCAAGCAGCAATTACTTTGTGGCAGGCCCCAGGCTGCCTGGTCCCGAAGCAGCCCTCTTCAGTGCTGAGAAGTTACCGAAACTGCGATACCCGAGGACAGACCCCGAATACTTGCTTGGGGTTGGCACGCTCTGTAACCAGTACAGTATCCCACACTGCATAAAGGTTTCTTCTGTCTTCCCCAGAGATTCCACCCAAGCTCCACTGGTAAGCCTTAGGGTCGTGTAAAATCTGGCACCTCTGGGAATTGGTGCCTGCAAGAACCTGCTACCTCCTGGCGTCTTGTCCAAGGACACTGGTCACTGGTCACTAGCATGCTGAGCACACTCTCCGTGCAAGGTGAGAGCACTGTTTGATGAGAGGCTTTTGGGCTCTCGAGGCTCCCTCTGCGACTGGTTTTTAAGAAAATCCCTTGGAAAGGATGATGGACCAGAGCTTCTTGAGAATCCCTTTGTCAGTATGTGTTGAATTCTCGTTTAGGGACTTTAGACCTGCGGAATGACATGGGACCTGGTCTCTGTGATTTTAATACATTAAATTCATATCAAGTGTAATTTAAATTTGGTCAGACCCTGGTGTTACATGCTGTTAGTGTTTTTGCCAAATAAATGACCAAAGAGGATCCCTGTGCCAATCAGCAGGGTGGAAGCAGAGGCCAGTTTCACTGTACTTGTCACCCCCCAAAGTGGAGGTCAGCGGACACCTCTGCAAAGACAAGTTTTCTTCCTGGCTAGCTATTCACAAGCGAAGAAGAATCTCCACAACGAAATATTGTTACAGCAACTAAATATTCTCTTATTTACCACATTTTCAAGAACTAGAGACCGTGTCATTTTGGAGCCATTAAGAGAGACCCGAGAAACACGTTGTTGGCCATAGAAACAGAAACAGACATTGTTTTATGCGACTTTGTTTCAGAGCCGCTTAAATAAATCCTAACAATTTTCAGTATGCTGGGCTCCTTCTGAGACCGCAGACAACAGCTGTTACAACTTGAATCATTGAATTCTCGTGATCTTCGCAAAATGAAAAGGATTGCATCCTCTGTGTTTTATTATATTGAATGTGATTGGGATATGGCAGGAGGAGAGTTAAAGAAACAGAGTGGAAGTTCTGTTTCCTGAGGTGCTACCGTAGGTGCTCTACACGTATTACGTCATTTATCTTCGCAGCACTTTGCATGGTCACACCTGCCAGCCCCATGTTATGGGTGAGGAAACTGGGACTTAGAAGGACAAGGCCTTGCCCAATGTTCTATTTACAAGGTATTCTAAGCTGGGTCTGACCACAAAACTCATGCTTGTTCCACTGTAATATGCTGTGAGCACCTTAAAGACAAGGGATTCTTTTTCTTTTTTAAGATTCTCATTCAAATATAGCGAACATACAATATTACATTAGTTTCAGGGGTACACCGTAGTGAGTCGACATTTATAGACCTAAAGAAGTGATCACTGTGAGAAGTCCAGCAACCATCAAGATAAAGGATTGTTAAAGAGATAAAGGGGTGAAGAAGCCCGGAGATGTTCAAATGTTCTCTGACCTCTCAGGAAGTCATCTCACTACTGTCCCAGTCAAATCATTTCACCTCTGCTTTGATTCTCCAAGAGGGGATCTGGCCCCTAATCACGCCCTTGAGTTCGCTATTTGAAATTTTGCTTCATTAGCAGTGACACAGTGAGAAAATTGCAGTCCTCCATTCTTGAAATTCCGTTAGAGGAATGAGTGCGGAGCCTGTTTTCGTCTCCAGTGTCAGATGTACTGCCATTGAAGGAATCAAGTGAAACCTCCAGCTCATCAAGGGAGAGATCAGACCATTGAAGAGGCCTCCACCAGGGGAGAAGTAATCGTGTGGTACCCGAAATGAGCGTGATGAAAAGGAACTGGGGAACCACTCCCACCCGCTCTCAGCGCCTGACATGTCAGCGCCTGACATGCTCAGAGCCAAGCTCCCAAACTGTCGGCAGTAGTTTTACAGAACAGGTGACCCTGTGGTCCGAGGCTCTGTGTCATAGGTACCTAGAAATGTCAGGTGGTCGTGTCCCTAGGATAAAGCTGCTCCCTTCCTGGGTTGGAAGTCAAGCATTGCAACTGGAAGTACTCCGAGTTGCATCTCACACTGGGGTGGGATTGGCCGCAGAGCGAGACGGGAGACCTTGGCTTGGACAGACGTAGTGGTGGGCCACCTCTTCAGGCAGCTCGACTCAGAGAGTGAGTTACTCCCCTGCTCTCCCTTTCCACCACCTTCATAGGGAGCCCCTGACGCAGGGAAGACTGGCCTTCGCAGAGTGCACGCTTCTCACCTGGTAACAGTCGGTTCTGCATTTCCCCGCAGAGCGTATCATTTCAGCCGCCTGTTTCTGCCTCTGTCTTGGGGCGTCCATGCCATTTGCAGATAGTTTCCCAGCCTTATTGGGGGACAAACTCATTTAATAAAATACCCATTCTTACATGGTGGGGAAGCAAACATACTTCTTACCCATCTTGGTTTTTAGTAGTTTCCTGTTTTCCTTTAATTCTTGGAGCGGATTCAGTGTGTACGTGAAGCAGTGACCCACTAGATACACATCTAAAAGGTCGGGGGGCCTTAGAGGAAATTGACTGGAGGCCTTGCTGGCCTCTTTCACGTTCTTGGAACATCCCTCAGACCAGAGGTAGGAGCAGCACGGCTTTCCTTGCTTCGTCTGCTGTTCTCTGAGAAGACCAAACAGCAGCACCCAGGCTGAACTTGACCATCACAGCAGAGTGCTGGAAGCCATCATGCTTGGTTTGGATTTGCTCTAACTTCATTTTCTCTAGTTTGACAAAATTTGAAGTTGGTCATCATGTGAGGAGATGGATGAAAACAAGCCTTATTCCTCAGAAGAAACCAGTCTGATGTGAAGCTGCTGTGTTGGCCCTCTGTTGGTCGGGGTCCTGATACCTGTGGAGCACAGGTGCATTTCTGCAAAGGAGCCTCTCCATTGCAGCCTGCCCCTTGATTTGGGGGCAGTCATGCCAAGACATCCGGAGCCTGGGTACCAAAATGATTAAAAACGGGTCAAGACTCACACACAAGTTAAAGAAGGTGTCCGTGTCTCTTCAGCTCGGCTCCTTTGAATCCCAGACTCCCCGGTCACACCCTTCTCCGGAAACACCCAGCTGAGGTTTCTTTCTTCTCTGTTCTAAGAAGTAAATAACGACGTTTCTCTGCCTCTGACCCCCTCACCCATCTCTCATCTCTGCAGATACCTCTAACCTATTCGGAAACAGTGGGGCCAAGACATTCGGTGGATTTGCCAGCTCGTCATTTGGAGAACAGAAACCTGCTGGCACTTTCAGCTCTGGAGGAGGAAGTGTGGCATCCCAAGGCTTTGGGTTTCCCGTTCCGAATAAGACAGGTACTCAGGCACTTACTGGCCATGCTTATTTTTACACATTACGTTCACATGTGCGTAGATATCTGGTAGGAGATCTCCCTAGGGCTCTGGAGGGAGTAGGATTGGAGTATGGATAAATTGACTTCCCCTCGATTTATTTGTATATTTATTGAGCATCTGCTACGTTCCTGACACTTCCAGGTCTCCTAGATTTGTTAAAACCACAGAATGCATGTAAAATGTAACCCTTAGGAGAACTTAGAGTCTTCCTAGGGAAAAAAACACTAAATATTTAGCAGTCAAGTGCAGAACAACGAAAGTAAGGGAACATAGGAGAAAGTGATAACTAATAGAAAGCCTCCTGAGTCAAAGATTGCTTGGGTGCCCATTACCTGTTGTGGGTAAGACTGTTTAATTGCTTATGTCTATATCATGTTGCCTTCTTACCCAAATCACTCTTTTTCTTTTAATTGAGTATAATGTACATAAATATATTAGATATACAGGTCCATATACAGTATCTGAATATTCACATATCATAAGTATACAGCTTAATTTTCACAGTTGGAATATACCCATGTAATCCAGAACAAAGACCATTACCAGCACTGCTTTTTATCCCAGCATTACTTTTAAAGTGTACTTTATAATTGGGTGACTTTTTGTAATCAAGTGTTACATTTATAATTAAACTTTTTAAAGAACAGTGTATGTTTGGACACAAAAACGTACTTCCTTTCTGCCCACTGCCTCCCTATCCTACTTCTGTCTCTGAGATCTACAGAGGGTCGCCTTCCTGTCCGTTGCATGGAAAATTGTGTGAAAGGATTTGTTTTTAAAGGTGGGGGCAGAAGGAGGGGGTGTTTGCTGAGGAAGCAGTTCTTTAAAGCCAACTCCTGTGTGTGAGTAGGCTTCTCCCTCTGGTGTTGGCGACTGAAATTCCCACAATGCCAAAGGAAGGATCCTACCTGCGGACCAGATGCACAGGTGGCTCTGGCTCAGGACTGCCCCAAATTAGTATCTGGAATTCCCCCTTTTAGCGCCCAAACTGCCATGATTTCCACATGCACTGTGCACCTTCCCTCAGACCTGGGACTTGCGGGAGGTATTCTTTGGTTGCCAGTTTTTGATACTCTTTCTAGAATTTAAAATTGACTGGAAATGAGCACTGCCGCTTTATTTTGCCCCCAACCTTCCCTAGTGAATGATTTAAAAATGAAAGGGCTACAAAGCGCTCGTTCCTAGTTAACAAGGTAAATATTAATAGACTACAAGATCTTAGTTCATTAATCATCAAGACTTAATATATATTTTTAAGGAAACTGATAATGTTTTCTTCAACTCATGTGTTTTTCTCCTATGTTGTTCCTTATCCTGGGATCAGATCCCATTGGATTTGAGAATCTGATGCTTTTACTTTTTCAGTCTTAGAGAAAGTATACCTTGTACCTAAGCAAGTGTTGCACTGCTGGGAGAACAGCAGCAGGTAGCTGGTTGGCATTCTGGGACTGGTTCATGCCAACTCTGTTGTTAACTATACCAGGATGCCAGCATAGTTGGGGGGAAAAAAGTGTATCTTCCCACCTTGGAGAATATTTTTCTGACTTGATTATTTGCCCCATGAAACCATCTAAATTGAGGACTCTGAGAAAGCTACCTGGCAAATGCGTAAGGTGAATGAACTAGCCACCAAAAAGGTGGAGGTGAGGGTAGGGGGAAACCTGCTATCCCTGTGGATCCGGAACCTTCTCTCTGCCGCAGAGTTGTGTCAGTTCTCAAAATTCCTTCTACAGGAAGTGGTGCCTCAGAGCGTAAGGAAAGGCTGCTTGAAATAAAGGAGTCAGCCTTCCTGCTGAGGCAGCACAAAAGCCCCAGGCGTCAGGATTGCCGCCTTTTGCTCTCAGGGACATTAGATGGACAGCTTGGATGGGTCTTTGAAAAAGTCCGAGTCTGCATCCTCTGTCAGCACAGCGGCATTAGGAAATAATCCTGCCAGAAGTGATCTGAGGAGAGGACAGGCTGACGATGACCTTGCTGCCGTCCCCAGTCCATTGGGTTCACCCCACGGCTCTGATGCTGGAGTTGCTGGATTTACTGGCAGTGGAGGAAAGGAGGGTGACACGTAATGGTTAGGTGACAGGTAGTCTTTTTAGTTACTCAGACCTTGTTCCAGTCCCAGCTCTGCCGTTTACTAGTTAGCTAAATGTAGACAAGTGACATGTTCTCCAAGCCTCAGTTTCCTCACCTGTGATGTAGGGACTTCAGGTTTATTGGGTGATTAAAGCAAGCTGTTGGACAGCACGTGGCACCATAGTTGGCATGGGAAGGGCCCTCAGTAAATCAGAGATTTTATTATCATTGATGATTAGTAAATTTCTGTTTCTTCTGGAGAAGAAAATCATGAAAATGTGGCATCTAACAAAATCAAACCCCTCTTATCATCAGGCGTGAGTTGCCTGTCTCCAAAAATAAGACCAGAACAACCAGTCTTTTTCACTTGGGGGTGGGGTGGGGTGGTTGTGTGTGTGTGTGTGTGTGTGTGTGTGTGTGTGTGTGTGTGTAGGACTGATTGATCCCTCTCCACAAGATTCATTTTCTGAAAGGGGCGAGAAGAACGTCCCTGCCCCTTTAGGCTGATCACCTCCTTGCTTGCGCCAGGCCACCTTCGTTCCCTTTAGAGTGTAGCTCCTAGGCCAGTGCTCGTTTTAAGAAATACTTCCCCTTAGAGCACTGTGTGTGTGTGTGTGTGTGTGTGTGTGTGTGTGTGTGTGTAATCTCCTCCCCTCCCTGTCCAGTTTACTTTCTGTGTCATTGTGACTTCTCATTTTTCACTCACTTTCCACCAAGAAGTCTTCAATAATATGGAGTACAAGGCACTAAATAAAGCCCTGTGTGTCTAGGAAGAAAGCGTAACTAGATCAGTGATCAGTCTTAAATAATTCATCTGCAAGGGTTTTTTAGCACTTTTTTTTCCAGTCTGTTATATTTGTAACCCAACAATCTCCATTATCATGGCTTGGAATTTCACTCAAGGTTTTAAAATACAGAATGTTAACCCAAACATGAGCCTTAGCAGAAAGTATCTTCTCAGTTGTGCAACCACTACGAATGGTGAATAAGCAAATGATTGAATCATGAAATAATAGTTCACTAAAGAATTCAACTGACAGCTCTTTCCTGGTTCAGGTGTCAAGAGCTTGAGGTGGGATTATGCATCTAATGAGAAAGCCTGATTGGTCCCTCTCCATGAGATTCACTTTCTGAAAGGGCGAGAAGAACGTCCCTGCCCCTTTAGGCTGATCACCTCCTTGCTTGCGCCAGGCCACCTTCGTTCCCTTTAGAGTGTAGCTCCTAGGCCAATGCTCGTTTTAAGAAATACTCCCCCTTAGAGCACATTTCTTGTACTGTTTTGTTCCTTTGCATTCAACAGACACTTAGGGTCTCTGCTGATAGCCTAGAATGATTTGAACAGTATCTCGGGGTTTGGGAACCCTTCTCAGGAACAGAAGGGAGAGTCGGGGAAGGAAGTTTGACTTCCCGCCTGATGGGCGTCTCAGCCAATCAGAGGAGGCTGCCTGAGGCACACCTGACCCTTTTCTGTAGGATGGCTGCCCCATGTTCACGTGAGCAGCAGGGCAGGGAGCCTGCAGAGGGAGTCTCGGACTCTGACGGCTCTCCTCACAGTTGATTGGTTATTTTATCACATTTATACAGCAGCCTTCTTCCAGAGAAGAAATGTGGTGTGCCTTTTTTAATTGAGGAGTAGTTCCTGACTGCAGAAAGCTTTTTTGTTTTTCCCGCCACTGCCCCACCCCCCAAGAAAGCATTTTTTAAAAAATTCTTCTGGACAAAGAGAGAGAACGAAAGACTTGGTGAAAGATGTGAGAGCCATTAGCTTTAAATAAATAAAAAGCACGTGGCTGCGCGCCAGCGCCGTGCGGCTCCATCTCTGCTGTAACCCAGTCACACCCTCCCTGCGAGGGGACTTGGAGCTTCTGGTGTTGTCATGTGGGTTTCCACGCAGCTAGCTGCCTTGCCCATGTGGTGATGAGGAATCAAATCTGTCTGTCATCTTTGACAGCTGGGATTGGAGTTTTTGAGAATCCTTTTACAATGAGGAGTCTCAAAACAGAGCAGAGGGGCTGAGAAGGGACCTGAAATGCACCACATTGGTTCTTGGTGGCGATCTGATTTGATAAGACTTGGAGCTGACAAGTCCAGCTTACCTGTGGGAGGCGCTGGGGATCTCTCAGGCAAACATGGGGCCTGCTGGGTTCTTAGAATTCCAAGGCGCTCTCCTGAGGGGACCCCAGACCTCTTTGGTGGTAGTGGGGGGAGGTGGTTTGGTGGTTTGGGTTGCTTTAGTTTGGTTTTAATTATTGTCTTGCTGGTAGAACAAGTGCTTCCCTTAATTCTTTGTACCTGGATTGCTAACATATTTTCCCTTTTTTCCTCCCTCTTTTGATTTGGCTTCTCACTGCTCATTGTCTTCTTTTCCTGTCTCCTTCTTTCTTTCTCCTTGTTTGTTTGCCTCTGTTTTGCTCAGGTGGCTTCGGTGCTGCTCCAGTGTTTGGCAGCCCTCCTACTTTTGGGGGATCCCCTGGGTTTGGAGGGGTGCCAGCATTCGGTTCAGCCCCAGCCTTTACAAGCCCTCTGGGCTCGACGGGAGGCAAAGTGTTCGGAGAGGGCACTGCGGCTGCCAGCGCAGGAGGATTCGGGTAAGCCCCCTGGGGACGGGACCTAGGGCACCCACAAGCTCAGGCCAGCCAGAAGCACTGGGGCACACAACTCCTGTTTTGAAAAGGAAGTTCTTGCATTTTCTGTCCTCTTGACTGAGCTGAAGGCTCCTCCATTGAACTCAGCCAACAAGTTGCTCCAGGATTCCTATTCTCCCTGGGGAAGGAGAGCTCGTTCCTTCCGAGCCACACTCCTCGGTGTACATGAGTGGACACCAGCTGTGTGGCCGTCCCCTGATTGTAGAGTACTGGTTGGCAGACGCCTGTTCTGGTGGAGCTAAGTGATTAGTTAAAGGGAGAAAAATAGTCCTGCCATGGCTGCTTTGTAGCCGTGATCGTCCCTGGTGTGATAACCGCTGTTAGGAAGTTCTGAATGCATAGAATAGTTCTTCCCCACATCCTTTCGTTTTGGGATTGTTGTGCGTTCAACCATCATCCTTGAGCACACAACCCCCGTGTCACCTGCTCCACTCCAGAGCCCCAGAGTGGGTGTTCGGTCGTCCGTGCCGGGCACTAACGAGCCCCCTACACGTTTAAGAGTCTTGATGAGCGTCACGCAGCATTCGAAGCTGCTTCTATGGCCTTGTACATCTTCCCTTGAAAATGTCATATTAGGCATTTGCTTCTGAGGGCCCCACAGAATTAGTCTGGTAGCCAAAACCCCAAGGAGAAAATAGCTTTCCCCACACCCCAAAGTCCCAATAAAATACATGTGGTCATGAATACAAAGTGCCTCGTGCCAAGGAGGGATTGGGGTCTGAAATGAACATCCGGTAGATCTCACCCTCGGCCCTGGCTCAGGACCGGGAAAGCTAAAGATCTGGGGGGCGGGACGGGGAGGGGTCTTTGTGTTGGGGAATTGTCAGGGTACTGGCATGAGTCTCGATGAGGTGATATACCATCTTTATCTTGAAAATACTTATATTCTTATTCATACCCGGTCCCACCATGAAAGAACCTGGTGTGGAAATGTTGGCAAGTTTCAAGGAAAGTGAGCAAGTTGGTGTCTTGCTTCTTGGATTTCCTGTAGACTACTGAATCTTTTAAGTTCCCCCAGGACACCCCAAGCGTTAAAAGTTAAGGGAGAGTTGGGACTGACTGACACCAGTGTCCTTGGCAGGTTTCGAAGGACACTGACCTCTCCAGTGACCACCCAGCACAGAGTGCTACAGAGTCGCTGGGAGGTGTTTTGGGTGCCTGGGAATCTTGAGGTTTTGTTTCTTTTCTTTCTTTGACACCAGCTGTTTTCTTTACTAGCAGCCAAGTACCATGTTCTGCCTCGGAGGGGCTCTGCCATAGGACTCCTCACTGGCTGCTTAGGCCCAGTTTGGTGCACAGGGCTGATGAGGACCGGCTCCAGCATGAAATCTGCAAAAGAGCCTGTCACCGTCCCCTTTGTTCGGGTCCCTCGTCTCTGACCCCGCAGACATCTGAGGGGTTCCCGCTGTTGTTTGTGAGAGGCCCGAGGCGGGAATAGGACTACAGCAGGAGCGTCAGGGCCAGTCCAGAAACAGGACAGTGAGAGCAGGCCCGTGCTGGCCTGTGCGTATAGAAGATGCCTCACAGCCTGAAAAGTAGACGGGACCGAGACCCAGGCAGGAGCTGCAGATAGATACATGGGCGGGGGTTGTCGATAACGAGAAATGCTAAAATGATGGAATAAAATGGGAGAATTACGGGAGACAGAATGAGCAAAAAATGTAGCGCTGCTTAATTTCCCAGTGACCTGGAATTTCTAGACGGCGGGCAAAAAGTACCGCACCGGACACGCTGCATTTCCTGTTGTCCTGTTGTTGTTCCTCCCAAAGTGGAGGTGAGGGTTTGCTCTGGGCTCTGGCCTCTTCTTTCCGAGAGGCTGCTGGTTTAAGCCACGTACGTCACCTCGATTCATGTATGTTGTTCCTCCGAAGACTGAGGAGGCTGGACTGCGGCTTTCGGGCCACAGGGTGACGCGCGGCCCCACTAACCACCGTCCGGTTTCTCACTGGAACCCAGGTTTGGGAGCAGCAGCACCACCACCTCGTTTGGCACCCTCGCAAGTCAGAACGCTCCGACTTTTGGATCTCTGTCCCAACAGACTTCCGGTTTCGGGACCCAAAGCGGAGGGTTCTCCGGCTTTGGATCAGGCACAGGAGGTAGGCAGCCAGACGGCCGTCCCTCCTGCCTTTGCCCCCGCAAAACCCCCCCACCAAGGAAATGAGTACTGTTTACCTGGCTGTTCACTTTAGTCTTTTAGAGGCTGATAGTGCTTGAAAGACAAAATGTTCTTTTGAGGTTTTAATTAGACTTGTGACATTGTGTCGTTTGTTACCAGATAAAGAAATGACTGACTTGATTTTCTCTCAAGATCGGAGAAGCCCAAACAAGAATCATCTTACTAGATCTTGGTTTAAAAATCCAAGCCAGCAGACTCAAAAACTAAGATGGAGAGACTTCAGAAAATGCGTTTCATTTGTTTAACACTCTCCTTCAGACAGTGGAGTGTGGATGTTCTCTTTTTATCTTTGCAACACACTTGTGAGGCAGAGAAGTTAGGCATCGTTACTGTTTCACAAATGAAGATTCAGACACCCCAAGGGGCCAGTTTGCCCAAAGGGCCAATGGGGAGCAGCACAGCCTGAAACCCAAGGGTGCTGCTTCTCTGGCCTCAAGCAAGAGGAAGCAAGTGGGTGGGAAAGTAGAAAAACATTTTCCTAGCGAAATGGATCTGTGTGTCGCCGTGTAGCTAAGTGACAAGGCCTGTGCCAGAGACCCTCAGCCCGCACCGCCGGTGGGGAGGGAGGGAGGGAGGGCTGGGCCTGGAACCCGTCCACCTGTGTCCTGCAGGTGTGTGTTTTAACATCACCCTTTTCCTCTTTTCCAGGATTCAGCTTTGGATCATCTAACTCGTAAGTATCTGTGTCCAGCTTTGAGTCATTAAATAAGGATGGAAGTGTGTGTGGTATGTGAAAATAGCAGCCTACTAATTCTTGCTCTAGTTGTACATTTTCCTGTTAAAAGCTTGTGCTGGAAGCATGGGGGTTTGGCGGCCAGTTTGGGCTTTGTGGACTTGCCGATCTTGGCAGGAATGTGGTCAGAGGTGCCAGGCCTGGCTCTCCGGGGCCATGCATGAGAGAGGGTGGGCCTTCTGGTGAGCAGAGACCGGAAGGCAGCACTCAGAGCTGCTCTGCCTCCCTGCCTGCCTCCCTCCCTCCTTCCTTTCATCCTTCCCTCCTTCCCTGTTGGTGTCTCAGAAGCTTCATGCCAAGCCCTGTGTTCCGGGCCCATTAATCAGTCTTCTTTTGTGACCCTCACTCTATGCTTTTGTGTAGAATTGCATGACAAGAAAAATTCAGTGTGGACTTTGAACACAGGCAGTTGTGTGAGCCCCGAAGCCCTTCCTCGATCACAGCAGGAGCTGATCTCCCTCTCCCCGCGCTTCCTTGCAGGTCTGTCCAGGGCTTTGGTGGCTGGAGAAGCTGAGTGGGTGTCCGTGTCCCTTTCAGTTCCTGTGACCAACTGGCTTCTCAGCTCCTCTTCACTGAGAAACACTGAAGCAGTCCTTTAAAGTGGTCATTCTCGTTGAGACACCCCCAGAAAGAAACCAGAACTCTAGAGACGCTTTCTGTTTTATAACTTCGTGTTGGTTGTCCCTTCCCCATCCCCACCCCGCTATTAAACTGTTTGGTTTGTTTCCACGCAAAATGTACGTGGGTTTTTTGAGCTAAGGAGAGCGGTTTCCTCAATTCTGTGTACAGCCTTCCACTGGCTGTACCGAAAGTAAGCAGCATAGGTGTCGCTGAACCAGGGCAGTGCACGGGAGCTTCTCCCCGTCTTCTCAGACTAGGGCTCCCCACAGAGGGAAGAGGGTGCTGGCTAGTCACCTTTTTGAGGCCGTAACTTGGTGCCTCCTTTTCGTGTCCTTTTTGCTGTTGGTTGTCGGGACCCTCGAAGTGCCAGCTTTTGTATTGGTTGGAAGGGAAGACACTCGGTCGCGCAGGCCCCGCATCCAGGAGAGGTGGCGCCTGAGGGTGCAGGTAGCTGGGAGGTAAACCTGGAAAACAGACCATGAGGGTGGTAACAGGTGTGCTGCCTCTGGGACAGACGCGTGAACTCTTCTCACTGGGCTCTCAGGCACTGTGTGTCCCACAGCTAATTTCTCCTGCGCTGCAGAGGACGTGGGCAGTTGATGGGCAAGACAGCCTTTCTCTCCAGTAGGTGACAGTGACATTGGTAACCACGCCTGGCCCGCTGTCCATTAACCGCGGTGCAGATAACCCTTGGGGAGACCCAGGAGTTGAGAAGATGTTGCTTCTGCCGGTACAACACAGCCTGGAGAGCAGGACTTGAGTCTTGCTGACGTGCCAGTGGTACCGCGTTTCGGGTCTGGGCGTGCTTTGTTTCTTGGGCCTGTGACGTGATAGTCGCTGGCGAACAAGGGCTGCCTCACATCCGAAGTAGGTATAAGAATTTGTTCATCTTTCTTGCCCAAACCCTGCCCGTGCTTCAGCTTGGGTCATGTGCAGAAAGGGTCTCAAAGGGACAGTTGTTTAGATCTTTACGTATTGGGCAGTTGTGCTTGTGAAATGTTTTAGTAAAAGTTCCCCAGGTGATTTAATTTGTCACGTTACAGCCAGGTGGCCTTGCTGGTTCTGTTGGCTTGTTGGGGAGGGTGGACCTCGTCCGGGTCCCCCTGTGCCACAGCCGGCCCTGCTGGTCCCCGCTCTGCCGGTGCCCCTCACTCACAAAGCCCCGGTCTTGTGGGTTCTGATTCAGTTGGACTGAAACGGCCTGGGCGCCTGCGGCACTGAGCTCAGTGGCTTCTTGCACTCGTCAGGAGAGGAGGCTGGTAACGCAGCTCTGCTGGTGTCGGGAGTCCCAAAGCAGAATCAGATGTGTGCACGTCCCTGGGCACTTGTCTACTCTGTGGTTTGTGAGTCTGGAGGGGGTGCTCTGCCAGACTTCCATTGAGGAGGGCATCTGCCTCTCCAAAAGCTTGGACTTCGATGGTTTAATGTGTGTTTTGGTCCTTGTGGAACTGAAAAGCCTGTCCTCACCTGTTCTCACATGAGGCCCCCTCAGCCGTGGGGCACGGACAGTCCCCAAGACATCCACACAGGTAGGCCTGGGATTTGTTCCTCCCACATGCAAGCTCCTTAGTTTGTACACCGGGGCCATCTTGAGAGAGAGGAACTCAAATTTAGATGGGAAAAGCTTATGACAGAGGCCTCGCTTTAAAGAGAGTAATGTGACGAGGTGACTTCTGCCTTGGCATGTCATCCTGTCGACCAGCACCCAGACTGAGCCAGTCTCCTGCCCGTCTGTTTCCCCCGGCGGCTTTTTTATAAATAGAAGCTGGTTTGGCCTAAACCCTTGACCTCAAATTCTCTGTTAATCCTCCATGGAGGTGGCGTGTGACATCTCTGCATAAGGCCATATCAGCTGTGCTCGGCCAGATAACCACTGACTCCTGATGCCTGAGCCCCTCTGAGTTCCTTTTTTGGGGTCGATTACACTGGTAGGTGGCGGGGGTCATCTCAGAGTGCACCAGTGTGCGTCCCCTGAAACCCAAGCTCCCAGGATGCCGGGTGGGGAATGCAGGGTGGCTCCAGCCTGCCCCAGGAGGAGATAGCTGGGCGTGGGCCTTTCCCGGTCGGGCGGGCAGAGGGCTGGGTGAGAGTGGCGATGGTGTCCAGTGAGAGGAAGGGACCACAGCTGCTCAGTGGGCCTAGGAGCCGCCCCACCCAGCTCTCAGAGAGTCGGCTGCAGTGGCAGGAGGCAGGCAGTCGGCTTCATTTATTTCTGCTTGTGTAACTCAGGAAAGGCAGGAAGGAAAGGGGGGAAGGTGGTTTAATGAATCGTGTTTTGGTTGGCTTTTCCAGATGTAAATGTTGTGTGTTCATAATCGGTGCTTCCTATGGCAGCATGGGATGGAGGCCATGAATTGCATTTCTCGGGAAAAGGAAGAACCCACAGGACAAAACGGGCGTGTGTACAAGTCCCCTTTCAGGCTGACATAGCTGAGCAGGGATCCCCTCACTGTCCCGCCCTCTGGCAGCCTCCAGAGAAGTTTCTAGGTCAGGCACTCCGGAAAGGGCGTGGACCGTGTGGGCTGCCACTGACTGTGACCCTGAGCCTTACCAGGTCTGAGGCCGGAACCAGGCACGTGGCCTCTTCATGTCAGGAGAGCTCTTCACTCAGTGATAAAATGGAAATTTGCCGGTCATGTCGGCTGGTTGTGAGAATTTAATGAAGTGATTGATGTATGTAGAACACTGGGCACAAAGTAGGTTCTCAGTAAACGGAGACTCTTCTCACCTTACAGACCTTGCCGTACATCCGGGCTAGACAGCCCTTGGGGGCATCTTCCACCTGGCTGTGCGGCCCCTTGTCAAACACAGGGCCACAGTGAGTCGGCCCTCACTCGACGAAGCTCGAACGCAGCTGTGCCCAGTTGTGACCTCTGACTCGGCAGAGCGCCATTGGGCCCTCGGATGTGTGTTTGACAAGCGTTGCAGGTGGTCCGTGGACCACATTTTGAGAAACCATTTACCCACAATAACTATAACTGTCTCACCCTACTCCCCCTCCCCCCTCCTCCCTCCTCCCCCCCCCCCCCCCCCCCCGAGGATCTGAAAGAGAGCCTGTCTCCTCCCATGACATGTTTGTTTTGCCACTAATCCAGGGTTAGAGATCTTGCTGAAATTGTCAGTGACAGACACCGAGTTTAAATTTGAGCTACTCTTTGGGCACTTGATCAAAAAATGTATACGAAAGCACAGGTAGGCTGTCACCTCCTTCCCGGTCAGCTTCTGCACCCCTCTGTGAAGTCTCCCCGAGTACCCTACCAGGTGGGAGGAAGTACCTTCCTTGACCTCACCCTGTCTCCCGGTGAGGCTCACTCCCGCCCTCTGGTCACCGAGTACTTTGTGGCAAAGTACTGTAGGAGGAGTGGTTTCCCTGTAGGGGTTTACTTTGCCCTCCCGAGCTTGGCTCCGGTCTTTTCTCTTTCTCTCCATTTGCATCAACTCCTGGGATCCCGTGCAGTGTCTCGTGAGCACCTGCCCAGCTTCGAAGCATTTGCTGGCTCTTACACTCTCCGTCCTTTCAGGTGTCGCTAGCTGGTGGGAAGCAGGGGCAGGGTGGCTCTCCCTCCTGCTCTCTTCCCCCTGATTTGTCTGTTCATCACTCATGTGTGGACAAAGGCATTTGGACTTCATTGTTTTAGCCTCCAAACACCTCTTTTTCAAATGTTTCCTGTGAGAAGTTCATACTGAGCCAAAGCAAAAAGGGCCCCATGGTCACCTAAATTGGGGAAAAGAATGGACAGAGCAAATGTAATAGCTCTTTTTATTACAGGACTCTCTTGAGCCTTTACTATTCACCTTTGGTTTTTAAATCAGTAAAGTGACATGGTCTGCTATCACCAAGTCGTCTTAACCTTGGAACCTGTCTGCTAGAGCCGGATTCCCTGGGACTCCTCCTGGGGACTGCCCACCATTGGTGTTGCTGGACGAGCGCTTAGCTTACTTCCTGGAGGCTGCGTCTAACGCGTGCTCCTCTCGTGCAGTCAGCCCACGACCCACAGGTCAGGCCCGTGTAAGGGTCCTCTGTAGTTTTGGTCCTCAGTTGGGAATCGTATTCGGTTACACAGGGGTGGTCTGCGCCCGACCCCCACCCTGCTGCACGTTGGTCAAGGGTCAAGTATATTCGATTATAAGAGTGGTGGTAATTCATTGCGTGCTTCCACTGTGCCGGGTGCTGCCTGTCCTAAGTGCTGCATGGACATTTGCACGTTTAACCTATGAGCTAGACACTGTAACCCATGTCTTCCAGATGAGAATGGGAGGCCGAGAGGGGAAGCTGAGTCTCAAGCCAGGTGGTGGCGGAGCCACCAGGAACCCGGGCTGTGCCTCTGCCCTTCCTGTGTCACACCCCTGCCCTCTGCTAGGCCCGGGCCGCCCACCATTCCCCAAGGTAGTCATTCATTTTCAAAGAAATACCTGCCACTTGTGCCAGCGACACTGCAGAACCCCTTATCACGCTCCTGTCCTGTCTGCCCTGTGAAAATGAGAACGACCGCAGCAGACGTTCTGCCTATTGTGTAGTTATTTGACCCGATCCGCTGGTTCCACCCTGGTACGTGGTCATTGTCTGTCTAAACCACGACCCCAGGGAGCGAGGAGGTAGAGGCTGAGTCTCTCTGGCCCGTTGGCATGCCCGTGCACAGATGGGGGCTTGTTCTGCTTTTTGATGAAGGTGAGCAGGCCCTGGAGGAAGCAGCTGGCGCCACGCCCTCTGGCTATCTAATCCTCTCCTTCCTGCGCTGGCTCTTCCGGGGTCTGGCTTTGAAGTTTTCCAGAATCCCACAGGTCAACCACGGACCCAGTGACTGAAGCGGCAGTTGCTCCATTGTTGAGCCCCTGTCTGCTTATAAATAGCACCCTGCCCATTCCACAGCCCTGGCCGGAGATTCTCCGCGTTGTTTTCAGCCCTAGATCGCCAGCTGCGAGGAAAGCGTGTGTGGGAGGGGGCGGCAGATGGGAGCGCACAGCAGTATATGGGGGTGGCCGAGCTCACCTCGCCTCTCGTGGCTTCCCTTCAGCACCGTTCCTGCCTGACCTCCCCTGGGTACCAGGAGTCGTGGGCTGTGAGGAAACAGGAGGGTTAGGAGGCTCCTTCCTCACCCTCCCGAGGCTGGTTTTCAAAGCCACGCCAGGCCCGGCCTTCCACCTGGGAATCCTTACCGTGGCATGCAGGTCCCACGTTGGTCCTTCTTGCCTCACTCTCCAGGCCCCGCTGCACGGCTCTGTGCCTCAGGTGGCCCGTTCTCCTACCCCGCTCAGACCCTGCTGGCCTCGGCCTCGGCTGCAGTGCTCCATGCCGTAGCTGCTCACCCCACGGGTCTCAGTTTCAATAATTCCACTTCCGCCTGCGCTGTCCCAGGCTGCCAGTCCTGCTCAGATCCAGCAGCTCCCACGTTTGTGTTCTCCTATCCTACTGCACTGCTAGTTTGAGGCATAAATTATTCATGTATTTAGTTGGTTGGTTGGTTTATCTAGTCTGTCCCCCGTCCCCTAAACAGTCAGCTCCTTCAGGGCAGGGACCCCGTCAGCCTTGTCTGTCCTCAGCCTGACAGCATCAGGACAGCAAGGAACTGGGATAAATGCTACCCCAGAATGACTTCCCAGAAAGAACTAGCACTCCTCAAAAGCCAGACCACAGCAGCAGATGACAAAGGGGGTGGGAGAAGGGCTATTACCGACAGTTCAAGGGTGTGGAACCAGCTGAGCACACCAGGGCCACAGCAAGGCCACTGTCAGAGCCAGGCCCAGGGACTGGCTCTAGTGCCCTGTGCCTGCGCTGACCAGAGCCCCCAGCGGCCATCACTGCAGTGGCCCTCTGCTTCTCATCAGCCCAGGTGGGTGTGCTAGCTTGGGGCCAGAGCAGCTGTCAGTGGCACAATGAGTGACGAAGAGCACGAGCTGGACACAGAGCTGGGTACAAGCCTCTGACGCTTCCCCACTAGAGCAAGTGTCATCTGGCCCAAGCTGAAATGGGGCAGATGCCACATAGCTCACAGGGCAAGTATGTGCAGGGTGCAGGATGGTGTCTGGCATAATCACTGGGCATCCACAGGTGGCTTCTGTGGCTTTACAGTGAAACCAGGAGCTGTAGCCACTGGCCCAGGCAGACAAGCTCCAGTGCCCTCCTGCCCTGGATACACGCCCACAGTATTTTCTTCCAGTCCCAGAGCTGAACAGCAGCACTCACTTCAGGACCAAGACCCCCAAAAGAGGGACAGGGCCTCAGGCTGAAACATACTTGCCTTTGTTTCCCCCTCAGACTCATCCTGGCCCAGGAGGGTGCAGGGCTAGCCCCAAGGGAAGGATCACCTGGACCCCTCCTCCAGTCTGTAGGTTTCTTTCCCTGCAGTGAGAACAGTCGCGTGCATGGCTCACACCCCACCAGAGCCCCTCTGAGCCCCACCCCTTGCTAATCCTACCATTCCTGAGCTCTCCAGCTGGCCAAGGGGTTCTGGGGCGGGGGGCAGGGGGGGGAGAGCACGGGAGGGAGGCGCAGGAAGGTCGGCAGGCCGAATTTTGAGTCACTGGCTGCAGCTGACAGAAGGGCTGTACGAGCTGATGGAACAGCTTAATTGTCACCAGCCAACATTTTCAGAAGCATTTAGAATTCCCGAGTCTTGGGATGTTTGTTTTTAAATCAGTTTCATTCTCTGTGTTTTAAGGAACAAGATTTGCCCCGATCTAGGGAAATGAAACTATTATCATTTGATGTTAGCATGTTCTGCATGTGGTGATTTGACAGTGCAGCCTGAATTCCTCCCATGGACCCTCTTGCCCAGGGCCCAGGGGAGCCGAGCTCGTCCATGACCAAGTGCTAGCAATTACTCTGAGCCGAATTCAGGCCTGGATCCTCTTCCCCACTCGGGCTTCAGCCATCTTACCTGGCTGGCTCCTGACTCTGTCTATATGGTCTTCTTTCATTTTGAGCCATTCTGGAAGCGAATAAACATCATCATTGAGACATTCATTCAAGCCAAGTGGCGTTCAGACTCTGCTGTGTGGGTGTCAGCATCACAGATGGCAGGACCAGTGTCAGCATCCAAAAGCATTTATCGATGTGTCCTGCTTCCTGTCCGTGGCTCCCCCACCACTCCGTCTGCACAGCAGGCACCTCGTGCTTTGTGCTGATGGGTGGTGGGTCTGGCTGTTCCAGCCCCACGCTTATCACCTGGCCCTTTTCTCACTGAGCGTGTTGGCCATAGGATGTATGTTCCCTTCTGTGGCCCTGGCACACAGCACAGCTGGCCCACGCGGGACTCCCACATTTTAGGACTAGAGATTATCCTTCCTGCTTCCCTCCTTGAATATAGAAGGGAATTGAGACCCAAAAAGGGGAAGAAAGTGACTCAGTCCCACACATTGATGATTGGTTAACACTGTGGGTATGCCTGGGCTTGAAATCCTAGCTGTGTGATTTCAGGCAGGTCACTTAACTTCTCTGAGCTCTGCTTTCATCTATAAAAAGAGGGAATGGTAATACATTCATCTAGATTCATTGCAGATTAAATCAGATGCTGCATATAAAGCTGATATTATCATCATCATTTGTTAAAATGAGAGCAGAATGTTAAGTTCCTCATTCCTGACCCATTTCTCTTTTACTACATAGAATGACCCTAGCACTTATTAGTATGTGGCTATAATTGAGCAGCTAAAATGAATCTGTTGCAAGATCTGAGACGGTTGCTCTGTTAGCTATTTATGTTCCAAAACAAAGGAAATTGTTGCCCAAAGGTAAAATCTTTCTCAGACCATTATATGTAAAAAGATATACATGATGTGTCAGCTTGTGCAATAAATGTTTACTGGTGAAGAAAAATATCCAATCAAACTTGTGGTAAATATTTTATCTCCACATATTCAACCCTGCCATAAAAATCATTAAATGGAAGTGGTAACAAAATAGTAAGGCTATCAAAGACTTAAACAACACTGTCAACCAACTTGGACCTAATTGACGTTTATAGAACACTCCCCCCAACATAGTAGAATTACGTTCTTTTCAGGTGTACACAGATACCAAGATAGACCGTATTCTGAGTCATAAAATAAGTCTTAGTAAGTTTGAAAGGAGTCAAGTCTCAAACAAAATATGTTCCCTGACCGCAATGGAATTAAATTAGAAATCAATAACAGATATCTGGAAAATCCCCAAATATTTGGAAGCTAAATAACACATTTCTATATAACCCATGATTCAAAGAAGATATTTTAAAAGAAATTGGAAAATATTTTTAACTGAAAAATGAAAACGTCCCATCACGATTTGTGGTGCTAAAGCTGTACTTGGAGGGAAATTTATAGCACTAAGGTGCCTATATTTAAAAAAGAAGAAAGCTGTCTAAGAAACTAGAAAAAAACGTAATGAAGCCCAAGATAGGCAGAAGAAAGGAAATAATAAAGATCTGAGCAGAAATTAACAAACGAGAAAACAAAACAAAAAGGAAATCAATAAAACCAAAAACTGGTTCTTTGAGAAAATCAAATAAACTTCTAGCCAGACTGGTCAGGGAAGAAAAGAAGACACATTACCAATGTCAGGAATGAGAAAGGTGACATCACGGCAGATTCTTCAGATATTAAAAGGACAATTGGCATATTATGAATATGTTTATGCCAATAAATTCAACAGCTGAGATGAAATAGACAAATTCCTTGAAAAAGACAAGCTATCAAAACTCATGAAGAAATAGATAACCTCAGTAGCTTTATAGCTATTGAAGTAATTTATCACCTAAAACTTTCTCATAAAGAAAATTCTAGGTCCAAATGGCTTCTCCGGTGAGTTCTACCAAATATTTAAGGAAGAAATAATACCAATTATACACAAACTCTTCCGGAAAATTGAAAGAATGTTTTCGCTTCAGATCAGGAACTAGGCAAGAATTCATTCTCACCACTTCAGCCCAACATCGTACAGGAAGATCTAGCCTATGCACTAAGGCAAGAAAAGGAAAGGCACCCAGATTAGAAAGGAAGAAGTTACGTTTTGTTCACAGATAACATGATGATCTATATAAAAAGTTCTGTGAAGTCTAAAAAAAAAAAAAAAAAACTAGTAAGTGACTTCAGCAAGGTTGCAGGATATATGCTTAATATACAAAAAAATGTATTTCTGCATACTAGCAATGAATAATCAGAAATTGAAATTTTAAAAGCCAATACCATTTACAGTAGCATCAAATACGTAAATCAGTTAGGTATAAGCCTGACAAAAGATGTGCAAGTCCTGTACCCTAAAAATTATAGAGTGTTGCTGATCAAAATTAAAAATGAAAGCACGCCTAACTAAATGGAGGCATATATGTTCATCAATAGAGACTGTCAAGACTCGATATTGTTAAGATGTCATTTTTCTCGAAATTGATGTACAGAGTCAATGCAATCCCATGAAAATCCCAGCAGGCTTTTTGTTTTTATAGAGAGAGGGAAAGGAACACACAGGCTGCAAACGCCTCTCTCTCAGGTGGCCTTTCTTTCTCCCACCTCATCCATCTCGCCTCATTTACACCCCTGAGCAGGGATTGGACAGATGCTAACCAGAGTGTGCCTGGGTCTGTCAGCCTGTGAGGGGCCCGGGAGTAGGAAGTGACAGCACATGTATTGTTTTTCACCTTCCCCATTTCAGCCGAAATTGGCACAGAAAAGAAAACCATTTAACATCTGCTTACAAGGTCAGTAGCAGCTAACACCTACTGGGTGCCTGGCCATGTGCCAAGGGCTGTGTTGCTGAGCCACCGAATCCTTTCCTGTGAAGCCAGCACCAAAGCCCCACCTCTCACATGAGGAGATGGAGGCTCAGAGGCTTGCAGTATTAATAGCTCAGATTTCCTGAGCACTTACTATGTACCAGGTACTGTTCCGGGTGTTCTGTATCAGTTGACCTTTGAACGCCCACCCCAATCCTAAGAGGTAAGCACCTATTTTTATCCCCATTCTGTGTTTGAAGACACTAAGACCTGAGAGCAAAGGTTACCTGCTCAAGTCACACAGCCTGGGAGGGTGCAGCAGGCATGCAAACCAGGTGAGCTTGCCATGACCCTCTCCTGCCTCCCCACCCAGTTGGGTCAGAAGTAACAGGAAGTGCAATCTGGAGAAGCCTGGAGGACAGCTGACATGCAGGGACTTCCACATGTGGACTCTCTGGTTGTCTCCTTCACAGAATCTTCTCTTGGTCATTCACAAGTGATGGGCTCGTGCTTCTAGGGAGCCGCTGCCACTGGGGCACAGCTAACCTGGGCTGAGAGAGGCGTCCATAGGTGCTCTCTCCCGGTGGTAAGGGCCCCAAACCGAGGGACCGGCTGTGTCTCACTCCCTTTTGTTCTCAGCCCCAGAGCCGGCATGGAGCCCAGCACCCCCTTCGCTCATTGCTTGTGAAATAACATTTGAAATCCTTAACCAGGCTCGTCTCTGCATCCAAGTGCTGTCTCCCCAGTCGGTTCCTCAGCCACCCAGGGCTTTCCAACCCACGACCATCCCTGTCAGTGCTGCTGCTTCTGTGGAACGCGCATCCTCTCCCCTTTCTCATGCCACTAAGACACTCCGGCCCAGTGTCCAGGTCTCCGCCTAAGGGCCTCCTTGTGGAAGCCTTCCTGACCCTGCAGCCCAGGCTGGGCCCATCGTATTCCTGTTCACGGCCCTGTGCAGAGGTCATCGTGTTAGTTCTGTGTAACATCTCACTTGTCTTCTCGGGACTGTGGTCTGAGCTGCTGCTTCTCCAACACCCGGCAAAGGACCTCATGCACAGATGATTAAAAGTACATTTGTCCACACGGAAGTGCTGATGCTCGCCACAACACGGATGAACCTGGAAAACACTGCAGGTGGAGGAAGCCAGATACAGACCACACCTTATATGATCCCACTCACAGACTGTCCAGAATAGGGATCTCTATAGAGACAGAAGGCAGATTAGTTGTATAGGGCCGGGGTGGGGTCGCGGGTGATAGCTAACAGGTAGAGAGGGTGGTTTTCCCCTTTTTTTCAGTGATGAAAATATTCCCAAATTGACTGGTGATGACTGCACAATTTTGTGAATTTACTAAAAACCATTGACTTGTACGCCCTAAATGGGTGAATTGTATGGTATGTGAACTATTACCTCAATAAAGCTGTGGAAAAAACTGAATACACTCGTCTGGCCAACTGGCTGGTGCTCTGTGTATTTCTTGATGCTGAGAATCCTAGATAACCAAGTCCTGTCGTCTGGATGTCGCAGTGACTTTCAGCCTTATTTAAAGAGAGACGAGTCTTTGGTCTCTAATAGAAACGCCGGCCCAATGCCATTCTCAGGCAGCCCGTAAGCGTGTTTAACTCGGAGCACAAGCGCTACGCTTTGCCAGCTCCAGCTGGAGGATGGGCTAGGTGTGCGTGTGCTGGCTTGCAGATTAGGAAAACCACAGCATGCGAGGTCAGGCGGCGAGCCCGACCTCACTCAGCAAGGCAAGTAGCAGCCAGGAATAGCACAGGGCCTCCGACTGCGCCTCACTTGCTTTAAACACCCGGCGCACCATCCTCCCCGTCTGATTAAAAAAGGGACCATAAAAAAATGAACCAGAGCAGTGGCACTTAAACTGGGTTCAGGCCGACGGAGGAACTAATCCTGTCTGTGCGTTTCAGTCTGCAGGGACACGAGGGACGGGCCCTGCCCAGCCGGGAGCTGAGCTAACTGCTGCCAGGATCCAAGGCAGCTGTGTGGGTTTTCCTCCCTGGCCACAGGCACTGGGACGGAGCTCGATCGCTCAGATGTGTTTTCTCACAGTTCTTAATTTCGTTGTCCAGTGCCAGCGGGGCTGCTGATGTCGCGTACTCAGCTGTGGGCCTTCTGCACCACCTTAAGAAACAATGGTTACGGGCACTCTGGGAGAATGGAGGTGTGGAAGGGCCGGTGGTGTAGCCGAAAAAGCAGTGACAGAGGGGGGTCAAAAGATGGCTGTTTGAAACCAGCCCCATTCTGCAACTTCCCAGCTGAGTGACCTTTCATTTAGCAAGTCCCTCCACCCTTTCTGAGGGCCAGTTTCCCCACCTGTAAAAGGGGAAACACCACTCGATGTGATCAGTGGTGACAGAAAAGGGCTTGGCAGTGCCAGGCGCTTGCTGTTCGGACGTGCGTCTGTGCAGGAGTAGTTGTGTGCTAACGATTTGGGAGGATCATTTTTGAATACTGCATGTGCTCAGTGGCTTGTCACTCCCGACAGTATTTGCCTTAATCGAATGCCCGGACCCCAGCCAGGTGGGAAATAGTTTCTGTGAGGCCACCCAGGCAGGATAGACGATGACCAAGACAGATCAAGCCAGAGGTGACAGAGAACTCCTGGGCTGTTAGAAATGTCCAGAGGCCTGAGAGCGCCACCAGCCATCGCCTCTCTGCCCGTCCCAGTAAGCTGTCTCCTTGGACCAAATGGGGTTTCCTTCTGCCTCAGATCCTAACCTACAGTGAGTGTCCCGAGCAGAGGTTGGGCTCTACCCAGAGCGACTTCAGAGGCTGTGGTTGGGATGGCTGTGCTCCTGCGTCTCCCAGAAGTCTTAAGGCAGGTGGGCCTGGCCCAGCCGGACAGCCGGCTCTCCCGGGTCCAGGTTCCTGTGACAGCTGGCTCGAGGCTGCTGTCTGTTTCATCACAGTTTGGGACTTCTAAATTTAACCCGCTATCAGCTTCAGAGGCTGGAGGGCTTCCACTGTGACTAAATGCCACTTGGAATCCACTCTACTCATAACCACCCTGCCTGCACATGTCCCTCCCAAATGGTACCCCCAAATGCAGGCTGCCATCTGAGCGTCCTCGCTCTCCTGCATGTCTGCATGAAGCCGCGAATGCCTGGGTGACCTGGGCTTTATCCCGATAGGACCCAGTTCAGCTTCCTCCTGCCGTTGGCGAGGCCCGCTCCCGTTCTCTCTTCACCCTTGTGAACACACGCATGTGCACACACACACACCCCATGGTGTCTCACGGGCAGAGCTCAGGAGCCGACTCCACAATCAGAAGCCAAACCACAACAGTGAACCGTACCACCCAGAAGCCATCTGGGTGGAGGCAGCCGGCGGAGCCTATTACGCAATTTCCTCTGCAGTGTCTCAGACCCAGGAGACAGGATGCAGAGTGCCGTTGGGTTACTGAAATGTGGAAAACCCAGAGAAGAAACCAAATCCCCGATGCCCAGAGTGAATGTGGGCCCCTTGTGCTCCGTGGCAATGCCGAGAAGCCACCAGCCACCCTGGCAGACAAGCCTGTGGTCTGCAGCTGACCGTGCAGCCCCTCAGGGGGAACGAGCTGGGCTCACTATGGGCAATGGGAAAACTGCACACAAACTACAAACGTCCGGGGGGTGGGGTGGGTGGGTGAGAAAGGCATTTCCTGCCCAGGGAACCCAGGATGGAGTGAGCCAGAGGCATGGGGCCTTCTAATCCCAGTACTTCCTGGGCATTAAACAGATGCTCCACAGTGACATGTTGAGGTTGAGAGCACACAGTACTGAGAGTTTGGGCTCTGGGGCAGGTGTTCGAATCCTGGGTCTGCCTCTCAGATGCACAGCCTTGGGCAGCTTCTCAACTTCTGCTCTCCCTCAGTTTCCTCATCTGTGAAATGGGGATTCTGATAACAGCTGGATTGTTATGAGGATTCAGGGAGTTAACACCTGGAAACCAAGGAGAGCAGTGTGTGCTCCCCACATCAGCAATGAGTAGCTACTCGGAGAACCCCGTTTTCCATACAAGGTAAGAGGACCTCACTGTCTCACCCAAACTCACACAAATTGCCTTGAATCCATGGCCCGTGCTCAGAGCCCACACCCACTCCAGGACCTCCAGGCTCCCTCGCCTCCCACCCTTTCATAAGAACATCTGATTAGAAGACCGCATTAACTATCAGTGCTCTGACCCCTTTCTTCAGCCTCTGGCCGAGAACAGGGCATAGAGCCGTCTTCTAGACTGACATTGTCCTAGCCGCTGTTTCCTCACATATACAGGTTTGCAGATCCGTGGGTAAGGGCCCAACTGAACACTAACCCCTGTTGATATGGTTGCCAAAAGCCAAGCTGCCCACCCCCCGACCCCCACACCCCCATCTTAGCTCCACCCCCAAGCCTGCCACCCCTTCTCCACACAGGGCACCACCCAGGAGCACTTCAGGTGGGGACAGAGGTACCAGGGCTATGGACAGCAGAGGAGGTATCAGCAGAGCGGCCTGCCTCCTCCCAGGTTCTTCCTGGGCCCTTAGCACCAGAACCCCTGGCTCCCAAAAGCATTCACTCCCACGGCCAGAAATATGGAGCCATCGACCGCAAAATGAACCGCCCGTTCAGAAACATCCAGGTCCTAGCCAGACCTACTTTAAAATTACATTTATTTCTCTGTGTGAATATTTTTGTTTTGTTTTTCAAGGTTCATTTTACATTTTCTTCAAGAGTCTTATGTCTCCTGGTAAGTGCACTGGTTTGTTTTCACAGTACTCTCCATGACCACGGACGGTCCTTATTGCTGGAGGGAGGTGTCCACACCGGGGGAGGGGGACACCAGAGGGATCGGGGACCCAGGCGAGAAGCCTGGGGTGGGTCTGTGCTCCTGACGAGAGAGGCGGCCAAGGGACCAGACCCAAGCTAAGTCCGGCGTCCTTGGATGGACCCACAGCCTCTCCAGGGTCTACAGAAAGGCTAGATGGGCAGAGAGAAAGGGGCCCGGGGTAGAGGCAGCTGGGGGCCAGGCATGCTGTAGGCCCGGGGGAGGCAGCTGGAAAGGGGGCACAGTGCTGGCCCCCGCCAGGAGGGCTTGCTCATACTCAGAAAGTACGAGTTTGGGGGACTCTGCCCCCAAACCGCTCAGGACCACCCTATTGCTCTTTTCCGCTCCTACCCTCTACCCCAATAAGAGTCCGTTAGCTATGGCCCAGCCCAGAACCAGAACTCCAGCTTCCTGACCCCTCGCCCAGGGCCCTGTCTCCTTTTTAGTGCAAGAGAGACCTGAGTGCAGAGAAGGGCCACTCCATCAGGAGGCCGGAGGCCAGTTCCTGTCCAGGCATTCTAACGTGTCACCCATTCCCTCCGCAGCCCTGCCCCACAGGTGGAGCTGGGACCCTTCCTCCCCCCCACTCAGGGCTCTGGCCTCCATACACACCAGGGGGGAACCCGCAGTCCCCAGGGGAAGGTCCTGGGCCTGACGGGATCCCCAAGCACCACGCCGGCAGCCGGCGGCACAAAGCTGTTAACAGTCCAGTTGTTCCAGGATGGCTGCACGCCTCCCATCAGGAGCAGGGTCTGGGAGATGGCCTGGACATTAAGCACCCCTTGATTAAATACAGTATCATGTGCATAAAGGAGCAGAGCAAGGATCAGGTGACCTATGCCCTCCCATGTTGTCGCTGGGACTCCTACAAGTGGCTCATGTGCTGCAGAAATGGATTGTTCTCCTTACCTGTTTTCTGTGCTTGGTTACTATTGGTTTGAATGCAAGGCCCAGGTGTTGTAGCTGTGGGTTTGGCAAGCTAGGAGGAAGGGGGCTTCAGAGGGGTGTCCCCACAGCTCCTGCGAGCAGCCTTCAAGGCAGACATTGGTAAGAAAGCTTGGCATCTCTCAAAACCCAGTCCCAGGGCTCCAGAGGCCCTAGGACCCGAGGGAGGGTGGCCCGCAAGGACTGGCCCCCCTGTCCCAGAGCAGCCTGCAGAGTGACTCTGATGCCTCTCAACCCTGGGGTCCACTTAATCCCCCAGTGCTGGGCCCTGGTTTACTTCCTCGAGGACAGGCAGCAGGGGGGTATCTGCACCTGCCTCCCCAGATAAAGACTGCCTATCCCTGCGTGCCCCCAACTAGTTTTCCCCAACCTCCAGCACTGGTGCTCCGGCCTGTCTGCAGCCCGCCCCCAGAGCACCTGGGAGGGGCGTCCCCTGAGAAGGAGCCTGGAGGGAAGGGGGTGCCTTTCTTCTTACCTTTGAACTAAAACTGGGTCAAGGTGACCGGCCCTCCAGCGTTTTAGACCAGTGTGGATGGAAGTGGAAAAGCCATACACTTAGATACGCCGGCAAACTGGCCGTGAATGGGTGCTGACTGATGGCTCAATTCCCCAGCTCCACCTGTAACTTACAGGACCCGCCCTGTCTCCTAGACCCACCACGGGGAGTTAAGGCTGCAGGGAAGAGGCAAGAAGCAGCCCCGGCAGATCTACCCCCAGCCAGAGCTCTCAGCCCTTCTTTGCAGGTAGGGGGCGGGTCGGGCATTCTACCTGGGGCTGAGAGAATGGGCTCTTCGTGCAGCATCTGTCTGTGGTTTCGTTTCTGCCAAAACGAAAGAATGAGTAGCTGGTTTCAGACCTAAATCTGTGCCCCTGCCCCTCTCCCAAGACACCAAGGAGGGAGGACGGAAGGGAAGACGGGATGAGGGGCTCAGCTAGTCTTTCTCTCATCCCTCACCCAGCCCCCTCCCTCACCTCTGGCAGGAGATGAAAAGTCCAGTAGAAAAGAGATCCTGCTTTCTTTGTCTGTCTCAGGTTTTTTTTTCCCCTTTAAATTCAGCTTAAGGCAGAAGTTTGGCAAAGCAAGTCTACATAAGGCCGCGTGACGGTGGATGAAGGGGCTGCCATGGGAGGCCCGGGGCAGTCTGCTATCAGCTCCTCCTCCTGCCCCTGAACCTCGTAAAGAGGCATTAAAAACAAAAAGGGACTAAAAAAGCCATTGTGTCAGGGAGTCTGTTGCAAGTGAATGACTGAAATTGTGAGAAAAAGGAGAGGAAAGGAGACCCAAGGTGACACTGAAGGGCGCGCGTGGGGTTGGTCTGTCCCGGCTGGGTCTTCCCCCTCGCCACAAGGAAGCAGGTTCCGAGAGGGCCGGGGCGGCCCTCCTGGGGGCATTTGCACAGTGAGACCGCCCGTGGGAGAAGGTAGAATGGTTGTATTTTGCTGAATGACTGACCACCACGTGGGGTTTGCTCGAGCGGTATCGTTTTCTGAGTCTGGCCTCACGGACGTCCTGTCTGCTACCGGTGCTTGGGCGGAATCACCACCAGCGGCTGCCCGTACTTGGGCCGCCACATGAGGACCTGGGCGTCGTTGGCATTGGGCTTCACCAGGGCGTTGGGCGGTATTGGCTCGTTCTTGCTCAGGATCTTGGGCTGGTCCTGGGCGATGGGCTCCCGTAGCCGCGCGCGCTGGCCCAGGGGCCGGCTTGGGTTCACCTCGATGTTGAGCTGCATACGCCAGTGCAGCGTCTGCAGGATGATCATGTCGTTGGTGGAGGTGTTGGTGGCCACCAGCCACGTGGTGAAGCTCTGGTTCCGGTAGATGCTGGTCAGCTTGGCCACATTGCTCTCGCTGATGGGCACGGCCCACGTGACGCTAGGGTAGAAGTTGTCATTCATACTGATGATGAACTTGGAGTCTCTCCTGGTGGGACCCACGATGGTGCACGTCTCTGTCGTGTTGCCGTACCAGGGGTAGTTCACCCCGTCCGAGTCGCTGATGGCCTCGATCTTGCCCTCCTGGAGGTCCGGCAGCTCCCAGCTGGACCTGAGGACAGGAAGGCCAGTTTACTCTGCCAGCCACCCACAAGGCTTTTCCGTGTGCCCTCTGTCCATGGGCTTACCTCCCAGGGGGCCAGACAGTAACCAGACATCCAGCATCATGGCAGGTGAACCAGGGCTCCTCCAGACAGGCCCCCCTCAAAACCCACCCTATTGTCTTGCAGCATCTCAAACCACAGTAGACGGGGCTGGCTCCCAGCTGGGCTTCCGGAAGCCCTAGCTGCCCCTGCCCTTGAGGGGATACGTCACATGAGGGGCCTGGTGGGGGTGAACAGTTATGGAGAGGCCTGACGTGCCCTGTGCCCAGCAGCTGGCAGGACAACCACCTGTGACCTTGGTTAGGGCAGAGGCCATGGGCTCCGAGAGCCGGGGGCCACACAGCATGTCAGGATGAGCCTGGATGGCAATGCAGGTAGGCCCGGCCCCTCTGGCCCACAAGCATCCCCCAGGTGGCAGTGAGTGTCTGTCTCTCGATTTAGAGGCTGACAGGAAGCTTCAAGCCCAGTGGCCATAGGGTCAGCGCATCTGGAAATGACTCCTGGCCCCTGTTGCCCAGTGTGTGACCTGGAGCAAATACCTGCCTCCTCTGAGAGTCAGTGCCCTCACCTGGGAAAGGGGAAGCTTCTGGCCTCTCCCCGCACTGGGGCCTGGGGAGTAGGAACCAGCACCCCGGAGCCTGCCACGTAGGGTGTGGCCCTCAGCTTCATGTCTCCTCGACCACGCAGGGGTCGGGGCTCCCTGCTCTCCGCCAGGCCGCAGCCAGCACCTGGGGCTCCCGGGGAGCCAAGATGCCCCTTCTTCCTGCTCGTGCTGCTAGAAGTGGAAGCACCATGCAGCCAGAATTGCCCCCGCTGGTTAGCCGGTCTTCGGAGCAGTAGAACCAAGAACACGTAACCACCCGGTCTCACAGCACTGTACTCAGTCCCAGCTGCGGGGCCACCTCTGCAGTGCCTCCCACGCTTTGCTGCAGCACTGAACCCAGACTTCACTTCCAGTGGCTGGAGGCCGAGGCGGCTCAGCCTTCCTGGGACAGAAGCAGACAGCTGGGCTGTCCAGAGCTCCGACTCCAGAACCCCGGCCCTGCTGCGAGTCTCAGCTGCCCCCTCACTGGTGTGAGACCCGGGCAGGTTCCCGCCCTCCCACGACCCCAGACTCGGCACACACGCTCTTCCTGGGGTCACCGGAAGATGAGGACAGGACCGTGTCAGCACCCGGAGGGGCACAAAGCACATGCCAGTAGTTGGGAGCTGCTGGCCCACTGTCGTCGTCACTACTGTCACTACACTGATAACTCAGAGGAGGACGCCAGCCTGTCCCGAGTCGCTCTGAAGACACTGCTCCCATGTGGCTGGGGACACAGCTGTGTCTGGGGAGCCCACCCCCTAGAGACTCATCAGCAGTCACGTCCACCTGCCCGGATCAGCACCTTTTCCCCAGGTGACTTGGCCAAGTAGGAGGGCCTGGGATCCATCCAGTGCCGGCTCCACCTGGGCGCCTGTAATGCCAGCGCTCAGGACACCTGGCACTCAGCACTCTGCACACCTGCACACACCAGCGGTGCTGTCCAGGGTCTCCTGTTTCACAGAATGCGGCCCTGTTCACGCAGCAGCAGGCACAGCGCCCGCAAGGGGGAATGACCCGTGTCTATGGATGTCTGAATGGATAAACAGCATTGGTCCCTTGCTCCACACCATGGAATACTACCCAGCACTGAAAAGGACACCCTGACCCCTGTTCCAACATGGATGGACCGTGAGGACATTACGCTGAGTGAAATAAGCCAGAAAAGAAGGACAAACACGGTAGGATCCCACTTGTCTGCGGTCCTTGGAGTAGACAAATCCATAGAGACAGGAAGGAGAACGGTGGGTGCCGGGGGCTGGGGAGGGGGGGAACGGGGAGTCAGTGTTTAATGGGGACATTTTCACTTCGGGAAGATGAGGAAGTTCTGGAGACGGACGGTGGGGATGGTTACACAACAGTGTGAATGTACTTAATGCCCCTAAACTTAAAAATGGTTAAAATGGTAAGTTTTATGTATATCTCATCACAATGAAACAAATGCATTCCTCCACGGAAATGAATCATTTAATGTTAGCAGTTAGCAACATTGGGGGCCCTATAGAATGATTAGAAGCGTGATTTTGCTCATTTTTGTTTATTTCACCTGTGTTTTCTGTTTATTTCACTGAAAAGGCCCCAAATTAGGGAAGCGCCTGCCTCGTAGGCCATCTCCTGCCCAGGGCCTTGAGCTCATCTGGGCAGCAGCTCAAATGGCCTCACGTTTCTAAAGTGCCCGCCAGCCCCTGAGATCCCAGGGCTCTTCCCACAGCAGCAGTGGGCAGTGGGGAGCCTGCTGATTCAGCTCCCCACCGGGGGGGCCCCACGAACTGAAGAAGGAGGTCTGGGTCCCTGCCCTGAGGTCCTCAGAAGCGTGTGCCAGCCGCCTGTTTCGGAAGGCACTCACTTTGTCCTCTCAGGTGGGTACACTGCTTGCAAAAACTATTTTAAAAGGCAGAAAGCAAACTTGCAAAAGCAACTTTGTTGTTCCTCCGGCCCCCTTTCACTTCCTATGAGCTGGCTTGGTGGGGGAGTGGGGCTGTGTACCAGAATGCTCTCTCTCTCTCTCTCTTTCTCTCTCCCTCTCTCTCTCCCCCCCCCCCCCCCGCCTCTGACCCCAAGCTGTGGGTTCCTTTCCTCCCCCAGCCTCCAGATGCCCAGACCCTGGCTTGGTCACAGACAGGTGACCATCATGAGCTGGCAGACAGCCGTGTCTCATGTGAGGTATTAGTCAGAAGCAGGGGCAAGGGTTTTCAAATCATCACGGGCCAGCATGGTCTGGCTCCGGTCCCCGTGGTCCCCGTGTCCCCACTGAGGAGGGAGGAGGGAACATGGTTAACAGCACAGCCTCTGTGGACCGACCAGCCCTGGATCCGGTCTCAGTCTGGCTACTGGCTCTGATCAAGTCACAAATCTGAGCTTCATTGTCTCACCAGTTATGGATAACCCTACCCACCTTGCAAGGTTTTTGTGATGATGAAATGTGTTGACGTATACTACCTGGTACACAGTAAACAGCAATACATGGAAACTTCTGGAACCCTCTGAGGGAGGTGTCAGCAGCTAGGATTTGCCAGCCCTGATTTGACCTGAAGCCTTTTCCACCTCACTTACGGTTGCAGACTCTACGTGCGCTGAAAGGACTGCATGCCATACAGTTCCTCTTCCTTTAAGATTTCCTGTTTGTTCTGCAGTGACCTTGGACATCAAGGCAGACCAGCAGCCCTGCACACACTGAGCTGTCTCGTTTGCGCGGAGGGGACAATACAGGCTCTGATTCACAGATGCCACCGAAAGGGGTAAGCAAGACGCCCAGCAGCTACCTGCACACAGGTGCTTAACCGTCGGATCCGCCTGGAGATGGGGGACTTTGGGGCTAAGCGGAAACACGCCTGTCCCTGCACCCCGAGTTCACAGACTGGGGTCCCACCGACCCCCGGCTGTGTCGTGTCCGTCCCCGGACAAGCAAGCAGAAAGCATTGGTCTCCCTCGCGTCCTCCCCGTCTGCTCTTCCTTCTGCTCGTCTGCAGGGCGAGACCCGCTACCGTCAGTGCAGAGGGCAAACCTGAGGCAGCAGCAGAGGATTGAACTACGTGGGGGCCCTTCTGAGCTCTTCCACGGCCACTTGTCACACTCCTGCCCACATCCTCGTCGGTGTGGGAACCCAAAGGACAGCAGGCAAGTCCACGCTTGAAGCTGGACCTCAGGATGCTTTCTGGGGCCCCCCTGCATCCTGTCTGAAAGGGACTCCTCAGCCTCCTTCAGTGCCCCCGTTCCTGCTGCCGTCCCCTTTCGTCATCCAAACAAGCGTTTGCAGAGCACCTGTCACTGACACTGGCCACAGAGCCATGAAAGAGACACAGCGGCACGTCCCTGGTCAGCAGCCATGGCAGAGGGCCCCACACCCTCCCGGCACCCGGCACCATCCCTGACTCTCTCTCACTTTGAGACTATCCCCCCCTTCTACTTGACTTCACCCCAGCCATGACCCCTCACCCCTTCCTGATCTCCTAGCCTCCACTCCTGCCTCCTGCCATGTTCTCACAGAAGCCTGAGTGATCTTTTAAAACAACAAATCTGACCGCGCTGTTCCGCCTTCCGAGCCTGTGAAACCTGCCATGACTCCCGTGGCCCTTAGAGCTGGATGCAGTTGGAGCCTGAGTCCTGTGTGCGCTCACAGACACACACCCCGCCAGGCTGCAGACACGCAGTTCCTCTAACGGGCCCTGACCCCACCCCCACCGCGTCTCAGGGCTGCCTGCCAGCAACAGCGTCCCCCGTCTCCTGGCCGAATCAGTAGTGCTCATGGCTGAGCCCCCCAGGGAAGCCCACACCAGGCCGGTGCCCGCCGTATTTGATGCCACTCGGTCCTCATCATGCTGTTTCCTGGCACATGCACGGGATGATTAAATAATCATACGATCATTTGTTGACGATCTCTAGAGGGCAGGGGCCAGACCTCCAGGCCTTACCCCGGTGCCTGGCCTCGAATCGCACCATGATGGGTGGCTGGGCAGCCTGCCCGCTCTCCCCTTCAGGGCCGGAGCCCCACCGCCCACAGCGGGGTCTCAGTAACTAGGTTAGGTCCGCTCAGGGGACCCTCGCCCAAAGCTGCCTCTGCACCTTCTCACCTGGAGCTGCCGCGCTGCAGTTGCCACTCCCAGCATGGCTCGCTATCAGCAGCAATGTGCTCTTGTTCCCTGAGAACATCAGCCATGCCGAGCCCCCTACCTACGGATGTCCACCAGGGCTTCCCAGCTGCCCTCGGGCAGGACTGAGGGCACATTCACGGAGGGAACTTGGAGATGGTAGAGGCCTGGCCCTCGGTCACACAACCAGGAATCCGCCCGGCCAGGACCCACAGCCTGAGCAAGATCTGACCCACTGCCCTCCAGCAGACCCACGCCCAACACACACACACACACACGCGCGCGCACGCACGCACGCACTCTGAGTAGCACCCCTGACTGACTGTGAGTCTGAAGGCCTTATAGAGAGCCTTTCCTGGAGGCTGGGGGCCACCCACAGGTGCTGGGGATGGTCACCTGTGGCTCCAGGCCCAGCCGACAGTCCAAGCTGGCCCGAGTGGAGGGCGAAGGACGCCCGAGGTGCCCCGAGGCCCAGCAGTGTGCCTGGGAGGGAGCACACCCTCCCTGGCTGCACAGACCCCTGGGCTGTGCCCGGCGGGGTGCAAGCCTGGGGCAGGGCTCTCTCCTGGGCATGGATGGCCCTTTGCACCCCCTGAGGCTCCCCCTCCGGGTGAGTGCTGGAGTCAGGGCCCTTTCGAGTTCTGGACCTGGAAACCAGCCCATCCGTCCCAGCCCACCTGGCCTCGGAACTTCCGGTCTCTTTCTTCACCTTCATCCCGTCTACATGTCCTATATTTTTTCTTTTCCTTAAAATTAAGTACTTTTTTTAAAGCTCAACTAAATTTAGTTTTTCCTAAGAAACGTCTCTGAAATTACAGGTTAAATACACTAGATATATATGCCGGGCATGCCAAAAAAATGTATACACGTGTTAAGAGATGTTATCTATGCTCAAGCAGCAGTTCGCCATCATCAGAAGTGTCTGGACGCTGACGGGAACCACTTTGAGCACCTCTTGTCATTGCAGAAGTCACATGTGACTTGTATTCATCTTTTGTGATCGGCACATATTGAGTATTACAATTAATACAGGTTTTTTCCTTTCTTAAAATGTGTATACCTTTTTTTGGCACCCTCTGTATATATTTTCTAATATACACTGAAATAAATATGTTGCTTTAAATTAAAATTACACTTAAGCTTACACGAGTCCACCTAAACCTCATTTCCTATCCCTCCAGTGGCACCGTGGGGCCCTCTGAGAAGTGCATTCGCGGTTAAGGGCTGGAGGCCAGAGGACCAGGGCCACCCAGGGCTCGTGTGCCCTTGTACGCGCCAGACGGGCACTGAGGGATTGTCACCCACTCCTTCACTTTACAGTTTTGGACAATGTGCAAAAAGTTCAAATTCTGTCAAGTTTTGCGATTTTCCAGAAATTGAGGCCCCTCCCAAGCAGACTAGGATCTCCGTTTCTGATTTCTCCCTCGCCAGCACCAGCTGGCCCCGTCCCACCTAACGGGTCACCAGGCACCTGCTCTCCCAGGAAGGGGGCCAGGGTGTCCCCTCTCTCCCGGCTTGCTCCTAGGTTCCCCCAAACAGCAAACTCCACTCCTGCCAGGTCTCACCCCCTCTTCTGCACACCTCGCCCCTCGTCACCCAGGCCACAGCCCATGCCCCTGGGGCCGAACATGAAGGGGCAAAAAGATCGACGATGCCGGTTTAATTTTAGTTTTTCGTTATAAAAACTGTGCTTTTTCTTTGTTTTTGTTTTTAAAGCAGGCGGTAGAGAAGTGTAAGAAGTGAGAAACGAAAGCCGTCTCGTCAGCGCCTGCCCTCCCCGCCCTCCCTGAGGTTACCCACCACACTACACTCTGGTAAACATCCTGGTAGCTCTTTCCCTCTGCACATACACAGTACATGTGCCCATTTTCGGTGTTTTCTTTTTAACCAAAATGGGTTTCTACCCTGCACAGTTTACCTTTTTATTTTTTTCAATGCAACATATAATCTGATCATTTTCCCACGTGGAAGCAGCTATAGCCCCACATAATCATTAGAACCCTCGTCAGATTCTGCCCTGCAGACAGACCATAATTTCACCCCCTACTGTTGGACGCTTGAGTGGTCCCGGGCTTTCTGAAATGAGACACGATGCCGGAGTCTCCACCCATGTCCTGGAGGGTTGTCCATTCACACATTCGTCAGTTCATCTGTTCCGTCTGCCCACTACCTGCCTGGCACCCGGCCAGACGCTCCAAGTTTCGAGTAGAACGATGGAGTCAAAGGGCGTGTGTGTTTGAAACTGTCATAGATACAGCCAGACTCCCCTTCCAGAAGCTGCCTAAACTGTACCCCCACAAACAGCCTATGAGGCTGTCTTCCTTCCCCGCCCCCGTGCCACGCCAGCTGGGCATTACTGATCTTTTTCATTTTATCCAGATCCGATCCAAAAAAAAAAAGGGATCTCTTACTTCCCTGATCACTAAGGCTGTCGGTGCCTTCTTGCACGTCTCCGGGAGCAGCCAGCTTTTGTTTTTGGCACGCGGAAGGTGAGGGTTGGGGCGATCACTTGGCTAGGGCCGGTCCAGGGGGAGTTCTCTTTAGGCCGGGCAGTCCCCCACCACTTCCTCTCACCCCAAAGCCTGGAAACAAGGACTTCCCTCTCCCACCCACGCCGCCCTCGCCTCTGCCAGGACCCAGCAGATGGGGGAGGCCGCCTTCCGGTTGAAGAAAGGAAGCAGCATCTTCAATTGTTCTGTGGGGGGCCCACGGCTCAGGCCCCGGCTGCAGGAAGAGGCCACGTGGTCACCAGGGCCATTCCTCTCAGCCTGTCCCCAGACCCACTGGAGCAGAGCACGCCTCCTTGGGCAAGTGGCTTCAGGCCTCAGAGGCTGTTTCCTCATCATCAGATGAAGTCTTTGGGAATTGACAGAGTGGAGAGGGAGCCGGGCAGCTCTGGACATCACCCCAGCTCCAGCACCCCCAGCCCGAGGCCTCAGACCCCCCACCCCTGCCCAGCTCCTTCTCACCAGCCTCATAATAATCCTGTGACAGCAGATGTCACTGCATCTTCTGGCTGGAAGGACCCCTGAAATCTCACCATCCAAGGCTCTCACACTGATCATGGATACGTGAAACCCAACCCAGGAGAAGAGACGGCAGCAGCGACAACTGTAATATGGCAAATCTTGATGCTGACTCTTCTGGGCATTGTATAATAATGAATTATTAGTGGTTATGATACTGATAGCTGCCACATATTGAGTCTTAGGGTGCACTGGGCACATACTAGGTTCTCATCCTGCCTCACCTCGTTTAATCCTCACAGCAACCCTATGAGGGAAAAGGACTGTCCTCCCATTTCATAGATGGGAACTGTGAGGCTCAGGAAGGTTAAGTGACTGGCCCAAGGTCACAGCACCAGTGTATGGCAGAGCTGGTATCCACACCCTGCTGGACAAGGGCAGGGGAGGTGGCACTCAACCCAGACGGACCCTCTCCTCTCGAGCTGCTCTCCTCCCCTCACCCCCAAGTCTGCCCTTTGGCAGAAACCTGAGCCAGAAATTGACCTGGGCCTTGGTGTTGGCCGTGGGCCAGAGTCCCTGGGGGTTCCAGAGCAGGGCAAACTAGGGACAACGTGAAGTATCTCCCACACCGGTGAGAAATTGTGACTTGTCACTTAGAAGGCTGAGCCAGCTGACAGGTGGTGGTTGTGGAATTGTGGGGGATGGGGTTGTGGAGACAGGTGTCTCCAACAGTTTGGGGGGGTGGCTTTTAAAGCAATGTGGGTTGGACCCAAAACCATATAGGATCGTCTGGAGCTGGCACAGAGAAACTCAGCACTTTATAGCTGTAAGAGTTGGGTGCTGTTGTTCCACTGAAAATATTTCAAACCCAGAATGTCATTCTAATAAATTCTCCTGGATTAGATATTAATTTCAAGCAGGGATGATAACGTTTGGGGCATTACGGGTTTCGGTTTAGTATTTGGAATTAATATTTTGAATGCAAACCCATTTGTGAAGAACAGAAGCCCTAACCTTTGCCACCTGGCTTTCCCCTCCCCGGGCCACTAAAGCCCAGGGTGTGGGTTTCATTTTAACAATTCAAATTGTCAGGGGCTTGTCCAGCTGTTCTCGCAGGGACCCCTTGGCACTGTCTGGAGACATTTGGGGTTGTCACAACAGGAGGTTGAGGGGCTCCTGGCATCGAGTGGGTACAGACCAGAGATACTACTCAACACCCTACAACTGCAGGGGAAGCCTCGGGTCCGGGCAAAGCTGGGGGACAGCCCTGGGCAGCTGCAGGTCTCTGGTCAGTCCCGCTGGCTCGTCACTCCTCATTTTCACGTCACAGGGGTCAAAAATATGAACAAAAGGGGTTTGGGGTGAGGAAGATGGCAAGGGCCTTTTATATCACATTCATTTACGTTCATCTTCTCGTACGGTCTAGGCTTTTTCTAAACAAGCCCTTCTCACTTCCGGGGGCCACCGGTTGAATGTAGCGCTCTGCCCACGGACTGGAGGAACCACGAACTGGAGGACACGTCTCGAGGAAGTGTCTCGAGGAACTGTGCTGTGCGGTAATTCAGCTTCTTAATACGATCGGGTTGATTAGTGGTAAGTCAGGCAGCTTCCAACTCAGCATCTCTGCCACAGTTATCGTCACCTCCACCTGTCCCGTCACCGACTCCTCACACAGCCTACGGGCAGTTCTGTCTTTATCCCCAGGGGCAGATGACAAAACCGCACCCCCGAGGGGTGACTTTCCAAGGCCCCAGAGCCAGCACTGATCAGTCATTCTGCCCCGGGGCCTGGGCCCATTAAGGACCACTCCACACTGCCCCGCACGGGACCCTGAAACTCTGCCCTTTTTCTGGAGCCGGTCCCCTCCCAACTAGGATTACAGACCCAGGAGAAGGAGATGCTGGACACAGAAGGTCCTGTGCCCATAGGGGCGTCCCAAGAAGAGGAGGGAGCAAAGGGAAACAAACAGCAGAGAAACTGGCCTCCGGCCACTTGAAAACACCAATCATTCATGACTTGCACTATTTAAAAAATGTTAAAGTCAGGGAGTGGCCCTGTGTAAAAGAGGAAGACCTGGGCTAGGGAGAAAATTCAATACAAGGAGTAATTTATATCTGTCCGAATTCTGCAGTTTCAGCCACGATTCTCAACTCATTACTCGTCCCCTCACTTACTCCCCGTCTGAGAATGATAATGACGGTAATAACAACGTTAAGGGTGAAAGCTGCTTCCATTAAGTATTGTCACGTACCCTGGGCCTGGCGTAGTGCCGACGGTTTGACAAATGTCGTCTCCCATAATTCTCGCAATAAGGCATGGCGCAAAGACTACGACTGGCCCCACTTTGCAGATGAGGAAACCGAGGGTCAGAGTGGCTCAGGTCACACCCTGGAAAGTGGCAGAGCCTGGACTCGCTCCCAGGTCTGCTTGACTGCCGTCTAGATGTGCCCTCGATTCCTTGAACCAGGAACCAAGGACTGGCACACAAGCAGAAAGGTCATCTCAGGTCTCCTGACTTGGGCCTGCCTCCAGCAGTAGTGCCTGGACATGCTCAGAGCCACTAAATGGAGCAGCAGGACTTGAAGGCTGAAATGCCTGTGTACAGATGGGGAAGCTGAGGCTCCCAGCCGCGCCTGTCCCCACCCCACTGCCCACTGCGTCCACCGCATCGGAACTCAGTCCCCTTTATGCTCCAGGGCTTTCTTCCTCCTGGTGCTCATACTTGCCCAAGTTCTAAAGGACCCTCCGCCTACCCTGTCCCATCTAGGAAAGAACACACTCTTCACCCAAAAACCCTAGGAAAGCCTTAGTTTCTTGCCAGTTGTCCCGGATGCCTTGCAAACTTTGAGAAGGCTTCGAGCTTAAGGTTTCTCAGGAAAGGTCCACACCAAATCACTCCCATTCATGTTTCCCTTTTGAATGGAAAGTCAGCCCCCGGCTTGGAGTAGTAGCCACTTTGGGGAATTAAAGGCTGGGGCCTGGGCGTGGAAATCAGGTTGACAGAGGAGCCGATGAGGGTCTAGAAGGGCCCCCCACACACCATGATGGGGGGATCGCGGTTACAGCCTCATTTTACGTTTTACTGTGACCGTCCTGTTTCCCTATAACTTCAGTCAGTAAGTGGAAAAGCCATAAGATTTGGTGTCCCCCCCCCCAACCCTCCATCCCCTCCTTACCCCCTCTGATTTCAGGTGGCCCAGAATGTTCCTAAATCCGAGAAAAGTTCCAGCTCCTGGGGAAGTGCTCCTCTCTGTTCTCACTTGCAGACCCCTGAGGGTGGACGTTGAGACAGAGGCTACAGGACAGTGTTCAGAGACAGTCATGGGACTCAGGGCCGACCTCGCTCTCAGAAGGGTCCTTGTGCCCCAGAAATGGCCACCTTCAACACCCTCTCATAGGGTGTCCCTTCGAGTTAAGTCATTTGCCCTTCCGCCTACCACTGCTCTTTCCACACCCAGGAGGACCATCTCGGGGATCAGGGAACATGTCAGAAAACAAGCCCCAGTGTCCTGCCCCAAGATTATCCTGGGAACATTCTGGAGGCCACGCTGGAGAGACGAGGTCAGTGGGCCTTGCCAGAGCCTTCTGGACACTGACACTGGATGTCTATTAAAGTGGCCACCTGCCTCGGAGAGAAAAAAAAAAAACACTACACCACAAAGCAAACCAAGTTTCTAAGACAAGCTGTCCTCTCAGACAAAACACCATTTGGAATAGTAAAGCCCTCCCCAGGTTCTGCTGTGCATCTGAAAACACCGGAGAGACAAGTTCAGACCCAACCACAAAGCACTGTGCAGATAACTCCAGAGGCTTCAGAGGCCCGGGTTACTTCCCCAAGTATCCACCACGTGGGGTCAAGGAGGCCTGAGCGTGGGGGGCCGAGCCTTGGCCCCTCTGGTGACCAGACAGCATGCTTGCTTTGCCAAAGAGGCAGCTGGTGGAATATTCCTCTGCTTTCTCAGCACCTTGCAGGGAAGGACAAAGGAAGCCCAGGGGCCAGGGGCCAGGGGCAGAAGGAGGCAAGATTCTAGAGCCATGACCCCAATCTGAATCAATTGGCAAACCCTCTAGGAGGTCATGTGGCCAAGGAGAACTCAGAGGCTGCTTCCATTTGTGCCTCAAGCTTCCCTCTGCCCTGGAGAGGCCCGGCTCTAACCCTCCAAGCTCCCCACCCCAAGCAGTACTCACATGCCCTGCTCCCCATACTGGTTGTAGAACTCCATGTGGCTGCATGCCTGGATCCAGCCAATTATCCAGGTCTCCTTCTTGGGGATGGGCGGCATGACCACCTGGGCGGAGGCACGGAAGTGGGGTGTCCGGTAGCGGAGCACCACGCTGGAGGACTCATCAATGCTGGTGGGGACAGGGTCGATAGAGGCTTTCACGTCAATCACCGTAATACCTTCCCGGAAGACGCTGGTTTTGTCCCCGATGCTCTGAATACAGCCCATGGCACACAGTACCACTGTGATCTCCAGGGAAGGCCAGCAGTCCCAGAGAAAACTGGGCATTGAAGGGACGGAGGCTGCCGGACCCAGTGCAGACAGGGCTGCTCTCCAATCTCAAATCTCAAGACCGATATCCATAGGATAGAAAATTCACTGAGTAGGGGGCTTTTGCATGTCACTACCTCGGGCCTGTTTATAAATAAGGATTTTGCTGCATTTCCAGGGCCCTGGGTATATGCTCTTCTTCTGCTGGCAGTGGACAAAAATCACCGATATTCTTTGGGTTAAAAAAAGAAAAGTTTGGATGTTAATGGATAAGCATGTTGTTCAGACATCCAGCCCTTCCGTGCCTCACACGCGGGGAACGCAGATCGGAGACGCTCCCTGAAGTCTTCCGCTGAAGAAGGTGAATGCCGGCAGACACATAAATAAGGAAGGCTCTGTCCCCAACGCGGCGCCGCCACCCTCGCTGCAGAAGACCGACTTCCTGCCCTCCTGCCTTCCGCACGCGCTCAGGACACACGCAACCGGCCGCTCGCCCAACGGGGCCGAATCAATGGAAGGGCAGTTTGTGTTCGGTCGGCGGCGGTGTGGGCGTCCTCCGGGTCGAGCGCCGACCCGCGGCTTCCTGGAGGCGAGAGCCGACTCGGGCCGCCCGCGGGGTCCCGGAGGAGTACGGTGCAACACGAGTCCCCGTCGGCGCCCACTGGCGGGCACGGGCCGGCGCCCCCACGCGGGCGCGCCGCGTCCCCTCGTCACTGTCGCCGCCCGCCGCTGTACGGGTCCCCGGGGCTGCGCTGGAGCCGCCGCCTAGTTCGCCGCGGCCGCCGAGGACCTGGTGGGAGGTGGAAGGGACAGGGCGTCAAGGCCCACGTCAAAGTTGAGCCGAACTTTGCCACGGGGGGCGCGCGGGGCGCAGGCTGCAGAACTGATAGCACAGCTCTGGGCGGTCTCCCCGGAGGCGGCGCCCCCTCCACCCGCCCGACCGCCCCGTCAGTGGCAGCCAAACGACCGCGCGCACCAGCGAATAATCGCCGCCCGTGACATCTTCGCTGACACCCTCCGACCCAGGGGCGGGGGGGGAGGGGGTCCACGGGCTGTCACTGCAGTGGGCCGCGTGGACTTGCCGGTCCTGGCACTGCGCCCACCGCTTCGTTGCTGGCGCCCCTTCCCCAGTCGGGTCCCTCCGACCCACTGGGGGCGCAGTGTCACCCCCGCAGGCTGGTCCGATCGGGCGCGCGCCCTTTCGCAGGCAGGGATCCCCTGACCCTCGGAGGGTGCAGTGCCCTAGCCCCACCGCATCGGGCACCTCTGTCCCTCTCAACCCCTTGCCAGCCCCGAGCGACCCCGAGTCCCCGTGTGTCGGACGCGTTCGCCGCCGCCGGGGAACTTTGCCGCGCACGCCCCCACCCGGGCGGCGCCAACGACTCACCTGCCCCTCAGGCCAATCCGGGTGCCCCGGCCGCCCCTGACCCTTCCGCGGGCACGTCCTCGGGGCGCCCCCAGTCCCTTCCCCGGGCAGTGTCCTTTGGCTCTACTGGGGTCTGGGGCCGGCGTGGGCGCCCCCGGCCCCCACGTCCTCCTAGCTCGGGGCTGCTGGGGGTGGCCGGGGGCGGAGGGCTGAGGCTCGGGGCTCTCTCGCCCCCACCCCGCGCGCTTCCTTTATTTTATGATCATTGTGAGCGTGCTGTCGCCGCTCAGCCCCGCCGCCGCGCCGCAGCCACCTGGCGCGCCCCGCGCTGCCTCGCTCTGCTGCAGCATCGGAAAGGCAACCAGGTCAAACTTTGCAGAAACTCAGCCCCTGCGCCGGCCTGGCCCCGCGTCCGCCCGCAGCAGCCGGCCGGAGCGCAGCGCACGCAGGAACCGCCGCCGGTTCGCCGGCCCCGCGGGGATGCAGGTCCGCAGGCGGCGGCGGCGGGCGCCGCCTCCTCCTCACCGCCCGCCCAGCTCTCCACCCTCGCTCCCTGCACACCACCCGCCCTCCCCCTAGTAATCCTCTCCCCCTCCCCCTCTCTCCCTCTCTCTCTGCAGCTGCTGGGAGAGCTGAGCCTCTCTTTGCATAAACGACATTTCCTTTTTGGCAAGCCCGGAGGACTATGGGTAGTGTAGTTCGGCTTGTCGGGTCCAGGTGGGCTACTCCCTGTGCCCTTTGAACTCCTATATTTTCTGGGGCTCAGGGCATTCGGAGAAGGGTCGCACTGCCCTGATATTCCTGGCCGCGGTCGGGCTGTGGCTGTGGGAGGCTCCAGGGCTGGGAAGCTAGGGGTGGACGAGAAGTTTGGGGAAAGGGTCCCTGTGTTGCTCCCTCCATACTGGGCTTCTTGGCACCCTGACAGGTGGTCAGGCCTGTTGGGCCCGATTATGACAAGTGCTGTAGTTTCATTTCAGCCACCATCGGCCACCCCTGTGTGGGAGGCCTGTTTTGTGTGTTTCACAGAGCAGGAATCCAACGCCGGGAGACTGGGAGAGTTGCCTAAGGCCCCACCCTGGCAGATGTGCCACGTGAGACTGGTGTTCTGAGTACAAAGGTTCAAAGGGGGGTTTGAACCTGGACAGTGGGGTGGAGAAGGAGTGGGGATGGGGGAGTGAGAGCTGTGAACCTCTGTAACCACCCTCAAGCCCCTATCCCCACCCTCACCTTACACCCCCAGGGAAAGGCCAGATGGTTTGTGACATCAGAAAACCCTGCAGCCACATAGAGCCATATCCTCCCCCATCACTCTGACTTCCAAAGGTGCTCGCAGCAGGGCACAGGGCAGGTGGTTCCAGCCACTCCCAGTGCATGCCAGTGAGGGCAAGGACCAGAAGAGCAGAGGCTCGGACCACGCTGAGTTCTCTTTTTTGAGAAATGATCAGCCACGCCGAGTGATCCATCACGAACTGGCGCCAGCGCAGGCCACAGGAAGTGTCCGATTAAGGTCGCCACTACCTCCTACCCAGCCACACCGCTGCCTTCTCCCTACTCACTGCCATGGGCTCTCACCCAGCCTAATGAGGGGTCGTCCCTTTGCAGTGCAGCTGGTAGGCAGCTTATTCCTGGTCCCGCTAATTGACACCAAGGCAAGGTAGCCCTCGTGACCTGCTTACTGCCAGACGGTAGGACTCCGGACAGCAAGACCCCGTGCAAATTTCCATTTCCTGGAAGAAGCTTTCCCTTGCCTCTTCAGCCACAGGGGCCTCTCCCAGCCATGTGTTCCTGGTCTCCACAAAACATTCTGCCCCCTGGGATGCACTACAGCCATCCATACCTCCTTTGTCATCAGATAATTATTAGGCTATTGAGTTTATATATAGGTGGGATATTAACTTTTGGGGTGCTGTCTCATCTCCCCCCGTGCCTGGAACACAGCAGACCTCATTGGCCAGGGTGCCCCCTTGATGGCAGGGACACTGTCCTGGTGACGAGGACGTGAGTGCTCTGTGAACATGTGCTCAGCTGCACATCTTTCTCATTTCACGTGAAAAGGACAAAGGCCAGAGCCCTAACTGCTCACTAAGTGGCCAAACCCCTGCAGGTGATTTCCTGGGGCTGGGTCCCCTAGATGCCCGCTGGAAGTGACGTTACTTCCCATGGCCCTAGGCTTGGCCTGGGTTTGTGTTAATGATAAAGTACCCACTGTGTGTTAGGTGCTGAATGAGCGAGGATTGTCTCCTTTATCCTTCACCTTGACCCTAGGAGGTGGGCTGTACAGGGAGACCCAGAGGTCAGGGGACAGTGGCTTTTCCGAGTCCGGATCCCCACCTAGATCTGGCCAAGTCTAAAGCCCACTCATCTCCAGGCACACCACCCCTGCTAGCTGGGACCAGCCCTCTGAGCCAGGATGGGACTGACACTGGAAAACCCTGTCTCTGGTAAGTCTCCCTGCAAGAGCATGAGGGCGCTTGCAAAATAGAAGACCCCTGTCCCTTCAGGTGGCCCCAGAGCTGCCTCTCCTTTCACTTCACCCACCGTGTGGTACTTTGTCTTGGGCTAGTTTGAGGGCGGGATCTGCAGGGAAAGGACGTCGGCAGCACCTGTGGCTCTGTTTGCCTGACCCTGAGCTTCAGCCCGGCTTCCCGAGAGCCAGCCCTGAAAACAGAGGGTCTGGAAGGGCTCAGCTCACACGTGCACCCCCCGTCCCAGTTCCTGATGGGCCCTCTGAGGTTCTGGCTATTTCCCCAGATCTCAGGCACCCCCAGCCTTCCTGCCTCCCCACACAGCCCTTCTTCCTGCTCAGCATTTTTCTGGAGCTCTGTGGGTGCTGGGCAGACCCACGGCTGTCTCAGCATCTGTGGAAGGCCCAGGATACATCCACACGAGTGTGAAGTGCTGGCATCTGCAGAACACAGGAAAGGGCATCTGTTTGAGATGTGCCCAACACCACAGGGACACTCACACTGCTCCCTGAGCCCCTCCCCCAGACTCCTCTGCCATGACGTCACCAGTGCATGGGAAAGAGGGGGTGAGGGGTCAGGATGCACAGCCCCAGCCCTTCCCAGAGATGGCGAACTCCTGGCTGTGGCAACTTGGGACTCACAGTGTTGTCAGTGGGAGGACAAGGTCACTCAACTCCCGGCATTTTTTCCCCAGTGTTGATTGGACACCTGTTCTGTGCTGAGCACTCAGAAGACAGTGGGGAACCCAGCCAGAGCCAGGACAGATGACAGGTCCCCATGGCACTTACATCCCCGTGGGCCCGAGAGACGTCAAGGGATAACTTCAGGAATGATGAATAGAGGTATTAATTAACATAAATAATAAATGGTACAAATTCATACTCAAAATGGATATGAGTAAGTATCGATTGTTCCAAGCCAGGACGCGTCCATCTAAGTTGTTTTGATGTGCATGTGTCCAGTATTGAGCTGCAGGAGGTGCAGGGGAAGGACGCACGTTCCAGAGGTGTGTGGGGGGGTGGCGTGTGTGAGTGAGTGTACTCGAGGTTAGAGTGAGTAAATGTGTGTGTGTGTAAATGCATTGTGATGGTGTGAGTTTGTGTATCTCTGTGTGAGGGTATATGTGACAGTTGTGTGTAACTGTAGAGTGTGTCCAAGTAAGTGTAGAGCCCGTGAGTGTATGTGTGTGTGTGTGTCCATGTGGGAGTGTGTATGAGGTGTGTAACGGTGAGTGACCGTCAGAGGTGTGGGTGTGGGTGAGCGAGTGTGTGTATATTAAGTGTGACAGTGTGCATTGTGTGAGGGTTGGGGAGTGTGTGTAGTGCATAGGGTGTGTTTGAGTGGTGTGGTTATGTGAGGGGATGTCTGTATGAGCGTGTGGGTGTATCTGAGTGTGCATGGTGTGTCCGTGAGGGTGTGTATGAGCACGTGTCTGTGGGTCAGGGTGAGTTTGTGTCCATGTGCACGTGTGGATATGTGTGTGTGAGGGTGAGTGTAGGTGAGCAGGTTTGTGGTGTGAGTAGGTGTGATATATGAGTGCGTGTGTGAGACAGTCTGCATGTCTGTGTCCGTGCATGTGGGTGGGTGTGTGGGTGTTATTTTCCGACTGAGGGAGGGTGTCTGTTAGGAGTCTGGGATGGAGAGTCCCATGGCCAGCTCAGGGCAGTAGGGTGGGTGAGGGGTTGCTGTCCTGGCCTGGCTCACAGGAGCTCCCTGCCTTGGACCCAGGCCTCTAGCCCTCTGCACACTTTCTGTCCCTCTGGCCTGCTTCCTGGTCGCAGCCTCCAGAGCTGCAGTTCTGAGCACGCCTTCCCCTCCTGGGCAACCTCTTGAATGCACAATCGTACAATCATCCCCCCAGAGGAGGAGCTGAGGTCCAGCGGCGCCCCAAGTTCAGCAGCAGTCGCTGGAGTGTGCATGGATGGGGCCCGGCTCACCTGGCCGCCCCTCCGCGCTCCCACCCCACCCAGCATCGTGGGGGGTGAGGACCCCGCATGCGGGCAACGCTGGAGGACGAGGTCGCTGCGCCAGGAGGCTTCTGCGGCCCCCACGCGCCCCCGCCGCCACCGCCACCGGGGAAGGACGGAGGCGGGTGGACAGGTTGGGTGCGGCCGGGATCGGGAGCGGCACTGGGAGTTCTCCAAGGTGCTAAAATAAACCCAGCGAAGGATCAGGTTTCCCGACCGAAATAACCCAGGAGCGGCCTTAGAAATGCGAACTGAGAAAGCGATCCGGGGAGGGAGCACCAAGGGTGGGGAGCTGGTGATGAAAAGTGCTTTCCACGGGGCTCCCTCCCCATCCTGGCAGGGGACACCGCAGCTGTCCCTCCCTCCTGTCCCCTCCAGCTGTGTGTCTCCCCAGGCCATCTGCTCAGAGTGGAGCTTCTCACCCACTCCCCTCCCCTTCCCTTCTGGAGTCATTGTCCCAAATAACGAGCCTCCTCTTGGCCATCAGTCTTTGATGGCAAAGTTTGTAGTAGATTACAGCCCACAGTCCAGAATCAGCCAGCCATTCATTCAATAAATATTTATTGAGTGCCTACTGTGTGCCAGGCACTGCCTGAGCCCCTGGGCCCATAAGTGAACAAATAGCAGTCCCATGGGCCAGTGACACTCTGCTAGGAGGACACAGGCCATGAAAACAGAATAAATGAGTGTTAGAAAGGGTACAGCTCAAGCATAATGGAAAGAGCAGAAGAGGATAAGAGGTATTGGGACGGGATTTGAGTCCCAGGGGGCTTCACTGGCTTACTTGATTGCCTGGATAGAATCCGTTCTGGAATCCCTTCACCTGAGCCTCAGTGTTCACATCTGTGCAATGGGGATTTAAAACTGGTCTGTGAAGTGCTGTGATAGTTAAGGGACATGCACTAAGCTCTGAGTCGGGCACAGAGCACTGCTAAGTACAAATGAAGGATCGATGTATTTAGTAGTAATAATAGGAAATCTATCTTAGATATGTAAAGGTAACAACTAACAAATGTCTATAATGTACAAACTGCTCTAGGTCCCACGAAGCTGCCAGAAAACTTCTTCTGCTCTCAAGTAAGAGAGAGGCAGTGTAGCCAAATGGTTAGGGTCAACAGCTTTGGGCCGAGACCCGAGTCTGACTCCTGGTTTTCTTTTTACCAGTTGTGGGCCCTGCCAAGTCACTTCACTCCATCCACAGCCCTCTCTAGCGATGGACTATGCTACAAGGGATGGTTATGTGGACCAGGGGCCGGGTGGGGCAATGGTTCCAGGGAGGACAGGTGGTCTGCAGGCATAGCGCCACCTCTGGGTAATCTTTGCACTTCCCACTGGTCCCTGCATGGAGCCTGGCGCACAGCAAGCCTCCAAAAGTGTTTCATGAGTGGGTGAGTGACAGAGTGAGTGACAGATGACTGACAAATAGGTAGGGAATGAAAAAGCTGTGGGAGACGTGGCCAGGAAGACAGCCGCAGGCTCAGAGTTACAGGGACCAGCCAGTGCACAGCCCAGCTCTGGGCTTTGCCAGCTGTGTGGCCTCACAGGTGATGTCACCACTCCAGCCTGCTGTTCGTTGTCTCTAACATGGAAAAAGGGTGGTTGGACTTGCCCTGTCAGCTAGAAGTGTCTACGGTCCAGCTGTGTTCTTCCAGGTCTGGGCACTGTGGTAGGTGGCTCCGGCTGGCCCATCGGACCTCAGGGGATGCTTCTGACCACACTGTTTTTTGGCACTTGCCCCTTGAACCACTTATTTATAGTCTGCTTTAGTGCACAGGGCTGCATGTATGAGGATGGCTATGTCAGAATAGTTTTGAATAGTCATGAAATGGAAACAATCTACATGTCCAATAACAGAATTACGTGCATAAACTATGGCCTATCCACGTGACAAAATGCCAAAAAGCCATTGCAAAATGATGGATTGTCACGGAAATATTGCCAGGTTTATATTTGTTAAGTGAAAAGGGTAGGTTATTTTTTTAAAGGGCATATAATATATTTTAAATGCATATTTGTGTGCATGTGTATATACATACACGCATACACATGAGTATATCATATACATAGATAGTTTGTTGTATATATATGTATATATATATATATATATATATAGTTATTAAAGTAATACTTGGTTGTTGTAAAATATTTCAATAATTGAAATGAGACAAGTGAGAATTCCTTTATAATCTGACCACATCGTGTTCATAGAAGTAGTTTCCAGATAGTAGGATTACATCTATATCATCTGTATTTATTAAACTTATTGCAGCAAGCATTTTGATAATAAGAAAAAATACAGCTATTGGTAAAATTACACTTATAAAATGGCTAGTTATTTCATGAGTGTGTACCCAGTCTCCCCAACTAGACTGCAGGAAGAGATCATTGAAAGTATAGATTCAATGAACAAATGAATTCTAAGACTCTTGAGAAGTGGGACTGTGTGGCCTGTGGTAGGTGCTCATGAAGGGATGGCACCTGCTTCTCAGCTGCCTGAGAATGTGAACAGGGTCACCTCACCTTACAGAGGGAGGCCAAGATGCTGACACAGGCCTGTGGGTATTAATAGCACCTCTCTGGGCTGGGCTCCTCTGCCCCTCCTGAGGTCAGCCCAGGTCATGGGCCCCGTCCAGGAAGCGTGGGGTGAGTGCCCTGGTGGACAGCTGAGAAAGCACGTCTGGGTCCTTGTGGTCTGAGGGATCTGAGTCCAGCGGCCCTCATGTCCCACCCCAGGGACTTCTTGGGTGTCAGACCTCTCCTCTTTGGGGCTGGAAGCCTTCAGCCTCTGAGCCTCAGCTTCCTCATCTGTAAAATGGGGATGATATCATGACTTCATGGGAAGGTGGGTTGTGTGGTGTCAATAAGAGAAAGCACATAGAGAGCTCAGTGTATTCCGTGCACTGCCTGCCACCTGTGTATTCTGTGTACATGTTCAAGTGCATGTGCCCAAGTCCAGGATAAAACAGGCACAGGTCGTCATGCTACACCCAACAGGGCAGGATGTGATGTAGTCTGGGACATCCTCCTCCATGGCTGCGTCTAAATAGAACACTCTGGAAAAGGAATGCCAAGGAGTTTACAAGGAAACGCTGACTGAAGGCTCCTGGAGTCTGGCTTCATGCCAGCCAGGTATGGGGTGGGTCTGGACCTTGGGGGTTGGTCCTTCTAAAGGGGGCACTCAAAAGGGAAAGAGGACTGTGCCTCGTTTGTTAAACAGAATCCATTCCTAGCCTCTACTGTTGAAGACTCACTGTGTGGCAGGCACCCTTCTCTCAGAGACCTCACAACAGCCCTTGGAAGATGGACACTATTATCCCCACATTACAAGTGGAAAAACCCAGGCCAAGAGAGGCCAAATGACTTGCTCAAGGTCTCAACAGCTAGCTGGTGGCCAGAGCCCCAGGTCATTCCTCATCTGCCTGACTCTGGAGCCAATGGGCTGGTTCCCTGTGGCTCGAGAGCACTCACCCCCACCCCAGGCCACTTCCTGTCCTTGGGATGCTCTGCACCTGGCCCCCAAGAGGCTATGGGGCCGGCCTGGGCTCAGTGATTGGAAAGGAAGTCACGCCTCCTGCCTCCTTCCCAGCTGGGCAGACAGGCCTTGGCTGCTATGAGGTGTGAGACTAGGGCATTCACTCCTGTCTCTTCTGGTCGCCCAAAACCAGTGAGCCCTAAAAGGGCTGTGGAGACTTTGGGTTCCCGCAGCCACCCAGGTGGGTGCAGGAAGGCCTGACTCAAACCCAGAATCCCCCTTGACTGGGCCCTCTGTTTGCCCTCTCTGGGTTTGCAGCCTCTTTTGCCCCCTTTGCTCCATGCACCAGATCTCTGGGCTTCCCAGACCTCACATGGGATAGGCTCTCCCCTGCCCGGGGCCTCCACCTGCTCTTCCTTCCTGGGGGAGCCCTCTATGACTTCATGCCAGCCTGGGAGCCCTGGTTCTATTCCTGCAACATGTCTGCACACTTGCCATCACTTACATGTGTCATTCATTTAATCCTCACTGATCTGTGAGCTTCCCAGGGACAAGGATGGAGTCTGGCATTTGCTGCAGTGTGCCAGGCACCTAGCACGGTGCCAGGTGCTCAGTAACTATTTACGGGTTGCCTGAAGCTGCTCCAGTGCCCCTGTCCTTCACAAAACTCAGGTCAATGGAGGCAACCTCCAAGGGGCCGATCCGTTACCAACCAATGAATTGCGCCTGCCTCTAATGGAAATCAAATCCTACAGATTGCCGTTTGATTGGACTGTGATGCACTGAAGCCAAATTCAAGACTGATAAAAAAAAAAAAAAAAAAAAGAAGCCAGCCTGCTAGCTTAATGAAATGCTGTTACAGAGAGGAGGGGCTGGGCCTAGCCCAGCCGACCCAAGGTGATGCTTTTAGTGACATCATTCACTCCACCTGGAGCCAGGAGAGGCCTTCCGCATGGGCCGCACTGTCTGGTCCACGGGACCAAGTCCAAGCTGCCCAGGCCTGTGGGGCAGGCAGGCCTGGCCCACAGGGGCCTGGACTACTCAGAGGGAAGCTAGGTAAAAGCATAGACCAGAGCGCACATTTGGGCCTCTGGCCTAGGGCACAACTGAGGCCAGAGCAGCAGGAGGACTACATTTCCCAGAATCCCCCACTGCCCTGGAGAGCGAGCCATTGGAAGATTTAAATAGCCCAGGCTTGAGGCAGCGGCTGCAGCTGTGGATCCGACCGCCTTCCGCGTGGCTCCATTGGCGCTGGCCCCGCAGTGGTGGGCTCGATTGGCTGCCTAGCCTGCATTGACGTCCCTTGGAGCCCGGTGGCAGCCGGAGGTAAACAGCCATGTGCAATCCTCCACTCTATATTTAACAGCTGCTGCGGAGAAGGCAGGGACGCAGAGAACGGTGGCAGCTCTGGGGACAGCTCTTGTCTTGGGGAGAAGGCCCTCGCAGCCGCAGCCGGGCTGGCACCGGCCCGCACCGTGTCCGCGTCACCATGCCAGCCTCCCAGAGCAGGGCCCGTGCCCGGGACCGCAACAACGTCCTCAACCGAGCCGAGTTCCTGTCCCTGAACCAGCCCCCGAAGGGGGTCCCAGAGCCCCGCAGCTCCAGCAGGAAGGCCTCAGGCCCCTCGGTGCAGCCCCCAGCCCCTGGCGACGGGGCCCGCGAGCGGCGCCAGTCTCAGCAGCTGCCCGAGGAGGACTGCATGCAGCTGAACCCGTCCTTCAAGGGTATCGCCTTCAACTCCCTGCTGGCCATTGACATCTGCATGTCCAAGCGACTGGGGGTGTGCGCAGGCCGGGCCGCGTCTTGGGCCAGCGCCCGCTCCATGGTCAAGCTCATTGGCATCACGGGCCACGGCATCCCCTGGATCGGGGGTACCATTCTCTGTCTGGTGAAGAGCAGCACGCTGGCCGGCCAGGAGGTGCTCATGAACCTACTTCTGGGTAAGTGTGCCGGTGTCTGCCACCCACCCCACCAGGACCAGCGGGGCCCTTGGAAACCAAGTGGAATGATCTAACGAGGTTAGGCAGGAAGGGTGTCCCAGAAATAGGCAAGCTTCCGGCTTGGGAAAGAGAGAGCCAGGGATGCGCAAAGGAGGGCCCCCTGCAAAGTGGGGTCCTCCAGAATGTGCAGGCCCAACAGGAACCTCTAAGGAAGGGAACCTCCCCAGAGGCAGCTTTGGGGTGGGGGGTGCAGGAGGCTTGGGCCTCAAGAGAGATGGTCAGGGGTCTGGTGGGAGTCCCGGAAGGATGTAACTCCCATCCACAGGCAGGGGTCCTTGAGTTTCTATGCTGCTTGCTGTCAGCACTTGTGATCTGTCCCCATGCCCCTCTGTTTGGTTCAGGGACCCTGTAAGCTGCTTAGGATTCTCCCACAGGGCCTGAGGGTCCAGGGGGTCCAGTCTGGGGCTCCCACTCACTTGTGGCCTCCTGAAGTTCATACCTGCTGCTTCCCAAGGGAGTCGCTGGAGGAGAGGGCCTGGTGAGCTGGTCTTTGGTTTGTTTTTCCAAAGTCTTTGCCACCAGTTCTTTCAGTTCATCACTGCCGTGTGCTAGGTGCCACGTGGGAGCCAGGTGAAAGATGGGCCCTCCTCTCCACCCAGCAGGTGATGCCCAGCACCTGGCCAGCCATCCCCCAGGCACCCCCGTTCCCCAAGGTGCCTGGGGAATCTCTGCTCCCATCCTGCCTGCTGGGCCCATGTCCATTCTCTCACCCTTCCCAGCATGGCCACCATGTGGGCGGGGGTCTCAGGGTAGGCAAACACTGATGAGGGGTCCCAGTTTCAAAAGGGGGATGGGTTGGACCTCTGAGAACTGCTTCCCAGAGGAAGTCATGATGAAAACGTGTATCCCTCTGCTTGCATCTCAGAGTCCAGGGCTGGCTGCTCTGTGGGTGGGGCGTGAGGAGGAGGAAACAGTTAGATGCTTTGTGCAGGATATGGCGGCTCTGCCACCATGAACATTTTCTTGTTCTTAGTACTAAATTATTCATAGTACTTGTTGTTTATCCCAAATAAACAGTCTCCCGTGACTAGTGCTATTATCGTTCCCATTTTACAGATTAGGAAACTGAGGCTCCTATAAAAACAGCACCCTGGCCAAGGCTTCAGAGTGGGAGATTTGCACCAGGTCTGCCTGATGTCCAGGCCTGTGCTCTTTCCAGGTGCCTTGACATGGGCTTGGGAGGGAGGGGACAAGTAAGGTGGCCTAGGCACCACGCTGGGGGCTCCTGGGGGCAGAACCCTGCTCTCATCACCGAGGCTTCCCCAGCTCCCACTGCCGCCTCACATGGCGCATGGCTCAAGGAAACGTGTTGGGGGTTAGGTGGCCTGCTGTCAGAGGACTGGGGTGGAAAGCATCCTTGAGCCCGCTCCGCGGACCCCGTCTGATGGTGGGGCTGCTGAAGCTGTATTTGTAATCTGTTCAGTGTTTGCTACGTGCCCGGTTTTGCAGAAGCCACACCATCACGTATTATCCTCACCACAACCCCATGGGGGAGAAGCTGTTATTCTTCCCCATTTAAAGATGAGGAGACAGAGTCTGAAGGACAGGCCAGGATTAGAACTGGGCCCGACTCTAGCTTGTTAGGAGAAGGTTCTGGCGCATTCCAGCAACCAGCTGCCGTGGGCACACAGGTGTTGGCTTCAAAGAGCAGGGTTTGAGATGCCTGCCTTGAGTATGAATGACAGTCGTTTTTAAGTTTTTCAAAACAGCGTTTATTGAGTTTCATTACATACCAAATACTATGCTATGAATGTCCCATATTTTATGATTTAAAAGTCTTTCTCATGACCTTATATGGTAAATATTAACACACCCACTTTACAGATGTGATAACTGAGGCTCAGAGGGGTCAAGGGACTCGCCTACCCCACACAACTGGAAGTGGTAGGTCGGGGACTCAAACCCAAGTCCTCCAGACGGCAAACCCCTCACTGTCGCACTCACTGTCGGTCAGCAGGCTGGGCGTCCCCCCATCCGTTCCTGAAGTGTGTGTAGTGAGGAGGCAAAGAGTCTGGGAGGAGGTTTTCCGTCTGTCAGCACGTTTGCAGGCGCATCCAGGTACCGAGACCACGGGGAAATAAGGGCCTGGAGCAAAGCAGCCATTCAAGGCTGGCCGCTCAGAGTGGGCAGGCTGGTGTGTGGGCCCAGGTCGCTGCGTGGGGATGTGGACCCAGCCCCTCGGCTTGTGGGCGGACACTGCAGCAGATAGTCATGGCCAGTCCTCAGCCCATAGCTCGTCTCCGGTCCAGCCCACCAAGAGGGACTGCCACACTGTCCTCTGCCTGGAAAGGGAAAGCAGACCCTCTGCTGAGCATAGGCTTCAGGGTTCTGTCATCCTTTAGTTTTCTGTGGGGCCTCGGGGCCGTTCAACCCCAGAGCACAGTCTCTGAGGGCAAACTGGGCTCTGTCCAGGGCCCCACCCAACCTGACTCGCTCTGTGAACTTGGTCAAGTTCAGGGCATGGTAAGGATTCAAGGGGAGCTTGTAAAGCACTTGACACAGTGGATGGCAGGGCCCAGAGGGGTGAGGGAGCCCTATCCCTCCCTGCCTGGCCACTCCAACTCCTGGGCACCTAGCAGACTCCTGGGAGAAGTCTCTACTGGGTGCAGAGGTCTCAAACTATACAGGTGGGACCTGGGCTCCCCTTGAGAGCCTTGGTAAATGGGAGCTCCAGCCTAGTGGCCTGGAAAGAGCCCGGCTGGGCCAGGAAGTTCTCTGCACTGCCCTCTGCATCACCTCCCCTAGGGCATGCTGCCCAGACTCTGGAAACCTCAAAGCCAGAAGGGGTCTTAGCAGCTGGCAAAAGCTTGGACTCCAGAATCAGCCAGACCTGGGTGCCAGTCCCAGCCCTGCTGTGGGAACTCAGGCAAGTGACTGTCTCTCTGAGCCTCATTTTCTTCGTCTGTTAAATGGGTTGCCAGGACACTTCTCTGAAGATTTACACATAAAGTGCTTGGCACATGCTAATGCCACCTAATGCTGTGTGGCAGCGATTGTCACCGACATTATCACCATAACTATTGTCCAAAGAAGCCCCAGGTCCAGACTCCCTCCAACCCCCTCCAAGCTCTAGACCTGTGAGTTGTCCTGACCCCACCTTTGTTCCTGTCCTGCAGCACCTGGCTTGATTACCCCAAAGGGAGCCAGGCAACAGGTGTCGCAGGCCCATCCTGCTTCTCCAAGCCCATCCTGGTTTCCTCACGGGCCTGTCCATGGTGGAAAACGGCGTCTGTGTCTTACTGCCATGATCTATGAAAGCATCTTTATTGAGATCTTCCTAATGATGAAAACTATACATTCTTTTTCTCTCAGATTTTTCACTGTGGTAAAATATACATAGCATCCAAGTTGCCATCTTAACCATCTTTAGGTGTACAGTTCAGGGACATCAAGAACGTTCACACTGCTGTGCAGCCACCACTACCATCCATCCAGGACTTTTTCATCTTCCCAAACTGAAACTCTGTCCCCACTAAACAGTCCCCATCCCCTCCCCCAGCCCCCGGCACCCACCGTTCTACTTCCTGTCTCCATGGATTTGTCTTCTCTAGGGACCTCACGTGAGTGGGATTACACGGTATTTGCCCTGTTGTGTCTGGCTTATTTCACTCAGCCTGATGTTCTCAAGGTCCATCCATGTTGGAGCAGGTGTCAGGATTTCCTTCCTCTTTAGGGCTGAATAGTATTCCTTGGTGTGGATGGACCACATTTCGTGTATCCATCCTCTGTCAGTGGACGCGTGGGTTGCTTCTGTCTTTTGGCCATTGTGAATGACGCTGCGGTGGACATGAGGGTGAGAAAGCAGAGACCCTGCTTTCCCTTTTTTTAGTCATGTACCCAGAGTGAGAATTGGTGGATCGAATGACAGTTCTGTTTAATTTTCTGGGGAACCCCCATACTGTTCTCTACAGCAGCTGGACCATTTTCCATTCCCACCAGCAGTGCACAAGAGTTCCAGTTTCTCCACATCCTCGCCTACACTTGCTGTTTTCTGTTTTTTGGATAATACCATCCTTATGGGTGGGAACATGGTATCGTGGTTTTGATTTGCACATCCCTAATGACTAGTGATGTTGAGAAACTTTTCATTATACACTCTTATAGTAAGGAAAATGCAAGAATTACAAGAGTAGATGATGAAAAAGTGGCACCCCCCCAAACCCCCTCCCGGAAATAACCTCCATTACAGTTTGGGTCATGAGCCTCTGGATTTTTCTCTGTCCACATGCTAACATATCACTTATTTTTCAAACGACCTCCTGCAGCATTTTGTCCAGCTTGACCTCAACCTGCTGGCCCCTGTACCTCCCTTTTGGAATCATGGTCTCGGTCCCTTGTGTCCCTTCATGCTTGAGGGGTTCAAAACCCAGAACTGGCTTCTTCAGTCTCGCAGCATACCCCTCCCCCCAAGCCCCCCTCTGCTGGCAGAGGCTCCATATAATCTGTTCTGTGGGCTCTCCCACCAGCCTCTGCTCCCGGGGACAGCCTAGATGACAACCTTCCATGAGGCCTGTCCCTAACTGATGGATATTTAGTCTGATCCCAGCTTCACTGTCAGGAGCACGCCTGCTGGAGATGACACCTGCCAGCTCTGCAGAGGCAGAATGTTCCGCCGCCCTTTCGCCGTTTCCCCCAGCTTCGTTTCTCATCAGCTCAGTGGGGCTCAGCGAGCCAAGCAGTCGCTCCCGCCCACGGGGGAGCTGGAGGTGGGCCCCTGACAGCTCAGGGGCCTCCTGCAGCGTCCTGGTAGCTGCCCTGCAGCTCATGCAGAAATGAAAGCAGGAGGTGTGCAGTCGGGAAGGAGGTTCCTGGTCTGCAATGTCCCTGCTCCAGAGCCTGGCGCTCAGCTGGGTGAGCAAACCGTGCGGTCGGGCTTCCATGCCAATGCTTTTTTTTTTTTATTAGTTTCAGGTACACAAGACAAAGTAATACTTAGACGTTTATCATTTGTATCCCTCACACTGTGAACCCCCCTCCCCCATCCACTATCCCTCTGACATCGCACAGAGCTATTACATTTCCACTGTCTCTATTCCTAATGCTGTACCCCGCTTCTTGTAAGTATATACACACACATATATACATATATATATAAAATTATAGTTGGCATTCATTATTGTTCCGCTTCAGGTGTACAGAGCAGTGATCAGGCATCTACATCATCCCTGAGGTAGTCTCCCAAATGGGACACGTGTCCTCGGATACCCTACAAAATCTTTACAACATTATTGATTACGTTCCCCAGATTAATTTCCAAAACCCCGTGGCCATCTTGTGGTTACTGACTGTTTTCTAATCCCCTCACCTTCCCCCGTACCCCCACCCCCCTGCCCATCTAGCAACCCTCAGTTTTTCCTCTTTGTCTCCAAAACTGTTTCTGATTAGTTCATTCACTTATTCTATTCTTTAGATTCCACATATAAGTGAGATCATATGCTATTTGTCTTTCTCTGTCTGACTTATTTCACTTAACATAATGTTCTCTAGGTCCATCCATGTTGTTGCAAATGGTAGGATTTCTTTCTTTTTTATGGCTGCGTAATACTCCACTGTATAAATGTACCACAGGTTCTTAATCCAGTCATCTCCCGATGGGCCATGCCCATGCGTTTCATGTCCTTGCACCACATGGTCTTCAGAGACAGACAGAGCTGGCTTTAGTATTTGGACTCTTGAGATGAAAAAAAAGGAAACCTGCCAAGTTATGGGGTTCACTCAGAATCGCTCAGCCTAGGGGAGATAGACCCTGTGTCGACACCACGGCCAGGGGCAGCGGCTCTGGCTGAAGGCGGGGCTGCCCTGCTCAGGAGAGAGGCCAGGCGTGTGCACACACGTGCACATGTGCTCACGCACACTGCTCACACCAACAGAGCAGATGTCCCCGTGCCAAAAGGCAGATGTTCCTGCCTCCCCACTCGGGACCTCCCTGCTCACTGGGGCCCCCCAGGAGCTGTGTTTGTATTTGTTTGCTAAAATACACATGACATGAAATTTTGCCGTCTTAACCATCTTTCAGTGTCCAGTTCAGTGGATTAAGTACATTCATGTGGTTATGGAAGCATCCCCACCTTCCAGCTCCAGAGCTTTCTCTTCCCAAACTGAAACTCCGTCCCCACTAAACAAGAGCTCCCCATCCCTTCCCCTAGCCCCGCCCCCGCCATAACCGCTAATCTACTTCCTGTTTCTATGAATTCACTTATTCCAGGCACCTCCTATAAATGGAGTCGTGCAATGTTTGTCTTTTGTAAATATAACTTTTAAAATGTGTACAAGTCGTGTATTCATGGTAAGAAAAAATTTTAAATGCAGAGTTACAGAAAGACAATAAAAATCACCCTCCATCTTCCCACCCAGGAGAAGCACAGTTAACATTTAGTGAGGTGCTTTCCAGACGGTTTTCTCTGCATGTGAACACATTTACATCTTATTTTACAAAAATGGCATCCTACTGTGAATCCTGTCTGGCGATTGGCGTTTTCCCACCAGCTCTCCTCGGTGGCTATAAATACACATCCGCTTGATCCCTCTCAGTGGCCTTGCGTGTTCCATTGTCTAGACTTGGCCCCAGTTTGTCCCATCCGTCTCCTACTCAAGGGTGTTGTGTTGTGTTGGTACGCGGCTTGCAGTGTTAACGAAGAATGCCGCAGTGGGCACCCTTGACCATGAATCATGGTGTACATCCATAATTATTTCCCCAGGAGATTCCTGCAAATGGAAGAGCTGAGTTAAAGGAGATGTGTTGTAAAGACCCCTGAGTCTGAAGCCAAAGGCCCTTCAGACAGTTGACACCCAGTCTACCAGCTGGTCTCCACCTCCTGGAGAAGCCGGAATGGGGGACTGGAAGCAGGGTCAGCCCCAGGCCACAAAAGCCAGGACCCCTCCTTTCAGCCCCAGCCAGTGAGACCCCACCCACAAAATGTCCTCTCACCAGCCAACAAGGAGCCCCCTCTTTGCTCCCTCCCCAGAGACAGGTGTCAGGTGTCGGGACAGAAGGGCCTGGGGGATAGTCGTTGGGGGTGCAGGCATCTCAGACCCCAGCTCAGTGAGGGGCTGAGACTGAGGCTGACAGGGCAGGAGAGGTGGGGGGGGGCCACCCTAGTGCAGTCGTGCAGTGAGCAGAGGGCCGGGGAGGTGACCCGGTCAGAGGGCAAATCAGAGGCAGCTGGCTTCAGCCACGCTCCTGGCGCTGGCCCCTGAGCTTCACGCCAGACAGACCTTCCCCATGGGGGCCCCCTGACCTCCCCTCTGGGCGGGGGGAGGGTGGGCGAGGGGGAGATGTAGGTCAGGGAACTCGACCGGGCCATGTGAGCTGGATCACAGAACCTTGAGTGATGGCGCCGTTTGCTTCTATTTCTGGGCCCCAGATTATGTGCTGACGGTGACAGAATGCCAGTCCCACTGAGGGCTGGCCGTGGTGCTGGAGGAGGGGCCAGCAAGGGGGGTGCCTGGGGGAGGCCATCGGCTCTGCTGGAGAGCAGGCCTGCGGTCCGAGCCCTTGCCTGCTGCTGCTTCTCCTTCCAACCCTGCACACCGACGGCTGCAGTGAGGTGAGGGGGTGACACCGCCGTGCGTCCCTTCTGCACAGGGCCTCCCTGTAACCATTGCTCACTGCCCGTCTCTCCCTCAGAAGCAAAGCACCCTGTCAGCCTGGTTCACTAACCCCAGGCCTAGCCCACGCCTGACATACCTAAAAACCGGCAATGCCCAACAACTGAAGGTCAACTGAGTGAATGAACCAGGCACAGCATGCATTGGGCCGGCTGGACAGCCAGGCTTGCCCAATTGTCCCCCAGGGGCGCACGGCAAAGGGGCAGAGAGCCTGATGGAGAGAGCTGTTACCCAGGTGAGGGAAGGGCCTCACTGGGCTGGGGAGGCCAGCTGACTCTTCTCAGCCTGGTCTCCTGCCTCTGCTGCTCTGCTAGGCCCAGAGGCCCAGGGGTCAGATGCAGCCGCCCTGATGGTCCCTCTCATCTGCTGGAACTGTGAACTCTCACGGGCTCCATGGGGCTCCCAGCCTGGGCCCGGACTCCACCTGAGTCTGCAGCATGCAGGCTGGCTGGCCATGCAGCTCCCTCCCAGGCCTCCACTTCCTGGGAGGCCTGGGCTCCTGGGAACAAGTTGCCATGGAAATTAGTGGTAGGCATATGTAGAACCAAGTTCCTGCACCCTTTAGGTTCCTCCTCTCTGGGCCAGGCAGCCTCTCCCGCCACTGTTTCCTGCTTTTCCCCCTCCTCCCTCGCTGGCGAGGCATGAGGGGCAGGGGGTGGACATCAGCCAGCCTTGTGGCTAATGAGCAGGGCAAGCCCAGGGGAGACCAGGGGTTCAAATCCCAAACCCAGAGCCCTGTGGCAGGCAGGAAACGAGGAAGGCTGAGCAGTGCTGCGCAAACCAGGGAGGACAGCATTATTTGGGAGTGATTGTGACCCGTGTGGAGGCCACGGTGCCTTCTCCACTCCAGCTGTGGGGTTCCGGGCAGGTGTGACGTGGCAACTTTCCACAGCAGGTTACAGGACAGTGCACGGAGCGTGTTGCAGCCTGTGTTAAATCTGTCCTGTAGATGCTAGAAGGGTCTGGAACCGTGGCTACCTCTGGGTGACAGGGCTACAGGTGATTCAAAATCTTTTGTAAGTTTTCTACAGTGGACATCTACTTGCCATTTTTTTCAACAGTTGTTGTTGTTGTTGTTGTTTTGTTTTCTGAGAGAGAGCAGTTGCAGACCAACAATTTCGATGTCCACTGCGAAGTTTCCAGGAAAGCACCCACGGCCAGAACTGTCATTTCATGGTCAACCTGCACCCTTTGCTGGCCCCTCCCGGGTGCCAGGCAGGGGCGGGGGACCAACTCTCTTTATAGGAAATGTCCAGACTGGGCAAATCCATAGAGACGGAAAGCAGATTGGTGGTTGCCAGGGGCGGGGGAGAGGAAGGACGAGGAGTGATGCAGGGCTTCCTTTCGGGGTGATGACAAGTTTTCGACCTGGACAGAGGTGGTGGTTGTACATTGTGAATGTGCTGGATCTGGACGCCACAGAACTGCACCCTTACAAGTGGTTCATTGCGTGCCACGTGAGTTTCACCTCAACTTAGAAAACATGAGGATGGTGACACCCTGTTCTCAGGGCTGGCTGGAGCTTCGGTGAGGTCCTTTGAGGAAAATCACTAGCCCGGGATCCCACTTGTCAGAATTCATATCCTCTGAGGTGCCCTCGGTGGCCCCGATCGGTGACAGCCCCGATCACCCACTCTGTCACGAACACCTCCCAGCCGTGAGCAAATCGTGTCGTGGCCTTTATGAAGCACACGTGGTGGGGGAAAGAGCGAGGAGAGAAATGCATGAGATCACGTGGGATGTGTCAGGCCGTGAGAAACGCCGTAAAGAATAAAGCAGTGAGGGGGATAGAGAGCAATGGGGCTTCTGTAAACAGGTGGTCTGGGAAGGCACCGCGGCTGACAGAAGCGAGAGCGGGAGGTGTGTGCATATCCCAGGGAAAGGCATTCTGGGTAGAGGCAACAGCACAAGCAAAGGACCTGCGGTGGGAGCGTGCGGGGGTCAGTATGGCTGGGATGAAGGAAGGAGGGAGGGAGGAGGCCCTGACCGCCCCTGGGCGCTTCTCTCTCCTGCCACAGCCCTGCTCCTGGACATCATGACGGTGGCCGGCGTGCAGAAGCTCATCAAGCGGCGTGGCCCGTTCGAGACGAGCCCGAGCCTCCTGGACTACCTCACCATGGACGTCTACGCCTTCCCTGCCGGGCATGCCAGCCGCGCGGCCATGGTGTCCAAGTTCTTCCTCAGCCACCTGGTGCTGGCGGTGCCCCTGCGTGTCCTGCTGGTCCTCTGGGCCTTCTGCGTGGGCCTGTCACGCGTGATGATCGGACGTCACCACATCACGGACGTCATCTCGGGCTTCATTATCGGCTACTTCCAGTTCCGCCTGGTGGAGCTCGTCTGGATGTCCTCCAACACTTGCCAGAGGCTCATCTCTGCCTGGTGAACCGCCGCCCATGGCTCTGGCAGGGGGGGCCCGAGAGAGGAGGCAGGAGGAGGCGGGCCGGCGGGGGAGGGGTGGCCTGGGCAGCCCCAAGTCCTCTTCCCCATCTCGGCCGGAGGCGGGCGACCTCAGGCGGGCCCACCCAATGTGCGGCATGTGCAGTAGTGCCGGGTGGCCCCTGCTCCTTTGCTTGGACTCTGAGTCTCTCTCCAGGCAGGCCAGGACCCCGCGTGGGGACGGTCCTGCTTAGCTTCAGCTCTGGAGGTAGCAGGTGAGAACCAAGGTGGCAGGAGAGGGACAGAATGTTGTCTTATCCTTTCATCATCATGACTGTTGAGTTCTTGGTTGTGCCCACTATGCCACAGTACGACACCTGGCAAAATACCCCCAACCTACCACCCAACACAGATGCCATTAACGGCCATCGAGCGCTTAGGGCAGCGCTTTCCACTGGACACCAGCTTGCAAGATGCTTTGGGAAGAAAAAGGGTTTTGTGGTCAAATAAATTTGGGAAATGCTGCATACTCTGCCCCCATGTTGGACATTCACAGGGGTTGTTATTGTCGTAAAGGCTCTGACAAGTCCTGTAGAAAAGCTTCCTGTCGAACCTTGTGTAACCCCATGTTTCCTAAGCTTATCTGAGCACAGAACCCTTTTCTTGTGGAACAGCTATGAATCCCCAAGGAACCGTCGTTTCCTCAAGCTCGTTTTGGGAGATGCTGCCCAGGAGCCAAAGGGCCTGAGGTGTGAGCTGGCCTCTCCCAGCACTGACCGGAGCTGGTCACCCCTCGCTGACCGGTGCCACCGCCTGTGGAAAGCGCACCGCCCATGGGCATCAGTGCCGCTTTGGCCCCCAGGGGCCGGACTCCGTGTGACCTAATAGGTCGTTTCCAAGTCAGCTGTTACGGATGTGCATTTCATGTGACAATACAGGTGACATGCAAACGGACCCTCTCCTGTGTGGTTTTTCTTTGTGTGACACAAGAATTTTCAGGCAGGAGAGTCTTTGTTAACATGGGGTGGGGATGGAGGGAAAGGAGGGGTGGATGTTCTCATCCTCAGATGGGCCATTGTGTCGGGTGGTCTGGGGGCAATGGGCCCCTAAATTCTCCAGGCTGGTCGCTCCCTTCTCCCGAAGGTCCCCGTCAGGGGCATCCTCCATCCCCCAGGCCCTGCACGGGCTGCTCTGCCCAGCTCCCTCTGTGATGCTGACAGAGACCTCCCCTGGGGGCCAAGAACCTCTCTCACTCCAGTCTCCAGACTCTGCATTGCTCTCCCCTGACTTGGTCCCTGCCCCCTGGAAACTGACAAGTGGCCAGGAAGACATTCAAACCTGAGGAAAGCTGCAATGAGGGACATACAGGGAGCTTCACCCAGTGCTGGGGTGCCAGGCCAGGGGTTCTGGGGAAGGAGAGAGGGAGGAGATTAGTGAGTGGGCCAGGAAGGAGGGGAAGAGTGTTCTGGGCAGAGGGAAGAGAGGGGCGAGGGCCAGGAGGCAAAAGGGGCCTTACCTACGACAGATGAGCGGGGCAATCTGAGTGGCTGTACCCAGAGTGTGGGGTGGGGTGATCAATGTGCCCATTGTATAGATGAGAAAACTGAGGCCCTGAGAGAAGAGGCCACTTGCCAGGTTGCCCAGCCAGGAGGCAGCACCGCGGTGTGAGAATCAGTCTGTCTGTCAAAGCCCATATTCCCCCCACCTCAGCTTCCCACACCAGTCCCTGCTTGGTCCATCCAAGGGAGGCAGGGATGAGCTGGATGTTGCTGCTGACGCACAGCGGGTACGTTTCCCAGGCTGCCATAATGAGGAACCACAGCCCAGTGGCTTAAAACAACAGAACTGTATTTTCTCACAGTCCTGGAGAGCAGAATCAAGGTGTCGGCAGGACCACTGCCTCTGAGACCCTGGGTATAGGATGCTTCCTTGACTTCCAGCTGCTGTGGTGGCGCCCTCCTCAGCACTGCTTGGCTTCGGGTACATCCCTCCCGTCTCTGCCTCCATCGTCACAGGGTGTTCTCCGCATGTCTGTGTCTGTCTCCTCTTCTTACAAGGACAGCAGTCCTACAGCCTGAGGCCCCCCCTACTTCAGTATGTCCTCGTCTTAACTTACGTCTTAATCACATCTGCAAAGACCCTATTTCCAAATAAGGTCGCATTTGTAGCTACTGGGAGTTCAGGCATCAACATATCTTTTTGGGGACACTTTTTAACCCACAACACACAGGATCCTGTGTGGGAGGAAAACAGCTTCCTCTCCCAGCGGGCACCACGGGGACACTCACGTCCCAGGGGCCTGGCTGCCGATGGTGGAGGGCAGTTGCGACTCCCGGGCACAGCGCCCCCCACAGGCCAAGCCCTGAGGCCTGACTAGCTTCCCCTCTGGCTGCAGAGACCCCACATTCTCCATGGTCATGGTCCCCCCAGGACCAATGCCCCTGCAGACAAGACCCAAGCCGTGCCCTGTCCCCGAACCACCCACCCAAGGCCCCCGACTTCTCTCTTGAGCCTCCAGCATGCCCAGCTCGGCTGGGGGTACAGGAGGTGTGCACCTTATCTTTGCCCGAAGGAGCGAGAGCCATGATTCAAAGCCCCAATTTTCAACCTTGAATGTTGGCTGGTTCCAGTATCTTTAAAATAAATTCTACACATTCCCACGGATGCTTCTGAGCCTTGCGGTTTCAAGATGCTTAGCAGAAGGGGTGAGGGTGGGTGTCTGCCTTCTCCCTCACCCCGCCCTGGGGAGTCTCTCATCCGTGGTGGCTTGGGCTCCAGCTTTGGGCTAAGGATTAGGTGCTGCCCTGTGAGGTCCACATCCCCAACAGGGACACATGTCCCCAGCCGGGGGCTGGCACACAGAAGGATTGCGAAAGAAAGAATGAGCTACTCGGACCACTCCTGACCCACTTCACCCCAGAAAAGACCAGTCGTCGCCCCTGGGTACTCGGGGACTGGGCAGGATGCGTCAGGGCTTGGATGGGTAGGTGTCAGTGAGAAGTGGCACCCAGAGGTGGGTACCTGTCCATGTCATGGGGCCCTACTGCTGACTTCCCACCTCCTCTCCCCACCAAGGGGATTTAGGTGGGGGATCCTTTCCCCAGCTGCTGCTCTTTCCTGGGCCCCTCATGTCCCACCTCCTCCATGGTCTGCCCCACCCCCAGGGAAGGAGGAGAGAGGCAGAAAGGACTGAGGCCAAATCCTACCTGGAAACCTTGGGTCTCACTCATGCTCTTAGCCTGCCTGTCTCAAGGTCAAAGGGTGGTCTTTAGCACGGCCCCAGGGCCAAGCGCCAAACCCTTGTGAGGCCTGAAGTCTGAGATGGGGAGGGAGGGCAGGCGTGAAGCCCAGGCGGTGCAGGTGGAGCTGTGAGCCAGGCCTCCTACTTGGGCATCTGTGGCCTGGGACCCTGCGCTGCCACACCCCGTGGGAGCTGGGGGCGGGGGTGTAAAGCTTCTAGAGCTGCAGGTAAATCATGGATGATGTTGACAGCCCCCAGCACTCAAGGGGAGGAAATGGCTGATGACAGTGCTGGAGACACAGAATAAAGGCCCCTCGAAGATGCCCACTTCCTAATCCCCAGAACCTGTGACTATGTTACATGAGGTGGTGTCGCGGAATAAAGGCGGCAGATGGAATTAAGGGCGCTAATCAGCTGACCTTAAAACAGGGAGAGCCTGGATTATCCAGGTGGGCCCAATGTAATCACACGGGTCCTCACGTGTGGAAGAGGGAGGAGGAGGAGAGGCGAGTGTTGCTACGTGAGGACTCGGTCTGCGCTGCTGGCTTTGCAGATGGAAGAAAGGGCCACGAACCAAGAAACAGGCACCTCGAGAAGCCGAGAAAGGCAAGGGGACGGATTCTCCCCGGGAGCCTCCAGAAGGAGCCAGCCCTGGTGTAGACTATCTGGTAAGATAATAAATTGGTGGTGTTTTAAGCCACGAAGCTTGGGGCAATTTGTTACAGCAGTGATGGGAAAGCAGCACGAAGGCCTCCCTCAGTCCCACCCCACTCCCTCTGCAGCCATGACCTCACGGCCCCTCTCCCAGTACAAACAGCAACCAACCATCAAACCTGAGGTTTCTAGAATCATCTAGCCCAGCAGCCTCTTTTAACAAATGGGGGTGCAGGCCCAGAGAGAGTGTCCCCGCCACACCAAGTGCCTCAGGCAGTATGGAGCCTGCCCTGAACCACCCTCAGGCTCCCTGGCTCCAGGCTGTGGGTGGGCAAAAGCCAGGGCAGTCAGGGCGTGAACTGACCCCACCAGTCCCGAGGGTCCTGAGCTGTCACGCTTCCCCTCCCTGCTGTCCACAGCCTCTTTCCAACGGAGTGGGGGCCAGGACTAAGGGGTCCCCCAACCTGGTCTTTAAAGTGTCTTCATTTGGCCTCCAGCAAAGTTATCATTTGTCAAAATAAAGAGTGGGAAGCTGGGGTTCTGAAGACCCATAGCTATTACCTGGTGATGGTGGGGCTGGAGGTGGGAGAAGCCCTCCCCCAGAACACACCATCATGGGGGCTATGGGGGAATTGTTCCCCCCGCCTGCCACCCCGTAAAATGCATATGTTGAAGCCCTAACTCCCAGGACCTCAGAATGTGACTGTATTTGAAGCCAGGGCCTTTACACCAGTAATTAAGTTAAAACGAGGTCACTAGGGTGGGCCCTAATCCAATAGGACAGATGTCCTTATAAGAAGAGGACATTCGGATGGAGATGCTCACCCAGGGGAGGCCGCTGAAGACACAGGGAGAAGACGGCGTCTGCAGGCTGAGGACAGCGGCCCCCAGGACTGCGAGAATGTAAGTTTGTGCTGCCTAAGCCCCCAGTCTGTGGTGCTTCATTCTTGCAGCCCTGGGAATAATGGGTTTATCAGGTCTGCTGGCTGTCACCTGTTACCACAGGAAGAGCAAGGCTCGGGAGATGGGACACACACCAGGTGAGAGTGGGGGCACGTCTGGGGGTACCACACTGTGGCACCAGCCACACTGCTTCTGGCAGCTGGGAAGAACAGGGGCAAGGGGCCGTCCTGGAGGCCGTGGCATCTCCATAGATACCACCTCCGGGTCCTGAGCCCTGACCAGGGGAAGCCACTTCCCAGCTGAGACAACTGGTCCCATTCAAAGTCCCTGTGTCCTCAGCGTCTCCCCTGCCTGGGGAAACTCCGGAAGGGGCAGGAGAATAGAGCAGCAGGAGCTAGAAAAATGCACAACTCTGGGATCCGCTGCCATTTGGCTCCAGGAAGAGACGGAACATCTGGCCACCCTGGCTCTGGCCCGCAGCGTTTCTATAACCCATGTGAGGGCACACATGGCTCCACACAGGCTGGCAGTGAGGCTGGTGCCCTGGCCACGTGCCATCTGGCTTACCCTGTGTATGGAAGGGGCCGCCTGCTAAGAGGGCTGTGTGGGGACCCGATGACGCTGGACCACAGTGCCTGGCAGGAGGTTGGAGCTCATGCACCCATGCACGTGCCCACACCCACTCACGCAGGCTCGCTGTCTGGCAGCCTCTGGGTTCTCGCACGTAAAATTACGCAGGGGATACCTCAGCTTCCTCCTAGCTTTAATAGCCTGTAACGTGTACAGACTTGTCCACACCAAGCACATCTTGCAGGTGCACACATGGGAACACATGCGTGTGCACGTTTGCACACAGGCACATTTACACATACACCTACGTATAAACTGGTACCAAAAATGGTGCTCACACCCACAGTAAAACCTCTCCACTTGGCTCTGGTGTGCTTGCACCCTGGTGTGTATGTACATACCTGGCCTTGCACACACTTTTACACACATACATGTGTGCTCTTGCACAAGGGTACACATTCTTACACTTGCACGAACATGTTTAGATGGATCGGGCTTGCCAGATTTAGTAAATAAAAATACAGGATGCAATATTTAGAACATACTTATACTAAAAAACTCTATTTATTTGAAATTCAAACTTATGTGCGTGCTGGATTTTATCTGGCAACCCTAATATGTATATGCACTCACACACACACACAATTATGAAGCCATGAGGGTCTCCGGCTATGGATATGCTGTCTCCCTGGGAGAATTCCCAAGACCTTCCTTCTCTCTGGTCATTAGACCCACAGCTGCACTGTGGCCCTTTGGGGGCTTAATAGCCTGGCCCAAGACTCAGATGGCTAGTGAGAAAGGGAAGGGCTTCCAGCCAGTGCGGCCCTTGTGGGGACCCTGAAAAAGCTCCTCTCGCCAACAGCCCAGCTGTGAGGTCTGGCAGCAGTGGTGAACCCTTGGAACCCCACCCCTGAGCCTGGGGCCCGGCCTCAAGAAGGGATTCCAACTGGGTGGGGTCAGAGATGCAATCTGAGGCAGGCCCAGCTGACCTCTTCTCCATCTGGTGCCGCTTCTGCTGGTGGAGACGAGTCAGAGCAAGGGTATCTCAAAATCTTGATTCACAGCCTAAATCCCGCAGCCAGAAGGGTTCGTGGAGGGACAGGGCTGAGCAGGGTCCTAGGGGGACCTTAGCTCAGAGGCAGCGGTGGGGAGAGACAGAGACCTGCCCCTCCCTGTGTGCCCTGGGCCGCCTCCCCAACCCCCCTTAAAAGAGAGGAATTCTTGTCCAGCAGATGTGTGACGAGTCTCCTGAGAGCCTCACAAAGAACAGGGTAAATTCCTTTAAGAAAGGATTTATTTCCCTGATTATGTTTTTTGGTTACATAAGAATGTGTTTTTTCTATCAAAAAATTAGTGCATGCAGGAAGAGCAAAAATATTTTGGTTATTCCTTTCAGATGTTTTTCTATGCATTCATAAAAATATAGACGTTCTTTTGACCAAAAAAAGCAATTATACACTAGTTTTGTATAATGACCTGCTTTTTCATTTAGTAACATACTGTGACCATATTTTGTCATCTACGTCTAAACATCTGTATCTGGACTGATAGCCTCATGGTGAGCCGTTGCGTGGAAGAACCATCTTTTCTTTAAATTTAGGTTGCTACGAGTTCAATTTTAATTGCAGTGAAATTCACATAACATAAAATTAACCAATTTAAAGTACAATTCAGTGGCACTTAGTACATTCACAAGACTGTGGCAACTACCATCTCTATCTAGTTCAGAAACATTTTTATCATCCCAACATAAAACCCTGTACCTATCAAGTTGTCAGTCCCCACCCTCCCTCCTCCCAACTTCTGGAAAACACCAATACGCTTTTCGTCTCTATGTATTTGCCTATTCTGGACATTTCATATAAATGAGATCATACAATATGTGATATTCTGTGTCTGGCTTCTGTCGCTTAGCACAATGTTTTTGTGATTCATCCATGTCATAACATGTGTCTGAACTTTGTTCCTTTTTATGGTTGAATAATATTCCGTTGTGTGGATGGACCACATTTGGTTTATCCATCATCCTTTGGTGGACATTTGGGTTGTGTGCACCTTTCGGCCATTGTATCAGTGGTGCTATGGACATTGGTGTACAAGTATTTGTTGAACACTTGTTTTCAGTTCTTTTGGGTACACACCTAGGAGTAGAATTGCTGGGTCACTGGAAATTCTATGTGTAACTTGTTGAGGAACCACCAAACTCTTTTCCACAGCAGCTGAACCAATTTACATCCCCACCAGCAGTGGATGACAGTTTCAATTTCTCCATATCCTCACCCACATTTATGACCTTTTGTCATTGTACCCATGCTAATGGGTGCTAAAGTGAGCTCCCAATTTTTCTGTAAATATGAGTCATGCAGCCGTAACCATTGTCTGTGCCTCTTTGCAAAGCTGCCTTATTTTGTTGTGTTCAATTCCTGGCAGTGGAATTATTAGACCCAGGAGTGATTATGAGTGAGTGTGTGTGTGTACATTTTTTAGAAAAGGTGTTCGGTGAGTATTACCAAATGAATCACCAGAGAAGTTATACACCTTTTCTCTCGCAGGATAAGAGAGTCGTCATTAAAAAAAACAACAGTTCTTTACCATTATAACTGCTGTCAACCTAATTGCAAAATTTTATATTCCCTTGTTTTATTTTTGCCTCTTGTAATTACTGTGTGAAGAAAACTCTTATGCACTGAATTTTGCCCTCATAAAAGTCATGTTCAAGCCCTAACCCCCCGGACCTCAGAACGTGGCTGTATTTGGAGACAGGGCCTTTAAAGAGGTGATTAAGTTAAATGAGGTCACTAGGGTGGGCCGCAATCCAATACGACTGGTGTCAGAAGACGAGAAAATGTGGACACACTGAGAAAAGTCCACTCGAGGACACAGAGACGGTAGCCGTGTGCGTGCTCAGGAGAAAACAAACCTGCTGACACCTTGATCTTGGACATCCAACCTTCGGAAGTGTGAGAAAATTAAGTTTCTGTTGTGTGAGCCACGCAGACGGTAGCATTCTGTGATGGCAGCCCTGGTACACGCATGCAAAGACTAGACATGTTCTTCTAAGCTAAGCCTGTTAACCATCTGCATTTGTTCCTTGTGTGTTGCCTGTCCCACCATCTGCTCTTCCCTGGTTAAGGAATCTAAGGAGTGCTGAGCGGCCCTCCCCTGTGCCAGTCAGCAGTCTGCCATGTTGAGAGCAAGATCATGCTGCTGGACAGAAAAGGAAAGGTCCCTCGAAGCAGGTGGCCGCTCTTAGTGCGTGCAAACAGGGCAGAGCAGGGGTTTGCAATTATTAAAAAGATTAGGAAGCCCATGGTCCACCTGCAGGAGTTTGGATGGAATTGGTCCGGGTTGTGGTCTCCACAGGGTGATTTTTTTCTCCCAACCTCCCCAGGTAATTCCAGTGCAGCCAAAGTTGTGACCCACCGACTCTTACCTCCAGGACCCTCAGCTGAAGAAGCCAATGGCATCCGTTTGGGGTCAGGCCTGAGCCTCTGTGATTCACCACCTGACAAGGTTCGGGAAGGTCCAGTGCCCAACTCTACTGTGCCCACTACGAGTGAGAAAGGAACGTTCACCCCCTGGAAACTGGTTTGTGTTTATCCTGTTTGTGTAAGACCAGAGTCACTGGGCTGTTAATTCAGCTGCGTTTTCTCCCATAGATGAACCCAAACACAGGCTTTGGGGTCAGCCGGAATGGGCTGCAGCACCAACTTCCCATGGGTCTGTGTGGCGCTGGGCAACCTCTTGACTGCTCTGAGCCTCAGTTTTGGCATCCCTAAAATGGGGATAATGGGGTTGTTTTGAGAGTCAGCTGTGCCAGAATCTCAATCCTTGAGCTCAACGTCTCAGGTGGGTGAGTGGATCAGGTCTCTTTTTGGCTGCAATGGGTTGGAGCTGGTTTTCTGTTATTTGCAATCAACAGAGCCGTGTGTTGACAGGAGGTGCTCCGAAAATGGTCAAGAGAATGAAGGAGGGGTGTGCTCTTTAACCAGGGTGGAGCTGAGCACGCTCATGGGACACCCCCCACCCCCCGGGGAAAAGCCAAGTTCCCCCGCCCTGCCCCCATCTCCAAGTCTGGGTTTTCAAGGACAAGCATGATACTAGTAGCTTCCATTGGTAAGTGCCCACCAACTCCGCTGTTGCTGGCAGGCACGCAAGCCCTCTAAGCTGGCACTGGTGTTCTCATGTGCTAGGCTCGCAAAGGAAGGTGTGTGAGCCTAGCACACACCTAAATCTAAAAGGAACCTAAAAGGAATCTAAAGGAAGGTTATTCTTGTTAATGGACCTGGGAGGCCCTGAATTGGATTAAACGTGGTCTTTGGTTCATGATAACTCTTAATATCGAGGCTTACTGCTTTTTGTGTTTGCTTGGACTTATTTAAAATGTATGTATTTTTTAATAGTACTGAACACCTGTGAAACCCCCAGTAAAATCAACACTGACGATGCATATATCTATTGTTATGTGCTCTTCCCCAAATCCTGAATTTCGTGTTTATCATTCCTTTGCTTTAAAAAGTGGTATCGCTTATAATTATGCCTAAAGAAGGTATTTTTAGATGTGATTGTTATGTACTTTATCATAACAACATCATTCAGTGTTATCGTAATGGGAGTCATCCACATGCTTGCAATGTAGCTATAATTTTATTCAGTTTTCATGACTGCATAATATTCGATGGTGGGAATAAGCCACTGTTTGTTTATTTATTCTCTTTTTAGTGGGTGTTAGGGTTGTATTCAGCTTTTTGACATTATTAGTGCTATTATCAATATTCTTGTACAAGTCCTGAGGCAAAGCAAGAGTTTTTCATAAGCTCTCGGGTGGCCCACGTATTTCAAGGCTCCTGAAAGTGCAATCGTGGGTCAAAACCTGGGTGAATGACCATTCCCAGATATCACCAAACTATACTCCAAAACGGTTGGCCAACTTTTGCCAGCAATCTGTGGAGATCTGGTTGATCTGTATTTTTTCCAGGACTTGGTTTTGTCAGAAGTCTTGCTTTTTGCAGTTGAATTGGTGTGAATGGTACCTTCCTTGGTCGTGACATGCATTTCACTGAGCCTCCGTGAGGCTGAACCTCTCTTGATGTCCATGGTCATCTGTTTCCTCTTCTGTGAAACGCCTGTGCATGTCTCTTGCCCATTTTCCTATCTTTATTTCCTCTTGATTTCTAAGTGTCCTTTATATATGCTGGATACTAAGCCTTTGTCGATCATATATATTAAAAGTATCCTCTCCAGTTGAGCAGTTTGTCATTTTACTTCCTTTATTCTGTCTTTTGACAAAGAGAAAATTTTAATTTTAATGTAATAAAATGTATGCTTCTTTTATTTCATGATTAGTGTTTTGTGTGTGTGTGTGTGTGTGTGTTGTTTAACAAATCTTTCCTTCCACAAGGTCAGAAAGAACCTCATGCATATCTTCTATAAACTTTTTAAAGTTTTACTTTTGACACATAAATCCTTAATCCATCTGTAGTTGTTTTTGTGTATTTTGTAAAATAGGAATCCAATTTCTCTTCCCTCCCCCACATTGGATAACCATCTTTTTTGGCTCAAGTTAATTAAGAGACCCTCCTTTCCTTACTGATCTGCCAACGCCACCTCTGTTATATGTCAAAGTTTTATAGACGTAAGGGTTTGTTTCTGGGCTGTCTATTCCATTGATTAATTTATTGATTGCTGCCCAAGTGTCATACAATTTTAATTCCATAGCTGCCTAAGTCCTGATATCAAATAGAGCAAATTTTACAATCACTGGTCAAATTCTACAGAATTCCCATTGGAGATTCGATTGGAATTGCATTCAGTCTATAGATCAATTTGTGAAGAATTGACATCTTTATGTATCAGGCCTTCCTATCTTTTTTTTGTTTTTTCAAGGAGGGTGCAGCTCACAGTGGCCCATGCGGGGATTGAACTGGCAGCTTTGGTGTTATTAGTACCACGCTCTAACCAGCTGAGTTAACTGGCCATTCGAGGCCTTCCTATCTTTAAGCATAGGTTCTCCCTCCTTTTATTTAAGTCTTCTTTAACCTCTTTTCATGAAATGGTGTAATTTCCTGCCTAGTCCCTACCTATATTTCATTCCACTTATTCTTAGACCCTTAAAATTTTCATGCTTTTGTGAATGGTGTCCCTCCCTCCACACATTTTTGTAAAGTACGTTTTCAAATTGTGTGTTCCTGGTATATAAAAATGCAATTGGCTTTTGTATATTATTTTTATATCAAGCATTTTTATATCTTGCTAAGCTCTCCTTTTTTTTTGTCAGTTCTCCTTCCATCACCATATATTTGATCCCCTTTACCCTCATCTACCATCCCCTTTATCCTCTGATAACCACTAAACTATTGTCTGTGTCTATGAGTTTTTGTTTCTCATTTGTTTGTCTTGTTCTTTTGTTGTTTTGGGTTTATATACCACTTATCAGTGAAATCATATGGTTTTCTGCTTTTTCAGTCTGACTTATTTCGCTTAGCATAAACTCTCCTTTTTTGGTTTTCTATATAATTGATCATATCTGAAAATAATGTGTTTTATTTTCTCTTTTCCTACCCTTATGTTTTTTAATTTATTTTTTCTCATCTTATTGCTTGAGTAGGATCTTTAGTGCTCACTGTTGAACAGAAGTGATAATAGAAAACATTAGAAATATTTCTTGTTTGTAATCTCAGGGGAATTATGCTAATGTTTACCCATTTATCAGGCCAAGGAAGTTCCCTTCCATTTCAAAACGATTGAGAAGTTTTTATCACGAATTTATGTTGAACTTTTTAATATACTTCTTCAGGATTTATTAAAATGATACTGTAATGTCTTTCTCCTTTAATCAGTCAGTGTGTTAAGTGACATTGACTTTTCTGATATTAAACCATCCCTTGCAGTCTTGGGATAAAGCTAATTTTATCATGTATATTATACTTTTTAAGACACTATTGTATCCAGCTTGCTAATGTTTTAATTCCATTTTTAACCTGTATATTCATGAGTGAAATGTGTCTGTAATTTTCCTCTTTTGTCCCATTTAGTAATCCAGATTATACTGGAATCTCCCGGTATCTGTCCTCTGGAATAATTGTGTAATATTAGCAGGATCTGTTCCTTCAAAGTTTGAGAGCTCACCTGACAATCACCAAATCCTGATTCTTCCATTGTTATGTTCTTCAGCATGACACTTAAAAGAATATTTAATTCTCTAATCCTCGTTCATAGTTATATTCAAGTGTTCTACTTCTTGGTTCCATTTTGCTAAGTTATATTTATCTAAGTTTTAGACCATTTCATCTAAGTTTTCGTATTTATTAACATAAGCTTGTTGATGGTATTCTCTTACTATCTTTTTATTACTATCTTTTTATTTGTAGCTATACCCCCTTTGCAGTCATAATGGGTCCCTTCCTCTCCATCCCTCCCTCTTTGTTCATCCTTTCTATACTATCTTTGGTTTTTTTATTTCCACTCTGTCTTTACTATCTTCCTCCTTCTACTTTCATTAGGATCAGTCCATTTATTATGTTTTATATAGCTCTAAGTTAGGTACTGTATTACTTTTCAACCTTTCTCTGTAACATAAGCATTTAAACTTTAAAGTTTCCTTGAGGGATCATTTTCATGCATCCCATACACGTTGCTAGGCAACATTTTCCACTTTTTTTTCAGTTTTACAAAATGTTTATATTTTGACGTCTTTTATCTATAAGTTATTTAGAAATGTTTTATTCAATGTCCAAATACAGGCAGGCTTTCTAAAACATCTTTTTATTATTAACATGTATCCAAATTGTGTTGTGGTGAGAGAATATTTTAAAGAATATTATTTTTAAATTTTTGAAATGTTTGTAGCTGAATTTGGGTTGATTTTTGTATATGTTCCACATGTAAAGAAAGTAAATTCTCTGATCACTAGACACAGAATTCTATATATGTCAACTAGATCCATCTTGTTATTCGAGCTGTTCGAATCTGTATTTGCTGGTATATTTTTATTTATTTTGTTTTATTTTATATGCTGGTCTGCTTGGCCTATCTCTAATTCAGAAAGGTGTGTTGAAATCTCACACTACAACAGTAGACTTGTCCATTTTTCCTTGGCATTCTGCTCTTGTGATATATATATACACATATATACATACATATGTACAATGTTTATATATATACATATATATAATGTATGTATATTTAGATTTATTACAACACTTGGGTAATTTAATGTGTTTTTTTTATTATTATGCAATGACCTCTCTATAACCTCTCTATTCTTGATGATACTTTTAAAGCATAAGGCAAATTTGCCTGGTATCAAGATATATCTTTTCATATACGTATGTATGTAAGTGTGTGTATTTATATCTCCATTCTTTAGTTTTTAACCTTTCTGGATCCTTGTGTTTTTAGTGAATTTCTCCTAAACCTCACTTCAGATTTTTTGTCTTACCAGCCTGAGAACCTTTGAACTGGCGAGCTGAGTCTACTTATGTCTATTATCACTATGAATGTATTTCAACTTGTTTCTGGCACCTTATTTTTTTCTATTTTCTGTTTGTTCTGCCTTTCCTATTTCTTCCTCTTGGCCCTTTTTGGGATTCATTTTTAATGTTTTCCTTTCCACTTTTCTCTCTCTACTGATTTGGAATACGTGCTATTTTTATTGCTTGTCGCTGTCAGAACGTTAACATGTACACGAGCTTTCCGTGTCTACCTGGGCAAACATCAATCTCCCTCCCATACAACACAGGTCTCTAGCTTCAAACTACCCTCATCTGATTTAGCGAGATGGTCAAATAATTCTTTTGTGAAACCGCCAAAGGAAACCCTTCTTATTTCATGTGACATTTGTTTTGCTTTACCCACGTGCTTAGCACTTACTTGCTTTCCCTTCTCAAGTCCCCAGTCACCATGGATCATTTCTTCCTTCCTGCAGTGTACCCTCCAGGGGTTCCAGAGTAGGTGGCAGTGAACTTCTGGGGTTTGTGCTCATCTATAAATTTAAACATCTTTATTTCCCATTCTAACCTTCATGCCTTTGGGCTCTCTTTCATAGTTTCCTATCCTTCTCTATTTTTTATTGCATTCTGATAAAAAATTCAGATATACCTTCTACTTCACTTTTGTTTCAATTGTGTCAGTCTCTTTAGTCAGTTGACATTTTATTTCCAATCTGTTTTCCACGCCTAGAAGTACCATTGGTTTGTGTTTTAAATCTGTGCGTCCGTTCCAGATAGTTCCTTGGCGTCTGCCTCATCCAGCTGCATCTTTATCTCTGTATCACCTAACACGTCAGCGGTTCTGTGTTCTGAATCTGACCGCTGCAGTAGCCACTGTCCTCCAGTGTGTCTGTTGACTTAGCTTTGCGTGTCATTAATCGTTGTTCGGGGGATCCCAGCTTAGTCTTGTTGTGTGAGGCGCCTCGGGGCCTAATTTGGTCATGGCCTTTCCTTCAGAGAGGGTTTGCTCCGCTTCTGCTTGTGGCCAGGGTGTCCACTCCAGGTTCAGAGCAGGAGCCCCAAGCCAGCCCACCATCACCCACATCCCTTGCAGCTGGTCCTGGCTTTGGTATTCCTGCAGCAGTGTTGCCATAGGAACCTGACCACCGGGCACCCCTGCCTGACGGATGCCTGCTTGCCTGGGCCAATTCCCGGTTCTTTGGACCTAATGCTGCCCACTGCCCCAGCCCCAGCTCTGAAAACTGTGGCTCCAGCACCTTGCTACACGTGCTTCCTTCTTTGGCCACCAAGGACCAAGCTCATGTTTGTTTGTTTGTCTCTTATTTGGTGTTTCCATGGAATTTTCTCCTTTTTAGGAGACCTGCAATGCTTCAAAGAATATTCTCCAGCCAGGGCCAGTTGTTATAGGACAGCGTGTCCCTGAGAGCCCCCACAGTCATGATTCAAGGGCGGAAGGCACTCAAGCACTGACATTTGAGCCCATTCATGTGCATCTGGAAGCCCACACACCTCTGCTGTGTCCCCGGCTTCTCACTGCTGGTGACTCTGCCATGATACCCTCAAGGGCTGGCTATGTGTCTGAGCTTTTTGCCCCACACTGAATGGCCAGCCTGCTTTGCTTTTAGAGTTCTCGTGCCTCCCTTCAAAGCTTTCCCTCACCTGCCTTGCTGCCAAACCCTCAGGGACCACTAGTTGCTGTGGCCGAGGCTGCCTCGCCTTTGCATCTGCTGCTTCTGAGCTCTCCGGGGCCTGGAGACAGGGCCTGGGCTCGTGAGGGTATGTGCAGAGGTCAGTGGAGCCTGGGCCAGGTCTGGCAGGCTCACCTGCAGTCACAGATTTTCTGCTGCTGACTTTGACATTGCCCAGTGCAGACGCTGTTTTGCGTATTGGTTGGGATATGTGAGACTCCTGGAGCAAAGAAACATCAGCTAGTAGACAAGGTGATAAGTGAATTTATTTGAAGGCATGGGACTGTGACGATTAACAGCTTATGCGTAGAGGTCAAACAGACTGGCATCCAACCCTGCTTCTCCTACTTAGTGCTGTGTGAGCTCATCCATCTAAGCCTTGTTTCTTCATCAACACAATGGGGATAACAGTCATATCTTGTTCCCAAACTGCTGGTGACGATTGAGTGTACTTGTCATGTAGAGAGGCCGGCGGATGCCTGCTCCTCAGTGCTGAATACGTGTGTGTGTGTGTGGAGGGGGGGTGTTGTGCAAGACCCACAGAGAGATTTTTCAGGAGTGTCTTCCAGGTGCCATGGTGCTTAGGCTCTATGCTAAGCCCTTACACACACTGCCATAGTGTCACCTCCCAGTCCTAAGAGGTAAGAACTTCCATTATCTGTAATCTAAAGATGAGAAAATCGAGGCTAAATGAGGCGGGCAGACAGGAGCTGTTTAGTGGAGCCGGCCACGTCAGGAAGGTGGGTGTTCTGAGGGCCTCTCCAGAGGAAACTCCAACCTCTGTTTGAGACCCAGGCCTCTTCACCAGCCACAGCCTGGCTCCTGGGAGCAAGCATTAGACCTGTGGGCTTCCAAAGGAGCAGTTGTCCTCCCCCCATCCATCCCCCCAGCGGGGGGGGGGGTCACATCCGGACAGGGGTCACTTCTCAGCCCAAAGGCCTCCCAGACTGGCCCTGGCATTTTCTCAGGCTGACTGAAGAAACAAGCCCGGTGTTGGGTCTTCCTGTTGCGATAACCCCCTTCCTGCCCCCAGAGAACCCCCTCCCCACTTGGCAAAACTCGGAAGAGGGGCTGGAAAGTGGCAGGTTTATCTTCCCCTACTTATGAGGAGAGGCCTGGTTGGAATGTGTCCACTGATAATGGGTTGTGAGGGGTTGGAGTGGGCGGGTTGCCTGTCATGGGCTCTCTCACATGTGTGGGGTGACTGATAAGGGCACTCGACGACCTTCGGAGCCCAAGTCCCCCTCGTACAAGTTGTGGGAAGCGTCTGAGGATGGCTGGTGTTCATGGAATTCCCAGCCATCCCTCAAATGTGCAGGGAGCACAACCTTGGGTTGGCCATAGGGGTGCAGGGAGGGGAAGGGCACCCAGAGCAAGGGGCGTGGGGATGAGGATGTGAAAAGAGGAATTCTCTAGGGATATAATTCTTTTATTCATCCATCATCCACTCAACAAATGCTACAAATGCCATGCTGAATGAATGAGTTTAAAGTCAAGGTTGAGAGTGAGGGTTCTGGAATCAACCAGACCTGGGTTTGAGGCCTGGCTCCATCACTTAGTGGCAGGTGACTTTGTCGCGTGGGCCTCAGTTTCCTCATCTGTAAAATGGGGAGAACAGGCATCCTGTGAGGATTTGAGGAGATGATGTGCATATCTCACTCAGGCCAGGCCCTGGCACCTGGGAAGTCCTCAGGAAGTAGTTTAAACAACAATAGGGGAACTTCCGAGGGCCGTGTGGTCACGAATGATCCTGCTTCCCACCCACCTGTGCTGGGTGGTGTGGAGGTCTGTGCAGCAGTGAGGGTGTTGCATGCGGGATGCAGGGCGGCTCCTGGAGCCTGGGGTGAGAAGGGGAGCAGAGCGCTGAGGCCCAGGAGATGGGAGGCCTCTCTCCTGGGGCTCTTGTCTTATGGTGCATCTGCCTCATTTCGTCCTCTTGCAGTCTGTCATGTCTGCCCCCACTTAGCCTCCCCACTCCCTCCCCAAGTCCAGGTGCTCTTCCCTCCGGCCAGTGCCCACCCCATGGGACCAGAGTCTCCGAGCCCCAATTCCAAAGGTCGGGGAGAGTTCGTCGACCAGCCCGACAGCTGTGGCTGTGAGCTGGGGACCTCGTATGGGCTGACGTGGAGCTCTGTGAGATCCAGACTGTGTCGCCCCCCACTGCAGGACTCCCAGCGACCAGGACAGGGCTGGGTGCACAGCAGGTCCTCAAAACAGCATTTTCTGGAAGACTAGCTCTTGCTTCTGAGCCCCGCCAGGCCATCGAGGAGCTCTGCGTCACTACAGCCCAAATGCGTTTCTTGTCTCCACCTCACAGTCAGGAGAAGTGACTTACCCCCAGGCCACATGGCAACTGAGACCTGTGGGGGGGCCACCCGCCTGAGGTGGGCAGTGCAGGTGGGAAAGAGGGCACTGGCGAGTCAGGAATATTCTTGCTCAGCCCCTGAGTCTTGTGATGCTGAAACTCAAGAGCCCCCTGAATCAGCAGGATATTAATAACGTTGGCGGGCTCCCAGGGCGCGGCTCTGCCAGAGCCAGAGCAGCGGGCCAGTCAGCTCTGTGGCCTGGGATCTCTCTCCCCATGTCCACGGCTGGTCCCACAACCCCAGCCCCTTCCCCAGGCCCCCCTGACACCCCCACAGCCCAGCCTCTCCCAGCAGTAATTCATGTCCCCACAGCTGAGCAGGCCCGGGCAAACCTCACTGAGCTTAAGGGAACCATGTAGGAGGGACCCAGGAGGGAAGACAAAACCAAACAGCACAGGTGAGGGGAGGGAGTCACGTGCCAACAGTTTGGGCTTGGGGTCAGAGTTGAGTTCAAGTTCTGGTTCTCCCATTTCTAACCTGGTGACTTGGGACAAATCATTCCATAAGTCTGAGTCCTGGTTTCTCAATCTGTGAAGTGGGGGTCTTAACGATATCTAGATCTGGTTTGTTGTGAGGATCCAATGATATAGTTGTCACAAAGGGTAAGTCTTGGGAATCACAGTTCCCGCTCACCTGTCATCACAGGGGATGACAGCCGGTGCTGGTCTCAGTTGACCTGCTAGTTGGTCCATTCTGGTCTGGGTTTCTGTCCCACAGTGCTCTCTAGTGGTCAAATGTGGTTATTGCAGGGGCTCCCTCTCCGGGTTGTGTGGTCTTCACTGCTTCTGAGCCCCAAAGAGTGTAAAGTATGCCTTTTCTGATGGACTTAAGTTTTCAGCCCCCATTATGCACCAAAAGGGCAGGCAAAGAGGAAGGAAATTCACAGAACAGGACAGCCAGGTGTGGCATCAGTGACCTATGTCGAGTCCTGTCCTGGATCCACCCTCTCCAGCTTGGACAAGCCACAACATGCCCGGTGTTCAGAGGCTTCATCTGCAAACAGGAACGTGAAGTCTTGAAGGGCTCACATAGCAGACAGACGCTGAGGAAGATGCAGTGACCAGGTGCCTGCCCACCAGGACTTACAGGGCCATTTGATTCACACCAGCCAGAGGCCCTGATGGTGGCAGGTTGAGAGAAAGCGAGGCCTGGGAGCCCAGGGGTCCCTTTCCAAGGCTGCCAAAGTGGAACGTTTGCCTACAGCAGACCCCGGGTGTCTTCTCCTTGCCTCCTAGCACCTCCTGCTCCCTCAGGCTGAGCACCTCATATCCTTAAGCTGATGCCCATTTGCTAAGGGTTCCCAGGGGCCTGTCTCTCCCGGAAAGTGTCTGAATCCACCTGCTGCCGAGTGAAACCCTTTCTATCTCTGGAGACATGGAGGGCAGGATCAGGACTGGTGAGCGCAGGCAACACAGGGACAGATGTTGGTGGTGCATAGCATGTCCTGGGATCCCACGGGGCGGGCAGTGACCTCTCCATCTGTAATGGGAGGCAGCTGGCCTAACTGACACCCATGGCCAGGGCCACGGGCCTGGCCTGACTGTGTGATGCACAGGTACCCCCAGACAGACGAGGTGGGGACTCTGGAAAGGCCCTCGCACCTTCCTGCCCTGCCTTTTGCATCTGACTCAGCCTCAGCTGGGTGTTTGGGTGGGTGGGTGTGGCGTGTGGCCTTTTGCCCGAGGAAGGCAGGTGGCAAAAGCGAGGTCCCAGGGTCTGCGTGCTTGGTGTGCCCATTGCTCCTGGGTTGTCTTTGCTTACAGCTCTTATGGGGTGAATCGTGCCCCCTGAGAAGATGTGTTGACACCCTAATGTCCAGTACCTGAGAATGTGGCCTAGTTCGGAGATGTGGGTCTTTCGGACGTCATCAAGTTAAAACGAGGTTATTAGGATGAGTCCTAAGCCAATATGACTGGCGTCCTTATCAATAAAGGAAATGTAGACACAGAGACAGACACACAGAGGGGAGATGACGTGCATGGAAGATCGGAGTGCTACCTCTACAGGGGACACCTGAGCTACCAGAGGCCAGGAGACAGGCCTGCAACGGTTCCTTCCCTGGAGGCTTCAGAGGGAGCACGGCCCTGCTGACACCTTGTGACACCTTGGTCTCAGACCTGCCTCTCCTGGAGTCTGAACCTTCCTGCTCTTCCCACCTCTGCAGGGAGCAGAGAGTCAGTCCTGCCTCCACTCAGCAACCATGTCTAAGCACCAGGAACCGAGTTCTGTCCTAGGAGCCAGCGGGGAATAAGACAGACCTCACCCCTGCCCTCTAGGAGCTCCTGGCCTGGTGGGGGACATCATGCAGAGTAAAGCACATCATTGCACACAGCCAGGGGCGTCAGTGCTGGGAAAAAGTCCATGGTGTGAAGACAGTGTATGGAGCAATGGTCATCAGAGAAGCCTTCCCTGGGGAGGTGACATTGAAGCTGAGACCGCAAACATGAATAGGAGTTAGCCAGGAGAAAAGAGAAGAGTGCTCCAGGCCGAGGAAACAGCATGTGCAAAGGCCCTGCGGCAGAAAGGAAATGGGTGCTTTCAAGGAACTGCAAGAAAGCTGAGACAGGTGCCGTGTGCCATCACGTCCTTTGAGTGGTTCCTCCTCTCCTGGTTTTCCACAGCAGCTGCGTCAGTTTCCATTCCATCAATGCACAAGGGTTCCTGTTTCTCCAAATCCTTGACAACACTTGTTATTTTCCATTTTTAAAATTATAGCCGTCCTAGTCAGTGTGAAGTGGTATTTCATTGTGGTTTTGATTTGCTTCCCCTAATGACTAACGATACGACACTGAGCTGAGCAGCATGGGCTTGTCGGCCACTCGTATATCTTCTTTGGAGAAATGTCTGTTCAAGTCCTTTGTCCATTTTTTCATCGGGTCGATTGTCTTTTTGTTGTTGAGTTGTAAGAGTTCTTTCTATATTCTGGATATTAAACCCTCATCAGACATGTGATTTATAAAGATTTTCTTCTGTTCTGTGGGTTGTCCTTTCACTATCTCGATTGTGAGGCTTTTGAGGCACAAAGTTTTTGATTTTAGTGAGGTCCAATTTATTTTTCCCTTTGTTGCCTGTGCTTTTGGTGTCACTTAAGACATCATTGCCAAATCCAAGGTCATGCAGATTTTTCCTTGTGTTTTCTTCTAAGAGTTTTATAGTTTCGGTTCTTTAATTTAGGTCTTTGATTCCTTTTGAGTTAAATGTTGGATATGGTATAAAGGTCTAACTTCATTCTTGTGTGTATGGAGATCCAGTTTCCCTGGCACCTTTTATTGAAGCAACTGTTCTTTCCACATCAAATGGTCTTGGCACTCTTGTCAAAAATCAATTGACCATAGACATGAGGGTTTATTTCTGGGCTCTCAATTTTATTCCATTGGTCCAAATGTCTGCCCTTATGCCAATGCCACCTGTTTCCATTATTGTAGTTCTGTAATAAGTTTTGAAATCAGGAAGTATAAGTCCTCCAACTTTGTTCTTTTTTCAAGATTGTTTTGGTTATTTTCAAGATTGTTTTGGGTCCCTTGAAATTCAGTACGAATTTTAGGTTGGGGTTTTCCATTTCTGCAAAAATACCAGTGACATTCTGATGGGATTGCACTGAATCTGTACATTGCTTTGGGTAGCACTGTCGTCTTAACAATAGTGAGTCTTCCAATCTGTGAACGCGGATGTCTTTCCACTTATTTAGGTCTCCTTTCATTTCTTTCAGTAATATTTTGTGGTTTTCAGTGCACAAACCTTACACTTCTTTGGCTAAATTTATTCCTATGTGTTTTATTTTTTTATGCTATTATAAATAAATAATAATGTTCTTTATTCCCTTTTTGGATTATTAATTGCTAGCATATAGAAATGCAACTGATGTTGGTATATTGATTTTGTGTTCTACAGTTTTGCTGAACTCATTTATTAGCTCTAACTTTTTTTTCTTCTATATGTGTGGATTCTTTAGGGTTTTCTACATTTAAGATCGTGCCATCTATGAATAGAGATAGTTTTACAGCTTCCTTTCCGATTTGAGTGCTTTTAACTTCTTGTTCTTGCCTCATTGCTCTGGCTAGAACTTTCAGTACCATGTTGAGGAGAAGTGGCAAGAGGCATCCTTGTTTTGTTGCTAAAGAGCCTGAGTTTTAACTGGTGCTGGAGTTTCTCTGCAAGTTCAACTTGATTCTCGGTTTGGGCGGAAGATTAAGGTGTGTGCTTCTAACACCAAAGAAGCAGGAGGAAGTGCGGGGGTGGGGGGTGCCAGTCCGTTAGCCAGCCAGGTGGACTTGTGGTGGTTTATGCCCACAACCAACTCTCCACGTGGAGAGGAGAGAGGCAGCGCTGGTCTCAGCTGCAGAATGAAGTTGGGCGTTGGACCAGCGCCCCATGCTTCAAAGGCTTGAGTCACTGATGGCAGATGGCCAGGCAGCCTGACGAGCCCAGGGGGCTGTTGGGAAGGAGTGGCACTGTGGGCTCCGGTCCTTCCTGGGGCATGTGTTGGAGGAAACCCTTGGCTATGTTAGTATAATATAATGTACAACCCACAAGAAAATTAAGTTTAAAGGGTGGGATAAAATAAATGGTATTTTTAACAATTTGCATTTTATTTCTCTTATGGCTCATATAAAAACATTTCAGCTCTCACTTTTAAATAGTATGAATAATATTTTAATAAGTTGACTATAACATGCTTTATTTGTTTTAATCTTGGTTTAATACTTTCATAGGGCTATTTCAAAAAATTCAATTCGTTTCAATACTTGGCCCCAACCAACATCCATGACAGCTGGGAAAGACACTTTATCAAGACACATAGGTCTGAAAGGAAGACAAGCATCTTGCCATATCCAGAAAATCATGGCACTTTTTTTTTTTCAATTCCATCTACCAGTTACAGGAAAGTTCTTGATTACCTTTGGCTTGTTAAAATTATTTCTTTCTTTTAACTCTGCATTATACAGAATTGTGAACATATTCAAAAGTAGACAAAGTAGTGTAATGAACTTCCATCTAACCCAATACCCAGCCCCGTCCCTGGCTCCCACATTGTTTCACAACAAACCCCAAACATTGTATCATTTCATCCATAAATAATTCTCTATGTAGCTCTCAAAGATAAGGACCCTTTTTAGAAAGCACACCACCACCAATATCACACCTAAAAATAATAGTTCCTTAATATCATCCAATATCCTCTCTGTTTAAATTCCTTGTTGTCTCACAAATATCGTAATTGTACAAGGTGATAATGATGGTTATAATTATTATTTTGATCTGGATCAAAATTAGGTCAGAACGTGGTTGGTCGCTACGGTTTTTGTTTCACTTTTTTTTATTGTGGTAAAATATACACAACTGATGGGTATGGTTGTAAGTGGCTTTTAGTCTATAGGTTCCCCCTTCATATCTGTTTATCTCTATCCCCCTCTCCATCTCCTCCTTCTTTTCTTTTTCTCTTCCCTTCCTGTATTAGTCTATTGAGGTTGCCATAACAGAATCCCACAGACTGCATGGCTTAAACCACAGAAATTTATTTTCTGACAGTTCTGGAGATTGGAAGTCCACGATCAAGGCTGGACAGGGTTGTTTCCAGGTGCGGCCTCTCCTCCTGGCTTTGAGATCCCGCCTTCTCCCCGAGTGCTATCAGATTAAGGTCCCACCCCATCCATTACTTTCATCACCTCTGTAGAAAGACCCCCCATCTCCAACTACAATCACTTTGGGGATCAGGACTTCTTTATACGAATTGGGGGAAGGGCACAATTCGGTCTGTAACACCCCCTTTTGCAATTTGTTGGGGGAAACGTGGTCATTTGTCCCAGAGGTTCCCACCATCTGCATTTGCTAACTGCATCCCCTTGATACAGCTTTGTCCTCTACTTTCCTCATAAATTGAGAATTGGATCTAGAAGCTTCGATGAGATTCCGGTTTGATTTTGCGTCTAGGACTATTTATTAGGAGGTGTTAAACTGCCCCAAGGGATGTGTGCTGTCTGGTATCCTCTCTTTTTGTCAGATTAGATTTTGATATGGAATATCTAGTTTTAACTAATTAAGCTTCATGTCCCATAATGTCACCTAATTATCTTGACAAACTAAAAAGGTGTCACATTTTTATGTTCCTAATAAATGGATCGATCATCCACGTAAATTCTTTGGAAAATTTTTAAACAGGTTAGAAAATTCCATTTCTAAGTTACTTAAGTTTGCAGATATAAGAGCTTTTATATGTGACCAAATCAAATAATACTGAAACATTCCCAAACATCCATTTGTCACAATACTCTCTCCGTAGCAACATTGGTCAAAAAGCAGTTTTTGTATCATTCTTTGGTACAATGGCCCTTTTGTCTTAAAGTCAGATAGTGTATTTGTTTATTTGCTTATACGAGGTCTGACAATTAAGTTTGCGATCTCATCCTAGAAAAAGTGTTACATACCTCATTGCTGAATATCACTAAGGTCACCTTCAAATTACTCCCCTTGGGAAGCTATGCACCAATGTCAGCGCCTAGTCCACCCTTCAAAGCAATTTTGGAACTCTTTTTCTGGAATGGCCAGAAGAGCTGTCGTCATATTATATCATCAAAATGTCTTCTTTTCAATATTTCCTTTATCTTTGGGTAAAGAAAGAAGTCATTGGGGGCTAGATCAGGTGAGTAGGGAGGGTGTTCCAATACAGTTATTTGTTTACTGGCTAAAAATCCCCTCACAGACAATGCCCTGTGAGCTGGTGCATTATCATGATTCAAGAGCCATGAATTATTGGTAAAAAGTTCAGGTCATTTTCGTCTAACTTTTTCATTGCAGCCTTTTCAGCACTTCCAAATAGTAAAGTTGGTTAACTGTTTGTCCAGTGGTACAAATTCATAATGAATAATCCCTCTGATATCAAAAAAGGTGAGCAACGTCTTTGCAACAAGTTTGCGAATGTAATTGTCATGTCTCATATGTTTATTGTGAGATATCTGTGGAGTAGCATGCTACCAATAGCGACTTGTCATCACTGAAAAGGCCTGTAAATTCGGAACACACAGCTTTCTGTAAAAGAAAAGCCTGAGACTCAAGGTTAAGTTAGAGTTCTTGCAGATTCTTCTCCTTGAGATAACCAATGAACTTCTCTGTGGGGCAGGCAATTTTATGGTGGTTCCCCTCCTCATTGAAAAGTATTGAAAGATTCTATTATTTAAGGTGCACACTTTGTGTGGTCTGGCCTCATTTCTTCACCAGGAATGATCTATCGGATGAATTTCATTTTGCTGCTGTCTCAATAACCACATGCTGGAATCCTTGCTTTTCTCCAGTCCAAAGCAGCTGCTTCATCAGGAATTATACTCACAAGGTTGTTTTATTGTTGTTTTTTCATGAATTGTTTCTATGAAACGAGTCATCGCGGAGGCTCTATCTTCTCCAGCTCATCTTTGCTTGGATGATGTATAGACATTAAGCGGTGCTTTGGCCTTCCATGACTGAAGCAGAATCCAGCAAACGCCATAAGCAGAGACCTGCTAAAAACACTTGTAACATCCCTCTGATCATACCATACTCTGCAGACGTTGTCTCCATACATTTTCCTTCAGCCATGCTTTCTGCCAGCCTTCCAGGATTTGCTAATGAAATATGTTTTAGTTCTTTACCGGATTTAAAAAAAATTTTTTTTTATTTCTATTAGGTTTTGCTACAGACATTCTGACCACAGCAGGAAGAACAAAGATTCCCAGTGGAAGTTAAGTTTCCGCTTTTGCTTTAAAAAAACACACAAAACAAACAAACAAAAAAACCCTCAAAAAAAGACTTCAAAACATTTATCATTAAGCGTAAGGAAATTTTGGAAAGTACTGGAAATTTTGGAAAGTACTGGCACAACTTTAAACAAGACTGGGAAAACTATAGAGGTTTGTCTGAACATTTGATTTTCACATGTTTTGCAACTCGGGATGGCGTCATATTATATAACCTAGTATCTCGAGGCCAATTTACACCCGGGGAACAGTTGTTCGTTTAAAGAGACTGGCTGTAATTCCATGTTCCAAAGAGTCTTCTGGATTAATTCAAACACTAGGACTGGGGGAAAGCTCTGCTCTGACATTTTCCTATTGTGTCCCCTTAGTACTACTGTCTTCCATTCCTTTCTTTTTCCTAGATAGTTTCATTATTCGTTTCAGCTTTTGTGAGATGTAATTGATATACAATAAACTGCACGTATTTAAAGTGGTGAATTTGATGAGTTTTGACATATGTATACACCTGTGAAACCATTACCACAGCAATATAATATCTCTACCACCCTCACAAGTTTCCTCGTGTCCCTTTATAATCCATCCTCCCCTCCGTCCCACAGCTCCTCTCCCAGGCAACCATTGATCTATTATATTACTATAGGTCAATCTGCATTTTCTAGAATTTCATATAAATTGAAGCATACAGGATGTGCTCTTGGTCTGGTTTTTTTCATTCAGCCTACTTGTGTTGAGATTCAGAAAGGCTGAGTGCATCTGTAGTTTCTTGGCTCGTGACCCCTTTCTCCATCTTCAGAAAGCATCACTCCAAGCTCCACTCCCATCGTCACACCTCACTGACCGTGGTCCTCCTGCTTTCCTCTTCTAAGAACCCTTGTGACAACGTTGGGCACACCAGGATAATCCAGAATAATCTTCCTAGCTCAAGATCCTTATGTAATCACATCTGCCAAGTCTCTTTTGTCACGTAAGGTAACTACCTTACATGATTAGGACCTGGATGTCTTGGTGGGGGGAGGCAGGGGCATTATTCTGTCTGTCCCAGCTGCTATGAATATTTGTGTACAAGTATTTGGGCGGGCGTGTACTTGTGCTTATCCGGGAGTAGACTAGGTGGACCGTCGCTAAGTGTCTGTTTAATGTTTTAAGAAACCGATGAACCGATTTCCAAGGTGGTGGTGCCATCTCACATTCCCACCGCCATGTGAGTCCCACGTGCTCTACATCCTCGGAATGGTCAGCTTGTATTGTCTTGTTTTACAACTTAAGCCATTTTAGTGGGTGTGAAGTAGTAACTCACTGGGGTCGAATGTGCGTTTTCCCTAGTGACTAATGGTGTTGAATGTCTTTTCATGGACTTATTTGCCATTTAAATACCTTCTTTGATGAAGTGTCTATCCAAGTCTTTTGCTCATTTTAAAAATTGAATTGTCTTGTTCTTGAATTGTAAGTGTTCTTTATATATTTTAGATACAAGTTCTTTGTTGGATAGATGTTTTGCAAATATCCTCTCCCAGCCTGTGGCTTGCATTTTCATTTGGCAAAATTCAATCTCTATTCATAATTTAAAAACAAAACAATCCTCAATAAACTAGGAATATAAGGGAACTCCCTCAACCTGAACAAAGAGTATCTACAAATACACTTCATGTCACACTTAATGTCGAAACATTGAACGCTTTTCCCCTGAGATCAAAAGCAAGGCAAGGATGTCTGCTCTTACCAATGCAGTAAGGTAAACAAATTTAAAATGCAAACAAAAAAACTCTCTCTTGGCAGAGTGTGTGATTACGTAGAAAATCCTGAAGAGTCTAGAAGGAAGTTACTAGAACTTCCTTAGCAAGGTCACGAACTATAAGGTCAAAATACAAAAGTCAATTGTATTTCTGTATACTAGCCGTATTGGTTATCGAGGGATGCATAACCCCAACATTTAGCTCCCTAGAATAATAAAGTTTTATTATCTCACACAGTTTCTGTGGTCAGGAATTCGGAAGTGGCTGACGTGCGGCTCAGGACCTCTCAACCTAGATGTCAGCCTGAGCTGCAGTCATCTGATGGTTTGACTGGAGCTGGAGGATCAGCTGCAAGGTCGCTCACCCCCGTAGCAGGCAAGCCGCTGCTGGCTGTTGGCAGGAGGCCTCAGCTCCTGCCACATGGACCTCTCCATAAGGTAGCTTGAGTGTCCTCACAACCGAGAAAGAGCAAGGCAGAAGCTGAAATGTTTTATAATCTAATCTGAAAAGTCACACGTTGTCATTTCTGTAATATCCTATAAGTCAATTCTATTCAGTGTGTAAGGGAATTACACAAAGACATGAATGAATCTAAGAGGAGAGAATTACTGAGGGCCATGATATAGGCTTTCAGCTACACTCGCACTGAGCAACTAAATGGACACTGAAACGTTTTAAAGCACGGGGTACAATAGCACCAAAACATATGAAGTACAAACTAACAAAATAAACCTACGGATACCCTATGGGATTTTGCCCCTCATCAGCTATACTGCACACAAATGGTGCATTAAAAAAAAATTTTTTTTTAAACAAAAGGAGAAATTCTCCATAGAAAATGAAACTTTTAAGAATCAACCCCAGGGTTTTGGTACACTGTGTGACAACATTAGGGACTGAAATGCTGAACTTCCACTGTACTTTCTACGAAGGTTTTTGCATCATAAGTGGATTTCAGAAATGACCTTTCACCGAGAAGGGGTCCTTATCATCGACTTGCGACAGAGGTTTCTCTTCCTCAGAGCAGTGTGTTCATGTGATTTGCCCAGAACTTGGTTCTTTCCCCATCTGAAGGCGTTTATTATACCCTATGCGAAGTGCTTTGCAAACTTCTGATAGCAAACCATGTCAGATTATCAAATGCTCAAGCAGGAGCAGACACACTACAACCTTTGGTCTACATTTGGCCCACGGCCTGTACATTTGTTTTTGGACAGGGCCATGCTCAGTTTTTTATTATTTATTGTCTGTACCTGTTTTCATGCTATAATAGCAGAGTTGCACAGTTGTAACAGAGACCATATGGCTCTCAAAGTTTAAAATACTTACCATCTAGGCCTTTTTTGCCAACCCCTAAAGGCTACAATAATTTAGGCTTTTGTAAATAGGAGTCTCCAACTTATATTGTGAGGCATACGTAGTAGGTGACTAGTAGGTAAGTACCCATGTAAACTGTTTATCTGCTGGTCAATCTTCCAGCAACATCAACCTTCAAATCATATTTGTAAACTAGAAATAAAGGGGGGAAAAAGGTTTCTGGGGGCAAGAAATTACTGTCATAAAGATCTTATGCTAAATTATAATATCTTTTAAAAATATAATTCTCAACAAAGTTATTTGGTCTCTTAACCCAAAGCATTTTATCAGCCACATGTTGGGGGTGGGAGTGGGGAGAGTAGGGTTGGAGAAAGGTGTTATTTAAGGCAGACCACGGCCACGACATAAAATTTGGCTGGCAGCCGGATTTTAATAGGGATCCAAAGAATGAAAGAGAATTCTATTAAAGCACAGGATAATAAACATTAATAGTACTAAACTATGGGGAAAAAAAGGTTAACCATGTCCAAGATCCTCTATTTGAGATAGTTTTTAAAAAGAATAAGATTGCATTTAAAACACATAAAAACTTTAAAGAGTTTACCTTGGTTATCTGGAAAGCTAACTTAGTGGAACAATTAGCATTGTTCTTAAGATATTGTTTTGAAAACGCCTATCGTATTCATATTGTATTGTAACTTATTATCCATTAACTGATCAGAATAAGTAGAGTTCATGTAAGCTCATCCTTACATTTTATAGGTTCTCATTCAGTACTATCAACAACCTACTTATTAGATCCATCCTGAGAAAGCAAATACTGATATGTCTCCTAACGAAATTACACAAGTCGCATCATGGTATAAATGTACTGTCCTTCTTAGCCAGACATGTCCCTGTGTGCCGTCTTGGGGAGGCGGTATAGCATAATCGTTGAAAGCAGAGGACCTGTGGTCAGCTGCCTACGTTCACACCTAGCTCTGTCATTTACTACTTGGGAATATTGCTTACCTTCTCCAGGACGCAGTTACCTTGTTTCTAAAGTGGGGGTAATAACCTGCTTCATAGGGTTGGTGTAAGGATTTAATAAACTAATTAATGCATGTAACACTTTTGCACAATGTCCAGATGCAAACCGAGAGCCTTGGCTATTTGTGTGGTATTGGTTATGATTATTTCAACGTGTATGCCCCCTGCTGGTTCTGAAGAATACAGGAACTTTTCGTCTAGCAGCTTAATCTAAGTTAAAATTTGGGGTCATTTTTGGATAGTCCTTTTCTGATACAATAAACTCATGTGACTTTATCTCTCTAGATAATTTTAGTGATCTGGGATGCTCTGATGACCTGATTTGTGAGTATTTTCAAACCACTCTAAGGCAGAACGCTATTCATCTTATTTCTATCTTATTTGGCACGCCTTTATCTGCATTGTTTCCACTGTGTCCATGGGTTCCTTGAAGATACTACCATGCAGGTGACGGCTGAGTAGACTTCACCTTTTGGTGCCACTCTGTCCTTTCGATGCTGTTACTCTTGTTCAGCAAGCCCAGGCTGTACCCTTCACCAGCGTCTCCACTAGACGGGAAAATCAGCTTCAGTGTATCAAACGGAATCAAGTGACATCACAAGTAGGATCTACCATTATCTTTTTCTGTGGCTTTAATCTCTGATAACATGGAATTTTGCCCAATCTTCAGGCTGTTGCTGTTGCCATTCCTGCCACAGGCAAGGACACGGTGAGTCACTCAGAACTTCAAGGAAACCTGTGAGGAAACCTCTCAGAAAATGAATCGGATCTGTCCTGGGCCTCAGACATCTCACACATACAAAATCTTGATCCAGGAAAACGTTAGGCTTTTTGTAGTGGTGGATTTCTGACGAGTCTTCCGTTTAACTTCTTCGACAACTTCATGACAACCTTTGCCAATGAGCTCATTCCCACAGATGTTTTTTCTTCTTCTACAAGAAGAATTATGTCCCGGGGACAGGGTTTGTTTGCCCCCAGGTCATAGAGCTTCAGACACAAGAAATTGGGCACAGATTTCTGCTGATCACATTTCACCTGGATCCTCCTTCTCCTTTGGTCAAATGTCTTCAATTCCCCCACTTGGCTCTGGAGACCGAGAGGACTTGCTGTCAACAATTAGCTTTTTTGATTTGTTTCTTCCAGTTCCCTGGCTCGTAAACCTCTGCATGGGGGCCATTCCTCAGCCGCAAAAGCTCCACCTGCTTGGTCAGACTCAGTTTCCTGCAGGGGTTCCTGACCGGTTGTGCCCATCTGCGTGAGCAGAAGCCTCAAATCCAGGGTCCCGATCCAGTAACGTCTTCCTGGCCTCGGCTACAAGCTGGGGACCTTGATGGGGGTTCTGTGTCAGACCACGACGCCTTGCTTCAGCGAGGTCCGCTCCACCAAGGTTCCCGCCGGCATATCTGCTGGTCCTTCTGCGGGCAGGAGCCGCCACCCCGCCTCGCTTGCTGCCCTGGGCTCTCCTGGCCCCTCCGCCCTCAGGCCGGGCGGGCTGACAAGCCGGGTGGTCAGACAGCAGCATTCCAACTGCCGCAAATCTATTTCTCTCTTTGCTTCCCGGTGGACGTGAAGATTTGGCAACGCCCCTTCCACAGAACTTCAGCCAATCAAGGCGACTCCATCCAATCGCATTTCTTTGATAACTAGCGGCTGGCCCAATCGCAAGGTGAAGTAGCCAATGATGCCACTGGAAGAAACCAGGAAGGCGGGGAAAAGAGAAGGGGTGTGGCCTCAAGGTCCCGCCTTCCACTCTGTGATGTAGTTTCCCCGGCATGCGTCAGAGAGCCTAGGGCTTTTACGGCAGAGGTGGTACCTAGGGTGGTTATCCAATCATTCATTCTTTGTATGAATCTTATAAAACTACCCTGTTTCCCCAAAAATAAGACCTAGCCGGATAATCAGCTGTAATGCGTCTTTTGGAGCAAAAATTAACGTAAGACCTGTTCTGACTTAAGACCTGGTATTATATTACATTATACCAGGTCTTATAACAAAATAAGACCAGGTCTTATATTAATTTTTGCTCCAAAAGAAGCATTAGAGCTGATTGTCTGGCTAGGTCTTATTTTCGGGGGAAACACAATACTTGCCTACATTGTGAGAGTTAATTTAATTAAAACTAATATACCACACTGATCCATTTATCCAAGCACTGCTGGTGACACCTCCTATTTATGTTTATTCCTTTAAAAATCAGAGCATATTGAAGTTTACTAATACGTATCATACAGATTGATCCTCAGCTGAATGAGGGTCAGACTGTATAATATATACATATTAGTAAAGTTTCATATAGCTCTGATTTTTTTTTTTATAAATTTTTATTGGGGAATATTGGGGAACAGTGTGTTTCTCCAGAGCCCATCAGCTCCAAGTAGTTGTCCTTCAATCTAGTTGTGGAGGGTGCAGCTCAACTCCAAGTCCAGTTGGTGTTTTCAATCTTTAGTTGCAGGGGGCACAGCCCACCATCCCATGTAGGAATTGAACCAGCAACCTTGTTGAGAGCTCACACTCTAACCGTCCGGCCTCCCCTATAGCTCTGACTTTTAAAAAAAGAATAAAGAGAAGCATAAATAGAAGGATCATGTTTCTCTCTCACATCCCAATGAACCATCTCGCATCCTCCCCAGGGTACTAGCACTTCTGCCCTGCAGTTATTCCTTTTGTTGTCTGTAGAGAAGCCAGAATGGGGCAAATGGGTATGTAGACTCTGGAGACAGACTGAGTTTGAATCCTGTCTCTGCTACATACTTGCTGAGTGATCTCAATATCTATTTCATAGGGTGTTGTGAGGATCAAGTGAGTTAAAATGAAAGTGCTTAGAACAATACCTACCCCCAAATCAGCATTTAATTAATCTCAGAGCATGTCGTGGCTCATGAGTGTTACCTGTCCTTACCGTCTTTCAGTTACAGGCTTTGAGTTGAAAAGATCAGGTTCCACATTGATTCTCCAAGCACGAGCTGTTCACCTCATAAAATTTCTGAGCTGACGTAAGGGTAAAATGACAATTTGCATGGGACTTCTTTAGCACAGTGCCTGACATTTAGTAGATTCTCAGTAAATAAGAGCTGTGACCGAGAGTAATATGTGTTCAGCAATCCCTACTTCCTTTTCCTCCAGGGCACGCCACTTGATTTCAATTCCCAGCCTCCCGTGCAGCAAGGTGAGGCTACAGGACTGAGTTCTAGCCAATGGAATGTAGGCAGAAGTGATAAAGCACATTTCCAGGTCCGCCTTCTTCTCTGTTTCCTTGCCTGGACAGCTGGGAGTGATAGTGGAACTAGAGATGGAAGCTTCCGGCATCCCTGCAGTACCCCATGGAACAGAGCTGCTCGACTAGAAAAACCCACTTGGGAGAGGAGTAAAAAGTAAACTTTATTACCATGTACCACTGACACGCGTGGGTGGGCACAGCTGTCAGTCAACCTAATACATAGTCATTTCTATCATTACTGTACAATTTCACTTATTTAATTTTTATCTCTCAACACTTCTGGCTTAGTTGGGACAAGATTCATTGTACCTTTAGAGGCTGTGTTGTTTCGTGCTGACATTAGAAAGTGTGCACACTGTTCCTTGACAGGATTGGAAGCCCCTCTTTGAACTCTGTTTCTTTTGTTCAGGCGACCCCCACCCCAGCCCCGTGCCCCACACCCACAGCCCAGCTCCCCCAGCAATGCCCGTGGAATGACAAGAAGGTTAAGTATCCATAGGCAGGTGCAAAGGTTGTTCCCTATTTCATTGCCTTCCTATGCCACCTATTTTTCTCTTCTCCTTTCTATGGATTCCTTTGTTCATTCATTCACTCGTGAATTCAGCAAATATTTATTGAACTCCTACTCTGTGCCAGGCACTGTGTAAGACTCAGGGAATATAGCGGTGAACATGCAAACACCATCCCAATCCTGAGGATCTTACAGTCTAACAGCAAGTAAGACAGGCAAACAGTGCCCATAAACTCCGCGGGCATCACATCTGTCTTGTAAGCCATGGCATCCTGGTCCTGCTGTTGAACAAGTGATGGAGGTGAGAAGTCTGGTGCTATGGTGGTTTGGAGGTGGGCACTAACAGGGTTCTTAAGGGAGGAGATGTCCAAGCTGAGTCCTGAATGCTGAGTAGGATTCACCCAGGCAAAGGAGTGGGGCTGGGGGGGGAGGGGTTATTCCACGCAGAGGGAACCGTTGGCGCCAAGTCTGGAGGAGAGAGAACACTATGATTCTGGAAAGTGAGGGGGTGAGAGATGAGGCTGGGGAGGTCTGGAGGGGTCAGATCATATTCTGGAATGCCAAGCAGCTTGGCCTGAGGCATTAATAGAAACCTGGCAAGGCTGGCAGCTGGTATTTCACTGGTTAATTCCTCCCCTGCAAACGATAGGAAGAACCACAGGAGATGTTCAGCCCAGCCTGTCAGGGCTGGGGCAGGGGGCGAGCACCCGGGAAAAGCTACCACTTGCCGCTCTGGAAGGACGGTTACAGTTGTGGACCCTGACCTGTGGGGACACAGCTCGGGGAAGCACAGTTGTCTCATTATTCTTGCTGCATTTTAGATTCCGCACCTGAGCCCCACTGGCGTGTCATCCCCCTCTGGCTATTGTTTGTATCTGTTCCTCTGCAGGGATGATGATGTCCTGTACACCCAACCCTTGTGAGAAGGGGCTCGCCGTGATCATGGTCCATCGTTCTTAATATACTCTTTAGATAGCCTTGCAATTAACTGCTAACCAGGAAAATGGGGCAGAGTATGTCTTCACTCGATTTGTTGGCTAGGAAGCAAACAGTAGATTCATATAGGCAGCCTAATTGTTCAAACTGATTTACAAAACTCCCTTAAATTTATCCTTAATTATTTTCCTTTTTTTCTCTTGATCTAACCTTTGACCCCAAACAGGTTCAGTATGGCACAGTGGTTAAGAACACAAGGTTTGAAGTCAGACACAAGTGGGTTCACTTCTGGATCTGGTCATCAACAGCTATCTGGGCTAGTTACTTATCCTCTCTGAGCCTTGCTTTTCCCATCTGTAAAATGGGGATGCTAGACTCAATGAGACAATGTATATAAAATGTTTAGCATAACACCTGGCACGTAAGTGGAAGCCATTATTCAAGATTCAAAAAATGTTTACTGAGTCATGTGCTCAATAAATACCTCTAAAGGAGCCTACTGCTTCTTTGTGGGTTTTGCTGTTCTGCTTTTAAATTATCATAAGAGAAACAAGTTTAGGCAGGTAGTTCTCAAAAGTATGGTCTGCAGACACCTGGGGCGTCCCTGAGATCTTCTCAGGGGCCTGCAATAGTTTTGACTATTTTCAAAATAATGCTAAGACATTGTTTGCTTTTTTCACTGTGTGGACGTTTGTCCCAATGGTGAGTATGACTGCTGGCACCGTATCACGAATCAAGGCAGTGGCTCCAAACTGTACCAGAGGACATTGCACTCTTTATTGCCATGCTTTTGCAGAAAAAATAAGTCAGTTCTACTTTAGAATGCCCTTGATGAAGCAGTAAAAGTTATGCTATTCAATCTCAACCCTTGAGGACATACTTTTTTTTTCTTTTTTTCTAACAGGACTTTATTGGGGAACAGTGTGTACTTCCAGGCCTTTTTTCCAAGTCAAGTTGTTGTCCTTTCAGTCTTAGTTGTGGAGGGCGCAGCTCAGCTCCACGGGAGTCAAACCGGCAACCTTGTGGTTGAGAGGACGTGCTCCAACCAACTGAGCCATTCAGGAGCTCAGCAGCAGTTCAGCTCAAGGTGCCGTGTTCAATCTTAGTCACAGGGGGCAGAGCCCACCATCCCTTATGGGAGTTGAGGGGTCAAGCCGGCAACCTTGTGGTTGAGAGAGCCCACTGGCCCATGTGGGAATCGAACTGGCAGCCTTCGGAGTTAGGAGCATGGAGCTCCAACCGCTTGAGCCACCGGTTCGGCCCTGAGGACATACTTTTTTAATATCTTGTCTGACAAAATGGGATGTACACAAAAGGCGCTTTTCTGAGCCAAACCAAAGTACAATGGATGTCTCCAAGAAAAGCACCCGTGTGATTGACAGCTGTACTAGCCATTTTTCTCAGGGACCACCATTTTTATCTGACAGACAAACTCTGGTTATTCAGGCTGGAGTATAAAGTACTCCACCTACTGGACTGCTTGGCAACCTGCCAGCCTCATCCGCAGGGATGTAAACCCTGCAGGTGACACAGGAAGCTTCTTGGGTGCCTAGGGGAGGAACCCCTGGCTTCACATACCCCACCTTGGTATTACTCTTGGACATACCCCACTCTTGGACTTACATGAGTGGACCTTTTGGAAACACACAGACAGAAAGTGGTATATTCTCCCTTCAAATGTCAGTATCACCTAGAAGGTTGGAAATCTAAATGATATGTGTGTAAACAAATGGTGGTAACATAACTGACCAAGATCCCAGCAAAAGTGCCATTTCAAGTTAGATTGTTTTTGCTGTGATAAAATACACAGAATATAAAATGTGCCATGTGAACTACTTTTAAATTATGCGATTCAGTGACATTTAGTACACTTGCAATGTTGCGCAACCATCACCTCTATGTAGTAGTTCCAGAATGGTTTCATCATCTCAAAAGGAAATCCCACACCCATTCAACAGGGACTCCCCAGCCCCGCCTTCCGGGCCCTGGCAAACACTAATCTACTTTTTGTCTCTGTGGATTTACCCATTCTGGAAATTTCATACAAATGGAATCATACACTACGTGGCCTTTTGTGTCTGGCTTCTTTCTCTTAGCATAATGTTGTTCAAGTTCACCCATGTTGTTCAAGTTCACATGTTGTAGCGTGTAACAGAACTTCATTCCTTTTAGGGGCGAAATAACACTTCAGTGTGGATCTCCTACATTTTTGTAGTCACTCCTCCGTTGATGGACATTTGGGTTGTTTCCGCCTTTTGGCTGTTATGAATAATGGTGTGAGAATATTCGTGTGTAAGTTTTTGTTTGAACATCTGCTTTCTATTCTTTTAGGCATAAACCTCGGAGTGGAATTGCTGGGTCATATGATAATTCTATGTTTAACTTTTTGAGGAACCACCAAACTATTTTCCACAGCAGCTATACCATTTCACAGTCCCACCAGCAATGTATGAGTGTCCTGACATCTCTGCATCCTTGCCGACACTTACTAATTTCATTTTTTAAATTCTAGCCACCCGAGTGGGCACGGAGTTGTATCTCACTGTGGTTTTGATTTGCGTTTCCCTAACGACTAATGATGTTGAGTATCTTTTCATGTGCTTATTGGCCACTTGTATATCTTCTTTGGAGAAATGTCTGTCCAAGTCCTTTGCCCACTTTTTCATTGGGTGGTTTGTCTTTTTGTTGTTGAGGTATAAGAGTTCTTTTTATATCCTGGAGGCTAGACCCTTATCAGATACATGCTTTACAAATATTTTCTCCCATTCTGTAGTTTGTCTTCTCACTTTCTTGATATCAAGTTAGATTTGAGATCTATTGTTTCTTCAGTACCTACTTTTCTGAGATACTGACTGTAGAGGCAAGACCTGATTCCTAAGGCCTCCTACAAAGGATCCTTCTTTATCCTGCTTCCTCTTCACACATCAGCTCCCTCAGTTGGGATCGACGTTGAAGAAGATTCTAATGTGCTCCTTGGGAAGGAAGACCACAATTCGGGAATTCCGCTGTGAGTAAGAAAGGGAGCAGGTAGGACGCCCCCCCTGGTACTTGCTATGCTTATCCTTTCTCTGGGAGCCTCCTTAGAGAGCTGGTTCTTCTTTCCTTTCCTTCCCCAAGCCCTATCCCTCAATAATTGCCCCTGCTTTTTCTCAGCAGAAGTTGCCAAGTTTTGAACCTTACCCTCCCTCTTCTTTTATTCCCCAGTCTTGGCTCTTTCCCTCTTCCCTCCACCCCCCAGGATCTTTCCCTTGGTGGAAAGTGGAGGGTGAATTCCTAAGAATCAGGGGTGATGTGAGGAGAAATGCCAGCGCTCCCAGCCCTGGATTTCCTTTGTCCTCGAGCCCTGCAGCGGAGACTTTGCTTTTAGTTTTTGTGTGTATGTCTGGGATGCTGAAACTCAGATGCTGCCGGCCCGCCCGGTGTGAGCACCAAAGCCTGTGCTGCCTGTTCAGACCCAAGTGCGGTATTTTTAGCGCAAGGCTCCCACCCGTACTGGAATGCACATTCCCTGGGATGGGGCCACCAGCCAGCCCGTGGCCCCTCCCGGTGCCCGGACACTCCCATTTCTAGGCCTTTGTTCAAGCTGGTTTCTCCATCTGGACTGTTCTTCCCCAGTCTCCTCTGATTAAACTCCACGCTGCCTTCAAAGCCCGGTGTCAAAAGCACCTGCATCAAGAAGTCTCCATCTCCCCAGCTGGAATCCAGTTCTCCCTGGACAATTATTCTTTTTTTCCACCTCCAGTTAAGATGACCACATTTTCTGAACTGAAAGTGAGACTCACGCTCTCTCTCATTAGCACAATCACACTTTTGGAGAACAGGTGCAGAGCAAAGGAAAGCAAGCCTGTCCAGGAATCCTGCACACATGACCACTGCCCACACTGCAGGCCTCACACTCCCGGATCATATTGCACGTTCGCTGTGGACACGTCACCCCTTTCCTCCTGCAGTTCTGGGGCAGGAGGAAACACCAGGCCAGGCCAGCACCAGGCCGGATGATTTGGACCCATCTCCAGGTCTGAATAAAAAACAGTTTCTATTGTGTTTAGTGCCCCTGAACTTGGGGTTTTCTTGCGTGTAGGGATTGTTTCTTTCTCATCTCGCCATTTCTCGGCACCCCACTGGGCCTTGCTGTTACAGAGCTCAGTAACTGTTTTTTGCAGTTGGATAGAATGTCTTCGTCAGACAGGATAAGTGGAGGTTTGTGTAAGGCATGGGGTGGCGGACGGCAAAGGGTCATGAGAGCAGGGAGACTGTCTACAAATAACTGGCCAGCCAATCTTCCCCTCCCTGTACAAGTAGGATGCTCCTTCCACAGGGGGGTGTTCCTCCCTTTGAGTCTGAGCTAGCCCTGTGATTCACTCTGACCGACAGAGTACAGCAGAAGTGACACGTCTACAAGGTCTGTCAGCTTCCACTTTCACTCCTTTGGAACCCAGCTGCCATGCTATAAGGAAGCCCAGACTATTTTGCTGGATGGAGAGGCCACGTGGAGAATCCTGGAGGATGAGACACCTCGTGGATGCAGAGATGGTGTGATGCTATGATTGACACCAGGTGGAACAGAAGAACCATTCCAGACCTACCAAATCGTGAGAAATAACAAATTGTTGTTGTTTTAAGCCACTAAGTTTTGGAGCTGTTTATTACACAGCACTTGATGACTGATAAAGGAAGCTCGCACATGCCTGTGAGTAAGAAGGAATGACAGTGGTAACCAACATGTGCTGAATGCCTGCTGGTCACCAGCTTGCGCCGACAACAGTGCACACCATCTCATTCAATTCTCACAACAAACCCCTTTCCCGGTTTTCACAGGCTCAGAGAATTATAGTCACTTGTCTAAAGACACACAGTAAATGAAGACAGAGACAGATTCAACTCAAGTCTGTCTGATTCCAAATCCAGCACTCTTAACCACGGATTCGTGCTGGGGGAAGCCTGGTAGAAGGGCACAGACCCCATACCTGCTTCTGGCTTTAGCTTGGACAGGCCTCCCTCAGAAACGTAGGTGAGCTGGCTGGACCTCTGCGTGCACGGGCATGTCTGGACAACATTTGGGCTCAGAGTGGCTGGAGGCATGGCCTTGAAGCCAAACAGAGCCCACGTGAGCGGTCTCCAGGGCTGCCCCCAGGCTCTGTGCCTGAGCCAGGGCTTTACAGGCTTGTTCTGTGTTTGTGTTCACAGTGTCAAGTGATTCCCCCACTTCCCTGTCCTGCAGTGGGACACTGATATGCCAGGGCTTTCTGGCGTCGGGCTGACCAGAGAGGCTCTCCTAAATACAGTAGTAGCACTCAGTATCTGGCCACCAGCAGTGGTGGGTGAAGGTCCTGGAGCCTCAGTTTACTTATCTGTAAAACGGGGGTGATCACAATCCTAACTCACAAAAACATGGTGAAGAGGCTGAGATATACAGAAAGTGGGTGCCCTTAACACGTGTGCATTTTCCTTTCCAGCTCTTCTTTCTTTTTCAGCTCTGTCACCAGCTCCGTGTGAATTTGGGCAAGTCCCTAAGCCTGTCTGTGCTTGAATTTCCTCCTCTGAGAGTGCTCAAAAAGTGGTAACTATTACTGACGGAGGGATGAGAGGCACCCAGCAAAGTCTTAGACTCTCCAGGCAATGGAAGAGTGGAAGCTTTTCTGGCTTCCCTTTGAGGCCAGGACTGGACATGGCACCAGCAGAGGTCAAATTCCTTCTTTGAGTCTCAAGATTCTGTCTCCTTTCATTTTGTTTCCTTCTTTCATCCCATAACCTCTCATCAAACACCTATTATGTGCCACTGAGTGTGTGCTAGGTGCCAGGAATTTAAAAATAAACAATTCAGTGACCCTGTTTGGATGAGCTCCTAGTCTTGTAGGGATACAGACATGTGTAGAAATGACAGTCACCAGCAAGACTAGGACTGTGTGCTGGGGGTTAGAGAAGAAGAAACCCAAGTAAAGGAAAGAGAACACAGAGCATAAGGAGGCAACTTTCCAGATGAGTTTGTAAAAAAGGACCCAAATCTGATGAATCACAGGACTTTGCATATTCCACGTGAAAATAATGCAAAGGACATTTACATCTAGCCATACTATGGTTTAAAAAAGAAAATCATGGCTAAGGAAATACATGACAAGCATTACAAAAAAATATTAAATTTCATTGTATCCAAAGACAATGATCGTGTTTTGAAAAACAATAAAATTATGTTTACATAAAATACGCATTAGGCACGAGGGATGGGCGGAATTCCCCCTCTGGCTCAGTTTGGGAGTCTGAAAAGATTTCTCCACCCATAAGCAGAGTTGCAAGTTTCCTCATACTTAAGAGGAAAAAACTGACAAAAACGAAATAAACTCTTGCTCGTTGGTTCATGCCAACTGTCCCCAGCTTTGTACTGCGTGGTCCTCTCATTCCTTATGTTCTTTCAATATTCCTGCTCTGGATTGCTGCTGTTTCCTTAGTGTAACTTTGACAATATAGAATGTCTCCTTGAATGTCTCCCTTATCTTGCGAGGAGTCTCCTGGGACTACATGACCTCAAGGTCCAGCCTTGGTCCAGCCCTCTTGTTCTGCTGTCTCCTTTCTCCTTTCTCCCTCTGTCCTCTCTGGGTCGTGAGCTCTGGGAGGCTTTGGAGGAGCACCGTCAGAGTCCTGGAGAGACCCCAGTGCCAGCCCTGGCTGACAGCCTGACCACAGACTGTGGCCCCCATACCCACCCCAGCATCTTAGCTGTGCCTTCCCTGAGGAAAGGCTCCAACCTCAAAGGCTGGCACTGCTGGGTTCAAATCCTTGTTCCACACCCAGGTCCTTTGTGACCTTGTCTAAGGTCCCTTAACTTCTGACCTCCATGTCCTTATCCAGAAAGTGGAAACAATAATAACCATCTCCCAAGGATAAAGTTATTTCTTGCAAAGTACTTAGCAACATGCCTGGTCCAGAAAAGGTGCTCAGTAAACAGCACCTATCATTGTTGTCACCGCAGAGAAATGCAGAAAGACAAGGACTTCCTGAATCCCAGACAAAAGCCGTAGGGTTTTTGGGTACAAGTGATGCCTCTGCTGCCATTTCACTTCCAGGGACCTAGCAACCCTTGCTGTCCCCAGAGGGCGTCATTCCCCTTCCAGATCTGCTAGAGGAGCAGAGCATTTGCTGACTTGCCTTTCTACCCCCTTGCTCTTCTCTGTCTTCCAGAGCACTCAAGGGCCATCAAGCTTTTCATCTCACCTTCCCTCTTGTCAAATAATAAAGGGGTAACCTCCGATTCTTAGTGAGTCCCAGAGTTCCTTCCTTCACAGCCAATCAGGTCAAGACCCAGACGCACATTCCTACATTCAAGAAACCAACCAATATTTGTTGAACACCTACTGTGTGCCAGGCGCTGTGCTCAGTGCTAACCTTAACTCGAGTCAGGCTGAAATGGATGGACTTTCCTTCCAGGTTTTGCTGTGTGGCCTTGGGCAAGTCTCCATTTTCTCACCTGTGAATTGTGACGTTAACACCTGTCCCAGGGTTGGGATTAAAGGAGACAAACCACCCCAAGCCATTTCAGAGGGCATGGCCTGCGGCTGGGGCATATGGACAAATGCCAGAGGGACAAGCTGTTTTTTCTAACCGCCAATGTAACTAGAATAAGAAGCCAGAGAATCCTCCTTAGCTCCGCCCCCTCTAGGATCGACCTCAGACCCGCCGACCTCAGACCCGCCACCGCCGCGGAGGTGACCAAGAGTGGAGTACATCCTCCCAGACCTTTTGTTTCGCATTCACACAAATACGCACTCAAGGGGATGCGTTTATTATTTTTCATTTTACAAAAATGGCATAAAGTATCTATATTGTGCAACAACCTTGCTTTTGAATTAACAATGTATCATTTCGGTTTCCTTTCCCTGCATGTACCACACACATATTTGAACAAAATCTCGCTCTGGGTCTATCAGGAGGCGCTGCAGTTCTGAAGGGGGAGGGGGCGGAGATGAGGGCACCCCCCCGCTCCCAGCCCTCCCTCCGTCTGGACCTCACCCGTCCCGGGTCCCCCTCTATCCCAGCCCCCCTTCTTCCGGTCCACCCTCCCCCACCCGCTCGCCCCAACCCCTTCCCGCGGGCCTCCTCCCCTCCCCCTTCTCTCCCGGTTCCCTTCCCGGAGCCCCAGTGCCGAGTCTCCCCAGGCCCAGGCCCCCTCTCCCGGCTCCCTCCGCTGTCTCCCGGCCTCTCGTCCCTCCCCGGGACCCCTCCCCCGGCTCGCCTCCCGGCCCCCTTCTTTCCTTCCCCTCCCCCGTCGTCCGCGCCGGCCCCTCCCCCTCCCCGGGACCCCGGCCCCTCCGGCCGGGGGCGGGCGGGCGGCTGGCGCTCCCGGGAGGCGCGGCAGGGGGCGCTGCGCGGGCGGAGGCGGCTGCGGGCGGCGGCGGCGGCGGCGCGAGGAGGAGGCCGGAGGAGGCGGGGGCGGCGGCAGGCGGGGGGCGGGGAGCGGCGCGCGAGAGGGAGGCGAGCGGCGAGACACAGGCTCCGAGGCTCCAGCGAGCGACGAGCGAGCGACGAGCGAGCCGGCAGGGAGGGAGCGAGCGAGCGAGCAGCCGCGCCGCCGCCTCGCAATCCGCCGCCATCCCGCCGCCTCCGCGCCCGACCGCCGCCCGACCGCCATCGCCCGGCCCAGTCGCGCCCGCGGACCCAGACCAGGTGGGCCCGGGGCGCGGGGCGCGGGCGGCGCGGGCCGGAGGGGCGGCGGGCGCGGCGCTAAGATGGAGGCGGCGCGGCCGGGCTTTGTCTGGGCCGCGCTGGCTGACGGACGGCAGCCCCGGGCGCCGCCGACCTTTGTCCGCGAGCGCGCCCGCCTCGGGCCGCCCCGCGCGGTCGCCGTTGGCCCGCCGGCCGGCCGGGGGCTGCGGGGCCGGGCCCGGGGCGGGCGGCCGGGCCCGCTCGCCATTGTTGTGGCGGCGCCGCGCGGCCTCGGCGCGGGCGGCGGGCGGCGGGTCGGGGCCGCTCCTCACGCCGCCGCCGGGGCCGGGCGGGGGCGCAGCGGCTGGAGGTGCGGAGCGGCCCCGCGGTCCCAGGAGTCACCGTGCCGCCCCCGCGGCCCGGCGGCCCGGGATTATCCCGGACGCTTCTCCCGCACCCCCATCAACCGCACCTGGTCACTTTTCAAACCGCCCCCCGCGGGGTCGGGCGACCCCTGGGCGGGAGGGCCGGCGGCAGCCCGGTCCCCGGGAGGCTGAAGTTGGTCGGGGTGCTGGCCTGGGGGCCGGGGCCGGGGGTAACAGCCGCCGACGCCGTCGCGGTTGCAGTGCGGGAACAAGAGGGTTATTTTGAAAATGCTTAATGCTCTATTGCTGAAAATGTGTAATAATAAACAGGATGTCGCTACTGGGCCCCGCCAGATGGGTTTTTTTCTTTCTCCTTTTTTTCTTTTTCCCCCCTCTCCCTTCTAAGTAAGAAACAGCACTGTTGAGATGGTGGGCCTCTGAGCAGCGGATTTGCCGACGTAACGTTGGAAGGTGTTTTCTTTTCTCCCTCTCCCTGAATATCGTGGGAGGTCCGAGCCCACCTTTAGACAAGAAGAGGGGGTGTATTTCAAGCGGATGGTTAGGTTGAAGGAAGTCGGAGAAGGGGGGCTGGGGACGCTCTCCAGTGTGTCATTTGCTAAATGGCTGCCTGGGAGAAACCTTTAAAAGCCTTTGGTTTATAGGATTGTTAACCGTCCCTGAGATTTTTTTTTTTCCTTTAAGGTTTTATGTGCATTTTATGTGGCTTTACACATGCTCCAGCTCGGTTTTTGTAACCATCCATTTGAAGTCTTAGCGTGGTTTCTCCAAATCCGACTGCAGCCATTCAGCCCTGTCCGTGCACAGTGGTGCGAGGTGGGACAGAGGAGGCCCAGGCCTCCGGCGTCTTCTGAGCCTTCAGTGGCATAAATAGGGACATTGCACTCTCCACCTCCTGGGGCTGGGAAGATGGTGAAGGGCCTAGCAGAGGGCCTGGCACACAGTTGGTGCTCAATAGGTGTCCCTCCTACGGCTGCTTGTATAACTGCCGTCAGGTCCTAGGATGGAAGTTAGCCATTTGTGGTGCCACCCACAGAGCCTAGCCATCCTTCTGATGCCACAGGTGCTGGGCTCTAGCCTGGACAAGGGCGAAAGGATTCAAGACACTGAACAGCAGAACAGGCCCCTTGCTTATTCAGTGCTGGGACTGTGGGAGACAAGTAGGGGACAGCAGCATTTGGAGCCCCCCAGGACTAATAGACCTGGAGTGTGTGATACGAGGTCCCTGGGCTTGGATCCCGGGTGCCTGCCCTTTGGGGTTGTTCCTACACAGAGCTAGAACAGTACAAGAAGCAGAGGCCCAGGGAGTCCTGCCTTTTGAGGATAACTGCTTTCCTTTGGGAAGGGCAGATAATCATTTGGGGAGCCTCTGCTTGTTTGGGCAAGCCTGTCTCTTGGAGCTTGGATTCTGGCCCTCATTGGGTTACCTTATGCAAGGCTCTGAGCCTCAGCTCTTGCATCTGTAAAATGGGAATAATTATGCTTTGTTTTAATTAATCTGTTGGGGCTCTTGGGATCCTCCTGTGCTATTTGTGGCAAAGTGCTTCCACGTGGAGGGGGTGATGAAAATGTACGTTGTTTTTGTTGGTTACCTAGTTTTCTGGTTCCTTGTTCCTTATTCCTGATCTTTTTCTCCAGTTCTCATTGATGGAACTGTGACCTTCCCACCCCAAATTCTATCTCCGGCTCATGTTTTTATGTCACGTCCATTCAACTGCCTGAAAGCGCCAGAATGGCTTAGAAGAGCTACAGTGCTCAGCCAAACCTGGCTGTCAGCTGTTTATAGGAGTCCATAGAAAGGACAGAGGTTAAAGGAGAGATTGACTCCAGTCTTGGCCACCGGTGAGGGATGAGACCTGGTTATCTCTGGGCGAAACCTGTAGCTTGTTTGTAAATGGCCCCGAGACTGCTTGGATTATAGTGCTTCTGCAGTCTGATGCGAAATTTGGTTATTTTGGCATTGCTACAACCATCTTGGTTTTGTTTTGTTCTTTTTTTCAAACCTCCTTGTAAGCTCCTCCAGGCCTCCGGGCTGTGGGACTGAGACATTTTAACAGGGTCATGTCATCCTTTCAGTTTTCCCTGCTTCCTGCCTCCTGGCCCATCCTTTCTACCTGATTTCATTCCCGCCCAGTCTGGCTCTGGGCGGTTTGTTAGCTGGTTGGTTAGGGAAGGAGATGAATCTGCTGCCCCTTTCACCAAGCTATTTGCTTACCTGTGTGTTTTAGTTATCCATGGGCTCCGGAACTGCACGGTGAAGGGGGCCTTGTGTGCCCATTGGGAGGGCCTGCCATCTCCTGCAGCTCCCTGGTCCTCTCCAGTCTCCTTTGAACCCAGATGGGTCAAAGGAAAAGCCTGGGGAAGGAAGAGCCAGAAAACCTTGGGAGAGTGGAATTTCAGGAATGGCGAGTCAGAACTAGTTCCAGCATGGTCGAGTTCCTTGGGCCTGGCTGAGGGTTTCTTTTGGCTATGCCGTTTGGTTCGTCTGTTCACACAACTCCCTTTTAAATTTCAGTTCTTTTTTTCCCCTGAAGGATTATTTTATTGTACTTTGAATATCTTTTTTTTTTTTTTTGCTTTGCACAAAGTACTGACTCACGTTGCTAATGGCTGTGTGCTGGTTAAATCTCTCATTATTCTAGCATTTAAGATTGATCATTTCTGTGTTGGTTTCTATTTCAAACCAGAATAGGCCAGGTAGGCCAGTATATGTATTTCTAAATTTAATAATAAGGCTTCTCTGCTGTCACGTGTATATATCTTGTTATGGGCGGGCAGGCATTAACTAGGTCCTATCGACGCTAGATTTTAAAGCCATGCGTTTCCCTTTGAAAATTAAATTTCCAACAGAAATCTGTTGGGCTTTGTGTCCTGAATCTCATATTTTCGTCTGGGCTAGCCAGACTGTTTTCTTTTCAAATCATAACTCGATTTCTTTCTTGAGATTTTTTTTTTCTGGGACTCAGGTAGCCTTAGGAACTTGGGCCTGCCATTTAGACAAAGAAATACAGGCATTGCCTGTAGTGCTAGACGTGAGAGAGAGGTGATGAGCTTTCTGGTGAAATAATTGTTCATGCAAAGCTTTTAGGTTTCAAAGGTGCCATTTGGACTGGGCCTCTTCACCTGGGAGCTCGAAGACCTGGGCTTTGCTGCCTGTGATGTCACTGTTTCTATGCCTGGGTGGCACATGGGAAATCTCTGCACTAGGAGGGAGACTTGCCTTGGTGACTTGAGCCAGAAGTCTAGGTTGAGTGTTGTTCTTAGCTGTACTTGTTGATTTTCCGCATGGCCTGAGCTAAGGGCTGGGTTGCTCCTGTCAGATCTGGCAGCAGCGTGGGCTTGTAAAGCTCTGCATGCAAAGGAGGTGTCTGTGGGCACAGACGTCTTAAGTTGCTGGCGGTCCTTCACGTTCTCGGCTACTTCCTTCCGCTCCCCACCTCTGCAGCTGGTCTTGCAGCCCTGCTCTGTATCTTCTTCCTCCTTTTCAAGAAAACCATCAGCCTTTCCCTCTTTGTGGTGTTGCAGAAGCAGTCTTTACTGTTGTTTACATTCACTGTAATGAAGCAGATACTCCTTGAGCATCTACTATTTGCCAGGCATTTTGCAAGGCCTTTTAATTACATTTCCCCCATTCACAAAAGTAACTTCCACTGAAAAAAAACTGGAAAACACAGAAAAGAATAAAGATGAAAATAAAAATGCAGATCACCTATAACCTCACCATACAGTAAAGACTCGTTTCCTTCAATTCTTTCCTTCAATCATGTGTTTGTTTTTTCAAAATTAGAAAAAATACTGTATATACTTCACAGTTTATAGTTCCTCTTAATGTTATAGGGCATGTAACTATGTACATGGTGTTTATAGTATATATATCTATAATGTTACTTCCTTAAGTTATTGAAAGTGTGATTTTTAAAATAATCACACAATTGCTATTATATGGGTATGACATGGTTTATTTAATCCTCTGTTATTAGACACTTAGATTGTTGTTACCCATTTTTCCTTCTTACAAACAAAATGTTAAGGAGTGTCCTTGCAGGGAAATCTTGGTCCACGGTGCTGATTATTTCCTGTAAGTGGCATTTCAGGGTCCAGAGTGTGTCGACTCCTTCAGTCCTCTGGTGGCACAGTGTCAGTTTTCTCCTTCAGTTTCGTCTCCAGCCTTGAACACGAGGCAGGTTCCTTCCTGGGCCACTGAGTTCTGGCGTCGCAGTCCTGGCTAAGCTGTTGGATGAGTGGGGCTTGGGATCTTACTCCCTTTACTGGTTCGAGTCTGACCAAGTGTCTTGATTTAAACATTTATTGTCCTGGGGACACAGATGTGGATGCCCCACTTGTACTCAGGAGCTCATGGTCCAGTGGGGAGAGTGGCAAGTATGTCTTTAAAGAGGCCTTGGGAACCCCCAACCTGAACCTAACATCTTCCTCACCCTGTCATGATTCTTTCCTAGGCACAGAGCTCTTTTCACAACTTTATATAGTTTTTAAAAAACAATTATTTTATTGTGGTAAAATACACGTAACAAAATTTACTATTTTAACCGTTTTTAAGTGTGCAATTCAGTTGCATTAAATATATTCACAGTGTGCAACCACCGTCCACCAGAACTTTCTCATCTTCCCAAACTGAAACTCTGTCCCCATTAAACACGAAATTCCCAACCCTCCCCCAGCCCCTGGCACCCGCCGTTCTACTTCCTGTCTGTGTATGGATTTGCCTACTTTAGGAACGTCACATAAGTGGAGTCACAGTATTTGCCCTTTTGTGACTGGCTTATTTCACTGAGCATAAGTTTTTCAAGGTTCATCCATATTGTGTTCATGTCAATTCCATTCCTTTTTAAGGCTGAATAATATTTCATTATTTTATAGATACACATATATACATAAATAAAATAATGGAATATTATTTGTCCATTATTTCATAAAACAATGGGATATTTTATACATATACACGTACATATAAACGTGTACCACATTTCGTTTACCCATTTGTCTGTTGAGGGGCGACAGTTTAGAAATACAGAAATACAGTTTTGTTTTTCTTCACTGAACTGGCTTTTCCCCCAGTGGACTGAGTGCAGCTTGAAGCAGGATTCTGTTGCTTCCTGTTCCTCGTGGCGTTTCTGTGTCTAACACAAAGTGGGCGCTTCGTCAGCGAGTGTAGGACGATCAGTGGAGCTGCATAAGTGGGTCTCGTGGGAGCCCACCGAGGGCAAGCCCAGCTCAGCCTGGGGGCAGGGCGGCCAGGGAACGCCTCCTGGAAGATGTAGCAGACTTGAAATGAGCGCCTCTTGAAACAGCATGCCAAGCCCTGGAGGATTAAAAATGTGTGTCTGGGTTGAAGTCAGAATGTATGGGCCCCAGAAGAGATCTTGTGGGTCAGCTCCCTTTCCAGAGCTCCAAGCCCTTGGGATGTGAACGTGATGCAAATGCTCTCTTGTGGCCGGTGGCCAGCCCAGAGAACAGGGCTTTGGCTCCGCCTCGCTGGAGCTGCATCTCCCAACGTGCTGCAAGACCATCTCTTTGTATGGAACGATGGGATGGGTCGGTGCAGGACCAACTGGAAAAAGGAGGTCCTCTCCAGCACTTTCCATGGTTCCTTTGTGTCTTCAGAGCTTTTTTCAGCAGGTGTTGTTTACATAAGTTCAGAGCTTAAAGAACTGCTCTGTTCCCGGCGGTACAGAAAACACAGGCCTGTCTGGGAGGGGCACTGACCCTGCGCCAGGCCGACCTGTCTGTGCGGCTGAATGGCCTGAGTGTTCAGAGATAGTCGGGGCGGGTGGAATGTTGTCCTAAGGCCTAAAGTGGGATTTGCCCCCCATATGTGATTAATTACAAAATTATACATACTCATTGTAACAAAAAAAGGAAAAGCAAGTGTTGGAAGAAAAATGAAAGCTCTTTTCGCTCCAACTGCCCAGGCAGTAACCACTGTTTACAGTTGGTATGTTTATCCTTCTCGATGCGCGGTGTGTATACAAATACGACCCTTTGTAGGCAGGCTGTTTAAAAAGCAGAAATGGGATCATACTATTCTTTCTTGTCCTGCAACTTGCCTTTTCAAACATAGTATATGGAGCATTTTTCCGTATTAGCATATACAGATCTGTCACACTTTCAAGGTTTTAAAAATAATACTAGGTTTAAAGAAATGTACAAGTGTGTGAAGAAAACAAAAATAGCTTGTAATCCTATGGCCCATATTTCCAGTTGACTGTTTTTTAGAAAACATAGTTAGAAAATTCAAGCTGTATTAAAAGGTATAAAGGCTCTTACCCAGTCTCTGAAAGGAAACCCCTGTGAGCAGTTTCGTGTGATTCCATCCTGAGGAAAAAAGGGATGCATGCTACCCGCACACATATTTATGTTCTTAAAGTGTGTTGCCCTTTTCACTTGATAAAATGTCTTGGCATGCTCTGCCAAGCCCGTCTAGAAGCATTACGTCATCTGTTTTAGCAACTGCAAAGGATATTTTGTGGATATCCTTGAATTAACCCATTTCCGATTAGACTTTTGGGCCATTTCTAATTTTTGGATATCACACAACTTTGGTAAAATTCTGCCAAATTACTCTTCAAAAAAATTATATATAATTTGTATATAATAGCGTGTGAGAGTGTGTTTCTGCAGTGTGGACCCTTCTAGATGAATACAGTTTTTGAAAAAACTCTGCTGAATTCCTCTTCCCCAAACTCTGTCAATTTCTATACAATAGTATGTGAGAGTGGGTGTTTCTGAACTGGACCTTTCTAAATGAATAGCCTTCATGGGTCATTTTGGGTGTTCACGTTTCCCACGTCAATAGCATTCCCTGTAGTCGGTGGAGGATCGTAGGTTTTGATCAGTCTGGACAAGCAGGTCATAGAAACAACATTTCCTGTGGTTTGCAGTGCAGAAGTGGCGTTGGAAGGAGTTGCCCTGGGCACCTCACTAGGTGAAAGCTGGTGTGGAGATGAGAAAGGAAGGGGTCGTGGAGAGAGGCGCAGGTAGCCAGACCACGTGTGATTTTCAGTATCAACTAAAATGGTGGTACCAGGTACATGTTTTCCCCCAGCCTTCATGCACAAGAGCCTGGCAGAGAAAATGCAGAGACCTCTGTTACGCAGTTCACACACAGCCCCTCCAGAGCTTTCTGGGGCTTACATTTCACAGCCCTTGGTTTCGTTGCTGTTAACATTTCTTACTGTGTAGCATTTCTTCGCAGGCCCGTCCTCTGTTGCATCTCTTGAGAATGACTGTCTTGCACATTTTCCCAGTCCTGTTATTCAACCACTTGGTCTCCGGGCCCTGACTTTCTCTGTCTAGTTATTCTAGGAGATCATACTTAGTGACTGTAGAAATCAGCCTGGGTGCTGTTTCATCAGGCCAGGTGGGGAAGGATTTGTGTTCAGGGAGACAAGTGCCCAGAGGACTTCGGTTTGGAATTACACTGCTCTGGCCCGTGAGGGTTCTTCGGTAGCTTGAACCTAGAGAGAAGCACCCGAGTTAGGGGTGCTTTGCCTCCCGCTCCGCTGCTCCTTTCCTGATGGGCAGTAGCTCCTGGCTTTGAGGTCAGCTGCCTTCCAATCCAGATTCTACCACTGGCAAACTAGGTGATTAAGATTATTTTTGAATCTTTTGGAGTCCTCTTTTTGCAAACTGTGTTGGTAATGACACCTTCCTTCCTTCTAGAATTGGGGGGAGGAGTCAGAGGGTCCTATGCTGAAGTGTTTATAAGATACCTGGATAAACACTAAACTATAAATGGTTCCTGGATTCGGCACTAGCTGAGGGCCTGGGGCTTTGGAGTAGGCAGGTGTATACACTTGGGGCTTGCTTGTTTACTAGATGTTGGTGTTTCTAATTGTGTGCTAAGCCACGGGCTAAATGCTGAAGATTTAGACCCAAATCAGGAAGCCCCTGCCCTTACCTCCATCTCAGACACCTTCTTAACCAAGGGCCTCTCCGTCTCCAAGGGTAAATCCCACCTAACAAGGGCATTTGAGCTTTGGCCTTTACCCTACACTGAGTCTGTTTTGTTATTGCAGAGTTTTAGGTGAATGTCTTGGGAGGCATAAAAATAGGTATGTTAAGGCCATTCGTGGGTGCCAGGGAGGCTCTACGGCGTGGCAGGCTCTGGCCCTGATGTGGCATCAGGCAGACGGCAGTGGAGTGTTCACTTCCTCCTCGTACTCCTACCCACTGTAGGACCTTGAACCAATTTTGTTTACCCCTTTGAGCCTGTTTCCTTATCTGCCAGATGGGGTTGGGATCTGTCTCAGTGTTGCTGGGATGACTGACAGAATTCCCCGGCTGGTTCCCCACAGTGTAGGCGACCTACTCAACTCAGAAACAGTGTAAGGTGTTGATTCTATGTTGCTCAGTTTACTGAGACCTTAACACAATGCAACAGTAGCAATACAGGCTTGTTACTAAAAGCCCAAACGCTACAAGAGTACACAAAGTAGGAAATGAAAGTCTTTCCTTCCTGCCCCCATGCCTTTTTCAGATCAAGAGATAAGCACTGTCTTGAAAACAATTTTGTTTTCCACTAATGGGAATGTTTTAACTATGCACATGAGTTCTAAACCTGCAGTGACACCGGAAAACAGGATATGGATGTTTATAGGCATACCTTAATGTAAATAAAGATAAGTGAAAGGCATTTGCTATATGGTTCCCCAGCAAAAGCACTTTGGTCCTTTCCTGTCCTGCCGTGGGCCGGGGGTGGGGTGGGGGTGTGATTTACCCACCTTGGATAAATCACGTCATACTGGGAATACTTAGCAGTGACAAAGGATAGGTTTGACTCGCAAGTGCTGCTCTCCAAAGATCTTCAAGCTGTATGATTTGATGTTCAGGTGGGGTGGGGACACAGGGGGCTGTGTGTTCTGTGTGTTCTGTGATGTGAACTTGTTAGGGTGAAGAGGCAGCCCAATCTATGATAGTTTAGGAATTGGGGAGAGATGATGGAGTAGGGAGGGGTCCCAGAATCCTGAGAAGAGAGTCGTATTAACAAGAGTAGTACGGTGTCTGTAATACTAGTTTTGTAGAGATAATAAGTGAATAGTGTGTCATCTGTGAGGGCACGTTTCTCTTTCCCCCTTGCTGAAATGACAGGTTGGCATACCTGTGAAGGTACCTGGGGAACTTGGCCCTCATTTGGGGCTTCTCCCTTTTTGTTACTTCAGAACTGGTCTTGCCTGACTGGTGGCCCAGTGACTTGTAACCACCCTGGGTTTCCTCTGGCCTCTGAGGCTTGGAGAACAAATCACATGTAGGTTCTGGGGGCCTAGTCCTTTGGGCTTTGTTGGAGATCATTTAAACGAGTGCAGCTCTGATTAGCCCCCCTGCCTTTGGTATGTTTGGATTTGCTTATTTTCGTCAAAGAAAAGGTGGGTTTGTGTGGGACTGCGTTGTTGAGAAACCGTGTAAGCAGCCAGCGCACTACTGCCCAGGCTCAGCCTCGAGATGATCCGATAAAGTGAGAAAGAGCAGTGACCTTCGCCTGTGACTTCCCCCCTGAGAGTCGGGGGAGATAGTAAGGAGAGCCACCTCAGCAGTTGTTAGCACGCTCTGATCCTCTGCGCAGCGGAAATTCTTACTCAGCCAGCCTGACAGTGTTTCCTCCCTCCGAGTAAAGGGAGGCATTACGTCCAGGTTGGAATGGTCTGTTGCTAAGGGGTCTCCTTTGGGGCTTCTGAGGAAGCCACTGTCGCCTCTTTCCTGCCTCCTCGAGGCTGAACGCTAGGGGTTGGAGTTGGAGCAGGGCTGGAAGTGGAAGATGGATTTTTTGCTGCTTTGTGGTTAAATGGGCTGAGTTCTTTGTCCCTCCGGGCATATGCTGCTGGAGGGCATCTGACTCCCTGGCACCTGATCTAATTACAGGTCTGGGGTCTGCATGCAGCATGGCTGTTTTCTCTGGGAGGGGTTACAGGTCTCCTTCCTCCTCTTTCTTCCTGCCTTTCAGTTCTTCGTGTACAAACTACAAATGTGCTTCATAGAAATAGCAGGTGGTACAGAAATATTGGCATAAGCATGTAAAGATACATGTACTGGGGTGTTGGTGGCATTATTTGTCAGAGGACACGGTTGGCAGTAATTGCCATGTGGATTGGTAGGGCAGTGGGGTAAATGGGGCATAACTACAGAGTGAAATACTATGTAGCATTAAAAAACTGAGGTAGATCAGCATGCATTTTTGGAAAGATGACCATAGTATGTTACCAGAAGAAAGCATTGCATCTTATCATGCAGTTACAGTACGGTATAGTTATATAACAGCATAGTGTAATATTGTTGTAGCACGATAGTAACTTCCCACATTTGTAGAATAAAGATTGAATTCCACAAACTGCTGATAGGTTAGACAAACCCAGAAAAAGGTGTGGAGGATACCCAGGGGAGTGAACAGTTACCTTTTGAGTCGGGTTGACTTGTTTTGTATACTTTAGTATCATTTGAATTGGTTATACTGATCCTGTGTTAGTAACATGTATTAGTTACAAAGGTAACTAATCACAGAAGTAAGCCCCGAAAATTTTTAAACAACGGGGCTGCCGGTGCAGGGTTGGCTCTCCTGGCAGGAGCACCCCAGGATCCTTCATTTGCTCACACTCATCCTGAGTGTGCTGGTTCCTGGTGCTGGGACCCCAGTGGTTCGCATGAATCCAAGCGAATACCTTTCTCTTGATGGTTTATTTTACTTCTTGTTTCAGAGAACTCCTATTTTTAATTCAGTGTCATTCAGATGTTTTTGTTACATTTGCCTTTTTCTTCATTAATTGTTTCTGCTTTTCTTCACATTCACTTGTGTCTTTTTACTGACTTCTTAAATTGGATGCTGAATTTCATTCTTTTCTGTAAGGAATTTAAAGTTTGTGGATTATTAAATTTCCTCTGAGTACAAATTTGTCTTTGTTTTAAAAGTTTTGATGTGTAGTGTTCTTTTTTTTTCATTTGTGCTATTTTCTAGATATTCTGCAGCTATGATTTTGTATTTCCGTTTGATTCAAAAGTTTTTTTAATAGAGAGTTTTAAGTTTTCTAGCAGATAAAGTTGTTTTTCTACTTTCATCATGTCTTTTATTTATTGCACTCTGGGCACAGATACTTGCTTTTCAGAATTTGGGGTTGTCCTTAGTCTCATATATAGTCACTTTTGGACCATGATCTAATAACTTAGTCAGGTCATCTATCATCTATTTTGAGGGGGCTTTATTTACTAAGGTGTAGAGATTTCTTTTTTCCCCTAATGTTTTCTACTGACAATGATTTTTCTTTTAAAAATTACTCTGCACATATAGGTTCATGCTAGTTATATTTTCATTATGGATTGTCTCCCTGTCCCTTAAAAAATGACTGTCTTTATTCAGCATTATATTTGTGAGTTTCATCCATGTAGTTTTGTGTGAATTTATTCGTTGTCATTGTGAATAGTATTTTGTTACATGGATATAATATTTATTCATTCTAGTGGTGATAGACTTTTAACTTGTTTCCATTTTGAACTCTCCACAGAGCGTTGCCATTAACATTCCTACACATGTCCTTCGGTGCATGCATGTACTGGTGTGTGCATGGATGTACGTGGAGTGTCCATGTATGTATGTGGTGGGTGGGCGTGTACCTAGGAACGGAATTACTGGGTCACAGTGTGGCCATATGCTCAGCTGCCAGTTTCCCGGTGATTGTCCCCCTTGGCACGCCCTCCTCGCTCCATATACTCATTAGTACTTGGTGTTGTAAAGATGTCAGTTTTCCCTAAAATGATCTCTAGATTCCATGTAATTCCAATCAGAATCCCAGCAAGGTTTTCTTTTGTTGTTGTTTTTGTTTGGAAATTGACAAACTGATTCTGAAGTTTATATGAAATGCAAAGGTTCAAGAAGAATCAAAGCATTATTGAAGAAGAGCAAAGCTGAAGGAGTCATCCCACTAAATGTCAAGACTTTATAACAGTGACAGTAATGGATGCAGCACAAGGCTAGAAAAACAGGCTGAGAGAATAAAATGGAGACCTTGAAACAGACTGAACATACGTAGTCACTTAATTTATGACAAAGGTGCCACATGACAAAGAGAAAAGGTGGCCTTTTCCAAAGAAGGTACTGGGCAAATTGGATTCTCCAGGGGGGGAAGAAATGAATCTTCGACCTCACATCATATTCATAATCGGTTTTAGATAGATTATAGAGCTAAACAATAACGCTTCTATAAGAAAACATAAGGGAATCTCTTTCTGATCTTGGAGAAGACGCAATTCCTTGAATAGGACACAGAAAGCATTACCAAAATAGAAAAGATTGGTACATTGAACTACATTAAAACCTGGTATCTTCTACTTTTTACATATGCTCCAATAAAATGCAAGAAATACTATTTCCTAATTGCTCAGATATGTTAGATAATCTGTCGGTTCCATTTATTCCCTGGAACCCTCTGTCTTGCTCTCGTCAGCACGGGCTGCTCTCATGCCTGGAGAGCGGCTGCCATCTTGGGCTTCCTTTGGTTGTCATCCTGGGACTTGTCTTTGTTCCCCTTGTGTTGGATCCTTGTTTCCCGGATCCTGTGTGCTATCATTTGGGTAATTTGAGCATCAAATTACAGCAACTATCTTAAGCTGCCTTAACAACAGCTTATTAGACACTTACTGGCTCAGTTACGTGGAAGTCCAGAGGTGCGCAGGTGCCAGCGGGGTGGGCCCTGTGTTCCATTTGTCACGAAGGAACCAGCTGTCTTATTTGGGTGAGTCACGTACCCATTCTGAGCCAGTCACTAGCAAGGGGGATGGGTTTCTCTTGGGTTTCTCTTGGGTCAGGTATGCCCCCCTGCTGGCACACCCCCAGCTGGGTGTGGGTCAGCCCCCTTAGGCCCCTTGGCTGCCTGGGGAAGGACAAGATCACTTGTTAGGAAGGAGGAAGGGAGACTTAGCTGCTGGGTAGGTGGGCAGGAATGGCCGCTGCCACACTGGCCTCTGTCTTGCTTTGCTCTTGTTTATTAGAGTATATTCTCCTGTAACTTTCTGAGCAGGTAAATGTTTTGAGACTTTTTTTTTTTCCCCTTAATTTGCATTTTTTTTTTTTAAGATTTTATTGGGGAAGGGGAACAGGACTTTATTGAGGAACAGTGTGTACTTCCAGAACTTTTTTCCAAGTCAAGTTGTTGTCCTTTCAATCTTAGTTGTGGAGGGTGCCGTTCAGCTTCAAGTTGTCCTTTCAGTCTTAGTTGTGGAGGGCGCAGCTCAGCTCAAGGTGCTGTGTTCAATCTTAGTTGCAGGGGGCGCAGCCCACCATCCCTTGTGGGACTGGAGGAGTCGAACTGGCAACCTTGTGGTTGAGAGCCCACTGGCCTATGTGGGAATCGAACTGGCAGCTTCAGAGTTAGGAGCATGGAGCTCTAACTGCCTGAGCCCCCGGCCGGCCCTGTTTTGAGTCTTTGTATGAGTCTGGAAAAGTCTTTTCTGTTCCCACACTTGATGTGGTCAGCTGAATATTGGGTTCTAGATTGAAAAGCATTTCCCAGAAAGGGGTATGATGCTGGTGAGAAGTTCATTGTTGCTGCTCAGGAGAAAGCACTGCCATCCTCATGGTTCCTTCCTGGGACCTCTTTTTGGGGATTGGGGGAGCTTTCAGAGGCTTTCCGTTCTTTATCCTTAATGTACTCAAATTTCACGCTGTACCTTGTGTTTTTTTTTTTTTTTTTTTATAGCCATTATTCTGAGCACTTGGTGGGCCCTTGCAATCTTGGGTACTTCAACTAGGGCAATTTTTCTTGTAATTTTTATTTGATAATTTCTCCTCCATTCACTACCCCCCCCACCCTCGTGCTTCTAGAACTAGTTAAAATTGGACTCCTGGATTAAGCCTTTATTTTTGAGTGGGGGAGAGTCTAGAATCATCTGCTCGTTATTTTTTCTGAAACTTCCTTGACTTTATCTTCCAATTGTTCCACTGAAAGTAGCAAAAATTTAGAAAAGTTTGGATTTACAGGAAAGTTGGAGTTTTTGTATACCCTGCTCCCAATCTCCCCTGTTTTAGAGATCTTACATTAGTATGGTGCATTTGTCCCAACTAATTAACCAATATTGGTACATTATTGTTACCTAAAGTCCATACTTTATCCAGATTTCCTTAGTTTTTACCTAATGTCCTTCTCTGTTTCAGGATATCACATTTAAGTTGTCAAGTCTCCTCAGGTTCCTCTAGACTGTGACAGTTATCAGATTTTCCTCGTTTCTGATGACCTTGAGTTTTCAGGAGTACTGGTCAGGTACTTGTCTTGCAGTTGGGATTTGTCTGATATTTTTCTCCTGATGAACCTGAGGTTATAGGGTTTGGCTGTCCTATGTTTAATTCTTCCTAGGGCTGCTTGTTTTCTGATTATCCCTTAAGGAAAAAAAAATCCTGTTTTGGTTGCGTGGGTGCAGTACCTTCTCTTACTTTTCTGAGGATATTAATTGTATATTACTTGTTTTTTTAAATCTTTGGTTCCTGGCATTGTCTGTTTCTTCCAGGTTCTTTTGTTTGTTTATGTGGCTTTCGTCTTTTAGTTGAGGTCTCTCGGATGCTTGTGGTCTTGGGCATACAGCTGATTGGAAATTGGATGTGTGGGTCAGTGGGAGCGCTTCTGTGTAGGGTGGGTGGGTGGGTGGGAGACCGGCCTTTGTTTCTTGAGCCCCAAGTGTCTGTGTATAGGTTTTCAAAAGAAGACCCCTTCTATCTTTGTCCGGGGAATGGAGAGGGACATAATATGTCTGTTTGCCATGCTCCTGTGAAGTCAACTGCAGAGGGGGCCTCTGGCTGCCATGGTTTGCTACTTAGGTTTTCACTTAGCTTCTTTTTTTAGCTGCTTTCCTACCCCCTCCCCCTTTGAGCCTGGTGTTCACAAGTCTAGACTTCTCTTGTTTAATTTATCCAGAGGGGAAGAGAGGGGAGGTGACGTGAGAGCCTAGCTGTTGCACATACAGCTTCTCAACCAGTCCTGCTTCAAATCCCCCTTTTTGCCCCCCCCCCCCCATTTTACAAGGTGCCGGTTCCTCCCAGTATCTCCGGAGCTCTCTGATGTTCTGCATTCCTCAGTCTGTAGGATCCTTCAGGCTGCTAAACCTACTACCACTTGTGTCTGTTCTTTTTCTGCCAAAAATCATGTTTTAGGGGGTTTTGGCAGGGTGCGCTGTAAATGCCTGTGGTCCTTCTGCCTGATTTAAACAGAAACCCCCCACCCCCTGTATTCTAAAGATGTTTCTGGACATCGAATGGAATTGAAGTAGCAGCCTTTTCTGGGGTGTGTGCATGCATACAATAGATATACAGTCATATTTATGTACACGTGTTTGAGCAATCGTGTGTATGCATGTTTGTCAGTTGCACTTGTGGACGGAAAAGGGGCCACATGTTAAACCTGACGAGCTCAGGAAACTGAAAAGAACCACGTAGGATGGCGTGAACATAAAAATTCCTAGCTAAGGTGGGCCATGGCGGGAAGTCACATCCTTGGCCTGTAGCTTCCTTGACAAAGGTCAATCTCTACCCTAAGTGAGCCTGTCATCTTTTTGCATCTAAGATAACGTACCCTTGGAATGTCAGAGTAATCCCTTTTTCCGGACCCCACCCCCCCGGGGGTACAACTCACCACTCCAGAGCAGGAAACTACAAAATCTCTCATTGTGATCTTGTTCCTCAAATGCCATCTCTATGTGCTGTAAATGCTATTACCGTGTTGCCCTGAAAATAAGACCTAGCCGGACCATCAGCTCTACTGTGTTTTTTGGAGAAAAAATTAAGATAAGACCTGGTCTTATTTTATTATAACATAAGACCTGGTGTAATAAAATATAATGTAATATAATATAGTAATGTAAATAATATATAACATAATACCAGTTCTTACATTAATTTTTGTTCCAAAAGACGCATTAGAGCTGATGCTCCGGCTAGGTCTTATTTTCAGGGAACCATGGTAACTATCCTGTACCCACCAATGTAAAAGAAGTGTGTGTCTCTCCCTTTTACTTTTTACCCAATCCCCACAATTTCCCACTTTGCTTTCTCTCACCCTCTTAATCTGTAACCAATGGATTTCATGTAACCCACCTCCCTTGATTCTAACGTATAAAATAAGTCGCAAAATGGCCATTTGCTGGAGCATTTTCTCAATCCGTTGAGACTTTGCTTCCCGGCAATTGTTGTCAGTTTAGCTCAAATAAACTCTTACAAGCTTTCTCTTAGGCTGGATGTTTCTTTGTTGATGCACCACTCTGTTGTTTTTCTCACGTGGCCGGTTATGTGGTCTTGGCTCAGCACACCCAGAGCTGCCATTTGTTGTAGTGGCTGCAGAGTATTGCGAGGGCGAGTGGGGGTGTCCAGTCATTTGTCACCACCTCCTCATGCATGTGGAGAGCGAATGCTCCGTCCTTCCCCTCAGGAATTCTTGAGAAGGGAGGGGACCCTCAGGGGCAGAGTGTGGCAGGGGCGTGAAGGGAGTAACTGCTTCTATCTGTTGAATTCCTTCTTTGTGCCTCGGGTGTTCCTGTCACACCTTATGACCCTTACGTCTAGTCCTTCCAACCACCTTCTCAGGTAGATGTTGTGTCCCCATTGTGGAGAAGAGCACACGTAAGTGGCCCAGGTGGCTTTTGGACTCCTGGCTCCTTCCATCCTGGCCAACTATATAGTGAGAGCGCCTCCATCACCCTGGGAAGCAGGGTTCCCCCACCCCCCAGAGGCCCTTAGTTATCTTTGGGGGCGGGCAGGTTTGAGTTGATGCAGTCAGCAGTGGCTGCTCCTTGGTAGACGGCAGAGCCGGCGTCTGTCTCTCTTCCCTCCAGTATTTTTTCCGGCAGCGGCAGCGTGTCTGTGAGGACTTGGGGTTTGGGTGGGAAGGTGGAAGGAATGCTTTCTCCTGGGCTAAGGAAGAGCACTTCCTGCTTTTCGTGCCCCCTCTTCGTGCCCAGATTCCAGCTTGCTACAGCTGACGTCATTTCTGTGGGAAAGGCTTTGGGTGTAAACACAGTTGCTGCCGCCTGGACAGCTGTGGCTGGCTGGGACGGGACAGCTTCCCCTGTGCCTGGGCCCGGCCTGGCCCGGCTCCCCCAGCCGGCCTTAAAGTCAGTTTCATAATGTTTTAAACCAAATAGCAAATCTGTTTAGAATTTATATACAGTGTTTTATGACCTTTATCGCCGACTCTTTAGAAACAGGAAACACAATAGAAGAGAGCAGCAGGAGGCAGATCATTCCTGTGGCAGCTCGGGGCCCAGAATTGAGGTGACATGTGCTGGCGCAGAGATCCTGCAGTGTGGCTAGGAGCTGGTTTACTGCGGATAACTTTCTGTATTTCATGAAGCCTTACAGTTTTTTATCTCAAGCATATACTCCTCTTGTTACTAAAACGTGTCAGGGTTTCCCAGCGGAGCGGGACGGGGCTTGCCCGCCCGCCTCTGTGGGGCAGTCGGTATTGCGCTGAAGTGGGACAGTTCAGTGTTGTTTCAAATGTGGTCACAGTGGAGAGTTTATCTCAAGAGGGTTTTCTGAGAATTAAAGTGCGTCTCTGTCTCCTGAGAATTAACTACAGGGGTGACCCCCGCAGAGCCTAAACATCGGTGAATTGGTCCTCATGGTTTTGGAGGTCTGTTCTCTGCATCACGGCCCTTAAGCTGTGATGTGCCAAAGTGGGCACAGGTGCCAGGTGTGCCAGCCCCCAGGCTTGTGGGAGCCCAGAGGTGGGCAGACTTTGGAGGCTTTGCTAGTTGCACAGGAGTCTGATGAGAGGCAGAGCTTTGCAGGGGCGATGGAGAGGCTGGGCCACGGGCGGGGAACGGGGCCAGGGCCAGAGCCAGAGCACGGCTGCTGTTTGCGCGGAGCGAGCTCGGTGTCGCATGTGTTGTATTTGGTCTCATTTTTTCCTGGCTACCCGTGAGGTGGGTGATAGTGTGGCATCTCTGTTTAACCCACGAGGAAACAGGCCTCAAGGCTGTGGGGTGGAGGTGAGATGCAAACTGTTTTGGAGAGAGAGGTGGGTGGGGGTGGGGGTCCATGTGGAGATGGGCTTGAGGCTGGCTGGCAGTTTAGGGAGAGTGTGTTGGGCTAGACGCTTTGAACTTGACCCTGGAGCAGTGGGACGGTGTCGAAGGTGCTCCTGCTGTGGTTTGGTTCTGGCGGAAGGCAGTGAGCGCAGGGCAGGAAGCGCCACCTGGCAAGGGTGGGCTTGCAGACCTGCGTGTGCAGGGGGCTTGGGGTGGGGGCCTTGTTTCTCATTTTACGTTTCTCTTGCTTCCTAAATGTGCAGTCTCTTTACTGGGGGTGGCTGTTTTCTGGAAGGAACACTGGGTTACCTGGACCCCTGTGCCCACCCCTTTGTGGTTCCCTCGTGCCTTATTTTCAAGCAGCTTATTCTTGGATAGGTTGGGGCTGTTTCTGCAGGCGCACCACATACCTACCCTGCAGAAACCTCACTGCAGGTAGAGGATTGGATTGAGCTGCAAACCGAGCCCGGGCTCCAGTTTTCCAGATGGGCCAGCCCCTGCCTACTAGGGAAAACGAGAAGTGTGGGCACTCTGGGCTTCTTGAAAGCCAGCCCTGCTTTTCTGACTGGTGCCCTGTAGGGAGCCTCTGAAAGCTAGACTGTGGGGTGCGGGGTGGTACTGTCGCCGAGACAGGCAGCAGACCCCCCCACCCCCCTTCTGTGCACAGTGGAACTTGTTTTGTTGAGTTCATCTCACTGTAATGTATTCTTGCCACACCTGCTCCCTTTAGACTAGGGGCCCGCCTCCTGTGTGTGTAAAGAAAGTGGCATTGTAACACCGCTCTGCCCTTGGTTTGTGTTGTCTGATTGCTCTCCTGTGGTGCCATGGAGGCCGTGTGGCCAGCACAGCCAAACGTACTAGCTAGCCCTTCGCAGAAAACATTTGCAGAGCCCACCACAGGGCTGGGGCTGTGCAGTGTCACACCCCCAGCACCTGGGGGCACAGAGTCTGGTACATGGTCTGTGGTCATGTGGTGCCTCCCTTTCGTTCAGTTCTTTTTGTCAGGCGTTAGCATGTTGGAGACGGGTGGACTTAGTTTCTAATCTTGTACCTGGCTTTCGTGCTGATGGTTCTTCACGATTTGACTAAGACTTAACGTGTGTATTGTCTGATGACCCCGTCCTTTCCTGGTCCGTGAGGTTTCTTGTTTGTTGTGTTTATTCAGCCAGCTGTCAAATTTCCATTCCTGTGGGATCATACTTTCCGGCATGTTCTGTCTAGCAGTGGGATCTTTGCGTTTCTTCTGTACAGAGACACTCCGTGGTTTTCTACCTCCCTCCGCGCCCCCCTCCTCCCCAGGACGGGGGCTTCTGCTCGTGCCTCACGACCGAGGCACATACGTTTTGGCTGATGGTGGGTCTGTGCTCTGGAGGGTGGCCTTGGGCCGCAGCGTGCAGTGGGTCCTTCATCAGAGCTGGTGACTGAATGAAAGAAAGAGCCACATGGTGATGTGTCTAGGTGTCCTGAGGGTTGAGGACGACTTAAGAAAGCAGAAGCTGATTTTGACCAGATATTCCTGGAATCGGGGACCTGTGAAGAGAGGAGAGCCTGGGTTAGCCTTGGGTGTAAATCTGGCTGCTGGCAGCACTGGGGTGAAGTACATGCTCTCTGGAGACTGTCTGGGGCCGTGGTGTGTGCAGCTGGGCAGCAGGCGGCCTGCACCTGACTCATGTCAGAACCAGCGCCCGTTTCCTGTTTGTGCACGCCCTCCCACAGGGGCAGCAACAGCCTGCAGCCGGGCTTCCCTGGGCTCCTGGTCTGCAGCCTGGGGGAGTCTGGCCTGGGCTCCAAGCTTGGCTCTAGCACTTGGTAGTCTTATGACCTTGGACAAGTTACTTCTCTATCCTGACTGCACCTTGGTGTCCTTCTGGTAAAGCAGCCTGATGACATAGTATCTTCCAGAAGGGGCTGTTGTCGGTGTCATTCAGCTGTGTGTCTGGCTCTCAGGAGTGCCGGCTGCCACTGTGATTAGGCCTGATGTGTAGCTGTAGTGGTTCCCAGTGAATTACAGGCCATCCCAAGGCCATCCCAAATCGCCTGTCTGGGTAGGCAGCTGACCCTGGCTGGTACCCAAGTGGGAGTGAAATGAATCCTGTTACACGGAAATGGCTTTCGATAAGATGGAGTGCAGGGAGATTTTCCCTCTGGTGGACAGATAGCAGGCAGTCTCCGTAACCTGTTTGACAGGTGTGACTGCTGTCTGGGGAGGTGGAGCTTGGCTATTAAGTTGCCTTTGTTGGTGAATCTTTCTGGTGGTTTTGTTTCAGCAGAGCCTGGGCCTCTCAGAGGACTTCTTTAGAGAACTTGCCAAAATATGCAGACCTGAATTCGTTTTTTTAATGTCCTTTTCTTCATTCCCCAAAGCTATCTTCCCCTGGATTTTAGGCCCTTTCCCCCCTGTGCATAATGCAATAGTTTCTTTTAGGCCAACCATTTTCAAAATGCTCTGCCCCCCCCCCCCCCCCCCGGCAATGCCTGGGAAAGGAGAGGGTCCAAGGAGGAATGGGATGCAGGCAGGACTCCAGGTGGAGCAGCCTTGGCTGCTGTGTACTGAGGGTCCAAATCAGATTTTGTTCGGGAAAAATAACCAAAAATGAGTTCCATTACCTACAAAAGGGAGAGAAAGCAGCGTGCAAGCCATGGCTACGAGCCAGGCTGGCTCTGTGCCTGCCTGCAGGGACCTGGTACCTCTCAGCCAGTTCTCGTCCCACAAGTCCAAGCGTGAGTCATGCTTGAGTGAACACGCCTCTGACCCACCAAGAAATGTGTTCTGTCACCTCGACCGGCTTCGTGAGTCACACGCAGATGTTTGCCTGTACTTCTTTCTGCCATGGGACGCGCAGCTAGTCGAGAGAGAGAGAGTGTGTGTGTGTGTGTGTGTGTGTGTGTGTGTGTATGTGTGTTTGACCAGTATTTGGAAGCTGATTAAATCCCTACTAACAGTTAGTGTTTCTGGGTTGATGTCTGTGAAAACCAGCTGGCAAGCAGAATAGCCAGGTGGGTGTGGGACCGGCCTAGGCCCCAAACACGGCACCGCTTCACCCGAGATTCATCCAGTTGGGGGTACTAAATAACTATACCTGTATTTTGGGCTTTGGTCGGTGAAGTCTGGCTTAATGCAAGAACACTTGCGTGCACTGAAGTCTGGTGTCTGTAATCTGTAAAACTTCGTGAAGGACCAGTAGCGTCTGCCGTGTGGGCCGTGGTGGCCTCGCGCACGTCCTTCAGGCTGACTAACTTGCCGACCCCTGCTCTAAGGGACAGCCCGGGCTGCAAGAAGCTCCCTCTGTGCAGGCTTAACTGTGGAGTGTGACGACCAACAAGTATCACGCCCCCTCCCACAGGTGCTGTTTCCATAGCAATGGTGACTCAGTTGCATTGCCTGTTAGCGCCCCAAGTTTATATAGCACCATAGAGGTTTATATAGCAACATAGAATCCAATCCCAGATGTGTGGTAAGAGATGGCTGCTTTGACATAAAGCCTTTGTATTAATAATTCTGTGGCTGTGAGTTATTAATATTGGTGTGTTTGATTTTAGAACCAACTAGTACTTGAGAAATCTCATTTTGGCCCCTCATTCTGTAGATGGGGAAACTGAGGTCTAGAGAAGCCAGTAGTGTGTCCAACTGGTGCAACACTTGGTTTAAATGGGGGGAGGAGCACGCCAAGAAAATTGCATGTACGGGTTTGGTACAGGCATTGTTAGTCCAGTGTGTTCCTCGTCCGGCTTCCACGAGGTTCTCTGCTTGCACAGGTAGAAAGCATTTCACCTGGACATAGTAGGTACTCAGTATTTGATGAATGGTTGCATTTACTGGGATGACGAAGTTCAGGCATCTAGCATCTCTCTCACAGACAGAATTCTAAATTCCCAGGAGAGTGGCTCACGTTTGCCCAGGGTATTTCTTTTGTTTCTTTTTTCTTTTTTCTCCCTTTTAGGACTGCCAGGAGTACAGGGGTGGTCAGGTTCTGGTCTCCTTCTCCTAGTGCTTCCTGCGGGTGGAGACTGGTTAGTTCTCAGAGAAGGGTCGTGTCACCAAGAAGACCCACCAAGAGCTGTCTGTGTCCACTCCAGCCTCTGTCCATGGGCCTGGGCAGTACAGAATCAAAGAAAGGTCTGTTTGTATCACTGAACTGGCAAGAGTTTGGAATAACAGATTTGAAGAAGACTTTTTTAGCAGTATCTAAAGAAATAAGAATTTTTGTGGTCAACTTTCAGAATTAAAAGATTTGATTTTTAAAAATCAAGCATGTTAAGATTTAAGGTGGAAATTTGATGGCCCTGAATGGCTGCTAGATAATTTTTCTTTCTCTTGCCTTTGCCGATTTGGTTTTTAATTTAGTAAGAACTGGTTATCCAGATTCAAATCAACGATGCTACATCTGTAGTCCTGCAGATGTGTGGCTGGGAAGGATGTGCCACTGTTTTTATTTAGAAACGTCTGGGGTTTCAGCAAGCTGTGGTCAGGGACAGCACGAGTGGAGCCGCACTTTAGCATTTTTAATTATTGTGCCCTAAAGGTTCTGGAACATGCTTCTTATCATTAGCTCTGCGACCATGGGTGGGTCCCATCAGCTCTGCAGGCTGGATGTCATAGTGCGGGGTTGTGTCCAGCTTATCAACTTGGCTGCATCCCAGGCACATCTTAGGGCTGGACACGTGGCAGTGCTTCACGAAAATACGTTGAATAAATGAGTGTATTGGTTTTCTATTGTCGGTATAAAATACTACCACAAATGTAGTGACTTAAAACAGCACAGATGAAGTCTCTCATAGTTCTGGGGGGTCGGAAGTCTGAAATGAGTCTTGCTGGGCTAGAATTAAGGTGTCAGCAGGGCTGTGTTCTGTGCTCCATCTGGAGGCTCGGGGAGAATCTGTTTTCTTGCCTTTTCCAGCTTTTAGAGGCCGCCCCATTTCTCTGCTCCAAGCCCTCTTCCTTCTTCAAAGAGCTTCAACCCAGCATCTGTTTCCGCTGTCACAGCTCTCTGACTCTGACCCTCCTGCCTCCCTCTTCTAAGGACCCTTGTGATGACATGGGGTTCACCTGCATAATTCAGAATAATCTCCCCATTTCAAGGCGCTTCCTTCACTCACATTTGCAGAATCCTTTGACTCTATACGGTAACATATTCACAGGCCTGAGAATTAGGATTTCACACTTTTGTCATTTCATCCTGCCACAGGAATTTGTGAAGAGTGTTAAATAGTCCTAAGCAGGCCCGAGCATGGTACTGGTGAATGAGACGCAGGCTCTGTCCCTTTGCCTGGGCCCCTCCCCCTGTGGGCGGGCCCTCCTCAGACCAGCTGGAGCTGGTGTCCTCTCAGGCGGCCCATCTGTTTCCCACCCAGAGACCTCTGACAGTGCTTGTTTAAGACTTTTCCTTTTACACCCTGCCTGGGTCAGCAAAACTTTTCTACAGGTGGCTGTTTGGGGGCCACATGCAGTCTCTGTTGCACATTCTTTGTTTTTTTTTAAACAAATATAAAAAAATGTTAAAAAAACAAAGATCCTTCTTAGTTTCAGGGCCTTACGGAAACAGGCCCTGCTCAGTGTTTGCCAGCCCTGTTCTAGGCTGCAAGCTCTGTGGGCCTGGGGTGTTGCTATCACCACGCAGTGTTTGCTGATTGTGTAGAGTGTGTGTGTTGGAGTATTTCTGGTTCCAGCCCAATTGATCTCTTCTGTTGGTTTGAGTTAACAGAAGTGTCTAAAAATTAGATTTCATCTCATCTTAATGGAGAATTTCAAGTTGATTGACATTCGAGAGCCTATTAAATAGGAGTCGTGCTGATGCACATAAGATGGGGCCCTGTCCTCGAGGGGCTTTCAGTCCAGCCCGGAGGAGGGCGCTGTTACACTTACGACTCCTGGGGGAGGGCCAGGGAGCCCTTGGGCACCAGACTTGGGACACTTTGCACCCATTCGCACCCCTGGTCATTGCTGTTTGCTCCTGGCACGTGAGGCAGACACTGGGGAGGGCTGCTGGCATTGTGTGACTCTGACCTGTAACCTGGGGCAATGGGCACTGGTGGGCATTTCTGCTGGTTCATTTCTTCATCGTGCCCGACTCCCCTGCAAGTATAGTTAGATTCCTGAGCTTGGCCACTGGCTGTGAGTCTCTTCCCATGGACTGCAGCCAACTGAACCGGGATCTGGGTGAGGAAGGGAGTTAAATGTCCTCCCAGGGAGGCTGAAACCACGTGGGGGGTGATCCGTGACCCCTGCCCGGGTATAACCAAGTCACACGGACGCTCACCCCGTGGCGTCTGTCTGCATTCATTCTTTACGAGCGTTTTCTGATACGAAGTGGGTGCTTCTCTATTCCTGCTCCTGAGACAGAGATTGGCAGACCGTGGGTATCAGTCAAGGCTTATGAAATGAACGAAAGGATGGATACATACCCAGTTTTGTGTAAGAACAAACTTCGTTCACATTTGGATGGCTCCACGCACGTCTGCGTGGAGGGGTGTCAAGTCAGCGTCTCACTTTTTGGGGGCCCCAGTTTGTAACTGTTCTTTGTTCCCTGGGCTTTGTATTTATAGTCTTGGGTCATAAATTATAGTTTTACCTTAAAATCATCTTTGGGGTGCAAAATGCTTCCCCAGCACACCAGATGTGTTCCTTCTGGCTTCAGAGCAGGCTGAGATGTCAAACCTTACTGCCACAGCTACTGCCTTTTATTAGTCAGTGGGTTTTTACAGTTACCTCCATTTGTCATTAAAGACATACATCAGCATGCCTGACTTGATGCATTAGCTGTCTTTTCCATATATTAATTCCAGTGGGAAATAGTGGCCACTTATGCAAGTGTTTATTTTGTGATCAAGTTAGGAACCGATAGCCAAGGCTAGGTGTGGAGTGAAAGGCGCTGAAGCTCTCAGCCCTTCGTGCTGGCACGGAGCACTCACTCACTCTTGGCGGGCACTCATTGAGCATCTGAATGAATGAGTGAGTGAGCAAATGCATGAACCGATGAGGAAAGTGCCAATAGACATGTAGATGCCTGTAGAAAATGAGTGGCAGGGGGAAGCCTCTTTCTTGGTGGTCTTTCTGAGATTCTAAGTGGAAATGGCTGGTGTGGCCGGTACAGCCCCCTGCCGGCTGTCCCTGGGGAGCACTTGCTCTGTTTTCCGCGCTGCACCTCAGAGCAGTGCTCCTGTGGCCTGAGCACGTGTTTTCTCTCCGGAAGCTTGGTCTTTGAAGAGCACACACGCCGTCCTGTTCCTGGGTGATGACTGACTGATGCTTCCTTTGATTTGGTTTTGCTTGTCCTTTCAATGCACAAGCTTCCAGAAGGGGCTGTGTGCCCCCCCTCTTCTGCTGCCTTGTTTTTGTGTTCCATGGAGGGGCTACAAATGATGAGCGTGTATTTTTCCATCTTGAAGAGAGGTCGTTGACTTGGAGAGAGCACTCAGTGTGTGAGAGCTTACATTGCAGGGCCGCTGAGGAGCAGTAGACTCCAGCCATTTCGGACAGAGCGGGAGTTCTCGACCTGGGGTGGGGCTCAGCAGGTCTGCACAATGCTCTTTAAATGGGGGCAAAACTGCCTGTGCGTGGCGAGGGCGTTTTTCCAGGGACGGAGTCCAAAGCTTCCTTCAGCTCTTCAGGGAGATCCGTGATCCCCAAGAGATTCAATTCACAGGATCAAAGGTTATGGTGGAGTGACACTCTTTTTCTCTCTCTCTCTTTTTTTTTTTTTCCCATTTCAAAGGCAGATCAGGAGCGGTGCCGAGAAAAATTTCCTTACTAGATGACATTTCATCGCAATGTCCGATCGTTTGGGGCAAATAACCAAGGGCAAGGATGGGAAAAGCAAGTACTCGACTCTCAGCCTGTTTGATAAGTATAAAGGAAAATCAGTAGACGCGATCAGATCCTCAGGTAAGACCCGGGTCGGAGGCCAGCCCTGCCACTGTCCCTCTTGTGAGAAACTCCACGTTGCGGACCATGAACACCTGAGTTCCCCATCTGGTCAGATAGATGGGGTCCGTGCAGGTCCGTCTGGGCACCTAGTGGTCACCCACACGTGGTGCTGGGAAGCAGAAACCCCCTTTGCTCCGACCTGAGGTCTGATTTCAGACCTAGGATACCTTGATTCTGCTGTAGTGGGGCTGTTTGCCCCCTCTGTCTGATCTTATTGAAGCCATGGATATTTTTAGCCTGATGGTTCGAATAGAGCTTAATTTGCATGAGAGTTACCCAGTTTAGATTTCACGGTTCCAGTATTCTGGAACTTGGTGGGAAAAGTGCCTGCTGATACTATCCACACCCTGAGAGGATTTTGTGAATGTTGGAGCCCTGCTCAGACTTGGCTTGGCTCTAGGCCGAGGCTGGCCTTTCAGTCATGCTGTAACGAGGCCAGAGCAGTCTCAACTTGCAGAGAAGTGGTTACCGTGTGGGACGCAGGTTTCTGGGCCTGGCTCGTCACCCGTGTCATAAACGCCCTGAGCCTTCTCTTGCTAATAAAATGGGAACCTCTGCAGAGATCCCAGCAGCCCCTGTGTCTCTGAAGGCCTCGGTGAGGGGCTTGTAAAGTGACCAGCAAACACCGCTCGTTTGTTTCCACGCAGCCCACCCCTTGTGTTCTGTTGCCTTTGTCATCGTCACTTCGAGTTTGAAAGAGCAGCGGAACAGTTCTGGCCTCTTCCTTCTGTAACTTTCCTGTGCGCTGTTTCCACCCCTCTTCTTGCAGTCATTCCTAGACATGGCTTACAGAGTCTCGGGAAAGTTGCCACAGCCCGGCGTATGCCACCGCCTGCGAACCTGCCAAGCCTGAAGTCTGAAAACAAAGGAAACGACCCCAACATCGTTATAGTACCCAAGGACGGGACGGGATGGGCAAACAAGCAGGATCAGCAAGACCCAAAGAGGTGCGAGCAGAGGGCAGGTGGTGGGTCCAGGGCTGGGCTTCTCACAGCGGTGGGTCCTGGGCCGGGCTTCTCATATTGGTGGGTCCAGGGCCGGGCTTCTCATATTGGTGGGTCCTGGGCCGGGCTTCTCACAGCGGTGGGTCCAGGGCCGGGCTTCTCATATTGGTGGGTCCAGGGCCGGGCTTCTCATATTGGTGGGTCCAGGGCCGGGCTTCTCACAACAGTGGGTCCAGGGCCGGGCTTCTCATATTGGTGGGTCCAGGGCCGGGCTTCTCACAGCGGTGGGTCCAGGGCCGGGCTTCTCACAGCGGTGGGTCCAGGGCCGGGCTTCTCATATTGGTGGGTCCAGGGCCGGGCTTCTCACAGCGGTGGGTCCAGGGCCGGGCTTCTCACAGCGGTGGGTCCAGGGCCGGGCTTCTCATATTGGTGGGTCCAGGGCCGGGCTTCTCATATTGGTGGGTCCAGGGCTGGGCTTCTCACAGCGGTGGGTTCAGGGCCGGGCTTCTCATATTGGTGGGTCCTGGGCTGGGCTTCTCACATCACCCCAGTTCCCTTCCCATCTGCCGAGGGCAGCGAGGGTCTCCTAGCGGCAGATCTGGAGAGCGGGAGATTCCTCAGGGGACATCTGTCTCCTGACTCCTGCCCAGTTGTTTCTCACTCCCTTTCTTCAGTTTTCCTGGCTCCTGGAGCCAATGCAGTAGTGTTTCATGGGCTATCTGGTCTGCAGTGACCAGTGTCCCCTGTGCCTTCCTAGGGACGGACTCTCCACCACAGAGGAGCTGAGGTAGTCCCTTAGGAGCCACTCCATTCTGGTCCCTGGGCGCTGGGCTGCAAGTCGGGAAGGCAGTCATTCCCGCTGTGGGGCCAGCAGCCTCCAGGTTCCCCACGCAGACCCAGTTATGGAGGAGGGCAGCCTAGCTTCCTCGTCATCCAGGCTCACTAGCGGCCTCCCCCAAGGCTCCCCCTGTAGCACAGCACCGTGGGAAGCCTTTGGAGGCCCAGGGTCTGGCACAAAAGCCATCATTAGAGAAATAGAAAGTGTAGGGGCTGCTGCGGCTTGGTGGGGCTGAGAGCAGGAGGCCGGGCCGCTTCCAGCTCTGCCCGGGGCCACAGGCTGGGCCGCCCCTCAGACTTCTGAGCCTTCATCCGTGTCGTTCCACCACAAGGCTCCTCTGAACGGGTTCCCGCCGGTGATAAGGGCGGCCAGCAGCAAGGATTTGGGATCTGTGCAGGGAGGACCGAGGCGGCCGGGGCCCACTGAGGCCGGCAGGCAGAGTCCGCTGCTGGGTTTGCCTGTTCAGGAAGGAAAACTGAGCACCGGCCTCAGGCCCCTGGCCCTGCATCTGTCATGGTCTGGCCGCCGAGGCTGTGACCCAGACGCAGCTGCATCCACTGTCCTCTATCGGAAGTGGCCACGGAGCGTTTGTAAAACTTCCCTGTGGTTCCTTCAGACAACACGTAGAGAGTGAGCACATAACTCAGTCGGGTGGTCACAAAGCAGTAGTAAGGGAAATGGGGTCTTAAAAACTGTTTACACACTTTTTCTGACAGTTTGCTTTAGGGATCTGACTGGTGGATGGTGTAGTGTGACTCTTGGTTGGACGGACTTGTGTGATTTCCAGCCAGGTGATTTATTAGCTTATGGAACCTAGAGAATCGTTTGACTTCTGAGCTTCAGTGTCCTGTGCAGTAAGATAATACATAGAGCTCCAGGGGTGGTTACAAGAGTCGATGAGATAACACAAGCCAGATGCTTAGCACAGACCCTGGCACAGAGGAAGTACGTGGCAGCTGTCAGCACTTAATTGTCATCCTTCTCGTCCAATGGTGGGCACTACAAACTCTGTAATGAAATAGATATTACACATTTCAGTGGAAGCATTAAAATCCCTGTGCTATGGAAAGTTCTAGAGGGGGACAAAGCGTCTCTCTCCCCTTCAGGCGGCCAGTCGTGCACGTCTGCCAGGGGAGAGGTCAAGAGTGAGTGATGGAGAAGGGAGCGCCCCCAGGCCCTGGTTCTCTGCTGCCCCTGGGCCACACCCCTGGGCCACACCCTCGCTTAGGGTTGGGGGAGGTGAGGGGGCGTGGGCGGCGGGCGGCACAGTTGCTTAGGGTTGGAGAACACAGCAGTGACACTCCCGGGAAGCTCCTGTTTGGGCAAAAGGTGATGTGAGAAGGGGTTCAGTGGCCTTCATTTTGTAATCCTCACGGATGGTGGTGAGTTACTCGGCTTAAGTAAGGGTGTGGAGAGTTATGTGTAGGGTTTGGCTTTCACTTACAAGTGAACCACCGGCAGTGGGTGGATTTTGGCCAAGTGACGGCTGCCCTCCTGAATCTCATCAGGTGGAAGGTTGACTAGCAGGAGTGACAGAAGGCTCCCGAGTCAGCAGGAATCGTCCTTCGGGACCTCCTGAGTAACTCTCTCAGGAGGTTACCTGTGCGTGTGAACCGACTGACGCCCCTTTTGGGAAGGGCAGTTTGGCAGTGTTTTAAACTTCAAAGCATCTTTTGATCCAGCAATTCCGTTTCTGAGAGTTTACACTACTGAATAATTTATACAAAAGTGTGCAAAGATATTTATAGGAAAATGCTCATTGGAGTTTTATCTGTAATAGAAAAAAGTTGGAGATTGGTTAAGTTATGGCCCATCTGATGGTACTGTATCATTAAAAGAAAGAGGTCGATCCCTATGTATTGTCATGAAAAGATGTCAGATACAATAAGTAAAAAATGAGCTACAGAATTGCATGTATGGTGTTATCCCACTTGTGTTAGAAAATACTATATTATGTAGAGAAAAATCTGCTTAGGTTCTCTCCACAGGATGAGATTGTGACGAATTCTGTGTTATATATGTTTATACATTTATTTTTACTACGAGCATATATTTCTTTTACAAGCCAAGAGAAAGTTAAAAATAAAATCTCATGTTTCAAAGCGGTCAGCCCTCTGAGTAGCTGTGAGCTCTTGGTCCAGAGGAAGGGCTCGGAGCCCGTTCCCTACAGTGACTCAGTTTCCCCATTGGCAAATCCGCCATCTTGTCATTGTTTACAACGAGCTTTCAGTTTTTACCGACAGGAGGCTCTGCAAGAAAGCAGAGGACTATTCTGCGCTGTACGGTGGCAGTGAATAGGCCTCACACATGGCTCCGTTCTCATAGTCTTGTACCATATCTGTGGGCCAGGGGAGGTCTTGCCCCCAGTGAGTGGCTGAGCAGCCGCTGCTCTTGGAAATGCAGAGGGACCCCGTCAGCATGCCCTGTGCCGTGTCTAACCCTCACTGTGTGCTGTGCTTGTCTAGTTCCAGTGTGACGGCCTGTCAGCCGCCGGAGTCGCTGCCGCAGCCGGGTTTGCAGAAATCTGTCTCCAGTTTACAGAAACCGACACAGTCAATCAGTCAGGAGGTAGGTGCTGGGGACACCCTCCTGATGGTTGCCCAGGCATCGGAGCCCCTAAGCGCCCTGTTGATGGGATCTGGTAGGAGCTGTCACCGAGAAGGGTGGCTTTGCGTCATTTGCTTATACCTGAGTCAAACTTGATGAGTGACTTTGGGACATGAGCACAGGAAATTGTCATGGCCACTGATGAGGTAATTTAATCTGCAGCTTCCAGAGAAAGACCCCAGAGAGAGAGAGTGGCACAGACACCTCATGTGATTCCTGTTGACTTACATGGAGGTGAGGTGCTCAGGCGAGCTGCAGGCTAGGTCAGGGCTCCCCCAGGAGTCCCCATGGAAACCGGCACCATAAGCAGACTGAGTTAGGCCACAATGGTCAGGTGAGTTTGAGAAACAAAATTAAGCAGTCTCCATTGCTGTTGTCCTTCTTCATCATCTTTAACAGGCCGTGTCTGCTGTGACTTTCTGAGAAGAGGACAGAAAGGACAGCAGTCCCCAAACTGATTGCTCCCAGGAGACCTGTAACGATGCCCGTAGGGATAGGTGGTGTCTCAGAACGCACTTTGGGAAGCAGCCAGCTGTCATCTGTCATTTGTTGGTGCATTTAAAGTTTTTCTAAACAGAAAGGCATGATTGAATTAAGCGAGAGTTCACCAGGTACTCAGTCCTTCCGAGTCTGTCTGTGGGTTACAGGTCATACTTCGCTGGTAGCTGGAAACCTAGATGAGAATTCTGAACCTTAGAAGATCAAAAGAAATCTAGGCACAGATACCTAGCACCCACCAGCTCTCTCGAAAACAACTTGAACCACCATGTTTTAGTTTTGTTTTGCTGCCTGGGTAATAGGAGTCCTGAGACATCATCCCCCATCTGTGGGGGCGAAATTTACAGCTTTGCCAGAAGGACACCCTTTCCCACCCAACACTGGACTGTGCTTTTGAAATTAAAGAAAAAAAATCATACTCATGGGAGACTCCATATTCATTGGCCTAAATCCACTGGGTCCTGTTGACCAGAGTGTATAGAGTTGGGTTTGTTTGTTTCTCAGCATTTGAAACTCAGTGAGATTGTGAAGCCCCGGTTCTGAGGCCCTGGCTGTACAGCTCACTCACCTTTGGAGCTTGTTGGAAATCCATGGGCCACGGGAGAGTCTGGGTTGGGGCCTGGCATCTACCGAACTCGCTCAGGGAGCCGTCGAGGAGCGCCGTCCTGGGCTGGCACACACCATCCGCCAGTGCTCAGCTCCTCTCAGCTCTTGCCTGGTTTTCTGTCATATGCAGAGGTCGTAAGAAGAGACTCCCAGTGTTTTCCAGCTTCTAAAACCTCGCCTCACATTTTACAGCAGTTCTACTGTTGGGACAAAGTTTGCCAGCAAAATTAGTGACCCCATCCCCAACCCCCGCCCAGGCCCTGGCTGCATTCTCTTTCCAGTTTAGTGCCTGTGGTGGGTGAGGGCAGGGCCTCATCCCTGTGGCTGCAGACACCCAGCGGGAGGCTGTGGGTTGGCCCCGGTGCCCCTCTGATTCCTGCTGGGTCTGGAGGTGCACCCCTTCCTGAGGGACCGTCCCAGCTGCACTGCCCCCTTACGTGGTCTTGGCGGGGAGACCTGGGGCCATTCTAGGCCACCATGTCAAGCATTCAGGGTAACTCCTGATGAGCAAGTGGATTGTTAGACCTGGTCCCCTCTGCACTGAAGATGAGGGACAGCTGTCTGCCTTGAGTGTGGTGGCAATGGTGGTGGCAGGGGGAGGACGGGAAAGGAGGGGTGCGTGGGAAAGGGTAATTACGTACCCTGGTATCTAATCCAGTGAGTGATTAATCCAGTGAGTGATGGAACTTCGCTGCTTCAGCTTTGTTTTTGTTATCTTTATCTTCACAGTTGGAAGGGGAAAGCTGTTAAGTTTGAATGTTGTTGAGAAAGGCAGATGTGCTCAGTGGATGGGGACCAGAAGGGGCTTTGGACACAGGCAGGGTGGGGACAAGCCCCAGTCCTGCCTCTAGTTGGGTGTCCAAGTCAGGTTACTCCTTTCTAAGCCTCCGCCGGGATATGTCTGGAACCTTCCCGAGGCATGGGCCGGTTGGCTTAGGCCGGGTGTGCCTCACATAATGCCCTGAGCTTTAAGCAGAGGTTAGCTGGTAGGACTGAGTTGGAGCCAGGCACATCCAGGGGGGAGGAAGGCCTGTCACCTGGGGAGCTGTCCCTTGTAGAAGGATAGTAATCGTGGAAGGGGTGTGGCAGCCCATCGGGTGAAAGGTCAGGCACGTTGGCTCTCCCGTGTGTATGTTCCTCTCTTAGCAGTGGCACGTAGTTTTTGAGAGACATGCTAGAATTGGAATTTGTTCTTTGTCTCTGTAGCAAGACAAGTAGCTCTGTGTGGGCAGGAGAGGCATCCTGACAGAATGTTCTGGATCGCAGCACGAAGCAGGTGGATGTGGGTTTGCGTCCTGGCTTTGCCGTATGACGGGCTGTGTGACTGAGCCGGTCCCTTCCCCTCCATCCTGCTCTCATCTGTCATGTGAGCCGAGCAGCTCCCGACAGCTGGACTGCGGTGCCGAGTGGGCTGCTGCGTGGAAAGCCCCCGGGGTTGGACACTGCCCGGCTCTGTCGGGTGGTGATTGAAGCTGAGGCACGTGAGGCCCGTGGGCACCTTGTCCTGACGAGCCCAGTGAGTGGCTGGCAGACCGATGGGCTGACTCTTCTAATTCTCTTCCTTTTTGCAGAATACAAATTCAGTGCCAGGTGGACCAAAGTCATGGGCACAGCTGAATGGAAAGCCAGTAGGACACGAAGGTGGTGAGTGTGTGTGTGGCCTTGGGGCGGGTGGCAGGAGGGATGTGTACCTTTTCTGGACTGTTCAGTTGGGACTAGGTTGTCGTTGGTCTAAAACTTTGTGGAGTCACTGATGGACTGTCTTACCTGAGAGTTACTGCTCTGGGGAGCCCTTGCCTTTGCCCGGAGCTGGACGCGCAGACGCTGCAAAGCCTGTCAGCTCTGAGTTCGCTGAGTATTACTGCTAAGACGTGCCTCCCGAGGTGCGCAGAGGACACCTGGGCGGCTAGTTCAGCGATGGTGCTGCTGGAACTGATGCCTGCTCAGCCGTGTTGCCGATACGCGTCCACCTCTTGCAGGAGGTGTGGCATGGGGTGGCCTCAGCTTTGCGCCTGGGCCGATACATCAGCCAGCACTGGGGACTGAGCTGCCTGCTGTGGCCAGTGGCTGCAGGGCACTCAGGGCTGTGTGGCATTTGGTACCACTGGTGCTATGCCTGACCCGGGCAGTACTTGGGAGTCTGTGGTCTGCTGAGCTGCTGCTGCGGTCATTAGGGGATGGTGGGGGAGACGAGTGGAGGGAAAGGTGTTTGGAGTTTTCAGTGAACAAACAAATGCAATGGCTTCCAAGGCAGGCCCACGCGGTTTGGGTGAGGGAGCGGTGGGGCCTGAGCGGAGCGTTAGCAGGCTCTTGTCCAGTGACCGGGCCCTTCCAGACTGCAGGCCCCGGGTCAGAGGCCTTTATGAGAGAAGCCCAACATCCAGAGTTTTCTGTGTGAGCTCTTGTCATTTTTCAGTGTTCGCTCAAATATTTCTAGCACACTGCACATAAACTAGGCGACGCCTCCCAGCTGGAGGCAGAGTGTGAGCGGTTAATGCACGATTACAGCTGCCTGCTGCCTGTCCTGGGGTCCCGCTGCCTTCTGTGTACCCACGCCAGCCAAGCCTTCACCAGACTTTCCTTTTGTAGCTTCTATTAGAAAAATAGCTACATGCGTTGTCCCGCCTCCCCCAACCTCCCCCGTCCCCATGCCTAGAGGACATGCCCCTTCTGGGCTAGAAACACTCTGTGGTTGAAGGCTCTCTCCTCCGCCTCCAGTGGGGAACGACACATTCGTCAATGTGCCAGAGCAGCTGTGGGCACAACCCCAGTGTTCCCGACATCACACGGGGCAGAGGAAGCTTGGGCCTCATCCATTACGGGTTCTCCAGTCTGCAGGGGGAGGTGGAGGGAGCAAGGTAAGCTGAGGGGAGAAGGGGCTGCGGCGAGCCCCCTAAAACCAGGTCTTAACGGAGGCTCTCCAAGGAGCATTCACTAGACTGGTGACAGTGCTTCTTTGGCTTTCTGCAGCCTATCTTTCTGTGAGGTTAGAGTTTTAAGTGAAACAAATGTATTATTTTTTATTAAAAAAAAAAAAAACTACAAAGAGTAAAAAATCGTGTAAATTGCAGAGCCATTTGGCGCTGCCTATCAAAATATTAACACATCTCCCCTGTGACCCAGCAGTTCCACTTTGGGGAAATCACCCTGTAAAATACATCGCCTGTGTGTGAAATGACATATACAAGATTATTCATCACAACACTGTAATAGCAAAAGATTGCAGTCACTTGAAATGCCCATCAAATTTTGGTATTTTAATGAAATACTACTTGGCTATACGGAAAAAAAGCAGTTTTCTGTTGATATGGCAAGATCTCTAGGGTATATTCTTAAATGAAAAAAAGTGCAGAATAATATGTAGAGTATGTTACCATTCATACAGAAAACGGTGAGAAGAAAATATGCTTCTGAAAAATGTATATGCATTTTTAAAATAATCTCTGGAAGGAAACATGAGGAAAGAAGGGAGGGAGATTGGAAAGAAGGAAGGAAAGAAGCGGGGAAGTACCTGCTTTTTGAGGACGTCTGACACGGGCAGCTAGGGCACCAGGATGGGAGGAAGCGTTCAGTTTCTACCTTTTTATGGCTTTTTGTTTTTTAACCTTGTGATTGTGTTACCTACAAAGGTAAAACGATTTAGAAATTCTAAAACAGTATGACACTCTGTAAACATTCACAGTGTCTGGGAGCTGGCGGCACCCAGTAGCCCCAGAGGAGAGAACAGGCAGGTACTGGGCCCAGGCGGGACTGAGGTAGGAATCAGGCTTCTGGGCCCCCCTCGTGTACTGGGGTCACAAGTCCCTGACGCCATCGGGATTTGGAGGTGTGCTGCCCACAAACATTTTCACAAGAACTCTTCCTAAGTTGATGGACTCTCTCCATGTAGAAGCTGGTTGACTGGTCTGCTTCACCTGGCGAGGACCCAGGGGGCCTGTTGTGGGGTTCAGGCACAGGCGGCTCCCAACACCACCGATGGCGCGATCTGGGGCCTTAGAAGAAGCCCCTGACTTTACTGCCCTGGTTTCTCAAGCCAGAGAACCGATGGTACGAAGGATTAGTGGGAAAACGTTACTGAGCATTGAAACCTTAGGAATGATACAACTTTGGTGTGAGATTTGGGTTCTACCCTTTTCTGTGGAGTGTTAAGTTTACTTCATGCTTATAGTAATACCTTCATGACTGTTAAGGCAGGAAAATGTACTGGGCATTTGCTGGCTTTTTTTTTTTTAACTTCAAATAATCTACCATATTTTTAAAGCATAACTTTCATATCTCATTCTTGCCTGTTCTTAACGTAATGAAGTGAGTGTGTGAATCAGAATCCCCTTCACAGAGCAGTGAGGCTCCTTGGGGACTGTCTCTCAGGTTAATCATTGGTAAATCATGGTTTCACCCTGGCGGGCTTTTTTGACCCTGGCTCCCTTTACTAGGTGGGGTGGCGAATGACGGCCACATCTCGCTAACCCCACGACATCTTTCTGGCGCGGTCTGCCTGAGCTCACAGGTCCGTGAATCAGTGCCTGGAGTAACCCCGAGGGGCATCTGGCTTTACTGTCTGGGGAGAGAGGCAAGTCGTAGTTAGACGCTGTGCTGTGTGATATTCCTATTACTAAGTGCATACGGTGTGGGCGTGTGCTGCGTGTACCCCGTGTGCCACAGGAAAGGACCACATCCCCCTCTGGACCCTAAATTGCACCCTTTATTATTATCTGTTCATCCAGAAGGTGATTGCAGGTGCCCACTGCCTAGTGCTGTGAGGGAGAGGAGCAAAATTAAGAAAAGCCGCCTTCTCTAAAGGAGTTCATGGTGTTGGGGAATGAGTGCAAGGAGAAAGAAATTGTCCCCGGGGTTACAAGAGTAAAATGTTTGGCCTTACAGGGCTTGAGGAATTTTGTAGAAAATGAGAAACTGGGAAGGGCAGACAAATGAGAAGGCACTGATGAGTGTAATCTAGGGCCCAGGCCTTTGGGGAGGCTCGGGGTGGAGGGCACCTTTGGGTGGCATCACCTCCACCGGAAAGCAGTTCACTTCCTTGTGCCGATTCTGCCAAAAACTGCCCTTGTTTGCCCCCCGGGCTCCCAGAGGGACCTTACTCCTCCGACCAGGAGCTGGGGAGCATCTGGGCTGGAGTCACCATGACGTCTTACCTCCTGCCCTTGTAACCAGCTCCTGTCCGTTAGCTGGCGGGGGACGGCTGCAGTCTGCTCTGGGGAGCCCTTGGATTGGAGAGGGCCGGCACAGACGCCAGCGCAGCACTGTGGCCTTCAGATGGGCCCACTTCTGGGCAGCATGGCTTTCGTGTGCGGGGCTGCTGAAGCCGGGACCTGCTGAAGCTGCTCTCACGTGCTCCATAAGTCCTTCCGGTTTTCTTGGCAGGTTTAAGGGGCTCAAGCCGACTATTATCCTTCTCTCCCGAGGAATTTCCGACGCTGAAAGCAGCTGGAGGGCAGGACAAGGCTGGCAAAGAAAAGGGCGTCTTAGATCTGTCGTATGGGCCAGGACCAAGCCTCCGCCCTCAGAGTAAGTTCATGCAGCCCCTGTCTAGGCACACGTGGTTTCCCCTCGCTCCTGCCCTCTTAGAAGTGTGCCGATCCCAAAAAGCCACAGCTCCTAGGGCCAGGCTCCCTCCTGGAAAGCATGGCTGTCGCCCTTCTACTTGACCTCTGCATCTGTTGGGCTTAATCCCTAGGCTGGTCTGGCGATCACTCCTCTGTTCTTGTCGTTGGGTTGGGTGAGGCCTGCCCGCCTTCCCAGCTGTCATCAGATGTCATTCTGCTGTGCCTGTGTGGTCGTGCTGAGGACGGACCAAGGGCCACCTAACTTGGCCCTGACTCAGGAGCTTGTTTTCTAAACCAGTGGTTCCCACACCTGGGCTGAATCCTGTCCTGATCACTTGGGGAGTTGGTTAAAAAGTCTGATTTCCAGCCCTCCCCATCCCCCGCCAACTCAGAACCTCTCTTTTTTAACATGTGGCCTGCCCAGCTCTGGAGTCCTGGCCCCCCTCTGGGGTCTGTCCAAGCAGCCAGCAGGATTCTGTAGCAATGCTTACTGGATATTTTTTCTTAGAGGCCTTGGGTGGTTAGAGGTTAAAGTATTGAGGAATGAGTTTTTCTACCTGTTCTAACCAGAGATCTGAAACGTCCCTTGTTTTGGGGGGAGGTTGATCTGGTCTTGAAATCTGAGGGATTTTTGTTTGCTTGTCTTGATTAATCCCCAAGGTATCCCAGTGTCCGAGCTGATATCCTGGGAATGAAATGGTCACTGTGCAGCTTTACTTAAAACATACCGCCTTTTCAGTGGCCCACACTGGCTTGCTTTGTCTACTTCAAATACATAATCCAATTCCTTAGGCCAAGAATTGTAACTTTCTGGGATTAACTAAGATGAGCTGCTTTGTCGGACTATAAAAATTTAGAGCTAGGAGAAGCTGGGGTCCGTTCCATCGCCTCATTTGAGAAGACGAAGAAGCAGATGGCCCGAGGGGTGACCACAGGGCTTACTCAAGATGACATGCAGGGGTAAAGAGCTGGAGCAGACACTAAGTCTGTGGCCCCCGTCCCCGGTCTCTTTCTCTTAGGAGACACACACTCGGAGACCTTCCATGTTTCAAGCCCTAGCCAAAAGCTGACTGAAAAGGAGTCGGTTGGCTTATATCATTCATTTCTCCTTGGCCTATAATCCCGCCAGATCGTGCTCTGTTTGCCAGTGGAAAACGTCATCTCAAAACATAGGTTTCTGTCTGTGCCCTGCAGGAGCAGGTGGGGTGAAGGCCCCGTGGGCTGGCCCAGACCCTGCCCTGCCCCACGTGGTGAGAATGGCTCTGCTTAGTCCACTGAACTGGGGAGATCTCCAGTCGAGATCTTACTGCCAAACAAAGTTGGAAACCGTGTCGGAAGTCACCAGTTTTAACGTCAAGGCCCATGCCGAGCACAGCGCTGGTCCTACGGGGGCTGGGTCTGTGTTTGTGGAGGGAATCGCCCAAGGCTGTCCCATCAGGGCTGTCTGACCCCAGTGGGGTGTTACGTGAGCTCTGTGGGGGTGTGGTGTGCTGATGCGTGATCAGCACGTCTTGGTTACACTGCCTTCTCCCCGATGGACCTTGTTTTGTGCTTCTCTTACACCCAGACGGCCCTCAGCAAATCCATGCCCCTTGGCTAGTATCTGCCCCCCACTTTCCCTGACAGACTTGACCAGCCCACTCGACTCCTCACGTTTTTTTGTTTTTTTTATTTTAATTTTTTTTGGTGAATGAGGGGGTCCCTTGACCTTCAGAACCTCATACAATCCCTCCTCCCCCCTCCTCTTTCCTCTCCCCTTTTGCCCCCTTTCAATTTCCAGATGTGACAAGCTGGAGGGAGGGCGGTGGGCGAAACATAATTTCTGCCACGTCTCTGAGCGCCTCCCCAACTGAGCTGGGCAGCAGGAACTCGAGTGCGGGAGACGGAGCCCCCTCTTCGGCATGTACCAGCGATTCTAAGGACCCCTCTCTCCGCCCGGCTCAGCCTGTCCGAAAAGGGGCTTCACAGTTCATGGGGAATGTATACCACCCACCTACATACCATGACATGCTTCCTGCCTTTGTAAGTCTTCAGACTGTGCATTTTCCCCATGCAGCCAGATCGCTCCAGTCCCAGAGAAGCTCCTCCACGTGGCTGAATGTCCACCTTGGCTTCTCCCTCCTGGTTTCACTCTTTGTCCTCACACCCTGCTTTGGAGGCTTCCATTAGCTTTGCATTTTCTGTCCCCCTTTTGGAATCTTAAGGGCCTCTGGCTTCCTTCCCTGATGCTGTGGATATAATTTCAGCCTTGTTTCTTTAGAAAAAGGAGAGGCAGGCATTCCCCAAGACACCGGTCCCCAGATTTACTTACTGACAGCAGGAAAGAAATGGGGGAGATGGTGGCAGGATTAATTGGGAAACCCCAAGATTTTTCTGTTTTTTTTTTTTGTTGTTGTTGTTGTTGTTTTTACATTTTTTCCTTTTCCGAAACAAATTCTAATGCAAGTGGAACTTAGAAATCGGGTCATTACCAGAAAATCCTCTTCATTGATGTTATGTTTCAGATGTGTTCGCCACAGTCATCAGAGAACCAGGGTACAGTGGAACGAGGATCTTTCCCCCTTCCCCAGCTCCGCCTGGAACCCCGTGTTCCTTTTAGACAGTTCCAGATGAATGACCAAGATGGGTAAGGCGATGGCATTGTAGACACGAGATTATCCTTGGTGGTGATACTGGACCAGATAACGGGCTGCCCTAGGAAAGTGCTCTGTCTTCTGGAGACCACAGCGACCCTAAAAACCAAGTCAGAACCCCAGGGAGCGTGGGATGGCAGGCTCTGGGGCTGGGCAAGAGATGGGCTGTGCTGTCCATTCCTGGCAGAGCTGGGTTGTGGCCCGTGCTCATGGCTGCCACCCTGGGCATAAAGCGGCAGGATGAGGCAGAGGTCTTGGTGACGCATTTGTTCCTTACACGTTTTTTTTACAAGGAGATGATTTGAATATTAAGCGCAAACAGGAACCTTTTGCAGTCTAGGACTCTCTGAAAAGTATTTGGTTGTGCTGCCATTTGTGTACTTGACATAAGTCTGGCGTCTTTAACTCTTCTCTCCCTCAGCAGCAAAGAAAGCAGGCTGGGAATGGCTCGCCCAGTCCGTCCACTGAGGCAGCTGGTGGAACGGGCTCCACGGCCCACCATCATCAACGCGGAAAACCTGAAGGGCCTGGACGACCTGGACACCGATGCCGACGACGGCTGGGCAGGTCGGTCGTGTTTCCTGGTGCTCACAGCCAGTGGTTTAGGAGGCGGAACTGAAGCCCGTCTCAGCTGTCACCAAGGCCGGATGGAAACCCATCGTGTGGGCCCGGAATGAAGGGGTGGGCGGGCGCAGGGGGCCCGTCTCAGCCCTGAGCAGGTCCTCGTTGGCAGACCCATCCCTGTCTTCTTTTGGTCTTTGGTCTTGATCTTAGAGCTATAGCAGATTTGACTGTTAGCATTTTGAAAAGTCTTGTTTTAAATGGAAAGATGAAACAAAGCAGAATAGTGGAAGGAACTCCCTGCTTCAGCAAGGACCACCGTTCTGTCGTCTTCTCATCTTCACCCACTCCCCACCCCCCAGCCTGATTACTTCATTTTATAACCTTTTTGTTTGTTTTCAAGTAAATTTTAGTTACATTGAAAGACACACATCTTAATTGTACAATTTTGACAAATGGGGACACTTGTGTAACACGCCCCCATTACACTTGTGTATCATGCCCCCGATACACTTGTGTAACACACCCCCCCCGTCAAGAAAGACAGCCTTTCCCTCATCACCCCAGTCCCTTCCCCGCCAGTCTTCCTCCCCTGCCTCTGCCCAGGGCCGCCGCCTCTTCTGATGAGTCTTACCTGTTCCAGAACTGCAGGTGAATGGAGTCACACAGCCTTTCCTCAATGTATGCATCCATAGTTGCGTATAATTTGGGGGCTATATATTTCATTGTATCAATATACCATAACTTGTTTATCCATTCAGAAGTCCCGTTACGAATAATATTTTCATAAAATATTATTGAGTAAATATCTAGGAATGGAATTATTGGGTCCAAGAGTAAGTGTGTGAAGAGCTTTACAAGAACCACCCGACCCTTTCCCCAGCGGGCTGTGCCGTTGTACGTTGCCTGCGCCCGCACAGCCCTTTCGTGTTAGTCTTTTTAATTTTAGCTGTTCTAGTGGGTGTGTCGTGGTAGCTCATTGTGCTTTTAATTTGCATTTTGCTGATGACTAATGGCGATGAACACGTTTTCATATGCTATTTGGCTACTGGTGTATCTTTTTTTTTATTTTTGAGTGGTACAACGCGAGTTCTTTGCGACTTAAATCTCACAAATGTTTTTCCCCATTGTCTGCTTTGCCCGTTTTTTTAGCACCGTGTTTTGATGAGCAGTAGTTTTTCATTTTGATGAATTTTATTTATAAACTTGGGTTTTTTATGGTTATTAGTGTTGTGCCCTGTCTAAAAAAATCTTTGTCTCTCCTTGGTGGTGAAGATACTCCCTTTTGTTTTGTAGTTTTAACTCAGATGTATTTTGGGGTCTAAGGTCCACGTTGAATTAAGTGTTGTGTATGGTGTAAGATAGGAGTCGAGGTTCATTTCTTTCTGTCAGGATATCCAGTTGTTTAGCACCGTTTGTTGGTAAGACTCCTCTACTGAACTGATTTGGCACCTTTGCCAAAAATCAGCTGACCGTCTAAGTGGGTCTGTTTCTGGACCTGTTTGTTCCATTGATCTCTTATTCATCCCAGTGGCGGTACCTCACTGGGCCTTACAGTAACTCTTAAATTCAGGGAGTGGAGGTTTTCCAGCTTTGTTTTTTCTTCAGACTGTTTGACTATTCTACGTTCTTTTCATTGTCATATAAATGTAGAATCAGCCTGACAGTATTTATAGAAAGCCCACAGGCATTTTGGTTAGGATTGTGATAAATTTATTTCTGGATAGATGACATCTTAATTTTGGCTCTTCTATCCCAGAACCTGGTGAATTGCTTTATTCGGTCTTTCATTTCTCCCAGCAGTGTTTTTTTTTAATAGTTTTCAGGGTAGAGGTCTTGAGCATCTTCTGCTAAGTTTATTCTTAAGTATTTTATGGTTTTGAATGCTATTATAAACATCATTGTTTCTTTTTTTTTAAATTTCAGTTTCAAGTGTTTGGTGTCATGTAGAAGTACAGTCGGTTTTTGTGCATTAACCTTGTACAGACACTTTGCTGAAGGCACTCATTAGTTTTAGTTGATTTCTTGGGGTTTTCTACATATACTATCAAGTCGCCTATACATAAGGACAACTTTATGTCTTCCGCTTCAGATTATATGCACTTTATTTCTTTTTCTTGCTTTACTGCACTGTGGCACTGACTTCATTCAGCACAATGTTGTATTCAAGTTCTTTGTTTCTGATCTTAGAAAGTGTTTAGTGTTTGTTTCACCATTAAATATGATGTTAGCTTTAGGTTTTTTGGAAATGTTCCTTATCAGATTGAGAAGGTTCCCCTCCATTTCCAGCTTGCGAATGTTCTGTTTTTGAAATCATGAACGGGATGTATTGAATTTTGTTTAATACTTTTCTTTGTGATCATGTGATTTTTCTCCTTTATTTTGGTAATCTGGTAGATTGCATTGATTTATGTTTTTGATGCTAAATCAACTACCTTTTTGTATGCCTTGATTCATTGTGCTGATATTTTATTAAGCTTTTTGGTGTTTACGTTCATGGTAGATTTTGGTCTATAATTTACTTTTTTTAAAATAGCTTTGTTGGGTTTTGATACCAGGTTATGCTGGGCTCATAAGATGAGTTGGAAAAATGTTTTTCTTCTCTACTTTCTGAGTGAATTTCTGTAAGATTGGCATTATGTTTCTTTAATTAATGCTTGATAAAATTTGCCAGTGAAACAATTTAGTCTTGGAGTTTTCTTTGTGGAGACATTTGTGATAATAAATGTATTTCTTTGATTAGTTATGGGGGGTGCTCAGATTCCTATGTTGTTTTGTGTCAGTTTTTAATTGTTTTCGAGGGGATTTGTTCATTTCTTTTGAATTTAATTTATTGGTGTAAAGTTGTTGATAATATTTTCCTTTGACATCTGCACTATCTATAGTGATATAACCTATTTCATTCCTAATACTTAGGTAATTTGTATTTTTTCTCTGTTTCTTGTTCACTTCTGCCAAGGCTTATTAGTTTGATTAATATTTATAAAGAGACAGCTTTTGGCTTTAATTCTCTCCATTGTTTGATTGTTTTCTATTTCACTTCTGTTCATTTTAACTATTGGGACTTCCTCGATTTCTAATTTAATTACATTATAGTCAGAGAGCATATTCTGAATGATTTCAGACCTTTTTGACTTATTCAGACTTATTTTATGACCAAGATATGGTCTGTCGTGGTGAGTATTCCACGTGCATTTGAAAAGAATGTGTATCCTAGTTGTTTGGTGTCATGTTCTGTGAGTGCATGTGTCACGTGGCTCATATACTCAACTGTTATTTTTGTCTAGTTCTATCAGTGACTGAAAATGAGGTGTTTAACTCTCCACTATAATTGTGGATTTATCTTTCTTCCCGTTTTTGCTTCATTTATTTTGAAGCTATCATTAGGCATATGCACATTTGTAATTTTTGTGACTCTGACGTTGACCTTTTGTATTGTTTTCAAAGTGTTGTTCATCTCTAGTAATGCTTCTTGTCTTGGAGTCTGTTTTGTCCCAGGTTTATATCATTGCTGTAACTTTATTGTTTTCATCGTGTAACTTTTTCCGTCCTTTTCCTCTCAGAGCATTTGTGATCATATTTAAAGTGACAATCCGGACAGCATATACTTGCACTTGCTTTTTCATCCACTCCAACTCTGCCTTTTCATTGGATTGGACTTTCTGTTGTTGCCTTTTTCTTTAAAGATGCGACTCAGTGATTTTTAGTATATGCACCAATTGGCACAACCGTCACCACTATCCAATTCCTGAACATTCCGTCACCCACCACCCCTTTGCCCATTAGCAGTCAGTTCCAGTTACCACCTGCCCCCATCCCACCCCGCCCACATCCTCCGGCAGTCTTTCTGTCTCTGGATTTACACCTGGACATTTCATATAAATTGAATCATGTTATGTAACATGTGGCCTTTCACGTCTGGCTTCTGTCACTTATCGTAATGTTTTCAAGGTTTGTGATGTTGTAGCCTGTGTCAGTATTCATTCTCTTTCATGGCCAATGCTATTCCATTGTACAGGCCTCCCGCATTTTGTGTACCCACTCATCAGGTGGACACTGCCACCTGAGCCACTTGAGTTGGGCAGCAGTGCCCTGGGTCCAAACAGTCACCACAGGTCTCAGCGGCAAAGTCTCTGTGTGGGTGAGCTCCTGTTTGGATTCTGCCTGCTTTTGCTCACTCTCCTGCACCTTCTGATACATTTGAAAGCTGTTGTACCCCGATTTAGGAACTGTCATCGTGGGAGGGTTCACCTGACCAGGAGACTTTGCTGTTACGAGAAGCCAGAACTTTCCTTCACTTTTATCTGCAGTTCTGGAGATGGCAGCTGGGTGGTTTGCCTCCCTCCTCGGCTGGGTTGGCATAATTCCTCACTGGAGGAAGCCCCCAGGGGCACTCTTAGCACTGCTGACATTCTCATTTTGTCTCGCTCTTCCTGTTGTAGGCCTCCATGAGGAAGTGGACTATTCTGAGAAGTTGAAGTTCAGTGATGATGAAGAGGAGGAAGAAGCGGGGAAGGACGGCAGGCCAAAGTGGTAAGGCTCCCCACCCCTATTCGCTGCGCCCTTGCAGTGGAACTTGACGTTGGGAGGATATAAATGCATTGTACTTGTTGGTACTGCCGTGTGCTGGTCGCCATGCCAACTGTGTTTCCTAGTTACCAGCAGCCTCACAGGGCAGGTACTGTTTCATTTTGCAGATGAGAGGACTTGAGAGGACTGGAGCCAAGCTTTGCATCCAGGCATGGCGGGCCAAGTCCTAGGGATTGCAACCACTGTTCCAGTATTTTCTTCCCAAGTGTATTGTGTAGACCACATGTTCTGTAGGTCCATTATGGGTGTCCTGCCCCAAAGGGCTTCTGTGGCCAAGCAAGTGAGGGAAGCCACCCTGGGTTCCACTAAGTCCTTTACTCCAGCGTTGCCCACAGCCTGGGATATGCATGCTGGAACGTATTGGGCATCTTTGGGGAGGTGGGAGAAGCAGGAAGCAGGGTGTGCTAGATTTCCTAAACTCGTTTGACCACTGTAATCTTTTCTCTCTTCTTTTGGGTCATTTCATTGGACTGATTTTACTCATAATGCCCTTTGGAAAAGAACTTCACTGTATTTTAGTCCTTCTAGTTTTTGTCATGATATCAGTAGCGTTGGCTAGTATTTTTTAAATAGCACCTATGGCTGCTTTAATATGCATTTTTTTTGAATACCAGCAAATATGAATGTTTTCCTTTGTGTGGAATTGCCTGTTTCCTTTGTACATTATCTAGTAGACATAGACTTTCCTTTAAAATGTGATTGTTTTCTATTGTTTAGATATTAATGCTTTAATATTTCCCTTTATTGTCAACGATAGAATATTTATTTAGTTGAGTCTGCATGTCTTTTTCTTTGTTATTTCATCTGTGGCGTCTAGGCTTATATAGTAAGTGCTGTTCTTCTGGAGGAAGCCAGTCATGGTCTTCTGCCACTTTCTCTGATGATTCACAATTAACTAACTGCAGCTTCTGTAATTTATCTTCATGCTGTTGGATTTTCACAAAGCTTTGAATATACTTGGGAACTCTCTATGGGTCTGTTCTTGGAACACTAAGCTCAGAAGGAAGTGGGATCAAGAACGTAAGCCAAAGGCAAAGGCGTAGCATTTTACAGATTTATTGGACAGTAGGACACTCTGTTTCTTGTCTCTTTCAGTTGATGTTAATTAAATATTCAACTGAAGGAGTTAGGCAAGGGGTTTGGACCCAGCTTTGCTACCGGCTATGACCAGCGCCACCTCGAATTGAGAGCACCTCCTCCCTAAACCTGCTCTTTCTTTGGTGATCTCTTGGCTGGTTGAAGATATCCAGCTCTGAGGTTCCTGAACCTTCCCCTGACTCCATCCCTTTCTGATCCTTGTCTCGGGGGCCACTGCGAACAGCTTCCTTTCTTTTCTGAACCATTCAGAGGTCAGCCAGCGCTCCTCCTTTCTTTCCTCTCACCCTCCACACTGCACCTGGTCGTCTTCTAAAGACGCAGGTCTTTCTGCTGCATCAGGAGCCTTGGTGTGGGCTCCGTGTCTCTCAGTGCAGTCAGCACCACTAGCAGTTGTTGCCCAGCTGTGATGTCCTAATCCACCGTGCCTGCCTTATCTTCTCTCCACTCATGTCCCTGTGTGTGCATGGACACAAGCAGACACACACAGGTCAGCCAGACCCGACGCCCTGCTTTTCTCTGAACTCCTGTTGTGTTTACTGGGCACTTTTGCATACAGGAGGCGCTCAGCACATGCTTATATGCTGTGGCCCGGTGTTTTGGTTTACCCTGTAGCATGTACAGGTGAGCACTACACAGTTCTGCCTCCTCCCAGCCTTCCCGCAGCCTGCATGTGGAGTCGCCTCCATCCCTTCGATGTGGGCTTTGCTTCTCTCCTCTTGCTCTCCTGACTGTGCCATCATTCAGGGAGCCGTCTTCGGCTGTTTTGAGGAGCATTGTTGAGCACCTCCTTTATGCAAAGCGCAGGGAAGGAGCTATAGTGTGAGGCGAAGGGCCTTCATCGGAGAGTCCCAGGTTCAAATCTGTCAGCTCTGTCCTGGGAGAACAACTCCCCAGCCTCACGGAGACTGTAACCAGTTCTTTAAAGTGGGTGGAGTCAGGACCTTTTTCTTTCTTTTTTGCTAATAGATAAAGTGGTGGATGTGAAACATCCTTCCTGGAGCTTTGTGTGTAAAAGTGACTTGGTAAATGTTGGTGCTGAATTGTGGTGTTCTGGGCATGTCCTGTCACCCTAAGGGGTGGGAGTTGGTCTGTGTGATGAAGGAAATTGGTCCAGACACTGACTAAGGGCCACTGACCAGTAAGATCAGACCATGCGGGGCTGGCTGGGAAAACTGATGCTCGGTGCGGTTTGTCCTAGGAACAGCTGGGACCCTGGAAGACAGCGACAGAGGTCGATGAGCTCTGCGGACAGTGCTGATGCCAAGCGTGCCCAAGAGGAAGGAAAGGATTGGGGCGAAACACTGGGCATGACCCGGGTCGTCCGGAAGGGCCCAGAACCTCAGCCACCTTCCAGGAAGCTTCACAGCTGGGTGTCAGGCCCTGACTACCAGGTATCATGGGCCCCGGAGAGCACTCTCTCCCTTCCCCCTTTTCTCTCTCCAAAATCATTTGTCCAGAGTTCAAAGACAAAGACCACAGCATGTGATCTAGTCGGCTGTTCCGTGCGTTTGTACTTCACTGAGTTCTGTGGCTGGGTTTCTGAAAAATCCTAGGTGGACATTTCTCTATTTTTTTTTTTTAATTGGGGAAGGGGAACAGGACTTTATTGGGGAACAGTGTGTACTTCCAGGACTTTTTTCCAAGTCAAGTTGTTGTCCTTTCAATCTTAGTTGTGGAGGGCGCAGGTCAGCTCCAGGTCCAGTTGCTGTTGCTAGTTGCAGGGGGCACACCCCATCATCCCTTGCGGGAGTCAAACGGGCAACCTTGTGGTTGAGAGGACGCGCTCCAACCAACTGAGCCATCCCGGAGCTCAGTGGCAGCTCAGCTCAAGGTGCCGTGTTCAATCTTAGTTGCAGGGGGCAGAGCCCCACCATCCCTTGCAGGATTCGAGGAGTTGAACTGGCAACCTTGTGGTTGAGAGCCCACTGGCCCATGTGGGAATCGAACCAGCAGCCTTCGGAGTTAGTAGCACGGAGCTCCAACCTCCTGAGCCACCGGGCCGGCCCCCTCTATTATTATTATTATTATTTTTTAATTTAAAATTTTTCTTTTAAAATTTTGAAGCAGGCGTAAGTATCGAAAAGTCGGAAGTACCATACAAAGAATATTGTTTTCTAAGCCATTTGAAGAGGAAGTTGTTGGCCTGACCAGGCCCTATGGCCGAGAACCCTGGGTGTCTACTAATACGTAACTGAAATTGACACTCCTGGTATCCAGTCAAACCCCGGAAACTAGCATTGCTCCATCCTGCCGCCATCTAATCCTCAGGCCCCATTCAGCCTTCACCAGCTGTCCTATTAATGTCCTTTGTACAAAGGAATCCAGTTCAGAATCACATGCTGCCCTACTTGTCCTTTCTGCTACTTTGTGGGAGGTACCTCAAATTGGGTTTGTCTGGTCCTTCCTCATTATTAGGTTCAAGGTCTTCTTTTTGGCTAGAATTTCTCAGGAATGACACCGACTCATCTCGTTGCGTCCTAGCAGGTGCCCGTGAGTCCACTGTGTCCTGCTCTGACAACCTTCATTTGGAGCTCCTGATTACGGGGGTGTCTACCTAAGTTTCACACTGGAGTCACTGTCTTCCACATTTGTGATGGATGAGAATGTTGTGGGAGATACTTGGAGACTGTGAATGTCCTGTTCTGTTCTCATCAGACTTTGAGTTTCTTTGCTTTCTGGTAGAACAAGCTTTTATAAGCTCCTTCATCCTTACCCAGTCTGGGCCCTGGAAGCAGCCCTTAAGATTCTCTGAGACCAGTATGTGGGCAACAGGAAGGCTTTGCTATTGGGCATTACTGCTCCTGGACCCTCAGTGGACAGATTTAGGGAACATGTGTGTATACACACACGCTCATGTCTTTATTATTTCTGTAGCTGTGTGTCCAGAAAGCTGAGTTCACAGTGCTATTCCAGGTCCACAGAATTCATTCTAGTTTTCTCTCACTGCATATTTATTACTCCTCTCTCCAACACTGAGAAATCTGTCTCCCATTGTCCCTGATTTTACACTTACTTGGTCAGCCCCCATGTGACCAGTCTCCCATTTCTGCCACCACCCCCTCTCCCTCCTTTGCACAGATGCCCACCTCCCCCACTCGGCTGTCAGTGTTCCACATGGATGCCCCGAATTTCCCTGTTGGGCCGTCCCCTTACGAATTTCCTCCTCACCCAGCTTGGGTGCGCTCCGACTTCCACACTAGTCACCTCTCCACTGGACACCACCCTCACCCTGCCGGGGCTCTGACCACCGTGAGTCCGTAGCACCAGGTGCCACCCTTGTTTTGCCACACTTCGTGACTTTGGGATTGAATTGTTCAGGAAGGGCAGCGCTGGGATGGTGCAGGTGTTAATTAAAAACATTGGCAAAACTTGCCATTTTCAGTGCACTTTGCTATTTAAAGGGCTCCTGTTCCATATGTTCTTAAATACCCCTTATCTTCAGGCTTTTTATTGAGTACATATTATGTGCCAGGCGCTGTGCTAAGTACAGGGGACACAAGTGAAATAAAACAGACACAGGGCTACTCTTGGAAATTACCCTGAAATGAATCCAGATTTCATTCATGTATTGGGGTTACTCTATTCAAAAGAAAGCTTCACTTTGATCTGCTCATAACAACACTGTGAATTAACGAGTCAACAGAGAAAAATCTCTATTTTTTTTGCGTCCAAATTTTTGAAGAGATTGTCGTAATTCAAATATTTTGCAGGACATTTAGTCTATAAAACGATAGCTAATCATAGGGCAGTTTAGAAAGGTACGTTGAAAAGTCTTGACAATGTATGCATACCCGTTGATTCTGCTATTTCATTGGTAGGAATTTCTGACGGAAATAATCAGGGACCTGGATTAAGGATTACCTGCAGGGGTGGGTTGAACACCAGGGGATGAGGTAAATTATGATATGAGCCGTGTGGTGAGACAGGGCACGGCCACTATAGCTTGGACAGGCGTTAACATTCAAGAGTAAATGGAAAGAAACGTGCACGCTTTGGTCCCAATTATGTTACGTAAAAAGGACCTTCGTGTTTCTAAATTAGAAGTTTATCATCTCTTATGATTTTGTCTCTAGATTATGAGAAAACTCCTTGACCCCAGGAAATGTGTTGCAGATTGCTTTTGTGGAGGTAGAATTAACATACAAGAAAAGGCTGGATCTTGGTTTTTTTACGTTTGATGACTTGGCAGTTCTGTACATCTGTGTGCTCACCACTCAAAGCCTGGAAGGGGCATCCTTTTCTGATGGTCCTACCAGTGGAATCCAGTGGCTGGGCTTTAGCTAAACATTCCCATCTTTTGTGCTGCCATGTGTCCTGCACGCGGCTCTCCTCTTCAGATCAGGGACGAGTCTCCTCAGTGCTGAGAGTTCATAGTAACTGGCAACCAGTGAGAGACTCAGAAGTGGACGGAATATCCAAGGAGATGTTTTAGAGATGCTGTTTTGTATTTATGTAAAGAATCACTTTGAGGGGCGGCTGGGTGGCTCAGCTGGTTAGAGCGCGAGCTCTGAACAACAGAGTTGCTGGTTCGATTCCCACATGGGCCAGTGAGCTGTGCCCTCCACAACTAGATTGAAGACACGAGCTGCCGCTGAGCTTCTGGAGGGGCGGCCGGATGGCTCAGTTGGTTAGAGCAAGGTTGCCAGTTGAATTCCCGTTTGGGATGGTGGGCTGCGCCCCCTGCAGCTAGAGACTGAAAACGGCGACTGGACTTGGGGCTGAGCTGCGCCCTCCACAACTAGATTGAAGGACAGTGACTTGGAGCTGATGGGCCCTGGAGAAACACACTGTTCCCCAACATTCCCCAATAAAATTTAAAAAATATATATGTGTGTGTGTGTGTGTGTGTGTGTGTATACATCGTATACATACACATTTACATGTATATGTAAAACAAAAGAATCACTGAAACTGAATTTCAATGTCTCGTGGCTCTTTGTACCCCGCGGTTGGTATGTGTCCCGGGGGTGGGGGCGCGGGGAGCAGAGCAGTGTTGTCACTAAGAAGTGGTGCTCAGCTCCTCCAGGCCCGAATCTTGTGTGCCCGGTAGGAGTGGTGAGCGCGTCCGTTTCCTGAGTGTTTCCTCTGCGTCAGTCACAGCGTCAAGTGCTTTCACACACGTCAGGGTGTCCTCACGGTGCCAAGGGCTTCCGACACTGTCCCCAGTTTGCACCTGAGGAACTGAGGTACAGAAGGATGGCACTTGCATAGCCTCCTTCCTAAGACAGTAAGCGCAGAGCAGGTTAAAACTCAGGGCCACCTGACGCATGAGTGTGGCCTCGCGCAGGTGCTCAAGGGACTCGGGAAGGAGAGCTGGTCTCACAACGCGTGTGGCCCTGTGGCCTGGGTTTGTGACGTGCTGTTTCATCAGAGACTTTCCTCTCTTGCCAGAAGTCCTCAGGGGGCAGCATGTTCAGGCAACAGTCTGTCGAGGACAGAGAGGACAAGCCCCCCCCACGGCAGAAGTTCATCCAGTCAGAGATGTCGGAGGCCGTGGAACGAGCCCGGAAGCGCCGCGAGGAGGAGGAGCGCCGAGCCCGGGAAGAGAGGCTGGCTGCCTGTGCCGCCAAACTGAAACAGCTGGACCAGAAGTGTAAGCAGGCACAGAGGGCCAGCGAGGCCCAGAAGCAGGGGGACAAGGAAGCGCCCCGGTCTCCGGGCACCGAGAACGTGCCCCCACAGGAGAACGGCCCTGCTGTCCGCAAAGGTAAGCGGTGGGCCGTCGTCCCCCCCCGGGAAGCCCTGGGCTGCTGTGTTCACTGGCTTTGTTTGCATGTCCCTGGCTTCCTGGCACAACCCGTGCCTTACAATTAGATGACACGGGGACGCATCCGTTGCTGAGTTTCAGCCTCGCTCAAAGGCCTCGGTTTGCTTTCTGGTTCAACTGCTTGAGCTAGCTGGCTACACGCCTCACCTCGCCGGTGACATGGGTGATGATGGTATGTCCTGCCCTGTACCCGGAGGGCCACGTGAGGTCATGTGCATGAAGCACTCTGTACAGTTTCTGGAACTGGAAAGACGCGTGCACTACTGGTAACGTTACCGGTGTCATCGTCGTCATCACCGTTGGTGGTACTGCACCGCTCAACCGAAAGTGCAGGTGCTGGAGGACTGTACTGAGAGCACAGGAGCCTTTCACATGACATGGAAAGAAGCTGCCTGCTTGTTAGAATGTATTTTTTCTGGCATTAATTCTAGCACGGACCACATGGCTGTGTAAGAGACGTTGAATGATGCTGTCTGGTGGGCAATATCTCTTGTAACAATTTAAAAAAATGCAATCCGCTATGTTCTTTGTGATTTTCTTAAATCAACTAAAACCCACTCTTTTTAGAAGAGAGGGGCCTTATGTTAGTTACAGTCCCTGAAAGTCTTTCAGATGGGGTCCTATTGGGGGTCTGATAGTCGTCAGGGCCCTCCGGGCCGAGGAACTCGGAGAAGTCGAGTTCTGCATTTCCTTCCTTCTGTGGTCTGAGTGCAGCCTGGGCCTGGTGTCTCAGTCCTCACTGCATGGGGCAGTGGACAGTCCAGGAAGCAGATTGCTTTGGTGGGCGTGGACAGTGACACCGGCCCCAGGGTGGGCCTGGGTGTGGTGAGCAGCCGCCGGCACCCTGGGTCTGTGAGGCTTTGCAGCCGGGCTCCTTACTCCTGTGCAGTAGAATTAGGAATGCAAATGCAATTATACTTCAGTAAAGCTGCGGGGGGAGAGTACAAAGCGGGGATGGGACAAGAAAGAAGAGAAATGCAGAGAGAGTGATGATGGGAAATCGTGACCACTCACTGCCTGTCAGGTGCCGTTTTAAGTAGATTACATGCATTGTCTCGTTTAATTCTCACAAAAGCGTGGCGGGGCAGGCACCCTGGCCGTCCTCATTGTACAGATAAAGAAACGGGCAAGGAGACGCTAACGGACTTTTCCAGACCACAGCCTTTGGATGTGTGGGTCGTGCTGTTTGGCTGATGGATGTGTGGCCTGTCCTTGAGCTGCTGCTGGCTGCTCTCTGATCCATGAGGGTCCTTTGGAATGAAGCGTCGCTCACGTGGCCCAGTCCCAGCGCCACCGCCGAGTGACCGCGGATGGCTCCCCTAACCTGCGGACGCTGTGTTTCCTCTAAGGAGACGATGTGAGCCGTGCACGGGCTCGTGCATGTGAGGAGGCGTTCAGCACAGTGCCAGGGCCGGGTGTGAGCCGCCTGGCGGTGTAATGGGAGTGCCAGCAACAAGACGCACCTGCCGTAAAAACGTCTGATCGGCCAAGCTGGGTGAGCTCACCGCTGCCCTTTCTCTGGTTATTTGTTTTCTAGGCTCCCCCGAATTCTCTGCCCAGGAAACTCCCAACACGTTTTCCGAAGAAGCCCCTACAGCCCCTGCAGCTGTGGCTCAGAGCGGCAGCAGTGACGAGGGGGCCGGGGAGGCTGGGTCCCCTGCACAGGAGTTCAGCAAGTACCAGAAGTCACTTCCCCCCAGATTCCAGCGCCAGCAGCAGCAGCAGCAGCAGCAGCAGCAGCAGCAGCAGCAGCAGGTAAACAGGAGACAGTCAGAAGGTCCTTGCAAACAGACCTGACTGCTGAGCGGATGTCCCCTCTCCCCTCCCCCTGGCCCCCTTCTGTTAAAACAAACAAACACAAATCCCCCCTTGTACCCCAGTTACCACAGTGGTGTCTGGAGCTGCACCTCAGAACTAAGGGCCTTGGTAGGTCAGCCCTGAGTATTGCCGATGGCTCCTCTGCATGGATACAACCTTTGCTGTGGTTTATGACTTTGCTGTGTCCTGTTGGTAAGAGAGTCAGTGTGTGTGCACCTACCTCTGTGTAGGTTCGCTGGAAGAGTGGCTTTTTCATTCAGAGCAGTACATCGCGGTCACTCCTTGCCCCCGCAGTGGCCCCTGGGACCTTCCCAAGGAGGGAGGGAGGCCTGGTAGTTGCTTGGACAGCTGTCAGAGGCGACTTAGCTCTGGGTGAAGGATGTAGGTTTGTAGGGTTTGAACCAGAGTGCTGTGGATCTGATCCTAAGGTGCAGATTATCTCATCGTGTGAGGCCTTGGGCAGGTCAGTGGCAACCAGGAAGCGGGAACACGTGCCTCTGTGTGGCAGAGAGGGTTTACGACACCCAGTATCCTCTTCATGGTGTTGCATGAACCTTGAAAAGGACCTGCCTTTGGCCCTGAAGAAGATGGAGCGGTTGATGGCTGGGACCACACTGACCTCTCGTCCTGGTCAGCACGCCCGGCTGGAACCGCTCACGGGCAGTTGTGTCTTTCAGGAGCAGTAAATGTGCTGTGCATTTTGGTGGGAAACTGACACGACACATGGACATAGCCCAGCAGCTAGACGTGCACTGTTATCATTAGTAATAACCGAAAAGTTTCAAAACGTGTGTGCGCCTGGGGAAACCAAGCCAAGTCTCGAGCCTCTTCCTGGAACCTCGGAGTTGTCTTGAAAATCTTCTCCCCACATCCTGCTTCCTTTGGGCTCCTAGGAAGCATTCCCGGAGCCCACCAGGCCCAGTGCTCTAAGCAGGAAGTTCACTCCCTGTGCTTTTGTAGGCCTGTGGTGTGGGCGAGCACTGTGCAGTTACTCGTGGCTTGTGGAGAGGGACCGTGGGAGATCTGGACACAGCAGTGACATCAGTGACAGTTGCTCCGGGTGATGCTTCTGGGGCAGTGATGAGTAAATCTTTCTTTAACAGAAAGAAGTCTGAAAGCTCCGGGGCAGCCTGAAGGAGTATGGCAGACAGACTGGTCAGGTTCCTTGGGGACCTGGGGTCTAGTCGTGAGGAGTCCCTGTGGGGGGAGGCCCACAGCCTCCTGTGTGGGCTGGGAGCTCCTGAGAAGGAGCCGTGAGTGCCGGTGGAGCCATCAGGGTGTCCAGCCCAGGCCGCAGGTGGGCGGCCTTCTCGTTAGCAGAGGGGCGGGGTGGCCCGGCCGGCGTCCTCGCCTGACGGCCCCGGAGGCCGCTGATGCGATGGGTCTGAAACGAACCTTCACAAGTCCAGGTCCTTTATGCTGAGTGGTTTGCGGATGCTTTCTCTTCATTATTCAGGCAACGAGTTTTCTGGGTACCTCGTCTGGGGGGGGGCAAGGTTACCATGTGAACATAGCCTACATTCTCTAACGATTTACTGAGGGAAGCCAGCATCCCATAATACTGACCTGCTGGTGCTACGGAGGAGGAACGTCAGTGCCGTGAGAGCAGACAACGGGGCCTGATGTCCCCCAGGGAGTCGTGAGAGGCCTCCCAGAGGAAGTGCTTTTTAAGTTGGAACCTAAGGAAGAGTACGAGTGAGCCGGGTGTGGGGAGGAGGGCCCAGGAGCTTCCCAGACAGATGGCTCAGTGTGTTCCCAGAGCGAGAAGGGGCCAGGCAGGCCTACGGAGCAGTGCCAGGACGGTCGTGGGAGGGGGTGGGAAGGTGGTGGGGGCGGTCCCGCAGGACCCTGGCGCTCTGTGGAGCCTGGTGGGGAACCATCCAAAGTGCTTCTGAAGCCAGGAGTTGACATGACCGGGTGTGTGTGTGTGTGTGTGTGTGTGTGTGTGTGTGTGTAAGAGATCCCTCTAGATGAGGGTGGAGAATGGATTGAAGAGGGCAGGAGTTAGGAGGGAAAGGATGATGACCTTTTAGGCATCATCATAGGTTTTAGGCAAGGAGATACCTTGTGAGGTGTGCTGGTCAGTTGTCAGTTTCAGGAGAGTGTCTGATCTAAATGGGAACCCAGTCTACCTTGTAGCAGAGAAGCACATGGGCTCCACTTGTGACAGTGTATGACCGTCCCTCCAGTTTTGAGAGAAGGACTGATTGCGGTGCACTGGGGTCGCCCCTTTGAGCAGCTGCCCATACCTCCTCTCTTTTGATCTTCTGTGCTGGTGGGCTTTCTGTGCCCGCGGATGGAGAGCTGGAAGAGCGCGAGTGTGTGCATGGAGTGTGTGTGCAGGGGCAGCACCCGTACCCCACAGCCCCCGTCTAACCTGGGTCTCTCCTGCTCAGGAACAGCTGTATAAGATGCAGCACTGGCAGCCCGTGTACCCCGCGCCCTCCCACCCGCAGCGCACCTTCTACCCGCACCACCCCCAGATGCTGGGCTTCGACCCCCGGTGGATGATGATGCCTTCGTACCTGGACCCCCGCGTCACGCCCACACGGACCCCGGTGGACTTCTACCCCTCGGCCCTGCATCCCTCGGGTGAGCACTGGCTCGCGGGCCACACCTGTGGGGCCCAGACGCTGGCATCAGGGGCTTGGCTCAGGAGTTGGACCCACTGGGCGCGGTCTGGCCTCTTCCATAAGTCACATGACCAGTGTGAGCTTTGACTTGTTTGTTTGCAGAGTGAGGTACGGTAATAGTACCTGTCTGCCACAAGGAAGCGCTGGGAAGGGGCCTCAAGCTCCTGCGTCATAAACGCTGTGGTTAATTTTTATCTCTTCTCTGCCGTTTTGTCTCTTTGGTCATTAATGTTCATTGCGCCTTCTCTCCAACATGTCTTCCCCAACACGTGTCTAGTGCCGTTTTCAAAAAGCAGCTTTTGGGTTTTTTAATTCCTCTATTTTATTTGGTTTTGTTTCATTAACTTCTGCTTTTTTTCTCATTATTTCCTTCAAAATTACTCTGTTCTTTTTCCAACTAGTTGTGTTGGATGCTCCGCTCATTAATTGTTGACTTCTCTGATGTATTTAAATATCACCCGAGCTATGAGCCCCTGAGTTTTAAGATGAGCATTTTTATTGTACGGTTCTAAATGTTAGTCTCATTTTGATTTAGCTTTTTTGATTTTGATTTTTTAATGGTATATCGTACATTTTCCAAATATATAGAGTTTAAAAATTATCCTTATGCTGTGAGTTTCTAATGTGGCTGCTTTGTGGTCAGATAGTATGGTCCATGTGGTAGAGACTGGGGGTCATCAAACTTTCTGTAAATTCCAGATGGTAAATATTTTAAACTTTGAGCAGCTACTGAGTTTTGCTGTTGTAGAACAAACACATAGACAATAGAAAGTGGGTGAGCACGGTCCCTTTCCAGTAATACTATTTGTAAAACAGGCGGCAGGTCGAATTTCACGCGAGGGCTGGGATGTGCCAACCAGGCCCCGATCTAGGTTGCTTGACATTTGTTGAGATTTTCTTTGTAGGCTATTGCATGTTCGTCTTTTAGACATTCTATGTTTGTTTGAAAAGAATAGGTATTCTGATTGGATGTGGTCCATTAAATTGAGCTGGCTAGTTGTGCTAAGTGAATATCTATGTCATTGCAATTTTTTATCCCCTTGATCAATTACAAAGAGGTGTGTTAGGTTCTCCCACGATGATCGAGGATCTGTTGGATCTTGTGAGCCTGTCAGTGTTTGCTTTATCTGTCTGGAGGTGCACCGTGCTACCATTAATGGTGCTTCCTACCTTAAATGCCTACTTTGTCTGACAGTATTATCATTCCAGTTGTCTTCCTTTTTGTTTTTGTACAGGACTTTATGGGGGAACTGTGTGTTTTTCCCAGGACCCATCAGCTCCAAGTCAAGTCGCTGTCCTACAATCTTAGTTGTGGAGGGTGCAGTTCAGCTCCAAATCCAGTTGCCTTTGTTCAGTCTTAGTTGCAGGGAACGCAGCCCACCATCCCTTGTGGGAGTTGAACCGGCAACCTTGTGGTTGAGAGCCCGTGCTCCAATCAACTGAGCCATTTGACTGCCCGGAAACTCAGTAGCAGCTTGTTGTCTTTATTCTAGTTGCAGAGGGCGCAGCTCGCTGGCCCATGTGGGAATTGAACCGGCAACCCTGTTGCCCAGAGCTTACACTCTAACCAACTGAGCCCCCAGTTTTCTTTTGATTAGTGATCATTTGGTATCCTTTTTCTAAGTTTTAACCATCAGCCTCTCTGAGCCTGTTTTTGGGGGAATGTACCTTTGCACGTACAAGCTGTGTGTGGTTTCACCCACTCTGAAAGTCTCTGACTTTATTGCTACATTTGGTCCCTTCAGAATTACTGGGAGAATTGTGTATGGATTTCATACTCTCCTATTTTATGCTTTCTGTTTAATTCTCTTTTCTATGCTTTTCTTTTTCTTTCCTTTTTTTGGATCAAGTTTCCCTATTCTTTTTGTTTTCCTTCTGCATTCTGTTTCTATCTTACTGGTTACATTAAATTCTAACATGCCTTCGATTTAGCAAAGGCTGATCAATATCTTCACCCTTAACCTGAACTCTGATTGTCTCCTCATCAGTCTTACCTGCTATTTCTGCCCAGAATTTTAGTTCTTCCTTGTTTTTATGACCACCACATGAATCATTCTTAGTTTTGTTGTTTTATCAGTCTATGCTTGTTCAGAATTGCCCGTATGTTTACTAGTCTCTTTGTTGCTTTTCTCTTCTTGCATCTTTTTCCCGTCTGGGTTCAGTTTACTTCTTCATGAAGTCTTTCTGGCAAATCCTTCAGGAAAATTTTTTGGCAGTAGATTTCCTTGGCCTGAGAAAATCTTCACCGTTTCTCTTGGATGGTGTCTTGGATGGTTAGCTGGGTGTCAAATTCTAGATTGACAGTTACTTTCAGTCGGTGAAGATTTGTTTGCATTTTCTCTGGCTCCTGTTGCTGCTAGAAGTCTGTTATGTCTGGTGAACCCATGTTCTCTCTGGCTGCTTTTAAGGTCTTCTCTTTGTCTTTGGTCTGCAGTCTGTTTCGATGTCCTATGTCTAGGTGCATACCTACACCTGTCCTTACTGCATTCTGCTTAGAACTCACGGTGCTCCAACCTAAGGATGTATGTCTTTTATTACTTCTGGAAAATTCTTTTAATTGTCAATTCAAATATTGTCTTTTCGGGGTGGCTAGTTAGCTCAGTTGGTTAGAGTGTAGTGCTCTTAACAACAAGGTTGTTGGTTTGATCGCGACATGGGCCACTGAGCTGTGTCCTCCACAATTAGATTGAAACAACTACTTGACTTGGAGCCAATGGGTCCTGAAAAACACACTTAATAAATAAAAGTTAAAAATATATATATATATATATATATAACACACTCAATAAATAAAAGTTAAAAATATATATACATATATTTTTAACTTATTTATTGAGTGTGTTTTTATATATATGTATATATATATATACACACATATATATGTGTGTGTGTGTATATATATATACACACACACACATATATATTGTTTTTTCCTCATTTTTTGTATCCTTTCTTCCTAAGACTCCCACGTGGATTATTTTGTAACTTCTCATTCTGCCTTCCAAGTCTCTTAAATATAAAAGAGAGGTTATCTCAATGGTACCTTCTGGGAAAATGCCTCAGAACTGTTTTCCAGTTCAGTTTTCTCTCCAGCTGTGTCTTGTCTGCCTTTTTTTTTTTTTTTATATCCAGTGAGTTTTTAATTTCAATGACTTTGTTTTTATCACTAGAATTTTTTTGTCAAATGTATTTTACTCATCTCATATTTTTAATTCCTTTTACACTTCCTAATCATTTAAAACAGTTTTTCTAGTGTTTAACAGTTTATTCTCTTATCTGAAGTTCTTGGGGAGGTATATAGTCCCGTGGGCTTACCATGGATTCATGGTGGCTTGCTTTCCACATGTGTTCTGATAATTTTGGACTGTGAGTTCTTTTTTAACAGAGCTTTATTTATTGTGGGGATCCAGTATGGCTTGGGTTGACAGTATATCTTTGCAGAATGGTTTTATAAGTTTTCTCCTGCCAGCCTAGAACCACCTTTTATTTTAACTGGGGAGATTTCTGGACCACTCTGGGAGTATAAATCTGAGCTCCCCCTCTCCCAAACCTGTATGAAAGCTGACATGTGGCTATGGATTCCTAGAGGGGGACTGTTTTTTCCTTACCCTGGCCCAGGTCCAGACAAGCTTAGTCATTCCCTGTATGAAAGAGCATGTATTTTTCTAATCTGCCTTTAATTGAGGACATAATCCTTTGAGGGTCTTTGTTGTAAGCAGCACCTCAGTTGCAACTCTCTGTCTTGTGCAGAAAAGCCCCCCGCCGTGTCCTGTGAGGGTGCTGAAGACCAAGCCTCACAAGTGACAAATGTCCCCCTGCTTTCCTCCAGGAAGCTCCAGCATGTGCCTCAGGCCTGTCCCTCTGGTTTCAGCAAACTGGGGGGTTCCGGTTTTCTAGGGGACACAGCTTTGCAATTGAAGTGTTTGATATGTTCTGTGCAGCATTTTTGTAGCAGAAAGTGTGGCAGGAGGGTTTTCAGGTAATAAGGACTCTGCCATCTTGCTAAAAATAAGTCAATGTGCGGTGTTGAGCAGTTTAGCCTGCCTCATAACCAGTACTTGATGAATGGTGTGTAATTTCAGGGTTTCAGAGAGGGTCCCCACTACCACTTGCCTCAGTCTGACTCTGTATTGGAGTTGTGTATTTTTGAACAGAGCACTCCACAGTAAAAAGAAAGCTTAAAACCACTGGCCTAATGCAGAACCATTTTCTTAGTCAGTTAGCTCAGTTTACAAATGGGCACAATTTTTAACTACTAATAAGCTTTGCAGAAAAAAAGGTTGAAAAATCGATGTTTCTTCCTCCACACTGAGGCCCAACGAGATCTGTAGTATTTTCAACCCAACACCCTCATTTGATAGACGTGGACAGAGCGGGGCATGCGGTTTCCCAGCTAGTTTATAGCTGGTAGGACAGAGATGTCATCTCTATCCTAAAACTCCTTTGGCCAGTTAACAGTTTATTGTCATTCGTGCACTCCCACACCATTCACGTAAAAAAAAAAAAAAAGTGGGGTGTTGCTGTCGATTTTAGGGTTAAAAGTAAAAGGAAGTAAGACCAAAACCTCTTTGTAAATGTGCATGCACGGGTTCTGAAGCTGGTAAGTGCCAGCTCGTCCGTGTGGGTCCATGTTCCTGTGTCTGCAGAAGCCGCCAGGCACCTCTGCTCACACAGATTCTCACTGCGGACTGGCCGGCCCATCTGGCTTCTGCTGACATTGATGAACTCGCTAGTTTGCTATTTCCGGTTTCCATTTGCCTGTTTTATATCCCCTTCAACACAGGGGTTCTTAATCTGGAAACAGGTTGGATGTCACGGGTCTGTGCACACCTCAGGTTGCATGGCTTCGGAGGCTCTGTGGTCAGAAACGATGAGGAGCCCAGTGATGTTCAGCAGGGGCCATGTCGTGGCCACCTGATAGTGGTGACCACTGTTGTCCCTGTGAGCCTCTGGCTGACCCTGAGAGCGGAGCATGGCTTTCTGACGGGATGCCATAGGTTAGTTCTTTCCTTCTTCAGGACTGATGAAACCCATGGTGCCCCAGGATTCCCTCCGTGGGACTGGCTGTCGCTCTGAGGATCAGAGCCGCGTGCCCCCACTGCAGGAAAGGAAAGTGACCGCCATCGACCCAGCCCCTGTGTGGAGCCCTGAGGGCTACATGGCGTTGCAGAGCAAGAGCTATTCGCTTCCCCACCCGAAATCCAGCGACACTTTGGCCGTGGACATGCACGTCAGGTGAGACAAACTAGCCCTACGTCCTTCACCCAAAGGACGGACAACTCCTGGTCCGAACTGAGAGGGGCTCTGGGAGGAGGCACTGTCCCAGGAGGCACTGCCCAAGGGAAAAGGGCGCCTGGGAAGGGACTGCCAGCACGCTCCGGGGAAGGGGACTGTGACAAGAATTCCTGGGATGCTTTCGCAGGAGAGGCTCTTTCCTGATGGCAGGACTGAAGGCCGAGGAGAGATCCTGGGTCAAAGGCAGATCTGAACCATAGGCAGGGTCAGGGGCTGGGGGCTCACAGGGCAGGTGACCGTGAGCACGTGGGTCATGGCTCCTTCCTGTGAAAGTAAAGCAAGCTGACCCTACAGCCCAGTGCCCCAGACGTCTTGGACTCCCAGGCTGCATCTTGTTGTTCGAACCCGAGGATCCCAGCCGCTCTCTGTCTCTCGGGTGGCACGCTGAGTCCACCAGCAGCCACTGCGTCTTCATTCTCTGGACTCCAGGGGCCACCGACCATCCATGCCCCGGCCGCTCTGAGACCTGATTAAAGATAGAGGAAATATTGGTGCTTATGTTTTTTGTTTTTTTTTTACATTTTTTTCTTTTTAAAACTAAGCTCTGTGTTCAGCATGGGAAGCAGGAACCAGGCTCCAATCACATTGACTGATTTTTCTGGTTCCTTTTCAGGAATGAAAGCTCTTACTCTGCCTCACCCGGAAGGTCAGGGGGCGTTCTAAGTACCCAGCGCAGTCTCCTTGAGGAGAGAGGGGACGAGCATTTGAGTGCTTTTGACAAGAAGGCCCAAGCAGACTTTGACAGCTGTGTTTCTTCTCAAAGAATAGGCCAGGAGCTTTTGTTTCCACCCCAAGAAAATGTGCAGGAAGCAGGTGCTCCTGGGGTTCACACCCCAAACCTCAGGTGTTCCCCACTGGAGCCCGACTTTGCCCCAGCTGAGAAAAAGCCAGACTATAGCAATTGGGACGTTAGCCACCAGCCCAAGGCCGCTGACACAGCCAACGGTGTCGAGAAGGAGGTGCCCCGGGAGGAGCCGTCCTTTAATGTCTCCTCCTGGGAGAAGGAAGGGAGCCCCAGTAAGCAGCCGCCCCTGGAGCCAGAGTGGACTCCTGAGTCCCGGGGCTCCAGCAGCCAGCACCAGGAGCAGACCAGCAGGACCCGGAGGTCGGGACCCATCAAGAAACCCGTCCTAAAAGCCCTCAAGGTGGAAGACAAGGAGAAGGAACTGGAGAAGAGTAAGCAGGAGCTGGGGGAGGAGAGCACGCGCCTGGCCAAGGAGAAAGCTCCGACTCACCAGGCCGGGCCGGACGAGGATGAGAACAGCCCCCCGCCAGCCAACTCCCCGCCCCCCACCTTGGGGGACCAGGGCTTGGCCCGCACTTATTTGGGCCACGAGGCCAACAAGTCTGAGGAGGACGAGAAGCCCGACAGGGCCTGGGAGACCAGACCCTCCCGGGAGCCCAGCGACACGCCCCCAACAAAGAGGAATAACTGGATCTTCATTGACGAGGAGCAGGCCTTTGGGGGCAGAGGGCAGGCCCGGGGCCGCGGCCGTGGTTTCAGAGAATTCACTTTCCGTGGCCGGCCTGCTGGTGGCAGCGGCCCTGGCATCTGCGGTGGAGGGGTCCTTGGGGCACGGGGCGTCTACACCAACAGCCAGAGAAGCGGCCGAGGCCGGGGCCTGCGAGAGTTCAGCCAGCCGGAGGACTTCCCTAGGGCCAAGCCCCGGCGACGCATTGCCAGCGAGACCCACAGCGAGGGCTCCGAGTACGAAGAGCTGCCCAAGCGGCGGCGGCAGAGGGGCTTGGAGAATGGCAGCGAAGGCCCACTGCTGGACCGGGAGGAGGGCGCCTCGAAGAAGGGCGACTTCAAAGACTCTTGGCGGTCCAACAAGATGTACTCCGAGGAGCACAGTGGTCCGGATGCCAAGACCCGGGGCCCGCGGGCCTTCGGACGCGCCCTCCCTCCCCGGCTGAGCAATTGCGGATACGGGCGGCGAACCTTCGTGTCCAAAGAGGCAGCTCACTGGCAGGGCAAGAGTCCCGGCGCCTGCTGGCAGGAGTGCGGCCCTCCCGACGCGTGCGGCTCCCGGCAGCCCACGGACAGAGACTACACCCCAGACACCTACAGGCACTCAGACTCGTTTGGGGCCAGGGGCTTCGAGGAGAAGAGGTCCTTCTTCCAAGACGACCATGCGGCAGATTCTGAAAACGCAGAGAACCGGCCCTTCAGGAGAAGGCGCCCCCCGCGCCAGGACAAACCCCCTCGCTTCCGGCGCCTCAGGCAGGAGCGGGAATCCTTGGGCCTCTGGGGGCCTGAGGAGGAGCCCCCCCTGCTGGCGGGTCAGTGGCCGGGCAGGTCCAAGCTCTGTCCTGGGGACAAGAGCGGCGTCGTGGGCCGCAGGTCCCCCGAGCTCTCCTACCAGAACTCCTCTGATCACGCCAACGAAGAGTGGGAGACAGCCTCCGAGAGCAGTGACTTCAGCGAGAGGCGGGAGCGGCAAGAAGGCCCTGGGGCTGAGCCGGGCTCCCAGGGGGGCGGCAGCCTGCCTGGGGCCAGTTTGGGGGAGAAGAAGGAGCTGGCCAAGAGGAGCTTCTCCAGTCAGAGACCCCTGGTGGACAGACAGAGCCGGAAGCTGGAGCCGGGAGGGTTTGGGGAGAAGTCTGTTAGGCCAGGTGGTGGTGACACTTCTCCCCGTTATGATTGCCAACAGAATGGGACGCCTTTGAAAGCCAAAAGGTAAAACAAAAACAAACTCCAGGTTCTTTGTTGCTGTTGTCCTGTTGTTCAGCAGTTTTAAGCAGCACTTCATGCATGCATGTGCCACCCTGTGTCAGGTGCCCAACTGCCCTCTGCTCCAGGAGGGCGGCTGCCCCCCAAGGCCGCTGTGTCTCCATCACTTGCTCCTGCACCGCTTGTCTGCTTCTCTGTGGCGTTTGGTGGTTGTTGTGGCTTGAAAACTGAAACCAAAACTGTAGTCCCCACCCCAGTGGTCCTGTTATGGTGGCTGTCCTAGCACCTGTCCCCAGGGTTCCGCCTTCCCATGTGCCCCTGGAGTCCCGCCAAGGCCACTGTGGGAGGGTGTGTTCTCTGTGTGCAGGGCCTGCTGTGCACCGGTCAGCCCACCAGGTTCCTCTGCTCCCGGGCTGCTGCCGGCAGCGTCCTGCTGGGGCATTGCCGGCCGCATGGCCCTGCAGAGGAGATGTGGCAGCACTTCAGGGATTGCCATGTGGTGTAGTAAGAGCCAGGCAGTAGCAACAGGGAGTGGGCTGCCTGCGGCCCGGCCAGCATCTCTTGCCCAGAATTAGATGCTTTGAGGTGGAGCGTCTGTGCTCCGTGTCAGCTTGTTGCCCCGGAATCAGGGGAGGGGACAGCACACGTGGGAACATTCCCCACCAAGCACAGGCCACGCCTCAGCACACCGAGGACGACTGCGTCCCAACTCCCGTCCTTAGGATTCAGGGCACAGAAACCTGATATGCTTACGTCTTAAACCACAAGAGCCACAGGACAGGGCTCCTTCTTTCAGGTATCAGTCTAGCTTTCCAGGACTCACATGCGGAGACTTGGCTCTGCTTCTGGTTTCCGCCCCAGGAGCCTTGTGGAAGGGCAGGGCCTCAGCTCCTTGCTGGTCAGTCTTGTGTCCTAGGAGCAGAAACTTCTGCCACTGTTCTAAGCAGCACGTCATTCCTTTCTGGAGCCCTGCTGAGTGTGGCGTCCTGGGGAAGAAGAGAAGCACGAGCCCTGGGCAGGCTGGGGAGCGGGCAGGTGGAGCTGTGCTGCAGAGTGCGGCGGGGGCGGCCTCCCACGTGGGCCAGTGAGCGGCTTCCACGGGCACGGGGGACGGTGGAAGGAGATGAGGAGATGGGCGCGGGGCATGCTTATGCCGTTGTTGATTCTCGCTCCCCCAGCCTGTGGCCGGGGGAGCTGACAAGAGCCTTCTTCCTTTACAGGTCCCCAGATGAGGCCTTGCCTGGAGGCGTTGGGAGCAGCCACTATACCCTGGAGCGGGCAGCACACGCCACCTCAGACACCCCCGAGGCCTCTTGTGAAAAGGCAGAGAAGGAGGCCAAGCTGGCTGCTCAGAGAGCAGGCGAGCAGGGAGAGACCAGGAAACAGTTTGACCTGAACTATGGAAGTGAGTCTGGGGCCTCCGTCTGGGGGGAGAAGCGCCCAGTGAAACTCAGGCCCCCGGCTCTGGGCTGCTGAGTCGCCCTTTCACTGCGTACCTTAGCCCCTGGGCAGGCCCGGGGCGACATTCCGGGGCTTCGGTGGTGAGCAGAACAGGTACGACTCCTGCCCTTGCACTGCTCACAGCCTTGCCGAACCCTCATAACAGCCCTGCCGTGCCCCAGTTTTAAAGAGGGGGAACCAACCCGAGGCCCAGAGAGGTTGAGTGGGTTTTCCAGGGTCTCATGGCTGGTTAGGAGCAGAGCTGGGACTTAAAAGTGTGCCTGTCTCCAAAGGCAGTTTTCTTAACTGTGGTGTTTCTTAAGCTTCTTGGGTTTGAGATAACGGTGTGTCGGGGTGTGGGGAGAGTGTAGAAACCCCGGTTGGACTCTGTGGACCCCGGTGAATGCAGAGCGGCTCCTTGCAGGTGTCAGGCCAGGCACTGCCCAGCCTCCGGAGCTGAGCCCGTGAGGAGATGTCAGGTCCTGTAGGGTTGGGTTGACCTTGGCTTCTGGTGAATGGAACCCTGTCCCCTGAAATCTTGGTTTAGATTCCCTCATTGAGAATTGCGGGTCCAGCCCTGGAGAGGAGAGGGAGGTGGGCTCCCTGGTGGGTGAAGGCTTCATCGAGGTCCTCACCAAGAAGCAGCGCCGCCTGCTGGAGGAAGAGAGGAGGAAGAAAGAGCAAACTGTGCAGGTGAGGGCTGGGCCGCGCCCAGCGCAGGGCCCAGGGCCACCATGAGAGTTTGGAATTAAACCCTCGCTTCCTAAGCAGGGGACGGAAGCCTGTTTGTTGAGCCCCCTATCCCTGCAGCTCTGTGGGAGCAGGTGGCAGCATGCCTGTTCTCAAAGAGTGGGACTTGTCACGGTGATGACAGCTGAAACCTGGCCGAGCAGGGTGCAGACCTTCAGTAGCTCCGGGTCATTCTCCCACTGCGCCCCGCCTGGTGGGATGAGACTTGTCCCTGGGAGTCCCGGGGGCGGGGACCCTGTCCTCAGATGGAGTCGGTGGGACACTGCACATGGCCCTGTTGTCCGAGTTCAGACCACACAGCCCGTGGCCATCAGCCCTCCCCACGTGTGGTTTGGTAGAATCTCAGTCGCACATGGCGGGGGACTTGAGAGACGAGTGTTCTGGTATCTCCCGAGCGAGTCCTGGTAGCGGGTTTTGGTGCCTCGGGCACTTTTCCTGGGGAGAATTTGTCCTTCATGCCTGACATGGAGGCTGGCCTCCGTCACCTGTTTCCTCCTTAGGTGCCTGTCAAAGGTCGAGGTCTTTCCTCCCGTATTCCTCCTCGGTTTGCGAAAAAGCAGAACAGCTTGTGCCTGGAGCAGGGCGACGTGACCGTGTCTGGCAGCAGCCTTGGCACCGAGATCTGGGAGAGCAGCAGCCAAGGTGAGAGCGGCCTGCTGGGCTCGGGGCTCGGCCGCCACTGGGTCACGTCCCTGCTTAGGGCTCGTCCTGCCTTTGGGCCACCAATATGTGTCCTGGCATTCTCTGTTGAGCCAGTGCTAGACGCGGCCTTTGCGCCTGTAGCCCCTGAGCCCATGGGAACTTCCCTGCCTAGAGTTTGGCACTCCACGTGCCCAGTGATCTGGAGAAGGGCGGCCCCCGCGCCCACCCAGCTCAGGGCACTCAGGGCGTCGGCTTGGCATTCTTTACTTTGTAGAAGAGCAACTGATGACAAGCGCAGGGGGGAGGAGAGCAGAGAGGCCGGACGCGCTGCTGTATGCCGTGTGCCCTTTCTTTTACCTTCACGCTCTCCTAGTCGGACAGACTGGAGACTGGAGCAATGTGGGCCTTGCTCTTTGGGGAATTTGTTTCTCTAAACATTAAGAAAGAAATTTCATATCCAATACTATCTTTCTGGTAACTTCTTGTTTTAAAATACAAAACCACTGTAACTGAGCACGTTCCTGAATGCCCACCTTGTGCAGAGCCCTGCAATTGTAGCACCCCTCACAGGACGTGCACAAACCATCCATTTCCGGCTTATTTTTACACAAAGAAGCCGAGGCTTTCAGAGGGAAGTGACTTCGCCCCAGAGCCGCATGACAAACACCCAATACTCTGGCTTCTGGGCCTTGTTTCTTTCATTTTTACCACGTGGCCAGTCCTCACGTTCCTGGTTAAAACCTTGGTTCCAACACATTGCAAATTAACGTTGGAAAATATTCAACTCTGCCTGAAAGTACGATAATCTGTTAATGAAGTGTTTACCTCAGTCAGCTAGGTAGTGTGTGTGAGTGACAGGTGAGGTGTAAATGCCCAGAAACTCCTGCCCGCCCGTCTGGTCAGTGGATTGGACACAGGCGCTGTCTTCTGTCGGGCCTCCCTCCAGCTTCCGCAGTGCCTCACAGGTGGCTCCGACCTGGGCTCCAGGGAGAGCTTGAGAGGACCCCTGGGTCTTAATGGCATGTGAAGTTCTGTGTACGTGCACAGGCTCCGTGCCTTCTATCGGAATCTCAGTGGTCTTTGAACAAACAAAATTTGAGTAATAGTGGCTTGGATCTTTCAAAGACTTTGTAGCAGCTGCCAGTTTGTAGAAATAAGTAGTTGGCCTAAGTGAAGGAAAGCTTCACCACAGCAGAGAGCGTGACTCGGGATCCTAGCAGCAGTGAACAAACGTTGCTGGTGTGTTTACTGGAGCATCTCGCTAATGGGTGAAATAATGAGAAGCGCGTTTGTTGGAATCTGTCTGGGGATGTTGGGAACTTGGGTAAAGCTGGCCGGCCTGCCCCTGTGTATCAGCTCTATTCAGTAGCGTGTCGGGGGCCGGGGGGGCAGTGAGGGGACTTGGGCTTGTGTCAGCTGCCCCTGTGCTTGTCTTTCCAGCCTGGTTGCCCTCTTTGATGTCCTGATTCTGTCTTCCTCCCTTGGCAGCCCTCCCCGTTCAGGCCTCCACCAGCGACTCCTGGACTAAAGCCGCCACTGCCTTCAACAGCACTGAGTCGGGCTCTGCTGAGGTGAGTGGCTGCTGAGCTGCCCGCGCCGTGTGTGTGCTCACCATCCACGTGGTGAGCGCGTTCTGGCCCTCGGTCCTCCCAGCGACCTGCCCAGGCTCTCTCTCGGCCACAGCAGCTGAGCCTGCACCCAAGGCCGTTTGCACGGGCCCTGGCTTGTCACTGCCCTTCAGTCGTGATTTTTGATCTGTATGAGGTACCTGTGTGAGAGGGAGGAAGAGAGGGATTACCAGGAACCCACCCTGTTGGGGCGAGCAAGTGAGAGTCTCTCCTTCAAACCTGGGACGCTGGTCACGCTGTTTGGTTTGGGTCACAAGGGCAATGTTTGGCAGTCTCGGTCCAGGTCCCCTGCATGTTCCGTGCTTATGAGCTTGGCAGGGTTAGTGCATTTGGCCATGCGTCTTAGCTGTCAGGTCAGGACCCAAATCAGGACCGAGCCGCACAGGCAGGCGGTTTGGGGGAGACGCAACTTGGTGCCAAACGCACTCTCGCTTCCTGGATGGCTGCGTCTTGGCGTCCAGAGTCAGGGCTCTAACCCGTCTTGTACCTTGTACAGCAGGGTTTTAAGAGCAGTCAGGGGGACAGTGGTGTCGACCTGAGCGCCGAGTCGCGAGAGTCATCTGCGACCTCCTCACAGCGCAGCTCCCCGTACGGCACTCTGAAACCAGAGGAGATGGGCGGGCCTGGCCTGGACCCCAAGGCCGACAGCCACAAGGAGCAGGCTCAGAAGCAGTCCGAACAAAAGGTAACCTGAGGTCCGGCTCCCAGGGGTGTTGTCGTCTGCCTTCTGCCCCGATTCCAGGCGCTGAGCAGCCATAGATCGGGGGCAGCCTAGTCCGTGTATCTCAGCGTCTCTGCTTTTCCGTCAAGGATTCAGAACAAGGCTCAGGACAGAGCAAGGAGCACAGACCTGGACCCATCGGCAACGAGCGTTCTCTGAAAAACAGAAAGGGCTCGGAGGGGGCTGAGCGGCTGCAAGGGGCCGTCGTCCCGCCTGTTAACGGGGTGGAGATTCACGTGGACTCCGTGCTGCCCGTGCCGCCCATCGAGTTTGGAGTCAGCCCAAAAGTGAGGCTGGGATTGGTTTCCTTTCTTCCTTTTGTTTTTGTACTTGGAAAGGAGGGAGGAGGGCCTTGGACAGGGCTGTCTCCCAGAAAGAGCAAGGAGGTGGGAGCCGAGCAGTACTGCAGAGAGCGAGCTGGCGTGGAGTCTGGACGGAGGTGCTAGTGAGCTGCCTCGTCCAGCCGGGTTCTTGGGCGGAGCAGGCCTCATCTCCACTGTCTGTTGGGCCAGCCAGTGGGCAGTGGGCACGAGCAAGGAGACAGGCTGAGGGCTGGCATCCTTTTGTTGTGCCATCGGGAAACATTTGGTCATGCTTCTCATGTGCTGAATGCTTCTTAGTGGATTTTGTGAGTCGCTGAGACTGGATCTGTTTCCTGTGTGTCTCCACTGAGAGTGAGCCGGGAGGATTTCAGTGGCTCTTCCCTTTTCCTACAGGATTCCGACTTCAGCTTGCCGCCGGGCTCTGCCTCTGGTCCCGCAGGGAATCCAGTTGTCAAGCTTCAGGATGCCTTGGCCAGTAACGTAAGTCTGCGCTTCCACCTCCAGCTCTATGGTCCCCATGCTCACAGGCCCTGGGAGAGGAGAGCCTCGTGTGGTGTCTGGATCCAGAGGAGCTAAACCTACCCCGTCTTTGGGGACAGGCAGACCTGGGTTTGAATCATGTCACAGTTTCTGCCATGTTTCCCTGAAAATAAAACCGGGTCTTATATTAATTTTTGCTCCAAAAGACACATTAGGGCTTATGTTCAGGGGATAGCCTCCTGAAAAATCATGCTAGGGCTTATTTTACGGTTAGGGCTTGTTTTCGGGGAAACACGGTGTTTTGAGGATGCCGGGCTAACCAAGTACTCAGAGGTTTCCCAGAATCCCTGTACTGTGCTGAGGGGCACCACACATCCGAGGAGGGGGACCTAGCAGTTGTGTTTCCCAACATACATTCCCAGGGACCTCTTTTTCACAGTCTCTGGGGGGCTAGACAGGACCTGCAGGTCTCCAAGCCAGGGAGTGGGTGTCTGCGGGCTGGCAGCCAGTCGTGTTTATGTTGCCGACACACGACTGCCCCTGCTGGGGGCTCTGGAGGGTGCGGGTATGGAGGTGGCTCTTCGGGGACTTCTGTCAGGGAGCCCGTGAAGGCAGCTGTTGGGAGGCGACAAACTGGTCTCGGCGGCCGCCTGCTTCATCTTGGTGGTCTTAAGTGCGTACGCGCATCACTGAAGGGGCGTTTGATACGTTGTCCTGCGAGCTTCCTCTGTGCCCGTTTGTGTGTCATGGTTTCCGGTCCCCCAGGCTGCGCTAACACCGAGCATCCCCATCCTGCGCCGCGATCACCACATCCCGAGGGCCATCGGCCTCTCCCAGACGTCCTTCCCCACCGCCGACCTCACTCTGAAGGTAACGCTGCAGCCCCGTTACCCACGGCGCCTAGACTGCTGCTGCCCACTGCCTGCCTGCGGTAACTTGCATCTCTCTCCTCTCCTTGCCTCCGAAGATGGAGTCTGCGCGCAAGGCGTGGGAAAACTCGCCCAGTTTGCCGGAGCAGAGCTCTCCAGGAGGCGCTGGCTCGGGCCTCCAGCCCCCGTCGTCTGCGGGCGCCTCCAGCGGGGTCACCTACAGCTCCTTTGGTGGCGTGTCCATGCCCCCCATGCCTGTGGCCTCTGTGGCTCCTTCTGCTTCTCTTCCAGGTGTGTCTTCCCAAGCTGGCTCAGGGCGCCTTCCCCACTCACTCCGAAGAAACAGGGGACAAGAGGGGGTTTGTTTCTAGTCGGGGTGATCATAGGTGACCTGCACTTCCTGCCCCCTGCTCTGGGAAGCAGGACCCTCTGACTCCTGGAGAGGGGAGTGAGACTTGGCTTTGAGTCGGACCCCGGTCATATGTGGGGGCCGTGTGGCCTCCACCAGGGAGCAGCTCAGTCCTGAGCTGTGGCCGCCTCTGTAAAGTCAGCTGGGTGACGATGGCATTCTGTGGGGTGGCCACGCCCGTGAGCGGAGGTCATACCTGGGGAGTGCTTTGTGCCGCCTGACTCCTCAGTCAGCGGGAGCCGTGGTTATCTTTACTGCCACCGTCCTCGTCACTGTGTTGGTGCCCAAAGGGACTTGGAGGGCCAGCTGCCGAGGTCTCTGTGATGGAATTCCAATAGATCCTTCTGACCCTCCACTGTGGACTCAATAGCAGGGAGATGAAGAGGAAGGTGACTGAGAGACCACGGCAGCCCTCCTTGGCAGGGGAGCCCCTCTTCCTGGGCCCTGGTGCTGAGGGGGGCCAGGGGTGCTACAGGAGCTCAGGGCCACAGCAGGGGACTGGGCAGGCCCCGCGCACACACCCTCCCACCGATTCCCCGGGAGAGCGTGCACGTCCCCTGAAGGGACCCTTAGGAACGGCAAGACCTGATCATGTTCTCCCTCCTCGGCTTCTGTCTCCAGGCAACCACCTGCCACCCCTCTACCTGGATGGCCATGTGTTTGCAAGTCAGCCCCGGCTGGTTCCTCAGACGATACCTCAGCAGCAGAGTTACCAACAGGTGATGACAGCAGGCCAGGTGGGACAGTGGGGGCTGGGGTGCGGCACAGGGTGTAATGACTTTCTTCGTTTGTTTGTCGTCTGTCTCATTTTCTGTACCCCTCACACGTAATGCCGACACCGGGCACGTCATGGCAGCTGGTCAGTGTCTGTTGAATGAATAAACAAGGGACAAGGAAGCAGAATGGAGCTCAGTGCTCCAGACTCTGCTTAGTTTTCCTTTCTCAGCATTCTCCTTCCTGTGTCCAAGCTGGGGAATTAGCTGAAACCAATTCTCTTTGGTGATCAGGTCTCCTTCTGATGAAGAGAAGAAAGGCCTAGACTCCCAGGCATCGATGCATTAGAAAGAGGTAGTTTTAGAAACGAGCAGGTATTGTTTTTATGCAGGATTGGTGTACTTTCTCTGCTGCAAGGGGATCATGTCTGGAAGTCCCTGCCCTGAAGCTGGCGCGGGGCCTTTCGAATGGCCCAGCACCCCAGACCTGTGTGCCTGTGCAGACCAGGATGGTTGGGCTCTCGGGCGGGGGCGCTGCTCCAAGTACAGAGTCGGGGCAGAGGACAGACGCCGGCCTGTCCTGACCTCTTTGGAAGACATGTTCTTAAATGTTAGTGTTTAGTTTTGCAACACTTTGAGCTTCATGTAACTGGGTCAAACTGCGTGTATTCTTCCTTGTGGTGCATCGTCCAGTCGCGTTAGGTTTCTGAGCTCCGCCTCTGTGGACACGTGTAGCTAGGGTTTGTTCTTGCTGCTGTACATACAGGAGCCAGCAGAGGAATGGACGGGGGGTGGGGTCGCTACCACAGTTTTGCTTTTTTCCAAGAGCAAAAGAAGCCCAGGAAGGACATGCTTGAATTTGCATTTTGGGTGCTGTTCCAGCTGCCACTGGGAGAGGGGCCAGGAGGAGGGCGGGGGCGGGGGGTGAGGGAAGCCAACTCGGAAGGCACCGCAGTGACCGGCCCGGCTCCCCCAACAGGCTGCCGCTGCCCAGCAGATCCCGATTTCCCTTCACACGTCTCTGCAGGCTCCGGCCCAGCTCGGACTGAGGGGCGGGCTCCCGGTGTCCCAGTCCCAGGAGATCTTCAGCTCGTTGCAGCCCTTCAGGTGAGATGGGAGGGCGAGGGGGCTGGCAGCTCACAGCCAGAGCTTCAGACCTTTGTGGCCTGCGCACGTGCTCGCCTTTTCTCCTGCTCTGGTCCCTGCTTCTCTGATTTGGGGCGGGTGTGGGGACGGTTACCGTCACCTACAGGGCACTGATAAGTGTTGCAGGAGAGCCAGTGGGCCTGACTCATCCATGATGGGCCTTGTTTTTCCTTCCCTGTCACCCTGCCCCCTTCCTGCTCCTCTGTTCTCTGCCCTGCCCACCCCTCCCTCCTTCCCTGCCTTCAGCCCGTTCCTTCAGTGTCTGATGTCCGGTGTTTTTGGCATCACATAGGTTTTCCTGTGCCTCGTACAGCCTGATGTGTCCATTTGTTTAACCCAGGGAGGCTCAAATTGTGGTCCTTAGACCTGCACCATCAGCAGCGTCTAGGAGATTGTTATAAATGCAAATTCTCAGGCCCCATGCCAAACCTTCTGAGTCAGAAACTCGAGGGGTGGGGCCCGCAGTTGTTTTCACAAGCTCCCCAGGGGTTCTGCTGCAGCTCCAGTGTGAGCTGTGCTGTTGTCTCCGCGCCTGCCCCTGAGCGTCTGTCTGGCTTTGCAGATCCCAGGTGTACATGCACCCCAGCCTGTCACCGCCCAGCACCATGATTCTCTCTGGAGGCACAGCCTTGAAGCCTCCGTACTCGGCGTTCCCCGGCATGCAGCCCTTGGAGATGGTGAAGCCCCAGTCCGGCTCCCCCTACCAGCCCATGAGCGGAAACCAAGCCCTGGTCTACGAGAGCCAGCTCGGCCAGGCTGCCAGTCTGGGCGCCTCTCAGATGTTGGATGCCCAGCTCCCACAGGTCAGGAAGCTAGTCACGGACACCCCGAAACTCCAGGCTCGTCCCCTCGTGCCTGCCTCTCCCTCCTGTCTGCCTCTGCGTGCTGACCCACGCTCTCTGTGTAGCCACTGACTGGTCCTTGGGCTGCTAGACCCAGGCCAGATGCTCAGCCTCTTCTGAATAGTCCCATCACCTCTTTGTCCCCGAGACCTGGCTTCTCCTAAGAGTACTGCTTCTCCTGCAGCCTGTCTCCCCGGCCTCGGACTCTGGGGCTTGGAGGTGGGGTGAGTGTCCTCTGTGTCCTCACTGATGGTTCCCACTCCTTCCAGATTTATATCTTCAGCCCAGATCTGTCTTCTGGGCCTCAGCTCAACCAGTGGGCTGTTCACATCTCTGCTGTAATATCTCAAGGCATCAAACTTGTGCAAACATCACATCCAAAATGTGGTTTCCTTCCTGGTACTTGAGGTTGTCCAGTCTGTGTCATCCTCGGGTCCCTGCCTCCCTCGCACACCCTTTGATCCTTCCACAGGTCCTGTTGGCTCTACATTTGGGAGTCCAGTCATTTCTTGTCCCCTCCACCCACCACTCTGTCCAGGCTGCTGCAGGAGCCCCTGCCAGTCTCTGCTTGTGCTGCTGGGCTGGCACTCCATTCTCAGCACAGCACGCAGGGGCCTTAAAACACGAGGCAGGTCACAGCACGCCGAGCCAGCGCTCCAGAAATGGCCTCGCCTCCGTCGGCACTTGTGCACGAGGGGTGTGGGGCCTGGCGGCCCAGCTGCCTGCCACACGTCTCAGTGATGCAATCCCAATAGATCCTTCTGACCCTCCACTGTGGACTCAATAGCAGGGAGATGAAGAGGAAGGTGACTGAGAGACGGAATGTGGCCCACCCCTGTCCCCTGTCCCCCGTCCCCAGCGTCTCCAAGCCGACCTCTCAGCCACCTTGTTCTGGACGTTAGAAGTGGTCACTTAGGCCTTGCAGTCGCCCCACTGTTCTTCCATCATGACATGCTTCAGAAGCATCCAGGGAACTTCGGTTTGGTTCCCAGAACCTGGCTGAGTCCTGTCCTTTGTGACATTTGGAGGCAGAACATTGCAGGGCTTTGGCCTTTCTGTGCCGCGCAGAAGGATGCAAAGGCACACTTCCTGTCCAGCTGTCACCTCCTGGAACTGACTTGGACAGAGCTTCCTGACCTGCCCTCACTCCCCTCCCACCCCCTGCCTGCATACAGGGTTTGGTGTCTGCACTGTGCACTCTGGGTGCCCTGTAACTGTGTCCAGCGTGTCACTGCACTGCCACCACCTTTCTGGGTCTGACAGTGTCCTGGTGCTTCCCTAGCACATATGTGCATTCAGCGAGCCGTTGTTGGGTGAATGCAAGAAGGGCTGGGGACACACAGGGCCCTTTGCAGACTCAGAGAGGAGCCGCTCACACAGTGGCGTGCTGTCTGCTGCTGGCTCAGTCCTGCGGTTTTCTCTTCTCGCTGGCTCTGTATTGCAGCCGTAGACCCACCCCCTCCTGCCTAGTGCGAATCGAGGCTCCTCTCTTCTGCATGCTAGTAGGAGCCTCGCTTTCATTCTTCCAAAATAAGAACCTGGAGGAAAACGTGGTTGCGCTTGGGTGCATGTGGAAACTGGTTTGTGGCTGCTTCCCCACCATTCTTCCTCTTAACTGTCCCTGTTGTCCTGCAGTTGACGATGCCCCTGCCCGGCTCCCAGCTGCCTCTGCCTCGGTACGGCTCCGGGCAGCAGCCCCTGATCCTGCCACAGTCCATCCAGCTGCCACAGGGGCAGAGCCTGTCTGTCGGGGCCCCCCGGAGGATTCTTCCACCTGGATCCCAGCCTTCGGTCCTTAACACCAGCAGAGAGGTGAGCACCACTCCCTGCTGTGATCCTCGGGGGCTCCTTGTCCTGTCAACACTTTCAAGTCAGTCAAGAACCACTGTTGTGGCAGAAAACAAGGGGTGTAAGCTCCTGGCCTCACCACACCCCGCATTCCCTGCTCGTGGGGAAGTCCTCTTAGGACTTTACCTGTAAGCTAGGGACGTAAGGAGCTGGTGTGCGTGAGATGCCCGAGCTGACAGGAAAGTGTGTGTGAGCAGTGGCTGAGTCCCCACCATGGCCGAGGACGCACCTGGAGGCCCGAATAGAGTGTGTCTGGGGCTGAGGTCCAGGCACCTGCATTCCTCCCTCACTGGCTCCTGGGGCTTCGGCTGAGGACGGCCTCTGGGGTGGCGGGGTCGCTGTCACAGCTTGGCCAATGCCCCGTGGTGGTGCACAGCCCCCTCCCTGCCTGGGATGGTTCCTGCTTCTACGGAAAAGCCCTCCAAGCTGGATGGGAGGGAGGGAGCTCAGGTTCCTTTAGAAGATGCCTCTCTATCCCGAAATTCTTATGGGCCCACACTCGCTCCACCCAGGGCATGTCAGATGGCAGCGTTCATTTCCTGGTCTCTTTAGTCTTCTCAGATGGATGTGAAGGGCTTCCACTTTGCCGACAGTAAACAGAATGTTCCTTCAGGAGGTTCCGTGCCGTCACCACAGACCTACAGGTAAAGAAAGACCCGGGGGGGTGGGTGCCGCAGAGCTGAGCTCTGGCGTGGATGGGAGTCTGGGCGTCAGCAGAATCCGAGGGCCCCGGGAGGGCAGCACAAGTGCACTGAGCCTGGGTGCCCCTTGTGGGCCGATGTGTCACCATGGAGTTTCAGTGCTGGGACACGCTCGTGCTGTAGTTAGCCACGGGAAAATCAGGAATTGGAATCATCCTTATAAAATGCTCTGGTTTAGGAGAGCTTTCTGGAAAGTAGGAAAAGGAACAGCAAATGTTTTAATAGAGTCCGGACCGACCCTGACTACTCACAGCTTTCTCAGCAGCTTTTACAAAAGCATTCACTGGCCAAGAAGGCACACATCCTGGAAGGGGAGGAGAGTTTCCTTTCCCGGGGCCCCTGGACTGGCCCTCTGACCCTGCCAGGACTTGTTACTGCTGGGCCTGTGGGGCCACGCCTCACACAGGACCAAGTGGCACCTTCTCCTCGCTTCCTCTACCTGTCTCCACCTCCAGTAACTTCTTAGGCCCCTTAACTGGATCTGGACATGGCTTTGCATGAATTACTTTGTTGAATTATTTCTATATTGAGAAGTCAGGGAACCTGTGGTTCTGTAGGGTTGGGAAGACAGCGTGCTCTGGCTTTGGGCCCAGGGGGTGGTCCAGTCGACTCTTGTTACATGTTTGTAAATGAGTTACACAGACATGCGTGGCTTGTCATGCCCCGTGAGAGGCCAGCCGCGGAGCTCTCACAGATCAGATCACCATCTCGGCGAGCAATTCTTGTCATGGCCACGGCCCCACTGCTCCTGGTGTCGAGGCTGCGTCCTCCTGTCCCATCATTCCATCCTTCCAACTGCATTTCCAGGGAAAGGGATTTTTGTGAATTTTTCCCCATTTCATCATCTTTTCTTATTTTCACTCTTTCGGCTTCACTTATTTTTGTCTGTTAGTTTGCTTTGTTTTCCAATCATATTTTTCACATAAGCCAAAACAACAGAACTGTACGAAAAATATATGTGGGCAGCAGCACAGAACAATGAGTGTAGTTTGAAAGAAAGAAGGAGGCTTTGAGTTTAAATGTGCTGTCGTTTCCCAGCTGTCATAGGCTGATTCAGCAGCATCTGGCTGCAGAGCCTTCCCCGGGCAAATCCAGAAAAGGAAGCTCACGTAACAAGAGTCGCCTGTGTCCATGTAGTGTAGCCATGGCAGCTGCTTTATTCCCTGGAGACTATTTAGAAAATACATCCTTTGTTTTGTTGGTGTTTCACAGGGGTTGGGAAAATTGGTGTAGTTTTACAGAGAAGTGTTTCCCAAGTTTTCTGGAAACGGGGCTTCTGAGTAAGGCATACCCTGCCAAAAAGGGGTTCCCTGGTCAGGTCCCTGGGGGTGTGCTGTGCACACAGCACTTCTCACACTTTTTGACGACGGAATCGTTTTTTCACATAGCACCTACTTAACATCCCTGAGAACTAGCTGTCTGGCAATGGAACACGTTTAGAAAGATGTTCTACCTGTTCCTTCTTTTTGGTATCTCTCTCCACCCCACCCCCCACCAAAAAAAGTGCAGACCAGAAAACACTCTGCATAATTCTTACATCGGGTTTATAGACCTTTTGTCTGCTCATAGAATCATGTTGGTCCAGACCCTCCAAACCCTGAGAAACAGTTAGTGTCCATCCGTCTGTCCGTCCATCCAGTCAGTGTCAGCCCACTGTAGGGACTCGGCCTCTGCCCCTCGGCTGCGTCTCCGTGCGCTACGTTGGAGGTGCCAGGCCGTCGGTGATGACTGCCCTCAGCCCTTCGGCACTCTGGCTGTCCGAGGTCTTTCTCTTCCTCCGACGGGAGGTCTGCGAGCCCAAGCAGGGCCGCCGCGCCGGCTTGACTCCGTCTCCATGGTGACGCGTGTGTTCTCACCCCCTGCCTTTGGTTTTTTCAGGCCTAGCTCTGCTAGCCCCAGTGGGAAGCCCTCTGGATCAGCAGTTAACATGGGCTCTGTGCAGGGACACTACGTTCAACAGGTAGAAGATGGCTTTCCAGACCCTGCAGCCCCGGCGCTTAGGCCCGTCTCCAAGCGCCAAAAGAGAAGGGACTGCCCACCCTTTTGCGTGCTCCTCTCGTAAAGAGAGACGTGCCCTACGCTTAGAGCACGGCACCGGGCGCCTGGAGCCCGAGTCCCTCCTGCCGAAGGCGTTGCGCCTCCTACGGGCGTCTGGATCCTTCCTTGTCCTGCAGAGAAGGGAGGATGTGGCGTTCTGAGGAGACGACGCCGGAAGGTGGACTCTCCCTCGTAGCGATTTGGGCTGTGAAGGCGCTGGGACGGGGTTAGGTCTGTGGGTCAGCTCTGGGAGCCGGGCGCGTGTGCGAGCGTGTGTGCGTGCGCGTGCCAGCTCTAGTAAGTGCCTTGTCTCGTCTTTGTCCGGCCGGGAGGGCTACAGGTGGAATGGCGTTTCCCCATTTCATAACGAAAGGTATTTCTCAGTGTCTTTGCCATCTGGCACTGTCCTCTTCACTGCTACTCCAAAACATGCCGGGCTCCCGAGCCCGGACCTGTCAGGCGTGGGTTTAACACAACAGCATTCCTGGCTGGTACAGGTGGAAGGTTGACGGCTCATTCGCGCCTCCTGACTTGCTTCCCTGGAGGGTCGCTCCTGAATTGCTTGGACTGAGCTTCTAGAGCTTTCTTCCAGAGTCCACACCATGGTGTGGGGGGCATATTCGAGGCTGGTCACTCTGACACACTCCCCTGTGCAGACCTGCAGATTAGTGGGACCCTGACTGGGAATCTCGAGGTCAGACTGGTCCTGGGGACGGGTTCCCAGTGCGAGGCAGGGAGGACCAAGTCTGCCTAGAGGCCCGCGTGCCTCAGCAGACAGCCGGGTCTCCGCAGGGCCTTTGCCACCTGTGCGCATGGGGCGCAGTGATTTGAAGGGTCCTTCCAGCCGGGCGTGGGTGTGCTGCTCCTGCAGAGGCCTGTGGGCACAGCTCCCCGGAGGGCCCAGCATCCTCCCGCCTCCGAATCAGCGCCCCAGGGAGGGAGCAGCAGCGTCACCATGTCCTTGCTAGGAGAGTCACTTCTAAGTCTGTCCTCGCCCGAAGGACGGACTTGTTAGGGTAGCTTTCTCCGTGACTCAGGAGCAGGCGTTTGGGGGTGGGACTGTGTATGCAGACAGCTGTTTCTGCGTGAGGGTAACTTCTCTGTCCCCATTCATCTGTCCAAAGGCAAAACGAGTGGATGAAAAACCCAGCCTGGGAGCCGTGACGCTGCAGGAGGCCCCCTCGGCCGCCTCCCAGATGAAGCGAACCGGAGCCATCAAGCCTCGGGCGGTGAAAGTGGAGGAGAGCAAGGCCTGAAGGTGCTCGGCCGGCCACACCTCGCCCCATGAGGATAGTGCCGCCACTCGGGCTCGGTGCCCAGGATGCTCCGAAACTCAGCAGACCTGCCGTCCACCTTCCTGGCCTGGACTGAGAGACCTCCCTTCTCCTCTCCACTCCCGAAAACTCCATTGTCCAGCCAGCTTGCACCTGGACCTGTGGCGTTGACCTGCTTGCTTTAATACGAAACAAACAAACAGTAGCGGCTCCCTTCCCGTCTCCCTCCACCCGTCCTGACAGTGATGACAGTAGCGTCCTGCCCTGCCTCTTGGCCCTGCTGCTCAGCCAGGGTGCGCTCAGCAGTGCTTCTTCCCCTCCCGGCCCCAGCACAGTGGTTTGGCAGCAGGGTCACTGTAGGTTGAGGCTTTTTGTTTTAAAAAGCAGCCAAGGTTTTCACAAAGGAGAAAGGAAAAGAAAACAAAACACAAGCTATGTGTGTATAGCTGGACTTTTATACATTCTCCACCAGCCTCTCCCTGACCCCTCTTCTGTTCCAGTAGTTTCCTTTAACCTCTTTACTGTTTAGTTTGATACATCACTGCGATACCTTAAGAGACGACTCATGCAACCCCTCCTGCCCTCAGTGGTTAAATTTTGAGGGTGTTTGCAAAAGGAAGAGGTTCCTTAAGACACAGCTCGTGAGCATTCTGAGGTGCAGCTGTGTGCTCCGAAGCAGTGACGAGAGCGGTAAGGGAGGCTGGTGTCTCAGTCGGGTTCCAGCCCCTGGCCCGATCACCACAGGGAGCTTACAGGCAGCCCGATGAGGCTGGTGCCGTTTTAGCATAAGAATTACAGAGAATTTCTGTCCTGAACTCTTCGAAAGCCAGTGGATACGCTGACTGCTGGCCCCGGAGGTGAATTGTGGAGATAGAAAAGTTCCTGGTCTTTTCCGGTTTGGCCTGGACAGTGCGAGCTGACAGCACCACAGGCCCTCATCAGCGTTTCTGTGGGGCCCCAGCACCTGCAGGGGCTGCTGTTCCCACACCACCCCTTTCCTGGGCGCCTTGCATAGTATGCCCTCCTCCTGCCTTCTTCCCGAGCGTCTTTCTTGCTGGGCGCCTCCTGTCCCTCCAGCCCTCACAGCTCCTGACTAGAAACCAGGAGGTATGTGCCCAGGTGACAGGCGTGCACGAACGGGCAGCGTGGAAGGCTGTGGCCAGGGCTTCCTTTTCTTCCTTCCCTTTCAGCAGCAGACCCAGGTTCCTGAGCCGGGCCAGGGTGTGTGCAGGGTGACGGGTTCCAGACAGACAGGCCAGCCTCCTGGGACTGCAGAGCTGCCCCTAGCAAAACGTTCCTGTGAGCCATTTAATGCTGTGTCTCTCATTTGTTTTTTAAGTAAGAACTAGAAGGAAATCATCCCAGGTTCAGTCATTCCCAGGGAAGGGGAGGGGAAGTTCAAGCTTCGAACATGCGCTTAGAGTAGCTCGTCAGCCCTCTACCTAAAGGAGGTGCCCCCAGCACTGCTGGGGATCCAGAAAAGACCTGGCTTGGAGGACCAGCAGTCCAGCCTGAGTCACCGCAGGTGTGTGACATCTGCTCGGGCTGGGTTCCTAAGCTGTGTCCAGTGCAGAACACGGGGAAAGAGCGCCTTTAGAGCTGCTGAAGGATTTTCAGTGTTGCTCTTGACTGCTTTAAGGTTTCCGGCTCTCATCCCGGCATCGTCTGAGAGCCAGTTTTCTTGCGAGATGCTTTACTGCTTCATCTGTGGCTTTCAGCTTTCCCCGTCTTGCCTCCACCCAGAGACCTTACTTTCTACCTGCTTGTCTTTTTTTTTCTTCTTCATTTTCCTGACTCTTTCCTCTGAAGTCTCCGCTCGAAGGGCTGCCCACTCTCACCTGCCCCATGTGCTCATATGCTCTGCCCTTCCTTCTCCCACAGGCGCCACCTGCTGTCTCTGATGAGCTGCCCTGGCTGCAGCCCCGCTCCCCTCCCCCACCCCCGCCGCCTTCATTGCCCGGCTGCCCCTGTGGGAGCCACACGCTCACCGCTGCCTGTGCACTTAGAAACACGGCCAGACCCCACACCTAATTCCAGTGCACATTGTGTGTCCAAAGGAAAAAGGGTTTTCTCAGTTTGAAATTCAACAGAACAGTCCTGGATGCTGTTACAAACTCAAGATGTACTCTTCAGGTGATCCTGCCATCAGAGTGACAGTACTTCCTGTTTGAGAAAAATTTAAAGGGTCACCTGTTTTCCGGCCCTTTTCTCTACCCCTGTATCCCCTCCCCCCAATAAAAACAAAACACTAGAATTTATTTATATGTATTGATGTTGTAGGTCTAGGTGAAGAAAAAGTACATGTTTCACTGCTCTATTTATATATAATGTCTGAGTTTTTCTGTGCAGGAAGGCCAGGAAATTGCATGTGAAGTTCAGTGCTTTCACCACCTCTGTGTGCCCAAGCTGCAGTCTCTTTCCCACTAAGATACAGGTTTTAAATTGGATTCTGGGGACAGAGGGTAGGCCCACGGCCTGCCCAACACCACATCCCTTCCTTGGTTTGATTAAATGCAGTTTTTAGTGCAGAGATGTTTTAAGGTGCAATACCTCTCTTTTGTGTGGTTTTAGAGCCAAGCTCAACGTAATAGGACTTAGGGGCTTATTTTGGTTTCAAACCCCCGTCCTCGGAGCGCAGGTCCATGCAGAGGCTTCTGCCAGGATGTCTTGGGGCCTTTGGCAGGAACAAAAACCTGGACTTACCATTCCTGTTGCTCAGGTGGGGGTGGTGTCAGAGCCCTCTGCACCTCTGCCCGCTAAAATCGCCCTCCCTCCTGATGCTGGCAGCTTTGCCCTGGCCATTAATGGTGCAGCCCGTTGCTGGGCAACCAGTGGCCCTGCAGTAGTGTCTGTCCCTGGTCAACTACTCTGTGGGGTGAGATCCCAGAGTAGGGTCATGTATCCAAGAGGCGTCATCCACCCCACTGAAGACCTCTCTGCCAGCTGTATTTGGTCTGGTTTTCTTTACTCTTGTCCTCCCCGTCCCCCTTTTATCCACATTATTGTTTTCCAACTTGCAATTCATCCACTTCTGGTTCTAGGTTCCTTAAGGGGGAAAACAAAGGATAACTCACAGAAACAAATCTGTCCATTTCCAAAGCTGTGGTCTTTCAGCCACTTCTAGGGATACTGAGGTATCCTGTTGAATGTCGGCATCCATTCTCTCCAGCTGTGCCCTCGCCCTTCTGCCTCCTGGATGGTTGTAAGGTTTGTGACTGATGCTCAGAGCCGAGGAGACTGAGGCCGTGCAGACGCGCACAGCTGTGCTCACAGCTGGCCCACGGAGGCAGTGTGTGGCAGACTGGTCAAGCCCCACCCCCCACCCCCCCCACCCCCCGCTGATAGGTTCCCCTCCACCAAGTCGCTGCACGTTGCCTCTCATCTGTTATTTGTCCGTTTTCATTAGCAGTGCAAAGCTTGGGTTCGAAGGTCTATTGGAAATGGCCTTCGATAATCAAGGATACTAAGGTGTTTGTGCTTTGCCATGTTCTCTGGTGAATGGGAAATGCAGACTTCAGAAAGCCAGCCCTTCCTGTTAGAAAATGTGAGATGGACCTAAGACAAACAGATCACCCGGAACAGGAGTGGCTCTGTGTTGGGATCAGATACTGCCTGTCCCCTAGCCGTGCCCTCCGCCGGGACCACCAGCGTGGATTTGGCCAGTGATCTTCCAGGCGCATCCAACCTGCTGTTCACCGTTTCTCCACCCCTGTTGGGTGGCCTCCAAGATGGTAGCATCCCTAGGGCCCTGTCTTCAGCATGTTACGAAGCCTCGGAGTAGAAATTTCTATTAAGGCTCTGTGTGGATGACTTTCTTCCATTGTTTAAAGGGGATACTGTACTGTAAGCTTTTGACCTCATGCCTTGCATAGTAAAAAGGGTTTTTGGGGGGGTTGTTTTTCTTGAGGGGGTTTTGTTTCCTTTTGTTTTTATTTTGGCCTTTCCTCTCTGTGTCTTTTCATGTAGACCAGATATTTGAAAGGGCAGACGATGGCTAAAGGTGGAATGTGTGGCTTGTTTATACATTATTTTGGGGAAGCTTTTGCCTAGGATGGGAAATGGGATCATGGATTCACCAGGGCGCTCACCCTTCACCCTTTCCCTCCAATTCAGTACCTATTGTTTCTCCTTTCAAATATGTGATTGTACTAGCTCTTTCCATATGAAAGGATTCTCCTTATTTAAATAAAAAAACAAAAAACTAAAGCTGAACATGCTTTCTCAGGCTGTGTGTCCCTGAATTTTCTGTCATTTGACTAGAGAGACAAATGGAAGAGTTTTCACTTTAGAGACAGTTTACGTGGAGGTTAGGAGTGAGTTGGCTGAAATGCCTTAAAGCAATATGGGGGAGAAAAGATTGAAACCCAGGGTTAAGGTGCATCTTCCAAATGGGTTGGCATTCATTCAGTCCTCACCCTCTGCCCTGTGGATGGTACTGAGCGTGTGCGTGACCTCTGCCTGTCCTCTGCTCTCCCCCCCCTGCCCGTGAGCGGTGGGTGGGTCAGAGGAGACAAGCAACTGCTTCCTTGTGTTCTGCTGGGGAGTCTAGTGTCCCTTTTGCTGGAAGGAGAGGATCGTGCTGCTGCACGTTGGGATAGGAAAGAGGACGACCAGGACCGGACAGCGAAGGATCAAGAGCTTGGATTTGGGTCCAGGCAGTACCAGTTCTGCCATCGCCTGTGTGGCCTTAGGGGACACTTCATTACTCAGACCCACCGTGAAACGTGGGCTGTAACAGTACCTGCCTTACGGGGTGGTGCAGATTCAAAGACGTCGTGGGCAGCACTGAGCATAGCAACGGCACCAGTGAAGAATGGATACAATGTATAAACCATCCCCAAGTGAGTTTCACACTTTCCTGCCCATACGCAGGCTCCTTTTGAGCCCCTGGACTGGAAGAAGGGGACCTGGCCTGGGCACCTCCCAGCTCCAACGCCACACCCACACCCTGGATTCACCGCCCACAGGCGGCTCACAGGCGGCCCGGGGCCCGGGGAGCCCTCTCGCCACCGCGGGCTGAGCCCCAGCTCCCCTCTACAAGGTTGGGCGAGTCGCGGGGAAGTCACAAGTAACCGTTACGTTCTCAACCGATGCCATCTAATGCTGGGTTGACCAATATGTGGAAAAAACAAACAAACAAAAACCTTGCAAACAGTAAAGACCCGTAATTCCGGTCATTACGTCCGCAGTGGCCTTTCTGTCCTTATTAACATACACGTACGTAGACGAGGGGCTCCAGAAGGGATGAGGGGGAGGGGAAGGGGCGTTCCTCTCGGTTAACCGTCCCGGTCGCGATGCCGCCCCGACGACGATGCGGGAGTGCGTTCCGTCCACCGAAGGTGCTGCGTCCCGCACACGGCGGGCCCGCGCCACACTCAGCAACCTGCGGTTGTTTTAAAAGATACTTGCGCGTCCAGGGGGCTCGAGGATCACCAAACCCGTGACTAACATGCTGGAGAGAGACGTGGCTCTCGCGTAGCAGAGACTTCAAATCCGCCAGGCGCACGCCCAGTGCGCACGCGCGCCGCTGTCCCGCAGGCGCGGCGAATCGAGCGCCGAGCAGGGCGGTGCTGAGTGCCGAGCGGCCTCGCCCTCGCCCTCGCGAGGCCGGGCCCTCCAACCGCCGGTGCCTCCCGTCGGATCCCAGTTGTGGCCCGGCCGGGGGAGAGTCTCTGCGGGGACTTCAAGAAACGCTGGTACGTTTGCAGCGCCGGGGACGAAAGCTCAGTCGGGACCTAGGCGAGTCAGTGCAGGAGACGCATGCGCGGCCTGCGGAAGAGCTGGGGTTGGGGGCGTCGGGTCCTACCTGGACAGGGGGCGGGGCCGAGGGCAGGTGTGCGCCGGCACAGGGAGGGTTTGCAGCTTGGTGCAGTTTCGAGTGGAGAATGGGGGCGCCGTGACAAGTGAACCCGGGGAAGGAAGGGCGGCACCCAGGGGCAGATGAAACCTTTGGGAAAGATAGTGGCCCGGGACTCACGCAGCCTGCGGAAAAGAAATGGAGTGCTCGGGAAGAAGAGCGGGGGGCCTGCCAGGCAGATGCCGCTTCAAGGAGCGAAGCGGGGGCATCCAGGGCAGATGTAGCCTTAAGAGAATTGGAGATGAAGGGACGATGTACCCTTAGGATGAGAAAAGGGGCGCCAGGGGATGGTGCTGCCCCAAGGAGGGAAGGGAGGGAGGCGCTTTGGGCAGACGAGGCTCTTAGGCTCAGGAGTTGGAGGTAACAGGGCTGTAAGCTGGCCACACTGCCCAGGTGAGGGCGGAGGAGGCCATCTCATTCATTACCAATGGCCTCCCTCCTCAGCAGGGGTACCTGGACCCAGGTGTTGAATGAGTGAATATTCAGTCTTGAGATTCCTGAATTCCCATCTTGGGTAGCTGCTGGTGCCTCCTGACTCAACAGCCCCACAGCCTGGTTCTTCCTGGTGCATCGGAGGTCCTTTTTCGTAGCCTCTGTGAGCCTTCCTGGTTGCCACCCATTTACTGATGACAGCTCTTCCCTTCTTTTCCAGGGACTTCTCCCGGGCCTGCTTTTCTACAAGATGTTGGGATTTTTGCAGCACCCTGTAGTGGTGACGGCTACTGTCAACCTGAACCTCGTGGTCCTGACCTTGATGGCGTTACTGAGCCGACTGTGGCAACTCACCTATCCAAGGGCTGTGGTGTAAGCCAAATGTCATTCAGGGTGAATGGGAAAGAACTGGAATTTGGTCAGCACATTGATGACAGGAAGTGCCTTTTTAAAGCAGCGTAAATGGGAGAGTGAAATTCCGGGCTTCTTGGTGATGGGCATTGCTTGGCAGTTAGGGGAGAGACTGATTTGTCCGCAGGAAAGCCCCTGCAGAGTGCACATGCTCAGTCTTAGGTCTGTAGCTGGGGCAGTAGCCTCAGGTGACCATTAAAACTTAGACAACGGAGGGTGGAAGATTGAGGAATTTGGAAGTAATTCCTCATTGACCTTATAGTGTGTTCTTTGTCATAATGGGAAATGATTGCTTTTACTGTCAAAGGGCTGTTTATTGTCTGATTAATACACGTGTTCTTTTTTATCTTTTTATTACGGAAAACATCAAATATGTACAAAAGTAGAAAGAATAGTATAATGACTCCTTCATCATCCACTTTCAACAGTTAATCAACTTACAGCAGCCCGCTCCTGTGCAGTGTATTATATTTTTTTAAAGGAAATCATAAACATTATATTTCATTCGTAAATAATTCAGTATATACCTCTAAAAGATCCAGATTCTTAAAAACCACATGACCACAGAAGCATTATCATGCCTAAAAAAACTGACTGCCATTCTTTCATGTCATCTGAAAACGTTTTATTGTGGTTGATTCCGCCCTGTTTCCTTTTTGCACCTACGACCTTTTCGTTGGGTCCGAGATCTGATTCCGACTTTTAGCCACAGACGTGCTGATAGACAAGGGGATTAGCCTCGTTTCAGCAGGCTCGCTCATGGTGCACCCCTAAACTGAAAACTAGGGAGAGAAATAGAATCTGTGTCGGGAAGGCCTCCTAAGTGCCTGACTGAGCTTGGTGAGTTCTCCTTCCTGCCCGTATGGACGGATGATGTCGCACACATTTCTTCATATCTGGGGACCTGGTATAGTTGGTACACAAGAGCCAACCTTTGCTGACCACTCCCTGAAGTCATTTAGAAACACAGGTGTACGTAAATCCTGACGCCTTTTGTTTACAGCTAAGATTTATAGTGAAATTTAATGTGGGTTTGTTTTTCAGTTTCGATGAAGTATATTATGGCCAGTACATCTCTTTTTACATGAAGCGAGTCTTCTTTTTGGATGGCAATGGACCGCCATTTGGCCACATGCTGCTGGCCTTGGGAGGTAGGATCCTTTAAAACCTGTAGGTGAAATTTCTGGAGGGCAGATGCCCTGTCTTATTTATTTCCCATTGTTTCCCCATTGCCTGCCACAGTTTGGTGCTCCTGAAATGTTGCTGAATGGCGTGGTTACTGATTAAGCCTCTGTTTTAGGTTATTTAGGAGGATTCGATGGTAACTTCTTGTGGAACAGAATTGGAGCAGGTAAAAAGATTGTTTTCACTTCTCTTGTTCATTTGTACATATTGCATTGGAGTGGTAGTGGCTTTCGTAGGAAATCACAACTGTGGTTTATGAATCTAAGTCCAGGGTATGAGAAATTCTTTGGGTACAAGTGAAAGACTTTCGAAAAGCCTGGTGAATATCTTAGTGTTTAGTTACAATAATGATTTTATTTCTAGTTCTTGATTGCACTTCTTTTGTACTTGTAAATTGCGTGTGTGGCCACAATGTTTTTGGAAGTAGGTGGAATAAATTTAGAAATAAGTATTAACTAATGTCAGGTCCTTAGTGAGAGCTGGTCTTTGACTGTATAAAGCTCATTTCAAAGCCTTCAGAGCCATACTGCACATTCCTCCTCCGTAAGGTCCCCAGGCTTATGCACTTTGGTCTTAGCGCCTAGGAATGTGATGCTTTGTGTGAAAACACCTGTGGTAACGACTGTGATGTGTGCATGGTGCACTCAGCCCCGCTGTGGTTGCCTTCTAGAATACAGCAGCAACGTGCCCGTGTGGTCCCTGCGCCTGCTGCCGGCCCTCGCAGGGGCCCTGTCGGTCCCCATGGCCTACCAGATTGTGTGGGAGCTCCGTTTTTCTCATTGTGCCGCCATGGGAGCTGCGCTGCTGATGCTTATTGGTGAGACCCGGGCCTCTGGCTGCCTTGATGCAGGGAAGAAGCGAACGCTGGCCTTTGTTACATTTCAATGTGTGGCCCCGGAGAGCTCAGGGTTTGACAGATGTGCCCCCTGCAGCAGCTTCTACTCATCCAGTTTGTCCACCTGTGACTCTGGGAGTCACCCCCCTCCCAGTGTGTGCGGCACGTGCCTGGGTACACTCACCGATAACCTCCCTCATTCCATCACCTCCCAGGCCTCTTTCTGGGTGTTCCTCAGACAGAATCTCCGAGCCCAGGTTTATAACAAACGAAATGAGCTCACATATAAAATAAATGAATTTGTGTTGACTGGGTGACAGCGCTGAGGCCCTGTGCTGTCATAGGGTTACAACATTCACGGTGGCCTGCACAGTTTTACTTCTGCAAACGAGAAAACCAAAGACTCAGGAAAGTGCAGTGACTCGCCCAAGGTCACACAGGTCTCAGCGGGTGAGACTCCCCCCTAGGAATCTGCCTTCATGGTCTGGAGCATGTCCCCTTCCAGGCACCCTACATCTGAACTTCCCGCCTTCACGTTCTGTGACATATCAAATGTATGTTTTTTGTGGATGTTTTTGTCGTCATACGTTGTTTGCTCTTTGCTTCCTTACAACTGACGGACGTCATCTTTCCAACAGAGAATGCCCTGATCACTCAGTCAAGGCTAATGCTTTTGGAGTCAGTGCTAATATTTTTTAATCTATTGGCTGTGCTGTCCTACTTGAAGTTCTCCAACTCCCAAAAACACAGGTATGGAAAACGGGACGTGTCTTTCCTAGTTAATGAGAAAGAGGAGTCTGGGTGGTCTGTCGACCCAAGAGGGGCCGAGGCCTTTTCCTTCTGGGCAGCTGCTCGCTCACCATCTTTCAGTCACCTACGCTGGCCTTTGGCTCATGAACTCATAAATACATTCTCATTTTTCTGTAACTTAAACTAACTGGAGAAATGTTCTGGCCAAGAACTGATGTTTTGGGAGATGAGGGTCCATTTTCCTTGTACCTAGAGCTTGGTGCAGCCAGCTGACCCTGAGAGGTCTCCGAGCCTTCAGGGGACACTTGGTGACCTGTTCCCAGCTCTCTCCTCTGCTCTGCCCCCAGGCCCTTCTCCTTGAGATGGTGGCTGTGGCTGATGCTGACGGGAGTGGCCTGTTCCTGTGCCATTGGGTGAGTTCAGTCCAGGGGTCTGAGGCGGCGCCCGTCCTCCCCGGGCTGTGTCTCACGTGCACTTTCTCTCCGTTGGTCTTTCCAGCATCAAATACATGGGTCTTTTCACTTACTTGCTGGTGCTCGGAGTTGCCGCCGTTCACGCCTGGCAGCTGATAGGAGACCGGACTTTGTCAAATGTAGGTGCCGACAGCCTGTGCGGCGCGAGACCGGCCTGCGTGGGGTTCCTGCGTGGGGTTCCGAGGGGGTGGGATCGGAGCAGGGGGAGCCTCTAGTGGAAAGGCTTCAGAAGACAGGTCTGGGAGCCGCCCTGGCGGCGTCTGCGGGCGGGTGGCGGGGCTTCCTGCTGCTGACTCCGGGCACATGTGGGGTGGCGGGATGTGACTCTTCCTCCTTTGACAGATCTGTGTGCTCTGTCACATACTGGCCCGAGCGGTGGCTCTCGTGGTCATCCCGGTCGTCATGTACTTGCTCTTCTTCTATGTCCACTTGATTCTGCTCTACCGCTCTGGGCCCCACGACCAGATCATGTCCAGTGCTTTCCAGGCCAGCCTAGAGGTAAGAAGGGACATGCCACAGCGACCTGAGAAAGTGGATCACAGTAGACAGTTTCTTTTCTTTTTTTTTTCTTATTGGGGAACAGTGTGTTTTTCCAGGACCCATCAGCTCCAAGTCAAGTTGTCGTCTTTTTTTCAATCTAGTTGTGGAGGGCGCAGCTCACTGGCCCGTGTGGGAATCGAACAGGCGACGTTGGTGTTATCAACATCGTGCTCTAACCACTGAGCAAACCGGCTGCCTGACATAGAGTTTCTTATATAAACACCATCAAATGAGCATTAGAGGGAAAAGCAGATCGAGAAATGAGGAATCTGCTTCAGTATTTTAAACTAGTTCTGACTGTGCTGATGGTGTGGGAAGAGATGAAGGGCCAGCTCTCATCAGGGTGACCTACTGGAGGCCCGTGGCAGGTCCTCCAGCCTCTGGGCCGATACATGTGCTTTAGAGGACAGACTCATGCACGTTCATTCATGCACAGACTTTGCAAAAATGGCCAAGTGTGCTAATTGAGGGGCGGCCGGTTAGCTCAGTTGGTTAGAGCGGTGCTCTGAACACCAAGGTGGCCGGTTCGATCCCCACATGGGCCACTGTGAGCTGCGCCCTCCACAACTAGATTGAAACAACTACGTGACTTGGAGCCGATGGGTCCTGGAAAAACACACTTAAAAATAAATTGTGCTAACTGAGGAGGTTAGAAAGTGGACTGGAGTCAGGTCCCTCTGTCGTGGTCAGCGGCCAGCTACGTGTGTGGGCAACTTGAATTCAGCCGCGTCTCAGTGTTCTCATCTCTTAACCAGACATAACAGTTGCTCTTAGCTCAGGATACCGGTCAGAAGTAGATGAGGGTGTGTGTGGGTGGAAGGATTAGCGCCAGAGGCGGCGTTCAGTCAGTGGTGGCTACAGTTAGGACCACGGAATGTAACACGACAGGATTAGATAGTGTATAATTATAGCTAGTTATGTGAAATTGCCGCGACCCGAACACTCACTTCTCCCACCAGGAGTGGCTGTCGGAGAGGCCAGTGCGATGCGTCTCTCTCACTCGCCCCCTTTTGCCTTTTCTCAGGGAGGGCTAGCTCGGATCACGCAAGGCCAGCCCCTGGAGGTGGCATATGGTTCCCAGGTCACCCTGAAGAACGCCTTCGGCAAACCCGTGCCCTGCTGGCTTCATTCCCACCAGCACTTCTACCCCATGATGTAAGGAAACGACTGTCTCACCTGGAAGATGATAAAATGTTTTTCATAGTTTTGCTGTTACCAGCTTTCACTTTATATGAAGAGGTTTGGGAGACAAAAAGAACTTGAGCTTAGACCTGCTTATCCATGAGTCTTGTCAGTCCTGCGTGTAAACCTGCGGGAAGGGATTTGCTGAGCTCGTCCCTGGCTGTCCCACACGTCGCTTGCTGCCCGTCTTGAGCGCTGCTTAGGTTCCCGTGTTCTAGTCCCTCTTAGGTTTAAACTTATTGTCTGTTATATCCGTATTTCCCGTTATATACCTTGCTAATAGTGTTTGTAGGAACCTCGGGAGAAAGGCCGACCGGCCCCTTCACCAACCTACCTGCAGACATGTTTCTTTGTTGACTCCTTCATGCAGATACGAGAACGGCCGAGGCAGCTCCCACCAGCAGCAGGTGACCTGTTACCCCTTCAAAGATGTCAATAACTGGTGGATCGTCAAGGACCCTGGGAGGTGCGTACAGGTCCTGCGACTTCTGGGCATGGCTCACCTCTTTTTATTTTTAATTCAAGTGGAGTTGACAGAGCTCACGTTTTGGCCTGGCCAACGAGGCCCTCGGGCAGTCTGGGCCGTCCTGTCTGTCCATACCTCCTTCCCTCAAAGCTCTGCATTCAGCTCAGTGCTGAGAAGCCCGTGATGAGGGGGATGGGTCATTTGGAAGTGAACAACTGCCTGTTCAGTTCCTTGCCCAGTGTTTGCCAGACCTGCCCCAAACTCTCCTCCTCCTTCGCCCCTCGGCCACCACTCCCTCTCCCCTCCATGCAGAAACAAGAACTCTCCTCTTGAAAGCCATTTTCTTGCTCAGGCCTCACAGATGAGGTCTCTCTCACTCTTGCCCCCGACCTCCAGTCCATCCGCCGGTCCTATTAATTCTGCCTCCAAGCGAGATCTTAAACCATCCAGGTCTCCACCTCCCGCCTCCCCTAACGGTCTGCTTCCATCCTCCCCCCAGCTTCAGCCCCCCAAGTGGTCCTTTAAAACGTAACTTACAACAGGTCACTCTCCTGCTCTGGCTTCCATTGCCCTCAGATGGAATCCAGACCCCTCACAGCGGCCTGCAGGGCCCATGCCACCAGGAGGTGGCGCCAGCCTCCTCCCTGCCCACAATGCAGGCCTGCGTCTTCGTTTCTCCAGTGAGGCAAACTGCTGCCCCGGGCTTTGCAGGTGCTTGCCCCCAGGAGCCATCCTATCCGATTGGCTCCTTCTGACTTAAAAGTTGAAGGTCAGCAACTCAGGGAGGCTGCCTTGACCATCCCCTCCTCTCTGCCACTGTCCCGTTGGCTTTCTCACATGCATCGTTGTACAGCCGCTGACTGTCAGTTTGCGTCTCGCTTGTTTGTTCAGGGCTTTGTCCTCTTACTGCAGTGACTTGGGGCAGCGGGCCGCGCCTGGTTGTCCAGCCGTCCGCTCAGCACCCAGCCCAGTGTCAGGACCTAACAGGTCCTGAATACGCGCTCACTGAGTGGACGCTGCACGAAAAGCCCGTGTGTTAGAAAAGGATTTCTGAGCGTGTAGTGTGTCTGTCACTGTGGCATTTGTAGACAAAACAGAGCAGCTAGAATGTGATCGTGGCAGACAGAAGCACCTGACCTTGGCTTCCAGAAAGCAGTTCAACAGAACGTCTGTGTTTTGTATGACACGAGTTCACCTCAGCTAAGGTACAGGTTGCCCGATGTGAGCACTCGGAGCCCCTGTCACGGCGGGCGTGTGGCTGCTGGGCGCCCCGGCTCGGCACCGTGCAGCCAGCCTGTGTCTCCCCAGGCACCAGCTGGAGGTGAGCAGCCCGCCGAGACCCGTGCGGCACGGAGACGTGGTGCAGCTGGTGCACGGCATGACCACACGCCTCCTGAACACGTGAGTGCTGCGTGCTCCCTCCTCGCTCCTTCTGGAGTTTCCTGCAGGGTCTCTGCTCAGAGCACTGTCACCCCTCTGCTCTCCTCCTCCCTGGGGCTGGAACAGCATTTCCATTGCACGCGATGTGGGGAGGGGACCCTGGTGGTGGCGGCTGAGGGGAGGGATGGGAAGGAAAACGGAGTCTCAGGGAGGGAGGAGGCAGCTTGCCCGTCCCCCAGGGGAGGTGGGGCCATGCGTGGGTGATGACAGGAGAGTAGCAGGCGCGTGTGCACAGGACGAGGTGTGGGCACTTCCGTAGGGGGCGTCACCTAAAGTCTCGGGGTCCCGGCAGGATGGAGACGGGGCGTAGATGGAGTCAGGAGGGCTGTTACACGGTGCCCTTAGCCCTCACCTGGCTTGACCTCTGGGCAGCCTCTGCACGTCCACGTGCTCGGGCCCCTCGTGGCATCTTCATGACTCCCACATCCGTGCTTCAAGTCCGGGCAACCCTCCAAAGGCCACACTGCACGCACGGCTGTGCAGGGCGCTGTCCCTGGGAAGAGCCCGGCCTCAGCCGCCATCCTTGATTCTTTTCTTCCTCTCCCATGTTTCTTCCTCTCCCATCAGCAAATCTCATGGTCTTGACCTTCACAATTGACCCCCAGACGTGGCTCCCGTCACTCCCTCCGCCCCAGTCCAGGCCCCATTTCCTTCATCCTGTGCTGTTGGAATAACGCCCCTGACCTGCCTCCACCCTTCACACAGCAGCCCACGGCGCCCTTTGGAAAAACTCACAACCTGCTTCCATCCCTTCTCTGCCGAAAGCCCTCCCGTGACTCCCACAGTGTGACTGTCACACTTGGAACACCGTCCTCACCTCTGCCCCAGCTGCAGCCCCTGGTGACCCCCTGGTGAACGCCATTCCTGTCACCCGGGCCTCCCCGCTGTCTCTGAAATGGCCAAGTGCAGCCTCCTTGGGGAACATTTGTTCCATCTGTCTGGAATGTTCTTCGACTCGGATCCCCCCTGGCCCACCACTCACTTCATTCAGGTGTCAGCGGAAACGTCCCCTGATCCAAGAGCATTTCTCGTGTGCTGTCCCTGCCTTGTTTCGGTGTCATTTTCAGCACTCGCACAGCCTGGCACTGTCCGGTCCATCAGCGCGTTGGCTTGTCTTTTCCAGGGGTGTGGGACTGTCCTGTAGCTCCCTGCGCCGTTGACAGTGCCTGGCGCTTACGTAGCACGGTCACTGAGGGAGTGAATGAGAGGAAGTGGTGTGTCTGGGCGTCTGAGGTTGTCTTCCAACAATATTTTTGGCATCTCAGCCATTTTCAAGCCCTGGCCATCAGGGAGCGGCCCTCCTGCATGTGGCCATGCACTTGGGTCAGAAGGTGCCCTCCTTGGAGATTGGTTTGTCCCTGCAAGTGGCATGGGGAGACCTGCCCAGTTTAGACTGCCTTCTGTGAGATGCCACGTCTGTGTACTTGCCTTGGAAATGTGATTATTGCTGAGTTTCTGCCTCTTCAGTGTTTTCTTTACGCCTAAGCCCTTAGGAGGTGCGTCCTGGGCAGGAGCCCCTGTGAGACCCGTTGCCCTGTAAGGCTGAGCCAGCTTTGTTTCAGTATCTTTCCCTAAAGAAATAGTGAACGCCTTTCAGCAGAGCTTGAGGGAGGTCCCGCAAGCATTGTTTGTTTTCCAGGCACGACGTGGCAGCCCCCCTGAGCCCCCACTCGCAGGAGGTCTCCTGCTACATCGACTACAACGTCTCCATGCCTGCCCAGAACCTCTGGAGACTGGTGAGTCCCGCTGGAAACAGGTTGTGATGGCCACCGACCCGCATACTTCTGACACAGAGTGTTTGAAACCGCCATTTAGAGTAATTCTGATTCAGGTGTAAAGTTAGGCAAGTGGTTCATAGTCATAAAAAAGTCACAGATGTTGTCACAGGGATCAGAGACTTCCTCTTTCATGGACCACAGGAATCTGGATGATTCCTGTATCAGAATAGGTTTACAGGACGATTGGTAAACACTCTGTGCTGGGCTGTGTGTGGCTCATGTGGCTCTGCCAGGCGGAGATGCCCTCCGCCTCGGTCACTTGGTCAGCCTCAAGAGCAGGGCACTGAACACAGGCTGGCGGCTCCGGCCACACTCCGTCACCAGGGAGCCTCTTCTATCAGCCCTTCTCTGGTGGCCACAAGCGCCCTCCTTGCGGGATTTCCTGGGAGAGGCTTGGCCCTCTGGGGGGGGTATTTCTGGGGACGCCCCTTCCTGGGGCAGCTGGGCTGCTGGCCGCCTTCCTCAGAGTGACCAGGGCAACGTGGTCCCCTTACAGATGACCCTCACTCTCCAGAGCGGCACGTGGCATCCTGGGGAAGGTAGCAGGAGGAGTGTTCTTGTAGTAAACCATTGGCCCGGCTGAATTAGGTCACGTGAGCGTGAAACATACTGCGACACTGTGACAGTGCTCGCAGCAGTGGCCTGGGGGCACCTCCATGAGTCAGACTCTGCTCCTGGCCCCCAGCTGGCTGCAGCAGCTCCCCACTTAACACCAGTGCCCCCTCAACCCCCAGTGTTGGTTGTCCCCAGTGTGAATGACTCAGGGGCCGAGTTTCCCTCTGTGTAAGGCAGCACCTCCCCCGCTCCGTGCTGCAGATGTCCCCACCTCCATGCGGCCCCTTCAGCCCCGCATGGAGCAGGAGGGAGAACAGCTGATAGCAGGGCCGGCCCCTGGGCCCAGCTGCCACTTGTCGCCTGGGGCTCACTGATCTCATCAGCAGCAAGACAATGCCAAGTGCTCTTCAGATGTTAGTGTTTTATTACCTGATGTCAGGAATCCCCCACGACACCTTTCAGGGACAGTGTGGAACCTCCGTTGTGCCATCTTCTCACTTGGGCTCAGCGCTGGGCCCTCTGGGTGAACAGGCATCTTTTAGGCCCCGAGGCCTCTACCAGAGAACCCTGCTGGCAGGGAGGCTCAGCCTGCTGGCTGCCCTGGGGCGCTTGTCCCCTTGTATCAGCCAAGTCAGTTTTGACGTTGAAGGGAATCTGGAAAAGAACTAACTAACTGACCAGACGTGCTTTCTTTCATAGGACATCGTGAACAGAGAGTCACCTGCGGACACGTGGAAGACCATCCTGTCGGAGGTGCGCTTCGTGCACGTGAACACGTCTGCCATCCTGAAGGTGAAGGCGCACTTCTTCCTGGCACGGACAGAGCTCGGGGCCCACAGCGCCTGTGTCCACTCTCCAGGCTGAGCCCAGCCTTCCGAGCCGGGCATCTGCTTCATTCGTTGCCGTGCTTGCACTAACGGCAGGCGGAGGCCCTTATAACGTCTCAGAACTGAGCCCTGACTGAAGACCCCATGGAGGGAGGCACGCCTGCGGACTGACTAGGGGCGGGGGTCCCTTCCCGCTGGGGGTGAGCCAGGGCCGGGGCCACCCGGTCACGCCCTTTGCCCTCGTCTTCCAGCTGAGTGGGGCGCACCTCCCTGACTGGGGCTTTCGGCAGCTGGAGGTGGTTGGCGAGAAGCTGTCCCGGGGCTACCACGAGAGCACTGTGTGGAACGTGGAAGAGCACCGCTACGGCAAAAGTGAGACCCGCACACGGTGACTTGAGCGCCCTCCCTGTAAACAACCAGATTATCACCCTGAGGGGTCGGCAGGCAGTGCTGCCAGCTTTCTAGGGTCCAAAGATTCTAATTTGCCGCCTAGTTTCACATGTGGGGAAAAACTAAATGGAGTCACTGTGAGTGAAAAGCAGGGAAGCCAGCTTGTGACTGAGCCGACAGCTTCTGGGGGGCGCTCTCTACCCTGATTCTACTCACATTCTGTCGCGTCTGGTATATTCTGTCAGGCCAGGAACAGAAGGAGAGGGAACTGGAGCTGCATTCACCCATACAGGTGGACATCAGCAGAAACCTGAGCTTCATGGCCAGATTCTCGGAGCTGCAGGTGACCCCCGGGCGGAGGGAAAGGGCTGGCTGGTCGCCAGAGAAAGCGCTGTGGTGTGTAGGACTCTTCCCTCCCTGCATCAGTCTTTAAACTGGGACCTGACTCAGCAGGGAAGGGGCGTGTCGCTCCCTCTGCTGTGGCACTCACAGCATTGTTGGTCCCAGCCAGGCCTCTGGCTTTGCAGGCAGGAGATTCTATAGCCACATAGCATTGCCACATTGCCAGGGTATGTTTCGAGGCCCCCCAGGTCAGGTTGAAATGGGCAACAGTGAACATGGTGGAGCCCTAGAGCCATCAGAACCACAGTCTTGGGGTCCCGAATCTAAAAGTGCCCTCAGCACAGAGGCCAATCACTTCACCTACAGACGAGGTGACTGAAGCCCCAGGGGCGGCCACCTCCCGGGGTCACAGCCCGGCTAGAACTCAGGGCTCCTGGAGGGCATGCCCCCCTCGGCAGGCACGCTGCCTCTGCCTCATGAGCTGAATGAACTTGAGGTGGGACACCCGCATGAAGGGACAGCCGTTTGCTCGACCCCTGACGGATCCCTGAGCAATGAAGGTTCTGGCTGTCCGCGTGCGTCTCAGGGGCCTCTGGCTTCATTGCAGTGGAGGATGCTGACGGTGAGAAGTGACGATTCGGAGCACAAGTACAGCTCCACGCCGCTGGACTGGGTCACCCTGGACACCAACATCGCGTACTGGCTGCACCCCAGGACCAGTGTAAGGGCGCTATCGGGCGGAGAGTCCTCTGTGCTTCCCACGCCCCCTGGCTTCCTCCAGAGCTGTCCTCGCAAAGGCCTGTCACTTGCTTTTCTCTAAATGCTTGGGCAGCACAGGCCAGGGCTGCCATCAGACGCCAAGGAGAAAGGTCATGTCTGCACGTGGAAGGAAGCTGGGCTTCTCTGCCGTTGTGGGAGCAGTTTGTTCCCCTTTTCGGCCAAAAGTGGTTTTTAAAATACACCCTTCCTTCCTGCCTGGCACCTCACGTCTGAGCCCAACCCTGTGCTTCTTTACTTATGTTTTCCCCACACATTAGAAAGAAGGCAGCACCGGCACCAGCCCCAGGCCGTGCTCAGTCATCACTCACTGGATGGTGTGGGGGCGCTAAAAACGCTCACCCTCCCCCGTCACCGAGAAGTGCAGCCCAGCGGTCACTCGGGAAGCAGGCCCCAGAGGTCACCCATAGCTCTGGGTTGCTCCTTGTAGTCGCTCTGGGAACGGCTCTGCGGTCCCAGTTTTAGAGAACCGCAGCACTTTCTAGAAAGGCTCTCATCGGGGACAGGAACGTCCAGGGCTGGAGGGCGCTGGGTGCTGGGGCGTCCTCCCTGCGGGCGCCCTGGCAGCCGAGGCCGTGCCGACAGCATCTCCTTGTCGCTTCCTTGCAGGCTCAGATCCACCTGCTGGGGAACGTGGTGATCTGGGCTTCAGCCGGCCTCGCCACCGTGCTCTATGCCCTGCTTTTCCTCTGGTACCTGCTCCGACGCCGGAGAAAGATCTGTGACCTGCCTGAGGGTCAGTGCCTCTGCCGCCCCGTCCCCAATTCTGACCAGAAAGCTTTGTCTTACGGCTACCTCTTTGCAGCAGGAAACTTGAATTGCTGTTGTGTCCCCAGAGCCAAAAGTTTGCACTTCAGCTCCCTGACTGCCTTCGAGGCTTCTGCAGGGAGGTGCAAGAATGGGCAGGAATTGCTCCACGCTGGTTTCCTGCAGGCCCTGGAGATGGCTGGGTGGCACAGTGGCCACAGGCGCTTAGTCAGGGTTGGTGGTGGTTTGCTCATAACACAAACCTGCTTAAAACAGTCTTGAAACGGAAAGGAATAAGCACCCAGGGTCTGCTGTCTCCCCACTGACGCCCCGCTCCTCAGCTTCCCCAGGAGTCAGACTGACTATAGTCCCCATGAGCTGAGGCTGGGCCGGGCCTCCAAGGGTTGGGGCGGGGGGGGTGGGGGGAGCGTCAAGAAGTGAGAGCGTGTGTGTGTGTGTGTGTGTGTGTGTGTGTGTGTGTGTGTGACTCAGGGACGAGTGAGCCAGTCTGACAGCCTGGCAGAGCCCCAACTGACCGGGCCCAGGTAAGTCGCTTTGGCTTAAGGTGGCTCTTCCCCAGATTCCTGGTGGCGCTGGGTGCTGGCCGGGGTCCTGTGTGTCGGTGGCTGGGCCGTGAACTACCTGCCCTTCTTCCTGATGGACAAGACGCTCTTCCTCTACCACTACCTGCCCGCACTCACCTTCCAAATCCTCCTGCTCCCCGTGGTGCTGCAGCACCTCAGCGACCACCTGTGCAGGTATGGGCCCACAGCCACGCCTCGCGGGGGAGGGGGGGTCAGGGCCCAGGGGAGACAAGTGACGATTTCAGTGCGACGTGGAGTGGGTTAAGGTCATGTGAGGTATACACAAGGTGCCACAGGGGTTCAGAGGACGAAGCCGCGGCCTGCTGGGCCATGAAAAGAGCTGAAGTGGGTGGGACACAGGAGGGCGTCTGTGGCCTAGAGGACACCAGGACCAAAGGCAAACACGGAGGTGCTGGTGTGTTCTGGAACAGCTGGGGGTTAGCAGGAGGGTCGCTCGGATGTGCTGGATGAACCGGGAAGCTTTGTAAAGCAGAGCTGGTGCTGGACGCCAGAGCCTGTGCTAGTCGGTAGCCTCAAAGTGTCTCTGGAGGGCTGCGATGTGATTACGCTGGCATCTGAGTTTAGATGGAACAGAAACTGTGTAGATTCGAGGAGTAGACGAGTGAGGCAGGTCGCACTCGGTGCCTCAGGCTGCTGGGACAGGGCTGGTTAAGGCAGGGCTGGCAGGAGGGAAGGAGCAGGAAGGCCGGGGGAGAGGACCAGGAGGCCGACAGGTGGCAGTCAGTGGGGATGGGCCTGTCCCCTCACGCTGGGCCTGCGCTGGTGCCCACAGGTCCCAGCTCCAGAGAAGCTTCTTCAGTGCCCTGGTGGTGGCATGGTACGCCTCCGCCTGTCACGTGTTCAATACGCTGCGCCCACTCACCTATGGGGACAAGTCGCTCTCAGCCAGCGAACTCAAGGCCCTGCGCTGGAAAGATAGCTGGGACATCTTGATCCGAAAATATTAGGCCATGACAGAATGAGAAGCATCTGGCCAGGTCAGGACACGGTGGAGTGTGTGTGGCTCTAAGCTCATTGGGGACCATCCCGGCCTGATGGAGCTTCTGTTCTTGCAACAGTCCTCAGATAAGCCCCTCATTTTAAGCGAGGTTTGTTTTTTTCCAATTAGTAAAGAACATGTCCCCGTGTCCCCTAACCCCTAAGGGCCCCCGACTAGGGCATGTGGTATTGAGTGGCTAGAGCAGGACTCACGATGGGGGAGAAAGGCAGGAAGCGGAGGGCAGTGATGGGCGTCAGTCATGCTGACAGATGGCGTGGCAGGCTCTGGCAGACGGCCGCTCCTCTGTCCTGAGCACCCCCGGCACCCGCTGAGCTGGAGCCTCTGGCCCCAGTGAGTTCAGTGTCAGATAAGCCACCGGGGTGACCGGATGTGGTCCTCCCATCACGACAGTGACAACTGTTACGGCTCAGTTTCTGGCTCTTCCAGGCTCGAGATCTGGCTGAGGCGTATGCGAGTAGCATTTTCAAGTCTAGGTTTGTCACCCATACGTTTCCTTGTCCTGAATTTGTCTTTTTTGGTTTAATAAAAAAGGGACAAATTGGCATTCAAATTGGTATTATTTATTGACTCTCCAAAAGGACACAATAGGCTTGACCAAACTGTTAGTCATCAGAAACCAGCCTCAAGCTCAGCCACGCTCGAGTGATGTCACATGTGTAACTAGTTACTGTTCAACAGAAGGAAACTGGGAGTGCCCGTGCAGTGTAGCTGGTGGCAGTGGGAAGGGACAGCCACCATGTAGGAGGGAAGACAAACCAGGACAAAAGACCACAGGGATTTGTGGGACCACAGCACACACCTGGACGTGGCCCTGGTTCCACTGGGGAAGAAACCTGTCAGGCAGCACCTGGGTCAGGCCCGTGCAGGACTGCGTGTGGACACCCCGCCTGCAGGGGCCAGGCAGGCTCGGGCTGGACCAGCAGGACACCCCGCTTCTGTCTGATGCTGGGTAAGAACACGCTTGTTCCCCAGGCTCCTTCCGCCCTCTGCCTTCAGAGCACAGGCCAGGAAGGAGGCATCTCCGTGGCTCCCTGGGTCAGTGTGCACCAGGCTGGATCACGACCCGCTGGCGGGTCATGAAATTGGGTTAATCGGTTGCAACTAGCATGGTGTTATAAAACAATAAAACAAAACATTTGGATGTAAAACACATAAAAAGGGAAGTATTATGTTTCAGTTACACGTGTGAGAACCAGATTGTACTAGAAAGAAAGCCTCTCACTATGGATTCACTGTCAGAAACACTGGAACAGCCAGTGTCCGGGCACCTTCCTCCATCGTCCCCAAACAGGTGACGTGTTCCTCCTGGACGCAGGCACCACAGGCTCCCCACACTGTCCGCAGCGCTTCTCAGTGGCACAGACCTCACCCTCCAGAATGAGGGAGCTAGTACGCATACCAGGAACACCTGCCAGCATCCCATTCAGCAGGTGGAACAATGCGTCCCAAATACCACCGGCTGTACCAGACCCAGAGAGGAAGCAGCGGTGGCGTTTGTTAGGCCAGGCGGGCATCTCTGGGGGGCCTGCCTGGAGGCTGAGCACCGTCCTCAGTGGGGTCTGCTGCTGGACTCCAGGTGCGATCGTTTGCCGGCCGTGAGTATCCCGGGATGGTCTGGCTCAGGAAATGTTCTCTTGTAGCTCCGCCCGTTGGACCCTCCGCGGTGCCACTTGCAGATGTCACCGTTCAGAATGTCCTGGATGTGTTGCACGATCAGGTTGATGGCAACTGCAATAGACAAGAATGGTTAGCGCACTCGTTCTCCAGCACAGTGCACGGCCAGCCAAAGGGCTGCTGTCGCTCGCTGGCTGCACCCGCCCCAGCCTATGGCCAGGAAACCCCGTTGGTTACGTCCGTCTGGCACAAAGTCTCAGCAGACAAAAATGCATGTCAGGGCATGAGTGCAGTCAAAATTCCTGGCTTGGTCTGTGAGGGTTTCTACTAAGAGCCTGGTGAAAAGATTTTCTGCTAACAGTGACTCCCTGTCAGTGTCCTATATGTACCAGGGGTGCCAAAAAACTGTCTACAAGTGGACACTTTGGCCAACGTTGTTCAAGCAGTAGTTCACCGTAATCAAGTGTCTGCACGCTGACGGGAACCACTTTGACCACCTCTTGTAATTGCAGAAGTCAAACGTGACTTGTATTCATCTTGTTATTGGCATATATTGAGTATCACAATTTTAAGTTTTTTCCTTAAAATGTGTATACTTTTTGGCACCCTCTGTATATATATGTATATGCTTTTCTTCCACCAGCTTTTGAGATATAATTGACATATAAAGTGCATCAGTTTAAGGTGTACAGCATGTTAAATATATTTTTAAGTATATTAACTTGTGCCACAAACGTACAGATGGCTTCTCAGTAACTACGCTGGGACAGGGCAGTGTTGCCCTGTGGCTCTGGGAGCAGACAGAGGGGTCGGGCAATCCATTGGCCTGGTTCTTACCCATATTGTCAACCCCACGAGGGATTATCACGTCGGCATACTTCTTCGTCTGCAAGGCAAAAAGGAGGGTCTCGTAAGCATCCGTCCGTCCCCTCCCCAAGGTGACTTCAAGTTGCTCAGGCCTTGACTTGAAGCATTGGCAGGGGAGCAAGCCTTGGGATGTCACAGGCGGGGTGAAACAGGGATTTGGGGCAATCATCAGCCAGGTGTGGGGGACAGTGCTCCAGGAAGTGAGCGCCCAGGCAGCCAGAGGAGAAGGTGTGTCTCCTGGCGTCTCTGACACACTGTCTTGCCGGTCCCACGAACACTGTGGCAGGGGACAGTTTTCTGTGCTAACAATTCACTGGGCCAAGTGAGCGTGGCACCCTCCACAGCATGTGACGTGCGTCCTCTGCAATTAAGAACCTCGGCAAGAAGCCTGGAGGAGCGAGCAGGACACGTGCCGTGTACTTAATCCATGCATCGCACGCGAGGACAGCCGCAGTGTCCGTTCCCTTCCCTTCACCCAGCCTCTCATGTGCCCACGCTGAGCAGCCGCCCTCCGTTGTGCACCCTGCTGCTAGGTAAGGGCAGGGAGACACGCCAGGCGGTACAGGGCTGCCGAGGAGGGACCCCCGCCAGATGCTGTGGAGGGGACACTCCTGACTCAGGCAAAGCGGAGGGCGGGGAGGGAGAAATTGGTGTGGCCCGTCAGATGGACCTATGGACCGTGTGCTGTTGTGGCGTGTGGACTTGGGCCAAGGAGCAAGGAGGCAAACACGAGATGAGCCGCAGAGGCGGCAGGGACCAAGTCCTAGGGCAGCTGTGTCCGCAGGCAGTGGAGACCCACGAAAGACGTGAGCACAGAGGCCGGCTTGGCTTCCACTGGGCTGGCTCACTGGTGGGATGCACACCCTGGGCTGAGGGGCAGGAGAGATGCAGCCCAGCAAAGATCGGAGAGAGGTCTTAACCACTAGCAGGGGTGGGGAGGGACATGGTCAGCTCAGACTCGAGGCTACGGTGAAGGGAGAGCGAGAGGGAAGTTCAAGGACACGTCTCAGGGCTCTGGCCGAGGATGGTGTTGCCGCCACAGGGTCACCGGTCAGATGTGGTGTCCACGGTAACAGTCAATTTAATTTTCTAGTTATTTTCCAGAAGCTTGTAAAAATTGTTTTTAAATAGCAGCAGGTAGAACTCATTTGTCCTACTTATCTGTAGCATCGTGTGGTATTCTTACCTTTAAGAAGCAAAATATTGTTAAATTTCCCTTGAAAACACTCCAATTTGACTACAGCTGCAGCCCTATCCAGTTAGAAAGGTAAGATGGAGGAAAAGACAGACGACTGCACAACCACAAACTCGTCTCTGCCAGCCAACTGGACCTTCAAGTGCCCAAAAGCACAAAGCACCCTGGAGAAACATACGGCGTGATGAAGTTAAGCACCTACTACGTGCCAGAGAGCACTTTTGGCAGTGGGCAGACAAAATCACCACGGGAGTTGGGGGGTGTAAGCAAGATAGGCCGTGCCTGTCAGATGACGAGAAGTACCCTGGGAACACAGAAAGCAGGCAGAGGCCGGAGCAGAGGCCCTGGGCAAGTGGCACGGGGGGTAGGGGTTCTCAGGGTTGCGAAGGCAATGCAGGTGAGCTGGGGAAAGCCGAGGCAGGGAGGAGGAATCCGGTGTGGGTGCAGAGGGCAGGGCTTTGGGAGCTGAGAACTACTCCCTGGTACTTGGGTACAAGAAGCTAATTCTCCACTTGTCAATCAGACCACGTTCATCCATGACTCAGCTCCCGCAGAACAGGCATCGTGCGTCGTCTTCAACAGGGAGAAAAGGCATCCCCAAATAAGTGAAAGATGGGTACCGGCAGGCAGAACTCCTCGAAGGCTGGCTTCACGAAGGTGGTATACTGGCTCAGAATCTGCTCTAGGTCTCTCCCGCGGTTCACGTCCCGAAGAACTGCAGCGGGACAGGAGCAAAGCGGTGACCTTCAGACACTGGGATGCGAGGGCAAGGCCAGCCTCGCCAGGGGCAGAGAGGCCTGTCTGCCTTACCTCTTCGCGACAGCCTGACGTCGGAGTCGGTGTCCACGAAGAGGCGCAGGTGGAACATGTCCCGGATCTCCTGGCTGTAGAACACCAGGATGCCCTCAAACAGGACCACGTCTGCAGGGTACACCACCGTGGTCTCCGGTAACCTGCCAGGCAGCAGAAGAAACGGGCCGTGACTCCAGGGAGAAAGCAGGGCACGGTGGGAGGGGGTGTCCGCAGAACCAACAGGTCCCGGCCGTCTGCAGGTCGGTCTGTGCAGGCGCCAGCGGGGAAGCCTCACCAGCTCCCAACACACACCCCTCTCCGCCCAGGAACCACCTGCTCACCTTGAGTGGGTCACAAAGTCATAGGTGGGAACCTCCACAGTCTTGCCCTCCACGATGTTTTTCAGAGTCCTGTGCATCAAATCATTATCAAAAGCATCTGCAGGGATGGAACACAAGGCAAACGTTCCAGGGGTTCTGTGGGGACGGCAGGGAGCTTGCTCTGCCACAGCTGGGTGCTGGCGGTACCAGTCACCCTAAGGAACACTGCGTCTGGGAGCGGCCCCTACAGTTTACATTTGCAGAGCCCTCTGCAGTCCTGCAAACCACAGCATGGACCTGTCCTTCCCGACCTCAGGCAGTGCCACTGCCCAGGCTGCTGTCCCACCCAGAAGTTTCCCGATCGGCTAGTGCTGGGAGGTAGGTGGGTTAGGCATCTGCTTCTCTCTATTTCTGGGAAATAACCACAGACGGATGCTCGCCCGGCCTCCTTCCCATGTGTCCCCAGGAAAGGAATGAAGATGGCAGCCAGCCACAGACTGGAATCTTCAAGTCGTGGCCGGCAGGGGCAGCCTGGCCTCATCTACCCCATCTCTACCTGTTCTCCTGGCCCCTGACCCGCCCAGGAAATGGAGCATCAGGGCCTCTGGCTCTCATTTATCCACTGCTGGCCTCGCGGGGATTTTGCCCCAGGGCAGGTGGGGAACTGAAAGGCCACAGTGGACAGAGGTGTGTGCAAAGGGCCCCTCACAGCGTGAAGGTGAGTGTGAACTTCTCCGTGATCGTACTCCTGGCAGAGCAGTGGTCCCACAGGCCCCTCTGAGGGGCAGACTTCCTAACTGGCTCCAAACAAGGGAGCCAGCAGTTCCTGCAGGGTCCCCAGGGCCCAGAGAGCTTAGCCAAGTCCACCTGGCATAGCCACGCAGCCCGCTCCGCCTCAGGCTATCTGGGTAATTTCAGGGAACCACTCGGGTCTCTGCATCCCTGCCCAACCCCAGACCTGGGTCTGCCCTCCTCCCCTCTCCCGCCGCCCCACCCTCAAGGTCTACATTCACCTGGGTGGTCAAAATTGTACTGCCCTTTCAAGGCCTTGGCCTTCTGTTCCGCTGTCAGGACCTTGTAGAACCTGTCTTGGCTCAGGATGACCAACTTGCGCTGCCGGTGGTCCACTTCGTTCTGTCCCAGCAGCTCCATGATCTTCTCACACACAGTGGACTGGGAACACGGCAACAGGATCCCCCCCTGAGACCACTCATCCCCCACAGGCGCCGGGCCTCTCCTGGGCGCTTCTGCTGCGGCCTCGCTTCTGAAGACACTGACCCAGGAAGGCAGCGACAGCAGGGCTGGACTGGGCAGGAGGGCCGCGGCGCACTGGCAGGGGAGGCACGCACCTGGGGGCCCCGGGGCCAGGCCCGTGGGGCGGCTTTGGAGAAGCCCCGCGGGCTCGCGTGCCGCTCAGGGTCTGCGATCCGGCCCAGGCCAGGCCCCCCCGGCCGCGGCCCCTTCGCCCCTCCGCACCCGCCCCGCCCACGCCGGGAGAGGACCCCTCCGCAGGCAAGGGCGCGTGTCTCCCCTCTGGACGGAGGCCGGATCGGGTCGCCCAGAGTCCCGGGGCCGGGGGTCGAGCGGACACGGCAGGCCCCGCCAGGCCGCCCAGCCCCTTACCTTGCCGCTCGCGGTGCCGCCGCTCACGCCGATCAGGAAGGGCCGCTGGTGAGGCCGGTCCGCCTCGGGCGCGGCGCCCTCGCAGTCGCCGCCTCCAGCCGAAGCCATCTCTGGCCCCACTTGCCCGCATCGGGTTCCTAGCTGCCGTTGATTCCCCAAACCAGCCGGCCCGGCCCCCCCGCTGAGGTCGGAGACGCCCCCCCGGAGCGCCACTTCCGGGAGGCGCACGGAGCGGCGGGTGCGCGCGGGGCATGGTGGGAGTTGTAGTCTGAGGCGGGCTCTGCGCATGTGTGGGATGGGTCCCGCAGCTGCTCGGGCGGCGCGGGTGGGATACCTGGGCGCTGTCGCTCCTTGCGCCGCGTGTTTGCTGCAAAGGACGAAAGCTACTCAGCATCGCAGCCGGCTGCGGGAGTCTCCAGACGCCCGGCGGCCTCCCCAGCAGAGGCCCGTGGCCTGGAAGCTTCCTTCCATCCGCACCTCCGCTGCCTCCGGTGGTCAGGAATGATCCCTTGGGACTGCGGTGCTGAAGTGGGGGCATGGGCCCGCGCGAGGGCTGGCATGTGGGACTCCTGAATCCCGTGGCCCGGGTGAGAACCTGGCACCGGCTTTGTCGCCTCGTGTGCGGTCACCCCAAGAACGAGGCCTTCGCCTCCACGCCTAGCACGTATCTAGCGCACTTCGCTCCTGCCTCCACCTGGGTCCGACCCCTCTCATCAGGTCACTGCCTTAGCCTGCCTCGGCTCACCCTCTCTCCAGCCCATCTACACTGGCCACCCGAGTTTCCTGACACTGCCCAGTTCTTGTCACTCACCCACTCCCCAGCTAGAGCCTCCAGTGGCTCCCCACTGTCTTCTGCAGCAAGTGTCCCCTGGCCTTCTCCACCACCCTGCCTGTGGTGGCCAGCTGTCACTGGATGGCATTTTAGACTCTCGCTCTAGGCTGTGAGCCAAGAAGGCAGAGGTCCAGGCTGTTAGGTGCCACCTGTACCCCAGTGCCTGGCACAGACAAGGCACGTAGGTGATGGATTCAAATTGTAGATTTCCCCGAAGCACCAATGCTCTCTTTGCAGCTCTAGTTCCTAATGCATTGTGAGCGTTCCATGAATATTTGATGATGCTGAAATATGATGCCAGAGAAACTAGAGTAACGTGCAGGCATCAGGCGAAGTCACTGTTTATATAACTTCAGAGGTATTCACTCATCTCAGGAGGGGTTACAGGCAGCTTCTGCTGATCAAGGGCAGAGGTACAAGGGGAATTGGGCCTCCTGAGCCCTGTGGACCTGGACAGAGGGAAGCTGACCAAGGGGCAGCCATCCCGTAACTGAGAGGAATATATACAGGAGCTCAAAACAGGGAGGGCCATTTACCTGTTCATAGTGAGCACGGCAAGGTTAGGAGCCAGGCTCTGGGTTGAAAGTTGGGTTCAAACCTTGCCTCTGCTGAATGACCTTGGGTAGAGTTGTGATCACTGTTTCCTTACTTCCCAAATGGAGGAATGTTATGACTTTGTTAAATTAACATTGGTTAAGTGGACTACAGGGTGCTGGAAGGTGAGCAAGGTATAACAACAGACCACAAGAGAAATTGAAATAGAGAAATGTATTACTCACATGTCCTGGAGGAAGTATGCTTGGAGGGGCCTCCTGTGAAGGTCAAGGCAGAGCACAGACAGGCAGGACCCGGGGCACATGCCTTTGATAGAGTCTGTGGGTGGAGTGCTTCGGGGTTCCCGGGCTAGAGCCGGATTGGTCAGTTCAAACCCAAAGAGCGGAGTTTGGTAAGTTTGTGTGTATCTACTGCTGCTTTTGTGCTGTAACAACTCGGGGGTCTTATCTAAGGGACGCACAAGGCATACAGGTTTGGGGGCAGGGAGACTGCTGATCTCAAGGGCTGTTGGAGACATCCTGTCAGGAGCTTACCTGTGCTCGTGACCCGGGCTGCTGCCTAGGGCATGTGCTTGTCTGAAGGGGTAAGTTTCAGGCCAGTGCAGGCTGCTGGGCCAAACAGGATGGATGAGGACGCAGCAGTACCATGGAGGAGCTTAGCTTAACTCTGGACAGGCCCCCATGCTGGAAGGTACACAAAGGGCTTGGTGTACGGTCTGACCAGAGGAGATCCCTGTTCGGTCTTTACTTCAATTCTGTATTTGTCAATTTGGCATCCTCTCCTCACAGTTAATTATATGAACTATATTTGCTTATCTTTATATTCTTGATAATCTGTCCTTTGTGGGTCTTACAGACCTGGAGAGAGGCTGCCCCTCCCTGGGCCAGCCAGTGCTTAGAGATAGCAAAGGGAGCAAGCACATCGTCCCTATGGCAACAAGCCAATCTCCCCCCCACCCTTCCACTCCACCCCCACACACACCTCTCCTCTAACTCTCACACACTCCCTCCAAGCCCCAGGCCTGGACACCGTTCCTCTCGGACTCCACATATGCCAGCTGACTCTTCCCAGCAACCCTTCCCCAAAAATGTTCCGGACCTTGCCTACCTGGGCAAGGCCAGCTTGGTCTGTGTTCTCAGTGGCTCTGACATTTCTCCTGGAAAACACCCAACAATTAAACTACAATTAAGTAGTAGATTCTGCAAGCACCTGCCTGATGTTTGTCCCGAGAGCAGAAGTGCCATGAGGGCCGGGCGGTGGCTGGCTTGTTCGGCTGACCCTCTCTGTCATGGACAGTAAGCATTTGATGTTGCTGAAGGGGGCACGGGGTTGAGACTTGTCACTCTTGGGGTTTGACTGTCTCAGAACCCGGTGGGGCAGAAACTTGTAAGAGTGACCATGTCTCCCCTCTGGGATTCTCTGCTCTGGTCTTCACCGTCCCCCCCCCCCCAAGTTCACAGGAGCATCAGAAACACAGGCTGCTCCCCTCCCCCATCCCCTTAGCCGAACCAACCACCTGCAAAAGCTCCAATCGTGTCTCTAAGCTTTTATTGAACACAAGCTGGCATTCAGCACTTACAGAGTTGACCAGATGCCCGATGTTTTAAGTAGCGTTTCCCGCCGCTTTCCTAACTGCAGAAGTAACCCATGCTCTTTTCAGAAAAAGCATACACGCAAACATACACTCTAGTAAAACTAGAACCACCCCTAACCCCACCCCCAGGGAAAACCATAGTTTTGTATTCTGGGGTTTGCTCTTCTGGTCTGATACGGCTGTGGCTGGATAGCGTGAAGTTAAACAAAGTTGGTTACATATCTTAACAGCAATAAAGCCTCACAACCTGTCAAAAGTTCAGAGAGCAAAACCAACCAATCAGTGATGTAATAATTAGTAAAAGTTTATTGAGCACACACCAGTCAGTTTGCAGTTGGGAGTGCTCAAACCAAAACATGGAACGAGACTCCAAGGTGATGTTGGAAAGCAGCTTCTAGAGTGACTGTTCATTCTTCACATTGATTAGTTACAATATTGGAAGTTTCGTAAGTGATAGGGCAGTGATTAGTGGCTACCTCATGTCAACTTTGAGAAACAGTTCAAGTTTGGCTTCTGATTTTCAGAGGTATCAGCAAGAAATAACCCAGGTCAAGTTAGTCTTGCAAAATCAGCTAAATTCAGCTATGTATGACTGAACTGGCTTTGTCTGCTCAGGGAATTTTCAAGGCTGGTCTCCCTCTGGTTTTGGTTCTAACAAATGCTGCGATGTGGGTACCAGTTTTCTGATGGGGAAATTGACGAGCAGAGCCATTACCTGGCTTGCCCAAGGCTTGTGGCTGTAAGTGGACTTCCAGTCAAGAGAGCCGAGCTAGCTGATCCCGGAAGTCAGCACACCGTATTCCCAACACACTCTATTTACTCAGTATGCATGCTGGACACAGAGAAGTGCCCAATCTCCCCATTCCCACACAAGAAAGAGAAATCCAACCATATTCAACGATATCCAGGCCGTTGAATGAAGAAGGTCCTCATAGCCAGTGGTTGACACTCAGTTGCCCATAAAGGGACCCAGACCAGGTGGGAGTCACAGACTAGGGGCAGCCACAGCCCGGCACACAGCAGCAGGGTTCTGGGACTGACCCTCTGCATGTAGCTGGAGCCTGAAAGGGACTGTCCTTCTGGAGCAAACCAATGGCTCTGGGGAGAAAGAGAGTCTTCCCCTAAGAAAGTAGGGCCCTGGGCCTGCACTGCACATGGACCACCCACATGGTGCAGAAACCCCAGGCAGAGACTTAAAAAGGGTCCACAGCTGGTGACTTCCAAAAGGATTCATAGGGACAAATGCCAAGCTATCTCACATCTCAGGGCACATGCGTGGCACCTGCAGGGCACCTTTAGAAGATAGCTGCTGCTGAAGACGACCTCACCAAGATTACAAAAGCCGTGAGTAAATCTGCCACCTGAAGAATAGTCAGCAGGGGCAACAATGGGCCAAAGCCCATCTGAGAAACTGGAGATGAGACACCTGCTTGGAAAGGATGTTAAAATGGGTCTATAAAAGTGTCTGAAGACGTGCCCACTAAATGCAACACATAATCCTGGACCGGATTCTGTATTGACAAAAAAAATAAATAAATGTACCGTATTTTTCCGTGTATGATGTGCACCCACGTTTTCAACCCAAACTTTCAGAGGTAAAAAATCTTTCGTTTTAATTTTTTAATTCAAATTTTTATTTGTTTATGTTTAGGTACTTGTTTTTTTGTATTATAAAGGAATTTTAGCATTTATTTTTTTAACATATTATGGTACAAATAATTACAAAACACGAGAACAGATACAAGGTACAAGAAATTTTATGTACTGGTAACAAATTTACAATTTATGCATCATCACAGAAGGCCAAGAACTCTTTGTCGTTGCAAATTCGTCGTACAATAAAACCGAGTATAGTATTCCGGGGTTATTATTTTGCATACGGATATCGTTATTGATTTCTAGAGTGACACTTTTTTTTAACTTTTATTTTAAATGTGTTTTTCCAGGACTCATCAGCTCCAAGTCAAGTAGTTGTTTCAATCTAGTTGTGGAGGGCGCAGCCCACAGTGGCCCATGTGGGGATCAAACCAGCAACCTTGTTGTTAAGAGCACCGAGCTCTAACCAACTGAGATAACCAGCTGCCCTAGAGTTACACTTTTAACTCATAAGCATAAATAAAAGAATTAAAAACATCTATATAGATACGAAATTAGTACTACCCATGTATAATGTGCATCCTTATTTTTCACTTACAAATTTGGGCAAAAAAGTATGCATTATACACGGCAAAATACGGTATGCTAGGAAAGACATTATAGAGTCACTTGTACTACTCTTGTAGCTTTTCTCTGAGTTTGAAATTATTTTCAAACAAAAAGTCTTTAAAACCACTTGAAGGGAAAGTACACAGAACAGAGTGCATAACAACAGAAAAAATATTATGGGGGAAAAATGTGCATTTTAAGAGCCAAATGAAAATTCTAACCGTGAAAAGTAAAGACACTGCAATGTTTCCGACAGAGAGTGCCCCTCACCATAGGTTTGTCTGAGGTGTCCGTGTGATTGGCTTTCTGCGTTCTTGGGAGGCATGCCACAGATGAGAGGTGCCCCCTCAGTGCCACACGCCAGGTGTACATGACGGCCTTGTGTGTTATTAGTGATGCCAGCCCTGACCACGGGTCAGGTGGGACCTCAGGATTCTCCACAGGACGCTTGCTGGTTTTCCCTCTGTATGTCCTAAGTATTAATATTTTGCGGGAGGTACTTTGAGGCTGAGCAGACATTCTCTGCTCAGTTTAAACCATTTTCACCCACTGGTGGCTCTTGCCCATGGCGACTATTATTACTGCGATGACCTAATGGTGATTTTCTATTTCCCTCATTCCTTCTACTGTTATTAGTCGGGATTCTGCAACTAGGATGTGCTGGTCCTCGTCCCAAATACGTGCAGCTGTGCTGTCCGGTGTGGCCAAGCCTCCACTACTCCCCCATCATCTCACACCGGCCTTCCTGGCCCCGTGCGCATTTGCAGGCTTAGCCCTGCCCTTTCCCAACTTTGCCCGGCTGCTGCCCTCCTCCCACCGCATCCAACTACACCGCGACCTTCCCCTCTCTGCGGGGCGGGTGGCTGGGGGGCACGCAGGTTGGGGCCCCGCGCTAGGACGCACGGGAGCCACCTGTTGACGCAGCGTGGGTAACCCAGGCGGTCAATTATTAACCCGCCGAGCTGCCGGCACCAGGAAACCCGAGCCGGCGGCGAAAGCGGAGCCGGGCCCGACGGCGGCGGGAGGCGCTGGGCGCAGGTAGCCGCGCCGCCCTGCTTGCCCCGCCGCCGGCCCGCGCCATGGACGCAGGTAAGGGTGCGGGGCGCCGGGTGCACGCTGCGCGCCTCCCCTCCCACCCCCCGGCCCCGGCTCCGAGGGTCCCCGTGGCGGGGCTGCGGACGGAGGGGCGGGAAGGTGGGGGCGCGCCCGGCCTGCCTCCGGAGGCTCTTTCTGCGTGGCCCCAACCTAGCCCTACTCTGGGACACTGCCCCCCCACCCCCACCCTCACCCCGAACTGGGGAGACCAGGAGGCTGCCGTGGAAAGTTCAGGCAGCTTGGGCCGTGTCCCCATCAAGCTCAGTGGGCGCCCCTGCAGGAGAGCTGGGAGGGGCCGCTTTTGGCGTGGCCCCGGGGTCCCTGCAGCCCCACCTTTTCCCACCCCAGAGCAAGCAGCAGGGACTCGAGCAGTGGCAATTTGGGGAGCATTTTCCACTCCCCTCCCCCACGCCCTGTCCTTCCTCTGTTGACGATGTTCACCCCTCTGTCCAGGCTGAAGTCCTTAGAGCGGGGGGCAGGGGGCGACCCTGGGGGCAGAGACAGGGCCATGGGAAGGAGACACAGACGGCAAGAGACCCCGCCGACCGCGAGGGACAGCGAAAGGAGGGTGGGGTGTGGTGGGGGAGGGCCGAGCCCGAGAGATGGGGAGAGAAGGGCGGGACCGCCGAAAGATTCATTCAAGGACCCACGACGGCCCCCACCGGCACCAGGCCCTGGAAGGGGCGGGGTGGGCAGTGAACCGAGACCCCCCCAACCCCCGTCCCTGTCCCCAGGAGTCCCAGGCCCGCGGGGAGGTACGAGGGTGGCGGTGGCGGCGGGAGACCGGCATGGTGCAGAGCCCTGCCTGGCCCCCAACGACAGCCAGCGGGGAGGCACCTAGATTTCTTCTGCCCCCACCCCCGCCGCCCTCGCAGGGGGTGCGGCTGCAAGGAGGGGCGGGGCCCGGCCTGGCTCTAAGCGCCGCCACCACCTGCGACCCTCGAGCACCTCCCCCACCTTTTCGTCGGAATGTCCCGCGGAGGCTCGGGTGTCGAGAACCCGAGAACCACGGGCCGCGGCCCTGGCAGCCCCGCCAGCACATTTATTTACTCTGTAGCCCTATCTCCGCTCCATCGGGCCAGGTATTTGCCCTGGCGGGGCCCAGGGAAGATGTGGTTTTTGTTTCTATAACTGGGGCAAGGGCTCGGAGGCCCCGGAGGCATTCCTGTGCCAGCATCCCGTGCCAGCATCCCGCAGGGACCGGCATCGAGTGGATCTGCCAGCCGAGGCTCGGGTTACCTGCTGAGAGCCTCAGTTCTGGCGTCTGTGGAATGGGATAGGAAAAGAAAAGCGCACCGAGGATGACAGATTCTATAACAAAGCTCTCGGAACAGGGCCTGGTCACAGGTCCGCTGTTACCACTTTTGAATGGTTGTTACTATATCCTCATTTTATGGACAAGAAAACGGAGGCATGGAGCATCTATGCCACATGCCTATAAGGTCACACAGCCCGACTTCATGCGTTGGCCGTGCTGGTTCGATGTTAAGGCGGCTGACAGTTCTGTGCACGTGTAGTTCATGCCTAATAGTGGGAGCTGCTGCTGATTGCGCTGTCACTGCTAGTCACCTGGACCTCTTACCCACAACGCTTCATCCAAAGCTTCGTCCACTCAGCAGTGGCGCAGACACCTGAATATGCTCAGATCGTGGTGTGGTCGCAGGGTTTGTGTACAGAATTATGTTTCTGAGCCTTGGACGCAGGTCCAAACGTGTGCGACTGACAGCCTGGCTGGCTGGCTGGTGCCTCTGCATAGTCGCATATTCGGAGGGGAGTTTGGGGCTTTGCGTGGCAGAGGAGGTGGGTTTTGACTGAGAGCTTCATAAGGAAGTGACCGGTGGCACTGGAAGGGCCCCCCCCCACCCCGGCTTGGACAGCAAGCACCGGCTCTCATCCCCCCCCGCCCCACCCCCACCCCAGGCTGCCACAGTGCTGCTGCTGCCTTCCTTATTTAAAAACTCCAGCCCTTGGCTGGGTGGGTGGGGATGGGGGACGCCCTGGAAATCCTGAAAGCATCTAACCAGGTCTCTACAGTGGCGGGAGTCTGGCTGCCCCCGCCCTGGGCTATTTAGGCCACGCCCACCTTCCACTTAGATCAGCAGCCCCTCAGCCCGCGACGGGGGTCTGCCTGGAAGAGCCCAGCTCTCTGGATCAAACTTAACAGTCCCAGACGTTCTGACTTTCAGTGTGGAGCTCACTTCCCAGCGGCTTTCATTCCTTGCCCCCCCACCCCCTTACAGATGGCCCAAACTGGCCAGAACACCCTTCCATTTTCTGACCTTCCTAACTTCAGATAGCGGCAGCCAATGTTAGTGGAGCAGCACTCGGCGCGGCCTAAGCACTTCACTTTATGGGCGGATGCTCATTTAATCCCCACAATACCCTCCTCCAGGTGTTGTTTTTAAGGATGAGGAAATTGAAGAGGCACAGGGTGGGTGAAGCCCAGCAGGAGGCCTGGCCCCTGAGCTCTGCCTCCTGAAGAAAAGAGAGAACCTCATCCCAGACCCACCAGCCCAGCCTAGCCCCGGACACTGAGCCGGGAGATGAGAGAGGTCCGATCTGCCCTCTCCATCTTGACAACTCTTTTCTCCTCCTCACCTCCATGTGCTGTCAGGCTGGGGTACCCTCCTCAACGCTGCCTGAGACCGTCCATTGGTCCACATTACTTCTGGCCCCCTGCCTTCGTTCTGGCTCAGGCCACCCATCATTGTCTCTCCTTTTATTCAGCCACTGCCTCCTCCCCAACCTCCTGTCCTGATTCTGGTCACTTCCAATGAGCCTGGCACTGGCTGCCAAGGAAACTTTGTATCAGTTACCAATTGGCTTTTGCTGTATAACAAACCACCCCAAAACATAGTGGCTTAAAACAACAAGCGTTGTTTCTCGTGATTTTGTAGGTCAGTGGGGTGGTTCTGCTTGTCAAGTCCCACTCATGGGGGGCTGGTTGCCTGGGGATCAGCAGGCTGTTGTCGGGGAGCTTGTGACCTGTTCAGGGGGCTTGTGCTGACTCCTCCCGATGGTGGCAGAAAGGTTCTCAGCAGCAAGAACAAGCCCAGATGAGCAAGTGCTTTAAAAATTTTTTTAAAAAGAATGTTTGAACTTTATTTGGAGTGTAATTGAAGAACAGCACACTGTCCATATTTAACATGTGCATTTTGATCAGTTTTGACATATTATGCATCCGTGAAGCTATCACATCAAAATAAACCTCTTCATCGTTCCCCAAAGTTTCCCTGTGCCCTTTGTAATCCTTCCTTCCACCTCCATTCCTGACAACTACTGAATGGCTTTCTTTATTTTGCATTTTCTAGAATTTTATATAAATGGAATCATATAGCACGTACTCTCTTTTTGACTGGCTTCTCGGCATAATGATTTAGAAATTCATTTACATTGTTGTGTGTATTGAGAATTGGTTCTTTTTTATTGCTGAGGAGTTGTATCAGTTATCTATTGCTGCATAACAAAGAACTCCAAATTCAGGCTTAGAACAATACATTTAGTACCCCACAGTGTGGGTCAGAGGGGTCTGGTGTGGCTTAGCTCGAGGTTTCTCAGGAAGGTACAGTCCAGCCATCGGCCAGGAGGTGATCACCTCAAGACCTCACAGAGGCTGAAATGTCTGCCTCCAGACTCAGCCAGCCACCTGGGTGTCGACAGGTTTCAGTTCCTCATGGGTTGTTGGCCGGGGTGGGAGGCGGTCTCCGTTCCATCTGGGCTGTTGGACTAAGGGCCATGCCACACCAGGCCACATCACATGGGCCTCTTCACATGGCTCCTCACAACATGGAAGCTTGTTTCCTCTTGGAGTTATTGGACATAGAAAGAGAGAGCAACTAAAAAGAAGCACAGTCTTTTTAAAACCTAATCTCAGAAGTGACACCTCACATCTTCTGCCATGTTCTCTTCATTAGCAAGTCATGAAGTCCAGCCCGCATCAAGGGCAGAGGATTACAGGTTGAGAGGCAGGTCTCCTTGGGGGCCATTGTAACGCTGCCCACCAGAGACGTATTCCATCGTATGGACAGTTGCTTTAGTTTATTCTTTCATCTGTTAATGGCTGTGTGTGTTATTTCCATTTGGACTATTACAAATAGAGCTGCTATAAACATTGGCACTCGAGTCTTTGTGTGGTCATGTGTTTTTATTTCTCTTGGGTAAATACCTATGAGTGGAATTGTTGGATCATGTGGTAAGTGTATATTTAACATATTAAGAAACTGTCAGACTATTTCCCAAAGTGGTTGTCTTACTCTACTTTTCTACCAGGTGCCTAAGAGTCCCATGTGTTTTATATACTTGCCAAAACGTGCTAAGGTCTGGTTTTGGGTTTTTGCCCCCATTCTAGTTGGTATGTAGTGATATCTTGTGCTTTTAATTGGCATTTCTAATTTTGATGGCATTTCTGGTGACTAATGGCATTGAGCATTTTTGTCCGTGCTTATTGGGCATTCAAATATCTTCTTTGGTGAAGTGTTTACAAATATTTCGCCCATTTTCTCATTGGGATATTTGAGTTATTGAGTTGGAAGAGTTCTTTATACACTGTTGATATAACTCCTTTGTCTGATATAACAATGTGTTAGGAATATTTACACTCTGACACATCTTTGTGTTTTCTTAGTAATGTCTTTTTTTTTAAATTTTTTATTGGGGAATATTGGGTAACAGTGTGTTTCTCCAGGGCCCATGAGCTCCAAGTCGTTGTCCTTCAATCTAGTTGTGGAGGGTGCAGCTCAGCTCCAAGTTCAGTTGCCGTTTTCAATCTTTAGTTGCAGGGGGCGCAGCCCATCAGCCTGTGCGGGATTTGAACTGGTAACCTTGTTGTTGAGAGCTCGCACTCTAACCAACTGAGCCATCCGGCCGCCCTTCCGGAAGCTCAGCGGCAGCTCGTTGTGTCTTCAACTAGATTGTGTCTTCAATCTAGTTATGGAGGGCGTAGCTCACTGACCCATCTGGGAATCAAACCAAAACCCTGTTGTTCAGAGCTTGTGCTCTAACCGACTGAGCCACTGGGCCAGCCGGATATATGAATTCTTTAGAAGTATGTTAATTTCCAGATATTTGGTACTTTCCTGGATACATTATTGTTGTTCATTTCTAATTCTATTGTGGTCAGAGAATACAATTTCAATCCTTTAAACATTTCAACCCTTTGAAATGTTTGAAAGGATTGAATTTCAATCCTTTAAACATTGAGACTTGTTGTATGGCCCAGTGTATGATCTATCTTAATTTTTCTCTTGGTGTCTTAATTTTAATTTTTCTCTTGGTGTTTGGGCTACATATCTTCATGTTGTTATTTTTTTTTAAAGATTTTATTGGGGAAGGGGAACAGGACTTTACTGGGGAACAGTGTGTACTTCCAGGACTTTTTTCCAAGTCAAGTTGTTGTCCTTTCAGTCTTAGTTGTGGAGGGCGCAGCTCAGCTCCAGGTGCAGTTGCCATTGTTAGTTGCAGGGAGCACAGCCCACCATCCCTTGCAGGACTCGAGGAATCAAACTGGCAACCTTGTGGTTACTGGCCCATGTGGGAATCGAACTGGCAGCCTTCAGAGTTAGGAGCACGGAGCTCTAACCGCCTGAGCCACCGGGCCAGCCCTTCATGTTATCTTTTTCGTGGTTGCTCTAGGGATTACAATACATACCTAACTTTTCACAGTCTACTTAGAGCTAATACTGTATCACTTGCAGTAAATGTGAAACCTTGTAAACTTTAGGTCTCTTACTATATATAGCATTTTCTTTAGCCATTCATCCATTGATGGACATTTAGGTTGTTTCCATGTATCGGATATTGTAACTAATGCTGCAGTTACAGCATCTGCAGTGAAGATGGAGGTGCATATATCTTTTGGAATTAGTGTTTCCATTTTCTTTGGATAAATACCCAGAAGTAGAATTGCTGAATCATATGGTAGTTTTTAATTTTTAATTTTTTTTTTAATGCGGGTGTAGCTCACAGTGGCCTATGCAGGTATCAAACCTGCAACCTTGGTGTTGTTAGCACCATGCTCTAACCAACTGAGCTAATCGGCTGCCCCCTATTTTTAATTTTTTTGAGGAACTTCCATACTGTTTTCCATCGTGGTTGTACCAATTTACATTCCCTCCAGCAGTGCACAAGGGTTCCCTTTTTCCACATCCTCACCAACACTTGTTATTTCTTGTCTTTTTGGTAAGAGCCATCCTAACAGGGGTGAGGTGATATCTCATTGTGGTTTTGAGTTGCATTTCCCTGTATGAGTGACCCTGAGCATTTTTTCATGTATTTGTTGCCATCTGTATGTCTTCTCTGTAAAAATGTTTGTTTAGACCCTCTGCCTAGTTTTTTAATGGGATTGTTTGAGCGTTTTTTTTGCTATTAAGTTGTATGAGTCCTTTACATATTAGGTTGGTACAAAAGTAATTGTGGTTTAAAAGGTTAAAAACAATTGCAAAAACTGCAGTTACATTTGCACCAACCTAATATTTTGGGTATTAACCCATTATCAGACATATGATTTCCAAATATCTTCTCTCATTCAGTAGGTTGCCTTTTTACTTTATTGATGGTTTCCTTTGCTGTGCAGAAGGTTTTTAGTGAGATGTAGTCCCACTTGTTTATTTTGCTTTTTTTTTTGCCTTTGCTTTTGGTGTCAAAACCAAATAATCACTAAGATCAATGTCAAGGACCTTACTGTCTATGTTTTCTTGTAGGAGTTTTATGGTTTCAGGTCTTACATTTAAGTCTTTAATCCATTTTGAGTTAATTTTTGTGTGTGGTATAAAATTGTGGTCCAGTTTCATTCTTTTGCATGTAGCTGTTCCAATTTTCCCAATACCATTTATTGAAGGGACTATCCTTTCCAAATTCTATATTCTTGTCTCTTTTGTCACAAATTAATTGACCACATCAGTGTGGGTTTACTTCTGGGCTCTCTATTCTATTCCATTGATCTATGTGTCTGTTTTTATGCCAATACCATACTATTTTGGTTACTATAGCTTTGTAAAATAGTTTGAAATTGGGAAGTATGATGCCTCCAGGTTTGTTCTTTCTCAAGATTGCTTTGGATAGTCAGGGTCTTTTGCAGTTCCATACAAATTTTAGGATTGTTTGTTCTATTTCTGTGAAAAATGCCACTGGAATTTTGATAGGCATTACTTCAAGTCTGTAGATTGCTTTGGGTAGTATGGACAGTTTAACAATATTAATTATTCTAATCTATGAGCACAGGCTATTTTTTCCATTTATTTGTGTCTTCTTCAAATATTGTCATTAATGTCTTATAGTTTTCAGTGTACAGGTCTTTCAATTTCTTGATTAAATTTATGTCTTAAATGTATTATTTCTTAAATGTAAATTTATTTATTAAATGTATTTTATTCTTTTTGATGAAATTGTAAATGGGATTGTTTTCTTAATTTTTCTTTCTGATAGTTCATTATTATTTTATAGAAATGCAACAGATTTTTGAATATTGATTTTGTATCCTACAGCTTTACTGAATTTGTTTATTCGTTCTACCAATTTTGTTTGGTGGAGTCTTTAGGGTTTTCTATATATAGCATGTTATTGGAAATCTTTATTTACAGTCGACATGCAATATATAGCATTCCTATTTTGATGCCTTTTATTTCTTTTTCTTGCCTAATTGGTCTGGCTAAAGCTTCGAATATTTTGTTGAATAAAAGTGGCAAGAGTGGGTATCTTAGTCTTCTTCCTGATTTTAGAGTAACAGCTTTCAGTTTTCAATATTGACTATGATGTTAGCTGTGGGCTTGTCATATATGGCCTTTATTATGTTAAGATATGTTCACTTTGCTGAGAGTTATTAATCATAAATAGAGGCTGATTTTTGTCAAATGCTATTTCTGCATCTGAGATGATCATATGATTTTTATCCTTCACTTTGTTAATGTGGTGTATCATATTGATTGATATGTGGATGTTAAACCATCCTTGCATCCCTGGAATAAATCCCCCTTGATCGTGGTGTATGATTCTTTTAACATATTGTTGAATTCTGTTTACTAACATTTTATTGAGGATTTTTGCATCTGTGTTCATCAGGGAATTGGCCTGTAATTTTCTTTCTTGTGGCATCCTTGTCTGCTGTTGGTATCAGGTAATGCTGGCTTTATAAAATGAGTTTGGAAATGTTCCCTCTGCTTCTGTTTTTTGGAAGAGTCTAAGAAGGATTAATATTAATTCTAAATTTGAATGTTTGGTAGAATTCACCAGTGAAGCCATCTGGTCCTGGACATTTGTTTGTTGGGAGGTTTTTGTTTTGTTTTTTTTAAAGATTTTATTGGGGCAGGGGAACAGGAATTTATTGGGGAACAGTGTGTACTTCCAGAACTTTTCCCAAGTCAAGTTGTTGTCCTTTCAGTCTTAGTTGTGGAGGGCGCCATTCAGCTGTAGGTCCAGTTGCCATTGTTAGTTGCAGGGGGCACAGCCCACCATCCCTTGCAGGAGTCGGACCAGCAACCTTGTGTTTGAAAGCCTACTGGCCCATGTGGGAATCGAACCAGCAGCCTTTGGTGTTAGGAGCATAGAGCTCCAACCGCCTGAGCCACTGGACTGGCCCTGGGAGGTTTTTGATTACTGTTTTAATCTCCTTATTAGTAATTGGTCTGTTCAGAGTTTCTATTTCTTCATGTTTCAGTCTTAGTAGTTGTAAGTTTCTAGGAATTTGTTCATGTCTTGTAGGTTGTCCAATTTTGTTGGTGTCTAATTGTTCATTGTGGTCTCATGATCCTTGGGCATTTCTGTGGTATCAGTTGGAAGATCTCTTTCATTTCTGATTTTGAGTTTTCTCTCTCTTTTTTTGTGAGTCTAGCTAAAGGTTTGTCAATTTTGTTTATCTTTTCAAAGAATCAGCTCTTCATTTCATTGACCTTTCCTATTGTCTTTTCAGTCTCTATTTCATTTATTCCTGCTTCTGATCTTTATTTCCTCCCCTCTACTAACTTTGGGCTTTGTTCTTTTTCTAGTTCCCTGTGGTGTAAAGTTAGATTGGTTGAGATTTTTGTTTCTTGATGTAGGCATTTATTGCTATGAACTTCCCTCTTAGAACTGCTTTTGCTGCATCCCATAAGTGTTGGTATGCTGTATTTCCACTTTCATTTGTCTCAAGGTATTTTTTTGATTTCTTCTTTGACCCATTTGTTTTTAAGTAGCATGCTGCTTAATCTCTGACCTATTATAAAATTACCAGTTTTCCTGTGATTGATTTCTAGTTTCATACCACTGGGTCAGAAAAGATGCTGGATATGACTTTAATCTTCCTAAAATATTTAAGACTTGTTTTGTGTTCAAACATGATTTATCCTGGAGAATGTTCCCTGTGCGCTTGAGAAGAATGTGTATTCTTTTGGTTTTGAATGGAATGTTCTGTATATATCTGTTTAAGCCATCTGGTATAATGTATCATTTAAGGCCAATGTTTCCTTATTGACTTTTCTGTCTGGATGATGTATCCATTGATGTAAGTTGGGTAGTAAAGTCCCCTGCTATTATTGTCTTGCTGTCCATTTCTCTCTTTAGGTCTGTTCATATTTACCATGTATATTTAGGTATTTCTATGTTGGGTGCATAAATATTTATAAATGTATACTCTTGTTGGATTGACCTCTATATCATTATGTATTACTATTCTTTGTGTCTTATTACAGTCTTTATTTTAAAGGTCATTTTATCTGAAATAAGTATAGCTACCCCAGCTTTCTTTTGGTTTCCATTCACATGACATGTTTTTTCATCCCTTCACGTTCAGTCTGAGTGTGTCCCAACATCTAAAGGGAGTCTCTTACAGACAGCATATTGATTGATCTTGTTTCTTTATCCATTTAGCCTCTCTATGTCTTTTGGTTAGATAATTTAGTTCATTTACATTTAAAATAATATTGATATATGTACTTACTGTCATTTTGTTAATTGTTTTTTTTGCTGTTTTGGTGGTCCAATTTTCAAAGTCTGTCTTATGCTAGTCTAGGTCTGTCCCCTACATGTAGGTTGGGGGTGAACCCAAAACTTGTATGGATCCATTCTTGAGTGACTAACCATCACAATTTGCCTGGGACTAAGGGTTTTTCCAGGATGTGCGATTGTCAGCAGTAAATCTGAGAAAGTCCTGGGCAAACTGAGATGCACTGGTCACCCCATTTCCCATACAAAACTAGGGGAGCCCCCTCTGTCTCTCCTTTCTCTTCAGGATGTCCCCCACTCTTCCATTCTACAAGGGCCCTTTCCTGGTTTCTCTGGCCAGAATTACAGGGTTTCTACTGGAGTTTAGCTACTCATCTGTTCCTCCACCATGTAGCTCTGGGGCTGGATCTTCAAACTTTGAGGGAAACAAGAGAGACAAATGGGAAATACTTCTTGAAGGTTGCTTCTCTGAGTTTTGACTCCATTTTACTGCCTGCTTTTGTTCACTTTTCAGTGACTTTGGGTAGTTTCCTTTAATATTTTGTCTAAAGTTTTCAATTTTAATCAACAGGAGAGATAGGCTTTTTAAAAACTGGTAAAGTATACCTAACACTTGCCATCTTAACCATTTTTAAGTGTATAGTTCAGTGGCATTAAGTACATTCACATTGTTGTGCCGCCATTACCATCATCATCTCCAGAACTTTCTCATCTTCTGAAATAGAAACTCTGTCCCCATTAAACACTAACTCCTCATCCCTTCCCAGCCCCTGGAAACCTGGAGAGATAGGTTTTTAAAGCCTCTGCTTGCACAATGTTTATCCATGTTCCATTGGACAAAGCAGGTCACATGGCCAAGTCCACATTCAAGGGGTGGAGAAATAGATGGAACAGCACAGGTAAAGATGGAAGCATAAACACGGCAGGTCTGTGAGGAGCAGAGGCCCTGAGTGAGCCCCTGGCTGCTGTGAGAAGATGGAGTGGGGAGCCCTTAGGAGCTCAGCACTCCTTGCCACTGGGGATCCCTCCTCCATGGACCAGCTCAACAGGGCCTGGGAGGAATGGGGGTTGGGGTGGGGCTGAGAGGGGGGATTTCAGCAAGTCTCTTCCACCATCACCTGAATTGTCACTGTTGTGTCTGCTTTACTTATTTCTCTGCTTTCTATAACCCTAAGGACACTTAGGAAATGAACTTCCAAAGCTAGGCCCTGGGCTGCCCACCCCTGCTTTGGGGCCTTGAGTACCCACTCAGGTCCAGGGGGTCCACCCAGGACTCTCGTCCAGGCCCTTCCTCCAGTACCTGCCTGAGGCCTAAAGGTGGTCAGCTGTCAGGATACTCTCAGGAGGTGCAGGTGGACCTTCAGGGTTGTTGAGTCCTGTTCAGGTGCCCCCAGGGTTTATCGTGTGAATGCTGGAGGCCAGGGCGAGGCTGGAAGGCAGCTGAGCAGCTGAGGGCCTCTGAGCCCTGGCTTCAAGCTGCTGGGAAGGCTTCTCTCTACCCGCTGCTCCTCTCTTCTCTCTGCCCCTCCCCGCCCTCATTCAGGTTTTGTTCCCTCTCTGCCCCTGTAGTGACCTCCTGTCTCTCTGAGGTCACTCATTTGGGGTCTGAGAACTCCTGAGCACCCCACCTTCTCCAGCTCCCAAGCCAAGAATCTGTCTGGCTCAGCTCTTCTCCTGAAAGCAGTCCCCACTGGACTGTGTCACAGACCAACCTCCCAGGGGGCTTCCCTGGGTCGATGGTCCTTTCTTGGTCCAATCTGCTGCCGCAGCAGGGCAGTGGGGCAGGACTACCTCCCCGTAGTGGCAATCTGGACCAAGGGCCCACCGGGCAGAGGAAGACCTGCAGACAGTCCGGGCTGGCCACGCACTGGCTGTGTGACCACCAGCAAGGCACTTCACCTCTCTGAGCCTCAGTTTTCTTGTCCTGTCTTTGCACTTTGGGTAAAGATTCGTCAAGGACCCGGCTTGGAGAGGCTCCAGCACAGGCTGTCACCCCCAGCCCCACGATGCCCACAGGTGTGTGGTGTGGAAAGGGTCAGGATTGGCAAGGTCTTTGCGACTTTCTCCTTGGAGGGGCTGTTTTGGGGCTCAGGGGGAGGAGTCCCACTGGGCTCGGTGGCCTCTTGGGGCTCAGGAACCTGCCATTTCTTCCTAGGAGCGGACACGAAAGGGGGCAGTGGCCCCGTGACCGCTGAGGACCCCCGGAGCCCGAAGCTCCCACAGCTCCCGCAGCTCCCGCGCCGCCCGCAGCTCCTGGATGAGGATGGAGAGCCCCCGGAGGAAGCGGCCATGGACAGGGGCAGAGACCTGTCACAAGAGGACCCCCCGGCCGACTCCCAGGCTGAGGCCTCGGCGGCACCCTCCGCCCAGGCCCAGGCTATGGGCGAGGCCAGGCAGGGGCCCAAGGTGGTGGCTGGGGGCGTCCCCAACATCGGCTTCGTGGGCGAACCCCCACCCTACGCGCCACCCGACCCCAAGGCGGTGCACCTGCTCTACCCGCCCTTCCCGCAGGGGCCCGTCCTCTTCCAGCCCGGGCCGTCGCCCCAGGCCCTGTACCCCCCGCCGTCCACCACGCCCCTCTACCCCGGCTCGGCCCCGGCGCCGCTCTTCGCGTCGTTCCCTGTGGTGAGTGGGGCACCCCCCAGCATGTGGTCACCCCTCCCCCGCTCAACTCGGTGTCCGCTCCATGCCCACCTTACCCCCTACTCACCCCGTAACCCCACGTACTCATGCCCCACTCGCCCTCCCTGCCCCTCCCTCGGGTGGGACAGTTTGGCGGTAATTAGAGGTCCCTAAGCGACTCCAGCAGAGGGGCTTCTGTGCCCAGAGGAAAAGGAAAGGGCTACCTCAGCCCGGGGAGTGGGGGAGCCCAGGAGGCTTCCCAGAAGTGGGGGGCATTTGAGCTGGGTTCTGAGGGACGAATAGGAGAATTCAGGCAGCGAAGGAACGGCACTCTTGCCAGAGGGCACAGCACAGGTGTGGAAGGAGCCGGACCTGGGCGTCTGGGAAGGACGGTGGTTTGTTCAGCTTCGTGGGGAGCAGACGATAGGAAGGTGGGATCCTTTGTGAGGGGCCCAGGGCCTTTGGGCAGGAGATGATTTGATGAAACTTTTACACTAATACGCCTTGGGTGGAGCGCTTGGAGCTCCGCTCCCCGGAACCGGAGCCCAGTGAGGACGGAGGCACAGTGGTGGCTGGACCCTAGACTGAGCAATTGAGAGAGGACTCCTGGCGGCTGAGTGACAGGCTGGGGTGTGGAGAGAGAGGGCGGAAGGGGGCGTCTCGACCTGCCCCCATGGTGACCTGCAGCGCCACTGGGTGGGGTTTGGGGGTGGGCGGAGTGATCCTCGCTCTGGCGTCTGGGGGCGGATCGTGGCTCCCTCACGGCTCCGTGGCCTCTGCCCCCCCAGTACAACAACCCCATGGCCGGCATACCAGCCCCCGCCACGGTGGAGCACAGGCCGCTGCCCAAGGACTACATGATGGAGTCCGTGCTGGTGACCCTCTTCTGCTGCCTGCTCACCGGGCTCATCGCCATCGTCTACTCCCACGAGGTAGGGGTCGTGGGGGACCCCTGGGTACAGCCCTCCCAGCAGGCAGCTGCGGGTGCCCGGGGTGGGGGAGCGGGCGGGGGGCTCAGCACTGCCCCTTCCCTGCATCTGGGTCCCTGGGGTTTCTTCCCTCAGGAGGGTGGCAGGGATTGGGAAATGTGCCAGCAGTCCGTGGGGCCCAGCGCCTCTTGGATGGGCGCTTCCTCCCCGCTTCTGCCTCTGCCCCCGACCACTCAACACCTGCTCTAGAAAACAGTTCACAAGGGAGATGTGAATGATTGCCGAGGCCCAAGGAACTGCCCCCCCCAGGGGGGCCTTTTGTGTCATGGACTCCTCCATCCATCCACCTCTAGCCATCCAGCTAACCTATCAGGCTAATCACCCACTCACCCACCCATTTATCCATCCATCCGTCTACCCACCATCTTCTAGTCCACCATCCATCCGTCCATCCATTCACCTACCGTCTTGAGCTCCTCCTGACCATTTCCCCTGCTCGGGGGACTCAGTGACGCCAGTGTGAGGACATGCTAGTAGACAGAGCACGCAAGCCTCTGGGGGGCGTCTGCCTGAGGCTGACCTGGCCACAGCCCTGACTTAGCCCCACTGGTCAGGCTCCCCAGTCATAAGCCAGCCAGGACTAGGGGAGAAGGCAGCGCTCAGGACAGTGCGGAGGTGGGACTCTGCTTGTGAATTCTGGCTCAGCCACCAGCTGTGTGACCTTGAGTGGATCGCTTAACCTCTCTGAGCCTTTGTTTCTCATCGGCAAAGTGGGTCAACAATGACACCAACCTCAGGAGTGTTGTGAGGGTTGTAGGAGATGGGTCCGCAGGAGTTGATGGTGGCGGGGGCCCAGGAGCCAGCAGCCATTGCTTCCATTGCTCCCGCTCGGTTACGAGCTGTGGCCGGGGCCGGGGTCAGTCTTCCAGTCTGTGCACGGGGCCCGGCCCTGCCGGTGCTGCACGGGAGGGAGTGGGTGCTCCATGTCTGCTCACCCTCAGCCCCCACCCTCTCTCGTTGCAGACCCGCGCGGCCCTGAGCAGGGGGGACCTGGCCCAGGCTGAGGAGGCCTCACGCAAGGCCCGTTCGCTCGTGCTCTTCAGCCTCCTCTTCGGGGTCTTCGTGTCCACCAGCTGGGTCATCTACGTGGTCGTGGCTCTCTACCTCCCTTGAGGGCTGCTCCTCCTTCAGGGATGCCAGGACGCCCTGCCCAGGGACACCCAATCTGGCCAGACCCTGTCTGTGGACTTGGATCCCTGCTGGTAGCCATCTGTTGCTTACAGAGGGGGCCCAGGGGCAGAAAAGGGTAGGATTTGCAGCCTACAGCACACCTGTGGCTGGGCCTCAGCCCCTGCAGGTGGCCTTGGGTGGTGTCCTAATCTGAGGTGTGGGCTGGGGGCCCCCTGGAGCCCGATTTCTGCAGTGCCTCCTCCTAGGTCTTCCTGCGACTGTGCTGGCTGGGCCCCGGGGCCCTTGCCTTCACCTTCCCCCTGGGAGACCATCAGAGGGACCAGAGCTCCCACTGTCCTCAGAGCTATCAGGAGGGACACTGCAAACGCGGGCGTCCCTCCACCCCAGCCTAGCTCAGCGATTGCAGGGCAGAGCTGCCAGTCTCTTCTCCCTGTGGTGCTGCTGGGAGGGTCTCCGCCCTCCTGGGTAGCTCCCGGCTGGTTATTCTGCGCCCCGCCCCATCCCAGAATAGGCTCTCTCATGCTGGCCCCACATCCAGAAGCCGAACCCACTATGTCTGGTCAATAAACTCTGGGCAGAGCCTCCCAGCTCACTCCCAGCTCAGTCCCAGGGTGAGCGGCATCCGTCCGTCCACAGCCGGGCTCCTGCGCCTGCCCTGGAGATGCATCCATGCACACACGGCTCTGGCAGCCCCTCTGAGACGTGATGCCGCTTCTCCGGAGACCCACTTCTCCTGGGCCTGCTTTACTAGCAACTTCTCTTCCCTCTTTGCTGCCTCCTGGCTTCTGCCTCTACTTCTCCATCTTTCCATGGGTGTTTCAGCTCTGCCCCATTCCATCTGCATTTTCTGCTCACTCCGTCCCTAGCTTTACTGCCCAAAGATGGAGGATCAATTGGACCCCATGTGGAGAGGGCCACCCTGAGTTTTGGCAGCACTGTCACGCAGGCCATTCCAGAGGCTGCTGGACAACCTACAAAGCCTTGTGTCAGACGCCTGGTACCCCAGTCCGGTCAGCTGTGGTCCTGAGAACGCTCTCGGTTTTATAACAAGGTTCAGAACCATCTGCAGAGGAAGGAAACTTCCAGTAGGGGGCGCTGTGATTGACAACAACTGTCTTGGCTTGTTCAGTCCCCAAGAAATCCTTGCCTTCAGTGTTTGTTTCTCAAGGAAATTGGGTTTTTCTCATCTGTAAACTGGGGTACAACCCGCCCCCTGGAGGTATGGGGTTTCAGTGAGAGAACCAGTGCCGGGCTTGTGGTGAGCTTCTGGGGAACGCAGCTGCCGGGTACTGACGCTGGGGGTTTCCGTTGGGTCTTCCACAGCCAAAGGTGATGGGGGAGCAGGGAGCAAGGGCCTTACCCTGAGCTTCAGGACTGCCAGCAACCTCCCAACCAGCAGATGGGAATCCTGGACAGGGGTCTAGAGCTTTCACCAGGTTCTCAAAGCTTTCACCAGGTTTGTGACTCAACAAGATTAAAAACCATCTGCTTAGAGACAGGAGGAAGGGCGGCCCGGCTGAGCCATGAGAAAGCGACAGCTCAAGTGAAATCAGGTGCTTTCTGAGCACCCACTGTGTGCTGCTCGCATCCTGGGCCCCGGCACCGGGGAGCTGGAGAGACACAGATAAGGAAGTAAGTGATGGGAGACAGTGCTTGGAGATGGAGAGGTGGCCTCCTGGTCTACGACGCATGGCTGGTCCAGAATCAGGATGTCAAAAACTGAAATGCATGATAGCTACAAAAAAGGAGGAAATAATTTTTTAGGGATCAATAGATGCCAAAAGGTATTTGGTAGAATCCAATAGCCACAGATATTCTTACTAAACTCTGAAGTGAAATCAGAATAGAAAAATGTCATCTAGGCCAGTGTTCCTTAAACTTTATAGATGAAACACCTGGGAAATATTATTAAAATGCAGATTCTGATTCAGTAAGTGGAATCTCAGTTCTGCATTTTTAATGAGCTCCCGGTGCATGAACCAACAGCAGATGGCACATTTCAGTGGGAAATTAGTAAAATCTTAAAAACCATTATAACCAGGATCAAACCACAAAGGCCTCTGGTGTCACTATTATTCAACGTTGTTTTAAGGTTCTAGCAAATGTGAAAAAACAACAAAGTGAAATTTGTAGTATGAAAATTAGAACAGACAAAATGATTTTCTAGGTAGAATATCCAAGAATCAATGGAAAAAAAAATAGAACTAATAAGAGAACTCAGTAAAATAGTTGGACACAAAATAAATATACAATAGTTAATTGTAATAATCAGTTACAAGTGGAAGAATTAAAAAATTCCACTCATACTGATAAAAACAGTTTAATTAGGAATAAATATAATAAGAATAATCTGGATCCAAGTGAAGTAAAGAAAGCAATTTTTTAAAATTATCAAAACCCAAAAAAAACCAACCAAAAAAAACCTGAACAAAATATCTGGATAGGAAGATGTGACAGCATAAAAATAGCCTTCTCAAAGAGATTTCATTGAATTCCAACAAGAAAACTAAGTTTTAAAAACGATGACAAAAATGTTTTCAAAATCAATATGGAAGGAAGGTGTGTAAAAATTGCTAGTAATGTTTTAAAAAGTTGAATGAGGGTGGACCTTCTTCACCAGATGTTAAAACTTAGCATGAAGCTACAATAAGGAAGGCAGCATGGCTTTTCCACAGAGATCGGTGAAAAACAATAGAAATCCCAGGAAACATTCTAAGTATGTACGGGAAGTTAGTATCTGATCACAGTGGGATTTTAATTGAGTGAGTCACGGAAGGCTCAAAATAACCAGAGTTGGCTAATTGGTTGGAAAAAATTATTCTCGTATGCAAAAGTAAATTCCAGGTGGATTAAAGAGTTTAGAATAAAGCTCTACCAGTAGAAGAAAGCTTAGGAGAGTATCTGTATAACTGCAGGGTTTTGAGGCAGTAGGGGAAGGGAAGGCCTTTTTAAATCTGGAAACCCAGAGGGAAAGACTGATCGATTTCAGTTCAGAAAAGTACAGATTTTACCAGGAGTTGACTTACTATCAGGTTGGGGGAAAATTAGAAAGGTTTAATACACCCCCAGTTGAAGGACTGGACACTGACCCTTTCACCTATTACTGGTGGGTGTGTAGCCACAATCTTTGTGGAAAGGAGACTGATGGTATCTATTAATAACGTATGTACTGTGTATTTATATGCATGTATGTTCAAAGAAGTCTAGAAGGATGTATTCCGAACTGCTGCTAGTGGCAGCCTGGGGGGAGGGAATGGGACCAGGAGGGGTTGTGCAATACATTGCTGAATTTAAAAATACGGATGTATTCATGTGTTGTGTAATTAAAGAAATAACTGGAAAAAGTGTGCACGTCTTTTGACAGCAATTCCAGTTTTAGGATTCGCAGTAGTTAAGAAGACAGTCTGTGTTCCCGAGGCTTCCAGGCCAGTGTGGGAGACACACACACACCAGCTAGCACGCATGGTGACCGAGTGTGCTAACGTGCCATGAGCAGGGGAGCTGGGGCAAATCTGAGACGTTGAGTGCAACTGAGAGAAAACTCTGATTAGGGGCCTCCTGACTTCAGAGATGTTGAAATAGGTGTGTCTGGGAACGCGAATGTGGTACAGAGGTGTGGGACCTGAGAGTGGTAAGGACAGGCTTTCCGATGTTAACTTTACAACCCCCTGGGACGGTGTGGCAATGGACGGTGGTCCAGTTGGTCCACGTACTCACCGACCCTTGGTATCTGTCAGTTTGAGTACTTCTGGTGGTTAAAACTGGGGCGGTATTTCAGTGTAGCTTTAACTTGCGTTTCTCTGAGGACTGATGATGTTTGAGCCTTTTATCTACTTGGACATCTCTCTGTTGATGTGCCTGTTCAAGGCTGGTGCCCATTTCTGTGCTGGATCGTCTTTTCGTGTCAGTTTAGAGGAGTTCTTGATGTATTCTAGGTGATCCTGTGTGAGATACAGGTATTGCATATAAAATTCCCCACTTTGTAACTTCCCTTTTCATGCTGAGTGGTGGCATCTGATGAAAAATTCTCAGTTTTAATATATTCAAATCCATCTTTTCCTTTATGGATGATAATACGTTTGTGGCTTAAGAAAAAATGTCCCTACTCCTAAGGTCATGAAGGTATTTTCTTATATTGTCTTCTAGATCTAGAAGCTTTATTGGTTTATTTTCACGTTGAGATCTGCCAGCCAGCTGGAATATTCCAAGGGTCTGTTGTTTGTTCTTGTGCCACTGTCACAGTTCCTTACTGTGCTGGAGAGGGACTGGCCTTGATATTGGGTAGGTCAAGTCCTCGTACCAACTGTAAGAGTCTTGGCCATTTAAAATCATTTGTGTTGATAATAAATTTTAGAATGTTGTCGATTTTCACCAAAATACGGGTTGGGATTTTGACTGATTGCTTTAAATTTATGAATTTGGGCATAACTGACATCTTTACAATGCTGTTTTCCAACAAACATGGTGAATTCCCTTATTTGTTTAGGTCTTTTATAAATTTCCCTTGATTTTCTAGTTTTTGTGCAGAAATGTTGTACATACAGAGGGTGCCCAAAAAATGTATACACATTATAATTAAGGAAAAAACTATATTAAGAGTACGCTGATGGGAACCACTTTGAGCACCTCTTGTCATTGCAGAAGTCAAATGTGACTTGGATTCATCTTTTGTTATCGGTATATATTGAATATTACAATTTTAATACAGTTTTTTCCTTTCTTAAAATGTGTATCAATTTTTTCGGCACCCTCTGTATTTTGTTAGTATCCCTGGGTATTTGATTTTTTGATGCTGTTATAAGTATGATCATTTTTATTATTTGTTACTTGCTAGTATACAGAAATAAAATCGATTCCTGACTGTATGCAGCAATCTTCTAAACTTATTAACTCTGATAATTTTTCTGTAGAGTCTGTTTTCTATTTACACAGTATTATCTCTGTGTAATGATTCTTGTCTTCCTTTCCAATCCTTACCCCTTTTGTGTGTTTTTCCTTACTTCCTGCACTGGCCCCCTGCCTACCCCCCACCCCTGTCCCCCCCAGTGCAAAGCCGGAGAGAAGGGCTGCAATGGGCAACCTTATCCTTTCATGTCTCAGAAGGAAGGCTTTCAACTTTCTGTCTCTTAAAAAAAAGATATCCTTTTTCAGATTAAGGAATTACTTTTCTATTCCTAGTCTGCTAAGAGTTTATTAAAAAATATGGATATTGAATTTTATTAAATTACTATTATGTATCTACTGAAAATTATTCTGCTAATGTGGTGACAACACTGATTTTCAAATGTGAAAGTAACTTTTCATTCCTGGAATGAACGCATCATGATCAGGATGTATTCTCCTCTTTATATATTACTAGATTCATTTTAATATTTTGGTTAGGGTTTTTGCATCTGTGCTCATGAGTGAAATTGGTCTGTAATTTTCATTTTTGTTATGGTATCTGAGTTATGTTGGCCTCACCACCAGAGTTGGGAAATGCTTTTCCTTTTTTTTCTTTCTTTTTTTTTTTTCGGAAGTGTGTAAGATTAGAGTTTTCTTACGTTTCTGAGAGAGGCATGTTAAAACTTCCCGCGAGGGTCACAGATTTGTCCATTTCTCCTTGTGGTTCTGTTGTCTTTGCTTTACATATTTTGAGGCTATGTAATTAGATGCATACAAATTCAGAAATTGTTACATATTTTGGTGGAATGTACTTTACCTATTTTCAAGTGAGTCTGTGTAGCTCTAGGAATGCTTTTTCCCTTCAAGTCAGCTTTTTCAGACTTGAATGTAGCAATGCTTACTTTTTGGGGGGCTGTATTTACAGAGTGTATCTTTTTCCATATTTTTACTTTGAATCTTTCTGCACCTTCAGATTTTAGACAGATACATCTTGTTAATGGCATATACATTTTAAAAAAATAGTCTGATAGCCTGTTTTTTCAACTGGAGAATTTGCTCCATTTATTTAATATTTAAAAACTATATTAGGGTTCCTCTATCTATTTGCTTTCTACTGACTCCACCAGTGCTAGGCTTCTCTCTCTCTCCTTTCTCGACTTCTTTTAGATCGATTATTTTTTATTCCATTTCTTCCTATTAGCTTGGCAATCAGACGTTCTTTTACTATTAGTGGTTCCCTAGAGATGGCAACTTGCGTTCTGGACTTCTCAAAGTCAAATGCTTTTAGTACTTTTGTCTTCTTCCTAGACGATTCAGGAACTAATTCAAGAATACTCTCCCCTTATCTCCTTCCTGAGCCTGACACCAATGTTAGGGATTTTAATCCTCTGTATTTTAAACCTCATAAGACATCATTACACAGTCGATGCCGTTCGGGTTTATCCACATAATAACTGTTCTTGTTCTCTCATGTTTGACCTCCCACTTGGGATTAATTTCCTTCTGCCTGAAAACACTGTTTTGTCTTCTCTTAGTGTAGGTCTGCTTGTGATGAATTGTTTTTGTTTGGCGATACCTTCATTCTTGAAAGACATTTTGAGAGAATGGAGACGTTTGCTTGGTGCTTGTTTTCTTTCAGCAGTGGAGGTATCGTTCACCGATTTCTGTCCCAGTTGCTTCTGCTGAGGAGTCTAATTTCTGTACCTTTGGAGGTAGTATGTCCTTTGCCTGCTTAAAGATGTTCTTTTTATCTTTGGTTTTCGGAGGTTTCACTATGCCGTGCTCTGATGTGCATTCATTTTTAATGAGCCTGCTTGGGGTTCGTAGGCTTCTTGAATCTCGGGCTTAATGTTTTTCAGTCAAGGACCCATCAGGATGTAAAGTGTGGAGTCATTTGAACAGAGAGAGATTAATGGAAAGATGATTAACTCTGTGAGGGGCGAACTCTGAGGGTAAAAAGAGAATGCTGAAGTTGCCCTAGGGCTGAGGGTGAATGCCCAAGGAAGGCAGAAGCGAGAGGGCCCGCGTCCCCAAGGCTGGGACTCAGAACTCAGGCAGGAGCTGTGGTTCTGGCCGATTGCGGGGCAGAGAGCCTCACTGGGTTGCCCAGGCCAGAGCTGGTTCGGAGCTGGGTAAGCAGCAGTGACCCCTGGGAGGGACAGATGGGCTGAGGCTGGCGGGTGGGAGAGGAGTTGGGAGCCTGCTTACCAGAAAGGTGGCACAGGGCCTGGGGTGTGCAGTATCCATGCTTGGGGGACCACAGTGAGATGGTGGCCAGGCCAGGGCTGGGCTGCAAGCTGGGCAAGAGCCTGCACGGTGTGGGGGGTGCCTGCCTGGGGTCTACCACCGCTGGGTGTCTCCACACCCGCTCCCAGCAGCCACGCGGTCAGAACTACAGGGAACTACTTGGAACTGTTTCCGCCGCTGGCAGCGTCCCCCCACTGCTCTCCGCTGACCAGACCCTGTGCTCGCTGCAAAGGGGAAATGCTCTGCAGAGCAGCAAAGAAAGGGTGGACTGTGACATCAGGAGCAAGACATCAACAACTGGCACAGTTTTGGAAAACTTCCTGAGGTATAATTGACAAGATAAAACTCACTCATTCTTTAGTGTAAATGTACAGCTATGTAACCAGCACCGTGATCATTTAAAAAAATCTCTCAGGGTGTCATGCAAAGTCTCAGCTCCCACTCCCCGCACAAGAACACAGGATATGGTGAGGCCAAAAAGGAACACCCACGGAGCCATAGATAGGGGAGTCACACCACTATATTCTCGCTGGTGGCTGGGTTGGAGACACACGAAGCAGGAGCCACACGATCTGCAACCCGCCGTCCACTTCTCTGCCAACCGATCCCACTTGCTAACTGCAATCGCGCTTGCTAGCTGAGCCACGGCAGCTATATCAGTGGCCAATGGCTCACTGGTTACAGCTGACAGCCAACTAGTCACAGCTGATGGCCATCTCCTACCCGAGCCAGCACGTGAGGCCAAGAGCCTGGAAACTGCTCTCTGGGGCTCTGTCCCCACACACTCCCAACCCAGATTCCTCGTGCATGTTTGTAATCCTTTTTCCATCTTTAGATTTGCTTTTTCTGCACATTTTAGATAAATAGAAGCCTGCAGTGTGTAGTTTCTCGCATCTTGCTTTGTTCACATGTTTCTGAGATTCATCCATGTTGTACATTGTCAGTTCATTCCTTTTTCTTGCCAAACAGTGTTCAATTGTGTGGAAATACGACGTTTGGTTTAGCCTTTCAGTAGCTGACGGGCAGCCAGACTGCCGTCCCTGCTGATGAACAATGCTGCCGCTTTGCGCTAGTACATCCTGTCTGCTCCAGTCTCTCTCCTCCAATCACACTTAGGGCTCCTCAGCCCCACGTCTTGTTCCTCTTTCTGTCCACACTGTCCCCTTCATGCTTCATTCTGCTTGTAGCCCCTAATCTATCTCACTAATTCCGTTAAACATATTCACTGAGTCCTTATTATCAGTTAATGTATTTTTTGGTTCTAGAACTCCCATTTGTCCTCTTATATTTCCTCCTTGTTTGCCCAAAGCCTCAATCCTGTCTGACTCCCAGGACAGGGTAAGCACTGGGCCCCCACACCTACACCTGCTAAGTGCACGTCCCAGGCTCCGGGGGGCGGATTCTGTTGGTTGTTTCTGCCCTTTTTCTGTTCACGCGTCTTACCTCCTCGTGTCTGGTTTTTTATTGTATCTACAATAAAGGCACAGCGAGGCCTCCGCTGGTTAAGCTCCTTCAGTGAGGCTGCACACGTGCTCCTGGCGGGTACGCTGGGCACGGGCAGTGCACTTTCAGGGACTGAGATGACGAAGCCAGCTGGCCACCCAGGAGCTGAGCCCAGGACGCCGGGGTCCCCGTAACCTGGAGGGAACCCCCTTGCGTGAGTTCTGGGCTTTTTGTTTATCTCAACTTTTGTCACAAGTGCTGTAGAGCTTCTCACTTTTTAATAAAGTTTTATGTTTTAAGTTGCGGTATAACTGACATATATTAGTTTCACATACACAGTGTACTTTGATAATTGTATATATTGCAAAAAAATCACCACAGTAAGTCTAGTTAACTCCCTCATAATTGTTACCATTGTTTCCTCTGATGACAATTTTTAAGACTTACTCTCTTAACAGCCTTCAAATATGCAATACAGTATTAACTATAGTCATATGCTGTCCACGAAATCCTTAGGATTCACTTTATAACTGGAATTTGTTACGCCTGGACATCCTTCACCCATCTCGCCCACCTCCCACCCTCTGCCTCAGGTGACCACCCATCTGTTCTCTCTGAGCAGTTTTTCTCCTTTCAGATTCCAGATATAAGTGAGCTCATACAGTATTTGTCTTTCTCTGGCTTATTTCACTTAGCATAATGCCCTCAAGGTCCATCCATGTTGCAAATGGCAAGACTTCATTCTATTTTATGGTTGAATAATATTTGTTGTATATACACACCACATTTCTTTTTTATTTTTTAAAGATTTTTATCGGGGAAAGGGAACAGGACTTTATTGGGGAACAGTATGTACTTCCGAGACTTTTTCCAAGTCAAGTTGTTGTCCTTTCAGTCTTAGTTGTGGAGGGCGCAGCTCAGCTCCAGGTCCAGTTGCCGTTGTTAGTTGCAGGGGCACAGCCCACCATCCCTTATGGGAGTCGACTGGCAACCTTGTGGTTGAGAGGAAGCGCTCCAACCAACTGAGCCGTCTGGCCACCCAGGAGCTGAGCGGCAGCTCACTGACTTCATTCTAGTTGCGGAGGGCGCAGCTCGCTGGCCCATGTGGGAATCGAACCGGCAGCCCCATTGCCCAGAGTTCGCGCTCAAACCAACTGAGCCACCCGTCTGCCCCCACCGCATTTCTTTATTCACTCATCCATCGGGGAACAGTCAGGTTGTTTCCATGTCTTAACTATTGTAACTAACACTGCAGTGAACATGGGGGGCAGGTGCAGATATCTTTTTGAATTAGTGTTTTCATTTTCTTCAGATAAATACCCAGAAGTGGAACTGCTGGGTCGTACGGTAGCTCTATTTTTAATTTTTGGAGGAGCCTCCATACTGTTTTTCCATACTGGCTGCACCAACGTACATTCCCGCCAACAGGGCACCGGGTCCCCTTTTTCTCACCAACACTTGTTAGTCCTTGTTGAGAAAAGCCATCCTGACAGGTGCGAGGTGACACCTCACTGTGGTTTTGAGCTGCATTTCCCCGAATGAGTGACATTTAGCATCTTTTCATGTACTTGTTAGCCACCTGTGTGTGTTCTTTGTAAAAATGTCTGTTCAGATCCTTTGCCTATTTTTTAATCGGATTGTTTGGGGTTTTGTGCTATTGAGTTATATGAGTTTTTAGAACTATACTTTGAATATTCACCACTTATCAGATATTTGATTCCCAAATATTTTCTCCCAATATTGCCTTTCATTTTATTAATAATTTCCTTTGCTGTTGCAGAAGCTTTTTAGTTTCATGTAGTCCCACTTATTTTTGCTTTGGTGCCTTTGCTTTTGGTGTGAAATCCAAACAGTCATCGCCAAGGCCGATTCAAGGAGCTTCCTGTCCGTTTTCTTGTAGGAGTTCTATGATTTCAGGTCCTACATTCAAGTCTTTAACCCATTTTGAGCTGATTTTTGTGTGTGGTGTAAGATCGTGGTCCGGTTTCATTCTTTTGCATGTGGCTACTTTTGTCATATATGGCCTTTAATATGTTGAGGTACGTTCCCTCTATACTCACTTTGTTGAGTTTTTAATCATAAATAGATGTTGATTTTTGTCAAATGCTATTTCTGAATCTGAGATGATCATATGATCTTTATCCTTCACTTTGTTAATGCGGTGTACCATATTGATTGATATGTGGATGTTAAACCATCCTTGCATCCCTGGAATAAATTCCCCTTGATTGTGGTGTATGATTCTTTTAACATATTGTTGAATTTTGTTTGCTGATATTTTATTGAGGATTTTTGCATCTGTGTTCATCAGGGAATTGGCCTGTAATTTTCTTTCTTACGGCATCCTTGTCTGCTGTTGGTATCAGGTAATGCTGGCTTTGTAAAATGAGTTTGGAAATGTTCCCTCTGCTTCTGTTTTTTTGGAAGAGTCTAAGAAGGATTGATATTAATTCTAAATTTGAATGTTTGGTAGAATTCACCAAACATTCAGTGAAGCCATATGTATGGTCCTGGACATTTGTTCGTTGGGAGGTTTTTGATTACTGCTTTAATCTCCTTATTAATATTTGGTCTGTTCAGATTTTCTATTTCTTCATGTTTCAGTCTTGGTAGTTGTGGGTTTCTAGGAATTTGTCCATTTCTTGGAGGTTGTCCAATTTGCTGGCGTCTAATTGTTCATTGTGGCCTCATGATCCTTGGGCATTTCTGTGCTATCAATTGTAACATCTTTCATTTCTGATTTTGAGTTTTCTTTTTTTGTGAGTCTAGCTAAAGGTTTGTCAATTTTATCTTTTCAAAGAATCATCTCTTCGTTTCATAGACCTTTCTTATTGTCTTTCTAGTCTCTATTTCATTTATTCCTGCTTCTGATCTTTATTTCCTCCCCTCTACTAACTTTGGGCTTTGTTCTTTTTCTAGTTCCTTGAGGTGTAAAGTTAGGTTGGTTGAGTTTTTTCCCCCCTTTCTTCTGCCTCCCCCACCCCACACTCCGGTTCAAGCCGCTGTTCCTCAGCCTAGTTGTGTAGGACACAGCTCCCTGGCCCATGCTGGTATTATGAGCCTTGTGCTCCCCCTGGCTGAGGCAGTTGGTCACTGGTCATAAGTCGGCCGCTCATAGCAGCTCACGGTAACTCTCACCGGCTGCTGGCTGCTGAAGATGGCTGCAGGCCACTCATGCTGGCTGCCAGCCACTCCTGGCAGCACAGGGTAGCCTGCAGCAGCTCACACCAACCTCTGGCTGCTCACGGCATCCCAGCTCCAGGGAGAGCTATTGTTCACAATCTTAGCTGTAGAGGGTGCAGCTCACTGGCCCATGTGGGAATCGAACCGGTGGCCTTTCAGCGTTAGGAGCACGGTGCTCCAAATGCCTGAGCCACCGGGCTGGCCCCAAGAGAGTTTTGTTTCTTGATGTAGGCATTTATTGCTATGAACTTCCCTTTTGTTGCATCCCATAACTGTTGACATGCTGTACTTCCATTTGTCTCAAGGTGTTTTTTGATTTCTTTTGATTTTTTTCTTTGACCCATTTGTTGTTCAGTAGCATGTTGCTTAATCTCTGACCTACTGTGAATTTTCCTGTAATAGATTTCTAGTTTCATACTGTTGTGTCAGAAAAGATGCTTGATGTGATTTCAATCTTCTTAAATTTATTAAGATTTGTCTTGTGGCCTAACATGGGATTCATCCAGGGGAATGTTCCCTGTGTGCTTGAGAAGAACGTGTATTGTTGGTTTTTGGATGGAATGTTCTGTATATTATCAGTTAAGTCCATCTGGTATAATGTATCATTTAAGGCCAATGTTTCCTTATTGACTTTTTTTTTTTTAAGATTTTTTTTTTATTAGGGAACAGGATTTTATTGGGGAACAGTGTGTACTTCCAGGACTTTTTCCAAGTCAAGTTGTTGTCCTTTCAGTCTTAGTTGTGGAGGGCGCAGCTCAGCTCCAGGTCCAGTTACCGTTTCTAGTTGCAGGGGGTGCAGCCCACCATCCCTTGTGGGAGTTGAACCGGCAACCTTGTGGTCGAGAGCCTGCGCTCCAACCAACCGAGCCATTTGGCCACCCGGGAGCTGAGTGGCAGCTCATTGACTTCATTCTAGTTACAGAGGGCGCAGCTCGCTGGCCCATGTGGGAATTGAACCAGCAGCCCCATTGCCTAGAGCTCGCGCTCAAACCAACTGAGCCACCCGTCCACTCTCATTGACTTTTGTGACTGGATGATATAGCCATTGATGTAAATGGGGTAGTCGAGTCCCCTGCTATTATTGTCTTGCTATCTATTGCTCCCTTTAGGTCTGTTAATATTTGCTTTATAAATTTAGGTGTTTAATGTTTGGTACATAAATATTTACAAATGTTGTATTCTCTTGTTGGATTATCCTTGTTTTCTATACAGGTCTCTCACTTCTGTTTGTTGGGTTGATTCCTAGTACCTAAGACTTGTGATGCCTGCAAAAATGGGGTCCTTTAGAAATCATGTTTCCTAATTTTTGTTTTTAACAGGACTTTATGGGGGAACAGTGTGTACTTCCAGGACTTTTTTCCGAGTCAAGTTGTTGTCCTTTCAATCTTAAGTTGTGGAGGGTGCCGTTCAGCTTCAAGTTGTTGTCCTTTCAGTCTTAGTTGCAGGGGGCGCAGCCCACCATCCCCTGCTGGAGTCGAACCGGCAGCCTTGTGGTTGAGAGCCCACTGGCCCATGTGGGAATCGAACCGGCAGCCCTCGGAGTTAGGAGCACGGAGCTCTAACCGCCTGAGCCACCGGGCTGGCAGTGTTTCCTAATTTTTGATTGTACGTAGGGACATGTTTAACTTATCTGATTAGACAGCTAACCCTCTTGATAGATTTTCTTAATCTCATAGTTACTTTGTTGCAGCATTGGCTAGGATTTCCAGTACAACAATGAACAGACATGTTTGTAGTGGGGTCGTTACCTTGTTATAATTTTAAGGGGAATGCTTTGAATATTTCACCAGTAAGTACAATGTTTGCATAGGATTTTGGAAGATAAGCATTATCAGATTGAGGAAGTTTTTAATTTCTGGTTAACTAAGAATTTTTTGAATCAAAAATGACGAATCAGTGTTGCATTTTTAACACAGGCCTTTCTGCCCCTGGAGGTGATTACATGGTGTCCTCCTCTAACCTGGTAATGTGCATTCAGGAGACGCAAGGCCACGTTGTGGATATTTATAAACCCTGAAGTCTCAGTAGCTTGGCACAAGTTCATTTTTCATCCATGTAGCACAGTGGGGGACAGTGGGGTGGTCCGTGTCTGAGCTTCCTCCACTTGGGGCTCTGCCATGTCAGGCCCTGGAATCTGTGTCTCGGTGGGGAGGGCTGAGCATGGGAGCACGCACCCCCATTCTTGAGTCCCGAGCCCAAAGTGTCACATGCCTGCTCTTCAGGTCTCAGGGGCCTACCTGCAAGGGGCTGGGGCGCAGCCTTCCTTGCGCTCAGGAAGAAGTGCACGAGGTGGGGGCTCCCCGATGGGGGCGTAGCATATGGGGTCAAGTGCACGTCCCAAATCACTGGTGGCAGTCCATACTTGTACTCGCGCACAAGCCCTGCCTTGGTCAGGAGTGTTGGGGTTGCTAAGAGTACTTGATAATTTTTACATCAGTATTTGTAATTTTCTTGAACTGTCCTTGTCTGGATTTGGTGCCAAGGTTGTATTCCATTCGTAAATGAGTTGAGAAGTGTTTCCCTTCTTCTGTTCTCAGGGGCGTGTGTGTAATGCTGAAGCTACCTGTTTGTTTCACATAAATTACCTGTTAAGCCTGCTTGGACCTGATGTTTGTGAGTGGATTTCAAACCAGATTTAGTTTAATGTCAAGCACCTCTTGTTTGTAGCACTTATCATGGTTGCAATATTTCACTTGTGTGAGTTTTAAATTAAGACGCCTGAATGAGGTTAAGCTGTTTGCAAAGTGCCCAGTACCCAATACCTGCTCAGTAAATGACAGAGGCACAGCCACCAGACACTGGTCCAGGGATTAACTCACCGAGCCTTCAGAGATCTTATGAGGTACAACTTGGTATTTCCCCCACTTCCAGCTGGAGAAATGGGAACAGGTAAGGGACCACCTACCCAAGGTCATTTGGCTTCTCAGCTGCAGAGCCAGGGCCAAAGCAAGCAAGGCCTTATTAGCCAAGGGCCACATCCCTCCAGCCTGTCGCCAGCTAATGCAGGCTAGAATGACCCGATCCCCACCTCGCCTGCTTCCTAATAATGCAGCCCCAGCGAGCAAGGGAACGAATGTGTGGGGTCTGCTCTCCTCCTGTGGGAGGGACACCACACCAGGTGGCCACTGCACCCCAGAAGCCTTGGGTGGCTTTGTGCCACCCATGGTCGGACCTGGAGCTGAGCCTCCTCGGTCACTGGTTAAGCATGTCGGGTCCTAGGCCCCCTGGGGGGACCCTCAGCGATAGGGGAGGGACCCAGGGCTTCTAAAAGGGGTTAGTGTGGGGACACATCCTCTTAGGAAAAGGAAGCAGCTTGAACTGTCACTCAGACACGTGGCGCACGCGCACGGTTGCGGTTTTCATCTTTGTTTATTTTCCTTTCATATAAAAGTTACAGGTGCGAAATGTCTGCAGGAAGATGCCACTATCAGCCAGGTTAGTGGGGAATATATATTACAATGTAACATTGGGAGGTGTGGGGCTGGCGGAGGGAGGCGTTTCTCAGAATTGGGGTTCAGTTCAGACATGGCACGTGCCTGCCCTCTCCCTGGCTCCTCCCCCACCTGTAGGGGAGCCCTGGCTCTCTCTGCAGGGAACCAAATTGTCCTGATTGTGTCTGTCTGTGGTATCTGTCTGTCGTAAAGACACACGCCCACCCCTGCCCCCATGACACACCCCACCAGGCTGTAGCTCTGGGTTCAGCGACTCCCAGAGCCAGGAGGCTTTTCAGGAGGTGCGGCGTGGGGAAGCTCGTCAGCCAATGTGAAAACACACGCTGCACCTGCTGTCCTCACGCAGGGCCACCAGACACGCTGGCCCCTCGTCCACCCGCACTGCTCGCTTGGTGCCTGGCACCTCTGCTCAGACCGCTGAGGGCTCCTGGAGGGCACGGCTGGGCAGGGCTGGGGTGTGATGTGTGGGTGCAGGGTCTGTTGTGAATGGGGGGAAGGTGGAGTCCCCACTCCCCCCTACGGCCAGCTCATGGCTTGAGACCAAGGCGGACAGGCCGCAGACACGGTCCTTCTGCCAGCAGCTGGGTTTCCGAGGCTGAAACCCTGTGCTATGGAGGGAGGTCCCCGGGGGCTCTGAAACGCAGGGGGACCCCAGTTCCCACACCCCACGGGCCTGAGTGCACAGCGGCCCCCTCAAGCACACACAGCAGCATTCAACAGAGCTGGGCGAGGCCGGGAGGAGGAGAAGACTGAAATGAGAGGACTTCAAAAATCAGGCACAAACTAACCCCAGCCCCACACACACTACTGTTAATAAACAGTGACTCTGCACACACACTCTTTAAATAATAAAGTGACGTGTTCCGGCCTGCCACCGCAGCACCGCCGGCAGGGGGACCGTAACTGACATTTCATAGACTGCTCCCCTCTAGGGACAGGACAAACAAAAAGGAAAAAGACCAGCCCCAATGTTCTTCTTGATAAAAGCTGCTCAAATAGCCACGAAGGACCCATAGTGCCAGGGTTGTTTCTTTCAAGAGAAAACCTAAATAATGAAAAGGTGTTGCTTGCTACTTCCCTTCTTTGTTCTGGGCTAAGCACAGAGAGATCCTGGTGGTTGCTGGACTGAGTCCCAGCCCCAGAAGTAGTGCTCCACTCTGCACAGCAGGACGTGGGGACAGCCGCTTGGGTTGTGCCGGGCACCCTGCCCGTAGGCTCATGTCTGGCTGGCACGGAGCCCAGGGGCATGGGAGGCTCTAGCTGGGCACCCGTGTGGGGACCCTACAGACTCCACCTCAGATTGTTGACCTCAGTAGCAAGAGTGGGTTTGAACCAGGATGGAAAGAGCACCTGCTCCTGAAGACGCTTTGCACAGGAAAGCAGCCTGCCGCTGGTGGGGGACACGGCCCCTCAAGGGAGGGGGTCTGCACAGGTCTGACAGCGAGAGGAGCAGCCCCGGAGCAAGGTGGGAGGGGAGCCCTGGGGCGGGAGCGAGGGGTCAGGAGATGGGGTTTAAGGCACACAGCAAGCGACAGAGGAGGGGCCACCGGCCCCCCCAGGACAGAAAGGCCCTCCACCCTCCCCTCTGGCCCCAGCACAGGGAGGACATATTTCCTGGATGGTAAAGTCCTCCCTTGCCCTCCTTCTTCTTCCCAGCTCCCCACAACGCCAGGTAATGGGGAGGGCCAGCGGGGGGCTGGGGGCACTGAAAGGGCCGAAAGCTGGCACACAATGCTAGTCACTGCTCATGGCCGGGCCAGGGAGGCCCCGGTGCCCGCGGGCCGCAGGCAGCGCTGAGGGCCAGTCATGCGACAGGAGTGCTGGCTGCAGGGCCGCTGAACACCTGTCGTACCTTTCTGGGCCCTTCGAGCAGCGCTCTCTCCTCCACTTTACAAAGCAGGCCCTGGGAAGTACAAGGGGCCGCCCCCAGTGTCCTGTGCGCTCTGCCCACCCAACTACATGTCCCCTTCATTCAAAGTCACCTCCAAAAGGGTCCTGGAGCTTCCACTCGTGTGTCACCTCAGCAGACCCAGGGAGGGGCGAAGATTCCCGCTGTTCCCTGGTTTGCTGGTGACAGGGCTGTGCTGCCCCCAGGCTGGAGGGGCTGGGGGCAGGGGCGAGGGGAAGACGACGGGAAAGCAGAAACCAAAAGTAAAAGAGAAAACCACCGGTTCACAAGTCAGCGACGAGACCCGCCTGCTGGCTCCGCCGTGGGCCGGGGGCTGGGCCGCAGCTTCGGGCTCCCGCCTGGCTGGGCCTACGGCTCTGAGGCCGGGACACTTGCTGCTGCCCCATAACAGGTCCAAAGTCCCTTCCGGTCTCAGAGCGGCCCTCTGAGCCTCTCGCGAGCCTTCTTCTTGCTCATGGCATCTGCTCCTAGGTCTTCTCTTCCCGGTCTGTTTTTCTCCTTGTTATGTTCCTGGGTTTGATTTTCAGAGAGAGTTCCCATAGGGCCTCCTCGGCCAGGTGGTCACTGAAGTCGTTGAAGAAGTTGATGATGTCGTCGTTTCTCCGGATGTCGTAATGCCTGGTGGGGGGAGGTGGGCAGCCGTGAGAGCCCGTGTGGGCCAAACAGCCCATGGCCTCCGGGAGGTGACCCATGCTCCTCGCAGCAAGCGGGTACTGCAGCGCTGCTGCTGCCCATTCCGCAGGGACGGCCCCCAGCACGCAAAGCACAAATGACCCTAGGGTGTGCCCTCTGCTCCTTCGAGGTCTGCCCGAGAAGCCCCCTGCAGCCGTGCTCCCCACAGGTGCCCCAGGGAGACCCCGCTCCTCGGGCCTCAGGGCATGGCGTGGCCCCCGTGGGCGGGCTCTGATGTCTGGGCCCGCCCCCCCTGCCCAGGATCAGGCGGGCCAGGGCTGGCCAACCTCCTCCTTGCAGCAAGGCCAGCACTCCCTGCGGGCAGGAGGCGGGGAGGGCAAGCTGGGTGCAGGCCCAGGACCACACTGCGGAGACCCTGACACAACTTCCTCCTGGCTTCCTGACAGACTCATGGAGCCTGTGTGGAATCCCCACTGGTCCTCTGTCACCTCCCATTTCCGCTCAGGCCCCAGGGGCCGGGGATTCAGAAGGGGCCCCCCTATTCTCTCCCCCTCGCCCCCCGGGCTGGAGCACTCACGCCTGCTGGAAGCACCGCATGCTGTCCAGGATGTTGAACTGCTGCCACCGTTTGGAAAAATTCACCTTCCCGTCAATGTAGTCTGGGTTTCCCAGGTGAACGAAGGTGAGGTCCTGCAGGATGAGCCCCCTGGGACGATGGAGAAGCCCAGTTACCCTCTGGAGAGTGACTCAGAAGGCGTCCAGCGCCCAGCTAGGTCCAGGCCTGTGGGCTGTGCCCGAGCAGCTCCCAGAACCACCAGCATTCCTGAGATGTGTGTGTTTCTTCCAGTGTGGACTCCTGCCTCCCAGACTCTGGGTCCCTGGGAAAGCCAGCCCAGGCCTGGAGGAGCCTCCAACACGGCCCGGCCGCAGCCCCCCCTCGTTTGGTGAGATAGCCCGCTAGGCCCGCCTGCAGGGGACAGTTCAGGAACTGACAGCTGCAGCGAACGCCGGTAGAGCTGTGGGTCTGCTAATGTAAAATTCATAAATGAACAGGAAAAGATAACAAAACCCCACATTGGGGGGTGGGGTGGGACACAGATCCCCCTTCGTTAACAGGTGCACAAAGGTGCTTCCAAAGACAGACGACGAGCGATCGGGTACTTTTTCCACCCAGGGAGGGCCAGCAAGGGGCCCCGCCGACACCTCAGAGGCTGATGGCAAAGTGCGTTCGCACTGAGCGAGGACCGAAAGGCTAGGAAGCAAGGAGAGGGCACGGCCGCCCGGTCTGTGTGCCTGAGGGAGGTCCCATCAAACACTCGGCCCGGCCGGTGCCGGTGCCAGCTCTTCCACCCCCTCTGGAGACTCCCGAAGTCCCCGAGCACACTGAGGGCTCTGCCAACACCTGCCACAAAGGGCCTGCTCAGCTCTGAGTCTCCTGCGATTTCCCACGCTATGTGACCACAGGACCCTCGCCCACGAAACAGCTGTTTACTCCATGCCAGAGACATGCTCTCAGCTTCCTTATGCCAGGTGCTCTGTCCCTCAGGTGGTTGTAATATGCAGCCAGGTGTGAGGACTGCTGGGTACAGCACGATGCCACTGGCAGGGAACAGGGAAGCTACCGTCTGTGCACACGCCTGAACGTGCTGGCAGAGCAGGGAAGGAAATAGGAGCAGGACTGGGAGACGGAAAGAGAACCATTTCCACTGGATCCCTCTTTTCTGCTTAAAGGTAAAATGTACTCGTCGTCACACAACACAAAGTTAAAACAGAAGTACAAACGTCTTAGTTGGAACCTTTTAAATGAGGGTTTCTCTCAGGGAGCCCAACATATCATCCCCAGGGCAAGTGAGGGGCAGACCGCGGCAGCGCTTTACTCACAGGTACGGGATGCATGGCGGCTCCACCTCCGAGAGGGCAGCCCGGTAGGCGCGGAACGAGGACGAGCTGTCGATCAGCGTGCAGTACTCAGCCAGGCCCTGGGCAGGGGGACGCGGAGTCTGAGCCCCGGCCCCCCTCACCCAGCCTCTGCCAGCGCTCGAGGGTGCCCGCACATACGAAGGCAGAACCGGGGCCAGGCCTTCTGGGGGCCTGCTCAGGACTCTCTTCCTAGTCAGCGCCCACTGTGTGGACAGGACCTGGGGCTCGGGCTCCCTGGGGCTCTGCCTGTGCTGCAGCCCGCGAGCTGCTCGAGCACACACTGCCTGTGTCACTGCCCACTCAGAGCCTTCCTCTGTTCCTCTCTGCTCTCAAGGGCAAGTCCACCAGGCTGGCAGGTGACCTCACCTCACTGCTCCCGCACACAGAGTGGGGTTCCTGTCCCTGCCTGGGCCGCCATTTACTGCCTCTGCTCCTGTTAGATGCCTCTCACCCTAAGGGGTGTCACCTCCTCCAAGAAGCCTTCCTGTCTCCTCAGGACCTCTCATGCTTTCCTGGAGCGAGAGGTGGGAAATGTCCCACTTCTCCAAACAGCACTGTTTTCAAACTGCCCCTTTATGTCCCCCTGTGAGACGGCCCTCGGGTGGCCCAGCCAATGCTCAGCCCTTCTGAAGAACGGCTCCCACATGAGGGCAGAGGTCCAGTTCCTCACCAGGCCCCCCAAGGCCTGCGTGCTCAGAGCTGGTCCTTCGGCTGTGTGGCCATGCTGGGCCGTCCAGCTGTTAGAGGGCGCCATGCTCCCACCTGCCCCCAGCTCTGCTGGTCTGTGCATTCTTGTCCCCTCTGATGGGAATTCCACCCCCTTCCCCAGAAACCCCCGCTACTCAGGTCGTGGTGTGACCCACCCTTCCTCAGGGGGGCTCCCTGACCCCAGGCTGGACCACCTGGCCACATGCTCGCTCAGCCCCCCGTCCCATTCCCTTTAGCACTTGCTCTGAAGAAGTCTGCCCAGGAAGCTGTCTGGCCTGTTCACAGTACACCCCCACGTCTAATGTGGCCCCAGCCCAAAGGAGCCCATCTAGGAGCAAGAGCTGAAGGAAGGAGCCGGTGAAGCGGGGAGCCCAGCAAGCGCCCGTGGAGGGACAGGACGCTGGGCTGGAACGACCCCAGCACCGACCACGAAGCCTCTGACGGCCCAGTGGCTGCAGCTCAGAGGCAGGAAACTAAGGTGGGGGGGCTGTCCCAGCCACACAGCAGGTTGGTGGCAGAGCGGGGACCCCAGCCCAGGGTTCCGGTCCTGTTCCGAGTGCGTCCTGTCACGGCCGCTCACCTCTGAGGTCTGCTTCTGCCACTCCAGCCTGCGGATGGGCGCCGAGTCCAGCGCCGAGAGGATGGCCAGGTAGGAGTTGAAGTTGTTGAGCTTCCGTAAATGCTGCAGGGAGGAGGCGTGGCCGTGAGGGAGGAGGCGTGGCCGTGAGAGCGGCTGCGGGGTGGGCGGCCCGGGAGGCCCGCTCCGGGGCAGCGTCCGAGGCAGTGGGTTCTGCGGGGGCCACGCTTACCTTCATGATCTTGATGAACTTCAAGAGCAGCCGCTCCCGGTCCTGGGCCTTCTCCTGTAACATGATAATTGACCGGACCCTGCACGGACCAAGGGGAAGAGGAGACGGCTGAGCGGTTTCCCCCAGGCCCCTGGGTGGTCCTGAGGAGATGGGACGTGGACACCAACCCGCTGGCCATGAGCCCGTGCCTACAGAGTGCCCTGGCTTGCAGGACTCCAAGCGTAGCCCTCATCTCTGCTCTCAAGGAGCTCAGATGCCCCAGGGGCAGGCAAGAGGCCACAGTGAGATCTGGTGGCCAGCGCCCACACCAGGACGGGCAACTGCGGCCACGCAGGTGGAGACTTTGGAGGATCAAAGCAGAGTTTTCCCGATCCTGAGCACCATGGAGGCTGGAAACCAGCTCGAGAGAGGAGCAGGCATGTGGATTAAGGGGCCACCTTGCTAGACACGAGGGTACCTCGCAGAACCTCAGTGCCGCCAAAGCCAAAGGCCAACCTGGCACCTGGACCTCACGGTGACCTCCACCCTGTGGTTTCCCAGCAACCACTGCTAGTCACTCAGAGGAAGTGACACCTGTGCTTTGCCGCTGCTACCCCTGTAAAGGGCGCCTGCAGATACACCTTGGGGACTGGGGCTCTGTAGGGCCCACCCGCCCCCTCCTAGGCAGCCCCCCAGGGGTGTGGCCAGAGCCTTCTGTGCCCAGCAAGAGGCCGGGTCTGGGGCCATGTATACGCCCGTCAGCCCTAGAAACCGCTACGTCCTATGTTGGCTTGCTACCTGAGCACTGGCTGTGCTGGGAGAAAAGCAGGGAAAGGAAAATGGAGATGACCCAATTCTTCTCCAATAGGCAGTCCTTGGAGCACTTAAAATATCAGACCCCACCCTCCCCCCGTGGCAGTGATGGACTGTGTGTAGGGTGGGGCCGGCCACACGCTTCTACCCTCCAATCATCTTGATCCCGAGAGCCTGTGGGGACACCTGCGTCATCGTGAAGAGCCCACAGCTCTGCTGTGTATTAGAAAAACACGTGGGCTCCACGTCACTTTAAGAATTAGAGGCGACATCAAAGTATTAATAGGCCCCACTCCTTGGCTGTTCTTTTCAGCGGAGGCAGCGTCATGTCAGTGTCAGCCCTAAGGCCGCTGGCCCGGCAGTGGGGAGACTGGCAATGCCCAGTGCAGGATGGAAAACTTCACACCTCGCCCTGGCTACCACCCACGGCACAGCCCGTGACAACTGGGGCCACACACTGCGGCCCGCTCTCACCAGTAGGACATGTTGTTGAAATGCTCCGTGAACTGGGTCAAGTTGGGGCTCTTCTCCTCATTCTGCTCTTTTGCCCAAAGCAAAACCTCAGGAATCTGGAAAAGGAAGTAAACTGGATGGAGCTGGAGCCCTCTGGCTTTCCTGCGATGGTTCAGTTCCTCTCGTTCAGGGACAGGCCGCAGCGGCTCACTGGACCGGGGAGACCCCTCCCCCAAGCCCCGCTCAACGCCGTACCTCTATTTTATAAAAGAGCTCGGCATCTAGCAGTGTCAGCTGCTCGGCGATTTCATGACTGTGGAAGTCATGCAAGGTCCCCGGCCTGGAAGACAGAAGCACGAGCCGAGTGGTGAGTGGGCAGACACGTGGGAGCCAGGCAGGCATGCACTGCAGGCCTCGGCACTGGGGCGCGGGACGGGCAGGTGCCGACCGTGCTTCACAGCAGCTACGCAGAGGCCACCAGGCAGGTTGGTGGCCAGTCAGGATCAGGCCCTCCCTGGGACCACGGCGGCAGCCTCCCTGTCCTGCCTCTGCCAGGCGGGTCCCTTGTGAGCCCAGGGACAGCTCGGCTGCCCAGAACTCACTGCCTGACCCCACTTCCAGGGCCCAGTGGGAACAGAGATGATGCCCTATGAACGAAGGCTGAACACTCACTAACAAGGAGGTGATAAATCAACAAAGGTCTACGGCTGGGGCAGAGGAGCAGGCAACAGGGTCGGATCTGCTTGCAGATTTAGGAACATTCAGGGCTGGCTGCACAGCGGGCTGGGCGAGAATTAACAGCTGCCGTTTTAGTGCCGGACAGAAAATTAAGAGCTGACTACAGCCCAAAACCCACTCGTTTGTCTCCCGTTCTGGTAAACCCCCGCATGCCCTGGTGCCCCACTTCCTCGTCACACAACATAACCTGGAGAAGAGGCCCAGCCCCCAGGGAACCCACAGGGCTCCTGGAGGCACCTCATCCCTGGGCCTGGCAGAACCGGGACTGGAGGCTGTAGGGCTGGGAGGGGCCATGGGGACGTGGAAGGCGGAGGCAGGGCTGGAGAAACCACCGACAGGACGGCTAGCGACTCACCTGGCTGCTACCCCCCTGGCTGCCAGGGGCTGGTCGGAGTTGGCACACCGGAGCAGCTTCTTCTGGTCCACCTTGTCCAGGATGTTCTTCCGGAGCACGCGGGCCAGGCTGAGCTCCCCGTTGCACACCAAGCGGAAGACGAGTTCCATCAGCAGCTTCAAGATCTCTTCTGTCAACTCCACTAGGCTAAAGGGCCAAGGCCACAAGGTGAGGACGGGAACCCAGGACAGGAAGAGGACTGCCGACACTGGGTCCAGAAGCCACCTCCGGATACCCAAGGGCCAGTGGTATCCATCAGCCGAGCTGGGAAACCTCTTATGGGAAGAGAGCGAGAGGGAAGGCCTGGGGACGGCTGCCCGGATCCGTACAAGTGTCAAGGGTGGTCCCACTGGTAACAAGTGACCAGCATTCTGCCAGCAAATGTTTGCTGGCGCTGTAGAATGCTGGGGCCTGGGCTGGGGTGGCAAGTCCAGTCCCGGAAGAGCTCCTGGGTCCACGGGGTGAGAAGTCCCCAAGAGGCCCTGGCCCCTCAGACTCGACACCCCAGAACTTCCTGCACAGCACTCGCCTCGCCTGCAGGTCTCACAGCTGTGCCGTCACTGTCTCAGGCTGCCCTTCCCTGCTGAAGGGACTCACTCAGGCTGGCCCCCCCAGAAGGGATTCAGGCTGCCCCCCCAGAAGGGAAACGCCTTGAAGGCAGCGCCTGGGAGGTTTCCTCCACCAACCCGGGGGAGGGCCTGGCTGGATGTGCATTTGTTCAATGAATGGACGTGGACAGTACCGCACATGTTAGGGGCGCGTGGAGCTGAGGAGGGCAGCAGAGGGCCCCGCCCTGGTGGCTAACAGCATGGCCCACTGTGGACTAGGCCTAAGCTATGTGCAGGAAGGGTGGGACCCCTGGGGAAATCGGGGTGGGGCTGGGGCTGGTTTAAAGGGCCGGGTCCCTTCCCCCAAGGGGAAAGCAGGAAGGAGTGAGCTCTGTCCAGGGCTGTGGGCAGGCTCTGTGGGCACATAGCCTGGGGGATACCCCGATCTCGGCAGAGAAACATGCACCGGGCAGGGACCCCGAGGCACAATCACTCACCAGAGCTCATCCACCACCCGCACCAGCACGAAGAACGTGTTCTTGCTGACGCGCTTCTTGAACGTGTCGGCGAAGGGAGAGAACTTCTCGTACGTGGGGCACAGGTTAAAGAAACAGCCAGGTCACATGCGCAGGGACGGGAGCGGGAAGGCTACCTCTTTCCAGCTACCATTCACTGAGTGCTGTCGGGGTGCCAGGAAGCTTGGGGGCTCGGGGAAGGCACAGGGCTTGTGCAGGGTGGCAGGGCCACCAAGCAGGACTCAGCCAGACCTGACTGTTCTCCACCTTCTCCCTCCTGCAGAACCGTCCCACGCACCGCCCAGTCCTGACTTTCTGTCGGTCAACCCGAGGTTCCTGCCACTTCCTGAAACGCTCAGGGCTGCTCTGCTGAGCCTTGGCAGGGAGCGTTGGTCACAAACCACCGGCACTCACCACCCCCCCACCTCCAGGGTAGGTGCAGAGCTGTGTTCCTTCTCTCTTGACATGAGTTCCCCTCCGTCTTCCCACAGCTTCGGAGGCCACCTGAAGCACAGCTGCTCCTTCCCTACGGCACCTGGCCACCTCTAGCTCCTCCCGAGACCGCGTTCCTGCCATCCTTGTGTTAACCAACTCTCCAGACCCTCTGACTCCATCCTGCCTAGCAATGCATGAGAGCTCAGGAGGGAGCCAGGCACCAGGGACAGTCCCCAGGGCCTGCAGCACAGGGCTCACTAGCCAGCTGTGCCCAGGGTCTTGAAGCTGTAACGTTTCCTTTAACACGCTGGAAGCGGCTGAGCAGGGGAGGTGCTGAGCAGCTAAGCTCTGGGGTCAGAGGTGCGTGTGCGTATGTGTGTGTGGTGGCCGCTCTCTCACCAAACAGCCACACGGGTCACAGCCTCTCTGAGCCTCAGTTTCCTTAAGTACATACAGGAAGAGCATAACGGCATGGCCTGTAAGGCGGTAACAACCTGGACGTAAACCAGCCGCATAGCTGGTGGGGTTACAGGGGCACGAGCTTATGAGCAGCGCGCCCGACACTGGCAGGTTCCCCACAAGCGTGAGTTACTGTCATTTGCGGAGCCAGGCCTGCGAATGACTGAACCTGTGAGGCTGGAGAACCTGTCTCTGTAAACGGGGGCCATGGGGCCGGGGGAGAGCGGCAGGCAAGGTCTGGAGGGGACAGGAGGCGGGTGGGGAAGCCTAGGGCTCACGGGAAGGAAAGGAAGGGGAGAGCAGGGACTCCGCACTTCCTGCCTGTGACAGCAGCTGTCCAGCAGATGGCAGTCATGGGCTGTGACACGGGGAGGTGGCCCAGGACCGGGGACCCTGGGCTGGCCCACTTTTGGGAGCAGCAGCTTCAGGCTTACCTCGACAGGATGGGCAGCTTTGGACCTGACAAAGGCATCAAGCATGGGGCCTCCTAGGCCCCAGGTGGCCCCGAGCCACCCCTGCAGGCAGTGACATATGAAAGGGCCAGCTTGCGGGGCAGACGTGGGCAAGAGGCAGGAGCCGAGCGTGTCGTGGACAAGCTTTCTGTCCACTGCCGGGTCTGCCCGAGGCTGTCTGTCTCGGTTCCCTCCAACCCCGCACCCGTTGTTCCTCCACACCCCGTGTCAACACCCAGGAGCTCAGCCCAGAAGCGCCGACAACCTGGGGCTCTGCAGGGGCCTGCTCGTGCCCTCCCTCGCAAAGCCCGTCAGGTCTTCCTGTCTGGGTCAGAATCACCCAGTGATCACAAGTGCTGCCAGGCAGCACAGTGTCTGTCCAGCACGTCACAGAATCTCACTTCAGCCCTGTCACAGGCGGGCCAGAGGCTCAAAGAGGAAGGCTGGCCTGAGGTCCCAGACAGGACATGGCAGAGCAGGGCTGAGCAGCCCCGCCCGCTGCCCAGCACCGGGTGGCTGAGTGGGCAGGAAGACCCCGCTTTCCCCGGAGAGGAGCTGTGGAAGGCTGAGCGTGTGAGGAGCGGGCCAGGGCCGGGGGCCGGAAGGATATCTGTACTGCAGCTTCTTGATGAGCTCCTCGGGGCTGATGAAGGTCCTGTAGGTGGTTAGGAAGGCCTCGCAGTACAACACCAGGTCTAGAGGAAGAGCAGTTGGTTAGTGCCGCCTGCACTGGCGGAGCACAGACGGGCAGCACGCCGCCTGCTGCAGCACGTGCCTCCCAGCAGACACTGAGGGCTTCTGGTCTGTGCCAAGACTTGGTGATCCACAGGGTCTTAGTCATCACGGGCAGAGGGAAAGTAACTCATTCGTCAGCAGGATTCTGAAGCTAAATCATAGGTATTACTTTTAGATGGCAGGGCCCAGAAACAAAAACTCGGTCATTTCCATATACGGAGACCTAAGGGAAGGTTGCAGGGGCAGAGCTCGGCACGCTGCTAGAACATGCAGTGGGCATGCTCGGGTGCCAGGGAAGGGCAAGGCCAACGAGGAGGCGCCTGCCCCTGGCAGTTGGGGGCACGTGGGCTGGCAGCTCCCACTCACAATCTGCTTCCCTCTAGAGGGGCTGGTTCTAGCCAGGGACTCCTGACCTCTCCAGAATCACAACAGCCCCATTTATTTGCAGCTGGCATGCACCCTCCTAACCACGTACTCTGTGACACAGAAAGGAGAGGAGTATTTTACACGCAGGTGCTCCCCAAGGCGAACGACCTGGCCGGGCCTGCGAATGTCAGAGCTACTTGGAGGTGGACCTGAGGACACAAGGCCTGATTCAGCTGCCAAGGTGTGCTGCTCGCTGCAAGGCTGGGTGTGTGTGCACACACGATGTGAATTTTCTTTTGTGGACACGGACCGCCTTCCCCTATCTTTTCTCATTCATCTCGAAAACCTCAGGGATCCCCACTTCTGCAGCTGAGCATTGCAGGCTTGGCTGACCTGCCTCCCGACCCTGCCTTTGTGATCACCTCCTGGGACAAAGAAGAGGAAAAGCAACACCTACTCCTGCATCTGGGGTCTGCATGGGGAGGGGTGCTCAGCTGGAAGAGCAGGTGTCATGAGGGAGGCTCAAAGGCTGGAATCACGGCCAGGTCCACCGGTATCACATTCAGGCTTCTCCCTGAGCCCCCAAGCTTCCTGTTAAGTTTGGGCTTTTGTTCAGAGGGGCTGCGTAAGAAAGCAGATGGGCCCAGCACACGCCAACGCCTGCTTCTGGAAGACGGGACCCATGCTGCACGCCTGAGCGCAGGGCTCCCAGCCCAAAGCCACCCGTGGAGCCGGCTGTGTGGCCCAGGGCTTCTGCCTCAACAACCCATCCCAGGTACAAGTGACTGGTTCCCGGGAGCCTCAGACTCTTTCCATAAAATCAGGCAGAAGCCAGCTGCCCACAGACACCCTCTGCCAGGCAATCGGCATAGACTAGAAGGTTCCTGAGCTGCCCTGACGTGGGGCTCCCTCTGGCCTTGGCTACAGCTGGCTGCTCCTGGCAGGACAGAGGAATTCACTGCTCAGAGCCGAGGAATGGAGCCAGCTACCATTTCAGCCCTTTACCTTTGGGTAAAAATGAAAACCGTTCCTAGTGGCCGGCTGAGGCCGGAGCTCTGACCTGGCCGGCACAGAGGACGGTTTACTGCAGAGAAGCAGAGCAATGGCTGCTGTAAGGCTGCGAGGAGCACTTCCCAGGTGCAGGCATGGTTCATGTTAGCTCATTCCCTCTTCACACCCACTGGGCACTGTGAACCCCCAAAAGCTGGGTCACGGGGGCCAATGAGCGTGGCTCGTGCCAGTGGCCGCCCGAGCCTGTGAATGGCACGGCCAGGGTTCGACCTCAAAGTCTCCAGGACTGGGCTATGCCTTGGGCAGACAACACCAGGGGTGAAGAAACCCTGGATGGCAAAGCAATGGTTGTGGTGCGTTTGTGGGAGCCATTTCTTCTTTTTCTCTATTTTTCCAATTTTCTGCAACGTAAACATTATTTTTGTACTATTTTCATAATTTAAAAATTCCCAGAATCACTCTGTGTAACATACTTCGGGGAATCTGCTGTAAAAACGTAGGGACTTGGTGACTTATAAAAATGAAAATGTGTGGTGTAGGGTTTCAAGATTGGGGTGTTTTAATTCCTTCCATGCCTTACTTTAACACTGCTGTTACACTATCCTTTTAATAATTTTTAAAATGTGAAAAGCAGTGTGGGGAGAGGCCTGGTCCAGCTGTGGGGCGCGGGCACTGCCCCTGTCCTGTCCGAGGTCCAGGGGCACCTTCTTCCCAGTCTCCTTGCCCTTGCAGAACATGACTTGGAACGACAGCTCCTCTGCTAGCTCAGAGTCCCCCCATAGGAGGGTCCCCGCTTCTGCAGACCCTCAGAGGATCAGGACACTGAGGGTCGAGAACCCCGGCCCGTGACGGCGACGCCCTGCTGTAAGACTGAAGGCTCCTGGAGAGAAAACACGCTCCCCAGGCGTCTCTCAGTGGAGTGCATGAGTGAAGTCCACCCAGCAGTCTGGAGAAGTCATGGGTCAGACACCAGGGAAAGCACAAAAGGCTACCTGCGCGGTCTCTTACTACCACTACTAATACGTCATTGTTCGGGGGGCGTCTGCAGAGCCCTCTAGGTACCGACCTCTGCCCTGGAAACTTGCCCTCCCAACGAGCTGTGGGTCCTGGGGGTCGTCACCACCCTGCACCAACAGAGGACACTCGCCAAGGGGGCCGAGAAGCAGAGGCCTGGCTCTGAACAAGGGTCACTGGTCCCCGAGGGTGGGTTCTCCCTATGTGACCCAGCAGCAACGCCGTCTGACCTGCTAAGGGCTGGCGGAGAGGACAGAATAGGACAGGGAGAGGAGAGGACACAAGAGGGCGGGGCAGGACGGTGGCGGGGGCGCTTCTGACACAGACAAGGCCACTGCGAGGACGCTGCCATACCTTTCCTGTCCGTCTCCGTGGCGTGGACCAGTAGGATATCCCCAGATCCCCCACGGACATCTGGCCCGTCGTCACCCTGCAATGACAGTAGCACAGGAGGGCATGAGGCAACATGTGGCTGTGAGAAGTTGCTTTCCAAAGTCACAGGCAGGGGTGAAACGACAAAGACCTGCCCGCAGAGGTCCCAGGCCCCCTTCCCCTGTGCTCTCTGAGCCCGGGAACGGCGTGGCCGAATTGCCAAGGCCGGGCGTGCCCGTCTAGACTGCCCACTGCTCCGTGCTCGGCAGATGGGCACAGAGCGGAACTCATCTGGGAGGTGGGTGGCCCAGGGGCTGCCACACACCAAGGGCACCAGAGCAGTGCTGAGGACACAACTGGGTCAGGGGACACGGCACCCTTCCTGTTCCCATTCACCAACCCCTGGGTCAGAGGCATGAGGAGGGAAGTTCTCAGATGGGCTGGTGGGACCTGTGGGGCGCAGGCAAGTCCGCCAGCAGCGTCTCCCAGGTAACCGGGGCAGCAGGACGGTCTCCACGCATGTTCATGTTCCTAAAACTGCCCCAAGCTGCCCTCAGATTACATGTTTCCTCAGGTGGAAGGACAGGTCACTTGTCGTGATGTCACAGGTCCTTCCAGGGAGCCCTTCTTAGGGGACCGTGAAGTGTCACAAAGACACTTAATTATACCTGACTCTGCTTATATGACCAACGACTGCTGCCTGCCACTTAAGGAAAAAGCCTTATTTTTGTGGGAAAACAGAGGCTTTAACCCATACGTCTAGCTTGGAGCCCAAAAGAGCTGTCACCAGGGCCACTAGGGCCCACAGTGGAAGCCCAGGCCACGGAGCACCAAGGCCTGGCCGGGGGCCCCAACAGCCCCCGGTCCATGATTCTGAAGGGCACACATCCAGGGACCGCGAACCTGCTCGGGCTACAGCCCTCATTCTTGCAGACACACCTGCCTCTCCAGGGCCTCAGTGCTCGCCAGCGTCCTGAACACCTGGGATTTCCAGCTATGAGGGGGGTGGTCACCTATGCCCACGACCTGATTTTCCAGAAGAAATCTCTGGCGTGGGGGTGAACCCTCACCTCCCTCTGCACCAGAGCTAAATGCCCCCAGCCCTGCCTCCTTGGCTCAGCCCGGCCCAGCAGTGCACCACGGGCAGTGTCTGCCTGCTTGTCCGTGCACCTGTGTGTGCTGCCATTGAGTCGGGGCCCAGGAACGGTCACTTCCATCTATTAAGCTACTCCTCTGTTTCCAGAAGTGCACGGAAGAGGGAGGCGAAAGGCTCTCTCAAGTTAGCGCCTCTTTCATTTGACAGGCTTGGGTGGTGTCTTTACCGAGGAGGCTCTCTCGACAAGGACGGAGGGAGCCTGAAATTCCTCATCAGCTGTGTGTCCCCTGCTGAGACCGCTGTGCGGCTATCCTACCAGCAACAACATACTAACGTGTGGTGCTCATGAGGGCCCAGCACACACAGGCCCTGCGCTGAGAACCTTCCGTGGGTTTCGTTCTCACAAACCATCAATCTGGGGCTTAGAGACGTTCTGTCACTTGCCCACGATCACTCGCTGGACGTATCAGAGAAGGGGACAGTACACTTTCCCCTGGAATTCATCCGCGCGTCCAGGACCTTGTAGCACCCTGGTGGCCCCGGCGATGGGCCAGGATAAACAGCCCTGCAGGCGCCTGGAGGGCCAGTGCCTCGCTGGGGTCTTTCTGTTTGACACACGTCAAGGCCACCTCTCCCTCGAAGCCCCCTCACCCTCACTGTGGGTCAGATTCTGCAAAATTGAGGTCTGCGAAGGGCCTACCTCTTGCTTGAGTGTCAGCCTCGCCATGATTTCGTTGTGGTCGATGAGGGACAGCTCGTCCACTTCCTCCTCCGACGGGGCCGACTCTGGAGCATCTGGTGACTTCGACGCCCTGGAGGGAGAAGTGGTTTGTGTTGCAAGTGGAGGCCCTGGAAGCTGGGACAGTGCAGCCCTGTGCATGGGACCTGCGTGTCAGAACTGTGCCCCTGAGCAAGGCCGCCCGTCACAGCTGCAGCGTGAAGCCCCCGCCCTGGGAGGCCTCAGCCATGGCCGGAAGCCAGAAGGCGGACTGGATTTCTAGCTCTGCTACTGATGAGTTGTGTGACCTCAGGACATTTCCTGTTCTCTCTGGACGAAACATCTGTAAACTGAAGGGATTAAGCAAAACGATCAAGAAGGTTCCCCTGAGCTACTGAAGTAAGTGACCGTCTCAGTCACTCTGTCAAAGCCCGCGGCATGTCCAGCCAGTTCCCAAGGAGGGGCAGTGACAGGCAGGCCGGGCGGGAGAGCGAGTTCCCCAAGACTTTGCCAAGGCCACCTCTCCACGGGACTGAGGAGAAGCGTGAACCCAGCAGAACAACCCTCGTCCCAGGGGCACTGGGTCCAGCAGGAGAGACCGACGTTAAAACAAGCAGGGGGCCCAGCCTCGTCTAAAGCGCAGGGAAGCCCCCTGACGACAGGACAGACAAGCTGAGACTCAAGAGCTGAGCAGGAGTTTGCCAGTGAAGGGGGAGGAGAGAACCCCCAACAGAGGGAGAATGTGGGCGGCAGAGGCATTCCAGGGGCAGATGGGTGCTGGGTCTGCAGCCACCTTCCTTTCCCCCGGAGTTTTCTCCCATATTCCTATTTATATTTATGAATCTCATGATGGACCCTCAGAGGCATTGGCCACGCTTGTGGTGACAAGCCATATTTTTAACCCTAAGTGTCTAAGCCATGAAAGTTTCTGTCTTCAGTGAGACCACACAGATGGGCCAGAGCACAACCATGTGCGTGCAGTCCTGGGAAGAGCCGTCATCAATGTCCAGGCTGTGGTTTGGCTTTTATGGAAAGAGAACATCCCCTGACTGTTTCTAACCAGCCAATGTGGTCATCCTTCTGCTTCTGTACAAGGGCCATCTGGAACTGAAAATGGCACTCTCGGGCCCAGGGGAGCTGGAGAAGGATCCAGGAGCTGCTGATACCTGGCATAGATACCCGTTGCCACTAGGTGTTAAACTAGAAAACCTACCGTGTTTCCCCGAAAATAAGACCTAGCTCGACAATCAGCTCTAATGCGTCTTTTGGAGCAGAAATTTCACTTATAGTAAAATAAGACTGGTTCTTATATAATTAATATAATAAATATAACAATATAATATAATACCGGGTCTTATTTTAATATAACATAAGACGGGGTCTTATATTAATTTTTGCTCCAAAAGACGCATTAGAGCTGACTGTCCAGTTAGGTCTTATTTTTGGGGAAACATGGTATCACCCTTGCTTAAGACTTGGGGAAAACCTGGCTGGCAGACGACTTAGACAGACTCAACGTGAAGCCCACGCGCAGTGGCCCAGAGCAGGGGGGGCGGGGGGGGAGGGCGGGGAGGGGCGGCCGTCGGTAGCAGGCCCCCAGAAACGCTTTCCAAGTTTTCTCTACCATCTCCCGCTGTTTTTCCCGCCTCTTCCACCACTTATACTGAGGCCTGAGAATGACAACTGGCTATGGTGTAGCTTTGCGCCCAGGACCCCAGAGGTAGCTGAACATCAGCCTAAAGAGGGAGGAAAAGCTTGACTACGTGAACATTTCACAAAGAAGGTGAAGCCATCATGAAGGTGCAGCTGACAGTGCCCATTTGCAGGTCCGACATGTTACATTTTCTAAGGGCGTATTAGAGAAATTTACTGCCTATTTCTAAACCTGGTCAGGTTTGACTTATGCTAACACTGGAAAATGTTAAAAGAGATTAAAGAGACACACAACTAAAGGCAATGATGACTCCTGCATGATCATGGTTCTAATAAAATAAGCTATAAAGAACATTTTAGGGAGAATTAGGGAATTGATATGAGGGAATTGACTTTTCATTTTCTTATGTGTGATAATGGAATTGTAATCAGGTAGGCTTTTAAAATTTTTTAGGAGGCATGCCGGAGTATTTAGGGACCGAGGGTCACATCTGTAACTTACTTTCAAATGGTTTAAGAACACAATATACACGTGTCTCTAGAAACTCACAAAAAGAGCTTTTTTTTCTGGGGAGAATATTTAACACTTCCTCATTGCACTCGAACTTGGAAGAGATTGGCTTAGGATTTGAAAAAGAACAGACTGTTGTGGGCAATTTGTAAGGTGGATTATATGTGTGCAGATAATCAAGAAGTAAAGGCAGACTGTCTGCTAAAACGAAGGCCTTTGAGGGGTGTGTTATGAGTGATTTTTTCTGTTTACTCGCACTTTTCTGTACTTTCCACATTTTCTACCCTGAGCATGCATAATTTTGAGACTCAGCAGAAAGGAAAGAGCGTGGGCATAAGGCACCAGCAGGCCTGGCGTGCTGGCTGGCAGGGCAGCCCAGCCCGTTCCCACCAGGTGGACCCGCTGCTTTCAGTGCCCTGGCCCCACTGGGTCACCTCCTACCTTTCTCCGCCATCTCTGCTTTCCTTCCCAGGAGCACTGCTGACCGAAGAGGGGTCTCTGGGATGTCCGTCTTTCACAGCTGGTGATTCCTGAAACGAGAAGTCGGTGCTGGGTCTGTGACAGTCGCCATGCTGGGGCTGGTCTGCTTTCCCACTGCTCCTGCCTACGAGTGGCTGTGGAGTGGAAGTTCCTACAGAGTGATCCAAGATGTAACAAGCTACCCACGAACGTGGCTCATCACACAGAAAGCACAAGGCCCTCTTCAGACTAGCATCTTGCCTCTGGGGAGAGTAAAAGCTGCCAACCGAGATGAAGCCTTCCCAACCGCCTCCTGGAAGAAAGGATGTCCCAGGTGCTGCCACTCTGCAAACTGGCTGGGCCCTGTGCTGTGGGCCTCGCACGCACGCCTCTTCTCGCCTGGCTCACACCGAGACCCTAGCTGTTAGCTGGCACTGTGTCCATTCACACACACAGAGACAGAGGCTGCGAGAAGTAAAAGGCCCTGCCCAAGAACACACAGCTACGAGGCTGCAGCCTTGACTCACACCAGGTGTCTACCTCCCAAGGCTGTGTCCTTAACCACTGGGCCTGCAGGTGGGCAGCAGACCTTTGGGACTTCCCAGTAAAAACAACTGTCACGGCTGCAGGGCTCAGCAGCCTCCCAGTTACGCTTCCAAAGGGTCCGGCTGCTCACGTGCAGAAGTGCAACCTCCCTCTCCTCCGGCGGCCTCACCTCTTCCTGCGGACCTGGGCCCACCCCACTGGGTGACAACACGGCGCTCCGACATCCCTGGTCTGCCACCAAGGCCACGACGGACAATGAGGGCAGCAAGAATACGTGGGCTGTTGTCATGGAGCGTCTGAAGTGACGCGGTCAGCACTGACCATGATCATGGGCGGGGGGGCCACGGGGGGCCAGCCCAGGACACACGTGAGTGTGCAGAGGCTAAAGTGGATGTTTCCGGGGCAGAAGTGACCAGAGGGCACAGGGGAGGTGGGAGCTCCAGGGGAGAAACAGCTCAGCTCCCCCACGCTGCCTCAAATCGCACTGGAGTGAGGCCCTCGTCCCACAACTTGCAAACACATGAAGTGGGTCTTGCCGCGGATCCTGTGGGCACCCCCTTGGGGGGCCGACTTAACAGCACTGACCACGCTGCTCACAGGCCGGGCCCTTCGAGTTGGTCACCAGGGAGGATCACCTCAAGGACATGTCCCGTCCCGCTCAGGATGGCGGGGGGTGGGGGGGGGGATGTTTTTGAAGCTTTTGGACTTGCTCACGTTTGGCTGCAGCAAAACCCAGAAAGCTGACTGCTCGACTGCTGAGCCTCGACTGTCACCCAGCAGTACACAAGGGTGACAGTGTCAGGTAGTTGTCCCCATCTCAGGAGGGAGGGGCTAGCCGCACTCACAGCTTCCTGGCAAGCAGTTAGCAGAGGGGCGGAGGGGCATGCTGAGGAGGGGGCAAGGGGATGGGTGCCAGCACCAGAAGAGGGGGCAGGTGGACCCCGGAAAGCACGCCATACACGGCCAGGCCACCAGCAGGCTGCTCCCTACATGTCCAGAAGACCCGTCCGCCAGGCACACGAGCGCCCCACACACCGAAGCAAAAGCAAAGGGAAGACCGCCACCAGAAGCCATGTCCTCTCCCTGCGGAGCCGAGCTGGCTCTGGTCAGGCTGCGGGGCCCAGTCTGCTAGTGACCGGGAGGCTGAGGCAGACGAGCTGGGCTGAGCCCTGCCGCAGGCCACACGCACCGGGCAGCCCCGAGCTTACTTACTCCTCGAGACTCAGCCAGCTCCTCGCTGCTCTGGCCAGAGGAGTACAGACTGACGTATTCACCCTCACCAGCCTCCTCACTGGCGTTTTCACTCTGGGGGAGACAGGATGAGAGGAAAGGTACATGTGACAGGCCCTCCCACAGCCCTCACGGCTCAGAGACCAGGACGTGCCCCTCATGAGAAAGGGAAGCTGGTGATGGACGGACGGTGTGTACTCGCTTCTGCTGGGCAGCCCTGCCCAGGATCACAGAACAAAGCTGCCTTGGCCACCTCTTGCTGTGTTCCCGGGGACCTGCGGTTCCTGCCGGATCTTCTCCAAAGATGTCAAGGACCTTCCAAACTGTCCTGGGGAGGCACACTCCTCCCCACTCTGCTGCAGAGGGGACTGTGGGGTCCCCAGCATGGTGGGAGGCAACCATGGAGGGAAAGAAGCAACACATCAAGACCTGCTTGCCTGCATCTGCTCTGGCCCGCCTACTGTCCTCATCCACTCCGACTGGCAAGGCAGCACTTCCCTGGCTCGGATGGAGGTCTGCAGTCAGCTAGCGGATGGGAAAACAGGCCCCGTGTGCTCAGCACCGCACGCAACTACACACGCAACTGCCTTTGATCTCTGTACCTTCTCTGAAACCACCGACCAAACAGAAAACTCACAGCATTTTCTATCTTATGCTACGGGAACTGAGTCTCTAAATGGTCACCAATCCACTTGTGGACACTCAGAACCCTGGTTTGTTGGGAAGTTTGTACAGCAGGTTTCGTTTCTGTCTGGGAACAGGTGGGCTACCACTTCCCACTTCACCCTGTGACCTTCCACAGACCCCAACCCATCCATGCTGCTGATGGGCGCAGGCCAGCAACAGACCTGCCAGCCAGGGAAGGGAGGAGCTTTCTCCAAACGTGCAGCCCCACATGCAGGGGGGTGCGTGTGCTGAGTTCTCACCGAAGGCGTCTGGGGCGAGTCAGTGAAAGAGGTTTCGGAAGCAAGGCAGACAGAGTTCCCATGCAAGCTGCTCTCCTGAGAAGATGAAAGAGGCCCGTCCACGGTGCTGGGAGGCGGCCTGGCTACGGCGGGCACCGCTAAGTCAGAGCTCTGAGACTGGTGGACAGGTGGGAAATGCGGAGAGGAAGAGGAGGTAGACGGAAGGAAAGGTTGAACGGAAGCTTGGTTGTGAGGCACGAAATCCTGGGAGTAGGACCTAAACACAGACTTATACTACAGAATCAAAGTGGAGAACAAACACAAAACAATAGGATGGGAAGAAGAAAACAGACAAAAGAGAAATGATTAGATTAGCTGAGCCGAGCTCTGGTAGGCTGTTCACAGTAATTGTACCAAGGGCCGCTGACGGGCCAAAGCGACCTTCTGGCTCAGGTCCCCCGCCCGGATGCGCCCTTGAGAATGCCTGAGGACTGGCTGGTGTCACCCTCAGGGTCTGAACAGCAGGCTGCCTCCAAAGGAGAGCACGCCCCATGCACTGTCCGGGTGGTCATGTCCGTGAGTGGGCATGTTCCCTGCAGTTTGGCAACGCCTGGTCGGGAATCCTGTAGTCTTGTCACACAAGCCAGTCTGTCTGTGCCTTTTGTCTTTTCAGGATCCTAGTGGCTAAATTCAACGGTCAGACACCTGGACATATTTACTCGTAATGAAACTTCTAGGTAAAACTCTTTGGATTTACTCCTTGAAAGTCAAACACCACAGCCTCTGAAACACCGTAATCCACCTCAAATCCTTTTGGAAGGGAAGGACATAAGCCTTAAAAATCGTCAGAAGTGTGCTATCCCAACACTACAAATTTCTTTGAGTTCCTTTCCCTTCCTGCCCAATCTTTTTTTTTTTTCTTACTTTTTAAACAAACAAAGTGATCTTGCAATGCCACCATAGAGCCCCCAAGTCTGAGATGTGACCACGCGCGCCAACAGTCCTTGGAGCCAGCCAGCACCCCCAGGCCTGAGCTCTGCTGAGAGGGACGAACAGAGGATCTCTGAGACCACCGGTCACCAGGCTAAGAATATGACATGTCACCATGTCCCGCAAAGAGCCTGCCAGCACGCTGCTGTCCCAGGGAAATGGGAGAGGAACATGTGGAAGGGACCACGTCTTAAGTCCTTGCCAGGCTCATTTGCCAACGAAGGATGCCAGAAGCTGACCAAGGTCAAAGGAACACAAACACGCACATCACTCAGGCAAACGTTCTCTGCATTTTGGCATAGGATTTTTAGAACCTATGGACAGGGAAGAGGAGGAAGAAACGAAATTTAAATGAACCCTTTCCATGGTTTTTCAAAGCTACACTTGAACCTGGACGGAAGCTGGGGTGGCTCCAGGCACAGGGAAGCTCTCCCTCTGCCCTGCCGGGCTCCTCGCTGTACCGACGGGTTGCAGGGTCCTTCTCCCTCCTCGGGAGGCCGTGGCCCTCTTACCCGCCGTGAGCTCCAGTGCCTGCTGGTTTGTATCCCAGACACCGGTCCTAGGTACCTACTCATTCTTACACATTTTATTTCCCTACCTAACTCACAAACTCAAGGCCAACCCTTGTACAGTCAAATGAATTAGTAGAAGCACCAGGTGTGTTTGACCAACTGACACTGAAGACTTCAATTCTTGCTGGAAGTGAATTTCTGTTCACACGCCTTCTTTCTAGAGAAGGTGGCTGAGAGGACCACTGGCTCAGCACCCCAGCTCCGCTGATCTCGGTCCAGTGGCTGTGGAGACTGAGCGTTAGTGCCCTCAAGAGGCTCGAGAGAGAGGCTGACCCTTCTGCCAGGTGAGGCTACAATGCAAAGTCTGAGACCCAGAGGGGGCCCCCATCCGACCCTGCTGGCACCCTGGTCTTGGACTTGTAGCCTCCAGAACTGAGATAAAATTTCTGTTGTTTATTAGCCACCCAGTCTTTTATTCTAGCAGCCAGGATGGACTCAGCCCAAGGCCAAACTCTTTGTAGAGTCCTGATGCTGTCCCCATTGACACCCTCCCCCTGTCCTCTCTCTGAGCACGGAAGCAGGCCCTGCAGTAATTGAGCCTGACACACACACACACACACACACATACACACACACACACGGTTCCTGCGTGTAATCACAAGAGACACTAAGTTCTGTAGGATCTCCCTAACTGATCACACGGCGTTTTAAACAGGTTTTGATTTGACAAGTTCAGGGTGGTGGGCTCCCACGCTGTGGGGGCCTTTTCTGGGAGCTGGCACAAGGGTAGTCGCTAAGAGGGCACATTTTCAAGTCACACAGACCTGAGCTATCTCTTTCTATTCCTGTGAGCCTGGGCAAGGGACTTAAAGTTCTCGAGCCTCAGTTTCTTCCCCTTTAAAATGGGGATGAAAACAGCAGCACTTCTGTCCCAGGCTGTGTGTGGATTTAATGGTGATGCCTGGTGAGTCCTGGGCACAGCACTGGCACGTGACAAGCACTGCCATCCGTGTCAGTATTCTCCTTTGCTCTTCCAAATTGGTATCTGGCAACTACTCCACACAACAAGAGCTGAGGCATTTAACAGGAGTCTAATACATATTTACGAATGAAAGAATCCTTAGGAATGGCTTCTAATTATGATAGAAGTGCCCAGAATCCTGTCTGATCATGGCAGCGTGTCAGTGTTGAGTGTGAAAGGTAACAGACAAGCTTCACTCACTTCACCCACTCCCGCTAGGGGCAGGTCCACACTGGGCGACCGGGAAGGAGGCTCAGGGACGCCACCAGGGGCGCGCAGGCCGAGGAGGGCGGGGCAGCCACCAAGGAGCAGGGAAGGAGGTTGGGCGCCTCCTGGACAAAGCGCTCGGCTGCCCCGCCCTTCCCCTCCCTCCCTCTCTCCTCCCTCAGGGGCTCCAAGCCTGGGAGCAGTGCTGGTATTCAAGCTATGCAGTCAGGCCTTCGTGCTGGGACAAGAGCCAAGCTTGAAAAAGTACCTTCGAGGGGGTGGGGAGACGCAAGGGACTGCTCGCTAATCACCAGACAGCTCGGTGCCTCTCAGCCGCTGCAGCCGCTCTGCAGCTGGGAGGGCCACATCGGGGCTCATCATCATACCATTTTCAACAAGTCTGGTCTCTATTGCTTCCCCAGAGAAGTATTTCCAGGCCCTTTAAGATCATATTTATTCATACGAGCAGGGAGAGAGGCAGAGTTGGCCACTGAACAGAAAGCCCACTTCAGCACAGCCTGGAGTTTATTTTAAGACCTGGCTGATGCCCGGCTGTGCCTCTGACAGAGCGGCTGCACTCTCCGCAGCAGGAATTTTTATTTATAGCCAGAGAAGGACTGTTTGGGCTGAGGATTTTATAATAAGAGGAGCTGCCTGTCTGGAGACTGCCGGTTTCTGCAAAAGACCTGGGAGTGCCAGAGCAAGCTCCTGAGAAGGAGAGCAGGCAGGAGAGGGGCGCGTTGCCCCCAGTGTCAACCCCGACCACACCATCCAAGTGCCACCGAGGCTGTCTCATGGTGATGACAGTGACAGCCATTCTTACTGAGTGTTGCCTGCGGTCAGATGAGGGCCCAGGGTGCTGCATGAATCATGTCATGTAATCGACACGAAGCGCTGTGATGATGCTTATTGCAAAGATGGAGACACAGGCTGCAAGGGCAGGCCACGTGTCCGGGACCCCACGGCTCAGCTCCTAGGAGGTGGTGAGGGGATGGCCCGTCTAACACTCAGTGAGGGTTCTGAGCATGTGACAGTCCCTAACCATGCCATACTACAGCTCTGCAGGAGACAGCCTAACTCCGCTCGGAGACCTCCTCAGCTGAGTGTTCTGTGACGACCAGCGTGCAGCGGGTTGTGAGCTGAGGCTGATCTACTACAAAGCCAGGGCTGCAGAGAAGACCTGCCTCATGACACACGCTGGAACCTGCAACCCACCCTTGAAAACACACACCTGCAAGAACCGCCAGGTCTTCTGGGAGTTAAGGGTGATGAAGCCCGACAACCTTGTATGTTAGTGTGCGGCCATTCACACGCTAAAAAGCAAAGGCACCCAAAGCTGGTCAGGCCCCTGCTTTCCGACACTTTCTCTCCATTATAGTCGTGGCAAGAAACATGACGAGGAACGGGCCCTGCACTGTGCTGGCAAGAAAGCAGATCTTTAAATGAAAAACTGACTCACTATAGCGTTCCATCCACTGGATTCCTCTGATTACCAGGAAGACCGGAGTGCCCGAGAAGGCAGTTGGCGTGCCAACAGCTGCGGGCTAGCGCCACGGCCCAAGGACCCTGATCGGAAGGGCTGCTCCGTGGTGACCTGAGTTCCAAGCTGTGAGAACCTTCAACTCTGCCAAGGGCAGGGAAACGCAGACATTTGCGTGAATGGACTCGCTGTCGTGGTGAAGTGTTTGGGAAGAACAGAAGTTGCCAGAGAACCATCATTACTGCTCCTCTTAGCTCAAGCGAGGCTTATGGCTTCAGTGTTTTTGGACGCTACTTAGAAAAACAGATAAGTTATTGGACAGCTGGTTTTCGGGCTTAAATTTTTACCCATCATTTGTGAGAAAACACACTTAAGGGACGCTGCTGTTCTAGTGTGGTTTGGGTTTCCTTCCCCTGCGGAGAATCACTGGGAAACACAGCTCCGCACCGGTCCTGGGCTCGGAGGGGTTTGCGACTGTCAGCAGGCGGGGCCTGAGTTCCGGCTCTGGGAAGGAAGTCGAGCTTCGAGCTGCTGCACAGCACTCTGTACCGTCGTCCTGGAGACAGGCACGTCTGATCTGGATCCCAGAGATGGGACATCATCACTCCTGGGTCACTCCACGGGGCAATCCGCAGAAAAGGCTGCTGGCTTTGCCTCTTGGCCCCTTCCTGGTCCCAATGAACTATGTTTATGAAAGCCATCCTTTGGGTCTGCCCTAGGCCCAGAGGCACCTTCCTTTTTTGATGTCCCAGTGTTAATTCACGTGCATAACAAATAAATTTTACGTAAATGTCGGAAGATGACTTTCCAAAGCCAAGTGGTGGGTTCTGAGGTTGAAGCAGCAAACACCGGCCCTGAGGTCCTTGCGCCCCTGGCAGGGGAGGTGCTTCGGGTGGTCCTTTTGTGTGAACGATGAGGGCGTTCATCTCACAAAGAAAGGCTACAGCAGCATCACGCTGGGTCCGAAATATTTCTTTCTAAATAAACTTCTTGGTGGAGTCTACTTTTTAAAACCACTTGAACATTCTAATGTGTATTTCGTAACAAAGGATGTAAAAGAACAAAAATCTGCTTGGGAGACTTTTAGGAAGTAGGACAGGTAAAAGCAGACATTATTTTTCTTCTCACGTGACATTTTCACAACGTAGATCACAGGTTCTTCCTTGAAAACACGACGTTTTTGGCCAATGGTTCCATGGCTAATTATACTCTTGCAAAAACCTGCAGCTCACTGTCAGGTGCTCTGTGGAATCACTAATTACTGACCTTAATAGCACCAACTCTATAGAAAGACTTACTCCAGATTAAAAAATGATTTGAATTCAGTTCTAGAAATCGGACTGGACTATTTTTATTTTTACTCAGTTTGGATTTCAACAGCACGACAGGGACTCTAATTTATACTTATTCTTAGAACTCTATTTAGAGCTCGTAGCTACCCTCTGTGTCAGAACTCGAAGGCAAAAGCATGCCTCTCGATGGCCGGCTTGTGTGGACTCTTCTTTCACCTAGCTTTCCCCGGTCCCAATATTGATTTATGGGCAATAAAGCACCAACCTACCACTCTTTTTCACCATGGGGTTCCGGATTCTAATCGTAGCTCTTAAGACCGTAGCTCTTCAGCGTCTCTATTCTGGTTTGTCCATCTCTGGAGCGGGGGAAGAAACATCCCGTCACAGGGCAGTGGGAAGGGTCCTTGACAAGCAGACAGGTAGCTTGAAAACACGAATGTGTGTGGACACCACGCTAACCTTCATGTCACCACAAGACCCTCACAAGGACCTGACCAGCTGGACTGTCCTGGCTGGAGCCGGAAGCACACCTGGAGCATTCCTGTGTCTGAAGCTGGGCTGACAGCACTGACCACCTGAGATGCCACGAGCATCAACAGAAGAGCCAGGAAGTCTTCAGAAGTGAGGGCAGAAGGGGAGTCACCGCTTGCCTTGTGAGCCCCCAAGGCGTGGACCTTGAGTTCTGCCTCCTTTCGTGGCCCTTGCTGGCTGCAACAGGCCAGACCAGCTCGCCCCTGGGCTCAGGCAGTAACCATCTCCTCTGGGCCGGGGATTCCTACAAAGGCAGGCTCTATACCCTCCCCTGAGGGTTCTGGAAGCCCAGGAGGGGTGCTGGTCTGCGTGTACCTCCTTCTTCAAGGCTGTGCCAAGGCCTCAAGGTGAGATCGGATGCAGATGTCACACTGTAGAGGCGGAGTTGGCCTCCCAGGCACCCTGGGTCAGGTAGGAAGGGCGGAAAGGCAGAGGGCAGACAATAAAACACCAAGGAACCCAGCAGACAACAACTACTTGTGAAGCTCTCGGCCAGACAGCCCACAGCCACAACCTCCTGCGTCAGCAGAGAAGGACAGTGAGGAAGAAACAGACTTCTCGTGACAGCCTGGGACGAGTGCGTCTGACTCATGGGAATAGACAGGCGTCACCATCGGGCTGCTCCTACGAGCCGCTGGGGAGCCGGGAAAGATGGATGCCATGATGGGGCAGAGGGCCCGAGCTAGAGCTCCTGCTCTCTGCTTTCGGGTGAAGCCAGTTCCTCCGGGTCAGTTCAGCGTCACAGAGCACGTGCCACCTGCTGGCTCGGCCCCGAGCTGTGTGCCCAAGCTACAAGCGTATAAAAAGGCCAGTCCCCTGCCCTTACAAGACTTACAACCTTGAGAAAAGAACCTGGACGTTACAAAAGAAAGAGAGAAACCACCTCCTAATGTGATAATAAACACTGTTCTAACACCTCCCTTTTCAGTGAATGCTGGTTGTGCGTCTTGTACTACATTACATTTTTACATGTGTTTTCCCTTTAATCCCACAATTTCATGCCCCCTCTTGGACAGATGAAGAAATGAAGGCCTAGTGAGTAGGGGCTGGCATGCTGAGGTCCACACAGCAAGTAAGGAGAAAACACATGTGGAAAAGGATGGCGGACATCAGGGAGGCAGGGGCAGAAGAGAGAAGCACAGGGTGTAGGGGTGACGAGGGGTCAGGGCCAGGAGAAGGTGGAAGGTCCACAGGTCCTGGGCACAGGGATGGGTGGGCAGGAGACTGGGGCGAATGCTGGACCTGGTTCTGCACTGACAAGGTGACACTTCTGTCTAACTGTAGCGCTTAGAAGGGGAAGGAGGGTAACTGACACTGGTGGCAGGAGGGCCAGGAAGGAGGCCACTGTGACAGTGCCGGGGCCGCAGGAAGGGAGTGGCCACGGGCTGGAGAGAAGCGGGCCCGCTCAGGGTGTGGTGACGGGTGTGCGTGTGTCACGTGGAAAGGTGGTGTGCATGCCGGCGGGGGAGGAAAGACAAGACGACACCTCGTTTCTTGCTTGGGCAACTTGGGATGGTGGAAACACACAGAAATTACAGGTACGGGAGCAGAGGGGTGTGGCCGGATGAGCCCAAACGAACACTGACTGAGAGCCTGTCACGTGAGGCGCGTGGGGATGGCTCCCTAGTGCCAGGGAGCCCAGAGCCCAGCAAGGAGACACCACCCTGTAGACTATACTCTGGGCAGAGGCTGCGAGTCTGTGACTTCAAGTGATCGGAAACCCCCACACGATGCCCACACGATGACCGAGCCACAGGTGGCCGAGGTCGAATGTCAGCAGCGCACTGGGGTGGGGGCGGGGGGACTCAGAGGCCCCCACACTCGATGGCAGCACAGCCCTTGCCTTCCTGATGCTTAGCGGACGGCCAGGCACACAGCCCCGCCAGGAGATGCAGCCCGCAGCCACCAGTGGTGCCCAGGGACACGCCTCTCCCAGAGAGCTGGCTCTGACCAGGGCAGGAAACCGGTGTGAAGATAAGATGACATCAAGAAGAAACAAGGGACAGGGACAAGGAAGGTGGGTTTGTTTTCCACAGGTGGACACACCGTGCTGTGCCAAGCGGCCTGTGCACTCCCCAGACGGCCACTCCTTCCTACCCGAGTCCATCGCCTCCTTTCCTCTCCGCCTCCTTCCTCTTTCCCCTTCCTGTCTGGCCCTCAGACCCGTCAGTGCCCAGCGTCTCTGATGGCTGCTGGGTGACTGCCCAGGGCTGGCTGGTGACCAGGAGTTGAGCAGCCCGTGAGTGACAGATGCACTAGTGGAACCTCAGGAGCTGCGTGAGGGGACGGAGTGGCAAGGACACCCAGAGCCCGCGAAGTGCAGGCCTCCTGCTGGCAGCCTCTATGCTGACGGACGACGCGCTAGGCCCAGCATGTCAGAGAAGCACCATGCCCGGATGGGACACCAGCCTGTCCCTCCACGGTCCCTTGCACAGGTCCCCTCTCCTAACCAAAGTCCTGGACAAGCTGCACACTAGATTTTCTTACCCTGAAGAGTTTGTTAAGCAAACGACAGTTACGCATATTTCTCAAGTGCTTCTCCAAACCTGGGTGTGCGGCCCTGGTACATACCCGGGGGCATCCTGAATTTCATTCCTAAGTGAAACCAAGACGGTAAAGAAACATTTCGGTAGATTTCTAGCATCTGACCAGGTCTCTGGGGGAAGCTGAACATGCGTAACTTGCATTAGCAAAGAAAGGACACACCAGGAAACAGCTCAGGGGATGGAGGAAGGCGGTTTTCCTAACGTTCTCAGCGCGAGGCCCCAGCGGCCCCAGCAACCCTAACGGTTACTGAGAGTCTCAGTAACATTCTGGTCAGGTGCAAATGAACATGGGTCCGGTCCAACTTTTAAGATTGTGTTAAGATTTGTCTTAACAGGGTTCAGAACCAGAGAAAACACCAGCAAGAGAAGGGCCGTGAGAAGCAGACGACTCCCGGGAAGGCCTGACGCCGTTGAGACCAGGCCTGGAGCGGGCAGGCTGCCCAGGGGTACAAGCCACTGAGGGAGAATCGGGGACACGAAGGGGGCCCTAGCAGCATGTCGGGGAGCTGTGTGCAGGAGGGCCCATCACTCAAACACCTACCGGTGCCCCGTGGGGCAGGCACACTGAGGCCCAGCGGAACTGGAACAGAACGCTGGAGACGCCTCCCGGCCCCAGGGGAGACAGCACCTAGCTCCCCACATCTTTGCTGCCTTAGTCACTCACCATTCCCCAAACACCTTGTCCTATCAAACTGGTCTGCATGCTCCAGGAACCAGATGTTTACGTCTCCTAGGATTACGGCACATGCCAAGCGGAGAGGACGTCTCTGGACTGGGCCTAACACCTCCATGGGACGAGCAGGCCCAGCAGACCCAGTGGGAGTCTGCTAAGAAGAGGGCGGGCGGCGCGCAGGCGCAGAAAATGCCCGGGACAAGCAGCAGGCAGTGGGGACAGCAAAAGCCTGGCCTGAGTCCCAGAGGGCTGCGCTCGGGAAGCACACATTTCCGTTCAGGTGTAGGGCGATGGAGGACACGTGGAAGGGATGGCTACTGTCACTGTCCTTCAGCCACTGTCCCATGACCTCAATCCTTCCAGAATGCATGCGAGGCTTTCCAGCCCATCCTCAGGCAGGTCCCTCGGTGTGAGACATCTTTTGACTTGCTTTCCCTGACCTTTAGGTCCCTGACATCCTAAATGTCCTTAAGCCACAGCTCAAGTGCCACTTCCCCCAAGAAGCTCGCCTGACCCTGTCACGGTGCCACCACCCATCGGTGACTTGCATGCCGCAGTGTCCCTGTGCAAGAATCCTTCATGCTCTTCCCATTTGTCCCAGGGTGACGGGGCCGTCCCCTGGGCCCTGGATCCTTCTTGCTGCCTGACCCACATGAAGAGAGGCTTTGGCCTGTTGGACCGAACTCGCCCTAGGACTATGGGGAGAGAACGAGAATGCATTTCAGCACCCACTGCCATTTAAATCGGTCAGTTCAGGTTCACTGCTCTCAATCCCCTTGGAAGGAAGCCTTTAGATCGTTTGAGTCTCCGGCAGAAGCAGCAGGTCACCAGGCCAAGAACAGCGTGAGGTGTGACAACTGTACTCTAAGTGGCACCCCTTCAGAATTACCTGTTGGGCTGACGACAGTCCCAAGAACAATGGAGTGAAGACATTCGAGTATAAAGGGCTGCTGTGATAGCAATGCCTCGCCCTCCGCCCTCCGCGGGGCTCATCTTAGAAAGAAGCAGAGGCCACATGAGGAGAAATCACTTCTCTGGGGTTTCAGTTTTCAGATGTCAAATGCTCTTAATGGCGCTAGAGGCCGAGGGTGCTTTTCCTTTAATGAAACAAAGCACCTCCCATCTCTGGCCCCTTGGGCTCCTTTGTGGAGCCAGTGCCGAGAGCGCAGCATTTCCGAAGCCAGATGCCTTAGACTCCCTCTGTCCCCAACATTCTCGTACCCAAACTTAATTAAAATGCCCTCAAATCTTAATTCTGTGGCACACGGTCCAGTTAACTGACAGTTCTGGAACCCAAACTGCTCAAAAGGGATACTGCAGATATTCTTAAGATAATGCACACTTACTTTCTGTTCATACAGGCAAAAAATACAGTCAAGAGCTAGGATTGTCTGAAGGCCAAGTTTTCACGATTGGTGAAAAGAGCTTGCCAGAGTGCCTGCTGAGGAAACAGAGGGCGTCTGTGCGCCGGGGCCGGGAGGGGCAGGAAGAAGGGTGTTCAGCCTTCCTAGAGCAAGAACAGCGTTGCTGGGGCTCTGAAAAGTTAGGTCCTGGCACCAAAGGAAGACTGCACCCCAAGGTGCTCACCACAGCAGGCCATCTTCACCTGGCCCCTGGATGGTTCCCAAAGATGGAAACGACGTGCCCACACTAGGACCCTGGGCTTGGACAGGCCTCTGCAAGTCACCAGGGCCACCTCGTCGGTTTAGAGGGGAGAGGGCAGTCCAGTAGGTGAAGCGGCCTGCCCAAGCTCTTACGTACTGCATTAGAACAGACCCAACACGAGGCTCCAGCAGCAGTACCTCCCTAAGCTTCCTATGTGCCTGGCAGCTTCCTGTGATTTCACTTCATCCTCACGGAGGCTCACAAAGCAAGAGGCAAGTAAAAGTGTCATCCTGAGGAAAGAAACTGAGGCTGGGCGGATACACGAATCACGCAAGGACAAACCAATTTTAAATGCAACCTAAATGTGGCCCTGCTGCTGTCTCATTTTCACAGATTCAAGGGAATGGCGGCTGTTCTGGTTTTTGGACAGATGCAGATTCCAGCGAAGGACAACAGACGGACACTGCCTCCTGAAGTGTCAGTGTTCCCTCTCTGAAGTTTCCAAAGTGAACTGCTTACAGAAATGGCTACAACTACCCCCTCCTGGACCCGAGCCCCCCTGCCACGGGATTTAGCAGCAACTCCCACCAAGGGCCAGAGTGTATCCCTCCATTTGCAGGATCTGGGCTGGCTTTGTGATTTGACCTTGGGAATGCAATGGAAGCGACAGAGGCCGATTCTGAGCCGAGGCTTTCTGATACCTTGCATGCTTCCATTTGTTTCCTTGGACCCCTGCCAGCTGCCTTGTGAACAGGCCCAGGCTGGCCTGACGGAGGCTGACAGAGCACGAGGGTCTGAGCCAAATCAGCCCAATTGTCCCCGCTGAGTTGCCAGAAATGTTAACAACTCCAGCCAAAATCAGCTACGCCCGGGCCAGGTCAACGCAATCACCCTGCTAACCTGTGTCCTAAGCAACGACAAACGATTTTCGTGGTTTTAAGTCACCAAGTCTTGGGGTGGCTTGTTACACAGCAAAACCTAACTAGCGACCCAGCCCTCCAACTCCACCTCGGCCCACCCAGGAAAGGCCTACTTTCCATGGCCTTGCTTCCTATGTGAGGAATATCCCTTTTTAACCACAGAACACTTGAAACGGCTGACCCAAGGCCCAAGGGGAGGCCAGAATAAAAAGGCCAAAACCTGCCTGCCAGTTTGTGCCTGAGTTGATAATGCACCAAGTGTGGCCACTGACGTTCCCCTTCCCCACTCCCCGCCACCGTCCCAGTGCACAGTCCTTAAGGCCACAGAGAAGCAGCCTGCATACTGTTCCCATCCAGTGGGGGATCTGAAGAAGGGCAGATCCAGCCATGGGCACCAGCACACATGTTGGGACACACAGGCTACAAATGGGCGACCGCGTTCCCCGGTTTGCACAGAAAGAGCGGCAGGGAGCTACTGACTCACCGAGGGCACAGGTAACGTGCCATGCCGGCTGAGAAAGGAGTTAGAGACGGACACACTGATGCCCTGAGTGGCACTGCCGTCCTCGGGGGTGAAGGCCACTTTAGTTTGCTGGACACAGTAGGAGACAGAGGAGAAGGAAGAAGCAGCATAGGAGGCCTGCTGGACAGAGGGACGAGAGAGAAGACAGGGAAGGAGAGAGAAAAGCAGACAACAGTCAGGCGTGTACGTGAAAGGCCAAGCAGGCTGCTACCTAATGTGCCGGACATTCTGGAGAGGGATGGCTTCTTGGCTCAGGTCAGGGATCACAGATACCTGCCGACGGCAACCTGGATGGGAGGGGGCCCTCCTTCACTTCCCCACAATGGAGTTAAAGCTCACTTTCATACAAATTACGTCCACTGGAAGTAGTGAGGTGCAAGGAGGCCGAATTTGAGCCCCGGCCCCTCCACTTATTTAGGTCCTCAGGTTCCTCCTCTGTGGGTATAGATCATATACAAGCTGTGATCAAACAATATGGTGAATGTTTAAATACAAAAAAATTTATCACAGTAAAAGACACATCGCCATTAATCCCCTCAAAGTATTCTCCGTCACTTCGAACACACTTATCCCATTGTTCTTGCCACTTTCTGAAGCGGTTCTGGAAGTCCTCTATCGGGAGTGTCTTTAGTTGCGCTGTCGTAGCTGCCTCGATGTCCTGAATCATTTTGACTTTGGGGAAGAGCCAGGAGTCAAACGATCCCAGATCTGGTGAACAGGTGGATGGGGACACACCGCAATGTTTTTATTTGACAGAAACTGCCATGTACCAGAAGCGCAATGTGACATGGAGCATTGTCATGACGGAGGATGATTTACAGCACACTTTAAAGCACACCTTCTCTCAATCGTAGCTCACACCCGACTGACTGCACCGAACAAGTTGAAACATGTCACACACTGTTACTAAGGTTCAACACGCTGCTTTCCACATTGAAGGTCCCTGCCTTTCTGTTGGATGGACTCAGCAGCAGCATTCACCATATTTTGTGATCACAAAGGAAAGGCTCTGTGTCACACTTTGCTTCTGGTATGGCAATTTCTGTCAAATAAAATCATTATGGTGTGTCCTCATCCACCTTATTCACCAAATCTGACACTGCAATTTCTGGCTCTTCCCCATAGTCAAAATGATTCAGGACATCGAGGCAGCCACGACAGCGCAACTAAAGATACTCACAAAACAGGACTTCCAGAACTGTTTCAGAAAGTCGTAAGAATGATGGGATAAGTGTGTTCGAAGCGAGGGGCATTAATGGCAGTGTGTCTTTTACTGTGATACATTTGTTTTTATTTAAACACTCACCGTAGCTCTTGATCACGCCTCGTAGTTATTCACGCGGCAGCAGAGTGCAGACCGGGAGCCAGGCTGCCTGGCTTTGAATCGGGGCCCAGCTACTTGTCACCTGTTTGACCTTGGGCATTACTTGAAGCTCTCTGGGCCTAAGGCCTTTCATCTGTAAAGTGGGGATAACATTGTACAGGGCTATCTATTTGCAAAGAACTTACCGTGTTTTCCGGAAAATAAGACCTAGGCAGACAATCAGTTCTAATGCATCTTTTGGAGCAAAAATTAATGTAAGACCCGGTCTTATTTTACTATAATATAAAACCCGGTCTTAATATAATATAATACTGGATCTTATTTTAATTTTTGCTCTTAAAGACTCATTAGAGCTGATTGTCTGCCTAGGTCTTAATTTCGGGGAAACATGGTGGAATTGTGCCTTCCACAGTGTACATGAACCAACAGCATAAGTCATTAATTATTACTTCCATTTCTGTTGGTACAATGGGATGACATTTCATGCGCGTGCATTTGAGAGGGTGTGCCAAGCCGCCGGCACAGGCACGGGTGAGCCTGGGCTTCGGTCACACTTGGGCTTTTTCCCCCATCTTCCACTCTGGCAGCGGGCTTTGGGGAAGCCTCTCCAGCGCTCTCAGCCTCAATTTACTGAAAATTGGATGACGGGGACTGTGGTGTGAAGCCACAGGAAAGCCCCAGTGCTTACACGAGGATATGCTCTGTAGGGTGTCTGTCCAGCTCACAGGACCCCAGGCAGGCCTCTTCCTGGGGGTCTCCTCACTTCCGCCTTGCCAGTGTGGTACAAGGTCCACAGAGCTCTCTTAGACAGCCTGGCTCCAAGCATGCTCATTAGGGATCTGTCCCCAAATATGCGGAGGCCTGGGCTCCATGGGACCGGGAAGATGCCCAAGAACGGCCAGTGGGAACCTGTGGATGCCCGCAGGAGGCGGTGAGAGCATCTCAAATCTCAATGAGATCTGGTTCAGCTGTTTAACCAAACAGTTTAGTTAGAGGGTCCCTGGGGCAGGCATTTATATTTTGGTGGTAAAAATCTCTTTCTGAAACATTTTCAGAGCAATTTACATTCATATTCAGGGCAGGTGAAGAACTGAGACCAAGTGTAACTTGTGAGACACAGCTAGTTAGTGGAAGGACTGGAACCCAGGACTCCCAGCTCCGAGCTCGGCCTTTCTTCTATGAGACAGGCTGTCTCCCAAGCGGCTGGCTGTGGTTCTGCCGGCTCAGCCCGAGCTCATGAACCAGGCGGGCTCAGGGGCTCCCGGGGCTGTGCGACGGCTCGCGCCCCATCACAGAACTGCTGAGCCCCAGGGGGCTGCACGGAGTAACCCAGGGACCTTTGCTGTGCAGGCAGCAGCCGTGTCCCAGGAAAATCAGAGGAGCACCTTCAGGTCCTCTCACAGTGGATAAAAGATGGCCCAGCTACCACACTGGTCCCCTCTTTGGTTCAAACGCTACCAGACTGGCCAGCATATGAGCAAAATAGCACATGCAGCTCTGAAAAAGCCTCCCCCTTTGGGGCATACTCTTCCTGGGGAGCATGTCTCGATGGATTCTAAAGGCTGAGCAGAACCCACTTGGGTAGTAAGCTGGTAGCAGAAAGGTGTAGAGGCACGCCCCCCGACAGGTACCCCCCTTGTGGCCCCAGAATCTCCCAGGTTGCCCGCAGGACAGCCTGCCCCCTGCTGACTCGAGCTGCATCACCTATATGGAGTCCTTACTCGGGAGGGATTTTTTTAGAGGAGGAAGGGTGCCATGGCTGAATTACAAAGCGGCTCTGTTTAAAGCCATCCTGCCTCAATAGAGCTTGTTTTCACTGGGGCATCTCTGGCCGGGGTGGACGTAAGTCACGCTATATAGTTAGGCCCATTATGTAAATCAAGTCCACAGATGGCCCTACACAGACCGTGCCCTGTGCTTTGATTGAGTCCCTCCTTTCTGGGAGGTCTATATTGGAGCCAGAGAAGAGAGAAAAAAATGAAGAGACTGTCAGCAGAGAAAACAAACTTTCTGAGTACAAGCCAGTCCCAGCTGCACGGGCTGCTCTGGAAAAGAAAGGCGCCACGGCCCCCAGGGTGGGGGGATGGCAGAGCAGGAGGCCGGCTGCCCATGAGCGTGCTGGGTGGGGGAAGTGGGGTGTGGCGCGGTCACCAGCAGCCCAGGACCCTGGCCCGGCGGAGGACGAGGTTCTAGTTCCTAGAGGCCCTTCAGGACAGGAGAGTCGGTGGTAGCTGGGGCAGTGTGGGGGGAGAGCTGGGAGGGGCGGCTTACCAGCTGCCGCTGCTTGGGGGGCAGGGCGGGGGGCGGCGCCAGCTCCTGCGGGCCGTCCCCACTGCTGAAGGAGTCGTTGAAGCCGTACACTTCCATCAGGTGCTTGTTCTTCTGCTGGTAGATGTGCTCGTTCTGCGGCGTCTGGTAGAACATGGAGGGCTGCGGCTCTGAGTAGTCTTCGAGCAGCTGCATGTAGGCCAGCACTGTGGGACAGAGAGGGCAGATGGCAGCCCCTGGCGCTCTGCTCCCCTCCTCCCAGCAGCCCGGGGGGCCAAGAAACCACTGGCACCCCACACCAGAGAGCAGGAAGCACCAGGGGTGAGCCCCATCAACTATGGACTCTGGGCGACAACGACGGGTCAGTGCAGGTTCGCTGACGTGACAAACATGGCACTCTGGTGACAGTGGGGAGGCAGAGCGTGGGGGGCAGGGATAGATGGGAAAACTACTTTCCACTGAGAGATGCTGCGACCCTCAAACTGCTCTAAGAAATAAAGTCTATTTTAAAAAAGCATACTGGGGCACTTCACCCCCTTGCTGAAAAGCCCTCGGGGGTTTCCAGGCACACTCGAGGGGCATAGCTGGGCCCCCCCAACGCACCACTTCCAGTTCCTCTCACTCAGCCCCTGCTCAGCCCCCCTCTTCTTTCAGTTCCTGGGCCGCCCTCAGGGATTCCCGCACATGCTGTTCTCTGCACTTCCCCCACCTGCTCATCCCCACTCTTTCCCTCCTCAGTGGCTCGGGCTCCCCAACCTGCTTCTCATTCGTTTCCTTCTTAGCTCTCCCCACAGTGGGTCAGCCGCAGTCTGGGGGCTTTTTCTACTCATCTAATTTTTCCTGAGCACCTACTATGTGTTAGACTGGGCCTACACAGAGGCCAGCGAAACAAATCCTCTGCCTTGTGGGGCTCAGCCTGCTCTCCCCGACAGAAAACAGACCGTGGTGGGGTGCACATTAGGGGAGAAATGCATCCTGTGGGGAACAGTGAAGTGGGGTGGCAATGGGGTACTTCCCTAGACTGTGGCTGAGCTATGTGGGGGGTGGGGAAGTCTTCCACACCGAGGCTACAGGCCAGGCAAAGGCCCAAAGGGGACGGGGGCACAGGTGGGCAGAGCACAGCGGGCCAGGGGAGAGAAGGAAGTGAGGCGATCACCAGGGAGGGGCCAGGAAGGAGGCTGAGGTGGAACTGGTGGGACCCCACAGAAGGGTTCCCGTGGGTTGTGCCTGGAGCTGCTCTGTCTTGAGAGGACGATGTGCGGCAGCTGTGGGGGCGGAGGGGGGTGGAGGGAGTGAGAGCAGTCTGGTTCAGGGCATATTTTCAAAGGAGATGCAACAGGATTTACTGCCTCTCACTTGAGAGCTGAAGCTCCAGGAGGGCAGGCCACACGTCCTGTCCACTGCTGAGACACTGGTGCCTGACATACAGTAGGCGTCCGCAAACATGTGTAGAATGAATGAATGAATGAATGAATGGAACACGTGTCCCTACCTGGTGACTTAGCCCCTGGTACTTGTAAAGTACCACTGGGTGTGCAAGAAATAGCAGTGACCACACTCAGTGCCCCCTTCCAGCTGCAGGGCTAGAAACACCCTCAGGAGAGGACAAACAGTAGAAAAGTGCTCGAATTCCAAAGAATGCATCCTGTCCATAGAAACCCTCCTGGAAACCCCAGCCCTTGCCACTGCTGCTGCCCCACGGTGGAGCTGCCTGCGCCCCTGACGCCTGCCCAGGGGCAGGCTCCTTTGCCTGTGCTGCGCAGCAGGCAGCATCCACAGAGACCTCACCGCCCCAGAAGTGAGAAGTCAGAGAACAAAGCCTTGGCTGTCATGTCTCAGTGACCTCATCCTTGCAGGTTCCTTCTCCCAGAGGCAGGTCCCTCCGCCCTCACATGGCGGCATCCATGCACACTTTCATCCTGACTTTGGGGTTAGTGGTCAGAGTCCCACCTACACAGCCAGGCCCTTCTGAAGGCTGCAGAGGGTTCTGGGAGAAGTGCCAGTTTGGAGCTGACTGCCCAGTCACCTGGCGAACTCACGGAGCTGTGAAGGCTGGGCTGGAGCAGACGCCCTTTCTCCAAGCCCCACGCACCTTTGTAAAGTGGATCCGCACTGGACATTCCCCACAGCAAAGCTCAGGGGAAGGCAGCTCTGAAATCCTGCCCCGCCTTCCCCTCCTCCAGGTGGTGGAGGCGGCGTCCAGGTGTCGGGGTGTTGCCCAGACACACGTGTGCACCGCAGTGTGGAGGGCAAGGCACGGTTATGCCCCTGCACCTGGGAACGCGCATAAGCACGCTGGCTTACGAGAGCCGCTGCACACACGCTAAGCGGTGCAAGGATGACGACAGCTGCAGGGAAAAGGCCGCAGGTCTGGAAGCAAAGGAACTGAAGTCCGTGTGTGGCAGGCATGGGGATGGCAGGGATTTAAGTCACTATCCTGAGTGGGTGCCTTCCCTGTGGTTCACCTCCCAAGTGCCATAGGCATCTGCCTTGGTGGAGCTGAGATTCAGATACCAAGAAAAATGGCAAGGACAATTATGCAGGGCTTAATTTTGTATTTTCAAATAACCACAAAGTCGGGGGCTTAACTGGAGTCCCAACCCAGGCAGCAAACTAAAGGACAGAGACCCTTTGTTGAGGACGGCAGACGAAGGTAGGGACGTGACCTTGCTCTTCTCTTCCTCATTTGGGGTCTAGGAAGACAGGAAATGCCTTTCTCTAGGTTTGTCTTTCTGGCACCCTTCACTGAAAGAGGGCGTTCAAAGTCACCTTCTCTATTTAAAAGAATCAGTAGGAATGTCTTAGCTCCAACCAGCAAGCCCTGGTGGAGCCTGGCCATAAAAGGCGGGCAGGAAAGGATGGTCCCCCGGTCAGGCTGGCTGCTGCTGCTGAAAATGCTGCTCACAGTCCTCGCCAAGCCCCACAATGCCTTTTTCTTACTGCTGCACAACCACCACCACTGGGGTCCGGAGGAAGATGAAAGGCTAGAGGGGACCCCAAACGCCGGCCCACTGCTCCCTAAGACTGAACACAACCACAGCAGGAAGCTTCAGTAGGACGTGCTCTCCTAACACTGGAGTCCTGGCAGAGAACGGCGAACCACGCACAGAGAAACGGCAGTGATGTTCACAACTTCGGGAACCGAGGGCCAGTCCGTTTCAAAGGTAGACCCGCACGAGGGCTCTGAGAGCAGAGCAGTGCGGCAGCCTGCGGCACCCGCGGGCTCCCGACTGTGGGCAGACACGGACAGGCAGCTTGTCGGGCACACGGGCCGTGGGGCGGCCCTCAGCAAGGGGGGCTGGGGACCCTCAGGACATCAGAGGCTGCTCGGTGACACGGGGACAGTGCACGGATGAGCGTTGTCAGCATCCGCCAAATAGAAGGAGGATGACGACGTCCTCCTCTCCCGCAAAGCAGCTTTGTGAGGAGTTTCCAGGGTCACAGTCAGACCGGAACTCTCCGAGGGTGAAGAGTGAACTTGAGATTACAGCAAGCCTTGGAGAGCCTCGAGTCTGGGGTCCTTGCAGAGGGCACAGAAAAGACAACCTGCTGTGTGGGGGTCACCACAGAAACCTGGATGGGGTCCCAATGAAGGAGGGTGTGCCCTTGCTCCTCAGCATGGGGGGCAGGGTCCCTGCTCTGAAGCCCACATCTTGATCTTGGGCAAGGCTTAGCTTCTTTGAGCTCTGCTTTGTTCACCTATAAAACGGGAGCGAATGACACCTTTCCGGCCAGGTAGTAAGGAGCAAATACTCGTATAGCGGGGCATGTGAAGCCTGAGCCCAGGGCATGTAGCTCCAGGAACAATCAGTAGGTTTTAAAGGTTTGCAGGCACAAGAGCTACAGACCTCAATGGATGAGATCAAGCCTAAATTAACAGAAAACATCTCAGTCCCTGGAGACTTGCTGCTGTTAAAGGAAACAATGGCTGCCTCTCCCTTTCCTTCCCTTCTCTCCAGCCCTCAGGACTGCCGCCCTGCACCTGTTCTAAAAGCCGGCAGAGGCGGCTCCTGGCTCCTGGGCCAGGCAGCACACGCATGTGCGGTTTGCAGGATGTAGTCCTGCCCTGAGTTCTGGGTTCAGACTCGGAAGGGAGGGGAGGGGAGGAAAGGAAAGGAAAGGGTGTGAGCCCAGAGCACCAAGCTGCTCAAGTCAGGTAAGGTGAGGGGGGTGTGTGGGGGAGGGCAGCAGCTCTTGAAGCACTTGCCCGTGCAGAGGCAGAGGCACAGAAGGAGACATTTCTGGCACTGCCGTTTGTAGCTCCCTCCTCAAGCGCCCTGGTTCCTAACGAGCCAACGAACACGACAGATGGCAATGACATCATTAGCCTCACAGAGCCAGCTCTCCCTTCGAGTTGGGGGACTGCACTGCTGAGGCCATTACACGAGATGGGCGACACCCCATGAGGATGAGGAGCAGGGGAACACGTTAGGCCCTGGGGGGCTGCCTCTTTGCACGGCCCACCCCGCTGGCCCTTGGGGCAATCCCTGCTGTGTTTAACCCGGCCAGGTCTCCCCTGGGACAGTGGCCTGCCCTAGGAGGGCCAATCAGATGTTCTCACTAGGGAATTTGGAAGGGAGATTCAATTTCAAGTTTGGAGAAGTTCTCTGCTGGCTGCTTCACCTGAGGCCAGGAATCCTGGGGGTGGGGCTGATGTGGCGACACACATCCAAATGGGGACAGCCGGTCCGCCCAAGGAAAAACAAGCAGAACTGTGCCAGTGATGTGGGGAGAGGGCCGGGGGCAGAGACAGAGGCAACGGGGAGCAGCGGGGGAGCTAGCAGAAAAAACGATCAAGTAGAACGCCACTTTGGAATTCGATGGCAAATTCACAGTTGGAAAATATTCAAAATACGAACATCCAGAACGTCAGCTCCACCCCTGGGCCTCAATAACATCATGTATTAAAAGATCTGGTCCAAGAGGTGTCCTGAGGCCACCTCAGGTTCCAAGTCGTTATGTGACATTTCAGAGCAAACAGGAGACAGTGGCACCAGGTCTCTCTCATCAGCCACCCAGCACACTACCGGGGACTCTGAGAACACCGGTCAGGGTGGCAGCAAGCTCTACTCAAAGTCACATGTCCACCATGCCTTACCCAGTTGTTGCTGTAACACTGTCCTGAATGCCAGCACACTCGTTTCCCTCTGTCACCATGCGCTCGGGCCAGAAGGTCACCTGACTGCCACCTTTCTACAAGAGGCCAAACACCTGGGCTCTGTGGAGACCAGATTTAACCGAGGCCATGAGGAGAGGTCAGCTTATCAGGCTTTAAAAACCATCACCAATGTTGGCAAAATGGAGCTCCCAGAAGTGCCCACGCACATACCTGGGGTCCTATCTTTTATGAACTTATGAGGCCACTGGTTTGACTCTGCTCTAATGCTTAAATAAAACACACCACCACTTTAGGGTACAAAATGTGCTTCCTGACAAAAGCTCAACAAAAGCTTACTGTGTTTGTTTTTCTTCTCTGGAAGAGGAGGCGGTTTTTCGGGGTCACCCGTTGATTCGGGAGCAGTGAAATCACCCACAAATTCGACAGAGGCTGAGGAACCTCCTTGCTGAAAGGGGAGAATAGCAGCAAAGGGCGTGAAGGGGCCGGCCTGGACCGCGGCGGGGGTCTGCAGGTCCTCCTCGGAGATGTTGTCGTACTGGGACGGGTGCCGCTCGTAGGACACCCTGCAGCCGGAGCTGTCCGCGGTCTGGGAGGCAGCGCTCCTGCGCTTCTTCTCGGGGAGGGCAGGCGGCATGTCTGTCGGCTGCCCCGGGGCCAAGGGCCCCTCCAGCTGGGGACAGCTGCCAAGAGGCAACTGGAAAGGATGGCTAAGAAACGGAGACCCCGACTCCCCCAAGGACTCCGGCAGCGGGCTAAGGTTACAGGCCACTTGCTGAGGTATCTGGTCCACGTTCGAGAGGTCTTCCTGGAGGAATTCGTAGTCGGGGTCATACTGATCTGCGTTCAAGACAGGAAAGACGCACCGTCAGACACAAGACCCCGCAGAAAAACGGCCACCCGCCGCCTGGGCCCAGCCCTGGCCTTCAGGTTGGGATACAACCGTGTCTCCCACCTCACCTAGAAGGCCCTTGCTTTACTGATATTCTTCATTTGTCTCCCTGCTTATGAAAGTAAGAACAGATGGGAATACGGCTGCTTGCTATTCTATTCTTTGTCCTTTCCTGTATCTTTTGAATTGCTTAAAAAAAAAATACGTGACCACTGTCGAAAATGTGGGGGAAAAAAACAATGTCAAAACATCCACAATCCCATAATCTAACTATAATCTCTGTTTACGATTTAATGTGTTTCCTTCCAAGTCTTTCCCCCCCACAGGATTCTTTGTTTTTAAACCAACTTCAGAAAATACTAAGTAAGTGCTCTAGCATTCTGAGCGCCGATCGATCGCTAGATCACAACTGAGTTTTTATTAGCTATGTATGATTCCGTCAAATGGACGTATCATGATTTGTCTGGTTTTCTACCACTGAGTAGTCAGATTATTTCCTGTTTATCACTCCTCTTAATGAGGCTGAGATTACGTCCTTGGACAGAAATCTTGCTATAAATCTCTGATTATGTGCTTAAGATAAACTCACAGAAGTGAAATATCTAGTTCATGGGACACGAACAGCTTTGCTCTCTAAGCCTCGTGCCAAACTGCCTTTCAGACTCGCATCCGGCCCTCGCCGCAGGTGGCCAGCGCCAACGAGGGCTCAGCCTGTGCTGTTCACCTGCCCTCATCCTCTGTCAAAAGTTGTCAGGGGCACGCCCCTTCATCTGTAGTTCTGAGCACAGATGGCCCTCGATGTTGGCAAAGGGAGTCGGATTACACACTGACAGATTCACCGTGACAACAGCTACCATATGAGTGTCTCCTACGTGGCCTGGTCTCGTTATTTCATTTAAACTTTCAACCTCCTAGAGAGACAGATATTGGCCCCCTCATTGCGCAGATGAAGAGACCGAGGCCCAGATTCTGAATGAGTCGGCCAAGGTCACGTAGCCAGTGATTGGCATCACAGTACGACCTCGAAGAAGCCACCAGAAATGACGGGACCGTAGTGACAATGAGGCCCGCAGCCCACCTAGTGTTTCACAGCTTGTGTTCCGGGAGCACTGCCCGCTGTCCCTGTCCCTGTCCAGGGAGGACAGCTGCTCGTCCGACTTGCTGAGCTTGCCGATGCTGCTGCAGGGGGACAGGCGGGGGGACTCCCCGCCGTACGAGTGGCTGCCCCCCGACAGGCGCCTCTGCGCGTAACAGTCCACGTCAAAGTCCTGGAGTGGAAAAACAACAACAATCCAAGTCACTTCTGAGAAATGGTGGCAGAGACCAAAGGCGAGGGAGCTGGTCCGTTTACTTAGAGAAAGAAATGCTGCCAGCCTGGAAACCTGCTGCAAAGGCCCAAGTCTCTGATGGAAGCAGTAACGCCTGTCTGGACAGGCAGAAGCCTTTGGGAGCACTGGAGTGTGTGGCTGGGGAGGGCCTCGGAGCCGAGCTCAGGTCCTGGGGAGACAGCTCTGGGCTCCAGCCTGCCATGCCCACCCCCCAGCTCCAGCCCCAGCCCCACATGGGAACTTCTACCGTGTCCTGCAGAGAGAAGAACGACTAAGGAAACTCCAACCCATCCGACAGACATCCTCTAACACACGGGGCTGAAGGAATGGACTTCCCCGACCCAAAGCCTCCCCCACCTTTCCAGGTGGGGCTGCATTACCTGTCTATTAATTCCAACGGGCAAACTAGAGCCACTGGTGGCCCGACTCATGGGGGCCACGATGGCCACTCGGGTGGGAGAGGGAGCCGACTGCCTTTTCTTCGGTGGCAACGCTGGTGGGGGACTGAAATAGATGGAGAAATCCCGTCACACCAAACAACCCAAACAAAACTCTTTTAAACAGACAGGAGGGTACAGAATTATTCATTATTCATTATTAAACACTTCACACCTACTTTTTACACTTTCCACTCCCATCCCACTCCCCTCCTGCCAAAATAATCCTATCAGTGCCAAAAAAAACTAGTATCAGAAAAACCCTTTCTTTTCCTTCCATAATAAACTGGACCAGTTTTCGCTTGGCTAAGGCTACAAGACAAGCCGTGGGGAGTTCTGGGAGTGTGTGGCCAGGCAGGGCGCTGGGGCTGGACTCACGTCCTCCAGAGACGCCCCACGAGGAAGGTCAAACTTCCAAGGTTTCTTCTGACAAGCAAGGGGCTGGGCTCACAGTTCTTACCCTACTGGCACTGGCTTCTTTTCGGCTCATTCTACCCATCCATTCATCATATTATGTCATAAACAGAGGAGGGTGCTAGCAAAATAGAAAGTTACCTATTATCCACCACCCGAATGCCAGGTAAGGGGGGTTTGGGGGGTGCGACCTCTTCATCAGTAGAGTCTGGGAGTAGCTCGGGCGGCTGTAACATGCCGGTTGTCTTGTTTAGAATTTCCATCTCTCGATCTGTCAGGGGGAGCTCAGACGGGCTGAGAATGGAAAAGAACTGGGGTTACAGAAGGTTCCAGAACACAGGTGGGGAAATGACAGGTGGGGGGCCTGGGCAGAGCACTGGACATGCACCCCGTACTCCACGGCACAGGCAGCGTTGCCAGTTGGGTTTGATCACCAACAAAAGACAGGAGATGGGCCAAGTCCTGACTGTATCCCAGTTTCCTCGCCTGTAAAAGGAACCATTAGACGAGATGATCTAAAGGCTCTCTAAATTGCTCTAAATTTATGTTTTATATTTCACTTGGGGCTTGTAGTAGATAAGGCCAAATGCTCTTAAGCCAAATCTCCGAAACCCAACCTCACAGTTCTTTCTAATTCTGAAGGGCAGCTGGTCAGGAGAAGCACGAGGTGGGGTCCCTGTGCACACCTATCCCACCCTTACAAGGAGTCACGGTGACTATGGACCTTGAGACCAGGAAACACCAAAGCACGTGTGAGCTACCCACACTCTCACATAACACAGGCACAGAGCAGAACTCACTGAAACGGGAATGTGGGCCTCAAACGGTCTACCTGGCATGGGCTGCTCGACTGGGTTCCCATTTAAGGGCAGAGCCAAGGTGACCACAGGGACGCGAGGGTTTAGTCAGCACTTACCCATCGGGTTTGCAGGCGGGGGAGCTGGGTTTCACTGGGCTTGTTGGAGACGGGTGCCCCTGCTTCTCAATGGTGAGTCTGACCAGCTCCTACACCCCACACAAGAGAAAAGCAATGAGGCCCGAGGAAAGTTCCTCACAGCTGAGTGTGCACGACGGTGTGGGTCAGTGGCCTGCTCCCCAGTCTTGTTTCTGTGCCCCCAGCTTTCCCACACACCACACATGCAAGCGTTATTTCACTGAGGTAATCTGTCTGACTTCCCAAAATGTTCCTGCCCTCCAAAGATACCTTCACAGCCTGTCGAGAAAGTTCAAATGAATCAAGGTACTTCCTCTTAGAAGGGGGAAATGACAAACCCTGCTGTCTCAAAATGACTAAGTTCATCACACAAATGAAATTCCCGGTAGCACAGACTGCCAGGCGCTTTGGGGGGAAGCACCACTCCAGTTCTCTGCAGCGTGCAGGATGCTGCCCCCCAGTGAGCCTCTGGCTCTGGGAGGGTGGGTTCCGAAAGTGAGCCGGTTATGGGTGTGGCGGCAGCTGGGGTCCTGAGGTGACTGGCTGGGATCTCTGTCAACAGACAGAACGTTAAGGGCATATTAGCCAGCAGAGAAATAACCTTAAAAACTACTTTTACAATAGGAAGGTGGAGGATGAGGAGGAGATAGTATCGGGCTCCCTTGCTTTCTCAGTCAGGATGCACGTCCCCCCGTCTGTCTGATGAGCCCTGATGACGGCGTACACCCGTGAAGCACCACTCAGAAATACAGGACATTTCCACCGCTCTCTCGAGACAATCTGCCCCACCCCAGCCACTTTTTCACTCGTGGTTCTCACATCACTTTTGCCTAGAACTTGATATACGTCCATTGGAAGCATCCAGCGTATGCTCTCTTGCGCCTATTGTCTTTCTCTGAACAGCTTCGTGGACAGCTAACTCACATGCCGTAAAATCCAGCCATTCAGAGGCAGTTCGGTGGCTTTTAGTCTGGTCACAGAGTTGTGTCACCATCGACACAATCAATTTTAGGACTTTTCCTTACGTCCCAAAGAAATGGTATTCCCAGTCGCTCCTCGCTTCCCGCCGCCCTCCCAGACCCAGGCAACACTAACCTACTCTGTCGCACAGCGTAACACCCACAGCTCTGTGCGCCTGTGCCTGAGGGGTCTGTCCTTCTCACTGCTAAGTTGTATGGGTGAACCCCACTTTCTCTGTCCACTCTCCTGTGGATGGACATCTCAGGAGGACCCACATGTGGTGCAGCCGGAGCTCAGGCTCTCAGCATGAATGTCTATTTAGCAAGTTACAGAGGAGGCGGCCATGGATGCCAGTGGGCAAGCAAGTGACGTGTTCCTGCAAAGCCTCCCAAACTCAAAACGCCACACGCAGGAATCACAACAGACGCGGAAAGGCAAAGAGACAGCCTTCCTAGAGCAAGGATTGTTTAGAAGATGAACACACCAAGAGAAACATCAAAGAAGAAACCCGCAAATGCAAACACCAGTGATCAATAATCATTAGAGAGTCTCCCGTTTAGATGGTAATAACATAGAAACTTCCAGACGTGGTGGATGGGAATAATGCTTTGGACAGCCTTTCTAGAGGATGACTTGTCAGTACATATCAAAAGCCTTAAATATTTGCATTTTTAAAATAATAATTTAGTCCAAGGAAAATGTCATGGATGTGTGTAAAAATTAAGCCACAAAGGATGGTGATCACAGCATCATATGTAATAAAATTAGACCATTCCCTATTCCGTAATTAAATATGCAGTACTAGGTACTGATTACATAATATGCTAGAACCAAACAACGGACCATTATATTGCCATTAAAAACCAAGTCACAACAAGAACATATGACAGCATGAAGAGAAAATGTAATACAACGTTAAGTGGAAAAATAGCCAGGTGGTACACTGGTGTATATATAGTACGTTTTGGAAATAAAACCAAACCAAGAATACACATATAGTAAAAAATGTGGCCATGAAACACTCCTGATTTTCTTGTTTTTGTTTCTGTGCTCTTCAGAAATTTTCTACAATGGGTATGTGTTACTTCTGAAATACTGATTTAAAAAAATCAATAAATAAAGACATACTTCATATAACCAGAACCAGCGTCACCCCCTCTCAGTGGAGACCTGCTCTTAGAGAAACGTGTAGAATCAAGTGCTGGCGGAAGAAAGGTCAGAATTTTCCTGTCATCACACTGTAGAAGTTAAATAAAATCTCCCAGACACTGCAGGAACAGCTACCTAGCTGGGGTGACAGACAGGATGGAGATGAGACCAGGTGACTGGGAGAGACAGCAGCTGATGTGAAGGCTGCACGCCTCGCCTGGAGGACGATGGGAGAGGCAGCTTGCCCTAAGAGCACGGCACACAGAAGCGCATCGTGGCCTCCGAGGAGTCAGAGGGCCCGGCAAAGTGCCTTGCAAACCCCACGTTCACGCTCGCTCTTCTTCACAAGCAGGGCAAAAGGAAGAGCAAGAAGTCTGCGTGCATCTGCTGACATAAGAAAAAATCCCACTAATTCTTTACTGATCTGTGAGCAATTATAATTAGAATGTCATCTTTCTGGAGAGGTAACTGAGTGAACTCGACTAACTAACGATGGCAAAAGCATCACGGAATGACAGGGACATGTGCAAGCAGGCATCCGAATTCCAGAATGCCGTCACGATCAGCCGCTCTCCCTTCCACCAGTGCGCTGGCCTGGACTGGAAGAAAGTGAAAGGGGGGCAGCTTTGTGTACCCACCACCCAGCTTCCGGCCCGAAGAGACCAGTCAGAAGGTGTAGTCCCAGCCTGCCTTCAGCATCACAGACAGAAGAGAACCCTCAGAATGTACACGTATCCAGCTACCATGCCAACACCCCGCTCTCCTTCGGAAATGACCGACTCCTCCTGTTGAAGGCAGGGTTCCCGAGAGGATGTCACACTTTGCAATCCACAGGTTAGGAAAATGCTGAGAAAGACGGCACCAACCGTGTGTCCAGAACCAGCGACCATAAGCTAGACAACTGCCAGTTCACCAAAAAGCAGTTTTCAAAAGCCAAAAGGTATTTGGAAAAGTGCCTTTCTAAATAAATACACAATACTTTATTTCCATGTGCATTTTATTGCTCTTGAAAATGATCAGAGATGCTTCCACCTTATATGACCTTCAACAAATCAAAGTACAGCCCTGGTGGTGCCCTATCCGTTCCCATTTCCTTCCTTGGCACTAAGACAAGGCCCCTGCCTGGCAGAGGGGCCCCTGTGAGCTGCCCGTGGCCAACACCAATGTCCCGAGACTCACTGCCATGCTGCCCCCACCACAAAGGTCCCCAAGGATGCCACATCATGGCCGGTGTGCTCCAGGTTCAGGCAGAGGGAAAACATGCCTGAACGGAAACTACACCATTTGCCAACCCACGGCCTGACGCTCCTGCTCATGCCCCATCGCTGCCTACCCTCTGTCACTTTCAGGCCCTGTGACTCTCGGGGACCAGAGCCCAGGGACACATGTACTTGTGGCCATGACACAACCCTTGTACGGGTTAGCTGTTCTGAGACACGTTCTTCACTCAGGATACTGAATATAGGCCAGTGGGGAGTTTCCTGTAACAGGGATGGCCTGCCCCAGTGTGCTTTTTTATGGTGACAAAAGGGACCTTCCCTGCCCACATCCAAAGTGGGTGAGAGGCAGTGACAGAAGAGAGGAAGTGACTTCTTTCTCATCCACACTCACGAAGAGGCAAAACGCAGCGCAGGCTCTGGACAGGGGTGCCGAGTGATTCCTGGAGGTTGATGCCTGGCCCCAAGGCAGCCAGGGGAGGTCTCGGATGCGCCCCCCAAGTGGGATGCCGCAGACACCCACAGAGAGGCAGTGCCGGGCTGGGGACGTGAGGGGGGAAGGGCACAACTTAAAAACTGGGCACCTTTGTGTCCAACATAATAAAATCAGGTAGTTGGGGCAAGGCACTACAACGCCAGCAATACATGCCTGCAGGAGCCCCCCAAAAAGGCCCTGTAGGAGCTCACGGATAACTGACAGACCTCCTCTCGGCCTTGTCACTAAGTGGAGCAAGCAGCGCGAGACAGCACATGTGGGCCCCTGAAGCCAGACTTCTGGCTGGGACAGAACGTGCTTCTACAGCCCAACGCCCTCGAGAGTGAAAAAGCAGGAAGTGTTTGGTGTAGTCTTCACGCTAGCACGTTTGCCAGAAAAAATCCTTTGTGAGCTGCTCAGAAAATAGGCTGGGGAGGGGGGATTGGAGGAATGAGAGATGTCTTACTTTAAGTAAGACACCCTGTTCTTTTAAAACACAAAACAACAATAAAAATACCCCCAAACCCTGAATGTACGAAACTGAAATAGATGTGTGCTGTGTTTTTTGACTTACAAAGTATAATCCATATGACTCCTAGAGGAAAATGTCTACTACGTATAACCAATGGTCCTCTTCTCTTTCTCTTCCCCTCTCTTCCTTTCACTCTTCCTCCTCCTCTTTAAAGCAGGAATACTTAACCCACTACACGTGGTAATTACTCAGCTTCACGGTGACTAACTGGAGTCTAACCACGCAGCCACACAAAGAGCTGCTTCAAATGACGGTAACCTGAAGGTCAAAAATAATTCTGGAACATGTTTAATAACGTCTTAATAATCACACTGACGGAAGTAGCAGGTGCTGTTATGCTGAGACTGTTGCGTTTGTAATGTGGGAAAAACCAAGCGAGTCGTTATGCTGAGGCTGTTGAAACTGGGATTTTCAGCGTGGGAGGGGGAAAATTCAGATACAAGTTTGAAGAGTTTAAGTAAAAACCCTGGTGGTTCTGAATGTGAATTGGATGTACTAGTATAAACTCAAGATGTACTGTTTTAAAGAAACGAAACATGGGACCAACCAGGAGCAATGAAGAAACTTGAGCCTTGGAGTGTGGACTCTAAATACCATTTTCCACTAAAAGGAGCCAGGTTTCCTTAAAGGGATGGCTGATTTCAGGTCTGTGGTAAGAAATGTACAAGATGACTTATATTATAACTCAGTAATAAAACCACAAATAACCTAATTAAAAAATGGGCAAAGGATTTGAAGAAACATTTCTCCAAAGATATACAAATGGCCAAGAAACACAGGAAAGACGCCCGCCATTATCACCCATTAGAGAAAAGCAAACCCAAACCACAGGGAGTTACCACTTCACAGGCACCAGGACGGCAGCACAAAGACCGACCGACAGTGGCAAAGCTTGGTGAGAATGTGGAGAAACTGGAACCCTCATCTACTGCTGGGAGGATGACGCAAAAGGATGCAGCTGCTTTACACAGTGGTCCATACGACCCGGCAATCGTACTCCTACATGGACGCCCAAGAGAAATGAAAACATGGCCACACAAAAACTTGTCCACAAACGTCCACAGCAGCAGTATTCACAATTGCCAAAAGGTGGAAACAACTCAAATGTCCATGAATAAATAATATGTGGTCCATCCACACAATGGAATGTTACTCAGCCATAAAAAGGGATGAAGTTCTGACACTTGCTACGACGTGGACGAACTCTGAAAACGTGATGCTGAGTGACAGGAGCCAGTCACAAAAGGCTACACAGTATATGACTCCGTTTATATGAAATGTCCAGGGCAGGCAAATCTATACACAGAAAGCAGCTGAGTGGCTGCCTAGCTATGAGGGGCGGGGAGGGGGAGAAATGGGCGAGGGGGAGTACGAAGGGTATGGGCTTACTTTCTGAAGTGATGACAATGTTCTAAAACTGACTGTGGTGATGGCCGCACAACTCTGTGAATGTGCTAGAAATCATTAAATTGTACGTTGTCTATGGGAGAACCACATGGTATGGGAATTATACCTCCATAAAGCCATCACCTCTACACATAAATAAGCAGCACAGGGTGAGCCCGCAACGTGTTTTCATCCCCAAAGTGAGAAAACAATCAAAGGCTTCTAGGGTCACGTCACCGTGAACTCAGGAAACGACCTGCAGCGTTCCCTGTGCGGAGATGGGACTTGGCATTATTAAGGACAGTAAGTGCAGGGACTAGAACCTACCAAGGGTACTTAAATTCATGAGTTCCAAATGATATTTGGATATGGGCAAACTCAATCCCTTGGTCTTGTTAGAGGATGTGAGGAAACCTCGTTATTTTGATATCTGGTAAGTAAAGGAAGGAATTAAGCACTGACTCCACCTTTCCTCCGACGATTGTAATTCAGGATAATCATAAACCGAGAAGGGAAAGACTCTCTGTTAGATGTATTCCCATCGAGTAAGATGTAAGAATAGCAGAAAGAATGAGAATGTCATCATTTTGCGACCTCTAGTGAATGAGTCTAGGCAATAACCGGCAATAGCTGTTAACACCCAAAGGAGAAGGCGCCTTTTGAAGGACACGTAGGCTCCCCACCTGGGGAAAATTCTTCTAAAGGCAAGAAACCCCAATCCGATTCAGCCCCTGGTTTTACAGGAAATCCCAGGGACGGAGGAACATGTTAAACAGCACCGCATGGACGGAATCAGTGAAATCCAGACTGTGGGAGATGTTTAGGAATGATGACCCTTTCTAGAAAAGCCAGTAGGTTGCGAGCAGAAAAATACCGCGGAGGGGATACACACAGATGAACAAATTGCAGTGAGTGGATGGACTTCCTTTGGATCCTGAATTGAAAGCTGTTGAAAAGCAGCAAACTACCTGCAGGCCAAATGTAGCTCAGGGCTTGCTTTTGTAAGGCCCTCAAGGAAAGCAGGCTTTGTTCAAGAAAACGAAATGTAAAGAAGCAAACAAAGGATGTGCGACTGAGACCAACATGCAGCAGAGACTGCATGGAGCCCGAGAGCCTAAAATATTTACTGTCTGGCCCTTCACAGAGAAAGCTGGCCTTGTTCTGGAGCCATGTCCTAAGTCACTGACCGAGGAGACAACATGTCATCTGGAATTTGCTTGCAAACCAACCAAGGGAGTAGGGAGAAGGACAGAAGAAACAAGACTGGCCGTGAGTGGACAACTGTGGGATTATGTGATGGGCTTCGTCACTGTTCTCTTCTTGGTGAATGTTTGAAATTTTTCATCCAACAATTTAAAAATGGGCTGAATGAGGCATAAAAAGAGATGGCTTATTTGAAATGTCAGCGTGGCAGACAGCTAGTTGCCCCTCGTGCCGGTTCTTTCTTATGGGCACGTGTCCAAGTTCTGGCCAGTAGAATGTAGGTGAAAGTTCTGTGAGGCCTAGTGAGGAAGCACCCTTGAATGGAGACGGCACAGCTTCCTATTCTCTCTTTCTCCTTGCTGGCTGGAAGGTAGTCCTAATAGAAGGAGACTGAGCAGCCAGCCACCTTGGACCTTGAGGTGGAATCCATGTGCTAAGGATGGCAGGAAAGCAAGGGGAGAAGACCTCGCCCTGGCCATTTTTGTGAAAATGTCACACTAGCCTTGGCTGCCTATCTCAGGGCTTCTTATATATGAAACGGAAGTAAAGTTCTGTATTTTAAAATTCAGTTAAACCTAATCCTAACTGATATAGGCAGGAAAACATTTCTGCCAAAATATTCGTGTTACACAAAGTAAATGTACAGAAGCCCAATTTTGGGCGGTGACAGAACAACAGGTATTTTGAGTTTCCCCCCAAGTTTGTCAGTGTAAAGCTTTTCTTTTTTAAATTAAAAAAGAAATGTGTGTGGATGGGGACGGGGGGGCAGTGTGGTTGGAGGCCAGGGAAAGAGGCTAGAGGCCTGAGAGTGGAGACCCCGAGAGTCTGCAAAGAGGGCAGAGCAGAGCCCAGGGAGATGGGTACAAAGTTGTAAATCTGAGATCAGAAGAAAAACTGCAATTTAAATGGTCAAGTTAGGAGGAAGAGCTGGGTGTTGGTTTCAAAAGGACAGACTGGGGTACGTGTTTGACCTTGAGGAGCTCTGTCTCCCAAAAGCCAGGCTGGGGTAGAGATTCAGGAAAGTGACGGCCTTTCATCTCCTCCCTTGGAGAGGCTCTCTCATCTCTGAGCCTCAGGCTGCCCCGGGTAGAGCACTTGACCGGAGCAGACGAGATCATAACAGAAGTTTATCCTTTACTTGAGCCTTACAAAGATCCATGGAAAAGGGCCACAATCATTGTCAAGTTGGTAAATGTGAGCTGTTCCAGAAATGAACATTTCCACAGTTAGCAGTACTTACCCACCATTTACGGGGCACCCAGCACTTACTAGGTACTTTATATACATTATTTCACTTAATCTTTCTTCAAATCTTCAGGGTAAATATTTAAAAACCTACTTGAAACTCGGAGACGTAACTTGCCCAAGGTTACAGAGCTAACAAGTGACATTTACGTGGGGGTTTAAGTAATAAATGGTGCTACCCATTCAGGGACAAAAACAAAGTAATCCTGTTTTTAAAACACTTCAGTCCTTAAAAAAAAAAATTCCATTCAACAACGGAGTTACTTGAAAGATGGTGAGTCAGTTGAAAGCACCGCGGTGCCAACATTTCTCTTCTAAGTGGGATGACGACACCGTCACGAGTGCACAGCCCCGCCCCTCCCAGCGGACTGAGGCTGTCACATCACTCCCACGTGGGCTTCTAAGGGGACAGCAAGAGAGGCCGGCAGCCGGCAGCCGCTGGCTTGGAGGTGGGAGCACAGGACTCCCTCGGCGGCCCACGACCCCTCCGCGTGGGTGGCGGCTAAGGGTGCTGTGGGAGTACGGGGTGGGTGGGGGCCAGCACGTCTGGCTGTGAGTCTTGACCTTGCCACTGACCACTGATCAGCCGGCGCCTCAGTTCCCACCCAGGGAAGGGGCGAGTGTGCCTGCCTCGGAGAGCTGTGATAAGCACTGAGTGGGTAACAAAGAGTAGCTGCGTTACTCTTAGACCTTAGCAACAAGCACCAACAAGGCAGTCAAGGGTCCCTGCTGCCTTGACTGATCTCAACGATGAGAAGCTTCCAGTAACACAGGCCAATGCCTGCTCATCCTTCAGGCTAAAGCCTGTCTGTGCCTTCCTGGGAAGCGGCTCTGACCATCCTGAAAAAGGAAGGTCACCTGTACACCCAAGTAATACCACGTGCCCTTTTTTCTTCACGGCACCAGTCTTACTTACAATGATAGAATTACACGTTCTTATTTGTTGTCTTTCCCCGCCTTAGACTGTAAGCTCCATCAGGCAGGCCCCGTGGGCTTTGTTTATCACTGTATCCCCAATTCTGTCACACTGCCGACACCAGGAGGATCTCTGATCTCTGTAAGTGCTTGTCAGATAAATGAAACAGAACCAAGTTTATAGAGGCCCTCACCTGGAGAATCTCTGTTCTGGCTGCAATGTTTTTAAAACAATTGTGGAAAAGTTGTTTGCTTTCAGACACTGAAAGGTTTGTAATTTATAGGTTCCTTGCCCTCCATCTCATCTTCGTCAACATGAAAAAATCAAGAGAAATTTTTCTTTCAACCGATACAGCAGAGCTTTCATGATTCCATAAAGGAAAATCTACGTGGGCCTCTCACAAAGCTATAAATCGAAACTCTCTCTCCTATTTTGGACGTTCTCACTTGTTTTGAACATCCCATCATAATCAATTTGGTAGGAGGAAACCTTAACAATGTCACCTGCAAAATAACAACTTTCAGTAAATGGCATTTCCAGAAGCCCAGATAGGAAGAGCAAGGAGCGGGTGAGCCAGAAGCACACAGACTGCTGATGAAGTGGGACCCAGGTCGTGTCTCCTTCTGGCCTTGACTTCAAAGAGCTGCTGGGAAGACGGAATGGGGTAATGTATATGTGACTGCACCCCAAAAGCCAGAATGTGCCATACGGTCTTACACGACAGCCACTGGGCTACACCCTTGAGTCTCACTGGCCAGAACAGGTAACGTATGACCTAAGAACTCTGGGAAACGAGGAGAACCTGGGAGCTAGCAGAAGAAATGCTGATGTCATCTAGTCAAGCCTCCGTCTAAATGAACTCGACAAGGTCCCAGCAGACACAGCAGCCCTACACGGTGCTAGAGCTGGCACGCCACCAGCTTCCTCAGCCAGGAGCGCGTGCTGGAGCAGTGGTAATGTGGTCATGGGAAGCAAAGCCTTCTTAGCCTCCCCTCTGAGACGTTTACGCTTTGGGGGTCCTTACTCCACTTTCCAGACCTTGTGGCAAATGTGAATCCAAGGAAGCAGCTTTCAGAAATGACAGCATGGCTGCATGGGAAAGAAATGATGTTTTACCTAGGGTAAGTATCTCAGCTATAATTTTGGACTGAAGGGTCTAGAAGGGAGGAGGACACCGTTTTTTCAAGCCAACAGACCTATGCAGGCATATGCCTCGACCATGGCACCAGTAATGGAAGGCAGCTCGGGTCTGAGTGCTTAGGATGTGACAGGAGTGTTCTAAGACAGCCTGTGTGAACTAATTTAATCCCTCCTACAACACTACAATACAGGGCACCACCGTTGTACTAGGTTGGGGCAAAAGTAATTGCAGTTTAAAGGTTAAAAATAATTGCAAAAACCGCAATTACTTTTGCACCAACCTAATACCTTGTTTGTAGATGAGTTAACAAAGGTCCAGAGCCCTCGAGTGAGTTGCTCAAGTTCACAGACAAGTGGTGAACTCGGGAGTCAAACCTAGCCGGCCCCCAAGGCCACCCTCTTCCCGCTGCATTAGATGGCCTCACATAAGAGCAGGGTCCTCTCCCGTCTGCCCCTGCGCACAGCCCCCGTCCTGGCCGGCAGGCCCCACCCGGCTCGTGCCCTGTGCTCTTTCTGCCTTGCTCCTCATCCACTAGGATTTCTTCTCTCAACAATTCCAGGCGCTCTCTGGCCTTGGAGTCCCTCCTTACCTAGGATGCAGTTTCCTACTGTGCCACCTCTGACTCTCCTGGGAAGTCAATTCACAGACCACATGAGGGACTTCAACTACAGACAGTTTCACTTCTTACTCATCTCAATCCTGATTTCTACCAGGAATCCCAGAAGTTTTCAGAACACGGAAAGCTGGCAGTTGACAAGCTGGGAGTTTTGCTAAGAGTCAATGAAAAAACAATTTTCGTTGCGTTTTGTCTAGCTGACAAGCATGCAGAGCCAGAATTTCACATAAAGACTCACTGAAGACTTAATACAATGCTCAGTAAAGGCTGACTGCTCCGGCAGCTTTTCCAACTCCAGGGCCGCGTACTCCAAAGCCCTGTACTGCTGTGAGAGCCGTTTGTACCAGAGAATGGACTCCGTAATGGCCAGAGCAGCGTCCCAACACCAGAGACGCTGGAAGACTTTCATTCTAACGCGTTAAGTTTAGCAACAAGTTCTTGTGTGATAAACGTCCAGCAGGGAGACTGCTCTAAGTCCCCGCCTGGGATGTCTGCAACCCGCGTCCATACCTTCACTCCGTCCAGCACAGCCTTGATGACGCCCCTCACAGTTGTCACCATCTCTTTATCTTCTGAGTTCACACCTTCCAGCATCACTTGGTCAGACCAGCGAATGAGGTTGGCGAGACTTTGGTACACTCGGCTATAGCAGGAGGAGAGGGCTGAGCTGGAGGGAAGGGAAGATTTTTAAGGAGAACGTTAAAAATCTATGGCATGAATCACTTGAGGATATCCGTTTAGCACAGGACCAGTTTGTCAGTCCAGTTAAAATCAGAATTTACTTTTCCAGTCAGCTACACTACAGCCACAGGGAATTATTGTTCGCTGAACCCCAGGCCTTTTCTCGGGTAACTCCTACCTATCCCTCCCATTTCAGCTTAGCCATAGCTTCTTCCAGAAAGACTTCTCTGACCTAGACTGAATTGGGTACCCTGCCACACTCCCAAAGAACCCCATCCCATACTTTTCTTACACAGCACCATCCGTACGGGATTGTATGTGTGCCCTTTGCCAACAAGGATTTTTATTATTCACTGTGGTATCCTGTATGCCAGATTAAAAATATGCTGAAATGTTGCTGCTAAAGTAGGAGATTCATCCATTTCTTCACTAATTACTCACTAAGCTGCCTACTATGTGCCAAGTGTGTTGTAGGTGCTGGGAACACAGCAGTGGTCAAATAGCAAAGCTTCTGACCCAATGGTGGTAAGAGCTAAGACGAAAATGAAACAGGCTAAGAGAGATGGGGCTGCAGGATATGGGGTGCTGGCTTACTACTTCATGCAGGGTGGTCTGGGAGGGCCTCTCCATCAGTGTTATTTGAACAGGAACCTGAAGAAAGTGAGGGTGTGAGCCATGTGGCTGGGGGTGAAGCATTCCAGAACAAAAGCCATGAAGCAGGAGAGTGCAAAATGGGCATGGGCATGTTTCCCAATCTTTCTTTCTGTGAAATCTGCACCTTTTGATAAACAAACCCTCCCTCCCTGAACCTGTCTCCCCACAGCCAACAAAAACTTGCGAAGCCTTCTAGTCTTGCCATTTTTTTTCATTTCCCAACTGGAACACAAAAACTCCATCATGATAATCCACTTTTGTAAACTTTACATTCGCCAAGATTCTGATGTCGTCTCTGCGGGGTACCACCCCTCCTCTCCTCCTAGCTAACCATTGGACTGGGGCAAAGCGTCATACACTTGTTGTCTGGAGTTAGACTAAAATTCCTGTCCGATGTATCATAAGGAGCCAACAGGTTTGTGGCACTCGAGCAGGCGGGGTCCTTTACAGGAACAGCCTTTAAAACATGAGAACAGATCTGCAATTTACTAGAAGTCCTCTGCCACGGGTTCAGCTTCGCCTCCCTCGGTGCCACAACCATGGCCGAGAGGCCAGGGGACCGCACTAATGAAGAGTGTTTCCAGAACAGTGACAAATCGGAGGCGAGGATACCAGGGGGGTGGGGGTGGGCGCAGATACACTGTGAGGCCAGCGCATATGAACAGAAGCCCCCAATATTTCTGGGTGCCTCACCGGTTGTAGTCGGGGCCAAAATGAAGAATTTTTACATCTTTCACATATTTTTAAATAGCTTTAGAAAATTTTTCTGTAGGAATTACAGACAGGATTATTTTTCCACTTTAAATATTACATATTACAATGGAAAAAGAGCAAAAATATAGAAAACCTGTTGGCTGCCCCCTCTTCTACTCAAAAAATTAAAAAGAAAAAGAAAGAAAAACGAGGCAGACATTTAGGAGTCAAAGATATCATTTTGAGAAAAGTACATATAATAGTGTTAAGACATGGTTCTTAACAGGTTCTAAAAACAAAGCTATTTCACACAAAAGCCTGGCTCAAACAACACTAACGGGAAGCTCTGCAGAACCAGGTGAGGAGGACGGTTTGCTCCCGGGAGAGCTAAAATCCCACGTAGCAGTCATTCCACTCTGCATGTTCCAACAGGAGAGTCACGCAGAGCCAAAGCAGCCTCCTGGAGCCCCATTAGCAATAAGCAAAGTTTACAAAAGGAGCCTGACAAAGCCAGGTCTAGCTGTGTCGGAGGAAAACACGAGTGAAAAGTATGTGGTGTTGGCCCTACCCTCTTAGGACAGAGGACTGAGGGGAAAACAAAGTGCAGTCTCTCCTGGGGGCTGGATCCTAGCTGACTCACCCTGACCGGGGAAGGTACTTCTAACGACTGCCTCCTGGGGCCTGGCAGGCCGGGTGCCCTGGGGCTGCCGCCAAAGCACTACTCCGTTAAACTACCTGCAACAACTAGGTGAAGCGGGGCACCTCAAGAGAACACTTACTTCCTACCTGCCTTGAATGGTAATATTTCCCTGATAGCGCCTAAAGAATTGGGCAGCTGTGTCCGCCTTTCACATTATTTGCTTGGAAACAGAATATTCCTCTGTGTCAAGGAGCTAAGACAGAAGGAAGGAAGGAAGGAAGGAAGGAAGGAAGGAAGGAAGGAAGGAAGGAAGGAAGGGAAGGAGAGAAGGAGGGAGGGAGGGAGGGAGGGAAGGAGAGAAGGAAGGAAGGAAAGAAGGAAGGAAGGAAGGAAGGAAGGAAGGAAGGAAGGAAGGAAGGAAGGAAAGAAGGAGGGCCCTGTACTATGATAATGCAAGCTGTCTACACCGCAGGCAGGCCCGGATCCTGGGTGATCCCGCTCGCTGTGCAGGAGAATCCTCCATTCATTGCTCACACTGAGTAGCCAGCTGCTTGTCCAAAGGCCAGCTCACCACCATCCTGGCAACTTGGGGGAGGGTGGCAAAAAGCCTGCCCGCCAGGACCCAGCCTGCAGAAGGGCTCTGAGCAGAGGGCAGGAAAGCTCCTCCCAGCTTACAAACTGCACTGGGGGCAAGGAGACGATGAAAAGAAGCTAAAAGAAACATTTCAGGAAGCATTTTCGATCATCTCAGGGAAATCAATAAAAAACTTGGCTCTTTGGGACAATTTCAGGAGGAAAATCCCTTAAATAACAAAGGACTACCAGGAAAAAAAAAATCATTTCTTATAGCCACACCCAGGCATTTCCTTTTCCCTCTAGAAGATTGTTATAAACATTAAATAATTTTTGTCAGCTATAAAATAATTACAAAATCTCCCCACAGACAAAAGAAACCCTCAAACTGTTCTCCTATTACTTGACCGAATCTTCCAGGGCTGGCATGTCTAGAAAGCCATTTCCCCGGCAGAGCTGCTGGCCCACACTCCACGAAGCGACAATCCTGGTAGCGACACACTACCAACAGTTAGTCACAGGGTTCTGTGACGGTGACTGTCCTGGACTCTGCCAAGGACACTCAGCACCTGACCGAGGCGGGTGACTCCATGTGCCCTCTTCCCACTGTTCCCGCTCTGTGAGCGCCTCCTCTCGAGGGGCCACCCTCGGCTCCCTCCCGTGACTGCTGCATCTCTGGTCGGGGAGCAGAGCACACTGGGCCTGGCTGCCTTGGTACCTTTGCTGCCCTTGTGCTCCTGCCCGCATGGCCAATCCTTCCCTGGGGTCTGCCTCCTGCCTCTCCTCCTGCAGGAATCAGACCCTTGCAACTCCCCCTCCTTCAGGTCCAACAGAGCTCCTCCTGGGTACCGTAAGACTGGCACTTCATCAGAGCAGAGGGAGCTGATGTTCACTCTTCCGTGGTGGGACCATACCGTGGCAGAGGCACATGAGAGCGTTTTATAGAAAGCCATTTACACAGCTGACTGTAGCCTAATGTCAGGCGCCTTCCCACAGAGGAGGACAGCACTGGGCCCTTCCACAAGCCGGGCCCTGGCTTAACTGTTAGCAAGGCATCTAGTGTTTCCCCAAAAACAAGACCTGGCCGGTCCGGCAGCCCTGGTGCGCCTTTTGGAGCAAAAAGAATTATGAGACCCAGTCTTATATCATGTAATATATAAGATATAAAGTATAATGTTATAATATATATAAGACCCGGTCTCATATTAACTTTTGCTTCAAAAGACTTATTAGAGCTGATGGTCCGGCTACGTCTTATTTTCAGGGAAACACGGTAGGACTTGGCCTCAAGGCTCTTGAAACCAGCACACAAAGCACTGAACAGGGCACTAAAGAGACCCATTTCCTCGGACGCTCTTCCTGTGTGACAGCAGCATGGCCCGGAACAGTGAGGACAGCTGTGGGACCAAGCCACATGGACCCTGTATCCCCCCACCAACTAGCACCAGTGAGCTACCAGCGAACGCCCACCATCTATGGGGTCAGCTGACACTCCAGGGTGGAAGCCCCAGGGCAGAGAGCTTCTTGGAAATAAAGTCCATTTGCTTTATCTCCCAGAAAAAAAAACCTATGCACTTCATTGCCAAGTTCTGAAAGCAGTTCGTGAAAGCTCAGCCTCATGGGGCTGTGTGAATACTGAACCATCTCCAGGAACTGAAACCGAGATGCGTTTATCCTGAACAGGTAGCAGGCAGGGAGGGAAAACAAAGCCAGCAGGCATCTGACAGCCTCTCAAGGAAAAGCTCCCGCTAGGCTTTCTCTTAAGATTACACATGATACTGCTTTTCTCTCTGTACTTATTAATAAATCTGGGGCAATCTGCCTGCTCACCTTTAAGAGGAACGTGCACTCTAGCAATAAAAGCATTGCCCAGCAGAAGCGTCCCGGGATGAGGGCCGACTCCATCCCCATACCTGGCTCCCCGGGAACCGCGGTGCTGTTTGGGAGATCCTGGCTTGACAGTTCAGTGTCTCCCTCGTCCAAGCTCTAAAGGGCTCTTCTCCGTCTCTTCTGCCCTAATCCTCTAAGCGACTGAGGTCTCATAGGCTAGGTGTTGGCAGGATTAAATGTCATAGTAATAACCTGTGGTTAACAGGCTAGTAGGAGAAATGTGTCCTGATCATGTCACTATTGCCAATGAGCTCACACCAAGAAATGACCACGACTCACAGCATGGCGACGTCCCTCCTGATGGACGGTAGAGATCGCCCTCAGCGTCGAGGTCTCCTGAGTGACAATGACCTCACCGTTGGGAGAGCATCAGGGGATGTCCACGGGGGTTGGGGAGAAGGCTCCTTTCCCTCCCGACACTCTTCACTGTTTTCCCAGAAACCCTGAGTCTGAAGTGCCCCCAAACCCAGACGCCGCCCAGGACTTCAGAGCAACTCACCTGTGCTGGATTCGGGGGTCGCTCTGCACCAGCGGAAGGATGGCCTCCAGCACCTTGCTGGCGGAGCCCGGAAGCATTTCCAGCACCTTCTTATCAATGGCCATCTTGTCCACGATGGTCTTAAAGTAGCGCAATGCACTCACTACCTCCTTCTCCTTCTCCTCCAGCCAGCTCAGGTTCTGCAAGGAAATGTTCAGCATAAGGACGGAGGGGAGAGATTAAAGGGAGCTCTTTTGCAAACAGTTAAGATCAAAATTCCTGTAAACTATCTTGAGAATGATGCGAAGGGAAAAGGCTTCTTGCTGCAGAAACCAAGCCAAATTATTTATCTAAGAATTGCGATCAGGACACAGAGGCTAAACGTGAAGGAAGAAGAAGGGGGCTTGCACCGAGAAGGCTCTTTAGATATTCCTGAATTCCCTGAGGTCTTGAAAATCCACTTCTCTCCCACGCTGAGATACCATCACTAATCTCATTAAAGGTGTGTAGTGAGGACTAATTTGCTGATGGCTGTAGGAAGCTTAGAGAACCAACAGTAAGTCCCATGGTACATATCTATCCAATAAATCAAATCAAGTGACCCGGGCCCTTCAGTGACGAAGGCCTAAGGGACTCAGTAAGACTGGTCAGGCCTCAGTGTTCAGAAACCCTCCTGCCAGGAGTCTTCACTAGATCCCCATACCCCGCTTCAAGATGCAGCCATGTCTCAAAGAAATGGTGTGGTTCTCCCACAGGACCCGGAGACCCCGAGGTTAGGAGCGGCGTGTGCTCGGGGGTGAAAAGGTGAAGCAGCAGAGCAGATGGCAATGATTCAATCACGACCCGAGCAGCGAACGCTCACAGGGAAGTACCCTGGAGGAAAGCCCACCGAGGAGGAAAAGGAAACAGAGCCCTGCACGCCCGGACTCAGAGACCACACCCCACTTCTCTGCCCCCCACTGAGGGATGCCCGGAACCCACAGCCAGTGGGGGTGCACACTGCTTTGTTCCTTTCACTACGCCGGCCCTCACGTCAACGACCGGGCACCGGCTGGCTGGCAGGGAAGGGGGAACCGAGGATTATCGATAAAATGGGCAGCCCCCAACGGGTGATCTGCTCCAGGAGGATTGATGACACATCCAGTGTGAATTAAGAGTGGTGTGTATGAGGAAAAGTGCCACCTGTGGACTCTTGGAGACACAGAGAATATGGTATCATAAAAGCAACTGCGGGCAAGAGGATCATTTCTAGAAAAAGTTGATATACCCGATAATCTATAGATAAATAAATAGTATGTAATAAACACTGACTAGGATTCTGAAGACTACCTCTTTGCTTTTAAAATGACGGAGAACGTCATTTTAAATGAAAACATTCAACAGTGGAGCTATTTATTTCACGGGACTATCAAAAGAAAAATCTGTAAATGGGATCCAGAAGTAACTCCTTTAGTCATACAACTTTCAAAGACCCAATTTAATTTCTCTCAATGGAGCACTTCCCCAAAGGCGGTATGCGGACCGCCAGGAGAACTCTCCGGGGGGAGAAAGAGCGCCCGCACCCCCATCACTGTAGCCTCTTTACCAAACTCCGCTCTTCTCTTTGCACTGCCCGACATACTTGTTTATTTCCTGTTTGTTCCGAGAGGTCTGGCACTTTTTTCTCCACCTTAGGGACAGGAGCACTCCGCTTTGCCACACCTACCCGGGCCCAGGAGGAGCCTGCACGTGGAGGAGTCGGGGTGCCTGCAGACATCCAGTGCGACTCAAATCACGGTCAGCCAGTCTGGCGAGAGGCCTGGGACCACAAGACTGCCATCCAGCATAGCAGCACGTGTTAGGGGCCAGTGATGACGAAATGCGGGGAGGAAGAGGGAACATTTAAAGAAAGGTGGCATCAGGCTCGCTGGGTTGGAGAAAGCGGCTAACCTGGAGAAGGGAGGCATCCCAAAGGGGCAAGGCACGTGACGGCAAAAAGAGAATTTTCCTGTCATTTGCAGAGAGCTCAAATGAGCCACTGAAGAGCCAGGCTGCCCTGGGCTCCTAGTAAAGGAGCGACAATTTAGCAGAGTCAGGTTTCATCCATGAGCTCTCCAGCAAATTCCACTCCCAGAATTAATGGGCTCTGAGCATTGTGCATTCTCCTAGCCCTTCAGCTGCTAACTGTGGCTTCTTGCAAAACGCAGCCAGCAGTCAGAAGAGCTGACAACAGGACACTAGACTGAACACTCGCTACAACCAGGACCCGAGGCCTTGGCTTTGCTGATACAGTGCAGCCGCACAACCCCAGAGAGGCACATGCTGCCTCCTGGGCAGCCCCGCTGTGGGGGAGCAGGTGGTGCCACCATCGGCCCAAACAAACCAGGCAACCACGTGAGGGCGGCGGTGCTGGGAGGGCCTAGACCGGAAGCCACGGCTGGGCCTGGGGCCCAATGGGCTTCCGGCTCCTCATCTGCACAATGGAGAGAAGAAGACCTGCCCTGGGGACCGAAAGAGGTTGATGTGGGGACTGAATGAGAATGCACATGGAAATGCACATGAAATGTAAGGGAAACACAGGTTTTGATTAAGAAAATGTGGGCCAGTGCCCAAACTCTCTGTATATTAGGAATGCTGCAAGTTTTTGCACATGGTGATGCAGGAGCAAATAAGAGCTCGTGACACCACCCAGGACAGGGCCTGGGCACAGAGAGACCCTCAGAAAGCTGGCGGTGAATCTGAATCTGTACTTCTACCGCCTGAGCCGCAATTGCTCATGTATTTAAACAGGGAAAGCCACGCACACAAACCGGGATAAAACGAGAATGCATATGGAAATATCCTCTAAGCAGTAAGCGAGCGAACAAGTAATGATTAATAGCAAATGTCAGACTTATTGTGAGATTTCTCCGACAGAGTTCAAAGTTCACACACGTTGGCAGGTCCCCCCAGCACTTCCGGTTCTGTCTGTGGGCCTCCAGCAAACAACACGTGTGTACTCCCTCTGTCTCAGGCAGGTGACCTGGGGCACAGCACAGTAATTCAGCCCTTCTTAAAGGGCAATGGCCAAAAACCGGCGACACCCTTCCTGGGCTAAAGGTCAGGCATGCAGCTCCTTGCTGCAGAACAGGGCTTTGCAGCTGCGCACCAGTGACGTTTTGGGTCCCCGGGACTGTTTGGGGCGGGAGCTGTCCTAGGTTGGCAGGATGCTCAGAGCATTCCTGGCCTCTACCCCCCAGATCCAGTAGGACCTGCTTTGCCTTCCTAGTTGTGACAACCAGAAATGTCTCCAAATATTGGCATCGCCCCCTGGAGTTTGCAGGAAGTCCACTAAGTACAGGACGCTTTAGCATCGAATGTCCCCCCATGACTTCTCTTGGAATAATGAAGAAAGGGGGAAGAGGAATTCCAAGAACTGAGTGACTGAAACAGTTTCTTATCAGAGTTCACTAGCAGAGCACAAGTGTTAGGAAATCATTTTCCTCTGGACGGCCCGGAGCAGTGTTAGATGACAAGTGACACTCGTCTTGGACTTAATATTAAACTCAGCTCCAAGAGGTTGCTAAACAGATCGTAATAAAACAATAATTGTGGCACAGACCAAATCTCCTGCTTATCACTCTACTCCAGTCTGGAGTGGGATCAATCCAGCAAACATTGAGTATTTCCCTCTTGCTCTCCTTTTGTTAACAGATGGGGCAGGGAAAATTCTGAATCTTCAATAAAAGACTTCTAGATTTAAAACCTTCATTTTCTCCACTTTTAACTAGAATTGCAAGATATCTTGTTGGTCAACATAAAAAAAAAAAAGGTGCAAAATTCACGGATTGTGTGTTTCCGTAACAGGGCAGTGGCATAGCTGCCAGTGGCATTAAACTCATGGCTGTGACAACAGCACTGCCACCAACTACACTTCGGGTCATTGCTAGAGGACCTGTTTGTCTACAGGGCTTGTTTGTATTTCACATCGCTAAGTTCCATTTTGTTTTGATGTTTAGTGATGGGTGGGGCTTCACATTTGGACTCCTGAGAGATTCAGAAACGAACTGGCTTTCCTAAGCAGGAAATGTAGCATCGTGAGTTGTTGAGTTGGATGTCAGACGGCCTTCTTCAAATCTCCACTTCACCACCCTTTTTCCGGGTGACTTTGGCCAGATGTTTAATGTCTCTCCGTTTCCTTTCCTGCAAACATGTTTCCCTGCCAGTGTTGCCCATGAGGGCTGAGTAAGAGGACGAGTGTGAAGCCCTGAGCATGTGCTCAGACACAGGTGGCCCTGGCTCTCGGGGCACTTGGCTCAGTGGCCACCTCGCCAGTCTAACAGGTCTCCTTACACTCCAGATGCCCTTCCCTTTTTCAGCTACTCAGATCATCTTAGCAGCTCAAGGAAGGAACAGCTGGTCTTGAGAGATGACACTCACCCACTTGCCCCAGAACCCGCTGGACCCAAGCAGCTCACCCAAACCAACCCCGGAGAGGATCCCCGAGCTTTCACCGTGGAGGACTCCCCACGGGGGCTGGGACAAACTCTTCCTTGCCCCCAAGGTCCCCTGGACTGTTTCCTGAACAATGAAGCCCACAGTTGCCACCCAGCTGAACACAATGATACTGCAACAGAGGTTTTTCCATCCCCGAGACCACGGGCCAGGGTTCTGCAGGAGAAGGCAAGGCAAACCCCATGTTCTGAACATCACACTGACCTTCTGCCTTTGAGACCTGGAAGCCACAGCACTGGTGGACATAACCTCTACTGCCTGCTGCTCCAGATCCAAGGGGATAGGGTAGCCCTCTGGTAGAAATCTGTCTGTTGCCTCCTGGAAGAGAGGAAACCTGGATTCCTACAGAGCTTGTAATGGCCGTTTTAGGCTGAAGGGAGGGGTTGATGAAAATCAACAGCTGTTTCAACATATCTGGCTTGACTGGCCCTGCTGAGGTTACTAGTGCTTGAGGATATCTGGCTGGGTTTCAAGGATTTTGCGTGTTTCAGAGCATGAGCCTTAAAGCAGAATGATGGACGTGCTGGACGTCACAAACTTCCCCGTATGTGTGTGCGTGTGCCAGGGCCGCGTGGGGCTCTCTGAGGCAGAGAGGCATTCTGGGGTGTGAACGTGATACGCTGGGCTGTTTTAAATGCCCAGAGGATGACACATCTGGAAAAGGAGAACCGTTCTACCCAAAGGAACTCGACTGATTAACATGAGAAACACTCACCACCCTAAAGGTTCCTCTAGTACGAGAAAGCTGGAGACCCCACCTAGAACGCTATGGAATAGGTGTGCTGTACTGAAAGCTCAATACCCAGGGAGTGAACTTTAAAAAAAACAAACAAAAAAAACCGGAAAGCACAAACTCATACTGCTCAAAGCAGAGGCCAGGAGAAACTCCAAGACAGGCAGCTTACTTTGTTCACAGGCTTCTCCAGGATTTTCACAGACACCTCAGCTGGTTTTCCCTTCTTTGATGGTGTTCTCTTGATTTTGGGTGAGTGGAATTTGTCCATCAGCTTCATGGTGAAGGAGGAGAGATGAGAACGCTGAGAGTCTGCAAACAAAGAGGGTGTTGAGTGTTAAGACGTAGAGTGAAGTTCAGTGACCTTCTGTGGAAATGAGCTTCGTCCCCAAACAAATCTTTTCCCCTGGCTGTTCAGAGTTACAAAGAAAAGGAAATATGGATTCCTTAAAACATTCCTGCCTGCATGTTTCAGTTTCTGCAACTTCGGTCTCGGTTAAGTTGTGCAGAATCGCAGAAGTCAAAGGCAGTCAAACTGGGTGCGGAAAAAGAACTGGCAAGTTTTAATATTTCCGAGTGTCCTTCTCGAGTCTGTATGATGGTCTAACCCAAGCTAAGAAGAAAGAATACCCAAGAAGAATCACAGAAGTGAAGGTGTATGAACTGGAAAGGAAGGCCCTTTCAAATCAACTTCCTCATTTTGGGGTTTAGGAACTGTAACAAGTGACATGGTCAAGGCGTCAGAGTCGGCAGTGCAGACTGAAATAGAACAAGCGTGTTCAGAACCCACTGGGACACAGCGAAAGACTGGGTGGTTTCTCCCTGCGATCAGGAACAAGACTGGGATGCCTTTCTCACTACTCCCACTCCTGTGTTCCAATAAAAGCCATTCAGATTGGAAAGGGAGATATAAAACTATCTCTATGTGAACATGACACGATCTTGTATGTGGAAAATCCCAAGCAATCCACTAAAAAATCTAGTAGTACTAATAAATTAGGTAAGGTCACAGGATACAAGAGCAATATACAAAAATCAAATTCATTTATATACAATAGCAAGGAACATTCCCAATGACATTTTAAAAAGCTTCAATTTACAATATCATCAAGAAGAATAAAATACTTAGACATAAATTTAATTTAAGAAGTATAAGGCTTACACACTGAAAACCACAAAACATTGTTGAAAGAAATTAGAGATGATCTAAATAAATGGAAAGACATCCCATGTTCATGGACCAAAACAACTTAGTATTGTTAAAATGGCAGTACTGCCTAAACTGACCTACAGATTCAACATGATCCCGATTAGAAACCCAGCTGCCTTTTTGTTGTTGTCTTGTAGAAATTGACAATCTAATCCTAATATTCGTAGGGAAATACAAGGGACCCAGAATAGTCAAAACAATCTAGAAAAAGAATAAAGTTGGTGGATTCACACTTCCAGATTTTAAAACTTACTACTAAAAAGTTATGGTAATCAAGACAACTTGGTACTGGCATAAGGACAGGTATGGAAAACAACAGAATTGAATTCAGAGTCCAGAAATAAACCCATGTGTCTACGGCTAACTGATTTTGACAAGGGTGTCAACACCATACAATGGGGGAACGAATATTCTTTTCAGCAAATGGTGCTGGGACAACTGGATAGTCACATGCAAAAGAATGAATTCGAGCCCTTACCTCTCACCGTATACAAAAATTAACTCAATATGGATCAAAGACGTAAATGTAAAACTATAGATAGAGCTCTTAGAAGAAAATATATAGGGATAAAATCTTTTTGACCTTGGATTTGGCAATGATTTCTTAGATACAATACCAAAAGCACAAGTGACAAAAGAAAAAAACAGATAAATTGGACTTCTTCAAAATTAAAAACTTTTTAATTAGACTTATTGTGGTTACCATTTTGCAATATATACAAATATCGAATCATTTCATTTTATACTTGAGGCCAATATGTCAATTATACCTCAATAAAAAAATAGAATAAAACGTTTGACTGCAATTGATGCCATCAAGAAAGTGAAAAGACAAAGCTATAGAATGGAAAAAAATATTTGCAAATCATATACCTGATACGGATTTGTATACAGGAAATTTTTTTTAAGAACTTACAATTCAATAATAAAAGACAAATAACCCAATTAAAAATGGGTAAAGGATCTGAATAGACATTTCTTCAAAGAATACAAATGACAAGCACAGGAAAAAATGCTCAACATCATTAGTCATCAGAAAAATGCAAATTATCATTATCATCAATGACCACTTCAAACCCATCACGTATAATGGAAAGTCAGATAACACCAAGTGCTGGTGATGTGTGGGGAAAGTGGAACCCTCCTACACCGCTGCTGGAAATGTACAACGGTGCAGCTGCTTTTGAAAACATCTAACATCTGGCAGGTCCGCTCAAGATCAAACATAGTTACCCTGTGGCCCCGCAATCCTACTCCTAGGCACACACCCAAGAGTTCACAGGAGCATTATTTATAAAAACCAAAAGGCGCTAACAACTCCAATGGCCAAATGTTCATGAACAGTACATAAAACGTTGCGTATCCATGCGGTGGAACATTATCGGCAATGGGAAGAAATGAAGTATCCTGACACCTGCTACAACATGGATGAATCTTGTCAACGTTACACTGAGGGAAAGAAGCCAGACGTGAAGACCAGATGCTGTATAATCCCATTCATTTGACATGTCCAGGACGGGCAGATTTACAAAGTGGATCAGTGGTTGCCTACACCTGAGGGCTGTGGAGAGGGTTGGAGAGTGATCGCTAAAGAGTACAAGGTTTCCTGTAGTAGGACCAAAGTCAGAATCTGGTGAGGGTTGTACAACCCAGTGAATTCTATAAAAACCTGACTTCTACACTTGAAATGAATCAACTGTGTATGTGAATTCTATTTCCATGAAGCTGTTTAAACAAAACCCATCGAGCAGGCTTCCTTCATCTCGCCACTTAACATAGCACTTTTCAGTGTCTGAAACCACCTGATTTCTTTACGTGTTTGTCTCCTCCTAGGAATGCTGGGCCTGCCTTGGCCATTCCTGCATCCCCAGTGCTAACACAGTATCTGCATCACAGAAGATGCTCAGGAAACATTCACTCAATGAATCAACCGATCGAAACATACTCCACGAAAAGAAATGCTTCTTTTGGCAACAGAAATTCACAATACTTGAGTTGGTTGAAAGGTAGGGAACGGAACACAATCCTATGCAATGAAACTATTTTTAAAACTATCTGTAGTTTTAAAAGTATCTGTAGTTTTAAAAATAAAAAGCACTCCCTCTCCTTTTCCATTTTTTCTAGCAATTTAGTAATAAAAACCCTTCCAAAGAAATGACACACAGGCCTGTCACCAAGTCTACATGGTGACAGGTGACTTCATAGGGCCTAAGTTCAATTCCTTTGTCAAAGACCTCCCGGCGGCAGGCAGGACCAGGTACGGCACCTGCTGGTTGCAATGGCCCAGGAACCCACTGTACTTTGGATCAAAGAAGAGCCAGGGCCGGACCCGCATTCACAAGTGCAGCCAAACCACGCAGGGCTTCATGGCTGTCTGTCCGCTGGCCAAAGCTGCAGGAGGCCCTTCTCAGGCCCCAAACGTGGACACGAATCCGCAGGCAGTCAAGGCAGCTCTCCTCACTGGAAGAGCTCACACCAGCCTTTATTTGTTGCAGTCATTCCCGGGATCCAACGTGGGTAAGCTGGGTGGAATGACTTTTCCAGCTCCCTCAGCCCTGCTGCTTCTTCCCCACGCAAGCACGGTGGGTCCTCTCTATGGTTTATACGGCCTTCTTTATACCTCAAAATCACGTGACTGGTCTCATCGATCACATGGTGGTTAAAAGGGTGAGCTCTGTAATCACACTGTTTGGATTAAAATATTTCAAAGTCACCTCTCTAAGTCTTAAGTCTCCTTGTCTGGAAAATGGGGCTGATGACATTGTCCTTGAGATGGCTGACATGATACAGGTGAGATGAATGCGGCCAGTGGATAACGGAATAAGGTACTTATCCCAGGGCAGGCGCACGGTACCTGCTCAATGTAGGGGCCTCACCTAACTACCTACCTGGTCCAGAAGGGGAGCACGGCTGATCTAACTCTGGATTCTGATTTGCCAGCTACTTACAGAGCTGTCAGGCGTTTCACTCGCCGTCCCCAGTAATGGAGGGCCTTACAGGAGCCGTCTGTCCTCTTCCTTTCGCACAGGCCAGGACCCTCAGTCGGGCCTTAGCCTGTTTCCCTGTTTCCCTCTCTGGTGCCTGCTTCTGCGGTGCCCTGATTGCTGCCCCCGTGCCCCTCCTTCTGCCCCAGCCGCACTAACGTCACAGCACGTCCCTCACCAGGCAGCCGGGCTGCTAGAGCAATGGATTAACCTGTGTGACTTCCACCCTGGCACGTAACAGTGAAAGCGGGGCTACGAAAGCAGACCCAAATGGGGAAGTCTAGGCAGGATGCATGGTTCCTTTCATTTGCTTTGGTGGCCAGAGATCTCCAGAGACATGGGCTGGGCCAGCCGACTTCCGCCTCCTCCAGCCTGCAGCCCTGGGTTGCTGCGTGGGCAGCCTTGGGGCGGAGGGGCTGTCCAGATTCCCACGTCTGTCATCACAACCAAGGGCCGAACTAGGCAAGTAGGAGGCAAGTCGGTATGGAGGCCCCCAAACCCTGTCAGGGGCCCCGATCGTGACCCAGGGGCCGACTGGGCATCTCCGCCTGACAGCAAACAACCCCGGAAGCCACCAGAGCATCACTCTCTACTCCTGCTCGCCAGCCACAGCCCAGAATTCTGTCTTGGGGCACAGCTGGGACGCAACATCAGCGTGTAGAGTAAGTTCCTACCAAGACATGTCTCCTCAGAGCACGTGATAGCCTCAGAACCGCTGGCGCTAGCTCACGGCGGGATAAATCAAGTGGGCCAAGCACGCTGTTTGTAATCACAACCAACCTCGTCCTCTGGAAATCGAGGACGCCAAGGACAGATATTGGCTTGGAGGTTGCCTGTCACCTTTTCCTTGAAACTACGGGTTAGCACTATAGCGAGTGCTAACTATAGCGACTATAGTTATACTACGGGTTAGTTAAACTACGGGTTAGCACTACAGCTGACTGCACGCGAGTGCTGAGGAAGCCCAGTGGTGACCGGTGACAGAGGGCGGGAGGGAGCGAGGGGCGCTCTCTCAGGCACTCCTGCCCACAGCACCTTTCCCTCTCCCTGCCCCTCTCCGCATGTCCCTCGTGCGTGTCAATCATCTGGGAAAGAGGGCAATGCCAAGGGGTGCCCCACACGACCGCAGAGTGGTCCCCCTTTACCAGCCCCCCTCTTCCTACTTGGACTCCACGTAGGAAGTTACACTTCAGATTCTGTACACGTGTGTTTTTAGAGATGTTCTGGTACTGAAATTAGGACAAAAGTTGGAAAGATTTTATTCCTACATTTACAGATGCTCCTAGACGTACGATGGGCTGACATCTCAATAAACCCAACAACAGGCAACACGATTGTGATTTTTGTGCTTATCATCCCCTCCTTTCTCTGAGTTTGTATCTATAAGTATAGTTTCATATGCGGGTTTGTGATGAATGCAGCAGAGGGCAAATACTACACATCAGTGGGCGTACACTGTGAACACATGCCCTTGCCTTTTCTCTCCATGACACGAACCGTGCGAAGTAACAAGTGCTTTCACTGCCAGCACTGCGACATTCCTGTGTCTCATAATACCACTCTTATTAACCCGCTCTCCTGTCAGGGGACATTTGTTTCCAACTTTTGAAACAACGCTACTATGAACGTTCGCACACAGCTCCTGGAACACGCGTACGTTTTCTACCACTGGAATTGCCAACCACGGAGTGTATCTGCCAGACGATTCTCCAAAGTGACACATCCACCCGCAGGCCCCCTAGCAAGGTCCCCCACCGTCACATGGGATCTCCACACGTGCACACTTGCCACGTGGCCAAGCCTAACCAAAGGAAACGAAAGCCTCCCTCATGTGGCAATGCCATAGGTATCTTATGGGACCTATCAGGTCTGTGAGAACAAGGTCAAAGGTCACTGACTGACCTTCAGAAAACAAAGCCTCAGATCTCTGCTCAGTGGGTGTGGCCTTCACACCAAGAAGGCCAGGAACTCCCAGTGACTAATCTGCTAGTCATTTCTTCCAGAGAAAGGGTGGCCTCACAATTTCTGCATAAGTGACCATGAGGCTACTTGAGAGCAGACACTTTCTGGGGCAACTGTCACAGGGGCATATCTGGCTATCAGACCGGAAGAGGACAGGCTGAAGGACAGGCATGTGGCCTGCTCACAGAATCACATCCCACCAAAACCCAAAAACACACCGAAGCCAACCAAGCTCTGCCCAAGGAGTCTTGCCAGGTGCATTTCATTCTTAAATTTGTAACTTGCCCTTGGCCAGCCCTAACAATGCTCTGCCTGCGTCTGACAAATGTGCGTATCAACTGGCCTTTCAGATGTCACTTGTAGCAGCAGCTGGGATCCCAACTTAGCAGTGGTTTCTGTCAGGGCTTAATTTTGCCCTGGATGGGGGTGGGGGAGTCTCTCAGTACCAACCACACAGGCATCTCAGAGTCAGGGTCACGCCGGACGACGCTCTGAGGCAGTGCCAACCTTCACAACACAGTGGCCGTCAGCTTCCCCTCACCGCGGCGCCCTGGTGCAGAACTGCCACACAAGTGGGAGAGGCTCCCGCCCGCCCAGTTCCACGTGCTCATCCACGTCCCCGTTTCCCAAATGCCAGAAAGGACAACTAGAGTGGAGGAGTGACTGGACGACAGGTGGAAGAACTTTTGTAAACACAAGGAGCTCGGGTCCTTATGGCTCTAGAGTTTTACAGACTAGTGTAAAGACAAGAGTCCATCCTGAGCGGGTGGGGGCACGGCAGGCTGTGCTGTGACCTGAGCTCAGCCACGTACGTGAACAAACTTTTCACTTCTCTGAGCCGAAGGTTCTCATCTACAAAACAAGTGTGATCTCCCCGACTTGTCGTGACGACTGAGCGTGACGCTGTGTGTGAAGCGTGCGGCCGAGGACCTGACAAATACCAAATGCTCCCCAAATGGCCGCCGTCACTATCATCTGACAACACCCCGGCCTCTGCCACCACTTACTAAGGCAGAAGCGACAAATAACCCCAGCCTCGTAGAATGAAGAGCAACCTAACGTTTCATTTTTGCCCAACAATTTCCATTTTGAGTTCCTCTGCCTTCATATACAACTATTCACGTTAAAACAGAGGGAAATGTTTGGAGCTTTGCAGCACCTCAGGCTCTTCTGACATGAAAATCTGTTCATATTTCTCATTTCTCGGAGTCTACTGACAACCACGTTGCCGTGGGTGCTGATGCAAACAGCAAGGGTGTCCTTTTTGCTTTGGTACCAACAAAAGGACAACCATCTCATTCAAAATATCCAAGCACTACCAAAATATATAACCTAGAGAGTGGAAATCCCTCGTCACTCCACGTATGGCAGAGCTGAAATACATCTTTCCCTTAACACCACGTGGGCTTTCTGCCAGGTGGGCATGGACACTGCGCCGCTGAAGGGCAGGCCACAACAGTGTCACCCGTCCCCTGACCGACGGCGTCTGCCTTGCCCTTCAAACCACGCAACACCCTCATGCTGACCTCCCCGGGCAGCCGTACAAGGAGCTGGGATGGCTTTGGGGTGTGTTTGTTTTCTGTCGAGACACGATTCTGTGAGCGGTCTACGTGCCTCTAGAAGTGGAATTGTGAGGTCAAGGGTGTGAGCACTGAACATGAGACGATCTGTCCAGCTGCCCCAGCCCAGATGCAGCCACAGAATGAGGCTCGGGTGGCGTGCGTTAGGGAAGGAGGCGCGGCCGTGGGGACCCCTACCTCCCCTGGAAGAGACCGGGCCTCAGCACCTTGGATTTGGGCTGCTTGACAGAACAGAACCACCATTCTCGTTTTACTCACACAACTGCTAAAGGTGTGAAAGGTTCAGAACTGACCCTTCATGAAGACGATATCCACGTGGCCAATAAACAGACGACAAGTGCTCACCTCCATCCGGCGCCAACGATGGTAACGTAAAGCCAGAACGCGATGACCAGCCACGCACTGGAATGGCGACAAAGAAAGCACAGGAAGCACGGGACTTGGCGGGGTGAAGACCTGCGGGCCTTGCCAGCCTGTGCTGCCCAGCGGAATCCGGCGGCCCTGAACGGGCGCTCCCTGTGGCTGGGACTCCCTCTCCCGTAGGCACCCTAGGGAAAGGCCCGCGTGAGCGCACCCGGATACTCAAAGGAGGACCACCCGAACGCCCGCCGACAGGAGCGCGGATAAACTGGGTGCCGTCACACACGGAGCACCACTATAGCATCAAAAGAATCGTACACCCACACACAACACGAATGAATCTCACAGATGCGGGCAGAAGACAGCTACAGACACGTGCATTTTGGATGATTCCAATGATATAAATACAAAAACATGCAAAAGTCATCTATGATTTTGGGAGTCAAGGTCGTGGTTATGCTTGAGGGTGGACGGCCACTGGCAGGGGACACGAGGGAGTGAGCTTTGTCGTCTGTTTTTTTGATCGGTTACACGGGTATGCTCGATTTGTGAAAATTCCGCAAGCTGCACACCTAAGGCAGAGGTACTTCTCTGATACACGGTCTACTTCAATAAACATCTGAAATAAATTAGACATAAGGTGCAAGTTCTTCTAAAAAAAAGAGCCTACATGACTTACATGGGCCAGATTAGCAGAGCATTCATCATTTAAGAAGATGCTGTTTCTTGAAATTAATGTATTTAACCATGAATAGCCCAGAATGAGTATCTTCCCAAAGAACTCTGCATTGACTACCTCAGGAAGAATCTGTGGGTATCTCAGGAAGCTTTTCTTTCACCTCGGTAAAAAATAATAAAAGAGCCGACATACATGTAAATATTTTCAGGACCTGAAATCTCCAGTAAGTGAACGTTTTCTAATCTCCTTTTCCTCATTATATGGAAACTTCAAAGAACTTAATGTAAATACAACCATGTCCTACAATTCATTTTACCCAAGACTGAACCGATGCATTTCTGTACAGTGATAACAGCACCTATTCATGAGGTTAGTCTAAGAATAAAAACCAGGATTCACTCAGTCAGTATTTGAGCATCTCATCTTGCTGCGCCTGTATCCACATCGAGGAACCCTCCTCCCCCGATATCCAGGGAGTGGGATAGACAGTCTGCATTAGGGGGACACAGGGAGGCTGGAGTATATATTTGCTAACTGTTGGCATACAGACGACACAGGAAGCCGAGAGACTAGATGAGAACCCTGGGGTCGTGTGCACAGAGAGAAGAGGTCCAGGTCACTTTGTTGTTGAGTGGCCTCCTTCTACACACAAGCTCTTGGTGATTCTAAAAGGCAGAGCAAACACAAGTCCAAAGCTGAATTCCTGATAGTCCCTTCCCAAATCTGCTGTCCCCATGTCTTGGTAAACAGGAATTTCACGCTTCCAATAGTTCAGCTCAAAGTTCTTGACTCTGTTCTTTTGCTGATGTCCATCATGCAATCCTTCAGCAAATTCTGTTAGTTCTTCTATAACATTATATTCGGAAACTCAGCACTATCAAGACCTGCCCCACTGTTACCCTGGCCGGAGCCAGCATCACTTCTCGCCTAGACCACTACAGTCGCTTTCTAACTGACCCTCTAGTCTTCTCGACTACAATGACCCTAAGCCCTACTATGGCGCCCCTCTGCTCGACAGCCTCCATTCTCACTCAGTAAAAAGCAAAGCCCACCAGACGTCTGCAGGTCCCACGCGACGCGCCAGCACCTCCCCCCACACCTTTGGGAGGAAGCCCATCCACTGGGAACCTGTCCTCTGACGGACCCCACGGGGGAGGCCTGCCAAGTGACTATGACCGGATGGATGGGTAAACGTTGTCTCATCCTGGGACTCAACATGTAGGAAGCTCATTTGGCTCTCAGAGCAAGCTTTATCCTGCAAACAGATCTTTATCAGAAATCAAGGTAACATTTTGGTTATTATGTCTCTTAATGTCTATTTTTCCAACTTTCAGAATTCAGGGCAGAAAAGAGATTCTCCTCATTGGTCCCTTCAGACCATGACAACGACCAAATCTTACTCATTTTGGAATCTGGCCCCAGCCCAATTCCTGCAGGCTGAAAATAAGTACTTAATGGGCCGGCCCGGTGGCTCAGGCGGTTAGAGCTCCATGCTCCTAACTCCGAAGGCTGCCAATTCGATTCCCACATGGGCCAGTGGGCTCTCAATCACAAGGTTGCCGGTTCAATTCCTCGAGTCCCACAAGGGATGGTGGGCTGCACCCCCTGCAACTAGCAAAGGCAACGGGACCTCCTGGAGCTGAGCTGTGCCCTCCACAACTAAGACTGAAAGGACAACAACTTGACTTGGAAAAAAGGCCTGGAAGGACACACTGTTCCCCAATAAAGTCTTGTTCCCCTTCCCCAAAAAAATCTTAAATAAAAAAAAGGACTTAAGTGCTTGTTAGTGAACACACAGACAAAGCATCAATGAACAAATTCTGTAAAACTGACAACTACCACATTCGACCCACACCAGACAGTAATATCTGATAAGTGACGTAGGCTGGAACAGTTTATATGGACTTTCCACATAATTCTCTAAGGAATGCCAATACACGAGCCAGGGACGACTCAGTCAAGGAGTTTCTTTGGTGGGGTGCTGCCGTTTGGGGTACCTGGGTTAAGAGAATGCTGTTCAAGCCACTTCCAGGGAAAGACAAGAGAAAACCGTACCTTCCCCATCCCCTCCTAGGTCGCGAGAAGACAATGGACGCTGGGCCAGTACTGTCCACCAGAAACACAACGTGAACCAAATGTAGTTTAAAAATACTTTTTAATTAACCCAACTTAGCCACAATATTATCGTTTTATCATGTAATTAAATAAAAACTACTGATGAGACATTTCCTCTTATTTTTCTTTCATATGAAGTCTCCAAAATCTGGTGCGTATGTCAAACGCCCAGCATGTCTCGGGTGGACGCCTACTGGCCAGCTGTGGCCTGGGCCTCCCTTCCTGCTGAGGAGGCTGCACCTGCCACCGCTGGTCCCCAGCCTCCTGAAACACAGCACCTTGGCCGGGCTGATCTGACGGCTTCGGGGCTGTGCCACTGGGTCTATCAGGCCGCCTCGCCTCTCCCCAGAGGGGCAGACAGTGGGGAGCCGCTCACCCTCAAGCTGGGCTCAAGGGTCCATGACCCCGTCCCACGTGGAAGCACGGCAGGCTCTCATCTAACCAATACCCAGGGTAGAGGGTCAGTGGATAGGGAACCGGCACAGGGCAAGGCCGGGAGGTGAGTGGAGTGCAGGAGGCGGCCTCTGTTTCAGCAGAAGAAACTTCTGACAACCACAGCTTTCCAGCAAAGCAACTGGTTGGTGGCAGGAACCACAGACACACACGGTAGCAACGACACCTCCTACTGTGATATGTGGCCCAAAGATGTGTGTGACCCTCCCACACGGCCGAGCACAGCCCCGGAAATTACTCTGATGTGAGCGAAGCCCCCTCCATGTGTGTGACTGGACAATTTTGCCCTCTGGGACCTTGCTTTGCTCACTCGTAAAATGGGGATATTTATCCTACCTCACTGGGCTGCCACAAGAATGTTACAAAGCACTGCATGTAAACTCACTTACTGCAGTACTGACATTTAGTAAACACGAAGTAGGTGATGTCTGTGCTACACAAATGTTTCTGAGATAAATGCCATTTCGAGTGGATATTCCTTATTTTTTAACACACTATAATTTAAAAAGAGGAGATAATTCTCTGAGTGGGGGGTACTCTTATGATTTGAGCACTTTCCTACATGTTATACTTTAATAAAAAAGTTTTATTTAAAATAAAAGTAGACCAGAGATGAGGAGAGAACCTGGATTCTTGGTGATATTGTCTGGGCTGCTAGATCCAGCTTTACCTGAAGCTCAACTGCCTCTCAACTCCTAGCAACATGGGGGGAAAAAAAAGAGGACCACTTAGTAACTAAAGTATCTTATAGGATTTAAACGGAAGCCACAGCCTCCAGCAAATCCACTTTTGCATGAGAAGAAGCATGGAGACAACTCGTGGGAAGGACCCCTGCCTTTAGACAGTGCTGAGAATAAACCCACATAGCGAGTTTTCCCAAGACTTACTCCTGTTATTAAGCACTCAGAGAAGACAGACAGACAGTCCCTGAGGGAGTTGAGGAAGCCTTGGGGACGCAGAGCCTAGTTAAGGGGCTAAGTCATAGCTCCTGTTTATAAACGTCCCAAAAGCCCAGCCGTATGTGGAGAGGTCACGTGTTATCCCTGATCCTCATAACACTGGAGGGGAAGTGTTCTTATTACCACCTGACAGATGAGGAAACCAAGTCACAGGGCCCCAGCACCACCCCACCACCCCACATTCGTCACACACATCACAGACATGACAACCGCAGCCCTAACGTGGGCTGTGAACCACTCAAGGCCAGCCTGTCCCCAGGGTGGCGGACTCCCAAGGACGTAGTTCTTTTCTATTACTGTTTGGAACCGACCTAGAGATTCTTAGAGGCACAGATGTCACAGACTTGCAGAGACGTGAATTCGTCATGTCTGTGGAGCATTGTTTCTGGCAACCAGAAGGGGTACGGGAGGGAAATACAAGTTTCTTCTGAGGACACACACCAGCAGAAAGAAGGCGGGCCCAAAGGGCGTCCATCACTCAGGATCCCGGCCACAACAGGAAGCAGAGCGAGCACTGACCTTTGTCCTTTAAGTGGGCTGTTTGGAGCAGCCTCCGGCCCTCAGAGGAACGGGCCTGTTGGGACTGGTCTGGCTGAGAATGCAAACAGTGCTCCTCAAGGGCCGCAAAGCATCTTCTCCAGCGTCATGTCACCAGCAAAGCAGCACGTGGGGGCAGGAAAGCCTGTTTATCTGGGGTCAGGACACCTGATGGGGTGCACCAGCCAGCGCTTGTGGGTGGCGGAGGCTGCGGCAGGCAGCAACTCTGTCGGCCTCAGCTGCTGGCCCCGCTCAGGGACTCTAGGAAGTCATTATTTGTCAGGCCACCCTCTGGGCTTCCAGAGGAAAACACATTTTCACTTGTCAGTGAGCAAAGATTCATTTATTTCCCAGGCAACAGGGAGAGGAGCCGGGAACCACCATGCCCCACGGCTTGGGACACTGCAGAAAGAGCTCACCGGGCAGAGTGTCAGGAAGTGAAGGGACAGGATCACCTGTCAAGCCCCTCCCCTTCCCTATCACCTCAGGCAAACGGTGCAGCGCAGGTAACATGGGTTCTGCGTTCACTCACTCCTGCCATGAATATTTATGTGCCAAGCATTTGTAAGTGCCGGCGCCAGAAAGAGGAAGGAGCCCAGTGTCGTGGGGGAGAGCTGGGAAACCCTCCTCAGCACCCAGAGTGAGGAGTCCTGGCATAGAGACCTGCCCCGCGAGGGCAGGGGCTCTGCAGCTGCTCACAGCCCTGCTGGGGGGGGGGCCTCCCGGTGCCAGCAGATGTACCCTGGGGCCCAGGCTCTTTGGAAGAAAACCCAGACTGCCACTCAGGGCAGGGGAGGAAGGGCTGAGCTTACAGGAACAGCTCCAGGCTTTGTGCCTTGCACACGGGGACCAACCGAAGGCGGAGTCCAAGTTAGCAAACAGGTGCTTGTTTTGGAAAACTCTGAGGACACAGAGGGATCTGAAAATGGCCACTTCTCTAAAGGCACACTTCTGCCTCCGGGCCGGGGTGGGGTGGGGAAGGGTGGGGTGGAAGACGGGCAGCGAGGGTTCTCAGGCAACCGAAGGCCGCAGTTTTCTCTGGAACAGAGACGAGCGTGTCTTCACAGACCCCAGCCCTCTGCTCCAGTCTCTCAAATGTGTGCGTGGCCAGGGGGCGCGTTCTGGCATGGACATCTATTATGTACGGCGTGCAGACACGCCTGGAGAAAAACACAAATCCCACCCTGCTCTGCACATCAGAGTCAAGCGCTGGTCAACCTCAGTCTCTCCAAGGTACTGGCCAAGGTGGCCCGGCTGCCCTGCTTCAGAGGACATGCCCCTGCCAGGTGCCAAGTGAGTGACGGGCTCTGTGCTCCCAGCAGTGTGAGCCTGAAAGGATCCTGCGTCTCCTGACAGAGGAAGCGGGCCCTGAACTGACCGAGCTCAGCACCCAGGACTCCTTCCTCAGTAATGGCTGAGAGTCTCAACTAGCCCCCAGTCATTTCTCCTCCTCACGAGACAATGGCAGCGCAGGAAGTGAACTCGCACAGAGGCCCAGAATAAAAGGTAGCCCACTCCAGTGTTGGTGACACCCACCTACTCCTCGCTTGCGAATGACTTACAGCCACAGATGGCCTAACCACCCACCGGAGGCTCCAAGGGCCCTTGAAATTCTGCGACCAAAATCTGAAGTCATGCTGTTTAGTCTAAGCCAGAATGTCACTGGCACAGAGCCTGAAATTCAATCAATTTCCAGTCATATGTATGGGTCCCGTGCACGAGGCAGCGTACGAGGTAGTAACACGCGTGGCGCTGCCAGCAGCAGTGACCCAGCGGGAGCTGGGACCATTTCTTGCAGGGAGTGCCCAGCATACCCAGGCACTTTACAGGCCGATCTCATTGAAAACTCACCGTGACGCTGCAAGGTAGGAAAACAGGCTGAGGAGGAAGTGACAGCCTTTGGTTCTGAACCCAGTACGGCTTCACACGCTAGCCACACAGGGTCCTAGGACTTAGTAAAGGGAGATATGAGTAAGATGCTCAAATAAAACAGAAAACGGGCCCACAGGAAGGAGGCTCGTGTCCTCTTGTCACTGCGGGCATTTTCTCACTCCCTCCAGAGCAGGGTTCCATTTCTAACAAGCCAGGGGCCCCGAGGTGCAGGGCTCTGTGCTCGGCTGCGTCCCCACCGCCGGCTTCCGACTCAGACGGCACGTCTTAGCATCGGCTCCTCTTCCTCTTTTTAAAGCCAAAGCCTCATAAGTATGCCGTTTATTAGAGTGTTCACAACTTTGATCACCAGAGAAGCGAGTCACCACAGGAGCAGAGAAAAGACTGCCAGGCCAGGCCTGCCTATAAAAGTGAACCACACCTTTCTCGGAAAGGCCAGGACCAAGACGGCTCACTCGCAGCAACCTCTTGGCTGTGCTAGAGCCTGAGCTACAAATACTGGCAGTGGTGAGATCTCAGGCAGAGTCTCCAGCCTGGGGGAGAGGCCAAGGTTACGTCCACGGGCTCTCTCCACTTGAGAGGTAGCATTATGGATAGAACCAAGACACTCTTTTTTTTTTTAAAGATTTCTTATTGGAGAAGGGGAACAGGACTTTATTGGGGAACAGTGTGTACTTCCAGGACTTTTCCAAGTCAAGTTGCTGTCCTTTCAGTCTTAGTTGTGGAGGGCGCAGCTCAGCTCCAGGTCCAGTTGCCGTTGCTAGTTGCAGGGGGCACAGCCCACCATCCCTTGCCGGAGTCGAACCGGCAACCTTGTGGTTGAGAGGACGCGCTCCAACCAACTGAGCCACCCGGGAGCTCATTGGCAGCTCAGCTCAAGGTGCCGTGTTCAATCTTAGTTGCAGGGGGCGCTCGGAGCCCATCATCCCTTGCGGGACTCGAGGAGTTGAACTGGCAGCCTTGTGGTTGAGAGGACGTGCTCCAACCAACTGAGCCACCCGGGAGCTCATTGGCAGCTCAGCTCAAGGTGCCGTGTTCAATCTTAGTTGCGGGGGGCGCTCGGAGCCCATCATCCCTTGCGGGACTCGAGGAGTCGAACTGGCAACCTTGTGGTGGAGAGCCTGCACTCCAACCACTCCAACCGAGCCGTCTGGCCACCCGGGAGCTGAGCGGCAGCTCACTGACTTCATTCTAATTGTGGAGGGCGCAGCTCGCTGGCCCATGTGGGAATCGAACCGGCAGCCCCGTTGCCCAGAGCTCGTGCTCTAACCAACTGAGCCACCCGTCCTCCCCAAGACACTCTTTTTAAACAACCCAAAAAGCAACAGGTTGCAGAAGAACCTGTATTTCAGTGATGGCTGGAGTTGCCAGCACTTGGCTAGAAAGTGTTGGAAGGGGGTGCTCTGAAGTCAGAAAGGTGCCCGGTCCTCCCGGAGTTTATCCCTTCACAGCCTGTGATCAGTGACAAAATGGCCTCGCAACACATGTTGGAAAAAGACAGTTCTTCAGGAGCCAGCCCCGTCCTGGGTCTGGGACTCAGCCAAAGCGCTTTCCTCTAACTTCTCCAAACTCGTTCAGAAGTCTCCCAAAGCCCACCCACCCCTGGGAGTGCCTTTAGGAAAAACCCATTGCTTCATGTTAGAATCCTCAGAGCAGGAAACTCTGTCATTTTTCAAGAAGGAATCTCATTTTCCCGTGTTCTCCCTCAGCAATTGTATCCTTTACATCTTCTAGTACTGAAGTTCTTTTTAATGGACCGAGTCTTCCACCGGGAGGTGGCCTCCATCTCAGCCGCCTGCCAGGGATAAAGGACACGCATGGGCCACACAGGGAAGCAGGAGGCAGAGGGCAGGGACCTGTCTTCTCAAAGCCGGCTGTTTGGAACCAGAATGCACTTTCCCACTGAAACAATGTTAAAACCTGCGTGCAGGCCCCGGCCGCCCACACGTGGCACCAGGTGGCTGAGTGCCAACTGTCAGCCAGACACGGGGTCACAGAGGGGCCGTGGGTGCAGGGGATGCAGGGGAATGCAGGCCCTCAAGTGGTTTACAAGCTTATAAGGAAGAAAGACATCCACTCAGGGCTCCACACAGCAGAGCGATGCACATGCTGAAGAAACAAAGGGTTTTCTTCCTGAGAGATGCAGGAGAAGCTTAGGAAGGAAGCCCTAGCCCCAGGTGCCAAATCTAACCAGCCATCCCCAGCAAGGAAATTTGGCTGAACCGGGTCTCTTTTAGTACAAGGCTCAGAGCACAAGCAAGCCAGTATTTCCTGAAGACCCACTGTGTGCAGAGTGCTTGTGACCATGCATTTCACCCAGAACCGGTGGGCCACAGTGATTACTCTCTGCTCTTGCCCTACTTACCGCCCTGCGTGTTGTATCTGACTATCGTAGGTTTTAGCATGTACTTTGTTCTGGAAAAAAGTGTGGTTTTTGCCCTCAAGTAACTGCTCTAAGGCAGTGATTCTCCAGAGGATAGGGAGGTGGGTCACTGACAGGGTGTCTGGTCTGAGAAAGCATATGCGAGACAACTGTGCATGTTCATATTTGCAATCAGAAGAAAGAAAGCTGGACAAAACACACAGAAGTTAGGGGAGGAGCTGAGGTGTCAGAGGGTCCCGATTTAGGGCTGGATGAGGAGCCGCCATGCTGCTGGGCCCAGGGCCCAGCCAACTCTGTGCAGGGGCAGCCCCGAGGCTGGAGGGCCGGTCTTTATTCCACGCTGACCCCACCCCGTGAATGAACTGTCTCCTCAGTGGAAAGGGAAGTATCTTTAAAGTCTTTCGAGCACATTCTAAGAGGACAACCACATTTTACATGTAAGATGAAAAACCTTGAATTTTCTAGATAGGAAAACAAAATCAACCAAGAAGGAAAGGGATCCGCCGAGGAGCCAGCCTTGTGAAGCACGGCTCCCCCCAGATCTGGTGGCAAACAGGATGCTCCCATCCCCCAGTCTGTGTGGGGTCTACAAAAACCCCTTCTTTACAAGGAAAGGGGAGGGCAAGGGAAAGTCCGATGGCGTTCAACCAAAAATTTCTAAGAGGCACCAAGTAACTATGGAGAAAAATATGTCACTGCATTTTCTTCCCGGAAGCCTGGACCCATCAGGTACTCATCATGACTTAAATCTCCTAAAAGACAGTTTCTGTTCTGCGACTGGTGTCTGCCAGCCAGTGTCCTCAGAATTAAGTGTGTCTTACTAATAAGCCAGTGGATGTGTTTGAAAAAATGCATAAAAGTCAGTGGGTTGAATCTGTACATGAGGGTACAGTCTGCACAGAGTTTGACACATTTTTTAAGTGTTTTTGGTTCCAACTCTCTTTACAAATTGAAGCATCACCATGGAGCAGGAATCAAAATATATTTAGTTTCTTTGTGATAATATTTTTGTATTCTTTGTGGTGGCTGAGAGTAGTGTTTTTAAATTTTTCATCAAAACAAAAATATTAGCACAGAACTGTGTGTCCTGAAGCTCAAAGTCCGGCTGCTTCCTTCCCACAGGCCTTTGAGACTTTATCTCCAACATTCACTGGAGAGTGATGAGCCAAAGCCAACCATGGAAAGGCCGGCTCTAACTGCTGCAAGAGGCAGTCGCCTCTGCACAATCTAACAGAACACTGTTTGGCTTTGAAACTCTGACCTTTTACCAAAGAAGTCAGCGTGGTAGACCTGAGCTCACACCTCGGTGCTACACCAGGGCCCCACTGTGGCCCCACCCCCAGGTACAAAGCCATCCAGAGCTCCACACTTGGCTCAGGAATAAACACTGGTCCTGCCCGAGGCTTCCCTTCCAGGGCTGCAGCCTGGGTGGAAAGGGCCCTGACGTCCCTCTGGCCTGGGTGTGGCAGGAGCGGGCGCGGTAGTAGCAGTTGGCTGCTGCCCAGTCAGGCGAACGTGAATGTCCCCCAACACTGGCTCCCACAAGGCCCTAGGCTGAAGGGCTCCCCACAAGTGCAGTTCAATCTGAGCTGGCTGCCAGCCGCCAGGGGAGACCTGTCACACTCCCTTACTCCTCTCCGGAGAAAACAGACAATGGATGCCTGTGCAGGAGATGCCTGTTCAAGTTACAGGGCACACAGCCCCTTTCAAGCCCCTCAATGCTCGGTGCCTGGGCTGCAGCAGTGAGTCCGTCAGACCCGGCACCAACACTGAGAAGGAGCGGGGAAGAAAGACCCGAAACCCACCATTATGAGGGCGACGGCTACAAAAGTGGGGCCTAACCAAACCTGGGGAGGGTGGTGAATGCTTGAACCTTGCCTGGTAGGGGTTTCCCCAGAGGCAGACTCAGAAAAGGGTTCAAGGGCAAGTAGTTTCTGCGAGAGGTGCAGGGAATGCTGATGGAGTGGGCAGCAAGATGGAGAAGTGGTGGGAGCCAAGAAGGGGCCCCTTCCACGGGGCAACCGCACCTGACCCTGCAAGGAAAAGGGTTTACACAGAAGCCTCAAAGGCTGACTGCAGGTGGCCAGATTTTCATTTTCTTTCGGGAGGCGGTTGGGCTGTGGACTGAGGAAAAGTCTCCTGGCAGAGGAAGAGCATGTCAAGGTGAATCAGGAGGTCCGACAGAGGTCAGCAGGGCAGCCTGAGGGAGTAAGGGCAGCAGGGCCCTGAGGCCAGGAGGTGGGCGCTGCTGGAGTGCGGGGCTGACAGCCTCCCCAGGTGCTGGGAAGTCCATTTTCCAGTGGGGGGTGTAGCCCAGGGTCTGCGTGTGCTTTCATCCCTGCTATGAGAGAGTCGATCGGAAATCCAGACAACGTGCCCCACAGGGTGAGAGGCCAGCCGCCCTGCAGCCATGTTCCTTCCAGTGTTCTGGTGGCTTTGATGTTCAGACAACATGAATCCCCCCAACTCTGCCTTAGAGAAATGAGCACAAGACAAAACTCACACGTGCGCTGTCCTGTCCTCATGCTGCCGAGAGCACAGCAAGTGGGGGGAGAGGCATCTCCAACCAGTGTCGGTCAAGTGTAAAGTACTGCCCAGAGCCGCCCCACCCCAGGTCCACTCTCCGAAAACAGCCCAGGCTTCACTGAGCACTCACTGTGCCAGGCCTGACACAATTTTAATGGCCATTGTACCAATGAAGAAACTAAGGCTCAGAGAAAACAACTAGGTCCAGAGTCACACAGCGACTGGGAAACGGCTCCTTGTGACTACAAGCTCACTCTCCTAATCATGACAGTAAAGTGTCCTCTGTGAGTGTCACCAGGAACCGTGCTGTGTAGCGTGGGAAGGTGCTAGGATGACTGGTGCCGAGAGCATAAAGGGCAGGAAATGAAAGAGAAAAGTGTGAGTGGGCAGTGCCTACAAAACCTCTTCCTGCCCAACTGAACAGCTTCTGCTCCGAGCCGGGCTGCCCACAGGGATTCTTAGAAGCTCAGCCACAGGAAAGAGAAGGGCTCTGAGTCAAAGAGCCAGGCATTCCCGGGTCTGTGGAGAGCGCTCCTCCCCCCTGACTTTAGTACCCACGATACCTTACGGAAGTCACCTGTGCAGGGAGCTGGCGCCCCTTGAGGCAGTGTCCCATCCACAGCTGACAAAGCGAGGGCTGTGCTGAGATCTCCGAGATACTCAGGAGACTTCAGGGGCGCATGTGGAAACAGCGGGAGGACTTTACTTGGCTCCAGACAAACCACTTCCTTTGATGGGTAGCGGATGTCGTCAGGTCATGCATGGGCAGTTGGTTCAGGACACGTGTGCAGAGATAACTAACAAATACCTGGAACAACACGCCTTGTCCTCTCGTTCTGTCCCAGGGTTGTCAATTACCTGGGACTCAATCCCAAGAAAGAAACCGGGGCATGTGGTCACCACAGCTTCGCCAACTGAGGGACATCAGAATACAGTAGATCCTCGAATACGTTGTTTCGCTCAACATTGTTTCGTTATAACATTGATGAGATGCCGCAGGAACTTAATTCCGGTTTACATCAGTGAGCCTAGGGTAAAACTGTTTCCCTTAAATGTTGTTTCCCTTAAAGTCGCAGGTCTAGCGATGACATTAAGTGAGGACTTACTGTACTGACTTTGTTTATCCCGCAAATATTTACAATGTGTCTGCTGTGTGCTAGGCACTGGGGACCCCTGGGGACCCCTGGGGACCAAGCCCAAGTCCACTTTGTGACAGGTACACACGTGTAAGCTCTTCATGACAATGGATGTGCACACAGCTTACTCGCTCACTGTTGACTCGATAAGCAGCGACTTGCCTCCTTCACCATGTTCTCCAAAACTTACTGCACTTTGACAAATAAGGCATTCTGCATACAAGCAGAGATGCAAGGTGCCAGCACATAAAATGTTACTGCATCATATGGGTGAAAGAAGCAGATGATGTGTCCAATTGAAATAAGCACAGAAAATCAACTGGAAAACTTCTAGGAGGAAATGCAGAAAAGAGCAACAGATAACCTTTCTTTCCTCCCAGAACTATTTGAGTGAGTCAGTGCTCACAAGTTTTGAATGTTATTCTAGGCACAAAACAAACACCGAGTGACATTTTTAGCAGTCCATTTTGCTTCAGGAGGTATACACAGGAAATGCAGAAGCAAAAACAAAATCTAAAATGCTCTACCCTAAGAGGAAAGACGCAACCAACGACTGTAACGTTAAAAACAACTAAAATTAGCCTCCTCCCTATGCCTAAAGGCCCGGCTCACAGCATCTGCCAAGAACTTTTCCTCCTCTCCTCTCTGTCCAAGTGACCAGGGAGGACAAACGAAACACAGCCAGAACGTAAATGAGTAACCCATGTGCCACAGAGCTTGTCGCTAACACTCCTGCAGGAGAGAGTCTGGTCCCCCAGACTCACTCCAGGTCAGGAGGAATTGTCCTCAATCAAAATGACATCATGGGACTTGACTCCTTTGAGTAGAAGAATTCAGAGTTCTCATTCAGGGCACAGGTCAACAAGCTCTTGTCTACATTAGTTAAAACACGTACCTAGTAACACAACACACTCACAGCTGCTTCTGCTCAGAAGCAGGGTCAAAGCAAACCACAGAACTAATGTGCAAAGTTTCCATTTCTTCCTTAATGGTAGGTATTTATTTAGGCCACACTGAACACATACCAAATAAGAGTTTAAAAGAGAACAGAACCAGAAGCTTGAACACAAGATTTACTGCAACTTAGCCATGGCCATTTGGTCCTAAGTTCTCTAGTAGCAAAGGTAAAAAGGTAAACAAGATGGGTTAATTTTGCCCATCAAAGAAAATACATGAACTCAACAGAAGAGGGTTCCATTTCCCAGGACAACATTCTAGAAGGAATTTCAAGGAGGATGTAAAGTAACTGTGGGGACGGAGCCAGGATTGCAGCTTCCAGGTTCTCGGCCTCACGTGGAAAGGTGGTGGCTCAGGTAGTAAATGGCCATCAACTGTGATTGGATGGCCATCAGCTGTGGCTAGTGGGCCGTCAGCTGTAACCAGTGAGCCATTGGCCACTAATATAACTGCCGTGGCGACGCTAGCAGCAAATGGGGGCTAGCAAGAAGATGGTGGCTGAGCTAGCAAGCGCGGATTGCAGTTAGCATGGCAGATTGTAGCTAACAAGTGAGGTTGGTTGGCAGAGAAGTGGACGGCAGGTTGCGGATAGTGTGGCTCCTGCTTCCTGTGTCTCCAACCCAGCCACCAGCGAGAATATAGTGGTAGGACTCCCCTATCTATGGCTCCGTGGGTGTCCCTTTTTGGCCTCACCATGTCCTGTGTTCTTATGTGGGGAGTGGGAGCTGAGAACCCGCATGACACCCTGCGTGACAGTAACACTGCAAAGTGGGTCTTCAATCTTAGTTTTATAACACCTACAATGTTCTTCAGATAACCACTTACTATCTGCTCTCTATTAAGAAAAAACCCATAGCCCAACAACTCTGCATCGTGAAGACATCTCTTAGGTGATCTAAGCTGTTAATATCGCCTGTGTGTTGTTTTCAGGAGACACGACCTAATACAGAAGCAATCCTTACAGAACTTCATGGAAATAGGGTTTTTCCCCAGCCATTTTGGAAGAAATGAGATGTCAGTCAACACAGGGTTCTGAGGCCTAAGCTCAGTGCTGTCAAAGTACTGATGACTAAGGCCGACACACATCCGAGCCCAAGGGTGTTAGCAGGAACTTGGGGTGCAAAAGAAAACCCAATCACATGCCTGGGGGCCAGCCCCCAGGGCAGGGGTGGGGCTGGGGGAGGAGAACCAGGCAGCCCACTTCCTCCTCAGAGAGTCGTTCTTCAAAGAGCCCAACATTCAAACAGGCAGCCAAGATGAGACAGGGAGGCTGGTTTGGTTTTACCATTTCCCCGGCTTTCTAAGAGTAAAACTGGATATGGTCTAGAAGGGTAGCAGCAGGACGACAGAGGCCAGCAGGCACCGACACATCCGAAAGCCAGGAGAAGCAGACTGTTGGGATGGGGTGAACAAAAATGCCATCCCCAACCTGGCCCCAAGCGTCGGAAAAAGAGGGCAGGTCAAAGACGGGGCACTCATTCCTGGCAAGAAGGGGGCACGCAGGCCGCTGCATGAAAGGTGGATTATGAAGCTTCTGGAAGCCAGCCTCCTGGGAAGCTCAGGCTTCCTGGGGATCAGTCAGAAGGGAAACAGGTGGGAAGTTCTCTTGGGCTGAAATGCTGCAGCACCCACGCGGGGACGGGGCTATGGACCCAGTGCAGTCAAGCTTGGCCCCACCACTAACTAGCTCTGAAAACCTGGACCATCATCTAACATCCTCATTAGCAAAATGGGTATCGCCCACCCCAAAGGGCTGTAGTGAGTAACAAATGAGAAAATATGTATGTACCAGAGAATCAAGCTTTTTGACACAAGTAACCACATCAGAGAGGTCCTACATCTGCCAGCCTCTTCTGCTTAGGCATAAAACAACAACACCGAGAGACATTTTTAGCATTCCATTTTGCTTCAGAAGGTAAACACAGGACATGCAAAAGCGAAAACAAAAGGTAAAATGCTAGTCTACCCTAAGAGGAAAGACCTCTGATTTAACTTTTAAAACGCGGGGGGGGGGGGGGGGGGGGGGGGCGCGGGGGGGGTCCTATACACACACACACACAATGTTATTTCTGCACCATCTGAGTTTTCTCCATTGTCGTGCGTCTGTCCCGTAAGGACTTCAGGGAGTGGCTCCTAGGGAGAGGGACATTCTTTTACGTCCCAGCAGTGCAGTTAGCAGATTCAGAGTTTTAACCCAATACTTGTATATAAGCTACCATTCATATTCCCATCTGGTCAAGTGAAGCAACAATTTAAGGATAACCTCTCAGTGTTAGCTTGGAGTTTTATGTTAACCATGAACCGGTAAGAACTGGTTTAAGCTTCTCATGCTCTGTGTTAGTTCTCTATTGCTGTGTAACAAAAACATGCAGTTCTTCTCCCCCAGTTCCTGTGGGTCAGACGCGTTCCCTGCAAGGCTGTGACCACGCTGTCGGCGGGGCGGGGGTCTCATGAGCAGGCTCGAGCAGGGAAGGAAGGGTCTGTGCGCAGCCCCTCCCCCCCACCCCCCATGGCTGGCAGAATTAATTTCTTTGCCGCTGTAACATGGCCTCTTGCTGGCTGGAGGCTGCCCTCAGCTCCTGGACACAAGGAGCCTCCCTCTTCTCCAAAACTAGCAGTGGAGGGTGTCTCCAGACTGTCTGCTAGCAAGACAGTCCCCATACCAAAATGTAATCGGGGAAGGACAGCCCATCAGCTCTGCCAGCTTCTGTTGGTTCGAAGCGAGTCAGTCACAGGTCTGTCCACACGCAGGACTAGACAAGGGTGTGAACAGCAGGGGACAGCAACCATCAGGGCCACCTGAGAGTGTCTGCCATGTGCCTTGAGCTCCGACACAACTACTATAAAGCGAAATCGAATTTCTAGTTCAATGCAAATAAAACGGAAACCTCCCAAACACGGAGATGAACCGGATCGGGTGAACACACGGACAACGGTTTCTTGAGATTTCATTACCTGTCACAACATCAACACGGCGTGGAGCGCGCCAGGGCAGGGTTTGGGGTTCGGGGTGCTTAACTGGCAAATGTGTGTCTCAGAAACGCTCTTACCCCTTTTCTCTACTGAAATCACCCTGACATGGTCTTAGCTCCCAGGCGGTAGGAAAGCGCTGTCCTGCGTGTTAAGGCCCCCTGCTCTTTTCTCATCGGCCCACCACTGCAGTACAAAGAGCACAGGATGGACTCCACAAACCTCAGAGGGATTCCATTATGTGCCCTTGAAAGCAGACACAGACAGGGGGTGGGGAGGAGGATCAATATTTTAGGCCAATCAGTCTCCATTGCTAATGAGCACGTGACCCCAGGGGAAGGTACAGGAGAGGTGAAGTGACTGCTTCTCTCCTGCCTCCTGCGGCCTGAACAGCTCACTTCACTAACAGGATTCGGGTGCTGGAAGATAACAGTTTCTTTTTACAACATGATCCCTATACTTTCTCCATTTGCTCTGAAGCAGAGTCAGCAAATGGTTTCTTTACAGAGCAAGAGTAGATGTTTTCAGCTTGGTGGGGGACACAGTGTCTGCGAAACTCCATATTCATGAAAAAGCAGCACAAACTATATGTAAATGATGGGCGTGGCTCTGTTCCAATGAGATTTTATTTACAGAAACAGGGAGCTGAGCATGGGATTGGCCCTCGGGTGGTGGTTTGCTGACCCTGTTGTAACGAAACAGCATTCTGTTTCAAGCTGAAAGGGACACTGACTTTGTTCATCCCCAACAGGGATTTTCAACGGTAACCTCGACCATATACAACTGTTGCCTTACGGACTTTTATTCAAACCCAAGCCCTGCGCCTGTATAAAATGCAACTCTACTACACAACCGGGCATCGACAAAAAGAGTTGTCAAATCCGCCCTGGAATCAAAGTCAAGTCGCCATCCACAGGCTAGAATATGCTGGGCTCCTTCTGCTGAAACCACTGTTTTCTCTCTCTCCCCTTCCTTGACCTCCGAGACTGGGTAACTAGGCCGGAGACCCCGCATAAAAAGCAGCCCTCTGGGCTGCAGGTTAAGTGGACCGCCCTCCCCCCACGGGGCAGGGCAGGGAGACACCAGGGTCCGTTTTACTCACTGAGCCCCCTCTCAGTGCCTAGGTCAGTGCTAGACACACAGCAAGTCCTTGTTAACACTCGTTGAGGGAGGTAAAAGATTAGGCCCGTTACATGTTTTCTCAGCCCCAGATACTTTTCATTCATTGCACTTCCGTGTAATTACACAGTTGTACTATAATTAGGCAAACTATGAATGGTGTTCGGGTGAAAGGAAGATATAAAATAAGCTGAACATTTCAACTGTTGAGGTTCAAAACAAAGTAAGGATAATAAAATTACCAACAGTATTAGTTATGTTCAATCAAACTGCTGGCTTCAATTCATAATCATGTTTCAGTGGCCATCTGAGTAACCTGCACAGGGAATTCTACTCAGCTCTCCCCGTAAGCCTGTTGTTCTCAACTGAGTGTGTTTCTTTTCAATTTCTTTTTTTTCACGTGCCTCAAGAATAAGCTGGTCCTCGGCTTTTTAACTAGAAGCGAAGGAGACTCGCAGAAGGACCTCAGCCATTTGTACAGCCAGCCTCCAGGAATCCTGTTCAGAAGTCAAGAGTTTGCCCAGCCCTAGTGCTGTGCCAAGGATGACAAGTTCAAACGTAGTTGACAAACACTGAATGCCACGTAGGAGACTTCTCTCCCTCCATGCCATCCAGCCCAGGAGTCTCCATCCTGTGTCTTAAAAGAAGTTTGTTTTCACACAAATAGAACGTTAACTTGTCAGTGTTGACACTCCGTCCTCCCAGGTCCCCGTCCTCCCAGGTCCCTGTTGCTGGACGGTAACAGCCCCCCGCTGGCTGCCTGGAGCGAGTGTTAGCACCCCCCACCCCCTCCCAGCATACGTACACAGCAGTTCTGACAGAGCCTGTGAGTCACTCATGGACGGAGGCTTCCTAGGACCCCCAAACAGAAAACAATGTCATTAGCAGCCCAAGTGCCCATGGAAAGAAATAAAAATGCACCACAACGGGGTCTCTCACCCCTCTGAAGATCAGGACACGTGCAGGTATCTTCCTGGGCAGAGCAGCCTGGGAGAGACGGGCCGCAGGTGCCATGCCAGGCACGAGGAAGCCTTCTCGAGATGGACTTGGGGCACCAGCCCCAGTCACGGCCTGTGAAAGCCCCAGGCCCCCAAGTAAACAACTTCAGGGAGAACTAAGTATGCAAATACCAGCAGCAACAGTTGTGAGTCCTGTGGTTAACAAAAATAGAAAAGCCCTCAAAGAACCACAATTCACTGTTGTAAACCAGTAACACGCTCCATCCTGTACTTCGTGTTGCAGGGGGTGGTGACCACCCCGTACAACGAGCAGAAACCCGTCATCCTTGGCTGCAGCGCCCGTCGTCCCCCTGGTCCCATCCACTACTACGTCCTGTCCAGTTCACCTTCCACGTATCCAGTGACTCTGTCCCACTGCCACTGCCCTCGTCCATGTTGCCAGCATCTGCCATGAGGAGTCACTCAGCCTCCGAGTTCATTCTCTGCTTCTCTAATGCATTCTCCACTGAAGTCAGGGTGATCTTTTCCGAGCACAGATACGATCTCTTTCACACACACACACACCACTTAAAACACTTAAAGGCTTTTCAGCTTGTCAATGCTCTTAAACTGCAGGTTTGACAAGACAGGGACACTGGCCATTGCCCCCTGCAGCCCCTCTCACCCCCATCGTCGCCTCGGGGACTGGACACATCATTTCCTCACCTAGACGTACTGCACCCCCTTCCACAGGCCCACCTCCTGCACCTGGTTCACTCTGACTTACCGCCTCCCATCTCAGCTCTGATGTTCACAGTGTTTATTTATCAGTCTGTGATTATGTGTCTATTTGGGGATTACTTCGGTTTCTGCCTTCCTCAGCTAAGGAGCATGACAGAACAGAATGAAGTCTATGACCCTAAAGCATCCAGTTGACGTAATGAAGTAACTTCTCTCCTGTGTATCTAAAATGACTCCAGCTATGTACGCACCATCCCTGAAAAATCTTACAAAATCACCACTTAAATAAGCCTGTGCTGTAGTTCAGATGAGGAAGTCAGGTTTGAAAAGATCTATGCTTCATAGTATCTGACATATATATAGCAGGTACTCAAATATTTGATAGAAAATGAAAAAAGAAATTAATCAGTGAACTACCAGCCTAACATTTCAATTCCTTTCACGGCCCTGGGACCCCTGGGATTTAAAACTCAAGCAATGACAGTCTCAGTCTGCGGGCCTCACCCGTCTCCTAACTTGCAGGAGACAATTTAAACCATTCAAATGACACTATCACCACCCACAGCACAAAAGCCACCCACAGCTCCGGAAGGACAAAGGGATCCCACACACTTAGGAGCCAGAGGCAAGTGGTGACTAACCCCAGCGAGGCCACTTGGTAGAACATTGACCAAGGTTAGCCCCTGAATCCAGTTCCTCCCTGGAAAGGGGAATGATAAAGCCCTTTTAGCCCAGCTCTTTCAGTAGCAAGAAACAGACACCCAGGGAAAATATGTTCAAGTGAGAAGGAAGGTTGAAGGTAAGTAAGAATGTAAGGAGACGCCTGGGATTCCAAGGAAAGCGAAACGTGCAAACACCACCAAGGGTAAGAGCGGAAGGCGGCCTGAGAAGCAGCGCTCCCCCGTCTCTCACCTGTCCCAGCCCCACCGTCCCCGAGGCCACACCCTCCCTCCGGGGGCTCATCTGCTCTGACAGCTCCAGCTAGTCCTCACACCGAGACCCCCAGATGTGTTCCTCTAGTGCAGGTCTTTCTCCTTTCAGGACTTAGCTGACTGTCCCCTCAGTGTTTCCACCTGGATGTACCAGGCACTTGTGATTGAACTCTGACCCCCCCGCCCCCGTCTTCCCATCTGAGCTGATGGCAACTCCAGCCTCAGTGAGGTACTCAGGCCCAAGACCTCGGCGCCGTCCTTGACGCCTCCTTTTCTCCTCCAACTCTCATCCAAGCAGTCAGGAAAGCCTGTGGGCTCTCATCTGCAGAATACGGTCAGGTCCCAGCATCTTCCTCCATCTGCACGGCCCCTCCCTGGACTGCTGCTCCGGCCTCCAGGGGCTCCTGCCTCTGCCCTGGCTCCCTCTCGCCGCCCCCCACCCCCGATGCACACGACAGAGTGACCTAGTAACACTCCCGGCAGATGTTTCCCTGCTGTCTCTCTCCTGACCAGAGGCGAAGCCCTTGCAGCGGCCCTCGAGGCCGAGAGGCTCTTGCTGTCTGTTCCCGTCACGCCAGCCTCCTCCCTCTTCCCTGAACACACGGCCCGGGCCCTGCCTGCAATGCCTGCCCCCGAGACAGCTGCTGAGCCGACTCCCTCACCCTCAGTGAGGCCACCCAAACGCCCGCTCACCTGTGCACTCTGACCCCTCGGCCTGGACCGCCGATGCCCGATCCTGCTGCCACCAGCACTTACCACCTTCCCACACGCTTTATCATTCAGCAGTGTGTGGCGTTTATTGGCTCCTTTCCCCACTAGAGATGTAAGCCCCACGGGATGGAGCTCCATAACCTCAGTGACTGAAAAAATCAATTATTTGTTGAATAAATGCATGAATGTGCTTCTTCGGACTTACGACTTCCTGGATCTGGGAGCACGTCGTGCCTGCCGACCTCCGATTCCGTAAGCCTCTCGAGCCCAACTGCCACCAGTGATTAGACTGTCCCCCAAGTCCTGGGGGTCAAATTCCTGAGCCAGAACCCACTGGCCCAGCTCATCATTCCACGGCCAGCCGCCCGTGGAGGAGCCACTAAGTACAGAGGGTCCTCTGCGTAACACTGCAGAGAGCAAAGCCACCCGGAGCTGTGGGGCGGAAAAGCTCACTGACCACTGCACAGCGGGGCGCCAGCGAGGCCTGAAGCTCGGGCGCCCCGACAGTGACCTCCGCGAGCTGCTGTGGGGATTACGAGCTGACCTGGATGTGAGGCCCCCAGAGGAGCCGCGTCGTAGTCGCAGTAACTTGCCACCCCAGCCACAGTCAGACCTGGTGACTGGCTCATCGGGACCAATGCCCGATATTAAAGAGGAGCGGATTCGGCTCCGTACGCAGGCAGGCGTTCTGTTGAATCCCTCCCTGTTCCCGCTGTCCCTGCTGAGGATGTCAGTTACCTAAAGATGGAAGGATTTACATGAGCCAGACGGGACTAACCTGGGACCAGAGGCAGGGTGTCTGCACGTCAGGGTCTCTGATGGAGCTACACTTCAGGTGAGGCCAGGCCGCATACCTGAGGCCTGCCGGGGCTGCAGGAGCGTTTCCAGGCTCACCACACTGTGCCGTTAGCAGGACGCCCCAGCTCCTCGCCTTGTGGGCCTCTTCCCCAGAGCAGAGGACCCAAGAGAGGCAGGAAGGCAGAGCCACCGGAGTCAGAAAGGTCGGACCATCCATCACTTCTACTGGTCACCCGACCAAGCCCGATACAAACGGGGGAGCCTCCAGCTGGGCTGGTGAATACCAGGGGGGACCCCGGGGCTGCCCTGGGCCTGCCTACCACAAGCTGTTCGTGCAGGCCAAGGCCTGTTTGTCCACAGCCCAGAACTGACAGTGGTTTTGACATCTTAAAGGGCCATGAAAAAGGAACTGAAGGATATGTGAGGGGCCACGGGCAGCCTGCAAAGCCTAAAATATCTACTGTATCTTCTTCACGGAAGTTCGATGAGCCCCTCGGGTAGGCTGCTGTGCTCAATTTGAGATATCGAGGGTAATTTTGACTATGCAACGCTTCCCTTGTGCCCTGACTTTAGATACTAACCGCAGGTAAGCACCTCCACTGAACGAGTGCTCAGCGAATGGGAGCTCGGGATACTATAACGTCAGCCACTAAGAAACGAACAGGCCATCACCACCTGAGCAGAAAGAAAATAACCACGGTGCCTCCCCTAGTAGGTGCTTGATCAGTACAAACTCGGTGAATGGATGACTACGAGTGAGAAATACTCCGAGGTCAGGACTGTAAAGTACTACACGGTATTCACAAAAGTACAAAAAATCTCGACTGAACGACTTAACACACACAAGACCTGACTTTTATAGCATGATCAGCATTGCAGCTGGAACGTATGGCGCGCTAACTGCCAGGTACCCCTCACCACCCCCCCACTCTACGAGGGGGGTGTCATTAGCTGCCTTTACTGTACAGATGAGCCTACTGACTAACAGGAAGTAAGTATTTCGCCAGGTTCCAGGATACATAGTAGCAGGCCTCTTTCCTCTTGCAGCGAAGTGTGTAAGGACAAGGGCCAGCTGCGTCCTGAACCGCACGCCCGAGCAGCCGGCTGAAAGCATCACACAGACAGCAGCCCTGCCTTCCACTCGCCGAGCGGGGATCCCAGCCCAGGCACTTCCCGAAGGGCAGAGCCCCCGGGCTCCCCACAGGCAAGGCAGTGCTGGGTCTAAGCTCACTGCTCACTACCTGCTCCCTGCTCCCGACAGCTCTGAAAAATATGTCCGCTGTAGTCTTTGTCTCCAAGCAGACATCATCTTTTCTGAGACTGCCATCAGCTCCCACGCCAGCCATCTCTCCAACTGCTTTCCTAATGAGCTAAGTGAAGGGCAGCTGCTTGAGCCTCGGGGTCAACAGGTTTGACACTGGAATGGCGACAGGGCAGAGTGCTGCTCCGGCAACAAACCTGAGGGCTGTGGATACACACAGAGAGACGTCAGGGCCACGGCAGGGCAGGCTGGCAGCCTCCGCGCACAAAACTGAGCTCCAGGCCAAGGTCTTCCTACGTGGACACAGCGATCTCGCGCTCCCCAACTGGTCCCTGAGATGGCTCAACTCGTCCGCTCTTCTCAGATTCATGAACCTGCAGGGAAATGACTTGCCCAAGGCTACACAACCACTGGCAGAGCCAAAGCTCCCTGGTGCTAACACTATAATAAGTTTCCTGCTTTTGGACTCTGCTCTTGGAAAGCTTGAAGTCCCGCTGGCTGAGGAGACAGATGTGGATTTCGACAGGTCCTGGAGGGAGGAGGACACGAGCAGAGGGGCTAACCTGGGACTGGAGGCAGGGTGACCTCATGTCAGGGACAGGAAGCGAGCAGTAGGGATAAAGGCAGACACAGAAAGTCAGCAGCCTGGAGGGGACCTTGCAGACAGTGGTGACGACCCGTGTGTGGTCAGGCTGCTTCGAGGAACAGGAGAGTCAGCTGACCAACAACCAGAGAAAGACTGTCAGACACATTGAGGGTCCAGATGAGAGTAGACACAGGAATTTGTGTCAACAGGTCCCAGTTATGTGCGGTCCGGTGACGTCAGTCGGATTCTGATAAAGAGTTGTCCAATGCCCCACCGCAGACATGCCAACCACAACAGGGCAGTCACCTCCCTCGGTCCTTTCTAATTAGGAGATAATAATCACCTACAAAACTGCGACTCCCTGGCCCAACAAGGAAAGAGAGGAGGCGACACACTCGTCCGCTCTTGTAAACCACGACTATCAGGAAGCAGAACAGAGCAGCAAGGGATCTGGACATTGGGGAGACCAAGGTCTGTGTGATCGGGAGCAGGGACTGGACCCTCACAGACCCGTGTCCCCATCTGCGGGACGAAGGCAACACGACCTGCCAGACAGAACTCCCGTGAGGATCAAGTGCAAACGCGCAGCTCAGACAGCTGTAGAGACTGTTTGCAGAAAACGGCCCAAGTCATCCCCTCCCGTCCCCACAGCTCTTTGCAAGGTAACTTTCGGCACCTCCCATGCAGGGTGGGGCGCGTGACTCGCTCCCTTCTCCTGGAATCAGGACGGTTTGGGACTTGGTTTCCCCAGCGACATGAGGTGGAGTGACACTGTCAGTTCTCACTCTGGGCCTCAGGAGACCCTGCAGGCCACACTCAAGGCAACCTGCCAGCTTCCAGGGGCGGGACCCCGGGCTAGCCTGCTGGGGGCACAGAGATGAGCCCCCCGCAGCTGACTGCAGACACACGAGGGACCCCGGCCTAAACTGCCACCTGCAGAAGCATGAACTAAGTAACTGTCATTTTAAGTCACTAATACCAGGGGTGATTTGTTAGTACTCACTGCCGCCTAGAGCAGTACTCGGGGACAAACAGTGACGATGCCTCCTCTCCTGTCCAGTAATTCTCCCAGGCGTCAGCTTTTCCTTCCCTTCTGATGGGTCCCATCAGCGTCCAGCCATGCCACTGTTGCCCCTTTGCCACAGCTTTCCCTGGCCCCACTGCCCTCAACAACTAACTACCAGTCTGTCTTTGCTGCATCATACAGCAAAACTCCTCCAAGACTCGTCCACGCTGAGTTCAGTCCTCTGGCCGCTCTCTGAAACCCTGTCTCGTGCCCAGCACGGCACTGACACTTCTTGTTGAGGTTCTCACCAGGTGACTAAGTCCCATGGTTAATTCTCAGCACTCGTGACGTGGCTCCAGTCAGCCTCGTCTGTCACCACTGCTCCCTCCTGCTCGGAACACTGTCTGCACTTGGCTCCTAGGACACCAGCCTCCCGCGTTTCTTCCTCCCTGGCTGGCGGGTGGACCGCAACCCCCGGTGTCCTCACGCGGAGAGCCCTGGGCGCAGTCTCGGCCCCCTCTCCTCTCGCTCACTGTTCCTTGGCGGCCTCGCCCAGCCCATACTCACACGTCAAAGACTCAAAAAGGCCTTGACTACTTCTCTGAACGCCAGATTCTTACACTCGCCCCATGGCCACCTGCTTCCAGACCTCTAACAGCCCCGACCTGCACCACGCACAACTCCTGACCTTCCCCGAGCTGCCCCACCGCACTCCTCGCGTGTACGGACAGGACGCGCAGGCCAGACGCTGGACTCCTCCTCCACCTCGTTCCTCTCGCGGCCCACACTCACCGGTCAGCATACCCCCCCGGCCGTCCCCTCAAACCCCAGCCACTGCAGGGCCCTCCACGAGCTGCTACTCCCCGACCTCACTGCTTCTGTCTCTCCCACGTCCACGCGACGCCGGCCACACTGGCCTCACGGTGTTCCTGACAAGCCGGCTGCTCCCGCCTCGGGCTCTCCGGCCCAGCTGTCCCCCTCTGGCCGTGCTCCCGCCCAGACAGCTGCAGCGGTCTCCCCCCACTCCTCACCGCGAGCACCCCTCCCTTCCTACCCCCTGTAAACCCAACCAGCGCAGCCTGGGGCTTCCTAGCCCCTTCCCTCCTTCTTCTCTACACGATGCCTGTCACCCAATGGACTGTACATTTTCCTTGTTTATATGTGTACACTGCACACCTCAGAGGGCAGCGCACCCTTCGTTGGCCGTTAGGTGCCCCCGGGTGCCTAGAGCCGTGCCTGACACAGGACCAGTCAGGAAACGCTTCTGGAGTGAATGAACGTCCTTCCATCAATGAATTAATGACGATAGAAACTGTGGTGTTTCTGCAGTGTAGTGTCCCATTTCGTGGTCAAGGAAGACGACGTAAGGCCTCCACGTTCAGCAGCACCAGGGTCTTCAAACCTCCCATCATCTGTCTTCTGTCACGATGAAAAGAACTGTTTATAAAGACCTGAATGTGTGTGTGACTCAGCTAGGTAATCCCAACTATAAAAATGAGACAGATGGAAGATGAGCCCTTGTCTGGCCTGAACATTTGAAGATGTTTCTGGAAACTGATGAGTGACTTGCTTCTGAGTTCCAGAGCAGAGAGCAGCTGAACCAAAAAGACCCCGTAGCTGAGGGGCTCGCAAACCGCTGCCCGCAGTCTAAATACCAGTGCCTGCGGGCAGTGCGTGCAGGCTGCCTGGTTACGGCCTGCACACGAAGAAGGGGTTTCACGTGTGCCAGGGGTTTCCTCGCCGCTGGTTATCTAAGTACCTACCTACGTGATTTTGCCCCTTGGCCCTGCAAAGCCTACAACATTCACTACCTGGCCTTTTAAGACGTCTGCCTTCCCCTGACACAGATGAACCATCTGGGGGGAAATGCCTCAGCCGGGACCACAAGGTCCCTAGAAACAGTCACCTGAGTAGTTCAGCATGAAGTGACCTCCAAAATCCGGTGCCCTACAGGCGATCGCCAAGAGGTAACTATATACAAAGTGGCCACTGGCCACTGCTATTATCTTAAATAACGGTGACACCCTCCATGCAGCTGGAAAAGAAACAGCCAAACACGGAAATCAATGTCACGCACGTTCCCAGGGTAATGCACATCCGAAAGCCAATGGCAGGGATAGATATTGTTCTAAATTTGGAAATATCTGATGACAAAGCGAAGTTTCCTTCCCTTTTCTTAACCACACCCAGAACAACACCCACATTTCTCATGAGAAAAATTCCTTCACATTCATGATTTCCATTTCCTACATCTGATCTTTAACAAAAAACCGACTTATGGGAGCCCGTAATGTACAGAGATCTTCCAGTACCACGCCTGGCATACAGGAAGCCATCAGCTTTATTGTGATATTATATCCCAACGTATAATTATTACATGTATTACTGTGTATTACGTACTCTACAGGATAGATACAATATACAAAATGTACTGTATATACAGTGAATTGAACAGATTTTATTGCATAATGTTATAAATATAAAATACATCATCACAATTCATATGCCGACTTGCTTTCTATTGTTATTAAATACATCATTGTTTCATTGTTATATTACTATCCTACCACAGGAGACACGAAGCCACAAACTAGCTGTGGGACAAGTTACTTCATTTCTCTTAAGCCTCAGTTTCTTCACTGGTAAAATTTAGAAGATTTTTACGGTTCTCTTCTAGCTCAAGGCTGTGATTCCATAAGCCTGTTAAGTAACCTTTGCTTTGAAAACATCTGCTTTTACCCAGACGCCTACTTATGTCACATCCAAACCCGGCTTGGAACCTCCTCGCCAACAAAGAGGCAGAGACGTCCGTCGCCTCTGTCCATCACATTTACTCTCACACGCTGATGTCTGCGCTTGCTCAGCCCAACCACCCTTGCAGTAAGCTGTTTAATAGCAATACTATTTCAACAGCAATTGAGTGGGTGCCCCCATCATGTACAAGCAGCTGGGGAAACGGTCACGAGTCAGCCTTCAGCAGAAGTGGTAAAGAGGCAGGGGTGGGGCGCTCGTCGCATTGGGACATCAGTCACGCGGCCTAACAGTAAGCGTTACACTAACAATGTTAATATCTCCTCTGCGCTCCATCTGTCCCTTTCACGTAAGGAAACTAAAGTACTTAATAATCGTTACCCCCTTGGAGGCAGAAGACCAAAGTTGCGGTGGTAAGCGGCTAGCCTTAAATACAGCCGGTCGCACGCGTCTTGTCTAAGAAACTCAGCACCTGAATGCAACTGAGCCAAGACTAACGCAAAGGACCATGGGAAAGAAATTCTGGGGGACAAAAAAAGACAGCACTGATAATGACTTCTGACCTTCCCCTGCCCCTTCTCTGAGTCCCACGCCACCCGGTAACTCATCACTACAGCGTGAATGAACATAGTTTACGTTTTACAAGAGAAACAATTTCCTCAGCGGCGAAGGGTGTGGCTAACTGATACACGTAGGCGTGGCTCAGAAGGTGTTAACAGGTATATCCCTCCAGGAAAACCACATGGCAAGGACCTTAAAGCTATTCCTGTGTCCCTGGATTGGGAACTCATCCTAAGGAAACCATCCAGTGGAATCACAACTATATATGACTAAAGCTATTTATTGTTGCCTTACCTATAACAGTGAAAAAGGGGAAATGATTTCAATATCCAGCAGCAGGTGAGTAATAAGTTATGGAACATCAATGCAATGGACTTTCACAGTCATTATAGTAGCTGTGAAGACCACACGGAGGCATGAAGACAAAGAAAAAAATGATTTGTACGTGATTACAACTATATGAAAAATGTGCATGCACGTGCAGCCACTCTGGAAAATACACGAGCAACAGCTAATACTTCTGCTCACTCACTATGTTTTAGGTTCTTTAGATTCAGACACTTAACATGCATTTTCTCCTTTGCATCTTGTCGATTTCTTCCAATTTTTTTCTTTCATAATGTAACATCTTTCCAATGAAAATCAAATATAATTTCTTCGTATGTAACCTAAAAATAACAACAATAACAAACACTTACTGGACACTTACTCTGTGCCAGGCATGGTTCTAAGCATTTTACAGCACCTCATGAGGTAGGTATTATTTAACGATGAGGAAACTGAGGCCCAGAAGCTAAGTAACTCACCAAACACCAGCAAGCTAGGAAGACCAGCAAGGACTCCCTGCTGTTAACCACTACGTAATTGCGGGGACATCTCAACACTACCGTACTCAGAATGGGAAAATGGTTGTCCCGGTCAGTTGGCTATGCCAGTTAACTAGGACTAGCTCAGTCACGTCTGGTCCTGCAATGATCATTTTCAAAGAAATTCCACACTATGAAAAGCCCCTGTGACGCGGGCCAGCAGAACCGGGGCCGCTTGCAGGCGAGCGAGCGGCCAGTCTGACAGCCACTGGTTCACAGCCCACAGGGGCACCTCTGAGGTCCTCTGGCCCGTGATCCCTTCAACAGAGACAAGGAAACAGGTGGAGTTCCCCAAACACACACCACTAACTGAGCCTGGCACAGAGCCAGGCCCACAAGCCTCGTCCAGGACCTGGCCAAGCCGGGCTTCTTTCCCCGATGCAGTGTATGGTAAGAATTACTCGTATTCATGGAGCGCTTTCTGGATGATAACGGCCATTACCCCTTTACACAAATCATCTCGTCTGATTCTTGCCACAGTCCTTCGAGGTGGGCGCTGGGATTAATCTCAGGTAGAGACCAGGACACAGGCTTGCAAGTGTGAAGCCGTGCAGGTCGCCTCACTCAGCGGGAAGGCGGGGAGCCGGGGGGTGGGGGGGGTGCTGGAGTACAGCCCCCAGCCCCCGCACACTGTGGAGTGAGTACTGCCTGAGAGGCTGATACCAGACACGACGACGGTGCCAAACCAACGGAATAGAGACCAGAAAACGGATGGAGGCACAGGGCCGGCTTCAGCTTTGGCCAGAAAAGCCATGACACTGAGGACGTGGCATGCGGGGTCCGGCGGCCCCAGATGCTTCGTCGCCACCGAGCTTGCAGAGGCAAGTCTGAACACCTCGCCGGCAGGGAATCCAAACAATTCCCAATCTGCCCCGACAGCACAGGGACCAGGGAGCCTGGGGAAATTATGCAAATCCTTGGCTGTCGACCCCCCACCCACCCCAGCCAGCCAGTCTCCTTCCCTGCACTGCAAACTCCACACTTTTGTAGTCAGCTCTTCCACGAAGGACGGTAATATTGCTGGCTCACAGTCAACTGTGTACAGATATGCAAATCATTCGCATTTCCCTTTACTGGGCTGGTATGGCCCGAGCTGCTGGGGTTTCTGAAGGAAGTAACCATTCAATTTACAATTACTGCTGCACTTTTTAATTCCCAAGGAAACTTCTGCCCGTGCTGTAACCCCCAAAGCCAAAATGACCACTGTAAGCAGCATTCAAATTACTTCGGGGGGCGGCCAGAGGGGGTGATAGTCTTCTCAGGTGTCTGGGTCAATGAATCAACTAAATGTTGACTGATGTTAAGTCCTTTTGTGAATCGATCTTTCACAGTGCGAACAAGCATCAATAACTGCACTCTCTGTAAATCCAGAATTGCCGTGGGATGGAGGAAGGGGCACTTACTTTCATCCCCCATGCCTCTATTTCAGGCAGAGAAAGGCGAAGAGCGAGTACTCCCACGAGGAGACCAAGTGGCCCACACCTGCTGGTGTGGAGGGCAGGACCAGGGGACTCACTGCAGCCCTGGGAGGCTCTGATCAGGCAGTCAGCAAACAGGTCGGTAAAAGCCAAAGCCCCGCGCTGAGGGCTGTAAGTAGTAACACAGCTAAGATGTACGCTCGTCGGGAGGCCACTGGCGAGAGGGCCGTGAGGGAACGAGGCCATTCGGGATGACACACTTCACTGTCCCCGTCGGATGGTCGGATGGCAGGTTGGGTGCAGAGCTCTGGCTGGGGCTCTCAGACCCCGGCAGCCGCTGCCTGCCTCATCCTGCGTCCCGTCCTATCTTGGTATGGGAACCTGCTAGAACTCACTAAGACAAACGGCTCAGATTTATCAATCACTGCAAGTACCCACTGCAGTCAAAACCAAAAGAACAGCACTGTTTTTTCCTTAGGTTTTGGCTTCTGAGAGCTGCAAGAAACACAAGGACTGAGAGTCAGCGTATAGTGCTGGTCCTCAGACAGGGCACGTCCCGCACTGTTTAAATCATCAGAGACGTTTCTCTGCTGGGTGTAAAATGCTCTTTAGGGTAACAGCAGGCAGAGGGGTGAGGTTCGTGTTTCTGCCACTTCAGTTTTTCAACTTTCCAGGTGTATAACTTAGCAACCGAAATGTGAGTGACCTAAAGGGCAGATAATGATTCCCTTTAACTTTTCCGTCAGATGGTGTTCTGAGCTTGACCTTCCTAAGTATGACCGGTCTAGCTCTGCCATCGCGGGTGACAGACACGCTTGGGCAGCAGTCAGGGTTAGCTGGGGCCATCCCAGCTGCCCGCAGCAAGTGCGCGGAGGACGTGCCCCTGCAGCAGACCTGGACAGCACGCTGCCTGCCCTGGAGCCATCAGCCGCCCACGTGTGGGGCGGTCAGGGTGGATCCACTAACCCAGTTCCTACACATGCTCTAACATAGCATTTCCACAATGTAAACAACCTTTAGCGACAAAGACAGACAAACAGATACACTGGGAGGAACCAAAGGACACCCTTGTACTGCGGGCGCCTGGCAGGGTTTCCACGGGCTCAGGGTTGGGAGGCAAACTGCCGTCCCCGGGTCTCACCTCCACAAACAAAGCCCCGCACTGGCTGAGGCCTCCTGCTCCGCGCTGGTCCTACAACTGCTCTCATTGAAATCACTGAACACAACCAAATAAAGTAACAAAATAAAACACAAAGCTTTCTTTACTTCTGCCTGTAAATCTAGCTACTTGCAGTGGAAATTTTAAGAAGTTTGAATACTTACATATTCTCTTAAGAAAAACCAGAAATAATCCAAAAGTCAGTAAATATATTAAACTCCTGGTACAGAGCGGTGCTATGGGTCAGAACCAATGCTGTTACGCTGGCTGGAGACGCCGGCCCCCGTGGCGCTAAGGCAGTGTCGCATTCCGACTCACCTCTGTCCTGCCCATGTCTGCTAAGACGCACTCTTCCGAAAGGCACTGTACTATGAGCTCCTAAACAGCACCTGGTTTCTATTTATTTAAAAAAAAAAAAGAGTAAAAGCGCATTAAAATATATAACAAACCTCACGTAGCCATTACCTGGATTCTAACCATTGTTAAACTCATCCTATTTTGCTTATCTGTATTCCACACATGTATGTATTTCCTCGTTGACCTGAATCATTTTGTTTATTTATTTTGACCTGAATCATTTTAGAGAGAAATTACAGACAGCATAACCATTCACTGCAGCACGACTATGCAAGAAAGGACATTCTCCTACATAACTCATTACCATACCACAGGTAATCAAATATGCAATGGTCCCAAACATTACCTACCACCCAGCTGATCTTCACATTTCCTGAGCTGGCCCCCAGAGTCTTATCGCTGTCCTGTTCAAACCAGGAGCTGATCAAGGACCACGGAGGAGTACCTTTCTCAAAGTAATCTGTTGGACAAAGACTGACTGATAGAAAGTCAGAGGGGCTGCAACTGGCCAGTACATTAGCACCCCCACCTACATTTCCCTTTCAAAAGGAAATTATTCATACTGACCACAAAAGACAACTACTGTTAACATTTCCATGCATTTTCTTCCAGTTTGTTTTTTCTGCACATCAACACACATCCACACACAGCTGCGATCAACCTCGCTTGCAACTAGGTCAAGTGCAACCTGCACTTTTTTTGCCAAGTGGAGGTAAAAGAGTCTGACAGTCTGACATGCCTCGTGGGTCTGCCCACTGCTGATGTGCCGGGTTACTAACAGTGAGAAAAGGCAGCTGAGGAACCGGAAGAGCAGGCGGCCCTGGGACACTGTTACAAGGCCCGCAGTTCCAAGAGCGCCGCAGCCTTGCTCTGGGGTCTCGCCGGCCTCCTGCCCCTCCAAGCTGACACCAACACAAGCGCGAGAGACACGAAGTCGGTGTTAAAATCCACTGCTGCTCCACAGCACAAGCATCCAGCACACAGACACACGAGGCTTCCTACAGATGGCACTTTGAACTCTTTGGAAGAAAGGCTCTATGTATGTAAAAGCTATTAATGCCATTCTGGAAACCAAACTGTCACAAAAGATTCAAACTCCTGGATATCAAACTTTTTATTTGGAATATTTTTTAAAACGAAAAATTTTCAACCAATAGCCAGCCACATGTTACAGTGAATAAAAACCTCAAGCTGAACTAAATAAATTCTCAGCCAAGCCACACCACCCTACTGAGATAGAAATCATTCGATTCCTTAGACCTCTCAGTTAATTTTCTTTAAACTATGTTGAAATGCAAGCCTTTCTAATCTGGAAGTTGTGTTTCTCCCAGCACTTTAGCTCTGGTTTTGAGCCAAAATACCCCAACTACGGCCGCCGCCTCCCTTCCTCCTGGAGAGGAAGCCGAGAGCCTCTTACCTTGTCTCCAGGGGCACAGGTGGCTTCGTCTCAGGGGCTTCTGCTTTTCAACAGTGTTGCCCATTCTAAAGCCAGAGGGTCACTGGGCCCGTCCAAGGCCAAGGGTCTCTGCTGAACAGTGACCAAGGACCGCGTCACCTAAAAGGGGATTCATCCCGGGAACATCCCAGCCACTGAGCAGCAAGCCCTGCAAACCCTTACAAGAGAAACTTGAATTCTACCCTGAAAGGTCTTTGCCTCCCGCCTTTCAAACTCGCTCCACTCCAAAGGAGGAAATCAGAAGAAAAGGCTGTCGTCACCCTACTGGTGGGTCTCAGTAACTGTCTATATTAAGCTCTTTCCTCGGCCCTCCTTCCACACAATTACTCATCGGAGAGCAGCCGCCACCAAGAATGAACTGTACTTCCAGACACTTTCAGTACTGCTCTTCCTTGGGGGAGGAGTGGGGAATCAGGTGATCAAAAAGCTGAAAGTTCAAAATGGACCAGTTTTGGGTGTGCCGCGAGAAACGCTGTCACACAGACTCTATGTCACACCTTCTCTTTAAGGTTCTCACTCAGACCCGTGTGCATAAGAAAAGAGTTCCCTCCAAGGACACACACTGAGGTCATTATTAGTACTGTTGTTTCCCAGGGAACACAAGCAACCAGCACAATGCAAGCTAAACCTCAGTTTCCAAAGGCGACGGGACAAGAGGACAAACACAGCTAAGGGTTTATAACCTCAAGCTCCAATCTTCCACTCCAGCTGGAAAATAAATAACTTTTGTGGAGAAAGTGGCGTACCACCTAAACTTTGAACAATAGGTTTCCTGGGACAAAAGAAGGGCCTGAGATCATATACCTTTTGGTGAAAAGGAAGAAAATGTCAAGGTAGATGGAAAGATGTCCTTGATTTCGATCCCTGAGTTTGAGGTCAGAAAAGCCCTTAGAGAATGCCCCAGAGGCCCAACCACCTGGGTCAAATCCCAGCTCTGCCACTTGCGTTACCAGTTGAACACAGGAGTCTCAGTTTCCTCATCTGTTAAATGGGCGTAATTCAGGCCCAGCTCCTCAGGTGTAATGAGGATCAAATAAAAGAAAACGTTTATGGAAGTGCTTACATGCTGCCCGACACTTAGGAATCCTTAGGTAAACATTTATCGTCAAAACTTTTATAATCTTAGACTGTGAAACTATATTAGCTCAGAAAGCCGATTTCTGGCTTCAGTCAATTTAGCCAAAGGCACACAAAGGGAATTCCGTTCTATTGGGGTCGGATGGTACAATATAGGAACAAATTATAGAACTAGAATAAAATTTGAAGATAATATTCCCCAAAGACCCACAGAGAGACTGGGTTGAAGAGGCATGACAGCTCAGCGTGCTGTCACACGTGCCAGGCCCACGGCCATCATGCTACCTGCCCCGCTTGTCCTGGGGAGACAGAAATAATCTTGCCGGGGCCTGAAAATGAACGAGGCCAAATCCAAATCTCTGCATGCACTTAAGGCTCACCTTTTGATTTACAATAATACAGAAACCACACTTACAAAGACACAGCCTCAGATCCCTAACTTGGGGAAGCAGAGCACATGTCAATTTCACTCCCCCAGTGATGGGGCAGGAGAGACAGCAGATGCCTGAGGGCCACTGCCCGCCCCCCACTCCCTCACACCGCAGTGCAGCTCTTCAATCGAACTGCAACCACGAACAGCAAAGATCAAAGGCTTAAAGCCCCACCACGCCAGAGGGGGCCACTGACACATAACAGCTGCTAAAACGTCCAATTTCAACTCAGCGCCCCCCACCCACAAGCACCCCACCCTGTGGATACAGTCAGAAGATACTTCAGTTTCCTTCTACGCACCACAACGATTTTCCTTAGGCAAGTTTTCCACGCCAGATATGACATCTCACCTCATTTCTTCCATAAGACACAAAGTTCAGTAGATTTGCAAAAGCACAATAGATCAGAAAGGCTCTACTTGCAAACCTGCATCTTAACGGCTCCTTTCACCTAAAGAAAGTTTTAATTTAGGAACACGTGGCAAATGACTTACCAAATGCTCGGCACAGATGCCGCCCAGCCCTAGCAGAATACCGGCACACAGTAGGTGCTTAATAACTCTCTGTTGAACAAACAAATGGGTGGATAAATAAATGAATAAACAAATGGATGAATAAATGAGAATTCTCTCTCTCTCTCTCTCTCTCTCTCTCTCTCTCTCTCTCTCTGTCACACATACACACACACACACACACACACACACACACACACACATACCCCCACCCCCTAGAATGTGTTAACCCGAGTTTCTAATTCATAAATAAACTCTCCTTCCCGCTCCTTCCCGCGAGAGCCGGGCAGGCCTGCCAGAGCACTGTTTCATTCGCCTCCCCCACCCCCCAGCTCAGGCTGTTCCCGGGCCCTGGAGACTCATCTGTATGTTTTTTCTTTCCCTTGTTAGTCTGTAAAGCCCCTGAAGTCAGGAACCATGTTTGGGTCAGCTCCTCATACGCCCGGGCACACACAGGACCACGGTCCCACAGCTGGGGAAGCGGGATTCCGGGCGGGTTCTGCCATTTCTTAGCTGGGGGCGCCCACATTCCTAACTGTTTCCATGAGAAAACGCATCCCAGCAAATTTACCAATGAACCTTCCAAACGAAGGAGAAATTTCCTTGAGAACAGCTTTGAAAGGAGGACCCCATGGTTCAGCTGCTTCTCAGGCAATCCTGGCCTCCCAAACTGATTCAAATGTGTACTGGCTGGGGGGTAAGGAAGGTCCACAGGGCAGCCTGTTCTGAAGAAAGCCTCACCAATGCCCAGCGTGGAAAAGATGTCTTTCAGAGTCATCCCCAAAGGTGAACATGCTCAGGGTCCCCAAGGGGCAGGCGGCCCACGTCCAGCCACACCTCAGGGAGACCCTGGGACAGTGCTGTCACGACTGACACAGCACACACCCACGTCCCGCAGAGACGCTTCCAGGACGCTGTGACGTGCGCACTCCTTCCCATCAGCCTGTATTTCACTGTGATGTCCACGTTCCTCCTGGAGGCATCACTGTCACAAGCCCCAACGACGACTCACAGAGCGGTGGGCCCTCAGGAGACAGACGGGCACGGGCGCCTCCTCCAGCAACCCCACCCCCTTGCACGGATGGTGTGGGGGCATCAAAGCCACACACTTAGAGCCAGGTCCAATGCAGAATTTTTCTCCTCGGCTAGGAATCTGCGACCTGCTGGCTCGTGACCAGAGGACGTAGAAGAGCAGTGGGAAGGTGCTGGCTTTCAAGGGCGGTTACCCTGGGTGGAATCTCCATGCGGCGCGTCCCAGCAGGGCACCTCTGGGACAGGACCTGAACCTCCGGGACCTGATTTCTCCACCTGGGTAAAACGTGTACTGCTACGCCTCCTACCTCACAGGGCAGTTTAAAGGTTAATTATGATGTTTAAAAAGTGCTCTCACACAGCAGATACTCGTAAAAGAATGGCTACTGTTTCTATTTATTATTATTTTATTATGTATGAACATCCAATGGTAGATACAATAAAGAAAAATCTTTACCCTTGCAAGGGATTTTTCCCCACATCACAGTAAGATCCACTGCAACCTTCTGGCACATAGCTCATTCCCTCAGTGCAGATAAAATACAATTACACTTACAAACATTTGTAGCACGGTAACACTATTTTGACTGCAGAAAGTGATGTACACCAGGGGGTAACACTGTGGCTACCGACCTCTAAAACATTTTACAGAGGGCCCTTCCTTCTACACGGGATACTGCTGGATTCACCAGAAACTGTGTCAGGGAGCCCTGTGAGGCGCAGCTCACTTCTTGAGGGAGATCAAGACAGAAATGAGGGCTCAGATCCCCGTAACGTGTCCGCAGCCCCCACAGGGCTCTCCGGCGGTGCCCAGTAGCTGACACAGGCTTTGTGCGTGGAATTTGTGTGCTGAGAGGAAAGTCTGATGTCGGTCACTTCCCCTCCAGAGAAAAGCACAACAATACGAGGAAGCGCCAAGCACTGTGGGAATGTTCCCAGTGGGAGCTCCAGCCCAGCCCAGAACATAAACAAAGGAGAGCCAGCCTGCAGGTCAGGCCCAGCGGAGCAGAGGCACAAAGTCGGGGCCAGTCTTCTGACACTGAAAAGACCCTGCTTTGAAGTGACTTCCCTGGCCAGGCCCGGAGGAAATCATCGAAGGCAACGGCACCTGTCGTACAGTGAGCGTGTCACAGGAAGCACCGACGGGGCTTCTCGAGGACACACTCAGACTCACTGATCGGTCTCGGAATGCCACGGCTTCGGCAAGCGCGATTTAAACACGTGACCCCGTGATCCGGAGAGGGGAGCACGTCTGGCAGGGTGACCTAATCTGATCTGGGGGGTCAGGCCAGGGTGAGGCTCCAAGGACGCTGACCAAGGAGCTGACCAAGCGAAGGGGAGAAGAGCACTCTGGGCGGGAGCAGCATGTGCAAAGGCCCTGCGTAGCTGGAGGTCTGTGAGGGGGGAGGTGGGGCCGATGGGGCAGGGCCAAGAGGCCCAGGGCTTCATCTCACGGGCGCCAGGGGGCTCCTCCCGTGCTGGCCAAACCGCATGTGTTCATTTTTCCAAGAAGTCCATGGCGTTTGATCCAAGTTTCAAAGAGTTCCAAAAGGTGAAGAACCACAGAGCTAGTCCAACCCTCTCATTCTGAAATGAGGAAACTGAAGTCCAGAGAGGGAAGGACATTTCCCCAAGGCTTCACACAGGCCAGAGAACCCACGCCACTGACTCCCGGTCTGGTGTTTTTCCACAGCCAGTTTTCCTTCTGGCAGGGGTGTGTCAACAACAACAACAAGCTATTCCTCCCTGAATATTGACACTGTATCCCACACAAGGCGGCTTTGTTTCTCTGGCCAGGTAGGCCCAGAAGTGACACTCCACAGAAACGAACTGTGAAGTCGGCCAGTCAGTCTTTCTTGGGGTCTAACCTAACCTGCACATTACGGGGCTCAGATAAACCAGCCCCTCAAATTCCAAGGCAGCCCCATGAGACAGTGTCTGGGTTTTTGGGGACTAGAGGCCGAGGCTGGTCCCCTCACTAAAAGAAGGCCAATCCAGGAAGGGCCCTGGCTGCTAAGTCAGCATGCAGCCTTCTGAAGAAGCTATTTATTTGTTGTTCTTTTCAAAGTCAGCACTGGGCCAAGACCTAAATTGAGCCTGCAGACATGAGAGGGAGAAAGCCCGTGCCTCTAATTTTATCAATTCCACCAGGAATTGAGAGACAGGAACTATTTTTTTTAAGTGAACAAAAATAGTGATTTTCTCCTCTGCCACGTATTTCATGATATTCGGATTCCTCGGGGGAATGTCTAAATATGTGTGGCAAACACTTCTTAAACTTTTGATGCTTCCAGGAAGACCTACAGGGGGACGGCTCCAGTGCCGGGACCGGCATTCGAAGCCTTTGGCAGTCTGGCCCCCAAGCCACCTTTCCCACCTTCCCCTCCCACCTTCCCCATTCAGGGGCCTCTTCTTGGGTCAGACTCGATACCAGGCCCCAGCCCACTTGCCTGCCTGCGTGCATCTCACCTCCCTCCTCTCCAGCTAAGCAACCGTCCAGCAGACTCTACGGGCAACCATCAAGGGGCCCCGCAATCTCTGCTCTGCTGGGGAAAGGCTCCCACCCCTCGCACCCACCCCCAGCGCCTCCAGGATGTTGCTTCCTGCCCCTTACAGCTCCTAACCTCCAGAGACCCTCACCCAACCTGACTAAGCAATTGACGAATCATGGCTCTAACTAGCTGTGCTCTCCGAGCTTCTTAGGACGCACACCCCTCTCTGCTAGGAGGCTGAGCCCACACCCCATGTGTGCTTTCATCCACTCATTCACCAAAAGTCAGCGAGCTCCAACGCTGTGCCAGGTCCCCTTCCGGGCTCTGGTGAAACAGCAGCTGACAAGGAGCTTACCACCTAACGAGGGTCAAGATCATAAAAAAGGAGCAAGTAAACACCGCGTTAAAAAGAAAAGAAAAGGCTGGGGTTAGGGGACAGTGTGGAGATAAAGTGCTGCCAATGCTACTTGGGACCATGGTTAGAGACGGCCTCCCTGGGGTGACGTGTGAAGAGAGACCCGAAAGGAGTCAGGGGGCTACACGCACCCAGAACAGCTCGTCCCCACTTAGGACCCAAGGGCTCCCCGCACGTGAACTCACGACCCTACACCGCTCCGTTCTGTCAATGAGAAAACTGATTTTTAAGAGCAGGAGGGGTGAGCGACTTCCCCACGGTCACACATACCAGCAACCGGGGGGAAGGGGCCTAGCTGAACCCAGGCTCCTGACAACGGCTCTCATAGACGTACTACTACAGCACCCGGGGAGTGACCGTTCCAGGTCGAGGGAAGGCAGGGGTACGCCTGAATATTCCAACGACACCTGGAGGAGAAGCTCAAAAGCCCGTGTGGCTGGCTGACAGCGGCCGGGGACAGTGGTAAGACTGAGGCAGGGTCGTAGTACAGGGTGCCTGCCACAGGCCATGGGGAAGACTGCATTTTATTCACCATGTAACGGGAAACCACTTGGATGATTTTGAACAGGTCTAATTTGATCTAATTTACACACTGGGGGTTGAATGAAGACCAGGCGATTTTGAGGCAAGAATCAAAATCAAGAAGCCAGCTAGGAGGGTGCTGCGAGGCCAGGGGGCGACGGCGGTGGCCTGGAGGGAGTGTCCACAGAGGCAGTGACGGTGATGGAAGTCCGGATATATCTGAGGACTTCCTCACGGATCGATGTGGGCTGGGAGAGAGTCAGGGGTGATCCCAGGGTTTCCGAGCCTGAACATCTGGGTCAAAACGTCATTACTGTCGGTGATACGCAGCCCGGGCGGAGCCAGGGAGCCAGGGGCAGGGGGAGAACCGCGGCAAGTGTGAACGCTCACGCCCTCTCGTGGAGGTGTGCGTGGGCAGTGCTCGGCTCCGGGCCGAGTTCAGGGCCTTGATACCCATCTGGGAATGGCCAGTATTTAGACGGCATTTCGAGACAAGGGACTAGACCACCTAGGAAGAGATCAGAGGACTCAGCCGTAGGACGTCCCAACATTGAGAGAGTTTGGAAGAGAGAGAGGATGCGGAAAAGGCAGGCTGAGGTGGATGTGTCCACACGTTACGAGAACATTCATCCATGAGGGCAACTCAGAAGACGCTTGTAAACATTTACCACCATGTTTTCAAAGTACTAAAGTGAATACTGTACAACTTGAAACAATTTAAATTTTAGAGTTTGGTCTTCAAGTTCTAAATGCTAAGTTTTAAAATGTCCTGCTAGAGGCTGGTCCGGTGGCTCAGGCGGTTAGAGCTCCATGCTCCTAACTCCGAAGGCTGCCAGTTCGATTCCCACATGGGCCAGTGGGCTCTCAACCACAAGGTTGCCAGTTCGACTCCTTGACTCCCACAAGGGATGGTGGGCTCCGCCCCCTGCAACTAAGATTGAACACGGCACCTTGAGCTGAGCTGCCGCTGAGCTCCCGGATGGCTTGGTTGGTTGGAGCGTGGGCTCTCAACCACAAGGTTGCCGGTTCGACTCCCGCAAGGGATGGTGGGCTGTGCCCCCTGCAACTAGCAACGGCAACTGGACCTGGAGCTGAGCTGCGCCCTCCACAACTAAGACTGAAAGGACTACAACTTGACTTGGAAAAAAGTCCTGGAAGCACACACTGTACCCCAATAAAGTCCTGTTCCCCTTCCTGAGGAAAAATCTAAAAAAAATAAAAAAATAAAATAAAACGTCCTGCTAATCGTGATGGCTGATATATCAACCTAATTAATTAGCTAATATCCCGAGGCACAATAGTTTCAGCTCCATGAAAGAGTTTCCTCCATAACTGCTCATCTTCCGGCCACCTCCCTGTCAGAGCTAATTAAGCAGATCACTGTTTTCCCCTCGTCTGGATAATACTGCTTATACAGGCGCGCACTGGCAGCAGAAGTGACAACACCGTCGTTCTCTTCTTACTCACTTGGGCTTGTTTTTCGCATCTTCTTTAGTCTGATGGCCACTGAACCATTTCATGAGAGTCTGCTTCAGCTCTCCCACACGCCAGCTCTGCACTCACGTGAACCCTCTGGGCCCACTCTTGTCATTGTCACGAGGCCACTGTCACCTCCGTGCAGTGCTGACGAGCCTCAGTCTGAGCAGCACGGCTCCTGGCCGCAGTGCACGAAGTTGTTTTTATATCCTTCCTACGACTATCCCTCCTCCCCCTTCTCCCCTTCTAAGGACAACTTTGTAGGGCAAATCCCCAGGCTCCGCTCTACATGTTACCTTAAACAGGGTGTCCCCCACTCGCCCACCCCACCTGTAGCCGGGGCACCTGGGAACTTGTTAGAAATGCCAATTCTCAGCCCAAGCCCAGACTCCTGAATCAGAAGCGGGTGCCAAAGCTTGAGACCCACTGCAGAAGGCGGGCGGCATTCTGGGCTACCCAGCAGGTCCTCAGGACACGGGCCACCTGGCCCCAGGTGACCCTGCCATCAATCCTGCTAACACAACAGGCTGCAAGTTACCAATGTGTCATACACACAAAGCTCCCTACCTGTCTTTCCGGCTGTTTTCTTTAAACATCAACTATATCCCTTGAATAAAAAAGAAACTTCTTACAAAAATTCGACCCTCATCCACACCTTTTTCTATAGCAACAGGAAAAAACAAAATCTTTGTCCTACTTAACCCAGACTAGAGTTCCTATATAATTAATTGTTTTTCCAACTTTCTCTATAAGACGTGACACAAACACTCATCTCCTTTCCAGCCATTTCAAAGAAAATGAATTTAAGATCAGGTTACTCTTAATTTCTATCCTAAGGAAAACAACATTTGATCATAAGGAAAAACTTGGTTGTTGTATGTATGTTTACTGTTGTTTAAACCAAACTGTCCCAGATTTGGATGCTTCCATGAGCTGAGTGACCAGAGCATACGGAGTGGCAGATGCCCACAGGGGAACGGGACCAAACCCACACGCGGCGGCCCCCTGCGGCCTCTGTGGGCGGGGCCTGCGCTGGCAGGCGCACAGTCCTGAGTCAGCTCTCTCCCGGCAAAGCAAGACTCTCACCAACGTGAATTTGTGGAACTCGGTAGTTGTACACGATCCCTCCCTCGGTGTTTTCCCATCCAAACCAGGGCACGTGTGAGAGTGACGGGCAGGGTCACGCAGCCTGCAGGTGTAAGCTGGGCTACGTGATTATCACCCCATCTGTCAGTCTATGGATGAACAGTGGTCCTCAAAATAATTCTCCTCTGGGGTCCAGACATCTAGCTGAGGCTAGAACAGAGCTCCGTTAGAAGCCAAACCCCAGAGTCGGGCTCTTCTATCAAAGGCCAGGCCCCGCTTGGGGAGGACAGCTCAGGCACGTCACAGCGAGTGCCACGAGAGCAGGAGCCTTGGCTCATCGGTCCCCATGTCCCCAGCACCTCCTGCCACCAACCGCACACAGCAGGTGCTCAAGAAACCAGCTGGAAGAATGAATCCACGTTTCATATCGTAGTCCCTGATTCGAAGATGCATACTTCTTCAGTGTAACTTCTGGAAGCAGAGTGTATATCCACCCTGCTAACGCATTTCATTTTTCTTTGTTTCCTGACAAGTATTAAATCAATAACACGTCTTACATGTGTGGGTGCCATGGTATCAAGAAAACAAAACAAAACAGTAACCGCCTACCATCCCGGATTCATAGCGGGGTGGTAATGACTCCCGGGACAATCTCGACCAGGCAGGGCCGTCTGCTCGCTCGGCCTGTAAATCTTGAGAGGAAGCCTTGATCTTGCTTCTCCAGAGCGCCACCTCTCTGCCCCTCCTCCACGTCAAGGATACCTTCTCATGAACGTGGCCAGAGCCTGGAATCCTGCCAAGCAGTGCTGGAGTAAATGCCACCTGTGACGTCCGCTCAGAGTAAGTGCTGACGGCGGGGTCTAGGCAGTCTCCCCCGGAAGCCCAAGGAGTCAGACAGTCTTCATTAACAGCTGCCACGCACCGAGCACCCCTCAGTGCCAAGCTGCAGCACTCCTGGCACTGATCTCTGCAGACGGATACAGGCCGGAAGCAAAGGCTGCCAGAGGGCCGCGCTGGGCAGTCCCCTCTGTGAGGGTCCCTGACGGGGCCCAGCACAGCAGCAGAGAAGCTCGGGGCCAAGGTCAAGAGACCCACATTCGGTGGATCTGGGATCCACCCCAGCTTAAAGCTTCCCGCCCCACAGCAGCCAACAGGCGCCCTCGAGGGACGTGCTTTGTGACGAGAGTGACTTCATTCAAGGAGGCGCTAAGTATGGTGTCCCATCATCACACTTGTGACCCATCTGCAGCTCCCCCAGCATAATTAACTAAACCAGAGGTCATTTTACCACAAGCATCGGCGCCCGGTAGGAGCTGCCATGTGCCATTATGTTCTTAATGTTTTAATATACGAGTAGTTTGTTGTATTAAGATATGTAAGATTAAATGATTATGTGAATATTGAAAAATGTTACCCACGGTAAATTTTTACAAATCGTGGTAATACACATAACATAAAATTTACCATGTTAACCATTTTTAGTGCACAGTTCAGTGGTAATAAGTACCTCCAGACTGTTGTGTTACTGTCACTGCCATCCAACCACAGAACTCTTCGTCTTGCAAAACGGAACTTAAACATTAATTAAATGTTAAACAATGATTCCCCATTCTCCCTTCCGTCAGCCCCTGGCAACCACCAGGCTACTTACTTCTGTCCCTATGGTTTTGATTACTCTTAGGTATCTCATGCTAGAGCAGTACAGTGTTTGTCCTTTGGTGACTGGCATATTTCACTTGGGATAATGTCCTTAAGGTTCACCCATGCTGTAGCAGGCGTCAGGCTTTCCTTCCTTTTTAAGGCTGGATAATACTCATTGTACTCGTATGTACGGACCACAATTTCTCTATCCATCACCCATCGATGGACACCTGGGTTGCTTCCACTTTCTGGCCACTGTGAATAATGCAGCTATGAACTTGAATGTACAAGTATCTTTTTGAGTCCCTGCTTTCATTTCTTTTTGGTGTATACTCAGAAGTAGAATTTCTGCATCATATGGTAGTTCTGTTTTTAATTTTCTGAGAAACCGCCATACCGTTTTCCATAGTGGCGGCACCATTTTCCATTCCTACCAACAGTGCACAAGGGCTCCAATTTCTACACGTCCTCCCTAACACTTGTTATTTTCTGTGTGTGTGTTTAAGTAGCCACTACTGGGTGTGAGGCAGGCTCTCCCTGTGGTTCTGATTTGAGTTTCCCTAACGACTACTGATGTTCGGCATCGTTGCATGTGTTTATTGGCCATTTGTGTATCTTCTCTGGGGATGGCTAGTCAAGTTTTCACGCTGGGCTGTTTTTGTTGGTCAAATGCCATCTTTATCCATTTCCAAGAAACAGAGCTAGTTAACCACGGTCAAATTCTATGCAGATAAACATGATTATGTCCATACAGTGGAATACCACTCAGCTACAAAAAGGAACAAACTACCGACAGAAAAAACAACAACTTCATGGATCTCAAAGGTAGCATCCTGAGTAAAAGAGGCCCATTGCCACAAGTTCCGTACTCTTTGATATTCTGGAAAAGGCAAAACTACAGGAATGGAAAACAGATTAATGGTTGCCAGGAGCCAGGGGTGGGGAAAGGGTCTGACTACCAAGGGATAGCAAGTCCCACCCCCCCCCGCGGGGTGATGGAATTGGTCTCAGTCCTGACTGTGGTAGTGGTTACACACATCTACAGCTGAGTTAAAATTCAGAGAACTGCACAGCCAAAACAGGGTCAGTTTTACTGTAGGTACATTTTTAAAGATTGTACCCACGCAGAAGGGGAAAGGTTTCTCCTTGGATTCCCACCGGCGCTATGCTAAGCAGTTGATAAGCATCGTCTCATGAAATCCTTATAAAGCTCCAGGAATGTATAATTATTGGCTGTCACTTGAACCCAGGTCTAAATGAACCAGGAGAAACTAAATCCTGATTATTTCAGATACCCAAGATTCCATCTGAGCTTTCCAAGACATGGGGTGTTTGCAAATTATTATTTATCACATAGTAGCAGGAATTCAGAGTTGGTAGAACCACAGTGACACATAAATGCATCTTTCTCCCTGGGGACAGAGTCCCAGGAGCTTCCAGCAGATCCTAAGAAGCCCTCAGGCTCTTGAAAGCGCTCAGGAACACTGCTCCAGGTTCCAGGCCCAGGGAGGGACGGGGCATGGCCTCAGAGGACACAGCGGGTCTGGGGCAGTGCCAGACACTTGAGCCAGCTCACTCTCCATCGCCCAAAGGTGCCACAGTTCCGAGCGTTCTTGGTGACAGACTCACATGTTCTCCAGGATGAGTTCAGTCCAGGTGCACTGCCCCCGCCCCAAGCTGGGACCACGGAACTTTGGACACAGCAACACGGGGCTGAAATGCAGTCTAGCTCCCAGGCCCAATTCCTATCTCGGTCAAATCTAAAAACTGCACTCTACAACCTTGCACATTTAGGGTAATTAATAGAGACAGCTCCTCGTGAGCAGGGGGAAAAAAAAAGATCATGCAGGAAAGAAAGCATGCTTTTGATCTGTGCTTTTGGTTTTCTGATGAGCTCAGAGAATATTTGTAAGGTGCTATGGACAAGCTGAGGCAGAAGCACAAATTAGTGTTGTTATGCTAATTAAGTGAGAGGTTCTGTAGCTCCAGGACCAAATGATTAAAGGAAATGAAAAAGGTTGACTGGGCTTTGGTCTCTATGCAAACAGCCCTGTGTTTTGAGCTACTCTGTTTCCCCGAAAAAAAGACCTAGCCAGACAATCAGCTCTACTGCGTCTTTTGCAGCAAAAATTAATATGAGACCCGGTCTTATTTTACTATAATATAAGATCGGGTCTTATATAACATAAGATCGGGGTCTCATATTAATTTTTGCTCCAAAAGACGCATTAGAGCTGACTGTCCGGCTAGGTCTTATTTTTGGGAAAACACGATAGCTGCACTGACAAACTTGCAAAGAGACTACACACACATTTACTTTCAAACAGCAGAGAAGCCCACGAGAGCACAGGTTAAGGAAGATTCAGAACAATGCGTTAGGGTTTCTGAATTTATCTTAACATTAATCATGCAGGAAAAATAAAGGGTCTAAAATCACCCCACTTGTGGCATCCCGCACAATTTGTAAGTTACTTATACGCAAGGACCTTGAATGGCTCCTGGTATGTTAAGTGTCCCAGGGCAAAAGCACCATTCTGTGGTCATTTCACCTTCAGTGCTGAACAAAGACATTGTACTAATCCTGAGCGGCACCTCTGCAAAGAGGAACTGAGGTGGTATCTCTTGGGATGGAGCAAAAATACACCTGTCAGCGACCAGCCCTGCTCTGGCTCTGAGACACGCCGCCACCATGAGCAAAGGCCATCGCTTTCAGACAGACTTAAGAAAGAATATTTCAGGACTGTCCTCCCGCTACCTCCACACGCTGGGGCCACATGTGCAGCTGAAACGAAATGCCATTCTCTTCCCATAAATGATCTCTGTGGAGGTTCACTATTTAGTTGCAAAAATCCATTCTCTGGAATTCCACTTTCTCATATGTAAGAGAGAGAGAGACCTGAAAGGAAATACAGTTGACCCTTGAACAACACAGGGGATAGGAGCACGGACTCCCCACCCTGCATAATCGAAAATCCGAGCGTAACTATTGACTCCGCAAAAACATAACTACTACTAATAGCTGACTGCTGACAAGAAGCATCGCCAATAACATGAAGTCGATTAACACACATTTTGAATGTTATATGTACTCTACGCTGTATTCTTACAATAAAGTAAGCTAGAGAAAAGGTTATTAGGAAAATCATCAGAAAGAGGAAATACATTGCCAGGACAGTCATGCGACGCCTCACGACATTTCGGTCAATGACAAACCGCACAGACCACGGTGGTGTCCCACGCAGCCTGGGTGTGTAGTGCTCCAGACCATCTAGGCTTGCGTAAGCGCACTCTATGATGGTTGCACGACGACAAAATCACCTAACAACACATCCCTCACACATCCCCATCTTTAGGTGGCGCATGACTGCATTTATTGAAAAAAATCCTTCAAAAAGAAAAATCTGCGTATATGACATGGTATGATAAAAAAAATACGGTGAATATTTAAATTAAAAACTTTATTACAGTAAAAGACACACTGCCATTATTCCTCCTCAAAATACTCCCCCCCCCCACTTTGAACACATTTATCGTATCGTTTGTGCCACTTTCTGAAGCAGTTCTGGAAGTCCTCTTTTGTGAGTGTCTTTAGTTGTGCTGTCCTGGCTGCCTCGATGTCCTGAATCATTTTGACTTTGGGGAAGAGCCAGAGGTCGCCCGGTGCCAGATCCAGTGAATAAAGTGGCTGAGGACACACCGTAATGTTTATATTTGACAGAAATTGCCATACCAGAAGTGAAGTGTGACATGGAGTGCTGTCATGATGGAGGATGAAGTAAAGACACGCACAAAAGAGGACTTCCGGAACTGCTTCAGAAAGTGGCCAGAACGATGGGGTAAGTGTGTTTGAAGTGAGGGGGAGGATTTTGAGGGGGATAATGGCGATGTGTAATTGGTGTAATAACATTTTTTAAACATTCACCGTATTTTTTGATCACACCCCGTAAGTGGACCTGTGCAGTACAAACCTGCGTGGTTCAAGGGTCAGCTGTACCTCCATAACCAGAGACCTCCCCATCTGTGAGTGCTGAGGTCTGAATTTCACTTACCATATGTCCATTTTTAAAGAAATGGTGACTTCAGAGCAGCAAGGGACATTCGGTCAGAACAAACGCTAACGTTCCCTGAGACTTACGTTTCAAGATGCTTGCTGTGCATGTCTCGTCAAATCCTCCTCCAGCACCACGGGGCAGGCACTGTTAGGAGTGTCTTCATTTTACACATAAGGAACTGAGGCTCCGACAGGCGGAGCGACTTGCCCAACATCCCACACTGCTCCACGGCCCACTGGGGCCCAAAGGCACAGCTCTGGGACCCGGAAGCCCACACTCTCAGTCCCCACCCAGGGCCCCCAGGCAGGTCTCCTGCCCTCCAGCCTGCGCTCAAGCTGCCTCCAATGTGGATGAGCTTCAAGGAAAGAACGAAAGCCTAGATCAAAGTCTCCTGCACACAGAACAGGCGGTGGCCAGACTGTCAACTCCCTAAGGGCACAGATGCCCTTCATCTTCTCAGCACCCTCCACTGCCCTGGCAGGCTGCTTGGCACTCAGCACGCTCACAGCCAGTGTTGTGTGAATGGACAGACGAGTGGGTGGGTAGGTGGGTGGGTGGAGCTATTTTAACTAAGGGCCACTTTTCACTGTTCACATCCAAAGTGGGTTCCTATGCAATCTTTTCAGCAAATGCACTTTTTAAGCCGCCGCTGTAACTGAGAAACCAGAGGTGCTTCATAAATCATAACTCTATGGACAGACTGTGGAGTCATCTTAACAGAGGTGCAGAGAGGCTGGAAAGCCCCAGGGGAACCCCAGCACAGGCTCCAATCACAGACAATGAGGGTGCCTCCAGCCAGACAATGAGGGTGCCTCCAGCCAGACAATGAGGGTGCCTCCAGCCAGCTCGGTAGTGGACCAGCAGCAGCCCAGGACTGTCCTGGGGACCAGGGGACGCACACCGAGGAGGCAGAGGGAACCCGAGTTCCCTGACTCGCTCTACCTCTCACTCGGCCCATGACCTTCCCCTCCTGCTGCCTCCCTTTCCTCAGCTGTCAGACGGGCACAATACCTGCCATTTCTCTTATACAAATAGAGCTAATGAACTCACACAGGTATCTGCAGGCAAAGCTCCCAGCACAGGGCCTGGCACGCAGGAAGTACTCAACAACCGTTAGCTGTCACCCTCCTCACTGGGAAAAAATGCTGCAAAACTCCAGCACCTTACGCTAACCAAACAAAAGAACAAAACCTAAAACAACAGCAAAAGACCTCATGTCTGTACGTATTCTGAAAGCTCTGAAGGATTGGGTAAGTTTTATTGTGATGATGAATAGTTCAGTGCCAAGCAACACAAGCGCCATGAAAATACAACAGAACATTCCAGTACAGTCTGACTGCCCCTTGTATACTGCAGACAACACGCACACAGAATCGGCATTAGAAAGGGCTCTGGGATGGGTCTGTCCACACGTCAGGATACAACAGAGGTACCAGAGGCCCAGAAAGATCAAGCAATTTGCCCAAGGTCACCCAGAGGAAGCAGGCCTCGTGGCCCTCCAGGGAGCTGCAGCCAGGCGGCCGGGAGGCATCCCCGCCAGGGGTATCAAGGGGCGCTTTTCGTGTAGCAGCCGCCTCCCATGGTAGAGGGGTCCTTGGAAATGTGGAGGCTCATTTTTATCCAAGTAGAAAGAGCCAATGAAAACATGGATAAGTGAGAAGTGATCACAGGGCTTTAGCCCTAGCTTGGCCCCCACTGGGAATACGACCACAGGCAAATCTCTACTGTTCGGGGCCTCAGGGTCCCACACACAGAACAGGGGCCCTGTGTCGCAGTCTCCTCCTCTGATAATGAGAACCTCCTGCTGTGAGGGTTGCGAGGCCACGCACAGAAAACACCCGGGACAGAGCCTGGTACTGGCCCGCGGCAAGCGCCTCCGGAAAGTCAGCCATGACTAGTGTTTGTATTTTTCACTGACAAGAAAGGGGGGCGGCTTTCAGAGAAGCCAATTCTATGGCCCACGCACAATCATCCATCTATTTAGTCACAACCAGTGACTCGAAGGAGAGAGGCCCATGTGATTATCCATTACCAGCAAATAAATACAACCACTGTTTCCAACGAGAGGTTGTTTGGTTTTTGGGCTGTTTGTTTGCTTGTTTGGGGTCCGCTAAGAGCATATTCTGAGCCATCGCATTCCACCGGCCTGCCGCCGTCCTCTCTTCGCATTCCACGTCCCAGGCTGCCAGCAGCACTGTCCTGCTCAGGGAGACCGTGAGCCGCCGCCACTTAGAACAGGGCGGCTGGGGGCCCCGACGTCAAGTCCACACCAAGGGCATTAATCTTTGAAGAGCTATGAGCACATGCCTGAGCTCCGCCCCTTTGTCCCCAGCCCCGGGAAGCGCCACACATCATCCTACGCTTGGCAGCTCCAGTTCTTCTGTGCGTTAAAAGCAGGACAAAATTGGATTTGCAGTAAAATGAGAGTGTGGTGCCAGCAAGCCAGTGAAAAGCAAGAAGGACCCCTTGAAGGCTCTGCTGGGGAAGGAAGGCATAGGCCGTGAGGAAACCGCGATGGCGCGTTAGGGGGACGCAGTCCACACTGCAGGTCAGGACTCAGGCGCAGAAAACGAGCCTCCCCCTTCCAAATGACAGACTGGAAGAAAAAAGCGGGGACACAGAGGAGCTGGGACCAACAGGTCCCAGATTTCTAATCCATGAGGTATGTCTCCTCACTGCCTCTTCGCTCGCAAAGGAGGAGCTGCCTAAGCCCTTGACAAAGAAGAAAGGGGGCGCCAGAACCCCAACAGCCCCCCTCTCGCAGCCCCTCAGAGACAGCGTGCGCTGTACAGTCATTCCATCCGCAGAGAGCGGGTGGGACAGGGATCCTGTCCCACCGTATGTGACACTCAGAGGCCAACTGAGAAAAGCAACAGGGAGAGGCGAGGGCTGTCTGCAGATGAAGCGCAAAGTTACAAAGTTTCTATGCAAATGAGCATCAAAGAGGGCTTCATCCCTGCACCCCCCACCCCCCACCACACCGCCTTTACAGACGGCAGTCAGTCGGGGAAGGTGCGCAGCCGACAGCTGCAGTGTCGGGGCCCAGGGCTCTCGCCAGAGCGCTGCGACCTGGAGCTCTGCCTCCTTGTCCGTTTTCTGAGACGGCACTGATCAATGCACGTGGGTAACACAGGCCCCGACCAACCACACTCCCCGAGCAGAGTACCGGTGCTACCAGTTCACCATGAAACATCCTGACAGGCGATTCAAACCTCAGAATCAGCTCCATTTCAAGATAATTTTGAGACGTGGAATCAGAAACCTAAGTTCATTTTACGATAATATTAAGTAAATTCACTCCTTCTATTAGTAAGTAGTTATTGAGCACCTACTATGTTCTAGGTGCAGCGGTGGGACAGTGGACCAGACGTGCACCCTCACTCAGGAGCCAGCGGTCTAGTTAAGACTGTATTTGTTGTTTTGTAACTTGCAGAGAGGAAATCAGGGCTTTGGTTTCTGAATGAGCTATACAATATCACTACACCCAGAGTGTTTATTTGAGGCCTTCCCATGGAATTTGCTGGCTGCTGGAGGAAGAGAAGGCAGGGTCTGGAGAAAGTGGGTTGGGTAGAGGAGGCTGAGCGCATCCAGGAAGTGGGTTTTCACACTGTGTTCGGTGGAGGACCAAGGAGGAGCCCGAGGGACCATCGCTGAGCGGGGAGGACTCACTGAGCCCAGAGTGGCTCCCATTACCCATTCTCTGATGTCCTTCTTAGGTAAAAAGGGACCTGCTGCTTTAAAACAACAAAAAATGGGGAAGCACTAGAGCCCCTCCTCTTTATGGCACTGGGGGAGAACATGAGACCCAGAAAGGGGAAAGACTCGCTCAACAACGCCGGGTCTCAGATGATTAGTCAAATGGTCTAACACAACGGACCACAAACTAAGACAACAGATCCCTTAGTAATTTACAAAGTGTGGGTTTTGTTTTCTGAATCATAGAACAGCCTTTGGGGCAAGGTGGGTGGAGAGTCAGAGCAGCACCTGTCCCCGCAGCCAGGCGCCCGGTTGGAGGCCGTGTGGGTGCAGTGGCTGCCAGCGTTACCAGGCCGCTACTCTTTCCAGTGCGTCATTTTATTATGGCAACGGGGACACATTCAGCTGGACGGAGGCAAGACCAGCCCTGCGTTCAAGGCATTCTCCAATCCGGGCTAATTTGGGAAATGATTTTTCTGCAAGTTTATACATGACTCACATTTATTTACAGGCCTTCTATCAGGTCTGTTGGCTACAAGGAATCCCATTCAAAGCACCTCGGCCAACAGCTGCTCGGGGACCAGGAAACATCGGGGGTGGCTGTGGCTGGTGTTTAAAACCCTATTCAGCCTGTTTGGGCTCTTCCCTGCTTACAGTGCTGCTGACGGTATTAATATTAGCAGTACCACATGCAGCCTGGGCCGACCTCAATTTAACTGATTTTTTTCTTTTGGGGGGAGGTGGGAGGAGGAAGATCAGAAAAGAAAAACAGCATGAACAAGAATGAAGACAGGAAGCTACTATACCTCCAGCAACAGGGGAGGCTGAGCTGTGCTCTGTTAAAGGCAGAAATGGGCAGCAGGGAGTCAGAGGCTGAGCCTTCCCGCTTCACTGCACGAGGGCTGCCCTCGGCAAGTCACCAGACTTCCCTGGGCCTCAGTTGCCCTCAGGTGCAAAATGGGGATAACGGGCCCTGTGCTGGCCCTCAGGACTGTTGTGAGAGTTGCGTGAAATGAGGTCACTTATCAACGCATTCGGCAACTATCGGAAACTGCAGAATGTTCCAGACTGTTTTGCTGCTTCCCTGGACTGTGACCCCGGGAGGGGCAGCCTCCTGCGGGCGCTGTGCCAGGGAGAGGCGTCACATAATGTTTGGCAACAAGGAGGAACTCAGTATGCGCAGCACGAGCCGGTGAATGAATAACTGCCAGGTGCCATAAATATGTGTGTTTGTCTATTGGATACAGTTTGACCACAAAGATTGCTAATGGTGGGGAAAAAAGGAAGTGTAAAATTTGAGAGGAGTTTCAAATTGATCAAAATACAGTGACAGCTGATCCACAAGGACTCTTTCCTAGGCCAAAAGACATGTGCAGCCTCATGTGACAAAACTGGTACTTTTTACCTGTTCTCAGAAAATTCACAAGAACAAAAGTTACTACGAATACAGTCATTCAATGTAAACTTTCTTTCTAACTTATGATAAAAGCGACTTCAGCAGTGTCCTCTCCCCTTGGACAGTGGTGCGCTGGGCGAGGCTGCTCCCCTTCACCCCTTCACCTGCTCCTCGCAGGGAGCCTGCAGAGCTGGCCAGAGGGTTCGTGAGTGATGAAACTCTGAGACAGACTGTGGTTCGCGGGGAGCACAGAGCCGGGGGACAGACTTAAAACAAAAACTGTGCAAGTCACATCTTTGTGACATCTACTTTGATTGTCTGCACCGGACAGAAGGGAAGGCCCAGGAGGCAGCCATTTCTGGCAAAGACTAGAACCCCAACCCCTTAGAAGGGCCTGGATAAACTATCTGATGAATGAACCGGGTCAGCGAATGAAGGAACGAATGAATGAGCAAACAACTGAGGCTCTGATGAGTACAGCCAACAAAACCGAAGCCGCCTTCTCCGTACGCCCACTGCTGCGCCCAGCTCACTGGGCTCGGCCTCTATGCCGCACCTTCAATTTTTTTCCCTCGCGGAGATGGTTCCCTGACCCCCCTCCACCGTAAGCCCAATGTGATCCCTCCTAGCGGCCCGTGCCCCCAACTCTCTGCCGAGTTCACCACTGACTCCCCAGAGCCCCGTACAGTGCCTGACAAGGAACAAATCAATGAAAGAATGGGGCAAAGCTTTCCAAGTCCCGATGAAAAGCGAACAAATGTGAATGGTTTCCCGGAGGAAGGGGGATGTAAACTCAAGTGCAGCAGTCCGAGTGGGGAACAGGAGTGGGTGATGGGGCTGGCAGGGGGCACGGGGGGCCCGCCCACAGCTGCCTTGTAGGAACGAGGGCTCAGTTACCAGAGCTTCTCGTTTTTTCAAGAGAACCAGAAACCTGAGATTGGTGAGTGATTTCCTGATTTTTAAATATCGACCACCAATTCTTTCTTTTCTCTTCAAGAGCACTTGTGGATCAAACACAACATACCTAGGGACTGCATCCAGCCCACAGCCACCAGCCTGTCACCTTCACTCACAGGCAAGAGAGGTCCGCCAGCTCCAGGAACACGCGGGCATCAGCTCTCCCTGGGCCACGTGTTTGCTGGCAGTGAGCGTGAGCCAGCTGGGACGCACCGTAACTGGTGCACCAGAACCATGCCCACTGGCCCCCAAAGTGGCCTCTGGGCAGCCGCACATATCTCCCCCCGATGCCAGTCCCCAGAACAGGTCCCTCTTAGCCTCCTCTCCTTGCCAGTTGTGCCCACAAGCTCACCCAAGGGAGCCCCCTAATCCATCTGGCTCCCTCACTCTCTACCTCCTCATTATCTCTGGACGACACCAAGGACTTTAGAAAAGCCCCTCTGCACCCCAACCTTCCTCCTGGCCCTCCTCCTCCGGCCCGGCCCCAAACAGCTGGCAAGTGACCGTCTGCCACCCTCTGGAACCCAGCCCGTCTTGATCCCCCATCAGGCCCGGAGCAGGGAACCGGGAGCAGCACGGCTGAGGCCTGCCTTCCTGTGTCCCTGTGAAAGGCCAGGCCTCACAGGAGGACCGTCTGCGTGACCCGCAGGCCCCACCCGGAGCCAGGCGCTGCTGAATAATTTACTGGGCTGAAGAGCTGCATGGCAGACTCAAACAGGTCTCCCCCAGAGGCCAAGAAGGCCGCTGCTCCCCAGGAACGGATCAGGACGGGAGAATGTGCGAGTCTCGGGGTCGTAGGGACGCGCAAAGGAGTTTCCTTTTATACTCAAAAACCCTTGGATTCCTTAAACCCTGAGAAGCCCACGTGTGCCTCCGTCTATTCCCAGAGAGAAGAGATCATGAACACGTGTAAGCAATTCTTCTGATGCTTCAAGAGAACAGAAAATAGCAAAGCCCGGTAACAATGACTGTTTACTGGTAGTCAGGCTCCTGATTCACCAGACTATTCATTTGCTAACAGGGTCCCACTTCACCTAAGGACCCTCCCTTTGAATGAAACACTCTGCTGGTGACGTACCAGCAGGCCCATTTAGAAAACCCCAACAGAAACCCAAGTGGAAATTTCACCGAAATGCAAAGTGAAGTCCACTTGTAACGACCAGCAGAAACCACCAGGAAGGTGTACCCTTCACTCCAGGAGTGTTCCAATCTCCCCTGACAGTTGTGTGTGACTCACAGCAGAAGACCGTATACCAGAAGGCTGGACCTCCTGCTAGCTCCACACGACGTGCCAACCCTGGTCTTGCCAACCTCTCAGAACTTGCTGGCTTAGCCGTCTCTCACCAAATGCACCTTCCTCCTGAGAGTCCTGAGCCCCTGCTGGTCAGCCCCTCCACTCTGCCCCCATCTCCACCTCCACCTGGGGTTCCCTTACCCTCTCTCCGCAGAGCCAAGCACAAACACTGTCCCGTCCAGAGCCTTCCCCACTCCCTCTGACGGGGGCCCTGACTGCCGTCACCGCACGCCATGCGGCCTGGCAGCCCAGGAGTTACGCTAGGTCAGGCTCTCGCACCCTCTGACAAGCTTCTCGAAAGGCAGGCACTTCCTGCTCTTTGCACCTACTACAGCGCCTAGCAGGAGGTGTCCAGGGAAGGCCCAAGGATACAAACTGGCCTTAGGCCTCCTTTCTCCAAGAATAACGAACGCAAATGAAAATTCAACTCCTCCTGACAGGTCTGAGCTCTGCAGAAGCAGCTCGTGGGACGGCAGGTGCTTTTCATGTCACTCCTATTACTTTTCCACTGTTGTCAAGTTTTTGACAACAAACATATCCTAATAATCAAAGAGCACCCTGTTAACGTTATTTTTAAAATAAATTCCCCAAGTTTCCCAAGACTACCACTTTGAGACACAAAGGGTTCTTGAGAAATGCTCCACAGATTAACCCAAGATATTTCTGGAACAGCACATGTGCAGGGATGCACCTCGTGGTCCGCGGTCAAGGCCCTGGGGCTGAACACCAGTGAGACGAGTCCCTGAGAAGCAGCCCCCGAAACCCAGGGCCCTGGCGCACAGGACGGCACCGGGCTTCCTCGGAGCCGGGCTCGGACGCCCGGGGCCCGCAGGGCTCCCCGATGGCCCTGCGCCTGGAAACCCAGAACCACGCTCTCTCTCCCACAGTCTGCAAGCATCTCACGAGCCACACATTTCAGACGCTGGGCACAGAGCTGGACATAGAAAACCCTCATGAAAACCTGCAAAAATTTCCTTCCTGAGCTTAAACTGCAGCCTGTAACTCCCGCTACCTGTGGGTCCCCTGCGGGGACGCGTCTCAGAAAAGTCTCCTGGTTCAACCTGGCGAACGTAACGACCCCCGAAATCAAGGCCACCTGCCCTCGGTGCAGCCCGGTGGACGCCGGCCGTGCACGGCTGGGCGCCGCGCGAGCGGTCCCCCAGGTCACCCGCGGCGTCAGGCACCCGCCGCGTCCCGCGCCTCGCGTGGGCCCCACGGGCACCGCCCGCCGGAGTCTCCGGGGACGTGCCCCGCGCAGGCCACGCCAGGTAGTCGGAAGCGCCCCGAGGCCGAGGATTCACACAAAGAGACGCGCCGCGCGGGGACGTTCACAACCCGCCCGAGCCGCCGGCCCCGCACGCCCGCCGGGCACGGGAGGAAACCCCCACGGAGCCCTGGAACGCCCGCGGCCCGCCTGCGTCCTCTGAGGCCACCGAGTGGACACTCCGGTCACACACAACGTCGGGCTCGTCGGACCTGACATTTTACGGCGCAGCTCCATCCCCCGTGGAAAAGACAAGCGCCCGGCGGGGACCGGGACGGCGCCGCCACGAGGACACGCGGCCGGGGCTGGGCTTCGCCGCCCCAGGTCCGAGCCGTTGTCTGCAACGTCGCCGGGCCGCGTCCCCCGGGCCCGCCCGCCGCCCGGAGCGGCCCCGGAGGCGAGGTCGGAAGCAGCCGAGCAGGCCCGGGCGCGCTTTCACTTCTGCACCCGGCGCACCCGCAGGCCCGCGCAGCCCCGCGCAGCCGGCGACCCGCGGGCCGGGGCCGGGGCCGGGCCGGGGGCGCGCGTGGGGTCTCGGCCCGCCCGGCGGCCGCCGCGCCTCACCTGCTTTCTCGATCTTGCCGGACATCTCTGGGCTGCGCCGGAGGCCGAGGCCGCCGCTCATCGGGCCCGGGCCGCGCCGCTGCGGGGCCCCCGGCCGGCGCGGCCGCCGCTAGCCTCGGCCCTGGCTGGCCGCGCCTCAGACCCGCGCCGGCATGGCGGGCTCCGCCGGCCGCGGCCTGTGCGCTGGGCCCGCGGCGCTCCAGCCCGCCCGGAGCCGCCGCCGCTCCTGCCGCCAGCCGCCAGCTGCCCGCCGCCCCGCCTCCTCCGGTCCCGCCGTCACCGCCGCCGCCGCTTCCCAGGGCCCGCGAGCCGGCGCCGCGCCGCCGCCGCCGCCGCCGCCGCCCGCCGGGCCTGGGCCGCGGCCAGAGCGCCACCTGCCGGGCGTCCGCCGCGCCGCCACGAGCCCAGCGCCCCCTGCCGGCCCGGAGCCAGCCTGCGCCTCCCGAGCGGGACGCAGCGCCCCCTGCCGTCTCGGAGTCTCCACAGCAGGGCGAGGAACGACCGCCCCACCAGCACCCCTGCGGCGCAGAGCCTCCACCCCAGCTCCTGGGACAGACACCCCACTCCCCACTCCACCATCATCCATGACTCAGCATCCTCTGCAGGCCAGAGTCTCCAAGCCAAGGCCTGAGACCAACCCCAACCAGGACGCAGCACCCTCTGCCAGCTGGGACACTGTCCTGACTCTCCCACCGCAGACACAGCGCCCTCTGCTGGCCTGTAGTCTCCACACCAGAGCCTGGGACTGACACCCTCTACCCGGGGTTCAGTGCCCTCCCCTGCCCAGAACCTGGCATGCTTCCCTGACCGGGGACACAGTACCCCTTCCAAACTCTAGCCTCCATGTCAGGACCTAAGACTGACCCCACCCAGGATTCAGAGCCCCACGCTGGCCCGTAGTCTATGCCAAGACACAGGACCCATCCCTCCTCCCATGTACTGGATCTTAGCAGCCCCTGCTAGCTGAGTCACATGGCCAGGCCCAGGCCTGACCCCACCCGGGACTCAGCGCTCCAGACCATCCCAGAAGCTCCAGGCCTGGGGCTGACCTGGCCAAGAGTTCAGCCTAACCTGACCTCCCCACCTCATCTGGGACTCAGCACCCCCTGAGGGCAGAAGCCACCTGGCTAGGTCTGGGCCTGACCCAGGCAGGGCTCAGTGTCCCCAGAGGCCCAGAGTCTCCATGCCAAGGCCTGGGCCCAACCCATTAGGACACAGCGCCCCCTGTCTGCCCTACTCATTCTACTCCTAGATGGGGACCAAGGCTTCCTCCAGCCTACAGTTCAGCTGTGGCTTTTCTAGCATAGTGGTGAGTTCAGTAAAAGTCACTGATTTAAGAATCAAAGACCCTATGGGGGCTACTCATTTTGTTAGGTGCTGTGGGTCCCACTGGCCACAGTTGATTCCTCCCTCCAAAGAGTTCATAACCTGAGGCGTCAAAATAAATGAGATAATGCAAGCATAAATAACAACAAATTTTAGTAACAAGGGATATTCACGTGTGGGAAAATCTCTTGTCCCCTGCTCACTGTTCTTGACCCAAGATGGATACACAAAGAAGTAACAACTCCGCTACTTTCCCCTCCTGCTTCCCTCAAAATGGGTAAAGTAAATAATCTGGTGATAAGGGCAGGATTTGGGAGAGGCGCCGGGAGAAGGAAAAGATGGTTGGTGTTGCAAGAAATTCCTATTTGCATCTCCCACACCCTGGTGGGTGCCCCGATTCTGTAACTGAGAGCTGGCTGTAGATGGCAGCCAAATTTCCAGAGTCGTCGGTTCCAGCCCTCTTGGGGTGAAAGGCAAAGTAGAGACTGACAAATCCATTTCTCTTTCCGAGCTGATGGATGGTGGCCCTGAGCCAGAGGGCCACTGCTCAGCTTTCCTGGCAGCTTCACCGCCCAGCAAAAGTGGCCCTTGCTCCCAGTCCCACCTCCCCAACACTCCCAAAGCTGCCTCCAATTCTTCCAGCTTCTGAGCTCAGCAGGGCCAGTATTTTAGGTCCAAAATCCTAGGTGCGAAGCTGGGCCTCTAGGCCCAGCCAGGGGTTGGTAAGTGTACAACCAACTCTATTTAATAAATCAGGACGTATCAAATGACAAGGGATTTTTCAAACAATAAAGTACTTCACAAATGGACATTACTATGAATAAAGCTCCTTCATCATGGTGCTTACACACACAAGGAAACAAGGCGAACAAATCCCCAAAGCTTTGCTCTGCCCACCATGGGTCCTTCTCTCATACTGTTCTTTCTGTCTAGAATATTCGCTCCCCTCCCCTCTACCTGGCTGCTTCCTAGTCATTTTTTGCTTCTCCATTTAATTGTCACTTTTGCGGGGAGTCCCTTCCCAGAGGGTCCGGCTCCCTGTACTGGTCAGGATGCTTGATTTCATGGTCAGAAACTCAGCTCAGCTCGGGCAGGGCAAATGGGGACTTTGTTGGTCATCACAACTAGAAAACCAGGGACAGAGCCAGGAACAACGCTGCTCCCTATAGGCCCAGAAACGACGACAGTGCTCCACTGGCTCAGTTCTCTTCTCACGTCATCTGTCTACACAGTGGCAGGGTTGGGACCAGCAAACTCTCATTAGCCTAGTTTGAGTCCCATGTCTATCTCCAAGCTGACGATTGCAGGCAAGGGGACAGAATACGAACATTGGCCAGACCTAGGAATTGTGCCAATTGCAAGAAAGCTCGGCCATGGATGCCTTAGAACCAGCAGCTGGGAGTGGGAAAGGGTGGATGCTGAAAGCATCAGGGGAAGAGATGCAGAGGCAAAAACCCAAGGCCGTCCATGGCGGCGCCTTAGCCAATGGGGAACCTTGCAGCATCCTCCATTTCTCCATCATAGCACACACCTCCCAGCAGCTTTTCCATTTCCTGTATCCATTTAATGTCTGTCCCCTTCATGACACTGCCTGATGTATGCAGGCAGGGACTGTGTCCTCTGCACCCAGGAGATTATAATTTATGGAGGTGATTGAGTGACGACAAGGGGAGGCCAACGCCGCTGGAAGAATTCCTTACTTACGTTCCCCGAGAAGAGGGGCAGGCCATGCCGACAGGGCCAGATGGAGAACTTGGGGAAGGCACGGCGGGGCCGAGTAAACAGTTGAGGACTGACCAGTGTGAATAATCCCAACGGGCTCTGGGTAGTCGCAGTGGTGTCTAGTCACCTGGCCCTGGTGTGGTTGAGGGCTGGAGATAGGGGCTGGTGTGCGAGAGACTTGGAGGTGGCTGGGGCTACAGACTCGGCTGGAAACTGTCTCTAAGGATGGACCGGCCTCTCCCCGGCCAGCAAGATTTTAAAGATGTCAAACGTGACAAGATACAGAAAATGAAGAGCGTGCTTCGTGCAAAAACCACGTCTGGCTTGTGTACTGTAGCACCAACTCCAACACGGGGTGCGGGAGGGAGCTTGGCCAGTACTTGCCTGGGTGCTGCCGGCCGCTCCCCACATCCCAGGGGAGGACAAACCAGATGTCCACGACACGGCTCTCCAGACTGGTGGAAGGGACACTGGGTGGCCAGGAGCTTGCTCAGAGAGCCTATTAGAGACACAGCCCTTTCCAAACAGGCCACGCCCTCTTCTTGGCATTCGCAGACAACATTCAGCTGTTGGGACAGCGGCAGTTCAGTTCGGGAAGACTCCAGTGGAAACACCCAAAGAGAGGCTGGTGGCCCAGGGCTCCCCTCAGTTTGGATTGTTGGCAGTCAGTTCACAGGTACCTGCCTGAACTCCGACCAGTCAGTTCCCTGAGGACACAGATAATCGCTTCATTACATCTTTATTGCAGATCAGAAGAGGAGGTGGGGTCCATTAATTATAGCAGGAATGGTAACGAGGGCTGCGTGTGCTCCGTAGTCCTGGGAGGGTGGGGCCTAGGTCAGGGAGTGTTTGGTCACGTGTTTCAGATACCAATCTACTAATGGCTTGGCAAAAAGAGGAATTTATTGAAAAGCATGGGGGTGTCTCATGGGTAGAACGGAAGGGCAAGAAATACAATACCTCCCCTGGGTCTGAACTGAGGTGGGAGAGGAAGGGACACCCCACCCTCGGGTCCCTTCCTTTTCCATCGCAGCCAACAACACACCAGACCCACAAAGGATGTTCACTCCCAAACCCCACTTCCAAGAGAGATGATCTGATTGGCCCAGCTGTAGTCAGGGGTCCAGTTGGGACTGGTCAGGCGGCTGGGGTTTCACAGCACACACACAGCTGCTGGGGAGCCCTGTGGGTCCGGTTCTCAGTGAAGGAAGGCGGACGCTTCCATCATCTCAGGGAGTTTTAACCCCCTGAGTAACATAAAAACATGTCTAGTAAGCAGTCAGCCTGCTCCAGGCTCACATTTTAACCACTATACTACAACTTCTGTAACCCAAACTTATCTTTCCATACCCCACAGTATTTTACACGATGCTTGATTGTTGTTCAGTTCAATTCAATCTGATTTGATTCGATTCCATTCCGTTTCGTTCAATTCAGGTCAATTCCATTCCATTCCCTTCCACTCACATAGATTATACGTCCTCAGTGTACCAGGCCTCATGAGAAAAACAAAGGTGAACGAGACCTGGGTCCTGGTCTCCAGGAGCTTCAGGGGAGTTGGGGAGGGAACTCTAGGTCCCCATCAACCCTCTCTGAGGCCCACCTGCCGCCATGACAATCATCCCAGAGGTGGGGCATCCCACTGTCTGGTTGTGGGGTATTCATTTTAATTCAGAGCATCAGGAAAGTCCAAATAGAGGGGACAAATGTTTCCGTGACTTTAAATGGCACTAATGACTTTGTTTCCACTGAGATTTTCCTCATGATTCCTTCTTGCGAGTACACGGGCCCCACATTACCCCACACCCCAGCCTCCCAAATGGCTTCATCCTGAACTGGGGAAATGGCCACGGATATTCTCAAAAAGGTGGGGACAGATGTCGAGGTCATCTCTCCACGACTCCCAGACTGACCCCGGCAGAGCAGGCAGCAGGCTGGCTTCCAGGTACCTTTGGCTTCTCTCTCCCCAGGGGGCATTCAGGCCATTTAACAGACTGCTGGCTCTGGGTATTCAAAGGCCGGTGTGAACAGACGAATTTTCTGTACTGACACATAAGGTAACCATAGCCTCGAGGATCTGGTGAAAGTGGGGTGGCTGAACCCCCAGCTGAAGCCTGCGAGAGGCCTGGGTCCTGTCCTTTCCTCAAACAGTTTGGTAAACGTTACAGATGGCCTGTTGAATGAGGAAATTGTGCAAGAAATGTAGTAAACAGTGATTAGCAAACAGGCGCGCGTGCACATACACACACACGCATCTCTTCTGCCCCCTAGTGAACATTTGGAATTGTAAACTCCATTTGCTTCAAGTCATTTTTAAAAAGCAACACGCTATCTATCACTTTACAAATCTTTAAGTGTTAATCACAGACTCTATGTGCTATCATTAAAAGAGAGAGAGAGAAATAAAATAAAAACAAAAGTCTCCCTCTTGCTCGTGAGAGGTAACAGTTTATTGTATATCCTTCCAGACTTTGCCCTATTAAAAATATATCCATGCACACATTGGTGAGTTTTTGTTTGTGTGTTTGTTTTTCAGTATGAGTGGGTTTAAATGGTAGATATCAGTTTGCATGACAGAAGCTGGCAAAAGGCTTACCAAGCCCATTTGTTGGGCACACAGCTAGGTGACATCTCCCAGGCTCCCCCTGTAGTCAGGTGTGGCCATGTGGCCTACGAGATGTTGGCTGAAATAATGACTGCCACTTCCATGCCCAGACCATAAAAATCCCCCACACTAGATCCTCTGCTCTCTCTTTTCTATTTCTGTTGTGACGATGTGTTGAAGATGGAAGGAGGCTGGGAGCATCACCCCTTCCCATGGACCGGCATAGGCCGGTAGGACTGTAACATGAGCAAGAAATGAAGCTGCACTGGATTTGTGTAGCAGTTAGCCCATCCTGTCCAAGGCAGTCTACAACTTGCATTTTTCATTAAATATATTTGTTCATTAGGTAGAGATAGATTCATACTGACATCTTTCATGCCAATACATATAAATCTGATACATTTTAACAGTTGTACAGCATTCCATTGTATGGATGTATCAAAATGTATTTAATCGTTTCCTTTCTGATGGGCACTTATATTGTTTCCAGTTTTTTAATAGTGTAAACAAAATTGCAATAAATGTCAGGTTAGTATGGTGTGTGCATTCATGCTAGTATTTCCGTAGGACCCAGAAATATGGCAACTTGGGCAGTGGAGAATGAACTGGAATAATTACGGTATGTACTTGGAGAGGTAATAGAGACTTAAGATCCTTGACAAAAGAAAGAACCAGGTCCAAGTTCTGGTCTTGCTATTTGCTAAGCAACCTGTATGAGTCACAACCTCTCTAAGCCTCAGTTTACCCATCTAATAGGGGTAATACTAATGCCTGCCTCACATTGGTATTTCATCTGTAAAATGGGGATAATAAAATGGGGATATGAGTATCTACCTCATAAAGTGATCAAGGTTAAATAATGAATGAATGAATGACAGTGATCCCTGAGAGATGGGTACAAATGAGCCTTACAATTGCCCCAGTTTCATGCCTAGAGAGTTTCCATCCTGTGGTGCAGGAAGGGGCACCGAGGCAGAGCCTGGCAGACGCCCCGAGTTGCGAAGACAGAGCTGAGAGTTTGGGGAGACCAAGGTTGTCAGAGTTCACAGGACAGAGCGCCGGAGAGGGGCGCTAAGCAGAGAGCCGTGGGGCTACCTCTGTAATGCTCGGTGTGGGGGAGCAGAGCAGACTCTGCTTCCCGAGGCCACCTGCTCCAGAGGAAGAGCAAGCAGGGGGCTTAGTCACATGTTTCTGCTTTCTCCTTCCCAACTCACCAGCCAGGGAAGCCACTCCTTCTCCCAGGGCTGCAGGGGCAGAGAGGCCGGGAGTGTTATGGTAGCCGAGCTCCTTCCATCTAGAAGGAAAGAGTGGAGGAAGAATGGAGAAGAAGCAATATTGTCTTGGCTCTGGGATTATTCTCAGAGCTGCGTCTGGATCCCTCATTCCTCTGCCTGTCTTCCTAAGCGAGCCCATTTGCTGCTGTCTTGCTTGATTTTCTGTATTGCTGAATAACAGACTACGTCCAAACCTGGCTTAAACTTGTGCAGTGCCTGTGTGGCAGCAATAGCTCACCTAGGCAGCCTGTGTCTGATCCTGGTGGCGTCCACCAGGGGCGGGGGTGGGATTCTTATCAGTTGGCTTCTTCAGACACGTGTTGGGGTCTCAGTGCTCCTTGACTCTCTCTCTGTCTCCAGGTGGCACCTCATCCTCCAGGGCCTCTCCACGTGGCTTGGGTCTCTCACAGAATACAGGTCTTGGGAAAGATGCACTTTGGACATGGTGGCTGGCCTCCGAGAGGCGGGAAATAGAAGCTCCCGGGACAGTCAAAGGCCACTCCTGGAAACGGCCGAGCATGCCTTCCGAGCATGCTATTGGTCAGACCTTCCACGCCTGTGTCCTACTGGTCAGAGCAGCCTACGGATCCACCCAGATCTGAGGGGGTGGAGCAATGGCCCACACCTCTTGGTGGGAGCATGGCGAGCTCCCTGAAAAGGACCACATGGGATGGAGATGGTGTTGATCAATCCCTGGAAAATTGATCGGCCCTGGCCACCATGGTTTCAGCCCCGTCTGTACGCCTCCTCACGTCTCCAGCTGAGTTTCTCCCATGCTCCATACCCTATGGCCTGCCGTTCACCTCCCCTTGGCTGTCTTGGAGGCAGCTCAGACTCAAAATGTCCAAACCTGGACCCAACGCTACTCCTGCTTCTCCTCTAGAGTCCCCACCTCAGGGACTGTCACCTCCCGCCACGGGTTGCCCAGTTCAGAAGCCCAGTCCACCTCGTCTCCGCTCTCTCTCAATGCCCCTTCACTCAGTTATGAGTGCCGACCGCTCTCCGCTCCCCCCGGCCCCCACTGCGCTGTCCGCCCTCCCGCTCGGGGCAGCCACCATCTCCTGCCCGATTACTCTGACAGCGCCCGAAGTGCCCCCACGTTCATTCTGTCCTCTCACAATTTGTTCTCTGCACTGCAGCCTGGGAGGTCTTCCCAGGGCTAACCCGATGTTGTCAATGTCCAGACGAAAAGGCTCCGCATCACCCTCGGCACGAAGTACAACACCCACCCTTGCCTTCAACCTCATACCTCCTTCCCCAAGGCCCCCCAGGCCGCACAAGACCCTCTGCTTGTCCTCAGACACCTGGTGTGCTGGGCTCTTCTTGCTATCTCTGCACCTTTGCAAATTCTGTTCCGTTTGCCTAGGACACCCTTCCTCCCTCGCCTCCATCCTTGCAGAGATGACCCCCTTCTCATCCTGCAGGCCTCACCTGAAATGCGACCTTTGAGGGACCCACCAATTTGCAGCTTACCTCTCAACTAAAACAGTATTTTACCCAGCAAAGTACAATTTCTGCACAGTAAGCCGCAGCCGTTTTAAAGTGTACAGTGTGCTGAGTTTTGACAGATGTACACACCACCAACAGGCCAGACACAGGACGTTTCCATCACTCACAGGGGTCCCTTCGGCCCTTGGCAGCTGATCCTTCACCCCTACCTGCACCAGGCAACCCCTGATCTGCTTCCTGTCACTCTGGCTTAGTTTGCATTTTCTAGACTGCTACATAATAGAATCATATGGGGGCGTGCTTTTTGGTCATATCTCAACTTTATAATTTCTTGTTTGCTTCTGGGGGCATCTCCCCCTAAGAGAATGAATGTAAGACACACAAAGAGAGTGTGCACATCTGCACTGTGCCCAAAGCCTGGCACATAGTGGGTGCTTCATGAATACTTGTTGAGTAAATAAATACTGTGATGTCAGGTGGTTGGTTCTCTGGGGCAGGAACAATTGGCAGCAGGGAGACCCCGAGTGTCCCTCGGCGGCCAACAGAGCAGGGGCCTGTTAGCACAAACTGTCTTCTTGGAGATCCTGTTTCAGGGGTCCAGTGACAACCTCGCTTTCTCTGGCCGCCCATGCTACCCCGCCCCCACCCACCCCCGGGACAGCGGGTAGCTAGGCTCACAGTTCCCAGCACACAGCCTCCTTTAGGAAGCCAAGTCTTCTTAAAAATTTCAAATTCTGGTTACATACATATACTATAAAAGTTATCATCTTCTCCATTTTTAGGTGCACAGCTCAGGGGCATGAAGTCCATTCACACTGTTGTGCAACCATCACCACCGTCCATCTCCAGAACTTTCTCATCTTCCCAAAAGGAAACTCTGTCCTCACTAAACACAAACTCCCCGTCCCCTCCCCCGTCATCCACTTCCTGTCTCTATGGATTTGTCTACTGTAGGGACCTCATGTAAGTGGGATTACACAGTATATGTCCTTTTGTGACTGGCTTATTTCACTCAGCATAATGTCCTCAGGGTCCATCCATGTTGTAACTTGTGTCAGAATGTCCTTCCTTATCGAGGTTGAATAACATTCCATTGTTTGTGTGTATGTATATTCCATATTGTTGACCCATTTATCCGTTATGGACACCATACGAGTTGCTTCCACCTTTTGGCTGTTGTAAAAAATGCTGCTGTGAACATGGGTGTACAAGTATCTCTTTGATACCCTGCTTTCAGTTCTTTCGGGTATACACCCAGGAGGAGAACTGCTGGATCGTATGACAACTCTATGTTTAATTTTTTGAGGGATCGTTATACTGTTTTCCATAGCAGTGGCACCATTTTACATTCCCACCAACAGTGCACAAGCGTTCCAATTTCTGTACATCCTCTTCAACACTTGTTATTTTCTGTTTTTCGGTAATAGCCACCCTAATGGGTGTGAGGGAAAGTCAACTTCTGAGATTGGCTTTCTCTCTCCTTGAAGTTTTTTCCTAAGAGAACCTGGTCTCCCAGTCACAGAAATCTCAATCCTGAGATATCTCAGCTCTGTCCCCACAGCGATTCAGACACCTGAGTGTCACCAATGGAAACTGGAGGCAGTTCTGACCTTTCAGTGTCAAATGCATATCCCTCAACGTCTGCGGACTGAGAGCTGACCCAGGATGGAGGCTGGGCCCGTGGCGGGCCTTGGCCGCCACAGCCCACGCTTGGTCTCCCTCATTCCCACGGTGCCGTCCTGTTCACCTTGATTACGACGAACAGACCAAGAGGAAGCCCTGTCACTGGCTCCACGTGGTGGCCATCCTCACTTTCCTCTCTTCTTCCACCTGCTTTTATTTTTGCACTTTCGTGTCTTATTTTATGAACCCTTGTGAGCCATTCTTAAATCAGAACCCCCCAGAACACGGCAGGGTATAAACATGAATAAATGAGAAAAGAGTGGTCTGTGGATATAATTAGCAAGAGTCTCTTGTACAAAGCTGACTTAATCAAACACTATTCTACAAGTCTCAGAGATGTCACAGACCCCAGCCCCCCTGCGTGCCTTCGTACTCACGCCCCTCCCCCACCACCACGGGTGGCATCAGGACCAGCTCCTCCCAGCGGCTCCCATCTGCCTCCTAGTCTGCACAGCAAGGTCTCCCCAAGGGCATCACCCTCGGGCCCCCATCTCCCTCTCCTTCCCACCTGTCAGTGAGCGGGCAGTGCTGTGTGAAATTTCTGCTTCTCCCATCCTCCCAGGGGTCCTGCTAGCTAGGCTTTCTTGCCAGGATTGCAAGCTGGCTGCTATCTGCTTCCTCATTCTCATCCTCAGACACCTGCTGTCCCCAACCCCCACCCAACATCTTTATTACCATTTCTGTTTATAAAATGAACACTTGTTTGTTGTAAAAAAATTTTTTTCAGCCAATAAAAAAGAGAATGGAAAAACCACACTAAATCTCACATTTCTGTGATAACCACTGTTAATATTTTGGCAGAAAGCCCTTAGGCCAGTTTCCCAAAGGAAAACTCTGAACAGTAGCCCTGAGAAATGCTCCTTAGGGGACAACGGAAATTACACAGTCAAAAATCCCTGACAATAGCTGCATTCTACTCACCGAAGGTCAAGGCCCATCATCAAGGTGGCAACCTGAACTCAGCTTTGTTTAACTCAGTCTCCCCCTTGGAGTCCTCCAGGGATCCTCCAGAAACACTCGGGGGAAAACACTATTTCAGGGCCTTTCCTAGGAGTTGGCCCCAGGTGCACATACAAAAGCACACTCTTTTTATTTTATTTTATTTATTTTTAAACAGGACTTTATTGGAGAACAGTGTGTATTTCCAGGACTTTTTTTTTCCAAGTCAAGTTGTCCTTTCAATCTTAGTTGTGGAGGGCGCAGCTCAGCTCCAGGTCCAGTTGCCTTGTTGCAGGGGGCGCAGCCCACCATCCCTTGCGGGACTCGAGGAGTCGAACCGGCAACCTTGTGGTTGAGAGGACACTGGCCCATGTGGGAATCGAACCGGCAGCCTTCGGAGTTAGGAGCACGGAGCTCTAACCGCCTGAGCCACCGGGCCGGCCCTAGCACACTCTTTTTAAAAAAATATTTTACAAAAACCAGATGATACTAAATAGCACTTTGGTAAGATTTTTTTTCTACTCAATAAATTATGGACATTTTTCCATATCAATAAGGATGGATCTATATCTTCACATTAATTTTTGATAGATAAGTAAATGCACATGAATAGAGAACCCAGAAATAGATTCCGCACAAGTACGCTCCACGGATTTTTACAAAGGTGCAAAAAGAATTTGGTGGAGGGAAGACAGCCTTTCAAACAAATGGCCCTCAATCTGGAGGACCTTCAGTCTCACACTTACACAAAAATTAGCTTAAAGTGGATCAGACTCAAATGTCAAATGACAAAGTACACTTCTGGGGAAAACAAGTAGAAAAGCATTTGAATCTAAAGGATCTTTTAAGAGACAGAAAAGACAAACTACAGACAGGGAGAAAATATTTGCAAGCCACATATCTGATAACGGACTAATATCTAGACTATATAAAGAACTCTCCAAACTCAACATTAATAAAAACCCCAAGCAACCCAATTAGCATATGGGCAAAACACATGAAGAGACATTTCCCCAATGAGGACATACAGACGGCGAGAAGCACGTGAAAAGATGCCCAACACGTTACCCATCAGGGAAATGCAAATCGAAACCACAGTGAGATCCCACGACCTACCTTTCAGAAAGGCTAAAAACAAAAAATAGTGAGACCATCACATTCTGGTGAGGACACAAGCAAAATGGCTGGTGTACACGTTGCTGGTGGGAAAGTAACATGCTATATAGCCTTCGGGAAAACCGTTTGGCAGTTTCTTAAAAAAATGAAACATGCCACCATCGTGCCATCCAGCAGTTGCACCCCTGGGCATGTATCCCAGAGAAATGAAAATGTGTGTTTACACAGAAAAACTGTACACCAATGTTTATAGCAATTTTATTCATAATAGTCAGAAACCGGAAATGCCCGGATGTTCTTCTCCAGGGGATGGTTAAATAGACTGTGGTACGTGCGTGCCAGGAAATACTACTCACTACCAGCACTAATAAAAAAACGAGATCAAATATATGGTGATGGAAGGAGAACTGACTCTGGGTGGTGAACACACAATGGGATTTATAGATGATGTAATACAGAATTGTACACCTGAAATCTATGTAATTTCACTAACAATTGCCATCCCAATAAATTAAAACAAAACAAAACAAAACAAAAATGAACAACTGACACACTCAACAACCTGGATGAATCTGCTGAGAAAAAGCCAGTCCCCCAAAGTGATATGTTGTGTGATCCCATGTATACAACATTCGTGGAATAAAATAATTACTATGGTGGAGAACAGATTTAGTGGCTGCCAGCAGTTAAAGGCGGTTGGAGCAGGAGACAAGGGGTTGTAACTACAAAGAAAACGTGAGGATAGTTGTGGCAGTGGGAATGCTTCGTAGTTGAGATTTTGTTCTATAGTTTTGCAAAATGTTGCCATTGGGTAATAGGGCCCTGGGATTTCTTTGTATTATTTCTTACAACTGCATGTAAATCGACAATTATCTCAAATTAAAACATTTTTTTAAATCACTAAAGTATTTGGCCAAAGAAAAGTAGGTGCCCCCTCAGCCCCACCCCACGAGCAACCACTGTCATCATTTTCTGCATCCTTCGTTCTAAAAGCTGTCTGTGTTTTACCAGGTGGATACGTCATATTTTATTGGACAAACTCCGTATTGTCAGTGTACATTGTTCCTAATTTTCACCATAACAAGTCATGTTATTATGCCCATTCTTGTGTATATAACTTGGTGAGAAGTGATATTTCTAGGTCAGGAAATATGCATATGAAAAATGTTGACACATGTTGCCATATTGTCCTCTGGAAAGATTGTGTCCATTTACACTTTCTCTGACAGGTTCAACCTTTGACTCAAACAACCGGCTTCTCTCCTCACTAATCCGCACTTTAAATTAAGAAAGGGCACAGCCAATAAAAATCTGGATAAACATTATATTACATGTTTACATACAACCCAGGGTGTCAGAATAAGAAACAAAGGTATGCCTTCTTTATTTACCAAATTTCTAAGTGACAAATACATCAACTCATCCTTTAGCCTGTTTTTTAAAACAAAAAGACAGTGCTCTAGGCTTAAAAAAGATCAACCATTCTTAGTTTTGCTGTAACATTTCCTTTAATCTTCATCTGAGAAGTCTTCTTGAAATCCTTTTCATCCTCACTTTTGCTGCTCTGAAAAATAAACATGACCTCTCGTTTCCTAGAAGGGAACAAGTCTGCCATGGCCAGAATGCAAACTAAGAGACCCGAGCAGTCAGCGCCAGGGGATATCAGCTCGGTGGTGAACTCCACTCTGGGCCGCAGAGCTCTGGCTGTGACTGCCGGTGCTGTCACTTGAATTGGGTAGTCTTGGCCAGGTTATTTAAATGCTCTTAAACCTGTGTCCTTAAGTGTAAAGTGGGTATAACAATACTGAGCATTCTCATAAATGCTTTTACTACGGCTTAAACTCTTCTTCAAAGAAAGGATGGGAAGAGGGAGGTCCAAGTAAGCGGGGTGATTCGAGGAATATCATCTAGTCAAGGAAGGGCCCGGATTGCAAAGTAGAGCTCCTGACTCCCACCGGTGGCCATCGGAACGGACTGTCACCAAAGCCGCTCTGCGCCTTCTGACTTGTTATAATGCCTACCGAGGGAGAGTTACTTACTTAAGCACTGGACAAACCACCTAACATGAGGAGTCACGAACCGCACTACAATGTTGCATTTGTATGAATAAAAAGGCTGCTACCTCCTAGACAGATGAAGCCGGCGAGGCAGTTTGGGCCAAAGAGCTCAAAAGGCCCCACCCTTTTCCTAGCCCACGGGACTTGAATGCTTTTAGTCCCCCACCACCCAACGTGCCTTCCCGCAAAATCCACAAACCCGTTTCTGCACTCACAGAAGCTTTACTACTTTCATTGTAGAAAGAAAAAAAGTGAAAACAGAGATAAGCAAAAAAAAAAAAAAAAAAAAAAAAAGGAACAAAAAAGCCACATTCCCATCTGGCAGCTTTGAACTAGGAAATCAACTAAGTACATTCCAAGAAAGGAAGCCGTCTAGAAGGGTCCTCTGGGGTTGTGGGAACAGTGACAGCAGCCAGCGCCCTGCGTCCTTCTCGGTGCCTGCGCTTCACATGGACCTTCTCAGGGAGGCCCACCCAAGTCCACATGTGCTCAGAGTCCCCCTCACCACTGGCCTGCAAGGCGCCTGCCACCTCCCACCTGCTAGACAGCTTTCATTTTATTTCTAGATGTTTAAGGTTTACCAGACATATGAGAGAGCGAGATAATCTCAAGTGCACAGCTTGATGAATCCTTACGTGTGTGCCACCACCCAGACAAAATCGAGGACATTTTCAGTGCACTCACACCCCAGGCTCCTCCAGGCCCTTCCTAACCCAGAACCTCCCACCCCCACGCCGGACGGAACCACCTGCGACCACAGATTCACTTGGCTTGGTTTGGAACTTCATGTAAAGTGGAAAGTTCGGGCCTTTCCACTGTTCATTATGCACATGAGACTTTGTTCAATGTCATGTCTGTCTTTTTCTCAGCATTATGTCCACGAGACTCACTTACGCTGTTGCACACAGTTGGGTTTTCACTGCGGCCTTGTGCTTTGCTGTGGGCGACAGGCTGGCTGCCACCACGCGGTCGCCCATCCCGACGTCGGTGGACACGGGTTGTTTCCAGTTTGGGGCGATTATGACTAAAGCAGTCACGAGCGTTCTCACGCCTGTGTTTTGGTGGATGCAAATGTGTGTGTTTCCAGACTTCCAGGTACACACCCAGGAATGGAATTGCTGTGTCTTAGGGGACACATATACTTAGATTTAGTAGGTATTGCCAAACATTTTCGCCAATTTACACTCCTGCCTGTCTTTTGGCTTTTAGGTAGTTGCAAAACATACACCTGGAAGGAGTTCCAGCATTTCCCCAAACTTCATTTAAGTGCTGCTTTGGATCTGCAGGTGACGAAGGACACAGTATGTGTTGGAATTCCATCTTTCTGTTTTCCTTGTCACTTACTAATGCTGCCTCCATGTGGTCTACACACAGACACACACACACACACACACACACACCTGCACACCTGCACCGAGACACCGAAACAAGGATTCCATGCTGCCCCTTAACCCAGCCTGTTTTCTAGACTCACCCCCTCCCCCACGCTGGTAAGGTCTGTGGGTTGCTCAGGCAGTGGCTGACATCTGTCCTGGGTGGGGGTCATCATGTGGCCCGTCCCACACTGCATGGCGATGTGAGAAATCTCCACAGCTCACGGATGTAGCGAGCTGGGATGAAACATTGGCCGGCAAGGACGGGCCCTCTGGACGGCCTGGCTGGGGGCCAGAGTCCTTCGGAGCCACTAGAGGGCGGCACAGCCCCGCAGGATAGTGGGGACGGTGGCTCCACCCGCGGTGCCGGGAGAGGAGCTGAGAGGGGAGCGGCTGACCTCCCTGCGGACCTGTCTCCCCTCCCTTCTCCCCACCTCACACGCCCGCGTGGTGGGCTGAGCCCCGGGGAGGAAACCCAAGGGCCACTTGGCTTCTGTCTCCCATTAGCTCTGGGGCTGTGGGAAATCTATTCAACCCCTCTGTGCCTCAGTTTCCACACCTGTAAAATGGCAACACCTCACTCACTCGGTGGATCTATCGCGGGCTTGATTCTAGTGATAATGTAACAATTATCACTACAATACAACAATAACAAGAAGAAGCACGACGCCCTGAGCGCTGCCTCCGTCCTGGACGCCGGCCAGTGCTTCGGGACCATTCTCTCCTACAATCCTCCTAACTGCTCCGCACGGCTGAGAGGGAGGGACGGTGACATCCATCACCCCCTCTGCTCGGTGTCCTGCCCCGTGCTGGTGTGTACTCAGCTCCTTCCTTCACACCACGGCCCACCACGACGGCTACTGTAATGTTTCCCACTGGACAGAGAGGCACGCTGACCCATCCAAGTTTCCGGAGCCCGGCTGGGCTTCCCCGGCCCCTTCCCACGCGGTCTGGTCAGGGTTACTGGGCCATTTGTGAGGCAGGAGGCTCCGTGCGCACCGGTGGCTGTCAGCGCCCCAGGTGACACGGTGCCACTGGTATCCTGGCGGGAGGCAGTGACGTCAGCTGCATCATTCTGAGTTCCCTTCACCCCCTCAAACTCTGCTTCTTTCCCTGTAGTGGGAGGAGGTAGAAGGAAGTCAGTGCTTTTCAATCAACACCCCTGGGAGGTGCCCCAAAGGTCTTGGGGGTCCAAGGGGCGGTGGGGTGGGGACTTCCGTGGGGTGAGGCCCTCTTCCCCACTCCTGCCAGAGCAGCTCTTACAGGCTTTGCATATTTTATTCATTGAAAAGAGTCCAGATGCTAAAATTAACCAAGAAAAATGTTTAAAACCACTAGACTGTATAATTCCCGAGGTCCCTCCTACTCCTAAATATTTTATGAAAACCTTTCTTGAACCTATTCATATTTTGAGCTGGTGAGTTCAAATTACCCTTCCCCTATGGGGTGCAGACTTCCTTGTTTGACGATATTTTTCCTTGCATTTCAGGCACCCTACCCTCATGTCCAGTTCTGGTATTCCCAGCTTTTCTATGACGTCTCTGTTCTACCTATTTCTGGCCCAATTTTGATGACCTCACTCGCTACCATCATATTCTTCCTCAGTTTTCTCGGTCTGGATTGGCATCCTGACCTTTCCCTCACGGGTTCCCCACACGACCACTCTTTAATATTATTGACCTGGCCCTTCCCCAGCCCAGATCTGTGGTATTTCTCAAAGAAAGCAGCAACCAGAAGACGGTGTGGCATTCCAAGGACGGGCACCGGGTCCGGTAGAAGAGAACTTGTTATTAATAAGTGAGACGGGACAGAGCTGTTTCCCGTGACAAGAAAGGACAAAGACCACCCTGTGCACATGCCCGTTTATTTCATCATTGTTCTCTGGTCTGTGCTTCCAACCTTCTCTTTTGAATGTAGAGATAAACCCATCTTATTTGAATAAACTCCACATTTCGAGCAGTTTTCCAGGTTTCTGAGAAAGAAGGTGAACTCAGACCCCAGCACAGCTGAGAGCATTTTTCACACCCCTATCCCATTGGGGACAGAGTGGATGGCAAAAAGCACCACTTTGCAACAAACTCTTTTCCACCCTCAACCGCAGCGCAGCTCTGAAGGTGAGTGTCACGCTTTCTACCGGGTCCTTCTTCAGATACTGCCGTCCCCACAAGGACGCAGTGCCCTCCCGACCAAGTCTCCCCTCTCCTGCATGAGAATGAAATGATCAATCTGCACCATCAATCAATCACCCCAGAAACATCCATTATCTGCCTAACTCGGACCCCGCAGTGTTAGCAGCACTCGGGTCGGGGGTGTAAGAAAACTAAGCGTGTCGACACCCCCAAAAAGAACTGTGGCCTTGGCTTTGGGCGCTGCTGTGAAATGCAGCAGGAACAATGGGAGAAGGGGGTTTAGAGTAAGATCCACACCTGTGTCCTGGCCCTCAAGACCATGTCCGAGCTGCCTTCTCCCCTGGGGGGCCCCCCTCTTAGTGCTGGCCGCTCTCTGGGGCCGCACGGACCCTCCTTCAGATATGGTAACAGGCCAACCGTTGTCCCTCCTGCAGCCCTGCTTGCTCGATGGTCACCCCTCAGAGAGCCCCCAAAGGAACTTAAGTTCCCCCACCCCCCTCCCCAGCCTCAGGACCCTCGCCCCTCGGGGCACGGGATAACAGATCTCCGTGGGGCTGACGGTACGTGATTCATTTACTTTCAGCCTCCGACTGGACTGCGGGTTCTGTGTGCGTCGGCCCAGCCCCCGGCGGAGCGCTGACCACAGGTGCCTAATGAATGTGGCTGAATACACGAGAACACAACACTGACTGTGAGTCTCGCAGAGCAGCCGGACCACGGGGCGGGGCATGAGCGAAGGGAGAATTCCTGGTGGGCAGAACTGCCAGGGAAGCTCCCGAGAAGGATAACTCCTGTGTCCAGCCCAGGACCGGGCTCTCCAGGGATGGGGGAAATGATGGTGGGCAGGGGGTACCAGTCGATGAGCCTCCCACCTGCGGATAGGGACGTGTGCAGGAGACTGAGCAAAGGCTCAGCCCGATGCCCGTGGAGGCCCTGTCCCAGGGACAGAGGTCGGCCTGCTGCAGGTGTCAGGGGGTGTCCCCTCCACAGCAGTGAGCCTTGACGTCATAAATGCAGGTGTCACTGTTTACTGAGGGCCGACTCTGCCCCTGGACACGGTGGGAATGGCCATAAACAGGGTGTGCTCTCAAGGAGTGTCCACTCCGAGCAGGAGATAAAGACTAACCACAAGGAAATAGGCATTCCTCTGTTCACGGACGGGTAGACTTTCCCCCGTTTTTCTCCATCACAGATTTAAAAACTATGGCCCATCACTTCACTAGCTAGTGCTCGGCAAAAAATGGGGGTGACTACTGATAATGCAGAACAGTAAAATGATGCTGCGTGAAAGAAATCAGATAAAAAAAGATACATGTGGGGAACTTCGTCATGTCAAATTCTAGAAAATGCAAACTAATCTACAGTGACAGAAAGCAGGTCCATGGCTGTCTGGGATGTTGAGGGCTGGGAGGGACCACAACAGGGGCAGAGGGGATTTTGGGGGTGAGGGGTACCGTACTAGTTTGCTGGGCTGCCATAATAACCACCAACCGGAGGCGGTGGGGAAGGCTTAACGACAGAAGTTCATTTTGTCTTTGGGGCTGGAAGTCCAAGAGCAAGGTGGTGGCAGGGCTGGTTCCCTCTGAGGCCTCACTGCTGGCTTGTAGCTGGCGGTCTGCACGCTGGGCGTCTCTCTGCGTGTGTCTGTATCCCAATCTCCTCTTCTTATAAGGACACCGGTCGTGTTGGATGAGGGACACCCTCGTGACCTCATTTTAACTTAATTACCTCTGTAAAGACCCTGCCTCAACGTCCAGTCACGTTCTGAGGTCCTGGGGGTTAGGGCTTCGACACACGTGTTTTTGGAGGGACACAGTTCAGCCGCGAACAGGCACGTTCACAATCTTGACGGTAGTGATGGTTTCACGGATGTGTGTGCATGTCTCAAAGTATCGAACAGACTTTCCATATACGCGTGTCACTTATACTTCAATAAAGCTGGTGGAGAAAACAAGCAAGCAGATATGTGTCACTCAGGCAATGCGACATGATGCGAAGTGGGGACCTACCGCGTCGGGGCACCGGTGGTGGGGACCCCCTGCACAGAGCTGGACCGAAGCCCCAAGGGGTGGGCCTCCCGGGGAGGTCAGAGCTGGAGATCCACATTAGAGACTGGTTTTCTGTTTCTACCGTTTCATATTTTGAATGATGAGAAGCACTTTAAAAAGGGGAGAGGGGGCAGCCATAGGACATCCCGGGCCCATTACCAAAACGCTAGTGGACTTAGGGAATTTGTTCAGATTCTACAGATGTGGTAAGTGTTCTTATAAGTTTTCCAATTTGGGCTAGAAAACAAGAGTAAAAACGGGATTACAAAATAGACTTTATTTTTTAGAGCAGTTTTCGGTTCACGGTATGCTCAGCAGAAAGTACAGAGTTGTCACATATGCCTCCATTCCCAGCCTCCCTCATGATCAAAACCTCCCACCAGAGGGCTACATTTGCTACAAGGAACAAACGTACATCAACATGTCACTGTCACCCAAAGTCCACAGTTTTCACTGGGGTTCACCCTTGGTGTCGCACATCAGGGGGTTGGAATGATGTCTCCCTCCTTCTGGTAGCACACAGACGGCTCCAATGCCCTAGAAACCCTCCCTCCCCTCTGATGCCGACAACCACTGGTCTTTTCACTGTGCCCACAGTTTTGCCTTTTTCAGTGTCATGTAGCTGGAATCCTGTAGTCTGCAGCCTTTTTGGGTCGGCTTCTTTCCTTAGTCATATTCATCTGAAGTCCACATCCGTAGCTCAGAGTAATACCTGCTGTCGAGGGGACCACATTTTGCTTATCCATTCACCTGCTGAAGGACATCCCTGGTTGCCAAGGGTTTGCTTAAACATCAGTTTTCATAAGTAGGCACATGGAGGAAAATCAAAGAGAAGAACTACAGCGTCTACTGGAAGTAACGATGACGTCAAGGCAAATCACCACTGCGCAGGCTTGGCAAAAGGCGCCATCCACCTGCTGGCCGGCTCCGATTCACCCGTTTATCCCACACCGGCCAGGGCCAGCACCGTTGTAGCCACGCTCTGGGGATGTGCTTCGGACAAAATGGACAGACGCTGACAGCATGGAGCGTCCCGTCTAGAGGGTCTGGAAGATGGACTGAGAACTGGCTGCCTGGGGGGTTGTGGATGGTGAGGATTCCGGGGCCAGGCGGGGCTCCGTGGGGAGGGCCTGTGACCCCTAGAATGACAGCCAACGGAGGGGACCAGAGATTCCCAGCTGCTCACGACAGCCCTGGCTGGTGACTGTCACTTCCTTGTCAAGCACGCAGGCAGCGAGGTGGGAGGGGGAGGCGTCTTCCTGCCCTCCTTAGCCCAGGGGAATCGTGTAAAATACAACGCCCCAGGCAGAGCCTGGAACCTAAAAATCTTCCTGTTAATTCAAATTCCTGAGATCAGTCACCAAATTTAGATTTTTCTGGACTTAAATATTAATTTTGTTGATTGTATTCTCTAGATCAAAATTTGGAGATGTCTGTCTCAGGGGAAAAAAACCCTGATAAATTATAAATTGAAAACATTATATTGAAGGTAGTGTCATGGGGAAGGAATTATGAACTGGATATTGGGGATCGGCTAAAAAGTCAGAGGGAGAATATGTAAAACAAGGTTTGTATTTATAGTATCTTTCAAAATATTAACATTTGTTTCTTTTAAAAAATGGATCACATGCTTTGTGCCACACTCTGTGCTGAGTATTGAAACATCACATTGAATTCTGTCAAACGTCCTCCTCTGTGGTCTGTATTTTTATTAGACGAACGAAGTCCGTCAGCCTTGGAGGAGGAAGTGGGAGAGCTGGGATTTGATGCCGGTTTGCTGGGCCTGGAGTCTCCTCTTTTCCATGGCGAGGCAGCCTCTCGAGTCTCTGGGAACAGACCACATTTTCCAGGGCAGGTCTCCTCTTCCCCTGAAAATGCCAAGCAGGTAAGTTATCATCGCCCCCTCTCAGGCTCCAAGGACTTTTTGTCTGATTATTTCATCACCTACTGTCAGCCCCGCCTAGGTCATAATGACCCCCGACACTTGGGACAGAGCTCCTTGGTTTGTGAAGCTTATTCATTTGCCAAGTGCAACTTCATTCATTCAGGCACCTGGTGAACAAGACAGAAGCTCCCACTCTAGGGACCTCCCAGTCCAGTGGGAGAGACAATCAAATGGAGAATCCACCGTGGGGAGTGCTGGGACGCAGACAGCACGAGTGCCGTGGAGCATGCCACAGAGAGTTCAACCCAGGAGTGCTTCCTGGAGGAGGTGGCATTGAGATGGAGACCTAGAAGCTAGATATGATGAAGAATTCCATAGCACGTGCACAAGCCTGGAGGTGCGAAAGAGCATGGAAGCTTCCAGAAGCAGAGGGAAATTCTGTCTGGCTAGAGTGTAGAGTGCAAGTGGGAGAGTAACAGGAAGCAACACTGGAGATGGTATTGTGACAGTAATGACTGCTAATTGGGCCCTTCCAACAAGACAGGTTTTTTCATCATCTCATTCTTCCCTCCCGTAGCCTACCAGGATGTACTGTTATTCTCCCCATTTTACACACGTGGTAACTGAGACCCAGGGGTGGAGTAGCTTGCCCACGGAGTTAACCCAGGCCTCCCAGACTGCAGAGCCTGGAGCCTACACTCAGTACCGTAGGCAGCTGGGTGTGGCAGGGGCCGGGCTTTCTCCTGAGGGCACTGGGCAGCGAGTACTGCCCTATGAGGCCGACACGCCCAGCCTCCGGGTCCCTGGCCCATGCCTGTTTCAGCCCTGCAGCCTGGCCTGAGCTGCCATCCAGCTCTCTGCAGTGGCCTGTCCCTCTGTGGGGTCCGGCTCCTTTCCCGGTCTGCATAGCCGCAGCTGCTCTGAGGTGATGGAGCCCTTCCCCCCCTCTGCCTGGAGCAGCGAGGCCACTGCTGTGCCAGAAGAAAGACCCCCATCGATCGGGGTCTCCCCGGGGTCCTGCCTTTCTTTCCTGCCTGTCTCCGTGGCCAGGAGACCCTTTGGTGGGGCTGGCGGGATGTGAAAGTCACTCTAGGCTGCCTGCGGGAGGACTGTCCAAACAAAAGCCTGACTGAAAAATAGGAATGCCAGCAGCGGGTACAGTCAATATTCAAAGTCAAGTCACAAAAAGGTGGTTGAGAAGCCAGCGTGGCCGCAAGGAGGGTATGAGTGTCTGTGGAAGGCTCTGCTGACCCCTTCCCCACTGCCAGCCCCGGTGGTGCCCACGGGGAACGCGGCTGTGTCGCCTCTTGCTGGCAAAATTGTGAGGCTCGTGCAGCTGACATGGAGCCCCCACATCAGAAACCTGCCCTCTGGTACCGTGTTTCCCCGAAAATAAGACCGAGCTGGACCATCAGCTCTAATGCATCTTTTGGAGCAAAAATTAATATAAGAACCTGTATTATGTTATTACCATATTATATTATATTATAGTACATTATATTATTATATTATACCTGGTTTTATATTAAAATAAGCCCAGGTCTTATATTAATTTTTGCTCCAAAAGACGCATTAGAGCCGATGGCTTGGTTGGGTCTTATTTTCGGGGAAACACGGTACCTTGGGCACAGATCAGCTCTGCAGTCGGGGCCTGTAGCTACTGCTCTGGGCTTCAAAAGAGGAGAGCAGTGAAGAGGTTGGATCAGATGCTCGCTCCAGCATTATGTGTCTGTGATTTCTGCCCCGTCGTCCGGCCGGGGGGCAGCCCTTTGCCTCAGCAACAGGTGTTTACTGAGCCAGGCACTGTACCAGGCGCCCTGGTAAGCACAGGCAGTCCAGCTGTGAACAAGACGCGGTCCCTGGGGCTGGCTGAAAAATATGACTCCCCAGGGGTATAGTCACTCGCCCACCCCCAGGACCTGCAGAAATATTACCTTTTATGGCAAAAGAACGAATGTTATCTTATTGGGAAAACAGGTCTCTGTAGATGTGATTAAGTTAAGGACCAGGAGATGAGGTCACGTGGATTTCCTGGGTGGGCGCTAAACGTCACCCCAGTGTCCTCCTAAGAGGCAGGCGGAGGGAGATTAGACCCGCGGAGGAGGATGTAGAGACGGACGCAGAGACAGTAGTGCTGCGCCACGGGCAGGCGGCCACCAGAAGCTGAAGGAGCAGGGAATGAGTTCTGCCAGGAGCCTCCCAAAGACCATGGCCAAAACCTTGATTTCAGCCCAGTGAGACTGCTCTTGAACTTCTGGTCCCAGAACTCTGAAAAAATACATGTTCAGCTGTTTTCAGTTTGGAGTGATTTGTCAGGGCAGCCACGGGAAACTAATAGTAACCAGGAGCTCCCGGTCAGCTGGTCCATGAGGGCGGGAGGTTACACGCTAGTGTGGTCAGTGCCGGGTCGGCGGGGGGAACAGTGCCCTGGGTACCCGTGCCAGGCTCAGTGAAGGAAAGAGCCGGGGCCTGTGGCTGAGTTTCCAGGTCTCCAATTCTGCCCTGTCCTAGGCCTAGCTGCCTCCTGCTCCTGGTCTCTGGGAGGCACCCTGGAGACTTCGTGTCCCCCCCGTGGCCAAGGCTTGTTCTTTACATGTCGCGTCCTCTGCTGTTCCCTGGGGCCCTGTTGCTTTGCTCTGCGGCTTCTTGAAAGCCCCCGTTTTACAGATGACTCCATCCCCTGAGACACAGAGAGGTCCAAGGGCCAACCCCAGGTTTTGGGGGTCCAGGCAGTCCGGACAGCAGAGGATGGCTGCGGTCACTGCCAGGTCTCAGGAGACCCCGAGAAGGAGGTCCTGGCTGGGCCCAGACTGTTTGCTGTGTCCCTGCGGCCACCCCACCTTCTCCTGGGAGAGGCCAGACCAAATGGTGGCCAGGAGGATGCAGGCTGGACAACGGGCCCCAGGGAAGGGCTGGGAGGTTTCAGGTTTCACCCTTTTTGAATTCAGCCATCTTTCCTGGAGGCAAATCCTCTGCAAATGGCAGGGCTTGGTCACAGGACTGGAGACCCAGGGAGCCCAGCCTCCTGCCCACGGATGTCACACTGTGCCCATTTGAGTCCTCTTCTCTCTTGCCCCTCCCCTCTCGCCCCCGCTCCCCCCGCTCCATGCTCTGTTGAAGCAAACACCTTTCAAAGGAGGTTCAATGCAGGCAGAGGGATTTTTCAGAAGTAACAGCAGGTTCTTTAAACTCTCCATAAGCTCTTAAATCCAGCGAGCTTTTCTGGCTCCTCTGAAAGTTGGGCCCTGACCTTGCCAGAGGAATGACCTGTGACCTGGGGGAAAGGGTGACCTTGGTGCTGGGGCCTGAGGTCGCCTGCCTGCCACGCCCTCCCTTCATGGTGGGTGGCATTGCCTGCCTCTGCCACGGCCATGCAGTGCCAGCTCCCCTCCCCAAGGCACAGCTCTGCCTGCCAGTCCTGACGGGGGCTTACTGTGTGCTGGGCAGCCAGGGCCAGGGTGGTCCTGCCTTCCAGAAGCCTGCAGCCCGGTAACAGTTAGAGGAGTGATAGGTAAGTCACAGCTGGTACAGGTCAGAGTGTGAGATTGACAGGGAGCTCCTCCCCAGCTCCTCCAGGGGAGGGACTCCCCACGGCCAGCAGCCAGTCAGCAGCAGCCCCGCCTTGAAACAGCAGTTAAATGATTTTAATAGGCGCCATTCATTTCTCGAACATTGACTACAGGCTAAACATGGGACTCGATCCTATTATCAATTTAGCCCCACAAAGATGCTGCGAGGCAGGTGCCCCCCTTTGCAGAAGAGAAGACGGAGGCTAGAGGAGGTTTATGCCACTTGCCCAAGGTCACTGGTTAGTAAGTGTGGGGGTGGGGGTGGGGGGTGAGAACCTGCAGCCAGTGGGGAGCCCTTTCGGAATCCAGCAAAGGCTCCAGCCCTGGGAGTCCCAAGCCGGCCTAGCTGTGTCCCTGCCCGCACAAGGGCAGAGTATCCGAGTCCCCCACGGCGTGGCAGGATGGCACTTTGCTGCGGGGTGCCTGCAGCCTTGGGCCGCAGCCACGGGGTTGGTGCCAGCGCTGCTGTGGGCATCATTTGAGAACTCCAGTGAGGCTCACACTCCCTGCAGCAGCTCGCCGGCTGTTCCCGCCAACATTCCTGCGGGGCGTCTGCTCTGTGCCCCAGGTGCGTGCTAGCCAGTCCAGGAAGAGAGCCTGAGAACCCCGAGGGCCCCTTAGAACACGAATGAGGGCCCTACAGGGCGGAGCAGCTGGACGCAGGCTGGGCCACCCGGCCCATTTTCAGATGGGCAGCCCGGGGCTCAGGGACGGGTGGGACCTCCCCGGGGCGTGTCCACCATCGAGCACAGGGCATGGGGCTCGCACAGAGTGGAAGGGGCTCTGGCTGGTTCCCAGACCCTGGGCTCCTGGAGGAACTTGGGCCTGCTCTGCGCCGTCCCCAGGAGCTGGTGCCGGGGCCCCCCACCCCGTCCTGGGTCCCAGCTGCGGGGTGGAGGAGATGCTCCGAGAGCCAGGGGCCTCTCCCTGGGAGAAGTGGTACCAATGGTCGGACTGAGAGGTAAGAGATGAACCAAAACATGGAGAGAGCCCAAATGAGGGAGGCGAGTGAGCCCCTCGCGGCCCAGAGCACGAGTGCGTCAGTCAAAGGCCGAGCCTCACCGCCGGCCGCTGTACTCGGGGAAGCACGCGGTGCGGCTCAGAGATCCCACCTCTCCTCCAGCTCCTTCTGTTATCTCTTCAAGGAGAGACCTGCAGCCCCCAGAAGACGCACCATATGAAGCCTCTCATTTCTCAGATAGTCCATGTCCCCAAAGCACGTTCTCCTATCTGTAATCACACGATCGTGTGTGTAAGACCCGCCACACCAACAGTTCTCACGAGCCTGGGTCCCATCTGCCTCTCACAGCTGCGTCTGAGTGCCTGGCACGGGGCCTGGCCCAGAGGGGCTGGAGCAATGTGTGTGGAATGAAGGAGCGAATGGATGACCTGACGCGGAACCCCACTGATTAGCTCACCGGCTGAGGGGCAACTCTGAGTTCCCAGAGCTCTCCAGGGCCACGAAGCCAGAATGAGATGAGGACCTGGAGCCACGAATGCTGGGTTCCAGGTCCCAGCCCCTCTCCCCGGGCGTGGGGCCAACAGGATCGCAGGTGCCAGCCCCTCGGCCCCAGCCTTTCCTGAGCCCTCCGCCGCTGGTCTCTTCCCCTTCCCCTCCCTCCATTCAGTGGTGGCCAGCATGGTCTTTGCAGGGAAGACAGCTGTGGGCGTAGGGCAATGCTACCCCAAAGATGTCCCTGTCCTACTTCCCGGGACCTGTGAGTATGTTACTTGACATGGCAAAGGGACACTCACTGCAGGTGGGAATAAGTTAAGGAGCATTGTGAGTTATCGAGTGGCCCAATGTCATCACAAAGGTCCTTATAAAAGGGAGGTAGAGAAAGAAAAGTGATGACAGAAGCAAAGGGCAGAGACAGAGAGAAATTGGCTTTCAGAAGGAAGAAGAGGCCAGGAGCCAAGGGATGCAGATGGCCTCTGGAAGCTAAAAAAAACAAGGAACAGACTCTCCTGGAGCCTCCAGAAGGAGCCAGCCCGCTGACACCTTGATTTTAGGACTTCTGACCTCCAGAGCTGTGAGACAAGCCACTGAGTTTGTGGCAGTCAGAGCAGCAACAGGAAACCAGGAGAAGCACGATCTCACTTGGTATTGGCTCCCCCACCCTTTATTTCCCTCGTAGAATGAAGTGCTGCAGCGCAGGCCCCTAGGATGGGATGCTCCTGCCTCCAGGTCAGGCCCCCAGTCTGGGTCTGCCACTTGTGCAGCTGTGTGGCCCTAGGACGTCGCTTGACTCCTCTGAGCCTGCATTGCCGCACTGACGGCAGGAACAGAGGGCTCCCCTGAGGTCTCACCAGACGGAGCATGTACAGGCCTAGCACCAGCCTGACACGCTGCCACTGTCGTGATGAGCCCCAGGCCCAAGCCCCCTTCCTTGATTCGGAAAAGGCACCAAACTGTTTAAAAGCCACCGACCCGGGCAGCGGGTCACGTCTGTCACTGAACCTCTCCAGGCCTGTTTCCTCATCAGCGAAGATGAGAGGTTGCAGACTGTGGCTCCAGGCTTGGCTCAGCATACAGACAGGCTTTGTGTGACAGCACACTCTTTTGGAAAATAAGAATTAGTTGTCAATGTTTGAAAATTGGGAGATGGCATCCTAAAATTCGATTTCTACCTTCTTTTGAAAAATGGGGAGATCTGACAACGGTGCGTCCCCCTTGCTCCATCGCTGGGGTGACCAGAGCTCAGGCCTTGCTGTCTGTTTAGACCAGGGCTCTGGTCCCCCGCCTGCCACAGTCACCACCACTCCCTATTGCCACACCCCTCCTGTTTCTTTCATTTATATGACCTGGCTGCTCATAAAAGCATTCGCAGTCGTGACCCCTGGATGATAAGCTCTGAAATTCTCAATGAGTCTGTAAGCTCTCATTTCTCAAAGATGCCATTTCTGTGAAATGCTTTTTCTAACTGCTTTAAATGTGAGTGCGTTCCACTTGCTTGGCGTGTGACGCCTTTGCCAGACCGGAGTCCCGTGAGGGCACTTGCCCCAGTGCTTTGCCTCTTCCGTTCCTGCTTCTACTTATCTCACACCATCACCTCCCGCCCCTTTGTCCAGTTGTGCTGTTTACACGTCTTATCGTCACAGTGTCCCCCTCACCCTTTCCGAGTGTCACCATTTCAAACCTGCTAGGAGACAAGAAAAAAAAAAGCCCAAACTTGTTGGAAACGAGTCTAAAATAAGAGTAATGGGGCCGGAGGAACTCTCCTGTGGGTCAAATGCGTGAACTCGAACGCTGGCGTTCTGCGACCTTGAAACAGCTCCTTCAGAGGACTTTTTAGCCTTCTTTTTTTGATTCTTTTCAATATTCTAGACAATTCAAGTTGTTCATCCAGTGATTTCTGGGCGATGGAGGTATTTCTAACATTAAAAAAGTTTAAATCACCAGCTTTGAACTTGCTCCACTTTGCAGAATGGCTCTTAGGGTCTCGCTGTGCTGAGAGGCTGGGTCACTGCAGACAGCCCTCTGCCTCAGACACGCCTCCCCTCCACCACCTAAGGCAGGAGTCAGAGCTCCCTGGCCTCATCGTGACACCGCCCCAACGTCCACAGGCCATGCCATTAACTGCGGGCTGTGGAAGATGCACACAAAAGGAAACTGAGGCACGTGCCGCTCCCCATCTGCTGCTCTCTTCAGGTCTCCATCTTTTTCTCCTGCCTGCCTGGCTAGGATATGGAGGCCGATGGAGGGGGCTGCAGTGGGCGGGTGCTCCTGTGGCCACCAGCCCTGGGGTGGGGAAATGGGAGTCTGTCCCTTTAAACACAGATTGCAGCTCTCTCCCCTGCTCGCTTTCCTTAAAAAGAGAACTTGTCAAGGTTTTGCATCAATAATAAATAATGGTGCATCGCTGTGGCAGGTTCCAGCCTGAGGCTGTTTTGATATTTTCTAGAGAATTTGTCAGCAATCTCGTACTCAAGGAAGAGTGGGGGCTGAGGGCCGGGGTGGGGGCAGGGATACCTTCACTAATTTCTCATTTGCATTCTCACTGTTAAATAATGTATCGATTGCTCTCCACGTCTGTAACCCTCCGTCCTCCCTGAGCTGCACTGGGGTCCTCCCTTCTGTGAGAGACGAGCTTGTCCCAGGCCTTTGACAGCCAGAGGGGGGGGTCAGGGCTGGGACTCTGGGTGAGGCCCCCACAGCCCCACTGAGCCTGTCCCCAGGATCCTCCCGGACAAGAACTGTCCACCATCTAGAATATCATTATCTGCATTTATTACGTCCTTAGCAGGGGCTGGTCCTGAGCTAAGTGGTATACAAGGACAGCACCGGGAAATCCTTGTGATATTCCCATGAGGTCGGGACTGTTATCAAACCCATTTTACAGATGAGGAAAGTGAGGCTGAGACAAGTCACATACCTTCCCAGGTCACACAGCCAGGACACGGTGGAGCTGGGATTTGAACCCAAGTCTGTCTGGCTCTAAAGCCAGGACCCTTAACCTCTAACCCTGCAAACCTCACACCCACCTGGGAGGCTTTCTGAGGTAAGTGGGGAAGGCGCCCTTCTCTCAAACTGAGCGAGTGGAAAGGGCAGGCGTGCAGTGGGCTGGGAAAATGCCGGGTGGCCTTGGGGTGGGGACGAGGAGGCCGACGCCAAGGGGTAAACACACCGTGTCCCCCCAAGTGCAGAACTGACATCGCCATGGGCACGTTCTGGAGGGACAGACTTGGGCTCCACCTCGGGAAGGATTCCCTCACCCTGGAGCCATCTGACAGTGGGACAAGGCTGCCTCGGGCAAAGCACACACCTGTCACCCGGGGTGTTTCGGAGCAGGATGCCTGCCTGCCAGAGTCACCTGCTTCCAGCGTTTCTATCTGAAAAACACTGATCAAATGATCTCTACCCCAACTGGGGATTTACTGATTAAATTAGGATCTCTCCACACCACGAGTATTACACAGCCAGTAAAAAGGACGTCGGAGGTGCATTTTGATCCAGGTAAAAAGATGTGCATAATTATTGCTGTGGGAACAGTCTGGGCCCGAGCCAGGGTGGGGTTTATCCCGCTTATGTAAGTAAACTCGTGCCACCAGGGCATACAGGAGCACGTGCAGGGCAGGGCGCTGAGAAGGCATGGTTGCACCCCAGGGCAGCTTCAGGTGGCGGGATTGTGGGTGATGTTTCTCTCTTCTTCATATTTTCCCGTATTTCTTAATTTCTTCCAAACGTGTACTTCATGCATGATTATTAGGCAGGTAAATAGACGTGATGTAGACAGGGCTTTGAAGAGCACACAGGAGAGAGAAAACAAATGCCTGTGGGGACTTAGCCCTGAGCGTCTGGGGTGAAACCTGGGGCCACATCTCTGTGCTTCTCTTATGACTGAAGTCACGCTAAGCAGCTCCTTTGTGCCTCAGTTTCCCCACTCGCCCTGTCAGCACAGAACGCAGTCCAGCTGGGACTGTCCTTCATTCGACACCAAGTCTGTATCAAGCACCTCTTGTGCCGGTTCTGGGGAGGGACTTGTGAGCAAAATAGGCAAACACTTCAGAGATGCTTCATGACTTACTCAAGGTCACACTGTTTTCATGAAGGGGCGGAGCCTGGCCAGGAACCAGGTGTGTGGGCCTTGGTCCCTCCTCAGAGCCAGGTGTGCCTGGGGCCAGGCCCTGGGCTGAGGGCTCTGGTAGAGTGATGATGGCCTTCGGGCTGTTGTCCCCACTGGGAAAGAGAGATGAGCTCTGCCACATTCAGGATGGTTCTCCTCTTCTTTCCAGAACCAATGTTCACACGCTGCATTTGGCTATTTACTTTTTTATGATTCTCATTTCTGCCTATTCCCCTGTAGTCAGGGGGGTTTCTGCAATCTCTGATTTTTCTTTCTTCCTTTCTTCCTTCCTTCCTTCCTTCCCCTCCTTCCCTCTCTCCCTCCCTTCCTTTTTCTGAAATGGAAATCTTTTAAAACATTTAAATAATTGCCTTCTATTAAAAAATTATGTTTTGCTAATTTTTCCCCAGCTTTACTGAGAAATAATTAAGATATAACATTGTGTGGGGCGGTCGGGTGGCTCAGTTGGTTAGAGCGCAAGCTCTGAACGACAGGGTTGCCGGTTCGATTCCCACATGGGATGGTGGGTTGCGCCCCCTGCTACTAAAGACTGAAAACAGCAACTGGACTTGGAGCTGAGCTGCACCCTCCACAACTAGATTGAAGGACAGTGACTTGGAGCTGATGGGCCCTGGAGAAACACTGTTCCCCACTACTCCCCAATAAAATTTATTTAAAAAAAAAGATATAACATTGTGTAAATTTAAGGTGTAAAGTGATAGACCTATAAATTGCAAAATGATTACCACCATAGCTTAGCTAATACCTCCCTCCTGTCACATAATTACCACTTTTTGGTGGTGAGAACATTTAAGATGTACGTTTAGCAACTTTCAAGTATGTAACAGTAGTGTTGAGTACAGTCACGGAGCTGTACCTTAGCGCCTAACTTATTCATCTTGTAACTGAAAATTTGGGCCCTTTGACATCTCTGCATCTCCCCTTCCTGCTGGCTGACAGCTCCTCCCTGGTATTTGGGATTCCAGCGGGAGCCTCATTTTCAGATGAGCCCAGGGCTATTTAGTCTGAGCTGAAAGTGCTCTTTGCCTGCTGAAAAGGCCCCTGGGGGTGCCGAGGTGCAGGGGGTTGGGTGGGGATGGACTCACTCACTCTTTGGCAGGGCGACCCACTGAATTCACACAACCCTGGGGCATGCAGGGGCTGCCTGGCTGGCCAGTTCCCCTCAAGCACCCAGCTCCATGTGTCACATGCAAAACTGTGCCTGCCCCTCTGACATCCCAACACGATGAGGCAGGCACTAATATCACCCCATTTCACAGATGAGCAAACTGAGGCCTGGAGAGACTAAGTGACTTCCTCACAGTCCCATAGCAGAGCCAGAAATCGAACACTGAGCCAGAGCCTAACCTCAGGATCTCTGAACTCTATGTGACACCTTACACTGGGAGGGAGCAGCAAGGCAAGAAGGAGGAGGTGGCAGGGGGCGTTTGGATGTGGGCAAGCCTGGGAGGAGGGGCTGGCAGAGGCTGCTGACCTCTCAGCCCACGGGGACCCTGAGGACCGGTGAGTTAACGGGGGTGTACACCTTCCCACGAGCTCAGGACAGCTCAGAGAGAGAGTGACACAGATACACCAGAAACTGAGTTTACAGATCTGTATGGATTTAACAGATCAATATAAACAGGAGGTGGGCATGGAATTTACGGGCATACACACGTATCGAGACTGTTCTCTCCAAAGTGGTGAATCACCTTCTACTCCCATGGAACGCACAAAACTTCCAGATGCTCCACGTCCTCGTCAACATTTGGTGTTGTCAGTTCTTGCTTTTAGCCACTCCAGCGGGTGATGAATGGAGTTGGAAAGCACGACTTGGCATTATCCAGGAGACGGAGAGGGGCTGAAAAGAGGGCACTCCAGGCACGGGGGCAACAATCACGGGGTGGGCGTGGTATCCCCAACAAGCCGTTGGGGATGCAGGAAGTGGTCGGGCTGTCAGCATGGGGGGGTCAGCGCCCAGGAGGGCCTTGTGTCCAGGAGGGAAGAGGAGGGAAGGCAGGGTCTCCTGAGCTTTGTGGGTGCAGGAACGGGCTCTGCCTCACATGCTGCTGAGAACTCTGAGTTCATGTGGCCGCTTAGCACAGAAGCAGGAGGAACGGGAATTTTGTTACCCTCATCCTCACCACTTCCTCATGACTACAGGGTGCCCAGGGGTTCAGGAGGCTCAGCTTGCCCCAAGGCCAGTCTCAGGCTGAAGCCTCACTCAAGACAAGCGAAGGGATGCGGCTTGAACTGTGGCCCCCAAAACGTATGTCCAAGCTCTCCCCCAGCATTCGTGGGTGTGACCTAGTTTGGAAATTAAGTCTTTGCAGGTATATAATTAGTTCAGAGGATGTCACGCTGGATTAGGACGGACCTTAAACTCTGTATAATAAGAGAATGTAATGGTGACCCTATTTTGACTTTTAAACCTCTGGTGTAATTCAATTTGACAGTGTGGTTTGGCCTGGGACTTTCTGAAAGTTTTTCTTTGCTTCGCTTCCCTCCTGCCAAACCTCAATGACTCTGCTTACTATACATGTAGTATGCATACCGGTGTCAATGGTTCTGTTTACTTCTGGTGGTGTGCATTCCTGGCTGGTGAGTCGGGAGAGGGTTTTGTATTTATAGGAGATCCACTCCTATCCCTGAGGCAGGCCAGCCTCTGGGAAGCCTAAGGGGCACCCTTTTGGCTCCAACTTAAGTTGACACATCTGCGTAACAAGTTGAACCACCCCTTCCCTCACCCCAACGGACAAAGCTGAACACAACAGAAGATTCCACTACAGGCCCAAAGCAAATTACACCCTGGTTAGAGAATATAAAACCCCAGCTAAACAGAAACCCGCTGCAGCTGTCTACCCCAGACTCCGGCCCGGGCAACTCCTCTGCCGGTGTTTCTCTTCTTAAATAAACTTTCTGACTTCTATTTCTTTGTGCCTCATGAATCCTTTCAGAAACTGTGAGTGAGCAACCACAACAGAGAAGACACAGAGATACAGGGGAGAAGGTCACCTGAGGACAGAGGCCGCGGCTGGAGTGATGCGTCTAAAAGCCACAGGATGGCTGGAGCCCCCAGAAGCCAGGAGAGAGGACAGGCCATATTCTCCCCAGCGTCGCTGGGAGGAACCAACCTGTCCATACCTGCATTTTGGACCTCTGGCCTCCTGGGCTGAGAATGAGTGTCCGTTGTGTTGAACAGCCCAGTTTGTGGTGCTTTGTTATAGCAGCTCCAGGGCACAACACGTGAAGCCAGGAGGGCCACTGCCCCCTCTCCCGGGTGCCCTCACCCCCAGCCTGCCAGCGTACTCCCTCACCTCCTTTGAGACTTTGCTAGAACCTTGATTCTCAGAGACCTGCGCTAGTCACTCTCTCCAACACATTCACCACCACAATGTCCCACCCTCCTGACCCACCGGCCCTACTCTATTCCTCTCCCTGGCATGGACCACTCTCTAACATTCTCTCCAATTCACTTATTTCTATCTACCTCCCCCGCTAGAACTGAGCCCATGTAGTAGTCTGTCCCAACGCCTGGCACAGAGAAGCCCCCATTAGCATTTGATGGATGGGTGGCTGTGTGGGTGGATGTATGATGGATGCATGGTTGGGTGGGTGGGTGGGTGGATGGATGGATGGATGGATGGGTGGATGGGTGGATGGGTGGATGGGTGGATGGATGGATGGATGGATGGATGGGTGGATGGGTGGATGGGTGGGTGGATGGATGGATGGATGGATGGATGGATGGATGGATGGATGGATGGGTAGATGGATGGGTAGATGGATGGATGGATGGATGGATGGGTAGATGGATGGATGGATGGATGGATGGGTGCCCAGACTCTGTAGCAGTTTAGCCATCCCTTGTGAAGCTCAGCTTCCCGTGCCCTTTCCAAGCACACCTGTCCTGGAAGGAGCGGGTGTGAGAGCCAGATTTGGGATGACAGCTCCCCCTCTCCACAATGGACCACATAAACCCCGGTTCGGCGCTCCCCTGTGTAGGTGATTAGCAGGTGGTTTAATTGGCCTCACAGAGATGTGGGTAGGTGAGGGGTAGGCAAGCTTGCTTGCTACTTCCCTGATCCACTGGGACCTCCCAAACAAAACACAGGAAGGACAGCCATCCCTGCAGACCCTGAGGGCCCAACCCTTGGGAAACAGGCTGTGGGTCCCCGCCATGGGTCATGGATCTGGTGTTCTTCCTACACACAACTCTGGCTCTCTGTGAGCTCGGGGGCTGGTCTGCCCATTGCTGTGTCCCCAGGGCCCAGTCAGCACAGCCCAGGCAGGTTGCTGTGTAGCACAACCCAAGGGGAGGCCCTTCCCCTCAAATTCTTTGTGAATGACACCCCTTGAACTTGTGCATTCTGACAGCACTGGTCCCCGACCTACCAGGAGCTCAATAAATGTGCAACAGAGGAGGGCACGCTCAGGCTGCCACACTCAGACTTGCACACCCTCCCCAGTTGGTCCACGATCTGGGACACAAATGCTCCTCATCTAATGCAGACTCCAGGTCCTCAGAAGCTCAGCTCCAGTGCCGGTCACAACCTTCCCCCTCCTTCTTGTCCACATGCACACTCCTACCCCCATTTTCCACGAAGGCCACTGTGATAGCAGCTGTCACAGCAAGGCGCGCTGCATGCTGGGCACTGAGCTGTGGTCCTACATGAGGACCTCATCCCATTCTTACAGCAACACAGTGGAATGGGTGCTATTATTCCCCCATTTTACAGATGACAAAACTGAGGTCCAGAGAGGTGAAGCCATTTGCCCAAGGTCTGTAAGCAGCGGAGGCAAGACGCTAACCCGGGCCTTTCTAACCCAGACCCAGACCCTCTCTTAGTGTAATTCCATCACACTAAACTCCACAGTGACCTCACGTGCTGGGAGGGCCCCAAGGTAGGTATGTGGTGACCGTCATGTGTCTGCCCCAAGCTCCCTGAGGGAGAGGAGCCAGGAGACTCTCCCCAAACTCTGAGCACAGGGCCTTCAGAATTACCTGCTCACTCAGGGTTTCAGCGCTGAACGCAAACCCTGCGTAGTGGGCGTAGGAGGGGTGTCCAGCTCCGGTGATGGTGGTGGGGGCAGTGGCAGGGTGAGCAGGTGACCTTTGGTGCAGGCTGCCCTCCCCTACGCTGCTGTGGAGTCAGGGGGCCAGGGGACTGTCCTGTGTCCCTGGGAATGGGAGGTCTGGAAGCCCCCAACAGCGGCCCCCTTGGCGGGGCACTGCTGTTCTTCTGAGGCCGGCAGGAGGAGGGGTCTCCAGGCAGGTGTGTGGGCAGGAAAGCAGATGGTCAGGAGCCCTGCAAGACCCCAGGGGGCGACTGCAGCTGACAGACTGGCGCAGGGCACACGTGATGCCCACTTCAGCCACTCCCAGAGATGTCTGGGTGCCAGGGTGGTGTGTGTGTGTGGGGGGGGTCCTGACGTTGCCGGGTCAGGGGCATCCTGGATTCACTACAGAAGAGGGTCCTGGTTCAAGATGTCCAAGCCCTTTGGTTCAGAAATGGAGGGGGAGACACAGAGAGACACGGAGGCGAGGGGGAAAGTGGCCCCCCGGAGGCACCTCTGGCTAATGAGTGGAGCCCGGAGAACCAGGTGAAAGGGCAGAGTGGAAAGAAAGGCAGAGATGAAAGGGTTGGAAGCACCAAGTTAATGGAACGACTAAGTGGTTCATATTTCCCAGCTAATGAGGCCCCCTCTGCGGGAGGGAGGGGCTGTGACAAGAAAGCACAGCAGCTCCAATGACTCAAGGCTTTGGAGCTAATGAAGTCACCGGAGACTCGGGATTCCTTGGGCACATCTGACAGGGCTCCGTGGCAACGCTATTTTAATTCAGTCTGAGGATGACCAAAGGAGAGACAGTCCCCTGTTAATGTGAGGAGCTTGGGGGACAGGAGTTTGGAGGGGGTGGCAGGAACTCGGAGCAGGGGTTGTCTAACGCGGACCAAGGACCAGGATGGATGCAGGAGCGGGAGGGGCTTCCAGGCGACGTGTTGAAAGGGCTAAATGAAGCCGCAGCTACAGGCTGGAGACGGTTTGGGTGCAGGTGTGACAGGCTGTCCTGGGAGCTGGCATACACACCACGAGCAGACGCATGGCCAACTGCATTCCCCCCCCACACACACATACAACAAAACCCAGCATCTAATATTCATCCAGCACCTCGAGTGTGTGAAGAGCAGACCAGCAAGGCTTTGACCCCTTGGGGCGAAGGTCTGTCAGACTCCAGCTTGAAGCACATCCTGCTTCTCTCAGGGCCCATGCTCGCTCCTCTGGGTCTCCTCTGCTCGTCTCTCCAGACACAGCTGGCCTCCCCTCGTTCCCTGCGCCCAGCACACCAGCTCTCTGGGTCCCTCCTTCAGGTCCTCCTTCTTCCTCAGGGCCTTTGCACATGCTATGGAATGCTCTTGGCCACTAACTCCTAAACATCCTTCAGGTCTCTGATCACATGTTACTTTCTCAAGGGACTGTCTGACTTTCTAGAGCAGGACAGAGCCTTGAATTGGTTCGCTCGGGCTGCTGTAACAAATTGCCACAAAACTGGGTGGCTTAAGAAAAAATCCATAAATTGATTCTCTCCCAATTCTGGAGGCTCAAAGCCCCAAATCAAGGTGTCGGCAGAGTGGGTTCCCTCTAGAAACGTTGAGAGATCACTTGTTCCTTGCCTTTCTCCTAGTTCCCGGTGGTGTCTGGTAACCTAGCCATTCCTTGGCTTTGGCTGCAGCACTCCAATCTCTGCCTCCGTCTCCACATCAGCTTCTCCTCTGAGCATCTTCTCTTCTTTTCGGTGTCTTACAAGCTCACTGCCATTGGATTGTGGGCCCACCCTTACCAAGGAGGTCTCATTTAAGATACTTGAGCCTACTTCCACCTGCAAAGACCCTTATTCCAAATAAGGTCACATTCTGAGGTTCCAAGTGGGCATGCATTTGGGGGACCCTACTGAACCCACAGCCTGCTGAGAGGGAACCACCCCAAACCCCACCACTTCCCTCACTCCTCCCCACCACTGGCGACTCTGCCGAGATCCATCGTTAATTCCCCTCCAGAAACGTTCTGATAAAGCCACAAGCTCGCCCCACACAGCCTCCTGGGTCAAGGGTTCTTTCACAGAGCTGCTTCTCGCGTTGTGACCTGTGTTCGTTAGCTGCTGCCAGGATCACACAGTCCGGCTGGTTCCGGGGAGCCACCTCTGAGCAGATAGTCCTCCCAGAGAGCAAGCTCTCCCCAGCCTGCCCACGGTGGGGAAGGTCACTGCTGGCCGGACCCAGTGGCCTGGAAACTGTTGGGACAGCAGATACCTGGCAGGGGCAGGGATATTCTCCAAGGAGAAAACAGTAAGATGAACCATATGCTATTTCTGATACTCAACTATTTCTTGACCTATGAAAACGACAATTCAACCTCACCGGACTATCTGAGGTTGGTTCTATAGAGATGGAGGGGAGAAAGGGCAGCTAAGGAGTCAGAAACCTGGGCCCAGGCCTGCTCTGCTCCTCGTCACTGTGTGGCGTGGGGAGCACGGCCTGCTTGTCGAGGGAGGTGTCACAGGACTGCCTCCCCGGGGTCCCAGGTGCGTCCGTGCCACCTCCATGGCTGCCGCAGAGCCCAGGCACACTCAACAGCAGTGCTAGCTCACAGCGTGAATGTTTTCGCATTGACCGGTATAGTGCGCGGGGTACTGGGAGGCTGCAGCTGCCCTTCCACGGCCTGGCTTTCCCACATTCCCTCCGTGGGAGTCGCTTCTCTGGCGACCCTGGGGAAAATGCACATTAGCTGACACCACAGAGGCCTTCTGCGGCCCGCTCCCATGGGCGGACAAGCCTGGACCTCCTGTGAGTACACTGCCTGGCACAGGCGGGACACTCGGAACACCTTTCTGGAATGAAGGAAGCAGATGTATCAGGTGACCTCTTAGGAGACTGAACGACGCCTTGAGAACCTGAGATACAAAATAAGCCAAGAGGGAAGGTCTGAGAGTGGGTACAGGAGGAGAGCCGTTACCAGCTCCCAGGGGACATGGGGGCTTTTATGGGGACACGGAAATCACTGCCATTTTGAGCCCAACGTTGTGGCAGAGGGGCCCCGGGGTGCTGTCTATGGTGCTGAACCAATGCCGCAGCTGGAGCCCAGCTGTCTCACCTATGCTTGGGCTCAGTCAAAGCCTGTCCATCTTCTTTCAGGCATTTTGGGCCAGGAGACAAAAGAAGTGGTGGGTGGGGCGGAAGGGACAGAGAACGGGAAGTGACAGCAGACAAAAGCTGCTGGCCAGACACACCACTGCCGGACTCCTCGAGGCGGGTACTTCCGTTTTCATGACAACTCCCTCCTGTAGGAACTTGGGCACCTCTTCCCCACCCCCTGGGCTTACGATGCCATCCTTATGGCGAAAGCCAAACCCATCCCACGTCGCCAGACCCGAGGTCTGTGCTCCCACTCCTTCCTCTTGTCTGGCAGCTCTTTGCACACACGCTGCTCCTTGCAGCCCAGGCCTTTGGCCCCCTCAGCAGCTCATCAGCTCCCCACCCCTCACATCCTTCAAGGCCCCTGTGGGGACAGAGCCCCAAAAAGCAGTTTCCAGGCTCTCGGCCTCACATAGAAAGGTGCTGGCTCAGGTAGTAAATGGCCATCGACTGTGATCAAATGGCCAGCAGCTGTGGCTAGTTGGCCGTCAGCTGTAACCAGTGAGCCATTGGCCATGAATATAACTGCCGTGGCTAGGCTAGCAGAAAAAGGGGGGCTAGCAAGGAGATGGTGGCTGAGTCTGCAAACGGCACAGTGAGGGTTGAGAATTGTGTGGCTCCTGTTTCCTGTTTCTCCAACCCAGCCGCCAGCGAGAGTATAGAGATATGACTCCCCTACCTATGGCTCCGTGGGTGTTCCTTTTTGGCCTAGCCATGTCCTGCGTTCTTATGTGGGGAGCTGAGACCCCGCCGGACGCCCCACACGACACTTGGTGTAGTCGGCAGGATCCCCTGCACTACAGCCCCTCTTCAGTGCCTCCTCCTCCAGGAAGCCTCTCTTGACCACTTCATCCACTCAGCTCTCTCACTCCTCTGACCTCACACCGAACTTAGAGCCAACAGTGCTTCTCTAGCTCCTCTCCACGAGCTTCGTCTTCCTTCCGAACCCAGCTGTGGGGTCTCAGAGGACCTGATTCTTGCTGTCTGTCACCTCTTTCCAGGAGAACCAACCGGGACTGTGCGTGAACAACAGCCAGCAGCAGCACCACCACCGTCAAGCACCATGAATGACCACTAATGCGAGGGCTGCGCTGGCACTTGCCATGCTTTATCTCACGGAGAACACACTAACTCTTTGAAGCAGGTCCAATTATTGTCACCATTATAATGGGAGGCGCAGAGGAACCGAGTAACTTGCCCGAAGCCATACAGACATCAGAGCCAGGGTTCAAACAAAGGTCTGTCGGACCTCAGAGTCCAGCTCTTAATTGCCAGTCCATCTGACTCATAGAAATGACCCATAAATAAAAACCACACTGAAACCAGCCCAGTTCTGCTGTTTACTTATGGTGTAACTATACTCCCCCAATGCTACAAGAATCAGAGACAGCGAGGTTTTTTTTACCGGATGGAGCAGAGAGCACTGCAATCTTCCCCCGCCTCTAAGAACATGCTTGTCCCTTAGGAATTACATTAATTTCCACAAACATTTATTGAGGACCCACTGCATACCATGCATTATGCATTATGAGTACTGGGTTAGCCAGTCATAAATACAAGGCATGCTGACACTGTCAGCCTGTAACAGAAGCTTCTGCAGAGAGATTAGAAAAGGACTCAGTGGCCTAGCTCCCCTTCTCTCCTGGGGGTCCAGCCAATAGGTGGCACCAGCTTCTCTGTTTTCAGAAAGACCCTGGAGAATTCTGAAAGCTGCATGGACTCCCGGAGACCAGAGGGTCATCTGGGACTGGGGCTCTGGACTTTTCCGGAGACACCACACCACAGACACCACTTATCTGGTGGCTGCTTTGCTTTGTCAGGCTGCCAGACAGTATGAGGCCACCCAGGGAGCCAAGCCGGTCCAGCGGGATGGGTTTCAGTGCGTGCATGTGTGTTTGGTGGTGGGTGCACACACGCCTACGTACGTCTGCATCTCTTTTCAATTAGAGACATAGCAATGCTGATAAGGAACAGAAGCAGAACGTGATGAGGTCATAAAGGTATTGGAGTATGGTGCACAATGGAAAAAATAAGGTAAATGGAAGTCAATTGTGTGTGTGCGTGTAAACTCCAGCCAATGAGAAAACATTGCTTCCTCTGCTAGGGGATGACGGGCTTTCTGGGGAGCCCCTGGAGTTGCAAGGTTGGGGTGAACTGGGCACCTAGGAAGCTTGTGAAGGGACCTGGTCAAGCTTCTCTCCCTCCACGCCCCCCCCCAGGGTGTCCCTCTGGGCAGTTCTTTGGCCCCAGCTGGTCTCATCTTGGCCTGTAGCATGTAGCAGTCTCCCTGCTCTGAGCCTCCCCCTGTCCCTCTGCACCCTGTTTTCTACCTCTTTCCCAAAGGTGCTGTCAGCATATCAAAAACCCAGGGCTTTCTAAAGAACCCTTCTCTCCTTATCCTTTGATTCTGCCCCTGGCTCCCCTGGGTCTGCCAGAGAACAAAGTGCATGAGTGAGTGGTAATGTGTCCCTGTTGTCAGCCTTGATTTCAGGCTCCTGTTGAAGGGGCATTTTGACTGCTGGGTCAGAGGCTTCCTCTTCTCCCCGCTGCAGGGCAGTCAATGCCCCGGGTGCTTCCTGAGAGCAAGAAGGGCTCCAGTTGTTACCACTCAAAGCAGGATTATTTTACTCACTCAACAAATCCTGGCATCCACTATATTGCCTGACAGCATTACAGTTGAGGGGAGCAAGCAGTTGTCAAACCTTCAGACAAAAGCTTTGACTTTCCTGGAGCTTGTGTCTGGTGGTGAGTGTAGTGGTTAGTGAGATACAGGGGCAAATCCAGGCCCTGCCATTTACCAGATGTAAGACTTTGAGCAAAGTACTTAATTAACATCTCCTGCCTCAGTTTTTCCATCTTCAAAATGGACACAAGAGTGTGCCAATTATCTATTTCTAAAATAATGCTGCGTAACAAACCACCCCAAAATCTCAGTGGCATGCAACAAGCCCAGGCTACGGCTGGGCTCACTCCCATATCTGGGGGTCAGCTTCCTGTTGGCTGGGGCAACTCAGGAGACTTGGCTGGACACTGTATCTTTCAGTCTCCATCAGGAGAGCCCATGCGTGTTTTCATGGCAACGACAGAGGGCAAAAGTGAGCGCAAACCGATCACATGAGTGATTTGGGAGCTCTGCTTGCCCAGGTTGCTAACATGTCTTTGGCCAAAGGATGCCTCTTGGAAGATTCCAGAGTGAGAGTGGAGGAGAACTACGAAGTCACATGGCAAAGGGAGGGGGTAAAACCTTAGTTCCATTTTTACAATCGACCACAGACTTCCTTCCAGGACTGTTGGGGAGATGAAATGAGAATGACATGAAGCCACGAACCCAGCTCCTAGCCCATATCAAGGGCTAATAAAGAAGCTAAATTAATACCCCCCCCAAAAAAAACACACAAAAAAAAGAACAGAAGTTCTGGGTGAATGAAGGCAGGGTCAGCCAAGTCTTGCTTATGTTTATATTCCAGATGTCCAATAATAACTGCTGAATGAGTGAGCTGACCATAAGGTCAGAGATGAAGGCGGCAGATTTCAGTAACTGTTTTATTCTACCTGCTACAGGTTAATGGTGTCCCCTGGAGGAGCTCAGATGGAACCACTGTGTCCATTCTGGGGATTTCCAGCCCTCCCAGGACTCTATGTTCGGACTAGAGGAATAGGTCCAGGAGTGTGCTGGAAAAACATTCTTGCTGTCAAAGCTTTCAAAGATTGAGAAGGGAGGTTTCGTATCTGTGTGTGTAGTATAAACCAGGGGCAGGAGGACCACTGAAAGAAAGACTCTACTAGCCTGTTTCTCCTGGACAGAGAACTACATTTCCCAGTTTCCCTTGCAATGAGATGGGGCCATGCCACTGCGTTTTGGCCAATGGGATGTGGGTGAGAGAGATGAATGCCACTTCCAGAGCTGGCCCCCAAAGCCTCATGTGTGATCCCCCATAGCTCGCTCTTTCCTGATCTTATCCGATGTACAGAGTCCAGTGAGGGACGCCAAGGCTCTAGGGCGGGGTCAGAAAGCTACTGCCCACAGAGGAAATCTAGCCCTCTATCTGTTTTTGTAAATAAAGTTTAATTGGAACATGGTCATTCCTTTCTGTGTTGTCTATGGCTGCTTTCATACTACAATTGCAGAACTGAGTAGTTGCCACTGTATGGCCTGCAAAATACTTACTCTCTGGCCCTTTATAGAGAAAGCTGGCTGGCTCCTGCTCTGGGGGATGGTTGGAAGGAGCCTGGGTCTCTGGATGACTGCATGGAGCATGGGCTCCCTTTTCCAATAACCTCTACTAGACTGTGATGTAAGGAAGAAAGAACCCTTCACCATGTTGAGCCACTGAGGTCTGGGGGCTGTTTGCTACAGCAGGCATTCTGCCCTGGATATACACAGTCCCAGGAGCTACAATTCTGCAGGAACATAGCTGCCAGTCCATTTCTCCACTCTGTGCCCTGCACACCCTGGGAAGCAGGCTGGTCTCCTGGCGTGGGTTCATGCAGGACCACAGTCACTCAGACTGGTGACCTTGAACTGTGTGATCTGGGTGAGGTTCCTTTTACGGAGTGGTGGGGGTCCTTCTCTCCTTGTGGCAGGATAAAGCAATAAGAAGACGTGAGAGTGGGGAGAGGGAGGCCCGCACTGGTGCCAGGCTGCTGGTCTTGCTCTCAGGACAATCAGCTTGGGGACCTTGACCTTGAGGATTTGTCCATTACTGGCTGTGCAATCCTACATAGATAACTGAACTCTCTTTCCCCCACGCTTCAGTCTCTTATCTGTGAAATGTGATCAAGAGTACCCATATTCTACAGTTGCTGCTAATACAGGATCTCCAGCAGAGAGGCAAATCCCCGCCCTGGAGTGGCATTTCCGTACACTGTGTCACTTCTCTCTTGCTCTCACTGTCAGGGCTCTGGCCCCTGGAACCATGTCCCTCTGAAGAAACCACCTGCCTGCAGCCCTGGCTCCCAGGCACAGCCCTGACACCCTGGGCAGAGCAGCCCACATAAGGGACCCAGTGCTTGCAGGCAGGTGGGGCTAAGCCAGCCGTGGTTTCTCTCCTGGGATTTGGATCTAAGAGGAACTGGGTGGTGGGACAGCTGATGGGGTAGGTGAAAGGCTGCGGTGGCCATGTTGGGCCAGGGACCCGAGGGGCAAACAGAAGGATCCAGCTAAGAGAGGAGAGTGAAGTAGGCCCACGGAGAGGGAATCCCAAGTCCCCAGGTGACAGCCTGTCCGACTGAACCTTCTGCTGCCCTGTCTGCACCGGACAGCTGGGGCGGCGGCAGCTCTCAGGCTCGGCCTGGTTTCTGACATGTGGCTCAGCACTTGAAATGTGGCTAGTGCCTCTGCGGAGCTGGCTATTAAACTTCAGTTAACTGAAATAAACCGAAATTTGACTCCCATTTGATTAGTTGATCTTAAGTCACACGTGGCTGTAGGCTGCCATCTTGGACAGTGCAGTTCTAGCGCTTTGGCCAAGGTGTTCCCTGGGCTCAGGGGCCAGGAGCCCTCTCTCCTTACAACCCCAGCCCTCTGACGGAAGCTTCTCCTGAAAGCCGGCGTTCAGGGCTGAGGGCAGCCCCCGCTTGGGTGCCAAGGCCCTGGCTGTAGCTGTGCAGTGACAGAGTGCCTCTCGGGCAGGCGGTCATGACCGATGGCGCCAGGCAGGTGGTGGTGCCTGCAGAGGCAAATGAAGCCCGTGTTTTCCGCTCCATGGGCGTGGCCTTGAACCTGTTTCCCCCCACAGTTTCCATTGCACAGAGCTCCTAACAGCAGAACTTCTGAAACGAGCTGCTCTGGGAATACGTTTCCCAGGCCATGAATTCCATAATCAGCATCCTTCTCAGACCAGCTTATTAGTTTGCTTCCCGATCTGGCGCTCTGGAGGTGGCAGAGAGAACAGGCAGAAGAGGACGGGACTCTCGGGTGTTGTATGGTGGCATGTCGGTGCAGAGACCTGTTCAAATGGCTGTGCTGTCATGGGTTTGCTGGGTGACCGACAAGTCAGTTAACCTCTCCGGGTCTCAGGTGACCCATCAGTTGAAAGGGGTGTGGCACAGGGAAGTCCTCATAGAGGGCAAGGGGCTGTGCCACACATTGCTTGCTGAGCCCAGAGACAGCCAGCAACTTCCTTACAATCACACAGCTGGGAGGGAACAACACAGAACAAGTCCCGACTCCCATAAGGCGGTGCCTTCACACTTTGAAAATAAAGGAACTTCACAGTCACTTAGCATCTGAACCCAAAGCTAATCTGTGAAAGGGGAAAAGGTGCAGCAGACAGTGGGGGCTGAGGAGCAGCCTCAGGGCAACTCAGAATACCGGGCAGAGGGTGTGGGGGCCCCTATCCAGGACCTTGGCGCAGGAGGCACTGTGGGCTCTGGGAAGAGAATCTGGAGGCCAAGAGGCTGTGTGTTCTGCGTCCCTTGACCTGCCCCCACCATGATCCCGACTCAGCCTTGATTTTCTGGTCTATAAAATGGGGATAAGCAGAGCAATTAGGTTCCAGGAGGGTACTGTGAGAATTCAGGACACTATGGCATGCAAAGCTGGCACCTCTTTTAAGAACAGTCCTTCTAAAGCATGGCTGACAGGCAGCCTGACAGAGGAGCTCCCCACTCCGTCAGTGAGAAAGCCCTGTCCTGGACATGACCTTGTGAGAGCCTTCCAGCTCTAAAAGGTGAGATGGGACCTGCAGACCTTGAGGTCCCCAGTCTGAGGTTTAAATCCGTTCACCCTCCCCCCTGCTGAGAGGGAGCCGTGGGGCAAGAGTGCAGGGGAGGGTAGAAGTCTTTTGGCTTCTCTCCACCTAGACTTGCCCTGGGGTTCCCAGGAACCTTGAATTCATTAGCGGCTGCAGCTCTGAGAGTTGATTAAAAAGATGCTGTCTTTTTTCCTTCTTTCCCCCTTGGTTCTTTCCTGAGCAGTGATTTCAATTTGCAGCCGAATCTCTCTGGGGTGGAGAGGAGGGTGGGCTGGGAGCTGGGCCCCTGCCTTCCTCCTCCCTCCCCCGCCCCTCCCCTCCCCTCCCTGTCCTCCCTCTGTCGCAGGCCAGGATTGGACACACCTGTAGTGTGCATTGATTGCCTGATTAAGGGGGAGATTGATTGGTCCCTGCTGTCATTAGCATATAGTTAGCAGTGACCCCTCTGCCTGGCCTCCAGCTGCCAGCTCTGACCTGAGTGGATCAGCAGGCATGCTGGGTAATGGGAACCAAGTAAGAGGAGGGGCTAGGTGGGGGTTGGGGAGCTGAGGCGTCCCAGTGCCCAGCGGGTGGGTGAGAGGGTCACCTAGACCTCTGGGCAGGAGGCCCCTCACCTGTCCTGAGCCAGGACCTCCCACTGGAACCAAAGGAAGTCTCAGTCTTCCTCTCTTCTAAATGGGGAGATTGCATGCAATGCCTAGAAAAGCTTTGCCTGAATGGGGGGGGTGCGCTCTCCACCATCTCCCCACCCTCCTAGTCCCTCTGCCAGACTAGACCTTAAGCTGAGCTCTCCTTCCGGGAGACTTACTGTCAAAGTACTTCCCCCCTCATTGTCCTGTAGACAGAAGCAGCCAGCTGTGGTGTATGGCGGGGAGGGAAGAAGCAGGGTGGGGCCCGAAGGTCCAGGGTCCCCACCAACCTTGATATAACACTCACCACAGGACTTGGGACTGTTTGAGCCAAAAGGGTAGGGTCTCTGGTTTATCCACAAGTTCCCCTCCCAACCCCCAGAGGAAAAGGATCTTGAAACTGTCGAGAATACATAAAACTAGCTGTATACCATGTAAAACGAAGCCACAGTTCTATTTGCTCGGTGGCTATAAAAATCGCAAGATTTTCATATAGAAAAAATCAGAAACACTGTGTGCCCTGGGAGAGGTTGGGGGGCACCCCAGAGCCCCAGGCTCTGGGCAGGGTTCACTCTGCCTGCTGGTCCTCAGAACGACACCCTGTGCAGCAAGTGCCCTGGGCCTGGACAGGAAGTGAGGTCTGGGCACCGGCTACGGGGTCACGTTTGCATACCACTGGGTCACTGAGCAGCTTTGTCACCACTTTCTGCAAGCTCACCACCTCTGAGCCTCACCTTCCTCATCGCTGAAATGGGATATTAACTACCCTAAGAGGATGCCTGACGGGCTTCAATGAGGTAACTGACATGTGGCACGGAGTAGGCACTCAACAGATACTGGGTGGAAGGAAGCCTGGCATGTTTTCGCTCTGGCATGTGATTATATGATGCCTTATAATACATATGTTTTGCTTACGGATCTTTTGAAGGCACATTCTTTGAAAACAAATATAAAGCATCACTGTAAGCTCGGTAACCGCAGGGAACACGTCTTATTCGTGTGGGTGCCATGCATGGTGCCACCCAGGGCCTGGGACATGGCAGGTGTGCTGGTGTCAGGTGACGTGAGGCATTTCACACTCGAGGTGTCCCGTGCTCTGTCCAGTCACGTGTAGGTTTGGTGGGATTGCTGTAACCAAGTACCGCAAAACAGGCGGGGGCCTTAAACAACAGGTGTTTATTGCCTCAGTTCTGAGGCCAGAAGTTCAAGATCAAGGTGTCGGCAGGGTTGGTTCCTCCCGAGGGCCCCGGGAAAGGGATCTGTTCCAGGCCTCTTTCCTTGGCTAATAGATGGCCGTCTTCTCCCCGTGTCTTCACATCATCTCCCCTCTGTGCATGTCTCTGGGTCCAAGCTTCCCCTTTTTGTAAGGACGTCATGTTGGATTAGGGCCACCCTAATGAGACCTCCCTGTAACTCCGTTACCTGTATAAAGACCTGTCTCCAAATAAGGTCACATTCTGAGGTACTTGGGGTTACCGTTTCCCCAAAAATAAGACCTAGCCAGACAATCAGATCTAATGTGTCTAATGTGTCTTTTGCAACAAAAATTAATATAAGACCTGGTCATGTGTTACTATAAGGCCCGGTCTTATATAATATAATGTATAATATAATGACCGGGTCTTATATTAGTTTTTGCTCCAAAAGACGCATAAGAGCTGATGGTCCGGCTAGGGCTTATTTTCGGGGAAACACGGTAGGACTCCGACATGAGGATTTTTGGGGGCTACACTTCAGTCTAGAACAGGTCACTCTGACCAGAGATGGGACTGTGAGGATGGCTGTGGGAACCCCCGGCCTCGTCCAGGCTGCTGGTGGGCAGAGAGCAACCCCTGGGACTCAGGAAGCAGCAGCTCTTGGGGACAAGAATGGGGCCAGCTGGTACCTGGTGGAGATGCTGGGAGACAGGATCCTCCAACAGGGCCCGGTGGTGCCAGGCGGTGCCAGCCAGGGAGGCAGCCCCAGCTGGCTGGGCCGGAGAAGGCTTCCTGCAAAGTCTCGGCCCTTTGAAACATTGACTAATAAGGTTTTCTTCTCTTTCTAAGTTGAATGAGTCAGTAGCTTCATATAGGATCCCATCTGTCTGCTCCATCCCTGCCAGTCGGATTCTAGGCCCTTGGCCAATTCAAAAACCCAAACTAGCTTAGTGTGGATCTGCTTGACGACCAGTTTTGTTGAGTGTTCTGTTTTTCCCTTGGTGGCAGAGAAGCCTCTTGACTGCCCTTGTGGGTCCCGGCTCCAGAATGAATCTAGAATCCTGCAGCCAAGGAGCCTGGACGCCGTTTGAATGAGTGTCAGGAGGCAGAAAGTGACAAGGAGACGAGGATCGGCTAAATATCAGAAAGGCATTTTTACCAAGTTGTTCGAGGTTGGCATGGAGGCTCCCACAGCGCTTTGGGCCTGTTGCGGTTTTAGCACATGGCTCGTCGTGATGTCAGCTTTTCTTGCCCTGGACATCTCCCCTACGGGGCTCCAGGCCCCCTGAAGACAGAGCTTGACATCTGTCATTAATAATGATGGATGGCGATCAAGTGCCCAGGGAGGGAGCCAGCACATCACTGGAACTGGTCACCTGTGGGTTTTCAGTCTCTTGGGGGGAGTGGGGCAGCTCTGGGAAGGCATCCACTCCCCAGTTGGTGGGGCTGCACAAGTCCCTGGGATCCTGAGGCCAGGCAAACTGCTGCACGGGTATGAGTGGGGGGAGGCACGCTTGCTGCTGGGTTGTACCCTGCCTTCTCCGTGGGAGGCTGTGTGTGTGAAGATGTGACGCTCGTGAGGACAGGCGCCACCCAGAGGCCAGACTTCAGCAAAGAGCAAGCAAATTCCTTTAGGGGGAGGAGTTGCCACAATGCCCAGGAGCTTTGCTCAGACAGAGCTTTACAGCAATAAGGAGACAGCAAGGGGCCTGTCCCAGCCCGCAGCTGCACAGGGGAACTACCAAGAAGCGGCCCCTGGTAGCAGAGACACCAGCTGTCAACAAGGGAAGCGGACAGAGGGCCACAGGACTTGGTGGTCACTCCTATCAGGGGAAAGCCCGAGCAGAACATTCAGTTAACCAATGAGCTCACCCTGCGGTCCCTCCCCCACTCCAAACCTCCGGTGACACCATTGCTTCTGACCCTCCCCATGTTCTATGACAGCCTGGCCCACCTGGTCCCGGGGCCTGTCTGCTGGCCCACAGGCCCCTGTCCCCCCGGCCGCCTGCAGCCACTCAGGCCGGTGACTCCCTGAATCCTCCGTCACCACAGGTCCTTCTGCCCCTCAGCTCTCCCCTCCCCTCCCCCAGCTGATGACCCGTCTCTTGATGCCAGACGTGATGTCTCCTGCCTTCCCAGCCCGGGGCCCTTCCCCCTGCGCTCTCACCACTTTTCATCAGAGCGTGACTCCCAGCTTAAAATGGCACCCTAATTTCTGGGACTGTTTGCCTCGTGACTCGCGATGGGCCTGACTGCCAGGGTCCCTGGAGCCGGACTATACTCTCACAGTCGCCGTTTTATCCCCAGAGGCCAGCACAAGGCTTGGCTCACAGGGGCTCTCACAAACCCTTTCTCAAAGGAGAGTGACTCCAAATAGTTCAGGACGCTGCCATAGCAAGGGCCAAGGTGACTTGAGTGGCCAGAATTCCTGACAAGAGAATTCAATGCTTTAGAGCGAGTTTCTAGACCCAGCCCTGGGTTCAACTTTCCATTCTGCCACTGACTGGATTAGCAATGGCCTTGAATAAGTCACACAACCTCTCTGTCACCTGTTCCTTGTAGAGGCCAGTGGGGGGAGTCAATGAGATGACGCACGGCAAGGAGCCCTCTGCACAGAGCCTGGCACAGGGTGGGCTCGGTGGGCAGCAGCGCCCAGCGACCCTACAGGCCTGGACGCCCGATCACTCTTGCCCAGCACCCTCCCTGGCTGCCCTAAAGCCGTCTGACGTGGCAGCTGCCGCGAGCTGCAGGAGGGAGCTGTGGAGACCCGGATGGCATCGGGCTGCAGGAAGAGTTGGTGGCAGTGGCTCCACTCCAGCCCTAAGACTCTGCGAGCAGCTGCCGTCACTCCCCACTGGCCGCGCCCAGTCCTAAGGCCAGCAGAGCCTTCGGGAAGGACACAGGCCATTGTGCTCCTCCCAGGACACCAAACCCTTCCTGTGCACAGCTGCCCACGCCTGCCCACGCCTGCCCGGAGCTCTTCCTGGGGAGCCCGGGGCTCCCCCAAAGCTGCTCTTCTCCCCTCATCACACCCGACGAGGTGCCCAGTGGGGACATTAACCAGCAGCACCGTCTCGAGCGGCTCACGTAACTGCTGCAGACTCAGTCTCCTCACCTGTAGATTGGAGGCAATAATCCGTGCTGTGCAGGAGACGGCCCTCCAAGGGCCTGGCACAAAACAGGGTGTTCAGCGTCTCACGTCCCTTCTTCCTGCCCACAGATTCCCTGCACTAGCAGCCTTTCCCCGGGGGTTTCTGGCCCCATCACCTGCCTTCTAGAAGCAGAAGCCTTCTCTCTGGTCTTAGGAAAGGATCCAAATCCCCTTCCTGCTGCAGGGAAATCATACAAAGGGTTCACCCCAGCAGGAGGCAGCATGGCTACGAGAGAAGCCAGCAGCCAAAGGAATAGGACCCCGATGGTGACAGTTGAGGACTGGCATTTGTGGCAGGAGGTTTTCAGGCCGAGGCTGCTGTGCCCATGAGTTCATGGCTTCTGGTGAAGACTGAGATGGTGCGAGGAAGGAGAGTGAGGAGGAGACAGTGTCCCCAAAGGTAAGGTGCTCAGGCCCCGTTTCTCCACTCCTTGGCTGTGTGACCGTGGACGAGCCTCTCAACCTCTCTGAATTTTGTCCTCTGGGAGGCGTGGTGAGGACCCGTGAGAATTCCTATCCCATGGGGCTGTGCTTAGGGTTACGGGCCTCCTGGGAAGCCGGTAGCCTGGGCCCTGTGCTCGGTCACCGCTGCTCTCGTCCTTATTTTCAGTACCAGGAGCTGGCAGTGTGTTCCACAAATTCGTCAGCCCCAAACCCTTGTCTCCCCAACAACATGGCTGAGGGAACGCGGCTCGAGGCTCCTACCAACCTGATTTTTTTGAGGACACACCTGATATTTGAACCTTGGACTGGCTTCCAGAGAGAGTGGGGGCCCGGCGAGGCCAAGGGACTCCAGCCAGGACACCATCCCAGAACCTGTTTCTCCATAAGCCAAGCTATCCCTCCCAGGGCTGCCCCTGCGGTCCTGTGACCCAGGGTCTGGCCACTGAGAATGTGAGCCCAGGCGACCAAAGCATCAGGGAACGGAGGTGGGTGGGGGGAAGCTCTGATAGCCAGCATCTTGGAAGGGGCGGAATTTTCCAGGATCTGCCTGCAGGAGCAGTGACCTGGCCGGCCTGCCAGTCTGTGCGGGAGCGCCTGGCCCTGACCCAGAGGCAGCTGCCCAGCGCTCTTGGGCACAGGCATCGGGAAGTCATCAGCTGCAGATGTCTCCTGCACTTTCAGACCAGGAACGGTGCAGGGGGCATCCGGCCGACACCCAGCAGGAGGGAGCCCGCCACTGCCCACAAGGTGGAGGGGAGGGCTGAGTGGGGCATGGCTTGGAGGGAGGACCATGAGGGCAGAGCTGGGGGAGCAAGCTGGGTCCCCATTGCCCCTGCCACAGACCAGCGAGATGAGGAGGAAAAGCAACAGGGATGGGGGTTGGAGGAAGGAGAGACCTCACCTTGGCCAATAATAAGCATGAGTGAGGGAGGTGGCCTGGCCCTGCTCCCATTTTATGATCACAGCTCGGGAGGCACAGAGGCCTGGAAGTGGCCCGGGGCCATGCAGCAGTGGTGGCAGCGGGCACTCAAGTGCTCCCTGCACACCAGGGGAGGGGGAGCCTTTGAAGCCTGGTGGATGACCAGTCCCTCTCCTGCACTCACCCCCATTTTACAGACCAGAAAACAGAGGCCAGTGAGTTCAACGACTGCCTCGAGGGATCATGGCTAATCGAGCCAATCTGGGGCTGGAAACCAGGTTCCTTTGCCCGGACTGGGGATGGCAGACATTTCACTGGCTGGCTCCCAACAGTCGGTCTTGCTGTCTGGAGCCCTGGGCTAAGAGGATTCAGAAACCAAGCTTGTGCTTTGTGGGAAAGGGCACTGGGATCGATTAGCAATGTCTGCCAGGGGTGTGGGCAAGGGAGCGGCAGCCTGCCTGCCACGGTTCCATGGTGGATTGCACTCATTGGCCCGGAGGCAACAGACACCTTCCTGCCCTGGCAGTTGAGAAGTCACTTTAATTTCCCTGGGGCTGTACAGGCCCACTGGTCCTAGAGCTGCAGTCTCTAGGACTTCACAGGGACCTATGGGACAGTGACAGCCTCTGGGAACCTGAGCAGGTGGGCCCATCGGTCATTAGCGGTGAAGCCCTGGTGCTCAAAACTTTCTGTGCTTCGGGTTTTAGCCTGAACTGCAGCAGGGAGGATGCTGGGGTTTTTAATAGACCTTTCCAGAGATCAGCTTTTGGAGCTGGTCCGTATTATCCTGGAAGAAGTCCCCTGGGATCTGAACACGAGGAGGGCCATCCGGAATCTACTGCACCATTTTCATAAGCGCCAAGTGAAATGCAAGCTCCAGCTGCCTTTGGCTCCCAAACCACACCCTCGGGCTGCTTCTGTATCTCAAGTCCTCAATAATAAATTTTCCTCTATGAAACCCGCGGAGGTGCTCCTCCCCGACCCGCTGTGGGTGTTGGGAGGCAGCCCAGGTCCTCGTACAGCGAGTGTGGATTTCGTGTGTGTCGGAGAGTGAAAGGAATGAGTGAGTGAACACATCGCTCGCTGTCCCTGGTCAGCTGTGCTGATCAGGCTGGTTAAAAACACGTTCATCTCAGAAACCAGTTTTCTACCTTAGTTGGCGTTACCTCACAGGTCCGAGGAAAGGCGAGTTCATAGTCCTCATCCAGACTGGTGACATCTAGAAGTGGAAAGAGTAAGAAAGACAATAATGACATTAAGTGACAGTAAGTGCAAGGTGCCATGTGCTGGGCCTGACCTTGTGCCAGGCTCTGTGCTAAGTGATGCCAGTTGATTTCTGCACAAGCCCATCAATGGGTGCTATTAGTCTCATGTTGCAGGTGAGGGATGGAGGTCCAGAGAGGGTACATAAGTTGCCTGAGGTCACACAGCCAGTGAGAGGCAGAGCTGGGATGAGCACCTCTGGCTTCTAACGCCTCTGCTTCTGACCCATATTTGGGGTGGTGGGCTGCCCTGGCTTTGGTTGCAGCCCCAGGTCAGGAAGGGAGCTAGAGGCAGGGTCCCAATTCCTTCCCTTGGTCTCTCTTGGACTCCTGGTCTTGGAAGTGGACCCTGAGCCAGCACTGGGTCTCAGGAGGTTTCAGACTTTCAGAATTGCCAGAACCTTATAATGCAGCAGATGACGGTGGCACAGCAATCCATTGGCAGCACGAACTGACTGGCTTGTTGGCACGATTCTGGACTGCAGTTGGGAACAAATACATTCTCCTGGAGGCCTCACGGGGAAGGGTGAAGGTGACTCAGAGGTTGCCAGTCAGGTCACAATGTCAAATCAAGAAGCTGGGGCCTGGGGGGCGATGGTAACCACAGCCATGCCCACCTCCCCACGACCCCAATTTCTGTTTACTTTTAAGTGTAACACCCAAGAGCTGCCTTTCTTCACTGCGTTGGGGGACCGGCTCCTGTTTCTGGAATCTCTGTTCCATAGGTCTGTTTGTCTAACCTTGTGTCCACCCCACACCACCCTTATTGCTATGGCCCTCCAGCTGTTCTCTTTGTTTTCAAGGTCGTCTGGGCCCTTTGCCTTTCCGTAGAAATTGTATATCAGCTTGTCGATTTTCACCACAAAGAAACCTGCTGGGATTTTGATTGGGAATGCACTGAGTTTGGATATTAATTGGGGGAAATACATATTTACACTATTGTGTTTTCCAGTTCATGACCGTGTTATATTCCTCTACAGGCAGGCCACGGAGATAACTATAGGTTCGGATCCAGACCACAACCAAGTGGGTATCGCAGTTAATTGAGTCACACGAATATTTTGAATTCCCAGCACTTATAAAAGGTATGTTTACCCCGTCCTGTAGTCTATTAAGTGTGCGATAGCATTTTGTCTAAAGAAACAATGTACGACCTTAATTAAAAACCACCTTATTGCTAAAATCGCTCACCATCACGAGCCTTGACAAAGATCCCTGGTCACAGATCACCATAACAAATATAATAATAACGGAAAAGTTTTAAACACCGCGAGAGTAAAATACCAACATGGGACACAGACACGAAGTGGGCAAGTGCTGTTGCAAAATGGGTGGTGACAGACTTGCTGGACACAGGGCGGCCACAGGCCTGCAACTTGTAAAACACGCAAAGCACAGTGAAGGAGGTCTGCCTGTGCTTGTTTAGACCCCGCCAGCCCCTCCGTAACATGCTGTGGTTTTCAGCGTGGAGGTCTTGCGTGTCCTCACTAGACTTCTCCCTGCTTCCAAACCCACGGCTAATTCACAGGAATAGCACGACGACCGTCCCAGCCCTACCCACCCGGGTAAGCATGCAGCTAGCTGTTCCGCCCCTCAGTGGGCCTGTGGAGCGGGGCCCACGGGGGCCAAGTAGTAGGCATTGTTGTTTTAACTTTTGGACTTTTAAAACCCTGGACGTCGGTGTGTGTGTGTGCAGAAGAGTTAAAGCAGCCGGCCTGAGACAGCTGGCCTCTGAAAGGCTTGCCTGCAAGGGGGGCCTTGGATTGGAACCTGGGAACTCGGATTTTGGGGAGCTCCCACCATTGCCTAATGGATAAGTAAGGCTCGCTGTGCCAAAACTGTTGGCAGACCACATGGTTTATGCCGAACACCTGCTTTCCTTTGGGGAGTCTGGATTTTTGGCACGTGCTAGGCAGAGGGTGCCTATATGACCAGCCTCCAATAAACACCTGGGCACTGGTGCCCACAGAACTCCCCGGGTGGATGACACTTCCCATGTGTTGTCACAGCACGTTTTGGGAGTTAAGCGCGTCCTATGTGAAGCTCACGTCTGGCTTCCTCTGGATTTTGTCCTGGCCACTTTTCCCTTTGCCGATTTTGCTTTGTGTCCTTTCGCTGTAATAAACGATATGCTGAGTCCTGTCAGCCTTTCTAGTGAGTCACCGATCCTGGGGGTGGCCTTGGGGACCCCCAACATAGAAGAACTGGGCTTCTTGCTCCCAAGCCAGGACTGTTTCCAGGAGTGTGTAACGGTGTGTGTGTGGGGGTGGGATGGGGAGAAGGGGAAAGAAGGAAGGTACGTGTCAGTTTCTGATGGGAGAATGTAAAGTTGTGTGAAAAGAAGTGGGTACAGAGCAGTCGGTACCACACAGCATCATTTTATTTCCTAAGTAGGAGATGTCTCTTGGCCTTCAAATGGAAGGAGATCCTGACGTCTGCTGTGACCTGGATGAACGCTGAGGACATTATGCTGAGTGAAATAAGACAGACACAGAAGGGCAAATACCACAGGATCCCACCTACGTGAGCTCCCTTGAGTGGTCAAGTTCATACGACAGGAAGTAGAACGGAGGGTGCCAGGGGCTGGGGAGGGGGCTGGGAAGTTCATGTTTAATGGAGACGGAGTTTCAGTTTGGAAAGATGAGAAAGTTCTGGATGGACGGTGGTGGTGGCTGCACAAGTGTGAATGGACGTAATGCCCCTGAGCTGTGCACCTAACAATGGTTCGAATGGTAAATTGTGTTATGCAGATTTTACCACAATAAACACATAATACAATAAAATAGGGTGTCTTTCACGTCAGCACAGTCCTGGGAAGGCCAGACCAACTCAGTCTCTCACGGCCATACCTCTGGACGGAGGGACTGATGGATGGTTTTCTTTCTGATTTTCTATTTTCCACGTCTTTTTTGGCATGGGATCTATATTACTTTTTTTAATGTTAAAAAATTTTAAGTACAGAAAAGCACAAAGAAAACAAACATTGATATGTATTATTTGCGCAATTTGAAATACCATGAGGGGGAGAAAAATCAATATCCTCCAACCAAATAGAAATACTGGGAAAACAAGGACAATCTAATTGTTTTTGCAAAAACGCCTCAAGCCAGACTCTAGTAGGAACATCCTCTGTAGAGAATCTGGCGGTGGCCTCTGATGAAGCCATTTCTGGCCGGGCAGCGGCCACTTGGGTCATGATTGGGAAGACTGCATGGATTCCCGGCCACCCCGACCCCGAGGAGGAATCCCTGGGAGGCCCGGGGCTCTCCTGATAAAGCCCAAGGTGGTTCGGAGGGCGCTGGGCTTGGGAACCCATCTCCAGGCTCCGTGAGACTGAAAGGCTTTTTCCACCTGCTGGTGGGTCTGTTCCTGTTTAGTTTGGATCCTGGTCTGTGCATCCAGTCCGGGCGTGAAGTAGCTCCTGAGATCCTGCCTGTGGCCACACCCCAAGAAGAGGGCATCCCCCGCAGGGTGCCAAGTGGAAACAACAGTGAGATGAGTTAGAAGAATCACCTCCAACAGCGACATCGCCTGTAGGGGAAGCGCCTTTTTGGAACAGCCTGTTAACACTGTGCTTGTACAGGGGCAGGGCGAGGCCCAGGCAGGCTGAGCGAGCTGCCCAAGGTCAGCCAGCTGGTCGTGTGTGCAGGACTGTGGCCTGAGGGGCCCCTCAGGGGTGCAGTCCCTACGCTGCAGGCCATCTGGAAGAGCGCTCAGCCTGACGGGAGGGGACAATGGGGCATACACCCCATGGTCCTTGTCTCTGAGAGGGCAGACCGTGGACAGGTGCTCAGCACCCCAGGCCCCCTTTTGCATCTCCTGGGGGTGGTAGCAGTGGGGGACAGCAGAGGAACAAGCCCCCAACTCCCACACCCAGTTCCCCAAACCCTTCTCTGCAGCCCAGCTTGGTCTGTGCTGGGGAAAAGTCCTGCTCGGAATTCACAGCTGCCCGGGGGCTCATGAATTATGGACGGTGCCAGATCAATCCGTCAGCACCCGGTCAGGGACGAATCAAAGGTCCCAGCGGCCAGTCCACAGCCCTTTCTGGGTGCAGATACCAGGCCATGGGGCCGCACTGGGAGCCCGTGGCCGGGAGCAGGTGGAGCCCCATGGGTACTGTGTTCCCCGCCCTCCCCAGATGCCTGTCTCTGTTTCTCTGCCAGGCGCAGATTTGACACGTGTCTTTAAAGGCAGGGGAGGGGGAAACAACAAAAAGCACCAGCCCGTGTGTTTTGAGCACCTTCCAAGATGCTCTTCGTGAATAATTGATGCCAGCGCCGTGTTTGTCATGAGAAGGTCACCTTGGGTTGGGTCTGTTTCGGCCACAACATCACAAGCTTCCCATGGAGCTGACAAGACGGTCTTCCCCGCCCAGGCCCCCATCCCGGTCCAGGCAAGTGGGCCACGGGGGACAGCGGCCTGGCCTCTGAACAAGGATGCCCCGACAGCTGGACGAGTGGAGAAGGCCAGGGCAGGAGAAGGCAAAGCCCAGGGGAGTGGTGGTGGGTGGGTGGCCGCTGGGCACCACTGCCCCTGGGAGAGGCTGGAAGGCGTGGGACATGGACCTGGAGGGCGCTCATGAGTGTCCCATGGCTGCCATGACAAATGACCACAACTGCATGGCTTATGGCAACAGAGGTCGATTCACAGTATCAGAGGCCAGAGTCCGAAAGTGTGGGCAGAGCTGGTCCTTCCGGAGGCTCTGAGGGTGGGTCTGCTCCGTGCCCCTCTCCTTGCTCCTGGTGGCCACCGGCACTCCCAGGATGCATCACTTCAGTCTGTGTCTGTCTTCACACGGCCGTCTCCCCTTTGTGTCCCTGTATCTGGTCTCTCCTCTTTTTATAAGGACACCTGTCACTGGATTTAGGCCCTACCCTCCTTCAAGAAGACCTCGAGGTCCTTCTTTACTATGTCTGCAAAGATTCTTATTCCAAATAAGGCTGACTCTGAGATTCTGGGTGGACACGTCTTTCAGGGGCCACCACTTAACCCCCTTCAGCAGGAGACACAGCAGCGCGAGGTACAGTAGGGACAGGACTGCCCGGGTCTGACGGCTATCATGACCTCCTCCTCTCAGGGCACAGCTGGGCCCTGGGACTCTCTCATAGGACACCGGAAGAGCACCTCTGGTGGCTCGCGTGGCTCGCTGCAGCAGCCCACGGTCCCCACGTTCCAACTGCTCTGGGTTGGACGGGATGTTCCTGTTTAGCAGATGAGGAAAGTAAAACTCAGAGGAAGTGACCTGCCCAGGGTCCCACACGAGGGAGTGGCCGGCTGGGTCCAGATCAACATCTGGGTCCCTGGGTGACTCAGAGACCACCTTCTTCCATGCCAGGCTGCCCAGCTGTGCTCTGGCCCCTTGGCGCTCCATCCGTCTGGGGGGCACTGTCTGCGAGGCCGCTTTTAGCTGCTTCACCTCCCTGGCTACCGTGTGGATTTCACTACGGGAGGAACCAGGTCTAAATCTGCACCCTTATCACCCCAACGCCTGGCAAGACCCTCGTGCTCACCAAATGTGGGCTGAATCACTTTCCTGGCACACAGCTGCTTCTCCAAATAGCCTTGTGCTCCTTTAGAACAGGGGTCTTCTGAGCACGCGCATAGCCCCCACTCCTCCTCTGGGACCCTGCACACAAGAGGGGCTGCCGCTGCTAAGAGTGCCAGCTCCCATGAATTCCTTACGGTCCTGTGGTTGTGACGCATGTGACAGTCTCCCCTCCTGATCAGTCCGGGGTATTGGATTCTAAGCAACAGAAAGCGACTCGGGTTACGATCAGGAAGAATAAAAAAGAATTTGTGGGAGGAAATGGGGGCTCGCAGAATCAAAAGCAATGGTGAACATCTCACCCCCACTAGGATGGCAATTATTTAAAAAAACACTAGTAAGTGTAGGATGTGGAGGATGTGGAGGAACTGGAACCCTGTGCGTCGCCGATGGGAATGTAAATTGGTCCAGCTGCTGTGGAAAACAGTACGGTGGTTCCTCAAAACATTAAACACAGAATTCCCATATGTCCCAGCAATTCCACTCCTGGGAACACACCCAAATCAACTGAAAGCAGGGACTCAAACATTTATAAGCCCATGTCCACCGCAGCGTCATTCACAATGGCCGAAAGGCAGAAGCAACCCGCGCGTCCACTGACAGATGATGGATACACGAAATGTGGTCCATCCACACCAGGGAATATTATTCAGCCCTAAAGAGGAAGGAAATCCTGACTCCTGCTCCAACATGGATGGACCTTGAGAACATCAGGCTGAGTGAAATAAGCCAGACACAACAGGGCAAATACTGTGTAATCCCACTCACGTGAGGTCCCCAGAGAAGACAAATCCATGGAGACAGGAAGTAGAACGGTGGGTGCCAGGGGCCGGGGGAGGGGATGGGGAGTGGGAGTGGGGACAGAGTTTCAGTTTGGGAAGATGAAGAGTTTTGTGGACGGACAGTGGGGATGGATGCACGGCGTGTAAATAAACCTAACACCCCTGAACTATACACTTAAAGATGCTTATAATGGTAAATCGTATGTTATGTATATTTTGCCACAAAAGCAAAATTAAATTGAGAAATAGACAAACAAAAAAGCTAACGTGAAGAAGCTGATGGTGGAAGGGGGAGGTGGGAGGCAGCTGCAGGGGCCCTGGGGCAGGGGTGAGGCCAGGTCCTTCTCGTCCCCCCCCCCCCCCAGGGAAGACAGGCTCCAGTCGTCACTCAGCTCAGGAGACGACACTCCAGGAAGCGGGTGTCTGGCCAGCACGGCGTGGGTCTTGTGTCTATCCCTTGGCCAGGGGAGGGGGTGCCTCCAATGACAGCCCCAAGACGGCATAAATGTGTCTGTGCCTGGGAGGGCCCCAAAGCAACCTCAGGGTGCTGCCTGCAAAGAAGGTGGGATGGATGCTGGCAAGCAGGCATGACTGGGGCCTCCATGCCCTCCACGTGACCCCTGGCCTCCACCAACCACTGTGGCCTCTGTTGCAGGGTCCTCGTCCCCTTCGGATCTACCTTCAGGCGTGTGGGGGCCTCTGTAGTACATCTGGGCCAGCCGGGAGCTGCAGGTGACAAAGGAAAGCTCACTAGGCCCTTCGCAGCCACACCATGCTGCTCGGTTTCCTCTGACAGGGTTACCCAGGTTGGCAGGGGGCTGCTTGGCAGGTGATCTCCTTCCAGAGTACCAAACGTGAACCTTGACAGAAACCTTCCTGCTCCCAGCTCCCTCCCGCCCTACCCAAAGCAGCATGTCTCTGGGCCAAAGTCTGGACAGGGGCCCTAGGGAAATGCGTGCTCACCTCCTACCTCTCCTCTGCCCCTCCCCGACTACTTGGAACTTCCTCTGGTTTACGTGGGCAGGAAGGGCTGAGTTCACCATCACGAGAACATGCAGGAATGGATTAGCAATGTCTGCCATGGACACGGCAATGGGAGGGAGCTCTGTGTGCTACTCATTTGCCACCTGAGGTGTGTCCAATTTCTGGCTCTGAGACATGTCTGGCCACGTCTAGCAAACTTGGGTGGCACTGAGGACACCCTGAGTTCTTCCCAGAAGTTGTCTTCTGGGAAGAGGATGTTGGATGACTTGCCTGACCCAGCAACAAACCTCAGTGGCCCCAGGCAGAGATACCATTCTGGATTGCACAGGTTACTTGAGTTTACTGCAGGCCTAATTCCTCAAAGATTCATACCACGTCCAAGGGACGGAGGGGATATAAGTGAAACTGAAAGTTTCATTAGGAGCTTTCCAAGGGTTTGGACAAGATTCTGCTGGGATCTCTAACAGAACAGAACAAAAGGGCGGAGGGGGGGGTCCTGCTGAGAGCCTGGGGGGTAGACAACTCGGAAAGTGCCACCGCGAAGCTCACCCTGATGATGCTTCTCCACCAGGTTCTAAGACTCTCCCTTGGGTTGGGGAGACAACAGTCATTAATTTGTACTTGCTTCTTTTGATGGCTGCTCCGAGGAAGTCCGTTTCAGCATTCCGGCCCCTCCAAGGGAGGCCTCAGCAATGCTGGCTTCCAGACATGGCGCTCGCTCCCGCCAGCAAAGCCATCCATCATCGCGTGCGGACGGCTTGCTTCCTAAAGGCCGCATATGAGGAGATGCCAATGAGGGTATTTGCATCTGCCGTGCTGTGTCAGGGCCGCCACGCAGAGGCACTGCTGAATCTGGACTTTCCTTCCACACCCCCACCTGCTTCTCGTTCCCTCTGCATCGATTGCAGATTGAGTCCGTCTTGTGTAACCAATAGCTGGTGGCTTGGTCGGCATTTTTTTCCTTTTAATTATCTGTATCAGGTTTAATTAAACCAAGGTGTGCCTGACCCTGTCAAATTATATCAAAACAGGCCTCCCTGCTGCATGAGGAAAAACATCAGCATAAATTATTGATTAATCTTCATTCAAACTAATCTATCAATGACTTTCTCTGGCTGGGTGGACCTGGGGAGGCCTTAGGTACTTCAATGCGAACAGCACTGGGAAGCTTCGCTTCAAAGAGATCTGAGACTCATTCCATAGCAGTTAGTCACGTCGGCAGCCAGTGGGGGGCTGCCCCTGAAATCCTGAAGTTCAACCATTCACTTTGGCTCCAGTTCAGCAGTGCCTATGATGGGTCCCGTCTAGTTAGTGAGCTCCATCTGGTCCCTGCTATGGGAGGGGGGCGGGGGGGGGCACAGCTCAGTGGGGGGCAGGGGAGGTGACAAAGACAGACACATACGCAAATACATGACATGCAGATATAATTTGCCAAGTGCCACAGCAGAGATATTATGCAGTAATATTGATAATCATACAGAAACCTATGTAATCATATGGAGGCCTAATGTTTTAACTGAGTTGGAGAAGACATCAGGAAGAGCTACATGCTGATAAATTTGAAAGTTAACTGAGATAGGCAAATATTTTTAAAACACAAGTTATCAGAACTGTCACAAGAAAAAACAGTTATCTATTAAAGAAACTGAATCCAAAATTAAAACTATCTGACAAAAAAATTTCCAGATGGTTTCACTGGTGACTTCTACTAACCATTTAAGGAAGAAATAGCCCCAAACTTACACAAAATCTCCAAGAGAATACAGAAGGAAGGGACACTTCCCCACTTATTTAATGAGGCTAGCATAACCTTAATACTAAATCTTGACAAGGACGTTACAATGAAGGAATATTATGGGTTAACTGTTCTCATGAAAATAGATACAAAAATACTTAACAAAATATTCGCAAACCAAAGAAAACAATATCACAACTAAGTGGGATTTAGTTCAGGAATGCAAGGTTGGCTTGACATTCAAAAATCAATCATAACATAACAAAGGGGAAAAAATATGATCAACTTCATGGATGCAGAAAAATTATTTGATGGAATTCAATACCATCCATGAAAAGAGAGCTTCTAGAAAACTAGAACTAGAAGGGACCATCCTTAACTCAATAAAAGATAGATACTAAAAATCTACGGTACACATCATACTTAATGGTTGATTTCAGGAAACTTCCCTTCCCCAAGCCTGAGACTGGAAGTGAAACCAGGTTTCACACAATCTTCACTTTTCTTCTACACTGTCCTGGAACCCTTAACCAATGCAATAAAGCCAGAAAAAAAAGTATAAAGACAGAAGGGAGGAAAAAACTCATTAGTTATAGATGATACCATCATATACATTGGAATTCCAATAGAATCTACAACAAACCACCAGAATTAATAAGTGAATTTAGCATGATTGCTGGAAACAAAGTCTGTAAACTCAGTTGCCTTATGCCAGAAACAAACAAAACGGAAACAAAATAGAAAATAACATTTGCAATAGCATAAACAAATCAAATACTGAGGGATTAGTCTATGGAAAGATATACAAGACCTACCACTGTCCTGAATAAAGCCTGTCGCGTATTTCACAGCATTGTACCAGTGCCAATTTCCTGGTTTGGGTATTGCACTGTAGTTATGCAAGATGCCACCACTGGGGGAAGCTGGCAGAAGGCTACACAGGACTCTATACTCTTTCTGCAACTTCCTGTGAGTCTATCATTATTTTGAAATTAAAAGTCTTTAAAGCGTGCATATGCTTTGATCGAATAATCCCATTTTCGTGATTCTAGCCTAAGGAAAAGTTGAAAATGTACTCAAAGGTCTGGCTAAAAGCATACTGTATTCACTTGCTAGGGTTGCCATCACAAAGTCCCAGAGACTGGGTAGCTTTAACAGAAATTGAGTTTCTCAGTTCTGGAGGCGGGAACTCCAATACCAAGGGGTCAGCAGTTTTGGTACCACCTGAGGCCTCTCTCCTTGGCTTGCCAACGGCCACCTTATAAGGACACCGGTCCTATTGGATTAAGGCCCATCTGACCTCATTTTACCATAATCACCTTTGTAAAGACCCATCTCCCAGTAGTCACATCCTGCAACAACGGAGGTTAGGACTTCAACATATGAATTTTGGGGGTGGGGGGACACAATTCAGTCTGTAACATTCTCTCATCCAAGCACTGTTTCTAGTAATGAAAAACTGAAAACCACCTCCATGTCCCCTAATGGGGGACTGATGGGGTGAACTGAGGTACACGTATATGATGAAACTCTAGGCAGTTATTTAAAAAGATATAAACATAAGCTTATTAATGTTCAAAGATGCTCAGAGGAGGCTGGTGAGTAAAACAGCCAGTTACAACAAGGTATATAATAATATAACCTGATATTTGGGAAGCAAAACATCCGTCTCTATCTGGAAGGCTTTCTATCAAAATGGCAACTGGGCTTCTGAGTGCTGTGATGATGAGGGAATTTTATTTTTTCTTTGTGGTATTTTTTATTTATTGCCTTTTAAAATAATGAACATGTATTATTTAATGCAATGACTTTTTAAAAACTTATTAAAAAAAGAACTTTATAGCACATTTTATTGCCCTGGGAATTCACTAGAGAAGAACATGAGGAGAAATTCCAACAACCGACAAGGTTCTTATTTGTTAGCAATGGAAATTGTTTCTTGCTGATTTAAGCAGAATGAGTTCATTAGAAGGGTCTCTCTCGGAGCTTGAAAGAACCACAGCCAGGAGCACTGGCTTACTGAAGACACTGAAGGCGCTAAGCATGTGATATGGGTGCCCCTCACTACCACTGCCACCTGGGCACCATCACACCTGTCTCTGGAGTGTCATCACCCATCACCCATCACCAGGCCCTTGCTTCTCATCAATTGCCCGGGTCGAGGTCAGGGTGGGTGCTGCCGATGGCTGAGTCTGGGTCACATCTGCTATGTTTAGCTTTGAAGGTGGAAGGTGGGCTCTGCCTCCTAAGGGGGAGGCCTCTGCAGACTCAGGAAGGGGGTTCAGGTGCCTTGACCAAACAAAATGGCACCCTCGGCCCTTAGGAACTAATAGCAGGGGCCAGGCAACTACAGCTAGAATCTGGCCCAATGCCTGCTTTTGTACAGCCCATGAACTAAGATGGTTTTGCATTTTAAAACAGTAGTAAACACCAACCAAAAGAAAATTAGTATTTCTAGGCCTGGGAAACTTTTATGAAATGAAAATTTCAGTGTCCATAACCTTTATTGGCACACAGCCATGTCCGTTTGTTTATGTATTGTCTATGGCTGCTTTTGCATGATGACTGCAGGTGAGCAGTTTCGACAGAAGTGTGCAAACCTGTAAATATTTACTATCAGGCTCTTTACAGAAAGTTTGCCAAGGCCTGAGCAAGGGCAAGGACCCCTTCCAGCCACAACCACACCTAGTTCATTGTTTTTGGTTCATAAGGACCAAGGGACCTTGCAGGGCTCATGCCCAGGGTGGGATGTAAGACAGCTTCTCAGACAGCGGCCAGGTCTTCACATTCTTGGGGTGCCGTGAGCATGTCTCCACTGTCTCTTGGTCTCCTTATCAGAACTGCTACCACCTGTGTCTTTACCTTCTTCTCTAGAGCTTTTCTCTGTAGCTCAGTTTCTGCTTTGTTGCAGTTTCTGATTCCTTGTCGCTCAAGCTTGCTCCTGGACTTTCCCGGCCCCACACTCCACCTCATGGCCCCCTTTCTCTGCCTCTTTTCAGCTTTTCTCTCTCTGGTTGTTCTAGTCAATCTAGGCAAAGCTTCTCATACCAGGTCGCTTTGTGGGTCAGTGCCCAGCAGGGGCCTGGCCACTCTGTCCCCTCAGCTGTGACCAAGGGGGTAGCTGTGAGATACACGGGGGGGGGACATGCACAGGGAGATGCTCCCCCCTTTGAAGATGCCAGGGGTGGGCAGATACCCCCACGTCCAAACAAACCATGGAGTGATGCAGACCACGATGCATGGCTTGTGCATATCCAGATGCATTTAGAGGCCTGGAGGAGGGCCACGCAGGGCTGCTAACAGTGTGCCAGGCACCCTTTTCATGTATTCAGCCATTTACTCCTCACACAACCTTGGGAGGAGACTGGTGGACTGGCCAAGTCTGTCTCCGTTTCCTCTCAGCACATAGCTGGATGACATTTCCTAGCCTCTCTTGCAGATCCATGGAATCATGTGCTGAATTCTGGCCATGGAATGTGTGTGAAAGTGATATATGTCACTACTGGGTCTGGCTCATGAAACCCTCCTTGTGAACTCCCTGCTTTCTCTTTCCAGCATTTGCCAGCTGGATGTTGACACCAGGGCAATGTTGGGAGCTACATATAGAAAATGGAAGAGTACCTTTTAGCCTGGGTCTCTGAGTCACTGTATGGAGCCCCTCGTGGCTGGGTCCCTGAGTCACTGTGTGGAGCAGAGCTGGCTGCTGACTGCACTTTGATGAGTGTAGTAGATTAAAGAGGTCACAAATTCTGTGAACTTCTCCCACCGAAAGGAGGGGTCTATATCCCCTCCCCCTAAGTTGAGTGGCTTGTTACTGCTTCAACCACTAGAAAATGGTGGAAATGATACCAGTCCATCTCTGGGCCCACTCCACTTCCTGTCTCTTACAGCACACACTCTTGAAGCTCTGAACCACTGTGTGAACAGTGTCCACCCTGCTCAAGGGATCACACGGAGACTATAAGGAAAGAACCCGAGACCACATGGAGAGGGAAAAGGCCAGTGGAGGCCAGCCTTCCAGGCATCTGTGCTAAGGGAGGCTGGTGAGTAAAGCCTTCAGGCTCCAGACAAGCTCTGTCACCAGATGAATACCATGAGTGTTGTCAATCAATGCCACATAGAACATAGATCACCCAGCCAAACTCTGCCTGCTCCCTGGCCCACAAAACCATGAGATTTAATAAATGGTTGCTGTTTTAAGCCACAGGTTTCAAAATAGTTTTTTATTTTATTTTAATAAAGCAGTAGATACCTAGAACAATGAATGAGAAATAAATTTCTATTATGTCATGTCATTAATATTTTGGCGTTTGTCTGGGTGCTGGTGTTACCTTAACTAATTTGTGAGATGCTGTTATAATACCAGGCACATATTATAGGTGAGGCCTAGGACATCTAAGTAGCTGGCCTGATATAATGGACAGGTGGTAAGTGATACAGTGAGGAGTCTACTCCAGGCAGACTGACCTGGGTTATCTCAGTCATCTGACTCTGCGTCTGGCTGTCTGGCTGGGCTTGACTGCTGGGTAGGTCCAGGTCTGCTTTACTGCGTTTATTCCGGGAGCAGCTCTTTTCAAGGTAGATCACCCAAGCCCAAGAGGCGAGCCCCACTGTGTAAGCACAATTCAAGCCTGTGCTCACGGTGGGTCTGCTAATATCCACGGGCCAAAGCCAGTCCCATGGCCATGTCCAAGGTCAAAAGGTGGAGGAAGTCCACTCCACCCACCACGCGGCCATGACCTGGGTGAGGACACACAGTACTGCTGCCAGGAGGGGAGGCATCGGGACCAATAGTTCAATGCATCACCAGAGGCTGAGGGCAACACCGGACAGGAAGATGAAAAGAAGGTGGCTTCAGGCAGAAGGAAAAACATTTGCAGACCTCCTACTCTTCTTAATACTTTACTTCTTGTGTGATGGCCACATCCCATCTTGGTATTTTGTCCATTCTTTGACATCAAGGGTTCTCATCCCACTGGGGGAGGTGAGCTGTGAGTCCCCTGCCTGGTCCCAGGGGACCCTGGCCCACCCCGACCACTGCTGCCCAGGGTGCATCTCCCATCTCCCCCATGACACTGGCTGCCTCCCTCTCCCAGGCCTCCTCTGGCTGCCATCTTCTTCTCACTGCCCCCCTCGCAAGCATGAGCAGCCTTTGATCACCTAAAGATTTCCAGTCCTGTCTGAATGCCGCTGTCCATCGCAAGCCCAGTGGCCCCAGGGCAGATGAAAGGTGTCACCCGGCCCTCCTCCAGCCAGAGGGGGATCAATATACCAGTTAGCAGACTTGTCAGAGGAAGCTTTGAGAGAAACGCAGGCTCCAGAGGGAGAGGCAGTCCTTACAAACGAAGGTATTTTTAGCTGAAGACTTTACTAGAAGAAAGCCTGTGTCAGGCCGGAGAGGGCCTGTCATCTGTCAAGGGCTGAGGTTTCTCCAGAAAGGGGCGGGAACCCCAGAAAGGCCTGAAGAGAAACCAGCTGGGGCTTCTGAAGAACGTGTGAAAGTGTTCAAGACTAAAGGATTCGCACTTCTCGACCTTCAGCTTTTCCAAGTGTAAAAGCGAACCTTTCTGTTAGGAACAGCCATGTTTTCCCATTAGAGAAGATGCAGTGTCCGGAGCTCTTCTCTCATCCCAGGGGTGTGGAACCTTCTGGGTCCTGGACCCCTTTGATGGAGGATGTAGACCTTCCCCCCATATCATACAAGTTTGCTGACGATGCCATTTTGTTTGTCACAGAGCCTTGGAGCTGAGAGAGACCCTTGGGGTCCATGGACCCCTGATTCAGATGGTCCCCCTTTATCCCCGGGGCTCGTTCTGGCCGTCACCTTCTCGAGGTCACCTAAAGATTTAAAGATTTCCAGTCCTGCGCCACTCCCCATGGCAGGCACAGTGGGGACTCCGGGCTTCCCGCTATGCTATTTGCTCTCCTTCCTGTGTACCCCACCCTCTGGGAAAGGCTGCAGGCGACGGGGAAGGCAGGGCTTTGTGAACCAGCTCCTCTGCTGTGGGACTCACCTCTAGTAGGAGGCAATGGGGGTGCCAGGGGCGCGGGACGGGGCGCTTGGCCCGGCCAGCTCCCTTCCGCTTCCTGGACCAGCCTGCTGGTATCCCACAGATGCTCGTATCGCAGCTCCTCTCGCTCAAACACCACCTGCTCCCCCAGGCTCATTTCAAATGCCACCACCTCCAGGAAGCTCTCTCTGATACCCCGGACCCTCTTCTGAACTTCCTGTAGCCCTCTGTCTGTTCCCCACTGAGGGCCTCGTGACCCCACTGGACTGGATGTATTCTGAGGGAAGGGCCCACGCCAGAAGCGGCATCTTTGGAGCACACAGCCCTCTACTTCATAGCTTGTGGCCTGGGATAAGTCCCTTATCTGTCAGTCGGGGTGAGATGATGGGCAGGGGGAAGGTTCTCCTAGAGATGGAAGGGGGGGAAGCTGGCCCGCCTTGCTGGGCTCCAGGCAACAAGGGCCTGAATTTAGTAGGGCTGTGGGCACCGGGGTGCGGTGGGGGCCATGCCAGGGCTGGGTGGGGGGGCCCGAAGTTCTGGCCCGTTCAATACCTGTGGCCCCCCACTGGCCAGACACCAAGCCCTGCGTCCTGCCCTGACCCAGGCCAGAGCCAAGCTTAGGGGCGGGAGGCCAGGCACAGCTCTGGGGCACGCCCTGACTGCTAGCTCCCCACGAATGGTACTTCCGGTCGGTAATGAAACCTCGCTGGAAGTTGTCAGGTTCTGTGTCTTCTCTTCCTCTACACCCCTCGACCTGGGGGGTCCTCACAGAGGCCACCCCCATTCTCCACTACACCGGACTTGAAAGGGAAAACACGCTCACAACAGCCTCACGAAAAATTCCAGCTTTTACGACAACTAATTATCTGGAGGTCAAAATGGATCTGAGATTTCACTTCCTACTTCCCTCCTTCCTCTTCTTTAAAAAAACGAAACATCCACCCGTTTCAATAGCGGGCTCCTCTGGGGGTGGCTCAGGGTGGAGCTTCGTCCCATGTCCCCTCATCCCCTCGGGAGATGCTGCTGATTTTGCCAAGTATGGCCCCTCCTCCTTCCCTCTGAAGGACGACCCCCTTCAGCCTGGAAACCAAAACCGGGTTGGGCTAACAGTGGGGGTGCTTTGCTTTACACTGACACCCAATTACTGTCAGAGCCGCAACCAATAGCAATACTAAAACAATAGCAGCTAACGCGTATCAAACATGTTTGTTCAATCTGCACAAACTCTAGGTCTCAGGCCTGTCCAGGAGCCTCCCAGCCTGCGCTGGCGTGCCTCTCTCGACAGGGAACTACCTGCCCGAGCCGCTGAGTTAGGTAAGAAAGTCCAGGCATGTGTGTCCGGCGTCCCCCAGGCAGTGCTGGCCAGTGCTGCCCCGCTGCTTGCAGACGGCCGGTGCTTCTGGTTGTAACTGCCGAAACTGACTTTGGCATCTTACACAGAAAAGGGTGGGATTGGAGGGGTGTGGGAAGCTCCCAGAACCGACAGGCGTAGAGAATGGCAGGAGCCGAGGCTGGTGGGGCAGCTGGAACCACAGCCCGGCTGCCCCAGGAACAGCTGGGCAGGCTGCTGCCTCCGACACCCTGGACTGACGCTGGGGCTGCCAGATGCCCGCTCTCAATTCGCCCTGAATCTTGGCTCCATTTCCCCCCAAGTCCAGAGCCTCCGATTGGCTGAGTCAGGCACAAGCCCTGCCCTAGCTGTTAGAGTGGCAGAGGTGGGGAAGAGCGGGGCAAGAGGTGAGAGGTAGGGCCGAGTCCTTCGAGGACTCACAGCCTGGGGTCCCTGAGCCGGGTAGTGAACCCCTGCTCCCAGGCAACACACAAAGCACCCATTTTCCCCGTTTGCTGTGCTCGCCAGGGCCCAGGCCAGAGCATCAAGTCCGCACAGATTTATGTGACACTCTCCTTCCCAGGCACAGCCTCCTCCCATCACCATAACAACTCACATCCTGTACTAAGCAGCGGGTGTCTGGAGGGGCAGGAAATGAGCCTATAGATGCGATGCCCACCCCAATGGTGGCTGGCGGCCCCGGGGACAGCCTCGGGATCATTTCTCGTGGTTTGGCCTCTTTAGTCGTGTTTCCTGATAGTCTCAGCAAACCCCACATCTTGGTACCTAGGGGCCCTGAATGACTGGTCCTTCCCTCCTTCCCAAGGTCCGACAGCTAGAGGCAAGATGAAGACCCACGTGACATCTGTCCCAGAAGTGGCAGCAGAGAGGGACCTAGGACCCCAGCTTTTGCAGCAGAACGAAGGAGTGACCCAGGAAGGAAGGGGGTGTCACTGGCTGGCCTGATCTGTGGGAAGGGAAACTCAGGACACTGAAACTGCTCTCCCAGCGGGAGCCAGGAGATCACACAGAGCACAGTGTCTGCTTCTAAGGATGATGCACGGCCAAGCACCTCAGTCTCATCCTCAAAATCCCACTTATTCAGTCTGAGAGGCAACATGGTGGTGGTTATGAACCTGGGCCCTGCAGCCAGGAAGACATGCAGCAGCCCCAGAGCTGTGTGACCTTGACCAGTGACAACCTCTCTGAGCTTGCTGTCATTTGCAGAAGTACCTCAGGGCACATGCAGACAAAGGGCTTGTAGTGAAGATGGAGAGATGCTGCCCACATCATCTGCAGCAAGGACCTGCCTCCCGGCTGCAGGAGTGTGGTCAGCAGACGGGCCCCAGCTCTCAGCTCCTCCAGGTTGGGCCTGGGCTGCCGAGACCCTCCTCACCTAGGCCATGTCCTCCAGGGATAGTTGGAATCCAGTGACTGAGAGAAGCAGGGGCGTCAAGGTCCAGCCGCTTGGACCAACGTGGGACACTTGGACAGAGTGCTCATCCCGAGCTCCCCGCTGGGCTGGCTGAGACCCCATCAGTATCATGGTTCAGCCACTCCCTTTGCCCAGTCCTGCTTCCTCCTGCTCCCCTTCACACGTGCTGATCGCTAATCAACATCTTGCAGCTCATCTCAGCACCTGCTTCCAGAGAAGCCAACCTGCAGCAACGTCTCACATCGTGCCACGTACACGGCAAGCCCTCCATGCGTGTCCTATTACACCACCACCACCACCACCACCACCACCACCACCACCACCATCACCACCACCACCACCACCACCACCATCACCACCAGCACCACCACCACCACCATCACCACCAGCACCACCACCACCAGCACCACCACCACCACCATCACCACCACCACCACCACCACCACCATCACCACCACCACCACCATCACCACCACCACCACCACCACCACCATCACCACCACCACCATCACCACCATCACCACCACCACCACCATCACCACCAGCACCACCACCACCACCATCACCATCACCATCATCAAGCCTATCTCAACTCAAATTTATCAGGCTGGAAGACAAACAGATGAATTCAAAATTGGGTGGAAATGAAACACCAAAGGCCAAAACAAGGTGACATGTCCAAAAAGCGGGTGAAAAACCTTGGAGCGGGGAGGGCTTGGGCATCTGCCTAAAAATGGCTGAGACCCTAATAGCCCAGGAGCCAGAATGGGCAGTTAGAAATGTGCATACATTGAGGTAAGAAAAGCAAAAAAAGCAATGGTTTAAATGGGAGGTGATGTCATTGGTCACACGTGTGGCATTTGATGTCTCACTTTAGGTGATGGCGATGTTTGCAGAGCCAAATTTTCCCCGAGCTCAAATGCCAGCTTCTCGCCTGGCGCTCCTGTCGATGATGCCGCCCATCCAAGTTCACGGGTGGCAGCTCATACTCCCCAGCTCATACAACTGCATGAATCAGGGCTTGGGGGAGTTGCAACTGGGACCAGAATATCTTGGTATTTAGTAATGGTGAGAAAGGACGCGAATGCAAAAATCAAAGAACTTTGCTGCTAAGTGCCTGGCGGAAGCTGTGTTAAGTGGACCTGGTGCTTTCAGCAAATTCCACTCAGCCCTCCCTTGAAATTGGCTGTGAGCGATCTTGCTGGGTGATGGTCGCAGAACCATCCGTGGTTGCTCAGGGGGCTGGAGGGCAGGGACTGCTCCGGGCTGCACGTACCTGGGAGAGAAGAGCCGCAGACGCAGACGTGGTTACGGGACACATCTGTGTGGGTTTGGGGGAACCGCCTCAGGGTAGGAGGAGATGCTTCCGGCGAGACCCCAGGGAGCAGCCGCTGGTGACGGGCAGATCCACGGCAAAGCCCCCTGTTGCTATTTTTCTGTAGGAAAACGTGGGCGGTCCAGAACATGCTGGCTGCCTGGGTGATGGCAGGTGGCCTGCACAGGGCATTTCCAGCCGTCTCTGGCTCCACTTCCGGAACAGAAGCTCCCTCCCTTAACGCGGACCTCAGGAGGGCCTCAGAGAGGGCAAGCGGCGGCCTCGCTGTGCCATCCATGGGGCAGGGAGCGGCAGAAATCCACCAAGACCAACTCCTCTGGCAGCACAGGCGTCTCCCTGTTCCAGCCTGAATCAGGCCCGTCCAGGGAGTTGGGGGCACAGCTGGTGGGGTCTGACCCACGCACACTGACATCCCTCCGGGGCATACTCAGCAACACGCTCCTCGCCCTGGTGTCTTAATCCCTTCATACCTGGCACCAAGCTCCCTTTCCTGCTCCCAGGCCACCGGAGGAGCGAAGAGACAACTGGGTGGGTTTTACAGGGTGGACATAAGGCCCCACTACTCTGCTCTTACAGGTCTTCAGGTGGAGGCACAGCCCTCAGGGCGCTGCACTTAAGGAACCACCTCGGGGGGCCTCAGCCTCACCTAGACGACGAGATCAGGACTCTGAGCTGAGGCTGTGATGGGATGACTTTTGGGGGTGTCGGGAGAGGGTGAATATATTCTGCAGGTCCATTTGCGTCCGGAGGTAGAGTGTGATATGTGACTATGTCCCCAAGTTTCTGGCGTGCCCTTCCCACCGTGTGGTGTAATTCCCTCCCCGACTCAGTGACTCCCTCTAATGATAAGAAAAAGAGCAGAAGAGATGACGTGTGAGACCAGGTCGGAAAAGGCACTGTGGGGTTCTGCTTGTTCTCTGGGACCTCTCACCCTGGGGGGCACGCTGCCATGCCAGCCGGACACGAGAAGCCCTGTGGAGGCGCCCATTTCGGGAGCCACGCGGGTGTGGAAGCACGTCCCCCACCTCAGTCCAGTCTTCTGATGATGCCATCTGCCATCTGACTGCAACTCCCAGACCCTGGGGTGGAACCATTCGGCAAAAACAGACACTCCTGAATCTCTGACCCCCAGAAACTGAGACGGTAAAAGTCTGTTCCTCAAGCCCCCAAGATTGGGGTGATCTGTTCCGTAGCAATAGATAACGAATAGAGTTTGGTTTTAAACAGGTCCTTGAAAGAGGAGATGTTTAGGGCTTGATAACAAAATCCCCCCAAAACCTCAAGGTAGTCTACTCAAGGGAAGTCGCATCTAAATCGAGGACCTGGTTTCTTGGAAGTTCATCTTCCGATTATCTGAAACCCACAGAATAAAGGTGAGTGGTGGGTAGGATGTGGAGAAATCCCCTGCAGTTAACAGGTAGGAGAGGAACACGTGGTACAGGAAAGGAAGAGAAGTGGGGGCCTGGAGTTAAAAAATTAAGGTCATTTGCTGCGACTTGACGGCTTAATCAGCCAATCAATACTGTTCACATGGCAGAAGGAGTTTCGGGAGTGGTGCGCTGAGATGAAAAATGTATGAGGGGACAGGGAGGAGACAATGAAAAAGCGAGCCTGTTCTATTTGTCCAGCACAGGCCCAGAAATGAAATCGGCCAGGAGGAGACTGGGAGCCACGGGGCTGAGTACAACTTAGAGCACGTGAGCCGCCACTTGCTCTTCACGAGGCGGAAACACGCTAATTAAATTGCTTTTCTTGACTAAAGATGGATTCAATAACCTTCAGCAGTGCTAAACAGCAGCAGAAACGGAAATCACGTGGGTCTCCGAGGAGGCTGGTGAAACTGGGGTGTTAATGATCTTGGGGAAGGCGGCCAACCTGACACAGGCGGGGAGCGCTCTAAGCACCGCGGGGCCGTGGGTGTCACCAAGGCAAACACCGCACCCAAGAACAGAAAACGACAATTCACTGGAACTCCCAATTATCTCCTCAGCAAGGTGAGAGAGAGGAACAGGAACACAAGCTCAGACGGGGGATTGTTTTACAAACCTAACTTCCATCGGGTATCCTTGTGCCCATTAGGGTCAAATTCAGCTGAATGTGACAGAAAACCCAGAACAGTGGAGGCTTAAATGAGATAGCCTAGTCCTCTTGCACATATACAAAGACCAGGGATGGATATCCAAGTAACAGAGAGCCAGAGCTCTACCTTGCTGCTCCGCCACGCTCAGCCTGTGGCCTGTACCTCATGGTCCAGGATGGCTGCGAGAGGCCAGCCGTCACACACACACAGCAGGAAGGAGGCAGGCGCAGAAGAGAACTCCCTCCTCTCACCACCCCCTTAAGAACACCACCCAGCAGTTGTACATAACCTGAGTCATATGTCAACGGCCACTCCCAATTGTGAAGGAGCTGGGATATGAAGTCTTTATCCCAGGCTCCAACGAGGAGCATTCTTAGAAAGAAGGAATGGAAGTGTGGCTATTGGAAGGCAGATAGCAGACTCTGCAAGTCCTGAAGTCAGGATATGTTCAGCCAGAATCAAAAACGATGTCTCAGGTCACAATAAGACACTGACCTTGAGTCCAGCGTGGGGGAGGGGAGACTGACCACGACAGCTCACAACAGAAGTTAAATCCCGTGGAATGAGCCACGTAGACTGACATTCAAGTCACGCTGCTATTCATGCCAGACAGTGTGAAAACGGTAAACTGTCGCTGGACAGCAAACAAAAAGCTTCCCCCGACCATGTCCTAGCAGTGAGGTCTCCAGTGTCCCTCAGCCACCCGATGTTTCAGTCACACTGCACTTAAGGGGCTGCGAGGCCGTCTGCAGCCAGGGCTGCATGGCTCAGGAAAATGTGTCGAGTTAAATCCTCTTCATCTTCCGTGAACCATGGATGTCAAGCCATAAAACAATCCTAGGTTCCTAACATCAACCTACAAAAGCTGGATTAGGTTTCGAGGGACAGAAGACACACAATAAACGGTGGCTTAAACAAGCCGAGATTACTTCTCTCACCTATCTGAGCCTGGAGGTGGGCAGAGAGGGCTGCCCTCAGATACCCCAGCCCGTTCCACCTTGTTCTGCGGGCGTGGCCCCTCTTCCCAAGACCACTTCACGGCCCAACAGTTCCACATCCCACAGCACGCAGAGGAAAAGCAGACAGTGGGCCCCGTTCTGGTTCTGAAATATGTGCACAGGTGCTTGATGCTCCTCCAGAGGTGGGGGCTCAAACCAGGGTGGGGAGTGTCCCCGGACACTTGTTATGGATGAGCAAGGTCAGGTCTCTAGGCCTTGGATGCCCAGACGAACTGTCAAATGCACAGGCTGAATTAGAAGGTAGCTAAGGTCCCTGCCAAGAGAGGGGGGAGGAGGGAAGAGAGAGAGAGGGAGGGAGGAGGGGGAGGGAGGAGAGCGGAGAGAGGGAGGAGGGAGGAGGAGGGAGGGGTACTTTACCAGCAGAACAAAGTTCATCTAAAACCCAACAGTTGGACTCAACACCAGAAGCACAATCCATAAATGAAAAAAGTGATAAATATATCCACTCTGAGAAAGACCCCATTAAGAAGATGAAAAGACAAGCTACAATTGGGAGAAAATATGTGCACATCACCTGCCTGACAAAGGATTCATATGCAGAATATACAAAGAACTCTAGGACTCAGCATTAAAAATACAATCCAATTAGAAAATGGACAAAAGACATGCACAGACATTTCACCTAAAATAATACACAGATGTATTATTATTATACAATAATAACAATAATTATTATTATACAATAATAACCAAGCACATGATAAGATCATTAGCCCTTAGAGAAATAGAAACAAAACCAAAATGAGCTATCACTCCACACCTATCAGAATGGCTGAAATCAGAAACAGTGACAGAACCAAATGCTGGTAAAGACGTGGAGAAACTGGACCCCACATACACTGCAGGCATGACTGTAAAACGACAGCTTGGCATTTCCTTGTAAAACTACACATGGACTCATTATATGAGCCAGCAAGTACACTCACGGGCACATATATCCCACAGAAGTGAAAACTTATTTTCACGTAGAAACACGTACCTGAGTGCTCATAACAACTTTGCCACAAATCACAAACAACCAAATGTCCTCCAACGGCTAAGTGATTAAACAGAGTGAGGGGATACATACCACGGACTATCACTCAGCAATGACAAGGAACGCACTACTGACACACGCAACGACTTGGAAGAACTTCAAGGAAATTATGCTGAGAGACAGAAGCCAACCTCAAAAGGATGCACGCCGTGTGATTCGTGAAATAAAATGATTGTGGAGATGGAGGACAGACTAGCAGTCGCAGAAGTGGGGGTTGGGGAGAGGTAGTGTGAGGGCGTCTTGCAGTGATGGTACAGCTAGGTCTCTTGCTGGTGGTGGTGGTTCCATGAAGCTACACCCATGACAATGAGCCACACGCAGACACACACACACACTCAGGCACATAAATGACAGCATATGTCGCTGATGAAGTCTGCATCAGCTCTGTTCATTGTACCGGTGTCAACTTCCCGGTTTGGGGATTGTGCTAAAGCTGTGCAAAGCTGGGGAAGGGTTCACAGACCTCCCTCTACATGTCTTCGCAACTTCCTATGAATCTGTAATTATTTAAAAATAAACACCCAAAACACCTAAAAAATCCAACACGAGATTCGTTGCCTAAGTTATGGTCATCAAACAGTGGAAGGCCACAGCAACACAAAACCCAAGGACGGACGGAATAAAGAAACAGAACCCTGAGGGCTGTGTCACTGCCACACACTCCGGAGGAAGGAGTTCGCGCCACGTTGTGTGGTGGTGGCTGTCGGTCATCCATCAGAACAGGTTCTCGTCTCTTCCACAGCAGATTTCCATTAGACCCACAGCTGCCCGGTTAGAGACCACATTCCCCAGCAGCCCTTGTAGCTAGGCCTGCCATGTGACTAAGTTCTTGCTAAGGAAGATCAAGTGGAACTGACACGTGCCTGTGCTGGGTCTGGTCTTAAAACACCCGTGCATGTTTTCCTTTTAAAAACTCGGAAGGTGTGACTCAGCTTCCACAGTGCAGATCACACCTCGGTCACATGGCGGTGCAATGGGATAGAAGGGACAGATCCCTGTGTGACCGCATGGAGCAGAGCAGGCCTCTGATCTGAACCACTGCCTCTGGAGCTCTTAAGTGGAAGAGAAGTAAGTGTCTATATCCTTTAAGCCACTGTATTGTGGGGCCTCTGTGTTAGAGCAGCTTAATCTTTGCCCAGTAGGGGAGGGGAAAAAAGCAGTTTTCAAAACAGTACACAGTCTGACCTTCTTTTCTACAAGCAATGCATGCACACAAACACGTCCATATGAAGGTCTGGAAAGACACACACCAAAGTGCTCTGGTAATAATTATCTCTTGCTAGTGGGAATTATGGATGTTATTTTCTTTGCTCTGCTTATCCACATTATCCAATTTTCCATAAAGGGAACACATGTATTCCTTTTGTAATGAAGAGAACAAGCCTATGATTGAGATGAGAGCCGAGAATCAGATGACAATGAGCCACGCATTAGGTAACAATGCACACGAGTGCACTCTCTGCAAAGTAGGGGCTCACAAAGCTTGCAGGCGTCCCAGGCTGGCTCCCAGGCTCGTGGCCTCTGACTGTCCTCCCCGCTCCCCCATACCTTCTTGCCCTGAGGGACACTCCACTGTTTTGTCACTATGGGACGCGGGAAGCGTGACACGTGACACAGACGGAGCCTGCTGCCGGCAGGACCTGCCTGTTCAGTTGGAGCCAAACCACAGCTCACGCCGTCACTGTCCCTGAGGATGGCTGATCTCCAGCTGAAATTTCAGACTCAATTAGCACCGAGACAGGCAGGAGGTGTTCCTGAGCAACTAATCATCTTAGAGCTGCCAGGATGGTGCTTTACCTGGGATGTGCCCACGAACGTTAAGGTTTATCTCTCCAAGTATTAATAATAGGGAGCAGCCAACCTGCAATTTGAAATTTAACTCAAAAGTGATTCTTTGAGCTTCCTTTCCACTAATTTAAGGAGCTGGGTCAGGGATGAGGGCAGGGGGTGGGGCGGTAGCTGGCAGAGACGGGGAAAGAAACCGGCTTGTTCTAGAAAGTGAAGCCTAATTATTCCTGAGCAGACGCACTGGAGGGCTGGAGGCTGGCAGGCTTGTTCACAGACCTCTGCCTGGGCTCACCTCTGAGGCACATGGCACACAGGCCTGAAAGAGCAGCTGCACCGGGCTAGTGGGCAAGTGGCATGGAAGCGGCCCACCCTTTTCCTACCCAATGCAGGACAATGAAAGTTCACCGAGTCTCGTTCAGCATGCCAGCGAGGATGCAGAAGCGAGGGGGCACAGAGAAGCAAGGGGCGTCATCACACTGTGTCCTGTGCTCTGGACCGGAGCGCCCAGCGATGCCTCCCGCCTTTCAAGCTGGCGGAGGCTCCAGCCCTGGTGAGCAGCCGGGTGGCTGAAGTTGACGTCCCTCCCCCTCCCAGCTGGGGTGACCTTAAAAGGCTCTCGACTTAGCATCAGGCCCACACTCTGACACTCTAAATGCAACGCCAACTTTGCACATTAACACGCAAAGGTCATCATTTCATGCCTGCAGCTTTCCGTCAGTGGTGTGAATTGTAAAAACATCACTCGGTACCAAAAGGCCACTTCCCAGTTTAGTTCAGGAAAGAAATCTGGACAGCCTTTCATGGACTTCCTCATTCCCTTCTGTTGGTTCCGACCAGCTGTCCTGTTGAGTCACGGTCACCTGGCCAGCAGGACGGGGCAAATGCATCACTGCTTTCTGGGACAGAGCCGCCACGTCTGGGCCAAGAGGGCGGCTCGGGCCGTTCTGGGTGGGAACACCTCGGCAGAGCGGGCACGAGTCCCTCTGCTCTGGGGACGGGGCAGCCCCTGGGTTTACGGCTGTGTGTCACCCTCCAGGTGCTTCTTCAGGTACAACAGGGAAAACACCACGTGCCCGTCTGGGATGGAATGCGAGAAATGTGAAGTGCCTGGCACAGAGCAGGTGCTGAGTGCCAGGGTAACCAGTTACACAGGACCTCATCGTCTGGCCCTGAGAGGACGTTTGGGTGGCACATGCATCGCCGACCATGGCCCTTTCTGCGGGAGGCACCAAACGATGATTCCGGGGCTCGGCGACCATGCTCACAGCACAGCAGGCCTCTGTGTCCCTTACAGCCTACCCCCTTGGGACTGAGCCCAGCCCACCCGCAGTTTCTGTTTCTGCCAACTTCAGGTCAATACATTCTCTGGACTTCAGTGGCGGGCACACGACGCCAGTCTCCCTCACGTCTGCCCCTTTCAGCACCAAGCACTAAGAGATTTGGCAAACCAGTCCATCCCCCTTCACCCCTCTCACCTTTCCAGACCTCAGAGCATTCTCTCTCTGCTTTCTCCTCTCAGGACTGAAGAATGAGGTTGTCAGCAATGGGAAGGCCTGAAGGCTGACCGGCCCAACCCTTGTACTTCTACCCGCCTTTTTAGGGAAAGTTGAAAAAAAAACAGAATAGCACGCATCACCCACATATTCAGTGTCCAGCCTCAGTACCTCACATCTCACGGATAATCCTGTTTCATCTGTGAGCCCCACCGCCCTCCTCCCTCAGCATCACTGAACTATCCGCCTCGCATCTTACAGAAGACGGGATGGGGTTCCAAAGGGGGAGAGGGGCTTGTCTCCTGCAACTGGGAGCAGGGCCAGAGTTCAGGCCCTGGCCCACGGGTGTCCGCACCAGTCACTGGCCTACCCTGGTCACACTTTTTGCTCTGGCCACACTCTACCTGCGCTATTCTTTAATAGTTTTCTTCCACGGTCTCACTTTTTTGCCTCAATACATTCTTTTAAAATGGAAACTTTGTATCACCGCCATAAACTGGGAACAGGCGTCATCTGCCACCAATAGAAGGTATCACTAAAGATGACACACAAAAAGAAAGCCATTAAGTTCTAAGTAGATGCTACTGCCTTCCCAAGGCTCTGAACTCTACTGAAAACAAGAGTCGGAGAAACCGCTGGTACCGGGGGGACCCTCTCAGATTTGCGGCAATCAGGATTCAAACAGTTAAAAATCCAAGTAGCTTTCTCACAACGTGGTTTACCACTAGCATGATTTCATCAACTGACAGAGGGCTATTTTTTCACACGTGAACATCTCTTATGTGTGCTGACAGCCAGCTGGCAGTCACAACGTACTTGTCATTTACACACGTTCCGCTTGGTCACTGCTGGTCATACTGTTGTCACTTTGCATGAACTATGTGCACCTGTAGTCCTGCACAGGTCAGTCCATTTGCCATTTAAATGTCTTCAAAAAGGTGTGCAGCAATGAGGCAAAATGTTATTATGGGCGGCCCCCCTGATCCGTGGGGGATGTGTTCCAAGATCCCCAGGGGATCCTGAAATAGCAGATAATAATGAACCCTATATACACTACGTTTTGTCCTATACATACTACCTATGATAAAGTTTAACTTATAAATTAGACACAGTAAGAGGTTAGCAACAAAATAGAAAATTGTAAGAATATACTGCAACAAAACTTACGTGAACAGCTTTGGGGCCATTATTCAGTAAAAGGAGGGTGGCTTGGACACAAGCTCGGTGACATGCTGACAGTTGATCTGGTGACCCAGACAGTTAGTTGTACAGCGCAGATACTCTGGACAACGGGGTGATTCACATCCTGGGTGGGATGGAGTTGGACAATTCTTCATCACCGTGTGCAATTTAAAACTTATGGTTTCTTTCTGGAATTTTCCATTTAATATTTTTGGACTGCAGTTGACCACGGGGAACTTAAACCGCAGAAAGCGAAACCGTGGACAAGGGGGAACTCCTGAATCTACCCCATGTCCTCGATTCTGTGTTTTCTCACAAAGCGACACATTAGCGTCTTAGAAGATACCCTAAGTCAGTGAAGCTGTGTTCTGCTCTGTTGCTGGAACCCTGAAGGGACTGCCTGTCACGTGACACAGTGAGGGTTAGGGCAGGAGATACTGCCAACCCCCTTGGAACAGATGAAAGAAATCCAGAGCGATGAAAGGCTGGTGTGACTGATTCATGTGTCACACAGGCTAGTCATTAAGCCTGTGCCATCGTTTAATTGGCAGTGTGTTTTTCTTTCTTAGTAGTTCATAAAATAATGGTGCATCTTACAAGCGAAGGCATCTTAAACGTGACGAACCATGGTGTGTAATCTACGTTCACCCGCTGTGTGGAGACACTCACTGGCCCTCCTCCTACTTCCCCAGGCTGGGCACTGCCCTGGGAGCACGTGGTTCTCAGAGGCAGGCCCCTCAGAGTCCCCTGGGACGCTGCTTCATCCTCAGGTTGCTGGATGCTACTCTCAGAGCATCATGACTCGGTGGGTCTGGGCTGGGGCCCGAGGATATTTCTAATCAGCTCCCATGACGTGACGCTGCTGGGCCACCCTTGGAGTGGCACTGTGCTATCGTTTGGCCCATCATTTAATCCCTTCATTCTCTGGCTCCTTTCAGCCTGGTGGGAGTACGTGGGGAGTGTCTGGGTGGTTCCAGAATCCTGGTAGGAACCACTCATTCTTTTGGACATCTCAGAAGGTGGCGTCTCTCTGGCATTGTTCATGGCAAAGAGTGCAATTTGTAGGGTGGGCTGGGCCGGGTAGGCTCTGGGTCTTCCCGGGACATCCTTCTCAAGAACTTCACCAGGTCAGCGCAGCCTCCTGTAAACTTAGGCTTTAAACGTGGGGTCGAGGCCCTGGATGAACTCAGCAGACTGGGCTGGAATCTGTTCATAGTAATATTTAGGTCAAAACTTGGCACAAACAAGCCAGGCACACCTGTCACGCCTGCTCATCTGTGTTCTAGCTGGTGACCCGGGCAGGTCCTTTTCCCTTTGGGGGACGTACGCTACTGGTTTAGCAAAAAGAAACATCTAAGCACTTTTTTCCTCAAACAGGACAATCCATTTTCAAGCCACCAGAACGTTTTTCAAATGGAATATTTGGCAACACTACATTCTCTCCTGAAGGCAAGAAGCAGGGGACATGTCTTCAGAAAGAACTATGTTTTATACGCAGACGGTACTAAGTTTTTGTTTTCTCCAGAAGACCCAGATCTACTCACATGTTCACCGAACTGAACCTAAGAAGTGCTTTAAGAAAGAGGAGACGAAGCCTTGTCCTGGGTACAAAAGGTTTATTGCTTTTAAAAATAAGTTACAAAACCAAACACCCCGCATGGCAGCAACATGTGTGAACAGGGCTCATACCAACCACAGTGGCTCATGGAAAGGACTTAGCACGGGGTCCAGGAGGGTGAATTCCAGCATCGCTGACACACTGACATGGAAGGTCATGCTCCCCAACTTCCTCATCCTGAGTTCCAAGGCGGTCTTCCTGGCCTTCCATAACGGCGCTAACGTGTCTAACCAGTCCCATGCACACAGAGGTGGACTGTTATTCCAGGGGCTCGGTCTTAAACAACGACACGCTGTTTTACAAAAGGGGTAGGGTGGGGGGCTGCATCGATACGGGGCAGTGAGGAAATGCCTGAGCATGCGTACACTTGGGGCTTGTCTGGGAAGGTGCTGCCCGGGGGTCTGCGCTGGCGGGGCACGCGGGGCTACTGCCGGCAGGTGTCGTGGAAGGCTTCGAGGGTTCGGAAATCCCTCCATGTGGGGGGAAGGCCGTCCTGCAGAAACTTCCCACAGCGTTGGCACGGGGCCTGGAACAGCTTTATGTAACTTCTTAACCAGGTCTAAAAAGAGAGTGAGGAGAGAAATGAAATAAATCGAATCCACGTGCTTCCAACGTCATCCTTCCTGTCAAGGCTAATGTTGTCGAGGACAGGGAACGAAAGCGCCCTGGGACTCCCAAAGGTGCCCTGGGACTTTACGGAATGCTGCACGTGGAATCCACAAGGTCATAACAGCTGAGTTTCAGTCCTGCCGCTCCCCGGCCCCGCCTGACAGAGGCAGTTTTTAAAATAGCAATTTCTGCTCTGAAAGGCAGGAAGTGCTCCCGGAGGAGTGGCCGTGAACTCCGCCCCAGGCCTGTGGCTCCGGGCGGCATGTAACCACGTTTCATTTGTGAGTCCCGGGTCTTCTGAATATTAGTATTGATCGTCTGCTGCTCACGGCCAAGCAGAGGCCATGCACACGTGAGGGGAGGCTTCGCGTCCTGTCGACTTTAGAATTCTCCACTGAGGTCAATGTGCCTTCTTTCTAATCCGATTTCAGAGGTCATTACTCACTGTCACACTGTGGCCCAACACACCTGGGGGGAGGGCGGGGACAACCTGGGGCCACCAAATAACACAATAAGCGGCAAATAACACCCTTGAGTGGTTCAGAGTGCAGACTTCTCTCGGGCATCATACATAAGGATGAGACGCACATAACTCAATTCTCACACTCAAGGAGATTCGCTACCAAAAAAAAAAAAAGGAAAACACACACAAGAAAACCACACACACACAACTCAAAGCCCACAGCAATAGGTAAGAAGTCCTCACTGGGACAGGGACACACGAATCTCATCACTTAATGACCTACATCAATAAGAGAAAATTGTTCTCTACAGAGGTTGGTGGAGTTTATTGACACAGATCCTTCTGTCTTCATCGCAGCTGCCCTCACGGTGGCAGACCGCCCCAGCGGTACTGCCCGTTCCAAAGGCTAGTGTTGGAGGTTCGGGCAATAAACACGAGGTCAACGGAGCATTCGGTTAAACAATTTATCCTTCGGTGCTAATTCAATTCAAATCCTCCCCAAATCCCAAAGTCAGTCACGGAAGGGAAAGTGGGCATTACAACACATAAGTTTAAAAAACGAGCCTTTGCATCTATTTAGGAATGAAGAGCTCGATGCAGACGGTTAACTGAATTGTTCTCTGGACACACAAATGAAGCACAACATGGACGGCTGTGCCAACCACCTGGGTTTGTGCAGGGAGGGGGAGGGGAGGCGCAGAAATGAGGAACGTATGCAGGCCCGGAGGCAAGTGGTGTGTGGAATGTTCCAGAATTAGAAAACCCCAGGCGGGAGCACCTGAGAGAGGAGGGGCCTGCCAACGCCGTGAAGCCAGCTGTGGTCTCCCGAGAAATGAAGCACAGGCTCTGCACGCAGCTCAGTGGTTGAGGCAAACGTGATGGGACGAATCGCACGAGCACCACTCCACCCAGCTGTCAACACTGATTTGGACTTGCTAACAGGTATAAGGCTTTCCAGTAGGTTCTCCAACTGGCCGCCTTTCTGGCATGAATTAAAAAGGGAGTTGTAGCAGCAGTGGAAGATGGAGACTACTGAGGTGAGCCTGAAGCCGTGTCAGCGTGATGTTCAAACAGCTGGCCCGCTCTGTCAGGATGGGCTGGAGCCAGTTGTCGGCCCTGCTTGGGTCAGCTGGTGGGCATGGGAGAAACTCGGGCAGCAGCGTGCTGATGAACTGGCTTTGGGGCTGGTGGGGCTTTGCTGATTTCCATGGTGCAAATATCTGGGTTCGATTCCAAGCTACCAATGGTCGAACAACTGGCTGGCAAAATTCTGAACGTCTAACAAGAGCTGGCAGGAGCTGACTCCAGCACGCCAGTGGAATGGCTGTTTGGGGGTCACTCTCCATCCTGAGCACCAACTCTGAAAATCTAAGGATTAAGTGTCTTGGGCGAACTGCAAGATTTGTCTTAGTCACTGCAAGATGCTCAGAGCCGAGCAGAGAGCCTGGCACAGATTAGCACTCAATAAATATCTACCGACTAAATCAATGTTGGAAGATCAGTTCTGAAACCACCAATTGTTCAGCTATGATAGAAAACAGCAGTTAAGTAAGTGGAAGGCACTTCTCCGAGATCCCTTCCCAATTTAGAGAAAGTATCAGCTCCAAACCGGCCCATCTCCCACTGCAAGGCCCTCGTAACCTGAAGACACAGCACCTATGGACCTGCCGAGCTGCCCGTTCTCACAGGTTTAAATTAAATGGGAGTCTGAGCTCTTAAAGCCACTTACCATAAAGGATCTGACCACGACGTCCGGCATCTGGGGCAGCTGGTAGTGGAGCAGGGCGGTGGTGGCATGGTCTGTCACCTGGGAACCAAGGACAATGACGGGGTTAGAGGCATAGAGAAAACAAGATGAACGCAGTCCTTTGAGATGACAAAAATCTGCTTTTGGACCTCTCTTGGAAGAAAGGACATCTAAAATCAAATCTGAAGTACCACAATCAGTTAGCAACGTTGGGGGGGGGGCACAGAAAGGAGGAACGTATGCAGGCCTACAGGCAAGTGGAGTGTGGAATGTTCCAGAAACGAAAAACCCCAGGGTGGGAGCACCTGAGAGGAGGGGCCTGCCAGGGGCGTGGGGAGGCAGAGACGTCTGATCTCAGAGGGCGGGGCTGCAAAGGAGCTTTCCCGTCTGTCCACATCTACTTCACCTTGACACGGGAACACTCCTGGCAGGGTGATTGGTCTTTCTGCTTCCTTCCATTCTCATTCTGTCTCCTCATTTGTAGCCACGTAGGCCCTGTGAGCAGGAATCTGTCATTTCTGATGATCCGTCCCTGGGGTCTCACCATTACTTTCCTGAGGTGCTTTGCCACTCACAGTGGTGCTCAACCAGCTCTCCCGAAGAAGGGGTCTATTCTCAGCACCCTTCTGGGCTGCACCCCATCCCGTAACTCCAAGCAGAGGCTTCAGCAGCAGAGCCAAGGAAACCACTGCCTCGGGGACCAGATGGAACGCACCTGGGGTTCAGCCCCAGGCTGTCTGCTCACCCTGGTCCAACCACCTAACCTCTCCGGGTCCCAGTGTCCCTTCTGAAAAACAAAGGGCTGGTCTCAGATGCCCTGGAGTTTGGAAATTTGATGACACGACGATTGCTAATGCCTGCCATCAATCAGCAAGTTAATAGGTTTAATCTAATTTGATGGTTATGCTCGAACACATGGCTTATTTGATTGTCCTCATTAGGGATTCTTGCCATTGCAAGTGCTGTGGTTAAATAACAAAATGAAACTTTGTGCACAAGAACCAACACGGGTCTACCCTGTGTCGACGTACGAGCTTCCAGCCCCCCCAGAACACCAAGTGACGAGCTAAGGGGCAGTTAAGCTCACCCGTCAGGTGGAAACCGGAAGGGCTGGACTAGGCCCCACACGCTGGCTTGCAGACGATCAGAAATGAGTCCAGCTGTGGGTCCAGACCCAAGGCCAGAACGGGCACACCCCCAAGAGTGAGGACATAGGCACCTCAGCGTCCAGAGGCCTTACAGACGCTCTCTCAGCCTCAGTTTGCCCCTGGATATAATGGCCGGGCATGTGAAGCCCTTACCCTCCAGCCTGCCTCCCCACCTCTTTTGCTCCCCCTGGCCTCTGGACTTGCCCTCTGCCCCCCCAGACCTTGACGGCCGGCTTGGGGGCTGGTGAACCCCACAAGATGATCAGTTCTGTGGGGGCAGGGGTCACACTGTGTCCCCAAGCCCTAGGACATCGCCCAGCATTAGCAGGTGCTCAACATGCTTGTTGAAGAAAGAAACTTAGAAATGCCCCCTCACCACAAACACCCGCACTGGCTGTCTTGCAAATGCAGCCAACAGTTCAAGTATTCACCACAGCTGCGGAATTCTTATCCAAACGGTACTTATTCCTTCAAGTGCAAAGACTTTTTTATTTCAAGCATTTTGACAGACAGCTTTCTAAAATGAGCAACGTTTTTTCAAACACAGTAGTGATGATAACTTGGCAAAATGGCGGGCGACTGGAAGGGTGAAATTAACTGCTGCTACAGAGCCGCCAACGCGCTCCAAGGGTCCTGAGCTGAGAAGCTCGGTTCTTACCTGTCCAGGTGACTTGCTAAAATAATAATAATAATAAAAAAAACAAACAGCAAGTGCCATTTTATAAGCTGCTAAGACATTCCTTACAATCACATTTGCCATTATAATAGAAACAAAGTTTCTGGAGAATTCCTTCTCCTGCCCCTACCATTTAGTGTACAGTGCCCCTAACAAAGCCCTGCCCCACACGCCACCAGTGTCACAGCATGGAAGCCGGGCTGGCTTGGTAGGTGCCTGCTGTCCCCAGGGAAGACTCCATTTCAGTGGCTTGAGCGCCTTGGCCCGGGGTCTGATTCTCTAACCACACGGCCGCCCAGAGGCCACCTCCAAGGCCGGATGTTTGTTTGGCTGCACGTTATCTTTGCTTTTCTTCTTACAATTTTTAATACTAATGACCGACATTTAACATTCTGGAAACTTCACCCAACTCGGATCCCCAGCTTTTCCGGAAGTGTCAGAAGATCTGGCGGCAGTAACAGTGTGCCTGCCTCACGGGTCACCGTGCGGGTGAGGATGACACGGGTCCAACATGGGAGGTGCTGGCACAAGGCCCAGCTCCAAGCAACACTGAGTGTGGCCTGGCCTCCACACATCCCAGAGGCCTCAGGGCAGGGCACACACCTGCAGCTTGCCGGCGTCCCCGGGGTCTCACTCCTAGCCTGCTTCGCCCTGCGGCCTCTGGAGTTTAGGACCTCTCCCCAAACACTGACCCGCACCTCTGCCCCACACCGTCCTGCTCACTGGGTGCCTGGCCTGGCGAATCTGTGCCCCTTTCCCCGTCCCTTCCTTAGCTGACCTCTGGAATTGAGCTCTTCTGGCTGAGTTTTGGTAACTACAAGGTGCCAAGCCAGGCAAGACATCTTGCTAATGACAGGAACATCTAACGCGCTCTTCCAGACCTGCTGCTCCTCCTGCTCTTAGGAGCGACACCGCCACCCACCCAGGGGTCTAAGCCGGGCACCTGGGCTTGTCCCACTGCGCAGATGCACTCGTCTCGCAGGCCTGGCGTTACAAATCATTCGTCTTTAATCCCGCCACTTTGTCCCACTCTAGTCCAAGCTGCGGCTTCCCCATCAGGACCAGGAGAGCCCCAGCTAGCTCCCTCCACCTGCTCTTGTGCCCTCACAAGGGACATTCTGGAGCGATGGGGAAGGGGCTCTGGAGGTCTGAATTCGGGCTCCACCTCCTCCAGCAATGCCACCCTGGGCCAACCTCATGTTTTTTTAGCTGCAGTTTTCCCGTCTGGGAAATGGGGATAGGAACAAACAGTACCCATCACGTGGGGCAATCATGAGGATTACTGTTCATGTGTGCATACTGTTCAATAAGCTATGGATCAAACTGAAAACGCTCCGGGAGTTATGTGACCACACTTAGGACAGAGTCCAGGAGCGGAGAGCTGGCATCCGAGACCCTGCAGGGCCTGGTCTTGCCCCCTCTCCTCTCCTCTCCTCTCCTCTCCTCTCCTCTCCTCTCCTCTCCCCTCCCCTCCCCTCCCCTCCTCTCCTCTCTCCTCTCTTCCGCTCTCCTCCCCTCCCGTCTTCTCGCCCCCCTCTAAAAACATCTTGGCCCCCAAGTGCTCCGTCTCCTCCCCATCTCCTGCTCCTCTTTCTGGGCCCCGTTTAGACCCATGTGCTCAGGGAAGACTCCCAGAACACCCTGTGGGTCCTGTCTCCTTGCTCGGATCTTTCCTTGTTTAGTGTCCATTCCCCTAACCTGACTGAACTCTGAGACCAGAGACCCTGTCTGTGTAGGTCCTCCTGTGTGGGGGTGGGGAGACGGGAGCTAAGGACTGGCGACGCCAGGCGACCCCCAGCCTGCTGGGATCCTGGCCCTTCTGCCTGCGCCAGGACTTCCCAGGGCTCAATGCCCGGCTCTCCTGTCCATCGTGGCACACGGGAACTTTTCAGTTTGGTTTGGCTGCGTGGCTAGTTCAGCCGACACGACAGGACACAGAAGGTGTGTTCCTTCTGTTTGGAGCCAGTGAAGGGCAAGTGTGCATTCTCATGCCCTGTCCTCCCCTGCGGTGCTGGGAGCCACCCACAGATGGTGGGGCCTCGGTTAGGCCTGGGTCCCTGAGTGTCTCTGACAGCTCAGGATGGTGGAGTCGCATGAGCCAGAAATGCTCACAAGTGACAAAAAGCATGAAGTCCTTTGTTTACAGCAGCACCACCTCTCCTCTTCACACTGATATATCCTCCTTGGAGATTTACTTCCTGTTTGCCAGGTCCAGGATTCCCACAAGTGACGGCGCACATGACTTCAAACTGTGGCCAAGGGAATGTCTGTCTAGAACAGTGCTGCTTGCAATGTGGTTCATGGGCCAGCAGCGCTGGAATCACCGAGCCCTGGGCGCCTCGCAGACCTGGACTCAGCCTCTCCAGGAGGGGCCCAGAAATTGAGCCAGTCTCTGCAGCTGTTCTTCGGGTGCGGATGCGAAAGTGCAGAAGGAGGCAAATGTTAATGAGCACGGTCCCCGGGGCCCGGCCACTGCGCACACTGATTACTGGGTCTGGGCTGGGGCTTTTCCAGACTGGGCATTGCCACCTGACTCCCAGGGGCCACCAAGGCTGCTGTTGAGGGACCAGGCTTTGAGCAGCCGGGTGATAGAGTATTTCCAAAGGGGCAGGCATTTGATTCTGAGGCACAAAACGAAGGAGTACAAACCTGAAGGAGAGCCTGTCTTTTTCACAAATCAAAACAAATGACATCCCCTGAACGTCACAGGGCTGCTGTGGACCAAGGGGCGGGGAGGGTGAGGAGAAGACATTTCCACGGGCGCTGGGGTCTTCCCACTTCTGGAAGGTGCTCACTGAGGACCCTCGGATTAACTTATAATCACTGTATTAGTGCGAGTTTACGATGCCTGCGTCCCTCACACTTAATCCCACAGTAGCTGAGGGGGGTGTGCTCCTTATTTCCCTCGTACAGAAGAGGAAATGGAGACTTACAGCGGGTGGGAGGACGTCCAAGGTCACGCACCTGGTGAGGGGCGATGGCTGTTTGCCCACGCTGCCTCCCTCCCCTGGCCAGCTCTCCTATTTCCTGATGAAGGCATGTGCCCCAGGGGCGCCGGGCCCACCACCTCCCAGCTTGGTGGTCTTTGGAAAGCCAGAGTCCCGATGCGAGGCGCAGCTTCGATTTGTCATGGTGGCTTGTTGCGCAGAATAAACTGAACTAACTGGGAAGTGTCCTCCTCCAGGTATGGCTGCAGTCGGGCACCCAAGTTCTGTTTCTGCAATCTGACTCCTGGGAGGGCGTGTAATTAGTCTCCCCATTACTGGGCCAGCAATCTGGCCAAATTTAGGCTCTTTTTCGGAAGGTCCAGTATAAAGTGCTCCCTCAATTGCCAAATGGAGGCTTTTTTTTTTTTTTGGTGTTGACACAATCATTTAATTTCTTTAATTTGCCATCAGCAATTACAGAAATATTTTAATAGAAGGAAACAAAGCTGACTCATTGGCCATGTTTTCCTTCCCTTCCTCCCAAACTCCTCCACTGCTGGTTTTCAGCTTCCCGTGACCGAACTCCAAAGCACCAGGCCAGACATGGTTGTTGAATGTTGGAGAAATTCACCTATAATCATTTTCCTTTTTTGTCAAAGCATGCCACCTTCAATACATTTTTGTTTTACACTTTTCAACAAGAAAGATTTTTTTTTTTGTTCACCATCCAAGATGTGGAAAAAAACAGGCCTGGGGCAACAACAAAAAAATTGCTATTAACTAATTTAAATGGACTCCGTGCCAGCTCGCTGAGGTTCGTCCTGTTGTCCTGTAAAGCTAATGAGATTCCGCTGGGAGATAAAAGCCGCCCCTCCCAGCAGTGGAGGCAGAGGAAGGGCACTAATGCTGAGAAACGGACGCCATTCATCCCACCAGTGAGTGTGGGTTTGAAAAGAGCTTGTGAAAAGATCAAAAGAGATGGCGAACCCAAAGAGAAGGGGGGAGGAGAAGGCAAGAAAGTAACAATAAACCAGCGAGATGGGGACCGGCACAGAGGAGCAGGGGGAAATGGCAGCAATGGGACCAGCGAGGGTGGCACAGAAGGACGGACTGACCCGAGGGGAGGCGTGGGCGGTGAGTGACATGGGAGGCCTGACACCAGGTCCCATCTCACCTCCAGGCAGAGAAAAACCGCAGACGCTCTGCCTTGGTGTGGGTGCGCTTCCTCCTTTCCCAACGCTGGACCGCAGCTGATTTATTCTGAGTCGGTGACACTTCCATCGTCCACCAGCAGACCCGCTTTGCTCTATGAACCTCACTGTTCCCTCGGCCTCCACCCACAGGGCTCACAGACATTCCCCTCCCACGCCCCGCCCCAAGTTCAAAGAGGTGGATGGGAACTAAGCGCAGAGAGGGAGAAAGGAATCTTTCAAGAGACCTTGAAACAGCTTCTAGTCAACACACTGGGAAAGGCGACGCCAGTCAAAACAACTGTCCCAAAGCTCCTCCACCATATTGTGAGCAGGACAGCTGACATCTTCACTCCCGGCACCTCGGCGAGAGAGTACTTTGGGGATGACGAGTTATTTCAGCTACACCCAACGCGACCGCCCGTCACGGCAGCAGCCCAAGTCAGCGTTTACTGGGCAGCTGGGCAAGGAAGGGCTGGTCCATACCGCCCAGCCTGGCGAGGGCCCAGGCGTGGATCTGGTCTGTCCCTATGAGCCGTGTGACCTTGGACAAGGGTTAAATGTATCAGTGGAGGGAAAGTGTTTGAACAGGGTCTGACCAATAGCAAGCACCCACCAGATGGGAGTCGTCACATCCTTATGTCATGTCAGTCGCCACAACCACCTTCTGACAGCGCTCCCATGAGAAGTCCCAAGTCCCGGGGAGGCTGAGTGACCTGCCCAAGCCGAGCAGCTCCCGAGCAGCAGAGCAGGACCTGAGCTTGGTGGACCCTCCACTCCAGGTCTCTGGGGGACGTGGGGAGGTAGCAGACCCAGGCCCGCTCCTCCTCAGGAGGGAATGGAGTCCGAGACGCCTCCACCTCGGGTGGAGGCAGGACTGCAGCCCAAGTCTTACACTCCAGTTCACACAACTTCCTCCGCCTCCCTGCTGGAAGCTTCTGCCCGCCCTCTCACTGCCACATCCCAGGCACCCACCCTGAACAGGGCCTGACACACACGGGGCGGGGAGGGGCCTCAAGGTCTCCAGACTGAGCGCATCTCCCTGCCTTGCAGAAGGAAGGGGAAACAGGACAAATGAAAGCCTGCAGCATTTAGTCAGGAGTGTGTGCACAGTAACCAAGGGAAATGAAAATACAGTGCTAAAAAAAGGGGGTGCTAGAGACAGGGGGGATCCTCCTGATGCAATGAGGACTTGCATCATCATATACAGCCCAAAGCCTTCTTCCCACTTGTGCCCTCCTGCCAGCTGTGGGGCACGGAGAATGGGCTTAGGTTCGCCAAGACTATTTTCCGTGTAAGGACAGCCCCCAGAGCACAGGTTTTGGGGCAAGCTGACAGACCGTTATCAGTACAGGCAGCCCAAAGAACAGGGTGGTGACACACACAAAGGACCAGGGAGACACAGGCAGGGGACAAAAGCTCTCGTAATGGAATCTCATCCCCCGGCAGTTTCCGCTTTTAAAAAGCGAGTCAGTTGTATTTCTTAGTGGCCCAGGGATTGTCCTCAGGGATTCCTGAGGCGCTAAGACTGTAGGCAACGTCCCAGGTGCAGGCTTCTGAGCCAGAGTGAGAGCTTGCAGTGCAGCAGAGGTGAGGAGCACACACTCCAGAGATGGGCCGAAGGCACCGTCCCTCAGCTTCTAGAAGGCAGCCTAGGCTGGGGGCCAGGACCTGCTGTTAAAAAGCGCCCCAAGGTGATTCTGATGTCAGCCGCATTAGGAACCACAGCGAACGGGCCGGGGGCCATTGTCCGCTTCCCACCACCAGGGGGCAGGACTGTGGGCAGTGCTGGCGGGAGCTGAGCCCGAACCGAGCCAGTTCCGTGGCGCTCTTCCTAATGCCACGGACTAATGGCACAGAGCTGCGTTATCTGCGGCACACAGCCCACGAAGCCCCAGGCCTCCTCCGCTAAGCTGGGAGAGCTGGGGCCTCCGACTATTAAAAGTACGTCCCGCAAGATGAATAAATAGGAAAAGTACCCAAGTGTTTAGAAGTTGCTTATTTAAAACAAGCTTCGTAGAGACCCAGATTCTGGCTTCCCTCCAGCCAGTACCTGCTTCCACATACTATGAGGAAAAGATTCTCCCTGGCTCGCATTAACGAGAAAAGGCAGTATGGTGGGGAAAAAGGTGACACTCAGCGACAGGAGACAGGGTTCAGCCCTGAATTCGTCACTATCTGGGTGACCTTGGCTGGGTCATCACTGTCCCCACTGGCCTTGGTAAGAGTGCAAGGCTGGGACCATCGGGTGCCGTCAGGCCTGGGTTTTCAGTGGGGCCTGACTGCACACCCTGAGGCGACACCTGTGGTGAGTGAGCTCCACCTCAGGCCAATTTAAGTGACATTTAGAAAGGACACGCGAATCCCAGCAGGTGGGGGGTGGGGGCGGCGGCGACGCCAAGTTCCCGCCCCACCCCAGGAACCCACCTGCTGCCCTGCTGTCACCCTCGTGCAGTCCTTGGTTTCTGGGCTGATGACATAGAGCTAAGAGAGTCAGCTCAACCCCAGGGAGACATCAGCGCTGCACCGTTCATGGTGCTGGAAACCTCTTCCCATCTTTTTGGGTTTCAAGGAGACTCAGGGGCACAAACTAACAGGAACAAAGCCAAACGTTTGCTACTTGGTTGTACACGTGCTGGTCCTGCAACTCACAGAAATAAAAATAAACTTTCATTCACTGGATATACTTTAAAGGCTACACAAGGAGATTAGCTCAAGAGTTTGGGTCTCTTCTCAGGGTTTTGCTGAGGACAGACCCACCCTTAAGGAGATGGACAGTAGGAATCTCAGAAGGAGAAAATTCTCTGTGGGACCAGGAATCAAAAGCGTGAACCTAGTGTGTTAAATGTTTATAGAGACAGCAAGCCCTGCCAGCCACGTTGCTCTGAGGATGAGCTCTGGTTTCATGAAGAATATTTAAAACAGTACCAGAAGTACTCATTCCATGAAGAGGAACCATCTTGATTTCAAAATGGAAATGCTATGAATTCAGTCTGGAAAGTGCTGGGGGTGGGGCGACAGGGAGAGGAGCAGAGACGAGCTGCTAACACTGGGATAAAAGTCCAGGAGAGTGGAGGCTTTTATGATGTTGCCTGAGTCTAATCTGTACGCTGGATCTGCACGCCGCAGGTTCAGCAGGCCTGAGGCCCGAGGAGGAAGCGCTGCTGTCCAGCGGGACCAGGGATTACTTAGACGAGATCAATACTTCCTCCTCGGCTTGATGCAGAAGACTGTGCATGGGCTCTGAAGGCTTATACATGTCCCCTGGAGCCTGGCCATGCTGCTCTGGGATGAGACCAGAGGCGAGCTGCGCGGGTTGGACCTGGAGAGGTGTGTACAGACACTGCTGTGCCACCTTGCTCAAAATCCCTGGGCACAGCTCAGACTGAGAAGGATGAGACCTCATTTACAAAGTACTGCATATAGCCTGTGGCGCACACCAGGGCGTCCATAATGGAGATTTTTTTTTTTTGGGGGTGGGGGAGTTTCCATCCTGACCCTCTTTAAAGTCCCACCAAGATGGCACTGCCATCGCAAAGGGAAGCCCTCAACTCCCTGATGCTTGAGTACAGACTGGTTGAGGGTGGCCTCCAGAGGCATAAATAAAACAAAAACAACAAAACTAACAAAAAAGCCTGCAGCCACCTGCAGGATCCTTCGAAACACCATGGCATGGCACATGAGGTCCTGGATGACGTGACGCCAGCCTTGCCTCCCTTCAGCTCCAGTCACACTCCAGCGACCCGGCTGCTTTAGCAATTCCTCCTCCCAAACCTGCTTCCCGACTCTGTATCTTGTGCTCAAGCCTGGAACGCTCATCTCTGGCTAAGCCTTGCTCCCCCTTCAAGACTCAGCCCAGGGGCCTCCTTCCCTGTCCTGCCTTGTTCCCACAGCAGCACCCTGTGGACACCCTGGACCGCGCTTGCCTGGCCTGTGACCGGGAGCCCCCAGCTTGTGCCAGGCTGTCTTCTCCATGAGGATGAGGCCACACTGGCCTCATCTGTCCCCCCTGGGCCTAGCTCAGGGCCTCTCAGGAGAGCACAGTACTCAACAAGGTGGCTCTGCAGTGGTCAGTGGGGACGGGGAGCAGTGTGAAAGCGGGGTGAGAGGGTGGCAAAAGCTGAGGTCACAGGGCATTGCCCGGGAGGCGGGCTTGGGTGAACAAACAGGAACAGCCCAGGTGGCTGTGAGGGAACTCTCCAGGGTCCTGAACAGCCAAAAACTTCTGCCAAAGGCCTGTGCAGGGCTGAGCGGAGCCACACGAAAGGCCCTTGACATCTCCCAGGATTAAGGAATTAGGCTTTTCATTTAGATGAAACACAAAAAAGTTCAACGCTTTCCAAGATGGTAAAACACCAGATTCTGCTGCTGGCTGCCAGGAAAGTCCCAGTCCAAAGACACCTGCATTGTTCTGTACCCACTTGGTGTGATGTTATTTTCTGCAGCAACCGCCTTGCAGATAGAGAAGCACATCCAAAGACATCTGGGCTCCCAAGAAAATACAGACACCACCACCTACTTCCCCATCAAAATTGAGGCAACTGCAGGAGAAAGAACAGACACCGCAGAGCGAGGAGTGAGCCCTGGCCGAGAGGCAGCTCTGCCGCCGTGGCACCTGGTGACATCTCCCCAGTCCCTGCTGGGGGGCTGGGGTGGGGAGATGGGATGTCAGGGCAGAAAACTCTGACCTCACGTACCTTCTAGGATCACCCAAGGTCTCACCAGCCCTCACAGGACACGAAGGATTGTTCCAGGTCCTGGGACTGTGATGCTACATGAGCACGCCAGGGACGCCCAAAGGGCCCTGCTGGGTGGTTGTGACTTCCGATGTCTTATTCCCGCTATAACTCACTTTTTGGGGCCAGAAGAGATAACACGCCTAGAGAAAAGTGAGGATGAACGATGCTTCGGTGGGTGTCTGTGGGTTTGTCATGGCAGCTGCTGGTCTTTGGTTTACGTCACAAAAAAATACCTAACAAAATGGGCCATCCAAATGGCCACAGATTCGGCATTCCGTGCTACTCCCCACGACAGTGTTAATAACAGCAGCTCCTAGCTACTGAGCACCTACTCTGGGCAACCTAGTGCCAAGCACCTCACAGCAGTACTTCAGTGCTGCTCACATCACTGTACCCTATGAAGCAGGTTTTACTGTTTCTCCCTTTTTTATGGCGGAGCGACCTGAGCAGGAAGAGCAGCTATATTCCTGGTCCAAGGTCCTCCAGCCAGTTCATACACAGCAGAGCCGAGCGTAAACCCAGGCGTGTCTGATCCCGGGGCCTGCGTCTTCTCCACTGTGTCCACTGTGGAGAGACCGGAAGAGGTGGCAGCAAAGGCGTGAGCAGGGGTGGCCAATGAGGGGACAGCACGGCCACTGCCGACAAACACGTGACAGAAGCCGAGGGAGTCACAGGTGAGAAGGTCGCCTTACACTCCCACTTAGGACTCAGTTAATGTCGCACCAATTCTGTGAGGCAGTGGCTCTTATGCTCCCATTTTACAAATGAGGAAACTGACGTGAGTCAGGCCACACACGGAGTAGTGGTCAGCAGAGCTGGATGGCCTCTCTCTGGAACAGTCATGGCGGGGAATGTGATGGGAGGTGAGCCAGGGTTTGAGAGAGAGGACGGTCGGCTGGCATCCATGGTGCAGTGGGCAGGCACGGTCCCGGGGAGTTACCCTACGGCACTGGGCAGCCTGCTGGGCTGTGCAAAGCGGCTTGGGGAATGGTAGCAGCTGTCAGCTTCTGACCTGGAGGACGGTGAGTCCCGTGCAACCCCTCAGGAAGAACAAGCTGTAGAGATGAAAGCGACTACTCTGACTCCTCTAATGGCAGAGAACCACAAACCACTCCCAGCAGGATGGACCAGGCTTTCCCGCTCCACTTAACTGTAAAGCGGGGTACACGTGAGAACCTGAACAGGGCTCTTGGTCATGACCACACTCAGCAGAGCTGAAGGAGCCTGGCAGAGGGAAGGAACTGGGTTGTCATAAGGGGAAAACAAATGACCAAATCCATTCTGGATTTAGAAGCTTGTGAACAGTCAAACATGCCCCTTAAGAGAAAAGGTGGCGATGAAAGGCTTTTCAGCTGCAGGGAGCGCGTACTGATCCCTCCCGCCATTCTCAGCTCCCAGGGCCCCTGGGGTGACGTTTAACAACATCCACTCTTGTTTTCCTTCTGCTTCTCCAGCTTGGTCAATACAGGCCAGCTGTCAGCTGACAAAGGGGCTGCCCTTCGGGATGACCCTGGAACTGTCCATCGCCTCTTTCTCCAACTCTGTCAACAGCCCAGTACTTGGCTCAGGAGGCACCTGCCCTCACCATCTCTCGTGTGGAGTCTGCGGACAGGAATTGATCGTCCTGTACCAACTGCCCACTCGCCCTCGTACCCCTGAGAGTTGTTCCCTCGGCTTTATCCGTTTGGGATGGCCAAAACACACTTGTCAGGCAGCATAGGAACACACGGAAACAAACGCAAACACCACCATGCTCGGTCCACAAAACCTAAGCTCTCTTCACTGGAAAAGGTTCAACAGCACTTAAGAGTAAAGGGGACCGCAGAGCAAGAAGATCTGGAAAAAGCACAGGCCCTTTCGCAGTATGAAGAAGACCCCCTAGACTGCGGATCCGTCCAGGTGTGGGGCCTCCGCCGATGCAGGCACCAAGCCGGGGGAAGGGCAGAGCCTTGGCACGGGACCTCCACAACCACTTATTTACCTGTGGCACCTGAAGAAGGGTTTCTGAACGGAAATGTAAATGAGCTGGTAGGAAGAAATTCTAGGTATTACAGAGCATGCGATTTGAAATAATTGCATGCCTACTATTTGAGCCTCTGGCGACGTACACACTGCAGCAGGGACAAGTGCAAACATGCCACAGAGCCGCATTCAAAAGCGGCCAGTCCTCTGCCCTGGGAACTCGTGCATGTTGGACAGCTTCTGTCCCTGGGATTGGAACTAGCACCATCCAATGTGAGTGGACAGTTTATGCCAGGTGCCCCGTGCAGCCAGTTTCAGAGAACCGACTCTTGTACACGTGACTCCCTCTTCTGCAAAGCACCAGGTAGCCACTTGGAAACACCCCGTGATAAGTCTGTCCCCACACAGAGGTCTGGCTTTGTAGCAAAGTATGAATGAGTGAGCGAAAGGACGAACCAGGGAGCAGATGAATGAAGGAGCAGGGGCACCTGCCCAGGACACTCCCCACCGCTGGACAACCCACCGACGCACAGCTAAGTTCTGCCCAGGACACACAACTGACAGGTTACTCTTCCTCTGCTGCCTCTGGAATAATGACCGTGGACTAAGCACTGGGCACCGTGGGCTACGACTTCTGTGTTTTACCTCCGAGTGGACAGCCTGCGATGCGCGTGTCAGTCCTGCTGACACCGTCTCTGCCGTCCTCACCTGGGGTTGCACACACTCCACCTCTTTCTTAGGTCTCCCTGCCAAGATTTAAGGCAGGAAGTGGCTGCAGACATGCTCCTACTCTTCCTAAGTTACTGGAAGAAACACACACTGTTCTGAAATGAGGAGGTGAAAGAGCAAAACAGTGACTGCCCCGCAGAGTTTAAATGTCAGAGAAATATGAACGCGTCTGAAACCTTTCCTGGCTCTTTGTGATTCTGCCCTTTCAGATGGTTCCCCCGACTTCTAAGTTCCCTTCTCTGAATCCGCTCTGCTGGAGGCGAGTGGCTATAAAAAGCTCCCCACTCCAGGATGAAGCGCACAGAACCTCTGGGCACCGCCGTCAATGAGGGGACCCTGTTGGCAGCCACAGACCCACAGCAAGCTGTCCCCAGCCCTCCGCCCTTCCTCACCACTGGGGAAGGGGTCTAATGAGGGAGAGGGAAAGGGCTCGCTGACAGAGTCCCCGCTGCAGACAAAAGGCAGGCCAGCCGGCCGCGTTTAGCTTCACGTGGTGGGATTTGCAACAGGCCTCGTGTGCTGTCTTTAACCCAGGGAGTCAGGCACGGCCCGAGGAGAATTTGACAGGTGTGCGGCTTAGCTCCTGACAGTATTTTCCAGAGATAAAAAGGCGAGTGTAAAGTCTGTCTGGCTCTGCGAGTCAGTCCCCCTTCCCACACTCCTGCTTTGTCACATTGAGGGGAAGACCTGGGAGAGCTTCCCGCCTTCCCAGCAGGCATCTCTCTGCGGTGGCCACCGCTGCTACTTGTGGGCAGGAGAACACACACATAGACGGTAATTGCAACCACATAATGAATGCCAAAGAAAGGAGCCCTGGGCTTCTACAGCAGAGCAATGCAGGGAGAATTCTTCTAACCATCCGAGGACAGCGGACGCTGGCGGCCCAAGAGCCCCATCTTGGAGGTGCGGCAGTTACAGCACCTACAACCACGGTCGGGACGGCTGGGAACTGTTTTCTGCCCGGGAAGTGCCCCCTTATTAATGACGGAGGACCCTCCTGGACCACAGCACTGTCCCCTCCCAGCGCGCTTTCCCTCCTGCTTCGGGCTGAGCTCTTCTGGATGATGCCGACAGCTAGTCCGTCCCATCCCCCGCCTGGACCGTTTGGAGGGCCGGAGGCAGGCAGCGGTTGGCGGGGGCACGTTTACCCCACGGCTCTCGCACAGTGTCTTTCCAGTGAATGCTACAAGCCACATCAGCCGGGACAGCCGAAATTTAAGTGGGTGGATAAGAAGATAAAAGAATTCTGAGAAAAAGCAGATACTGAGAAGCAGAGATTAGAAATGTTGCCTCCTAATCCGTCTCTGTTGGCATCCTGAGTTTGAAACGCTGAACATCAGCCCATAAACGGCACCAGGGCTTCGGAATCTGCAACGGCCAAGGCGGTCCCCGCTTTGCTTCGAACACGGCGCGGCTGTGGGTCACAAGGCCTGCATCTGACCACCAACACGCCGAAACTGACATGACGACACAAGCAGAGCAGCCACCCGTCCCCATTCCACACTGCAGTGCCCGCCCTCTCTGCCCAGGGCTTCTGCAAGCAAACTACACAAAACAGACTTTTTAAAACAAAGTCCTGAGCCCTTTCCATGAGACGGTAATTAGTTGAAAGCTTTATTGATAAAGGTTTAAGCTTAACTCTATAATACATGATTTTCCAATATATTCCTTAATTTGACAGCAAATAGACAATGTTTTAGAAGGGAAGAGAAAGGGCTCTTTAATCCACTAATTCTTACCTGACTCTGAAAAAGGAAAAGACTTCAATGTTATCTACCTTTAGTTCTAATCAGAAAGCACCATCACCTGCCCCAAACTGTGGGTCATTTATATAGGACAGGTGAATATCAGAGGTCACGTCCACTCAGTTACTAATAGGTGAAGGTAGGGATGATAAGAGAATCTCAGAAAGGGGTCTGCACAAATACAGACAATACGCCATTCACCAGTGGAGATAAAATTCCCATCCCTACAAATTCATCTGTTTGTACTGCTTCAAACATGTTATATAAACTACAAGGAAGGAATTGGCAGGTGCTCCAAATTTTTCCAACTAGACCAATATCCGACTGTAAACACTGCCTCAGTGTGTGTTTGTGGTTTAGACAAACACAAAGAGTGCTCAGTGGGTTATTTTTAGGGGAGGTAGGATAAAAATACAGCACTGTCTCTCAAAATCTATGCTTCACCAAATCTGTGTTTCACACATTTTACAACTTCCTAATAAACTTTTTGCTCGCACTCAAAGACTTAATACTACACAGAACATTAAAAATACATACGCAAAGGGAAGCACGTTAGCCGCTCCCTCCTAAAGGGCATCTGAATGGAAACTGCTCATTGTTAAAATACCAGGTTGTGAGTCTGCAGGGCCCACGGCCCGATGTTACCACCCGCCTTTTGTACAGAGGACACTAAGATCAACCAGGGTAAAAAAGAACCCAAAAGCTGTTTTAATGTTTTTCACTATGAAAGCGAAACAAGATGCAGGTGATACAGTATTCTTTCTCCTTAGAATGCTCTGGACCAGCTCGCTGGGGGGAAACTGACCAAAGCAGGCTGAGACTCCATGCAAGCTGAACAAGCAAATGCCCCAGGTATGGTCACTCAGCTAAGAACCTAAGATCAGAACTGACCCCACGGGAGCCCACACAACCACACACTTGCTTCCTTCAGACTCCAGACCCCGGGGGTCTGGGGAGCTCTGCAGGGCAGAGCAGTGATAGGGGAGTCGGACCATGATTTTCTTTGTAAACTTTTAATTTTGGGTTAGCTTGAGATGTATAGAAAAGCTGCAAAGGGTACACACAGTTCCCACAGGCCGCTCACCCACTGGTAACATCTTTCATTACCTGGTATGTCCGTCCTAAGTAAGAAACCACTACTGGTTACTGACTAACCCCAGGGCTTATTTGGAGTTCACCAGTTGTTCCATCAATCTCCTCCTTCTGTTTCAGGATCCAATCCCGGGTGGCACACTGCATTTGGCTGTGACAGATCAGGACATCTGCATGTGTTCACAGGCGCCTGCAGGTGTGGTGTTGAGCTTCAGACTCCGCCCCTGGTCCCAGCATCAGTCCTTCGCTTAGCCTTTCCCACAAACGTTCAGGACCAACGTGAACTTGATGCACGCTGAACACCACGAGAGGGCTGGTCTATTACGCTCCTCTCACACAAAAGCCGTATGCTTGGCACTTAAGGGGTACAGGTTTCCTTTTGGGGTGACGAATCTGTTTTGGAACTAAATAGAGGTGGTGGCCCCACAGGTCTGTGAAGGTACTACCATGTTTCCCCGAAAATAAGACCTTAGCCCGGTATTAATACAAGACCCGGTATTATGTGATATATATCATATTATATTGTATTATAGCTGGTATTATATTATTGTGTTGTATTGTATTGTATTGTATTACATTACATTACATTATATTATACCCGGTCTTATACTGTAGTAAAATAAGACCAGGTCTTAATTTTTGCTCCAAAAGACGCATTAGAGCTGATGGTCCGGCTAGGTCTTATTTTTGGAAAACACGGTAAAAGCCACGTGACTGTCCACTCTGAAGTGGTTTATGTTATGCTATGTTGTGTTGCGTTATGTTACGTTGTTACGTTACCTTACCTTATGTTATGCTGTTATGTTATGTTATGTTATGTAATGTTAACTTCACCTTGATTAAAAGCAAGGCCCTGCACTCTCTAAGCTACCCGGCGTACCTCGGACACAACTATTACTTAAGTGGGAATAACATGGGCCCAGCTTGCAAAATCATGTCCCTCCTCCGCATCCAACCCTTCAAAGGCTTTGCATTGAATTGAGACTAAAACCCAAATTCCGTTCCAGGACCTGGGAGCCCCAGGCTGCCCCCGGCTCTGCCTCTCACCTCCTGGCCCCTGCAGGCTCCCAACACGTTGGCTCCCAGCAGTCTCCAGAACATGCTTCTCAGCAGCAGGTTCCTGGGCTGTGGCTCCCATCGCCTGGGAATCTGGCTTTTCGAAGCACCGGCTCCTTCTCATGCTTCCTGTCTCCGTCAGTTGGAGTTTGCCCCAAAGGCCTCCTGTGACCACCCCAACGTAAAGGCGGCCCTTCCGGAGTTGTTGATCACAGCCCCCTCGGGAGAGCCTGCAGTTACCTTACTGAATTCGCTCCCTTGCCTGCCTTGTTTTCCCCGGTAGTCCTAGCAGCTAGCACAGTGCCTGACACATGGCAAAGGGGCTCAAAAAATAATGGCTGATGAACCTGATGAGGCAATGAATGACATCACAAACAGCTCTATCGTTTGCACTGCTGGATGAAAGCAGAGACAGAGGATGTATGAGAACAGAAGGAAGCAGCTGGGGCCTTCGGGGGAGGGAATGGCCTGAGTACTGGGGAAGGGGGTCGGGGGAACCCTCAGAAGCCCCAGGAGTTGGGCTGGTCCAGGGACCGGCCCCTCCACCACAAGGAGCTGGGAAATGGAGTCGATCGAGTCACATTTCATTTTTTCCTTACATTCCCGAAACAGTATTTTCTGAGGAAGCCTGCTATCTGAAAAGGGAGTCACCAGAGTGTAAAGTGGGGTGGGCCAGCCTGCTTCCCGCAGCCCATTCCTGAGGCATCTGAATAGACCACAAGGACTCGAGAAACAATATAAAAACTGTGGGTTGAGCTCGGGACAACTCAAAAGCCTCAGATTTTTTTGAAAGGTATAATTTACATATACAAAATTTGTCCTTTGTAGGTATATAGTTCCATAAGTTTTGAAAAATATAGTTGGGAAATCACCACAATTAAGATACAGAGTATTTCCATCTCTCAAACACGTTCCCTCGTGACCCTCTGGGGACAATCTCCTGCTCTCACTCCCAGTCCCTGGTCACCACTGATCTGATTTCTCTCCCTAAGGTTTTCTCTTTTCCAGAATGTCACATAAATGGAATCAAACAGTGAGCAGCCTTTTGTGTCTGCCTTTTCTCACTTCTTAAAAACCCCTGGGATTTAAGACCAATGTTTATTCCTCCAAGCATTCGTATTTCCCTTAATGCCCATTGAGTAAGAAGCGAAAAGTAAAACTTACCTTCTGGAATACTTGATAGTTAGACTTGGACCATATATCAAGCTGGGGGCGGGGAGAAGAGACAAAAGTACCATTAGCACCACTTTTAGAATTCTGGACTTCAGAAGATACTGGAATTACTGTCATTGAGCTTGGAAAAAAATCGTGATTATAGGCTTACAGAATGTTGGGGTTGCAAGGATCTTAAACAGCCTGCCTGAATTGGCTCTTCCTCAGCCGGCCGGTGATTTAAGGAGACGACATGAAGGGACGTGTGGGAGGCAACGGGAGGCACGTGTGGCGTCCGAGGCCCCACGAGCTGAGCCCCTGCTCACTTCTCTAACCTTGACTCCTACCATGTTCTCTTGTGCCACTCAACGTGCCAAGGGCAGTCCTGTCTCAGGACCTCTGCACCTCTGTGCCCTTTGCTGCGACTGCTTTCCCACAACCCTCACACGGCTCCTCCTCCTCTAGCGCAGACGTCACCTATCAGAGAGGCATTTCCCAGTCACTCTGCCTACGATATTATTCCCACACCTGTTGTCTGGAGTCTCTTTATTCTTTCAAAAATTTAAAATTTTCATGGCATTTAAAACTGCCTGAAACTTTGTTTACGCTGTCCTGGTACAGGCCCTAGCATGTCACAGGCATGGGGAGGTCTCTGCCGAGGGGAGGAAAACTAGTAGCTGCTGGCTGGTGAGCCCGTGACCTGTGTCATGTAGGGTGGCATGCGGGGTCTCAGCTCCCGCTCCCCACATAAGGACGCAGGACATCGTGAGACCACAAAGGAACACCCACGGAGCCACAGGTAGGGGAGTCATACCACTGTATTCTCGCCGGCAGCTGGGTTAGAGACACAGGAAGCAGGAGCCACACGATCTGCAACCCGCTTGCTGGTGCAGCCACGGCAGTCACATCAGTGGCCAATGGCTGACCGGTAACAGCTGATGGCCAACCAGTCACAGCTGACGGCCGTCTACTGCCTGAGCCAGCACCTTTCCACGTGACGCCGAGAGCCTGGAAACTGCTCTCCTGGCTCTGTCCCCACAGTGTACCTTTCCCTGCCCCCATTGCTGGTCGCTTCTCCTCCCTGGGTTTCCACAAAAGCCTGCTAAGTGAACCGCCCCCCCCCTTCTATTCTGGTTAAACTGCTCTCCAGAAAGATGGTGTCAATTTTCAGTCACTGCCCCTTCGCCCGTTACCTAAACCAACTGATGAGGCAAGAATTTAAAAAATCTTTAGGCATGAAAATTTTAATTTGACAGGTTAGCAATTTGTAGGGGGAAAAGTGCCACGTTACCTCCAGATAAATCTGAAGGAAAGCTCAGAAGAAACATGAAACGAGTTCTCTCCATTATCAACTCTGCTGAGAGCAGCCCTGTTGGGCAGCTCGCTGGTCGTGTCTAGGCGGGTAAGTCAGGTTCAGATTCGGCCCCAGTGCAGCAAGTGAGCCCAGGGCTAAGAAAATGCAGCATTTAAAGACTATTCTGAGATTGCAGATGAAGAAGAATAACATTTTGTACCTTTTAGTTCTACCAAATCACTGCCAAGATGACAGGAAGATGACAAAGCTTCTCAATTTCAGGAAGAGAAACATCCTTGTCTGAACTTGGAACTAACAGAATTCTCCTGCTGTTTGCTGAGGCTACAGCTGTGTCTTCGGAAGATCCCCACTGTTTAGCCTCCCTGCCTGTTCACGTCATACAGAAGCAGACCAAGATATAAACCCAGGGCCAGGAAAGCAGAGGAAAGGCAGAATCAGCATACAGACCGAAAAGTCATCGTTTTTACTTGAGAGATAAAATTATTTTTAAAAACCTCCAATACTGCAAAGGCTTTACTAGAAAAATCACCTGGAGAGACATATGCATAGGTTTAATTAGGACAGACTCTCCAGCTTAAGGGTGGCTTCTCAACACACAGCACACTTACTTAAAGTGAGTAGCTGCTGGTTTGGAGAGGCGGCTTCAATGTTATTCAGCACCCTTGGGAATAGTCCCGGCCATCGGGGACAGAGGGACGTTGGAAATACGCCCCATATACCAGGTACACTTGGGCAGGAAAGGGAGCCAGTAACAATAGGTTCCCTTCTTGCTGCAAAGGCACAGCAGGCGGTTTGTACTTGATTTTCTGCTAGATTTATGCCAAAGAAAGCCACGTAAGTGAGCCTCGTGGAGTCGGTGCCCTGCCTCTCCTTGGGGTCAAGAAGATTTCAGAAATTCATTTCCGGGAGCCGGACTGACCCAAGTGAATATTCATTAGCTTCAGCTTATTTGCTGCACAGGGCACGGCTACCAATTTTTTGCTGGCTGCGATATTAAAAAGGAGCGTTCTGGAAGCTGCAAACTTCCAGCCTGACGAACAAGAAATTATTCTGAACTATAGTGTCAGGAAAAAGAAAGTAAAGCATCCCTCAGTATTCTGGGCAAGTATTAAAAAGGTCTTAAAACGGAAAAGCCAGCCTTATGGTAACTGGTGGCAGAACCTGCAGTCTTGGCAGCGGCCGCTGCGACTCAGGATCGGAACGGGTATTTTCAGGTGGGAATGTGGTCTCTTCTCAGGTGACATGAAAACAAACCGCACAGATGCCCAATTGCTTTAGCACAGACACACCTGCTCCCAGGTCAGTCATCAAGATGTCAAAGGAAGAACTAGTGAAAACAATGACGTTTACTCACTGAAAAGAAAAATCAGAATGACCCGACATCAGTAGGCTGGGAATTCTAACTACCATGATGGCCCCGCTGTCACAAGCAGCGAGGGCAGACGCCTCTGCTGAGATCACTATGCATTTAGCCTGCACTGTTACCCACGTTACCTTTTTAAAATCCTCCCAGCAATCGCGTGAGGATGGTAAGATTATTTCCAGTTCACAGACGAGGAAACTGAGGCTCAGAGAGTAACGTAACTTGCCCAACCTCATGGAGTAAGGTGTGGTGGAGATTTGAACACGGGTCTGTCTCCAGAGCCCCGCTCTTAACCTGGGAGGAGGGCTGCCTTCCAGCTGGCATTCAGATGGAGGCTTGGAGCCCCTCTACCCGCCGCCATGCTGTCACAGCTCTTTGGGAAGCACTTTTGCAAAGTTCCACATGACAAATCTGCTTCGAGGCCTGCAGATGTGACAATCATCACCACTCAAATTCACTTAGCAGCACATGAAAATTTTGACAGCTTATCAGAAAGTTACCAATTCTTCATTTCAAAAAATAGTACAATGAACTAGAAATTATCTAAAATTGACACTTCCAAATCAAACTTGTAAGCCTCACAGGGACTTCCACTTTTAAAGCTTTTATTTATTCGTAGCTTCATCTGGCGAGGTCAACAGGTGATGCGTCAACAGGGGTAGGATGCCATCAACCAGCAATGGTGATGGATTCCTCCATGGTTACTCCAGTTTTCAGAACCATGAACTTCCATTTGGTCACCTTCTTAGGCCCGCCCACCCTCCCCGGGAGAGCAGAGGAGTGAACAGTTCTTTCCAAAGAAGGCAGTGTTATGGGTCTGTTATTCTTCAACTTTTCACTTTCAATCAGGACATACATTTGTCACCAAAAAACTGCTGAAAGTACAATGGCAGGGCATCCTCTGCCTGTGAATTAAACCGGATTCCCCTGCCCCACTCGCGCCCTTCCCCCAGAAGTAACGAGAGGCCATTTTTCTGAAGGTCGTCTGAACAATTTCAAAGGCTATAACAAATCAAAATGTTCCCTGCATCTAATATCAAACGGGGCTGATGCCAACACTTATTAGAGAAATCAGATTCAAGCTTCCCCCAACCCCCTCGACCCAAACACACACACACACATCCAACTTTGAAGTGGGAAGAATGCCGGGATCCGAAATTACCCTGGAGACAGAGCTGGCTGGCTTTGAAGGTTCCCTTTGATACCACCATTTCTTTTCCTCCCTTCCGCTAGGAGGCTGAAAGCAGCCTTTTTTCATTGATATGAGATAATTAATGAAGCTATAGCATTAACATAACCTAAACCCCCTAACAAGATAAATTCAACCCAGACACTTACATTTCCTCAGTTAGGTCTGACCCGTGTAAAACCAGGACGATGGCCATTCGGCCCAGGTCCACCTTGTCACATGCTGAGTCATGTCTCTTCGCTTCTCCCTGATTATAGTGAGTACCAGTCGGGAAGTCTTAAAAGCATTTTTATATTTTAAAGGAATTAGTCTACCGGGGCTTGGTATCAAAAATATACACCACAGGTAGAGACAGGCCGACTGGGGTAGTGATGGTGGTTGTTACTGCAAAGTGATAGCCTTGCTGGGGTTCTGATGGGGAGAAAAGCCTGCCAGGTCTGGAAACCCGGGCTGGGGGGCCACTATTGTGAATAAGGATCACTGAACCTTTTAGAACGTGCGGGTCGCTTTGGGTTTGGGGGACACAGGCCCCTGTAAACCCACGAGAGGCTTTCCAAGCCACACCGACCGTGTCGGCGGCTGTGCTCCTGAGACTGCAGCAAAATGCCACCAGGCAACCGCCAGGCAACAGCTCAGCAGATGCGAGGCTGCTTCTCGGGAACAAATGGCAGCTGCAAACAACAAGCTGTCTCGTGGACCGTACCTTCAGGCCGGCGGCTCCTTCCAAATGGAACGTGTTATTTGGGACGAACCAGACACTGCAACACGTTACCTGCAGTAATGCCTATGTGTGTGGAAATACACGTAAGCTCACATACACCAGTATCAGTACTCAAAATAGAACACTAATAACAGCTGCACAGCTTCATTTCTACCGTTTGTAAAGTGCTCTGAAAAAAAGAAGGGGCTAATCAAATTGGCCAGGATTAGATTCTGGGCAGAGCAGTCATTTGAGAGCAGCTCTGCCAAACGTGGTTAATGGACTTTTAAAATAACAGGTGGACTCAGTCCTTCAATCCTGCTCTTCCCAGTTTGAATGCCCCACTTACCACTTGGACTATGCGCGCAGCTGTAAAGGGGTGCAGAGGCCTCCTGTGCCACATTTGTCATGAGAATCACGGTACAGTTCAGGTTCCCAGACACACACTCATTTTCTTTCTGATGAAGGGAGAACCCATGCTACTCTCTCATTAGGAAGATACGCGCCTGTGCCCATGTGTGAGTGCCCCCTTTATTCTCCGATTTATTTACGACTTCACTCCCTGCTGCTTGTTCTACTGCCCGTCTCTAATGTTCGTTTCTCCACTTTTCCATTCCAGCTAAAGCATTTTCACATTCCAAGCGGCGTGTTCATTATCCCCTCCCACACATCACTGGGCCCCTGTGTTCCAGGCACTGAGGTCCAGTCTCGGGACACAGTCAAGGGATGGAGTCCGGGCCCTCAGGAGCTCCTGGCAGATGCACGTTTGAGATCTGGCTCAGTGAGACTTAGGCAAGTCCTTCGACTGTTCAAGGTCTCAGTTTCCTCATCTGGAAAATGAGTCTAGGATTCAATAACCACTGTAGGCAAAGTCTTGCTTTAGCGCTGCCTACCAGACTAACATACGGAATACTCCTGTTAGCATTTTATTAATTTCAAGATAGACATGTAAAGAAATAGTCATGATGCACTAACTCTGGTTAGAGAAAAGGACTGTTAAAAATGCTATGGATGGGGCCAGCCCAGTGGCTCAGGCGGTTGGAGCTCCGTGCTCCTAACTCCGAAGGCTGCCGGTTCGATTCCCACATGGGCCAGTGGGCTCTCAACCACAAGGTTGCCGGTTCAACTCCTTGAGTCCCGCGAGGGATGGTGGGCTCCGCCCCCTGCAACTAGCAACGGCAACTGGACCTGGAGCTGAGCTGCGCCCTCCACAGCTAAGACTGAAAGGACAAAAACTTGAAGCTGAACAGCACCATCCACACCTAAGATTGAAAGGACAACAACTTGACTTGGAAAAAAGTCATGGAAGTACACACTGTTCCCCAATAAAAAAAGTCCTGTTAAAAAAAAAATGCTATGGATGTACTAATGATGATGGTAATTTATGCCGTGAGAAGAGTCAAACACAGGCCTGCCACCTCCAGAGCACATGCTCATATGAGGGGAGAGTATGAGAAGGAAGGTGGCATTCAGCCAGTGTAAATGGAAGAGTCAAAGTTTGTCAGGTGGACGAGGAGGGAATGGCACAGAGGCGAAGGGCACACAGGGTGCAAATGTGTGCGAGCTTGCAATGTCCTGGGAGCCACCAGTGGCACAAAGGGCTGGACAGGAAGACGAAATGTGTGGCAGACAAATGGTAGCAGACGAGGTCAGGAAGGAGGCCAGGCACCAGATCACTAGATGCCTGGCTCAGGAGTTTGGATCTCATTCTAGCAAACAGAGGTTTCAGAAGTTTGTTCTGCCAAACCCAGTGTCATAATCTGCTCGAGGAATAAATGAAGACAAAAACAATCTGGTGGTCAAGTAAGTTAGGAAAACATTGCATAGTATAAACCCCTCGCGGGAGACTCAAAAGGCACAGGAGTGAAGGAAAGTCTGAGAATTTATTTCTACAGTCGAGAAACCTACGGAAATCTCCAACCCAGTATTTCACAGACTTTTTGGACCATAGAATGCTTTGTGCCTAACATCTATTAATACCTTCCTTTCCTGCTTTGGGAGGGCTGCTTTGGGCAATGGGAAGAGAGCGAAATGCCAAGAAATCATACGTTTGGATGTGTACGTTAGGAAGACAGCTCTGGAAGCCAAAGTGAAGGGCAGACCGTGGAGAAAGTAAGGCTGCAGACTAGAAGTGAGAAGGCCAGAGCAGGGATTCAGCTGAGAGATAATGAGAACCTAACAGGAGTGGAGATGGACAGGAGCGGGCCAATTTGAGAGACATTTAAGGGGGAGAATCACCAGAACCCGCTGACGGACTAGATATGGGGAAGAGGAGAAGGAAGATCTGCACAATTAGGCAGTGGTAGAGTGAACCAAGACAGACAGCGGAAGGACGCCGAGTTTAGGGAGGGAGATGACGAGGTTAGTTTTGGACAGGCTGAGTCTGAGCACATCTGGGGAGGAGCAGTCTAACATAAGAACAAATCAGGAGCGATCCCTGTGTGGATGACACGGGAAACCAAAGGGGTGGATGAGAACTGCAAAGGGGCAGAGCGGATAGAGAAGAGAACGCGTGGGAACCTGGGAGGCAGGGAGGACTCCCCAGGGCCGCTGAGGAGGAGTGACGAGGGAGAGACGCCACAGGTATACCTGGGAGCCTACTTTGTCATAAAAAATACGAGTTATCGTTTATCACGTATGCAGTGTCAAAGTGCTAAGGGCTTTGTACGTGGTACTTTGGACGCTTTCGGTATGGGGCGGTTACTATACCGTTAAACATCTGAGGCAGAGTAGGTAAGATCTCTATTCCTTATCATCTAAATTCACAATATGCGTCATTTGCATCCTGGTTTTTGGTCTTTTGTGGCACGGGCATTATTATGTTACCTAACTTTTTATGTATTTCTTCTTTATCGCCCCGTTTCACTTGTAAGTCCTTTGAAGGGCAATGGCTGTTTCACACCAGGTATGACTATGAAGTTGCAAACCTTGGACAAAAGCCACAAGAACCACATTTCTAAGTGCCCACCGACCAGGGGGCCTTGGCTTAGGTACCAACTTCCCCAGCACTGCTCTGCAGTTGCTAAGCAGTTTAGAATTTCTTGGTTAGAGCAGCCATGAGAGTTTACGAATCATACATACAACAGATCACTCCTGCCCCGATTATCTATTTTCTTCTCTACGATTGCTCCGAAGACATTCTGGTTTTCCCAAAAGGAAAAGGGAAAGTCTCCCCTTAAGGAATACTTCGCTATCGATGGGGAGACTAATGAGAATTTGGCAGAATACTTGGAAGAAGAGTAGCTTCCCAAGTTGACAACGTTAGTGTAAAACGTGGAAATGCAGAAACGCTGGGTCACTTGTTCAAAATCTCGTTCCTTTATGGGTCATACTTCTACCATAACGCAAGGTTACGTGCTAAGCTACATTTGTCATCTTTTTTTGAAGAACATTCTATCCTCATTATAACGTGGCCGTTGGGTGGTGAGCGCTAGCACTAACAAACTTTTAAATTTTAATGGGATTCGTGAAGAGAAAGGAAGGCTCCTGAGAGAGGGGCAGACAGAAGCTCGGTGCTGGGAGGTGACCAGGGTGCATCTGGGTGGGCATCTCAGGCAGTGCTCATTACACTGTGGAAGCGAACACAAATGAAGGCTGTCAGCTCCCATTAGCGTCCCTGGACGCTCTCCACAGAGCCATATGGGCAATGTGCAGTCAGGAGGAACCAGGGGTCCGCGTGGGTGAACTTTCAGAAACAAATCACCCATGGAAATGACTGAGCTTCTCCCAGTTGCGTATTCAGTATGTGCTACTGAGGAGAAGCACCTTCCCGAGGCCTACTTGTTAGTTTCATGGGAAAAGACTGTCTGAAGTTGTGCGTCAAATTAACTCAAATTTTCCCCATGGTTCTAGGAAAAGCGAAATGCTGAACCCTGGGCTATTGATGTGCTGCGCCACTAAGCAAAAAAAAAAAGAAAAAAAATCTATTTCCTCAGAAGACACATTTAATGAGGCAACTGGGGTCTAAGGTGATAAATTAGAAATTCAGCTAAGGCCCTCAGTTTAAAGGAAAAAGCAGAAGCTTGATGAAAAATGCAAGGGGCGAGAGAGATGATTTTGTGAAGCGTCATCGTCATACTGATACACCCGGGCCCGCGGGCATTTCCGCGCGGAGCCTCGTGTTCAATGTCACTCCTCCGGGAACAGGCCGGGCACGGCGGAGCGCTCACCTTGCCGTCTTCTGCGTAGACGTTTTCGTTGTACCCCTTCACTATGGTTCGGTCAATGAACAAGCTCCGCATGACGACGATCACCTTCAACACCTTCCCCAAGGTCACCTGTCAAAACACACGCACGACACGTGACCGCTGACAAGTGAGCACACACGCCACGCGAAGTCGCGAGACACTACGTGTGAGCATCCTGAAGCGTCGCGGAACAAACTCGCAACAACAGAAGTTTTTCCCTAACCACTAAAGGTGGCGCGGCCCCCAATTCATTGAACTACCCTGAATTTATTTATCATTTTGACTTATAAACGCTCAGGATGAGTTCCACAGGTTTACTGTCTGCTGGATGAAGTACCATTTCCTTTATTTTTCTGTCTTAAGATTACCTTCTTCGAAGGCTAGCTATGATTCTGGCATTCTAGGAGAGAATGAGCACATCTGTGTTCATATTACGCCATGGCCCTCCCTACGTGCACCCACAGATTACGAAGAGAGTTCAATAGAGAGATCAAAGGCGGGCACCAAGTACCCCCTGGCTGAACTATCGATTTGTAAGAGCTGGGAAGAGGAGCAGAAGCAACACCAAATAAATTCTGAAGGTAAATGGACAGTAGCGGGATTTTATCTCCAAAAAGGAACATGATCCTGGAAATACATTTAAGTGCTTTTATTGTTTTAGAACTTGAAGTCCATATTATGGATTGAAAACAAAAAACCCCACCTAGAAAAGTGCAGTTTCATACATGCCAGGGAAAAAATAACGTGCCGTGCTTGCTGAATCAGGCTCAGCACCAACAAGAGAAACAGCACCGTCCTTTCTTCTGGGGGCGCAGGTAGCCCTTCCTATCGTTTGCCAAGCCTCTTCTCCTTTCCTAGATGAGACCCTAGAAGGAGACTTGGCACAGGGTCCACTGTTCCACTGAGGCTCTGACATCACAGAATTAGCTGAAAAGGGGCTTTGCTGGTCTAAGTGAGACCAGAGCCTCCGACCCCAACAGCTGTCTGTTTCTGGGGATGCCACCTCAACTGTCCTTTCCTATGTCCCCAATTCCTTGTGGTTTTTCAATTGATTGTTCTCAGTAACAACTGCCTCTTTCATTGATTAGTCTCAGGCACCAGTGAACATTCCTTCAACGACTTCAAGCTCTGAGTTGATGTCTCTATTTATATGCCTACAATGGCACAGGATATAAACTGGGCAAGAAAAAGATACGATACATTTATTTACATTTAATAGAATATTAAAAAAAACCCCATGTACAGTCCTTTAAAACATTGTGATGCCAAGTAACACCTAAAGGGTCGGTTCTTACAGAACTGGAATCACCATTTCAGGATGCCAATAAACGAAAGCAGGAACAGCACATCTATCTCTAGTTTACCTGCAGTTTATCGGAGGCAAGTGAAGGAAAGGAATCCAGCTATAATTTTGTAATTATCAGCACTGAAATGAACAACCTCTCAGTAGGCTCCAAAGGGTCACTGTTTTTAGCCGCATAGTTTAACTGTCTTTGCTCATAAGCACAGAGAGCTAAGCAATTGTGTCCTTAAAAAACCGAAGTCTGGCTGACTTGAATGAACTGATAAATTGCCTTAGTGATTTCTCAAGTTTCTTAAGATGGAATTCAGAATAAAACACACTACAGATACTAGAAATTTTATATTTGTTTTTTTAAAAGTGAAATTTTGGTATTTTAAACTAATTATTAAAAAGTATTAGTAATAATGCTTATTGTTAGATGGAAAAATCTAAAATTAGAGAAAAAGGAAGAAAATAATTGTTCCAAGTCATTCAAAGATAATCACCATTAACATGTTGGGGTACTTCCTTTCTTTTTACTAACAAGGATTTATGGTTTTTGAACTTCTAACATGTTTATAATTGAAGCCACATATAATTTCAAATCAAATTGTTCTTTAAAGTTATGAATAAGCATCGTTCTGTATTGCTTTGCAGTCTTCAAAACTGGCATTCCATACTGCACCCATTCTAGTCAGTGGATAGACTATAATTTCTCCTGCTTTTTGGACATTAGCTGCTTTCATGTTTTCCCTAAATAAATACGGCTGCAATATACACTATTGTTCACGAAGCTTCCCTACATTTGGGATTAGTTCTTGAGGACAGATCTGCAGAACTGTGATGAGTGGGGCAAACAGTACAAATATCTGCTGGTTTTTGATACAGTCTACCCAAGTGCTCAGCACAGGGCCATGCCAACCAGAAAGGTATGAACCCACCCATTTCGTTTCGCTCTTGCCAGCCATAGGTGCCGTTAAATCAAAGTAAGAGAAAATAAAACCCAGCCCCTTCAGAAGTACCAACTTAATTGATTCCTTGAAGTCTTTTACTATGGAAGAAATAAAAAACATACAAAAATAAATGAAATAGTATAAAAGCCCCCATGGACCCATCCCAACTTGAACAGTTACACCTCTTAGTAAATCTTGCTTCACCCCCATCTGTATTATTTTGAAACCAGTAACAGCCACGGTAGCATTTCATGTGTAAATATTTCAGCCTGCATCTCAAAAAGATAAGGGCTCCGAAAATAAAAAAGTATAGTAACCATGATGACAACCCACATCTAAAAACCAAAAAATTCTCCAATATTATCAAAGCTACAGTCCAGTCAGTGTTCGAATTTCCAACAGCTTCATAAATGCTACATGTTAAAGCTGGCTTACGTCAGGACAGGAACATGGCACACACAATGTGATTGGCTGGCTGTCTCATAAATCTTTCCTAAACGAAAGGTCTCCCAGCCTCTAGCCCCTCCCCACATTTGACTGGTTGACGAAACTGGGTCTTTTTCAACCTCGAGTTTTCCACATCTGGATTTTGCTGATGGCCTCTGCATGGTGTACTTTACATGAACCTCCTTACTCTGCTTCCTGCAAACTGGTAATTAGATGGGATTCAGGCTTGATTTTCTCTTTTGTCCAGAATACGTCATGAGTGGTGTGATGGTCTATCCACTGGAGGCATGTGAAGTGGGGCGTCTCGGTGTGACGCTGGCCGCTGCTGACCCACAAATGCACGAGGGTTATAGGCCCTCTTTTTCCAATGCAGTCATTCCGTCTTCTTTTACTAGCTGGAATGCTTTTAGAGAGAAAAACTTCCCCTCATCTACTATCTGGTTACCCAGTGGCAGACTTTATTACATAGGAAAGGCAAGATAAATGCTCAATTCTTTTTCTTTACCAGTTTTCAAAACAATGCACTGGTTCACTAGTTCTCTTCCAATATAGATGGGATTCGTTTTTCTTCCCCTAACATTATTATAAACTCATAGATGTAAACATATTTGATGTGTTTCTGTTTGATGCAATTATTTTCTTACTCAAATCGTCCTGTCTGTGCTGGTGGCCTCTCCTTGATGGGGAGTCTTTTCGTCTTAATCCTAGTCTCTTTGATGTCTTCCTTGCTATCTGGTGTCTGATATTCCAGGCTGTCTTACACAATTCCTGTCTGAGGTCATTTCCTCAAGCAGCCCTGGGTATTTTCAGTGGGAAATGGTATTTTAAGACCACAATCAGGGCATGAAGGGCAAGTAATTTTTGATCGGTTATAACTTTTCTTTTACGAATCTGAATTAGGATGAATCTTTTCCTTTCCATTTTTTTCTTATAATATGCGTACATACATCTCCCCACCTCCCCAGTGGCTCGTGCCTGTACTGGGCTATAGCAGTTTATGGACAGTGTGGTAAAGTCTCGCTCTGGTTTACTTTTGTCTTTCAAAACCATAAAGCTCTACAAATCTGTTCACTCCTATATTTTGACAGAGCCAGAAATGACCCTGGTGCTCATGTAGGTTGAATATACACATAATTACACCTTTAAAATTGTAATAGGGTCAGTAATGAAACTATATATGCAAATTTGAAGCCTAACGTTTTGAGGCTTGAGAATCAGGTCTCAGCTCTGCTACTGGACAGGTTGGCCCAGGTTCTGGCCTGCCTTCTCTGCATCGCACTCGCCTCCCGTCCACCAATGGAGAGGATGACAGCCTCATCTCAGCATGGCTAGGAGGAGGCACTGAGACCACGCACTGATAAGGCTGTGGTATTGCGCCTGGCACAGAACAAGTATGGGCTCTGCGGCAACTCTGCCCAAACACTTGTCAGGACTTCAGAGAGTGAGAGGCTGGAAGTCAGTCAACATCAAAGCGGGAACGGGTGTCTCCCACACAGTGGGCTTGCCACTTATGTTAATTTACTTTTCTGCTGTCACACCTGGGGCTAAAGCGAAGCTGCAGACAGTGGCTGACAGTTGTGCTGGGCCCTGAGGTACGAACAAAAATGTGCTTCCTGGTGCAAAAATGACTGCTGAGCAGAAAGTTTGCAAGCCTGAGGGTCAGGGCAGTTTGGGAAAAGACAGAAGCCAACATGTGGGCTGATCTAACTAGACCCCCCCAACTCCCAAAGGAAGCCAGTTAGAGCCAAGGTCAAGTGAACTGGGCTTCAGTCCCACACCTACCACTTCAGTGCAGGGTGTCCAAGGGCAAGTTAAACAACCTCTCGTGCCTGTTTACTCAGCTGAGAAACGCAGAGAGGCCTGTTGAGGAAATTAACTGAGCTGATCTGTGAAACGTGTGGCTGTGGTTGTGTGTGGTGTAAAACGCAATGCAACAGCTTTCGGCCTCTGTTTCTCTTCAGAGTGTGGTGCGGTGGACAAGTCAGTGTGAGCACTTCAAGTTCGGCCATCAAGAGAGCTTAACCCATGTTCTCTAACATTCTTTCCAGCCCTCACACCACTCTACAATGACTCAGGTTCTCATGTATCTGATGCACGAGGTGGTAATGACCTTGGAGTTCTGGTAAACTGACACGGCCTCACCTACAGGCTGATGGACACCGTCTTGCAAACTAGCCACCGCGGCCGTGCTCACAGGCACAGCGCCCAGTGACAGGGGCTCCAGGTCGGTTCTTGGCAACTGCGATGGGATCCCACAAATAAAGCTAATGCCATCTGGTAATGAAGCAGGCTTGCTGTTGCCAAGGTAACACTTCTTCTATCCTAAGCAGCACATTTCCAAAGAGCTCACTCAACAGTCCTCTTGCATCTGTCCCCGTGAGTGTTCAGCGGCCAGTTCTGAAGAGTCCAAGGGAGCACCGGGCTTCGTCAGCAGGAACTAAGGTGAACTTGAAAAGGAAGCTGCCGGGCCGCCCGGCCGGCCGTCACACTTCCGGGCACGTGTGCCTACAAGTGCTTGTCAGGGCCCGCGACGTTCTGGGCAGCCAGGGCTGCCATCGGTGGTCTTCTCTATCTGGTCTTACAGCAGCTGCCTGCCAAGCTGCAGTCCAGTCAAAGGACTTCTAGTTCACTTGGCAAGTCTCAAGGCAGGAAAGGCAAAGGGGGAGCAAAGGTGAGGACAACAGCAAAAACACTGAGTTCCGCTCTGCCGCCACATGCTACCGAACACACCCTTAGCACATCCGGTAGTGGGGATGGGGTCCACACTGGTCGGCATGTGAGCTCAGCAGGTGAGAGACGCTCGTCACCTGCAACTTGTTCCGCCGGGGCTTGTGCATGGGGAAAGGCACTTGAAGTCGAGCGCCATCTGCATCTAGGATCCAGGGGCCGTGAGCTGACCCCAAGCTTATGTGCACGAGGAGCCCAGGACCAAGGGCAGCAGGCCTGAGGCGGCATAAAGCCCATGTGTGGGAGGCGTAAAGGCAGCCGAGTATTCGTCCTTCGGACAAAGGCTGCATGGCTGAGCTCTGCTCCGCGGCAGGGGTATGTTAAAGAACAAAGAGGCCAACCATATAGCCATCCACAAATGTTATTTCCCAGGTACAGAAAAGTCCAATATGTAGGTACCCTGAAGGGGCTGGGGGTACGTTAAAGTGTAGTTAGAAAGTGTACACGTTTTGCAAAGTGTAGTTAGAAAGGTGGGGGCAGGAAGCGAGAGGCAGAGAGGCATATCTACAGAAGTTTAGGAACAGGTGCCCTTCAGTACAGTACTAAGAACCTTCTTCTTTGTACTAATTCCAGAGAAAGCAAAAGATAAAGTGAATGATCCCAATAAGCATTTATTTATTGAATAAGTGTTTGTGCTACAGGAAACACTGGGTGAGGACACTGATTCAGAGAATCGTATAACTTAAGAGCTGGAAAGAACTTAAAAAATTATTTTACCCAACGCTCCCCATTTTAAAGGGGTAAACTGAAGCCCAGAGAGGTTAAGAAGTATCAAATATGGCTCCTAGGTTGAAGGAGGCGACGAAACTGACATACGATGAAATAACGGGGGCACACTGGTGAGCCAGCATGTGGGGCTCATGTGTCCTTGAGAAAGTTCGGGGGGGGCTACATCCCTGAGCTGTCTGGCACCATGGGAAAAAGCGGGGTTCGGCGCCTGCTCAGTGTAGCACACGTTCTGAAAGGAAGAGGTGGTTGTTCAGCTGAGCACTCCCCAGATGGCGTCCCATGGAACACTCCTCCAAGAGGTGGTCCTGGAAAGTGTTCTGAGCCACCCAGGCCTTCCCTGACACCTGGGGGGTCTTCCCCAGAATAATACAGATTTGCCCTTGGCCTTATGACGAGGCCAGGGGCACGCCCCTGAGGCTGCAGCGCTCTCCATCTGTCTAAGAACCCCGGGATGCAGCCCGGGCAGGTGTCTTATTTCCATTCTTAATAGAAGAAAGCTGAGGTTTCAAAGAGCTGAGCGGAAGGTCACTGCTTTTCTGTGCAGTGTCAGAAGCCTGCCTCCTGCTGTCCCCACCTCATGCCTGACCCACGACCCCACCAGTGTCTCTATATCACAAGAAATGGCAACCACGGAGCCTTGGGGCATCTAACCCTCCACCTGCCCAGCCATCTTCTCCGGGTCTCTGGAAAGCAGCTCAGAACCTTGCTTTGCAAAACTCCCGTTTCTCTCACCAATGGCCTCAGACTCACACTCCGGACCCCACCTAGAAGATGCCAGTAGAGCACTTGCCTCGTCTTTAATGTTCTTTAAAAAGTTAGCATTCTGTATTCTGCACAGCTGCTAGGACGAGGTGTTATCACAAAATACAGTGAATGTTTAAATAAACAAAGTATTACAGTGAAGACACATTGCCATTACTCCCCTCAAAATACTCCCCGTCGCTTTGAACACACTTATCCCATCGTTCTTGCCACTTTCTGAAGCAGTTCTGGAAGTCCTCTTTCCTGAGCGTCTTTAGTTGTGCTGTCGTGGCTGCCTCGATGTCCTGTATCATTTTGACTTTGGGAAGAGCCAGAGGTCACATGGTGCCAGATCAGGTGAATAAGGTGGACAGGGGGACATATTGTAATGTTTTTGACAGAAATTTCCATACCAGAAGCAATGTATGACATGGAGTGTCGTCATGATGGAGGATGAATGAAGTGAAGACACTCACGAAAGAGGACTTCCGGAACTGCTTCAGAAAGTGGCAAGAACGATGGGATAAGTGTGTTTGAAGTGAGGATGAGTATTTTGAGGGGGATTAATGGCAATGTGTCTTTTACTGTAATATTTTTTTTTTATTTAAACATTCACCATATTTTTTGTATCATACCTCGTATGTGTAGTCCTGACAGAATTAGGCTGGGAGAATTTTCTCTAAATAGCAGGTGTTGAGAAGCTGCGGCAGCAAGGGGAAGTGGAAACTTAAGGGGTACCAAGGGAAATTGGCCATTGCTTCTTTCCAGGAAAACTATAAAACTGGATATAGCCAAGAGAAAAGTGACACAGACCAGCCCTGGAAGGATGACACTCGGGCGAAGCTGAGGTGGAGAAGATAGCTGGCTGTCGTGGTCTGAAAGAAGCGGCCACCATTACTGCAAAGGGCTGGACAGTAACCAGGTCGGAGAAAGGAAAGGGGGCTGCGTGACTTGGGAACCAAGAGGTCACACCAAGGATTGTCAAAGAGAAACTGGATGTTCTTGCGGGCGGAGGACTCATTTTGCTCAACGGGACCGATCACAGAATGCAAAGCAACGCAACATGTGAAAGGAAAAATAAAGCAGCTCCCACATAGGGACTAGATTTGAAATACAAAGTTGGTACAGCCCCAAGAGCTGAGTTACATTTTGCTTTTTGACAAAGACCCAGGAAAAATGAGGCAGATAAGCTGACCTCAGGTTTTGTCTACCAACAGGTCAGAAAATCAACTTGCCAGCAAGGCAAGAGAGCCTGGACCCTGGGAGAAAAACAGACCTGAGCTTAGATGTTGGCTCTGCCCCTTCCTGGCTACGTGACTTGGCCTAATAAGCCCCAGTTTCATCGCCTGTGAACCCAGGGTAAGCCTCCTGTGAGGAGGACATTCCACCAGACGTGAAGTGCTTAGCACAATGAGACATCTCCTCACACTAGCTAGAATGGCTATCATCAACAAGACAAATAATAACAAGTGTGGGAGAGGCTGTGGAGAAAAAGGAACCCTCGTACACTGTTGGTGGGAATGCAGACTGGTGCAGCCGCTATGGAAGGCAGTGTGGAGGTTCCACAAAAAATTACAAATAGAATTGCCGTATGACCTAGCATTCCCTCTCCTGGGTATCTACCCAAAAATATCTGAAAACATTTATTCATAAAGATATTATATGCTCCAATGTTCACTGCAGCTTTATTTAGTGGCCAAGACATGGAAACAACCAAAGTGTCCTTTGATGGATGATTGGATAAAGAAGATGTGGTACATATACACACCATGGAATACTACTCGGCCATAAGAAAAGATGAAATATTGCCATATGTGACAACATGGATGGATCTTGAGATTATTATGCTGAGCAATATAAGTCACATAAAAAAAGAAGAGAACCATATGATTTCAGTGATATGCTGGATATAAAACTGAACGCAACAAAGGAAAAGACAAAGTAACAAAATCTCATAGACACAGATAATAGTTTAGTGGTTACCAGAGAATAAGGGGGCGGGGGTGGTAAATGAGGGTAAAAGGGAGCAGATATATAGTGACGGAAGGAGAACTGATTCTGGGTGGTTAGCACAGAATGCGATATATATATATAGATGATGTATTATATTACGGAATTGTACACTTGAAACCCATGTAATTTTTTAAAAAATTTATTGGGGTGACAGTTGTTAGTAAAGTTACATAGATTTCAGGTGTACAATTCTGTAATACATCATCTATAAATCCCATTGTGTGTTCACCACCCAGTCAGTTCTCCTTCCATCACCATATATTTGATCCCCCTTACTCTCATCTCCCACCTCCACCCCCCTTACCCTCTGGTAACCACTAAACTATCGTCTGTGTCTGTGAGTTTTTGTTTCTCATTTGTTTGTCTTGTTCTTTTGTTGTTTTTGGTTTATATACCACATATATACCACAGTGAAATCATATGGTTCTCTGCTTTTTCTGTCTGACTTATTTCACTTAGTATTATACTCTCAAGATCCATCCATGTTGTTACAAATGTTCCTATATCATCTAAAAATACGGAACACTTCACGAATTTGCATGTCATCCTTGCACAGGGGCCATGCTAATCTTCTCTGTATTGTTCCAATTTTAGTATATATGCTGCCGAAGCAAGCACGAAACCTATGTAATTTTACTAACCGTTGTCACCCCAATACATTTTAATTAAAAAAACAAAAACAAAAACAAACCCGCCCAAAACCAAAAACCTGGCAAGTACTCCATCCGTGGTCCAGCTGAGTTACTCCCTTCAGTCCCCTCGTCACAGGGGAAAGGCAGCACGGTTCAGGGGCAAGTCCCAGGGCTTCGGAGCCCGAGAGACCCAAGTTCATATTCTGCCTCTGCCACATACATAGTGGTGTGGCCCTGGGAAAGCAGCCCACGTGCGCGCCGGCTTTCTCATCTCTAAAATGGAACCTTTCTAAGGATGGGCAGCCGGTGCTATTAAGTGTCCAGGGGGTCACTACAGCACTCACTGTAGGGTAGGAATTGTTATTATAACAGGAGGCATTATTTTTAGTAATTATTAAAAATAACAACAAAAATTCACACACAATGTAAAGAAATGAATAGAGAATAGAGAAAAACTGTGCTTCCTAATCTTGGTTTCAGGCTACCTTTGGGTTTCCCTTGCAGTGAAAAATCCCAAGTCGTCAAAAAAAAGTTTAGTTTATTTTAATTTATAAAACATACGATCAAATATATAACATGAAAGCCTTCCAGGAAGAAGGCGCGTACAATGCCTGTATAAAAATAGGGCAGCCGACTCCAAAAGGATTTTATGGGGATGACGTGGGATCCAGGTTAAGTGACAAAAGGAGACGCTGACTACTGTTGTGTCAAACACACAGGAAACATCAAGTTTCTCCTAACAGACGTGAAGAACCGTTAGTGGCACGTCCCCATGATGTGTGCCCTGTACTGAACGTGACATGGAAAAGCCCACTTCACTCTCTGTTGCTGTTTCATGGAGCCACCCTGCCGCCCAGGAAACTTGCTGGCCCGGGGAAGATACTGGGTGCAGGGAGGCCCCTAACGGTGGCCTGGTACAGAGGCTCTGCCCACACTGGCTAAGCTAGGTAGACCGCCTCCTTCCGGAATGGACGGAGAACACGGAGAAGACTGGGAACAAAATGTAGCACTAGTACGAGGAGGAGGCCCTGCGCTAAGAGAGACGGGAGGCGTGGAGAAGTGGGGAAAGGGGGAGGGGGAGACAGACCGACAGATGCACAGCAGACCCAGAGCTGTCCTGGATCGCAAATGGCTCGCATCTCCGGTTCTGCCCTTCCTTCTCTCCAACAATTATTGGTCAAATACATATTACGTGCAGGCCAGGCATTAGGTACAGAGATAAATAAAGAAGACATTCGGAGAGCTAACAGTCTAATGAAGGAGGCCAGGCAACAAAATAAGTACATAAAGAAACACAATTTGCAAAAAGTTTTGAAGGAAACGAACAAAAGGGGGACAGCTTCAAGAGAGATCATTCAGGGAATACCTATGGGTGAAAAAATGACACATCATTCGATTATTCATTTGTTCATTGAATTCACTCAGATGTTTATTAAACACCCACTATGTGGTGAGCACTGTTCTAAGGATTAGAGACGGAGCAGGAAGCAAAACAATGTCTCCTGGCGGGGCATTCCTGAGGGCAGGTGGGCAGACAATAAACAAACTATCTCAATGTACGGAGCTATGGAGACAGAGCTGGACAAGGGGACTGGGTCAAGTTCGGCTGCCACTGCCTGGACTAGACCAAGCTGGGCCATGCAAAGCGCTGGGCAGAGCAGCTCAGGCCCAAGAAGAAAAAGACCAAAGACCGGGTGTCTGAGAAACAGGAGGCCAGCGGGGCAGCAAGAGAGCTGGGCACAGGCTGGCCAGGCTGGTCAGGAAGAGCCTTGGAGGCTCTGAGAAGGAGTTTCACCTCAGCTGGGGTGTAGTGGGGAGCCATGCAGGCTCTCCAGCAGAGGCGTGACACGTTTGATGTGTGCTTTTAAAAATCAGGCTCCTGCCCGCTTCGTGGAGGAATCGAGAAATGGGGAGATGACACGAGGGGCAGACGGCAGCTTCACGAGGGGGAAGACAGCAGAGGTGAGAAGCCGATGGCTTTAGGATGCAGTCGACATGATCTGCTACAGACGAGGCGTGAGGTGAGAAAAGGGGAAGCTAAGGCGGTTCTAGGTGTCTGGCTTGAGCACCACCAGGTAGACGGTTTTGCTACTTACTGAGATGAGATGAAACAGAAGAGGGGAAAAGCGGAGAGAAAGGGAACCATTCCCCTTTTATTAAGTTTAAGATGCTGGGGAAACATCTACATGCAGAGACGCTAAATGGCCAGTTTGGAGACCGGGCGTCACAGCTGAGGTCTTGGCTAGATAGTGCACGTTTATGGATGGTCGTAACAGGCCCCTTTTCCAGGCGGCCAGGTCAGCTGAAACCTCATTCTGAAGCCATGCACCTGAGCAGCATTATCCCGACTCTGAGGGGCTTAGGGGCGCTCTTCCCCCAAAGAGGTGCGAGGCAGATTCAAATCCAGGCCAAGGTGATCCCCACACAGACCTGCCACTTGCACCTCCACCAGAATGGTGTCATGGCGCCCTCTGTGGCCAACCTGGGCCTGTTACATCTCCACTTCTCCTGTAGATACCATTAGGCACCTCTTGGCTTTTTAATATTTCCACTGTAGGACGTGTGCCAACTTGACCTTGACGTAGAAAATTTTAATTCAAATCAATACATGGACAAGGTCACTTTAAAATCCAATTAATATGAATGGGAAAATATGCCCCACAGTTCTGTGAGCTGAAAAAGGAACAGTTGCAAGTTAACAACAGCAAAAGAGACACACACACACACACACACACACGCACACACACACGCCCGGTTGGTCCTCGGTGTTTGATGATGCAGCGAGCTGTGCCCTTAAAAACATGCAGCAGTTACAACACTGAAAAACTTTTTTTTTTCTGGGCTTCTATTTAAGGTAGCTTAAAATTAAACTAGTTCGTTTGAAGAAATGTACTGCAAACTGTGAATTCCTATAACTCGATTTTAAAGAAATTAAATCCTGGACTTCAACTCACCAGGAATGCCTAGAGAAATCTAGGGCATTTAATATAGTTTGCATAGCAGCAATTTGCATGTGTATAAAATCCATTCACAAACTGTTTGCAGGATAACCAGGCCAGAAGGGGAAACTGAGGCGCTGGCATTTAAGAGCCTTATTCCTAGAAGTGCTCTGTGGCCAGGAATGCAGGACACTGAGATTTACCACCTCTGCCCGTCCACTCTGCTCCTCACTAATGAGAAACGTTTATTTTATACTAAGAATCAGAGAATCACACAACAAATGACAGGAATGTATTGTTACTACTGAGCGCTGCTGGGTTGCTCCTCTTCCTTTTGCTTCATCACTGTCCCACTTGGATCTCAGCTTTTCTACCCTTAAACCAGGTTAGAACAGAATAGAAAGGAGCAAGCGTCCTCGTAAAGAAGAAAACATTGCTTTGTAACATCAAGGAACGGCTACAAATGACGTAAAACGGGAATGCGATATTGGGGGTGCCGGTGAAACACCATAAACCTACTGGTCAACTGACTTTACACTGGGATGGTTTTCAAAGGCTGCAGAAGAGACTGGAGCTGAGCTGAGCGAGGAAAGTCCCACACTTGGGTGGCATTTTCAGCGTCCTAGGAAGTTCCCACGGATTTGCAGGGCAGTTGTCCTGCAAGGCAGGGCTGAAAACAAAGCTTCAACCTCAACCCCGCCAGCTAAGGTCGCAGACAACTGTGTGAGTGCGTGTGTTCACCTTTACAGATTACGCTGCAGCAATGAGTGAAAAGCAGCCCACCTCTCGCAGCCAGAGGCCGAGCTGCTGCCTTGCATGTGTGCTCTGGCCTCCCCTCGTGGGCTGGCTCGCAGGATGATTTCGCATTCCCCTTCACTGGAAAATAATACGAAAGCAGCAGGCTTCCCCTCCAACCTCCAGTTACCTCATCTGCTGCAAGTATTAATGCTCCTCACACACTCATTATTCTTTAATGATGCCTGTTTGTAAATAGCAAGATGGGATGCAATTAAACCATGAGAGGCTAAATAAACACACATACTAATTAGGATCTTTACAAGAGATTTTTTTTCATGTATAGACTGGAATTTACCTTTCATTAATCTAACTTAATTACAGTAGTGCACCAATAAAGAGTCAACACAAATTAAGTGCTCTAAATGATTTTCCCATATTACAGGGGAGCGAGTGATCCTTCCTTCGGGTAACGAGCCGTACTCTGCAGAAGGGGGGACGAACAGGGAAAGCAACATTGGCAGAAGGGTTTCAGCAGCCAGACAGGTAGTGCGCCCCCATCACATGCGGGTGTGTCAGGTACATCCGTCAATGAGGTCAAGGTCATCCGTTCAAACTGCAGCCTCACCCCTCTCATGCGTCAACCAGCTTTGCTCAATTCCATGGCAGCAGACATCACCCCTTACATGTGACAGCTTTCTGCACTGGTTCCAAGGCTTCAATCAATTGGTTCAAATCCATTCCTACTCCTACAATACTGTGTTTCCCCGAAACTAAGACCTACCCCGAAAATAAGCCCCAGTTAAGATTGTCAGCCAGACGGATGCATTTAGATGCATTTAGTACATTATGACGATGTTCCAGGAGAAGATGACATGACTGTATTTGAATAAATGTAGACAGTTGTACATGAAAAAAATAAGACATCCCCTGAAAACACGTCCTAATGTGTCTTTTGGAGCAAAAATTAATGTAAGACCCGGTCTTATTTTTGGGGAAACACACGTAATACTCCCAGGAGCACCTGCTATGTGGCATAGCAGCACACAGGAGGTGTTTCTGTATGAAAAGGACACCTGTTATTTGCAGGAAAAGAAAAGTTAGTGTGTTTTAAGGTGTGAGAGATTATATACATTTGGCAACTAAACTGAAACAGAATCTGATGGTGTATCAACATTAGATATATGTTTTGCAAAGGCCTCAAGCACCTACCAATTTATTCATTCAACAAATACTGACTGAGACCCTCTCGGTAGCTGGTATGGATCAGGAAGCTACTCGGGCAGGACTCTTTTCTCTTTTACATGTTTTACTTGTCCCTCCCTAATCACTGCTGCTAACTCATCTATCACCTTCCTCTCTTCGTCAAGTACAGGCATGTACGGATATATGTCCCCCCCACCCACTGAGCCTGTGGCACTACTGGCTTGGAATCCGAAATGCTGAAAAACGTCAGAACCTGAAAGATTCCAAGTGGCATGATGGCTGAGGCTACCACCCCAAGGACCTGAGACTCCACGTTGAACTCTGACCAAGACGGCATCGATTCGGGTCTTCAGTTCCTAATTTTAAAATAAGTTCTGGAGAAGTTCTCCATGATAACATGTCCCAAAGTGTATTCCACTCGCTGTGAAACAAGTTGGGAAACTGTACATTATGCGTCTCTTAAAGATTCACGCCGCACATTGGCATATGAAAGGCTCTGAAAAGGTCGGCAATAAAGGAACCTGCTTGCTTGGCTTTGCTGAAGCAGTCAGGGAGTGCTTCCTAAACTATAGTGCTTACCAACTCCCTAACACCAGTGTCCACGAAATCCATGTCGGGAAATACGTGATGGCAGTGTCAGGAAAGAAAGAACCTGCCCATTCAACCACGCACCAGCAGCCTGCATCCTATTTCTTCAGCTGATCTCGTGTTTCCCCGAAAATAAGACCGGGTCTTATATTAATTTTTGCTCCAAAAGACACATTAGGGCTTATGTTCAGGGGATGTTGTCCTGAAAAATCATGCTAGGGCTTATTTTCCAGTTAGGTCTTATTTTCGGGCAAACACGGTACTACACCTAACCTCATTCGCTGCCCACTTACTCCCTGCAGCTAGAAACAGACAGCGATACAGCTTCTCCCTCCCTCACCCCAGAGCCTGGAGCCCACTTGTCCTGGGCTCACTGTGCAGCAAACCAACAGAGGCTCCGAGAAAGAAAATGGCTCTCTGCCAGACTGTGGATAAAAATCTACCAACTCGAGGACATCTAATTGTTCCCAGTTCAAGAACTTTCCGAGATTTACTCTTAAATTCATTTTTGTGGTTACATTGTAAAGTCTCTGAAAATCCTGGCCTTTGTAACAGCATCACCGACAGCCCTTCCTTAATCACTCTGGTAGATCATATACAAAACCAAAATAGAGCTAAAAAACTCATTCCGTGTTAGTGAGCAGATGTCTAGCCCATTTGCAATTAATACGACCCACTTCCATACAATCAGCCTGCTTAAAATTCCTGGAACAAGATGTAAAAGTTAAGATGCAAATGTTCTGATTTTAATGAGAATGAATGGAAACCATAAAATCCTCTCTCCCTCTGAGGGTAGGGACAATCTACGTTTAAGTCCCAACTGCACACTAAATTTATCAACAAAACAATCACTTGATAAAGCCTGTGTGAAAGAAGAAAATAGAACTGGGAAAGTCAGAAGTATATTCAGAAAGCATTTCCTACCCACATTAAACGTTATCAAAACCATTATTCTGTAAAGGAGCTTTTAAAGAAAACTTGACTCGTTTCAGTGCATTTCCCCCAGGTCCCTTATGTACTGGGGGCTTCTTGCATTTCCTCGATCCTGTGGCCTTTTTCTGGACAGGATGACAGACGAGAGCAGGATTTTGGCACTTCCTGGATCTCGCTTCAAATCCCATCTCCACTGCTTAATGTGACCTTGAGCGAGTTAGTTAACCTTCTGAATCCAGTGTGCTCTATAAGATGGTGCTAACATTTTGCATTGAGGACTCGGTGTGAAAATCAAATCACTAACCATATATTAATGGGCCAAACAGAGCTCCAACCACATGGCAGGCATATGAACTGGTAGCAATTATTAGAATTCTATTCATTATGGCAGGGGCATACTGTTTTAGCATCAAAAGACAAGTCTCACCTTTCACTCTGATTTCTCCCTGCTTGGAACGCCCTTCGGCCAGCTTCCTGAAACCTCACCCCTTTCCTGAAGATACAGTTGTGGTTTCTCCTGGAGTCTGGATTTTCACGAGGCAGCAGTGGGTTTCTCGAGGTGTGAACCCCACCCCACTCCATCAGGGGAATCAGATACCCCGACCCCCCGTCACTCCTTTAGCTCTGGGGTGTTGCTGACATTTCTGACAAGCACCTACAGGTCTAGCAACTCTCCGAACGTGGCGTGGGGCCTCCCAGGGCAGCACTGCATCTGCCGAATCAAACGACACAAAACTCGAACTCTCGCAGCACTAGCTGTGCCTCCTTCATTCCTTCAACGGCCATTAAGAGAGTGCTTCCTCTGTCCTGGGCACAGCTCTCAGGCCTGGAAACACAACAAGGAACCAGTAAGATTGGACAAAATTGCGTTTTGCTGGGGAACTCACAGTCCAGCAGATGTGACCGAGGCTGAGAGTAGATGGGCAGGGACTGACTGTCCTTTTATCTTTTCTGATGGGCACAAGCCCCGTGGAAACCAGGCACGGAAAGTATTCAACGAAACCACGAACAAAATCAAGGCAGTGAGGCTTCGAAGGCCCAGGGCACGTCTTAGAGATTTGGGGCTGGCTCAGAAGCATCCAGAAAGGGAAGGCCAAGTCACAGAGCAGAGAGAACACCGCTCTGGAGTCCGACTCGCAGAGGCTAAGCCTCAGTGCTGCTACTTGCTGGCTGGGCGCATCCGTGGGCGGCACCTGCCTCAGAGGCTGGTGGGCGATCGCCCTGCAGAAGAGCAAGCTTGTCCATCTCACGGATGCCTCCTGGGCACTCGCACTGTCCTAGCCCTGGGCTACTGCAGTGACCCAAAGCAAGCCTCTGCCTCCACAGGGCTCACATTCTAGTGGGCGGAGACCGACAGAAGCTAATACATAACATGCCATATGAAGAACAGTGCAGCTCGTAAGGGACAGAGTGGCCGGGGTAGAGCCGGTGCTGTTTTCAAGTGTGATCAGGGCAGGCCTAGGAGCCTGCAGGACGTGAAGGGGACAGCCAGGGACAGAGGCCCTGGTAGCCGCAAAGGCGCTGAAGCAGGAGCAGGCCTGCTGTGCCCCCGAAGCAGTAAGGAGGCCAGTGTAGCCGGGGATGGGGTGTGGGGGTGGGGTGGGTGCAGGGGAAGGGACAGGAGATGGGCTACGGCAGTGCGGGAGGCAGGGGACAGGTGACGCAGGGCCTAGACCTGCGTCAGGAGGCCTCTAGGTACGATGGGGAGCTAGGAGAGGCTTCTGGGCAGACGAGTGACGGTGAAACATAGTGCTCCAGCTGCAGTGTGTACAAAGACTACAGAGGTGCAATGGACGCAGCAGAGGGGCCATGCCAGGCGGGCGGACGCTGCGATAACCCAGGTGAGAAGAGTGGCAGCTTGAACGGGGCTGTGGGCTGGAGGTGGTGAGGAGTGAGTGGATTCTGGATACACCTCCAAGGAAGAAGCCCCAGAACTTGCCAGTGGATTGGTTGTGACGTACAAGAGAAAGAAGAGGAGGGGCGGTCCCAGGCCTCTGCTCCGGGTAATGGGAGGCCCAGAGGTGTCATTTACTGACACAGCAGCAAGCGTGGAAACTGTGGAGACATCAACAGGCAGACGGGTTGGAGGTCCAGGAGAGGCCTGGACTAGGACGTACCCTCGGGCGTCCGCGGCAAACGGCACACATTGAAAACCCGGGGTGTCATGGATGAGATCACCTAGGGCGCTCGAGCAGACAGAGCAGGGACGACATCCACGCCGTGCTGGGAGGAGGGATCTGTAAGAAGACTGGGCAGGCGTAACCAGCGACATGGGAGGACGTCCTGAGTGTAAGTTACCTTCAGGGCAAAACCCAACCACGCCCCTGCGCTCAAATTCTGACAGACCTCACATGTGTGTAATGGGAAGAGCTGTAGAAATCTGGATGCTCTGTAAAATAAGCAGGACCAACAAGTAATCACCTTAAAAGCTGACACAAAGGCTGTCACCATGTAGTTTTAACTAAAAATCTAATTCAAGAATGAGATGTGTTTTTATCTATGTTTAGAAAAAGGTCCCCCATATTACAAAGGATTTTTGAAGAGAGAAGAGGAATTTTCTGATGTCACGATGTTTAGGACCAGTGGCCACCATGGCACATGAAGTCAGGGGCAAGGCTTCGGACTTCCAGGCAAATGTCGAGTAGAAATCACCACAATCCCACCTCCAGCCCCTCCCTCCCCAACGCCGCCATTTCCGAGTCTCCAGTCTCAGCTCCAACCGCGCTGCCTGGATTGACCTGGAAATCTTCACAAGTCCCATGTGAGAGGACGCTGACCTGCTCAGCAGGAAATGACGGCACAGAGAAATGAAGTGCCAATCAGCGACACACGGCTGGCTAGTGGCCGAGTAAGGAACTGAGCCCAGTGGTCTGGCCCAATTCCTGCATTCTTATTGGTTTGTGTCTGAGCTGCTTAGTGATGACGACAGCGGGAATAGACAGCCCACCCCTGTAACTACACAAACGAAGTCTGACAATTAAGTCCATGAACTCACCCTAGAGAAAGTACTACGTACCTCATTACTGAATATCACTATGCTCATCTTTGAAGTCCTCCCCTAGGAAAGCTATGCACCGACGCCAGTGCCTAGTCCACCCTTCAAAGCAGTTTTGGAACTCTTTGTCTGGAATGGCCATCAGAGCTGTCGTCGTATTACCCTTGATGTCCTGAATGTCATCAAAATGTCTTCCTTTCAATATTTCCTTTATCTTCAGGTAAAGAAAGAAGTCATTGGGGGCCAGGTCAGGTGAATAGGGAGGGTGTTCTAATCAGTTGTTTACTAGCTAAATACTCCCTCACAGACAATGTCCTGTGAGCTGGTGCATTGTCCTGATGCAAGAGCCATGAATTGTTACCAAAAAGTTCAGGTCGTTTTCATCTAACTTTTTCACGCAGCCTTTTCAGCACTTCCAAATAGTGAACTTGGTTAACTGTTTGTCTAGTTGGTACAAATTCATAATGAATAATCCCTCTGATATCAAAAAAGATTAGCGACATCATTGTAACAAGTTTGCGAACTAACTGTCAGACCCTGTGGCACAGTTAAATTACTTTTAACTAAAATTCCATCGACTGTATAATATTAATAATACCACAGTCCATATTAGTGTAAACCATACTCATCTTTAATTCAACTGTCAACCTGTGTAGGTCACTCGTATTAAAATCCAGCAACTGTTTTATCGCAATGCCTAGACACAGTGAAAAGATTAACTGAAGGAAAAATCAACCGTGTAGATTGGGATTAGGGAATAAAGTAAAATACAGAAATAAACTGCTTTTAAAATCAGTTGAAGATTTAATACAGCTCTGGACGGTTTCAATTATTTACATGCTTGGTCTACACAGTGTAAATCTGGGCTAATGAGATTCACTTCTGTGTGTAAATCTGAAACAAGACAGCCCGATTGTCTAAAGAAAATAGCAGCCTGGACTCCTGTGTTAATAACTCTTCAAAATGAAGATTATTATTTGGGAAGAAAAGCGGCACTGTGCTTCACATTACTGATTGCAGTGGGTGTTGAGAAATGGCTCCATTTGGCCAAATACAAGTTCTGAGACAAGATGCAAGGGACTCCAAGAATGTATTGAGCGATACTGTTGTTCTTCTAGTAACACCCACCACCAACAAGCTACACTGTCTCCCTGTCCTGTGGAAATCAGGAAGTCCCAAGAGAACCCTTCTTCTTTGGAAAGCCCCTCTATCCAGGACCAGGGGCTACGTACTGCTGTGTAACGAGGGAAACACAAGAGGTTCATGGGTAACTGTCAGCTGGCAGCACACCCCCTTTGGATCTCCACCAAGACTGTGGCACAGAATGATATGACACTGCAGGTGCTGTCAAATGGCGTTTGAAAGCAAAGGGGTCCATTTAAGAGCAATCCATGAGAGCTCTGTACCCTGTAACACAGGCATAAAGAGGGCTTCAGGAGCACAACGGAAGGAACTATCTTGGCCTGAAGAAGTAAGGGTGGCCTTCCTGAAAAGTAACATTAGACCCCGATCTCAAAGAGTGCACAGCAGTGCCAGAAGGGGCCGGAGGTGGACAAGGGTGCCACAGGCATAGGGACCCATGGGCACAAAGCACAGAAGCAAACAGGAGGAGGTGTTTTTGCTTGCCACAGTAAGTGGGGAGAGCCACCGGTGTCTGGCAGTCTGGGGCCAGGGCCACTAAACCTCCGGCATTCTCCCATTCAAAGAGGAACTGTCCTGTGCAGACGGCTGGGGAGCGTTAGAGAGTGCTGAGGGCACCCAGGCAGGGAGGGGGAGGTTGGAGGGAGACGCTGAAGGTGAGCTGAGACCGGGTTATAAGGGCCGCGTAAGCTTCCCTAAGGAGGAGGGAGGGCTTTACCCTACGCACCAGCAGCAAGAAGCCAGCAGAGCAGGAGACTGGCCTGGAGAGACCAGCCCTTTGAATGATGGCGTGAGTGTGGAGATGGAGCGGAGGCGGGCGTCCAGAGACCAGAACCCACTAGAAGGCAGTGGCAACAGGTCAGGCAACAGGAGATGGGAGCAGGGAAGATGGGCAGCGGGGCTGATTGGGAGATGCGAGGCAGCAAGCGTGTGCGTGCGTGTGCGTGTGCGTGTGGGGGGCATTTTGTGTGTTTGGGGATGGCTCACTGATAGAGATTACAAGTCGGGTTATTTTTCACACAGTATTGGATCAATAAGTATTTGTTACAAGAATGAAGATAAGTATTGGAACAGAGAGCTGTCAGATTGGGGGCAGGGCATAAGCAAGTGGTCTGGAAATCATTTACGCTGAAAACAGACCCAAGACTTACCATTAAATAAAACTGAATTAGACAACCTAGAAAAACGGTGAAGGCAGCTGGTCCTGTGCATCCACTCAACCCACTTTTCTGATTTTCGAACACATAGTTTCACCTTGTTTAGGCAAGTGCCACCTGTTTCTACCAGACGTTAATTTCATATCATGTATTCAAAATATTTTAAAACTGAAATCCAATAAAAATGCCTTTGAAGTTGGAATAGCTTTTTCCAACATTTAAATTCGCTGTCGCCAATACTAGTCTAATGAAATACACCTGTTAGGGTTGATGGGATATGCTTCCCAACTTTTGGGGGACAAACACAGTTTTAAAGTATTGACAGAAACTAGAGGTCTGGATTATGGGCTTGAGAGGATATCATCAGAAAGGTCAGCATTTGAGGATTCATGTCACATTAGCATTTTTTGAGGTAGGGGATTCTACGGTGCCTAACTGGGCCATGACTAATTTAGACTAAATATTTTTAGGGACTCTTAGGGAAACTGTCAATTACCATGAAGTCCTAAGCACAGACCATCTGACAGGCAGGAGTGTACCGTCGCCTCTGGAAAGGACTATACTGAACTACTAGTAGCTAAAGAAAAGAAAGAAGCAACATATACTTGTACCCAGCCAAAAAAAAAAAAAAGAAAATGAAACAATGCGAACTACTTAAAATTAGTCCTAAGCAAAATTTGCTTTTATCAGAAAATAAAAGTATATAAATCAAAAAAAAATTTTTTTTAATGTCTTAGCTGTAAGAGAGTTAAAAGAATACATTTACGTCCAAGTAGGTTTTTTATGCTGCCGCATGCTGGAGCCTGAGAGCATCGATTCCATCTGCTTCCTTTACGTGGCCATTCTCCCTAAAAGCAGAGTCTCTAGCCCTGGGCTTTAACCTGGAAAACACCAGAAATTCACCTGGAAATGAAGTACAAACGCTCTTATGCTGAATACGAAACAAGCACAAGGACCAGAAGCCGCACCGGCAGGTAACCCGAAAGCCTGAAAAGAACGGCCTCCGGGTCGACTTAAGGTGTAAGACCATGTTCTTCACCTTCTTTGGGAATTAACCGCCCTTTCTAATGGAAGCCATAGACCCTCTTCCTCAGAAAAAGGCACAGAGCACATCTACAGGAAAAAACCCTCGGGGGTTCAGAGATTTCCTGGAGGCCAGCCATTATCTCTGAAGAGTTCAGGGACCCAAGGTTAAGATCCCTAAAATTACAACACTAGCTCATTTCAGAAGCTTCAGCAGGAAGAGGACAGGGAACTCCCACAAAATGGCATTTCTAGGAACTGCGGGAACGCCGTATCTACACAGAACTGAAAACCACATGCCTTCCAAAGAAAGAGCCCAGCAGATCCTGGCCATACGTATTTCGACAGAAGCACTGCCAATATTTTGCCGAGGAAAGCTCAGGGTAAGTGGACCCAGAACCATGACTGGGACCCGTCCCCAGTCCCTGTGCAGCCACCATTCTTGGTCTGCTGGGTCCTGAGCTCGTCTGACAACACGGAGGCTGGACATTCCAAGGGCAGGAAGCACCCTTGGAAGCAAGGACACCAAGTTTCAGGGCTGGAGGAGAACTAAACAACTGGGTAGCTCAAGTAATCTTTTTCTTTTTTTAACAGATGAATGTTTGAGCTTTTGTGTCAGAGACTGGGGTCTGAACTTCACTCTGTCACTTACGATTTGGGGTTGTCTTTCAGTTGTGTGGCCTTCAGCCTCTCCAAGCCTCAGCTTATTCATCTGGAAAATGGGGACAAAGCCAGCCACCTCCTGCGGTCCTGAGTAGGGGCTGGGGGAGGTGCTGCATGTAAAGAACCGCGGGGGGGGGGGATGCGGGGGGGGGCACAGAAAGAGCTCTGACTAAATAAAGAAACTCACTGAAGCATCTGTGTGGCAGGCCAGTCTTTCTGTACCCAGTGCATTTTATACTTGAAAGGACAGTTTTTCTCTGATAAATTTTAATCCTAAGAATAAGACACGATTACAATTTTCAAAAAAAAACCACCAAACACTGTTTAAGTGTTTTAAGCAGAAAGTGAAAGAACAAACTCCCCTGCCCCCCGCCCCCATGAGAGAACCACTACTCCACCCGCACAGGGCACAGATAGCCCTCCCGCACTGTTTACAGACGCACGCACACACAGCTGTGTGTCCGTTCCCCTCAAAACCGGGATGGCACATGGGTTGCACGCCAGGCTCACGTCATTCTCTCATAGCTCACTGCGGGATTCAAAACACTCTTTTCGTTTCCTTTTCATATGTACATGAATGAGAAGGAGTATTTTTATTCAACTCATAATTACTAAGCACCTACTATGTGCCAGGCCCTGGTCTAGGGGCTTGGGACACATCAATGCAGATGCAGAAGATATCGCCTGTGTGGAGCTTACAGTCTTTCTAGAGGAAACAGACGAGGCAACAAGCACACTAGGTAAGGAAATGATGTGCCATCTTAGAAGTGGTGAGTACTATTAACGGAAATAAAAGCTTCTCTAGGAGACCGGGGGTCGCTGGACCTGCTCGTCACTGAGGAGGGACCTACGAGCGAACCTTGGAGGTGATGAGCAGGGAGCCCGGGGGTGTCTCTGGGCAAAGGTCTTAAGGCAGGAGTGGGCCCAGCGAGGGCAGAGGGGTGCCAGTGACGACGAGCCTTAGAAGGATGGGGCTTTCACTGGAGGGAAATGGGGTGCACTGCAGGCTCATAGCAGACACAGGACCTGACTTTCCCTCTAAGAGACTGGCTCTGGGTGGAGAACAGACAGGAGGCAGGGGAAGCAGGGAGGGTGTTCAGGGGCCACTGTACTAACCCGGGCGAGAGGTAACAGAGGCCTGGATGGGGCGGGCACATTCTGGACCAAACCCATAATTTCATCTAGTTTATACATCTAAATATGCATGCTTAAAAATGTGACTTATTTTGAAATAATTTTGGACAATTTCAGACTTACAGCAAAATTGCAACAACAGTACACAGAATTCCTGAACACTCTTGCCCTCGCTGTCCTAAATGTTAGCATTACACTGCAGGGGCCTGTGCACGTGTGCACACATCGCTCTCCACACACACACACACACACACAGGCATGCACACTGACACACACACTGTCCGTCATCAAACTGTCACCCATGAATCCGAGCAGCATCCACTGACCATTCCTGATTCTTAGGTGAAACGATTATTACTGTGGTGGCCACCGAGTTCTCTAGTTCTTTGTCCATTTAGAGCTCACATTTTTCTGTAAGGAACAGCCTTCCCATAGCTATTGTTACCTTACATGGATACCTCCCGTACCTTTCTTTATTCATTTACTTTTGGAGGATTATCATTTCTGTGGGTTATGAGCCATTACTAGCATGGCCTGTTTTGGTGCCCAATGGTCCTAGGCCTGGCCAGCAGCAGCCCTTCAAACTGGCTGCTGTGTCTTTTTAACACAACCCCGTCATTCTGCAAGCATTTCCCTTACTTCCTGGCACAGCAAGACATTCCAGGTTCACCTTGTACTTTCTCTGCCCAGCTCTGGCCTCAGGCTTTCCTCCAAGAAGCCTAGTTCCTGTTAGCGAGAATGACACAGAGGAACTAGGACCAGGACAACAGATGCGCGCATGGTTCCTGGACTCTCCCTGCTTCCAGACCTTCTCCACAGACAGGACAATGGTGCACGTGTGTGCATCTACTTCTATATCTATCTACAGGTGTGGTCAAAAGATACGGTGAATGTTTAAATAATTTATTATAGTAAAAGACACATCGCTATTAATCCCCCTTAAAATACTCCCCCTTGCTTCAAACACATCTTATTCCATCTTTCTTGCCACTTTCTGAAGCAGTTCTGGAAGTCCTCTTTCGTGAGTGTCTTTAGTTGTGCTGTCGTGGCAGCCTAGCTGTCCTGAATCATGTTGACTTTGGGGAAGAGCCAGAAGTCGCACCGTGCCAGATCTGGTGAATAAGGTGGATGAGGACACACCGTAATGTTTTTATTTGACAGAAATTTCCGTACAGAAGTGACGTGTGACACGGAGTGTTGTCATGATGGAGGATGAAGCCATTCGCCCATTTCTCAGGCCGTTTTCTACACATTGTTTCTTAAATGCTCTAATGCCCTTACAATACTTGTATTCAGAGTTCACGGTAGTGTTCCTGGGTATAAACTCAGCTCGCACAATTCCATCAAGGTCAAAAAACACAATTAACATCACCTTGATGTTACAAGCAGCAGCATTCACCATATTTTTTGATCACACCTCGTATATATTTAAAAACAGCTAGTTCATACTGATACTGCCCATTCTGGTCCAACACCAAGGGTTTATTCCAGTATTCTCCTTTCTGTATTTGTAATGTCCCTCTCTAAGAGGGAGAAACCTGGCTCCCATTATACATAATTTATTTTGTTTGCTGAGTCCTAGAATACACATAAACAGTTTCTGAATCGCTGACCCACACTCCTGTGGAAAACTGGCCAACCTCCTAGAGTCTAACAGTAGCTCAGTTATAAGAGTCCTTAACCTAAGGATTTAGTCCAATGCTGTGTTCAAAGGGTGCGAGGGTTAGCTCTCCGTCCTCCTCCAAAGCATGGTGACGTTATTCACCTGAAGTATAGCTAGATTTCTTTCTTTCTTTTTGCATTCCCGTTTTGAATAAAAAATCCACTCTTGTCGATTACATTTACTTTTTAGTGAAACATTACCTTGGTTTTAAAGTCCAACTATACAAAAAGTATACGCAGAGACACGTCACCCCTCCCTCCGTCCTCCCATCCACCTCCCTCTACCCACTATCTTTCAGGTTTACCTTTCCTGTGTGGTTCTCCCCCCCTAACCAAAAAATGAGAGGGTAACAGGTATTTTACATCCCTTTCTTACAAAGAGGAAGCGTATTAAGGATACTCTTGCATTTAGCATTTTTCCTCTTAACAATATATCCTGGAAATCACTTCATATGAGTCACAGAGGTCTTTCTCCTTCTTTGTTAAAGATGAGAAAAGGAACAGTGAGGCTCCATTGTGTGGCTGTATCGTAATTTCTTCAATCGCTCTGCACAGGCAGTTGGGTTATTTCCAGGATTTTGCAATTACACACAAGCTGCAGTTAATAATCCTGTGCACGTGTATTTTCCTATCGTTGGATGTGTGTCTTCAGGGTGAATTCCTACAAGAAGCAGTGCGGGGCCAAAGGCAAACGCACACAGAGTTTTATCAGACATGACCAAAGCCCCCCCCACCCCCCAGTGGCTGTCCGATCTGGACCCCCACCAGCAACGAATGCAAGTGTCTGTTTCCTTACAGGCTCACCAACAGAATGTGTTGTTACACTTTTTAATTTTTGCCAATCTGGTAGGTGAGAAATGGTACCTCTGTGCAGTTTTAATTTGCATTTCTCTAATTATGGGTAAGGTTGAACATCTTTTCATATGTTTAAGTACCATTTTTATATCTTTCGGAGGGGCTGAATTGTCTGTTCCTTTCCCTCATTTTCTATCCTATTTTTGGTCTTTTCCCCTTCATTTCTAAGATTTTAAAAATGATCTTAGGGATATTAGCCCTGTATCTGTGATCTATGTTGCAAGCATTTTCTCCCAGCTTTGTTGGTTGTCTTCTGACTTTGTTAACGGCGTTTTTTTGGCCATCTAAAATTGTTTTCCTTTTCATGGCTGAGACCCTATCGATTTCAGATGCTACCTTTGTCATAGGCTAAACTTTCATACGTACTTGAGTCTATTTTAGTCTAGTTTATTCTGCTAGCCTCTTTGTTTACCCATGAGCCAATACCGCAGTTTTAATTATAGATGCTTTAGACTTTGTTTTAATACCTGACAGGGCAAGCTTCCCTGGTAGCTTTTCTTTTTTGGTATTTTCCTATCCTTTCTTGCATACTTCTTTTCCATATGAACTTCAATAGCAACTTTTAAAAAATCTTTTAATGAGTACATTAAATTCATTCATATCTATTGGTATGACTGATATGTGTGGTCTCAACTTGGTCACATAATTGTAGTTATTATGTGCTTTTATATTTTCAGTGCTGCTTTCTCTAAGTGAGGTTTTCTTTGCTTGAGCACTCATTTATTTGTTGACTGACTGTATTTAGGAAGGTTTATATTTTTGTTCTCATGCTTACCTATGTACATACACATTCTAATGCCCTTAGACTCCCGTTTTCTTAGATAACATTTCAGCATCTCGTGTGTCACGTTTTAATCCTTTAACTTTCATTACACATACAAAAACCAGTGAGCTCATTCTACTTTTATCTTTACCCTCTCTCCCATTCTTGTTTAGATGAATTCCACTGTTAGAATATACAGTATTTATTTATATATTATTACGTCACCCTCATCACTGCTTTTGTTTGAGTGTTATATCAACAATTAAATAGATCACACGCTCACTATCAGTCCTTAAGCTAAAGTTTCCCCACTTGTCTCCTGGCTGGATGAAGCTTATCTTCCTGTAGATTCCTCAAGACGGGCTAACACATACAGAATTCTTCTATGTTTGAAATGGTTTTTCTCTGCCCTTGATGCTTGAAAGACACATGTATCCTTGATTCACACTTTCTTTGAAAAGGCTGCTCCGTCACTGTCTTGCTTTATATACTGTTTTCAAGACGTCTGATGCCAGTCTAATTCTCTTGCCTTGTAAGTTATTTGATTTTTTTGCTTGGAAGTCTTGGGGAATTTTTCTTTATCTTTGAAGTCCGGAAGCGTTACTAGAATGTATCTTAGACTTGACTGTAGCTGGTCAATTTCCCCATGTACACAGTGAGCCCTTTCAATAATTTCTAGATACTTTTCTTACAGTTTTGCATATTAGTTCTCTTCCATTATTTTGTTTTTCTTCTTCATGGACTCCAATTATATGTGTTTTTTCTCCTTTGTCTTTGTTTCACTTCAACCACTTTCTCTCTGATCCTTTCTACTTCTTTATTTTATTTTCATGCTGTTGATTGTTTCCCAGCATTTCTTCAATGCCCTTTGTAAAATTACATTTGAGTCTATTTTTTCCTTGAGCACCTTGAAATTCAGTCTTAATTTCTGAGATAACTTTTTCTTCCATTTTTTCCTGTGTATCACAAATGCTTTTCATTTCTTCATATTTTTTGTCTGGTTTCAATTTCTGAATTTCTGCTTCAAGGATTTTTTTTTTTTTCACCTCTCCAAATGCCTGAGAATATTAAAGCCAGTTTAAGAGTCCCAGGTTAAACAGTTTTCTTTTGCTTTGTGATATTTGCTTCTTTGGGGTGGAGGGTGGTTCTCTAAGTTGAGACGTTTAGTCCTTCAACATTATGAAAAATTTCAAACATCTAAAAAAATTTTAAGAATTGTAGAGTGAACACCCACATATTCCCATGAGCTAGGATCTACAACTAGAAGTTTGTCCTATTTATCACGTACATCTCCATCTACCTACCCACTGATTATTATTATTATTATTATTATTATTATTATTTTTGATGTACTTGGAGGTTGCAGACAGTACTATACTTCATCCCTAAACACTTAGGCAAGCATCCCATTAAGTAGGGTTTAACCTTTAAAAAGTTTTTTTGAGGCAAAATTTGCCTCCGCTGAAACGCACAACTCTCCAGTGTGCCTTTCAGGGCATCATGCCAGTGTGCCAACTCTTTAGCGTTTGCTTTCTGTGTGAACTGTGACAAAGGCACACAGCCGAACCAACCACACCTCGTCAAAAGACAGAACACGTCCACCACCACGAGCTGTTCCCGCGTGTTTTTCCCAGTCAACGCCAGCCCCCTCCTTCCCACGGTAAACGCTGCTCGGATTTGTATCCATCTTCGTTTTGGCCTGTTCTAGAAGTTCGTATCAGGGAATCATACAGTATGTTCTCTTCCGTGTGAAGCATCTTCTCCATCAGCAGAGGTTAACAGTGAGTGTGGAAGTGACAGCTCCCTAGGATGTGGGATTTTCTTTTCTTTGTTTTATTAACACATAATTTGGTGGGGGCATTCTTGGTCTTCCAAGCTGTGTTTATGGTGCGGTTTTTGTAGCTTTATGTAGTCTTGTTTTTCTGTGTCTTTTTTGGAGGCTTTATGGAAGACTTGGATTTAGATAGTCATCCACAGTATTTTTGATGGCAAACATTTTCCAAAATGAAGGAAGAGAGATTGTTTAAAAAACCATCCAAATTAAAAAAAAAAAATCACGATTTTCCCATACCTGCTTCATCTAGCCCTCCCCTCCTTTTTTTTCTGTTGAAGTATTTTATTTTATTAATTTATTTATTTTTAAATTTGTATTGGGGAGCAGTGTGTTTTTCCAGAACCCATCAGCTTCTAGTCAAGTCATTGTTTTTTTTCAATCTAGGTGTGGAGGGCGCAGCTCACTGGCCCATGTGGGAATCAAACCGGCGGCGTTGGTCTTAGGAGCACTGTGCTCTGACCAACTGAGCCAACCGGCCGCCCGTGTTGAAGTATTTTAAAGCAAACCTCATACCTGATGTTATTTCAACTCTACACACTTGAATATCCACCTCTAAAAAACAGACCTGTGGTTTCCTAACCACGAGGCCATTATTACACCTGAGAAAATTACCAACAATACCTTGGTATCATCTGAAATTTAGACCATACCCAAATCCTTCAAATTGCTTTATTTAAGTTGTTCTTTTACAGTTGGCTTGTTCAAATCAGGATCCAAAGTCCACACTTTACCTACTGCCGTTACACCTTTAAGCACCCCACCCTCCCCATTTCGTCCCATGTCTCTGACTATGTTGAAGAAACTGAGTTAGCAGTCCTGTAAAATGTCTATATTCCTTGACCGTTTAATTTTTTTTTGCCTTTTTTTTAAACCTCAAAGTTTTTAATCATAAATGAACTTCCATTCATATCACTACCATTGCAACACACATTTCTGGAATCACTTTTTGGAAATTTAATATGATACATCGTTTTGAATCTTACTAGTTGGACATATTTCTCCTTAAAACAGCAGTTCGTAAACCTTTGAGTCTCAGGACCTCGCTACACTCTTGAAAATTATTTAGGACCTCAAGGAACTTTTGTTTCTGTGGGACAGAGCTGGCAATATTTACCTTATTCGAAATAAAACAAATATTTAAAACACAAAAACACAAGCCCACAGCTGTCATTCTCATCTCACAAATAGTACGCGGCCTCTGGAAAACTCCGTTATGAACCTGTAAATGAGTAACAGTGAAAAAGGAAAGCAACGTTTGTCTTAGTATTGCCAGAAAACTAGTTTTGACTTTAGGGGCTCCCCCGAAACAATCTTTGCGACCCCCTTCTCACCGGACCGTAATTTGAGAACTGCTACCTTAAAGAATGGGTCTGGTTTTTGGAAACAAATGTCTTTTGGAATCAGATTTGCGAAACAATTTTTATGTCAAAAATGAAGTAGAAAATAGAAGTTGATTTTTCTTATAAATTATAAAAAATGGCATTTTTTAAAAACAAGCATTTAACAAAGAATTCCAGTAATATTCCGTACTGTGACAAAAATGCTAAGATATGGGTACGATTCCTGAGTACTGCTGTAGCATCAAGAATCTTAGCACTGCATGGTCTCCAGAAATTTCTGAAGGACAACCAAAGTTATTAGCTATGTCTTCGTGTGTTTGGGAAAAACCTGTTTCACTACTTCAGAATTGCCCTTTCGGAAACCAGTATGGCATTTTCATGGGAAGTAGAACATTTGCATGTCCTAAGCCAAGGTTTCTCAACCTTGGCACTACCATGTGTCTAAATGGTTTAAAAAAGAAGATGTGTCATTCAAAAGCAAGGCACGAATATGTTAAAGAAATTGAAGGTTAAAATGTGTATTTAGAAAGATTGAGTTTTATCTGTTGTAAATCATGTAACATAGAAAGGTTAATTTATAAAATTTCAGTATCTTTCAAATATCATGGTTGAAGCTTCATCTTTTCCTTCTTTTCTAACATTTTTATACCTAGAGAATCAGTCAAAATTGTGGATTAATTATTTCAAATGCCAAAGAAGCCAGCTGCTTCTTCTAGCCTCTGACTCAGTTAAGCTCTTACAATATTTTGACTGTTTGAAGAAAATTAATAATGGGATGTTAGGCGGTAGATTAACTGAAACTAAATATCAACATAGCTAGATTCGTTGTGGATGACTGAGCTCATCTCTTCAGAGAACGGAAACAGGGTTTATTATATCATGAGTGATTAACTTACACGACACGGAACCAGCAGCCGCCAACAGAGCAGAGAGAGCGCCGGCGACAATGTATGAAAAGATTATGGAAGAGGCCGAAAGTTTAGATTCTACATTAGCTGGGGCATGGAGTGTATCGCTATAGTCGATTACCTAAGACTCACAAAGACGCCAGAAGAAATTAAGGCAATAAATGTCCTGACAGTTTTGGAATCAAACTACTATTAATGCCTTATTCTTTCTCTCCCAAGTAGCAGGTCCCCACTGCAGCCAATATGGACAAACTGCTACACATGGAAGAGCAGGATGTTTGTATTTGTCATTCATGTATTCACTCAGCAAGTATTTACTGAGCATCTACCAGGTGTAATCAGAAAATACGGTGAATGTTTAAATAAAAAAAATTTATTACAGTAAAAGACACATCACCATTAATGCCCCTCAAAACACTCCCTCTCGCTTCGAACACACTTATCCCATCACTCTTGCCACTTTCTGAAGCAGTTCTGGAAGTCCTCTTTCCTGAGCGTCTGCAGTTGCACGGTTGTGGCCGCCTCGATGTCCTGAATCTATTCAAAACATTTACCTTTCATGGTCATTCGGACTTTGGGGAAGAGCCAGAAGTCACATAGTGCCAGATACAGTGAATAAGGTGGATGAGGACAGACCGTAATGTTTCTGACAGAAATTGCCATACCAGAAGCAATGTGTGACACAGAGCCTTTCCACTGTGATCACAAAATACGGTGAACGCTGCTGCCAAGTGCCAGCCAACGGAAAGGCAGGGATCCTCAACACGGGAAGTGGTGCGTCAAACCTTAGTAACAGTGTGTGACGAGTTTCAACTTGTTCAGTGCAGTCAATCGGATGTGAGCTACGGTTGAGAGAAGGTGTGTTTTAAAGTGTGCCGTAAATCATCCTCCATCATGACAGTGCTCCATGTCACACATCCGCTTCTGGTATATGGCAATTTCTGTCAAATAAAAATGTTACGGTGTGTCCTCATCCACCTTATTCACCGGACCTGGCACCATGTGACTTCTGACTCTTCCCCAAAGTCAAAATGATTCAGGACATCGAGGCAGCTACGACAGCGCAACTAAAGATGCTCACGAAAGAGGACTTCCGGAACTGCTTCAGGAAGCGGCAAGAACGACGGGATAAGTGTGTCCGAAGCGAGGGGCAGTATTCTGAGGGGGATTAATGGTCTTCTGTAATAATTTTTTTATTTAAACATTCACCGTAGTTTGGCTGCGCCTCGTACTTGTCCTCCTGCCCCCCCACCAGCCCGTCTCCCAGACACGCACTGGGATGAAGTATGAAGAGGACACACGCACACGTCCTGATCCAACACAGCGCCCAGGTCAGAAGGCGACCACTCAATTTCTGATGGCTTCTGGAACCCAGGCCAACAGGAAAGGCTGGTTTAACTTTAAATGAGCCCAAATGACCCCAATCGCCTTAAAAAAATGCCAATTCTATACTCCCCCTTTCTCTCTGCCCCTTCCCTGTGGTGAAGAAACCCTTGGTGGCGCCCTGGGGCCCCTAGATACAGACCACAGGACACTTGAGGCAATCCGTTGCTTTTTGGCAGTGGCTGCTTGGTGAAGGAAGAAACCAAAACGGAAGCACTGAAATCTGCCTCTGTCCATGGGCTCTGGAGTTCAGTGACTACGCCTTTTTTCATGTATATGCACAAAAAAATCCCCCAAGCCCTCCCCAACTACACCAGAATCAGAAGAGGTCTATTTCAACAACAAAATTGGCAGAACACGCTAATCGTGGAAGCCAGGTCACTGCACCTCGGCCATTCCTGGACCCCTCTGTACACCGGTGTGGGCATCAGGCCACTACATGTCACAGCGCTAGTGACACTTCAGAAAAAACTCTATGCTCCCCTGCTCCCAACACTCCCCTCTTTCCTGCAGACAGCCCTGCACTGGCTCCACGGCTTGGCCTCGAGCTCCAAAATGTGCTCTGGTGTATGTGCCAGAATGTTCACGCCACCATTCTTTAGAAAGCAAAATGGGCCACGCACTACAGGGAAAGAACAAAGTGTGCCCAGAAAAGTCACAGGATGGACTATTACCTGACAACGAACATAACCACGTTACCCAATCAAACTCCAACACAGAAGCATCGCAGAAACCACACACACAGCATGAGATCGTATTTATAAAGCTCAAAATTGAACTAAATGATACGTTATTAGGGATACACGTGCATGTGGTAAACTGCATGAGAAAAGGAGAAGAGGATGGTTATCGGTGGGGACGGTGGGGACTCAGGAGGGAGAGGCAGGGACTGGGGAGAAGCACACGCTGGTTACGTTCTGCTTCTTAACGTGAGAGCTGAGCTGGTGGGTTTAGCCTTCTGCTTATAACTGACGTACACATTACACGTGTTCCTTTGTATAGGTCAAATTACGTACCAATTACAAAAAAATGATGAGCCTGATACCTGGTAGCCCAAAGTTACTTGCCATCATCATGAGCTATAATCAGACAGGGGACAGGCATCCCGCAGGCTCATCCTGGAGCATGACCCAGGAGGGCCCCCTCGGTTTCCCCACCCCTAAAATGATGCTATCTAACAAAGGTGAGCGCTGCAGGCCCGGACACTGATGTCTGTTTTATCGTGCACATTCCTGCTTTCTCTGTTGGCCCTACCTCTTTTCCTCTTTTCCTCTTCTGCTCCGTGCAGTTCTGTGGGGCTGCCAAGGCCTGACTCCCCCACCACAGGGGGAGGGAACGACTTCTGGACAGGCCAGCCGGGTGTTTCTCGCAAGTTCCATGAGCACAGGCAGGGGACGGAGGGCAGCTGACCGCCAGTCATCGGGGCACAGTGTCCCCAAAGGGCTGTGTTTGCTCCTGACACACCTCGAGCTACCTCCTGGCAGGTCAGCCCAATCTCCGCCTGTGAGTATCTAGCACCATTAAAAAGTGGAACAAAGACAAAAACAAACCCTTTCCTTGCTTAAGCTAATCACAGCAGGTTTCTGTTGACTGCACTCAAGGAAGCCTGTCTGACTCAGGAGGAAATGCCATTTTACTAACAACACAGGTGCGGTTCAGGCCTTGGCCAAGGTGGGTAAAAGGAGATGGCAGCAGAGACTGCTCAGGTGTGTCCGCTTCAGCAGCCTAACTGGTCTCTCCCTATCAGTCGCACTTGCCTCCTAAAGCATTCCAGAATACACTGCAATCCAGATGAAAACAATTCATTCCAGACTAATCTCCAGAAGACAGCACTTTCAAGTCTCATCTGAACCTCCTACGGGTGCCCTACTGCCTACAGTACAGCTCCCAAGCTTTCTGCCAAAGTCACAGAGAACAGGTGACTAGCTACGTGGGCAGGTGGCAGCTGTTGGTCCCCGTCCCTTCCCAGGTGAGAGTTCCCTTCAGCCTCAGAGATGGTTGCAGCAGCAGCAAATGGCCTAGAGACCTGCAATCTAATAAAATACCGTCTTTGAAAAGTAAAAGCCACATAAAGCAATTATGCTGGAAATGTGATTATCCTCCTGGCAATCTGAGCAGAATCATATTACCCACTGCTGTGTGAGCACCCGCTTGTGTTGGTTCCGCGTCACCCAAGAAAGCTGGCTGAAATGTACAGTGACCTGAACCAGCCACTCCCAGGGGTAAAATGGTGCATATACAATGGATTCCTCCCTTGAACTGCGCCCCTAAACTCTCATCAGTCTATTAAAACAGAAGCCCCATGGGAAGGCAGAGGACAGGCCACTGTGAAACAAAAGCCAGCTTTCTCAGGCGGAAGGAAGTCACTCTCACATCTTACACCTGTTTACCTATAATCCAGCTCTCCCTGCTCATTCCCTTCAAGGCCAAATTCCTACCTTCATCATGAAATGGAAGCTCAATGACCCAGAAATAATTTGAACAAGCCTATTTCACTGAGGACGCTTCCATTTCTGTCTTCATTAACTCTTTGGGCCCTTTCAACGGTGCTGAAAGTGGGATTTGTTTCAGCGGCTGGGTCCAGGGGATCTTAAACTGTAAACAATTTGTACATTGAATGCAGGCAGAAAATACTTCATGTTCTGTAGACAGATACAAATTGTTTTCTTTTTCTATTAAAAGGACACTGCATTATCTCATTCACTGTATTTTTTAACTGAAAGAATGTGAAACAAAAGTAGCATGTTACCCAGATAAACGTCACTAATGTTTCCCCCCACAGATGAAGTTCCACACACTTAACAAGCCCAGTTTTCCTTTGCACACACACATAAGCGTGTTCTCCTCAGGTGCACGGCTTGAGTGAACAGTGGCTCATCCTGGGTGACTGGCTCTTTATAAGATTTTACAAGAGGGAAATACTAAAGTATGGGGAGGTCACACTAAGCCCCAAAGCAGCAGTAATAGACGAGACATAAAAGACACTCACTCCTGAAGTTCATCCCCCTGACACCCATCAAAACCACCCGTTATTTAATTAATTTGGCTTTCTGTACAATGAGGTGGCGTCTCAAAATCAGCGTTCAGGAAAGAGCCTTCCTGTGCATATTACCACACAGAGCCTTAGAAAATCTCCTATGCCTCTCCAGTTACTAACGAAAGTTAGCGCTTCTATTCCACCGCATTGCCCAGACACACCTGTCTTTGGTGAATTCATGCCACTACAAACATCAATGGGGAGGTTACAAGGCCACATCACTCAGGACAAACCAACCTCAGAAACAACAAAACCGGAAGTTGGCAGTGGTAAGGTCTCGGAGCACCGTCTTCAAACACACAATGGATTTGATAAATGATTTCCCACAGAACCTGGTTCCGTTTTACGAGGCTGTTTTCTTCAGCAGGATCCAATGGTTGGGCACTACTGTGGTCGCTGGGACAACGTAAAACCCATTCGCCAATGTACCATACACTGACTTCCTGTGAAATGGTCCTATCGTGTCTTTCCTCTCTGGTTGACTCAGCAATTTTGTTCAAAAGTGCCGAATGTTTAACCTACAGAATGCCGGTAAGAGAAATATGCTATTCACCATTGCAATGGGATTTACTTTCCATTCTACAGATCCTACAGCATAGGGCCAGAGATAAAATCTTGAGGCCAATTTTCTTCCCCACGGCCCTTCAAACAGGTCAGGTAGAACTTACCAGAAGCATTGCTGATGTCCCATTGGGTCTGGACAAGTGGATGGACATTTCAGGGAACATCCTGTCAATACGGCTTATGACGTCATCAACGTATCTAAGTGGGGAAAAAAACGTGTATGAACTGAACCGTAGTCAACGAAACACAAATCTACAGTGCACTGAAGACTTCAGACTGTTCTTCAATTTAGTTTTCTATTAATAGAAGACAGTTTTAAGAAGGCAAATGGGATTACATGGCTTTTCATAAAAAATACCCCCGCCCCGTTCCTTCTCTTGCCTTCCAGAGGAACCATTTTTTAGTGATTTCTTTAGTATGTCTACAAATGTGTTTTTAAATGTCAGTTCTTGCATTTTCACTTCAAGGCATGACCTAGTGACTTTCTTCTACAGACCAGAATGTAGCTGTCACCTTCCTGGCCACTGGGCTCTAACTACTGAGGTTCCTCCTTCGTCCTCTGGTACAAGGAATAGCAGCAGCTTCAGCTCGGGTTGCCTCGCTGCTGCCTGTTTGGCCTCTCGACTCAGTCGCCAGAATAACCAATTCCCTGGATTGAATTCCTTCTGTTTTCAATACCTGAAGTCATATTCCCATTTTCCTGGTTGGATTCTAATTCAAGTTATATCACAGCTTCTGCTTCAGTGGGTATTCGATGTTTACATTCTTAAATCTCGGCACAGATTTTTCAATAGCTCAGCTCCACAGTGGCTCATGAGTCCATTTACTTACTAGTACGGCTTCGTGCTTCTCCTTGATTTTCACCTGAGTAGTTTTCTGTGTACCTAGTCCAATTTCATCCCTAAACTCTCTGACTGTAAAACTGCTCTCACTACAGTCACATTCGACAATCTATCAGCTCCGTTTTTTCTTGAACACATTCCTCTGAGAAGGGAGTCCCCTGTGCCTCTGGCCCAAATGGAACCTCTATCTCTGAAGATTTCAGAACCATTGAGACCACTGACGTTGACCACTTAGCATGGTGCCTGGCACGTACTAAGAACCCAAACGACAAATACTCCTGGTACATCGTGGGCTATTCTGGAAAAATGCCCTCGCTTAGCGGGACGAATTCTCCCCTCCAGTGGACACTTACTGTGACGCCACCACCCACAGCACCGATAGCCGGGTCTGGCCCAGATCCCTTGAGAATAAAACCACAGCAGCATCTGTGCTCACCATCCACTCACACTGGACACAGAGGGGATGTAACATACAGTAGCTGAGATGCAAAACTATCTATTAAGGATTTCGCATTGGATTTCATATCCGTTGGATCTGACAAATTAAATTACATGTCCATTAGATCAGGGACATAGAAAAGCTATGTTCTCTTGAGGGAAGAGGGCGATTAGCACTCTACTCACAACATGAAAAGATTTTCGTTTGAAACGCAGGGCTCATGAAAGACAGCAGACAACATCATGCCATTTGTTAAAAAAACGATCACCCAGTTTATCAGCTCTGAGTGCCAGGGAGTAATCCTACTGATTAATTTCTCAGGTTTTCCTGACACAATGTTCTATATGGAGAGTTTGTGTGTGTGTGTGTGTGCGTGTGTGTGTTTTAATTTTGTTGGGGAATACTGGGGGACAGTGTGTTTCTCCAGGGCCCATCAGCTCCAAGTCGTCCTTCAATCTAGTTGTGGAGGGCGCAGCTCAGCTCCCCCAAGTCCAGTTGCTGTTTTCAATCTTTAGTTGCAGGGGCGCAGCCCACCATCCCATGTGGGAATTGAACTGGCAACCTTGTTGTTAAGAGCTCGAGCTCTAACCAGCTGAGCCATCCAGCTGCCCTATATGGAGAGTTTTAAAGTCCGACTGAAGAAGGGAGGAGAAGAACGACAGCAGTCCAGTGTGAGTACTGAATTAACAGTAAGAAGACAGAGCAGAGCTGTGTGAGAAGCGCCGGAGGTGCGCTGAAGGCTATTTGCTGCTGGGGAAAGAGGGTCAAAGAAGACTGATATTCTTCAAGGCTGCAAACGACTTTTACCAACTTAGTGCCAGACAGTTCTCTTCCATCTCTCGGAAGGACCAGAAGATGAGGACATGGCGTTACAAAGCAGACTTGCTCAGAAAGAACAAGAGGTATTTCTTTAAAGTAAGGCCACGTTCTCTTCATATTTTAAAATGGTTTAAAAAACAGTCTTTCCTGGATGGCTAAGAAAAAGCCTAAGACCCCACATATCTCCCACAGTCCCCTTCTGGATTTAAAGCTCCATGATATGCAAGCTTGGCTCTAGGCTAAAATGCTACAAAAGAGGTAGGAAGATGAAGAAAGGAGGAAATGAACACGTTTTCATCCTGCCTGATGCTTCCTGAAATGGTGGGAGCCACATGGCAAACTTCATGCCGACAGCTCACACCAAGGCCCTGGAAACATGTCCGCATTTACAAGCTTCTGTTCCGAATCTCTGTGTGTGGTTTACACCCAGTTCCTTCAGACTCAGCAGGAAGCAGCAATCTGCTGTCCTGTGTGAGTGGAGGTCATTGCTAAGTGTATGCTAATGGGGGAGGTGGAGGCAATGCCTCCTGAACTAAGGCTCAATCAATAGCCATCATAGCTCAGCTCCAGACGGATGGCAGACTGCAAGTGAACATGCAGAACGTCAGCACAAAGGTAACGTCATAATTTGCTCTCCCTTGTTCCTTTCACCTTGAAGTTTTCAAAATACTTTCTGGAAAACCTGTCTCGTTAGTAGGCAAGGAAAATAGGGGAATGGGTAGGTTAAGGGATGATTCCAGAAGCCCAGTTTTGTGTGTAGATTACTAGGCTCCACGCCGACCACTGAGCTCCTTGCGTTTAGTATGCGCCGGAGTTCTAGAAGGGCAGACACCTGTTCCTTGCCATTTCTGATTCCTTTATTTATGAGTTCTTTACTTGTAAAGGAAGGCAGTGGCAGAAGAAAAAGAATTCCTAGGGAAAATATCTGTTGCCGTAGGAAAGTGGGGGGTCTGGGGTGGGATTTCTGTTTTCTTCCCAACCAGTGATCTCAGACAAAGCTCAGAAAACTCAACCCAAAGAATTTACTAAGCAAAAGTAACTTTCAAGGAGACTGTTTTTCATTTACATGCCTAGCATAAAGGAGACGCAAATTTCCTTTTCACAGGTGACATTATATGTTTGCCAAAGAGAGAGAGAGAGGGAGAGAGGGAGAGAGAAAGTCGGCTGTGTCTTTTTAACTGAGGGAAATAATATCTAAATCCTAGGAGCAAAAATCAAAACATTTCATTTTTAACCTTCAAAACACAAATCCACCACGACCCCCAGTGACGTGACGGAAATACAGAGCTGGAGACAAATGACACTTCCTTTTGGCCGAGGGCGGGGCCGGCGCGGGAGGTGGTCCTCCCACTACTTCTCCGAAGCTGCCCGCAGCGAGTGCTCCGGGCTCTGCGCGCTGAGCTGAGACCAGGTAGGAACAGCGAGCTCCCTCCCACGCCCCCACCGTATGTTACACTCCGCTCTGTGGCAGGATCAAAGCACTTTAATTTTTACCTTTGGAATATAGGCAAACAAGCAGTAACACAACAGTGGTGACTAGTTTACACTTGAGCAGACGGGATGTGCAAAGACATTAATTTAGTGCCAAATTGAGCTGTGAGTCACAATTTGCACATATCTGTCAACCTGTTAGCAGGGTAATAACTTGGAAGGATCATTGTTCCTGTTTACATTTCAGAGGCCTTTCGAAAAGGGGCAGCTGCTTGCTTCTCCTCCTTGAAGCTCGAAGCCTGAGCTGGCTCGAAGGTCCAAGAAACAGGGGTAGAAATGCAAACCCCCTGACATCACCAGTTCACATCAAGGTGTGACTCATCACTTCAGGATTTGCAGGCAGAAAATTAACTTTCAAGCAAGTAGAGAATCCAGTTCCCCTGTCCTGCTCCCCATTACAGACTCTCAGTGGTTTCCAATCCAATTTTTCCCAGTATAACCCAAATGATTCTTTATCAAAGTTTCTAAAGGCTTCCTTAGAACTCAGCTTCAGTCTCAACTACTTCACTGTCTTGGCTGCGTTACAAACAATCATGCTGTTCTCAGATTTCTAACATTAATTTCTGAAGCCCTTCAGCCTGGTTCTCTTCTGATTTTCTTCAAGTAGCCTGGCCTGTTCCTTTAAATGTCCTTAATCAGAAAATTAGAGAACACTGGGCCCTCAGAGGTCCTGTCATCCAACGTCCCCGTAAATGCAGGAATGTACCACCACCTCCATGAGGTGTTCTGCTCATAAGGCCGCCCCTGGTACTGCTGGGCTGCCGGGCTGTTTCAATCCACTTATCAACGTCTCCACCCAATACCTCCATGTCAGCTTTCTGCAATGATACAAGTATTTCCTGCAAAACGTAAGGGCTTTCCTCAAACATGAAAATGACTATGGGGTTTTCTGATTTCTTTTATCAGCATTTTAAACTCTTTCTTGGCTCACAGATCCCTTTGAGAATGTATTGAACACTAGAATACATGTCCTTAAATATTCGCCGAGTGAATGGAGAGGACATTAAAAGTCGGCCATGGGGACCCGGGTCAGGCAGTTACGAAACAAACACACGCGACGTTCTCTTTAGCAGCTTGGAGAGTGCATTATATATCAGCCATCAAAAATCACCCACAGCAGAAACCAAAGTGCTCCACAAAACAAACCTCAAAGAAAGCAGCAGAGACTCTTCAAAGTCTTACAGCTTAATACGCAATCACAAATTCCCTACATCTGTTTTAGCAGAAGCTCAGTACATCTCAGAAACAGAGCCTTCCAAAGGAGTGCACTGGGCTACCGGCATGCCAGTTTTCAAATGCTGCTTCTAATGAGCTAATTAATTCTGCAGAAACGTTAGCACAAACAGGTGTGCTACCAAACCAGGGTTACAAGAGTGAGACGACGACGAAACAGAATGTGGAAGACATTTCCAAGGCGCTGGTTTTGCAAAACATGAATTTTCTACTCTACACATTAAAATATATTGAAAACTTTTTATTATTAAAGACTTAAAATAATTTGCTGGACAGATGGCTTGGTTCTCTAAAGTCTGACCCCCTCCTCAAAAAAAAAAAAAAAAAAGTCTGTACTCCAGCCAGTGATCTCATGTTAGAGAGATGTTTAGCAGCTCTAACCAGATTCCAATAGCATTTACCCCACACAGTGTGCACGATACATGCTGTTCATTTTCTCCACCCATACAAAATCAGGAATGCACATATTAATAAACCACCTTTTGGGGGAAAGGGTAATGCCCCGTAGATACCAAAAAGGGAATCATTTGCACGATCTGAAAATGATTTAAGATTTTCTTCCACACCTGTCCAGAATGATGACACCGAGAAGACTTTGCCAGTGGGTGGAAACAGAGGGGGGTTTGTTTAATTACTTCATGAGGATAAGATTGCCTGAAACTACAACTGTCAATCTCAGTACGCTGAAGAAAGAAGGTTGGGAGCATAGGTCAAACTCACTCATTTATTTCACTGAGGTCAGACTTGTCAGATTTTTGTGTCATGTCTGTGAAAGATTCCTGGTTATTCTCCTACGGAAATTAGAAGTATTTCCTAAACTGTACATTGAAAAGTAGGACTCGCTGGATGCATTACAGAAATGAGAGCCTTTGCTTAGACGGCCATACCAGCCCTCGCCACTCTCCCTGATCAGCCCCACCCCGAGCTACTAACGTGGTGTTCTTCTCTTCCAAAAAGACACTCAAAAATGGCAAAAATCTCTTTATGGAAACTCAACACCCAAGCAGACAGGGCTGTCAAGATTAGGGGCTGGCTTTCTCGGGGTGACACTGGCCAGGCCACAGAAGCAGACGCGGACCTTCCTGTTCTCTCCTTAGTAGCTTAAGCACTTCGAGCTATGTGAATATGCTACCTGAACCAATTTATAAGCACCAGGGCAAGCAAACAAAAGCTACGCTATGTTTCCTAAAGTTGCAAGACATGCAAAGACCCAGCACACACTGAAGTATATATAACAAATGTTCCTTCTTCTGTTGGGTGTCAAGCATCCCAAGCAGTTCAGGGCTACGCATGAACTGGAACACGTGACAAGTACCATCATAAAAACAGCAATCTTATTACACGTGATTTAGAGAGGCAAAGACTGTAGTCTGTAAGCTGTCTCTGTTATATCTATTAATAAATATTTATTGAGTGCCTACAGTTCTCAGCAAACAATTCCTGCGTTCAGGGAATGATATGAAATATTAGGGACAGAAAACAGCTGCAGTCGCTGGCCCACAGTGAGGCCGGTGTGGCTTTAGCCTGGGCTTTGTGCTGGACGCGAGTCCGGCTGAGCGGGGAAGCAGGCCCTGCACTCCAGGGTGCAAAGCGCTTTGGCATCCTCTATCGCATTGGATCTCTCACCTCCGCTATGAAGTCAGAAGGGCAAGTGTAAGAGTCCCACTTCAGAAATGACAGAAAAAAGGAGCTTAAGTGACTTGCTCAAGCTAACAGCACGGCTGAGTGACAGAGCTGAGCCCAGGACCCACGTCCGGTTCCCCATTCCAGTAGTTTCCTTCTTGCCCCTCCCCAGACTTTCCATAAGACACCCAGAAACAGTTCAGTGGCCATCACACCATCAGGTTACTACGTTCTCTCCTCCCAGTCATGCAGTAAAGGGCATCCGCGGCCTGAGCGAGCCCGGGGAACAGTGACGATGGAGGAGGACTCACCCTCCTGGGCTTACACTTCACTTGCTACAAGCCATTCTCCTCCAGGAAAACAAGACGAGTAAGTTAAATCTTCCATGCTTCTGTTGGGTTTTTGGTTTTGTGACTCTCAATTTATTATGTACAAAGTTGGTAGGTAACAGGAAGGGGAAAACCAGTAAATATTTGCTTTGCATTTTATTTTATGTTAATAACTAAAGCAGATGTTTCTCTACATTTCTGTTCTTCCACTAGAAATTTGTTCAGACATCTGTGGGTCCCAGTTTCCCCTAAGACATTTAAGCAGTGTATTATTAAGCTTGGGAAAGAATTATCATCTCAGCCGACATCTACCTCCTCCGCAGGCCCTAGCATGTCACAGAGAGGGGGAAAAAAACAAACAAACCAAAAACCCAAACAAGAAAAACAGCCGTATTGAGCTTTCCAGCAACACCAATTAACAAGTTATTGAATCAGTCATCTCCGTCAGATCCGGGGCAATGACGCATGGAGCTCAGACGGGCAGGGATGAAGGTGTGAACAAGTCACCCCGGGAGAAAGCACCCCTGAGCTTCTAACTTTCAACCAGGGAGCGGACGAGGACAAACAACGCAGCAATGCACGCTGCAGAGCTACACCCCTTTCCAGATCCCTCTCTTCCCGTCCAGCCCAGTCCCAGCTGTTTCCTAAGTGCAGACTGGCCTGGTCAGGTTTGGCACCTCTCGGCAATGCTTTGATCCAGTGACTGGTTCCAGAAGTTCAGAGTCTGCTGCACACACACAGAACAAGCTTTTGTTCCCATTTGATTTTTTAATGTCCCCGAGAATGTCCATGGTAGATCGCATGAAGAAAAATGCCAAAGAGAATGCTAACAACCACTGAACACCTGACTTGTTCCAGGCATGACACCGGATTAAGCAAATGCATGCCAGTAGTCACAAAGAGTCAACACATTTCAGGAAACCACAAAACTCTCCTTTCCCCCGCCTCCTGGGACAAATTTGTTTGTATGACAGTCATTTCACGTTTTCTGTTCACTCATCAGACAGTCACTTGCTGAGGAGACAGCCTGAGGTCTCCCCATCTCCAGCCTGTGCAACGATTCTGCACATGATACACACTCAAAAAACACTAGGGGAACTGGACTGATTTCAGCAGACTGGGTCACGGCTACATAAAGAACACAGAGTGAACAGAGCCTTGTGTGGTTATTGTTTCTTTTATAAAAAGCAAAACAATTCTGAGGCAGAAAATCTCATCCAACACAGTTTACAGACACAGGGAGGTAGCTCCCTCCCTTCCCTTTCTGACAGCAGTAGGGCAGACCAGCTGGGTTACAGAAGGCAGACTTGACATGGCAGCAAATGGAAAGTAACAGAAAAACGGAAACAAAAGCAGCCCTTCCTGGCTGGGGGTGTCTGGACTGGAGCTTCAGGGCCTTTCCCACCTAACAGCTTGTCTGAGGTCTCACTGCACACTGTTCACTCCGTATCTGACCCCCTTTAGATCTCTGCTGTCGCCAACCTTCAGGAGAAAAGTCTTCTCCAAGTACCCGAAATGAAAAACGGTCCAGGGCCATCATTCATGGCGTCCTCACTTGTCCCTCAGAGTCCATAGCACAACCCACCCTCACATCTGGATGGCTGTTAATACCCACCTGCCCAATAGACTGGAAGCTCCGTGCGCGGAAGGCACAGCCCGCGTGCTCCCTGCCGCCAGCGCCCCTGGCACACCGTGCAGCACACGGCGGGCTCTCAACGGATACCTGACAGGTGACTCTTGCGTGTGGACCAGTCTGCAGCGTAACAGAGCCTGAGGCCAGGGCTTAGGGCCCCGCACGCGGAGGCTCCCAACCTCACTGTGCCCTCATCTGGGACAAGTTACTGTAATGTCTATATGCTTCAGTTTCCTCGTCTATAAAACAGGGATTAAAACACTATCTTCTCCATGTGGTCATTATGAGAAATGAGTGAATGCAGCACAAAAAGCACTTAGCACAAAGTAAGCAATTAATATTGGCTGCTCCTTTTATATGTACAAATATTGCCTTTTTCTGAAAAAAAAAAAAGGTTAGGAACTTTGTTTGAATATAGAGGACGACAAAGCCTCAGTACGTCAATCGCAGACTGAAAACTGTGTGAAGAATAAGCATGAAAGGCAGGGAACGGTAATGTCCTCTCAGGCTTCCTGCTCACTTCAACACATTGTCACTTGTCAGTTAGTAAGGCGAGTTCTTTTCATGATTTTCAAATGAAGGCAGACAAAAGAGAGGGAAGGCTGTTGCTGACCCTGAAACAGGACTGACGATGGACGTGGGCTGCAGTGAATAGCTCTGGCTTCTCGAAGGAGACCTACACTGGCGGTCTTTCCGCATCTCGCTTTCCACCTGGTCCACCCCGCACAGTGGCCCAGGAGGGTGACTAACACATGCGTACGTTACATCCACAAGCCTTCTGACCTCTGGCCTCCAGCCGGCTTCCAGTCCGTGGTGGGCACCAGCCAGGGACTCAGCGGGTGGGTCGTGGAGGGTGGCTGTGACAACTGAGTAAGACTCCCTGCAATCCTACGGAGACGAAGGTTGGGTTTGTTCCCTCCACCCCCCGCCACAGCAGAGCTATGAGCAGCAGAGGGTCATGGGGACAGGGGACGGGGTGGGGCCAGGTCAGCTAGGACTAACTCAGGCTTTGCTACCAGCTGCGGGGGGCGGGGCGGTAACAGCAGTTCATGTGCACTGGTTCTCCACACCCCCCCGCCTCTACTATTGACATAAAGGGGGTCCATGGCCAGAAAGGTACTCTCCCTCCAGACTCTCCTCTTCTGTTCCTCCTCTGATTTCCCCCCTTTCCTTAAAGGGTCCCAGCACCTCCACGCTGTAGGTACAAAGCATTCCTTCTCAGACCACTGCCAATTGCTAGTTTACCTTTCCCTCTCTTTAAGTTCACTGTCAAATTCACAATTGCCCCAGACTAACAATTTCCAAAGTGTGACCTGCATACTCACCAAGGGCTACGTGAGGTGATGTTAGGTGATATGCGGGTGAACATGAACATTTTTAATTTAAATATATGTGTATATAGAAAAATGTATAACTAGCAAATAACACCTGTGAGTTCATAGATCTCACTTCTGAGAATGAGGCTAAGTTTAAAAATTAGTTTATTTAGAGAAAAATATTATGCAAATAATAGAACACCCGATCAAAGGTAATGGCAAAAATCCTATAGGTGGTTGTAAATGACTGAGTTTAGCAATCCCTTTAAAGTGAGGCAGGTCATAAAACAGCTTGGTTTCAAAAAGGTTTTGCTTGTCTTTGTAAATTGTGGGTTTTTTTTTTCATTCTAAATAAATCTTCACCTTCATGCCGTAAAAAAACAAATCTCCATACATCTGGAGATATTGCAGAGAGGAGAAAATGGATAAGCACCCTAGGCCGGGCCAGGGTGTTGAGGTCAGCAATACCGCGGAACAAGGGCTGCAGACGATCCATCACCCTGGGAGCTGACTACGCTGCGGCGTGTCTGGGAACACGCAACGGAGCACGGCAGGAAGGCCTCTGAATAAAAATAAAATGGCCTTCACACAGGCAGCAGTACGTGTTGCCACTGTCCCCAAACGCCTTTTGCCACTTTCAAACGAGTTAAAAATTGTGCCAGAACATGCTTTGCCCAATGGAGCCAAATCGATTATAGAATCCTCTTGGAGACAGGTGGATGATTTTTGCAGCGCCTTGAACAAACTCTCAAAGGGCGCCCTCTACAGGCTTCCAGCGGACTCACCAAACCATAAGTATATCATACTTCCCTAATCTGAGAAATCTTGGGGCAGTCTTTCAAGTCCTCGCAGAACTCTTTTATATTGTAAATCAGAGGAGGAATACAGTTAATCAAGACGACCTTCTGCTCACCCACGTCACTCCACCCCTCGGAGCCCCCTGCCTCCTGTTCCTCCCCCACATAACCCACCCCAAGGAAACTTGCCTCTGCCCAGGGAAAGGGGAAAACTTCAGGGGGAAAAAGCCCATCATTTATAAACAAGAAAGGTCATAAAAATGATTTGAAAAAGAAAAAGAAAAAGAAAAAAAGCACGGAAGGGTGATTTCATCCAAAATATATAATAATCATTAGTGGGTGTTCCTAAGAAGAGCCATTAACAGCCTTGTTTCAGTAATAAAACAAGCAGAAAATCAGTCATGTATCATAAAAATCCCCAGACATTTAGAGGTTAAACAATATGCTTCTAAATAACTCATGAGACAAAGAAGAAATCACAAGGGAAATGAGAAAATATCTTGAACTGAATGATAAAAATATATCAAAATTGGTGAAATGCAGCTAAAGCTCTACCTGGAGGGAAATTTATAGTTTCAAAAGCTTATGTAAAAATTTTTTTAAATGGCTAAAAGATCAAATATCTATGCTTCCATTTGAAGAAGTTAGAAAAAGAAAAGCAAATGAAACCCAAAAGGAGAAGTAAATGTTTGTAAATGAATGAAAAACAGAGACAAATTAGAGAAAAATCACTGAAATCAAGAGCAGTTAATTTAAAAGAAAATACATAAAATTGAGAAATCTATAGTTAGAGTGATCAAGGAAAAAAGAGATAAGACACAATTTATCAATATCAGGAATGAATGAGGAGACATCACGCAGATTGTAGAGACATTAAAAGACTTGTAAGAGAATATTGGAACAACTTTATGCCAATAAATTTGACAACTTAGATGAAGTGGACAGTCCTTGAAAGATATAAATTAGATAACTAATATAAGAAATAAAAATCTAAATATCTACTTTTAAAAAATTGAATTTGCTATCAAAAACCTCCCCATAAAGAAAATTCCAGTGCTACATGGATTCATTGGTTAATTCTATCAAAAAGTTAGGAAAGCAGGGCCGGCCGGGTGGCTCAGGCGGTTAGAGCTCCATGCTCATAACTCCGAAGGCTGCCAGTTCGATTCCCACATGGGCCAGTGGGCTCTCAGCCACAAGGTTGCCGGTTCGATTCCTCGAGTCCTTCAAGGGATGGTGGGCTCTGCCCCCTGCATCTAAGATTGTACACGGCACCTTGAGCTGAGCTGCCGCTGAGCTCCCGGATGGCTGGATGGTTGGTTGGAGTGCGTCCTCTCAACCACAAGGTTGCCGGTTCGACTCCCCCAAGGGATGGTGGGCTGTGTCCCCTGCAACTAGCAATGACAACTGGACCTGGAGCTGAGCTGTGCCCTCCAAAACTAAGATTGAAAGGACAACAACTTGACTTGGAAAAAAGTCCTGGAAGTACACACTGCTCCCCAATAAAGTCCTGTTGCCCTTCCCCCATTAAATCTATTTAAAAAAAAAGTTAGGAAAGCAGTAATACCAATCTTAGGGAAACTCAGAAAACAGAAAAGGAGGGAACGTTTCTCAACTCATTTAGTAGAGTATCCTGACACTGAAACTAGACAAAGGCGTTACAAATAATATATTCTTCATAAACAAAGACACAAAATTCCTTAACAAAATAGTAGCAAATAGAATCCAGCAATGTCAAAATGATCAAATATCATGATCAAGTATATTGTATAATGCAAAGTTGGATTAGCATTCAAAATGAACCCATTTTGTGGTATATACATACAATGGAATATTACTCAGCAGAAAATGGGTGCATTTTATGTAAATTGTATCTCAGTAAGACTGATTTGTTTTTTAAATGTTTAGAACACGCGCTGAATTCTCTGCACTAATCTCAAGTATTAATGGGATGAGAGTCCAAGTTAGTGATTTTTATTAAGACTGGGAGACAAAGCACGAGACTGCTCCCTTTGGGACTTTAGGTGATGAGAACTTAGTCAGCTTCACTGTGTGGGCTGCACGCGTGACACATGCCTGTGGAATCAGTCCTGAAAGGCTCCGGACAAAGCTGCCTCAGGCACCATTACTAGCCTCTCACCGGAGCCAGCACCAGTCTTTACCACACTGGTCAAAATGGACATGACTCCACCCACAGGAGGCTCCATATGCTCAGCACACACACAGCAGCAGGATTTCAGCAGAACAACCCCGTACGGGAAGCCCTTTTGGCCTCCATATTTGCCCATCTGGACCATTAAGAGTTTCACGTGCATTTGAATACAGCAAACATTTTGGATATCTCAAGACAATTTCTGGATAGAAATACTTTCTTTTCCTGTTGAAAGGGAACAATGACTGAATCAGGAAGGCAATACTGTAGTTCAGACCATGAGGTCAGTCCTCCCACAGGTGGGGGGAGAGGTGTCCCAGCTCCACTGAGTGAGGCAATTACTAGGCTTCTACCTTCATCCCGAAACGAGGATAAGAGGTGGTTCTGACGTCTAAATGAGAGAATGCTGGAAAGAACGTAGCACGTCTCCTAGTTTAACTACCACACACCCAGGAGAGTAACAGTAGGTTACATGACGACGATCACAAGTCAGTAGTACATTCAACTGTCACCGGATCCAAGTTAACTGGGTTCTTTGGCCACGGCTTGTTCCACCTCCTCACCTGGACCAAAGCACGCAGGGCAGTGTGTGCGACTGAGAAAATCCTGGACTGGACGTGGGGAGACCTGGGTTCCATCCCGGCCCTCCTCCCCCTCAGGGCTACAGGGGGCAAGTCATCTGGCTTCCGGTCTGAGCTTCCTCTTCTTTGTACTAGATCATCTCTAAGGGCCCTTCCAGCTCCAGGCAATTCAATATGCGTTTCCTGAGACTATCCATCTCTGAACATTACATGTGGTAATTATTCTAGAAAATTCCATCAATCAGAACGTCCCATTCCTTAACCTTTGTGAATAACTGGAATCTATTGTACTTGATGGATTTTAGTAAAATCCATCAGTATTTTAATAGCAGAACTCTTCCAAGTATTGGCATAAAACACACCGCCTTTGTCACTGTTGGGGGGGGGGCATTACTAGAAATCTCCAAAGAAACTTGTAACTAGAAAGAATTACAGCAACCAAGTCTTAGGAGCTAAAGCTGAGCATCTTAACAGGAACCCCGACAAGTTTGTAACCAACAACGTGTACAGGAAAGACTCCGCCCACTGGAGTTCCCAGACCAATGCTGACTGGCTGAGGAGGATGCCCTAAGCGGCCACGTGGGCCGTTCTGAGGGCTCTGTAATTAAAGGGCACAGAACTAATATGTCTTTCAGTGGAGGCTCTCAGCATAACGTAGAGAGAAGCAATTATTTACTCAAATGTTAATGGCTTCAGAAATAGGAGCCAGGAGCATAAGCATCCAGGTCCTAAATTCTTCAATTCCAGACACCCCCTCTTGTAAACAGAAGTTCTGCTACAATGAACAGATGCAGCCTAACTCACTCAGTTGTGTTATATCAACCACTCGGCTTAATGCTCCAAGTGACACCTTCCCCGGAAGGCTATGCCTCGAGCTCTGACCTGTGAAGTGGCGTGCATACACGCACACGCGCACACACGCACACGTGCACACGCAGTCCTTCAGGAGGCAGAGCAGACTGCTCAGGAGTTGGGGACACAGCTCCTAAAGAGGGAACATCAGTTTCTCTTGCTCAGATCCCACACTTGTCCTGCCAAGGAAAACCGCGGTGAATCAGCCTGCGAGTGAGTCACCACCACAAAGGTGTTCACGTCGACGGCCTGGCATTGTGTGACCGCGGAAGACAACGCCTAAAAAACGACATGATCATTCCATCTGGTAAAAACAGGTGCGTGCCCACGAGAACACTGAGGAAGGGATGACACACTGGAGGGTAGGCACAGAAGATGCACGCAGGAGCCATCCTTTCCGGTGCACAAAGACGTGAGAACAAGGCGAGAGTCTGTCCCTAACAGAGACGAGATGCCGCTACTCCTACAACAGGCACAGGGCAGCTGCTGAGTGAAGACGGATCCATTATGCTGGGTGATGAGAATATTAAGAGCAAGCTCCAGCAGGGAACACTGAGGCTACATGTTAGGCAGAACTTCACAACTGGAAGGACTGCCGGCAGAGCAGAGGGCTGCCAGGAGAGGCGAGGAAATGACCACCTGTAGAGGCATTCTAGGTGAAAACTCGACACCTGCTTCCTCATTACAACAGAATTATTCCTGCCACAGTTCAGGAGAACCGGAGAGATGTGCCATTAGACAGGTCTGCTCTGATCGAAATAAGAATGAAAACAAGGAGGTTAAATGCCTGCTTTTCGACATCCTAACCCTCTAGTATAAGCGAGGGTTTTGCCCACTGGGCAAAACTCTTGACATTGAAACTCATCACATGCCTGTTAACACAGCCTGCCTATGCTACAGTGGGCAAGAAATCATCACAATGGCACCTTGTTTCAGAGAGGAGAGTCCAGCTGTCTGGGAAGTGGCTTTGGATAACACGCATCACAACCACAGAACAGTATTTCCCCCCTGCCTGAAAAGCTCTGGACAGTTCTCAGCCTTAATTCAAAGGTTTCTTTCTTCGAGTTCAAAAACAATAGCATTATTTGTTGTTAAACAAGGTAAAAGCATTTCAGTTTGATTAGCATGACTCAGAAACTTTTCATCATTTTCCTGAAGGTTCTAAGCGCCTGCTGATGGCTCTGGGAAATAGGACTTTTTCCAGATTTCCTCAGCAAATAATGAATTGACCGTTGGCGTCCGCATGCCAAGGCCTAATGAAGGCAGCAGGGGACGTGACGGAACTTCTGCCTTCATTAACTAGCCAAGGATCTCAAGCTGGGGAAACTGTTCTCTACAACCCCTTCACACCTAAAAGAGCAGAGCCCACCCACGCCCCACGGGACCCTAACCCTCTATGGCTAGAAGGCCTGCTCGAGCTCTGCAAGATGACACGTAGAGTGTCACTTCTGGCACTCTTTTCTCCACTTTAGTGAATCCATTCATGTTTGGAAATACTTCCAAGAGTTGACAGATTTAAGAATTAAAATCATAGCCCCTAAAGTAATCATGTAATTCTAAAGCTAGAAGGCAACTGAGAGGATACCTAGTCCAAATTCCGTAGTCTCTGGAGAGAGAAACGGGGGGCACCGAGAGGCTGGCTGGCTTCTTTAAAACCTTCTGGCTGGTTCTGGGCAAAGCTGAGATGAGCGCTCAGATCTCTGAAGCTCTTCTGTCCTAGAAATAGACCCTTAAAATGTGGCTACCTAATAAAAACACAAACATATGAACCAATAAACTCTTCCAAAGGACAGAGTTAAGAGCCTTTTACAGCCACATGTAAAAAAGTTTTCACTGTATTTTTCCATCGTATTTTTAATATTCTTATCCACTCTTGCTTTTCGAATGAGAAATTCTGGCCATAGTTTAAATGTAATTTAAATTATGCCACAAGGTCTTGAGAAATCTTCCTGATCTATTTTCAAGCACAGACTCTGGAGAAATAATGAGTTTGTGTATAAACGTAAGCTTGGACGTCCTGTAATCAATCCAGGCTGGTGCTGCCCAATGTTCAGTTAATATCTGCTTTGGTATTTTCTGAAACACTTTTGGAATAAAATAATAATCCAGTTAAATGCGTATTTTGTAAAGATTCTGAGCATTCTCACGTTCAGTGAGGAGGAAGGGCTGGATGAAGTACATCGTAAGATGCTTTTATTTTGTGTGGATTTCAAGTAACTGGCTGATGATTTTCATTCTGCAGATGTGGATGACATGTCAGCATTGATTCTAACACACTTGATTCATCATTTTGGTTTGGGAGAAAGTTTCCACTCTAAAAATAAAACTTTAAAAAAATGAAAATGTATTTCTAAAACCTGAGCCGTAATGACCAGTAAAATATTGAGGCATAATGTTCAATGAAACCATTTTCAAGCCATACATCACTTTCTGTTTGGGTCCTGCCCAACTGTTTCAAAGTTCATTTTTACAGTGTTCAGGGATAATAGCAAGCGTATCATTCACAGAGCCATGTCGAGTCAATTTCTACAGAGAGTAAATGGAATTTTTCCAAATAGATTAAGTTTTAGCGTAGAGAACAAAGACCCCCTGAGGTTAGCATTTCTGAAACAAAATGGCCAGAAATTAAGTTTAGATAATTTCAAGGGATATTTTTCAAGTGTGACTGACTCAAAATGGGAGGCCCGCTATCTTAAACATGAAATTTTTTCAAGCCCCCAGAAGCAGCATGAAAGAAGCAGAAAAAGAAGATGGGAACAATCAAGCCTCCTATGCTACGGCAAAAGTATTTCTGATCCCCCAATGTAAGGTGCTGGACGCAACCCCTCCAGCCTGCCCACCACTGCTGGGGAGGGTGCCCTCCTCGTTAGCAAAGGTTTCCGATACCTCACGCCTGTCTCTCTGGATGCCTAAACTGAATTTTATCCATTTTTATGAGTATCTTTTGAAAACAAAGATATATTTATTCCAAACAAGAAAACAATTTACTTTATTAATGTTACGAGCATCAATTGAAGCCCTTGTGATTTATATGTATAGTTTTCGTCTGTTTCTTCTGTTATATAAGCATCGGCTCCTAGCTATTGTTCATATGTGTGCTGTGTGTTTCCAAACGCGTTACCCTGACAACCCGAAGAAAATGGGCTCCGACAGAGGGTCTCTGACAGTCTGAGAAACTGACAGCAGCAGTATCAGTTGGGCCTGCTTTCATACTTCTTGGTTCTTGACTGTTCCAATGTGCTATGGGGGTCAAAAAATGAACAGTGAATAAGCAAGTGTGCCCTTCCATGATGCTGAATACCCACTTAGCATTAAGCACCTCCGGTCTGATTGTGCGGCAATGGAGAAGGCAACATAAATGCTCAAAGGAGTGAAGACACTGGCTCTGGTAAACTTGCGCAAGTAATTAAACACCCCAAGCCTCAGTTTCCTCAACTATAAAATGAAGATGACAGCTGCACCTGGCTCAGAAGGCTGTTAGGATTAAATAAGGTGTTAAGTGCTCACAACAGTACCTGAAACTGAATAATCACTCAATAAATAACAGTTACCGGTGGTGGTGGTGGTGGTAGAGGTGGTGGCGGTGGTGGTGGTGGTAACGGTGAAGCAGTATCCATGCAGGCCTTTGTTAATTCCTTCAACGCCAATATGGTCAATGAAAACATCACTAAGGCAAATCACTCTGGCCACATCAGACAGGCCCACAAATACAAAACCATGGGGGCTTTTAATAACATAAGAACGAGAGAAAGACGAAGGGGGGCAGGGAGAGGGGTTACGGTATTGTGACTAACCCTAGCCCCAAACTCTCATTTAAACCTTGAACCAAGGACATGCACTTAGTACAAGATGATGGTCTGTTTTAAAAAGTGGGGAGCATAATGTTTAAGCACAAGAGAGCAAACTGGTAGTGTTTTGATGGAGTCCTTTCTGATACAAGGACATACGTATTAACCATATTTCAAGCTTTCCCACGGCACTATGCTAATGCATGTTCAATGTTTTATCTAAAATCCCACAACACTTCCAGCAATTTCATACCCAGTTCTTATTTTAAACTCATTGTACTGACACAAAACCTCTCTTAATAAAGGTTTTTTAAAAATGAAAGTACATAAACTTACACATATGCATGTATTATGGATTTTATTTATCTGGATCAATATCATTTACAGGTATTTTCACTTAAGTAAAAAAGATTTGGGAAGGTGAGAAAGTTCAGATCCCTTAATCTTTTCTTTGGAAATAAATTATTCATGAAGCTCTCTCCCTCATTCCCAAATGGTTAGGTTTAAACAATTGCTTAAAGTGCTGTTTTTAACTGAAGAACACATTATTCATAATGCCCATAGCCCAGGAAGCACTTACTTGCTAACTGGTCACTTTCATGTGATCAATGACCTCAGTGTTGAAACACGCACAGCGGGACGTGCTTCCAGCCCAGGCCCGGGGCAGGAGGTGCCTGCGTCGCATCCACAAAGCGAGTTGGTTAACGGTCCCTTATGGGCCCCACATTACCCTGAAAATCTACTACAGTGCGGCGTAGCCAAGCCTATCTGAGATGACCTGGGGGGTACGAGGCAGTGGGAACCTTCCTGTAACAGGATAATGGATCAATTTATTTATATATTTCAAATTTGTTCTTTTCAAGTTGAAAACCACTAAAGACTTTCCAAGAAATCAGCTCAATAACCATGAGGTGAGGCAGTCATGCTGGATCTGCTGGACGTGGCCTTTTTCTGTCATTTACAGTGCCTGCCTCGGTGTTGCTGGCTCACAGGTGGCACAGTGCAGGGCCAAGGAAGTCACACAGCCTAACCTGTCCCCAGGAGTGTACATGCCGACGAAAAACTTGGGCTACCTCATGTTTAAATCTATCGCTGGGCTCCATTTTTTAAAAAAATACAAACCCAAAATAAAGAAACAGTTCAAATAAGAAAAAGCACAGGATTCCACTTTGACGACAAAGCCTAGGCCACTCTCATTTATCCATCAGTATTACCTCAAATTTCTCAAAAAATAATGTCACTGATTTTAGATCTCACCACCCCCACGTACTCCCCCAAACTGGGAATTCTCTTTCTAAATGAACACCTCTCAAACATTAAGGCTCCAGTGCAGAGTAACTACGCCTGAGCAAGACAGCAGGTGACAATCACAGATTCGGAGTCGTTAATGCTTCTTGGTAATCGTGGGTATCTAGAGAGGACACCTACTTCGCAATATGCTTCTGACACCTGCAATTAATGTATTCCTGCCAATTAATGGTCCCCAAACTGAAGATTTCAAGGACCGGCCAGAGGAAGTTTTATTTTTGCTGAATTTCAGGTCACATGCAATAAGGCTAAAAACTCAATGTAGTCACTAACATAAAGAACATGTTTAAAATTTCTTTACTTAAGATTGTTTTGGCTCTTCTAGTGTCACTTCTAATGACATGGTTGAAAGTGAGAACTTTGGATTCTTCCTGTCAGTCGCCATACTGCTACTGGGCACCATGGTATAGGTGCCTGGTGATGATGGTGGTGGTGACGGTGGTGGCGGTGGTGATGGTGGTGATGGTGATGGTGATGGTGGTGATGGTGGTGATCGTGGTGGTGATGGTGGAGGCAGAGATGGTGATGATGATGGTGAAGCAGTATCGAAGCTCATCTGTGCCTTTGTCAATTCCTTCAATGTCAAGATGGTCATTGACTGCCCGAGTGCAAATCCTCACTCTGACACTAGGCGATGTGGCCTTGGCCAAGTCACTTAACCCCCCTATGCCTCAGTTTTCTCATTTGTAAAAGAAACATAATAGTACCGACCTCACAGGGATTTTGTAAGGATCAAATGGCTTAACAAACGCTGAGTACTTAGCACATAGTGCAGCACCTACTAAGCACCATCTGAATGTTCATGAGAATTGTGACCACCGTCACACTTCACGAGCTGTGTGGCACTGCTTCATCTTCTCGCATCTCGGTTTCTTCATCTATAAAACTCAGGAATAGTAATATTTTCCTCACAGCATGGCTAAACAACACTGTATGTAATGTGCTTGGCTCAGGGTCCGGTGCACGATACGTGTTCGCTGTGCAGCTGCCAGCACCACCATCGACCGTATCAGTAACTGGGTACTTTCTCATATTGTTCTCTACTCTGTGCAACAATCTCTGTGCCTGAATAAACAATATACCATAAGCTTATTCAAAATACAAACCCTGGGCCATTCCAATTTGTGGGTGTTAATTCAAAAATTTCAGAAATGCACGGTACTATTTTCGGAACCGTTCTTCTCCAAGAAATCTCTCTTAAATGCACCCCCCATGAAGCCACCATTGTGAATCAACAAAAATGCTCAATGGCTACTTGCAAATGGATTGTAAAATTAAACCAAAGGGCACGTTTCTTTAAGGTATTACTTCTGTAACGTTACATTATCACGTTACAGTTATAGCAGAAACTCCAACTTAGAAAATACTTGTGTCCCATGACTCTAATACTGGGGGGTTAGAATTGGTCTTAAGCTAACAGACTGTTTATGCTTACAAGAATCCTCGTACTCAGAGCTGAAAGGGAGCCAACCCCCTTATTTTACTGATGGAAGGAAACAGAGGCATTAAGCGGTCACGGCCGAGTAATTGCTAAGGGCAGAGATGGCGTAAGAATCTTGCTTTGCTTCCGGCTCTAGGTCCTTCTTTCTTCCCACTAGATTATGGCGTTCCCTAATGGATGTAGTCTATTTGTGAATCTAGAGTTTATATTGTTTTAGGTTGCAGTTACTATTTGTCTTTAACCATGGTGTATGTGTGCACACACACGTGCATGCACACACATGTGAGCACACAAGATGCATTAAGGAGCTTCATAACAGAAAGACGGAAACCAAGATATCAGTCTTCTTTGCTGGGACAAGGTAAGCCTAGGTTTTAAATTTTTTAATATTTAATTCAGTGTATATTTCATTAATATTTTAGTATCTTAAACAGAATTTTCTTCTTGCATTGTTTTAGTTTAAGTTCAAAACATTTTAGTATAAACTGCCAGTTATAAAAATAGTCATGGGGATGTAAAGTACAGTATAGGGAATATAGTCAATAATATTGTAATAATATTGTAATATGTATGGTGTCAGATGGTACTAGATTTATCAAGGTGACCACTTCGGAAGGTATATAAATGTCTAATCACTATGTTGTACACATGAAACTAATATAATGTTGTATGTAAAGTATAACTGGAAAATAAATGTGTATGTGTATGTGTGTGTGTGTGTGTGCGCGCGCATATATGTGTAAACTCTAAAAAAATCATTTTCGAGAAAATTTTTCTTTGACTTATTTTTCAGGGTGATGTAATCATGATAACAAGGATTGGAGCTTTGGGGAAAGTTCCACAATTTCTAGCATGGCCAGGGAGGGATGGGGCCCGTGGTGCCCACGACTCATCATCTCCTGACCAGACTGCCACTGTCGGAGCCCGGGGGATTCCAGAGTGAGTAAGCAGCCCTGACAAACAACTAGGGAATGAAGTGAGTCCCTGCTTGGTGGCGATGTGCACGGGCAGAGCTCCAAGGGGTTGACACGGCAGCTCAGGAGGGGTGCCTACTTTGAGGCAACCAGGAAGGCCTCTGAGGCAGATTTAATCTGATAGAGCCAGCATAATGTTTGGAATCTCTCTACATCTCCTGGAAACTAGACAAAGCAACTAGAATAGTGAGAGATGGATGAAACTTTCAGGAAAACTCGATTTTAAAAAGCCCCCACAAACCAAGTCTGCACAGAGTCAGCAGCTGAGGGTGAGTAGTGGGAGGGGAAAAGGGACGAATTATTGGCCCTAGACCACTGAACCCCCAAGTCACCAGGAATTACCCAGCTCTAAAAAGAGGGTCTCTACCCAGGTGGGGCCCTGCAAAGTGGATCTGGGCACAGCTGGCAAACTGGGTGCGTCCTCTGAGGGTCTGAGTGCAGATGGTCAGGAACACCCGAGATGCGGGGGTCACTGAAGGCTGCAGGAGGGTCAGCCGGTGCCGCCCTGGCTGCAGAGCCATCCAGCAAACAGTCCACTCAGAAAGGCAGAGCCTCGTCCTGAGGGCAGGTGCTGGGAGCAGCAAGCAGAGAACGAAGGCCGGAAGCTGGGAGGGCAAGCGGTCCAGAGGAAGTACCGAATCGCCAAAGTCCGGACCCCCTGCATGTTGAAGGCCTGGGTGGCAGGGCACTCTGAGAGGCAGACCGGTGTCTGGTCCTTCGTGAGCCGGGAAGGCCACCCTGGCTGCTATGCCCCTCCCACCCCAGACCTGCCCTCAGCAGAACAGGGGAGCCCGCCCCACACATGGGACACAATAGAAATAAGATCCCGCCCCACTCAATCCTACAAGAGAAAAGGAGGTGAAACTGAACAGATTAACAGTCTACACCATGAAAAAGTCCACAAGGAAATAAACACTGTGACCAATTTTTTTAAACTGAGCTAGAAGAAATGAACAACTGATGGCTTGAAAAAACAGCACGAATCAGAAATAGACTTCTCAGAAGTAAGATGGCTGGACAACGAGAGTATATGAAATGAGAACTAACAAAACTCAGCAACATGTGAGAAAAAATGTTTAGAAATAAACACCAAATTAAAAGAAACTTAAGAGCAAAGAGACATCACAGAAAACAAAGTAAGAGAAATGAAGGGAAAGAGACAAGTGAGATGACAGAAATCAAAAGTGCCATGTGGAGCTTGATTGGATTTCAGTTAAAAAAAACCAAACCAACTGCGTAAAAGGACATTTTCAAGACAAGTGGGGAAACGTGACTATGGACTGAGTATTAGGTGATATGAAGGAATTGCTGCTAATTTTCTTAAGTGTGACATGACCTTGTGATTACAGAAGTGAGTGTCCCCATTTTGTAGAAACAAGTATTCAGGAGTAAATTGACATGATGTCAGATTTGCTTTTTAAAACAGTACAGCAAAAACAACAACAAAAAACAAAAGCAGAAAGAAAGAAAAAAAGGATAAAGAAAACATGGCCAAACATTGGTAATTTGGGATTTAGGGGATTGTCCCATGGGAGGTCAGTCTACTGTTCTCTTCTTTTACATGTTTGCAACGTTAATGATAAAAAGTGTGTGTGTGTGGGGGGGGGTGCTGCCTGCCACATGGGGGTCACGGGAGAGCAGAGCAGGCAGAAGGAACACACAGTGCTGAGGCACAAGGTGGGAACAAGCTTGGAGATTTCCAGAAGTCACTGGAGGGTTCAAGCATTAAGGACAGAATTCAATTTATGTTGTGCAAAGACTGCTCTGGCAGCTACATGCAGGGGCAAGACAGAAAGTGGCCAAGCGGTGAGCTGCGTTTGCAGGACTCCAGGTGTAAGATGCGGGCAGCTCGGCCCGGCCACATTAGTGCTGATAGAGAGAAGGGTACGGTTTGAAATATAATTGAGAAGATACTGCTAATGGACTAGACTTGGGGGGGGGTTGGGGGTAAGGTGAAAAAAAGGGACATTTGTTCTTGGATTTTGGTCTTCTCATAATCACCAGTCTGTTCTTAACCTTTTCTCCAGAAATGAAAAGAAAGCTTTGCAATTCTCTATGCAAAGGAGCTTATATCTCTGAGAGGAAATTTTAAAAGCCCTGTCAGATTCAAATCACTATCAGAAGTCTGATTTACACGGGTCCTGGCTGAGGCCACCCCTACACACAGGTAACAAAGCCATAAACACACAGACCGCGCAGGTAACTATCCAGGTAATGGACAGAAGAGAGTTATTGCAAGGCTAACTATACTCGCTAACTTAAAACAAAAAAATCCTACTCTGGTAATTGCTGTCTTCCTCCCAACCTTCTTAGTTCTAGTACAGATAGCAATCTTCTAACTGGATTTGTTCCATCTCAAAGCTAAAGGTTTCAAATATGAGAGGTTGGAAACAATGGATATTTATTTCAGACACTTTGGGAGGAATGAATACTAAAATGATCTGCCCATTCTCCCGCTCTGGGAAGTGAGGTGGAATTTCACATTCCAATTTCCAACTGGAGCCAAGTCCTCAGTGCAAAATAGTGTCTTTAGATTGACCCAAAAAATGACAGCGTGAGCAGGTAGATTTTGCTCAGTTATTCCTACATGGAACGCAGCTTTTCAGAGATGTTGAAGCACTATAATTAGACAAGCAGAGTCAGGGGGAGGTGCCCCTGTAGTTGAGAGACAAAGCACAGAAATACGCCCAAGGCAGCAAAGAACAGATGTTACGTCTGAGTCCTCCCAGCACCCAGCAGCGGGGCCTCGCAGACATGAGGCTTAGTAAACAGCTACTGAATGAATGAATGAATGAGTGAGTGAATGAGTGAATGAATGAATGAGTGAATGAATGAATGAATGAATGAATGAGTGAGTGTTACGTCTGTGACGCCAACCGTCCTTCTCCCCTGAACTCTTCGCGTCCCTGGGCTGAATGAAGAGAGCATCACTAGGGATAATGCTCCAGTGGGAACGAGGTCAAAAAGGGCCAAGGAAATCCACAAACAGAACTGTTACATCACCAAAGCTACAGTCTGAACAAGAGCAGCCCGCATACAGTGTGCTCCATCAGTCCGTCCTGTCCAGAAAATCAAGAAGAAATGAGGCACCAACCTAGAACGGGGAGAAGTAGGGCCCGCGTAACTAAATCCATGGCCAGCTTTTCAGGAGAAGGTGGAGGAAATGGGTCAGCTCCCCGCCACCTTGGAAGAGGACGGGCACACGGGCACGTGGGTGAAGGCAGCGGGGGAGCTAAAGACAAAGCGGAGCGTTATCAAGTACCAAGTGGGCTTCAATGCCTCAGTTCTTCCAGGTCTTTATCAGGAAGAGCCAGCAGCTACACTGTTCCAAAGAAAACGGGAGAACACTGAGAACACTTAGCGCCTTTGTTGTGAAGCACTGAAAACAGTGATAAAATTAAGCCTAAATGTACGCAGGTAGGAAGAGTGTTTAAACACTATGACTTTAGTATCCACCTTTAAAGGAATTTTAAGAACATCACGTCATAATCAGCAAGCATGTAGAAATAAACTTCATGGCTTAAAAACAACTCGGGAATTTTTTTCCAAAACGGAATATGTCCTTTTCTATATTGTACTGTATAGAGAGCAATTATATTACAGAATTTATAAACAATTTAACAGAGCGATGAAAGTTCAAACACTCCCATGCTCAGAGCAAGAAGATAACCGACTTAGTCACAAAGCATCTTTCTGTCGCTAATTTCTATCTGGAAAAATTCTTAACTCTATCATATACTTTCCTGCTTCGACAGTTACCTGTCCATCCCCTTTCCTCCTTGTAAACCCTATGACAGGCAGCATTCTGCAAGGCAAGGTGGCCCTTCCCTAGCTGGAGGGAAAGCCTAAGGAGCCTGCCTCTAGCCCCATGGGAATTCCTGGTCCCTTGGCAATGACGGGACACCAACAGGCCTGTGTGTGATGCACAGCCATTTGGCCAATGAGGCGTGTGGGGAAATCAGCTGTGGGGCTTCTGGGAAAGGTTCCCTTCTTTTAGCAGGACGCACCAGAAGAGGCAGAACCACACGGGCGTCTCAGCTTTCCTGTGTTATGACCACCTTGCAACCATGGAAAGAGTAAGCCTGAGGATAACGGCCGTCTGGAAAGATGGTACCTGTGAGCTACTGAATTTCTGTTTCACTGGATTCTAAAGTATTTCCCCCCACATTTAACCATCTTTGAAATCAAATCAGATGTGTGATTATGTTCATTATAATCAATAATGTCATCATTTCACTGACAGATTTTTCTTTCTTAGTGGAACCTAAAATAAGGATGCATCTTAGGTTTGATTAAATATGGCACAGCCCCCAGAGCTGCCCCACCTTGGAACTTCTCATTATAATGAAGTCTTAGAAATACATTGTCCTACTGTTCACGTTGGTTATACTGGTGTTTCTGATGCTGGTGGAGGAAGGTACTAGTCTTCACTGATACAGGAATGGAATAGGCGCGCCCTGGGGCTCCGGGTCACCCTGAGCGCACACCCTGATTTCCATCCGTATCACCTGCACTATACTGGGCTGCGTTTCTAAAACCCTGAACATTCAGGAGGTGTGACCATGTCTGACCATGTAGATGGGGCTCATAGTGACAAGGGGCCTTGGAGATTAATTCTCACATTAAAAGAAAACGAGAAAACTCAGGCCCTGAGAGAAGTAAGTGACCTGCCCAAAGACACAAAGCCAGTGAGCGCCAGAGCTAGGAACAGAATTTGGGGCTGCGGTCCGTACTGCCCACTACACCCACTGCGGACCCTCTGCCCACTGGCCCCAAGGTGAAGCCCAGGAGAGAAGAATGGGTTAACGGGTTACACCCAACCTACCTTTTCCCGTAACCGCCCCTCCCAAGTCATCGTTCGGTGCCTTCAGCTGTGTTCCAAGGAACACGGTCCGTTGTCCCTTCCCTAGTTACGGTGTTTGCAATCACTCTCTCAGTGGAGGTTTTCCAGAGATCTCTTCCATTTGCTATCAGTTCAGAAGGGCATCTACGTTTTTTAAGATCGGCAAACCCAAGAAATGCCAGGGAGAACTGTGTGATTTGGGCGTAAAAACCACGGGTGGGAACAGGTATTCAAAGGAACCGAAGTGATTTCCTGTTTGCTATACTTGATTATAAGTTCAACTCGCATCTATTTTCACATTGACCTTTAAGCCAATGTAAAAAGCCATAAAAAGAAACTTAATTACTTTGCAGTCATTTGTAAAACTTGTTTTGATTACTATTTTTTATCCTTTAAATGTATGATTTGGAGGTTTGCTGAATACATAAGGTTTTATAATATCTCGGAGCCAATATATTTTATTTTGAATTTTTAAAGAATTTTATTTTATTTTTATATTTATTTATTTTTAAATTTTTTTTTTTAATTTGGGAAATATTAGGGAACAGTGTGTTTCTCCAGGGCACATCAGCTTCAAGTTGTTGTCCTTCAATCTAGTTGTGTGTGTGTGGGGGGGGCACAGCTCAGCTCCAAGTCCAGTTGCCACTTTCAATCTTAGTTGGGGGGGGAGGTGCAGCCCACCATCCCATGCAGGAATTGAACCAGCAACCTAATTGTTGACAGCTCACGCTCTAATTAACTGAGCCATCCGGCCGCCCCTTCCGGAAGCTCAGTGGCAGCTCGTGGTCTTCAGTCTAGTTGTGGAGGGCGCAGCTCACTGGCCCATGTGGGAATCGAACCAGCAACCCTGCTGTTCAGAGCTTGCGCTCTAACCAACTGAGCCATCCGGCCGCCCTATTTAATTTTTTAAGGAGGGCGCAGCTCACAGTGGCCCATGTGGGGATCGAACTGGCAACCATTGGTGTTGTTAGCACCACACTCTAACCAACTGAGCTAACCGGCCACCCTGGAGTCAATATATTTCAAAAGGAATGTATCTCCAATTTTTTTCACCAAGTAAATGGCAGCTTAGCATCACACCTCTATTAGGAGAAGTTCACCTAATCTTGACTGTTGTCAACCGTCATCCCTCTGTGTTACAGCGTCTGTCGGAATGTGGTTAGTGGGCCATCCAGATCAGGCCACCCTCCCTTCAATTCGCTGCTAACGCCCACTGCTCATCGACACCGCCAACAGAGAGCGGGCAGAAGCAAAGACAGGAGTTTTGCTACAGGCTACAACACCAAGGAAAGAACTCACAGAGAAGAAAGGAAGCTAAAACCAGTGACCACAGAGGAGCGCAGTTTGATAAAAGCCCTGAGTTCTGATCCAGTTTCCACTTCTAAATAAACAAGCTTCGTTGAGTCTAAGCAAATATCACCTTTCTAGGTTTCAGGTTCCCAGTTTAAAAAAACAAAAACGTAGCTGTGCTCTAGTCATGGTTCTTTTAAGCAGCGGTCCCCACATCCTATTCCGTCCTACGTGCTGGGGGCGCACAGAGGAACAAGATACAAACGGGCCCTCGAGGACTTCAGAGCCAAGTGAGACAAAGAGAAGCAGAAACGCACAATACCGACGACATAAGGACTGAAGACAGAGAAAGACACGGCTTTATGAGGATATAGACGCCTTTGGGATCAAATGACCGCGAGGAATAGGAATCCACTAAGTTGAGGGAAAAGGGGGGAGTTCCTTGGCAGGACACCCACATGTCTCTCACAGACCCAAGTAACAGGAACGCTGCCGCCCTCCGAGGGACACAGCCTAGTGTGTGAGCCACGCGGCATCTCTGTCTGTACAGGGCGTTCCGCTCAGCAGGGTCTGTGATGAGAGACTACGGCGCGTGAGGTAGGCAGCTCTTCCAAGGCAGCGTGTGAGGACAGACAGAAAACTACTGGCGGCAGTAACTGTCTTCTCAATAAGGACCAAAGTGATGGCATAGACCGGAGTTAAAAGAGACCTTAGAACTATTAGTCCAAGTTCTCAGAGTTAAAGGGGAAGAAACCGGGGTGAACTAAAGTCAGGAGAGCCCACGGCGACCTGGCTAAATGGAGAAAGCCCAGAGTGGACGCAGCCTCAGTCTAGAAATGTAAGCACATCCCTGCTCGAAAACGCTATGACGCTCAAGATTCAATGATCCTTTCCACTCTTAAGCATTTGATAAGTTAATACTCTTACGATCAAAGGCCAAGCAAAACAAGAGAAAAACGAAAACAGACGTTGGGCAGTGGGTGTATGAGGTTATTTTATCACCGAGGTTTGTGAGTGCTGGTCGTGTAACCAAATGCGAACAAATGTTACCCCAAGGCCGATCTTCCATGACTGGCGGGCCTTGCCAACAAATCCAAACCTATCCTGCTGGGCAAAACAAGGCAATGCAGGGAAGTGAGCACAGAAATATGTTCAAAGTCTCTTTTCCTCCTTGACAAGCTGAACTTTTGTCCAATTTGCTTCATCCCTTGCTTTAAAAAATTGTTGTAAATATAAACTGTTTCCAGTGATTATGGAAATAGCTACCAAAAGACAACCAAGCAAATAAATGAGCACAGCAATAAACGAAGCTGGTTCTGTATCTAATCTACAATGCTATTATCTAATCAGGAGAGACTGAAAAACAGATCATTATGCTTTAAGAACACTATAATTATAAAAGAGGCTTTCCCCTTCCTGCTCTCCCAAACCCTGATCACAGCACACTTATTTCAAGATTCAACTTGCAGGAGACCCATTTAAACAGGAAAAGCACTAATTGGGACTCTAGTAGCAGCTGTCCTACTTTGATGTCAGTTACAGGGATGAACTTGAGCAGAATTCTTTATGGCCCTGCCAAGCCAGCCAGTCGGGAGGTTAACCCTGAGGCCGCTGGTTAATCCTGAGGCCGCTCGTTATCCCAGGCATGGTGACTGGAACCTGTTCAAAAGTTGCTTCTGCGGGAACACTCCACATGTGACAAATCTTCTCACTGGGGTCTCTGCTAGGCGACTGCCACAGTCAAGTGCCAACGGAATAAGCCAAATAAGGAAGTGGCAGCTCTAGAACTCAAGGCAGTCAGGCTGAAGCCTGCTTTGCTGGGAACAGTACTTTACTGAGTGTTAGAAAATGTGGCTTCTAGTCACCATTTTGTCACTACTGGGCAGACTGAGAAAATCTTCCCGGGCCTTACTTTCCTTGTCTATGAAAATAAGTTCGTCTAGATATTGCTAAGGAGTGTTCTAACTCATTGAAAACCAAGCCTAAGGCAACCTAATTTACCCACCCCAGCCCCCACCACCCAGCTCCCCCAGCCCCGGGCTCTCTGAGTGGTGTGGACAATCTGCTCAGGCTGGCTGCCCCTGGAGGCATTCCCCACCCTGGGACCAGTTGATGTATTGGTCTCTTGAGAGGTTTCTGGAACCCAGTCACCCAGCAGCTCCCCAGGAGCTTGGGACTGCTCTCGGTCCATGGAAAGGACTATATGAGCCATCTCAAAAATGAGTGTTCCTAATCAAAAAATAAAAAATGTAATTTTAAAATAATTAGAAAAAAAGTTAATTGGTCATTACTGAAGGATGCTAGAGCCAACTCTATTTTGAAAACAGATAAATAAAGGGAAAGAATCAAGCATTTACTTTGCCTGTGCTGTACCAGTGGTACCAGCGGGTAATCAAATGGCTGATATGGGGAAGTCTGTCTGTACAGAAGCACTCCAGCTCCTAGATGGACAGGCACGACAGCATTACTATATCATCACTCTGGACGCTAATGAATGTAGACACAGAGCATAAGTGGCTGCTAATATCATCATAAAGAGAGACATCCAGACATTTTGTGCCTCCTGATAGAAGATAATGCCATCAATGAAGGAGCCTTGCCAAAACAAACAAATAAATCAAACATGACTCTGACCAAGCTTCTTAATCCAACTGCAAATGTACAGGACACACAGAGACAGAGAAGCATGCTTCACAAAGACATGGTGATACAAGCAGCAAAATCCAGACTAGGGAAAACCCTACAGGACAAACAGCCTGGTCTCTTCAACACCAACAACACTGGGAGAGAAAGAGAGGGAGAGAAAGGGAGATGGTGGGAGGGGTGTGTGGGGGGGAGAAAGAAAGGGGACGAGGGATGTGGAGGGGGAAACTACAGATTGAAAGAGACACAAAAGACAAACCAACTAGGCACAAGATGTGAATTTTATTGGGATTTCCAATTGAAACAAATTGTTAAAAAAAGGCGGAGGAGGAGGAGGGGGAGGGGGAGGGGGAGGGGGAGGGAGAGGGGGAGGGGAGGGGAGGGGGAGGGGAGGGGGAGGGGGAGGAGGAGAAGGAGAATTTGTGACCCCTGTGAGACTGGAAATTTAAACACTGACTGGACACTTAATGTTACAGAATTATTATTCATTTCATTATCAGTAAGATAACAGTTATGGTTGAATATTTTCATAAGTCTTTACACTTTATGTGTCTCTCTATCCTTTGAGATACATACTGAATGCTTATGGATAAAATGACATGTCTTAGATTTGCTTCAAAATAATATGGGGCTGATGGCTGCTGCTGTCGGCACATGAGTTCATGGCAATATTTTCAAAATTTTCGAAATTTCCCATTAAAATGTTAAAAAATAGGGGTGACCGGACGGCTCAGTTGGTTAGAGCGCGGTGCTCTTAACACTAAGGTTACTGGTTTGATCCCCACATGGGCCACTGTGAGCTGCGCCCTCCACAACTAGATTGAAACAACTACTTGACTTGGAGCTGATGGGTCCTGGAAAAACACACTTAAAATAAATAAAAGGTTTTTTTTTAAATGTTAAAAAATAAAACATTCAAAAAATATTGGGGAAGAATAGGCATAGCACAGCGGATTTTCAGGGCAGTGCCACTATCCTGTGTGATACATCATTTTACATTTGTCAAAACCCATAGAATATACAACACCAAGAATGACCCCATTTCTAAGCACTGTAGGTGACAGTCACGTGTCAGTGTAGGTTCTGCAATTGTAACAAATGTGCCACCTGGTGGGGAGGTTGACAGTGAGGGGTGTGCACATGTGGGGACAGGAGATGCTTTGTACTTTGCACTCAGTTTTGCTGTGAATCTCAAATGGCTCCAATAAAAATATTAATATAATAATAATAATAATAAAAGGTTGTCCCATGCATGGTTCCAGTGTCCCCTATGCCATTCTGCGCTGGAGTTCAAACAGGCTGAGACTCATTGCTCTTCAGCACAATGACAGATTGGGGCCCTCATCTAGTTTTTAATTTCATATATGAAGAACTTCCAGCAAAGAAAAACGCACCGCTGTTTTCAGTATGGCTAAGTCAGCCCCACCCTTTCCCCCACAATCCTGGCCCTCTGTTTATACCGCAAAATCTTAAAGATTATGCCAAAAAAGAGCCCTTTCTACGCAGAACTGAATTATGGCCCTAAACGTCACATACACTGGACCATCCGGCTACATGTGGTGACAACCTGGAGCACGAACGTGAACAGGCCGTGATGACTGCCAAGATGGCAGCTGGCACTTGCATCACCTCCGTTTTCCGTTTCCCTCCCCCCCAGGCCTCGGCCCTCAGCTCTCCTGGGTCTCCAGAGGCAGAAGGCTGGAGCTGAGGATACCCACTGTAGGTCACACCTGGGACCCAGCACCTTCCTTTTTGCCTCATCATTTTAAAGAACAACATCAGGCCAACCAATGAGCTAAAACAGAGAAGAGCCAAAGAATGTTTGCAATCTCTTGTTTTAAGTAGATTAGGAAAAAATTTAACTGATACGTGTGTATCTTCCTCTATTAGAAGAAGCATATGATAAATACTCCAATCTGTTCCTAAAGAAAACCCTGAATTTTAGTACCGAAGCAAGACCACTTAAGGAATCCTCAGGAATTACCGCTACTCCCCTTACACAGTGCCTAGAACATAGCAGGTGCTCAATGAAATATCTGCTGAATGAAGAAATGCATGGAACTCAATTAACTGAACACCCTGTGTTACAAAGAGCGGTCCTGGGACACCCCAGGGAGACACATCTGCTCAGTGGCAGAGCCATTCACCCTGGAATAGTCCTTACCTTGGAACGGGGTTCTTTCCACCTGACCATGCTACCTCCTTACAGAGCAGCACCTGGCCCCTGGAAGGAAGATACATGGATGGACGGACAGGTGGATGGATAATAAAATTCACCCACCCACAGGATTGTACGGGATCTCTCTCTTTTCTTTTTTCCCTCAAAACCTTAGGCTATTTGTCTGCCCAAACTGACATTTAAACTTTTTATTTAAAACATAATAAAACTATGTAGCTCTAATTCAGAATCTCAGCTAAAACTATAACTGTTTCTTTAAATGGCTTTTGGTCTGCAAATTGCCAGGAGTACAAATATGTCACTAACAAGAAAATTGCTGGGTTTTTTTGGGGGGGGAGAATACATTACTTACTTACACACACACACACACACACACACACACACACACACACACGCTCCCAATGTGGCAATGGCCTTTAGAAGGGAGCTGGGTAGAGGGGAGAGGACAGCGAGCAAGCCACCACTGAGTAAGAGCAGCTCCAGGCACCTAACTGCTTTAGAAATGAACCAGCCACCCAGTGCATTAAATTTCCGATGCTGGACCTGGCAACAATTTCCTCTTATTCAGAGCACACCTGATTCCGACCCCCAAACACGGACTACTGCAATCCATCCGCAAAGGCTGCGGCGATTAAGAGATCCAAGCATTCCAGGGAGCTGAAAACAGACTGGCAGGCACCAGCTCCTGTACACGGTGAGCCATTTCATGTGTCTGCAGTTTGTCTTCCCATAAAACAAATGGGACCTGAGGGCACAAGGTGAGGGGTACAAAATGATACATCACTCTTCCTTTTCGGGACAAATCTGACAGTAGACAGCTATGCTTCCCAATTAGTTCTTAAAAATCAGTGCACAATACTCAATCATTTTGTGAATTCTGCTCTTCTTGGAAACTCAGTCTCTAAACCGGTTTTGACTGTTTGGTAGGAAAGCCGTATGGAAACAGTAGCCTGCCTAGTCCCGTGTTTTATAAAAGGCGTGAGGAACGTGGAGCTTTAAGTACCTCACTGCTGCTGTGGACAGCCTTCCAATTTCAATGAATTCTGACACTTCTCACTAGAGACAGCAGTCGGCAAAGACACAATTTAATTCCTTGTTAGTGGAGGAAACAGTTCAATGGAGCAGATTAGGAAATAAAACCCTGGAGGAAGAGCTTCAGTTACCCCAAAATTTTTGACAGAATTTGCACATTTGAAAAGCAAGGATGAAGCCCCTGGTTTTCACCAGAAATCAGCGTAGCTTTCTTTATCAAGAGCTAAATCTGGATGAGGGTATCATTTCTCCAAGCAGCAGGGCTCCTGATTGCAACAAAGAAAAGCACTGAAATTGTTACCCAAAATATAAACATGATTTCAGAGCTGCTGGCGAGAACTCACATTGTGTGACCATATGAAACTTAATTTCACACCTTGTATAAACATTTGCTCATCCACAGCAATTGTTGCAACTTTTAAGGAAAACCACTATTTGTTTTGGCTAAATTACAACAAATCACATGCCTCTGATCTTTGCACAGGGGGATGGCTAAAGACAGTTTCCCTCAAAACTCGCATATGACACCGTAAAGCTCCCTGGAGTCTGCGCCCACGTGCTACAATGAAACTAAAATACCACCGCCGATAATGAAGAAGTCAAACACAGAGGAAAATGCACAGATGATCCAAGCTTCTCTTCTCTCTCCGTTTATTTATTTTAAAACGGGGCCATGTGTGAGAAACAATCCTAACAGATGCAAGCTGCCCATTTCTTCCTTCATCAACCATTCCAAGGAGAAGGAACGAGTCCACAAGAGGGAGACCAGCGGGGGATCACAGAATTCACAACCACCTGAATGGCCGGAGCTGGACTGTGGCCATAGTGGCAGAAAGGCCATTTAACACACTGACACACTCAGAGAGCGAAGCCATCAAACCAGGAAGGAGGACGCTGGTCCACTACACCGGCCGACAGCCATCGCCCTACCACCTGAAGGCAGGCAGAGGCGTTCCGGGAGAGGGGCACACAGTGGGCATGGGATCCACATGCTAACAACAATGGCCTCCGATGGCCAACCCAAGTTGACCACTGACCCGTCTTCCCGCTTTATTCTGAAGAGGTAGGAAGGTGAGAAAAGGGATTCCAGTCAGGAGGAAAGCATCTGGGGAAAGGAGCTTACTAAACTTAGACCTCCGTCATCCCCCATATACTCACTCCTGTGGATACAAGGTCTTACCATTACCTCCGGGAACTTGTTGCGACAATGTTGCTCACCTTTTTTGATATCAGAGGGATTATTCATTATGAATTTGTACCCACTGGACAAACAGTTAACCAAGTTCACTATTTGGAAGTGCTGAAAAGGCTGCGTGAGAAAGTTAGACAACCTGAATTTTTCACCAACAATTCATGGCTCTTGCATCACGACAATGCACCGGCTCACACGGCACTGTCTGTGAGGGAGTTTTTAGCCAGCAAACAAATAACTGTATTGGAACACCCTCCCTGCTCACCTGATCTGGCACCCAGTGACTTCTTTCTTTACCCGAAGATAAAGGAAATATTGAAAGGAAGACATTTTGATGACATTCAGGACATCAAGGGTAATACAATGACAGCTCTGATGGCCATTCCAGAAAAAGAGTTCCAAAATTGCTCTGAAGGGTGGACTAGGCACTGGCGTCGGTGCATAGCTGCCCAAGAGGAGTACTTCGAAGGTGACCGTAGTGATATTCAGCAGTGAGGTACGTAGCACTTGTTTTAGGATAAGTTTGCGAACTTAACTGTCAGACCTCGTATATGAGGAGTGGCAGCAACAGTCGTAGCAGACAGCACTTCCTACACTCTTGCACACACACAGCTGGTTACACTGATGGCCCCCAATGGGACACTTTGCGGTACTTATGCCCTTGTATAGTCCCCTCCCCTTGGATCTGGGATGACCTTGCGACTTAACTAATAAAACATGGCTATACTTTGATATAACTTGCACAGAGTCTCCTCCTAATGTCTCAAGAGCTTAGCAGAAAATTTCAAATGCAAAACTTAGATAAAGAATAACAAGCAAACTGCCAAGCAAACTTTCTCATTCCTGCTCAATGTGCAAACTTTTCCCTCAATGAACAGGTCTTATTAATTGCCTGGGAAGATTCTCCTTTAATTTCCACAGCAGTTCTTATTATTTCAAAGGCTGCCTGTAATACTTTACAGAATTGGCTTTGACTTGGGTGTGAGACAAATCTATGGAAGTTTATTACTACACGAAACCTAGACTTCCCTTCCAGTCATTAACAATGAATATTTTTAGCATCTAAAAATGTGCATCTCAGACAGATATGTAAATATTTAGCACCATCCTTCTGAGACTTGTGAAGCTTTCATTTTCAATCACGCAGAGGTATGTAAGTGTTTTCATTAATAGTCTAATTATATCGCATATTTTCATTCCACACAATATTTTGCTTCTATAGTTGAAATAATTGAATTCATTTGTGCTAATAAACGCTCTAAGTGGACATTTTAATAACTGACATTAGCACATATCGTACCCCTCAAAACAATTTAGGAAACAAGAACTATTCCACCAAGGCCAAACTGCCCATTTATCGGTAGCTTGGCTCTCAAGGTCACGTATCACTTTAAATTCCTCAAGTTGCTCCAACAGATTCAACTGTATCGATCGGGGCCAATTTCTGACTTCTAGTTGCAAGAATAAGCCCAAGCCCCTTTGCTAGGTGTTCAAGGCCCCCATCTGTCCTTCTGTCAGCGCTCCCCATTTGTAATGCCATCTTACAGTAATGCTCCCCGTCCTTTCATGTTCCTCTGTCTGGAACACTTTTCCCACCGAGACCTACGTGGCTAACTCGCTCCCTGTCACATCTGCTCAAATGTCACCATCTCAAAAAGTCACCCCTCAACCTTCTTTTAAAGACTGCAGCCCACGTCCCCCAAGCCAGCTCTGCGTACCCTGCCCCACTTCCCCCACACAGCACCGCTCCCCTGAACCTCCTAGATGTCACTGGCTTATTAGGTCTGTTGTCTCCCACACTCTTGACTAGGATGTAGCACCACAGGGCAGAGGACTGTTTTGTTCACGAAGTATTCTGAGCTCCTAGAACAGGGCCTGCTATATACAGACGGTGCCAAAAAAATGTCTACACATTTTAGGAAAAGAAAAAACGGTTACAATTGTAATACTCAATAGATACCGGTAACGAAAGATGAATACAAGTCACGTTTGACTTCTGCCATTACAGGAGGTGCTCAGAGTGGTTCCCATCAGCGTCCGGACTTCTCATGACGGCGAACTGCTGCTGGAGCAACGCTGACCCAAGTGTCCACTTTACACCTTTCTTTGGCCCCCGGTATATGTATGTGCACTCACCAGGCACTGTGTAGCTGTTTGTTACATCAGGAATGACTGGTCTGCCAGGCACTGTTCTAAATGCTGGGGCTACCGGAGTGAACAAGACAGACAGGGTTGCTCTCGCACAGAGACTGTGGCTACATAATTTAAAAGAAAACAAAAACAAACTGGAAGATAACAAACCAATAAGAGAACAGCACATGGGATGGTACTAGCCACATAACAAAAGGGCTGTATGACAGTGACTGAGGAAGCCACTCGTTATGCTGGCTGGTCGGAGAAGGCCTCCCCGAGAAGGTGACATTTAGCTACAAACGAAGGAGCTGTGATCTGAATCTTGCACACGCTTGTCTGACTCTCCGTCTCCCTGGTCTGCTGTGGGCTCCTCAGGCGAGTCACAGCGCCCTCCTGCAGCGCAGTCGCTGTTCGCTTCTCCTGGCACTTCCTGCCGTTTACACGGTGGGTATTCTGGCCCCGGGTTTGCCTGTCATGGCCTGACTACGGACTGTATGTTCTGCCGTTATAACTTCCCTTTGCAGACATTACACCACGTGCCTTGAACTCAACTTGTCTGGTGTTTCTTCTCTCACAGCCCTATTTCCTCTTAGTTAGGAATGCAGGCTCTGCCTTTGTCCAATTCTCCTTAAATGTTGTACATAGCAGGGTTTGACTTTGGGGAAACAACCTAAGTCTTCTTACTTTAACAGGAATTTATTCCATCGGTATTTACTGGTAAGACAGATGTGTTTAGTCCACATCTGGCTGTCTTCTGTTTGTAGCTATGAATGCTTTGTGTTTTATCTTTTGCTATATGAATTGTCTTTTTCATTGTCTTGGGAGGTTGGGCTGCATCTCCTTTCTTTTTTTATAAGTTCTTCTAGGGGTTTGCTGTCTAATTTTATATCCTGTAATAAAACCTCTATTTCTTGATGTTTAGACATACCTGGCCCCCAAATCAGAGGAGGCATTCGCCTACCCAACTCCTCATTCTCTCTGCTCTGTGAATATTTGTACACGCCCATGTTTTGTAACATTTACTTTATATTCCTGACGATCACGTATCCTGGGTTATATATTCAAACAGACCGATGGCTTTGCCATTATTCCCCGGAATATAAGCTGATGACCTTTCTAGCCAGGCGTAGGACTGGCCTTAGCACATCACAGGAAGTCAATACACCTTTGCTGAAAGAACCAACAGACTTAGTTGATCCCAGCTCACTGGAGTGACTCGTTGGGTAGGTGTTTAAAGAAACACTCAGGGGCCTTTCCTTGAGTTCACGGTTTGTTGTTGTTTTTAAAGAACAGTACTGTCTTCCTAGACAACAAAACTTGTTTGAATATAAAATTCTTGGGTCAAACTTTCCATCCAAGTTTTGTGGTCCTGCTCCACCGTCTCCTGGCATTGAATGAATGCTGAGGAAAAAAATCTGAGCTAATGATTCTGGTAATCTTCCATGATACTTTCTTTCCCTGGCCACCAGTTTTCAAAGAGGTTAGGCCCCTTCCTTTGATGGACTGATGCTAAGCCTCCAGGGCATCTCTATGTTTTTTAACAGCTCCACAGGCAATTGCGCTGCACAGCCGGCACTGAGAACCAGAAGCTAACATTTCAGGAAGTTTGGAGATAAGCAAAGGCCTAGAGATGAGAATGAGTGGCAGTTAGAAGTCTGATGTGATGTGTTGTGTCCCTATACTTGCTCAGCAGAGTAATTTACTGCATGGGCAGAGGGAGGAGGGGGAAGGTAGACAGACAGAAGCTTGAGCTCCTTCCACAGCTGCGTTAACTCAGAAACTTCATTCAAAACAGGTTCTGTCTTAAAGAAATCGCTGCCTCCCCCAAATACCACACCTGACAATGCCTGAGACCAAAATGTTTTCCCGATGACATTAACTCAGTCTCGCAGGCATTTTAAAGGCATTCTTATTTTCTTGCAAATTTCCTCAATTTGCTCTCCTCTTGCTTTCTGTTACATTATCCCCAACTATCAGAAGGACCGTGTTTTGACACAATAGCAAGGCATTAAAAAGCTATGGGCAGCCACGCGGGAAGTTGGTCGTCTCCCTACCAGAAGAAGGACCGGAAAACCTCATTAATCTGGACAGTGCTAGGGATCAGGACACGGAGGGCTAAGCCTGGCTCCTGTCCCAGCTGCGAGCTAAGTGTCCCTTACTGCCCACTGACACAGAAACAGTACATGCCAAGGTCCTGCGCAATAAAAACTGGGGGAAAAGGTCCAAGTGTGTGTCTATTAAGACATGGACTGAATTGGTTGACTTTTCCGTTTACAATTTAAAAAAAAAAAAAAAAAAGCTGGGAGGATTATTTCTGTAAATACAACAAAGTAAAATAAAATCATGTTATTAAAGCAGTGAACTTAGGAGCTCTTTCTCCCTTTTCACAATTTTCCCGAGCATAGTGATTCCCCACACTTTTTCCTTTTAAACAATGACAGAGTAAATACTGAGAAAACATTCTTTGTTAGCCACTCGGCTGTGCTTGTTTACACAGGAATAGTTATTAACGTATCAACTGTGATTTGCCCATTAAAGAAGCAATTAGCTTTGCCAGCCTTGCTCTGCATAAGGATCTTCGGAAGTGTGGGGAGACAGAAATGGTGCTAGGTTTCTTTATACTCCTTATCTCATTTAAATTTCATAACAACTACAAGGTGCAAAGATTGTTTTCCCTACTTCCGTGGGTGAAGAAACAATCCAAGGCTCACAGCAATTACCGAAATAGCTGGTGAATATCCCAAAAGAAGATTACGTTCATAACTTTGAAAACATCCCATTCTTCAGACCTCACTAATGATGACTGAGCTTCCCCTTAGCAAAACCAAGAGCAAGGAAGCTGGCCTGGGTCTAATCTTTTGCCTGGAACTTCCCTCTCCGGACAACAGCAGGGGCCCAGGATTTCCCTTGACCTTTCACCCCATGAAAACACACTTTAAGAGGCCTCAGCAGTATGGTCTGTGGCTGCTGGTCACAGTCCGATATTACCCCTCTGAACGTAAAATATACAGAACACACATTTACCATCTTAAATATTTTTTTTAAATGTGGTAAAAACACATGACAAAATTTACCATCTGAACCATTTCAAGTAGACAGTTCTCTGTGCATTCTCAGTGTTGTGCAATGAATGAGCTATATTCACTTAAATTTTTATTATGGAAATGTTTGAACATGTCCAAAAGTGGAGAGGACCGTATAATAAACTCTCATGTCAGCAGCTCTAGCAGTAGTGCAGATTTTGCCATCCTGTTTTATTTACCCACACCAACACAGACATACTTCTAAGAAAAACTACAATGAAATAAATCACACTAATCGCAGACACTGTTATCAATTCACCTACAATCTACTTCAGCCTGAAGTAGCGGAGCCCCCACCCCTAGGATGCAATCTGCTCACCTGGAAAGGAACTAACTAGCAACACTGGTTGTCCTGTCGGTGGCCTGCGGGGCCTCTCGTCCCGCTCCCCACATAAGAACGCAGGACACGGCGAGGCCACAAAGGAACACCCACGGAGCCATAGATGGGGGAGTCACACCATTATATTCTCTCCGGTGGCCGGGCGAGACACACGTAGTAATAGCCACACGATCCGCAGTCCGCCATTCACTTCTCTGCCTGCCAACCAACCAACCAATCAACGCAGCCCCGCAGTTACGTCAGTAGCCAATAGGCTAACTGGTTACAGCTGATGGCCAACCAATCACAGCTGATGGCCATTCACCACCCGAGCCAGCACCTCCCCACGCGAGGCCGAGAGCCTGGAAACCGCTCTCAGGGACTCTGTCCCCACACTTGTCAAGCCCCTGGTCACCGACCACCTACCCAGCAGTTCAAACCTGACTTGCGCAGTGCCCTGCTTACATCAAAACTGGGCAGTTCACGCCCCAGTTCCCAAGGGACCCACCTCCCCTCTGATGGCCCTCAGACTGTCCTCCAGCCCAGCTAACATGTCCTCCCCACACCTCCTCTGCTTCCTTCCAACTCCAGCTCCAATTGTGTCTGCGAAACGACAGGGCCCTCTACAGAGCTCTCCTTTCCCATAGCCGAGCCCACAGCTACCTTGTAATAAACACCTACGGCTCATCTCTAACAACTCGGGGATGCTCCGAGGAGTCAGCCCCTCTGGAACCTTCCTGCTCTGATGGGCATCTTGTTTTGTCCAAGGGCCGCTACATGGTTCCCCTCTTCCTGACCCACCTCAGGTCCTTGACCTGGGGTCCTGAAACCGCACGCACTTTTCATACGTCCACAGGTTGTAATCTCCAGAGACCTGGGCTCTTGCTGGGTCGGCCTCCAGCTCCCCAGTCCTGGGGACAGGACCCAGCACACGACTCCACAGCCGTTTCCTGAGCATCCCATTTTCCAAAGGCCCGGAATGCCTTGTGCTTTTGGATGCATGCCTGGGTCATACAGCCACCTGGTTACTGCTTTCAGCATCAGCCTAAGATGTGGTCTCTTGGTTAATTAGTCCTGGTTAATTAACTCCATGCTCTGGAGCCTGAAAGCCAGGCTTGCCCCGGGACCTAGGTTCTGACCAGATCTAGAATTTCCATCCAGGCAGGAGCTCTGACCAAAGCTTACCTCTCAGAGGTCATCAGCTTACAATAATCTCATGAAGGGCTGTCTGTAAAAATCCTCCGGAACTGACACTCTCTCATGTGCCCTGAACATGATTTCACCCCCAGCTGGACTGCACGCCCCTCATGGTCAAAGGCATCTAACACTGTCCACAGATCAGACATGGCGTGGGAAATCCATAAACACTTGTCGTCGATTCATTAATCCATGACCTTGGCATTCCAGGGCCGAGCCTGGAGGTGTGCCGACGAGCAGAGCGGAGTGAGTCCTGTCTTTTAAATCAAAACCCAGAGGCACCGAGAGCCTGCTTCCCCTTCCGAGACGACTCTTGACAGTTTTTCCTAACTGCTCCTTGTACCCAAATACCTTTAAGGCAGCTATACAAAACAGCAGACGCTTGCTATGGTAAAGCACAGCTGCAGTTCAAAAGCTGCAGGTGCCACTGGAGACCTGAGCCTGCACCTGCTGAGAGAAGTCCCTCAGACACCACCCTCCGGGACTTACGCTGAAAGTAGAGCGGTTACTTCCCCATTCTTCTAGCCCAGCCAGGAGCCTCTCAGGAACCACAGAGGGACATCCCAATTGTATGGGTTGCTGCCCAAATCCAAAGCCGTCTGTTTTCTAAATTACCATTGAAGCGATCAAACCACCTTTGACATGTATCCTTCCCCAGCCCTGGCGAACATCTGAATCAGTCAGTAACAGGCGAACCTTCACTGAGCTCTGCAAAGGCCCAGTCCTCTCACAAAACCGAGGGATCTGCAGTCTAGCTTCCTATTCTTAAGGCACCACACTTAATATGTATAAATTAATAATTTTCAAAATTAAAATAAGGTAAAATACACTCATCACTAAATACATAAAATGGAACTTAAAGTTTCTTTGAAGGCTCAGGAATGAGCTCATGGGTTTTTCAGTGTCTTGGATGCAGTAATAATGACTCCTGAGAGTCAGACCGATATTCTGGATCGCAGCCGTACAGCAGCAGTCTCACAGCTGAGGAAGACGGGGACACACAGAGCTCAGACGCCCTCTCGACGGCCCGGCTGCCCAGCTGTGGGCGTGCAGTCAGCACAGCAGCCTCTAGCCGTCAGCTCGCTCGGGCATCAGCTGTAAAGGGCCGCTGCTCTGAGTCGACACTGATGCGCAGAGACCTGAAACATCATCACCCCCGCCGTTCAGAGTGGGGGTCACGCTGGGCCAGGTAGCAGAGGGAGTCCTGGCCAACGTCCGGTTCGCAGTGGGCCCGTCCACGGGGTCTGCAGATCACCTGCTGGTAAGTAACTGAGATCACAACTACCACGTCAGGTCCCTGGCCCGTGGGGTGAGACCTAGCAGAGTGGGGACGTCCAAGTGAAAGTCTGAGATTATACTGCCTTCCCCACCCACCCCCACCCACGACTGTAAATCAAAGCAGTGCTGCGTCCCAGGGCAATAGCAAGAAGTAGGACCTAACGGATGCAGGGGCAGCGGTCCCCATCCTGTCTGCCGAATTTACGAGTGTGACCCCGACAGACACCAGAGGGTGCTGGAGGGAGGCTGCAGGCCACTGTCCGCTCAGTCAAGACGGCAGCCCTGTCACAGCCACAGGGTCCAATGTGGCACCTTTCCTGCAGCACAATACAGAACCATGGATCAAACGAATGCAGTTTTTCTCTTCCAGTCAAAAAAAACAACAATGAGGATCAGAAACAGTGCGCCTTCCACAGGACACGGGACAGTGTCCCTTTCCAGCTATGCCCTGCCCTGTGTCACAGTACAGCAGGCAAGGACTGGCATGTGAACATTCCTCGGATAATTAGCGATCTGCGACAAGCGGACCTCAGCCTGATCAGGGCGGATGCACGAGGCGTGGCCAAGTCCCGGGAGACCTTGGTGACACACACGCTATGTCATCCGCACCCATAAAATGTTTAGAGGTCCAGAGGCCAGGTGCAAGCCGGGACACCCCACTGCTGAGAGGCAGTCCCCCACACATTTCTCGCACTGCCACACACTTCCTGGGCGTGCCAGGAAGGGGAGGCCCCAGTCACTCTTTAACTGGGCCATTCCTCGAGTCGTGATTGCAGGGGGCAGCTCGAGGGATGAGGTAGCCCCGCCCCCAGAGAACAGGCTTGCTTCCAGGCTGCTCTAAGGCAGCGGGTGCCCCTCTCCTGTGACGCAGCCACTAGGAGTGCAGGCATCCAGCCAGGCCCATCTGCAGCAGGAGAACGTGGCTGGCTGACACTCTGGCTACTTGTCTTGCTGAGACGTCTGTAGTATCCATGTAACTGTGATAAGCTAACATTTTAGCCTGCCCACCCCCACCCCCCAAAAAGTGTCTCGGACCTTTCACAGTTCTTGATGCCGACCCCAAGTAAACCACAGATACCTGCCCTCTGCACCTCTTCTCACAAGGAGCACAACCCCTGGGCCTCTGGGCGCTGTCAGACCGAGTCCCACAGCTGAGCAGGCCCAGCAGCAAGTGGCTCCCAGACGGAAGAAGGACACCCTGGACTGAGCTCCAGCGGCACCAGAGGCCTCAGGCCCTACGGCACCCACTATGCTGGCCCTGCATTCCTCCCACAGCGCGTGTCTGTGGTTGTACTGGGGGTGGAGGATCCCATACGATCAACTGGAGGAAAAAGCCCAAGCCTGCTTTACAGACAGGCCACCTTGGTATGTGGGTACAAGTCACAAATTCATGGCAACTACATGAAAGACACACTTGGGTGGCATGGCAGACGGCAGTGAAGGGCAAGCCTCCAGTGGGTGGGGCTTCGAGCAGTGCGGCGGAACATCAACTGTATGTAAAGAGACGCGGCACACAGCTAGACTCGCCACAGACCAGACGCATGCGCAGTGTGAGTGGTCCGGCCAGTGCCAGGGCCGAGAAGGAAAGGCTGAAGGTCAGGACAAGGGCATCTGCGGCACAGACATGTACGTGGATGGAAGGAATGGGTGTGAGGGGTGGTGATGTCTGTAACACACGCTGTCACCTACCATGGAAGAGGCGCTGAACACCCAAGTGGACAAAGTGACCTGAGCAGCCCACCCCAGCCAACCCGTCAGCATGACGGCCACATGAACAAAGTGGCCACAAGGCAGAAATGGGCCTGAGAGTGTGGGCTTGCACTTCGTACCATTGCCAGGATTACCACTGCCAACGGGGTCCAATCTGCCAGCAACAGACACCAGTCCTGAGCGCAACTCACAGAATCACGACTCACAAAGGTTGTGGTAGACGAGGAGCGTGGCGGCGAGCCCCTCTCCAAAGAGGAACTGGCTGCCTGGCCAGAGGAGCCGCTGGCGACTCTCAGCCTGCAGCTGTCAGCTCCCCCGGGGTCAGCCTTGGCTGCAGAGACCTCACCAAGTCACGGCCCTGGGAGCCGCCTGCATCTGGTGACTGAGCGAGCAGGGTACCACGGCCAGGACAGCGCTTACAGGTGACAGTCACGGCCGAGACCTCCCCGGTTGGACAAGGCATGGTCGGGCCCGTACCATGTTTGCAGTCTTCCCCCGTCCAATCCTGCTGCTTCCCCCTTCCTTTCACAGGCACTGATCCCTAATAAATACACTGCAACCCAAATTCCACTTCAGCAGCTGCTTCCGTGAACACAAGGCACAGCGCTACCTTGTACAGCTCAGAGGTGTGGGTTCTGGAGTCCCAGTAACCAGGGTGAACCCCAGAACGACCACTTCGCAGCTGGGAGGCAGTGGACACGATTCAAGCCTCAGTGTCGTCACACATGTAGTAGGCACGGAGAGTGACAGTCCCTCTGGAGGATGAATGCAAGAATTAAATGAGTGCCTTTCTCACTGGCTTTCATTATTAACCAGGCCTACGGTGTTTTTCCCTCACTGAAGTCTTGACTGGGTTGGTGATCTCTCATCTCATTTCTTTGAACTCTTGAGTCTATAAATCTGGGCTCATTTGTTGAACAGAAATATCTGTTCCTACTAGCTGATAAAGTATTGCTTCTCTGCCAAAAAGCAGTGCTAACAGGGCCACAAGGAGGCTGAAGCCGAAAGCTGGAATTCTTAGCTCACAAATGCCGAAACCGGCCCCTTCTGTTTGCAAAGAATCAGAAGCAATGGGCTGTGGCCTCTGCCAGGTTCACGTGCAAAACCCAATCAGTGAAGTATTCCACTTGGGGAAATCTCACAACAGCAAACCAGGGGTGGGAATTCTACAATACCACCTAAAAAGGCACAATTTTTTAACATCCAGGTTTTTTCTTCCCCTCTTGCTTCCTCCTCCATCGCCCCTAGCACCCCAAGAATGTGAGACAGAGGATCAGTGGGTGGGATATGAGCAGAGCATTAGAGGAACGAAACAGTCGGGAGGTTCCAGTCCAGGGTCCGTTAGACTAAATGCCTGCGATCTCTCAGAATACTTCACCACCTGCATCCTTTGTTTCTTTCACAGGGAAATGAGGGGCGAGGAGCTGCCTCCCGGCTCTTCCAGGTCTGGGTTTTCATGACACTCTAGACACGTCCCTCACCAGTATCAGAAGTTCCTTAGGGGCTGGGCAATGCCACATACTGTCTAAATGTCTGCTGAACGAACTGCATTGAATTAATTGGTCTTAGGAGACCTTTCAATTATAAGTGCCCTTTGTTAAAAATTTAAAAAGTAAAAAAAAAATAAAAAAATAAAAAAATGGAGAGGCGAAGTAAATTTGTAAGAACCAATCCTAGCCCCATAACTGATGTGTAAAGTCAAGTTCTGTGCACGCAACACTTCGGGGTGGGGGTTGGGGGCGGGGTCCATTCCAACTGACAAGAAATGGGATATCTGGCAAAGAGAAGAAAAAGGAATTTGGTGGCTTTTGTTTACTTACTTTTGATTACTTGAGTTTTCCCAAGTCCACAAAAAATAAATAAATAAAAATAAATAAATAAAATCTGTTGTATGTCACATAGGAAAACAACATCTTCCTAGAGCTACTGTGCTTGAGATTTATGCTGACTTAATGATTCAACAGAAATGAAATGAGATTTTACTTAAGACCAGGAGAGACGTTTTCTTTGGGGTCCTGAGATGTAAGTGTCAGAGTAGACGAGCAGAAGGACAGGTCCCTGGGACACCTCTGGGGCCACAGGGCATGAGTGGGGCTGGGGTTAGAGAGGGGACAGGTTATTCAATCTGTGGCTGAAGATGCTTTGGTTTCTTCTCTGGGGACATTAAGTCCCCGCAAGTCTCACTCCCTGTGTGTGTTGGCCCAGCTGCACAGAAAGTCCCTCGAGCCAAGAGTTACCTTCTTTTAAAAGATCTCTCTGGAACTACCGTATTTCCCCGAAAATAAGACCCAGCTGGACAATCAGTTCTAATGCGCCTTTTGGAGCAAAAATTAATTAAGACCTGGTCTTATTTTACTATAATATAATTAATATAATATAATATCCGGTCTTATATTAATTTTTGCTCCAAAAGACGCATTAGAGCTGATTGTCCGGCTAGGCCTTATTTTCAGGGAAACAGGATGTGTGCCTGAGCCCCAATTACAGCAGGGAGGGCCACGAGGAGGTTCAGCTCAGCAATGCAAAACGGAGGCTCCTGTGGGCAGGGCACACAGGGGACCCCTAAGGCTGTCCTGTCCTATCATGATGCATCCGCCAAGTGAGAGACCAGGCTCTTCTGGAAGTTGGATCCGAGACTCAGGCCTGGTGAAGTCTCTCACTGTGGTGACCAAACAGCACAAAACACGGTTTCCAGGGACAAAGATGAGAGGGAGACGGGAGGCAACTGTGTGTGCGGGTGCCCGTCTCAGAGAGAGAGCCAAGAAGAGAGCCCTGGATCTCAGGCCCACGCGCACAGCAGTTTCCCATCTTTCTCACATCACTGCCCAGAGAAGACGATATCCAAAGGACACAGCGGGCTAAGCAGATGCCCTGGGCCCCCAAGTTTCCTTGAGAACTGAGGGGTCAGCATCTCTCCACCAGCCCAGGAAGCGGCTCCGGGAGAAGAACCAGGGAGAGGAGTGAGAGGGAGGCTGCGGGGTCTTACTCAGCAGTTCCTACTTCTCAGAGTCTCTGCAGCTTCTTGCCTCTGCTCCTCACTTTCGCCTCCTTTTAGGGGGAAATGCGTAGTGGGCCCGTCTTAGACTGTTCTAGTATGAGAACCAACATTGTGGTTAAGTGTTTACAGGGATTTTCCATTTTTCTGAGTCCACTTCCTTCAGGGAACCTGTGCTGGTTCCCCAGGGTCGATGACAGGTCCTTAGGGATCCTAGCGGCCTCTTTACTAGTCTCCCCAGGACACTCCAAGTTCCTCAACGGAAGGTTTATTTACCACTGAACATTCAGCACCGAGCATTATCAACATCAGATTTTATTTGCTGAATTTTGAAAACGAATAAAAAGAACAGATTACAAATAAATACCAGTTAAAGACTAGCAGGAGTCCAGACTTCGGTGGTTCAAAGACAAGTCCCCTACCAGGAAAATCAGGACTAAATTAAAAGCCTGTCCCAGCACCAACCGACTCCAGACCCAGAGCTCTGACCCAGGTATGGGAAAGAAGACGGACAGGCGAAGAAACACCATGAGACATGCAGGCAAAACCTGGTGTGTTTGGACTCCTGGTGCTCTGGTCCCTGACTATTCCCGTTGGAGTCCACGCAGCAACAGGGGTATGATGAGCACCCAGTAGGTACTCAACAGATACTCGCCAACCAATCCATACATAATAACTGACCCATGATAGGCTCTACATTCATGGATTTTCAAAGCCCTTAAAGGAAAGAAAACCTACAATTCTCAAAGGGAACTTCTCATGCAGTAGGCCTCAAACTTTTCTCCTGCACTTCACCGAAGAAGCTATCCGGATGGCAAATATGCACAGGAAAGGGGGCTCAGACCACGAGTCAGTAAGGAAATACATGCTAAAACCACACTCAGCTACCAGCACCTACCTATCAGAATGTCTAACCTGAAAAAGACTGATCATATCGAGTGTCGGTGAGGACGGGGAGCAGTTGCAACTCCCCCGTCGAATAGGAATGTGAAATGATACAATCCCTTTGGAAAATGGTATGACAATTTCTTAAAACATTACACATACACCTACCACATGGCCGAGATATTGTGCTCCTAAGTGTTTACCCAAGAGAAATGGAAGTACGTGCACATACGACGACTTGTGCATGAATGTTCACACTGGCTTTATTTGCAATAGTCAGAAACTAGAAACAACCCAACTGCCCAGCAACGGACGAATGGATAAACACACTGCTACAGCCATTCAATGGAACACGATGCAGCAATAAAAGAAATGATCTACTGATCCATGCAGCAATACAGCTGAATATAGATGAACCGCAAAATAATTGTGCTGAGCAAAAAGGCCACATTTTTTTAAAAAAGTATGTACTGTATGATTCCATTTACATAAGTTTCTAGAAAATGCCATCTAATCTATATGACAAAGCCCCGTGATTACCAGGGGATCGAGGTGTGGAGAGAGCAGGATGACAATGGGGCATGAGAAGACTTTGGGGGTGATGAATACGTTCATCTTCTTGCTTATGGTAAGGTGATGGTTTCACAGGTATATGCGTATGTCACAATTTATACACTTAAACATGTGCCAAAAAAAGACTGCATCAAGTCTGCCATGAGCTAAACTGTGTACTTCTGATTTACATGAATACATTTAAAAGTGTCCATAATGACAATGCAATATGCTTAAAGATACTAATTTAACTAGAAGGGCCAAATCACTAACATAATAAAATAAAAACACATTCAAAGGAAAAAAGGAAAGTATCACCAGACTTTTTCCAGGGCCCCAAGGGTCGCAGGCTGAAACTGAGCTGGTCAGGGAAAGGTACAGACCACACAGTGGGGAGCTGACAGGAAGCAACAAGTTAGGATCCACCTCCCTCTGAGTTTTAAATTCCAGCAGGGTCCCATCTGGGGCCCTGAGCAAATAAGCTCTTCCCCACAACAGTCATTCCCTTTGTCTTCCGACACTCTGACAGCTGCTTTCCCAGACACCCCTCCTGGAGCAGTGCTTGAATCCAACCTCAGACGAAACAGGAATCGTCCTGGGAACTGATTTAACATGTGGACGACTGGGCCTCTCCGCGCAAAGGGCTCCCATCTGATTCTACTGTGTAGCCCAGCTGGGAGTCACTGGGGAAGGGCTGGGTCCCCACATCTGGCTGGCTGCTCCCTTTCTAGTCCACTCTGCCCAGCTGTCAGCATGTCCCCAGAGTGAGGACTGACCTGCCTGGCCGGCAGGCCCTGAGCTCAGAGCTCCACCTAGGTTGAAAAACTGCCTCCAAACAGAAGGACAACGACCACTTCTTTCCGCACTGAACTAACTTAGAGAAATGATAAACCTGACATCTCAGGGAGCCAGAAATATGTATAATCTGTTTTAGTCTTAAAAAATCCTGGGTGTCTACTGCGAACAAGGACTATCAGAGTGAGTAGTGCCACCAGACCAAAATCCATTCTGCAGTAAAAGACTCAAGCTGAGAGACAAAGCCATTTCCTACTCCCCCCCGTTCTCAGGTTAGTGAGGTCACTGGACCTGCTCGAGCTCAGGAATAGTTTTCAGCACAGGTGAACAGAGAAACTGGCTCACAGCTCCTTGATCACTGACAGCCCTCAACAGGGACTTTCTGGGCCAAAATATATAGGTTACTAATAGCTCACATGGCAGAGAAGGAAAGAGAGACACATCAAAAGACCAACAAAGTTACTTTCCATTTCAGGAAAGAAAAGAAAGCTCCTCAGAGAGAGAGAGGCTCACTTATAACCAGCCTTGGTTGGCAATGGCTTAGTGTGAAATATTAACAGCCTGAAGCTCTTTGTTATGCAAAAAGGGATTAAAAAAAAGATCCAGCTTCCATCTGATGACCTGTACTATATAAACCACCCGTCTCTTTTCTTCCTGTGCCCAGTAATGGCCAGAGTGATGTAATAACCACACTAGACAGCTGTCTTCCTGGGTAAAATCACCTTGTAAAGGAGAAATGCAATTAGAAGATGCAATGAAATATAATTTTTAAACTGATCCTGCAGGCTGCCACATTTGATGTAGTGCCTAATGGCCAGGTCCTTTATTATGGCTTTCTATTTTATAGAATTTGATTCAGTATCTATAGAAGACACTGAGTTTTACATTTTAACCTATGTCACAATGGGTCTGAAACAAATATATCCTGTTTGCCCAAAAATAAGACCTAGCCAGACAATCAGTTGTAATGTGTCTTTTGGAGCAAAAATTAGTAAGACCGGGTATTAGATTATATTATATAAGACCCGGTCTTACATCACAGTAAAATAAGACCGGGTCTTGCTTTAATTTTTGCTCCAAAAGACGCATTAGAGCTGACTGTCCAGCTAGGTCTTATTTTCGGGGAAACACGGTAGGACAGATGAGCTGAGGGAGGCCAGGACCAGAACCAGAGAGTGAGGATCCCTTCACCGATGCCCCCTCTGCGTGACCCGCTCTGGTCACCCCGCACATCCCCTGGCAGATGCCACCCACTCCTGAGACTTGTGTCATCCCTACACCTGATCACCAACACTGTTTCTTCAACCACAACCCAAGCTCCAGACCCATGTTTTAAAAAACAATTTGACTGTGAAAACTTTCCAATATACACAAATATAGAGAAAACAGTATAATGAGCTCATCAACATATTAAGTTCTCATCATCCAGTTTCAACAATTAGCAACTATTTGTATCATAGGCCCCTGGCTGCAACACTAAAGAAGGGGGAGGCTGGAGTATTTGAAGACAAATTGAATCCATCCTGACTTTTCACCCAAGGCTGTGAACACCTCAAACCCAAGCTTCCCGTGAACTCGTTATCTGTCTCATCTGTTTACAGACAGTAGTGCCTCTCTCTGCACCTTTAGTCCCAGCTCAATCACGCATACACCTGTACAACATGCTTAGTCAACGCTCGCAGAGTGACCGGTGTCACACACATACACAGGGACCAAAGGTCCGGGCGGAGGGTCTAGAAAATCAGGCCGGATCTGGGACTTCTGATGCTTCCCGCCCAGGGCAGACACTTCTGAGGGTGAGTGAACACGGGAACCCCGCTGGCTAAGGCAGGGGGGCGAGGCAGTTCTTCTGTCCCTCTGAACTGTGACAATCCTGACAAGCTACAGATTTCAGTGTGCGGCTATTAGCTGAACTAAACACGGTTCTCTCAAGGGGAGGAAAAAAACGATCTTTCACAACATATATGCTAATGAAGCACAGCGACACAGAGCGTTTAAAACAAAATGTCCCTATATTTATTCTCCATAGATAGATTATTACATTAATATTTATGAGGGATTCCTCCTTTATTTCTCCCAGAGATTTTCCTCCTGCCCAAAGAAAGGGGATAAAAGATAAGTAACATGAACCAATTATCTTTCTAACAGGTACAAAGCACTCCCTTATTTACTGGCATTCTGCTACTTGCTTCATCTTCCTAATATACCACTTGCCACATGTCAGCCCTGCTCATGAGCCCCCAGGCCCGCTGCCCCCTGTGGTAGCAAGGCCCCTGCATGGTGTCCGGGCCCTGCTGGCTGCCTGAGCCTCCGTGTCCAATCCCACCCATCCCCCGGCAGCAGGGCCGGACCAGACTCCCATCCCCCGCAGGAGGACAGGACCAGACCCCCACTCCCCGCAGCAGGACAGGACCAGACCCCCACCCCCCGCAGCAGGACAGGACCAGACCCCCACACCCCGCAGCAGGACAGGACCAGACCCCTCACCCCCCGCAGCAGGACAGGACCAGACCCCTAGCCCCCAACAAAAGGGCCGGACCAGCTGGCAACCCCACGTCCTCAGCTGCAGGCATTTCTCTGTCTGAATGGCACTCAGTTCCCAGGCATTTAGACACCCAGCACCTACACTCCCAGCTCACTAAGAGCCATGAGCGGACGCACGCAGGCCCAGAACATCCTGTAGAAGGATGCTGCTGGCCTCCTCAGCTGGACGTGCGCTTGCGCAGCCTGGAGGGCCAGCCTCAGGGCTCATGCATCCAGCCATCAGGGCCTGCGCCAAGGCTAGGCGGCAAAGGACACAGAGAGCCCCGGTCGCCAGCGAGTTTCCAGTCCACCCAGAACAAGGCAGACAGTGGCAAAGGCCATGGAAGAAATGAAAGAAAGCACGAACGAGAGCCTCACAGGAGTTGTGAGCTGAAGGCTTCTTCCTGTCCAGTCACCGCACCACATTTTTCCTTCCCCAGCCAAATACACAGGCTGAGAGAGACACTTTCCTTCTCCACCTGCCAAAAGCATGAGCACATACACATTAAAAAGGACATCTCAAGAGCTATGGTGCCTTCCCGGGCCCTGGAATGAGAAACTTTCAAAAAGCAAGCAGAACAGGCAATAGAAAAGACCGGACTCATGAGGAGGGTTATTCTACCTGTGGCCTCAAAATGCCCTCTGATCCTAGTTCAAGGCAAATGGAAAACAAATGTGAACAGCAACCAAAGCAAGCAGAGGGAGAAAATGAACTGCTTGTGCAGTAAAAACTTCTCCAAGCCGATCGGCAGGCCCGGGGCCCCTCCCTGTTCCCACTCGCAGGCCGACAGCACACCTATCTAACCACCAAGGGTTTCTTCCTGCCACTGTCCTGATGGCCTGACAACAGTTTATAGCGTCCTCACCTCTTTCCCAGTCACAATGATAAAACCTTCACAGAGCTCGGGATACCCATCCCTACCAACCTTTAACCCTGCACAGAAAACGGCCTGAAACAAATAGATGGGAAACAATCCCATGGACAAAACAGAGAATCCAATGAATTACAGGATTAAAGATCCGTATAGAGGTAACTCCTGCTATGTGAATGTTCCCTGGCAAACTGAGGACACTGAACAAACTTGGATACGTTTTTTGAGGGAAGCCTGGTATCCCTCACCATTCCTGGAGTGGAGACAGCTCCAGTCTTGTAGGAAAAAGACAAAAGAAGTACTGAGCCAGACGGCCTACACATGCCTGATGTTAATAACTGAGCTTTCGTACTGTTGGTTATTGGAAACTGATCTCTTCCTTATTAATATGGTCCCACAATGGAGAGAAAGATTTCTCCATGTTCTAGAATGCAAACAATGTTTTAATCTTTAATTATATTCTCAATTTCAACTCTTCTGGAGAGTTACAGCCACCAAGGCCAAGGATTATTTCTTTATTACAGAGCCTCTCAGTGGTATTTAATGAATATTGTTACTTAATACTTGCCAGGAGGGAAAGAAGGAGTTAGTGAACTTCTCAAGTTTTGATGACTTTTCCTAAGACTTGGGAAACTTACAGCTGCAGAGTTGTCTGTCTCCTTTCAGGGACAGGCGGAGCAGGCAACACACTTGCTCTGCTCCCATCCCGAGCTCGGGGCGAATCCGTCAGGGCCCTAAGGAACAGGAGACTCAGGAAACGGGGCCCTGGAGCTCAAAGGCTCACAGCAGTGAACCAGCTTGCTCCCCACTCGTGGCCGATCACTGTTAGTTTGCTCAGAAGCAGACTTGACCGCAGTGAAAAGAGATGCCAACTATTCTTGTTCAAGGCTCAATCACCATCTAAGTTGAATTTAATATCAACTTATCAACATATAACAAATTCCGCCCTCAACCAAATAGCATGACCCTGAGGAAGCAAAACAGAGCCCAGTGATCAGGAAGAAAACAGGGTCCCTGCAAGGAAGCACGCTCAGTCACCACTCAAATGACATCTGTGGCAGTTTTCTAACGGCGCAGCAACTACAGCAACCTGCATTTTCACCTGTGTGGCTGAGGAAGAACTGTCGTAACAAAGCAACAGAAAGAAGGGACACCAATAACGGCCAGGAAGCTCCAGGAAGCGGCTCTGGGTCTAGAGCACTCCAGCCGCCAAACATCTGCCAGCTCGGTTTAACCATCAATGGTCACCATAAGCGCCGGCCTCATTCATCTCCATCTCTGAGGACACTTAGGTCACCGCTTTGCTCCCCGTGATTCCTGTTGGTTTCACATTAAGCAGAAGATGTGAGCCTCTGCCTTTCCAGAACAGAAGCAGCTTTGGCCACACGTCTTGGAAGGAATCCAACCATCTGTGTGAGCACCGCATGGAATGTCAAGTCGATGGTCTCCTTGGGGGTCAGTTTGCAAGGTGGTGGCAGGAAACGAGCCTCTTCCAGGTAAACCCCAGAGCGCTGTGAGTAGCCATTCTGAAGACAAGCTGATGTTCAAACCTTGGAACCCCCAAGGTGCGTGCGTGCCATTATCCGTTACCTCCCGAATCGGTGGCCTTCCTTTCCAGCACACCTGTCCCGGTATGCAGCAGCTGCGCTGTTGTCGTTACTTGAACCGGGGGTAGGTCATCCGCGAACAGGAGCAGGAACTGAAGACGCCCTGCGGCCTCAGAGGGGTTACAGCATCGAAACAGATGAGAACCGCTGAGGACATGCCAGTGGTGGGCTCCAAACGCCACCAAGGAAAACTTCAGTGAATAAAAGGAACAAACCACTGACAGACAACACAGATGAACCTCGAAAACATCATGCCGGGCAAAGAAACCAGAGAGAAAATACTGATCTGCATGACACCATGTGTGCAAACTTCTAGAAGACACCAAACCGGGCTATAGGGCTGGAAACCAGACTGCGGCTGCCTGGGGGGGGTTGAGAAACTGACGCCCAGTACAGGTGACTCTTTCAGGGGTTCTTCTATAAAGAGGACAGAGAGGGTGGGAGCTGGAAAGAGAAGTGGGATTATGATCCGGGCGTTCTTACAGGAGATGCTTTGGGGTAAACATGTCTGCGTACCACCAGGAATGATCCAGGAGAAAGGCGAGTACTGACAGTGGAGGAGAGAGACCAATGGAGACGCAGCTCGGGCTGGTGAGAGCGGACCGGACCCAGGGGGGCAGTGGGGGGCTGCTCTTGGCCAGGGACGTGCACAGCACATCCGGGTGACTAGAGAGAAGGTGGCCTAGGGAAGGACACATACCCTTCATTTAGCAGGCAGGACCTTTTCACAAAAGATAACGGGAACAAAAGCAACTGCCTGTCTCCACAACTTCCAGGAGATGAAGGTAATATTTTTAAAAACTAACCTTTCTGTAAAACAATGTCTTTTTATTCCCTCACACATAAATGAGATCTACGTGTGCAAAATTAAGAACACAGACGAGCCTTCACTCTGCTACCGCAGACGGCCAGCATTCCATCAGGCAGAGCCTCTGAACCCCAGGCGTCCTGGGACATTCGGCCCGGCCATACTGATTAGACCAGCATCCCATGGTAACACAGGACACGAGACAATGCATCATAAAGCTGAGACAGCTGTCAAAGGGAGCACAGGTAAACATGGCTCCTCTGACATGTAAATACAAAGCTATCTCAATATGAACCTACAGATCCATCACACTAGACAGTCATTTTCCAGACTGAGCACAATCCTACCAGGATCCAAAGCCCACCCGTGTTTACCCAGCAGCAGGCACACAGCTCCTCTCTGAAAATGACAGTGTCCCTTCTGCAAAAGACAACTTAATGGGCACACTCGGGGCTGACGGGAGCGAGGCTGCTTGGTGAGTGCCCTCTGAAAGCTAACATGTGCTCGAAGATCTTGCAGCGCGAACAACACCTTTGTCTTGCTACAAGCTTCTTTGGGGGGATGACAGATATGAATCGCTAATCCCACAAATCACTAATCCTATGGGAACTTCAGAGACTGCTGAAGCCAACGGCATTTGAAAAACAACACTGTGCAAACCGCCTGCATCCTTGCTGTGCCTGGGGCCTCAGCACAGATAGGCAGAGCCAGTGGTTTGTTTCCTGCCATCCAGGTGCTGCCATAAGCCAGTGCAGGAACCCATCGGCACGACATTAACCGATGCACAGAGTCCCAGAGGAGGGCGAGTGAGGGGCCTGGGTGCTGGTACTTTACTGGCCTCCTCCAGTTTAGAAATAAAACCTTTCTTTAGAATCCTGTAAGCCTGTGCAAGCAAGCATCTAGCTCTCCAAGTAGCGCCTCCATCCTTCAGAGCTGGCAGGGGTTCAGCTGGACCTCCCTACATGGATCTCTCAGGACCCTGTCATGGCTTTCTCGGGCACGGTAGGCTCATGTCACTAGGACTCGGCCCACTTTACTCTGATTCCCTCTGATTCCACTGGGAGCTTCCTGAAAACCACAATCATATCTCATTCATCTTCAAATCCCCAGCACAGTACACAGAACCCACCACTGGACGGCCCGGGGTAAGAGTCTGCTGCCCAGGTAACGGGATGAGGTTTCTAGGCTCAGCCCCTCCTCCCTCTGTGCCATGCCTCTCCTCACTGAACGGGGTGGAAGTGACACTGTGCGTCTTCTCAGGCTACGTCATCAAAAGGAAGTCCACTGACTCTCATTCCCCTAGCTTCTCATTCTCTTAGATTCCTTGTTCTGGAAGAAGTCACCTGCAAGTCATGACCATACTCAAGCACCCTGTGGAGAGGCCGGCGTAGAGAGGAAGTGAGGTCTCCTGTCAAAAGCACCAGGTTGTCCGCCAAGTGAGCGAGCCACCTTGGCAGTGACCTTTGAACCCCAGTCCAACCTTCAGATGACCGCTGTCCTGCCTGACATCTGACTGCAATCTTACGAGAGCTCTGAGCCAGAACCACCCAGGCGAGCCACTCGCAGATTCCTGAGGCACAGAAAAGGTGAGAGATTCTGTTTCCTGTTGTGATACCAATAAATTTGGGGGCAATTTGTTATACAGCAATAGATAATGTAGCAACCTTGGATGATTTGGGTGTTGTTTTATAAGGGAGTTCAAGGGACTTTCCTAACAACAACGTTATTTTATGGTAATGTCACGCTTATAATAACAATTTTGTAATTAATGTTCGATAGAATACAACCATAACATGGCTGATTAACATGCAAATTTAAACATTCCATAGATCAAATTACACTACCTTAAAATCTAACAATTACATTCAGTAAACGTTGAGATGTGATACAGAACAATATGATAATACAATCTTTTTTGGAGGTTGTCTTTTATTTTGAAAAATTATGTTATAGATGTATAGAAAAAAGTGTAGAACAATATCCATCAATAATTTTCTCAGGGTGACAGTATTACTAATTTTTCTTTTTTGTTATCTTTTTTCCCCAAAACCTACAATATCTATATATTACTACTGTCCTATTTTTTAATTAAAACTTTTCACAATCCAATTAAGCCAGCAGCTATGTCTTATTGGTGTTTCTATTCCTGACATCTAACACAATAAGTGGCCCACAGTAGGTACTCAATAAAAGTGGACTGAATGACCTTTAAATATAGATCCTGCCTACTGACCAGTTCTATTAAGGGATTCCAGGATAATGTAAGCCCCAAAAGCTCAAAGATGTGAAAAGGCAACAGTCAATTTTCACAGGAAATAACCTACTAAGTATAGGAAATCATTTCAACGTTGTATTCTTAGGACACGTCGCTAAACACTCTTCTCTTTGAAATGAAGTATTTGGAGTGATTTATTATAAATTTATAATGACAGTTGCAAGCACCTCTTTTTTTTCTTTTTTTTTTTTGGCATGAGAACAGAGTCTGTTGATTGCCTCGGTGCTTAAAATAGTTTCTAAGTGTCCTCATAATAGCATGTCACCTGTAAACAGGTTTCAAGCCAATGCAAATTAACAAATGGTGAACAGATGGACTAAGAACTGACTTTTGTCAAGAGAGAGTTAGCAGCAAACACTTTTTGGCTCTGGTCTTATGAGACCATTACTAAGTCTTTCACTTCTCGCCAAACATCTTGCCCCAGTAGACAATCCACGCAGGGAAAATGACAAGTTACAAGGCCCACTGGACTTCTGAGAGCTGAAAGTTGAGATGTGCAGAATCCCCACTCCCACACATGAGAAACAGACAGAGTAATGTTCCTAAAGAAGTTTTCTACCAAATCGTGAAGATCAAATCGTCTTGCATCATTCAAAGAAAGTGTCGCTGCAGTCTCTGAAAAATACGGCACCAGTACATACAGCAGACAACAGATAAGTTGTGGGAGGCTGGTTGGTTGTCTTCATGCTATCCCGGAAGCAAATGTCAATTATGAACAAAAGCTGAAAATCACAGAAACGGCGGTTTACGAGTGTCCACCACTGGGAGAAAGACCCCAGCTCCTCACCGGCCTTCTCCTCCTCATTCTCCAAGTTTCCACCTCAGGTCATCTCGTTGGACAGGCCTTCATAGACCACCAGATTTACACTTTCCTCCACTCCCACTCCTTCCTACCCACTGTGTTCCCTTCCTAAGCATTAATTATAACCAGAAATTATTGTATTATTGTATTGATTAATTTGTTCGGAGGTGCTTTTTGGGGTCTTTTCCCCAGTACACAAAAAGGTTCAGGAAGAAGGGACCACGTCTGTCGTGCTCAGGCTTCTATCCCCAGAGCCTAGGACAGTGCCTGGCCGACAGCAGGTACAATATATATTTCCTAATCAAAAAGAAAGATCAATGAAGGCAAACAACTGAGTCTCATCTACAAACACTCCTTTGGACTGGAAATTTTAAAATGTAGTTTGTAACTGAGGATGTCAATGAAAGAGTATAAAAGGAGGGCGGGACAGGCTAGGGAATATGTGTCAAGTCCAAGTGAAGCCTTTTGGGAGCACTGCCCTCTCAGGGGAGAGTGCACGCTGAGAGAAAAGCTGTCGGCAAGCCTGCTGCACTCACATCTCTGATTCCACACCACTGAGGAAGACTTGGTCCTCATCGACGGCTTCTCATACAAGATAACCCCACAGGTAAACGAATCGATCGTGACATTTTAGAAGGAATACTATGCAGCAACGAAAAAGAACAAACAACCTGGATAAATCTAACAGATTATGTTGAATGAAAAAAAAGCTGCTACACAAGATTACATATTGTGTGATTCTGTTTATATGAAGCTCAAGCGCAGGTAAAATTAATCGTTCAAAGAAGCAGAATGGCGTTAAACTTGGGGAAGAGCGGCACACGTACACAGTGGGAACGCAAGGCGGAAAACTACGGGGTTCGGGACGCGGTGGCCCCGCGGCTCGATCCAGGCGAGTTCCATGGAGGCGCACATGTGTGAAAAACATGATCAAGCTGTACACTTTATGAACCTTACAGGTATCTCTCCTGGCGGGAATAAGAAGAGCACATATATTACTATTTTAAAAAAGCAAGCCAGCAGAGATTCGAAGGCCAGCCTACCAGCTTCTCAGGTGGCCTGCAGCTTATTATGTAATATGCTCCTCAGCTGCCCAATTTGTAAAATAAGGACAACTGTACTTACCCTCTGCCTACTATGAGGATGTGACAAGGAAACAAAGAATAAGCTATGAGGGACCTTAAAATCCTCCGTGGGAAAGTCACACATGGAATACATACATCGTGAACTGCATTATAACGGCTTCATTGAAGATCTAAGCAAAATACGGTACCCACCTGCCTGGCTTCTAATCTTAACAGATACCTTTTTTAAAGAAAGAAACCACTTGGCAAAAATAACTTTCCATTAGCCAAAGACAAGCACAAAGCCGAGTTGGCCAGGACAGAAGGCCTTGTTCAAAGCCGCTACTCACTGAGGTGGTAACACGAGGGTGGTGGGCTGCGCCTTTGGTCTCCGTTTAGCGGACACTCCCATCTGGTTAGCAGAACGTTTCAACGACTGTTGATTCAAAAGGCCAGAGGCCAGACCCGCGTGGTACTGCAACTGTAGGGAGAAACAAAAGCACGGGAAGAACAGTAACGTTTGGAGAAAGCAGCGCAAGCGTGTTCCACTATCAATACTTGCTACATCTTACCCCTTTAGAACATTTTAAATCATTTCAAATACTGCTGCTAACATTTTGCTTCAAGGAATGTATTCATAAGGAGAAAAACAGAAAAACAGGAAAAGAAACATGAATACGGTTGTTCATCACAGCATTACATACTGATGAAGAATAGGAAACACTGTAAATACCCAATAATGACGAGGAAATTGTTTAAAACATGGAAAGAATTTTACATCATTTTGTTGAACTAAGGAAAAAAACAGGTTCCATCATAAACACGAAAACAATCAGAAACAGTTTTGGAGACAAAGAGGAAAAACTGAGGATTGCTAGATGGGCGGGGGGGGGGTGGGGGTGGGGGGGAGGGTGAGGGGATTGGAGGGCAGTCGGTGACCACAGGATGGCCACGGGGTTTGAAAATTAATCTGGGGAACGTAATTTAGTGGTTACCAGAGGGTAAGGGGGTTGGGGGGTGGGAGATGAGGGTAAGGGGGATCAAATATATGGTGATGGAAGGAGAACTGACTCTGGGTGGTGAACACACAATGTAATTTATAGATGATGTAATACAGAATTGCATACCTGAAATCTATGTAATTTTACTAACAATTGTCACCCCAATAAATTAAAAAAAAAAAAGGTGTTTTCTAAAATGCTGACAGCGTTTTTTCAAATTATGAATTTGAGTAATTTTTATTTTCTTCTTTATTTTTCACCACTGTTCATATATGTTTTATGTAAATGGTTTTAAAGCCTATGCCATTTTTTCTAAGAAGATCCAGAGGCATTTGGTTTTCCGCACGGAGGAGGCCAGGGTGCAACTTCCTTCGGTCGACCCGAATGTGGGTCTATCCGACACCAGCCGCCTCCACCGTGCCTGTGAAGTTCAACCCCAAGGAGAGCCAAGTCGGGTACCTGAGGTGCACCGGTGGGGAAGTCGGTGCCACGTCTGCCCTGGCCCCCCATGATGGGCCCCTGGGTCTGTCTCCAAAAAAGGCTGGTGGTGACATCGCTAAAGCACCAGTGATTGGAAGGGTCAGAGGATGACAGGGAAACTGACCACGCAGCACAGACAGGCCCAGATTGAGGTGGTACCTCCAGCCTCTGCCCTGATCATCAAAGCCCTCAGAGAACCGCCAGGAGACAGAAAGAAGCAAAACAACATGAAGCACAGGGGAAATATCCCTTTTGATGAGATTGTCAGCATTGCCTGACAGATGTGGCACCGATCGGTACCTAGAGAACTCTCTGGAACCATTAAAGAGATCTCGGGCGCTGCCAGGCCTGTGGGCTGCAATGCTGTTGGCCACCACCCTCATGACCTCATCAGTGACATCAACCGTGGTGCCGTGGGAAGCCAGCTAGTTAAGGATTAAAGGAAACTATTTCAATTGAAGATCATTTGACAACCAAAAAAATAAGATCCAGAAGGTTTCCTTAAAGATAAATTAGTTCTGGGAACTCTTGCTACTCTCATCCTGCTGCAGTAAAACAAGAGCCTAGCAAGGTTTATCATAAACACTCGCAAACACACCACAGCGTTCAGAAGCACCGGGCCTGTTTTCAATGGTTAAGATACAAGTGTCCACCATAAGAATAAGCTGCTTATTCGTAAGAATAATGTATTTTACAACAATGTATACAAATGGATACGGGCCCATTGAAGAGAAAGGGATGGCGAAGGTAATTTCACCCCCCACCCCCGTACATGTAACTGGAATGCAGCAGTGGGTTGGAAACAGCATACTTTTCATGGGCTCAGGGCCAGCCTCCTTGGCTCTGTTCTGGACGAACTGCTGAGCTCCGAGGTTACTTAGGACACATCATCTTACTTCTCTAGACCTCAATTTCTCATTGGAAAAGAGAAACTGAATTACCTAATTACCTAATTCTAAACCAAACAGGACCTTTCAAAAATTCCATTTTATTATTTATAATTTACATGGAATAAAATGCACACACTTGAAGTGAACAGCGTGATGAGTTTTGATAATGTGCACATACCTGTAAAACTGTGTCAAGATACAGAAATTTTCCATCACTGCAGAAAGTTTCCTTGTGAACCAATGCAGACAATCCCCCCACCCCCAACTCCTACCACCAGGATCGTTTGATTTAAAATACAACTATTCTCACTCATTGCCAAATGAAGCTTATATTCAATTTGACATGTGACAGTGATTCCTACCTTCCTTTTTAATCCCATACTTTTGTTTTTTAGATCATAAGAGTTGTTATGAATCTCTCTATAATAAAATTATCCTTGAAAGGGATTCCAGTTTTGAGCAGATGTAAATAAAACATTCAAATGTGAAACTGCCAAGCTAAGAATTTGGATTGAGACCATTTATAACATCCAGTATGTTTCTCCCTCCCTTCTCAAATTAAGCAAGGTCTTTCAAACATTTATTTAGAATTAACTGAACATACAAAAGTAATTCATTCTGAGGCTCTGAATCAATTTCTTTTCAAATGCTCTTCAAAGGATAGATTTCCTTTGCACAGTCAGCTACATTACGGCTCATGGTAATGAAACTGGTGACCACCATTTAAAAGGGGTTGGGCCCTGGATGCAAAGGGTAATAACGTTCTGAAAAATACATGGACTCACCTAAAGCCACTGGGCTGCACATAAACAGGGAGTGAAAGAAAACAAAACCCAATGAAATGATCTGCTTCTTGAAAGTGGTTATAAAAATGAAGATACCCAGTGACCCAGTAAGACTGAAATGTCTGTGTTTGGAGCCTCCGTATTGCTTTGTAACAGCTTCTTGACTTACGTGGTCGATTTGTCGTGGGGCCCTATGGCTGCACAACACAAGACAAAGATGTATCACATTCAAAATAAAAATGGAGCTCCTCTCACGGTGGAGAAGGGGAGTATAATGTGGCTTTAACAATTCATCTTAGACCAATGAATTTTGTTCAAATTTGTTTTTCTCCTACAGATTTCTTCAATGGGAAATCAATGGGAGCAAGGGACAGTACAAGTTTGAAAGACAATGTTTCAAAATGTCAGCTCCTTGGGTTTCGATCTTCCCCACCAGAATTTGCAATGAGAGCAATATGCATGGGGCTTTATGGAATCAAAGGGAAAGACAGCTTGGCAGGGGTCCCCTCCTGGCTCAAGGAATCAGCTCTCCATTTGGCTCTCCTCTTCTTTGTATCTTATTAGGGTCCATGCAAGCTCAGCCATTCCAGCCCTGCTGACTCTCTGAGTGGAAGAGTCCTGCTAACTATGCAGAGTGGCAGGCTGATTTTGCCCACCTGGCATCATTTTGATCATTTGTTCAAACAAACAAGCAAAAGAAACACAAAGCAGCCAAAATGCACGCTAGCTGCTGCCCGTCTTTTAAAGGGTTCCTTTAAAGCCTCTACCATCTTGGACAGTCTTGAGGTACACTGCACCCTTGAGAGCGCACGTAGACAGAAAGACCCCTCTTCCCAAAAAACAAAACCTGCCCTTGAAAGCTGACTCACAGTGATTAAGTGACATTTGTTAATCATATATACTTATCCCAGTTTCCAGGAACACTGCTCGGACTGTCAAGATCTATACGGGGCCCATTAAATATTTACCGAACCGTCTTTATAATGGGAGAAAAGGTCAAAGTTAATAAAACTGACAGGCAGCTTCTGTCCGACTGGATTTATACATTATTTAAGCACCAAACACTCCATTCCATGAAACAGTTTAGATCAGCCAATGGTTCTACAGCAGCAGAAGGGCGTCTAGAGCTAACCCACAAATAAACATGAAGAACATAATGGCACTCCCAAAAATACTGCCGTAAGTTTTCAACTGCAGGTTCCGTAATATTTCTATAAAAATGTATTTCAATAAACACACTCTGCTCCCAATGTCTGTGGCATGGAAACAGCTCTATTTCAAAAAGCAACTTATCAAAGTTCTAATGTGATTTTTCTATCCAAGATCAGTTTTCCACTAACCAGCAAGAATAAAATGAAAGACGGAGAAATCAAACAACCTATTCTTTTGACTCCCACATCTTACAGTGGTGGGGAAAGGGGGTGTTTATTTGGCGGGTCGGGGTACGGGGGTCTTTGTTAAGTGGTGAGCTGCCACTCGGTAGTCATAGCTATGTCAGTGTTCTCTGGGTTTTCAGGACACTCCTCTCAGTTCCAATTTTGCTGTTAATATCCACCTTCTATTTCCTATGACCGACCTAGGATTTTTCTGTCAGTTTTCAACCTAAAGCCCTTTCTAATCAATCACGTCTACCTGTTACCTCTATACATGGGAAAATCGCAACAATTCATAATGATCTGAGGAAAACAGCATTTAGAATTAGGAAAACTTAGAGGTACTATTTTTAAAGTAATGCTGTTCCAGTAATATTAAAACATGCGAAAGTGCCAAGAGCTGTCGGGGATGGCGTGGGGGGGTCCTGGTACGCTCTGATAGCCAGGCTAAGAGCCTCTCGAATGAGAAATGACACTTTGGAAACGTGCTCCTGGGCTCAGTGTGATCTCACACTCACTTCCCTCTGTCGTGTTCTCTCCAAGGACCCACCTGGCTCCAAAGCCGGAGTCCTCTGCTTGCCAAAGGACTTAACCATGAAGTGCTGAAGTAATGTCCCTACAACTTCACACGGTAAGTTAACAAACCCTTTGCCCCTGGGTAGCCTGGGTCTTCACAAATCTGTTCTTTAAAGAAGTCCAAACTTAAGACTCATTCAACTGGCTTTAATATGCTTCAAATTACAAATAACATGTACTGGAAGGAAATGATATGAAAGGAAATTACAAAAAACAAGATTCAAATACAACGTTGCTGACTGAAATCTTGGGCTCAGAAAATCAGGTGAGCAACGATTCGCCCCGCCCTTCAAATCTTCCACACGTGGTTCTAAATGTCCCTTCCTACCTGCTCCAGAATAGAGAAAGGATACAGTTTGCCATGGACAGAAGTTTGAGAAGAACACAGAAGGATATTCATCACACTGATCACATTCAATGTACTAATTAAGCCAGTGGTATTCATTAGGCCCAGTACTTGAAAGCTGCAGTGCATGCTGGGACCTCCCGAGGGTCCATGGTACAGCAGCTATTCCTACGTGACACTGTCCCACCCGTGCCATCTGGCCGGAATCCCTCCCTAAGAAAACCTGACATTCAAAAATCTCAAAACTTATAAGCCAGATCAATCAAGGTTTGATTCCTCCCCCTATGAAAATCATTATTTCCTTCTTAAGGATTCACCAAAAGCTTCTGGGTTGGGGTGGGGGCTGCCTCTTACCCTTAGGGCATGGCTCACTTTTTAAAAAAAAATCAGTGTCATCACATAGAAGTTGGTAAGGAACACTAGTAAGACACACTGCTGATGCTTCTAGCACGTAAACCCTCTGGATGAAGAACGAGACAGAACTAAGTTGTAACAAATCCTGGCCGGCTTAGGCTTAGGCCAGAGGGCCCCCGGGAGGCTAGGAAATGCTCCAGGGGCCGGCCGTGTCCTTCTCCAAGCATCGAGCTCCTGTCTGCAGGGGACCTGGCACCCAGGGAAGGCAGCAGCCTTGTGTTGTTTCCGGTGCAGGAGTGAGGCTGGCGACCGAGGGAGACGGATGTGGAGAGTACAGACCTTGTCACTGATTACTCTGTATTCTCTACAACGTCCAGCACAGGGCACTGCCTACAGGCGACGCTAATGAATGTCAACTGACCCACGGAATGGCAGGTGAGTGACACTGCTGCGGCCAGTCCAGGGTACACAATGGCCCCATCACAAGTCCTCTGCAGGCTGGCCTCTTAGAAAAGCAAACCCGCTGCTTTGCAGGTGTTCACGGTCATGACAGAGCCGAGAAGGAATCCTCTCCTTTGATTCTAACTGCTCCATGAAGTGTGTAGGTCTGAACCCCTATCCAGGCTTGAGCTCAGGAAAAGGCATCCATAGGACTGCACGCGGATTATTCAAATCAGAATTTCACGTCAGAGGAAGGCCTTGGAGAGGTCACCCCACCTCATTCCCTTTTTACACCAGAGGAGATGCCAGCCTTCGAAGAGGTAACTGGCCGAAGGTCACACCTCGTTAGAGGGCGTAGGCCATTCAGGGTTCACCTTACGATCTGTTTCCTGTGAAAGCAAATGTGCTGCCTGTCCTAAGCAGAGGGGCTGGCATTTGTCACCTCTGCTTCAGCAAGGAAACAACGGATCCTCTTGGACAGAACCGGCCCACGCTCGAGAGCAATCTGCTCGCCCGTTCACTCCCTTCACTCTGACCTCTTCAAGCACGGAGATGTCACGGCTAACGTGGGGACTTTCGGGAAGTTTTAAATCTTATCATTTTCAGGTTTTAATATCATTCAAGGTTAAAAAATAAGTCAAGATACCCTAGAACTCTCAACATGTCAAAAAATCTAAATTCTGGACTCAGCAGTAACGTGGTTCCTTCCTGGCAGCTTTGACATTGCTCTATGCGGGGGCAGGTATGCCACTGCCTGATGGATCTTAGAACTTCTCGACTGTCCGGAATCCACATGTACAGTCTGTTTTCACTTAGAGATGCTCGTTGAGAATCTGTGTAATACATCATGATAGGAACGAGAAAGGACGTTACCCACGTAGCTTCACTCCCCCTCCGATCACCGACCAAAACAGCCAGAGCTGTTGACTCAAGTGCGTTGAAAATCCTTCCGAGGTGCAACAGAACATGCCAAAGCTCACAGCCCAACCAGAGGACAGGTGACAGCTGGATCAACTCGCACCCCATGGGCCAGGATGTGCATACGTGGCTTTGTGGGGGTGGGGGGCTAATGTGAGCTCCCCACACAGTCATATTTCCCCTAAACTATTAAACGTTCAACCAGAACCAAGATTTGTGCAAAACTAGAACACTTCATCACCACTCTGAGCTGCGAAGACCTTTGCCCTTCATTATTGAAATATGTTTTGTTTTCCAGCTAATGAGAAAGAACCAAGTATTATGACAAAGTGCTGGTTCCTCTTTTGAACATGGCTCTAAGGAGAGAAACAAGCAAGCCTGCCTGGCGTTATCTGTGCCAGGGAAAACAGCTCCAGAAAAATACCACAAATCTAATTGTTGTGCTTAGGGTTTTATCTAAATATTAGATAACGGTATTAGCTTCTTTCCTCCTTTTATCTCCTAACGCTTCTTTCAAATAGCCAATATTCAAAAAGAAAGAAGAAAGAAGAAAGAAAATAAAAACAACCTTAGACTTGAGCTTCTATGGGTAAATGATCTTTTTACTTGGTCAAAACAGCATCAATAAACCATAAGAAGGAAGCCTCCAATTTATTTGCCTATTTGTTCTCCACTGGGAAGCTGGATTTCAGGCCTTTCAATTACTCTGAAAGCAGGACACGGAATCGGCCATGCGTCCTGTTCAACTGTAGCACCATTTCCATGTTAATGCCATTTGCGTTTCTTTTGCATACACAGAGATCCTCAAATGTCCAAACTTCACAAACTGTCAAAGAAGTAGATAGAGAGGATGGATGGCAATCTTCTTTCTGAAAGATCTGTACCGGGTGGGGTCTTTGGGAACAGTTCGCCTGGGACAGCCCAGAACTCACACCTTTATTAATAGGCCTTCCTCCACCCGGCTCCTACTCACACGACAGCTGTAACATGTCACCACACTTCAAAGATGCCAATCAGCTAGAAGAGATATCACTCAGATCTCCGAACAGATTCACCAACACAGCAAACTGTGACTGTGGCTAAAAACGGAGGCATTGACCTTCACAGCGACAATTTGTAAGAGAGAGAAATAAGACAGAAGCAAACATTAAGAGAAAAGCCAGAAAGGGGGACCCAAGCGCGGGTGTTTGCCTGTCTCCTGGAACCACCTCGCATTTGTACCAGGCTCTCAACCTATCCGCCCACATGCCCTAGTCACAAGGAAAGACCACGTGGGAGGGTCACCTGGCCACTTAAGAAGGTGCAACAGGAAACACAAATAAGATCACGGCAAAATCTGACAATACACCAATGAGAGCATGCTGCAGTTTCTAAGAGGATGGTGACAATGAGTGAGCACATGCCCTCTGAAGAGGGACGCTGTGGTGGCAATCCTGTTCACCTCGCTATTAGAGGAAGAAGTCCACGTCCGTTGTGCTCTTGTCTCCAACTAAGCTTCAGAATAATCCTCCACGTACACATGACACTCTATTCCCAACAAACACAATGTGTACCTGACCTTTCCGTGTTACTGACCGGACAGAAGTAACAGAGAAGAACGACACATCCTAGAATTATCGTTAGACTTCCACCAGAAATGCCCAATACTAGTTTTTACATGTACACTTAAGGCCTGGATCAACAGTTCAAAAAGTGACGCTAGAATTACGTCTAAGGCCCCTTCTAACATTGGAATTCTATAATGGCATTAATATTTCTCTATGACAATACAGTCTGAACATGACTTTCTAGTAAAAAGAATCAACACTGGTAAAATGTAAATATACTTATGAAATGCAAACATTTTACTAGTCACCAAAAGGCTCTAATTAAGGCAGTTAGTGAGGGGCTGGGGAAAGGGGGCTCTGATGCCCGATGCCTGCTGTCAGCTGAAACCTAGTGCAACGCTAGGGCCTAACACGTACCAAATGCTTATTGACATACAATATTTATTTGTTATTCTGCTCAAACATGCACAGGAGAGGCATGGGGAAAGAAGTGAATATTCCCATACAATGTCTATGCAGTGTGTGTGTGTGTGTGTGTGTGTGTCCCTGGATATTTTTCCCCAAAAAAGAAAACAGAGGTTTTTTTCAAGAGAGAAATGAGTAAAATGAAAACCACTGGATGCTTCTATATCTCAAATCTAGGCACTAAATGCTAAGCATTAGTCATCTGTCTCGTTATCACTGAAAAGATTTCAGTCAAGAAACCAATAAAAATGATTCCTTTAAATTAGCAGTCTGATAAATATAAAATTATGATTAGGTTACTATCAGCTTCTTTCACAGGTAGTAAAAATTATTCCTACGTGCCTCCTAGTCACTCTAGATTTAGTTGAAGAGTTGAACTCTTCTTTCTTCCAACGTCACAAAATGACGATTTCTGTGTTAAGCACCACTTTAACACCACCATCAGATGCAGCTCTAATCAGCTTCCTCTGCTTCCTTCCGTAAGCCAACTGTCAACTAGGGAGGCAACTGCCTGCAAATCAGGGATGTGCTTCGCCTTCCCTCCACCCCTGTGTACTTGAGACACGAAGTAGAGAGAGGCAGGGAAGAAGGAAAGGTAGCACAGGGAAAACTCAGAAGGAAGGGGCGGGGGCAGAGGGAGCCATGTGATCGCTGACTGTGAAAGACACGTAACTGTGATGTCAGACAAACTGAAAATAACAGGAGTGGAAGCAAGGAACAGCGGCTTAGTTTGGAGGCCTGGAAGAACAGGAATCAGGAAATGGGAGAAAAATCAGGAAATGGGAGACACACATTTAGGGAGGTAGACACTTTTTCTTTAGGCCTTTTGATTTTTTTTAAATAAATTTTATTGGGGAATATTGGGGGACAATGTGTTTCCCCAGGGCCCATCAGCTCCAAGTCACTGTCCTTCAATCTAGTTGTGGAGGGTGCAGCTCAGCTCCAAGTCCAGTCGCCGTTTTCAATCTTTAGTTGCGGGGGCTCAGCCCACCATCCCATGTGGGAATCGAACTGGCGACCCTGTTGTTCAGAGCTCGAGCTCTAACCCACTGAGCCATCCGGCCGCCCGGGAGCCATTGATCATTTTTCATTGATCATTTTTAACAATTGCCTTTTCCCTTCAAAAACAGGAGGAATGAAGCCTGGTGGCTTGGAACCACTAGTGGGCAACGGGTTCAAGTGGCAACTCCTGTCCTTCGCACTCCGTCACAAAGCAGCAAAGGTTAAAACTCTGCAGGCAGTGCAGCCTAGTGGGTAGGAGAACGAGCTTCGTAGTCAGACAGCCCTGGGTTCTAGCCCCAGCTCAGTCAAGCACGAGTTATTCTGGGCATTGCTGGATGTGTCTTCTCTCCTCTGAGTTGGTTTTTCAGCAGCCCAATATGAAAAACAAAAAACGTTTATGTCATCAGGACCCAGTTATTTTCTTGTTGAGCGAGCACACTCCCTAAGGCAGGCTTTCAAAGTTCGCCTTCCTTATCTCCTAACTCCACAGTAGCGTCGGCTGCCTTTTACAGATGGAGAAACAGAAGAGAGTTGCAGCAACTGTGATGTGATATGTGCAAAAGCCGCCAGCGCCGTGCCCAGCACACGGCAAACACACAGAGCAGTTCCTGTGATCATCCGGCGGGACTGTCCCTCTCATCATGCCAGCAATGACTGAATTTTCACAAAACTGACTAGAATTCTCATTTTTAATCAAATACTGTCACCTTCAACATGTCAGACAACAACGTGGTAAGTGCAAAGGGAAAAGGAGCCCACTAGGCTGTTCTGAACGAGTAGCTGTGTTGAGAAGGAAACAAGCTCGACTGTCCTGTTCCAGGCAGCTGAGGACGTGAATCCATCACACTGGTGATGCCTCCTCTCCTGGCCAGCTGAGTAACTGTCAGCAAAATCGAGGACAACTGTGGGAGCCTGTGGAGACGCTGTAAGCTCCCAAAATGAAAGACAGCCCAGAGGATGGGATATTCTCATAGGCTGTGGAGATTGTTCTTTTTAATCTACATACAGCCCAATGCCAAAGAAGTTGCCTCAACCCTGATGCACTGAACAATCAAGTTGCGGAATCTTTCTCATGCAGCTAACCAGGTCCTCAGCTCTGGGACGTCAAAGTCTCTTTGCAGACCCCCAGAGTACATGCTTCCGGCTTTGTAGGACTGGAGAAGGTTTACTGTTGGTTTAAGGTCTGACTGTGGTTGTCTACACAGGACGTATGAGAAGGCAAAGTAGGCATCAGCCGACGCAGTGTGATTTCCCTGCAATAAATATGGGGCGACGTTTTTTCTTTTGTAAGGAAAAAAAGCCAAAGTCACACACACTAACAGTGGGTATGTTTTTGGTTTCAAATGAACAACAGATCAGAATGAATTTTCTACTGATCAGCATGACCCAGGCGTGATTTCTACTCATCTAAACCTCATTAAGAATGCAGGGACACAGTCCGCTGTCTGGATTCTGGATCTAAATCACAGGGCCGCTACTTAACCGACTGGGTGACCTTGGGTGAGTTACACAACTTTCTGGAGCCTCAGTTCTCTTCTCTTATTAGGGCTAATACGGCTTCTCAATATTACCTGATTACTCGCAAAGCGACCTGGGATTTCACTGAGCAAAACCACACTCAGGTTCCTGGAGTTGGTGAGGACTAAGTACAGGAAAGTGCTGAGCAAGGGGGCTGGCATGAAATACACACCCAATAAATGTTAACAATGCTTATTATTAAAACACTGAGGTTCTTGAGCCATTAACAATTAGACTGAGCCAATAACCGGAAGGCCTTGCTTCTGACAGACCAAGAAACAAAGCAAAACTCTTAGTGGAGAGGGACCAGTGAGAAACAGGCCTGTTTCTGGGTGAACCGGATGTGAGGAAGGGGAGTGTACAGGGACGGCTGGACTGAAAGAGTTGGGTCCCAGCTCTGATGTGTAAGTTACTTACTCCCATGACGCTTTGCAGCCCTAGTCAAACTTGCACAATTCTGCTATGAAGAACAAGCCAAGCAAGCAAAATGGGGATGAGCGGCAGCCAGCTAGAAAGGTCAGAGAAGGAATATTAACAGCACAGCTGTCACGAACCGCTCCATCCAGTGGACCATCCCAGACGTAGGAAGTGGCCTCTGGGACCAGGTGTGGGAAAATAAGAACAGGCAACTGGTGCCACATCCAAGGTTTCCTCTTTGTCCACAATACTCAAATAAATAGGCTACCTGCCCCCTCACGAATCTGGCATGTAAGGAGCTGAGAAAAGCTGCAGCTTGTTCAAGCCCGCCCGGAAGCCTTTCTGAACCACCTTTCACAGGGCTGGCCACAGCACATGATAACATGCTTTTCTGTGTACCTACCGTCACTCTTATTCTGAACCGCATGCCCCAGAGTCAGAACCACCTCATACAATTGTACACGCCCCACAGGTGTGGCCGAGGGGCCGACATGGATATTCAATACATATCTGCTGAGGGTGGGATGGCTTGATGGATGCACAGTGTAGAGCCAGACATTGATGAATACACAAAGAAATGTCCTCTGCTTTTAGAAAGAAGGTCAAGACCTGCCTAGAGCATAAGCTCCGCCGAGCAGACACGAGCTCCACAGACCTCCCTCACCTTCACTGCTGTACCCCCAGTGTCCTGACAGTGCTTGGCCTAACAATAAAGAACAGTACCAATATCAGCCAGTGCGGACTCATCGTGAAGTAGGTGTTACTGTAATTCATTTAATTCATGAGTCTATACAGCCACCATTTGACAGGTGATGAACTGGAGGCACAGGTGGTAAGTGGCTTGCCCAAGGTCACAGAGCCAGCAGGTGGCAAGGTCTGGATTGGACTCTGCATGGTCTGGCTCCAGGGTCCCTGCTCTGTAACCACTACACTATCCAGCCTCTCCAGAACTTAGTATGTTCTCGGTATGTACTTTTTCAGTAAATGAAACCTAACTAAACGTCCAAGTATGGTAGGAATTTGGAGTCAGAATGACCATCAGGCATGAGGTCCCTGGGAAGAGGTGGGATGATGGGGTCCACTGCCCCCCTTGCTCCCAGCTCAGCCTTGTCACGCGGCAACGCGCAGTCATATTCAGTTATTAATAATAAAGCTTTGCTGGGCGGCGGTGGGAAGTGGAGGCGTGTCCACAACTAGGCCTCCCGGGAAACGGGACCCGGCTGGCGGCCGTTGGGCAAACAGCCCCACATCCACCGGCCGCTCTCCCTGCACAGCTGGTTCTGGCTTCTGGTTCGCGGCCCACTGGCTGCCTCTCCCTCGTCTACGCCACCAACGGCTCTCTCACCCTTCCCATCTCCCAGGGCTCCGCCTGCTGCTGTGAGTGTGCGAATCCGCACGCACACACCTTTTCACCCACTTAGTGCCTTCTGGTGTCTCACACCCAAGAAACGGAGGATGGGACAAGAATCTGCCAGTACAGAGGATCTTTTTTTTCCCCAATACACACAAAACTGCAGAAAAAGTTCTGAAAGTCAAAGCTTCCTCATCAATGTGGGTGCCAAAACTCCTGTGGCAGCAAAATCTGACATGAGCTGATGTGAGCCTATTTAAATCTGAAATTATCTCACTCAGCGTGCACAGGCTAACATTTTGCTCCCCAGTGTTTGATGACAGGGTACTGCCCAGACCCACACATGCACTATGTGGTAAATGGACCCTAATACCTTTCAATAATCCAAAATATTCTCAAATTCACAACACACTCAGACCCCAAAAGCTTTGGCTAAGGAGCTGTGAACCTGCGCTGCGCAATGGAGAGCGGGGCCCTGGGGAGAAAGGCCATGCAGGCCGGCGCCTCACACTGCCGGCCTTTGCCTCACACTGTCCGACGGCACCTCACACTGCCCGACGGCACCTCACACTGCCCGACGGCACTCACACTGCCGGCCTTCACCTCACACTGCCGGCCTTCGGCACCTCATACTGCCCGACAGCACCTCACACTGCCGGCCGGTGCCTCACACTGCCCGACGGCGCCTCACACTGCCCAATGGCACCTCACACTGCCGGCCTTCGGCTCACACTGCCGGGCTTCGGCACCTCATACTGCCCGACGGCACCTCACACTGCCGGCCTTCGGCACCTCACACTGCCCGACGGCACCTCACACTGCCGGCCTTCGGGACCTCACACTGCCGGCCTTCGGCTCACACTGCCGGCCTTCGGCACCTCACACTGCCGGCCTTCGGGAACTCACACTGCCGGCCTTCGGGACCTCACACTGCCGGCCTTCGGCACCTCACACTGCCCGACGGCGCCTCACACTACCGGCCTTCGGCTCACACTGCCGGCCTTCGGCTCACACTGCCGGCCTTCGGCACCTCACACTGCCCGACGGCGCCTCACACTGCAGGCCTTCACCTCACACTGCCGGCCTTTGCCTCACACTGCCTGATGGCACCTCACACTGCCGGCCTTCAGCTCACACTGCCCGACGGCACCTCACACTGCCGGCCTTCGGCTCACACTGCCGGCCTTCGGCTCACACTGCCGGCCTTAGGCTCACACTGCCCGACAGCGCCTCACACTGCCGGCCTTCGGCTCACACTGCCCGACGGCGCCTCACACTGCCGGCCTTCGGCTCACACTGCCCGACAGCGCCTCACACTGCTGGCCTTCGGCTCACACTGCCCGACGGCGCCTCACACTGCCGGCCTTCGGCTCACACTGCCCGATGGCGCCTCACACTGCCCAACGGCACCTCACACTGCCCGACGGCACCTCACACTGCCCGACGGCGCCTCACACTGCCTGACGGCACCTCACACTGCCCAATGGCGCCTCACACTGCCCGACGGCACCTCACACTGCCCGACGGCGCCTTACACTGCCAGCCTTTGCCTCACACTGCCGGTCAGCGCATCACACTGCCGGCAGCCCTCCACTTGGACACCCAGGCCTGAACGGGCAGCCACAGCCAGCCCACAGTCACGGAGCCCAGAGAGTGACAACCGACAGGCGTGGGCCCTACTGCCTCTCCCACCTCCCTGCAAAGCCACCACTCTGCCCTCAACTCACTCCCCCAGGCACACTGACCGGCTTCCTCTCCAGCTTCCTTTCCACCACACCCAAATGCACGCCTGTCTTAGGGCCCCTTTCACTGGCCGTGAACAGTCTTCACCCTGACCTTTGCGTGCCCGATTCTTATCACGCAAGTCTCAACTTGAACTTCCCCTTCTCAGAAAGCCTTCTCTGGCCCCTAACGGACAGGAGCCTCCAGGTACTCTCCAGCTCTCCATGGTGTTTATCTTAATCATAGCGGCAAAGCAGCCCAGACCAGGCACTTCATACATATTGTTTGCTTCTTTGTATAGGGTATAGTCACTTCCCCCCTCACCACACACACACACACACACACACACACACACACACACCACGACTATAACAAGCTCCATCAGAACAGACTTTAGCTATCTTAGTCACTACTGTGATTCCAACACCTAGAACAGAGCTTGGCACAGTTATATATAGCTCAATAAAGACTTGCTGAATGAATGAATAAATAAGCAAACACTCAGAAGAGGCCTGCAGGCACTGTGCAAGGCCAGACCCATACACCCAGCCCACATGAATTACAAGTCCACAGTACTTCCAGGTGGTATGGATTTTTCACTCCTTCCATGGGCTTTATTCAGGGGACAGCCGGGTACAGAGCAGGGAGCGGCACAAGCCAAGGGCACTACAGTCTTCCAGGCATTTTTCAACATAGCTGGACACCGTCTCTACCAGAGTCATCCATACAGTGTTTGCCAGGAATTCAGGTTACAGGGCCCACCTCACCTCTGCTGGGTCAGAAACTCTACAGAGGAGCTCAGGTATTAATGTTATAAGACGCACTTCAGGCAGCTCTTAGACACACTAAAATTTGAATGCAATCATAGTACATTCTCCAAAACATCTGCTGACTCATTGACTGATTCAAGAAGTCGGACTCTATCTGGAACCCACCAGAAATCCGCTAGAGGGAAACCTCAGATGAGTCGCAGTGAGCTCTCGTTGGCCCACCACCAGGTTCAGGGTCAAACACGATGCGTGTGCAATCTGCTTCCGGCACGCAGGGCTTCCATCTTTCCTTATCCTGTAAAAAATCTGGCTGCTTAGTGCATATGTTGTTAAAGAGCGGTGGAGAGAGCAGGATAGGGACAAGTAATAGAGACTGGAAGAGCGTTTAGAATTCTGATCCCCGATCTGGCGCTAAACCACACTTGATTAAGCAGATACAGAACATGCATTGCAAGAGTCTTCAAATAGTTAAATTTTCAATCTTTATAAAAATGAAAATCCATCAGCTTTGATGGATAAGTGTACTTTTTAAAACTAAGAGTAAAAAAAAGTGAAGATTGGCAACATTTTTTGCCATATAATTTGCTTTCTTTGCCGTTTTCCACAGCACTGCACATAAATCAAAGAAATGTTAAAGAAGCCCATATATCACCAACTGGCATTTCAAAACTATTTACCAAGTCTTTAACAGACACAGGCCAGCGTATGGAAAACCATGACCAGAGAGGCTGAAATTAAAGGGAGAACATTAACTCAAACACTGTCAGAGAGTTAATTAGGTTTACAAATAACTCTGCAATGAGCATGTTATGCTATTTCGTGAGAACAGCCTCAGTGAAGCACAGTTACAAGACATGGAGGGGGTGGGAAGGAAGGCAAGCCAACAGAGTTTTTCAAACAGGAATAATGTACATTTGAACAAGCTGCCTTTCTATGATTAAGCACAGAAATCTGGGAACAAGGAGGGGAAATGATGTTTTCAGAAAGTGTGAGATAGGCTTGTGAGCTGCACTTCGCACTGCTCTTGGGAAAAACACAAAGGCATAGTCCAAAGGTGAAGCTCAAGGTATCCGGGCCGATGTGTGAACGGCTGCTGGATGGCACAGAGCTCAAGAAAGGTGGGCTTAAAGGGGCTGCATTTCCCACACAGAAAGTGCGAGGATCCCCCAAAGGCGGAGAATATAGTAAGTCCTCACTGAACTCTGTGACAGGTTCCACGACTTGAAGCAAACCGTGTAACGAAATCACTTTTGCTCCAGGATAGCTGATATACGAGGGAAGTTCCCACGGCATCTCACCAACTTAACAAAATGACATGGAGTGAAGCGACGTTATCTGAGGACCTCCTGGACTTCAATTGGTGACTTCTGTCCTGGTTTTCAAGGACAGGAAAAGGCTTTGCAGGTTGCTGGAACAAGACCGCAGACTGGTGGCTTAACCAACAGCCACTTCTTTCCCACACTTGTGGGGGGCTCTAGGCGAAGGCCCCCCCCAGGCGGGCCCCTGCATGTGGCCGCCATCCCACTGTGCACACACCCGGTCACTGTGTGCCCCAGAGAGAAAAGCCTGCGTTCTCTCCTCCTCTTCTCAGGACGCAAATCCCATCGTACATGCTCCATCCTCCTAACCTGATCCAACCCAAGCACCTCCCAAGGCCCCACGTCCTAATACAGTCACTGAGGTTAGGACTTCAGCATGGGTTCTGGGGGGTCACAGACATCCACTCCATGACACTGTGCATGTGCTCAGGACAGCACCAACCTGGGTGACGTGCTCCACCTCTGCCCCCAGAAGCAGGGCTGTCTGCTGGCACCAGGGCTGCATCCCTCCACCCCCTCACTGGAGCGCTGCCTGGCTCGCCCGTCCCAGCACAAGGGCAGTCGGTCTAATTCTAATGCAGTCGCTGCTTCCTTGAAAAGCTGCGCTTCTAACACTGCCGTCACCCACCAGGTACTCGTGCCATCAATTCTACACTCCAGGAAAGCTAACTGCTGACAGCCAAACTAGTACATGTGCTCCACTGAGAAAGAGGTTTTAAACCAGCCTGAAGGTAAAAGAGGGGTAAAGGGTCAGTGTTTTCTTCTCATGAACTCGGTTTTATTATCTGTCCCTCCTGCTGCATAATGAAATGTTAGCATCAGAGGGATCTTCTTAGAAAGCATACTAGGGACCCCGAGACACACAACTCTATTTCAAATCTGCAATGTACACATGCCTGCACAACGTTCTTAGAAACATGAATGAAAAGGAGACCCTTCACAGAAAAGGTAAGCTCATTACATCAAAATGTGCTTTTCATAATACAAAGTGAAGATGCCGCAAACCTGTAAGAAAAGGAAAGCGAATGCATTCAAAACAGGAGTCAGAGGTCTTCCTGTCACACATGGTAGACTGAATAGTCATGTTCACCCTCATGGTCCCAAACCACTGACGTGACAGAACATGAATAAGCCCAGGGTTAAGCCCACCAGGATCAAGAGGAGAGGCGACGACAGCAGAAAGAGAGGTGAACGTAATTTTAGAAGGCAGGAAGCAGAGGGACCAGCACTCCCTTAGCAGAGAGGGAAGTACTCTGGAAAACATCCTGCAGAGAGGGGAGGCTTGGGAGGGTAGAAGAAGTCAGTAAAGAGCAAGCCGAACTGGACTGCAAATTCCCAAAGCCCGAGGAAGCGGAGGCACTCAGTGTGGTGGAAGGCCAGCTGTGGGGAGAGAATAAACAGTGGGTAATCACCAGCCTTTTCTCAACACCCTGAAGCCGGGAGGTGTGTCGTCTGGAGGGGCTGACCTAGAGGCTCAAGGCTCAGGGACAATGAGAACGGGGGACAAGCCTGCACTGTGAACAGTGAGACAGCTCCCCACCCCCAGCCCTCACAAGAAGGAACGGCAACCATAGTACCCTGCGCGGCTGAGCTGTGAACATGTCCTGGTCCTAATGATATCAACTAGAGCAGATCGATGGGGAGAAAGTGGGATATGAGAGTGAAATCTTCCACATGGGGGTCAACAGATGAACACCTAAAACAGCAGTCTAAACAAGTTATTCAGAAAAACGTAGGCAAGTATCCAAAGAAATAGCTAAAAGAATTGAAAGGAGTTCCCTCCAGGGAGTGGCACGTGGAACAAAAACAAAGGACTAATGCTTTTGCTGTAAATCTTGTAGGATTATTTATTTGCCTTTTTGTATTCCTTTAATAAAAGTTAAAATTATATTGGAAAAGAAAACAGAGCCTCAAAGTTAAGCAGATTCCGAAAACATAACCCCCAGCACACTACAAATGTGTGTCATCACCTGGGGACTATTAGTTTACTATAGTAACACTTCATTTTATTTCAGGTTTTACTGTGACAGCTAAAGGTTTTTACAATAGCAGACGCCTTCCCTCCCACACATCAATTAATCTGCAAATTCACTCAGGTCGTAGAAATAATGAGGTGCGGAAAGCTTTTTCCACTGGTGAGCGCTGCCCTCAGAGGGTGGATGCGGTGGGCGAGGGGCAGAACCCAGCTGCTGCCAGCTGCATGCCCAAGGAGACTGAGCTGGGCGGCAGGGCGCTGCTGTCAGCCCCCAGCCCCAAGGACCCACCCTGCCTTCAAATCAACACAAACAACATAAGAGCAACCACCCTGAGAAACTGAAACACAATGGGAAAACTCTGGAGACAAGCGAGGGACTGACAGACGATCTCTGCCTTATGAAATAAAATCCTGGTTTTTTTAGGCTTCTTTTTATAGGTTCTCATTCGGTGTTTTACCAAGAAAGGGAACTTTTTGAAAAGAAATGATGTGGCACTCTGAACTCAACTTTGCTCTGTAATTTGGCAAAACCACCCACAAAGCCCCCACGTTTGATTTTTCTCCTCTCTGAAAGAGCTGAACCCAAGTAACCAGTGTTTCAAAACACAGAGGTTGAAAATAGTTACGCTGCTTCTGCTCTGCCAAAGAACTGTCTCCTTTCTCGTTTTCACTTTTTTTTTAATAACCTAAGTGATAAGATAAAGACGACGACGCTTTTTCATTTTCACCTAAGCAAGCAAGTAAGATTTTGTGCAGGACAAGTTATCACCTACAGACCATCACTTATGAGGGCTGACAGGTCTCAGGGGGCAGAGCTCATCGGCAGGATGGCCTGGGTCAATTTTCCTGGGTCCACTTGCTCTAGGCGACGGCTCTTTGTCACAGCCTCCATCTTGGCCTCTCCTACCCCCACTCCCCAAGCCTGGCAGTTCGGCCATTCTCCTCCCGGGCAGTGCCCAGGCCTTCTTTCTAGTCTGTGATAAACTGTCTGCATGTGAGTAAGCATTTCAAAAGCCTCCCTGCTTTGAGAATTCACCTTGCCAACAAATGAAATAGGTGTCTCCAACAGCCTGACCGGTAGCAAGACCACGTTTTCTTCCTCACCAGTGGTCTGACCAGAAGTAAACTACCACTCAAGCATCTGTCATGCCCCACGGGCCAAAAACAGTCTCTTGCTTGGTACTCGTCTCTTGCAGCCGATCACTCTATTATACTAAGAAGGCCTATCAGAGCCTCTGGATTTTCAGGACAATCATTTTCTTTGCACGCTTAGAAAAGCAATCCGAAGTCGCCCCAGCATTTTTGGACCCGGCATTGTCTGCAAAGGGCACAGGTCAACAATGTTTAAGAAAAGGCCACATACAATACGTATGCAGCCATGAAGATTCCTGGCGCACCGTTTGGCGCAGGCCTTCACAGTCATCACGCTACCAAGAAAAGACACTGCTCTGCTTTTCACCCGCACCCCACCCTGGGCCCACAAAGCCCCAAGAAAATGCCAGCAAAGGCATTTGGGGATCTACAAGCGCTTGACATTTTTTTCTAAGAAAACTTAAATTTGAAAAACTGGTAAATTTAGTCTTGTGAAGCACCACCCGCCTCCCCTTCCACTCCCAGAAAAAGGGCAACAAAATTCATCATCAAAGGTTACCCCTCCAGCGAATGCCAGGAGAGCGTGGTGTGCCAGCACACACATCTGTGTGTATAGATCGCCACCTGCTCGGAGAGCCCACCATCGCTGCCCCAATCGGACGACTTAATAATGGAGCAGCCGCCTTCCCGAACTCCTTTGCTTCCCCCTCTTCCTTTCTGTCCGTGTAACTTAGACCCCTGGGGCTCCTTCCGCCTAAGTCCCTGGATTCTATCTGGCATACAAGTAAAAGGAAGACAGACACTCTCCTTCCTTCGCCCACGCCCCCTCCTCAAGAATCCAAGGACATTCATAACTTGGTGATTAAAAATACACTGTTTTTATTTCAGAAGTTCAACCATAACACATTCTCTTCTTTAAAAATTTTATAGCATCTGCACTTTCAATTCGCGATTTGCATTCATGCTAGGTGAGCCTCTTATGTTCCGTATTAAATGTACGGCATGTGTGATCAGTACTATTAATAATATAACAGTGCCCATCTCAGAAGCAGGAACACCGCACCGACACAGCCCCGTATGAATGGCTGTAGAATCATGAGCACCACTGCAACCTTTATTAAATATACGGGAATAAGGGATGCGCCTTGCTGCTCTGCCCCTCCCCAGCTCGAGAATCAGAAGGAATTTTCCTTTCTTCCCCAAAGGCATAACAAAGCATTAGCTCTCATACATACAAACAGATCTGAAACAGAAAACAAGCGATTACCTTTGTTAGATTCCCGGGAGAAAGGGAAGGTGAGTCTAAAAGTGTTTGTGGACAAATCAAGATCATAAATTCACCAAGTGCATCAGACTCAGGATTTAAGGTTTCTAAGGTCACCATAAATATTATGACAGTGAAACAAACTGGTTCTCACGTCTCCAAGGACCAGTTTCCTAACAAAGCCTGCCCTTTGCTCTGATGACATCACAGTGCGCTGTCCAAGGATGAACTTGAGAAATGTTCACTAGAGATGTCTGTGGAAGAACCACAAGGTACCCCCTCACTTGCGGGTCTGAAAGACAGCTAAAGTTAGCATGTGATGGAGAACTGGATCTCAGCATGACAGCTTGGGTTTCTGACATGTTCCCATAAAGCACTTCACTACACCCTCCCTGTCTTCTCAACAGTCTCACTGACTCGTGACCTTAGGGGTGGGTACCTGGCAGCACTGACTGTGGTCTTCACCCTTCCCGTCTGGCTACGTGCACAGGTCAATGAGAAAGAGGCTCAAGGTAGAAGAAAGGTACACATGGGCCTTTATTATAAAACATCGAAGTGCCAGGCGTAAGAAGTGGGAACTGTTTGGGCTGAGACTTCAGCTCCTCAACCTACCCGTGAAAGTGGCCTAGTTCATTCACAGCATAAGAAACTCAACAGGGCGCGCACACGTGCACACACATACACACTCACCTCAGATGAGCAGTATGGAAACAGAACAAACCAAGACTCCTGGTCTGTGTAACCTACGAAACAACAGTGGTGGCCTCTCGAGCGTCCACTGTGTGCCAGGCATTTAGCCCTCACAACACAACAAAGGGGAGGTGCTCTTACAAACCCCAGGTCACCTGTAAGGAGGGATGGAAGCTCAGAGAAGTCGCTTGGCCAAAATCACACAGCTGACCTCAGGTCCAAATGAGCCCAAACTCGCACATTTAATTACTAAGCTACACTACCTTGCCAAATAGAATTTCATTCATTCAACAGTGAATGAAATTAATTAAATCAAAAACATGTACGGCAAGTCTAATATGCCTGGCACTGCTGTAAGTACAAAATAGGGAATAAAGCCTCAAAACAGACTGCATCTCATGGAGAATACATTCCAGAGGGGCGATGGGGAAGAAAATAAACAGAAGGAATAAGGCATGCAGGGTGTCAAGTGATGTTGAGGAATACGGGGAAACGAAGTGGGGGAGCAGCTGGGGGAGGGTGGTGGCAAGAGGGCTGCAGTGTTAAATAGGGTGGTCCAGGGAGGCCTCTCTGAGAAGCTGCCCCTTGAGCCAGGACCCGAAGGATGCAAACGCATCTTTGAAGTAACCAAGGAAACTCGTGCTAAGGAGGAGACGCAAACGAAGGAGGCGGTCGCCACAGTCTGTCTAACACACCTCCACGGTCAAAACTCCAGAGAGGGAGCCTCTGTCCAGGACAGCTGCCCATCACACCTGCTTCGCGCTCTTCCCTCGGGCACCTGCGGGGACCCGCCTCCGCGTCACCCCACACTGGCTGACTCTGGCTGCTCCGCAGCCTGGACCTCTTCTTCCTCCAGTGCAGTTTGCCAAAATCTGTTCCACAGGAGTGCTCCTTCCGGCACTTGTCCTTCCACACACATCCTCCACACTCGGTGAGAAGTAAAAGCACGGTAACCGACTGTTGTTCACCCCACAGGATTAGCAAAGGTCTACAAGAGAGATAACACAGAGCCTGAGGCAGACAACGGGCACTGGGGCTGCCGGTGGGGAGTGTCGACTGGGCCGAGTGCCTGAAGGGCAGGAGGACAGGATCTGTCAAAAGGGTACATGCAGCCACCCTGGGCCAGAAACTCCTCCCGTAAAAACGCATTGACATCAGGAAGCCTTCCACACCGGGACAGGTGCTGTAGCGCCGCTTGTAACGACAAAAGATTGGGAACAACGTACATCCCGTCTGTGGAGAACCGGCCACAGCACATCCACTTAGAGGGCTATTTAAAAGCAGCTATTTAAAAAAGAACGAGTTAAGAGTGGTAAGGATGAAGTAGTGGCCTTTCCGAAGAACAAGTCTGATAATGATTGTGGCCACAGATGAGGGTGCCTCTCTCCTTAGGAGTTAAAAGGTCAAGGTCAATTTTACAAACTGAAGGTTTGTGGCAACCCTGCGGCCAGCAGGTCTGTTGGTGCCATTTTTCCAACAGGCTCAGATGATGGTGAGTTTTTTAGCAACAGGTGTTTTTTAAATTAAGGTGCATATACTGCGTTTTTAGACATGATGGTACTGTACATTTAATAGATTACAGTAGAGTGTAAACGTAACTTTTATATGTTATGTTTACTGGGAAACCAAAAAGCGCACGGGACTCACTTCACTGCGCGATTTGCTTTATTGTGGTGGTCTGGACCGAAACTGCAGGATCTCTGAGGTCTGCGTGTAACACACGTGTCATGACAAAGACAAAGCAAGTCTGGTGAAAGCAGGTGACGCGTATACAAAGTTACATGTACTACCCTTGTAATTTTTCTAAAAGCTAGAAATGTCTCCAAAGTACAAAGTTGAAGAACCGTGTTAAGACCACGGCCCATCCTCACCAGAGGAAGCTCTACACCACCCAGCCCCCCGGAGCCCGTCCACAGAGGAGCCGCCATCCACACCGGCCGGAAGCTGGCTGAGCAGGGGCAGCAGCCGACGACCCCTCTGTGCGTGGCAGTAACCAGGCCCAGGCTTCAGGACGCCAGAACTCAGCCCACACTCAGTGCCCTGACCCGGCTGGAGAGGGACGCACTGAGGCAAGTCCCCATGTGGGTCCTGGCTGGGAGGCTGCACGGCCCACCCTCTGAGTCCAGCCCAGCGTGAAATGACTTCTGAGTGACGGCTCTGAAGGCCCTGCAGACTCCTCAAAAGAAAAAAAAAAAGATGAAATTACATTCGTGTCAGATTAAAGCAGAAAAAGAGATATTAGAAACATCCGAAAACACTAGAGAACAAACATATTTTCTAGCTAACATTTCATAAGAAGAATAGCTCATTTCCTAAGCTTCTGGATTCAGCCAGAACACAGGTCTTCCGGTTTACGCCGGTTGTGTCTTAACCGTATCAATAATGAAGCCAGGTGTCACAAAGGCCAGCCTCCCGGCTTGTCAGGAAAGAGCGTGGCGCCGTGGGTCCGGACCGAATCCTGGCTCTGCCACTCACTGCCTGGGTGGTCCTGGGTAACTATTTACCACCCCGCAGCCCCGTTTCCTCGTCTATGAACAGAAATTACAACATGCATGGGGCTGTCAGTGAAAACTGAAATGCACCCTTCACGGCAGAAACAGTACTAGTTCCATTTCCAGGTACAGTGCTAGGCGCTAGGGATACAGCTTTGAACCTCACGCAGCTTACAGCCTATAATATGGACAAACATTAACTAGATGACCCCCTAAACTTAAAATGAATGTCCTTTGTGACAAAGGCTTCCACCAAAAGGCACAGGTGCTGAAAGCTACCCTGGCAGAAGGAACAGCATATGTGGAAAAGCAGACACAGGAGGGAGCTTAGCACGTTAAGGAAAGTGAAAGAAGAAAGTGCGTGTGAAATGTTTAACCACGGTGCGGGAACAGGTTAAGCACTCACAAAGGGTGTCAGGAGTGACAGATGCTGCCAGATAATCAGCATGTCCTGTACACCAGTCATGGATTACTCCATTTGTCATGGAGAATGGGACGCTTACGTCAGTATAAACAAGCACACTTGAAATAAGTGTGATCTTAATTTACCGGCTCACTCTATGCGGCCTTAATATATACTGGTAACTTTCTGAAGCGATTCTCTGATTTAGTGTCACCTACTGGAATGAAAGCATGAACAGTACCAGCTGCGGGAACCGTTTTTCAAGCCCACCCTTCCGTTAGCTACCTAGGTACTAGCTCATTCACCATAATCATTGCCCAAGGCGTCTTCGCAAAACAAGAGCAAGCTCGACTTTTAAAACGTGGTTCTAACAGTTGAAAGACTAGTTCCTGGCACACAAAACAAACAGCAAGCAATTGAAACCCATGGAGCGGTTGGTAATCCGTATTGCAAAATCTAAAGCTTGGATGGTACAGAGAACAGATGGCTGTGTAATATGCAAACAAATCCACAGCGACAATGGGCTCGGGCCGGCTTTGGTGGCACTGACAGCGAGCTGGGTGCTGGTGAGGGCAAATGACAACGGCATGGCACAGAGTCTCCAGCGGACATCACAAAAGGAAAAGAGGCAAAATCGGCAGGGCTGTCCCTGGGCAGTGGCAGTCTGGGCAGAGTGGCAGGTTTCTTACGCATAAGCTTTGGCTGACAGACAGCATGTCCCCTCATCAGAAATGAGAACACATCTCTAGATCCAGAATGTCACGTCACCAGCCTCCTGGGCACCTGCGAAATCCTGCGTGCCCCACAATTACCACCTCTCGGGTGGGGTGAGGATGGCTGAGTGACGCCACAGCACAGAGAATCAACAGAAGTTACAGTTGGGAGGGCATGACTTTCATCTAGTACAGGCAGCTATTTGATTAGGACAAAAAAGAAAAGGCCCCAAAAGAGAAAGTGGCTTCACCACTGTCCTTCATTTCTTTCACTCGATCATTTCTTCATTCATCCAACAGATATTTATGGGCCACTCCCTCAAATGTGCCAGGCGTCTTCTAAGCACTTGGGAAAGGAACATCAACGAAATGAACAAAGAACACCTCATAGCAGAGGAAGACAGACAATAAGCTCTTTATCTTTTTAAAGTAACATACGTAGTATGTTCGGATATAACACGTTACAGTTTTCCCATGTGCAGAGCAGGGCGACAGCGAGCGGTGCTGCAGTGTTCAATCCGGTGCGTACTGAGATGACGACAGCTGAGCAAAGACTTGAAAACCAGGATGGTTGGAATCTGTGGGGGAAGAACGGCCAGCACAATGGCAGGGGAAGATGGGAGCACAGCTTGATGTTTTGCAATCAGCAAGGGGGCTAATGGCTGGAGCAGAGGGCAAAGGAGAAAGGAGCCATGAGGCGAGGTAGGGGGAGGCGGCTGGTGGGGGGGGAGCGACAGGGGCAGGTCAGTAGGGTACTGCAGCCCTCCGCAAGGACATCAGCGTTTACTCTGGGTACGATGGAGCCACCGCAGGGCTTCAAGCAGAGGAGGGACGGGACGACCTTCCCTGCTAAAGGACCCCGACTGCTGGTGGAGAGTAGGCTGTAGAAGCAGGGAGAGACAAGGGCCAGAACAAGAACCTGAGGGCAACCTGGCTTGACCATGGCTTCACACACAACAAAATGCTATGATTTTGGTCTCTTTGCGTTCAACTTGGACTTCTAAATTCCAAGGAATGCCACAGACCAAATTAACTCCCCATGGAATAATTTCTAGATGGAGAACTTTTCAAGCATGGGAGCAAAGTAAGACACAGAGGTTGGAGCTGTCGTTCGAATGCTCTAACTTTACCGTCAAACCTGTCACTTCCCAAGCACACTGCGTCGTGTGTGCTGAGAGGCGGTCAAGCGGGGGCTGGGATAGGCCATGTCTCTGGGCGACGTCACCACCACCCAGCCAAGTCTCTTAAGCTCTCGGCACCCAGTTTCCTCACCTCCACAAAGAGAATGATGTCACTAAGTGCACACATTAAATATGTTAATTCATGCAAAGCACCCAGCACAACGCCCAGCACTGCGAGTGCTCAGGACAGGCCAGTCACTGCCCATTAGCTGCCGGGCGCGGCGCTCGCACTGGGAAGAAACTGAGGCAGGCTCTCACCACAGTGGGCACTGAGCTGCACTCACCCTGGGCTGTCTGGTGTCACACGCCACACGGGCCCCACGCACACTGTGGGAGGGGGACCCTACTTCAAGGCAGTCCACGTGGGGAGCGAGTGAAGTCACCGCTGTCGGACAACAAGGGCGAGGGACTAGGAGACGCGTTCACCTGGGCAAGGGTCACGCCCTGAGCAGTGGCCACGTGTCACGCCCACATGGGCCTGGGGACACACAGACCCACAGGCTGCATCCCGCCTCGCAGCCGTTTCACAGGGGACGTCCTTCACCTCTGGGACTGAGGTTCCCTCCCTCACAGAAGATACTGCCAAAACACGGGGGGGCGGGAAGCAATATACAGCTTTACATATACTTTATAAGGTGACGGATTACAGAACTGTACACTTGAAACCTATGTAATTTTATTAATCAATATCCCCTCAATAACTTCAATTTTAAAAAAAAGGAAGAGAGGACCTGTATGACCTCCCTTCTAGTTCTGAAATTTCACGATTGTTTTGGTTGTTCTTGTTTTGTTTTGTTTCAGAAGACCACAGAAGGGGTCAAGTCTCCATAAAAAAGCAGGACGTTTTGATCAGTGAAAACACACGGCACCTATGCCCCTTCGCAGACACTTTATGATGTGATACATTTCACTGACACCACCACGCCAGCATCAGCTGCGTACACACCACTTTTCAAAACGCTGTCAGATACAAATCGATTCCTTGCGAGGTCTCATCGTGTCGTGCCCTGCGTCGATCCCCACACGCGGCCCCATGGACACTACACAAAACCGGGCCCTCTCAAGCCGGCCGAGCCTCACTCTCTTCCCTGCGGCAGGGAAATGAATTATTCTGGGATGAAAAAGCCAGTGCCGCCCCCTTTTTTGCTTTATTTCCCAATGGGAGAATAGTTTAAACCAAACCAGGCAAGAGACTGCCGGCCGGCTACTTAAGAACAGCCATTTATACAACGTCCGCCGTGGAGGCTGAGCGGTGGGGCCGTGATGCCGGAGCTCACGGAGCTGAGGCGGTTCCGCAGGCCGACGGGAGCCTGCCCATGCAAATATCACGAGAAAGCTATAAATAGGGCTTTAAATCTATACGTTGGGCGAAAGTGTGGTGCGGCAAACAAACACCAAGGCAGCAGGTTTACTTATAGCCCATCCGGACGGGAACAGACGGCGAGCTTAACGCCACCCAGACCTCTCAGCCCATTAGGGCTGAAATCTGGATCAAGGACGAAGGTGCCCGTAAGAAGTATTAAAAGGGACAAAGTGTTACACTGACTCAGCAGAGGTTGGTCTCTTCCTGCTGGCGCCTCCCTGCACACGCACCCCTCAAGATTTCCTGGGAAGGCTCCAGCAACCATTCCATTTCCCCCTTGTCTTGCTGGTGGGCAGAGACCAGGGTGCCGACCTCTGTCATGTATCTGGCGCTGAGATCAACTGAGGAGAGGGGCCCGAAGCCTCGCCCCAAAGAGCTAAGCTGCACCTACAGCCAGGATTCAGGATCCGGGGCCACCGGGGTTTATGACTCCAGGTGGTGTCACTCACAATTTCTCCATGGAGCAGCGCAATGCAGTGGCCACGCCAACATTAGTCATGAGACCAAACCATGGGAAGCAGAGAGAATCAAAGGGAGGAAAGAGAAGGAGAAAATAAAGTAGAAGATGGCCAAAGAAGGAAAAAAAATCAAAAAGAACAAAAGCAGGTCAAAGAGAGCAGCCACCAACTTCAGTGCCTAACCTGGGCTGCCAACAGACGCAAGGGGTGGGAGGGAGGAGAGGAGCTGGCAGAAGACAGGGAACTCGGGTGGGAGGCCGAAAGCCAGAGACAGTCACGGCAGAGTGGGCCTCACTGTTCTAACGCGTGTGAACATTTCCATCATTCTCATGTCCTACCAACTTTTACCATCAGCTTTGTGATTTGGGGGCAAAGAGCAATTCTGTGGACACCGAGCTTTGGAAAGAAGAAGGTATGGTACGGGGGGTGGCTTCACGTACACATTTGACGCATGGGCATTCAGCTCCGGGCAGGAGAGTGGCAGGCCCAAGACTGGAGCCCTGCCCTCAGGGCTCATCCACACCCCAGTCCAGGGCCCGAGCACAACCCCAGCCAGCCTGCAGCTCGTCACATGTGGACAAAGCTCTAGCTAAGAGCGAACCCCACTACGGAAAATGTGTGGCCGCAAGGTTTGGGGGCCAAAAACAAGAACAGGTTCAAATGTTTTTAAGTACTTGTATGGCTTGAAAACTTAGAACCGAAGTCCAAATTAGTGCTATGTGGCAAAGAAGAAAAGGGGGGTAAATTCTATCTGAGGCAATTACGTGCAAGCGCATTCTTGGGGTCTGGCCTGTGGTGGCAGCTGCCACCGACTGTCTTCTTCTCAAGAATGCAAATGATTAAGATAGATTAAATACCTACTTCGCTTAAATACTCTTGATAATGAGTTTCTTTCCTTCTTTTAAGGGTGTTTGATGTTGGCAGTTGATGGATCTTGAGTTAAATTGTTTTAATTCAAAACAGCACCATCTGTTGTTAGGATCTGCCGGCTCAAGAGAGGAGGCTGAGAGCCAGAGAAGGTGACAAAGTAAATGAGTTAGATATCTGTGTAGAAAGGCAGGTGGCGGGGTGGAAAGAGCGCTGCTTATGGGGCGTTCAGACACTGGGGTCCTTGTCTCAGCTCAGCCTCTGAGTGGTCACAAGATCCGGGACTCAGTTTCTCCCTCTACAAAATGGGAGGCTGGCTGAAAGATGGTGACGATGACGACAATGAGAGTTATTACTGGCAGGTACGATTATTAGTGCGTACTGTGCGCCAGGGACCAAGACAGGGGTTTTATAGACTTGATCTCATTTATATTCTTTCTATACCTTGTTTAATTAAACTCCTGATGCCCAAGGCTGTGTGTCCAATGTCCCCTTTTGACAGGTGAGAAAATCGGACTCAGAGAGATAGTCACTTGCCCGAGGTCACACAGCAAGGAGTGAGAAGGCCAAGACGTGTGTGTGACTCCAGAGACTGCAGGTGTAACCATGGTACTGTCCTGTGCGGTGGCCTTCGGGACAGAAGGACCCCCCCACCCATCCCTGCGCCCCAGTCCGGTAGCCAGGATGTGCAGTCACTCTGCGCCACCACTGAAGCAGGATCTGGGATGAGCACTGAGCGTTTCTGCGGCTGCCATTTCAGACCTGCAAGAGGACCCGCAGGGCCCAGCGTCACCGCGAGGAGCTCTTCTTCTACTGGGCTCCACTTTCAGCTGCGATCCCAGTGTGGATGTGGACTGTGAAAATGAGCACAACACAAACGAGATCCAGTGGAAAATCCCAGCACTTGATTTTCTGAAAGGCTAGCTAAGCATCTTCCCACATACGTCTATTCATTTGAAATCAGTACATTTACTGGATAAAAGAAGCCACTGTGTCCCCATTAACGACGTGCACATCACCTCTACCAACTCTAGACACGGGAACAAACTAGGGGGCAACACAGACATTCCACAGATCCCCGGTTTGCTTTCAGAGGGGCAAGGTATGTTTACCAGTAACACCTGAAGTAGACAGACGTACAACTCTCGGTAAGAAAGGCACTACATCCCAGCAACTGGAATCCACTCTTCAGAAATCTATGCAGTTAAAATGAGGAGGATGGTGAGGGGGCAGAGACGATGGCATCCCACTGACAGAATGAGGCGGCCGTGCAGGGTTTCCGGAGGAAGGTGAGCGGCGCTCCCGCAGCCCAGGTCCCCGGGCTGGTGTCAGTTCCTTTCACTGCCAGACCCGGGCAACTCACCGAACCTTCTAAGGCTCAATCTTCCCATTGACAAAAAAGGAATGAAGCTATCTGTCTTCAGGAAATAATAGTCAAAACCCAGAAAACTACCTAGTGGAGGGACTGGCGAGGGAGGCCCGGACGGCCTCACGAGCACCTGGCACGCCCGCGCCCTGCTGTTTCTGGGGCTGGGAGCGGGCATACAGGCGTCCACTTTGTTATGATTTGTACATTGCAGGTATGACTATTTTATTTTAAATCTTTTGTAATTTATAAAAGGAAGCAACTCCTCTGATTCCCCGACTGCAGAGAGAAAATGAACATACACGCTGTCAGAAAAGAGTAAACTGAAAGAAATGACTCAAAATGTAAGTTAACAGATTTTACAAGGAATTCCGAAGGTCAGTAAGTGACATCACTTAGGACTCAGGGAAACGACTCCTGAGAGAACCGACACTGCGCAGCACAGTGGACGGGCCGTGGCCATCACTAAGAAAAACGATCAACCATCCAACAGAGAGGGGACAAAAGCCTGACCTAGCAACGTGCAAATGGAGACGTGCAAACGGATTTCCTCCCAGGGAACCGGACAGGTTTCCCATGTTAACACCCAGTACCTGACACAAGGGAACGCAAGGGAACCTGCACTCACCCCCTGGTCACGGGTGTCAACTGGTGGTTATTTTCTGCCTCGTATTCGCTATAGTTTCCAAATTTCTGTAATAAACTTGTTCCTTTCATCATTTAAAATGTAATATTTAGGGCGACTCCAGAGGTAAGTGTAAGGAAAAGCAGAGGACTTGTGGATGGGAGAGGCAGGAGGAGAGAGGGAGAAATGGAGGGAGGTGAGCGTGAGGTGTGGACTTGGGCAACAGCCTGGCCCCAGCGCATGGCAGCTGTGGGCACTGGTGGAGGTCACTGATTCTCCAGGGTCAGTATCTCCTTGGTGAAAGACGGACAATACACATATGACAGCTGCTTCTAGGTTTAGAAATAACGCAAAGCACGGAGCACAACATTTGACAGTTTATAAATGCACAACAAATGCTCTTTTTCTTCTTCTTCTCACTGCCACTTTCTCAGTGGTCTTTCATCAGAGAGTCCACGGGGCAGGGGAGGGAGAGGGTGCCCCGGGGGCCGTCCCAAGGGGCACTGGAAAGGAGGGGAGGTCAGCAGGCCTCACCCCGCCCCCGCCCCGGCAGCCATTCTGTTGGCAGCCCGTCTGCCCACTGCACCACATTTCCAGTTTGCAAGCTAACTTTGTTTCTAATTATCTGCTTTGCAGTTGGCGGTGCTGACCTCACAGCTGAAGGACAATCCTGTATCTGCTTAAATGATCAAAAACAATGCACATTTCACCCACAAATTCCATGGGTGGAAAATTACCTGTAGAACTGAATCCTTTTCTTTTTTTTTTTTCATTTCTGGTCAGTTTTCATTTAATGAGAAGCATGCCATTAACAAGGCAAAAATAAATTTTATTTAGTTCAGTGGAAACACATTAAAAACAGGAAGAAAAATGTTAATTTAGAATGTTACCTCCTGCCATACACCAAAAGTAATTTTAGATCGATTAAAGTTAAAAGTATGAAATCAAATCACAGAAAAACATGGGAGAAAAGAGATGTAAGCGTCTCATAACTACTTTCTTAGTTTAAAAGAGACAGAAGACACAAACAGAAAGATCAACAGATTTGACTAAAAAAGCACTTCGAACTTTTGTATGTTAAATAAAGAAAATATAACAAAGTCTAAGGCAAATAACAAATTGGGAGGATATCTGCAGAAACAGAAAAGCTTTAATATTAATAGTTTTAGAAAAACAATGAAAAATATTTGCACAAAGTATGCCAAGATATGTGTTCAAGAATATCTCCTGCAGCATATTTTCAAGTGTGAAATAACGAGGCAACCTGTCTATCAATAGGAGAGAAGTTAAGTAAACTATAGTACATCCATTTAACGGAATATTATCTGCATGGTATACTGACAGAGGCTTGTATGATGGTATCGAATGAAAGGAAATTATGAGATAATATGTGTAGTAAGATCTCTTTTTCTTCAATCTCTCTCTCTCTCTCCCTCTCTCTCTCTCTCTCTCTCTCTCTCTCTCTCTCTCTCTCTCTCTCACACACACACACACACACACACACACACTAGGTCCTAAAGAACTCTTCATCAAGCTGTTTGTTGTGCTTATATCTGAGTGGGAAAGGGAAAGGGGAGCGAGGGAATCCCACCCTAGCCGTTCACTTTTTACTTTTTTAGACCTCTATATCTGCTTGCCTGTTTTATTGGAAACAGATGTTCTCTTATAATTCTGAAGAAAACAATTCTGGGCAACCACTTCCAATTGCCTATCAATATCCAATCTCCTTTACTTTTTTAGTAACAAAACCAAGTTTTTAAACAGGGCTCCTTGCTTCCCGGCCAAGACTCCACCGGGGGTGCCAAAAAAATGTATGCACGTGACTTGCATTCATCTTTCATTATCAGTATATACTGAATATTATAGTGTTGGTACAGCTTATTCCTTTCTTAAAATGTGTATACACTTTTTTGGCACCCACGATTTCTCAGCAACCCTTGAGCTAGACATAGCCAAGTGTCTGCCTAAGCTCTGACTAAGATGGAAACAAAATGTTCTGGGAAGGTCTGGAAGGCACCTTAAAAGCTCAACGTGAGTGCCCTCTGCCCCTTCTTCACTCCTTGTTCCAGGCTGCTGCTAGGAATGAGGACGTGATGGCTGGAGCTCCAGCAATCATACTGGACAATTTGGGAGTGAAAGCTACACTTGGCAAAGCAACCAGATAAACTGAAGTTGGTCCCTGGCAAGATGGAGCTCCCATACCAGCCCTGGAATGTTCTGCAAGGTATACGTTACTTACAACCAAACCTGACTGTGACACAAATGTATATGTCTGACTTTAGCACATTAATGGGCAACAGAGCTGAACTGACAAGTGAAAAGAAGAAAAGAGATACATCTGGGTGATAAAGGCGAAAGTTCAAACTGACTCCTGATTAAGGAAACAAACTAACAAAGCTGCTGTGGTTCACCTATCAAGTAAGTAAAGATGGGAGTAGTTCTGTTTTGTTCGACATCTTTTCCAATGCTTAGGAAGTGCACTGAAACAGGCCAACTACTATTGCTATGAATTGCAAACTGGTCCAGTCATGTTGGAAAGCAATCGGTACTACACACCCAGAGCCTTTAGCAAAACTCCGCTCCTCGCTCCAGGTCCAGGTCAGCCCGAGTGAGCATTCTGCAATGCTGTACGCAGCTGTAAGACCGGGACAGAACACGGGGAGCAGTTACCGGAGGGCTCTGAGAAATACAGCCGCAGGTGAAGTGAGGACGAAGGCCCGAATCCGAGGTCCCACTGCACAGAGATTAGTGAACCCCGTTACCCTGCGGCCTCCCCCAGCCTCCACTCCACGCTGCGCCAACCTGGAATGCACAGCAGCGCAGACCAGACATTCCGGGGCGGCGCAGTGGACAAGTGGAGTTGTAGACATTCTGCTTCTGGCTCAGAGAGTGGAGGAAAGGTCACCTAGCTCAGACAGAGGGCAAAATCAGCTGGTGGCTCTTCCCTCCATTGTCTCATGCCCCAGCCCCTCGGCAATCAGTGTTGGTGACAGTAGCATGAGCAACTGCCATAGGAGTCCGAAAGAGCGTAACACTTTGAGGGTGGGGAAATCTGCCTTCCGATCGGAGGAGCTCGGGTCCCAAGAGGTGAAAGAACACTCCCGCTCCTTGCTTTTATTCTCTTTCTGCTCTCCCACTGCTTTGTCCCGAAGGCCACAGTGAGAAGTACACAGCAGAGCAGGGCAAAGAAAACCCCAGCTTTCTGGCCAGGGACCAAAAGGAAGAAGCCCAGAGAACCAGAAAATAGTAATACAAGAGGGACCGCAGAAAGAAGCGACCTGGGGAAGTGACCTCATGCAGCTGTTCATGAGTTCCTGGTCACCCGCAAGCTTTGTACAAGCAAAGAGCGTAAAGAAGGCTTTACAACTGAGCTACAGGACACATAACCCCAAGCCACACACACTGAGCGGCACACATTTGAGCAGCTCGGACAAGCAAGCAAAGGCTTTGAAAACAAAAACTAACATTGAAACCACAACCCATAGAAGGCTGATCCGAACACACAGCCGAAACCCAACAGGATCTACAAAAATATCCATGTCCTCTGTAGAATTTAAACAGTCTCCCAGCGTAATATCAAAAATGTCTATGATACAATCTAAAATTACTTGGCATATCAACGATAAGGAAAATCTCCATTCAAGTAGGTAAAGATGCCATAAAGATGATAGAGATGCTGGAATTTTCTGAGAAAGACATCAAATGGCTGTTACAAAAATGCTCCAACAAGTAGAGGGCAAACACTCTTGAACTGAATAGAAAGTCTCAGCAAAGAAATAGAAGATACAAAGAGGAGCCAAGTGGAATTTTTAGAAGTAAAGAAGAGAAACACACACGCACACATCTTATAATCCACTTGGCACCTTTGCAGTGGTTCAACTGGTGATCTATGGTTTTAGAATAAAGCCTGTCCAAATCCTGAGAAATGAAAAAATCCATACCCTTTGACGCAATGATTCTACTTCTGGGCCTCCCTCCTTAGAAAGTCTCCTAAACAAAGACAAAACTTCATGCACAGAGGTTTATTCCAAGGACAGTTGTAACAGTGGTAAACTAAATGTCCGACCTAACAGAAAATGATATGAGAAACTATGGGAAGAGAAGATAGTTTTTAAAATTGAAATTTTCTGCATACTATATAATAATATTACCATATAAATAGCATTAAAAATTCTTAGGCTACAATGGGAACTGGGGTGGGGCTAGTTTTCATCATATATGAAGAATGACATAACAAAGCTAAACACAAAAACATCTGCTTAGAAAAAAGATCAAGAGGAAAGAATATTAAAATGTTAACTGAGCTAAACTTTAAGTGGAGGGATCACAGATGACTTTTTTCCCTCCTTTGTGCTTCTGTTTTTCAGATTGGGGGAATAAGCACATATTACTTTAGAACCAAGAATTAACTACTTCCTGAAAAAAGCTTCTTTTCCTGTCTTGCAAACATTCACAGCATTTTCTCTCAGGATACTAAGTCATATTCTATAAATTTTTCTCTCAAGAATGAAAACATGTTTCTTGAAGGCAGGAATCTCAATTACTCTCATTTCGGGTCCTCCAGTCAACCACTCTGGCAGGGAAAAACATTCCTACTGCTGATGGTTAATAAATAATGTGAAATAATTCAGAACTATTCAAATCAGACCTAGCCTCCTTATTAGAAAAAAAAAAATTTAATCTGACACATTTGCAAGAACACCATTCCAAAGTAGCGTAGTCTCCATGGACAATTACAGAATGTCAAGCTGTCACACAGAATGCCACTAGTAACTAAACTGTCCTTTTGATTCCACCTAACTTAAAGGTCCCCACCCTCCCAAACTGTCAAGGAGCCCCTTCCCCTCCATCTGTTCTCCTGTACCAGGCGGAACATGAAAGGCCACGAGCGGAGCCCCTGGACCCGTCAGCGGGCTCGTCAGCCACATGGCTGAGCCGTCCCACTCTGTGCTCCATGCCTCATCCGACACCTTGGAACGGGGGTACAGAGCAGGGCTGTGGCAGCATAGTGGGGTGTCATCTATCCATGTCCACGAGCAAAACAGACCGTTTCTGAACCACAGCAGACTAGCTGTGACTCATTTTCAGGATGAAAAATGCATCGTGGGTCTCTGCCCTTTAAGCACTGGTTAAGTGCGTATAAATGAGAGATGTGCTAAGAGCACGTCACCTACAGTGCCTGGGCAATTCGGCGTCTTCTCCAACCTTCCCGAAATGTCAGTACGCATGACCTTTAAGAGCAGTGGACCAACCAATCGATTTTGGCGGAACAACCTTGCAAGCGACATGAGAGTGTGCCCTGTAGAGGGAGGAACCTTCCATGGCGGCAGGGTCTAACCATCTCATTGTGCAGAAAAAGTTACTGAGATTTATCTCAATTGATTTTACTCGTAAGAAAAACACATCATAAAACTGCAACCTCAGCAGGACACGAAAGGTCGGTCTTGGCTTCTTGAGGGATGAACTTGATATCGATAGTTATTAGGACACATCATACAAGATGCACAAGAGAGACAGAGAGAAGATGCTGGTAATCTTACTTAATCCTGATGCGGCCCTAACTCGGGCTCTGCAGACTGTGGGAAACATCAAGGAAAAACTTCAATATTCCTGAGATGAGATTTGTGCGCATGCGCTCCTATTTGGAGCCAGACGAACAAGAGCCAAGTTGTGATTCTAGAGTGCTGTGCGGGGAGGCACCGTGCAAGCAGCCAGGAGGCCAGGCGGGCGACGCTCCCCTGCGCCTGCCAGTTCTCGGGGAGAAGCTGGTGAGGCCTGACTGCGTGTCTAGCAGAGCACTGGGGGGGCCCACGCAGGAAACACGTGGGATCGCACAGGCTCCAGTGTGGACGGGGCCTTACGTCAGAAGGGGCAGAGACAGAAACAGCCAAAACGATCTCTGCGCTGTGTACTTCATCTCTGGTCCACCAACTGTTGACAAGACTGGTTCCCAACACATGACCCTAGCCACACAATCCACTCTCAGTAAAAGCAGAAAATGGAAAACACTGCCAGGAAGAAATGGAGGAAATCCAAAGAGAACAAAAAAGGTAAAAATTCTTCAAAAGAATCCAGAATTGGTGTGTGTGTGTGTGTCTGTGTGTGTGTGCGCGTGTGCACATACATTTAAAGATTGTGCATGGTTTTAAAATAATTCTTTTCTCTTAAACCTAAGAGTCCTTGAGTTCAAGCCCAAGAAAGTGGAGAAAATATTTCTTCCGCTGTGGAATGGGCCTGATCATGGTGATCACCAACTCCACAAATATCGGGACATTACCTGCGATGCAACACAAACAGAACTAGGAGTCAGGAAACATGGATTCCAGGCACAACCGGGTGACATGGGAAAGCATCCCAGAAGGGGGGTGGGGGGCAGATGAGCCCCAGGGAAGGGGAGGGTCTGGGGAAGAGAGAAGAGAGAAGGGTGTTTTGGAATCCCAGCAAAAGGGAAATGTGGAAAGGACCAGCTGTGTCCCCAGGACGGAAAACTGAGCGGTCCACCTAAAGGAGGACGCACGTAGGGCATCAGATGGGAGAGGAGCAGCAGACAGGGTGGGCCGTGGTCTGGGTGCCGGGCCTGGGAGGGCGGGCGCTGCCAGCGGGACCACCACTGACGTCATCAACAGAGCTGGGAGGCACGACTCAGCCAGCAGGGAGGCAGCGGGCTGTACGTGGCAATTTAACACCCGACTTAGGCTGAAGCTGTCCTACAAGGGAAGGCCTCCCTGTAAGACACCGGGTCCTGGGGTCCGGGCCCTACTGCATTCACAGGGGAAAGAACCCTAGGAAATCCATGTAAATTACAGATATAGAGTACTTTTTGGCAGTAAAAGGTACTAACAGCAACAACTGTAGCAGATGCCTTCAAAAGACGCTCCGGCCTGATTTCTTGCTGTTTCCTCTGCAGGGAAGGCTCTCCCCAGACAGCTGTGCTGGCCCCCACGCCCCACGCCTCTGCCCCCACGCAGGCCTCACACACCCGCGCCACCCCAGCTACCGGAGCGCCCCAGTGTCTCTAGCCTTCCATCCTGCATTATTTTGTCTTTAAAGCATTTATTACGACCTGATGTTATTTATATGATTTTATTTGTCTCCTCACAAGAATGTAAGCTCTAGAAGGGCAAAAACTTTGAGGCTTTTTTATTTTGCCACCATCTGAGCACATGACAAGTACTCAATAAATGTTGGATGAATGACTGAAAAGACTCAGCCACGACCTCAGTGTTTCTCAGTCATACTTGATCCAGGAAACCCTTGGTTCAACACATACATACGTATGTGTATAAATACATATAACACACACACACACACACACACACACACACACACACCCCCTACTGCAAATGCTCCAATCAATTTATCCTTTTTCAACTAACGTATCAAGACAGTAGTTTTTGTAATCAATTGTGAGGTGCGTCCCAAATAATGTGCTCCCAATAACAAAGTACATGAGATCGTTAATTTACTGATGAGCTAGATCAGATTCAAGGTTATCCCACGGCATGTCTGCCCCTCCTTTGCTCAGAAAGCTTTCTTGAATGGGAAAGAAAGGAGCAGAGTTACAGCAACTGGTACATGGGTTTCTGAAGGATTAACCCAAATGCCACGTGTACTTTGTTCTAAAATCAGACAATGGTGGACAGCAAAGAGGGCTTGTCTTGCCCCCACACTGACACCCTCTCACTGAGGGTCTGCTTTCTTTCTCATCCCATCATTACAGCCGATGCTTTTCAAAGACCTACCCCCACGCCCTGCCCACACGCCTGAGCCAGACATCGAGACTGTGGAAATACAGGCAGTTGAATCAAAAAATATGGGCAGTCAGGACTGGTCTACACGTCTCAGGGTTCTTTCCGGCCTTTAGATCTGTGTCGTCCAATAGAGTTGCTACTGGCCACATGTAATGCAATTAATTTAAATTTAATTAAAATTGAATAAAATTTAAAATTTAGCTTCTCAGTTACACTAACTACATTTCAAGTGCTCAACAGTTACTGTGACTAATGGCTACCATAGCGAATTACACAGAGAGAGAACATCTGCATTATCCAGAAAGTTCTGTTGGCGAGCACTGCTCTGGATTCCAGAAGAATTCCAACGGAGGAGACGAAGGTGCCAAAGCAGATCCCTTCCGCTGCCATCTGAATGAGGACAGGCATTCGGCTTATGATCAATTGTACAAAACATAAACAATGAAACAAAACAAAATGAGGTCCAGGGAAATGGGCACCGGGAGAAAACGCCATGGCTCCCTCACTTGGACTTCTCTCGCGCGCGAGCGTGGGCTGTCGCAGGACATGGGCAAGCCGCATGCAGCAGAGCTCGTACAAGCAGAGAAGGATGGCCACCAGACACGGGAACATGAAGGAAGGAAAGGGCAGTGCCCGGAGCTCTTGGCTCCCAGGGGCAGTTGCCTTAAGACAACTGGACTCTTTCCCATTTCCTTTCAAAGGGGTCAGCTATACGTCCACAAACTTCTGCTTCACAAGCATAAACAAAACATGTTGGAGATGAGCTGACATTTAATCTGCATAGTCCCTATTTTGAGGTTTAATAATAAAAGATTAATCCCACTGAGTGGCTATCTCATAGTTATGCAATATGTACGCTTCTGAAGTATGTAAGGGCTCTCAGGATAAAGCCTAAGAACTCTTTGTAAGAGTTAACATTTCAAAGGTAAAACTTAAATACACACACAGGGAAAAAACTCTCCATAACAAACCCAAGGAAACTCAGGCCCAGTGAGGGTCTCACACCACTTTCCAGGTCAACTGAAATCACTGTTCCATTCTGTTCTTTAGGCTACAGCAAGCCCCTTGATTCCATGAGAAGGTTGCTCAGAAACCTGTTAGCTTGACTGTAAAGAAAAACACGTATAGGGAAAGAAAGCAATGGAGCAGGAGGTGCTAATTTCTTTAGGATAACCACCCAAAGATTTGAACACAGTATGAGAGAGAGAGAGAGAGAGAGAGAGAGAGGGAGGGAGGGAGGGAGGGAGGGAGGGAGGGAGGGAGGGAGGGAGGGAGGGAGGAGAGAGAGAGAGAGAGAGAGAGAGAGAGAGAGAGAGAACACTTACCCCTTAAAAACCCGCTTAACCCTTAAAAACATACACACTCTAGTGAGTGTTTACTGTGACAAACCCTGCAGGGAGGAACTGATAGATTCAGTTCTCCCAACAACCCAGTAAGGTAAACACTTTTATTAACCCATTTTACATGCAAAAGCAACAGGCCTGAATCACACACCATGAACCCAGGCAGCCTGCTTCCAGACATGGGCCTGTAACTCCCGTGCCACACGCCCTACCTCCCTGCTCTGCTTCTCCTGCTGTTCTTCTTCATGTACCGTATGTTCAGGCCAAACAGTCAAGTCTCATCAGCCAAACACACACTTCCAAGTGTGTAAGAGGTGTAAGAGGTGTCTAGCAGGTGGTTCCTGGGTATTTCCCAGGAGAACACTGTTTCGTATTTTTTTTTTTTTTTTTAAATTTTATTGGGGAAGGGGAACAGGACTTTATTGGGGAACAGTGTGTACTTCCAGGCCTTTTTTCCAAGTCAAGTTGTTGTCCTTTCAATCTTAGTTGTGGAGGGTGCCGTTCAGCTTCAAGTTATTGTCCATTCAGTCTTAGTTGTGGAGGGCGCAGCTCAGCTCCAGGTCCAGTTGCCATTGTTAGTTGCCATCCCTTGCGGGAGTTGAACCGGCAACCTTGTGGTTGAGAGGACGTGCTCCAACCAACTGAGCCATCCGGGAGCTCAGTGGCAGCTCAGCTCAAGGTGCCGTGTACAATCTTAGTTGCAGGGGGCGGAGCCCACCATCCCTTGCGGGAAACTGAACAAGCAACCTTGTGGTTGAGAGCCCACTGGCCCATGTGGGAATCGAACCGGCAGCCTTCAGAGTTAGGAGCGTGGAGCTCCAACCGCCTGAGCCACCTGTTTCGTATTTTAATAGTTACGTATTACAACGTCTATTAGAAAACACATATACTTAAATAGGTCACAAAGTTTCCTTTTTAAAGCAAATGTACTAAAAAATGAGTTGATCTATTTAAAAAGATATCAAGTATCCAAAAGTAAAAATGATATGGGAATAAGCCCCGCTGTGGGGCACAGAGTCCCTGAGAGCAGTTTCCAGGCTTTCAGCCTCACGTGGAAAGGTGCTGGCTCGGGTAGTAGATAGCCATCAGCTGTGGCTAGTTGGCCGTCAGCTGTAACCAGTTAGCCCTGGCCACTAATATAACTGCTGTGGCTGTGCTGGTTGGGTTGGTTGGCAGAGAAGCAGACAGCGGATTGCGCATCGTGTGGCTCCTGCTTCCTGTGTCTCCAACCCAGCCTCCAGCGAGAATATAGTGGTGTGACTCCCCTATCTGTGGCTCCGTGGGTGTTCCTTTTTGGCCTCACCATGTCCTGCGTTCTTATGTGGGGAGCGGGAGCTGAGACCCTGCATGACACCCCCCAAAAAAACATTTTAAAAGGTGGCATGGGAATCTAATTTTTTTAGATGGGAAAATTTAGGAGTCTAGTTTTTTAAGACCTTAGTTTGTTTTTTCACATTTGTCCTGTCCAAAGCACAGACATCTTTCTGGGCTGGTCTTCAGGCTGGACACCAGTGCCGTGTCCTCTGGGAGACCCTCAGAGCCTTCCGCGTCCCGGGGGTTGTGCCCCATGGATCCATGCCCTACCTCATCTCTAACTGGCGGGGAAGCATTATGAAGACACGGCCTGTCTTCTCTAGCCCACACACACACTGAGCACGCAGCTTTGCACACAGTAGGCCCTTAAGAAACATTTCCTAAATGACCGTGTTGGGGCTCCCCTGAGCACTCAGGAGACAAGATGAGGGACTCCTCACAAATAGGAAACGGTACAAAATATCATGCCCCAAATACTCCTGGAAACAAAGGACTCCAGCAGGCACGCTGTAAGCCACATCCATAAGGAACTGGCAATTCTTTGGTCACCGATGCTCCTCAAGTTTCATCGCCAGTCTGCAGGCCTCCCCGGGACTGAGCTCCTGTAAGACCTCCGGTCACGTGCCCAGCCTTCCATGAGTACTTTATAAACAAAATACAGTAATTAACCTTGGGACCATTGAAAACCACATGTGCAACCAGATGAAATTAATATTTACAAGATCAAACAGGGTAGCAAAGACGATTAAATCAAGAAGGATTTAGATGTGGGTCAACTCGTACTCCAAACCGCAAATGAAATCTGCTATTGTGATGCCTTATACTCAGCACTGATAAGCTGCTTCCAAGACAGCACATTAGGAAGGGGAAAGCATTTGGACTAATATCAACATTATCAACGTCGAGAGGCCGCCCCATCACCCATCCATTCACTGGAGTCAACGGAGCAGGGAAGACCATCAACTCCTCAGAGAATGCGAAAATCTCCTTTTAGTCAAATCTCCACCCACCACTGTGCAATTGTAACAATTAATAATGCTAAGAAAAGTAGCTCCTTATTGAGCCCTGACTGCATGCCAGACCTCCTTCTGAACGCTCTGCTTGAATTAATTCACGGAGGCCCAATGAGGCAGCTGCTCAGGGCAGGCCCAGTGTGCAGAGGAGGCCGCGCAAAGGGGCTGGGCCATTAGCCCCAGGACACCTGGGAAGGAAGTAGCAGAGGCAGAGCTTGAACCTGGCATCAGACGGAGCCCGAGTGCTGAATCATCCTGTCACACTGTGTACCTCACTTTGCAATTTTACTCTCAAATACAACTGACATAACACTTGCTCCCATTTGCACCAGAGTGACTGGCATATTGTTTATTCTATGCCTTCATTACGGCAACTTCACAAAGTAGGACAAATACTGGCAGTTTTTACAGCAGACCCTGCTCCTGTGAGGAGCACGAGATCATTTTCGTTCTCCATCTGAGCAGACTCCTACTTGGTGCCATCACAACAGGGAAGAGGGCGAGCAAACGTCCAGTGTACACGGCAGGTGACGCCCAGCAAACGCTCGGGCGCTGACCAGCCTCCCACCCAACGATGACATGAGACCAGGGGAAAACAGCCCCAACTCCCGAGCAGGTGTGAGCCATTTCAGAAAAGCAACTTTCCAAGTAAAAAGAGGAAGGTACAGACCGGACCGGAGGACTCACAAGCACGCAGAGGAAGCCTCTGGAGCGGCTCAGCGTGACCCCTCTAAGTGCCCACCCACCCCAACTCCATGGACACGTTCACTGAAGCAGAGCAGACGGCGGCTCCGGAGTCAGGCGGGGCTCCGGGGGGGACAGCGGACCCGAAAGGCCCTGGTCGCCCGTCCTGCTCACTCAGCGGCGGTGACGGAAACCCCAGGCCGGGGAGGCCGGCCCGTCCGCCAAGTGCAGCTGTCTACAGCTAGGAAAGCCTGATGGAGACTCGGGGAAACGCAGGGACGAGGGCCCGGGTCCCAGAGCGCCGAGCCTGGCAGAGGAGTCAGGCCATTCCTGACATCTTTCTGGTTCCTGATGCGAGCTCACCCCTTGGAAGGTCGGGCTCTATTTGCAGCCCACTGGCCCCACGAAACACCCAATTAACGCCTCTTTTTCCTCACGTGAACTCAAGTGAATCTTTTCCTGGCAACCAAAGAGCCCAGACTAAGGGAAAAGTACACGGCCCGTGTCACCTGAGGTTTTCCTCAGCCAGCTCCACTAAGCAGGAGTGTTTAGTGTGGTGGCCTGTTTGAGTCTCAACTTGTAAGGAAGTGGGGGCGGGGAGCCGTGGGAAGAGCCCCGGACTCGGTTACACTCCATATGGCATTTGAATATTCTCCTGCATCTACAGCCAGTTTCCTTCTGCCTGAAATAATCAGGAATGACTTAGGTGGGACCTCAGTGAAGTTCATTTACCCTAGGATAAACAGAAAGACATAGCGACGTCAATGGAAGACCAGAATTTCAATTCCCCAGACACTAAACTAGCTGGTGACTAGAAAATTCTGACTACACCTAGGACTTTCTCGTAGGTGGTCCCAAGCATTACTCATCAAAGTGAAAAGACTCCCTGAGTTTAGTACAATGAAGGCCCTGGCAGACAGTAAAACGAGGTTCTCTTTCTTCTAGAAACCCACATCATCAGTGTCCTCCCTCTCCACTTTCTCAGCCCTTCTTTGGCGACAATGATGGAGATGTCACACCTGTGACTCCCAGGGAGTGTGACAAATACAATGGAATATTCTGTGTTCAAGGGAGGGGGGATATCTAAAGTAACAACGCTATTTTTTTAACATGAAGAATTATATGAGACTTTGCCGTTGATTTTAAAAGTAAAATCTTTATGTTAGGATGACTGAAAACACGTTGCTTGTGACCACTTGGAAGTCATACATAGAAAGCGTGACATGACGTACAATACCAGGGTTCGGGTTCCCTCTCCCAACCGCAGACAGGCAAGGTGCATTACGTTTTTCAGCACTGGGAAGGTCATGTGAAGGACAAAAATGTCTGGGCCCTCCAAATCCACATCTCTACAACTTGGGTGGAAATGTATGGAAAGCTAAGGATTTCCTAACTCGCCCCACCATCAATGTATCATATTTCACTTACTCCACAACCTTCTGAAACCACGAGGCACCTTATGACCATCGTGTCTGAAAGTGACCTTTAGCAGCGCTTTGTCTTTCTCACTGGTATAATGGTGCATCTTACAATCAGTGGCATCTGACGGTCAACACAACAGAAAGGATTTGGTGAATGTGCCTCCCTCACCACCCACACCCCCTTCCCACCCTGAAAAGAGCTAAGAACCCACTTTAGCCCCATTCTGAAAATCCCACTTTACTTGAAAGAACTACGCAGCAGCGGGCTAGACATCTCCACCACATATCTCCACTACGTTACAGAAAAGTAAATGTCACTCACGTGAAAAGATAAAAGAGAACGGTTCTCCACAAGTGAGATGTGGCCTGTGGGATCGGAATCCAAACAGGGCTTTTCCTCTCTGAAAAGCTTCTAACTCGTTCTAACTGGAACGAGCGCATTCGCCTGGGACAGAGGCTGGGGGCCCAGGGAGGGGCAAGGGGACAGAGCCCTGTCAGAATGACTCCAGCGAGGAGCTGTGGGCCAGCATGGGGCTTGGTTAAAGGGACACTGAGCTGCAAGTGGAAACAGTAACTTGTGCATAATTATCCTCTCAGGTTGATACAAGATAGTGAGATTAAATAAATGAATCAAAGTACAAATTGTACTGGCAAGCTCCAGTGCCCAGCTCCCAACACCAACGTGCCAACAGCTCCCAGGCTGCCTTTCCCAGCTCCCAAATCGGAGCTGGCAGGTGATGGGGGCAGGAGCCGCAGTCATGCGTGGAGCCAGGGGCAGCGGCCTGGGGGGCAGGGAGGGAGGGCTCGGTGCAACCGTGATGATGGACACACACATCTTAAGCAAGAGATCCGTCGCAGCCTGGACACCCACGGCCATTTTCACATCACCGCTGGAAACAAACCCTCGGGAAAGCAAAGACTGAGGGGAAGCAGATGTTCATGGCTCCAGACATCCATCTGCCGACACGCGTGACTGGGACGCTGTCTTCTCTCACCCAGCCTTCCCACTTGGGTTGCTAGAGAAAGTCAGGGGACTGTCAACATAGTGGTATCAGGCCTCACTAGCATACTTCAGTAGCGCGCTCCGAACATCTCCTGAGCCCCGGGCTAAGTTCCGTATCAGCACCAGCTCAGTGAGTCTTCACAGAAACTCAAGAAGGTAAGAACTCCTATGATCCCTATTGAAACACGTGGAAACTGAGACTCAGGGAGTCCAAGGTCACACAGTAAATAAACCACAGAGCCTGGGTTCAATCTAGATACCTAACCTGCCAGGGAGGGAGGGGAGGTTTAAGGTAGAAAACACATTAACAAATTAACGACAATGTAGTTTCCATTTCCTTTGTCAAAAGTTAATTGATGAGCACCCCTGATCCCGTGTGCAGACGCCGTAGTGGAAGGATTAGTGGTCCCTGCTATGAGGTGAAGTAGCAGTGACACATTCTTGGAGAAATGAAAACACATCGCCGCTGGCGAACAGCCACATCCAGAAGACGCCGGGTCAAAGGAACAAGTGGTAAGAGGTGACGAGAAAGTTGTTCCATCTACACCCGTAACATATGGGTGCGTCATAAAGCAAATTCTAAGCCCGCCAGCTCACAGCCGTGAGTCTTTCCCGACAGTCAGTAGGAGGAGCGCACAGGCCGGGGCGTGTAACTGACCTCGGACTAGGACCACGCACACCTCCGTGCAGTGACCTCTCTCTGGAAGCTTCCGTAGCATCAGCCTTTCTGAGCTTCTGCGGGAAGCCCTTTCTACTCGCCCCAATCAGTACAATCGCTCAGCTTCCAAACTCAATTTTCAAAACATTTTCCTTTTCTCTCTCAGAGGAAGGTGTCCACAAGTCTCACCGGCGTCCCCCGTCACCCCACAGTAGCTCCAGATACACAGTCACCTTTCATCAACTACAGGGCTGATACAGAACTCCTGCTGCAAGAACAAGCATTTCTGCAACACGAAAGGATAATTTAGGACAGAAAATAAAAGGCAGGAAGAGAGGGACGGTGGGAAGGAGAGACAACAGGGAATGCATGGGGTCGTGAGGGACGGAGGCTGAACCTCAACTTTGGCAGTAAGTTCTCAAATCAGAAAGTTAACGACAAACTGAAGGTTGCCAGATGGGAGGGGCACTGGGGGACGGGGAGACGGTGAAGGGATTGGGAAGTACAAGTTGGCAGTCACGAAACAGTCCCGGGCATGTGAAATACAGAACGAGGAATATAATCCATACTGTTGTAAACACTATGTAGGGTGCCAGATGGGTACTGGACTTAGTGGGGGGTGGGGGGGTCACATCATAGGTGATATAAAGACTGATAAGCACTCTGTATGCCTGAAAAATGATATAACATATTATTGACCGTCAACTGTAACTATACACACAGACACATACACATATACATAGTCAAGTACAGCACACGGAGTACAGTCAGTGGTATTGTAATACCTCTGGACAATGTCAGATGGGTAGTAGACTTGGGGAGGTTATCACTTAGTGAGGGGTGTACATGTCTAATCATTATGTTGTTTTGTACACCTGAAACTAGTTTAAAATTTGTTTTAAAGTTAAGCCAGGGGCAGCCAGATGGCTCAGTTGGTTAGAGCGCCAGCTCTGAACAACAAGGTTGCCAGTTCACTTCCTACATGGGATGGTGGGCTGTGCCCCCTGCAATTAAAGACTGAAAATGGCAACTGGACTTGGAGCTGAGCTGCGCCCTCCACAACTAGATTGAAGGACAGTGACTTGGAGCTGATGGGTCCTGGAGAAACACACTGTTCCCCAACATTCCCCAATAAAATTTTTTTAAGAAGCCCGCTGTAAAACAGCTGAAGCGCCCCCCTGGCCCTGCCCGAGGCCCCGGGACCTGTCCAGCCAGGTCAGTTAGCACTGGAGTCGGTACTGTGGTATAAAAATAACAACACTCCTCGACCTTTCGACTTTTGTTGTAAGATTTTGCTTTTTACACTTATGCTGGTAGCAGGTCGTTTGCAAATGAAGCTTGATTTGGCATACTTTTCAACTGTTGTTCTAGCTTCAATATTCTATTGTAAATTTATATAGACTATAACATGCTCAATCGCTACAAAAGTTGTTGTAATGTAAGAGTGTAAACATTATTAACAAAATACTTTGTTTACAATTTTTTAAACAGAAAAAAATAACACTTCTTCCTCCATGGCAAGGAATCTTAAAAACACGTTGGGGCCACTGACCCCTTAAAGAATACGGATGAAAGCTAAAGATTACTCGAGCAAGTATACCACATACATTCACGGACCCAACACAAGCCTGATCACAGAGCCCAAAGTAAGCACCCCTGCACACTGTGAAGGTCCTTTTTTATGATACATATTTTATCATAAAATATGTAACAGTCAGCGTGGGAGGGAACAGAAGACTGATAAGGACAGAATATAATACTGGGGGCGCCAAAAAAAATGGATACACAGGACTTGTAGTCATCTTTTGTTATCGGTATAGACTGAGTATTACAATTTTAATACCGTTTTTTCCTTTCTGAAAATGTGCATATTTTTTGGCACCCTCTGTAGGTAGGTCACCCCTCCCCCAATTAAATGCTTAAATTACGTCTGCGACGCCTAGGCCAAGTGCTGGCAGGAACTACAGGGTGGTGATAACCAAGATCAGAGGACGTTTCTGACCCTGAAAGTTTGTGGAGCTAAGTTCTGCTTTAGCAACTCAAATTTAAAAGGCACCACCACCAAAAAAGAAACCAAAACCTGAACATACAACAGCATACAAGTAAATCAGAGAATTTGAGTTCACGTGAGAGACTCTCCTTTGTGATTTATATAAATGCTCAGGAACACGCGTCTCATAATAAAGGCAGTAAACCTCCGCAAGTTTTTACCTGAAGATTTTACGTAAGAGAAGAACCTTTGTTAGAAAGACGCCACCGTGTCCTCCAGGGAGCACGTGCCCGGCCTGCGCTGCTCTGAGACAGCTCCAGCAGACCAGACAGGAAAAGGACCCCGAGTCAGAGGATCTGTCAATCTTCTCGGCCACTTACAACCTGGTGGCCTGAGGCATGTCCCTGAACTTTTAGGAATCCAGTTCCCTCTTCAGCGAAACAAGGCGGAGACTCAGGGTAATCAGAGAACTGACCACGGTGACAGCTACTGTGTGGCAGCCACTCTTCTGAGACCCTCACATACCCTAAAGTTTTGATCTTCACAACAACCCTGAGGGAGCTTAATTATCAACCTGATTTTATAGGTGAGGAAACGGGGACACGCAGCCCATGGTCACGAGCAGCAGCAGGCCTCACGCCCAGGCGCCGAGCTCACGCACTGACACCACACACCTGGCCTCTGGGCCCTTGGATACTTTAGAAACTGTAACGTGCTCAAGTAAAGATAAGGTACTTCTCTGTCACTGTATCCTTTCTTTGCCCTTTTCATATCTGCCTCAAAATAATCAAGATAATTTGCCTTCTGTTTGTCTTCCTAAACTAGTTTAAAAAAAAAAAACACAACTTAATATGCATTATCCTTCAGCAAGTCAAGCCGTGAGTGGTACACACAAACCAAGGAAAGACATCTCAGCAGCTGTGTGCTCAGGAAATACAGTGCTTAAGTGTCATCTCCACCCAAAGCTAAAGAAAAGTGGGACCTGGAATCCTACCTATGTCCCTCCCACCTCCCCTCAAAAACAGGTGAACTGGCATTATCGTATTGACTTCAAAGACAGTGCAGCGCCCTATTTAACCAAAAGTGTCCTGCTGGTCTAGCAGGCCTCGCGACACTGGACACACAGCGGTGACAAGGCAGACCGGCCCGTGCCGTCCAGGAATCAGAACCCACAGTCCAACGTGAGGTGTGCCATGTGGGCAAGGGGGGCTGCACAAGCACACAGAAGGGGCATCTCACTCCGACTTAGGGAGTTAGAAAGACTCTCCCAAGCATTGACTACAAACAAAAACGGAGAAATGAAACGAGCAAGTTTTAGCCGAACACAAAGAGGGCTGGAGGGCAGGCGGGTTGGGTGGCCTGGCGCTTCACGAGGTGCCCAGGTGCTGGGCACTATGGGAGTTGGCCCCAGTCCGCTACAAGGTACATTATGGAGTTTGACTGAATCCTGAGCACGAGAAGGGACCATCTGCATGTTTCAAGCAGGAGACTTACATGATCAAACTTGCGTTTTCAAAGGGTGCTCGGAAGCTGTGTGAGGAAAGGCAGGGAGGCCAATTAGGAAACTTACTTGCAAGTGTCCTGGCGGTGACAGAGGATGGCCTGAAGAAGGGTGGGAGACCGTGCCCACCCCGTGAGCAGCTGCCACTGAGAAGCACAGAGTGCCAGGCTCCATGCTAAGCACGAGGAACCACGCCTGTCACCCCAGGGCTGGCATGTGAGGGCTCAGTGAGTGAAATCCAGAAGGCAGGGGTCGGCTGGTTTGATTCCTCCAGCCCAGATTATGTCCAGCTCTCCACCGGACATCCGTTCCCAACTGTCACCTGCCTCGGCATGCTGGCCTGGCATCTGAGAAGCGGGAGCAGAAGATGGGCGGCAAGTCACTGGGCACCGCCCGCCAGGCCACACCAGGGTGCCGATCTCGTCAAGGTTCTTTCAGAACCAAAAGCAACTCGAGGCTGACGAGAGGCCTTTCCCATTTTGTGACTCATCGGAACTAAGCACTCCCCCGGAGGCAGCCTCTGCTAACCAACAGCTTCGAAAACCTTCCTCGAAAGCACTGCATGCCATCACTACGCCACTTAGAAGGCCAACGCTTCACTACGCAGAGGAAGTCTCCACAGGAAAAGCAACATTCCCCACAAGACATCTTGCTAGGAAATCACCACATCCCGGCTCTTTAAGCCAAGGTCCCAGCACAGCACTTTGGCAGAGGATGACAATGAACTGCCAGCAGGATAATGTGGTTACGCGGCCTGAGCCGCTGTGAAGATGCATTAAAATCTCAATGTTCGAGCTCATCCGAGCAATTAAATGAACACGGACCGCTCTGTTTAGACGGGACAACGCGGGATAGGCGGGGGTTGGCCTCCGCAATCCTCTGTGGCTTCTTCTAACGTCTTAAAGGCATTTAGAGCTGGCACTGTTGTTTTCCAAACCAACCAGGAATGGATGGGAACTGGCAGAGATGAAAGAAAACCTAACACCCAGTGAGGCCTACTACGCGCAGGCCCTGAGCTCAGTGCACTCACCACCTGGATAAATGAGTCTTCAAGCGCATGCTGCAGGTGACGAGGCTGACACTTGGAGCAGAACCATAGCATCCAGAAAGCCCCGCAGGGACTTTAAAAGGAAAACACACTCCCGCCTCCTCACCAAACCACCTCCTCAACAATCGCTAACCGCGTTCTGCTCACTAAGGAGCACAGGTTGAGGATTCAGTCTGTCTTCAAACTCGGCTGATTCCAATTCGCATCACAAACCCTGTGGACGGTGGACGATTTCGAATCAATACATTAGCCTGTGGGGAACATACAGAATTATAAAGTGCAGTTTTAAATGGTGAGCTAGACACGTGATAGGACGGACAGGGGGGCAGGCGGTCAGGCCATCGGAGAGCTCAGTGCACCAGCCGTCCCGGCCTGCCCCCCGCGAGCGTACTGCCCCCGCGTGAGGTACTGAGGTCAGTGCCCACGGCCCGTCTCACCTGGGGGCAAAAGCATCCTTCAGGGCTCCAGGCAGCTAAGTGAAATTTCAACAGGCCCCGTCGTGAATACAGGGAGTAAAAAATGCGTGGCACCTTTTGCTACAGAATCATTAATCCAGATCATAAAAACACACAACACAGAGAGTTCTCTTTTGACAGAAAGTGACTAAGCAGCCGAGTCTGAGGTCAAAGCCGGAAGGGAGGTCAGTTCCTGCAGCTGACTGAATGACTGTGTTTTCCCTCGGGTCACAAATGTAAGAGATTTCTGTACTATTCCCTTAAAACCAACGAGAGCCCCTGAAAACAGGCACAGCCTTAGGCTGAGCAGGATAAGGGCAAACTGGTGACACAGCAAGGGCGAGCAAACCAGAAAAGTAACATTACTAGCAATATATCTGCATTTACATTAAGCACGTGACAGAATTAAAATGCACCAAGCTATAAAAACAGGATCATATTGAAGATATCAGGACTACAAAACCAAATTTCAGACACTGTTCTAGGTAAGTGACACATGCCAAGTAAGTCCCCCAGCACTCCCTGAGTTTCACTCCTTACTAACAGTACAGACTGGTAAACTGAGGCATATAAAGGAGGGGAAAAGACCAGCAGTAGAGCCAGGAATTATTATTAAAACCAGGTGCTCTGGCACTTAACAACTCTAATCAAGTTAGAAAACTGAATATAGTTTAAGCTCCAAGAAGATGGGAATTTATCAGTTTCATTCACTGTGTCTAGAACAGTGCCTGGCACATAACACGTGCTCAATAAATACGTACTGAATGGGTGGATTAGCTATTTCCTAGCAAAAAGCACACGACTCAAAAGCACAGTTTGGGGATGAACAAGATCGAGCATTTTATAACAAATGCAACCGTTTTCTCACACCTGAATGTCTGCACACTCAAACTCTGCAGACTCTCTCCCTGCAAAATCCATCACGTACAGAGTTATAAGGAGAGAGCTGGGCCCAGAATGCTTAGTGGTGGCAACTACCGACGAGTGATCAATAATCAGACAAGCTTATTGACCAAAAATATGGTACCAGGTAACTCTACAACCCTGAAACACACAGACACACACAAATGGTGCAAAGGTGAGAGGAACTGGCATGTCGTGAGCCCAGTGGAGGACTCAGAACAACTCCTGTTAAAAAGGGGAAAAGTGGGGAGTGGCCCTACCTTTACACAGCCTCCCTGACGTGTCCCCACCCATGTCAGTAAGGGGCTCCAACTAGGCAGTCCCTTTCTTTTCATGACATGCCCAGCAAAGATGTCAGTTCGTCACTGCGATCCTACTCTATCGTCCCCAGAGCTTAGAGCAGGTGAGGGTGCCTGCCTCTCGGAACTGAGGGGCCTGGGGCTGCTCTGCTCGTGGAGGTCAAGGTTAACGCCCTGAGCAGCGTCCCCGCCTGGGCGGAGCCCACGCAGCCCGCTCTGCACGCAGACCGCGGCCGTCAGCATCACACCTGTCCCGATGGTCCCCTCCGAGGCGGCACCGGACTGCCCACGGCTCCTGCTTCAATGACAGTATCAGCAGCCATCAAACCGCAAGCAAAAGACAGAACTTTAAAAGGCCCCGATAGCAGAAGTCTCTCTGCATTTCTGCACCTCCAGGCGGCATTCCGTTTCCAAGCTGCCAAATACTGCAGATCTCGGCTGGAGGGGCAGCAGTGTGGCCTTGGCCGAACGAGGGGCGATGCCCTAACTGATCGCTGAGGTCCCCTTGAGACCTAACATGTAGTCAACGTAGGTGCAGTTCCTAGAGCTTGCTGGGAAATGTGGCGGGCGCAGGGGGTGGAAACTCAATTACCAAGTGCCCACCGTGTACTAGATTCGAGGAGTCTGAAGATGACGTCAAAGTCCCAACCCATGAGAAAATGGGACAGACCTGGAGAGCAAGCAGCCAGTGTGATCAGTGCCGCTGCCAGGAGGCTGCCTGGTCATTCTGGAGCCTTCTCTATAGCAGCACTTCCTGGGTAGGGGGTTAGCGGATAGAGAACCACCCAGGAAGGTACAAGGCGCTTCAGGCAGAGGCACAGCGAGCAGCTCACACCAGCAACTGCGCTGGCCGCCTCAGGGCAGAACCGGTGCGTCTAGCAGAGCAGCCACACACGAAGCTGGAGATTTCAGAAAGAGCCTCCAATTCACAGGGGTGATGTGAGGGAAGCCTGACAGTGCACCAAAGGGAGGAAGACAAAAGTTACTGACTTGCCAGAACCCACAAGATGAGTAAACTGTCCCCAGGGGGAAGTGAGGATCTTAGGACGGTCCATTCACCTTGTCAAGTAAGCAGGAAACAGCAAGGCCAAGCCCAGGCCCCAGCCCAGGGACCAGCCCCCACAACCAGCTCCATCAAGCCCAGCCCAAGAGGCTGCAGTGAGCTGGAGCCTCCCAAAAACAAGTGACTGCAGCAAAACAACACCTAAACAAGGAGCCATGCAGACGGCAAGCTCCAGAAGCCAAAGGACAGCGTGGCGAGCTGGGCCAGTCAGACACAGCTGCCCCCACCCCACACACACAGGGCAGAGCTCTAAGATTAGGGAACAGCAGCTAGAGAGTTCAGGATGGAGCCTCTGGGCATTCACTTCCATCCCTCCTCCCTTTGTTCTCGTATACCAACAACAACAACAACAAAAATCTGGAAAAAGGCAAGGTGAAATCAACAGAAGCAGATTCTAAAGGGAAAAAACACAAACAATCTAAAGAGGAAAGGAGAAGAGATTTATAGGCTTCAATTTAACCCCAATCAAATACTGTTTTCTGACACACTTAAAAATAACTACGAGCAATAACTACTATTTGTAAAATGCCACTGTGTCTCTTACCCCAAACTAAAAATGTGATAACACATTTTCTAATTAGACTCACACCAACCCTAGGAGATCAGTATTATGCCCGTTTTACAGTCCAGCAAACTGAGGCTCAATGGTGTTAGAGAACTTGCCTAACGTCTAAGTGCTAACATAGGACCAGGTTTCATCTTGTGAGGGTGACAAACAGGCGGAGAGGTAAGAGCAGTCCCAGGTGTGTGAACACAGGGGCACCTGATTGGGGATGTCTCAGAAGACACCCCGAGGAGGCCACAGCGAAGCTGAGACCTAAATGACTAAGAGTAACAGGTACGCTGCCAGGCTCTGTGCTGAACACTTCAGTGCAGTAGTCCCGCAATTCTTACAACTATCTAAGAGGCAGGACTGTTCATGCCATTTTAGAGATGAGGAAACCGAGGCCAGGGAATCCGGCCATAGTCTGTCTGCTTCTGGACTCTAGAATGCCTCCAAATGCCAGCTGGGGAGCTGGAAGGAACCTAAGGAAGATGGAGGAAACCACTGAGGAGTAACCATCAGGGGTCTACTTTATAAAGACCCCTGGAGAGCTGCAGAGTGGAAAACAGACTGAAGGGGCAGGACTGGCAGGAAACCAGTGGGGAGGCCACAGCATCGGCCGGAGCAACAGTGGGGGCCTGGGCTCAGGCAGGAGCCTTCGAGATGGAAAGGAAAGAGTAGGAGGTTGGGAAGAGGTGGAACCCACAGAACTTAGTCCGAAGGTGTGAGGGTCTCAGCAGCTGGCTGGATAAGGCGCCCCCCCCACCACAAGAAGGTGGGGCAGGGGCGGGATTTTAGTTCTGGACTGTTCCGAGAGGCCTGTGAGCCTCCAAGCGCAGACACCCTGCAGCCACTCTGACACACGGGTCTGCATCTCAGGAGCGAGATCAAGGCTGGAGACAGAGTTAGGTGCCACTAGTGTATGGCTGGCAAGTGAAGCTGTAGAAGACGAGATGGCCCAGAGAAGGATCGCACAGCGGGAGAGAAGCCTCAAGAATCCAGCGCTCATCCCCCGCACACCCGCCACGGAAAAGGGGAGACAAGAAAACGGGAGGCCTCCCTAACCACAGGTTCTCCTGGACCGGTCATGATACGCCTCCTTCCCACCAAGCTGTGCAGCATACCACCAAGAAAAAGGACACGGGCCAGTTTCCTTTCTACTCAACAGTCCTGAGGAGAAAAGCAGGCTCCCTGTCCAGGCTCCCCAGTCAGCCCAGGAAAGGCCAACGTAAGACAGCCGAGAGGATGGGGACGAGTCCCCCCCAGACAGTGAGCCCAGGAGGCGGGCAGGCGTGAGCCCCGTCTAGCAGCCTCCCCAGGCTGCCCAGGGCAGCTTTAAAGAGAGTTCCTGCTCCTTTAGAGAAAAAGAATGCGGGAGTCCCAAACCCCGTGCCAGGCGATACTAACGGGACAGTTTTCAGAAACCGCAGCTGGGAAGGAGAGCATAGAGCCGTGCAGTCAGGCCGAAGCCTTGGCGCCGAAAGCATTCCGGTGCCGGGCGCAGCCCCCGCTAACACTGCCACGGGGGTTCCAGAGGCCTCTGCCTGGAGCACGTCCGCGAGGTGCGTTCCCACGCAAGGCCTCAGGGCTGCTGCTGCCGCCACTGCGCGTTCTGGGACCTTGTGACGCGCTCGGGGGCACACACAGCTGGGCCTGAGGAACGCTGCTGGACACGAACTGCCTCTCCGCTCCCAGGTCGTGCGTTCACCTCCACAGCCACAGAAGCGCGTCCGGAACGCCACTGAACCCGCCCGAGCGACAGGAAAGGGGCCTGGAGCTGACCCAGTCCGACTCCTGCTCCCAACAGCGAGGAAGCTAAAGCCCAAAGGCATAAAGTCACGGGCCGGGGTCCCCAAGCTGCTCACACGGGGACAGTGGACAGCGAGGCTCAAGCCGGGTCTCTCGAAACCCGTCCAGGGTCCTCCCGACTCCACGCTGCCTTCCGACAGCTTTACCAGTAAAAGTCGAGGGCACCAGCGGAGTATTTCTCTAAAGGAATCAGACCTGCATGCGGCCGACACACGGGCCCCGTTCTAGGCACTCGGGCATGTTACACTCATTCATCCCCACACCGGCGGCGGCAGGCACAAGGTGTCATTACCCTGTTGACTGACAGGAGGCTGAGACAGCTGACGTCACCTGCCCCAGATGACAGAGCTGATCGAGGGCCCGGGGACTCGAGCCCAGCAGTCGACTCCAGAGCCCAGCTGGGAATAAGCACCCAATTTACAGCGTGGCTATAATCCACACGTTCATTTTCACACTGGCCTTTGTGGGCCGTTTTCCTACCGAAACACTGGGCCTCCCAGACTCACCCGCAGCATTTACCCACCAGGTACGAGGACTCATTCAGAGCTCTGACTTCCGGACTCCAGGAGGAAGGCCTTGCGGGTAGAAGTGGGAAGAGCCCTCCTCGGTCTGGACAAATGGTCTGCCCTCCGCAAACGTCCTGCTCTGCAGTCCCCTCATTCCTCCTGTGGTGGTTTCCTCCCAGGACCCTCACCCTGCCTTTCCTGTCCCCTCAATTCCCACATTCCCTCCAAGCCTGGCCAAACCCCAGAGCTGCAGACCAAATTCCCAAACCCTCACCCTCACCCCCCACTTCTAATTCACACTAAGGTGTGAACTGCTGATGTGTGTGCTCAGACTTCCTCAGGGCGAGAAGGGGCTGATTGTCTAAAGGAATCTTTAACTGTAGAATTTCAGGAGAACACGTTGAAGTCAAGTGTGGGAGGCCGTGTGACTGCCGGAGGGGTCTGTGCTCACTGTCTACTAAGGTAACACCAGCCCCTGGAGTGTTTACTCTGTACCCGAGAAGTGTTTTACTGACAATATTTCATATCTTTCTGAGGTGGGTACAATTATCATCCCTATTTTAGAGAACAGAAGATTGAGGCAGCAAGGTTAGCCTCATGGCTGTTAGGTAGCAGGGCTGAGATGTGAACGGAGCTCTGGAGCCCAGTATTAACCACTGGGCCACTCCATAAACACGATGCCTGGGATTATAACTACTATTGATATAACACTTAATACATGTGAGCAATCCCGAGGCACTTCACATGCATTATTTCACTTAATCTTCACTACAACACTGTCAATACTTCTATTATCCCCATTTTACAGATGAGTACACTGATACTTTAAAAGAGTTTTTCACTTGTTCAAGGCACAGAGTAAGTGCAGAGCTGGATCAGAACTCAGGCAGCCTAACTCGGTAATTTACATTTAAGTCTTGCCATTTCTGGCTATACCTCCCTTTACTTCTGAATCCAACAGTATCTAGAAATCCAAGAGACTGGTTTTGTTCTATTGTTTTTTTCTGTTTGGTTATGTTACTCTTTGTCCTTTTTATAATGGCTCCTATGGTACCAGGGTTTGGTGTGAGGGAGGAGAAGGGTGTAGGGATCCAGGCAAACCAGGGCACTCTCTACTAGAGTCAAGTCCACTATGCTAGCAAGCTCACGTGACCGGGTGCTCTGAAGGTTAGATTTAGGTGCAAGAACACCTCTAAGAATGGTACCTGGTACCTTTGCTAACGATAAGGACAATCCAGGAAGGTGCCTACCCTAAGAAATGACGACCGAGCTTTGAGGGCCACTGAAGTGAGTTCTCTTTCCTCATGATGTTCTGAGTGGATCTGTATTCCCTGAACACATCGGCGAGCAGAACGAGCCAGGGCTGGGCCTGGCTAAAAGGCCCATGGAGTTGACTCCCCTTTTCCCAGTTTTCACATGACTGCCAAAACGACAGCTGCCACAGAACACCTGACATCAGGTGCAGTAGCTCAAATTAGCCTGATTCAGTCAACTCCGGAAGACCTCCACCAACGCCCAGGCCCTCCTCAGCACTGGCTGCCAACCGGCTGAGAAAGGGCACAGCGGGTGACCAACGACTTAGACAAAACTGCTAACCTCAGCCCTCAAAGAGCTTATCATCAGTTCACCAACTGACTTCACCCTGTCCTTCCAAATTACCCTTCTGGAACCCAGCCCTGGCCTCCATCGCAGGATGTCAGAATTTTCTCTACAAGTGGCACAACTAGATTTCTCAGTAATGGCTGAAAATGGAAATGCCCTTATCGCACTTCACCAAAAATACAAGCGAGCAAACCACAAAAGGGGTTGTAAATTAAAAATTCAACAGTAAAAGCTCTTATTTATGCTTTTGTTCATTCAAGGCATTTTAACTGAATGCTTACTGTACACCAGGCGCCCTGCTAGGTCCTGGGAACTCCCAGCAGGAACAGGACAGAGTAGCTCTCCTGAGGAACTGAAAAGGGGACAGGGTCCTCAAAGAAAAAGGCTCACTGTCACAATCGGAAACAACCCCACCCTGCTAGTGGTGGTGCCAAAACAAAGGGCAGCTTCCAGGACCCGTTTGCGAGATGAGTCACAGGAAGCCAATAAGGAACTGGATTCTGATAAGAACAGTTCAGGAGGGAAGAACGGAGGAAATCTCTTCAGACTTTCCAACTGAATAAACTGGAAATAAAAAGGACTTTCCTTAGAACAAAAAGGTGCTCTTCCTCTAATAAAAATGTAAAATTAAGCATGCAAAAAAAAAAGGGGGGCAGCAGCAGCTTTCTCTGGACCCGCTCCCCACTCCCAGGAGAAATGACTGCGGGGCGCTCTGCTGCTTCAGAAACCGCCCAAGAAAGGCTGAAGTCTTAATTTGCTTTCCAGGCAAATAAACAAGGAGCCTTGTGCACAAACACATGAAAAAAGTCAAAGCCACAAATAAAAGCCTGGCTACAGGATGCTGCAAAAGGAACCTTCTGAGCAAGTCAGTCGAACTTTCAGCACATCTGCACAGAACAAGCGGTATAAAGCGCACGCTGTTTTCCAGCGGGAACTGTTGCTGCCAATCATTTTCTGCCCTCATCAGGAGACCCTGGCGTCCCTCTGCAGCACCATCACCTATAGGTGCATAAACGTTAACAGCTCCATTCTTTCCCCAACTCAGCATGAAAAAAGTGCTGCTCACAGCAATTTCACATCATTTCATTAGATGAGATTAATTTTTAAATGTGTTATCCTAACAATTATGCCAACTGCCATGTAATTAATATTCCAACTGACTTCACAAAAATTACCAAATCCCCTAAAGAAAATAATTAGTCATGAGGCATAAACGAGACTTTCCTATGGCCAACAGCACATAAAACAGAAAGTTCATCACGTAACGTAACGGGCGGCATCAAAGCCCTTCCCACACCTCCGTCAATTCTCACCAACACCGCCTCAAGCTGACAGTGGCAAGTTCCCCCAAACTTCACGTAACGTATTAATGCACTCGCAGGTTTAAACTCTTTGAGGGTAAAAGGATGAATGGTGAAAGTCTTAGCAATTAAAAAGTGCTTTGCATTTGTAGGAGAGGCAAGACAAACACATATAATTGCTTGCAGCGTCCATATCCACAGCTGGAAATTAGAATACTGGCTTATTCCCTGGGGTTGTTTCTCAAGTTTGTTATATATAAGCTATCGTTCCCCTTGTTTTCTTCTTTTCTAACAGGGTTGTATGTATTCTTATAATCTACCTTAAATCCTTTCTAGAGTCAGGTAAGACATGAACGAGTCATAGCCAAATAGGACACCATCTACCATGACAGAAACAGAAAACACGTCTCCCCTGCAGCCCACCTTCCAGTCACTGGCAGGGGCTGCCCAGCCCCAAGACAGAGTTGTGAGCCCATCGCAGCCTCGGCCGGAAAGAATGCACCAGTTGATTAGTGATGTCTGCCCTGGGCAAGAGCAATAAATAGTCTGAGGCCCCATGGACATGTATTTGCCATTCCATCCTTCAATAAACCATTAAAAATTAGTAAAAGGCATACTCATGAATCAAATACAACACAGGAATGGTTTCTAGGATGTAAGTTAAAGTGAGGGAGAATATTTTCAAAGGCCAAAAATCTTAAACCAAACTGGATTAAGCCATCAAGCTTTAGAGGAAAGAAGACTGACCTAAGTCAGGAAACGCAAATTCTAGTCTAGCTGTGGAGCCTCGAGCCAGTCAGCTCACGGCCTCAGGTGGCTCAGCCATAAAACAAGGGGTTGAACGAAAGATCTCTTAATCGTCCTCTTCATTTCTACCGGTCACTAATACAAGCAGCCCCAAATCCCTTCCCTGCTGGGGCACCAGGGAGCTGGCAGGAGAGCAGTTCCTTTACAGGAGAGTCACTCTCAGGACATGACGAAAACCCCTACGTCCCTCATACTGCTTACGTAGGATTTACAATCTGATCCATTTCTACATCTATTTGTAACCTGTATCATCACCAGGACAAGAAGTTCCATATGCATATTTCTTTCCCTTAATATAACCTCTTTTCTACCTTGGGGCAAGGCTGGGGGTGAGGGGCAGGAACTTCTATTTCAATACACGAGCTGTTAAATTCAGCAAACAATTAAACTACCTTCACTCAAAAGTTAAGTACCGTCACTTCAACTTAAAACCAGTCGCTTCCACTGGAAGTCCCCGTCACTCGTGGTTTTGAGACCAACCTAAATCTTCCCGACATGTTAAGATGACCAACAGTGCCCCTGGGAAAACAAGGGAGCACAAACAGGCCCGCCTGATAGGGCAGTGTTGTCTGTGTAGGGCAGGTTCCGTCCCACGTCTGCCTTGGCAACTGTAACGGACACGTGTCATTGTTTTGTCTGCCCTGCATCCCCTCCTTTTGGGCACTGCCCACCTCCAACTCCAAGGAGCCCCACTTCCTGGGCTTCAGGTGACCCGTGTTGGCCAATCAGAGAATCTCACCTCCTGGACGCAATAAACTATCTCGGGGCCACCTACTAAGCCGGCCCAGAATCCTTTTCCAGGGTCTGATCTGGACACCAGAAGATCACCTGGTATAAGGACCACGCAAACCTACAGCTGCCAGGCTATCTTTTCTACCACCTGGAGGATATCAGGCCAACACAGGAGAGCAGGCCTAAAGAGGGCAAGGAGTACACCCTGATCCTCAAGCCCAAATTGAGTGTCTGTCACCAGCAGAGTTTGGAGGACAAGCCTTATAGGCTGAACATACTCATCTGAGATCAAGTTCTTTCTTTAGTTCCTCGTGATCAATCCCTTCTCCCTGAATCTTAGACTCAGCTTCCAGGGTTCCACCTCAAACCAAACAATACTAAATACTCCCACAGCGAAAAGCTACAAAAAAAGCCCACACCCCAGAAGAACTGTCAAGGCTCTTCTGTCATCCAAGACCCAAGGGGGGAAAGGACCACAGAAAAGAGATGAAAAACAATGGGTAACTGGAAGGGGCAGAGCAGTTCGCGACCAATAACTGTGAGGACAACTGTCTCCAGGGAGGTAGCACAGACGAATGAGAAACGCTTCCAAAATCCTTCCAAACATATATTCTAGTTCGCTATCAGCAGGAAAAAAAATAAAAATACACAACCCACAGCACCCAAACAAAAGAAACCTGTCAGTAAACAAAGTGTTTCCAGGCTTCTGAGCCTAATCATTCCCCATGTTTTTAGAGTGCAGTTTAGTTTTCCTTTCAGAGCTGCCCGGGGGTCTCTGCCAGGGGCCTGCCTGCTGAAGGACACCATGAAGGGCAAATTCCGTGGGGCACGTTTAGAACCAGCTCCCTTAGACAGCGTCTAAAGTAATCTCACACACCATACTCCGGTGATGTTCTTCCCTCGACGACAGGGGACGGTACGAGGAACATAAACAACGCAAGCGGCTGAATGTTTACGGCACCAGTCTTAACCTTCTGGGGGTGAGGACTCCTCTGAGAATCCGATGAAAGCTCGCCTTCCCCAGAAGAAAAGGCACGGACCACATCTGGCACGTAATTGCAAAGGGTTCCTAAAAGCCGCTTCCTAGAGCCATACTCCAGGTTAAATACACCTGACCCAGATTTTTGTTCATTTAATTACCCTGAGCATCAGGACCAGGTCTCAGAAACGTCAAAGGACTACACGACAGCTCGCAGGGAAATTCTAAAACTTCCAACTCTGTAACCCCACGCTGCATCAAGAACAAAAAAAGACAGAAAAACTTACCCTCCCCTTCTGCATCTATGACATATAAGAAAACCTGGCTTTTCCTATGTGACGTAGCTCCATTTCTGACATGTCGCCCTTACCTTGTTTGACCATTTATACGCTTGGAGGAGCTGACTGTACAGAGGAGTCTTGTCCTGCACGGGATCCAGGCTTAACAGCCCGCTGTTATGGAGGGGATGGTTCTCGGACGGCTTGCCTACCAAATTGCTCAGACGTTCCAGCTCACTGAAAAGTAAAGAGACAAAGCAAATACACCTGAGTCCACTGACACTCCAGTGTTTAGCCGAGACATCGGTCAGAGGCTGCTCCTCAGTGCGTCCATCAGAAGCCCCTTAAGAAAAAACATCTTTTTGAAAGGAGAAAAGGATTCGAGACAATCAAGAAAACCTCTAACCGGGCGCTTATCTTATTTTAACACCGAGCTCTCCGATGCCATTCCAAAGGAGGAAAAAAAGACTTATAAGCACTGGAATCAGTAAAACTCCTAAAATCAGGATGTAACAACTCGTACTATTATCTATTATCTATGAGGGAGGCGGAGACTTTGTGGAATTTTAAAATGTGATACAAAACTGCTTCTCACTACGAGTTTTCAGACCCACGTACGGATCCCTACATTTGGCAGAACAGCAAGCACCTGAATAAATGATTAGTTATCATTCACATAGGAATAGATTTCTCTATGGTGCTTCACAGATGGTAAAACTTAAAACAAAGAAGAGATAGAAAAAAACAAATGGAATGGGAAAACACCACTGAGGGGGCTGTGTGAAACAAACACACTTCAGTCTTGCAGGAAAACTCTAGATAAGCTGGGGCAAGTGAGCCAACAGCAAAAGCACATCCCAGGAGCACGTGCAGTGGGGCCAGTCCCAAAATGTCCACACAAGACGGTAGGAACAGCTTCTTGTGACACGCTGACTTTGGAATCTTCAGCCACCTTTCTCTTGGCACTACAGTGTAAAGAGTTAAGAAGACAAAGGGGTAACGTAAACATCCTTAAACTTTTTAAAGCGGTCAAGGGCTATAACATCCTAAACGTTACAGAGGGAAGCCACTCAGAAAGGAAATGGAAGAGTGGAAAGAACCAGCATATCCCCTCCAGCAGAGAAAGTATTAACTGGCACGGTGCCAGACAACAGCAAGTGGATGTGGGAGTTTGGGAGGGGTGAGAAATCTCCTGGCTTTCCCTCAAAAAATAATGGCAACTACTTAAGGGGGGGGGGGGGAAGAGGCATCGATCATTTGGTCACCACTTCCTCCTCCATTCTACCTCTTCTTTCCATCTGGTTACTAAGGAGACCAAGTTGAGGGGGGAAAAAAATCCAACCACTCCAGAATTCATAGGATAGCTAGCTCACCAAATGCCTTTCCTTGCTAAGGTCAGTTCCGAGAAACAAAAGGCTAAAACCCTGAAATTCTAAACCCCTGACTCTCTGACTGACTCTCCTAAGGAAGGGAAGACAAGTGGAGGATAAACCAATTAAAGAGGGCCTACTATGTGCCAGGCATTTTACACACATTCTCCCACTTAAGTCTTACACCACCACTTACAATGTAGAAGTAAAGAAGGTAACCTGTAAGGAAGAGGAAGAAATGTGCAATCCCTACCCCGAAAGGGCCACAGATCAAGTCGGGGGTTGGGGGTAAGCGTAAGTGATTAAGCTGGTTACCCTGTCACTAGCTCTCTCTGGGGAAGGACGTGAACGGGAGCAGAGAGTAGTGATCAGGTGGTTTTGGAGGGGGAAGGGGGGGGGGAGAGGGAAAGAGATCACGGCGTTTCGTCCTGTGTGGGGATAGGATACGGGGGAACGGATGAATTCCAGGCTGAGGGCCGAGGAATTAGGGCTACTCAGATCAGGGGTGCTTGGGTTTGCGCCAGGGCGCAGCAGGTCCTGTTTGCACTATCGGTGCAGTTTGATGAGAGACCCGGTGGCGCACACAGGGCCTACAGGTGAGGACCTGGCAAGCCGAGACGAGAAGGGTTAAGTTCATGGGAAGAGCCTGTCTCCTCGTGAGGAATGAAACGACCACAGAAGGGGTCCAGGGCGGGGGACGACAGCCAGGAGGAGGAGGCCAAGAGAAGGGAGACGAGAAAGCGGCGGTGTCCCTGCGGGACAGGCAGAGAGGCCTGCAGAGGAGAGAAAGAGGGCAAGGGAGGACAGCCCGTGAGTGGGGAGACTCGCGCGGGGTCGGGACAGGGTGGGAGCCGGGCCGACCCCGACCCCGGCCCCTTCAGCCGGTACCTACTTGAGGTCCCGGTTGACCGAATGCAAGTTGTCCTGGAAGTGCGCAATGAAGGCCTTCTCCCGGCCCTCCAGCGTCTCCTTGTTCCGCATGCCATCCTTCAGGCAGTCGAACACCCTGCTCACGCTGGAGCGCAGCGCCTGAATGGCACTAATGGCCTGGGCAAAGGCCTCCAGGTTCACTCCGACACTTAGCACGTCCGCCATGTTTGCCGCCGCCACAGCCGGCTCTCCAAAGCCGGCTTCACGAGCAAAACGCCGCGCGCACTGATGACGCAAGCCTCCAAGGCCTCTGGGAAACGTAGTTTTCGTGGGGCGGGGCTGCCCTAGTGATTCGAGCGGGCGCTATCCAAAAACTTGAAAGGAGTGCGTGGGCAGGAAAGTGATCCTCTCGGTTTAGGGAAGTCACGTTGTATGCTGGGCTTTCTCAATGGTGACAAGGGAATACAGAAAGTTCTGTCATTTCCCCAAACTTGAGCTCTTGGGGGTTATATGGAAAAGAATTGCTCAGAGCAATAAAATGTCCATGGAGTAAATAATTATTGTATAACCCATTGAATAAAATGAGTCCATATGTAACTAAATGGTAGATAAGGGAAATTTCTTCCCTACAGTAGAATGCCAACTAATAATGTAGAAAGAATAATGGAAAGAATATTACCTTTTGGCAACATTAGAATAGTAATTGATTTGGATAGGCTCAAGGGATGCTAAAACTAGTGGGTGAACGTGGGAGGAATAACAGGATATTTATACAGTCTCAAAGTTTCATCCCACAAGAAACTTATAAATTAAGAAGAGGAAAATAATGATCTAGCAATTTCACTTCTGGACGTATGTCCAAAAGAAAGGAAAGCAGGGACTAGAACAGGTATTTGCACACCCACGTTCATGGAGCATTATTCACAGCAGCTAAAAAGCAGTGTCCATGGTCAGATGAATACATAAGCAACATGTGGTGTATACATACAATGGAGTATTTCTGCCTTTAAAAAGGAAGGACATTCTGACACCTGCTACAACAATGATGAACCTTGACGGCATTATGCTGAGTGAAATAAGCCAGAAACAAAAGGGCAAATACTGCATGATTCTATTTACATGAGGTCCCTAGAGTGGTCAAATTCATAGAGACAAGGAGTAGAATGGTGGTCGTCCGGGGCTGGGAAAGGGAGAAGGAGGAGTTAGGGTTTAATGGGTGAAGAGTTTCCGTTGGGGAAGATGAAAAGTTCTCTGGATGATGGTAACAGTTGCACAACAACGTGAATGCACTTGATGTTATAGAACTGGACACTTAAAATCGTTAAAATGGTCAATTTTATGTTATGTGTATTTTACCATATATGTTTTAAATTCAGTAACATGAAAGGGGGGAGGTAGTAGTGACTGCACAGTGGAGAAACCTGGCAGACACCACCTTAACCGAGAAATCAAGGTCAACATCATCAGTGTAAGACAAAGCCACGTCCTGAAATGCTGCACTGAGAAGAGGGTAACATGCCTTCTGTGATATTCCTGACAAAAATGCAAAACCTGAATCTGATCAGGACGTCAGACAAACTCAAACTGAAAGGCATTCCATTAAACAATTGACCTATACTTTTCCACAAAACATCTGTGTCGTGGAAGACAGAGAAGAACTGAAGGATTGTTCCAGATGAAAAGACACTAAAGAAACATGACAACTGAGTGCAACGCCTGATCTGGGATTTTCTTTTGCTGACATGATTGAGACAATTGGTGAAATCTAAATTAGGCTATAGATTAGTTAATAGTATCTTATTGGTGATGATTTCCCGATTTTGATCATTTTTGTTGTGCTTATGGAAGAGGGTGGCCTCATTTAGGAGAAATACACCCTGAAGGGGAAATGGAGCACCATTATGTCTGCATGAAAAAGACGATGGACATGTTTATTTAGAGAGAAAAGGATAAAGCAAATGCGGTAAGATATTAACAGCTGTGGAATCTGGATGAAGGAGCTTGTAGTGCTGGGGATCCTGCCGACTTCGCCATGTGTCATGCAGGGCGTCCGGCGGGGTGTCATGCGGGGTCTCAGCTTCCACTCCTCACATAAGAACGCAGGACATGGTGAGGCCAAAAAGGAACACCCACGGAGCCATAAGTAGGGGAGTCATATCTCTATATTCTCACTGGCGGCTGGGTTGGAGAACCAGGAGCCACACAATTCTCAACCCTCACTGCTCCACTTGCAGGCTCAGCCACCATCTTCTTGCTAGCCCCCTTTTTTTTTTTGCTACTAGCCTAGCCACGGCAGTTATATTGATGGCTAATGGCTCACTGGTTACAGCTGACGGCCAACTAGCCACAGCTGCTGGCCATTTGATCACAGTCGATGGCCATTTACTACCTGAGTCAGCACCTTTCTATGTGAGGCCGAGAGCCTGGAAACTGCTTTTTGGGGCTCTGTCCCCACAGAGCTATAGGAATTACTTGTACTATTCTTGCAACTGTAAGTCTGAAATTATGTCAAAATAAGTTGTTTTAAATAGCCATCAATAAGGAGCACGGAAAGTGTAACAGCCTAGGTGGTAAGAAAAATCTCCAGTTTGCCAGGCCGTGCTGACCAGGTTTTTTGAAATTGTCCAGTTGACCTTAGTAATTCTCCAGCTCTTCTCCAACCTCACTCCTCCTCCCCCACCCCCCACACCTCTTCAATTCAAATCCTTTAGTTCTGGAATGGTAAAGATAAATTCTGCTCAAAAACTCGGCCCTGCTGTTGCTCTCCGTGAGACACACAGCTCATAAATACTATTTAAATGAGTTAATGGTCCCATGAGACAGAAAGGTGTTTTGTTGTCTTGGTTGGGTTTATATAGTTGCTTTCATTTCCTGACATCGACCTCACCTCTGTAAGTGTTTCCATTTATAGCTTTTATTTTTTTAATGGAAAGGGGTAGAGATAGCAGGAAACTTCTAGCTGTGAACTTGAAACGAGTTACTGAACCTCCCTGAGTCTCCGTTGCCTCATCATAATAAGACTGATAATAATACCTGTCTTCACAAAATAGGTGCATAATAACACTTTGCAGGCACAGCTCTTGAGATAATGCTTGGCAAGTAATAAACACTCAGAAGATCCTCGCTGGTGGGAGAATGTGCTGAGGAGTTCCTGATGGTTCTGTGGCCTGTGTCTCTCTCTCCTCTTGAGGACTTTTTACAGAATTAAGCCATGCGCCTATTATTCATACTTCCCATTATCTCTGATGACGTGACCTGACACATGGAAACTCAGGTATACAAGAGCTTGTCAATGAACTGTGTCCTAGCATTCACTACTTTTTAGTGGCCTTTTTATCTCCTTTGGAGTGTAGGGGTTTTCTTTTTGTGCGTTGTTTTTTTATAATGTAAATTTTTTTACATTACATTTTTATTGAGGTATAATTTACATACAGCATTATCTTAGTTTCAGTACAACATAATGGTTTGATATTTGTGTACACTGCAGAACGATTGACACAATGTCTAGCTAACATCTGTCAACACACAGTTACGGGATGTCTTCTTGTGATGAGAACTTTTGAGATTTACTCTCTTAGTGACTTTGAAATAGGCAGCACAGTGTTATTAACAAGAGTCTCCATGCTGGTTTTAAAGTTGTTGTAGAAAATATTTCTTTAACTTGACAAAAGTGAAGGGAAATAGCTGCGCTCATTGGTTTGTTTGGGTTTTGGCTTCGGTTGGTTCATCCTTTGCAGGGGGATGAAAAGGCAAACTCTACTACTGTGTTTACTCACCTTTTGGGGATCCCTGATGGCTTGGAGAGTGTGACCCCTGTTGTATACATTGTCCTCGAACAAAAAATGTACCAGTCTATTTCTGCCCACATCAATAGATACCTATAAACATGAGGTTTTGAGGGGTCCGTAGGCCCCCTACAGCCCAAACGTGGACCTCTGGTTAAGAACCATGCTTTAGGCAAGTACGATGGGGGTATGTGTGGTTCGTGGCTGTCTTGTAACCATCGTTTCTCCAGTGCCTGGCACACAATAGATGCTTAGTGTAAGTTGAAGCAACGAGTTAACACAACATATTTATTTGCCTCTTTGGATCATCTCTCCAAATGATTTCATCTCTTTGTATACTCAGATATCATCTCCTGCCCAGCCCTCTTCCCACCCCCACCCCGCGCCCACACGTGCACAATAAGATTTTCCTTTGTCTCAGTCTCTGATTCAGTGGTTTAGACTCTGGTTGGCGCAATAAAGTACAAATACACTCTGCTCCCACAGTCATTAGTTTTCAGGATTTCTCTGTGGCTCCCCTCTTCTGGGAAACTCAGAAATTGATCAGTGGAAATACACATTTCCCCTGAACCTAGTAAGGAGTCTTTCATCACATCAACAGAAAACTTTTCATTTTGGAAAGGAATGGACAGAGTTTCTCTAAGGTGTTGTAAATTCTCGAGAACGTTGGCACATATATGCTTGCATCTGTGTGTGTTTGTGGGATATAAATTACTTTAAAGGAGTTCATTTCAAGCAATATCAGATTTTAATTATTATGATCCTATGTTTGGGTAAAAGGGAGCACCCTGCTGCTAATATCTTCCAAAATGAACAAGCCATTAGCTTGGTGCTATCAGCTCAAGAGTATTAGAACGAGCAATCAGAATTAAAGTTGTCAGTATTTAATTAAAATGTGCTGCAACTCCCATCATAGTCAGAGGGCACGTGGTTTAAGCATTCAGACTGTGAAAGTACCCTCATCAATTAATAATTACTAAAGATTCACTAGATGCAGAACACTGCATTGGATGGTTGGGCAGAATGTCACCAAGCTAGATTTAAAACCAAATCCGCCTTGGGTAAGCCACCACGTAACTAAGCCACCTGTCACAGTCAGCATGGCACAATACTTATGACCCTGGGGATTAAACTGGGGCAGCATACAGTCCTGGGGACTTGGTAGGCATTCGTATGAGTCATTCAACAAATACAGATATTGAATGTGCTCTAGTTTGCTAAACAGCTGGAGAGCCAGTGGTAAAACCAGGCCCGGTCAACCCAGACTATGTCTCTGAAAATATCTGCAGTGGATCATGTGTTTCTCTATATTCACCAGTGAAGGCTCAGGGCATCAATTGCTTTTAAATTGCTTAGAATCAGGTTTACTACTATTAATCTAAAAGAAGTATGGTGAGAAACCCCCTCCCCCACTCCTGTTTTCTTATTTCCTGTCTACCGTGATTTTGATTTGACAGTGATAAAGACCAAAGTGACCCCAAGGACAAAGAAGATCCTGGAGATCAGAAAATCAGCTTTGCCTGCGGCCTCGGCCCCTGACACGCGTCTCTCAGGCAGATAGGTTAATTATTCTGGGTCTCTTGTCTCGCATCTAAAGAATAAGGAAGTGCGATTCCCACAGAACTAACAATCCAGGAGCATAAGACTAGGAGCTAGTTATTAGTTCAAGAAGGAGGAAAGAGAGGGAATCTCTCACCATCAACACCCATTGCACCAGGATTCCTGCATTCCCGATTCACTCATTTACTCAGCAACATTCACCAAATAAAAGCGTTGAGTGAGGACCCAGACAGAATTGTTCCCATTCTCGTGGCACTCGCTCACAGCCTAGCAGGGAAGACAGACACAAATGGAGCATGAAACGCAGTGAGGTCCAAGTGCAGGAGAAGAGACCTACACAGAGAACTTGGAGAGAGTGGTCCCGGTGTTCTTTTGCACAGGGGAAGCCTGAGCCAAGCCTGCCAAGGTGTCAGGGCTCAGGTGCAGTGTGGGATACAGTGAGGGAGTGTAATAGACAGCTTTAAGTTTTAAATGGACAGATTTGGGTGCGATGTGATTAAATCTGTGCTTTTGCAATCCACTCTCTGGCTTTGGAGAAGGTGGGCAGAAGAGTCCAAGCTTAGAAGCAGAGACAGACAGGCAGGGAGACCTCACGTGCAGAGCAGCCGACAAAGGACCACACACGAGCCATATTCTTCCCATCACAGGAAGCCAGGAGGTATTTTAAATATTGTAATAAATGATTGATTGCCCATTTGGATGCTCACTAAATCAACCACCCAGCATGTTATTAGGGGCCTCCACTTACTGCCATGTTCATACGTAATTAAGTACAAAACATCTTTTACCAACACATTAGGCTAAATCAAAATGGATCACAATGCAAGCTGTTTGCACAGCCTCGACCGCAGCCCATGTAAGGGAGGAATCGCCTTTTAATTCAATTACTGTGTTATGTAGATGGTGCATTTTAACCAAGAGGGACAATGGACTGCCAGCCTCAGAAGCTACTATACCTGGCACATCACCCAGAACCTGGGAGCAGAGGGCAGATGCCAGGCTTGTGGCTTCCAGGGGAAGCTGAGGCACGTGGCGCTTTGTCTCAGGAACCACCATTTAGCAGAGGCCTAGCAGAGACAACAAAAGAAGACACATCTGATTCCTGACAAAGAAACAATCTATTCACCTCGAAGCTGGAGTCTTCTTTTGTAAAACATGTTGCTTCATTTTTCCTATTACAAAATACACACTTACTTTGAAGTCTTGGAAACTATAGAAGAAGCCTATACAGAAATTCAGTTATACATAATTCCACCACTCAACATTCTGGTTGGTCACACGTACGCATTTTCTTTTTTACAAAATTGGAATTGTGCTATTTTGTGACCTCCATTTTTCATAATATAGCTTAAATACCTTTCCCTATCATAAAACAATTTTCTAAAACATCACTTTAATGATCGCCAAAGATTCCATTCAATGGCTGTACGTAAGTTCTTGAGTCCTCTGTTGTTGACCACCAAGATTTTTCGACCTTGGCCAACATAGCTGTGGACGCCCTAACTGCATAGCTCTGTGTGGAAAGGAAATACATTCCCTGAAACTGATATCTGTTCACTGGCTGCAAATCACTTTCTCAGTTTGGGATAACAGGTGCAGAGGACAGCCAAGTTTCCACCTCGCTGGTACCACCAGTCCATTCTTGGGAGGCAGTGGGGCACAGAGGCGGAGAGAGCACAGCTGTGCAGGACAGACAGACACGTGCTCAAGTCCCAGCTGCACCAGTTATGGAGCGATCACTCTAGAGAAGTGTTTGTCTATAACTGACAATCACACAAAAAGCTAACGGTAGTTTGAAGAGAGAAGGGCTTATTGGTCTCAATGATTCACGGGCTGAGGAGACATAACATGAGGCTGATGCAGTGGGTCATCAGGGACCCGCATCCTTTCATCAGTCTGCCCCACCGCCCTTAGTCTCAGCCTCATGTCTTCGTGGTGATAAGATGGCTGGGTCCCAACTCTGCATTACGAGCAGGAAGATGAAGGAAGGAGCAGAGGCGGCTTCTCACACATCATTGGCCAAACAATGTCACATGGCTACCTCTAGCTGCAAAGGATGCTGGGAATTTGAATTTTATCTTTTTTTCAGCCTCTGTTAGCACTGCTGTCCAGTATAAATATAATGTGAGCCATATGTGTTCTAAGAGTCATGTTTAAAAAGGGAAAGGGCCTCACACCTATTAGGATGGCTACTATTAAAAAAAAAAGAAAAAGAAAGAAAAGAAAACTTCTGGTGAGGATGTGGAGAAATTGGAACATTTGTGCACTGTTGGTGGGAAGATAAAATGGTATGGCCACTATGGAAAACAGTATGGGGGTTCCTCAAAAAAATTAAAAATAGAATTGCTATATTATCTAACAATTCCATTCCAAGTATGCACCCAAAAGAATCAAAAGCACAGTACAGCCATACTCATAGCAGTACTATTCACGATAGCCAAATGGTGGGAGCAGCCCAAGTGTCTATCAACGGATAAATGAATAAACAAAATGTGGTCCATACATACAATGGAACATTATCCAGCCTTAAAAAGCAAGGAAATTCTGATACATGCTACAACATGGATGGACCTTGAAACGTTATGCTGAGTGAAATAAACCAGTCACAAAATGCCAAACACTGTATGATTTTGATTATGTGAGGGACTGGAGTAGTCAAATTCAAAGAGACAGAAAGTAGAACGGTGGATGCCAGAGGCTGGGTGAAGAGGGAAATGGGGAGTTGTTTAATGGGTACAGAGTGTCAGTTTTGCACGATGAAAAGAGTTCTGGGGGTGGATGGTGGTGATGGTGGCCCAACAATGTGAATGTACTACTTAAAAACGGTCAATTTTATGTTGTGTGTATTGTATCACAGTTAAAAAAAGATAAACAGGTGAGATTAATTTTGATAATGTATTTTATTTAACCCAACATATTCAAAATATAATTTCAATATAAAATTGCTAATGAGATAGTTTACATTCTTTTTTCCAACTAAATCTTTGAAACTCACTGCATAGCTTACACTTACAGCATCTCAGTGGGTACGTCAATACTCTTTAGCTACCATGCTCAGTAGCCACCTGGAGCCAGTGGCTGCACGATTGGACAACATAGCCCTAAAATAAAGGCAGGGGAGGGAGAAAAGGAGTGGGAAATAGAGGTTGGATCAGCCAGCTTGATCTGCCTGTTGTACCTTGGCTCAGTCACCTAACCTCCCTGAGCGGGGTTTTGGGTCACGGGAGATGATTGGCTAAGTCACTGTGACTGATGCAAGAATGTACTGGATAACCCGTGGAACGCCCCCAGTACACTGACACAGTCACTGAGCCTGTGAGCCGCTGTCATTGCTGTTCACGTTACTATGTTTCCATGTTTCCATGGAAAATGGCGATAACAATAAAAAAGGACTTCATAGGAACTGTTTCTTACAAGATTTGTAAGAGAAGGAAAATTTGAGTATTTTTCATGTTTCTTTTGAGTTATCTTTTAGACGTACATATTGATATTTACGGGTAAAATAATATGACATATGAGCTGTGTTTGAAAATAACATGGGGGGACAGAAATAGACGGGGGAAAGGGTTGAAACAAGATTGGCTGTCAGCTGATAATTGTTGAAACTGGTGACGACTGTGTGATTTTCATGACACTGTTCATCCCACAGATGGATATTTTCCACAATGAAAAGTTTGATGGATTTTTTTTTTAGAGGATATCATGTGGGTACTCAACATGCCCTGAGTTTCTCAGACTTTTTTTTTTTTTTTTAAGAGAATGATTCTGGTAGAAATAAATGGTCGCAGTGGCTTCTTGGGAACCAACAACAGCCAGCACGCGACTGTGACAGTCGTGGCTGGAAAGGAGCAAGGTAGCATGATGTTGCCAACTACCACTGTTTCCCCTGCATGATTTCCCCAAGAAAGAGACTTCTGTTTTCTCTCCACCCAAAAGCCGAGGTCTTGTGTTACTGTGCTGGGAGGGGATAATTGAAAGCTGTCAAAATGATAATTGACTCTATTTCAACTGCTTGGTTTGTGTGTGGGTTTTTGTCTTGCTTTGTCTTGTTTCCATAAGGGATTTGGGTATGTGAGAGCTAACGATGGTAATCATTTTTATTAAGTGTTCAATTATTCAAAGATGAGGACTTCTTTTAAAATAACAGCTTCATTGACATATAATTCACATACCATGAAATTCACCTTTAAAAATTGTTTTTAAAATCTTCACAATATTGTGCCGCCGTCATCACGATCTAATTCCAGCATATCCTCTACTCCCCTCTGTCCCTGGAAACCACTAATTACTTTCTGTCTCTATGGATTTGCCTAGTCTGCAAATTTCATGTAAAAGGAATCATATGATAAGTAATCTTTTGTGTCTGTCTTCTTTTCCTGATAATTTTTTTAAGGTTCATCCATGTTGTAGTAATTCATTCTTTTTCATGGCCAAAAGGAATGACCATACCCCATTTTGTTTCTTCTTCAACGGCTGGCGGACATTTGGACCATTTTCACTTTTTTTTGCCTATTATCAATAACGCTGTTGTGAACATGTAAGTACAAGTTACTGTGTGGACCTATGTTTTCAGTTCTCTCGGACATTTATCTATGAGTGGAATTCCTGGGTTATATGGTAACTATGTTTAAATTTTTGAGAACCTGCCAAAGTTTTCCACAGTAACTACATCATTTTACACTCCCACCAGCAACGTATGAGGGTTATAATTTCTTCACATCTTTGCCAACACTTTTTATTGTCTGCCTTTTTTTATTACAGCCATCCTAGTGGGTGTAAACTGGAGTCTCACTGTGGTTTTGGTTTGCATTTCCCTGATGGACTAATGGTGCTGAGCATCTTTTCTTGTGCCTATTGGCCATTTGTATGTCTTCTTTGGAGAAACGTCTACTCAAATCCTCTGTCCACTTTCAAGTTGGATTATTTGTCTTTTTGTCTCCGAGTTGTAAGAGGATTCTTAAATTCATTCTACCTGACATTATAGTGAACATACTTGAGTAGGTAGTAAAGGTTCTTTGAGATAGTTATCACGCGGCACCCCAAATTGTACTGGATACGACAGGCTTTCATCCTGAATAGCTACCATAACCAAAATATCTCCAAAACTTTAAAGAGAACACAGGGAGGACGTCATTCCTTTTTATACCTTGTGTTTTCCGAGCACCTGCTGGCATCTGGCTCAGTGATTGCTCTCCGGGATCTGCTCCTAACGGGAGAGATACGAATGAAAGTCGACTACAACTCTAATTTGCTAGAAGATGAAGGCCATCTGAATGGTGACCATTGAGTTTGAAGAGAACTCCCCTGTGGAAGGGAGGATGACTTAATCTGGGGCCCAGGAAGGGGCTCGTGAAGGACGTGGCGTTAAAGCTAATCCAGTCATTCTCAAATCTGTCTGCAGGAGATTCTGGGATTGACATGCACGGAGTGATACCCATAGATTGATCCTTAAATATTCATCCAATAAATATCAATTGATTGCATATTACGTGCCCAGGGGATTCAGTGGGATACAGTGTTAAAGTACTTGCTTTACAGAACCTACCTCCTAACGAGGGGAAGCAGGTGATAAAAAAGAATAGCTCTATCTGTAATATGTCAGGTAGGTAAAAAGGCAAGTAAAGCAGGGTGGGTGGACAGAGTGACAGGGAGGTGGCCATTCTGATAGGTTCGTCTGTAAGATCTGTGAGTGGTAACCTGTGTGAGTCAGGAATGGAGCTGAGAGGATACCTGTGGGAAGAGCATGCCCTGAGAAAAGGGAAAAGAGCAATCACGGCAGGCGAGGTCACATAGGACCTTTCACGCAAACATCCACTGTGGCACAAAAGAAGCGTAGGGCCACGCATTGATGACACCCGGATGCTTTCCATCCAGTGTTTGTTGGCGTCATCTGTTAACTCTGACAAGTTTGTTGGCATGCTTTCTGTTGTGGCAGAAGATGGCCTGAGTGATCCCTTGACTGGGTAGTGTGATGTTTAGATCTTTTCCTTTGACAACCCCTGTACTGCTCAGAATCTGGTTTCCAGCAAAGTCCGTATCTCTGAAGAGAACATACACCGAGGTTATGGACAGAACAGAAGGTTTGGGAGTCAAAGGAAATAAACAAAACTGGGCAAATCCAGCTTCACTGAGGCTCGAGACATCTTCTTTTGTCTCGTCCTTTCCAGTATGAACAGGGTCCCAGAAAAATTTTCTCTTTGTTACTGGAGAGCACCTGTCCAAGTTGTCACGTTCTTTCCTTAAAGGAGCTGGACGTGCTTAGCTTGGAGCAGAGACGGTGAGAGTAGTGGGAAGGTCATGATGGTGACCTTCAGTTCACCTTCATGTTAACCGTGGGGAAGACCCTTTCTGTGTTATCTAGTGGCGATAACAAGAACCATTTGTAGGGGAGTTATAGGGACTTTCTACAGCTGGAAAGGCAGTGAGTTCCATGACTAAAGTTATTAAGTGGAAAGTCAATGAACATTTATCTGGAGTCTACACAGAGGATTCCAGCACTGGTTGGCAGTTTGGACCGCAACCCCCTTGGAGTTAAGGTTCTATAATCCTATTGCAGTGTCTTTCTTCTAGGTAAAAATCAAGACCATTCATGAATGAGATCCCTGTGGAACAACTTGAAGGTCATTTCCAGTGGGGCCTGAGTCTTTTTCCTCAAGTTGCGTGCTGTTCAGGGGGCTTTAATTAAGCTTTCCCCTCCGGGCACAACCAGCCTGTTTGTGGTGAGTGCAATATGCCGTCCCAGAATATGTCAAACTTCATTTGCAAAATATCAGACTGCTGTTTTTTTCCCAGAGCCAATCTGCAGAGTAATACATTCAATAACTTTTGCTCTTTTTGCTCTCAAAGCTAGGTCTCTTTTTGGAGTCGATAGCGCAATAAATGCGGAATCTGGTGCAAATTCCAATGGAAAGAAAAGATATTGTTATTTAAAGGCCAAATAACGGCTTAAAATTAGAGTTGTGAAGGCATTGAAAAACACCAGACTTCCCAGATGGCTTGCAGATAATTCACTTTGCACTCAGTCCGTTCACACGCTAAAAAAAAATACTTTTGACTCTGTTTCTCCTCAGATTGAAAGTTGGTGCCTGCTTTAAACATATGTGCTTCTCTCTTTAAATTTAGCTCTGAGTCATGTTGTATTACATTAGGAATGCAGCAGGCAGGCACTTGGAAAATGTACATCAATGCGTTTATTTTTAAGTTATATAAAAATAAAAATATATATGTTTAAATATATTAGGCTGTATTTTTGCCCAATTTCAAAATGGTTGTTCTCGAGAACAGATTAGATAAAAACAATAATAACGAGGATGACACTATGATTCTGGCACGCTGCCCATTTCTGAGGATCCCAGAGCAACTCGTCGAATCCTGTAGCTCCTCACCCCCAGCCCAGCTAAGCCCAGGATTCATCATTCGTCATTCATGAATGATGACCTCCACCTCCACGGGGGACCAGGCAGCTCCCTTAACAGCTGCAGGGCGGCCTAATTAAGAGTCTCCTTCCTGCAGGGTGTCAGGTGCTGGGCAGAAGTCAGCTAGAGCTAGAGATGGGCAAAGGGGCAGAGGCAGAGAGTCTGGAGGGATATCTTTAGCTTAGTGGCTAAACTTGTGGGTTTTGGGGTGCAGACAGACAATGCTGGGTTCAAATCCTGGCCCTGGCCCTCTCATCTGTGCATCCTGGGGAAAGTGAGGGGGTCTCATTTGTGTCTCGGTTTCCTCACCTGTGACATGGATGATGTTCCCACTTCAAGGGGTTGCTGTGAGGAATATCTGAGATATTCCTTTTACTCATTTAGTCATTTATCCAGTGCAGAGGTATTAACATCCGTGGGACAAAAGTGGTGAATAAACCAGAATCCCCACCCTCACGGTGCCCGTGGTCTAGTGGGTAGACGGACACTTCAGGAATAATCACAGCCACCACTGTTTAATCCAAATTAAGATGAATACAATGGGGGACAATTTGCAACGTGGGACCCCTCCTGACCCGAAGGCTCAGGAAAGTTTCAGCAAAGTTAACGAATGTGAACTGTTGGGCGGTGCCCAGGCCCGCAGTAGGTGCTTGTTAGTCCCTGTCTGGGTTTCCTATGGCTGCCATAACAAATTACCACAAACCTAGTGACTTAACGCAACACAAATTTATTCTCCTACAATTCTGAAGGTCATAAATCTGACATGGGATCTCAATGGGCTGAAATCGTGGTGTCAGCAGGGCCATGCTCCTTTCGGAGACTGGAGGCAAGAATCCATGACCTGGCCTCTTCCAGCTGCTAGAGACTACCTGCATTCCTTGGCTCGTGTCCTCTTCCTCCATCTTCAAAACACATCACTCCGACCTCTGCATCCATTGTCACATCTCTCTGACTCTGACATTTCTGCCTCCCTCTTACACGGGACCCCCTGAATAATCTTATTCTCCCCATCTCAAGATCCTTAACTTAATCACCTCTGCAAAGTCCCTTTTGCTATGTCAGGTGACATGTTTCAGGGATTAGAGTGCAGGCATCTTTGAGGCGGCCAGTATTTGTCTACCACAACCAGGAAGTTAATTATCTAAAAACGGGAGTTCCAGGGAAAAAGAACAGAGAACAGAGAGGAGGAAATTATCAAAGAAATACTACATAGCAATTCCTAGATTTGTAGGTCACATGTTTCCAGATTTAAAGAGCCTTCAGCATGCCTAGCGTGGAAGCATATCAAAAGCTTCCAATGAGAGAACGTTGTACACAGGGAGCAGGGATCAGGCACTGAACTTTTGAACATCATCACTGGAAATTGGAAGATATGGTGCAGAACCTTCCTAATCCCAAGGAAAATAATTCCCAACCGAGAATTTATTGATCATTTTATCAATCAAGTGTAGGTGTGGACGAATACACTTCACCATACTAGGTCTCACCACATTTTTTTTCCATGCATCCTTTCTCAAGAAGCTATTAGAGGATGTGCTCCATCAAAATGAGAGAGTAAACCAAGAAAATAGGAAACAGAGAATCCGGGAAACAGGGGCGGATGCAACACAGGGGAGAGGCAGAGGCTATCCCAGAGACCCAGTCCACAGGTGTGCCTTGGTCCACAGCTGTACACCAGGCCCAGCACAGCAATCTGCCTTGATTGGGCCCAGGATGTGGGGCTCAGAGCAAAACTAATAGGCTCCTAGGTTTTTATTATATTAATAAGAACTTTATAATTATGATGGAGTGTTTAGAGCTAAATTAGAGTTAGCTAAGCAACCAAAAAAATGACTAACTCTGAGAAACATAAAATTATACAAGAATGTCATCATAGTGCTCTGTGGTTATGACAAACAATATTTACATAAATCATAGAACAGTAAACACTGAATATTGATTTACCTGGAATCTATGACATTGGAAGATGAGTGGAAAAGAAGTGCGTGCGTGCGTGTGTATGTGTATGTGTGTGTGTGTGAGAGAGAGAGCTAAATCCTCATTTCTATAGCAGGAAGTCAATTAGATGATTAGATGACGCCTAAAATTGGAGAAAAAAAAATCAAGATAAAGTTAAAAGCGTTGAGGGTGGCTGCCTCTGGAGCAAAGGATCAGAGACAGGGGGCGGAGCCATTTTAAAATATAATCTTTATCGGTCTATTGGACTTTAAAAACTACGTGCACGTATTACTTTAAGAAAAAAGTTTTCATGTAAAGGGGAGAGAAGGGAGGGATGTCAGTGGTCCCTGGAAAGGCGGCAGGTGGTGGGTTCTGGGAAAGCAGCCCCTTTAGCAGTTCCAGGTTTTCTCTGACTTCAGCCTCATTAAATCACAGGATGGAGATGAGCTCAGCAAAGGACATCAACCCCCAGGTGGTCCTGCGAGGCCACCAAAACCTCCGCCCTCCGCCCTCCCCAGAAATCGCCGTGGCTGCTGCTGCGAGGGCAGGGGGGTGGCAGCGGGGGCCCTGTGAGCTGCGGGAACCTGTCACTGCCTGGAATCCTCCCAGCGGGCCTGGTGGCCCCAGTGCAGGGTCAACTTGGGAGTGACAACGCTTCCTGTATCAGACTGGGGGGTGGGGCGAGGGGCGGGGCAGGGGTAGCCGAGAGGGAGCAGGCAAACTGGAGGGAGCTCGGAGAGCTGAGGGTGCGAACGCGGGGAGGGAGCTCTGTCTTGCGTTCCACCCCGACGCTCATTAGGAATGCGAATACAGTTCTGCTTGCTCTGCAGCCAGAGACACCCTCTGTCCTCTGCTGTCCTCACCTCTCGGCTCCAGTCTCCACCTCGGAGATCTCAAGGGAGGGGGCAGTCCTGGCAGGAGGATTTGGGGAGCCAGAGGAAGTGTTGCCCTCCATCAGTAATGAGGGGCCTGGCCCCTAAGTGAGCTACGCCTGGGATTCCGGATCCCCAGGCAGAACTCGGCTGGCTGCGGGGGCTCCGACGCCCTGGGACTCAGCACCCTCACTCAGAAAAGTGGGGAACAGTTTAAAGAACATGGTCACTTCTGGTCTGGGGACAGGAGAATGGCATGTGACTCCTGTTGGTTTCTTCTGGCCCTCTTTTAACATATGGTGGTGGTGTTCAGCATCAAATTATGCCTGGCTCCCACAAGTAAATTGGAGATGGGCTGTCAAAGGACTGGAGCACGACTTCAAGGGCCTGACATGCTCAAAGGGGATGGCCAACCAGTCTGGGGGCCCTGGGACAATGGGCTTCTCCTTCCTGAACCCAAGAAGGGTAAGCTCATTCCCCAAAGTCTTCACAGAACTGAAACCGTGTTCTGTGGGACTGTCTAGACTTCCTAGTTAATAACAGGTGTTAGAAAGGTGGGTGGTGGGGGAGAATTGTCCAGGGTCAAATGAGTTTGGGAAATTCTAGGTTAAAGAAAGGAAATGGGCAGGAATGATGAAGCCTTTCATTTTCATTGTAAATATTCTAGAAAAGGTTGTACCTTTTGACAGTTGTACCTGTTTTCAAGAAGCATCCCATGGATGAGAGCTCCGTGGAACACACTTAGGAAAACACTGGCTAAGCATCTTGAAGGCCTGAGGGCGTGGGAATCCCAAGCACCTGTCTGTAGTGTGCTTGGTCAGGACACACATCTGTGTCCTTTGTTCCCAGTCCCCCACCTAGTGAGGCTACCCCAAAATGTTTGCAGGACAGACTGTCTTTTTCTCATGTACCAGCAATGTGGTTTCTGGTTTTCACACAAGGTGTCTTTGTTTTTCATGGATGTCCTTAGATATGGAGAAAGCCTTGGGAAATTGAACCTTAAGGGACCTGATTCTTTTTGTTCTTTCTTGATTTCTTGGATCTCTCTTCACACACACACACCCACCCACACACAACTATCATGCACATTTTTAGTCCACACCACCCTGAGAATCAGACTGGTTTAGTTCCATGCCTTAGACCCCAGGAGCCAAGACTTACTTACTTGTTAAGAAGAGCCCTCATCCAACAGTTTCAGAAAGGGCCCGTTTACCTTTTCCACAGGCAGGATGCCACGAGGTCCCCTTGCAACAGAGGCTCCTCATGCAGTAGTCGTGCCTTCAAGGGCATGGAAAGTTGCAGGCGACAAAGGTAATCTCATGAGAGTCCCCTGGCCCATGTTCTCCAAGGCCAAGAACTTTGCACCTCTGAGCCTGGTTTCTCCTTAGCTCCCTTCGTTTGTTTGTCCATCTGTCCAACATACATTTATTTGAGCCCCAACTTAGAGTCAGGCCCTGAGCTGGATGCTTGGAGATAGTGAACAAGAGAGCTGCGGCCTCCACACTGGCGGAGCTGACAATCCCACTCCGTCACTGATCTGAAATGACTACTTCCTCCTGCAGGTCACAGGTGCGGTTGTGCAGGGTGTTCACTGTAAAAGGGTTCCAGGTCAAAGGGGGCAAGTGGGAGCTGAAATCTACCCCGTGGTTCAGGCACCAGGTCAACGTGGTTTGGGGCTGCATCTACCTGAAGGGGCACCTTTTTCTAACTTGCACAAAGGTGCTGCTGCGTGGGTTAGCAGTGACGCTGAATTCTTGTAAGGTTGGAGTTCAGAGACCTGTGAGTAGACTCATGGCAATGATTTCTGGGTTTATTGTTAGGGTCTTGAAGCCCCCACAGTTGAGTCGAGTGGTTGTTAGACCCCCCACAAAGGGCAGCAGGCCTGCACTCGCATATCTGAGAAGAGCGAAAGGAAGAAGTGAAGTTTCACCAGTTATATTAGAACTGGTGCCAATTATTTCCTAAAAACAAATCAGTGTGCTCTAGCCTTCCTTTGTAGAGCTGGGGCATTTAGCTTTAGACACCCAGCTTTGTAAATAAAATTGCCCCCTTTCTCCTGCACAGCTCCCCCACCCCCGCCCTCCACACACAAATCTCTGATCCATCCTGAATAGCTCATGAGGCCACATCGGCAGTCCAAGAGGGCCACCTGGCACTTTGTACCACTTAGCTTCAATGTTTTCTCAGTCTGAGTGGGGGAAACACTCTAAAAGCGGTATTGTAGCATTTGAGAAATTCGGTTGAAGACAGAATGGGGAAATGCAATGAATCTTTTCTGTTTCCAAAGTGTGCACTATGTTTGAGAGTGAGATTGTTTTTGTGTGTGAGTGAGTTCCCTGGCTCAGTGCCTCTCAAATTTTAATGTGTAAATGAATCACCTCGGCGCTTATTAAAATGCGGATTATGATTCAGCAGGTGCCTAACAAGTGCCCGATTAACACCAAGGCAGCCGGTCCACACGAGGAACAAGGCCATGGGCACGTCAGAGGCCTGCTTCTGTCAGGCCTTCCTGGTGGGGCCTGAGTGATTGTTCACCTGCACGGCGCCTTCGCATTTTCCTCTGCAGGCAGACGAATGCCCACTTCTTAACACTCTTTTAGGATGACAGGAGACGATGCACGCACAGCAGCGGGATGTCTGGCACGTTGGAGGTGCTCAATCAATGTGGGCATTAATGTTTTTGCCACGGCCTCTTAAAAAAGGGCTATTAGAGAATGGGAGACAAGTTAGTTAAACCAAACCTCAGTTGTCACATTTACCTGGTCTTCGTGACAGAGTCTGAACCACAGGGGCTCACGACCATGTCATCTAGTCCTAGGGCACCTGAGGGCACCATGTCGTCTAGTCCCAGGGCACCTGAGGGCTGTGACTCCCTGGCACGTGGTAAGTACTCCGTAAATAGTTGCTGAATGAGTGACTAATGCACTTCCGTCAATAATAGTAGCTGTCCCTTGCGGAGGGTGGGGAGGGCACTTCTCCCTATGTCTTGTTTTTTTACAATTAGAGTACGTGGGGGCAGGGAGCAGCGGGTAGAAACTAGATGAGAAAAGCTCTAAGACTGATACCCTTCCCAAGGGGAAAACCCTTCTTCCCATTTAGGAATCAATAGTCCCAAGAAACCTCCAGAAAACTTAATTTTGCCTTCTCTAAAATCACACCTGGTTCCACACTGTTCTTTCATGGAGGCCACGAGAGGAAAAGAACTTCCAGGTCGGCTTAGAAGTCATTGTCAGCTGTGCTGGGAAGAAGGCTCACCCTCCCCGAGTCTTTGGCCTTGGAGGCCTCTCCGTTCCTTCATCTCCTCCCTGGGGCTTTAGTGCAACACTCTGTAGGGTTGGCAGGTCTGTGGCTGAAGACACATTCATTGCCAACTTTGCAACCTGCTGTCCCCAGCGTATCTCACACTGCCCTGCCCCTGCCCAGCCGGGGAGGTCGTGGCATCCTTCTTCCCTGGCAGGCATGAAGGTTCCCAGCCTTTGCCCCGCTCTCCATGCCAATTGAGCTGTCTCAGGCTCGCTTTTCATTTTCTTTCTCTGTGGGTATAAATGTGTTGACAGCTACGAGAAACCAAATGTTTCCCTACATCGTTTAGAATTGTGTGGCCCATGAGGTTCCTTTTCATTTTGTTGTTTTCACCATGACTGCAATGAGCACAGTTGTCAGGAGGAAAACCTCAAAACATTTTGAGGAAACAGCAAACTTAGCGTCCCGGCAATGTGTCATCATTAGACTAATGAGTCCATCAGGCAGCCAAGTCACAGAGATTGCCCTGAGCAAGATGTGGCTCGCCCCGTGCAGCCATAATGTGGGTGCCGAGCAGGGGCCTGCCTGGTGCAGCTCAGGGGCAAGTGAAGTCCAAACCCAAGTGAGGGTTGGGAGGGGCCAGGTGGGCAGCCAAGGTGGGGCACGTGTCAGTAGGTAAATCATCAAAAGCTGTAGTTAAAAAAAAAAAAAAGCTGAGAACTGGGAATTAAAAAAGACGGCAAAGCTATCAGAAGGAACAAACGTGATCTCCCTGAATCCATCAAACCACATCTCTTTACAGTACGCCTGGATGAGATTTATTTTTTTGTCTTAAAGGGATATTTTTTCTGATTATGAGTTATACTTACCTATTCTCTAAGAACTTAGAAAATATAGAAGTGCGTGAAAAAGAAAATTGCTCACAATTCCACTTTGGGCTGCAATACTCTCTGTATTATGTCCTATTAATATATGTTTACCTCTGTGCTAGCTGGCCCATTGTGCGTGGATTCGAAGAAGCTTGAACAATTGTTGAATAACTACATCCATGCTACTCTTTCCCCGAGAGCGGGGACTCTGAAGTTGCCCACGTGAGAAGCAACCCAAGTGCAGACCAACATCTGTAATTCTGAACATCATGCTCATGACCTTTAAGGTTCGTATGAGAATTTGCTCTCTGTTTTCTACGTCCACAGTAACTTGGTATGTGCGGCGTGTTGTGCAATCAGTCACCAAGTCCTGATTGTTCCACCGTCAAAATGTGGCGCGAATCCAACCACCTCTCACCACCTCCTCCGTCGCCTCTCTGGACCGTGTCATCGTCACCCCTCATCTGGAATGCTGCTTTAGTCTTCCCTCTGGTCTCTTTGCTTCCCATTCTTGCCTCCTCATGGCTTATTCTTCTCGCATAAGCCAAAAACATCTTTTAAAACTGTAAATCAGGTCATGTCATCCCCTGTTTAAAACTCTCCTGTGACTTCTCATTGCACTTAGAATAAAATCTAAACTCAGCACTCTGCCCAAGACGACCGCAGCCCTCGTCTCCACCTCACCTCTTAGCCCTCTCCCCCTTGCTAACTGCATTCCAGCCCGGCTGGCCTGCTTGCTGTTGCTTGAATACGGCAAGCTCATTTCCCACAATAAGGCCTTTGCATCTGCTGATCCATCTCCTGGGAATGCTTTTTCCATTGATCGTTGTATAACTCAAGCCTTTTCTCCATGAAGACCTTCTCTAAACACTCTTTCTAAAAAATAAAAGAAAGAAACAGAAAGGAAGAAAGAAAGAAAGAAAGAAAGAAGCCAACTCTCCAAGCATGTTTTCTTTCTTTTAATATGGAAGTTACTATGAAATTATCATTAAAGCATACAATCACTCTCAGAGAATCTTCAGATGCAGACTTCCAGAATCTAAGAATCAGAAAATTTTGGAATCTAAATTGTACAGTCGTCAAATCTTCATCATGTCAAAGCTGAGAGTTCAAGATTCCAGAAATCAGACAGTTTATAGAATCACTGTATAGTTGGATAGTGGGCTCTCTGGATTGAATGACTTGCTCAAGATTCAACAGCTAAGGGCAGAGCTAGGATCAGACCATATCTCCCAACTGCAAGGACGGGACGTGCCTCTGTACCAGTGCTTTTCAAAGTAGGTTTCTCCAAGGCACCAACGTTCCTCAGACATCTCATGAAGGTTCTGTCTCAGGGTAAAGGTAAGGAAGGGATTGTCAGAGAACATATCCTCAGGCCCTCTTCAACCAAAACACTTCTACCTTTATTCCGTATTGACACTTCGGTGGTTGTCTTTTTAGAAACGGGTGTTTCTTCTCCCTCAAATTTTCAAAAACCTCTTTACTATATACTATGTTCAATAAATCATCATGAGAAGCAACAAACAAAAAAATAAGCCAAAACTTAAAGAAACAAAACCCCACCCACAACCACAATGGTAATACAAATGAAACTTTTAGACATATTGGTTAGCAAAACTCAGGTTGATGGAAACAGTCTAACGATATTTCCTGCAGGTCCTGGGGGTGGTGCTGGGGGTGGGTAGAACAAGCACTGTCTACAACAAAATACAGTCTAGGAATCTATGTCTGAGCTCACTTCTCAAATATAGCCTGGCAATTTCAGGTTCTGGGCATAGAGAGGAGGAGAAAAGCTTGTCCTGAAATGTACTTCTGGCATCATATCAGGAAACACATGTGTTTACAAAGAAAGAACACATTCCTCAAGAACCATGGTTGATGAAGATACGCCTGGAGGACTGCATCCTCATCCTGCTTAAAACCTTCCACTGCACAAATATAATCTCTCCATTGATCAAGACTGAATCTTCTGGTTATCCCCCTCCAAAGCATCCTGGTGAGGCAACACCCCCAAATTAAAAAAAAAAAAAAAGTAACCAGATCAGGATTCAGAAAATAGCAATCAACAAGAATAAATGGATCAACAATTGGTCGTAAAAAGACATTTGTCCAGGTCTGCAATGTCAATTTTAAAGAAGTGATAGCATCTTCATAAATAAACTATTTTCACTCTAGGGTACTTTGTGGGGAAGGAAAAGGGCTTTAGAGGAGCACATTCTTTTAGCTCCCTAACGTTCTCTTTGTGTCCTGGTTCCCAACACTCTCCAACAGGTTGATTAGAAACACAGACATATAAAATGTGTTTTTAAAGCACTTGGTCCCCAAGATGGGAAACCTCACTTCAACTTTGCTGGGATCAAGATTTTATTTCACTGAAGTCCAGTATTTCTGTGACTGCTGAAAGATGAAAGGTGAGAGATATCATCTTTGAAAAGCTACAAAGGGCAGAAGTAGATCTCTAGAGGGACAAGACCTTGCTTTTAGAGGCCTCTTTGTTTCTAGTGGGTTTTTAAGCAACTCCTTTTCTTTACTTTGTGTTTCTGTTTCTGGCTGTTTATTTTTCACATACATTCAACCAGGGTCATGAAAAACCTCACTGCCCACTACACTCTTTTAAAAAGATTTTTGGTGTGCTTTGTTTTCTTCATTGCTCGCATGACTTTATAACTTATAATCCAAGTGGCTATGAAAGTTAAAGGGGGCACTATTAATAAATCGCCTGTGTTTATTTACTTCCTCGTGTAGATCCAATTTCCATCACTATAGCTTCCAAGCTCCGTGAGGGCCACCGCCCCATTCGATGTGTTTTCAGCACCACGGACAGCGGGCCGCAGAGCGCACACGGTACCGAGTGTGAGACCTGGTGGTGAATGTGGGTTTCCTATTTGGGAAGAGAATATCCCAAGTGGAAAGACCAGCTTGTGTAAAATCCCAGAGAAGAGAATCAGACTGTGGCTTGTTTGAAGAACTGCAAGAATACCACCGAAGCAGCTGTGGGGAAGATGGGTGGGAAGGTGAGAAGGGATAAGGCAGATTGTGCTGGGCCTCCTGGGGGTCTACACTTTATCCCAAGGGACTTGGAAATCCACTGACGTATTGTAAAAGGAGCAGTGACTGTTAGTAACACTCACTTTTTAGGTTCATCCACATTGAATGATATCTATATATTCAGGATATTTTTATGTTACTTTTTAAAAGCTAATACTTGTATGTGGTTCAAAATTTAAAAGATTCATTGAAAAGTCTATTTTCTCCAGTTTTTTTTTTCCTGGCATCAACCAGTGTTATTAATATCTTATTTGTATTTCTAGGATTGTCTTGTGCCTATATGTGTGTGTGTGTTGATATGTAATTTATATATTCATATATATTTTCCCACCCATTTTGTTTAAAAAGAAAATAATGAACACATACTTTACACACTCTTCTGCATCTAGCTTTTTTCACCTGACACAATACATACATCTGGGAGACCTTCCCCATCAGATATGTATCTTAGTTTTAGCATTTAAGGCATCTCATCTGTACAAAATTGTTTCCTGCTATTTCTCACTACCTATCTCAGTATGTGAGGCCTGTTAAATGCCTTTGATCTAAATCTTTAGATCATTCTTTTCTAAATTGTGTTTCATATTCACACACATTCTTTTTCTCACTCCACTCCCAAGTATATTTGGGAAATGCCCAGACAAACCAGGATAGATAAGCATTTTGGGTTTTGTTTGTTTGTTTGCCGCAGAACTCTGGACTTCAGTGGACTTTGACGTCCCTCTTGAGTCTCACAGAGGGGATGTGTCATGCAGCATTTCCCACGTGTGCTGCTTTTAGGAACTCTGCCCCCCAACAGTTCAGGGAACTGGTTAGCTACTGAAGACATTGAAAATACTGCCCAAGACAGTGTCTCTTCCCGGGGCAGTATTGGGTAAAGATGGACCAGATCCTGCTATCCTCTTGCCCTCCTTTTATGCTTGATGCTGACCAATACTTTTCTGTTAGTAGTTCCTCTGCGGGCAGGTTAGAGCATAATCGACTAGTCCTGAAGATATACCCCGGTCCCCTCGATTAGATTTGACTGTGTTCCAAGTCATCCACGCATTCACGGGCCATTTGTTAGATGAGTAAATGTCTAAGTTTCTATGTTCTATGCGGATTCATACTAGAGTTGCATTAAAAGAGGCCCTTTAGCTCCAAACTTGGGGCACCTTATCCCAGCTCCCTAATGACTGGCTATGGGCCACAGGGCTTAGGGCTCCACTTCCAGTGCTCTCTCTGCTACCCCAGAGCCTCCCAGCCCCTGTTCCCAGACTTGAGAGTGGCACCAGTCTCCTCTCTCCAGCATAATTGCAAGATCTTTCAAGTCAGAAACTTTGTTTTCTTCTTCTTTGAATGTTCCATATCAAGCCCCGACAGTGCCAGGCGCACTAGACCTGATTAATATTTATGTATCTTTTACAATAACTTTATGGGAGGGTTGGGTGTCTATAGCCTCTCTCTCCACTCAGAGAACATAAGATGTATTATTGCTCAACGGCAGCTCTGCAAACCAGTGTTCACGGCCTGGCATGCAGCGGGCACCCCCCGAGTGCTGGGGGACACAATGTGCCCATCTATTTGAATATTCACAGGACCAACCATTACAAAGGCAGGGGTTTCCAGGGGTCACTGAGTCTGCCAAAGAGGGTCGTGCCTTGCCCATGTTCACACATTGCTGGGACCCAAGCCCAGGCCTGCTGCACTGTCCTGGCTCCCTGTCACAATGTTGTCTCATTTGTAAAATCGGGTTGATAACGTCCACCTGTGAGGCCCACTCAGCTGAGGGTGCAGGAAGAGTTCCTAGCGCAGTGCCTGGTCTGCTACCATTCAGTGTGGGGTGGTTACTATGGCCAAGCAAAAGTCCTTCCACCCCAATACCATGTAAGCTTGAAAGAGTAAAGCTGATTTCTAATGTCTCTCGGTGTCTGACACTCAACAGGGCCGAGCAAGCCTTTGACGACCATAACCAGCAGTCTGATGGCTCATGTAACTTCCACCCTAAACCCCACGTGACACTGACCCTGTCCTCTTCTCAAGGACCATAGGCTTGACACAAGGGGAAAACTGAGTTCCTGGGCGACTTTCATTAGACAAGACTCTGAACTTCCCCCTGCCTCAGTTTCCCCTTTTGGCTCCCTGAGCGTGGCCTGAGGAAAAAGATGCAGCAAGCTTTGATTGATGGATCCACTAGGGCTTGGAAAGGGCCTCAGAGCCAAGCAGTTATTTAAAGAATGCTGATGGAAGAGTGGAGTTAGGTATTCAAATCGTCCTCGGAGGACTGAGACGGCGGCCAGTCATTGCAGGGCATGTAGAGAGCTAATTCTTTGCATCAGTATTTAAGGCCTTCAAAAATGCTACATCTATCTTGAAGGGAAAAAAAATCTTCTTGCATCTCCCTGCTATCTAGAGATTATTTAGTGCTCTGAAATTGACACCGCTTCTGTAGAAAGATTTAAAGATAAAAATGCAATGTATTCAAGTGCTGCTCATTTTTCATTGTCACTTAGTGACAGTACAGCCTGGAGTCAATTGCCGCAGATTTATCTTTTGTGGTATTGATTGTGTGTATGTGTGCCTAAGCTGTTTGCAAATACCTGGCTCCATCAACGAGGGGTCACGGAAAGGGGTGGGGATGGGGGAAGGGAGAGAGTGGGCAAAAGAGGGGAGGCCAAGCGGGGACCCATTTTCTGTTGTACCAGAGTCTGGATGGGCACTGCTGAGAAGGTCCTGAGCCAGGAGGCCCAGAACTAGTTGACCGTTAAATGCCTGATGAGTGACCTGCTGTTTAGTCATCATGCAAAGCCCTGAGGTGGGAGGGCCAAAAAGGCCCAGAATCCTTTGTGTCCTCAGACAGATGTATCAGAGCTGGAGTTTCAGCCTTCTCTGAAGTGTATCTCTCTTCCCAAAAAATGGTCAACAGCTCCTCAGTTTGGAGGCAACTAAGCCGTAGCATAACACCCTCTTTTCTTCATAATGGCAGTGGTGCTATTGACAGAGGACATGGTAGGCACCAGGCACCACGCACCGACCCCAGAAGTTTTTCATGCAACCTTCGTACAAAAGCAATGCTATGGGGGCTAAGGCCTGTAGAAACTGGAAGGGGTTGGTAGTCGTTCTGCTGCATTTTACAAAGAAGGCTGAACTTTCAGAACTTAAAAGACTTGCCCCAAACCGCCCGCCTTCCCTTCTTACTCATTTTTTCCCATCTCCATTGATGGCCACGCCCTGTCCATCTTTCCTTCAAAGCCAGCCTCCAATCTCACACCATCTCCCTATTGGGAAGCGACTCTCACCAGAGCTAAAGCCCTCAATAAAAAATCAATAAATGACAGTAGAGTATAATTCAAGACGAAAAATCCAAAAGAAAGACAAGTATTTGGGTAGGAGTTGGGAATGTACAATTCTAGGCCTGACGTTGCCACTTATTTGGTGACCTTGATACTAAGCTTCCACAGAACTCAGTTTCCTCACCTGTAAAATGGAAATTCAGTGATGCACTTCCTGTGCACGGATTAATATGAAAGTGTATTTAGACAAAATCGTCAACTGCTATTCCTCAGTTCACTCGTGTAATAATTATTTATAAGGTCAGGGCACCCACTCGGTTCTGGGCAGCACTGATATGTCGTCTATGGCAGTGGAAGGTTCCAGGCTGTCAGATTGGAATCGCGCTGCCATCTGTCGCGTCCTGTGTGACCCCAGTGGGTCATTTGACCTCCTTGACCCTCAGTCTCCCTCCCTGTACTATTGAAACAGTTACCCCTGCTTCAGAGGGCAGTCATGCAGACAGAAGAGCACTTATGTACAGACTCTGGAGCTTGGAAGCCCATCCAGAGGTTCTCCTGGCGTGGCGGCTCGCTCAGGGTCCCTGCTCTCTGCCCACCCACACCTGGCTGCCTGCTGCTGGAAACGTGGCTTTCCAAGCGTTCCTTCCCAGACTCCCCGTACCTCTGGTCATCACGTGGAGGCCAGAGGCCCATCCAGCAAAGGTGTGCTGGAGCCCACTCAGCACCATCCTGGCCGTGCATGCTGGGAATTTCTAAGAAGGTTGATCTCTCACTGTCAGAGAGCTTTTCCTAGATAGTTAGTCGACATCACCTGTTCCTACATGTCATCAATCATGCCTCTTCAGACCCAGCTAATTCCCTCCTCCCCACTGCTACACTTTTCAATGCTGGGCCACTCTTTTGCCCGACACCTGTTTCGATGTTTCAAAGACAACCAGGAAATAAGGTCTTTGTTCCCTGCCCCATCCCAGCCTTGGATACCTCGACTTTTGGAGATGGGAGGGACTTTCGAGATTACTGAGCCCCCAGCCCTCTTATTTTACAGCTGGGGAAACTGAGGCCCAGAGAAGGGACGACTTCAATCAACTTGCAAGATCAATGTTTTCCAGATAGTTTGGCCTTTTGGATGTAAGTAAATATAAAAATAAACAAAATGAAGTAAGTCGTTGAATTTTATTGGATAAAATAATGCATATTACTGTCACAGTTACGGTCATTTGACAAGAGCTATTAGCTTAACCCATACAGCATAATTCATACATAATACACTGAGCACTTCCCACCAATAAGGAAAAGGGCTTCCCAAGGCAGGTGATTTAACTCATCCAATCCTCACAGCAATCCCTGGAGCACTGTTATCCCCATTTCCTGCCTGAGAGGACTGAGGCTCAGAAACGTTACGTAATTTCTCCACGGTCACACAGCAAACTAGAGGCAGAGCTGAATTTCAAATCCAGGTCTTTCTAACTCAAATCCCATCACTTCAGTCTTGATAATATTTGAGATTGGAAGTCAGGCGAGTGGCAATAAAGCATGAAAAGGCTCAACTTTCAAAGATGGAAGAAGAAAGGCTAAGTGTTGTGTTTGGGGACCAAGCTTCCTGGCCCAGGTCCGAAGGAAATAAAGGGTACAGCAGTTTGTTGTTTCTTTTGCACCGGGAGCATCTTGGGCACAGAGATGTGTCTTATTTATGTCTGTGTCCACAGAGCCCGGCACAGAGAAGGTGCTCAATAAATGTTTGGTGAGTAATAAATGAAGAGTATGGAAAATGACCTTAACAAAGGGAAGATTGGGAAAGAAAAGTGCCATACAGAAAACATACTATATAGTCCATGCCCCTTCGATATAACACACCAGGGAGGATAAGTGTGTGTTGACATCAGCCCAGACAGGCAGAAGCATAAACAAACGGCCGAGATTCTTCCTCCAGACGCTCAGGAAACGCTGGTGTTGCCAATTGTCTTGTGCATAGTAACGAGGCCATAAGAGTTATATTTACTGAATGCTTACCAAGGGACAGACAGAGCACTAAGCACTTAAGTGCATTGTGTCACTTATGCCTCACACCAGCTCCCAAAAACAGATGCTGTTGATAGTCCCACTTCACGGGGGAGAAAACTGAGTCTTAGAGAGGTTAAGTGATTTGCCAAAGTCACACAACTAGTAAGAGTTGCAGCTTGAACTTGAAACTCGGTCTGCTAACTCCAAACGTCTGCTCACTCAAAGTTAACCCGTTAGCTCAAAATTATTAGCTGGTTGCCCTCACTGAATTGTAGATTTGAGACCCACACAGCCATCAGCCTGGGAGCCACCACTTAAAAAATACTGTTCTAGCTTCAGTGTATCAGAACTTGACAATGATCCACATCTTCCTCTCTTGTTCTTGTTATTTACCTTCATCTTTCCAGTTCCCTCTCTCCACTTCTTTAATCACTGCTTGTCACCTGATGAGCTCCTGGAGTTTCGGGGGGTGGGGGTTGGGTGGAGGTGTTGTGCAATCATCTGGAGGATTCTATCTTCCTAGAAAAAACTATAATCACATTGCCTCCATCTTCTCAATCCCTTTAGAGGCAGGAGGCCACGGAACACCAGTATAGCATTCACCAGCGTCTGAGCTCCAAGAGGTCACGGGCCCTCTGTGTTTGGCTGCCTGGCACTGTGGTGGGTACGCACAAAATATTTGTTGAGCGAATGAATTTTATCTCTCCGTTGAGCAGAAATGACACTGGTATCTTCAAGCAGAATAAGATGCCTCTGCAGTGCCCAGCAATCCAACCTCCTACTCCCCAGTCTCTGGGATGGATTTCCAGATGCTGCAATTTCTCTTTCTTTGGTCCAGAAAACCACAAAGAGCTGCCTGCTGGGTCAGCCTCGCTGGCCCAAGTCCACTGGCCTTCCAGGGGCCAAACTTTCCTGGCCCAATGTGCCTTCCCAGAGAATGAAGCTTCTGGGAAATGTGTATCTCTCGCCTCCATGGAGCCAGGATGACTTCATAATGGAAATTCCCTACAGCCCTGTAAGGACAGTTTCTCAAGTAGAGGGGCTGAGGCCCAGTGACCTGTGTGGCCCTGGTGGAGTCTCTGGGATCGACTACACTCTGAGGCAGCGGGGGGTGTGGGGCTCCCCCCATTGCCTCATATATCTCATTTTTGAATGTCCTCTATAATCTTGACCATTTTTTCCAGCTAAGGTTGCTCTCTGCCTGAACCTCTTTCAGCATTATTTTTGCCTTTTTCTTCTCTCCAGGGAATATCCTGTTTTAGATTTTCCTCCCAATTGAATTTGTCTTTCTCCCTCTGAGCCAAATCTTATTTTGTTATTTTCCATCTACATCTGTAACCCCCTTCGAGGCATCTGCATTACTTCTCTGCCCTTCCTGGTGTTTGTGACACCTCCCAATTAAGAATCTTATGCAAATTTCATTAGTGCGCTGTTTACTCCATCTTCTAGATCATTATTAAGGATGTTGAATAAGAGCAGAACAAACGGCAGGTCCACACACCTTCAGCGAGGCTGTGCTCTGTCATTTGTCTTTGCTTTGTGTGTGAGCACTATTCCATGTCCAAGGTTAGGATTTTCTCCATCCCGGTTTGAGTTTATTTCCTAAGGGACGTTTTCATAATAAATTATGGCAAATGTTTTAATAAGATCTAATTGTATAGCTATCCACAGTACCCCTGCCGATGTGGTCCCAGCAGAAGAATGAATGCTCTTAGAAGAATGAATGACCTTCTTGCTTTCAGTTGCCAGGAATTCCTTTCTCTTCAGGCTGTTAGGTGAGTTTTCCCGAATATCTCTGTATCCCTTGGCTGATCAGCTAAGAACATGGATTCAATACCTACTGGATTCAGCTTCTCCCTGTGCTGGGAAACAATAACAAAATGGAGTCGGGGGTCCTTGTCCTCGGGAGTCATACAGTCTAGCTGAGCAGAGACCTTTCCTTTCCCACACTGTATCCCCCACACAGGGAGACCTGAACAGATTAGATTCTGATAAAAACAACAGGCCACCAGGTAGGCTGTGTTTTAAAATCTTTGAGGGAGGCATGTGTTTAAAACTTTAACTTTTTGTTGTGGAAAATTTGAAACACGCGCAAGAAGCAAAATGAATATGAGACCCCGCCATGCGCCCACCATCCAGTTTCACCAGCTGCAACACTATGCCGTTCCATCGCTTTGCTCCTGTTTCTTCTTCCTTCTTTCCTTCCTTCCTTCTTTCTTTCTTCCTTCCTTCCTTCCTTCCTTTCTTCCTTCCTTCCTTCCTTCTTCCTTTCTTCTTCCTTTCTCTCTCTCTCTCTCTCTCTCTCTCTCACACACACACACACACACACACACACACACACACACACACTTTAAAGCAAATCCCAGACATCATACCATTGTACCAGTAATTACTTCAGAATGCATTTCCAACAGATAAGGATTTAAAAAAAAACACATAACCACAATACCATTATCAACATCTAACACAACTGAAGATAATTCCTTATAACATATCATCTAATACCTGCTCCTTGTTCAATTTTGTCCCTGCTTGTCTAAAAAATGTCTTTTTACAGTTGGTTCATTTGAATCAGGACCCAAATAAGGATGATATATTGTATATGGTGGGCAGGCTTCTGAAGTTTCTTAACCTACAACATTTTAAAATGTCATTTATTTGTTGAAGAAACTAAGTCATGTATCTTGTAGAATTCCAAATGTAGTCCGTCTTAAAGGACATATGTTATGTGAAATAGAAACACAGAGAAAGATAAACTAGGAAGTGATCTAAGGTGAACGAAAGATAAACCAAGAATGCCAAAACATGTGCAACATGGACTCTCAGAGTTGGAAGGAAGCCTCGCTGTCGCTCGCTCGCACTAACCAGACACCACGTATTGGCAATGACCTTGCAGATATCCACCCTCTGCACTCTGCACGGGAACTCTCTTTGGGGCTCTTTTGTATGGCAAATCATTCCTCGGCATATAAAAAAAATACTATTCAGCTTAGCAACAGGTACAAAATATATTTATATAAATACATAGTAAACATCTATTGATCCAAAGGTGCTGTGCCTGGGGGAGGGAGAAAAGGGAATGCAAGGCACAAACAAAAGAAAACAAGGGGCTAGAGATACAAGGAAATCACAGCCAGAAATAGAGATGTTTAGAGGCCCGAGGGTGGGGGATGGTTGGTTAAAAGCAAAAGATGGCTGGAGTGTTGAACTAGAACGTGGCCCTGCTACCTCTAAACTCTCCTGAGACTTGATGTCTTGCTGGAGTGGAGAGGGAAGGAAGGCCCCATGTGTAACGCCCAACCCAGATGGACGGCTGCATACCAGCTATCTGGGCGGGAGTCCTGCCTGGATTTGGAGCAAAGCCTTCAAATTTCTGAGCCCCAGTCTCCTCCTCAGTGACCTGGCTTGACAACGCTCATGTAGGGGGTCGTTGAGCACATGAAGCCAAAGGATGTATTGGGACAGCTGGGCTACCAGGCTCTGGCCCATGGCCGCCTCCTTGGGGGGTTCTGCGTCTATGCCTGGTCCGCTCAGCTCAGTCTGTCCCACACCAGCCAGACAACCTGTTCACTTTGCCCAACCGTAGGTCGTTGCCTGGGGAAAATCAAGTTGATTGGCTCTAGTAACAGGTGGGTTGAGGGCGTAGGGATAAAACATTCAGCTAAGGAGAGAAAGGGAGCCGTTTGTCTGTGTGTCTGTGGGGAGATGGCCACGGCTGGCATTCCAAGTTTGGGTGAGGAACTTGGGAACATCCCTCTGACTTTTCTGAGATATTTGTTCCGCGCGCAGATCGTCCCGCATTTCCGGTCTCAGCTTTATTCTGTATAATTTTCCCAAAATACTAAGTAGGTTAGGTAATTCCTCCAGGGCCCTTGGATGCTCACCTTCCTGATGTGCTGATGGAGCATTTGTTTACCCAGAGGGATCCAGGTGAGGGAGAGCCTGGGCCCCTCCTGCCTCTCAGAACACAGGTACCCCACACCCACAGCGCCTTGCGCCTTACGAACAGGGAAGAGGCCCTCAGCCTGCCCCTCTCACCCCCTCCCACCCCTCCACAGAGGGATTTGGAGGGAAAGGTTGAAAGCCTGAAGAGAGGATTTGGGCCTGTCACAAGAGAAATAAAAGCTGTTATTGGCATCATCTCAGTATTGATCAGGGCTCATAATGCTTAATTCCTCGTTTTTATCCAGTCCTTCTTAACTCCCAACACTCTTCAGTCCTTGGTAATTTCAGCCTTCTGTTGAAACGAGGTCAGCGCAGCAGCTGGGCTTGGGGGGGGGCAGGTGTCACATCCCCTCCTCCTTCATTAGCAGACTCTCCGCCTCCCTGGTCTTCCCTTCTTAATCGCCAGCCCCCAGCAGATGGGTTGGTTTCTGGAGACCACCAGAGACACAACAAAGCTTTTCTAAGTCCATTAGAAACCCATTCTTTAGGGCGGCTGCCCCTACTTCCTCCCCAGTCCCTTTGCCCTGACCGCTAAGATCCCGTATCAGGAAAGTTGGTGTTTGGTTTCCTGAGGGAAAAAGCCCATTTGCATCCAGAAAATGACTCTGTGTGCCGTCCAATGTCAGAGTGAAGGCCGTCCTGTCTGGATGCGGGAGAGCAAGCTGCCGCTTGCGCTAGGCACCGTCTCAACTCAAAACTTGCCTGCCTGCCTGCCTGCCTGCCGGCCCAGAGCGCGCCAAACCTTGGCAGGGAAAGCAAGCGAGGAAGGAAGCAATTCCTGAGTTCTCCAAAGCCAGCCATTCAGACAGAACTCTTTACTGCTATCAATTTCCAGCAATCAATAATTTCTTTTCAATAAGCAAGTCTCGCATTCCACCTTGCTCTCCACAGGCCCCCAAAATAAACCCAGCCAGTTATTGAAGAGCCCCCTGCCCCCAGCTTCTTCTCAGTGTTGACTCGAGTTTCTTTTTTAAAGTGGGGATTTCCTCCGCCCTCTGCCAGCGACCCCCTGTTACTGAAAATATAAAACAGAGAGCTGATACCTTTGCAATGAATAAAAGCAGGGACAGCCAGCCAGCCAGCCAGCCCAGGCCCACTGCCTCGCTCAAGGTTTGCCAGTGTGTGTGCTCTTTCTCTCACAGCAAGGCCCACGGTGGACTCATTCTAGCTTCTCCAATCACATTGTCATTTTATTAATAATTTAGCCCCCGGGTGGGGTTATCTCTGCTGGTGAGTGGCGTCGGGGCCTCAAGTTATCAAAATACTAATGCTCCCAATTTATCAGCCTGGCGGATGAGGCGTCAGGTTGCTGGTAGTTGTGGGGGAGGGGCACCTGGAATAACGGGGAAGACCACGGCTGCCGGCTGCCGGAAATCTCTGGCCTGTGTCCTATGCCCCTGGTTTTCCTGGGACCCTTCAGAGAAGACTGGCTCAGATCGTGCTGTCAATTAGAATCCTCGGGACCAAACGCCAAGGGGGGATGGATGGTATAGCAAATCTGGTGGTTTGGAATCCTAAAATCTGGCACAGGGACCTCCAGTGGAGTCTCCTTATGGATTATTTCACCGCCTGCCAACACGTGGGTTGCTGGCCCTGGTGCTAAGTGGAAGGGCTTCAGCGGAACCCGCACGAGGTTGAATAACGTTAAATCATAGTGAGAATTACTCCCTTTCCAATTCTTTCCACCTTCACGTTGCTTAAAGGAAGGTTTCTGACTCCTGCGTCCTCCCCAATACCTGCTAACCTCCCTCAACAAGGAGAGCTGTCCTCAGGCTCCCTGGCCTCCAGGGACAGAACCTCTTGAAGTTGACAGCATTGTTTGGCTTTTGTTATATTTATTTTTATGGTCACCTTATGTTCGCAGCAAGTTGTTCTGACTTTCCATTTACCCTCATGATATAAAGTTTCCATTTAAAGCACATATATTGAAGATAAACATCAGATGATTCAAAACAAAAAAAAATAAATCAGTAATAGTCTGGTTGGTACATGGATATAGCAATACACGTGGTGACATGGGGATGCTTGGAGTTTAGGAAACCTGGGTCTGTTTGAGCTGTCATAGGAGATAAGGCTCTTGAAACCTGCCCCTAGCGTGGTCCTGGGAGAAGGAATGGTTGGGTGTGGGGGGGAGGGACTGCTCAGGGAGACTGAAGATCACACGTTATGCCTTCTCTTCGGCTGTTGTTGCCTCCCTTCCTTCCCCTCCCATCACAAGTGTGCGTGGTCGTACTGGACATACAGTATATACTTCTCATGTACCCGGCGCCCTCCTCCTATTCTCCTGGTATCAAAAATTCACATTCCTTCAGGGAACGGCCATGATTGGTCCATAAGTGGGCGTGTGACTCAAGCCAGGCCAATAGAAGTCCTTCCCTGAAAGTTTTCATACTGAATGTAGGGGGTAAGTCCTATTTTTCCCCTTGGTAAAGGATTATAAGAGAAGACAGGGCTCCCTCACAGAGAAGAGTTGGGATGAGAGAGGAAGAGACAGAAAGATCCCTGATCCCGTTTGAGTCCTGGGATCCTGGGAACTCTTCCATCAACCTTTCTTTTTGTGGTTTGCTCACCTAAACCAGTCTGCCAGCTGTTGGTCCTGGACCTAATAGAGGACACTCCAAGACCTCACAGGACACAGCTACGGGGAATGGGACCTGGTGACTGTTACCTTTTTGACACAGGTCTTTTATTTTGCATAGAATTTAAATATGCAGATTGGGAGAAAGGAAGGAAGGACATCCTAGGCAGGGGGAACAGAACAAGCAAAGGCAGAGAGGCGGGACTTGTGGCTCGTATATAGAAATAGCAGGCAGTTGAGTTTGGAGTGAGGGGTCTATGGGTGGGGGGGCTCCCCAAGGGCAAGGGAGCTACCTTTCTTTTGAGCTCCCCCGCGGCATTCATCTCATGAAAGTCTTGAGTAAGAACTGTGGTCATCTCCCAGGGTCTAAATTTAACTCCTAGCAAGACTGGAGTTTTACCCAGTTGTCCTACCACCTCTTCTTGTGTCCACATAAGGAAGCAGAATTGAGCCTCTGTGGCGCTGTGCCTGCAGGATGCCAACACGGGGGCTGATGTGGTTGACCTAGCAAAAAAAAAAAAAAAAACCCTTTTAGGAAAACAGAGTCCGACTAGCTGCCTCATTCACTAATAAGAATAATAATTAATAGCTGGCATTTATAGGTCCCTCGTAATGTGACAGGCTCTCTGCCTCACACATACATGCCTCGTCTCATTGAATCCCCATACCAACCTATGAGGTGGCAATTATCCTTATTTTATAGATGAGGAAACTGAGGCACAGAGAATTTGAATAAGTCCATTATTAATATGTTAACAGATATATTAATTCTAAAGCGTCTGCTTGGTGGTCCACTTGTAGGCAGTTTAGACAGAATGCAGCTATATTGTGTCACTTCCTGTAGAACGCAGATGACAGAGTAGAAAATAATCACAGCTTACCATTTACTGAGGGCCAGGCACGGTTCCAAGTGCTTCATATATGTCACCTGGAGGAGTCCTTCTGAGAGGGCTGTGAGGTGGGTTTTCTTACCCACATTTTGCAAACGAAGGATGTGAAACACAATTGAAGCCAGTCCACTGACGTGCCTAAGGTCACTAGTAAACGGCAGGACAAGGGCCAAACCCAGGGCCGTGTAATTCCAGGTTCTACCTCCCTGTGTTGAGCTGCATGGCACACGGGGACTGCCCACTGCTGACAGTCAGCCACAACTCCAGTGGCCCCTGAACTACCCTGGGCATTACCCCTGGAGCCTCCTGCAGCTCTCGGTTTCTCCCTCCAGCCTGCGTCTCCATCTCTTTCTTTCCTTGGCACAGAGCAGAACTCTGCCTGCCGGGAACATGACCACTGCTGGGCTGGGCACAAATCGAGGCCTGGCTTCCCGTGATGCAAGGCCGAAGTGGGGCAGGGGTGGGGGGCACAGCACGGGGACCTCCTCCCGGGGCGTCCCTACCTAGAAACAGGGTATTTCGCTTACTTCAAGAGCAAATGAGGAAAGCTGGGGGAGTTCTCATTAATGGGGAAAGTGCTGTAAAAATGTACAGAATGGCTGCGGTTAATGATCTCATATACTGTATATCCTTTTACAAAACGGCCATGCACCCCCCTACCCCCCTAGACCCAATTTCCTCCTAGATGAGTGAGATTTAGGAGCAAAGCCCAGTGGGCTAACATTTGTGCCAGGCTCTGTGAAAAAATGACTTTGGACATGTACCCACCTTCTTAGCAACCTGGAAATGAGGGTGGCTGCTCTCATTCTCAGACGAAGGTGGAGGCTTAGATGGGGAGCTAACTCACCAGGGCTCAGGGCGGTCAAGTAGGGGAGCCCAGCTCCCAACCCCGGGAATCTGACACCGAACCTGCCCTGCCACCTCCAACACCCTCCTGTCTGAGCTGAAAACCACATAGGGAGGTACACACTGAGAAGTCCAGCTTCCACCTGCCGTCTCCCCCGACCTGTCCAGCACGGCAGGTAAACATCTTATTACCTTCTTATTTATACTTCTAGGTTTTACATGCAAACACAAACAAATAGGAAGATACATGTTATATATGTATATATTCTAAATATGTCTATTCTTTTCTGACTCTCCTTTTCTTATATAAAAGTTAGCATACCATAAGCATTGGCCTATAGCTATGTTATTGTTTTACCGAGCGATGTATCCTGGGGAGGGCCCCATAGTAGTCAATCCAGGTAGATTGTTCTCCGTTTTCATGGCTGCGTAGTATTCCGTTGGGTGGGTATAGCATAGTTTATCCAACCAGACACTCACTACTGAACACTAGTCATGTCTAATCTTTTGCTCTTACGAATAGTACAATGCAAGATGTTTTACCTCATTTCTGACTTGTGCAGCTGGACTTGCAGATAGATTTCCAGATGTGGGGTATCGGGTCAAAGGGTAAACTACTGAGAGTGGCAGGATGGCTCAGATCAGTGGTTCTCACATTTGCCTGGGCATCCGGTTTCCTGTGGGACTCGGTAACAATACAGATTTCAGGGCCCCGTCCCAGGCTACCTGAGGCAGAATCTCCAGAGTTGGAGCCTGGAAACCAGTATTTTCTACGAGGGCATTATCGCAAGCAGTAATGATATTGTTTATTTGTTCATGTCTGTATTTTCTGCCTCTCCCCACGGGATGTAAGCTCCCCGTGGCAGGAGCCACATCTGTCTTGTTCACAGCTGGATCCCCAGCACTTAACACAGTGCCTGGCTCATGGACGCTGAATAAATGAGTGGGTGAGTGAAGGGCTATCGAAATGCCCAGCCAGGCTAGGGAACCCCTGGATTTGACTGTGACCTCCCCTCCAGTAGAAAGGGTCACCTGTGTGGCACCAAGATGTCCAGTTTCTGACAGCAACAGGGGGTGTTGGAGGGAGCTAGGGAGGCGGGGAAAGCACAGCAGTACTTTGTGTGGTGTGCTCTGGGATTGGCTGAACATGGAAAGTGGGGGTCAGCGCCCCAGTATCTGGAAAAGGCTGGGTGAGATGACACCCACCTGGTGTCTCAATTAAGCTATCCTGCCCCGGCCTGTCAAAGTCCTGCGTGCAGTGGAGACACCACTCAATGCCCACGGCCACTCCCAGCTCCCCCCACCCTCAGCTGGGAGCCCAGTGGCCTTTCTGACAGCCCGCCTCAGGAGCTACACCAGCCTTAACGTGACAGTGACAGTGAGAGGAGCTGCAGTCCCCAATGCTCGCCATGCTGCCCCAAGGTCAATGCCCACCGGTTGCCTGCACTTGAGCTGACTTTTCCCTGCTTTGAGTAGGGAAAGTGGGTTTGCATGGACTCGTCCTCAGAAGTGCCCATGTTTCAGGGGGGCTGCCTGGGTTTGGGGTACAGTTGTAGCCAAAGTGCAGTGGAGCAGCCTGAGTTAGAGCTCATCGACGCTGAATAAATGAGTGGGTGAATGAAGGGCTATCGAAATGGTCACCAGCTAGTGAGCAAATCCGAGTCTGTCTGTGCCCCAAACACCATCCTCTCTAGTAAGGTAGGACTGATGGACGTGATGGACGTGAGCCCATCTTGATCACCAAAGGCACATCAAAAATACCCAAAGTGGGGAAACGGTGGGGGAGGTGGAAGCCCAGGGTGGGGCAAGAGAGCGGGTTGGTGTGCGTGACAGCAGGGAGCAGAGGCGGGTCACATTAGCACAAACAACTGCCACTGGGGTGAGAGCAGGGTGGAGCACTGTTCCCAGGCTGGCACGAAGGAAAGCGCGCTGCTTCTCGAAGCTGTGTCTTCTGTGGAGGGTCTCTCTGCTCAGAATCTCCCACGTGCCCCCCCAGCTTGACCGTCTCCCCACCACCAGCTAGCCTGGCTCACCCTGCACGACAGCACCAAAGGAATGGGGTGAATTTATGGGGTGAATTATGTCCCCCACAATTTCATATGTTGAAGTCCTAACCCCCAGGACCTCGGAATGTGACTGTATTTGGAGATAGGATCCTTAAGGAGGTAATCAAGTTAAAATGAGGTCTTTTAGGGTGGCCCTAATCCAATACGGCTGGTGTCTTTGTAAGAAGAGATTAGGACAGTGACATCCCCAGGAGATAGATCTCCAACGTCCCATCCAGCGCTGGGATGTGAAGATCCCAGGGGGGGCTCCCGTGGACTGAGTGTTCCCAAGTCCCCCAGGGGCAGCTGACCCACCACTTCCGCCCGCCACGCAGGCTGTGACTCAGGCTCCGAGCCCCAGGCTCTCCTTCTGGTTGGAGAACGTGCCGCTTCCGTATTAGGATCCACACACTCTCTTGCCACTGCTCCCCACTGACAGGGAGCGGGCTTCGCGGAGAGGCTTTTAAACCTTCCTTGTTGTTGCGAGTATTGATTAGCCTTGTTCCTTTAATGGGATTCTTCTGTGCTCTCCGCCCGCCTCCTTTCCTCCAGCCCCCATTACTCTGGGCCAACTCTGCTTCAGACCTTCTCAGCCCTCCACTCCGAGCAACACTCCTCAAAGGAGAGGGGGACCAAGGAGACAAACAAGCCAGACGTTGCCGGGGGGCTGGGAGCCCTGAGCCTCTGCCTGTCATGAAGGATGGCTGATTGCTGAGCCCTCTGTCCCTATCCAAGAAGTTGCTGGCTATTTGGTGGCTGCCCACGTCAAGGCCAAACCCTGTCCTGAGCCGGGCTAAGCCTCAGCCCCTGAGAGAAGGTTCCTGTGCCCCCTTCTTCCTTCCGCCTGGGTCCGAGCACACCTGGACCTTCGTGTGGGGGTGGTCTTACCACAGTACTGGCGTCTTCCTTCCCTGTTGCCAAAGAACTCCCAGAAATGTCACTTGTGAGTGTTCTGCCATTCCCTCCTGGGCTCCTCGTCTTAGGGCAATGAGGGTGGTTTCGGGTCGTCTGTTGCTATGGAACTCAAACTCAGGCACCTTGGTGCCGTTTTCTTGGTCGCCTGCCTTTGGTTCCCTGACTTCCTTTACAATCAAGTCAATAAAAACGTCACCTTGCCCTCCTCTCTTTAGCATCTATATTTCAGATCGATGTGAGGCCCGAAGCCCATCGAATACCCTCCAGTGGGTAGCAAAATGGTGCAGTCCTGAAAAGGACTCATTTTGAGATGGGTCCAGGGCCGTCACTGGCAAACGAGGCGTCTTTTTCACATACAGCGATCTTTTATTTATACGACTGCAATGTCTGCCTTTGTTTTAGCCCTGTTACTTCCCCGTGGCGTTAGAGGACTGCATTTCCACGCCTCAGTGCTCTGAGTCCTGACAACTTTGTACCTGTTTGTCACAAGCTCTCCACAGCAGCCTCCGGGCTCCACCGGGAAACCAGCCCTGAAGAGGAGTGATATGTGCGTAGCACCTTCTGTAACCACCAAGAAAGGGCATCTTGGCAAAAGAGACGGCCTCTGGCAGGTGTCCACCTTGTGGCACACAAAGGAAGCTGAAATCACCTGTTCCTGGCCAGTCTGGGATGGGAACATGCTTTAGCTGGGGACGTGTAATACTCCTGATGGCCAATCAATACTGAAGTTGCAAGTTACAATGTCAACTGCCTTTGCTCTACATTTTCCAATAACCCACAGCTCCAGCCATCAATAAAGTGGTAACGATGGTCACCTCCAACTTCGTACTGGCCCCAGGGCTGCTTCCAAGGCTGCCGGCACATCTCCTCCAGGCCCAGAAGGGGACACACTGTCTGTGAGCTGGACTCACATGTCATCCATGCACAGAACACGGCGACGGGGCCCTGTCGCTTCTCTCGTCCATGTTCTCGGAGGAAGTTGCAATGGGGATAAAAGAGACGACCGTCCCAGCTTTCAAAGCAGAGAGAAAAGCGTCATGAGGACATGGCAAAGGGGGCAGAGTGGGGTCAGGAAAGGAGTCATGTTTTTCTTTTAATAGTTTATAATTTAGGAAGCCACCAAGCATAATGGTTAAGAGCACAGACTTTGGAGCTGGACATGCCTGAATTCAGGCCCTGGGCAGCTACGTCTCAGCTGCGTGATTTTGGGCAAATGACATTTCTGAGCCATTGGTTTCCTTCTCTGTAAATTGGGGATCGTACTAGTGCCTGGTTGATGGGCTGGTCGGAGGTTAAATGGGATAAAACAGGCAGAATCTGGCCCACGCATCTGGGCCATACAAAGCACATATCCGCCCCTTGGTCCGTGCGAGGCACTTTTCAGCACTTTTCTGTACATTAGCTCAGCGGATCCTCTATAATGGGATAGCTAGCCAGTCCTCACAACAGTTTCTAGAAAATTCCGTGCAAATATGAGAATTGACCAGTATCAACGCTGGGTTTAGAGGCATTTCTCTAAGAGGGAGGTGGGGAAGGGTTATGCAGGTGGGCAGCACTCCTTGCTGGGGGCCACCTGACAGAGACAGGCCACGCACAGCTTGTGTCTTCTTGCCTGGCTTCTCACACTCTTTTTCTTCCCTCACTTATTTTTTTCTTTTTGAGGTGACAGTCACATAACATAAATTAATCATCTTAAAGTGAACAATTCGGAGGCATTTAGCGTATTCACAATGTTATCCAACCCCCATGCTCTGTAGTTTCCAAACATGTTCACCACTCCAAGGTTAAACCCCAACCCATTAGCAGCCGTTCCCTGCTTCTCCTCCGCCAAGCCCCTGGCAGCCACCTTCTGCTCTGTCTCTCTGGGTTTGCCTATTCTGGACATTTCATTTAAGTGGGACCATGCACTATGTGGCCTTTTGTGTCTGGCTTCTTGCATTTAGCATAATGATTTTGAAGTTCATCCATGTTGTAGCGTGTAAAAGTACTTCATTCCTTTTCATGGCTGGGTAATATTCCATCGCACGGATCTAACATATTTTGTTTACCTATCACCATTGATGGACACTTGGGTTGCTTCCACTTCGGACGGTTGTGAATCATGCTGCTGTGAACATGGGTGTGCAACGCACAAACTTCTGATCTGCACTACAATCAGACATGCTATTCTCAAACCTGTCACTTGGCAATTCCTGCCTCTGGGCCTTTGCACATGCCTGTCATCCCCGGTGTCCCCCTCCCCTCCGTTGACCCCTACCCACCTCAGGGCTCAGCTGCATGCCACTTCCTCCAGGAAGCCTCCCTGCTACGCTTGAACAGACTGGTGTTCCCCTTCCTGGAAGGTTTCCACAGCACCCAGCCATCTCTAGGTAAGCCCTTCTACACGGGGCTGTAACTGCTCCTGCGTCTGTCTTCCTGGATGAAGACGGGGCAGTGTTTGCTGTGACCACCACGGCATCCTCAGAGCCTAGTGAAGGACTGGGTGCACAGTAGGTACTTCTAAAATGTCTGTTGAATTAATGCATGACCATCATCTCTGCAATTGCCGTGTTGTTGTGGCAGCCTCATGGGTTTTCTGACCTGGAAGCAATTGCCAGATTACCAGCTGGACTGGGATTCCTTTGGGGGAGGGGAGCTGCCACCTCCAGTCAATATTCTGTGGCGAGAGGCCCCTTGGGAGACTTGTTGATTAAAAATACAGTATGAGAATGAGAGCAAAGCTGCCATTAAAAATGATTAATTAGAGTCCTGCTCATTATTCTATTTGGAATGATGCTTTTAATATTAATGACCCTGAAAAATACTTCACACACAGGCTCTTACTCGATTTCTACACTTCCTACAGTGTGGTCCCATCTTTTATCCAAGCTCTCCAAGGCTTGGATTCTTTCCCAATAGTCCCCCCTGGAGGGTACCAGGCCAGAGTTTCTGCCACTTGCTAGTTCAGGGATTGTCACCATTGTTTCTCCACCCCTGGCCACATGTGCTGGGCAGCTCAGAAAGGGCCAAGCCCTCCCACTCCAGCCAGGAAGCAGGTAATAGGTACCTTGTTATGGTTTTATTTTGTAGTGAAGCGCCATGGTGGTTTCTGGGAAGAGGACAATATCTGACCCTGGGGGAGAGAGCTAAGCTTTCCCTAATAAGATGGCAGCCGAGAGATGACACAGACTGCATGAAAGGAGGGCTTCAATAGGGGAGCTGAAAGAGAATCATTCACAGGAGGGCAGAGTAAAAAGCCTGTGGGGCAGCCCCCCTGGGAGCTCCAGCTGGGGACACTCCACCCCAACCCGAGGGAGCTCCAATTAAAAATATTACTCTGGCCACAGGGCCTGGTCATGGCGGGAGCAGCAGCTTTGTTCTTTGAGGAAGGTTTGCGGGGACATCCTGCGAGAAGTTGGGGGAGGAAGTGGCGAGAACTCGGTCTTGCTCATTGCTTTGCCCATCCTGGCGGGAGCAAAAAATCACTCACTCCCTTGCACTCTGTGCCTGTTTCCTGCCCTGATGGAACCTTTCCCATCCACCTGCCACGTGGGGCCTCCTCCCCCCGAGACCAAAGGCAAGGGGATGGCATGGACACGACTGATATGTCTGGAGGGCGGGGTCCCTGCTCACCTGGCTCCCTGGTGCCCAGCACGGAGCCTGCACACAGCCAGCGCTCCATAAATGCTCACTGAATGAGAAAGATAACATTATCACTGGCTGACTTGCCCCTAATTCATTATGAGCAACTCTCAAGTGTCTTTGAAAATGATCAGAAGGAGGGACAGAGACCATTTAAACATCTATACTTGTCATGGGAGGGTGTTTCTTGAGCTGACATTTCATAATAAATGTATATATGTCAGGAATTTTCTTCTCCAGGTCCAAGATATATTAATTGCTTTTTTTCTTTGCAGACAACTGATGTTCCCTGGGTGCTGGGCACGCACTGGGCCTGTCCTGAGGGCTTCCATGCACGAGTTCCCTAACCCCACACACGCGGGGCAGCGAGCATGACGGCGGCCTCCCCCCACAGCTGGCTCAGCACACCTTCATCAGTATGTCCCGAAGAACAGTCGGCCCCGCTTCCCATGAACACACACGCACAGCCTGATGGCTACTATTAGTAATTGGCTAGTATAAAAAGGTTTTACAAAGCATCAAATGTTAAAAGAACGTGTGAGGACAGAGTCCCAGAGAGCAGTTTCCAGGCTCTCAGCCTCACGTGGAAAGGTGCTGGCTCGGTTATTAGATGGCCGTTAGCTGTAATCAGATGGCCATCCACTGTGCCTGGGTGGCCATCAGCTGTTACCGGTTAGCCATTAGCCACTACCTTAGCACTATACTGCTGTGGCTGAGCTAGCAGGCACGGATTGCACTTAGCAAGGGGTTGGTTGGTTGGCAGAGAAGCGGAGGGTGAATTGCGGCTAGCAAGTGCGGTTAACAAGTGGATTACGTTGCGGATCGTGTGGATCCTACTTCCTGTGTCTCGCCCAGCCGCCAGAGATACTGGGGTGCAGGAAGACCCCTCTTTGGGTACTGGTGGATGTTTGCTTTTGTCTCTCGACCAGCGCCATTGAGAATATAGTGGTATGACTCCCCTATCTATGGCTCCGTTGGTGTTCCTTTTTGGCCTCGCCATATCCTGCGTTCTTGTGTGGGCAGCGGGAGCTGAGACCCTGCATGACAGAATCCTTCACTTTACCCAACAGGTACATTCCTCACCTGTGACTGTGATCAAGAAACTGAGGCTCAGAGAGGTTAGCCACTTCCTGAGGTCACACATCTAGAAACTGGCAAACTACAGGATATTGTGTTTATTCAAATGCAAATTTATTCAAATTCCGGGCTAAGGATTGTGTTTTGATTTGCTGTGATATGACACCCCCCAGCCCTTCCCTGAAGCGAGCTGGTGTTCTCCCCACCCCTGCCCCTTACCCTGGCCGCCACTGTGCTGCCCCTTGGCAGTGTCTGCGTGTGGTCAGAGCTCCTGCGCTCCTCACCGTGTCAGATTGCTGCAGTCTCTCTGGATGATCAGGCTGGTTTTCCCCAGCCTCCTAGTTCCGTCTTCAGTCCTCTTTAATTAAACAGCAGCTCTCCCTGGAAAGCAATTGAATTATCCAATTATGTGCTTCTAACCTGATTGTTATCATTAACACGAGGGACTTGGCGACTCAGGTGTGGATGGGGCTCAAACAGGAACCTGTGTGGATAAGCAGCTCTGATGGATGCGACCTCAACAGCCCTTTCCCTCCCCCACCCTCCCCGCTTCACTCCACCCTGCTTACCAAGGGTGCCATACGTGGCTGATCAGACATTCTCCTAAATAGTGACCTGTCCAGACCCTATGGCCTCAGCTGCCATTAAACTCTCCCGAGTAGCTGCTTCCGCATTTGTCAATGGCTGCAAAGGACAGGTGGGGTGGCACAGCCCTCCCGGAGGCCCCATCCCTCAGACTGGGCTCCTTGGACCTACCTGTGGCACTGACAGTATTCGGCTCCAGTATCTGTTGATCCCTTTTGTGTACTCATCCTGCAGCTCTCCAGCGGGCATGTCCTGTGTGTGTGTGTGTGTGCGTTGGGGGGCACTACTGGGAGCCTGGCAGAGGAGATGAAGCCTGCTGTCCCCTGGCCAGTCCCCAGGCATGGCTTCACCCTGAGAGGAGAGTCTGGGCACCGTCTGATTCACCCCACCTCTGCCAGGGCCCAGCTCAGATCTCCACTCAGAGGAGGGTTCAATAAATAATAACTATTAAGATACAATTCTAGTATTGTGTGCATATACAATAACTCTTTTATTGAATGAGTTTTTTATGTAGTGAACATTAGATTCTTTTAAATCAAATGTAACTGTTTTTAATTTTTGCTTTTTGCCTCCCTTCCAACCAGGTTCTGCTTCACTGGTTATTTCATTTCTTTAATTAAAAATATTGGGGTGACATTGGTTAATAACTGTATATAAAGTTTCAAGTGTACAATTCTATAATACGTCATCTGTATATTGCATTGTATGGTCACCACCCAAAGTCTAGTATCTTTCTGTCACCAGATATTTGACCTCCTTTACCCTCTTCATCCTCCCCATCCCCGTTTTTTGCTTTTTAATTTGAAAAAATTCTCAAACCTACACAAGCATGGTCAAATTAATTCCTGTATACTCTTCACCCAGATCTGCCAGTTGTTAACCTTTGCCACATGCTATATCTCTTTCTTTCCATACATACATAATCTATATTATTGTTGTCACTGCTTTGCTGAATCATTTTAGAGTAACAGAGAGGTTTCGTTCTTCTTTCCTTCCTTCCTTCCTTCCTTTTAATATATTTTAAAATTCATCAATATGAAATTCACATACTATTATAAGTTAGCCATTTTAAAGTAAACAATTCAGTGGTATTCAGTACGTTCACCATGTTGTATAAGCACCTCAGTCTTGTTCCAAGCATTTCTGTCACCCCTAAATAAAGGTCATTGCCAGTGAGCAGTTGCTCCCAGCCCCTGGCAACCACCCACTCTCGCTCTGATGGACATTCTCTTTCAGGCTTCAGGACAGAGATCAGATTCAAAAATTTAATATTGATATAATATTACCGTATATATAGCCCATGTGCATGTTTTGCTAATTGTCCCAATACTATTCTTTTTGGCAATTTTACTTTTTCTCTTAACCAGAATCCAGTCCAACACCCCACATCGAATCGAGTTATTCTGCCTCTTTATGGCCCTTTAGTCTGCAACAGTTCCTGCATCCTTTTCAAATCTCTATATTTATAATTTATAATATAATTGTATTTATTAAAATCTACATAATTTAACATTACTATTTAATTAAATCTAAAAAATTAGTATTTAATTTATACTTAAGAAATTATAAAATTATAATTTATATATATTTATAGTATTTATTATATATAAACCTTTAGTTTTGGAAAAATTTTAGGTTTATAGAAAAGTCACGGAGAGTACGACGAGTTCTCTGTCCCCTTCACCCAGTTTTCCCGGTTGTTATCAGCCCATATAACCATGATACGTGAATCAAAACTAAGAAATGAACATTAAGACAGCACTGTGAACTGAACTGCAAACTTTAGAGTGCACCTGCTTTTCCGCTAATGTCCTTTTTCTCTTCGAGGACCGCACTCTGCATTTCGCCGTGGCCGTTGCTAGTCTTTCATGAGGCTGATCGACGTCAGGTTCCTTGCATGCAGGTGTCATTTTAATTTCTTCAACAGCTCCGTGACGCAGTGCCTCATCACTGCTCCAGAGAGGAGAGGAAACAGGTGGGGGTGAAGTGACTTGGTCAAGGTCATTCCATAAATGAGAAGGCAGAACTCATACCCATCAGTCTGGCTCCCAAGTTTGCTCTCTGTCATTTGCATCATGAATGTCACATACACATTCTCTCTCACACACACGCTCACACCCACATCACACTCAACACACACAGCTTTAGGGCCATATTTAGCAATTGGCTAGTATAGAAAGTTTTCACAAAGCGTCAAATGTTAAAAGAAGCTCTCACTTTACCCAACAGGTGCGTTCCTGAAAAGTTAACTGTAGTTCTCTAGAAGGATGCACTAGAAAGTTGGCAGTATCGATTGCTATCTAAGTGCTAAGTGCTTTTCATGTATTTCTTCATTGGCTCAGTATACAGCCCTTGGTGGGATGTGCTGTTGTACCCATTTTATAGATGTGAAAATTGAGTCATGGAGAGAAGTGACTCGTGCCAGGCATTAGCAGAGCTGGGATTCAAACATAGTTCTTTTTGCCCCCATTACCCCAGTCCTTCACCACCAGGTTTGACTCATTTCCAGGTCCTGTGCGTCCTACTCCACAGAAAAGAATGCGGAGTGGGATGGCCGAGAAGTTCTGGAGTCTGCTGGAGCCAGGATGCTCCCTATTCCACCTCGGGGGCTCCTGTGCCTCAAGAAGCGGGTGCCACTTTGTCACTCACATAGAATATGCTAATTCTGGGGCTCCACTTTAATAACGGGTCCAGCTGGTAGGAGCTTTTATCTCAGCGAAGTGTGAATGCTGTTGCCATGGAATGCAGCCTTATACCCAGGGAGCAGGAATTGCCGTCAGGAGAAGCCGCCCTGGGTTGTTTTTCCCTTTATCCAAATTTCATGTTCCTCTGTGTGTTTCACCACTGATTTTCATTTTAGTCTGCATGGAAAACTGGCACACAAATGATAGTTTGAATCAAGGCGCTCACTGCTTTATCTTCCCCAGTCCCCATATGTTTACAAGCCACCTTTTCTGGGATGGGTGGGGGAATGAAATAGTTATTTTTTCCCACGATGTGTAAAAATAGGATCTGAGTAGAGAGTGGAACAGGATTGGTCCAACACGCCAAACATCCACTCCTCCTTTTCAATAGGATGGTGGTAACAAACTGCTCCTCCGCCATCCCTTCGTTCCTGTTAAAACTTGTTTTTAGAAGTCACTTACACGAAAGATGGGTTGGGGACCCCAGTCGTGTTTGGCTGGCATGTGCACGTAGGAGTGTCCCTCTCTAACCACGTGCTGGGCTTGAGCCCTGCCTCACACTCAGCAGTCCTAGGTTCGCCTCCACTAGCTGTGTGACCTTGGGCCAGTGACTTGCCTATTCTGAACCTCAGTTTTCTCATTTGTAAACAAGGGAGAACAAATGGTGACAGCACAGAGCAGGGGGTATAAAAATGATGGTTGTAAAGCATCGTGCCTGGCGCAAACCAACTGCTTGGTAATGGGGGTTGGTAATAGCATCACCTTTTCTTTCTATCTTCCTTCCTTCCTCCTCCCTTCCCCCATTTCCCCTTCCCTTCCTTCCTTCCTTCCTTCACAAAGGGGTGGGGTGTGAGGTTGGGGATGTAGGGGATGGAATAAAAGACTAAAATGAATCATAAGCGGTCCCTGCCTTCAAGTTCTGCACAGCTTAGGAGAGGACTCGAGCCATATGTCCAAACAGTGACAATACAAGTCAGACCGTGATCGTGACACTCGGGGCCAGTGTTCACTGAGCACATATGATGTGTTATATACAGTTTTAAAGTGTGTTTTGTGCATGATCTCTTCTAATCCTCAGAGCAATCCCCTGGGGGAGGAGCTATTCTTATTCCCATTTTGCAGATGAGGAGACCGAGGTTCAGGGAGATTAGTTAACATGTCCAAAGTCTTGCATGTCCCCAGGGCAGGGTGCCGGTCGTCTGCAGAGCCATGCGTTTCATCACCACGCTGTGCTATGTCCCCACAGGAGCGGTCTGGGGGCCTCAGCGTTCTTCCAGACCGGAAGGCCAGCGACAGCTTCTCAGAGGAAAGTGTGACAGTGCCAGCTAAAGTCATGTGAGACATCCTGGAGACTGGTAGAGGCAGAAGACCTGGGCTCGAGGCTCAAATCCGTCATTTAAGTACCTATGACTTTGTTCCCCATGGAAGACAGGTCTGGGCAGAGGACATTCCAGGCACGTTTGGGGAACAGCCTGGCTCCCACTCGCTGAAGCGAGTAGGGCAAGTGGGGTGCCATGAAGGGGATGATGGAGGTAAGCTGGGCTAGCATTTAAGTGCCACTTGGATCCCTTATTTCCGAGGTGATGAGAAGCTCAGTGTGGCCGGCTAAGGAATACAAGGCTGAAGGCAGGGGCCTGGGGCGACTGAATCAAAGGTAGGTGTCAGGAATCACCTGTCTTCAGAAAGTCTTTGCATGCGTCACCAATTTACTTATCACAAGCATCCTGGAACTGTTCAGTTCTCTTTTTACCTCCCCAACTAAAATATAAGCACACTGAGGTCAAGTGAAGGAACATATTTCTTGGGTCTTGTGGGGTCACAATATCCAACGATTAGGGACTGCTTGGTGGTGTCACTACCTCCTGCTCTCCATCAGCTGGCCCTCTGGCCTCCAGCCATTGCTTTTCCTCTTCCTCGCCTTCCTGCTGTGCATGTGAAATCACCAGGAATGTCTGGAGGTGAGGAAACCGGGGCTGGGTGGTGGGCAATCAACATGGGCTGTGTGTGGCGGTGTGTTGTCTTCTCTGTGGTGGGGGTCCTTGGTGTCCGTGACCTGCTGTGGGAATTCCAGCCAGGGTGGGAGAACTCAGACAGGCTGTTTTGATTAGTGTGATGCGAGTAACACATATAGAGCTCTCTCTCCATTTCTTCTCAGAACAGTGAGAAGACCTTTCAGAGTTGTGGTCGTCAGAGCCTAGTATGTACCTTGGCAGAGCTGACAGTTGAGACAATTCTATTCAGGAGAGAGAGAGAGAGAGAGAGAGAGAGAGGGAGAGGGAGAGAGAGGTTGAGTGAGGGCACCATCAAGAACTAGGAGAAAATTTGATTTTAATATTCCAGTTAGCAACTACGCTATTAATCCACTAATTACTCAGCTTTACCTGTGTACACAAGAGTCATTTAAATCAACAGCATCACGCCCCTCTTCTTACTTGTTGCTTGTCCATTCATTCAGCTGCCAAATATTTATTGAGCACCTACTATGGGGCTAGACACTGGGAAGTCTCTGTTGACTCTGACAGCAAAGCCTTCCCACGTGGAGCTTAGAGTCCATGCAGGGGGGGGGGGGTAGGGCACTGGTGACAGGAAATCACAGTACCGTGCGGGAGGGCTCCGTATGACGGGCAGCGTAGGGTCTGGTGGAAGCTGCAGGGTCGTGGGTCCCCCATCACAGGCCCCACATGACCTCTGCTTCCCAACCCGCCTGAGTTTCATGAGGCTAGGACTGCACCATTCGGGTTCTCGGTCATTCCCCAGACAAGGCACAAGGAATGGTCCCAGTGGCTACTTGGATGAACAGCCATCATCTTTTAACACCTACTAGGGGCAGCCCTTGGCATTCACAGCTGGCTTAAGCTTAATGCGTACAGCTCCTGTCTGATCTCCTTTGTGTAGGAGAGGGGACTTAGAGAGGTGACATTCCTCACCGTGGGCTAAGGAGTGGCCAAGTAGGGATTTGAACCTGGTCTCTCCCAGGGTCTTATTTCCCCCCACAGACACCTCTTTCTTCCTAAACCAGACCTCTTTTTATCAGCACCTGCTGCCTTCTTGACAGCCTGGGGCAGGTAGAGGCTGGGGAAGGCAGGGCCAGAGGGAAGGAGGAGCAGGGAGAGGGCAGTTAGGAGTCAAGAATATCTAACATCTTGTGATGCTGAAACTCAAGAGCCCCCTGACTCAGCAGGATATTAATAACCTAGCTGGTCCTCGGAGGGCAGCTCTGCCAGGGAGGAGAACAGCAGGGCTGTCTGTATCCACCCCCTGCTGCCTATGGCAGCACACGCACCACCTGTGCTCACCTTGTCTGTCTCCTCACACCAGGATGGAAGCTTCCTAGAGCAGATGCTCGTCTGCCTCCCCAACCCCAACAAAGAGCTTGGCATACAGTAGGCACTCAATAAGTAACTGGGGGCAGAACTGATGAATGGATGGACAGGCACATAAATTGACCCTCGAATATCCCAGAAACATTGCTCCCTACTTTATCATCTGGGCTACTGCTTGTAGTATGTGCTCAATAAATGTGGGTCCCTTGGTTCTAGTTTAACGTCACCCTCAATTAGAAGCAGTTCCCAAGTACCTATTTATGTCTGGTATGATTCTGGGCTCTCAATGGGGCAGACAGAAACTCATCCCCACCCTCTAGAATGGGGAAAACAAGGAGAGGTCCACCATGGCTTTCCCCTGTCCTAGACAGACATGATGACTCTATCGCCAGACAGCCCTGACTAATCAACAGTGGAACTGTGTCCTGATAACCCAGGATCCACTCAGCCCAGCCCTCTGCAACCGGTCCCTTCTCTCTTCCCCCTACACTTCTCCATCCCAGCTCTGTTTGAGAGAGCACCGCTAGGGCAGCCACTCCCTCCTCTGTAAACAGAAGCCACTAATTTATTTAGTTATAAAATGTGCGGTGGTAGGTGGGCTTGACTGGGGAAAGGCTTATGGTGATGGGAAATCCCAGGTCCTGAGAGGCCACCGCAACTCAGTGGGTGGGTGCTGCCCTCTGAGGCACCTGTAGGACCCGAAGCCTTCCTGCCCTGCTGTGGGGAGACCCCAACGAGACCAAGCCAATGAACTGGTTCCTGACGGATGCCTGGGAGTGGGGTTTCCCTGAAGCAACAACACATAGGGGACAATATGGGACACACACAACCCCACTACCCCAAACTCTGGGCTCCGTGTGTATGCGGCGGTGTGTGTACTATCAGCAGTGATAATTAGAATAATTAGCAACCTGTGGACATGGTGCTGACCAATCCACGCAGGTGCCAGGTGAGTGCAGGAGTGAGGCCTGGAGCTGCTGTGCCAGGTGCTAGCCCAGGTAGCTGCTGGGTTGTCAAGGTCTGGAGGGTTCCACGGAAGGGTCCTGGGTAGCTCGGGAAACGGGGTGGTGAGGATCCTCTGGGGGCTCAGGGCGGTGGCTCCTTAGTAACTGTAAATGCATGAAGCATTTCACTATTTCAACAAACAGGGGGGCGTGATCCTTGTACAGACCAGTGGAATAGGGGCAGCCCTGCATGGGAACGCCTCATGCCAAGAGGTCCTTTCTGGAAATGGTCCCATGCATTTGGCTAAGGAGTGGCAGTCTCACTCTCAGGTGCCCCAGACCCCACAGGCACGCAGTAGTCTCTCGGCGCATGTTAGGCCACTTAGCTACAAAAGGCGAGCTCCCGCTGTGTGCTGTGAAGGCATTTCTGGAACCATTTCAGGCCTGTTTACACGGCTGCTGCGTCTGCATGCCCCATGGCCACGCTGCGGCTGCTCAGGGTCTCACCTGTGCGTGCGTGTGGCGTGTTAATGTCAGGCTTGTAACAAGCCTGCTCTCGACACGTGTCTCTCCTCTCCTTAGGGAGTTGTCATCCTGTTGATCGTTCAAAGAAACATTTGTTCTGGGCGAGCTCAGATGCCGGCATCAGGAGAGGACCTGGGAGGCCGGCAGTTCATCTGGAAATGTTCCCACTTGAAGGACCCTCAGGCAGCTCCAGCTCAGCCCACTCACACGGCGGATGGGATCCTGCGGCCTGAAGAGCGGGGCGCAGGGCTCAGTCAGGGTCCCAAAGCTCACAGGGGACGGAACTGGGGTGAGATCTCTGAGCCTGCGAGGTGGGGGTACAGGGCGCTGGCTTTGGGTCAGGCAGGTCTGGGATTGCCTCCCGGCGTAGGACTTGCAGAAAGTCATTGCAGTTCTCTGAGCCTTGGTGGCATCCTCATCTGCAAAGCAGAGCCTCGTAAGGACACCTCCCCCAGGCTTTGGCACAGGGTCTGTCACCCGTGTACACTGAACTCTGTGGTCGAGAGCCAGGCTGCTTGTAAGGGCCGACAGCCAGCCCAGGTAATCATGGGGAAGGGGTCGGAAGAGAGAGGGGCCGTGCTCTGCTTCACAGAGGACGGTAATGCAAGCTGGCCTCGGAGAATGAATTACTTTGGATAGGAGGACAGGGGTACATCACCCAACATGACCAGAAATTATACTCCTTTTGGCTTCTGGCGGCATTTTCCCTTTCAGACAGGCCGAGCACATCCTGTTGCCAGAGGCCCAAAGGGCTTCCCTAGGGTCAAAGGTCACCCTGCTCTTGGCAGCCTGATCACCCTGGGGGCTCCTCTCACCCCTCTGAGCACCCTGCAGCCATGATTTCATTATTAAATCCTCACAACAACCCTGAGAGGTGGATACTATTATTGTCCCCATTGTACAGATGGGAAATTGAGGCGTAGAGAAGTGCCCAAGGAAACAAGTGGCGGCGTGGGTATTCTAACACGAGCTGTCAGGTTTGGCGTCCCCTGCTCGTCAACGCCAGGCTAACTGCAAATGTGGCCAAAGACACTCAGGCAGGGTCCGAAGACGGCCCGGTGTGGGGGAGGGGGGCATGACTACTTTCTCAGCAACCTCCCCACAGACACCTGGCCCAGGACCCTGTGACCCCCACAGAGCTGTGCTGGGGGGGGGAGGGGGTCTCGGATGAGACACTAGGCAGGGGCACAGACGGGGTGAGTCCCGATTCACCCATAAGTGCCACGTGCCGGCAAATTCAGATTTGGGAATTAGCAGCATCGAGACAAGAGGAAATTGGAGCCAGAGCATTTGTTTTTCCAGATTTAAAAAAACACCTCTGTGAGTACTCCATTGGGTGGGAGGTCAGAAGCCATGTCCTTTGGACTCTCAGATGACACGCAAAGCAAAGCACTAGGTGAGGCAGGCAGCTGGCTCACCCTTCTCAGTCCTGCACACCTGCATTTACTGGACCCATAGTGAAGAAGGGGTGAGGGGTGAGCCCAGCATGAAGACAGAGGCTCATTGGGACCCTGGGGAGCTGGAGGAACCCCCTGGAAGTGTGGGCAGCACACGGTAAGCCCTGACCTCCTAGAGGTCATGGTGACAGTCAGCAAAGTCAACAGAGCAAAGAGACAGTGGCAGCTGTGAGCTGTCTCCATCCATTAGGCCAAGCGGGTTCAGTGAGAAACCAAAGCGCGTTCCCAAGATCCCAAGATGAAGAGATGAACTTCAGGAGCGATGGTGTCTGCAATGTTCTAGGGCCCCTGAGTCTGAAACCCTCCTTTGGGCAGGAGTAAGGGGGAGAGAGGGACGTAGTCTTACACCCAGGAGTGCCTGAAAGCACAGGGGTGGGTTTCAGAGCAGCGTCCCTGTGTGCCCTTGGGCAGGACCCAGGACAGGGGCCAGGAAGCAGGGCTCTTAGAATCCAGCGAGTTTTCCCAGCAGCCTCGAAATCCATCATTTAATGAGGAAATTGTTGCATATACCATGACATGTATGACCAGGAACGGGCGAGTCGGAGGGAATGGCTTTCTGTTTACTTATTTCTCTCACTGTGGGTTGTCTTTCAGAATGTCCAGCTGCCTCTGGTGACAGGGACTCTTGCTCTCAGCCTGCCCACGCCAGGACACTCTGCCCAGGACTTCGCATGGCTGCACGTGGGTGCCTTTGGGTTGGGGCCACGTGGGGCTCTTTTCACATGATGCTAATGAGCAGGGGACCACGGGTGGGGGCCTGAGTGGTGGTGCGTGCTCAGAGGCCACCCCTTCCCTTAGCTCCCCAGGGGGCAGGAGGACGAGGGCAGCCGTGGTGGAGCGGTATTTCTCTAACTGGCTGAATTGTTTTGTGATTAGCACATGGCGGAAAGGAAGACCACATCTGAGGTGCCAAGCTGGAGGCCCAGATCGCCTGCTCGGTAGGGAAGACAAGCGTTTGCCCCTAGATGAGGAGTCACAGGGTGGGAGGGGGCTGCAGGAACAGAGGCAGCTGTCTTCTCCCTTCAGATTGCTACCTTTACTCACCTGCCCCCCACCCCCAGCCCCATTAGCAGCCTGCACACCTGCCTGGCAGATAGGGAAGACGGAGGTGAAGGTTTGTACCTGTGAGCGTGGGCGTGGCTCCTTCCACAGCTCCCTCAACACAGCTGGCCCACATGGTGAGAGCTGGGAGAAACATTCCCCAAATCCCGAGAGGAATAGGTGGGGGTGGGGTTCACCCTCCCAGGAGTGAATTCCCAGTTGGTGTTTTGTGAGAAGAGACACCTCAGCCCGGAGGAGAGCTGGGGCTATCACCCATATTTCCCAGATGTGATGAACCCCATTATTCTTCTGACACAGAGCAGTCTGCTCTGCTGGGCCACAGTCCTTTGGAGCTTCCCTGGTAGTGGAACCGAGGGCCACCCCAGAGGAGACACTCAGCCAGGGCAATTAACCAGGGCTGATGAATCAAACCAACATTTACTGAGCGTTTCCTATCTGCCAATGGGGAATAACCCCTACACAGGGCTCCATGGATCCTCCCAACAGCCCCAGGAAGTAGGTGCTATCATTATCCCATTTAACAGATGAGGAAACTGAGGCTCAGAGAGGTGGCAGTCGAAGTCTGGGTCTTCATGGAGCCTGGATTTTATTGTTCTTGGCTCTCATGGTTTGAACTTTCCTCTCCCCCATCCTGAGAGTTAGGACTTACCTCTGCAGTTGACTTTGGGGCATCTAGTGTTTTTTTCCAATGCTGCCAAGCTGACACACTCACCCTGGCCCTGCACATGTGTGTGTGTGTATACATGTACATGCATGTGTGCACACACACACACGCCCGTACTTCCCCAGACTCAGCTGCCTCTCTCGCTTGGCCTGACAGTGTCTGGCACATAGTAGGTGCTTAGTAAATCTTTGAGAGGTGCACCGGCAACTTGGTGCCTGTGACATGGATAATCCTGATAGACTTACCGCACTCTGAAGGCAGGACCCAGTTGATTTCTCGTCATTTGCATCCCCAGGGCCCACATAGTAGGTGCGCAGTGGGTAACCCAGAGTCTCCTGAGGGAGATGTCCCCTGAGATCTAAACTGGCAGGGCCCCTGCTGAGAGAGGGAGGCTATTGCTCCTTTGCATCCCCCAGCTCCCAGGCCTGAGGGATCCCCAGAGACTCTGAATCCACGGACGTGAGCAACAGTTGCTTCTGCCTGTGGGACCTTTGGACCAGGGACCAACTGTCTGCCGAAGGCACTCTGGGCACCCACTGGGCTAAAACCCCAACTGTCTGCTGATCCCCTGGGAACTGGGGACTGGGGCTTCCTCCTGACAGCAGCCACCCTTCCCAAAGGAGCAGAACTACTTTGCCAGGAGGAGCCCGGCTCTTCCTGGGCAGAGCGCTCTCCCTGCCATGCTGCCTGGGGCTCAGGAACAGGGCAGTCCCGTGTGGAGAGGGAAGGAAATACAGCTGGCTTGGGGGTGGGGCTGAGAGTGGGGGAGACTCAGCAGGCAAAGGCAGGTGGCCCAGTGGCACTTCTACTCATTCCACAGAACCCATTCTGATGGCTCAGATGATCACCTGCTGTGTGTCCTAGAGAAGGCAGCAGACTGCTCCCGGTCCCCAGGTTTTCTGCTGACAAGTGGGAACTGCAATGCCAGTTCCCTCCCAAGATCATTGGGATGAAAACAACCTTGAAATAATAAGCTTAGTTCAGGGAGCATATACATCAGTGATCCCAGCCGTGAGGCCTGGGTTTAAATACTGACCCTGCCCTAACCCCTAACTGAATCATCCAGGACCGACTCCACCTCAGTAGTCTCAACTGAACAGTGGGGATGATAGTAGCATCTTTCACAGGATGGTGGTAAAGCAGAAATGGGAGAACATCCATACACTGCTGTGCCTCATGCCTGGTATGAAATACCGGAGCCACTGGTGTCAAGCATGTTCTAGAGCCAAACAGGTTGCCAGCAGTAGCTCATTAAATTCTTACACCCAGCCTAGGCATTGGACACTGTTGTTATCCCCATTTTCCAGAGGTGTCAACTGAGGCTTCGCAAGGTGTGTCCTTTGCCCAAAGTCACACAACTAGTAAATGGTGAGCAGGAGTGTGAGCCCAGGGCAGCTTGACTCTAAAGCCCCAAATCCCAACCATCACTATAGGAAGCACTCGTTTAAGATCTGGAAGGAACCCTTGAAGTTGACCAGTCATCCCATTTTACAGCTGAGAAAATTGAGGCCCAGACATGGGAAGCGATTAGCGTAGTCATCACAGATTAGCTGCTGCTGCTGGAACCAAGCCTCCAACTCCCACAGTTGCTGCTCACATTTACTGAGCACTTACTCTATACCAGGTTTGAAGTTCTTTATGTGCATCGTTACATGTAAATTTTACAACAACCCTAGGAAGAGAGAGACGTTTATTAGTCCCATTTTTCATTTGGGCAAACTGAGGCAGAAAGGGACAGCAGCTTACTCATGGTCACACAGCCAATGAACAGGAGAGGTAGGACTCACGCCCAGAAAGTCAAGTTCTAGAGCCCTGGTCCAGTGCCACCTGTGGCACTGCCTCCTGGCAGAGCCCAAGCTGGCCTTGCCCAGCAGCCAGGCAGACTTGCCTGCCAAGGAAATGGAGTCTGCATGGTTCCCAGGGCACGGCCACCACCAGGCAGGGCAGGCACAGCGGGAGCCCCTGGCTGGGCAGGTGCTGCCTGAGCCGCAACACCCAGGGAGACGGGCACAGAGCTGGGGCTGGCAAGCCCAGTCTGCCCAAAAACCGTTAGCCCCCTGCCTCTGCGAAGAGAAGTTTATCCAACAAAATGCAGGCGAGCAAAGAACACGTCTTGCTGTATGTCTCTTGTTGTAGGCAGTGCATATCTTGGGAGATGCGTGGATGAAAGGCACCATATAAAATGCAATCAATTATGAATCACCATTACTGAATTAATTACATGTATGATTAATATAGTAATAATAATTAATGGAGGTATGGTCTGGAGATTAGAGTGGAGAACTGGCAGGGAGGAGTTGGGGTGCTTCTTGCAGCCTCTGCCACTGACTGGAGATGTCACCTTGGGGAAAGCCTGGGGCTTGGGGCTTGGTCTCTCGTCCCATGCCTCTGCCTTGGCTGTGGAAGTAAGGGACCCAGGGATGCCTGGAAACCCCTAGATGGTCCTGGACTAGTTCCCAGGATCTTACCACCTATTTACAGCTGCATCTCAACTGCTCAAGGTCAAGGGGACAAATCAAAATCTTGGTCTGGCATAAGAGAACGGAGCGAACAAGGCGAAGGATGAGAGCATGTAGGGGGTGGTTTTTGAGCTTACACTTGACTTTCATCAGGGATGTGAACTCATTTTGTCTGTCTGTCCTTATGTCTGCCTGCATCAGGATTTGCTGTCTCTCAGAAATTCCCAGAGGGCCTGGACCTCATCTGTTACCGCCCATTGCAAAGCTAGTAGATCATTTTTGTGCGTGACTTTATAATTTCCTGTTACTCGTTTGTCCCATTTATGCATATTTCCTCATTGTAAAGGAGTCAAGCAACACAGAAATAATATAGATGTATATACAGAGGGTACCAGAGAAATGTATACACATTTTAAGAAAGGAAAAAAACTGTATTAAAATTCTAATACTCAACATATACAGATAACAAAAGAGAAATACAAGTCATGTGTATACATTTTTTTGGCACCCCCAGTATGCAAAAGCAAGCATGTCATTGCCCCCATTTCCCCTGTTCATATTTTGGTCTATATATCCTTTTACATATATATACATGTATACATATACATATATCTCCTTTTTAAAAACACAGGTGGGATAGAATTCAATGCATTGTTCTGCAGATGCTTTTTGATAGTAGATTTCACATTCACCATTCAAATTAAAACTGTGCAGTGGAGCTAAAATCCCACCAATGATGAGAATGATTAGGCTGCTTGTGAGAGGGGGGCCAAAGATTATTTTTTGGGCGATTCATTAACACTTTCCTGCCCCCGGCGCTCAGCTTCTTTTCATTGCTGGGAAAAGGCTATTTGTCATAAGGTACCATAATGAAATTTAAAAATGAAGTTCTCTTGACCACCTGGTCCCTATATAGCTGGAATCTTATTTGTTTCCCATCCTGGAAAATAAGCACCTTTTGTTCACTTGAAAAGAATGCAGTCTTCTGGAAGCTGCGATGGCCTGCTGTCAACCCGGGATCTTCACACAGAGACCACCTTCCTGGGTAAATCCCCTCATTATGTGGATGGAGAAAGAGCAGGGAAGTGATGACCCCAGGCCACAAAGCGAGTCAGGGGCCGAACCGCACAAACTCCATTATCCTGACTTTGGGGTCAGTGCTCTTCCACTATCCCATAATTCTCAGGGTCTAGAAATGGGAAGACGGAAGACGGACGGTTCCGGAATGGGTCCCCGAAAACGCCTGTTGACTGCAGCTTGTTGGAGAGGCAGGGAGTACTGGGCAGAGGGCTGGAGAGGTGTTGTAAACATTGTTTCCAGGGACACACAGCTTTCATACGGGTCACTTAAACCAGCTGGACAATAACAGGAGGACCTTCCACTGTATTTAGATGAACCACAAATAAGAAGCATCCTTCTCCATGTCTTGTTGGTTGTCCTGGCAGCATCCAGTCTCGGTGATGAGGGAAGAGAAGGGCGTTTCCCAGGGGGACAGCAGGCTGAGGGCTGGCCGGGTCATCACTCACCCTGCTGGCGTGGTAGCCCCACCCAGTGCCTGTCACTGCCGCTTGCAGGCCAAATGCCTAAACATCAAATTGAGATGTCTTCTCCTTGGTGGAGGAGCTTCCTCCTGCTGGACGCCTTGAGGCCTGGGAGCAGGTAACCAGGGGCTGGCGTCCACCTGTTCTCCAGGACAGCTCTGTGGGGTGGGACCCACCCTGGTGCGTGGGATCTGAGCCCACACACAGGAGGAGGCACTGGACAGCCTTGTTTTGACCTTCCTTGGAAAAGGAAAGACTCACGATTCACATCTCACAGATGGGGAAACTGAGGCCCTGAAGTACTCTGAGCCATGCCCCAAGTTAACCAGCAAGTCAGGCAGTGGCTGAGTACCACCTGGGGGCCTGAGAACCCTGCCCCTCAGGCCAGAGACTTCCTTAGCTGTGTGACCTTGGGCAACTTACTTAACATCTCTAAGCTTCATCTGTACCTTGGGACTTGGCTAATAGGAGTTAAGTCATAGCGCTGCTGGGAAGAATGGATGATACATAAGCTGGTTTGCATAGTCTGGCATAAAACAGGTGTGCAATAAATGTCATTACTATTATTAATATTATTAAAGCACCTGACAGTCTTTAATTCTGCATCCTCTGTCTGCTCTGTGACAACAGTCTAAATGTTATTCAGCAGTTCAGGCCGCTCTCCAAGCTTGGAGGAGCCAAGAGCAGGGAAGGGTTAAGGCGGAGGTAGGGGAGGGCAGAGGGGTGGAGCCCTGAGGGGCCACCTCTTGCTCCTAGTCCTGACACCCTCTGTGACCTTGGACCAGTCCCTCTCTTTCTCTCTTTCTCTGTCCTCAGGCTCTTTGTTCCTGATGCATCCTGCCTGTGCGCTGCAGTGAGAACCCACCGTGGAGGGGGCCAGGAGCTCCTGGAAACCACTTGTGCCCCTGGGAGAAGAGGAAGCTCTCCTACCTCCCAGGGAGCCAGCCTGGCAGGAACTCTCCAGGGGGCTGACGAGCCCAAGGCTGCCCAGTGTTGCCAAGTCCGTGGCCTCTGCCCTGGCCCCTGCAGGAGTCCTCCCACACCGTCCTCCCGAGCTTACCACCGAGTGAGGCCCCTCCTGCCCCTGTCTGCACTCCCTTCAGAGCCGGCTTGGCTTCGTCAAAAGCAGGGCCCATCAGGGTGGAGGCGGCGATGTGTCAGCTGGTATTCAGGCTCTGGTTGTGAGCTCAGATCGCTCCCCCTCCCCATCTCCCCAAATCCACCCACCCACACCCCTTTACCCACTGCTTGGGGCCTTCTGGGTGGCAGCACTTCACAGAGGGAGACAGAGCAGAAGCCTTGAGCCCTTGGCTGTTGGGGTGGGCGGACTGACTCACTTAGCCCCCTCCCTAGTACCGATGGGGCAGCCCCCACGCCCATGGGCGCTGGCACCCGGTCAGGCCCCTGGGTTTCGGAAAAGGAAGCTGCAGCCCCGCGGCGCCTGACCTGAGCTGGCTGAGGATGCGCTCTGCGCGCTGGGACCCGCTGGCCCCCGGGCGGGGAGGAGATGTTTAGGCAGCGAGCCCCCAGAGCAGGCTTGCTTCCGCGGCCGCCTGCTGGGGCCACCCTGACCGCGGGCCCGCCAGGACGCCCCTGTTCGCGGCGCCCCTCCCCGGGCGGTGGCGCGTCCCCCGAGTCTCGCAATATTTCCTTCCTGCACCTTTAAGAAGACCGTTGCTCCGTGGTGGGATGGTGTGTTAAAGCCACACAGAGGAAGTTACGCAGCCCGGATCAGACCGAGAGATAAAAGCCCCGATGGTGATCGTGAGTGATGGCAAGAGGATTTGGCCTCGGCATTAACTTGGAGCTGAGTGCAGGGGGGCAGTGAAGCGCCCAGCCATCTGGCCCGCGCCGCGCGGGGGGATGCCCCGGCGCCCCGACGAGCAGCCGCGAAGCCCACCCAGGCCGGGGGCTGCCCGGTGCCCGAGCACGGGTCCTCTCCGAGCCGCCCAGGGGGGCCAAAAAGTTTGCACTTGTTAGCGCCGACCTCCCGCTCGCCCGCGGCGGGCGATGCAGGCGGTGCGGGTGGCCCCCTCCCCCTGCCCGTGTCTCCGGGACGGCTGCGGGCGGCCCCCCCGGCGGCCGGAGGGCTCCCCAACCCCACTCTGACGGCCGCAGCGGCGGCGGCCACAGCGGCGGCGGGAGCGGCGCGAGGAAGGAGCAGCGGCTCGCAGCCCTCCGGCCCTCGCCCCCACCCAGCGCCAGCCCGAGGGGGAAGGCGGAGCGCCAGAGGGTGGCGGTTCTCGGCCTCCCAGGTCCCCGCTCCGGGAAGCTGCTCCGAGCCGGGGTAAGGCGGACGGGGAGAGCCCGGGAGGCGAGCCGGGGGGAGAGATGCTGCAGCTTTGCCAGCTTGGTTTCATTTTTAAAGGGCTTCGGTGACCATGCAGGCTTTCCCGGGCCCAGGAGCCACTTAAAGCAGCCCCGCAAAGGCTTGGATGCAAAAGTTATTTGGTAGCGTCTGTTACTAGCGGAGGGCTGGAGTCGCCCGAGAGGGGTGTGTGTGTGTGCATTTGTAGCAGCGTCTTAAAGGAGTAGCTTGCCTTTCTGGCTGGCGTTTTCCCACCAGGGTCTTTTTCCATCGTGTGTGTGGTGGGGATGGATGTTGCAAGAATGCCTGGATGTGTTTGTGAAAAGGAAATTAACCCTTCTCTCGCGCCCCTCCCCCACCCCCTTCCCATCTCTCCGAAAAGTGGGTACGTGTGAGTTGCCCAGAGAAACTCTTGGCCAGCCAGGCCTGGAACATTTCTTTCGGTGCCGTGGAGGGGTGGGCGAGTGGGGGAGGGGGTTGCGCAGGGACCGGCTTGGGGCCAATGTGGAGTCGAACCTCGAACTGCGTGGCTCACAGATGGGGGAGCAGAAGCGGCAGGAAGGCGGGAAGAGGGCCGTAGGTTCGTAGGGTCGCCCGCTCCGGAGTAAGTTGTCTGCCTGGGCGGGGGACGGCGGCAGGGTCGCTGCTGGCAGCAGCACTGGGAAAAAGGATGCAAGTAATTTCTGGCTCTTCGCTCGCTGTCTTCTAATTAAGAGCGGCTGTGCCAAATGAGGGGGCACCCTCGGTGCCGGCCAGGCCTTCGTTAAAGGCGTGATTATTAATTGCTCCGGTGGCTTGCACTCAACTTCGGAAGACAAAAAGCAGCTGCGGGATTGCCCGGCCAGTCCACGTGCTGCGCACGCCGTTTGCCGCCCACCCTAAGCCGGACTCGACCCGGACCCCTGGGCGCGCTCGCTGAGCCGAGGCCTCTTCCTTGCGCCCCACCCCCGCGCTCAACTTTTCCCGGCTCCCTGGCCGCGGAGAGGGCGTGGGGGGTTGCCGAGAGCTGGAGAAGTCTCCTGTTCCGGGGCTGGGGCACCAGAACCGCCAGAACCCGGATGCTCGCTAAACCGGCGGTGAGCCGGGCACCTACTGGATCCGGCCCGGGGCCAGGTGGGGAGAGGGGTGGGGGGGACGGGAAGGTGACCTCGGCGGGAGCTGCTCCCCTTTCTTTCCTGGCCCCTGGCACCACCCTCTGCAGTCAGCTTCACCTTTTTCGGCTGCCTCTGCTGGGAAGGAACAGGGGACCTCGGGGTGCGCGGGGTTCCAGGAGATGCCCCCAGCACCCCCCCTCCAGTGAGCCCAGGGGCTCCGCGCCCTCGGCGGCAAGTTTCCCACGAGGCGAGGGCGCAGCAGCAAGTCGGGGAGGAGCCAGCTCCGAGAAGCGCTAATTCAATAAGACAGAGAAATCTGAGTTCAGAAATCCTGGTAAAATCTAATTTTCGGGTTTTAATACCCTGGCCATCAGCCCCCCTCGGCTCCTCAGGACTCTTAAAAGAAAATAAAGCGCATCGATCCCATTTGTTTCGGGAGCTGCAGTTTCTTAATAATATCAGGTGAAGATTTATTTTCCAGGGAGAAAACGACCCACGGGATGCAACCTTACTCTGAAATTTCCCTGCTGGCTTCGCCCTCCCTCCGCTTTCCGCCTCCTTCTTCCAGGGACTCTTGCGTCTCTCCCCGCCCTCCTTTTTTTTCTTTTTGGCAAAAACCGACTGTAATATTCGCATGCTGAGTTTACAATTCCCCTACGACGGCAGCAGCAACGCCCAATTGATTGATTAGTTGTAAACACATTTATTACCCTCCTGCCAGATTTTGTTGTTGTTGCCCCCCCCCCCCCCGCTCCCCATTTTCCAGGGAATGCGTGGCACTTAAGCCAACAGAGCTGCAAAGCAATTAATAGATTTGCGAGTGTCCCCGAGCGCCGCTCGCGCCGGCCTCCCGGCCTCCGGGCCTCGCTGCCTCCCTGCGCCGGCAGGTCCAGCGCCCCGAGCAGCCGCCGGTCCTGCAGACGAAGGAAGCCCGCAGCCCGGCGCCCTGGTGCCCCCGCCGTCAGGAATGCCCTGTTAGTGAACAGTTGGGACTCAGCGGCTGGAAGAATTAATTAGGGACCTGCTGTTTTTCTGGGCCGCACGAAGCTCGCTCGGGTAGAGGCATCCAAACCTTTGCCGGCCGCGCTATTTTATTTTTACTACATTTTCTCAGGTTGTAAAAATAGTCGCCAGGCGGGTTCTTTCTGAGAGTTTTCTAGCCAGGAGCGCATTCAAGGCCGGGCAGACTCTATAACAGGTTTCTCTTTAAACAGCCAGAGGTGAGACGTGAAAATGTGGTGCCCGTTGCTTCTCATTCATCTCCATCAAGAGCCCTTCAGCCAGAGAGAGGGGCAGGGGCCTCTTTAATGCAGATTTACAATTCAGGCCTGGAGCGCAGGGCTCGGCGGGGGGGGCCTTCTCCTGCGGGGGTGCTGGGCCACCGGCCGCCTGTGGACTACCAGCACCCCTCCGATGTGTCACGTTTGGCAGGAGGGTTTGTGTCTGGGTGGAGAATGGGGTTTCATGGAAATATAGCCAACTCTTCAGGGTCCTTCTATGTGCAATGGCGGAAGAGGATGTCAGGTGAGTCAGGTTGAGGTGAGCACCCAGCCTGCTGCGGTTGGGGAATTGAGATACTATCACAGGCATGATACCCCGAGTAATTAATAACAGGCACTGCTGCTGTGACTCACTGCGGTAACCTTTGCCCTATTGGCTAGTATTTTTGGCCGGGATCCCACACTGGCTGGACTCAGATTCTCCTAGTGGTGTATCCAGTGTCTGGGGACACACCACATGACTGGAGTCGTGTTTTTCACCATGTAACATTCGTCTTGGTTATATCTCTTTGGGCTTTTAAATAATTACCAGTAGCTTAAAATAGTAAAGCAATAACCATAATAGCGATCCATTTATAAACATACCCTTTAAAAGATGATTGCAAAATTTGGCCTTGATCAGAAAATCTAATATGACAAATCATTGTCACTTCTGTCAAAGTCTCAGCATCCCTAGTTTCTTAGAGTTAAACATTAAATTCAGCGTTTCAGAGTTCGGAGAACTATTTGTCAGCATCTGGCTCCTAACTACCGGCGCCTGTGTGGACGCCTCTTTTCCTGTACCTGTGACACAGCCTCACCTACGCCTACAGCTACCATCTCGTGTCTGCCATTCACCGCTGACATTTGGACTTGTTAGTCATGGTATTTTCAAGCAACCATTCGATCTTGGCTGCTGGGGATGTTTTAGAGAGTCACCGACCCCCAGCAGGGGCACTTCTGCTGACCTAGCACCCCCATTAGTGGGGAGAACATGCCCCACCTTTTTACTAATGTGCCCAGTCTCCAAATGTGCAACTCCAATATTAATAAAAATAACCCAGTTTTCTCGGGAGACCTTGCTAATGCGGCCTCAATTTTTGCACATTTTGCCGGAGAGCTTTTGTTCTTACACATCTTTATCCCCCTTCTCTTTTTAATTTGTTGCAGGTGTTGTTGCTAATGAGCTCTCCTCCCTTCTTACAATGAAAGGCAAGCCAGACCCCGGGTACCTGGATGGATGGAGAGCTGAAGTCCCAGAAACTTCATAATAAGTTGCTGATGGCTACCAGCCAAGGTCAGCTGGCCCCCATTAGTGCCTGTCCCCACCAAAACAGAGCCAAATAAGCTTCTCCCCAGTTAACACCTCAGTAGCTTTTTATGTTTTGGTCCAGCCACACAATTGTTGTCACTTTAAGCCCATATGAAAAGAAATCTCTTTTATGGGTCTGAGATGCCAAGTCCGGTCCCAGAGAGGGAACATGTTTCCAGCTAACACATCCACCTCCTGGTTTTATTCTATCTTTACAACGCAGGCCAGAGGGTTGTTTTGCAGTAGTGGTGAGCACATCACACACGAAGGGCCTTTTAAAGACCTGGATTGATTGGAAGGACAAAAATTACAGGCAATGTGATCCGGCCCCATGCCAGAGCCCTGTGGATTTCCTCCCTATCCCATTTCCACCCACTGTCACAATTTGAGAGTCTGCCTGATTTGATCAGATTCACCTCTGGGAGAGGTACAATGCCAAGGTCAGGAGGACGCCAAGTTATGGGCAACTTTTTGATCTGCCTATCAGCAGTCTGAGAAACGCTGGCTCTGAGTTTTCCATCTTATCCTTTTGGAAAAAACAAGTTCCTCGCCGTCTGAAACCCGGCGGTACTCGAGTCCCTGGGACATCCGGCCTCCGTAGCCTGGTAGATGTGGCATTTCCATGCTGAGGCTGAGAGCCCCGCCTGACCCCGTCGTCGCTGACTGTCCAGGGCCCCTCTGGGCTGCGCCCCTGCAGACTGCACAGCCATGCTGCACCTCCTGGCACTTTTCCTGCACTGCCTCCCACTGGCTTCTGGGGACTATGACATCTGCAAATCCTGGGTGACCTCAGACGAGGGCCCCACCTGGGAGTTCTATGCCTGCCAGCCCAAGGTGATGCGCCTGAAGGACTATGTCAAGGTGAAGATGGAGCCCCCGGGCATCACATGCGGAGACCCCCCTGAGAGATTCTGCTCCCACGTAAGTCTGCCCACTGCTGTTCTCTTGGCTCAGGCCAAGTGGGAGGGGGTCTGGGACAGACCCTGGGATGGGTGAGCCGAGTGGGGGGACCAAGATACCAGGTTTGACTCTCCTGCATCTGGGACTGGGACCAAGTCACTGTCTCACCTTGGAAGTGTGCCAAAGCAAAGCTACCCTGAGAACTCTGGGGTCACGTGACATCGTTCTCTGGGGTGGGGAAATTCTTGGCAAGCTGGCCACTAGATCATTTCTTCTCAGTAGTCATAATTCCAGCCTTGAAAATAAGCCCCGCCTCCATTGTAGGAAGTCAGCATGCTGGGCGAGTGAGTGAGGTACTATTTGCAAATGCTACAGTCTGACCAGTTTCTGCTCATCCTTTCAGCCTGGAAACCTCCTAGCCCACCCCATCCAATCCAGCAAACAGTTTTACCAGGACAGGGTATGCCAAGCACTGAGCTCGCACTTTGCAGGGGAAGATCTGATGGAAGTGCAGAGGGTATTCGTAAGGGAGGAAGGAGGTCGACCAGGATGGATCGTGTGGCTGGCGCCCTTTCCAGTTCCATCCCTGTGTGCCACGGAGTACTTCAGTACTCGAGTAATGTCAACAACAACAAGAGTACTAGCAGGGATCATTTATGCGAGCTCCTTGAGTGAGTGGGCTAAGAGCTTGATCTGTGATATTCCAGGGAGTCCTCCCCTCAGCTCAGCACGGGTGATTCTGCGTTGTGTAAAGTAGGAGTTTTAGGGAATGGGCTCTGGACCAGTGACATCTCTGGGCCTCTGCTCCATTATCTGTAAAATGGGCACATAATAAGCTGTTGTAAGGAGTGAGCTGGTGCATATGTATGAAGTGCTCAGAATAGAGTCTGGCACAGAGCAAGAGTCCTTAGATGTTAGCTATTGTCATTCCCATGGTACAGATGGAGAAATTGAGGTCCAAAGTCACACACCAGGAAGTGGTAAAGCTGTGATTCAATGTCTAGCTCCAAAGTCACTGAGCTAAACTGCCTGCTGAGAGGTATCTTCTCTCCTGGGCCGTACTCTGGAGACCCCGTGCCTGTCAGGAGGTTAGGCAGGGCAGCCAGGCTGCAGGAGCTGCCGGGAAGGTCTCAGTGTCATCTCGGGTGGCTGCTGCCTCTGTGTCCTTCAGGAAGCCTCTGGGTCTCTGGGTTTATGTCTGGACTGAGCAGGTATCCCCACTGGGCTCCTGAAGACGCCTCAATCCATGGGACGCTTGAGTCCTATCACAGAGCAGTCAGCCCAGGAAGGTAGGTTCCCACTTGGATAGTCAGCTGTCCTGAGGCTGTCACTGTGGATGGTGGCTGGGCTGAGAGAGAGGGCGGGAGGGCAGGAGAAAGCAGCACAGGGTTGGGAGCCAGGGGCTGGGCACGCCGTGGGGACCACTGCACAGAACTTCACTGGCTCAGGGATGGGTAAGGGGGCCAGGCCCTGCAGATCAAGGGCAAAGCCAAGGGAAAGCCCAGCTCTGAGTCCGCATCTCCGTCTGGCTGCCCCTCCCCCGCCCGGCCCCCTCAGCTCATGTGAGGACGTCTCCACACTCTCCCTGAGCAGAGTCAACCGCTGTCTCTCATGTTAGAGTCTTGACTATATTTCTTCTCTTAAATATTAATCATCGCCTTAATGTGCTGGGGGTGGGGCCGTGGGGCAGGGAAGCTAAATCATAATTCACTGCGCCAGCTTCCAGGCAGGGGCTGCCGGGGTGGAGATGACCATCGGACGCCCGGCCACGCCGGCTCAGGAAGCCCTTGGCCTTGGACCTCTGCCCTGCCCCCACTCTCACACAGAGAACCCATTGCAGCTGCCAGGGTGGGCTGCTCACCCCCAGAGTCCTAATGCCACCCAGCCTGAGCCCAGGCAGGTGTCCTCGAGCCTTTGGCTCTGGAACAGGCTTTTGTCCCCTCCTTCTCCTCTCCTGGGAGGACAGGTGAGGAGGCAGGGGAAGAAGATGAGTGTCTGTACCAACTCCCACATAGGTGGGTCCTCAGTGTCTCGACACCTGTCGGATGGAATTAAATATTTCATTACGGGCTGCCACCCGGCTCTGCCTTTGATTACAAATGTGCGGCTGACGAGGCTGGGGGCACTGCCTTGACAGGCGGAGGGCGGCCTTTCTTGGGGGCGGGGCTGGCTCCTGTGGGGAGGAAGGGGTCACATCCGGATAGCTTCAAACCCCACGCCACCATTTATGGCAGTTTCACCTGAGCAGGTCCTGCGAGGGTCTCACTGAATCATCTGTAAGGTGCTCTGAGGAGGGTGCCGTTCTAATCTGGATTCGGGATTAGCAGGTGTTGCCTAAATCCTGCCAGGGTCACTCGGTCTGGAAGGCAGGCTGGGAACTTACTCATCAGGCAGCTCGGCCTCCTCTCTCTGAGCTTCAGTTTCTTCCTCTGTGAAGTAGAGATAACACTGTCACAGGGCTGGTGGGAGGATGCACCCACGCGGTGCTGACACATAGTAGGTGCTCTGTGTGTGGTAGCTGTTATTCGCTTATTATTGCTGTTATTACGCCCTCGGTGGTGTCCCTGCCTTTCCTTCTTTGCCTCTCTCCAGCCTTGAAGATGCCACGCCCTGTATTTGTAGTCTCAGGGCTGCTGGCAGACGACAATTCGTGCTCGGGCAGCTTCAACTCCTCCAGCCACGGCAGGTGGTAACTGGCCACGAGGGGGCGCCCTAACGGTAGCTGGGTGGCTCACTTTCCCCGTAGCCTAGCAATGGCCAAGTGGGTCCCTATTCCGGGCACCCCTCCTGCAGCAGGTGCTGGGCTGTCCCAACATCCAACCAACTGGAGCGTGAGCCCAGGAGCACCCTGACGGTGCAAGAGGGACTAAGGGGTGGCTGCCCTTTTCAGGGTTCATGGTGCAGACCCCCTCTCTCCCCAAGCTTCTGTCCTTCAGCAAGACCACCTGAGAATTGTAAATTCCACGCTGGTGAGGAGGGGGAGGGGAAGGAAGACCAAGATAAATGAATAAATAAAAACTGTTGGCTCTAAATGTACAAGGAGAATTAATAGGGATGAGCTCGCAACCGAGACTCTTGGGCAAGGACAGAATTTCAGCGAGGTCTGGAGGGGAAGAGGGGTGCCCCTCCATCCCTCGATTTCCAGGGCCTGGTCCGGGAGGGCCAGCCTGGTGAGGTTGCAGGGCCGAGGAGGAGGAGGAGGGAAAGGCAGTGCCCAGAAAAGCTTCTCAACTGCTTGCAGGGCAACTGCCGCTCCCAGGACCCCTTGTGATGCGGGGGGAGGGTCACCGGTAGGCGTAAGGAGCAGCCCTGAAGTGCTCCAGGAGGGAGGTGGCAGCTGCCGTGAACCGTGAACTGAAGGGGAAACCCTTTCCTTGTGCCTCTGAGACAAAAGCTCACCCTGGAGCTTCAGGAGAGATGGTGATGAAGGAGAGAGAGAGAGAGAGAGAGCAAGCGCCAGCACCAGCCACGGACCAGGCAGGTGGTGTTCGCAGTGATCCTACAGCTACCCCTTGCTACCCAAAGTGCAGTCCTTGGACCAGGAGCACAGCCTCACCTTGTTAGAAATGCAGAGTGCCAGGCCCCGCCCCAGACCTGCTGAGCCAGAAGCTGCATTTTCACCAGAAATCCAGGGGCTGTGGATGCACGCAGGGTGTGGTCTGAGAACGCTGCTTCATCTAATGCTCAGCGGTGGTGGCCCCTATTGTTGATGTTCCCAGGAGATCTTTGCCGGCTAAGGCGGGGATGGGTTGCTGCTGAGGGAGAAAGAGAGCAGGAGGCGTGCAGGGGTCCTGGGAGTGAGGGGATGGAGCTGGGGCTGAGATCCCTGAATGTGGGCCTCATGGGGCAAGGTTCCAGAGAGAAGAGGCACAGTAGACCAGCAAGAGCCACAGGCCTGGGACCTGAAGACCTGAGCTCGCATCCCAGCTTTGCCACTCCACTCACGGGCTTGGTGATCTGGGCAAGTCTTTAAACTCTCTGAGCTTCAGCTTCCCCATCTGTAATGGGGGATGATGGTGACTGCCTTGCCTACCCCACCACCTTCCTGGGAGATGGAAACACCTCTCTCTTAATACGTCCTGTGCTTAAAGACAGTAAGCTCTGTTCTGGCGTGAGGCTTTGGTACTATCGTTTATCCACTCTTGATACTCTTGCTTTTCCCACAGTGAAATAGATGAATATTAAGTGTATCTAGGACACTTTAGCTCACAGGTCCTTGGTCTTGGTAGACAGGAAAATCAAGAGAAGGCCATGAAAGGAAGACGTGTGCATCTTGAAGCACACGTCTTCCTTAGAAGCCGCTTTACCTTCTCTGTGCCTCAGTTTATCCAGAAGCAGAGCAAATGGCCCCATCCCTTCCCCACGGGGTCTGCCCAGCTGATTAATACAAATGGCAGGTGGGTCCTGGAGCCCTCAAGCCCCTCCCCTCCATGACAACCTCGTCACAGATGCCCTCCCTCCTGCTAGACTTCCATGTTCAGAAAATGTTTCCATCCAGCTGCACTGAGCTGACCAGCCCCCAGGCTCAGGGACCCTCCCCCCTCTGCGTTCTGGCCCCCAAACCCGTCGAGGACAGCATGAGGACACGTCTCCAGCCCCTCTCCTTTCTCCATACACCCCTCCCATCGGCAGATGCTCCAGGTCTGACCTCATGCCAGTCACGGTTGGGATGGGACAGTAAGATAACTCTTACAAATCCAAGTAGACAACAAGAGACACCCAACAGATGTTAAGGACCATATACAACTAACAAGTGTGTGTGACAGACCTGATGTGGCAGGAGCTCGAGCAGGTGAAGGCCTGTCTCTCCCCGTTTGCCCTCAGTGCTCCAGCTCACCCAACATTTCCCCCTCCTTGCCTGTGTCCATGTTCTCGCCTCTACCCACAATGCCTTCCTTTGCTCTCTTCATTTCTGAAGTTTTCACATTTACCTGGATAACCCCAGCTCCTATTTTGAGGTTCAGGTTGGACCCTACCTTCTCCTGGAAGCTTTCCCTGACTCTCTAGCTCAGGTGGGTTACGACATCCCTGTCATTGTGCTCATTGATGTGGTCTAATAGTTTGGAGCTGAGGCCTGGGGGTAGAGAGAGAGAGGATGACATCCCATGCTGTGTGACCTTTGGCATGAAGCTTAACCTCTCTGAGCCTTATTTCCCTAAATTGAGGCTATTACTAGAATACACATCTGGGACTGTCATGAGCACAGTGCCTGGCACATAGCAGATGCTCAGTTCATGCTAGTTATTATACTTCTGGTGCTTGCTTCCTTCTTGGATTGTGAGCTCCTCAAAGGCAGGGCTCTCTTGTTCATCTTTGCTTCCCCCCTTCGTGGCTCAGTCAGTGCTCACTAAGTGTTTAATGGATGGGTGGGTAGAAGGAGAGTATGATACAGAAAGGCTTCTCGGAGGAGGAGAGCTCAGGGCTGAGTCTTGTAGGAAGAACTAGGGTTTTGATAAGGACAGAGGAGGCGCCAAAGCCTCTGCTTCTCTCCATTAGCTCCCTGTGCTGTGGGGACTTGCGATCAGATGACACCAAGAGGTCTGCACAGCTCTGTCCTTAAGCAGGAAGTGATTTTGGAACTTGAGCTTCATCCAACCCTTCGTTAAAGCCGCTCAATCTCTTGAAACGCCTGAGGCAGGGCCCAGCCTGGGACAAGAATAGTTCACGCATGCCATCTTGTTGCACAGTGAAGTCTCCTTCCTGGGGAGCAGACAAGTGACAGGACGGAGGCAATGCTGCAGTGAGGTCTGGGGCTCACATGAGTGAAATCTTTGTCCCTTACTTTTCTTAAGAATGTGGGTTTGGGGCCAGATACCCCATGGAAGGTGGGGGGAGGGCACCTGGAGTGCAGTGGGGAACGGAAAGGGCCTGGAGGGGACATCTTCCCAAAGAATGTGAGAGACTTAGAGGTTCTAGAACTTTCCAGTTTACATAGCCCCGCTTCCCCAGGCTCATCTTCCTCTTCGTTCTCTACGTGTCCCAGCCCTGATTTTTAATATCTTTTCATTTTCTCCTCTATCGCATGTATTGTCATGGGCTGTCTCAAATTCTGCATGTGACGAGTCAGGGTTGGACAAGGGGGGCACAGGCAGGCTGCACCAACTGTGGACAAAAATGTGGGGTTTGAGATGAGGCCCACGGGGGCTCGTGCTTCTCCCGCCCCTCTAGGTTGTGGGACTTTGGATAAGTCCCTGAAGGTCCCTGAGCTTCAGTTTTCTGATCTGAAAATGGGGATAATATGATACAACCTCAAAGGACGGCTGTCTGAAAAAGACGAGATGGGTATGTAAAGGCCTCTGTTGGGTGCCTGGCACCAAATGAATGTTCCGAAAAGGGGTTATTTTTTTCATCCTTGAATTTGACTTGAGAGACAAAGGAGTAAAAGTAGAAAATGCAGACAGAACAGGCTCCCATGGGCCAAGCATGTAACATGGGGTGTAGTCAGCGTGGGCTGTGGCAGTTCAGAAGGCTGGGTGCTGGGGTGGTCGCGTGTGGTCTGTGGCCGTGAAGGGTTAGAAGGATTCAGAGGAGTGATGGTGGGGGCTGAAGAAATGACATGTGCAAAGATGCAGAGGAAAGGGGTAAGGGTGGCACGAGGGGCCAGTGTGTGGGTGGCGGAGGGACAAGCCACTCCACCTCCTCGTTGCATTGAAGCCCCCACAAGCCTGTGGGGCGGGGATGTTATTGCACCATTTGATGGATGAATAAACGGAGGCTTCCCAAGGTCCACTAAATGGGGCAGCTGGGTCAACTTTGCTCTGGCCAAGGGTGTGGGGGGAGGGAGAGGAGGAGGGAACAGTGGGCAGGCAGAGGCCTGAGGGAGCCCGCAGGGCATGGAGGGCCCAAGCCATGGGGCTGGAGCAGAGCTTGGCAGGCTCAAAGGAGCAGGTGCCAAGCTGCGCCCCTCACCCTCACGGCAGGGCCCGGGCTGCAGAGCTCTGTTCCTGTCGCACAGCCTGTGACCCAGGCTCTCCTGCCTCGGACCTGGCCAGGGCCCATCGTGTCCACAAGGGTGCCTAGCTCCTTCCCAGAGTGACGAGGACAATGGGAGATGGCAGACGAGGCAGAAACCCGTTCCGTTCGGCTTTGGTTTGCAGGTTCTGATTTGTTTTTCATCAGCAGCAGATTTGCTTAAATATATGAAAATGTGTTTCTAATTCCCTGAGCACACACCAACTGCTGGCGGGGGGCGGCGTGTTAGAGCAGAATGACCGCTGGCTGGGAGCCGGCAGCTCTGAGCCCCGGCAGTCTCCTTACTGCTGGCACACCATGCCAAGCCCCTAGCCTCAGTTTCCCCAATTGTGCGACAATGGGGTTTGGCTCTATTAACCAGTTCATCCAGCATTCCTGGGTGATTGCCAGATACATGGAATTTGGGGAAATCTAGGTTGGGGTTCAGCCTTGGTCACAGACAGACAGCACAGGGGACTCCAGTGCAGACAGAAGGGGTCCGGCGTGTATCCTTTGCCCAACACAGCACCAGGCTTTTTTTTTTTTTTTTTTAAATTCTAATCCCTTTAGTATAGTAGTCTCATAAATTAAAATCAAAACAAAAACAAAGCCAAGAGCTAAAAATATAATGGTACATCACATAATTTCACTCTGGTTTCTGCTCTGAAATTATTTTTTTTTAATTTTTAAATTGAGACATAATTGACATATAACATTGTATTCATTATAGGGGTTCAACATAATGATTTGATATTTGTAGATATTATGAAAGGATTAGCGTAAGAAGCTTAGTTAGCGTCCATCGCCACACGTAGTTACAATTTATTTTCTTGTGATGAGGGCAATTTAAAACATTATTCTTCAATTGTTAAACTGAGATGAAATTCATATAACATGAAATTAACCACTAAAAATTTTATTGTGGTAAAATATATACAACCTTAAAATTTACCTCAGTGGCATTTAGCATATTCACAATGTGCAATCACCACCTCTATCCAGTTCCAATCATTTCATCCCCCAAAAGGATATCCGGTACCCATTAGCTGTCACTCCCCGTTCCTCCCTCCCCATGATCCCTGGCAATCACTTGTCTGCCTTCTGTCTCTGTGGATTTGCTTATTCTGGACATTTCCTATAAATGGACTCACACAATGTGTGACTTTCTGTATCTGGCTCCTTTCACTCTGCATAATGTTTTCAGGGTTCATCCAGGCTGCAGTAGGTGCCGTGCCTCATGCCTTTTCTATGGCTGAGTCATATTCCTTGGTGAGCTCTCCCACATTTTGTTTATCCACTCATCAGTTGATGGATATTTGGGTTGTTTCCACTTTGGGGCTATTATGAATAATACTGTTATGCAGATTTGTGTGCAAGTTTTTGTGTGGACATATGTTTTCATTTTTCCTGGGTACACCTAAGAGTGGATTGGCTGGGTCATATGGTCATTTTTATAGTAAGTGTTTGAGGACCTGCCAAAATGTTTTCCACAGCAGCCGCACCATTTTACGATCTCATTAGCGCTGTACGAGGGTTCTAATTTCTCCACATCCTTGCCAACACTTGTTACTTTCCATTTTTGTTTTTATGATTATGGCCATCCTAGTGGGGTGAAGTTATATCTCACTGCGGTTTTGATTTGCGTTTCCCTAATGACAAAGGATGCTGGGCGTCGTGTGCTTTTTGGCCATTTGTGTCTCTTCTTTGGAGAAATGTCTGTTCAAATCCTTTGCCCGTGTTTAAATTGAGTTGTTTGTCTTTTCATTGTTGAGTCGTACATGTTTTTTATATATTCTGGATACTAGATCCTTGTCAGATAAACGATTTGAAAACATTTCCCCCATTCTATAGGTAGTCTTTTACTTTCTTGATTGTGTCTTTTGATGCACAAAACTTTTTTTATTTTAGTAAAGTCTAATTTATCTAATTTATTTTGTTGTTGTTTGTGCTTTTTTATTGTTATTTTCAGGTGTACGAAGCAACATACGAGTTAGACATTTATAAGCCCCCTCCCCCAAGCTACTACCCCTCTGACATCTTATATAGCAGTTACAATACCACTGACTGTCTTCCTATGCTATATTCCACCTCCCGTGACTGCATATATACCACATATATATATATATATACATACACTCTTTCTCTTATAGTTGACCTACAATTTTATTCTACTTCAGCTTCAGGTGTACAGCACAGTGGTCAGGCATCTACACAGTCTATGAAGTGATCCCCTTGATAAGTCCAGTGCCCATCTGGCACCCTACATTATCTTTACAACATTGTTGATTATATTCCCCATTCTGTATTTCATATCCCCTGTTGCTTGTGGTTTTGATGTCGCATCTAGGAATCCACTGCAAAATCCAAGGTTATAAATGTTTACCCCTATTTTTTCTTCTGAGACTTTTATATTTTCAGCTCTTATATTTAGGTCTTTGATCCGTTCCGAGTTAATTTTTGTATGTGGTGTAAGATAAGCGTCCAGCTTCATTCTTTTGCATGTGGGCATCCATTTCCCCTGGGCACCACTTGTTGAAGAAACTGTTCTTTTCCCCATCAAATGTTCTTGGTACCCTTCTTGAAAATCAGTTGACCATAGATGTGAGGGTTTATTTCTGGACTCTTAAAAATTATTCCACTGAGGCACTGAGCATGCTCTGTGCAGTACTTTGCCAAGTCCTCCCAAATATCCTGTGTGGTAGGAACTGCTTTTATCTTATTATCTCCATTTCACAGATGAAGAAACGGAGATCCCAATGCTGAGTGGCAGAGTCTAGGCTCAAACTTAAACCCTAGTGGTTTAACAACTCTGGCATGGTGAGGCCTGTGGAGGGGGAAAGCCCAAATGCTCACCCCCCCCTCCCTCCCTCCCTCTCTCACCTCCCTTCTTTCCTCTCTCTTTTTCTCTAACATGTATCTTTTAGTATGTTAACTTTGATTCTCAGAGGAGGGTGATTGGGGAGGGGATGTTATCACCTGTGACTTCTCGCTGGTCTCCAAATACCTCCTCTTTAGCTTCCCGTTCACTTCCCACACTCCCAGGGCACCAGATTCTGTGTCCCCACCTTTGCTACGCAGTAGCACAGGTGATAAAAAAATGCTGATGGTGATTATCCCGCATCTCAAATAGAGAGTGCCATTTGGAAGGGCTCTTAGAGACTGCCTAAAACCAGAGAAACCCCAATATCTACAAGCACATTACAGAGAAACTAACTGCTCAAGGGAAAGTGGGTGCCTGGAACCTGCTCCTGAGCCCCCCTCCTGCACCCCAGACAGTCCTAGGGCTCTGTGAACACATATGCAACTGCCAGTGGAGACCAACCACCGCCCTCCATTTCCTACGTGGGGAAACAAAGGCCCAGCAGGGTGGAATGACTTCCTTGGGCCCCAGTGAGGGAGCAGCAGACCCAGGAGTTCCAGCTGTAGGCCAGCTTCTAGGTTCTCCCAAAAGAGCCCCGGGGACAGGAGGCATTACACACCAGGTCTCCATCCAGCCACTCACATGGCTTTGACCTCACATGGTGGCATTTGGGGGGAAGTGGGATGGCTGTCTGAAAGCCACCTGCAGCTGGCAGGGTGCCTGCCAGAGCTGTGCCTTCAGGGTAGGTGTGGCCATAAGGTTAACACGGTGCCCTCTGGCCTGCTCAGGTGAGCTCTCATACCTGCGTGTAGCCCTAGTGACTGGGCACTGCTCCTGAGTGTTCCAGCCCACCCATGACATGGTTCTCCCGGTGTGACAGCGCCTTGAAAGGTGGGCAGGAAGGGGACGTTTGTGGCAGGCGGACAAGGCCAACTGTGAGGCAGGATGGTGGGCAGAACGTTAGCAATCACTGCAAAGTCAGGAGCGTGAGGACCCTCCGATGTCGCGTGTGGGGTGCGTGCCGGTCCAACCCCAGCCCTGGGCTGGGAGCTTCGGGAAGAACGAGCCAGGCATTTCGCTCATGCGCACTGCCCAGCCCCGGTGCTTCTTCACGCCCTTCTCGCGGGATTCAGCTGGGGTTTCCCGAGGTCTCCTGCGACGCACTTTCTGTACAGTTTTGTGTCCTCTCCACAACACTGAGGCAGCTAATATTACAGAATAGGAGAGGGAGGCTCAGAGAGGTGGAGAGACTTGCCCAGGTTTGCACAGCCAGTGACAAAGCCAGGATCTGTCTCTAGAGCCTTGACCACTGCCCCATCCTGCCTTGTTCTGTGACACCAAAGTCTAAATAGCTCTCCTGAGGTTGGCAGTTAGAAGAGACCCAGGATCTCAAGATGCAGTCACAGAGAAATCACCTCACCTCTCAACATCTTGTTGGTAGAAAGGAATTAAACTAATCCATGTTTATGGATCTGTTCCGACCTAAACTTGGGGGTATCTAGAGATGCCCCTCCCATGAAACGGACCCAGGCCCCGTCTTCAAGGATCTGGCACCCTTCTCTCCCAGCAGTTTGTCCTGTGTGCTTTGGGACCGTGTGGACCCCCTCAGCCCCTCGTTCCAGCTCCTCCTGCTGCCTGAGTCATTTGTCCACTTGACTGCAAGCATCGACCAGGGAAATAAAAGGAAATGAAACACGACCAGAAGACTGTTGTTGGGCAAAAGGTGAAAAGGAGGCCAGTGACAGACGGAGCCGGCAGGTAAACCCAGAGCTGCCGTCAGCGGACGCACTGCCTCCCCTCTGGCTCCAGCCCACAGAAGGTGGACAGTGCCCACTGGGGGACCCCGATTCTCAGATTGTCCCCTCCGTCTGGGGAATCGAGATAGTAAAGGAGAAGGCAGCTGTGCAAAGGGCATGTGGTTCTGTCCCTGTCCCCAGCCCAGGTGCCATCCGAAACCCTTGGCAGCAGCTCTGGGGCTGGCATTGTGCTGGGTCTTGGCTCCTGGGACCAAGCTCCCCACTGAATTGGCTGCTAGGAGCTGGTGACTGGGGCAAGTCTCACCTCCCTTAGGGATGTAGACTTCCTGCCTGGGCCCTGAGGAGATCTGTGTATTTAACCTCGGAACCCTACTGTACTCCCAGATTCTGCTTCTGGCTTTTGGGGCTTTCGAACGTGGAGGGAGACGGGGGCGCCTGGAGAAGAGCAATAATCTCCCAGGCACCAGGAGGACCCCGCCCCCACACCTGCAGCAAGACCCCAGAGAGGGGCTCCACCTTTGGGGGGTGGGGTCATGGTGCTCTCCTTAGAACAATACCCACGCGCGCACACGCACATACTCACAGGGCTTCCCAGACCACCCTGAGCCTCCCAGTGGACCCCTCTAGTCCTTAAGCTCAGCAAACTCCGCGTTCGTCTTCATGTAATTGACTGGTCCTATTGTCTGAGGATTTTCTTGATTCCACATCTTCTTCAGCCTCCTCCTTCTGTTCCTCAGATCAACAACAGTTTACATTTATTGAATGCCTACTGCATACCAAGCATTTGACCTAAACTAGCTCATTGAACTCTCACAGAACACTGATAATAGATCTCATACCCATTTGAATATGAGGTATTCAACCTGAAGTTCAGAGAGGGTAAGCCACTTGCCAGAAGTCACACAGCTTCTAAGTAGTGGAGACTGGCACTTCCATCCCGGGCTGCCTAGCCCCAGGGCCAGCTCCTAACCAGGCTGCAGAGCTGACTTGAAGTGCTCCAAGTATCTCAGAAAACGCCTGGTAGATCGAGGTGGGGGTGTGTGTGTGCGCTGGCATGCGTGTGCACACACGCGGCCATTTGTGCTGGGTGAGCATGCTGTTCTGTGAGCCTCTCCTCCCCCTAAACTCCCTGACAGCCCGAGGAAAGAGGGTGGGAGAGGAGTGACAGTGGCGTTTACCCACCCCCTCTGCCCTTTGAGACATGACAGAATCTGCTAATCTACTTATTTGATAATTCACTTATTTCATGTCTATTTGGCAGTGTGTGTGCTCCCACGCACCAGCTCTGGGAAGGCGAGATGGCTTTGCCTGGGGGAACCTGATCTGTTTTTCTGGGGAAGGAGTGGGGAAAAAAATACACCAACAATGCACAATAATGGACCTAAAAATAGAGGGTGGAGGGAGCAGTGGGAAGGGGGTCCTGGTGTCTGCTTTCCATGGGCCTGTCTGCCTGGCCCCTCCCACTTGGGTTCCCCAAGGGTCTGGCTGCCTCTCAGCCTCAGGGAGAGACCTGGGAAAGGGGAGGAGTAGGAAAGGGTGCTAGGAGGCCAGGTGCCACCCCAAGATGGAGCGACCTACCCTGAGTGTCTGATGCGGTTGTCCTGGGGTGTCCTTCGCTGAGTCAAACATGAGAGCACTGTAAGGGGTGTGTCTGCAGTGGGAAAGGGGGTTCACGTTTTGTGGCTCTGTCCTCCATTAGCCCCACATCTTCCAACTCTTGGGGCAGCCTTCTCCAAAGGCCCTAAACCCAGATGGCAAGTGGGATTCCAGAAAGAGCGGGGCAGGCAGGCCCTGCTGTGCAGACTCTTGAGTGTTTCTCAGCTGGGCTGCACAGTGGAGTCACGGGGAGCTCCTAACTCCCCCCATCCCAGACTGCAGCTCCCACCGGCTGCCTGCTGCAGGGTCTCGGGTGGGCCTGGGCATCAGGATTTATTAAAGCTTCCCGGGTGGTCCCAGGGGGCAGCCAAGTTTGAGAAGCATCATGCAGTCTTTCCCGGGACTGCACTGGGTCCCTCCCAGCCTTAAGCATGTTGTTTTTTAAATTCAAAGTCCAGACTGGGCAAGAGTTTGCTCTTGGAACCTTGCTTACATCTGAGCTGCAGGCATTCCATCCTTCTTCTAGCTTCCTGGGGCCTGAGGGGTGCCAGCTCCCCACTCTTTTGTTCCCAGGTTCTTAACCTCTCTTCCTGGGAGGAGGCTGACCGGCCAGGATCAGGACCTTCCTGCAGCTGCTAAATGTCAAGGCTGCCGCCTGGCTCCAGACCTCTCCTGTGATCCCCACCAGGCTCCTGGCCCAGCCAAATGTATTAACCCCTCCCTCCCTGCAGCCTTTTGCAGGTCTGGTCTAGCCCTGCGCTTGGTCCCTCTACATGGGGAATCCTCCTCACCTGGTCAATCTCCCTCTACCTGTCCACATCCAGATCACCCACCCTTCTGAGCCTGTCCTTCTGAAATCTCACCTCCTGCAGGAAGCCTTCCTGACCATCCCAGCCAGTTCCCCTCCAGGCTTGTCATCCCTGCCATTCACAGGACCAAGTCACAGGCGACTTCCTGGTGGTCACAACAGAGTGGCCAACACTCCCATAAGGGGTCAATGTGCCTGGCTAACCAGAAGTGTGACTTTGAGTCAATGCCTGGCCTCTGGAGGCCTCAGTTCCCTCACCTATAAAGTGAGGATGATGGAGATGGCAGGGTTGATGTCATGGCATGGTGCCCGTCCTTGGATCAGCCGTACCAGGCTCCCAAACCTGGCCAAGTCACTACAGAGGGTTCTGCTTGGTTGGTTGCTTTCAATCTGGAGCAGAATTTCTGGCCTCAGGGCCAGAAATGTTTTCATTCTGCTCCCCTTCCCAGGGATTTTGATGGGCGACCAGGTCTGATCATTGCTTCTCCAGTGCTATTTTGTACCCCGAGGACAATCAGAAATAAGTGATGAATAAGTGAATGAATGAATGAACGAGGAGGCCTTACTCATTCAGCCTTGCCACTTCCACCCCCACCAAGGGCTTCGTTCACAGAATGATGCACCTGTCCAGGTGTGCCCAGGTGTGGGGCAGGCCCAAAACCTTCTTCCTCTTCCTCTGCCCTTCTTAACACGTCAGAAACCAACAAGAAGAAACCCTTGAAGGTCTTGGCTTGCGGCTGTTGGCATGGACACATCCCATCCGACTGGGTGCTACGTCCTGAGACCAACTTTCAAGTGCAGAGAACCCAGAGGGGACCCACAGAGGAGGAGGAGTCACTCTGCAACCCGAATTAAGCACCTTGCATGTGCCAGACTCTGCCCCTGCTTTCATGGAACACTCAGTGTGGAGGGGACCCACACACATAATTAAAAAGGAAGTCACTAAGGAAACTGATCAAATGCTCATCTGGGGGTGGGGGATGGGGTGGCCAGGCACCTGCCCCTGGGGGAGGGATGTTTAAGCTGACACCTCAAAGGGATGGAGGGGAGGAATTCCAGACAGAGGGTGCCCCATCCTGAAAACCCAGGGTGGGATGAGGGCTGGGCCTCAGGAAAGGAAGGAGAGACTAGAGTCGAAAACGAGGCAGGAAAATGGCTCCAATATGATCATAAAATAATCTGCAAAACTTTTGTATATGTTTTGCAGAAAAAGACATCTGTGGCACAGAAATCCATTACGTTATCCCTGAAGCAAGGAATGACTGTACAGTAAGAGGCAGTGTGGCCTGGTGGGCATGTACGTGGGCGCTTCTAGCACCAGTTCCACCCTTTGCTCAGCGAAGTGGTGGGCAAGGTGCCTCACCTGTGCCTCAGTTTCTCCATTTTAAAAATGAGATTAGGGGTTGGGTTGTATCATAGCTCACAGGACTGTTGTGAATAGAGAAAAGGACATTTCACATGAAGAATGATCATCTCAAGGTCTGATGTGCATAGAATTCTCAATGTGGAGGTTTGAGAAAAGAAAGGTGACAAGGCGTGAGGTGGGTGGAGAGACGGGCAACACAAAGCTGATTTGGGCTTGGCCTTTATCCAAAGGGGGGTGGCTCTGGGGTTCAGCAGGGGAGCTGGAAACACACTGGAGTTTTTATAAAGGGCATCTGGTGGCAAGTGGGGGTTGGTGGTGGCAGGGAAGGGGGTGGACAGGGGCCAAGGTTAGGGGAGGGGGCTGCTGGGATCACCTGCAACCTCACTCCCTCTTGGGCCCTCCCCTTTTAGTGACCACCACCACCACCACAACCACCACCACCACCACAGCCACCACCACCGTCACCTTCACCACCACCACCACCACCACAGCCACCACCGTCACCTTCACCACCACCACCACCACCACCACCACAGCCACCACCGTCACCTTCACCACCACCACCACCACCACCACCACCACCACCACCACCACCACCACCACCACCACCACCAGTCCTAGACCTCTTTCAGGACGCTGGGAGGCCCCATTGTTCTGTAATACAGTAAGAAAGCCAGGTGCGCCTCTCAGAGAAAGGGAGGCAGGGCTCTGCAAAGGCCAGGATCTGGGGACAGGAAGCTGCCCTGAGTGCTCTAGCCAGACCCTTGGAGGGGGCCACTCACTGCCCTGCCCCCCCCCACCCCATCCCAGCATTTAAATCCTCCAAGGCACTTTTTTTCCCCCATGATAAAATATTCATGTCAGCAGAGCAGGCCCTCTCTGGGAAGGCTGCATGTGTCTGGCTTGTGCTTAGCACAAGCTTTTAAAGAGCAGGACGCTTTTCCTACTCTCTAAGCATTTTCTGAGTCCTGAATCAATAATGCACTTTAACGGGCTTCTCTGGATGTCGCTTTTCTCTTTCTCGGCACCCTTCCCCCACCCTGCTCTGTTTCTCTCTCTCCCTTTTTTCCCCTCCTTCTTTCTTTCATCTTTCCATTTTCCTAATTTCTTTTATTTACTTTTCTAAAAAAAATAAATGAAAGTGTGGAGCTGGTTGGGTAGGGAGCCTCTAATGGGGGTGGGGAGGGGGTTGGCCAGGAAGGGAGAGGGAGGAGGCTGGGGCAGCTGCCAGGCAGGAGAGCTCCAGGGTGAACAGGTTGAGTCTGTGGCTGGGAGGAGGTGAGCAGGAGGTGAGCAGGAGGGGCAGCTGAGCCTTCCCACTGGCCTGGCCCCCATGAGAAGTAGGAGCTGTGGCATAGGGGAGGAGGAGGTCTTGGGCTAACCCAGCCTCTCGCTCTCCTTTTTCTAATCAATTAGAAAATGTTTGCAGCACAACCAGTAAAAGAAAGGGGGCCTCGAGCAAAGAAAATATGTGGAGCGTGAGCCAAAATAGAGCACCAAACTTTCTAAGGAGTGAACAGTTCAGTTTGGCCTGTTTTTTTGTAGTAATGAGTTCCCTGACACTGGGGGTATGTAAATAGAAGGGAAGCCATTCCTTCTCTGAGATGGATGCCCATGTGTGTCTGATCAGTAATGTGGTACTTAGTGAGGGGCGGGGGTGTGAAAGTCACCTGGGGGAGGCCACATGATCAGCCAGGAGAGGATTTCCTACTGCGAACATTCCTAGAAATCTGGCTGTGGGAAGAATCCACATATGCCCAGGGCCAAACAGAATGTATCTTTTTTTTTTTTTTTTTTAAGAAGAAGATTTTAAATTCTTGAAGAGAATAACCCTTGTCTAACCAGAGCCTTAGCAAGATCCCACCCCGCCGCCTTGGACTGTTCCACTGATGGGGGAAATCAGCCATCCTGGGTAGTGGCAACCAATGCTGGGTATTCTATTCTTGTCCCTCTGACCTCCACTCCCAGCCGACCCTGCCCTGAACGTCAGGACATGGGAAAGGCTTGCTGGCTGCCTCTGTGAGGGAAATTGGAGTTGGGGTGAGGTGGACTGAGGGTCCCTGCCCGATCTGCTGTTTCCCACTGCCCTCAGTAGCCACGTGGTCCTACCGGGGTGATGCCAGGCAGGTCGCGGACCCTCTCTGAGCCGCAGCAGAGCAGTGAGGATTCAGTGAGACGAGCGGGAAGCTCATGCTGAGTAGGTGGTCCACAAATGACCACTGGATCCGGTGGTTGAGGGGCCTCACTCCGTATGAAAATATTGACCAAATGCCACCTATGTGCAAACAACTGTGGGGGGTGGGGGTAAGCGTGGGTCAGGCCTGGCCCTGCTGTCCTAGAGTTCAGCTCAGACACAGAAGCTTCCGGAAGGAGGTAAATTGTGGGCAGGGTCGCAAAGAAAGGCCTCCTTTTCCTGCCAAACAATTGGGGGAACTGGAGCAGAGCAGAAAGGTGCCAGGGGCAACCAAAGAACTGAGAGGCATTTCCTAGAGTTACGACCGGGTCAGAAGAGGCCGGCTGAGATTGTGGGTCCCCTTTGGCAGGGGATGCCCACCGTGGCTGGGTCAGGGTCTAGGGGTAGGTTGGGGGCTGTCGCTGTGGCTTCTGGAGGTTCATCGCCAGGATGGATGAGTCCCAGGAAGACTGGCCTGGCTCCTGGCCCTTCCCTGCCTGAGTAATGGCTGGGCTGGGAAGACATGGCTCCAAAGAGAAACTAAATCCAAAACAAGAGAAGCTCCCTGGCCGGCAGCAGCTCCTGCCCTGAAATGCCATACGGGTTGGTTTCGCTGATTCACGGGCAGGGAGGGGTGACCTTGCTGCTGTCCAGAGCTTTTGCTAGAAAAGAAACTGAAAAGGGAAGGGGGGAGAGGCCTGTGGGTGGGGGAGGGAGTTAGAGGCCAGAGGACCTGGGATCAATAAAACCACAGAAGGAGAATGTGGGGGAGGGAGAGAGAGGGAGAGAGACACTATGGGGGAGGGAGGAGAGAATTAGAGACAGAGACCGGCACATAGAATTAGAATCTGCTCCTAACAGGATCTCCGCCTCTGCTTGGTTAATAATTTGTCCCCATTGCAACTTTTACCAATAAAAGGGAAATCATTTCTCAGGGAGAATTCCTCCCCCCCCTTCTTCCTGGATAAGGGAGGTAGGGATGTTTCTCAGCTCCCTTCCTCCCAAGTGAGTGGCCTGGGGGACTGAGGAACTTAGACTTTGGGATGTCAGTGTCAGAGACTGATCATTCCATGAATGGGGAAACTGAGGCACAGGAAGGGCAAAGCCCCGCCCAGGGTCACACATGGGGTTAGGGACAGTCTCTGAATGCCAACTCCACGCCCCCATGCGGCAAGTTACTGATTATTGATTTACACGCCTGTCCAGGCTGGAAGAGTTTCCCCAAAGTTCCAGAAGCATCGTGCAGGGTGGAGGGGGGGCGAGCGGACTGCCTTGTGGCTTCCTCCCTCCCACCTATGCTCCTCCCTAAATCCTGTTCTGTAAGACGGAAGTGGTGCTGCCTCAGCCTTCCCCTCGGTGTCCCCCATCCCGGTGATGGCCATGCTCCCTGTCCCACCCCCCTCTCCGCACCCCTCCCCAGGGCTATCCTTGGCAGCCTCCCACCTCCCGCAGGCAGATGCTTCCAGCCCAGCTGAGGTTGATGGGGCTGAGGGTGAGACGACAGACAGGTTCAAAAAAATCTGTCAGCTGCTAAACTGTTCCCTGCCCACACGCCTCAGTGGCAGAGCGATGGGCTGTCTGCCTCCTGGTGAAACGGAGTCTCAGGAGAGTGGCACAGGGTTGGGGGTGGCAGTGTCCTTTCCCTTCTGGGCGAAGGGCACCGTTTCCTGACTCGTCTCTGAGCTTGACACCCTGGCGTCTGGTCCCACCTCTGCCCTGGTGTGACCTTGAGAAGTCGCTCAGCCTCTCCTCACTTGCAGGATGTAAATAAGAGGACCCTCCTCTCCAGGTAATGCAGTGCTTAGAGCTGGCCCTCGCTTAGAGCATGGGCCCTCGCTTAGTGCTTAGAGCATGACGCTCTCTGGACATACAGGTGCTGGCCGTGTGGAACCTGCTGTAATTCCCACGACGGCCCTATGAGGTCAGAGTTCTCCAACTCCCTCAGCATCCAGTCACCTGACAAAGGTTTCCAAGTCCCCCCTGAGTGCCAGGGTCTGGGTGGCAGTGGGGAAGGAGGCAGCTGAGGCCACTGGCCTCATGGTGCTTCCTCTCCAGGCGAGAGGCTGAGACTCAAGGAAGCAGACTGACTCGCCCGGGCTCGCTGATGTGGCCAGTGGGTGGCTGAGAGAGGACTGTACCTGCTCACCTGGCTGCAAATTGCAAAGTCCTCCCCACCACGCTCTGGTACGCTGCTGTGAGCGACTGTGAGATTTTGTCCCAAGGCAGGCTTAGATTGCAAGGCCAGTCTGCACAAAGGTGTTTATTCCTCTTCCTGAGACTTTGTTACAGTTCCGGTGACTGCCCCTCCATGGGCTCCTTGATCAGGGGTCCAGAGGTCCAAACAGCCAGACTTCCCTGGGGGACGGTTACCTCTGTCCCTGATAGCACTTGGCTTCCCCACTCAATTATAGGTTTTGCCCGCAGCTCATCTACAGTGTTTACAACCTCGCCTCTGACTCCAACTGTACCCTCTGCACAGAAAATAACATAAAAGCAAAAACATTTAAGAGACCGTTGCAAGGTTTGAAAGACGTGGTTGTTATGAAATGATTTCTCCATAGAATTGCTCATGCCGGCGTCTCGGACTTTGTGTCCATGTAAGAGAGTTGTTCCCACCCCATTCTCGGGGGCTCTTGTGCAGGTTGGCTGCCTTCACCCTTCCCTCCAGCTGGGCTGCCTGACCTTCGGGGAGACTTGCCTTTGTGTGTCTGTAGAGGCAGGAGGATCGCAGATGTGATGGGCTCGGTTTCCCCGAGACTTCCTTGGTGGGACCCACAGAGTCCAGAGGAAGTGAGGAGGGCCAGGAAGTTCTCAGTTTCTCCTCCGTGAAATGGGGGAGCCCTCACTCCCTGAGGGCTGCTGGGAGAAGGCCCAGCCCAGCCCTGGCACATGGTTGGCACTCCATAAATGTCATGCTCATCATTACGCTCTTTTGAGTCAGCAGTCCAAGGCTCTCTGGGCCATGTGTGAAGTCCCCAGCTTTCCTGTTAAGGAGGCTCAGCTATTATATGTGAAGCTGTTGTGTAATAATCATTGCTACTGATTGGGGACATTTTCTGGGCATTTCATACACATTATCTCACAAGATATTGGACGAGAAAGTAAAGACTCAGAAAGGTAAAGCAACTTTCTCAAGGGACAGAGCTGAGACTGAACCTAGGGCTCTCAGACCCCCAAACCAGTTTCCTTAAATGCTTCTGACTGCAGAACAGGGGTTCTCAACTGGGGACATGGGGCTCCATGAACCCCCCAGATCTGCATGGAAAATATGGTATGTTACATTTTTCTTGAGAAAGTTCCAAGGCTTTTTAATCAAGAGTAAGATTTTTGGGGGTAATATTCATGAAATGTCTAAAGAAACAGTTTCTGCTTTCGATAATGTCAAAGGCTGGCTTTGGTGTCACCCTAACAGGTTAAAGGTGTGCCTCAAATGTCCCCAATTCTCTCCCTGGTGTCAAGTCACTTTTTTGGACTGTTTGTTTCATCGTGAACCTGATCTCACAAAGACAAGTGGAAACGTGCAAACCAAGAGATGGCCAAGGCTGGCCCTCCAGCTCGGCACCCCCACACTCGCTGTCATCAGCCGTCAGATGCAGCAGCACTGGACGCTGCGGGGGGGCGGGGGCGGCGGGTAAACCCCGCTTCTAATCCCAGGCTCCCTTCTCAGAATCTTCCCCGGGGAAGAATGGAAAGGAAACGAGAGCCGAGAGCCGGCCAGGGGTGTGTTTGGAGAGGACGGTGGGCTCAGCACTGACAGTGCGACAGTGTGCTCCTAAACGGTTAATGGAATCCCGAGACTGCGGCGGGGCTGGTCGTGAAGGAAGAAGAGAAACAGGAGAGAGAGCGATGTTGGCAATGGCTTGGGATTTATTTATTGTGCTCGCTGTTGATGAAGCCTGCTCTGCAGCAGGCGCCGGCTGTAAATACACAGGCTGATTCATTAGTTTCTGACCATCTGCTTCCCGGGTCGGGGCGGGGGTGGGGGGCCAGCGGGCCCTGCAGGTTAGGACAGCACGGCTGGCAGCCAGGTTGGAGCCCCCGTCCCCTGGCAGGGCCAGCTGTGTCAGTCTTCCTGATGACAGACAGGCCGGGAGAAGCTGGGGGCTGTGAGGGATCCAGTGTTCCCCCTTCTCGCCCCCCACCCCCGGGGGGCCCACCAGAAGGCTGGGCAGGGTGAGGGAAGGTAAGGCAGGGGACCAAGAAGGACCAGGGAAAAAAGATGAGGTGTGGGTGCCACATAGCACTTGGGGCTTGATGGGCATAATATCAACACTCAATATGAGATATATTAATATTAATCTAATTATTATTATATGAAAAACTGATGTGACAATAATAACTACAATTTAGTGAGCAGTTACTGAAATCCAGCCCATATATGAAAGCTTTACTGCACTGTCCCAGAGAAGCGCACTAACAACCCCACGATGGCTGACGAGGGAACTGGCTTCAAAGACTGAGTCAGGCATGGAGGGCTGCCTGGAAGAGGTACATGAAAGAGGGCTCTGAAAACCGGAAGGAGGGAGAGTGGCTGCAGGAACACAAGGCCAGAGGTGAAGGGGGACAGGCAGCCAGGGAAAAGGCACAGCCTTCAGTGCTGTGTTGCTAGGAGCTTTGCAGGTGGACAAGGAAGAATGACGCCACCTGGTGCCAGTGTGCTGAGAAATTATACTTATGGAGGAGGGTCCTAGAAAGAGCTTGTACGGAAATCATCAAACACTCACAATTCAGTCCCGCCCCTCTGAGCCATCCTTTCCACCCTGACCCTCTTTTGCTTACTTGGAATGAGGCATGTATTAGTTTGCTAGGGCCTGGCTGGCTTAAACAACAGAAATGAATTTTCTCAGGTTCTGGAGGCTTGCAGTCCAAGATTAAGGTTTGTTTGACCTTTAAGATCAAAGCAGGGTTGGTTTCTCCTGAGGCCTCTTCTCGGCTTGCAGATGACCAAGGAGCACCTGCATGCTGCCTCTTCACTTGGTCTTTTCTCCGTGCACAGGTACCTCTGATGTGTCTCTGTGTGTCCAAATTCCCTCTTCTTATAAGGATACCAGTCAGATTGGATCAGAGTCCACCATAAGGGCCCCGTGTTAATTTGATCACCTCTTTAAAGGCTCTATCTCCAAATACAGTCACATTCTGAGGAACTGGAGTTAAGGCTTCCACCTGTGGATTTTGAGGGAGACACAATTTAGCCCCTGACAAGGTGCCAGGGGCAGTAGGAAAAGGCAGAACTGGGGCTGAGGAAAGAAGGCAAGGGTGTGGGGACAAAAGGGGAAGACGCTGACCTGGTTGCAAACTGTATCCTCCTGCCCCCAATGTCCGGGTGTGAACTCTGGGGCATCTGTCACTGCTCTCCGCCCCAAAGGGTACAACCAGAGTCCATTCTGCCTCTGGGCTCAGAGCTCCTTGCCCTGCTGTGGGCCGGCCAAATGATGGGGAGTGGGGGTTCCCTCACAGGCAGACTGCCTCCCCCAGCCCAGTTGGAGGCCTTGCCTCCATAGGCCATTGAGCCACCCCATGGGGCCTCTCAGCCTCCCCCTGCCCCATTCAGGGCGACAGCCCAAGGCCACCTAGCTGGTGCCCGAGGAAGCACAGGCCTCCAGGAGCTGAACCTGCCCGCGTCCTGCTGTGTTGCACGTGAGGACAGGAGCGTTTCAGGACACCCCTGAGGTTGTCCAGGACAGGAGCAGGCTCATCCCCCAAAACACCGCCCATTCTCAAGGAGGCCTGGGTCAGTCCTACCCTGTGCTGGGCCTCAGTTTCCCCATCTGCTCAATGAGGGGTTGGCTCAATAGTGCACCCCTTCCACCCTGGGGTTTGCAGGTCCCATGAATCAGCATGGCTGGCCAGGGCGGTGGACAGTGGCAGCATGGGGGAACCAAGCACAGAGCTATTTTGGTCAAAGAGGTCTTTGTGGAACCTGCCTCAGTAAACCCCAGGGCTAGCCTGCCCACCAAGGAACCCTGGGTGGCCTGAGAACTCATCCTTCTCTAAAGGGGATCAAAAGTGATAGCCTGAGGCCACTGCAGTGATGGGGGTGCCGGCTCTGCCCTTCAGGAGGCAGCGCCCCACTCCCCCATGGGAGCTGAATGGCTCACTAGAGTGAGAGGCTTTAACGTAGATCCAAGCCGTTTGTCACGGAGCAAACCAGAAAACTGAAATATTCATCAAAAAGGGCTGCAAGTGGTCTGGCCGCTGTGCGGTTCTTAGTGATAGTTGTTTTGGTTTTTTATAATTAATAGATTTTATTTTTTAGAGCAGATTTAGGTTTAGAGAAAAGTATAGAAGACAGTATAGAAAGTTCCTAACACCCGGTATCTTGTAGGCAGCTTCCCCTCCCGTGAACATCGTGTTAGTTGGGACATTTGTTACAGTTGAGGACCCAACACTGATACATTATTAACTAAAGCCCACAGTTGACATTCGGGTTCACTGTTGGCGCTGTGCATTCTGTGGGTTTGGACTAATGCATAATGTCACGTGTCCACCACAACAGTGTTGTACAGAATCGCTTTCCTGCCCTAAAACTCCCCTGTGCCCCACCTATGCGTCCCTCTGATCCTGGTCAACCACTGTGTTAGTGGCATTTTCTGACCTCCCCGGGTGAGTTCACACGGTAGACCAGACACGGGGAATGGCTTTGAGCTGCCATGGAAGGGAGCCACAGCTGGTACCTGCTGGGCCCAGGAGTGGGCTGCCAGCCTTCCGGAGGCGGGGTGGGAGGAGAGTAAGCGAGTGGGGGCTGTGCCCTACCTTTCTCAGCCAGTGTCCGCCTCTGGGCCTGCCGGGCACATGCCAAGGACCTGGAAATGACTTGCCACAAAGATGCACCCCCTTGAGAGGAACCCGTAAACACTCAGCATCCTTTCAGTGTGCCCAGGATGTGCATGTGTTAGACACGTGCTGCGCCAGAGACAGCCGTGACTGCCATATTCTGACCCACAGGCCAGGGTATGGCTCCTAGCCCTTCCTGACAGGGGCCTTGGGCAAGAGGCACCACCTTCCCGAGGCCAGGTTTCTTCCTCCCCGGGGCACGAAGATAATACTCCCATTCTGAGTTTGGAGGAGAGATATTAAGTAGGAGAGGAATGAGATGGCTCTGTACATGAGATAATGTGTCTGGCACTGAATGGCAGTTCAACAAGTTTGCAATGAGTTTGACTTTTCTCACTGCCGCCCCTGTTGCAACTACCAATTGTAGTTTAAAGGGTCAGGAAAGCGTCTCACGTAGGATGTGTTGAAAGAGTCAAGAATGTGGGTAGGAGTTTTCGAGGCAGAGAGTGGAAGTGCATGTCAAGGAGAGGGAATGCCATTGCAAAGGCTCAGAGGTCCAGACAAGTGGGGCTTGGAGGACAGGGGTGCTTAGTGGGCTGAGCCTAAGGACGTGGGGGACAGTGGCTCCAGGTGGAAGGAGGTCAGGGGTCAATGTGTTAAAGAGTCAGAACTTTATCCTCTATGCAAGGGGAAGCCATGGGGAACCTCGGAGCAGGTGACAACACCCACCCTTCTAGACTGTCTGTACTGAGAGTAGGAATAAGTGTGCGTTTTTTTGGGCAGCCCATAGAGTTGCATGACTTTAAGAGCTTTGGGGAAATGGGTACAGGTTACGCACCCAGGAGATGCTTCCTGGTGCCTGGACATGGGAAGAAACACAGGCTCTGTGACCTCCGGGCAGAGGCCTGGGCACGCGCTGGGGCCCCGCTGAACAGCCAGCGCCCACCCTCGCCTCTCCTCTCCCCCTGCAGGAGAACCCCTACCTGTGCAGCAATGAGTGTGACGCCTCCAACCCAGACCTGGCCCACCCGCCGCGGCTCATGTTTGACAAGGAGGAGGAGGGGCTGGCCACGTACTGGCAGAGCGTCACGTGGAGCCGCTACCCGAGCCCGCTGGAAGCCAACATCACCCTCTCGTGGAACAAGAGTGTGGAGCTGACGGACGACGTGGTGGTGACCTTCGAATACGGCCGGCCCACGGCCATGGTCCTCGAGAAGTCCCTGGACAACGGGCGCACGTGGCAGCCCTACCAGTTCTACGCAGAGGACTGCATGGAGGCCTTCGGCATGCCCGCCCGCCGCGCCCGCGACCTGGCGGCGGCCGGCGCCCACCGCGTGCTGTGCACCGAGGAGTACTCGCGCTGGGCGGGCTCCAAGAAGGAGAAGCACGTGCGCTTCGAGGTGCGGGCCCGCTTCGCCATCTTCGCCGGCCCCGACATGCGCAACATGGACAACCTGTACACGCGGATGGAGAGCGCCAAGGGCCTCAAGGAGTTCTTTACCCTCACCGACCTGCGCATGCGGCTGCTGCGCCCCGCGCTGGGCGGTACCTACGTGCAGCGGGAGAACCTGTACAAGTACTTCTATGCCATCTCCAACATCGAGGTCATCGGCAGGTAAGACCTGGGGGGCACCGGGATGGTACCTGGGATGTTGCCTGGTTCCTCAGATGGTACCTAGTTCCTGGAATGTTACCTGGTAACCGAGGATGTTACTTGGTTCTTAGGACATTATCTTGTTCCCAGGACATTGCCTGGTCCTTGGGAAGGTACCTAGTATCCAGGATGTTACCTAGTTCCTGGGATGTTACCTGGTACCTGGGATATTACCTGGTGTCTGTAACGTTACCTGGTATCCAGGATGTTACCTAGTTCCTGAGATGTTATCTGATACCTGGACTGTTATCTGGTACTCAGGATGTCACTTGGTTTCTGGGACATTACCTGATAGCTGGGATGTTACCTGGTTCCTGGGATGTTACCTGGTGTTACGTCAAAGGAGCTGCCTGTGATGGGCAGGGCTACACAGACAACATGCCTGGGTTTTTCCGTGGAGGGATATGAATGGTGGATGATAAATGTCCTATGTCGAGCCCAGGCTGCCTCTGGCCATGGGGCTGGGAGGTCTGGAGAGGATGAGTGGAGCTGGGCAGTGTGGGCAGGGCTTGGGCTAAAGCTGGGTGCTCAGAAGGTGCTCCGTAACTGTCCACTGACTCAACGAATGGGTGCTTGTGTCTCGGGGTCCCCAAGACCACCCTCAGGCTCCGTGATTTGCTAGAAGGACTCACAGAACCAAGCAAAGCTATTATACCAGCGGTTACACTTTAAGATAATGAAAGGATACAGATTAAAATCAGCGACAGAAAAAGGTGCACATGCAGGCCCCAGGAGACACCAGTGCGAGCTCCCAGTTTCCTCTCCCGGTGCTGTCCTGCCCTTCAGCACTTGGTTCTCCCAGCAACGAGGTGTGACAATGTGTGTGGCGTAGCGCCAGCCAGGGAAGCTTGCCCAAGCCTGGTATCCAGGGTTTTTATTGGGAATTGATCATGTAGGCATGGCTGACTGCCCCTGCGGTTAACCTTAGTCTCCAGTCCCTTGGCCCAGAGGTCAAGCTGATGCTACGTGGCCCAAGGCCCCAGGTAAACAAAGACACTCTCACCAGGGAGAAGGAGCTAGTCAAGGGCCAAACTTTTCTTTACCAAATACAGAGTGTGGGCAATCCAGACTTGAGGAGTTCATCCTTTGTTCACAGCTTTGGAGAGAAGGTGTTTGGAGGACACACTGGGGGGAGGTACAAGACCTCCGTCGGAGGTAAAAGCAGCCTTTGATTCCCCGGAACTGTTTAGATTGTGGATGATTAAGTGGTTCCAGACAATGTGCTGGTATGTCCGGGCAAGGACTTTATCCCAGAACCAATTTGGTCTGCACTCAGGAGAGAGGCTTGGAGGCCCCATCTCTGGGTACCAAGGGGCAGCAGCGTGTAATGCAGAACCCCACGCCAGACCTGCTAAATCATGAACTCCAGGAGTGGGCCCAGCAATCTGGGTTTTTCACAAGCCCCCCGGGGTTCTGGTGCACACTCGAGTCTGAGACCTGCTGGTGTGTATGGACCCTTGAGCCAGACGGCCTGGGTTGGATCCTTGGGTCTGCCATTCACTGGCTGTGAGACTCTGGAGAAGGACCACTCTGTGCCTCAGTTTCCCCGTAAAGGGGGATAGCAATCATGCTTCTCTCATTGAGTCGTGATGAGAGTTAAATGAGTTAAAGTCGATGGAACTTTCAGAACCATTATGTGCCTCACACATAATGCATGCTACAAAAATTTTTATTTTGTTTGTTGAATAAAATCAACAGTGATCAAAATAATGGTGTCAGAGAGCCGGGGCAGGCAGAAGAAGGCCTAAATTGAGACCCAGTGGTACTGGGGCAGATCAGGGCAGAAGCATGGCTCAGGCCAGTGCGGGCAGGGCTGCCCCAGAACCCAGCTGGGACAATATACCTGGCATCATTCCACAGCAGGCTCTGAAGGCTGCCCGAGTGTGTAATCACTGATAAGTGGAACAGGCAATTTGCCACGTGGTGTGTATAGTATAATCCCGTTTTTGTAAAATGTACTATATGCCTGTACGCATCCTTTCTGTCTCCTGAGTAGACAACAATGGAAAGCCGTCCAGCAGGCACAGGAAGACCTCACGGATCCGGGGAACGGCTGGACACTTGTGCTCTAAGCCACCGCTGTGGTTCCACCTGCCGAGTGGGGCTGGGCAGGGGCTGTGTGGGGCTTGCGTTTCAGCTTGTGTTTGCACTTTATTTTACTTTGACTGTGTGTGGATTCCAGGTGGGCCAAGGGAAGGTGGGGGCGGGTTCAAGGTTGGCAGGTGGGAGTGAGACAGGTGCACAGGCAGGGGCCTGTGGTTCTGACACCGTGACCTCTAACATCCCCCCTCCAGCTGGATATTTTACATCAGGAATGTTCTGGAAACCTGCTGTGGACACCGGGGGTCAAGGATCAAGCTCTGTGTCCATTTCTCGGGTCCGTGTCCAGCTTTGGGTCTCTGGTCATCTCGGTGACCTCTGCCTGCCCTCAGGATGCAATGATCTGCTTTGTTTAAGACCCTCTCCGCCCACATTCCCCCAGGCTTAGCAGCTTGGAGGTTGGAACCAGATCCCCATGCCTTTTGGGGGTTGTGGCCCCTTTCCTGACCTGCCTTGGGCTGCTACAGGGGTACCCTCCTCTTCAGGAGTCTGGTCAAGTGCCCACCTGCCACTTTATTAGGTGGCTCAGGTAGGGTGCTGATGTCTGGGCAGGTTGCAGGGTCCGGGCTGGAGGGTGACAGTCAGGGCCTGTGATGCCCCCCTTAAACGCCAGGAGGTGAAGGTCGTCTTTCTTGTTGGAGGGACTCCGAGAGGCAGAAGTGGGGCTGAGCATACCCAGGAGAGGCCAAGAAAGGGCCTCAGTCCTTCAGCCCCATCCAAATTAAGAGCACCCTGCTCGTGCTGGGTGACCTGGGGGCCAGGTGAGCTGGGTGCCAGCCCTGCCCCTCAGCACCCTCTCTGTGCCTTGGTTTGTAACATGAGGACCAGGGCCTCCTAGAGCCCACATCTCCCCGGCAAGGTGGCAGGGTGGTCCCTGCCCGGCGGCTCCCAGCTCCCCTTGGCACCCAGCCTCTGCGGGCTGCAGGCATTAGCCATAGCGGTGGCGAAAGTATGGTAATCAATTCACAGATAGAGTAAGTACTCTTCGGGTGGCTGGTTGGCAGGAAAGCAGCAGCTTGGCTTATCGATTAATTAGGTCTGGTTAGATGGTTCAGCAAAGGGCTGTGACTTCCTCTGCTTTTCCTTTTTAAATTCCTGGTGGGAAAGGCCCGCTGGGCCAGGGAGCCAGAGAGGTCCCGAGTGAGAGGATGGAGTGGCAAAGGCAGACGTGGGGCCTGCTCGGATGAGGCCCTTGATATTCCTGAGTGGGTACCAGTGGGTACTCAGGTTCTGGGATCCTTCAGAATTTCATGACCCAGAGTTATCGGTGCCTCCCTGTGGCCTGCTAACAATAGCAGCTGACATTTATTAAGCATCTGCTACAGGCTCATTTCCTATTGAGCACTGAGCTAAGGGCTTCATGTACGTTTTCTTATGTAATCAATAGTCATTGAATTCCCCCATGGTTCCTGAATCTCCAAGACCCCACAAGCTGAGGATATGGCATTGAGCAAGCCGGACCTGATTCCTGCCCCACGGGGACAGTGCTCCCCTCCACCTCATGTTTCCAGATGGGGAAGCTGAGGTCAGGGTGTGTAAGGAAGTCACACAGCTAAGCTACACACCAGATCGCAAGACCCAACCCACGCATGTCCAAGCTCAGGTCCATCTCTATATGGTGCCATGTCACCCGCTTCCTTTTCGAGTCCAAAGGTCTTTGATACTATCGCTGTTCCCAGCCCTGTCACGAATGTCAGCTATTTCCAACTTCAAGGGGACCCAGCTGGGATGGGGAGGCAGAAGACAGAGGGCAGAGGCACCTGGCTGTAGCGAGGAGGGGGCAGCTGGAGAAGCCCAGAGCTCTGGGGAACGAGGAACTAGTACAAATCAAGGGCTGCATCCTTGCTGCCCTTTTACCAAGCAGGAGGAGGGAGCCCTTGGAGAGAGAGGAGACCTGCTAGGTCCCAGAGGCCCATGGGCCTGAGCGGGCATATCTGAGCCCAGGCTGGCCGAGCCGGCCACTTCCCCAGATTCTGCTGGGGTCCAGCGCTTATCCGTGTCCCTGGGCCTCCGACACTGCCTGGTTTTCTCTTCTCTGGACCCCGCCCCATTCCTTGCCTTCTTCTCTTCTTCCCTAAACATCCTGTTCCTATTGATCACCCGGTAACTGGAGATGGACGGAACTTGGGACAAGAATAGAAACCGCAGGGGAGAAGAAGACCTCGGCTTTGTGCACATGTGTGGAGGGCAGGAGCGGGGATCAGAGAGGAGATGCCTTCTCACTTACTGTATGTGCCCAGCCCTCCTTCTAGTCTCCTCCTCAGCCGTTCGACAGGGAAAACGGGCAAGAAGGGAGCGTGTGATATTATTCTGCCTGTACTGACTCCTCTGTGATCCCCTCTCAAGGTTGGAGAGGGCAGGGCTTCCTCCTTCAGTAATATTAACTGTCATTTACTCAACAATTCTTATGGGCTAAATGGCAGTCTAAGTCCGCTTTGTGTGTTTCCTCATTGAGTCCTGCCCTGTGACAATCATTGTCCCCAGTACACAGATGAGGAAACTGAGGCTTAGAGGTTAAGAAAAGGGTGGATGTATCCATTAGGATGGCTATTGTCAGAAGAACAGAAGATAAAAGGTGTTGGCGAGGATGTGGAGAAATCAGAACCCTTGTGCCCTGTAGTGGGAAGGTAAAGCGGTACAACCACTGTGGAAAGGCGTTTGTTAGCTCCTCAAAAACAAAATACAGCATTACTATATGATCCAGCAATTCCTTTCCTGGGCATGTACCCTGAAAGCAGGGACTTGAACAAATATTTGCACACCCATGTTCCCAGCAGCTTTCCTCATTGTAGCCAAAGGCGGAAGCCACCCAAGTGTCCATCAATGGATAACTAAACCAAACGTGGTCCATCCACACCATGGAATATTATTCAGCCCTAACAAGGAAGGAAAAACCTGCTATAACCTGGATGGACCTTGAAGACCTGCTGAGTGAAATAAGGCAGTCACAAAAAGACAGATACTCTGTGATTCCACCAGTATGAGATACCTGAGTAATCAAATTCATTCCTTGGCTATAGAGACAGAAAGTATTAGGTTGGTGCAAAAGTGATCGTGATTTAAAAGGTTAAAAATAATGGCAAAAACCGCAATTACTTTTGCACCAACCTAATGGGATAATGGTTACCAGGGCCTGGGGAGAATAGAGAGCTGTTGTTTAGTGGGTATGAAAGTTTCCGTTTGGGATCATGTAAAAGTTCTGGACATGGATAATTATGGTGGGTGTACAATAACGTGAATATACTTAACGTCACTGAACTATACCCTTACAATGGTAAAATAGTAAGATTTGTGCTATGTATATTTTATTACAATTTAAAAAAAAGAAAGAAGAAATAGATGGGTGGATGGCTTCCATGTCAGACTGTCCAGGGGTAAATCCTGGCTCAGGGGTGACCCTGGGCAAGTCACTTAACCTGTCTTTGGCTCCTTTCCTACTGTGTTTCCCCGAAAATAAGACCTAGCCAGACAATCAGCTCTAATGCATCTTTTGGAGCAAAAATTAATATAAGACCCAGTCTTATAGTAAAATAAGACCAGATATTATTTTATATCATATTATACTATATTATATTATATTATGTTATGTTATAGTATATTATATTATATTAAAGACCCAGTCTTATAGTAAAATAAGACTGTGTCTTATATTAACTTTTGCTCCAAAAGACGCATTAGAGCTGACTGTCCAGCTGGGTCTTCTTTTGAGAGAAACGCGGTAGCTCCAATAAAATGGAGATGATAACCATGGATTTAAATGACATAATCCACAAAGAGTGCTGGGAGCTGTGGCTGGGCCTTCGTACGCATGCAGCAAACACTAGTGTCACCATCGAGTCAGTAAAACACCAGGATCGCAGGGTCCATCCTGGAGGTCCTTCTATCAGCCTTTTGGAATCCTGGGCTCCCGAGATCCGTGCTAAGTGTTGTGTGTGGTGTGTGTAGTCGGTCAGGGGTGGGGGTGAAGGCAGGGAGGGAGGGGCCAGTTCTCATTCCATTCCTAAAGGGGGCCCATGATCTCAAAACATTTGGGGAGTCAGTTTTGCCATCTGCTTTTTATTTTTTCAACCCAACATGTATGAGCCGAGCTTGTTGGGGACGGAGTTTTCATTAGGTGCAGCTCACACCCCGTTAACTGTCAAGCTTGCTGAACCATTGCTCCCCACCAAAGAGCAGACGTGCTCAATGACAAACAGTGCTGTCATCTGCTGAGAAATGGAGGTCGGGAGGGCAGAGCTGTGCTGAGGATGTGGTGGGGGACCCGCTGCCCAGTGTGCCCCATCCACGTTCCTCTGGGTGCCTCACCCAGGAGGTGTTGCCCTACCCTTCAAGGGAGGGGGCAGGAGGCGGGTCCTGGGTTGGCCCGGACCCCGATGTGGGGAGCCCTGCTGGTGAGTGGGGGTGGTACTAATAGTAGTACTCTCCCCACGGTGCAGGGGAGAGTCTGCGCCCCCGTTTCTCTTGCTGAGTGAGAAGGATTTCCCTCTGAGAGTTTTCTCACTATTGCATGAATTCATTCAAAATTATTTTTAGTAATAGGCACTTGTATTAGTTTCCTAGGGCTGCCATAGCAAAGTCCCATAAACTAGGTGGGCTTGAAACAGCCCAAGTTAATTTTCTTATAGTTCTGGAGGCTTGGAGTCTGACCTCACGGCGTGGGCAGGGCTGTGCTCGCTCTGAAGCTTGGAGGGAGTCTCCATTCCACGCCTCTCCCAGCTCCTGGTGGTGGCCGGGGGGCGTGGCATTCCATGGCTGTAGACCATCAGCCGTCTCTGCTTCTGGCTTCTACTGGCGGTCTTCTCTCTGCTCCTCTGTCTCTATTTGGTCTTTTCTTGAAAAGACAGCGGTCATTGGATTAGGGCCTGTCCTACCAAGGTAGGACCTCATCTTTACTTATATCAGTCACATTTGCAAAGACCTCCTTCTGTACAAAGTCAGTGTCGTGCGGGGAGTCATGCGGGAAACCCTGCTCATCCCCTCTGACCGGGTACCTTGGTCTCACCCCTAATCAAGCTGAAAGGAGTCGGCCTCAAGCAGCCGCATGAAGTCCTGGAGGGACACAGGTCGCGCTTTCCCAGACTTCTCCTTTAGGCTTCTCAGGAATTGCTGTTCCGGACACAACTGTTTCCAAAGTTCCAACAACATTGCATTGGATGTCGGTCTATTTTTTCCCGATCAACCCCTGCTGCCAGGAGATCACGCCACATCTGTGCGCGTGTTACTCTCTGAGGCTCTTGACCTCGCCCCTTTACTTTTGATTTGGGCTTCCAGGTCTCAACTGCTCAGACCTCCTGTCTTAACTTCCTTTGCCTCTGCTTTCAACATCCCTTAGGATGGCTATGGCAGTTGTAACTTCATGGATCCGTTGCCCCACACAGGGCATAAGAATGGCAACCAAGGATCCAAAAGCACTCGCAGGAACAGTATCCAAAACCAGATCTCTCATGCTGGCTGTAAAAAACTCGACATCCGGCCCCTGCATATTAGGATTGAAAATAGCATGTCTCATACCCATTTCACGGATGATTTGCGTAAGTTCCGCATATGACTGCCATTGACTCACAGTGTCTGGCAGCTCGCCAGCCTGTCCCCATACTGTGCATACCACAGCAGTGAGCCACTCCATTAGAGAATGGTTGCCCTGGTCGTGGGCCAACCTATGGCAGTTCTGTAACCTTTGTCGCAGGGACGGATGCACTGTCATGAAGGCTAGCTTTTCCATCTCGCCTGGGGAGCAGACAATGTTGTCTGCTCCCTCATCCCATAAACGTAATAGCCAAGCCGAGACTGGCTCTCCAGGGCTCTGTCTGTACCGCCTCCCCAGCTCCTGCAACTCAGTGGGAGTGTAAGGGGTGTGGGTTGTGAACTCAGTCACAGCTGGGTTGCCTGTAGCAATGCCCCCAGGGCCCAAAGGTTGCTCACATTTTACCTTTTGCTTCAAGATTGGCCGGGCTTGGGGGTTAGAAGCTACATTGTCTCCACTCGCTTCCTCTGCCTCTGCCTCAGAGTCTCCACTGTGGGGCTCCTCGTCTAACAGGCAGACCCGGGCTCCCAGAGCTTCCAACTGGGACACCTGGTCCGGCACCTGGGCTATTTCATTAGGCGCATTTTCCGTGTTGAGATTCAACGCCGTGAGAAACATCCAGCCCACGCGGCCGGCTGTAGCCTTCGCCTCCTCCGTCAACCGCTCAGCCAGAGCCTGCAGGGCGCTCTCCACGCTGGCCGGAGAGCCATCCATGTCCTCCCACCCCTCCTTGGGGGTCCAACTCCTGGGAACAGTGGCCACCGGGCACCACACAGTGTGGGGGGCACATGTCCTCCTGCCCAGTCAGACTCCATTCCTACCTGGCCAGAATCCTGCTCGCTGTGCCAGGCATCCGAGTGGGTGGAGGCCTTGGTGTATGATGTCCGCAACCCTCGGAGCCTAAGGCCGCAGCACATTCCTAAAAGGAAGGTGACGCTTCTGTGGCCAGGAGGGAGGTGTACCATCTGGGGGCTCGAGTCTCCCAGGCAGACCGCGCCTCCCATTCCCGGCACAATTCCTCTCGGGCCTCCTGACACTGCACTTTTACACGCACACACTGCTCCACCGGGCTTCGGGAGGTTTTGGCCGGCACATACCCTGCTCGCTGCGCCATTTGTCGTGCGGGGCGGCCTGCGGGGCCTCTGCTCCCGCTCCCCACATCAGAACGCAGGACACGGCGAGGCCACAAAGGAACACCCATGGAGCCATAGATAGGGGGAGTCACACCATTATATTCTCTCCGGTGGCCGGGCGAGACACACGCAGTAGTAGCCACATGATCCGCAGTCCGCCATTCACTTCTCTGCCTGCCAACCAACCAACCAATCAACGCAGCCCCGCAGTTACATCAGTAGCCAATAGGCTAACTGGTTACAGCTGATGGCCAACCAATCACAGCTGATGGCCATTCACCACCCGAGCCAGCACCTCCCCACGCGAGGCCGAGAGCCTGGAAACTGCTCTCAGGGACTCTGTCCCCACAGTCAGTCACAGGACCAGGAGTTAGAACTTCAATGTATCTTTTTGGGAGACACAATTCAACCCCTAATGGGCACCTACTATGTGCCCGACACAGTTAGGTGCTAACACATCCAAAAGCCTCCTGGGGACATAGGAACAAATCTATAGGAAGAAACAAATGACTACAAGTACCAGGGAGGAAGCCCACCAAGGGAACTGGAGGGGACGCTGGGAGGACCAACCGACACTGGGACCCAGGTGGTCTGGGAAGGCCCTTGGAGGACGCAGCTGTGAAGGTGAAACCTGAAGGGTGAATGGGAGCAGGCGCGGTGCATTCTGGGCAGGGGGCAGCAGGTGTAAAGGCCCTGGGGTCAACATCCGTGGGTCCCTCTAAGAACTTAATGTGGCTGACGTGAGTGTGGTGTACAGACAGAGCAGAGTGGTCGGCCCGCGGCCAAGGGTGGGAGCTGACTGTCCAGGGACAGTCACGGCAGTATTTTAGGCAGGGAAGTGACATGGTTTGATTTCTGATGCTTGGAAATTGGAGTTAGGAGGGTGACGTGGAGGGCAGCTGGGAGATCGGGCAGGTTCTTCCAGGACCAGCAAGGCCTGGATGGGGTTCTGATGGTGGCCACCTGGGGACGGCCTTGGGCAGGAGGGTTGGCAGAGTGGCTGGTGGGCAGGGAGCAGGCGGCATCCAGGGGAGTCCCAGGGTTCTGGCTTGAGACACTGGATGGATGGAGATTTTCCCTGGTCACATGTGGACAACCGTGGGGAAAGAAGTTTCTGGAAGACTTATTTTTCTTACATTTAAAAATTTTATATATTATCCTACAGTAAAATTGACCTTCAGGGGTGTGGTTCTATGAAGTTTAACAAAGTGTAGGTTCATGTAACCATCGCTACGCAGATATAGAACAGTTTCATCTCCCATAAAGCTCCCTCCCCCACCCCAGCTCCCTCCCAGGCGACCACCTCTCTGCTCTCTGTCACTACAGTTTTGTCTTTTTGAAAATGTCCCATAAATGGAGTCGTCAAGCAGATAAGTGTTTAGACTGGCTTCTTTCACTCACCGAGTGCCTCTGAGGTTTGGCATTTTGTTGCCCGTCCAGCACTGTCCTTTTCATCCCTGAGTGGTGGCCCACTGGTGTGCCCAGGTCGTCTGTCCGTTCATCAAAGGGAATTTCAGTTGCTTCCAGTTTGGGGCACTTACGAATAGAGCTGCTGTGAACATTTGTGTTAAGGTTTTGGGGTAAAATAAGCTCTCTTTTCTCCTGGGTAAATACCTGGGTGTGGGATGCAGGGGCCACATGAAAGTGTGTTTAACTTTGTAAGAAACTGCGGAACCGTTTTCTAGAGCGGCTGTCCGCTGGAGGAAGAAGGTGTTATTTTGGACCTGTTGTTCTGATGCCCTTGAGGCATTGGGGCATTTGGACATCTAAGTCCAAAGTGCAGGAGAGACTGGGCACCAGGGATTCCTGGGCTTGGAGATGACCCTTAATGCCGCAGGAGTGTGGGAGACCCCCTGAGAAGGAGGGGAGATGGAGGCAGCACTGAGCCCGGGATGGAGCCTGGAGAAGTGGGATCGTGACAGCAGGACACAGAGAAGGACCAGCCAGTGCCCCAAAGCCAAGCGGAAGGAGTGTGTCCAGGGGCAGCGGGCACCTGTGTCCAGGGGCAGCGGGCACCTGTGTCCAGGGGAGCGGGCACCTGTGTCCAGGGGAAGCGGGACCTGTGTCCAGGGGAAGCGGGACCTGTGTCCAGGGGCAGCGGGACCTGTGTCCAGGGGCACCTGTGTCCAGGGGCAGCGGGCACCTGTGTTCCGGGGAAGCGGGGACCTGTGTCCAGGGGAAGCGGGACCTGTGTCCAGGGGAAGCGGGCACCTGTGTCCAGGGGCAGCGGGCACCTGTGTCCAGGGGCAGCGGGCACCTGTGTTCCGGGGAAGTGGGACCTGTGTCCAGGGGAAGCGGGACCTGTGTCCAGGGGCAGCGGGCACCTGTGTTCCGGGGAAGTGGGACCTGTGTCCAGGGGCAGCGGGCACCGGTGTCCAGGGTCAGTGGGACCTGTGTCCAGGGGAAGCGGGGACCTGTGTCCAGGGGCAGCGGGCACCTGTGTCCAGGGGCAGCGGGCACCGGTGTCCAGGGTCAGTGGGCACCGGTGTCCAGGGTCAGTGGGACCTGTGTCCAGGGGAAGCGGGGACCTGTATCCAGGGGCAGCAGGCACCTGTGTCCAGGGGCAGCGGGCACCTGTGTCCAGGGGCAGTGGGCACCTGTGTCCAGGGTCAGTGGGACCTGTGTCCAGGGGAAGTGGGACCTGTGTCCAGGGTCAGTGGGACCTGTGTCCAGGGGAAGTGGGACCTGTGTCTGATACTGCTGGGGGGTCCAGACAGAGGAGGGCAAGGCAGGGCCGTGGAGTTCAAAGGTGAACTCCTCAAGAGCAGATTTGGGAGAGTCAGGGACGAAGGCGGTCTTGGCTGGATTCCAAGGTGAATGCAAAAAAAATTTTAAAGAATAAAGGGTGAGAAAGAGGGGACATAGATAAGGCTTTTAAGAAGTTTGACTCTAAAAGGGAGCAGGGACACCAGGCATGAGATGGTGGGGAGTGTAGGGGGAGAAGAGGATTCTTCCTGAAAAGGAGGAGGCACCACTGCACCGGAATAATCTGGAAGGACTGAGACGTAGAGAGCAGAAAGTGCTGGACGGAGCCGTCAGGGTGGGATGGAGCGCGTGAGAGGACGTAAGGTGACCTCCCCGATGTGTAAGGAGAAGAGAACAGATTTAATCTGTAGGTCAGAAACCCTGCTTCTCACTTCGGAGGACCACCTCCCCACAATCAGTCCTGGCTCCAAGAGGTCTCTCTCTGTAATGAGTCGGTAGCCCCAAGTCTTGGTGTCAAAAAAAAGCCTGCATTTGAATTCCGATTCTTTCATTTGCTAGCTTACAGCCCAGAGCAAGTCTCTTCAAGTTCCCCAGCCTCACTTTCCCCACCTGTAAAATGGGGTCCTATTGTGAGGACTGCCTGAGAACTTGCAGGTCAGCTCAAGGCCCGACATGCAGTAAGCTCAGGAAATGGGAGCTCTTGTTACTTGTGAGGAGTAGGCATTGAGTCACCTGAACACACACACCATTTCCGGGGGTGTGACTCTGCCCACATGGACCACAGGCTTTGCCTCCCACCTCCCTCGGCAGCCTCCCTGAGTCCTCACAGACCAGCGACCCTGACGGTGGGTCCCTCTGACTTGCTTTTGGTTTGCCCCTCCTGTCTGGTACAACCCAGCCTTGCTGTCTGGCAAACCCCAGCCTTGTTGTCTGGCAAACCCCTTGTTCCCCAGGGCTTGGCGCAGACAGCCCCTCTCGGGGGCTCCCGAATGCTGGACACCTGGGCAGCCATCCCACTGTCCCCTTCTGTGGCCTTCAAGGAGAGCAGCACTGCCAGTTGCGTTGTCATAGCTACGGTAGCCACATACGTACACGTCTGACCCCACCCCCACCTCACCCCAGGCTCTGAGCTCTGAGCCAGCAGGGTCTGGGTCTGGCTTGTTCGCCCTATAAAGCCAGCACTGGGAACCAGGTGGGCAGGCTGTGTGTTTCTTGAATTCATTCACTCACTCATTCATGAACAAATGAACTTACATGAATGAATGAGTCTTAACTGCCAGTACGTCTTTCCAGAGAAGAAAGGGGCTAGACTGTAGGAGCTGGGAGGCAGGGAGGAAAAATCAGCCGGGCTTGCTAACACCCACGCCCACTGCTGCCCACGCTTCCACCATCACACCCAGCAACTCCTCACGTTTTCCCTGGCCCATCACCTGGGCCCGTCACCTGGGCCCGTCACCTAGCCTGGCCCTTCCCTCAAGGGTGTTGGGACCTCCCACAGGGGAAGAAGTGATTCTGCTTAAGTCAGCCAACCTGGTCATACCCATCATGTCACACTGGAGCCGCATTCCAAGCCCACCAGCCCCCCGCCCCCCCAATCAGGCTCTCTCCTGTTCACTGGGAAGCCGCCTCTGGCTTTGTGATGTGTAATAGGATTCATCAATAGACCGGAGGAGGTGATGAATGTTAAAGCACTTAATATAAAAGGACTTGGCACAGCAGCCCAAATCTGATTTGGCCAATGAACTCAATCGCCGGCCTGATTACGTTCCGGGAGGAGCCCCAGCCAGCATTTTTCCACATTACCCTGGAAAAGCCAGGTCGCATCAGGCGCCCCAGGCCTCCCAGACCTGCTCCCTACAGCTCTGCTCTCAGTGCCCCCATCTCGGGGAAGCAGGCCTTGCTTGCCGGTTCAAGTTCTCCAGCACCCACGTGGAATGCCCATCTCTTCCCTCTAATACCCAGCCCTGCCACCATGCCACTAATTAGCTGGAAGTCCATTTTTATTACGAGGTTCCCCTTACCGTGATCCCCCACTGTGTTCTTTTTACCCCTTGTCACCTCTTGATTCAGCCAGGCTTTTCTCCTGACCGTTGCTTGGTTCTCTGACTGCTGCGGGTATCTCCACACGGCTGTGCCCCAGCCAAGGACACAGTCTCTCCATTAACCACCCAGAGAAGGTCTCGGACCCCCAGGCCATGGTGTTCTATCAGAAGTTGCCTCAGGCCTGGAGACAGTGGATGGGAATTATCCCAGAGGGTGGCCATTAGCCAGCACTGACCTTGAGATCCAGCCAATGGCTGCGGCCACCGTTGGGCTGGCAGTGGAAGCCCCTGGGCCCCCTCTTCCTGCAGCCCTCAGCCCCCTCCACGGCCACATCCTTCCTCCTTGGAGCCCAGGCCCCCAACCCCAGGTGCACAAGCCCCTCCAGGAAGGGGGTGCCGTTAGTGACCTCACCCCTCTCCCCCATCCTGCAGAACATGTCAATCCTCGTGTGCGAATGTGTCCAGACCAGCGTAGGTTTGGGGTTTGCTGCCCCATAACCTAAAAGTCCATTAAAAAGATTTTCCCAAAACAAAAGAACAGTCTTTACCCAAAGATAAATGCTCTATCTGGCAAGAGAAATGGGAAGACACTGCTGGCTGCTTTAAAATAGTCTGTTTCTAACAACTCTAGCCTCCGAGGTGTCAGAAATATGCATTCTGTGCTCAGCGTGCCTATGTGTAATACTGTACAGACAAGGCTGGAAGAAGTGGGGAGACACCAGACAGAGGTGACCAATTACCAAGAGCCCCCAGGGTCCTGGGCTGTCCCCTGCACCCAGCTGTGCGCCCCATGTCTGAGGGTGGGTGTCAGTACCCTGAAGTCCTGGCGGGGAGCCAGCCTGGCCCCCTCCTCCCCGGCACCGGCTCCCTGTTTACCCAGCTCACCGCTCCCTCGCTTCCCTGGTTTTCCCCCAAGGAGGGAATGACATCACTCTTTCCGGCAGCCAGGAGTTGACCTACATCCCTCCCGCCCTCCTGTCTGGGAGGCGCTCCAAACACCCTCTCCTCTCACCCTGTGGAGGGAAGGGCCCCGCTCACGATTTTCACGGAGCTCTGGTGCCAGGCCCATGTCCAGATGGCGCTTCCACTGGCAGCTCCCAGGCACTGCCTGCCCCTCCCCGCTGGGCAGGGCACGCTCTGGCCTGGCACTGGCTCATCCCCCTGCTGTCCTGACGATGGCTTCGTGTGCCTGTCGGGCACCCCATAGGGCCCGGTGGGTGCACAGGATGGGGTGAAGTCAGCGTGGCCAGTCGCCCCCGATGGGGCAGAGCAAGTATCCCGAGAACTTGGGGTGTCTGGGATGGCCTTCCCCTGGAGATGAGGCCTGGCGCTGCCTCCAAAGTGTTGTGGTCTCCTGGGGCTCGCTAGGAACTCATCAATTTGAGAAAAAGAAACAACTGATTGGAGCGCGTGGCTGTGGCCATCTGTCAGGTAGGCAGGCAGCAGGGCCAGCTTGCAGTGGGGAGTGGGTGCACCCCATGCCAAGTCTGGTGAGAGGTCAGGGGTTGGGCCAAGGGCCTTGACTCGGCCACGAGGGTGAGCGGGAATGGCAGGTGGGGCTGCCAGATCAAAGGCAGAATGCAGTGAGTTTGGTATCTCAGGTAAAGAACACATGATTTTTTTTTTAGTATAAGTATGTCCCAAATATTTCATGGGATGTACTTATACTAAAAGTAGAATTCACTGTTTACCTGAAACTCACACTTAACCAGGCATCCTGTATTTTTGTTTGCTCAATCTGGCAACCATAGTGGCAGGAGACTCTTCAGGGAAGTGAACTCAAGTACCAGTGAGTGTGTCCTCCTTGTGGGGTCCCCTGGGGCCTAGAGAACATGTCAGTCATGTCTGCTTTGGATGGTGCTGGCTGCTGAGAGAGGGGACAAGGGGACATATCCCTTGGGGCTGGGCACCTGGGTGCTGCCCTCTAAGGCCAATCTTTTTCCTAGGAACCCCCACACTCCCACCTTTGTCACTTGCTGGCCATTAACGATTGTGCCAGTGATAATGGCTGGCATATATGGAGGGCTCGCTATGTGCCAGGCTTTGTGTGAAGCACTCCCCACGTAACAGCTCATCTCAGCCTCCCAACAGCCCTGTGTCCCTGTTTAACAGGCCAGGAGACATAGACGCTGAGGCTGGTCCCCAGCCAGCACGCGCTGCCCCGGCCCGGCCTTGACCCCAACTGGCCTTTAACCGAGCAGCTGTGCTGTGCCAGATGCTGTGCAAAAAGCTTCTGTGCATCATCGCACAAACTAAGAGCCCACTGTGTGCCAGGCAGTATGGTGCGCACTTACAAAAAAGTAAATAACTAAGGTGAAAATCTGGTGTAATTCAACCCTTCCAATTTGCAAATGAAAGGTGTGAGACCCAGAGAAGTGACTTGCTCAAGGTCACCCAGCAAATCAGTAGGAGGACCTGGGCGAGAGTCTGGCTGCTGACTCAGCACCCCCTCACCCTCCCCTTTCTCTCTCTCCTCCCCCCTTTCCTTTCTCTCTCTCTCTCTGCCCCCTTCCTCTCTCTCTCTCTCTCTCTCAGTCTCTCTCTCTCTCCCTTTCTCGCTCTTTCTCCCCACCTCCTCCCTGTGGAGCTACTGCTACTGCCGCCCAAAGAGTTAAGGGGGGTGGCGAGCGGGTAGGCAGCAGGGCTGGTGGGCTGGCAGGCCTCACACTGTCCCTCTGTTCATTATTAAATAATGCTTCCTGATGGATGAGCCGAAAAGTGCTGTGTCGCGGGGTCAGGCGGCTCAGGTGATGGTTTTCTGGTGAGATTGATGGTTCTCGAAGGTCAAATTCAGAAAGCAATTCCTTGGGAAAATTGATCCCATGGATGCAGGGGAAAGATTTGAGCTCAAGGTGGAGCCGGGTGTCTGGACCACCCCCCAGGTCTGGACGTGGGCAGAAGCTGGTGTTGGGAGGGAAGGTGGGAAAGGGGGCCTCTTTCTTCTGTGGCTGCATTTCCTTGGCCGAGGCCAGGCCTCAGAATTGGTAAGCAGGGCCGTAGGCACCGGGCATGGAGAGGGTCGGGCCTAAGTGCCCCCTCCCCGGTCTTCATTATCCAAGTGGAATCAGCGTAAGGTAAAGGGAGCACCTTAACGCCAAGAGAGATGCGGGTGGTAGAGTGGCCATGAGGTCCCACTCTAGCACCCGACATCCCTGGGTCAAACCCCGCCTCTTCCACCCACAGCCTGGCTGTGAGTTACCTACCAGAATCTTTCATCCTCACCTGTAAAATGGGGAAAGGGGTGCCTTCTGGGTTTTCACAGGGATCCCATTAATTATGCACGTTGCACAGCACTTGTTCATGTATGAGTGCCCAGTAAATTATTTTATATTCTTGCTCATTTATATTATTTATTCTGTCTCCCAAGGGCCTCCTAGAAATATAGACGAGAAATCATAGGCTAGCAGCCTGAAGGAGGGAAGGGGAGAACTGTGTTTGGGGGACCGTGGGCTGGTTGGACTTTCTGAGCCTATGTCCTTCCGAGAACCAGCCCTGAGGGCTCTCCAGGCCTCTGCCCAGCTGCCTGCTTGAGACGCTTCCTAACGTGGGGTTCAGCAGCTGTGTGGCCTCGGGCAACTTAACATCTCTGTGCCCCATTTCCTTATCTGTGCAGTGGAAGTGACATATACTCTTCCTAAGGCTCTTGTGAAGAATCGATGCATTCATTCAGGGAAAGCTCAGGACCCCCCCACCCCCCATCTCTAGAAGCTCGAAGTATAAGAAATGAGAAAACCCACGAGAGCCTAACAATTGTCAAGCACTCACACGCTCTAAGCAAGTGCTTTGCTGGCCGTGTCTCCCTTGCTCCTTACAAGCCTGTGAGGTAGGTGCCACTGCCATCCCTACTTTGTAGGTTAGGAAACTGAGGCCGAGGGAGGTCCAGCAGTCAGTGGCAGAACACCTCAGGCTGGTGGGACCAGGGGCCAGGGCTCCCATCTCACAGTCACCAGAAAAGGCAAAAGGAGGGGCCACGAGCCCTGAGTAGACGCAGGGGCTTTGTCTCATCTCAGCCCTAGGGGTGTGGGGGGTGACTTGTCCTTGAGCCTGAGACTTCCTCTAGGTGTTAGCTTTAGGAGGGGCGGGCAGAGCCTGGCAGCATGTTTCAGGCACAGGAAACAGCATGTGCAAAGGTCCCGAGGACAGCAAGGTCAGACACATGCTGGACAAACCGGGAGAGGGAGAGACACACACACAGAGACATCGAGAGACACAGAGAGAGAGAGACACCAAGAGAGACCCAGAGTTCTGGGCCCCGTGCACAAACACCACACACACACACACACACACACTCACACTCACACACACTCACATACACAAACACCACAAACCACACACACACACACACTCACATACACAAACACCACACACACACACTCACACTCACACTCACACACACTCACATACACAAACACCACAAACCACACACACACACTCACATACACAAACACCACACACAAACACTCACACTCACTCACATACACAAACACCAGACACACACACACACACACACACACATACGCTCACATACACAAACACCACACACCACACACACATACACACACTCACATACACAAACACCAGACACACATACACATACACACACACACACACAAAAGTCAGGAAGACAAAGAAGCACCTCCACTGAGTGAGTTGTTTCTGTGCCAGCCCCCGCCAGGCTTCCCTATGCTGTGGCCCTCCTGGCAGCCCTGCCTGGCAGGGAAGGTCTCCTTGGTAGAGGAGGCACCATGCTGTGCTCACCGCTGGGCTCAGCCAGGGAGGGTGGAGAAGGAACTGAGGCTGGTGGGCGGGGCTGGCCAGCAGGGGGCGGGGCAGCCAGGGTTAGGGCGGGGCATCAGGATTGGGGTCAGGAGCAGCCAACCGCGTGACCTTGGGCAGGCATCGCCCCCACCTGTACCACAGGGCCTGTCCAGCTCTGACATCCTGTGACTCCCTGCTATCAGCATTACAATATGCTTCTCAGATTCAGCTGGTCTTTTGCGCATTTTTAACAAGCCAAGGTCAACGTTGTCACCCAAAGTTGAGATGGCAATCTTTTCTTTATGTAGCTGATATCTAAAAATATCCCATCCTCAGGCCAGAGGCATGGAATACATTCCTGGTTCCACACAGCTGGGTGTTGCTCTCTAGCTAGCTCAGTGGGATATTAAATAGGAACTGAGAAGAAGAAGAAAAAAATTAAAACCTTTCACGGTCAAATACATTTTGCAAACTGTTGTTAAAGTCAGACAGGTTTCTTTCCTGCAGGACTCGTCAGAGCCTTTAATATGCTAATGTGCGCTGTGACACTGTGTGTAGGGGGAGGCCAGGGAGCAGGGTGTGAGGGCATTAGGAGAGCATCGTATGTGTCAACCAATAAGGTTTAAGCAGGACCTTTCTTTGCCAAGGACCATCTCTGGGGTCCCCAGAAAAAAGAGTCTCCAGTGCCAACAGGCACCTGTCCATCCCCCTCTGTTCCTTTCCCAGAGCAGAGCACGTAGTAGGCCCACAGTCTATATGTGGTGGTGGATTGGAATTCTAGAAAAACAGTGAACTGGCTTTCTCAAGTGCCACTAATTTCAGCTCTGTGTCACAGTGAAATCTTCACCGGGCAGCATCCAGGTGTAGGCGGAAACTGGAGTTAGAATAACACCGACTTCAGCACCGGCTGACACGGAGAGCAGGGCCTTTGCTCTGCGTAGAATTCTGTTCCAGAGAATTCAGGAGACATCCCTGGACCAGAGACTTGAGAGCAATGGTTTCCCAAACAGTTCCCCACCCCAGGCCTGAAGGACACTCTCCTCCTAAGACGGGAGGTGTGCGTGAGCTGTGAAGCCAGTCGCCTTCCCCACCCAGGCCTGACTTTATTTCTAAAAAGCAGTTTTTATCTGCTTATAAAAGTGATAGCTGCTCACTACAGAGAATGTAGAAAACATGAAGTGACCGAGAAGACCATACTCGGTCAGCATGGTCTTTCACACTTGTACTAACATTCCCCAGGGCTTGAAGTAGCCTCTGACAACGTAATACTTACTAGCTGTATAATATTCCATAGCACAGATGTACCCTGATTTCCGTAGCCATTCTGCAGGATAGTCTGAGGGCAGAGAGAAACTCCGGGAAGAACAGCAGCTCTGGCGATTCTGAAGCCAGGAGGCAGTGGGGTAGCTCAGACCCGCAGACCTCCTAGAAATGGGCAGCCAGTCTCTCTGGCTGGGATCCTTATCCTGGAAAGTCAGCCCCACAGCCCTGCAGGGTGCTGCTCTCAGAAGGAGACAGAGGACACGAGGGAGGCAGCCAGAGCCAAAGGGAAGGGTCCGCAGGCCTGGTTAACCAATGAGGAGGGCGACACCAGGACTTAGAGGGGCCTTGTCTGGCTGAGACCAGGCTAAGGAAGAGGAGGAATCAGGACTGGGTGTGGGGAGAGTGAAAAGCAAACCTCAGCCCAGTGGAAGGTGGGGGAAATTACGAGCTAGAGAAGAAATGCTGGGAACAATGAGGGGGAAATGCCACACACACCGGGCGTCACTGATGGCTGTCGGTGACTGCCCCCTAGTCCAGGCCATTGTCCTCTGTAGTTGGCCAGGGCACAGCTTTCTCACTGCTCTCCCTACCCTGGCTCTTGTCCCCCAGATGAACCATTCTCCATGGGGCAGCCACAGTGGTATAAAATGTGGAGGACAGTGGTATAAAGGACAGTGGTATAAAATGTGAGCCAGAGCAGGACACATGCTCCATCCTGTGTCAGTCTGTGCTCTTCTGAGACTCAGCCCTCACAGGGTGAGCTCTTCTTAGCCCTGGGGTCCTCCTTCATGCTCTCACCTCCTTCTGGAAGGTCCTCCCCTCCTTACCTGAGTAACTTTTGATTCTCCTTCATGTCAGAGCTTAAAGCTTATCCTGGAAGCTTATCCTGCTCCCCTGTGACTAAGGTAGGATGCCCAGCGTACCCTCTCCTTTGTATAACACTGGGTACCCATAACAGTCGACATTAATTAAAGATTTGCTTGCTTATTGTTACGAAATGAACAGTCTTTATTCATTTTTAGGTTTTAGGTTTACAGAAAATTGGGCAGATTATACAGAGAATTCCCCATACCCCATATGCTGTACACAGCTTCCCCTCCCGTGAATATCTCGCCAGTTATTTGGTACATTTGTTACAGTTGAGGACCTAACACTGATACGTTGTTATTAACTAAAGCCCACAGTTGACATTCGGGTTCACTGTTGGCGCTCTGTGGGTTTGGACAAATGCATAATGTCACGTGTTCACCACGACAGTGTTGTACAGAATCACTTTCCTGCCCTAAAACTCCCCTGTGCCCCACCTATGCGTCTCGCCTACCGTCCTCCAATCACTGATTTTTTTTTAATATACTTTTTTTTTTAACTTTTTATTTATTTTAAGTGTATTTTTCCAGGACCCATCAGCTCCAAGTCAAGTAGCTGTTTCAATCTAGTTGTGCAGGGCTCAGCTCGCAGTGGCCCATGTGGGAATCGAACCAGCAACCTTGTTGTTTTTAAATATACTTTTTTTTAACTTTTTATTTATTTTTATTTATTTATTTTTTAACTTTTTAATAAAAGTTTTTAATAAAATAAAAATAAAACTTTTTAATAAAATAAAAATAATAAAATAAAATTTTTATTTAAATTTTATTTAAATAAATAAATAAAATTTATTTATTTAAATAAATAAATTTATTTATTAAATTTTATTTAAAATAAAATTTAAAATTTATTTAATAAAATAAAAATAAAACTTTTTAATAAAATAAATAACTTTTTATTTATTTTTTAACTTTTTATTTAAAAGCACAGCGCTCTAACCAAATGAGCTAACCGGCCGCCCCCAATCACTGATTGTTTTTCATTGTCACTCTGCTAGACCCTATACCTCACCAGAGTAGGGACCCGTCACCTTTGTTGACCATTGTACTCACCGTCCCCAGCTCAGAGCCTGGCCATAACAGGTACCCTATAAATATTTCTCTTTGCATATTTTAATAAAAATAGGGTTCTATTAAACACATCATTCTGCAATTTGCTTTTGACTAATATTGACACTATATCTTGGAAGTCTTCCGTATCAGAATATACAGCTCTCTCTCTCCTTAACTTTTTATTATGGAAGATTTCCAACATACACACAAAAATAGAATCTACTGCAACGAGCCACCATATATCTGTCACCCAACTTCGGCAGTTATCAACAATTACCAACCTTTCTTGTTTCATCTGCTCATGTTCTCCCTTTTTGTGTTATTCTGAAGCAAATCCCAGACGTCAGATTGCATCTGTAAATATTTCAGTGTGTATCTATGTCTACAAGACAAGGACTTTTAAAAACATAACCTTGATACCATCACCGCACCCAATAAATGTTCATTTGATTCGTCAAATAGAGTCAGTGTTCACATTTCCAGCTTTCTCCAGCTATACATTCCGTTTGTGTAGTTGAGTGTAGAGGTTGTTTGAATCAAGATGCAGATGAGGCCCACACACCCCGCAATTGGTTGATTTGCCTTTGAGGTTTCTCTGGAGCTGGGCCCCTCCTCTGTCCATAGCAAATTTTGTCCCTTGCCGGTCATCTGTTAAAGAAACTGGGTCAGCGCTTCTGGAGCGTCCCTCAGTCTGGATTTTGCTGATTGTGTCCCCCTGGTGTTGTTTAGTATGTTTCTCTGTCCTCTGTAGTTCCTGTAAATTCGTAGCTGGATCTAGAGGCTTCATCATGTTCAAGTTCAGTTTGTTTTGACCAGACTGCTTCGGGGTGGGGTGTGTCTTTCTCTTGTTGTCTCTCTCTGGGATGTTCTAGGTTGTTGATACTCAGCGCCCAGAGCCATTCGTTCAGTGGGGGCTGCTAAATGGAGACCTTCTAATTCTATCATTCCTTCAATTATTAGCTGGACTGTGTCTATAAAAAGAAACATCCCCTCGGGGAACATTTAGATTTTGCTCCCTGCCTCAAATAAACTCTTATAAAAATTCAAAAATAAATAAATAAATAAAAGAAACATCCCTTCATCAACTATTGGTTACCCAGAGGTACAGTTTATACAGCACAGGCAGGAAATGCTGGATTCTTTCCCTTTATTTACCGGTTTTCAGAATAATGAGTTGCCTATAAATATTTGAATGAATGAATGAATAATGCACGTGTGGATGAATTGACAGGCGTTTGGGATCAGGATTCTTTCCGTTGCCTTCAAGGGCATGGGCGTGGCCACGGCTGTGAGCAGAGGGGCAGCCTGGGGCTGGGCCAGTCTACACAACACGGCGCTGGGGAGCAGCTCTTGACATCTATTGGCCCACCCTGGTCAAGAGCAAAGGTGATCAGCAGCTGCGTTGCTAGAAATACAGCATCTGGGACAAGGGCACCTTGTCACCGCCCCCCCTACCCCCCCCCCAACCAAGATGTAGGAAACTCTTGAAACCATGATCAAAGAGGAGAATAGACCAGCAGCAGAGAGTCCAGGGGAAAGGACTGAAGTGGAGTTCCCTTGATGGGAGGGGGATAGGGGATGTTTTTGTCCTGAAGGAGGATCGTGGCAGGCTGGACTGGGGGCCTCTCGGGTCCCTTCCAGGCCAGCCCCAACACCCTCCCAGGCCCTTCCCTCAGGGACCCAGCTGGCTGCCCAAAGATGCTGACGTCTCTGTCCCTGTGTCCCCGTAGGTGCAAGTGCAACCTGCACGCCAACCTGTGCTCTGTGCGTGAGGGCAGCCTGCAGTGTGAGTGTGAGCACAACACCACCGGCCCCGACTGTGGCAAGTGCAAGAAGAACTTCCGTGCCCGGTCCTGGCGGGCCGGCTCCTACCTGCCGCTGCCCCACGGCTCTCCCAACGCGTGTACGTATGGCAGAGGGGCCGCTGTGTCCTGGCCACTGTGCCCCATCCCCCCAGCAGGGCTATGGTCTCCCCCACCCTTCAACCCTAGGAGTTGTGGGTCACACACACATAACCATATACACATACATGCATGCGCTCACACAGAACATGTGCACACACACAAGCAAACATGCACGCATAAACACATACAAGCACACGTGCACACGTGTGCAAACATGCATGCACACACAAACATATATGCATGCACACACATACAAATACACACATAAATGTGCACACACACACTCACACCCCTTGTTAGGCGGATCCCAAGCGCCAGCCTCATAATAAGACACTCTGGCACACCTGCGTTCTGCCAAAAGCTTCCGGGTGGGGGGACCGAGCTGAGCTGCTCAGCATCTTCTCTGCGGTCCCCCCTTCTCCACCCCAAGGCTGGGGAGAAGGCCCCACGGATTAGCTGCAGCCTCCCTCATAACCGGCGTTCCTGGGGCATTTACAGCCTGCCACACGCGGCTAGGAGTGGCTGCTCACCACCCCGTCGACCCTCAGAGGGCCCCTGGAAGCAAGTGTCCTGTTATCCCATTTACAGAGGGGTCCTCAGAGGCCCTCGCCCGCGTCCCCTGCCCCCCGAGTCCCTGCTGTGCTCTCCACACAGCCTTCTCCTCTTGGGGCCCAGCTGTCCCACGCCAGAGAAACAACCTTGGGGTGTGCCTACATACCGTGTTTCCCCAAATATATGACCTAGTCGGAGAATCAGCTCTAATGCATCTTTTGGAGCAAAACTTAATATAAGACCCAGTCTTATTTTACTATAATATAAGACCGAGTCTTTATAATATAATATAATTAATATAATATAATATATACCGGGTATAATATAATATATAATATAATATGATATGATATAATATAATATAATACTGGGTCTTATATTAATTTGTGCTCCAAAAGACGCATTAGAGCTGATTGTCTGGCTAGGTCTCATTTTCAGGGAAACAGCGTTTGCCTGAACACCCATTCATGGAGACCCCCAGCATGGGCCACAGTGTCTCCCAGGGCGTCCCGAGCTGCAGGGAAGGGCCTGGGCTGGCTCTAGGGTGGGCTCTTCCCGACCCACCCTGAGTGATTTGAGGGATTCTGACATTTGCCGAGCGCTGTGACAGAGGCTGCAGCTGGCCCTTCATGCATAGCTTCTCACGGAACCCTCACAACGACCCCGCAGGGTGGTGTCATTATTACTACCCCACTCCAGACGAGCAAACTGAGGCCCGGCTCCCGCACTGCCCTCCTAGGTTTAACTGCGAGTTATGTGCCAGCACCGGCACTCAGGGCCAGTCACTGTCCCTGTTTCCAAAGCCCAGCGGGGCAGTGGCTTTCTGCGCCCGCCCGCCCAGCCCACCTGGGCACAGTAGCAGGAGCCCCTCCCTCGGCGCCGCCCCCTCCACCGAGCAACCAGTGAAAGATTTATGTGACTTCAGCTGATCAAAGCTGAAAGCCTCACAGCGAGGCACTTCATGCATGTGCTGGGCTGCTCGTGACAGGCCTTTGAAGGGGTGACTTGCCAGGCGCTCCCAGGCCTTCAAAGGCACGGAGAACGCTCAGGGCGTGACAAGCCGCCCCTCCTGCTCCCTCCTCCCCAGGTGCCCATCCTGATCTCTTTGTTTCCTGAACCATCTCTTGAACCCTTTCTTTAGTCCCTGTCATTTCCCTCTCTGACTGGCAGGCTCGCCTCCCTTCACCTATCCTGCTGGCCTCCCCCCTCCCTCCCGCCTCCATGCCTCCTCTCCTTCTCTCTGGGCCCCATTCTTCTCCTGGAAGGATCCTGCAAGGTCTCAGGCACCCACAGACAGAGACTCCGACCTGCAGGTCACACACCGTGGGGACCCAGGCTGGAGGCCATGTCCTGTCAACCAGCGGCGGACAGATAGGCCAGGCCATTGCCTCTGACACCTCTCCTGCCCTCCATCCTATAGGGGCACCTGGAGCTTCCTTGTTTGGGGGAGCTTCACCTGCTTCCCCAGAGTCTCCAAGCCCTGAGAGTAGGGGTGAGGCTGGCAGTGCTACATGTCCTTAGCCTAAAGTTTTCTCACCCAGGCCACCCACCTGCTCTGGGACAACCAGGAGAAAGGATCCCAGAGACACGGAGTGAAACAAGCCAGGTTAATTTTGCCCCGCCCCCATGTGCCTGTCTCAGCCAGTGGGACCACCACCCTGCGAGCCAACCTGCGAGTCTGGGAGTGACTGTCCAGTCCAGCGCCATCACCACCTGTTCCCATCTCTTCCCTCAGCCCTGCAGTGGCAACCCCCCTGGGGGGCCCTTCGGCCTCTCCTCCCCTCCAGAAACAAGGTCTTTCCTCACCTGGGTGCTCATGGCTTCAGAACCTTTGGTGCCCGCTCCCCACCTGTGCCCTCAGAATGAAATCTAACTCATCAAGCACCCCCCATACAAGGCCCTCATTCACCCCCACATACCTCCCACCACTTTCCACCCCTACCTCTGAATCCAACTGCCTCCAGGTCCACTTTCCTGAAACCCGCCCCCCACCCCAAATGTCCCTGTGCCTGCATCTTCATGGTGCTGTGGCTTGGGACACTCCCCTTGCTCCTCTGATCCTCGCCTGGCCTGTTCCCTCACCGTTGAGGTCCAGCTTAGAGGTCACCTTGGCCCCGTGTGCCTGCCCCCAGCCTCCTGCCTGCCTCCCTCCCCCAGCCGCCACCTGGCACCCTTCTGTGGTAACGTAACTGTCGTGTCTTTGCCTGCCCCTCCCTCACGGGTCAGTTCTGAGGGTCAGCCTCCCCTGGGGACCTGTCTCTAACCAGTACCCTCCCTGAAGGCAGGAGGGAGTATCCAGCGGGCTCATCCTCCCAGGGCAGGTCCATGCACCACACGCCCCCCTGCCCACACCAGTGTCCCCGAGGGCCTCCTGGATGTGAAGGGTGTCCTTACTCCCACCCTGCCTTAGGAACACCTGAGGAAAAGGCCGTGGCCTGGGCTCCTTGCTTCAGGGACGGTGCCAGTTCTTACCCTGGTACCATGAGACCTGGCCAAACCATGGCCTTAGGCCTCCCGTGGCCCCCAGCGGACACACACAGATAGAAAGTCCAGATTGGAGTCAGGCCTCTGCCACTCACAGCTCTGTGGCCCTGGACAGGCCATTTCTTTCCCAGAGCTGTTTCCTCGCCTGTAGAACCAGGAGCACACTGCCACCTCCCACCCGTGGGGTTGTTGTGAGGACCGAATGGCTCGCGTGGGGCCAGTGCTTGGTGAGCACAGTGCCTGGCATGTGGAGAACACTCAACGTGGGGTGGCCACGGCGATAATGTTTCAGTGACTTATTGGGCCGTCCCTGCATTTCCCCAGATGAGAACACACGCGTGGTTTCTCTGTGGTGGCAACTTCCAGCAGAGCCTCCGGTAGACTAGTCTGCCCCCGTGGCTGTCACCTTCAGGTTCTCGGACATCCCCCTGCCCCCTCCCACACCCAGAACAGCCTCCCTCCTCTGTCCTGCGCCAGAGGACTGGAGAGTCTAAACTCAAACAACAGGGGCATGTGTGAAGCCCCCAGCGAGTGTTTGATGCTTTTCGGCAGGTCCCCTGATAGGATAAGTCATGGCTCTGAGACTCAGTTTCTCCATCTGCAAAATGAGCTAATAGTGGCCCCTCCCTGTCAGGGCAGTGGTGACATGCATCCCAGTCCCTGTGCAGTGAGGGCTCAGAATTGCCCGTGACATCCAAGTTTCCTTCTCCCCACCCCCGCCCCCTGGCCCTGCCCGCCCCTCTGCCGAGAGGAGGTGACTAGGGCTCCTTGCTCCTCTGGCCACCACTCTGTGACCCTACTCTCTCCCCACAGGTGCTGCTGCAGGCTCCTCCGTTGGCAGTAAGTACACAGCTGAGTCCCTGCCCTGGGAAAGCTGCTGGGGCCCCCAATGCACGAGCCTCTTTGCATGTCCTGGAAGGAGCAGGAGAGAAAAGGAGGGGCTGTCCTGTCCCAGCTGGGCCCTCGAGCCACCCCACTCTCCCCTCTAACTGTATCCACATGCATCTCACCTTTCACTGCTCCTTCCCAGGTTTCCTTCCGCTGGCACCTGCAGTCCCTGCCTCTCAGTTTCTCCCCCTTTTCAGCTGCTTGGTTACTGCTGCTTTGGAAAGGTCCCCTTGGTCCCTGGGTGAATCCTGGCCCCCTTCCCTCTCCTGCTAGGCAAGAGTGGGGATCACCTTCTCCCCCCTCCCAGCCCTTCCGCAGGGTTTGGCCTCCCTCCTGGCAGCCTGCAGCTATCACCTCTGGGGAGGCTGGGGGAGGTAAGCCCGGAACCTGGTGCATCCAGGTCAACTCAGGCCCCAGAGCAGTCAGACCACCTGAAGGAGGGTCAGGGAGTCCTGAGAACTCAGTGGGCGTGGGTGCCCGGCCGACTATCAGGACGCCATCATCACGCCCTCGTGTCTCACGCACTCAGAGTCAGGCAGCGGTGGAGCAGGACACTCAGTATCGCATTTAATCCTCGCACCCAGGTGGGTGTTACCATCTGCTCTGAGAATCAGCCGGAGAGGACTTGCCAGTTCAAGCAGCCAGCTGGTGGCAGATTCCAAATCTTGGACATGCTTTTGGGGGCACTGCCTCCCTCTGCCAGGACTCTTTGGGTCCACAACCCACCCCGGACTGTACCCTGCTGGGACACCAGTGGGCGGAGAGGGTGCCAAAGGAAGCTGGATCTGGAGGGGACTCAGGTCTGCTCGTGGGGTTCTCAGTAGCTTCTCTGCGTTACCCCACACTCTCTTGCTTGTCTCTTCTCTCCCTAGGCATCAGCAGGTCCGGGAAAGACCCTGTCCCCAAAGCCCCGTGGTTACTGTGGCCACAAGGGGGGACCCCACCACTCCTGCCCCCTCTATATCCATTGCTGGGGCCCCCATGGCCTCCAGCAGCCCACAGCCCACAGGTGGGTGCCCAGGTACAGCCCTGGCCGCCCCACCCTCTCCCACTTCTTGCCAAGTCCCTGTGATGTGCAATGCTGTGGGGTGACAGCCCTGGGGAAGGCGGAGACTTGGCTCTTAGAGCAGAGAACGCTAGAACCCTAGAGCCACAGAGTATCGGGCCAAGGGGCCTCCAAGTCGTCTGGACCCCCCTGTCACTGGGCCCCAGCCAGGGGATCCAGGGCTCCCTTCCAGCTCCTGCCCCCACCGCCAAGGCACTGCTCAGGAGGGCACCGAGACCAGCATGGCCAGGAGGACAGGGTGAGCTAGGAGGAGGGGGCCTGTGGCAGCGAGGCTACACAGAGTTCACCCAAAGACAGGGCCTGTGTCCCAGCGCGGCCCCTGCCTTGCCCCTAGCCCCTCAGCAGCCCACCCCTGGGAATGGACACTCGGGGTCAGCCAAGAAGGACAAGACAGAAGGGAGCCTCTGAGCTGGGTTTTCAGAACGCAGATGGCAGGGCATTTGGGGCTGAGTGTGTGGGCGGGGCCAGGCCAGGGGCCCGCCTCCTGCCCGTGTCAATCAGCGTGGCCACTCCCGGGCTCTAGCTACAGACAGGTGTGGAAACATCTGCCGCTGTATCTTATTCCCCTCCAAAGCGGGACTGCTGTGTTCTCGAGGCTTGGGGTGCTGGGGTGCCCCTCTAGACCTTGCCCACTGCAAGTGCCAGGTGTCCTAAAGGACCTGTCCTTCCCAGAAGGTGCCAGGAAGTCGTGGCCAAGGGAATTCTTCCTGGTCCCAGCCAGGACCCAGAGGATGGCACACCACAGCTCTTTTTCTTTCTGCCTTCCTCCTCCCCACAGGAAGAATTTGCAGGAGGCAGGGGCTAGCCAGGAGATTCAAGGATGTCCGGGGATCCCCTTGATCCAGAAATCCTCTCTGGGGTGGAGAACAGGGGGTCACTCTGGGAATTCGGACACAAGTTGGCCCAGCTGCCTGAGATTTGTGCTCTTTTTGCTGAGCCTGTGATGGGCAGATGGGAACCAGAACAATCATGGTGGATGCCGTGTTTGCCTGCACACGGTGGTCTGTCTGGATGGGAGGCCACTCTGTGTCACACACATGCACGCGCGTGCACACACACACACACACACACACACACACACACACTGTCTCTCTGAGGAACCTTGACTCCTTTTTCCAAGCTGCTTCTGATTTCTGATCTGGAGCAAGGGGTGCAGGGCCAACTGCAAAGCTGAGAAGTCAGGAGACAGAGGCTGGCCAGTGAGCTGAGATGAGCTAAGGCGGGAATTGTGCGAGTCGTGAGGGTTCCCAGGACCCGAGTGCTGAGAAGGAGGCGCGCCTCCTTCCAGGCTGGACTATTCGGTGAGCTTGTGGTCGGCTTTGCATCCTGAGCCCAGCAAGGCGTTAGGGAAAAGGTAGTTCCAGGGTGACAGCCAATGACCTGAGGTACCCATGTCCAGCGGACATCATCGCTCCTCTTTAGCAACTAAAGCCCATGCTTGGGTCCCCCATTGCACGTGAACCCCCACTAATAATGACAATCACTACAGTTGGTGGAGAGTGGATTCCTGGGCTCACAGCTCAGATGTGAGGGCTGCTGTTTCCCTAATCCCACAGGTGAGGGTGTTAAGGCTTACTTAGGAAGAGCAGCTGGGTTTTACGGTATGTAAATTACACTTCAGTGAAGGAAGAAATGGAAGGAGCCTCTGCTCAGGGTAACAGGATTTCCAGGGCAGGACTGGAACTCAGGGCTCACTGACTGCAGATGCTACCTGCCCACTCAGCCGCCCAATGCTACCACCCTGAGGCCTCAGGGGGTTGTGAGGTGCTGCCGTCTTTAAGACCTGGTTTGCACAGTTCCCCGATTCCAAAGGAACAGACGGGGCCTCCATCTGGTCTTGGCACAGGACACAGGCTGCCGCGAGAACGTTCTTCCCGCACACCTGAGCATGTCCCTGCAGAGCCCAGCGGGCGTGTTCCCTGCCCCCAGATCCCAGAACCCAGAAAGGTCCCGAGTCTTTCCAGGCACTCCCCACAGGTGCTTCAGGCTCCTTGGCCAGAATCCAGCTGGGCCCGTGAAGCCCTGGCCCAGATGTTTCTCCCTCCTGCCAGTGTCAAGCTGTCTGAAGGGCAGGGGCTGCGGGGTGGAAAAAGCTGCTGAAGACCACTAATCCTGTCCCCTGCAGAGGACGGTGGGAGGAAGGCTCCAGAGCCAAAAGCCTTCGGGCGAGTTTTAGTGCGGCTCTAATTAAGCCCTTGCCAATTTGGGCCTGGCAGCCTCTCATTGTCGAACACCATGGCAATGTCAATTTGATGTCCAAAGGTTCCCAGCCGGAAAGGCTCCCACACTTTTTCAGCCGGTAGATTTTCTTTCCCCACCAACCAGCATCGTGTGTAATCCCTTTAGAAGCGGGAAGAATTACTTTCTCCTGTCCCTCGGGGTTTGTCCTTTGAAATTCGGTGCAGAGCGATGCCCTATCTTTGCCAGCCTGCTGCCTCCCCAGCTGTGTGTTCAGTTGGTCTTGGAGACTGTGCTGTGGCATTTGGAGGTTGACTCACATTGGAGTCTCTGGTGAAAATGGGCCCAAACCAGCGGTCGGGCAGGTGAGAATGGTGGTGGCCAGGGAGGCAGGCCAGACGTTGCGGGGCGCCCCGTCCCTGCATTGGTTTGGACATGAAGCCTTCGAGGACCCTTCTAGAAACGTTTGATGTCTTGGCCAGAACACACACCCCCTTTACAGCCATTAGCCAGAGACTTCAGCACAGAGAGGTCTGGACCCAGATTTGGGACTCGATTCAGTGGGAATGGAGACCACACGGGGAGGGTAGAAGAGTTCCAAAATCAGGTGTCCTCCTAAAGAAAGAACTGCCCAAAGCACGCAGATTCTCAGGCATGGGGGCCCCTCTCCCATCTGGCTTCAAGTCCACGTGTGCCCTCCGCAGGCTGCAGTAGTGTAGATGCTGCCTCTCCAGTAGATTTTGACCCAGTTCCATTTGGCCAGTGTAGACAGAGCCCCTTCTTATAGTGCTGCTTCTGATAAGGGGCCTGTGGGGAGTGATACCTCAGTAGGTCCCAGCCCCACCCCCTTGCATGACTTGGTTTCTTCTCTTCTTTCCCCCAAGAGTGGATCAGACCATGTACAGCGGCCCCCCTCAGGGGGAGCCCCTCTTGGCGTCAGGTGTCCTCCAGTGCAGAAGGTATGGGGGTGGGGGGTGCTCCTTAGACCCACAGACCCCTCCCTCTTAGTGGAGATAGCAGGTGTACCTGGTGAGGTTCGGGGGTGGGAGGAGGCTGGAGGGAGCTGGGGGGGGACTTGGAGCTCTACCTGTCTCACCCCCACCTCTCACCTACTTAGGGCCGGTGTGACATCACCAAACCCAACCCCTTTTAAATCCCCCCCCCGCCAAGGGCTTCGGAGCCAGTGGACTCTGCCTTGATAACAGTGCTCTCTCTCCTGCCACTGGGGTTCACAGGGCACGCTGGGCAGTGATGGAGCTCAGAGACTGGTGAAGGGCGTCCTGCAGGGGGTGACTATGGTAGATGAAGGGAGAAGGAAGTGCGTTCCAGGCGGCAGGACCAGTGGGGCAAGGTTTTGGCAGTGGATGGCAGTGAGCAGCCGACCTGACAGGGAAGGTGTATTGGTTAAAGGAGGGCTGGAAGGTGGTAGAAGGCACTGAAACCCAGCTGAGAGTCTCGTTCTCTGACTACAGTGGGCTCATTTGTAGCCATAGGTGGACACACACAGGAGGCACACATGAGACCTGCCCAAATCTCCAAGAAGGGAACTGTCCCCATGCCAGCTCACCTGTTCCCTGGACCTTAGGCCCTAATGCCCCTTTAGGCTGCAACCCCACCCCTCCCATACCTCAATCCCTCTTCCAGCACCAGCTGTGGGCAGCAAGAAGGGCTTTGAGCGCCCTCTGCTGGCAGGAGGTTCCGAAGCCAGAACCACAACGGGTGAGGGAGGGTCTGCAGTTCCCAGCCACCTGGAGCTTCCTGAGCCTGGCATCCTCCCCAGTGACGGAGACAGGCTGGCTGGAGCCATCACTTCCTTGCCCTGGCCTGGCCGGGGCATCACAGACTTCCAGAGGGAAGCGAGGGGATGATGCTCCCGGCACCCTGCAGGCTCACGCACAAATGTGGGGTGGGTTCTGGACGGCAGTGGAAGGCAGGTGCTGTCTGTGCTTGTGGCTCTACAACACGGGCAAGTGGGAAGGCAGTGGGCGGTAAAGGACTCACTCTGGCCGCAGCAGGGAGATTGCTTCAGGAAGGAAGGGAACTGCCAAAGTCTTGAATGCCTAGTTCAGACCCTGGATTTGGTGCTCACGGGAGTTTGGAGAGGGGAGGGCAGACAAGAGGAGAAGCAATGTTTTCAGTCAGTGACAGGATTGTCCAGCTCCAGCAAAGCGCCCAGCGTGGTGGTGGGTGCTGGAGGCAGGGGAGCGATTTGGGAGGATCAATCCAGCTGGATGTGTGGATGGTCTCCAAGGGGGGGACCAACGGCAGGGCTGGTCCTCCTGCATGTTCCTGGATGTGCTGTGTCACCTCAAACCTAAGGAGATGACAGAGCTGCCCCCGAGCTTGCCAGGGCCCCTTGGGAGCCTTTGCGGGGTTTTCCTGAGCTCCGACAGACCTCCCCGATTGTGGAAGAGTTTGTTTCTCATCTCTCCAAGCTATGGGCACCTCTGCCCGTGCCCCCAAGGCCTCCAAACCTTTCCAGCTCAGGCCCAAATCTCCTCAAGTGATGCCTATTGAAAAATTCCAAGATAAGAGGAAGGGCTGGGGACCAGCTCAGCCCTTCTCCAACACCTGTCCCCCCACTTCCACTGGAAAAAGAACGATCCAGGATGAAGGCCAATACCAGGCTCAGAAAAGCCTCCTAGAGTAGCTGGGTCAAGGTGAAACTGAGTCTCTCTCCTGCAGCCCTCCCTCCCCAAGGGACCTGGGAGCCAGTGTGAGTCAGGCACAGTGGGCAGCACCCGGCAGGCAGAGCAGCTGCCAGAAATAGCCTGTCCCGGCTCCCCTGGGAGGCGTGGTCCAGGGGCTTGTCTTGGTTGGAGCAAGATCTGGGACACAGGGGTCACTGACTCCTTGGGACACTAGGAGGACGCCGCACCCTGTCATCCCTGCACAGACAAGGTGAAGGGAGCAGGCCCAGGAGGCCCGTGGTGTGGGTATGCCCACTGTCTCCTCCTGGGCACATCCCAGAGGCTCATGTCTCCAAGGTCTCTCGTGCCCTTGACCCCTGACACCCTGACACCTGGTCAGTTCTTCCCTCTTCAACCACAGGAGGTTGGGTCCTCTAGAGACACACAGATGGTGTTTCAAAGAGTCTGGCCGGCACCCTTCCTTGTCCAGGGGGAGCCACAATGGCTTTCTCGTTCAAGGGGGTTGAGCCCCATAGGAGGGACACAAGAAATGGCATCAGGTGACCCTCAGCAAGCCCACGCCTTCCAGTCCCTGGGGCAGGGCGTTGCCCCAGGTGGTCACAGGGCTTGCTCAGCCCCTGGAGCAGATGTAGGGCTGGAGCAAGATGGCTGTGGAGATGGCTGTCCTCAGGTATAGTCAGAAGCCGGGCCAGGCTTAAGGGGAAGCAAAGTAACAAGGCCCTCTGGTGTCAATGAGATTTGCAGAATAGCTCAGGCTGGTAAGAAAGGGCCCTGCAGGTGGCATTTTTCCTTCCAACCATCTTCCAAAGCAGCATGGGAAGGGAGCTCTGGCCCTTTGCATTCCATCCAGCGTTCATGCATGTACCTACCCTTCATCGAATGGCTGGGGACACTGGTGAACACCATGCCCCCAAGCATTGCCCTCCCTGAGTTCACAGTCCGGCGGCATGACCCATCCTCCCTGCATGAATCATTTCTAGTCACCCCGGCATCCCTCCCAAGAGCCCCTTGCCCTGGCACCCAGCCAGGCCTTAGGCAGGTGCTGCCCACTGGCCCTCCCTGGATCCTGGCCATAGGGCCAGGTGGGAATTTGTGGGCTGGGCCTATACTGGCTCTCCTCTGGGCTCAAAGCTGCCAGGCCCATCTCTGCCTCAGTGGTACAGAAGTGTTAGGAGGCCCACGGCACCTTCCCGTGCCAGATCCTGCACCCCTGTGTGTCCTGGGGCGGGTCCTTCCTCTCCCTGTGCCTGTTTTCCCGAACGCACAGGGGAGGGGGCAGCAGGAAGGCACAGTCTCCCTTTGCTCACTGACCTGTGATGTTTCTCACGCTCGGCCGGCCCAGACTGCGAGTGTTATGGCCACTCCAACCGCTGCAGCTACATCGACTTCCTCAACGTGGTGACCTGCGTCAGCTGCAAGCACAACACGCGAGGCCAGCACTGCCAGCACTGCCGTCTGGGCTTCTACCGCAATGGCTCTGCCGAGCTGGATGACGAGAACGTGTGCATCGGTGAGCTGGGCACGGCTGGGCTGGCAGGGCACCGAGAATGTGCTGGAATGGGGTGCAGGGTACATGGACAGTGAGGCAGTGTGAGGTGGGTCTGAAGACCCAAGCGTCAGAATGCCTTGGGGAGGCTGGGAAATTCATCCCAGGGCCCACTCCAGCTGGCGTCTCTAAAGACAAAAGCTTCCAGAATGTGCTCTATCAATCACCTCCCCATGCGGTTCTCCTCTCGGGCACTGGAATTTCAGAGCCACTAGTTAGAGTCAAAGACTGGTTCTCGGGCTTGCCTTGCTGTGTGCATTTGGGCAATTCCCTTCCCCTCTCTGGGCCTCAGTTTCCCTGTCTGTAAAATCAGGAGGTGGATCACATCAAAGGTTTTCAACCATTTTTTGTGGCTGAAGTCAGAAAATTCTTCAAATGAGATTCTTTAAATGCTTTATAAGCAGAGCCCAGCAGATAAAGCTGCCCTCTACCTGCAGTGGGCACCTCGAGATAGAAAAGTAACTCTGCTCCAGGACTGGCTTCGAGGTAGAGAAGGAAATCTGCAGGGACCCTGGGCCTGGGCGGGGGCAGTCCATCCCAAAAGGCCAAGGCCATGGCCCCCAACCAACACCCACCAGCCTGGAAGGGCTGCTCACCACCCCTCCCCCTGTCTCCAGTAGAGGCCAGGTTTAGGCCCTGGTGCCCAACCCCCAGGGGACCCCATTGCCCATCCCCACCCACCAGGCCAGCTCGGGCTGCACAGAGGAGAAGCTGCCCACAAAGCTGGCGCTGTCAGTCTGAATTACAGCAGCAGCCTTCAGATAATTCCATCAACGCTAAAGTGATCCAAACAGAATTGTGCTGCCGATGTTACACGGCCAGCTGCAGGGACAAGCCTGGGCCTCTGGATCCGATTAGAGGTGCCCCTCCTCCCCCAGCCTCTGCCTCCACCCCCAGGCCCAGCACTGGGCTTCTTCAAGGACTCCCAGACTGGGGACGTTTGCTACCTCTCACAGGAAACCAACTGGGAGCGGCAGGGGGAGTCTGGGGGCTTCTGGAGCTGCGCCTCCACCCACCCTAGAAAGGAACTACAGGTGCAGACTACACGACCCCCCCCACACACACCCACCTTAACCCCCAGGACAGAGGCCCCATGGCTTCCTATGAGGCTGCTCCCACCTGTCAGTCATAGCTCTTTGGAGCTGGGACCGATCGGCGCCTGCTCCAGTCACAGATGCAGAGACAGACCCAGAGAGGAAAAGGGGCTGGCCCAGGCCACACAGCACCAGTGCCAGGAAGGGGGAGGGGGTAATGAATGCCAGGGAACGGAGTCGGTCTTCCCTTGAGATTTGGACACCCCAGCAGCTCCGGTCGTCGTCCAACCGCGCGCTCTCACAGACACAGTGTGGGGAGCATCACTTGGAGACCCGGCTAGGAAGGAGATGGGGTCAGGAGAGGTGGGGTCCCTGCAGACAGCGCCGACATGTCGCCCTGACCGCACGCCGTGCACTTGTCCATCCAGAGTGTAACTGCAACCAGATCGGCTCCGTGCACGATCGGTGCAACGAGACCGGTTTCTGCGAGTGCCGGGAGGGTGCGGCGGGGCCCAAGTGCGACGACTGCCTCCCCACACACTACTGGCGGCAGGGCTGCTACCGTGAGTGGGCGGGGCCTGGTGCTGTGGGGGCGGGGCTCAGGCGGGGCAGGCGGGTTGGCAGGGTTCATGCTGCCAAAGGTGGGTCTGGGGACCGTGGACCGGGCCAGGTGGGTTGGGTGGCCTTGATGCGACTGAGGAGAGTCGGTGTCAGGTGGGAACCACGAGAGGCCGAACTGGGAAGGGAGTTGGAGGCAAAGTGGAGCTGGGGTTTGGTTGGAGTTGGCTGCAGGGTGGAGGGAATGAGGTTGCCCGTGGAAATGATGGTCTGGCAAAGATCCGCGTTAGCATAAGGAAGAGGTTAGAAGAGCACTCCAGGCACATGGAACAGCACGTGCGAAGCTCTGGAGGCAAAAGAGCAGGCGCGGCCGAAGCTCCGCACCAAGGCCAGTGCGCGGGAGCGGGGAGCGCCAGGAGCCGCGGGGGGAGAGAGGCGGCGGCCAGGTCTCGCCCAGCCGTTGTTACCATCCACGCAGGGTCGTTTTGCGCCAAGTGCGCCCTGAGGCTTCAACAGCCCCCTAGTCCACTCCGCGCCCCCAGGGGTTCGCACATCCCAGTCGCAGAAGCTCCAACGTGGGGGGTGGACCGGGCCAGCACCCGAGTTAACTGCCCCTCCGCCCCGCAGCCAACGTGTGCGACGACGACCAGCTTCTCTGCCAGAACGGCGGCACCTGCTTGCAGAACCAGCGCTGCGCCTGCCCGCGCGGCTACACCGGCGTGCACTGCGAGCAACCTCGCTGCGACTCCGCCGACGACGACGGCAGCCTGGACTGCGACCGCGCGCCGGGGGCCGCGCCGCACCCCGCCACCCTGCTCGGCTGCCTGCTGCTGCTGGGGCTGGCCGCCTGCCTCGGCTGCTGAGCCCTGCCGGAGGACCCGCGGCCGGTGAGAGCCGGTCCGCGCGCCCTGCGCCCTGCGCCCAGGGGCCCGAGGCTCCGGGGACCCGGGGGCCGGCCTCCGCGGCGGGGCGGCGAGAAGGGTGCAGCAGGAGCTGCTCCCAGGTGCTACTCAGCGGAGTCCTCTGCCCTCCTCCCGCCCCGCTCCGTGGCACCTGCCCAGCCCTGGCTCTACAGCAGGGGGCGCTGTGGGGCCTTGGCCCCAGCGGCCTGCGATTTTGGTCTTAGTTTTTCTATTATCCTTCGCCCCTTGCCCTTTTCCTATTTTTTTTTTTTTTATTTTTTGCTGGCGGTGAGACCGGGTGGGGAGAAACGCTGGTCACCCAACACCCCCAGATTCACACACACACACACACACACACACTCACACACACACTCACTCACTGTTGCAGACCCCCTGCGCCTATCCCTGGCTTACCATCAGCCAGCGGACTCGGAACTCCAGTTGCCTACAACTCTAGTCGCTGACTCGATTCTCTTTTATATTCTTTCTCAGTTGTACTTTGCAACCCACCAGACCGCAGGCCCCTCCAGAGGCTGGTGACCAAGGAACTCACCGTCTGGGGGAGGGAGTTAGGAAGGAGGGTTGGGAGGGCTGGAAACTTTGTTTTGTAGAGAACTATTTTTGTTTGTATTAACCATCCCCTGTAAGAAGGGACACGACTGGGACGCTGGTCACCACGGGGTGCTTGATGGTGTATAATCCGACAGAGTAAAACATCTGCTCACTGCTGCCTCCAGGGCCTGTTTTCTTTCTGTGTTCATTTGGGATTTAAAGAGGCACCCCAATATCACCTTAAAGAAACTATTTCACTTTCAGGCTACCATCCCCCAGGCTCTCTCACCGCTCGGCCAGGTGTGGCCATGCCAGTGACCCACATGCTCCCCAAACTTGGGAGACTGTCGCCCTCCTTCCCCAAAACAAACAAACAAACAAAAAACCCAGAGTTTATTGCACTTTTCCTCAGCTGTCCTCAAATTTAAAAGCACTCGGTGGACGCTGATACAGCCACTGAGAAGTCCGAGGGACAGGACTGGCCCGCGTTCTGCTGGCGCGTGACTTCCAGGCCCCGGTTTCTAAATCAGAGGGACTGTGTGGTCTCAGACCTGCCGGACCCCAGGCCTCAGGTCCAGTGTCTGCGGCCGCTGCCTCTTTCCAGAGGCCCCTGCTGGCCTGAGAGTCCCAAGGAGGGATGGCCAAGGCGACGCAGGGACAGCGTGGGAGTTGTGAGAGGACGCTCTGAAGAATGGAGCCCATCAGCTGAGGCCCTTGGCTAGGGAGGGTGCCCTGGGTCTGTCCAGCCCTTGGGTGTTGCGCTCCGGGTTTCCCTCCCTACGTACGTACGTACTTCCTCAAAGCCTCAAAGACACCCAGGGCCACGGATCCGGTTCTGGTTCCTCATTGCTCCTATAGCCCCCACCTGCGATCACCCTTTGACACCTGCTCTGCCAGCAGCTGCCACTCTTTCCAGGCTGGGAAGTTTAGACCTGCCACACTCCCTCAAGTCCCCAAGGCAATGCTAAGACTGGGTTTAACAAAACTTGACCTTGAGGATGAGATTACAATACAGGAAAGGAAGGGGAGCTACAACTGACATTAAATATGACGAGCTGCACCTCGAGGCCGAGCACCCCCAGCTCCCATCCCAAAACCAGGTTGCAGGGTCAGCTCCCAGGTCCCTGTGGCTTTATCTCTTCCTTACTGACAGAACCCCACTCAGCCCAGCTGAACTAAAACATCTCTGGGGCTCCTTGTGCTTGTGCGTAGGAGTGGCCATGTGACACAGTTCTGGACAATGAGATGTAAGCAGGAGTGATGGGTGGGGCTTCCAGAAAGTTCCCTAGAAATCTCCCCTACCCCAACTCCCAACCAAGCCTTGTTTGGCCAAGTTTTGGGCCCTGGCTTTTGTCTCTCAAGTCTCCCCCACCCGCAGTGCTGAGTAAACAGGGCTGTAGGGAGAGAGAATGGTGGAGCCAAGAAGGTAGATGCTGCTTTTCTGAGGAACTGGCAGAGCCAGGGACCAGCCCTGGTTGCCAACCTCCACACTTCTTCTTCTTCTTTTTTTTTTTTTAATTGATGTGTTAGGATTTCTTTTATTTATTTATTTTAATTTGGGGAAGGGGAACAGGACTTTATTGGGGAACAGTGTGTACTTCCAGGACTTGTTTCCAAGTCAAGTTGTTGTCCTTTTAGTCCTCGTTGCAGGGGGCACAGCCCACCATCCCTTGTGGGAGTCGAACCAGCAACCTTGTGGTTGAGAGCCCACACTCCAACCAACTGAGCCATCAGGGAGTTCGGTGGCAGCTCAGCTCAAGGTGCCGTGTTCAATCTTAGTTGCAGGGGCGAAGCCCACCATCCCTTGTGGGAGTCGAACCGGCAACCTTGTGGTTGAGAGCCTGCGCTCCAACCAACTGAGCCATCTGGCACTGGCCCATGTGGGAATCGAACCGGCAGCCTTCGGTGTTAAGAGCACGGAGCTCCAACCACCTGAGCCACTGGCCTGGCCCCGCACTTCTTAAGTGTGAGAAAAAACAAAGCTTGATGTGCAAAACACTGGAATTTGGGTTTTCTGTTACATGCAGGCTTACCAATTCCTAAATTATAGCCCCATCCAGCCACTGCCCACTGCAAAGACAACAGCTTTCAGCAGCATTAGGCCAGGGAGTCAGGGCCTGGACATTTCCAGCCACTGTTTCCAGAACAGGGCGTGCCTGCACCCTCCACCTGTAAATGAGTACAGAGGGGCAGCTGACCAAAATCTACTTTGAGATAAGCACCAATGCCGGCTGCAACGTGTAAACAACAATCGCCTTCCTCCTAATCATTACGGTATTACTCCATGAGGGAAACACAATAAGTTGTGTGAGTGCGCACGCGCACACACACACTCACACACACACACACACAGAGTCTTGGGGCCTGGTCCCTCCACAGATGCAGAACTTAGGGATCGGGTGCATGGGTTTGTTGAGGGAAGTAGGATGGGAGGGGGAGGGGTCTGCGCCCCCCACCGCCCCCCTCAGTGCCCTGGAGCATCAATCACATCTTGAGGTGAGGGGACAGCCACCTACGCCTACTAGTTGTTGGCTTCGTGCTGGTGTGGGGGGCCGCAGTGGAAACCCCCCAGTAGAGAAGGTGAGTGGCTGTGAGCTGTTAACAGGCCAACAGAGCAGTCGGGCGGGGGACTCCTACAGAGGGGCTCTGGGCCAGACCCCAAAAGCTTCTGCGCGCGCGCACACACACACACACACCTTTGTGTCACCCTGGGTGTGTCCCCAGAAGACTCCAGAGGGAGAAGGGCCTCTGGGGGCTCTGCTCTGTCCTCCCAGACCTCTCTCAGCCAGAGTAGCGCTGTGTCAGCTTCCCTGGGACTTGTCTTTGCGCCAGCCAGGGCCAGGGAGGTGGAGCAGGTCATATATCAGAGTGGCAGCCCCAGTCCCTGAGGACGAGGCTCAGCCCTGACCTCTGCCGGAGGCTGGAGGGAAAGTTGCCAGTGGCCATTTGGAAAAATCTGACACCTTCCAGGCAGTGGAGAAAAGGAGAAAACAAGGTTAGCGGAGCCCAAAGTCATAGTCCAGCTTCTTCTTAGATGGTGTATTCTTGTCCCCAGAGCTCCTGCTTTGACTTCCAGTTTTGAGAGGTAAAGAAGAGAAGGCGCCCATTTCACAGCTTGGATAACACAGCCGCTGTCCGCAGCTGCTGTGGATGCCCGGCTACACTTCACCTTCACCATCACCCGCGGGCATGTTTCTCAGCCTTGGTGCCATTGGCACTTAGGGCTGGACAATTCTTGGGGGAGGGGCCTGTGGTGAGCATTGCAGGAGGTTGAGCAGCACCCCTGGCCTTGAGCCACTAGGTGCCAGTAGCACCTCCTTCCTTCCCCGTTGTGCCAACCCAAAGAGCCCCCAGGCATTGCAAACTGGAGGCAAACTTGCCCCAGGCTGAGAACCACTGACCTAAGCAGAAGGGGTGGCCATACTCACTTTACAGAAGGGGAGGAGATGAAGAGTGTGGACAGAACTTGCTCGAAGTCACATTTGCTAAGAAGCAGGGGCAGGAGTTGACTCCGGACAGCCTGACTCCAGAGCCCAGGGTTTAACCAGATCATGGGGCCGCAGGCAGGAGGCATCCACTCAGGGCTGGACCTAGCTGCTTCTAGCCCCCGTCCCCTTCCTCCTCTCCCCTCCCCACTGCAGCAAGCAGCCCTGGGGAGCCAGGCTTCATCCGAATGGCTTTGCTGGCAGGGGAAATGCCCCCCACCCACCCACCCCTCTGGGCAGCTTCCGCCTCTGCCCCCACGTGTCCCCTCTAACACAGGACTGCTGTGTCAGTGGTTCCTGTGCCTCTGCCATGCGTTAGTGATGAGGCATTTATGGGCACCGGGGGAGCAGCGGTGGCCATCTCTCAGCAGGCCAGGCTGGAGCAGGCAAAGATGGGAGGGGGCTCACCCATGCCTGCACCCCTTCCCTGGGCCCCTCACTTCCCTCCGGGCCAGTCTCCCCCAGTCATCCGTCCAGGGACCCAAAGCACGTCCCAGAACACTTTGGGCCAGATGACTGAAGGCAAAAGGCCCAGGGAAGAAAAGCTTTACTTGCTAATTTTCCCTTTTTAAGACACAAATCACGACAGTAGGGAAGTTAGAAAAGTGGAATGATGGTAATTTTTAAATTAAAATCACCCACCATCCTCCATCCAGAGCTAATAACTGTTAATATTTTCTGATTTACACTTCTAGTACTTTTCCATAAAACAAGCCCACACGCAGACAATCTCCTCAGCATTTGTTAAACCCTGTGCTAAGCTCTGTGCTGAGGTTTGACGTCTTTGTTTCAAGGATGCTGGCAGGGAGATGGGAGTGACTCCATTCGTGTTGCTGAGAACTCGCTATTGTAAGGCTGAGAACACTGAGGACCCAACAATGTCCCAGTCAGAGCTTAGGCACGGCCGCAAAGGCAATGCCAGGTGATGTAAGCAGAAAAGGAGATTATTGGGAGGCTTTCAGGATCCCAGACCACGTCGGAGGACCTAGATGCGTGCGGAGGGCTCCTCGAAGCCAGAGCAATGCCCAGTATCCTGCCACAGTGGCTGGAGAGCACTTGCTGCTGTGCCTGTGGGCCCAGATGCTGCCTCGGGCACTGCCCTCGTCCCCAGGTCTGCCTCCAGCTAGCAACTCCGCCTGGACACCCACCATGTGCCCACACCCCCGTGTCCAGCATTTCCCACCCCATCAAGGGAGGTGGACTGTCTTTCCCCAACCAGAGGAAGGACACAAAGAAGCAATGACATCCAGCACAGAGAGGGTGGGCAAGTTGCCCAAGGTCACACAGCCAGAAAGAAGTAGATTCCAGGTGCAAATCCCAAGCTTATAACATTGAGCTGCACAGCTGCCCCCTTTTCTCTCTATCTGATTGATTTTTAATAATGATCCCTTGTCTTACACACACCCTTCTTTGGCCTGCTTTGTGACATTTAACAATATATCCTGAATATCAAAGGAGGCTTTTAAGACAAAAAGGAAATGCAACACCCCATCCCTTCACTTTCTGTCCCTCCTACTGTCCTCTTCCCCATCCAGAGCCTGGGGTCTGCTGGCAACAGGGCTCCAGCTCCTGGCACAGTTGCCACTGCCTTGCCCATGCACCCCTCGGCGTGACAGGGTCTGGTCAGGCCCCCAGAGTCACCATGCCTGTGTTCCTGGTGACACAGAAGAAGTTGCTGTCCTGCAAGGGTGGGCCCGAGGCCGGAAGGCCAGGTGGGTGCACGTCGGTGGCAGCTGACTTCTGGCCAGAGGACACCTCCTTTGCTGACTGAGCAGGTGGCCCTTGGGACCCAGCCAGGAGCTGGAATGGGGCCTGGAGTCCTGGGAGCTCCAGGAGCTGTGCCCTGAAGCCGACGCCGAAGGCCTGGGTCTGTCCTGCGCTGCACATTTCACAGCTGACCAAGTGCGAACATTTCTGCCCTGAAGGGGAAGGTGGGTCCAAAGGCAGAAGGGCTGGCCGTGAAGGCCACAGACTCTGAAGTCCGACCACCTGGGTTTGAAGCTGTCCTCCATCACCCGGATGACCTTGGGCAAGTTACTCAATCTCTCGGGGCCTCAGTCTCCTTGTCTGTGAAATGGGGATGTTAAAAATAGTTAAAATATCAGAGGGCTATTGTAAGGATTAAACATGTTAAAACATGTAATGCCCAGAACAGTGCTTGGACATAGTGTCAATAATGTCAGCTGTTGTTATTATCCATTTCCTCCATCCCCCCTGTGGGGACAGAGCCAGAAGTGCAGTTTCCAGGCTCCCGGCCTCACCATTTATTACCCAAGCTGCTGGCTTGGATAATAAATGGCCAGCAACTGTGATTGGATGGCCATCAGCTGTGGCGAGTTGGCCGTCAGCTGTAACCAGTGAGCCATTGGCCACTAATATAACTGCCGTGGCTACGCTGGCAGCGGATGGTGGGTGGCAAGTGTGGATTGGTTGGCACGGCGGATTGCAGTTAGCAAGGGGTTGGTTGGTTGGTTGTTGGTTGGCAGAGAAGCGGCCGGCGGATTGTGGATCATATGGCTCCTGCTTCCTGTGTCTCCAACCCAGCCACCAGTGAGACTATAGTGGTGTGACTCCCCTACCTATGGCTCCGTGGGTGTTCCTTTTTGGCCTCGCCATGTCCTGCGTTCTTGTGTGGAGAGCGGGAGCTGACATCCCCCCATAGCCAAAGAAAAAAAGCCCCTGCCAAGTGGGTACAGTATTCTCACTCTCTCTACAGAATTCAGGATGGTGGTTACAACTACCGGGGGGAGGGCGAGGGAGGAGTGTCAGCAAGAAGCACGACTGGCCTTTCCAGCCAGGTGCTAGTAAAGTCCCATTTCTCATGCTGGGTAGCGAGTACGCTGGTGTTGATTTCATGGTTAGCCTTTCATCCTATACATTCTGACATATATGACTTATTTCACTAGAAGTTTACGAGTTGGGTCCGTGCCCCCCAGGGACCTGAGAATCACTGTGGGCACACAGTCCTCGGGTCACAAATTGCTTGGGGTGCTAACCGTACCTTCATTCACTAGGGAAGATCAGATCTTCCCCTAGTGGCTACTTTCTAACTTTGGGAAGGTTGAAAACTAAGCTTGACATGATGTAGTAACTTAAAACCATATAAAGCCCTCATGCTTTTATATCAAATTATATTTGTTAAAGAGCATTTGATAGTTAAGGTGTTTTTAACACCTTTTAAAAGGATTTGGCATATTAAGATTAGTTTTGTTATTTCCGTTTAAAACCTACTGAATAACTCGGTTTAGATTTCAATTGGAAAGTTTATTTTATTGAATGGGATTTTTAAAAGAACTTGGGACTCAATATGTTTACAAGTTTAATTTATAAGATTGCCTACAGCAGCTTAAAGACTAGAAGAGGTCAGACATTTGAAGGGTTTAAAAAGAAAATTAATAGATTTAACTTATAAATGAAATTTTAAAAGGAAGAAGTGATATTCTGGAAAATGGCAGAACAGGAAGCTCCAGGGGTCGGTCCCGAAGTGATGAGGAAAAAACAGCATCAACTATTTCAGAACCTGCCGGTAACTGCTGTGCCCAGGGGTGTTTGGTAACGGACCCTAAGGGGGACTGGGGCTGGTGGGAGAATCCCTGCTTATTCTTCCCGCTGGTTTTCTTTTCTCCTTGCAGCCCCAAGGCCTGACCCAATCAGGGGGCTGCACTACGAGCTGACAGCAGCCCAAACGCAGCCTGGGGTCCCCAAAATCCTCAGAGGAAAGCCATCCCCCAGCCAGAGGAAACAGGATGAGAGGTCCCTGTGGCCTGAACAGTGACGGTGGCAGTGGAGGGAAAGTAGCCATTTTTTTTTTTTTAAATGAAACTTTTTTTTTAAACTTTTATTAAGTGTGTTGTTGCAGGACCCCTCAGCTCCAAGTCAAGTAGTTGTTTCAATCTACTGTATTTCCCCCAAAATAAGACCGGGTCTTATATTAATTTTTGCTCCAAAAGACACATTAGGGCTTATTTTCAGGGGATGTCTTTTTTTTCATGTACAACAATCTACATTTATTCAAATACAGTCATGTCATCTTCTTCTGGAAGGAACATCGTCATAACGTACTAAGTGCGTCCGTCTGGCTGACAGTCTTAACTGGGGCTTATTTTCGGGGTAGGTCTTATTTTCGGGGAAACACGGTAGTTTTGGAGGGCACAGTTCACAGTGGCCCATGTGGGAATCGAACCGGCAACCTTGTTGTTAAGAGCACAGTGCTCTAACGAACTTAGTTACTGGCTGCCCCTGCCCTGTTCTTTTTTTTCTCTTAAGCAGAACTCTGCTACAGAGCAGAGGACTCAAACGTAGGGTTGAAGAGCGAAGACCTGGGAACACTAGTTTTTGCACTATCTGTCGCTTGTCATCGTCTAGTTATTATTATAGAACCCAAGTAACTGGAAATAAAACCTTTCATGACCTACGCCACCAAGACGGGCCAATGCAGGCGCAACCGCAATCTGCAGGCTCCTTGTCCGGCTGTGTGTTTGGGCGATTCTGTGCCAACCTGAGCTGCAGGCAGCAGGGCCTCTGAGCAGAGCTGGAGGAGCTCAGAAACACGGGAGACCCTGGGCAGGGGGGCTCACTGGCCACTTCTCACATCCCCCTGGCATACATTGGTCAACTACACTTGTCGCTGGGCTTTCAGTGCTCATTATGACTTTTGCTTGGAGTCTCAACCTCTTTTCTCTCTTACTTACACTTCCAGGGGCTCCCTACTGCCCTTAGGATAAGACTCCACTTCTCTCGGGCCTCGAAGGCCCTGTAGGATCTGCCTTCCTCAGCCACTGGCCTCGGCCTCATTTCTATCCCCACTAATGGGTTCTCAGACTTAGCCGAGCTCTTTCTTCATCGAAGCTTCCCGGGTTTTGTCTGAAATGCCAACTTCTGCTCCTCCCTATGCTCTCAGCCTCCTCTGACTCTCAGGCTAGAACGTCCACTTATGTGCCCAGTGTAGCACCTGTACAACCACCTGCACTGACCGGGGGGTCTTGGGCCCCATCATTTGCTCACGCGGGTTCTGTGTCAGGAATTGCAGTGCAGCTTAGCTCAGTGGTTCTGACTTGGTCTCCCAGTTGCAGTCAAGGTGTCGGCCGGGGCTGCACCATCTGAAGGCTGGACTGGGGCTGGAGGGCCACTTCCAAGATGGCGCACCCACTGCCCACGCTGGTGCTGGCTGGCGGTTGGCGGGGGCCTCAGGCCACCCCCATGGGATCTCTCCTCACACGGACCTCTCCCCACAGAGATTCCTGAGTGTCCTCCAGCATGGCAGCTGGCTTCCTCAGAGCAAATGATCCGTGAAAGCACGTCTGGCCTCCGCAGTCACTCATGCCGTCACCTCCACGCTACCCACGTGGTCACACGTCGGCCCTGTTCACTGTAGGAGGGGACTACGTGAGTATGAGAATACTAGGAGGGACCAGTGTACCCCATGTCCGTGAGAGTTCGGTCAATGAAACAGAACCACTGTAAACCATAAATATATTGGTTTCGGGCAGTGGAGTTGGTTAAACGCCCACGCCCGTAGTCTGTCATCATCACGTTTCATGTTGGAGCTTGAAGTCGGCAGGCAGTTGGGGAAGGAAGATGGATGTAAAGAGGGAGAGCAGGGACAAGCTGGACCCTGTGGTGGTGGCTGGAACCATGCCAGCCCGCCTGCACCTTTGCGGGTGTGTGTGACCTGTCGTGAAGCCAAACATCCACTTGGCCAGGGCATGGGAGACGCTGAAGAATGAGATGGGAAGGAGGCCCCTGCTGCTGGCCTGGCTGCAGCCCCACGCCAACAAGCAGCAGGGAAGTGACAACGGGCGTCAGCTCTAAGTACCTGGTGCCTCTGGCCCAACCTGCAGAGCCTGTGAACAATGGGGCTGCTGCTTTCGTTTCTGGCCTCCAAATCTCAGTCTCTCTTGTGGCCCATCCTGAAGAAAACACAAGGGAACTCTGGGAAGGCCGCCTACCCAAGGTGACAACTTACAAACTGCAATGGGACTGGATGTTTGTGTGTGTCCCCCGACCCGTTTCATGTTGAAACCCTACCCCCCACGGTGATGGTATTTGGGGCCTTCGGAGGTGATGAGGGTGGAGCCCCGTGAATGGGGTCGTGCCCTCGTACAAGGGGCCCCAGAGAGCTCCCTCGCCCCTTCTGCCATGTGAGCACACAGGAGACGACAACCGTCAGCAGACGCTGAATCTGCTGGCGCCCTGATCTGGGACTCCAACTTCCAGAACTGAGAGAGAGGACTTGTCGTTTATAAGCTGCCCAATCTCTGGTCTTTTGTTGTAGCAGCCGGAACAGGTTAAGACTTGTGGCCTCTTCCTCTCCAGAACCTCAGGGATTGGGGCCTGGAATTTTAGAATTTATTGGTGGAAAGAATCAGAAGAGAATTCAAACCCCAAATAGGGTTTTCAGGAAAAGGAAGCGCGGCCGATGGGGGCTGTGAACTGTCCATGGGCAAAGGCGGAGCTAAGGCGGACCTGCTTCCTTTCCGGTTAATACCAGCTCCCTCCCTTGCCCCGTTTCTGCGGCTGCGTGGGTCTTGCTGGTACCTATTGTAGTGGTTATAAGCAGGGGCTCTGGGTCACGAGAACTACGCCTTTTATAGTTCTTAGCTTCATCACCAGGGCAAGTCATGTCAGCGATACGCCCCTGTATTCTAACATCTATACAATGGTGACGGTGACCATCTGTACATCATGGACTTCAGGGGAGAACTCAAGACACCATGGATGGCAGGGAGTCCAGAGGCCAGCAGGCTCACACCAGGTATTGCGACAAACAGCAGCACGCACAGGGGACCGCCTCCCATGGCTGTGATGACGGCACACCCCATTTGTGGGCACTTTATGCCATGTGACTTGGCAAGTGCCTTCTGTACAGGACAGGGCGACAGTAACTCAGGTCCTTGAAGAGTGATGGAGCTATGCCCTGCGCACAGACTGTCTCTATGGTGCTGCACGACGCTGTAAATTCTACTTACACTGAAGCTAAATTTTTGCTCCCTGAATTATTTATTCTGCAAACAATGAATGGTGAAACCCAGGAGGGGGTGGTGACTGCGTGTGTTGAGTAGGTCAGGAGGAACTTAGAAAACCATTGCTACAGTGGCAGCAGCAGTGAATTCCAGAGGAAACGGCCGTTGCAGAGCACGCACCTCTCCTCAGGCCACTGGCGGGTTTATCAGGCACCTAACTCCCGAACGCGTCCTTTTACCCTCCCGGGACATGTGTGTCCGGAATGAGCACGAGTTTGGCGCTGTCTGCCCACTCACCTGAGGCCTGCGAACATGCTGGCATGGCAAAGGCACACGCCACCCCGAGGCACTGCTTCTAGAGTCACCTTCCACGTCTGTACCCACCAGCAGTTAGCCTGGCCCGGACACCTACTCTGCCCCTCCACTGCTGCCCCTGGGGGCTCCTTTCATGCGTCACCGTTCACTTGTCCCTTCTCCGTCAGCCCTGCCCAGTCTCAGCCTAACGGTGAACACGTATTTCTGTTGGACCAAATTCCACCATCTAACACCACCATGGTTGGCAACAAAGCACCTGATTTACTTTATAGATAAGATTCCAAAGAGAGCTGGGAAGCAAGGAGAGGTGGGGTGGGGGCTGGATGATAAGACCGATAAAAGCAAACCCCCACCAACAAATCAAATGGCTGGCAAAATGGGTAACCTGGTAAGTACACTGCACCTTAGGTTCAATAACAGGACTCCTAACCCATGTCAGGTTGGTTTCCACTTTGTAGTTCTGCCATTTTTTCCTAAAATTTAGGTTTTAACAGAGACAATAGACCTACTGTTTGCCAAATCCCAGCTATGAATTATTCAGAGCATAGAGTCAAACTACAGCAAAAAATTATCAATGCACACGATTAATTTTAGAAAATAGTTTAGTATATTTTTGTTACAAAACATTTGCAGAATGTTCACATGTACTTATCTAATGTGCTCCTGATTATACATGAGAACATAGCGAAATAAACCGTACACAATAAATCCAAGGCAAATCATATACAAAGAAGCAAAAATAAGTAGAATATATTCATGTTGGAAGAACTAACATTGAAAGAAGACAGGGCACTTTTTTCCAATGCCACGGCACGGATGAAGCCAACCGCCATTTGTCACCTTACAGCAGGATTAACTACCAATCAACGACACTGCTATGACAGCCACGTCAAGAAATGCCACATTTATGTATGTAATGCTTTACGTAAATACTTTTACCAACCGGAACAACAAACAGTTTCAAGTGCAAGGTCAGATATGCCTGAATTCTACTGGGAGAGGCTGTGGGGGCAGGCTTGCTCCTGAGACAGGGTTTGCAGGGCTCCTCCTACTTCTTGCATCATCAGACCAGGTGAACCAAAGGGTGAACAGAACGAGTGAGAACGGGCATCGAACTTAACTGGCAATAAGACTGCTCGGGTGTTGTATGAGCGGAGTGGGAGAAAGGCCTGACGCCAACTGCTTCTGTCACGCCTCCTTCACAGACTTAAGAGTTTTTAGACTACACTGTCACCACTCCAAGTATCTGCTAAACTGAGCATTTTACCGAGAGCAGGAAAGTAAACTGAAAGTAACAATGAATGAGCTTTCCTGCCCGAGGCACACGCAGGAAGCTTGTGGGACCTTGACCCGTGCTTCCTCAGATAACGTGGCCACGGACCAAGTCTCCACCCACCAACACGCGTGACACACGCGCTCCCTCAGCAGCAGTGAGAGGGACACGGGCATTGAAGTAGGACGTTTAAACTGTTGGCCGCCAGACACTGTTTTTACGAGCTCTTCCTCATCTACTTACATTAGGGTTTCTGACTAACACAAGCTCTTTTTGCTCAAAAAGCAAAGGACAAAGGAAATTTCACGTGGCACATGTTGACCTTCGGGGTAGCTCGTGGGCTGCACAGCCTTCACCAGCGCTGGTTCTGCCACTGTCACTCACGTGCGCGCACGCCCGCCACACCTGGCATGCACTGTGCGCGCATCTGGAGAAGTGGACTCTGCGACGGCAGCGCCTCCCTCGTCCACATCTGACAGCCGCGCTCAGCACGGCCACGCTCCCTTCACACAAGCACAGGTCCCTCGAGAACAGCAGTGTTCCCATCAGGTAAGATGGTTTCCAGAGACCACAGGAAGCCTGTCAGCTCTCTGCCAGGTGCTGAGCTCTAAGCACTCGCCCTTCTCTTTTCCAAGGGTGTTTCTTTCCTGCCTACAATCCGACGTCTGCCTGCCCTCCTGGTTCCCAAGCTGCCTGGTGGCCAGAATCCCTTGGGAAGGTGTTAACGTGGCACTGACCAGGCTGTACCTAGAACTAATGGATGAGCTGGGTCCTCCCGCCAGGGGGCAGCTTGCACAAGCAAACCGAGGTGGTTCGTACACAGCCAGCAGGGGCAACCGCTGGGCTGCTTAGTCACCCGCCAGTTACAGGAAGCTTACAACTTGCTGGGGGCATGAGTGAGAATTCAAGAGCTACTCCTTCATTTCACAGCCTTTGTTTTAAGAAGAGTGAGAAGTGTAGCTAGAGAATGACAGGCTTACTACAACAGGTAGATGGACACGCTAGCCCGTTGCCAAGGTGCCTTGTCTAAGTGCACCTGCAGAACTTGACCTAATATAACTGCTTCTGACTCCCCAGGACACTCCGTTGTTTTCTTAAATGGAAATAGAGATGTCTGAGCCGCCCGGTGACTGGGCTGTCAGAGACCTGTCTCGCCGTAACAATGGCTGGAAGGACGTGTCTTCCTCCTGGTTTTGTCTTTTTAAATATAAAGTTTGTTATGGTGAAAATGATTAATATTTTAAGGAGGGGAAAGAATAGCAGTTTACTAGATTAAATGTGAAAACGATTTTGTTATGTGCTATACAAATATACATTCCAACTTTTAAACATTCACTTGGGTCTGACCTGCCACAGGAGAACGAGAGATCCACAGTGTATGTCTGGCACTCCCGGCCTTTACGCCCCTGAGTTTCTGCAACTGATTTAAGGGGGAAAAAATACTAAAGAGACGACCAACAGGCCCCGGGGTTTGGACACAATCCCCATGTTTTCCAACAGCACACAAACTCCTTTAAGAAGAAAATCATCATGTCTGGACAGTGCTAGTAGCCGGTCAGCTTCATTTGCACAATGCTTGTGGCCGACAGGCCACGTCACCTACAAAAGCTTTCTTTTCTTTGAACTACTGCTGTCCTCCTCGTCCGGGGCCTCGCTGTCCCAGCCCGAGTTCCTCTTGGGGGGCTGGCTCCACCGCTCCCGGTCCCCCTCACTGACAGCCCGAGTGTCTCTTCGGTGGCTGGGCTCCCCTGCCTGGTCACATTTTCTTGGGTCTGTGGCGGTCTCCGTGCTAACAGCTGGAGGTTCACAGGGCCCGGGAGGCCTGTGGCTGCTCCCTGGGGCCGTGGGCGGCTCCACGAGGCTGCCCAGAGCCTGGGGGCTCACGGGGAAGCCCGTCTCTCCCAAGGGCGGTGGTCCTGCCGGACACTGGGGGCTCGACGGCTGTGGATCCCTGAGGCACCTCACTGGGGCTTCGGGGCTGAGGCCCAGCCTCCTCAGCAGCCGTGGGTCCCGGAGCTGGTCCTTAGCAGGAGGCCTTTCTGGGTCCTTTGCAGCAGCAGTGACAGCGGCTTCCTTGGAGTCCGAGGGTGTGTGGCACAGGGAAGTAAAAGATGTCTTAGCAAGTTCAGCGTCTGGCTTGTTGCCGGGCAAGCCGCCCGGGGACCTGGGCACTTCTGGGGCTGTGGTGGGCGGGTGAGTCAGGCTTCTCTGGAGTATGGGCCTCAGCTTCAGAATCTTCGTGGCGTCGTGCTTATAGCTTTTGTCGCAGGTCTTGATAATGGCCCCACGCCTCTGCGCATCCTGAATCAGGTGGTTCCAATGCTGATTCTCCTTGAAACAAGGAGGGAGAAACAATTATACCCCAAAGAAACATTCAGGTGCTTGGGGAGCAGGAAGCTCCAGCTTCATTTCTGAACAAATGAGACACATACGTTCACGAGTAGGTTCTCAAGAATCTGGTACCTTGTTAGGCAGGGGCTGAGAGGAAAAGAGCACAGAATGACACAGCCACGGCACTGGAAAAGGCACCAGCTGTAAGGAAGCAGCCGATGCAGCCTCGGGTCGCTCCTTACATGCCAAGTAATTAAAATGAAACAAAATTAACAATGCAGTTGCAGCAGCCACACCAGTGCTCAGCCACAGGTAACCGGAGGTGAGCGTCCTGGGCAGTACAGACCACAACGGCTCCGTCATCCCAGAACGTTCCCTGCATGCTGCTCATCTCGAGTCTTGCCTGTCTCTTGGAAGGCTAACTTTCTGGAACAGGAAGGCTTGGCTTCAGAAAATCCTAACGTTTAAGTGCATGTGACTGTTCCAGAAAAAAGGTTCATAGTTTTCTTTCATCAAATTCCCAACGGCCTCCCAAATGCCAAAGGACTAAATCATCTTACTCCACTGAAGTACGACTCCAGAGACAGTGCTGCGTTCTGTCTGTTTTCTAGAGGAGCTGAAGGTACAGACACTTCTGAGGAAAAAGACACCAACCCAACTGCACACTCCTCTCCGCTCTTCCCTTTCCTGCTTTCCTCAACAATAAATTGCTTCTTTATAACCTTCAGAACCTGGGACGCTTTAGAAAGAAAAGAGTGAGCATGAGGGAGAGAGGGAAAAAAAAGATCAAAGGAAAGAGAAGGAAGAGGACAACGGCTCCCGCGCCGGCGCCATCCCCCAGGGTGCTGGGGCAGGCCGAGGCCGCCACGAGCACCTCCTTGTGTGTGACCACGTCACCTGACCTTTCTGAGCCTGGTTCCTCATCCATAAAATAGGGAAGTTTCCTTGAATTGATTCTAAATGCACACCGGCCTCCCATCTTCCCAGCTCTGAATGTGGGGTGGCTCTTGGCTGGGAAGCAGTTTGTGACCTTACTCCTGGGGATGTCACAGCTAGGCAACTACACTACACCCCCCTGACTTTTAGCCAATAAACCATTAAAAAAAAAAATGCATCCCGGCTCTTGCCTGAAAACCGGGCCCCAGACATCTTCTGATGAGACAAGAAAAGTACCAGCATTAAGACTTGGAGAATGGAGGCAGGGGTTGGAAGAAAACCCAGTAGACAGACCATGCTGGGGCACCAACCCTTCTGCCTGCACAGGGGACGTACATGTATGAACAGGGACACGTGCCCTTGAACTGGGAAATAATTCAGCAGTGCTACATACTGAAATTGGAATACTTTTAGCAGTATCTTAACCTATTCATTTTATCTGTATTTTCTTTTATGTATGAACACAAGTGACAGGATGAAATCTGTCTAAACAAGCCTAAAAGAGTTCTTTCAATAAATATAAAACAAAAATTCTAGGTGAAAATAAAGTGTCATGTCACTGTTTAACAGTAGTATATAAAATGATGATGCACGTTATAATTAATGGCTTCTTGAATTTGACAAACTATGGTGACTTCACGGGGTTTTTGTCAGGCTTAAAGGAAGCCACGTACATAAAGTGCAGTGACTGGCACACACCAGACAGGCCCATGGAAGCAGCCCCAGCTCCATGGCCTGGATCTCCACCTCCCTCAGGAAAGCTCTAGAGATTCCTACCCTGTGGCAGAAACACAGAAGGGAAGCAGATGGCCCTGCTGCCATTTCTGCCACATCCACTGCACCTGAACTTGGTGTTGAACCCAATCCTGAGATCACACACAAACAGCTTTGAAAGCGCTGTGAGTCTTGGTTTCTCAGAGGAAACCAAATGCCTTAACCATTAATTCCATTTTCCTAAGGGAAACTGAGCTAAAGAAACCCCCGCCCCCCAAAAAACCCCAAGGACAACAAAAGTAAGTGTGAAAGCCCAAATGATAAATCAGGAGTTTTTCTATTCTATTCTTTCTGTCTCTTTTTGGAGCCTGGGTTCCTAGAGCGAAGAGAGTGTCACAACTAGAGGCCCGTGGTTTTCAAATTTGTGTCAGTGTGGCCTGGGGACTCACAAAGACTTTCTAAGGAGGATGCAGAACGGCAAACGGAATCAATTTTCCACTTTCAAACTCAGCTTCCTATGCCCTCCTGGGGCTTTCTTGCCCCTTCACTTCCTCCTTCAGTCACAAGGACTCTCGTCCATCTCAAATCTGACCACAAGGGGCACTGTCAGAGCATGTCAAAACTGGGGGCCAAATGAAGAGAGCAGTAAAAACAGGGGCGCCCACGAGGACGCCTGTAATCAGGGTGCCACTGAGAAACACTGCTCTAATAACATTCTACTTTTCAGGTTTAAACTTTATCAAAATTCAACTGTATAAAAATAATAATTGTAATAGATTATTCAAGTAACAAGAAATCATTTTTTAATACTCAGATCCTTATGGTCACAGGAAAACTAATTTTTTTAAAAAAAAACCTTTTATTTTGAGGTAACTATAGATTGACAGGAAGTTGCAAAAAAAGTTCGGAGAGGTTCCGTACACCCCTCACACAATCTCCCCAAATCGTTATGAAAAACATTTAGAACTTTCAATTTATACATAAATTTTTGTAGCAGAGAAGCACAATAGTGAGGTTAACAGGAAGGCTTTCAATTATAAAAATGTATTACCCCACTGAATTTTACCCTCAACAAATACGAATGGAAGGTCAATTTCAAAGAACAGAAAGAATAATAGGGATCTCTATTCCATTGGATGCATTTAAGAGTGATGTAATAATTTATTTTTAAAAGCTTTGTTTTATGGATTCAAGACTTAACTGTAAAACCTGAAACCAAAAAAGTCCTACAAGAAAACATAGGCAGTAAACTCTCTGACACTACTCTTAGTAATATTTTTTTCTGATCTATCTCCTTGGGCAAGGGAAAATAAAAAAATGGAACTACATCAAGCTAAGAAGTTTCTTCACAGCAAAGGAGACTAACAAAATGGAAAGACAGCCTACTGAATGGGAGAAGATATTCACCAATGACACATCCAATAAGGGGTTAATATCCAAAATCTATAAAGAACTCATGAAACTTAACACCCAAAAAACTAACAATCCAATTAAAAAATGGGCAGAGGACCTGAATACACATTTCTCCAAAGAGGACATACTGATTGCCAACAGATATATGAAACAATGCTCAACTTCACTAATCGTCAGAGAAATGCAAATTAAAACCACAATGAAATGTCACCTCACACCTGTCAGAATGGCCATCATCAATAAATCAACAAACAACAAGTGATGGCGAGGATATGGAGAAAAGGGAATCCTGGCACACTGTTGGTGAGATTGTAAATTGGTGCAGCCACTATGGAAAACAGTATGGAGGTTCCCCCCAAAATTAAAAATAGAACTACCTCATGACCCAGCAATTCCACTCCTGGATATTAGTCCAAGGAAATCCAAAACACTAATTCAAAGATACATGCACCCCTATGTTCACTGCAGCATTATTTACAACAGCCAAGATATGGAAGCAAGCTAAGTGTCCATCAATAGACGACTGGATAAAGAAGTGGTACATGTATAAAATGAGTATTACTTGGCCATAAAAAAAGAATAAAATCTTACCATCTGCGACAACATGGATGGACTCATAGAGAGTATGATGCTTAGTGAAATAAATCAGACAGAGAAAGACAAATACCATACAATCTCAATTATATGTGGAATCTAAAGAACAAAGTAAACGAACAAACAAAACAGAAACAGACTCACAGATGTAGGGAACAAAGTGATGATTGCCAGATGGGAGGGGGTTGGGGGCAGGATGAAAAAAGGGATTAAGATGTATAAATTGGTAGTTACCAAACAGTCACGGGGATGTACAGTAAAGCATAGGGAATACAGTCAATGATACTGTAATTAGTATGCATGGTGCCAGGTGGGGACTAGACTAGTCAGGGCGGGAACTTCATAAATTACATAAATGTCTGTCTAACCACTACGCTGTACACCTGAAACTAATATAAAACAATACTGAATGTCAGTATTTACAAAGTGGTCCTGATAACTGGACTCCATTTGCATATGCAGACTAACTCTCCTTTAAAAAGCTGAGGGAGAAAAAAAATACCTATCCTGACCAGTTGTAGAAACAATCCTGAATAAGCTAATTACCTTTATACTTCCATTCTCCTAGCATGGAACTTCGAGATACATACAATTTTATTCCTTCTAAAAAAATCAATAAAATAAAAATAAAAGCTCTATTTTAAAGATCAGTATTTATAATACATTAGAAACAAAGTCTTCAGCAATACTTAAACTTAAAAATAGGGGGTACACAGCTTTTAAAATCCTTCCCAAGGGGCACACAAACAAAACTGAAGACCACAGACCTGAGAGCTGAATGAGGAAGACTGCACTTGGACGCCCCCTGGTGGTACTAACCCCAACGGGAAAGGTCTACCAAGCCGGACTCCTCTCCTAAGGTAACCCATGAGGTTGTTAGGTAGAGAAATGAGAAAAACTGCAAGCTACTGCCTAAATGAGACAAGCAGCAAATACATGCTTTACGTAGCTGTAGTAACACCACATTAAGCTGGACCACTGTCTAACGAAGAGGGACCCTGGCCACCTCTTCTGGAAGAGCATCTGTCCTGACAGGAGCTCTGATGCCACTCACTTCCGAGTGACAGGCACAGCAGCACTGCTCTAAGCGCTGAAACGGAGACAATCACGCACACTCCCTCGCTGGGGAGTGAGGCCGGGCCAACAACAGCAGATTTACTAGTGTTCACAAAGTGCCAGGCACTGTTCAAGCATTTTACCCGTATGGACTTAACACATCATCTGCACAATCCAGGATGCAAACAAATTCTTTTAAGGTCAACTTGAGAGCACACGGGGGACACTTGGGCCTGGGCTGACACAGGGGGAGAGGGTTCCCTGTATAAAAGCTCCAGGAAGAAGTTGCTGGAGGATACACAACTGGGGGAAGAGGCTCATGAAATAATGGATCCCTGAAACCACTTCCATGTTGATGGAGAATAAAAACTAAACCTCGGCCCAGTATCCGTAGCAATGGGCAAACTTGTGAGCTCTCTGGTCCCCAAGAATTACCTACCATCAGGGTCCTCAAATGTCCGAGGATGAAGAGGCTGTACTTGGCCCGTGTAATGGTGACATTCAATCTCTGCAAACTTGCCAGAAATCTAGACAATAAAAAGGGGAAAAAAAGAAGAAGAAGTTACTTCTTTCCACAGAATGACTGAGCGTATCTGTGGGTGAGACCCAGGCAGCCTTCTGGAGGTTTTCCTGGGCTCCTTCTACCTCCTCAGTCACGATGCTTTCTCCCGCTCTTCCCAGCACAGGGGACCTGGCGCAAAAGCGGTTCCCATTAAAAACAGTAAACAAAACACCAGTGCTTTCAAGTCGTGACTGCAGGGCATGACTGCTACCAAAGGGACGCAAGTGTCTGTCCATTTCCTATTTTGACTTGAATGAGATACTGGAAATACGAGCGGTATGATTTCCAAGCCTTAAGACATCCTAAAAATACGATACTAGATGAATTATTCTTAAATTTAAATATATTTGAGGTTATTAAAAATATTGTGGAACTAGTAGAGAAATACACATCAGACAGATGTAACAACAGATCAGAGAAGAGCTCAGAAACAATAGAATTGGTGTATGGTAACGCCGAAATGGCAAATGAGCTGGAAAAGAAATGACTATTTACAAAGTGGTCCTGATAACTGGACTCCATTTGCATATGCAGACTAACTCTAGGTAGGGGCAGAGACAACTAAATCACTGTTTTCTTTTAAGAACAATGAAACATATTTACAGTCTGTAAATTCCATCTGCTACTCCTGAGAATAAAAAAATCTCAGGGTCCTGAGACTCAGGGGAGTTTTCTGTCACCTACTCCAGTGTCCTTAGCATCTTCAGTAAATAAACTGACAGTAGTTAAGGTGAATAAACTTAGCCAAAGCAGAAAACTGAGCAAGAAGAGGAAAAACCACTTTATTATGACACATCCCACGGGAGAGTAACAGGCCCCTGCAAAGTACGCTTGATCCAATGATTTATTTCACTCCTATTAAATAAAAGAACAGATTTACACTGTGACATGGGTTAATATACAAGGTATCAAGAGAAGCAAACCTAACAGTGGATCAATTTCACAACTTAAAAAATCAATGACAGTTCCTCACCCGATTGAGCCTTGCATGGCATTTGCTCTGACACATGTAACAATGACACAATTTTTTTGACGACCCTGGAATGCATCCACAGTATCTACTTCTGCTAACCTGTTTATAAAACAGAAACACATTTACTGGAAAAAGTCAGAGAATCACGAAATATACATCTTTACATAGTACTGTTTTTCAGAAACGTTTTTCACGGTATCTTTCCTTACTGAAATATAATTCACATAACACAAAATTCACCATCGTACAGTGTGTACCATTCAGTGGTTTTTGTGCCTTCACTATGTTGTGCAGCCATCACCATTATCGAATTTCACAACATTTCAGTCACCCAAAGAGAAACCCTGTGTCCCTTGGCCGTCAGTCTCAATCTCCCCCTGTCCCCAGGCCCTGACAACCACTCATCTACTTTCTATTCTGGAAATTTCATATACATGGAATCACAAAACACGTGGCCTTTTGTGTTTGGCTTCTCCCACTCGGTAGTGTTTTCAAGGTTCATCTATGTTGCAGCGTGGATCAGCACTGCATTCCTTTTACGACTGAATATATGATGGTACAGGTGTATCGAAATCCAGTTATCCAGTTACAAAAGTTGGTCCTGAGTTCTTTGTCGGGAAGTGTTTGATTACTACTTTTTATAGGTCGGTTCAAATTTTCTATTCTTTTCTAGAGTCAATTTTGGTCGTTTGTGTGTTTCTGAGTTAATAGATTTCCAATATTTAAACTTTAATTTTACTGTTGAGGTAAAAAGAAGACAAAAACATGATCTTCACCCTATAAAGACACTAAAAGGGTTAAATTATTCTAAATGAAAAAATGACTTCTCGCTAGAGTTAGAATTCAGATTACTAAGTCATGGAACTAAAGGGAAAGGCCTGGAGTTTCTCCATCAATTCCACTGTCAAGTGTAACGTGATGACATTCCAATTAGCAGGAGGCACTCTGTCCACAAGCGCTACAAGAGCACCCGTTCCCTACCCAGCTCCTGTCTATGGATCCCACCATCCTGGACTCCTTGTGCTGTCCTGCCATGGCCGCAAACCACTCCCTACAGAGTTTCCTTTTCTTCTTTCCTTCTATCCCCGCTTTCTTCTCTGTAATTCAACAGAAACAATGGAAACAGCTATAAAAATATAGATGCCTTACCTTTTCCCATCAAATTCTTTGTCCAACTCCTTCTGAATCATCATCTTCTGAGCCTTATAATGGGTAATTATACCAATGCTTCGGAAAGTAGTATCCTTTTTTTTTTTTTCTTTAATAAGTTTAATTATCTCCATTACCAGTTTTATTTCTTGAACGTTTACATATGAGCTAAATAAGATGGGGGAAAAAAAAAAACCACATCAAAACTAACAGCAGTCTGGGCCGGCCAGGTGGCTCAGGCGGTTGGAGCTCCATGTTCCTAACTCTGAAGGGCTGCCGGTTCGATTCCCACATGGGCCAGTGGGCTCTCAACCACGAGGTTGCCAGTTCAATTCCTCGAGTCCCGCAAGGGATGGTGGGCAGCGCCCCTTGCAACTAAGATTGAACACGGCACCTTGAGCTGAGCTGCCGCTGAGCTCCCGGATGGCTCAGTTGGTTGGAGCGTGGGCTCTCAACCACAAGGTTGCCGGTTCGACTCCCGCAAGGGATGGTGAGCTGTGCCCCCTGCAACTAGCGGCAGCAACTGGGCCTGTAGTTGGGCTGTGCATACCACAGCTAAGACTGAAAGGACAACTTGAAGCGGAACTGTGCCCTCCACAGCTGGGATTGAAGGGACAGCAACTTGACTTGGAAAAAAGTCCTGGAAGTACACACTGTTCCCCAATAAAGTCCCATTCCCCTTCCCCAACAGCATTCTAGTTGCTCACTTAAGTCCCACTTTGTTTTCCATTAGAGGGCACGTAGGTTCCATCATTACTCAGTCAGCAGTGATTCACAGAGGCTGTTATGACCATTAATATCGTACACATATAGAAATATACGAATATAGAAATACAGAATATAGAAATAACTGCCTGGTGAAATGTGAAGTTGTGTGAGAGAGAAAATTTCGGAGTCGGCTAAAGTGTAAGCACTAGTTTCTTAAACATCTCTTAAAACAGGGACAGCAATCGTACGAACAAAGTGTAACAATGAAGATATGAATAATAAATAGCCACCATTAAGGATGTGCTATCTCCCAAACACTGAGAAAAGTGCTTCAGATGGATTATCTTTCTTAATCCCCCACCACGGCCGTGTCGCTCACACACCACACAACCGACGAGATGCCATCCACACAGGCTAACGTGCTGCAGGTCTGAGAGGAACAACAGGAGGTCCTGCAGCAGGCCCAGGTCCCATCCTGCACCAAGTCACCTCCCAAACCACATGCGTCGTCACCCACAGCCAGCCACATGCACTGGGGCTGCACTGCTGCAGCTTCCCTTTCAGAATCTTAAGGACCCAGCATCCTAGCTTCGAGTCGTAGCATCCAGACCACAGAGAGCCCAGTTAGCTAGCACTCTCTTCCCTCCTTGGAAGCGTTATTTTGCTTGCTCACCTCTCCGGTCGCTATTCCTCCTGTGACCCTCCACCCCCATCTCAACGCCCTGCTCCATTCCGGCAGGCCCCACTGCAGCCTGGACACGCCCTCTGTCGTGGCCAACCCCCAGCCTGCTGCTGTTTTCTATTCCTAACTTCTCCCCCTCTACTAATGTCTGATCCTGAGGACACCACCTGCTCTGCAGCCACCGCACGACACAGGCAGAATCGGTGTTTACTCTCACGTCACGATACACAGGTGCTAACACACACAGCTTCCAGACCAGGGCTCCTCTTCCCTCACAAGCAGCCCTGGCTCCTCGGAGGTGTTTCCTAACTAGTAACAACCGCTCCCCTTTGTTGTCATTCAAGGCCACCTGAACAATCCAACACACTGCCAGTACTGCCCGCCCTGTCTCCCACTTCCTTCAGCTGAATCTACACTTACCCTTCACAACACAGCCGCGCAGTAAGTCCCTTGGCGACTATTTGGTCGAAGTCCGCCTTCCCTGTTAGACCACGATAACCTTGCCCTGGGGCCATGTGTTTTGCTCACAGCTACGATCCCAGTGCATATCTACTCAGGCGCCTACCAAACGCTAGTTAATGTGATCCCCATTATACACGTTAAGAAGAATTCAAAGGCTGACATAGAGAATGATAAAAAAGAAGAAGCTACCAACCCAGTGAAGTCAAAAAGATCGTGCCCTGGCCCTAAGCAAAGAGATGTGTTATAACGCAAAGTGTTTTTGAATATAAATATGACCACAAATCATATATAATAATTCTGGGCCCATCACTGGGGATCGAAGAAAGAGAACATACTCATTATCCCGTCTTTCTGAACCATCTCCAACATCAAACACAAGGTAGGGTTGAAACAGCCAATCTGATGAACACCGCTTGGTCTCAGTCATCCTACAAAAAAGGAGCCAACATTCAGAATCCAAGTCACGTTATCAGAAAAAATTTTAAATTATTATTACCATTTTTTTTGTAGGGGAGGGAGCTGGGGAAGTAAAGGGGCACGAAGAACCTTCTTTTATTAAAATGTGCTTTAATGAAAGGTACAAAACAAATTCTATTTCTATTGTAGTGCTAGGGGGAATGATCTATGTACTTAAGATGTAATAATTAGGACTGGAAAGTTCTTCATAATAGAAGAAGTGAAAAGAGCAAGCCATAAAATACTATGTAGACTAGGGTGTAATTTTTTTTCTTTAATTAAAAAAAGAAAAAGTGAAAAAGATATGCATAGTGCAAGGGCTGGTAGAACATACACCAAAATGCTACCAGCGATTACTTCTGGGTGGTATAAGTATGGGTGGCTTTCCCCCCTTGTTTTTTGCTTACCTACATTTGCTGCCATCAACATGACTTTTATAATTAGAGAAAATTATCAAACCTTGGCTTTATGCTTCTTATGGTAAGACTTAAGAACACAGTAAAATAGCAATTCTTCCTAGGCAGCTAACCGACCAACAAAGCCAGCTAACCAGCAACGACTAGACCCACCTATCGGTTTTCAGGCTTTTGTTATAAATGTAAGTAGAAGGGAAGAGACAGATGTCCGGGTGCATTCGGTACTGGATGCTGAGCTGGACCACAGGCAGCCTGCCGCTCATATTGCGCTCGACGTTGTCTTCCAGCAGCTTGTAGAAGCGGGCCATCATCGACTGGTCATAGCCGTACTCCTGCGCCTTCTGCTAGGGGAAAAATACAGCAGCCATCACTAAGAATGTGCTTCTCCCACTACTATAAAAACAATTGCGGAGCTCTGACATGTACATGGCAAGGTTTAGGTGCCATCACCAACGACCAAGGACTCAGAGAAAGAAGCTGTTTGTGACCCTGGCCCTTGAGAAGCCATGCAGCTTGAGGTATTTTCTCCTTATTTAGAAAACCCACATACTGCTTATGAAAGAGATGTGACCTTGTGAATGACCGTAACCGAAGCTATTTTGATGTTGTCAGAGGTCACCCGACTGTATGATGAAAGAAGCAAAAGAAAGTGACACAGATTTTTAACAATTACTTCTGGGGTATGGTCTCAACAAACAGAAATACTCAATGTCATATTAAACAAGCCCTTTTAAAGACTAACTGCTTTATCCATCCCTCTTGTACATATTGACTTCTAAAATCTGCGGTGTTGGGACTAAGGTGAGTGAGATCAAGTCTCACAGAACTTATATTCTAGTGGAGGAAACAGACAGCTGACTCAATAAGTTCATTTCATAAACCCCAAAATGGATTACAACCTGCAATGTTAAAAACAGTCACCTAACTGACAAATGAAGAAAACTCTCGTAATGTTACCATGGATGTGCCTTCAGATATACTTTCCAATGTCAGCATCACACAAAGATCCAAAAAGCATGACATCAACTCATCTAGAAGCAAAAATGTGCTCTGAAAAGTACACGAAGATGATGGAATCTTCTCGAGTGATGCTGAGGACGTGTGCAAAATTTGAATAAACCTGTTTCACAAACTGTGCGAGTGGGGAAAAGAAGGCGTTACTTCTTCAGTAAAACATTATGTATGTATGTGATTTGAAATAGGTTTGTGCAACTAAATAATATAAATATTAGTAACATTTGATGATTTCATTTACATCCCGAAAAGTTCATCTATTCAGGTTAGCCAAAACCTCATTTTGAATCTTCTCTTGTGGGAGAAAGAAAAAGGACTTCTACGAGGTAACGTATCTACTTGCAGAAGAAAGCTGAGACTACTGACATGGAAGGACATTCCTGATCTAGTCACTGACTTTTGGCCCAGAATGATTCTGCCACCTTTAAACAAAGTCAAGTGTCTTAAGTGAGATCACAAAGGATGCAGGTGCTGCTCTGCCCACAATCAGAGTTCACAACTGCTCTCTCTTCGTGTCCCCTGCACTTTCGGAGGGTGGGCGGGCCACAGGCACTGTGTGCACGAAAGGACAGAGACCTAAAAGGGGAAACCAACTCTTTTTAACATTGTCCCTAAATGTGCACACATTGAAATGCCAATCAGTAGGTTGGGATTCTTTTCCTCACTTTTGAAGATTTTCTTTTATTATTGTTTTGGTGTTTATGATATTAAAATAAATCAGATACGGCCCTTAAAAATAGCTGTACACTGCCTTTCCCCAAAAAAAGGGCCCAAATGCACACAGAACAGGCTCCTTCTAGTCCTCTGTCACACGTCTACATAAGCACAACTATGAACAAAGGGTCATTTCAGAGACACTATGAAGACTCAAATAGTAGTTCTCTTTTCTCAGCCTTTCCCATTTTTCCTTGCAAGTAACATGATGATCCAAGAAAGACCCCCCCCATCCAAAAAACAACCCCAAAGACCCTTCTACTTTAAAGAATCAGGAAAAAACTCACCAGAGAAATAACTGTGGGAGGGAGCTGCTTGGGGTCTCCTACCAGGACAAGCTTGTTACAACGATGGATGAGTGGGGTAAGAGTTTCAACTTCACAAGACTGCCCGGCCTTATTAAGAAAATACAGGATGGAGAAACAGTCTGAATTAGCATTGCGATTTAGTTATCATCCATGTACAGTTTATCTAATTCACAAAAACTCTAACCATTCAGAAAAGCACCACACTTTCTCCTTCTGCATCAAGTATCAAAAGAAGGATTTTATTTAGTTAGGAAAACAAACAAGTAACAACAAAAACACTCAAAAAACCCCCTAAAAACCACACACGTGCTGTGAAGTCAGCCACCCCTCCGGTGACACTGCTGTGTGGGAACCAGCCACAAGCTAGAAAGCCATGTGATGTCCCAGGTTTGTGCTCTGAGGACATGCGTGTCAGGGTTCCCACCCCCGCCCCCTCTCTTCCTCGGTCCTCGGTAGGCTTTTCAATTCCAACGCTCACGCGTCTCTTCAATTCAGTGACATTTTCTCTAATCATTTCATCACCTCCACTTTTTGTACTCTTTCATTCTGGTGAGCACTGGACTTGGAGCTCCAGATCGATTCTCAGCCCCTCCCGTGCCATCTCTTTTGTGCTCTGGCTCCACATTCTAGCAAACAGCGGGTACCTAATAAATGTCTGCTAACGAATGAACTAGGAATAAAGGATGTTAGCTGAAAACACTGTGGCTCAGAGCTGTCCAAAGTTACATTCAGAATGCTTCACAAGGTTACGAGACATTCCAAGCAGCAGCTAGATAGGTAACCCTCGGGAGAATTTTGTGAGGAACCAGCAGGTTTCCTGAAGACTGTAACCCCACGACTGGAGAAGCAACGGTAACTGTGGCGAGTCATCAGCAGCCTATTTGTACATAAGAGACACACACACACGCAATGGCAGGTAAGAATCAGAGCGGGGTGGCCGGGTGGCTCAGTTGGTTAGAACGTGGTGCTGATAACACCAAGGTTGCTGGTTTGATCCCCACGTGGGCCACTGTGAGCTGCGCCCTCCTTAAAATAAATAAAGAAATAAATAAAAATAGTTACTTAAAAAAAAAGAATCAGACGCGAAGAGACCACTTTGTCCACATTCAGCGGCCACTGCTCATCTCAGACTTACAGCCCCAGTCAGAGTGGCTTACTGACCTCATCAACAATGACACAACTGAAGGGGACACCTCCTTGCCCCCGAAAAGCAGACTCAAGCAGTAAACCCCCACTCGTGCTCAATGTGCAACAGATGACATGGGACTCTAAGATGATGATGTTCTGTGTTTTCTGCGGGCGTCCTTGAACCTAAGGCAACAAATAAAGGTTAATCAGTATTCAGTTGTATATAAATTCTCGACTACGATAGGCCTATCTCTACTATAAACATCTACCATTTATTACGTGACAGAATAATACTTAGTAAATGTTAGGGGAAAACCTCAAAATGAGAAAAAGCAGAAATATCCAGGTGAATCAGAAACCACCAGAAAGAACACTGCTTTGCAGTACAGTCTAAGCTTAGAATATGACTTAAGCATGCAAAGACAAATTTATTCGGGGTCTGATTTGGTCAAAGTAGATTACAATTCTTATAGCCAGATGTATGTTGGCAGGTTATCAGAATAAGTAGCGATTCAATCATTCTACAGAGTTGTGAAGCAATTATTTGAGTAAAACCAAGGTCAGAACTAAGCTTGAATGTATGTTTTTGTTAGTTTTACACATATAATGTCATTCTCTCTTCTTTAAAGGCTAGTACCAACCATAATGCCTGTAAAACTGACAGCGTTCTACTTCTATACTAAGAAAACAGCCTTGGTCTATTTTTGCAATGCAGACAGTGGACCCTTGGACAACTCGGGGGTGAGGGGTGCCGACCTCCCAACCATGAGTCCAAAATCCTCATACACTGAAGTCGGGCCTCTGCATACGCGGATTCTCAACCTTAGATCAAAAACACAAGTGCACTGTGGTCGAAGCAGACGGTGTGAGTGACACTTCACAGCGTATACCATTTAGTGTTCCACTTAATAAACTCATATTTTTATCAAAGGTTCAGACAGCCCATTTGTGCTCCTGGAGAGCAGGACTTCCGTCCCTGCACGTGATACACGCACCCACGGGCACCACGGCCTGTGTGGGGGCTCTGGGAAGACAGTGGCGCCGCGGCTCTGCAGCCCTCACACGGTGAAGCACTGTCACACGCATCAGGGAGCCAAGCTAGCACGTACGGCCAGTTAGGCGGCCCACAGAGCAATGTGCTGGGCAGCCAAGAAGAGCAGCACACCCATGAAGATGGACTTCATCGTTAACCCTGGAAGATTGATGTCGGACTCAGTTTAAAATTTTAATGAAAAGTTTCCACATAGTTTTTAACTTAAGTAAACAAACTGCCAATGCAGCTATGCATTGAATTCAACTGCACTTCTTTAGCCACACAGAGAAGTATCATGATATATTCAAAAGAAAAAATTCATAAAAAATACTAACAATTACCAGTTGATATTAGCTCTTCTGACCCCCAACTGAAATACTGTATTATTTAAAGAAATGCAATACAGAGTTGCCACTGTCATGCTACTTGAATTAAGACACATGTGATTTTCTTTCTCTTTTAATAGGGGAAATACCCACAAACCTATTTTTATTAACTATTCATCTGATTACAATTATCATAACTGATTTTGCAGTTTGGGAAGGGAGGAGAGTACAGCACCTAACAAGAGTTTTCAATACTTACCCAGACCTAGAAAAGGAAAAGATATTTTATAATCACCTTTCTTAGAAATCTCAGGTCGTGGTAAGAATTCATTCTTAGGCTAAAGAAAAAAATGTAAATGTACATGTAATTACACCACTTTCTCCACTCTTGAATTTGTCTGAAATTTTTCATAATTAAAAAAATTTTAAATGCAATTGATAAAAGCCCACAGGTTGCCTGAACTATTTCATCATCAAATTTTAAAGAGAAAAAGAAAAAAACAGGAAAATGCTATAGGCAAATTACCTCTTTAATTTTAGAAGCAAGTTCCTGCCTTTCTTTTGAAACTTCGGCAATTTTTTCATCAAATTCTTGCCTCTGGAAAAAATGAGAATGCCAGCATTAAAACTGAACTAAGCATTTTAAAATATTTTACAATGGATTGCTTCACATTTCAAAAGGCTAAGCCTATACTTTACCAATGAAAAACATTCGCCCAGTTTGCTTTCTTTCCCAGTCAAGTCCTGACTCTTTCTTTAATGCTGCATATCAATAGCTGCGTCCACATCCATCCTGTTTGGCCCAGCAGCCTGCACTGGCCTGAAACTTACCCCTTCAGACAAGCACATGCCCTAGGCAGCAGCCCGGGTCACGGGCACAGGTAAGCTCCTGACAGGATGTCTCCAACAGCCCTTGAGATCAGCAGTCTCCCTGTCCCCAAACCTGTATGCCTCGTGCGTCCCTTAGATAAGACCCCCGAGTTGTTACAGCACAAAAGCAGCAGTAGATACACACAAACTTACCAAACTCCGCTCTTTGGGTTTGAACTGACCAACCCGGCTCTAGCCCGGGAACCCGGAAGCACTCCACCCACGGACTCTATCAAAGGCATGTGCCCCGGGCCCCGCCTGTCTGCGCTCTGCCTCGACCTTCACGGCTGGCCCTCCAGGCGTACTTCCTCCAGGACTTGTGAGTAATGCATTTCTCTGTTTCGGTCTCTCCTGTGCTCTGCTGTTAAACAGCGGCTCACCATCCAGTGACTCCCCCTCACCCTCAAATCCAGCACCCTGCGCTCAACTTAATTAACCCTGTGTTAATTTGGTAAATTCTTAACGCTATGCAAGATTCAGTCCTGTCCAGTGTATGGCATGTATACTATTTCTGTGTGCTTAGTATTCCAACTCTTGGGGCATCATTCCTTCGCTCATTTCTACTGTGTTTCCCCAAACATAAGACCAGGTCTTGTATCAATTTTTGCTCCAAAAGACGCATTAGGGCGTCTTTTCAGGGGCTGTCTTATTTGTTCATGTACAACAATCTATATTTATTCAAATACAGTCATGTCATCTTCTTCTGGAACATCGTCATAATGTATTAAAAGTGTCCGTCTGGCTGATGATCTTAACTGGGGCTTATTTTCGGGGTAGGTCTTATTTTTGGGGCAACACGGTAGGTGGTTCAAATGTGGTGAGCAATCACACCCCAATCTTTCCTCTGAGCAGCGACAGGCACATCCCATCCCTGGTCAATCACGGCACCCATTCCTGTGAAAACAGGGATCAGCCCTGCTCACACACCCAGGAGCTAATCAGAGTCCTTCCTTGGAACTGACGCACAGACAATGGGAACGAGACCTTCCCTACCTCGGCGTTTTCTAAGCTGGGATGCCAGAACCCAGAGATGGTGGCACTCGTCTTCTCCTGCAGAAGAAATGGCTGACACAGAAAAGCACATCAAGTGTGGATAAATAATGTCATCTGAGCCTCTGGATCCAGCCAGTCCCAGATTCCCAGGCCTATGAGCCAGCGAATTCCCTTTGTGTCTAACTTAACTTGAAATAGAGCCACATCCCTGTTTACGGCGACCTACAGCTTTTGTGATGTAGCAGCAGAGTTGAGGAGTTGCAACAGAGACTTGCAAAGTCAAAAACAGTGACTACCTTGTCCTTTCCAAATTAAGTTTGTTAACTTCTGATGTAAGCCATAGCACTTTTGTACACATTTTTGTATGCAAATTATGCTATTCCACCATGAAAACATGGCGTCAAATACTCAACTAGTTTGTGTACCTATGATTTATTAAAAAACATTAATCAAGAAATATCAGATACCTGTATTTCCCTTCCTCCTCGGCATAGAGCACGCTGGCGGGAAAGTTCATCTAGTTGGTGGTCTAAATATTCCTTTCTTCTATGCATCTCTTGAACATGAGAAGGTAATTCTTTTTCTAAAAAAAAGATAAAGAATTATATGCCAATTCTAACACACACACGCATAAGAAGAAAAGCCAGTTCTCAAAGCTAGACAGACTACCCCCAGGGCTGCCAAATGGCCTTTAATGCCCAAGCTACTTCCTACCACACAAAAGGAAGCAGAACCAGCCTTAGTATGTTCCTTATTCTGTACTTACTCATTCTGTGGTCTACTTGGTGGTCCAAACTGAATTTTAGGACTTCACTATTAATAGACTTTTCTGCGCCCAGACGTACTAAATTTATATCTCCACAGTTTCCTGTTGATCAAAATCACAGAGATTAATAAGGACCCTGCAACCTCTGTACCTAATATCTATTTCTAAGCAAATATTTTAACAATCAGTGAAGGGAGCTAACATGAACTGTCAATCAACTAGATTCCTGGAGCTCCAGAGGCTTCATACACTTTATTTTACAGATACTTCGTAACAACCCTATAAAGCAAGTCCTTATTATGTCTAACTAACACAAGCTAGCAAAGTTGCATAAACACACATTACAGAGTTGAGATTCTATTAATGTTTCTCAAATTATGTTTTGTCCAACATTCCACGGTAAAATATATTTGGGAAATGGTGAATTAAAATAAAACAGATTTCTTACCTATAGGGTATTTCAGATATATATAAAGACTTTCATATATGAACACATACTTGAATTTCAAGAACAAAATCTCATTTGACCATCAATCATTTTCTGCAGCATACTCAGAACAAAGTTTTTTTTTTTTCTTTTTTCTCGAGGAAAGGGGAACAGGACTTTATTAGGGAACAGTGTGTACTTCCAGGACTTTTTTTTTTTTTTTCCCAAGTCAAGTTGTTGTCCTTTCAGTCTTAGTCGTGGAGGGCGCAGCTCAACTCCAGGTCCAGTTGCCGTTTCTAGTTGCAGGGGGCACAGCCCACCATCCCTGGCGGGAGTCGAACCGGCAACCTTGTGGTTGAGAAGATGCGCTCCAACCAACTGAGCCATCCGGGAGCTCAGCGGCAGCTCAGCTCAAGGTGCCCTGTTCAATCTTAGTTGCAGGGGGCGCTGCCCACCATCCCTTGCAGGACTCGAGGAATCAAACTGGCAACCTTGTGGCTGAGAGCCCGTGCTCCAACCAACTGAGCCATCCAGGACGCTGCTCAGCTCAAGGTGCCGTGTTCAATCTTAGGTGCAGGGGGCGGAGCCCACCATCCCTTGCGGGACTTGAGGAGTTGAACTGGCAACCTTGTGGTTGAGAGCCCACTGGCCCATGTGGGAATCGAACCGGCAGCCTTCGGAGTTAGGAGCGCGGAGCTCCAACCGCCTGAGCTACCGGGCTGGCCCCCAGAACAAAGTTTTCGAAACTCTGCTCCATATCACATGCTACTCCAGAAATTCTGGAGTAAGACAATTCTAAAACCTGTAAACATCATTTGGCTGGTTTACTGACCACGTTTTGATTTTAGGTTACCACATTTTAGTTATTAATCTAAAAATCTCCCACTGCATTATTGGGCTAAACTATAGCAGTCATGCAGTTTGTCAACACTTCATCCCAATGGGACACACACATCACATACTTGTTTTCCTATCAATTGCATTGCCTTCCACTGAATCGAAGACCGGTAAGAACAGGGTTTTGCTTTGGTAACTGCCCACAACAGTGGCTGGCACACAATAAATACAGTAAATACCCGCTGAATGACTAAGTGACTTATTACACACTTGTCTACAACTTATTTTTGTTCCTCATTCAGCTCATTCTTCAAATCTGAAGCCATCTTCTCTGGACTACATTTACTTGAGGTTTCAAAACTGCTAACTTACTTGTCTTACCACCAGAAAGGTGGATGAAATTACCTAGTAGCTCACTCTATAAATACCTAGAAATGCTCCACAAATTGTAACAGACATCTTTTAAATTGCAGAGAAATACATAAGCATGTAAGACAAATTCCTCAGGGCCAAAAACAGAAAGTGGAAAACCAGAGTTGAAAGCTTTGAGCTGTTGTGCTTCCCTGAGGGAGAGGGTGAGGGGTGAGCGAGCGCTGGTCTGGTCTCAGTGCTTATGTGTTATTTAAATTACATTCAATAAAATCCAGAGATTTAAAAATCTTTAGTTCTACAGAGTTTGCCAAACGTCTACATTGGCAAAACTACCATTCTAATCGAGATCTACAAGTTTTATAACAGAGGCTTGGATTTTAAAGCCCACTAGAGAGCAAACGGGCCTAAAAGAGTGGCAGGATGAGAAACAAGTGAACCTCTCCTGGCCTGGGCTTGGCTAGGGAAAAAAATGAATTCTCTTCTGGGACTGTCCAATCACAGATCTGTGCCAAGTATGAACTTAGAGACTAAATACATAATACAGGGAATGACAAAGGTGACCCTTAGAAACACAGCTGAGATTTTTTAAATGAGAACACAATGAACAACTTTATGTCAATATATCTGAAAACCTAAAATGAAGTGGAATTTTTTTCTTGAAAATGTGAATTGGTAAAACTCACTAAAATCTAGAAAACTTGCATAGACGTATAGCAATTAAACACATTCAGACAGTAGGTAAAAACTTACCCTTCTGTCAAAAAACCAACCAACCGACAGACAGATAAAAAAAACAGAAAACCAACCAAACAACACTGAAAACAAATTAACATTCAAGAGATCATCTCTGTGTGATACAAAAACACAGAATAAACAAAAGAATTGTCCCCCACTCCATTTTTAAAGTCTATGTAACCCCAAAACTAAAACTAGACAAAAATATGATGAAGAAAAATTACAGGCTAGCATCACTTAGGAAGTCATTTTTAAAATCCTCAATAAAACATTAGCAATCCAGATGATGTAATACAGAATTGTACACCTGAAATCTATGTAATTTTACTAACAATTGTCACCCCAATAAATTTTAAAAAAATTAGCAATCTAGCACTGTGCTAAAAAAATAGTAATACATGACCAAGTTGGCTTTATTCTAGCAAGCAAAGGTATTTATTTTAACATTAGAAAAACGTAATTTACCACATCAAAATTTTAAGAAGAAAAACTTATCATTTCAACGAATGCAAAAAAAAAAAAACCCAAAAATGCATGCAATAAAATTCAACACCCATTCATGATAAAAACTCTGAGAAGGGAAGTTTTTTAACCTGATAAAAGGTATATACGGAAACCTACAAATGAACATCATATGTAATGGTGAGATGTCATTTCCTTACAGGACACAGGACCACTGGAAGTAGTGAAAAGAAGTGAAAGAGTACTGAAAAAAGAAGAAAAAAGCTCCTAACAGAAAATTTATTTTCTAAGCAAAAAAAAATTAAAACCACCCCCTGGCTGCCTCACGCGCCTGCCCCGTGCCTGCCTGGCCGGCCACAGTGTCATCAGTATACGCCTGACAAGTTAGGGAAAGGCACGCTCCAACTGCACCCAGCACTCAGCACAGGAGCCAGCTGCTCTGGGGCATGTGGGACGACCACTTTCGAGAAGAATCTGGCACTGTGTAGAAACTGAAGATGCACGATTCTCTTCCAGGCACACAAGCACTAGATCAGTGTTCTCATAAGCTCTCTGGAACTTGACCTATAGCATAAGGTATACTCTACCCCTTAGCCATGAAAGTGGTATCACAGAACAGTACTTATCCTCACTACCTATACTCTGCTCTTTTCTCTTCTCTTCTGCTCTACTTTACCTTGGTTACGTAGGCTGCTTCTGGTCTCCCTGAACTGTCCTGATAGCCCACCTAACAGTCACCGGCCCCCGTGTGAAAAGCCCTGCCCCAGGCAGCTGCATGGAAACACAGGAGACACGGGCAGGAGTCCACGCTCGCTTCGTTCAGTGTGCTCCCTTTCACGGCTGTGAAGTGCGTGCAACACAGTCCAATTCATTCATACGCTGTGGTAATAAATGCCATTTCTGTACCTGCCTGGAGAAATACGCACAGGCATAGGGCTACTCACGACAATAAGATCTGAAAAAACAGAAACTGGAAAAGAACCCCCGTTTCTCTCAATGGACAATGAATACACTGTGCGCGCACACAATGAAACAGCCTATAGCAGGCGAGATACACGGCTGTGTTGATATATACAGTGACATGTAAAACCATCAGTCTCACAAATGTTATGGTGGGTGGGCACGTTGCAGACTGACAATGTAAGTTTTAAGATCAAAGGAATTCTGTCTGTGGAGAACATGTATGTAGTACAAAGGAAACCGTGCGCGCCCCTCAGAACAGAGGTGACCAGTCCCAGGTTCCCGAGCTGGGTGTAGCCCTGTGAGTAAGTTCCAGCCCCGAGGAAATGAGCACAGCACTACCAGCAGTGTCTGGAACTGTCCTGCAACTTGGACTAGTGTGCTCCGGCGCCTGTCCTCGTGTCTGCTTCACACTTGCTGCTGGACGTGATTACTGGCGCTGGAGCAGCGCCCTGTGACCATGGTGCACTAAGGAACGAGGCCACACACACTGGAGAAAGACAGAAAGAGCCCGGGTGTCTGCAGATGTGCTGAAGCACAGCCATCACGCCAGCACCAGTGCTGAGCTGCCCGTCTCAGGGCTTTTGAGTAAGAAAGACACTTCTCATACACAAGTCACTGTATCTGGAGTCTCTGTAGCCGAAGCAAATCCTAACTGGTAAAAGGCAGTGTCAGATAACTTCAAGAAAAACACCATGTGGTTGGAGCTTGACAACCCCGTCGAATACAGAGCCATAACCACACCACTCAAAGCGGGTTCTCCGAGAGTAGGTGTTAAGGTTAAGTGAACAGAAAGTCTTTTACGTCTTCACTCAAGCGTCTTGAACCCTCTGTGGTGATGCTCTTCACCCATCTTTCAACTGAACTCAAAGAAGGTTCCCCTGTGGGTACTTCACACGTCTACTCTTCAGTCTCTCCTCCTATAAGACGTAGGTAGGAGGGGGATTGAGACTTAGCTGTCAGGATTATTCTGAGGATTACTGACATGGAAGCATTCGATAACTATAAACAGTGACAGCTCTAGCTTTTCAGTCACTAAGTATCTAAGCCCTCACCGAGTGTGCCAAGCACTGTCCTAGGCACTGGGGCCTTCCAATGAACAAATCCCAAACCCTGGCCTTCGTGGGGCCTGTTACAGCCTAACTACACTGAACTGCAGGAGGTTCTTGCCTCTGGCCCTCTGGAAGCTTCTGCTACGGTTCCCTCCCCCTCAGCTCCCCATGGCTAACTCCTAATTACGCTTCAGTTTCATCTCAGACATCATTTCCTCCATAAGCCGTCCCTAACCGTCTCTGACTAAATCAAGAGCCACGCGCAGCTGTGTAAAATCAGCCCCATTTCACTTCTACCACAGAATTTACAGCTTTACATTCTAGTTGCCCAATGATCCACCCACTTCTTCATCGGACTGTCTTCTGAGGACTCGCTACTGAAACCTCAGTACCCAACACAGAGCCGGGCAGAGAGAATGCGCAGAACTACTTGTTAAAAGAATCGCTGAGGATGTGTGAGCCACGGCCCCAGGGAGAAGTCAATACCAGAATCTGCTTCCTCTTTGTCGTTCAAAGCTGCCCACATGAAACTGAAAATGAACAAATCAAGCCACCCAAGTGCATACCCAGAGGATGATTCTTGTCTTTGCAGTTTTCTTTGAATTCAACGATGATTTTTTTCATCAGTTCATCAACGGCTGCATTGGAGGGTGCACACACAAGTACGCGGTTTTGCTTGATTTTGGCGTTGGAGTTTTCATCGGAGTGCCCTTTCCTCAGGTTCTAGGTTTGACACACACACACCAAACAAACAAAAACCACGATGAGGTCCAGTATGCAGTTTTATAAGTTTTCTCTAGTTCCACGTATGTTTGCAAGTTCCCCTTGTAAAGAATTAAAAATAAAAGCATCTACATCTTACAGTGACATTCAAATTACTCTGGCATGAAAATCTTCTCAACTTCTTTGGGCCTCACCTTACTATCCACTTTTTTTTACTCAATACTCAATCCAATCACAGTGTAGCCCAGGAAGCCATTCCACATAGCCTCCCGGCATTCGATGTGACCTAGAATAACCTATAATAAAGCCAGGAGACCACCGTGCTGGCCTTTGGGTTTAGTTTCATCCAAGACAGCATTTCCTGCTCTTTTTACTTCTTATAACTTTCTCACCTTCTGCCACCCACTTCGCTGATCAAGTTCCACACAACATCAAAGAGATACACAGAAGTGAAAGGAAAAGGCACGTTAGTACTTATTGCCATGCCAGTTAGTTCAAGTTCACAGATGCACTGAGGCGCACACACACACTCTACCTCTGTCAGGAGGCACCTGAGGAGGCCAACAATAGTTTTCGATTTTCCTGTTCCAGGTGGTCCATGAATCAGACAGATCTTGGCAACTGACGGGGAGTGTTTCACCATAGCATATGCAGTTTCCATCGCTTTCTTTTGGTCTTCATTGAAATCTTTCAAGTCGGCAGTCTATACAGAAGACATTAGGGAGAATGAGGTATTCTTCCTATAAGGATCAGGCAAGATCCCAAAGCAACCTTTAATCTAAAAACCACTTTCACAACTGGAAAGAGAGTGCCTTACACCATATGTGCATGTAGACTTCAGCCCACCTGCAAATACTATAACTGTATTTTTATTTGTGAGCCTTATAAAGATGATACCAATAAACTGTCTACACTTTTCTTCTATTTATTCTTTGGTTCTTTCCATTTTAGTCAATTCTCTCCTTAGTAAAAACATTCAAAGACTTTCTTTCCTCACACACAATATAATGGAAAGAGCATGGACTTTGGGTCAGGTGAGTCGAAACCTCAGTTTCACTCACAAGCTAGGTCTCTTAAATCCTAACCTCCCTTAGTCTCCGCCTTTGTCATCCATTAAATCTGGGACAGGTGAGAATTGACTGAGATAACACACAAAAACCCTAGCATACAGCAGGGGTTCAAAAATATTCCTTTTGCCTTTCTCTGTGTTAACTTCCTGGCACTTACATACAGCACTTACAGTGAGATAAACATGTTCACACAGAATGACAACTTCATCTTCATACTTGCAACAATACCACTCAATTCTCCTCCTCTTGAATTTTAACAACCTAACCTTAACTAGGCTGGTCGGCCAAGATTTTACCATTGCTCTTCAAGCACATTTTCAATTTTGTACTATTACCTTTCTCCTCGTGAGGTAAGCTGGCTACGCTAATCTACCTCCGCAATATGGAAGAAAACCAAGCACTAACAACATGCCTGGGTGCACAGTGAATGTGTCTTTGTGGCAGACACCCAGGAATACGGAGCAGATAAACACAGCATGGTGCTTTAATATCCCGCCAGGAAGTTTCCTGACTTTCCCTGTTAGCATACAATCATCACTCACAATTCTGTCCGACGTTTTAGTCAGTAAATCTTTTGTGCAGAAGTCCATGGGGTTTGGATTCAGGATAGCTCTGGCCAGCTGGTTCCGACCACTCAACAAACACATGGCTTTTAACTTCCTTTGTGTAGTTACCAGAGAACTGATTACAATACATTTCACAAATTCATTTAAATTGACTGGCAAGTTATCTTGACTCTGGATGAAAAGGGAACACTCAGACTTTCCATTACGCACTATTACCAAGAAAGAGAAAAGCAATTTCAGTTACCAGTGAATAACAGTGTCCAGTTAAAAAGGTTATTCAGAATTAGGTATCTTATAACTGTCTTTGGTATGACATGTGATTTAAACAATTCAATAAATATTTACTAAGCGCCTCCTAAGAACCAGGCAATGTTCCTGTGCGTAAGAAGCTTCCTTTTCCGGAGAGGGACACAGGTGCTAAGTAGGTGCTACAAAGAAAGCAGACAAAGGAGGTGGGAAAGGATGCGGGATGTGAGGGGGGTACTGACAGCTCAATGTGGACCAGAAGCGTTACCAGTAATATAGTCGATTAACACATATTTTGTATGTTATATGTACTACACACTGTATTCTTACAATATGTTAGCTAGAGAAAAGATGTCATTAAAAACATCGTAAGGAAGAAAAAACACATTTACGGTATTTATGGATACAATCCACCTATAAGTGGACCCACGCAGTTCAAACCCATGCCATTTAAGGGTTGGCTGTGGAGCAAACACATGGCTGGGAAACTAAAAGATGAGCTGACTCGACAGCCTCTCTCCGACGTCTCACTACCGACTTACTGGCTGAAGTGCGGCGGAACTTGTGAATATAACCACAGTGATAGGCCTGGGACTCCTTCAGGGGATTTCTCCTCATGTCCTTCTTCTCTCCATTCAGTCTTTCAAGAACCAAAAACACCAAATCATTCTCCTTTGGATGAAGCTGTTTAGCTAGTTCAGATTCGTCAAGATAAACTATGAAACAATAAGAAGTCAGCATTTAGTATAACAGAATTATTTTAAATAAGATTAACTTAAAGGAAACTAAACCCTGTACTAAGTTCAAGCATGAGTACAGCACTAAAGGATGTCGTATATACTTCAGAATGGTAATCGAAGACAGTCAACATTTTCAAATGCTGATTATACAATATTATAGAATATTTCTTAAAAACTGCTAAAAAGCCAAAATAGACATTTGAAATATCTATTGAAACTACAGACCTTGATAAATCAAGGATGCACATTGTAAGTTTAAATCTAACTACTAAAATAGCAAACCAAGTATAAATTGAGGTATAGTTTCCAAAACAGAGAAGAAAAAATGAAAAGTTGTTTTTAAAAATGGAAAAAAATTTTAGTATTCAATCAAAACAAAAGAAGGTAATAAATTTAATATACACATGTAATTAGACTCCTTTGTTTCTATTTTTCATTTTACAGGTTGCTTTTTTATTCACCTCCATTGATTTAATAGCTTGAGTCCCATATACGGAGAGTTCTTCAAGACTTGTAGGTTCCTTGCTAAGCAGCTCAGGAGCTAACACGAAGGAGCCAGTTACAATGGATTGAAAGAAAAGTGTATTTCTATCAATGCATTTGAAATAATTTTTAAAAAGTTCACTGGTCATCATCACTGCTTGAAGTGAATACCTCATTATTTCGAAAACTGGTCCAGAGTCAAGTACTTATTCTACCTTTATTTATGAAATAAAACACTGAGTAACCAAACAACACGGAGAAATTTCTCTTTATAGAACTAGTCCAGCTAATAAGTGAAGAAATGAACAAATAAAAAATCACCATTTTGTGTCCGTTAGTAAATTAATTAGCCAAAACATTAAGCATCAACAGCTGTAAATGTTACAAAAAGAGAAATCAGACATCATGAACCTCCTGATAAAAGAAAATACCACCACTTATGAAATAGTTTGGCCAGAAATAATAAATCAAACTTGAATCTGATCAGACTTCTAGATCCAATTATCAATTTACAGGAAAGGCAGAGGATAGAAAAACAGACTACAACACCACGGGGCTCAATCAGCAAAATCCAGACAGTGGGTAACTCTACAGAATCAATGACCCAATTTCCTCAACAAATAAATTACAAAGAAAAAAAATTGAGAGCATTATAGTTAAAAAAAGATATAACAACCAGTGTCAATGAGTGAACCTAATTTGGAAATTAAATCAAACAGAATGAAAAAAATTATAAGGAAAGGGGAAATTTAAACAATGACTAGCTATCTGATATTAAGGAATTGTTAATATTTTAGCAATAAAAATTATTTTATTACGAACTTTTTAGGTCTGTATCCTTTAGATATATTCACTGAAATAAAATTAAAACTGACCAAAAGAAAATTTAACCAAAGATAATCTGCAAAACCTCTCCATTACTGAAAGTAAATATAAATAATTGAAGACACATACCTTACACATTAGTTAGAAAATCAATACCGTATTAGAAAGATGTCAATTCTTAACAAATTTTCACCTTTTTCCTCTAAAATTTATATGGGATTACAAAGGACACTAATAACCAAGGCATTTTTAAGACAAAACAAGGTAGGAGGACTTGTTTCCTGGACATTAAAACTTATTATAAAGCTAGACTAAGTAACCAAGCAATGTGATATGGGCACAAGGGTAGGCAAATGACCCAATAAGAAATGAGTCCTGAGGGAGATTCATGCATTAAATGCCACTAGATTTATGACAAATATGGCATTGCAGAGCATGGAGAAAAGATGTTCTTCTCAATAAACAGCATTGGAATAACTTCATCTTCATCTGGAAAAAAATTAAACATGACTCCTACATCTCACTCATGCACAAAAATCGACTGCAGGTTGATAAAATAATCAATGCTCCAGAAAAAGGGTTGGCAAACGTTTTCTGTAAAAAGCCAAAGCTTTTCTCTGCAGGCCACGTACGGTGTGTGTAGTATGTTCATCGCATCTTTTCGCATCTTTTTTCCGAAGCCCTTTACCAATGTAAAAACCTTCCTGTAGGGCAATACAAAACAGGATATGGGGCAGATCTGCAAACGGGGTTTGCTGATGCCTCTTTTAGATGTTAAGATAATACATTTACAACCTGCAACAGGGAACAAAGGTTTCTTAAATGAGGCACAGAGCACTAACCACAAACCCCACCCCCCACACACACACAAAAAAAAAACAAGATATTTAACAGAAAATCAACAAGAGCCTTCAACAGGCACTTTATCCAAAGAGGTTACTGAAGCATCTACTAAATATATGAAAAGGTGCTCAACCTCATTGATTATTACAAAGGCCATTACAAAATAAAACCTCAAAAGGCCATCAATACACACACACCAATCACCGAAATTCACATGACAGTCAATACAAATGTGTGGGTGAAGACGAGGAGCAGTGTGACTTGTCACACACTGCTGGTGGGGGGCATATTTTGTACAACAAGCTTGGCATTATCCACCCAAGTTGAATCAGGCAATCCACTTTGGGTATATGAGTAGACTCAACCAAAAAGCCCTCACGAAAACACTAAGAGATACGAGAATGACCACAGTGGCATTATCCATAAAACGCTGGAAGAGTTGACACAGCAGGTCCTCCTATCGCATCAGCCATCCTGGGGATGGACTTGGGGGGAGCCCTTACAGAGGTCAAAACTGCTGAAAAATGTGTCTATCAGCAAAACTGTGTGATATTCACACAATGATATATTACCACAGCAATGGAAAAAAACAAACATGCACACAAAATTGATGAGCTACACACATGTTAAATGAGAGAAGCCAGACACAAGAGTAATAAATTCTAAGTGATTCTATCATACGATCAAGAGAAATGCCAGATAAATTAGTGATTTAAATATTTACAAAAATAGTGCAAGAAAATGTAAAAGTATTTATATGATTTCTAAGACCAAAGTCAGAACTATAAAGAAATAAATATGGTAGTTTTGAGTACGTGAAGATAAAAACTGTGCCTCAAAAACTACACAGGAATACAAATTAAGAAGAAAACAACCTCCCTAATAGAACAAAGGACAAAGGGCATGGACAATTATCCTTGTCCCCCAAACTCAATAATACAAGTGACCAGTAAAGACCTGGGACAAAAACCACAACCTCAAAGATACACATTTCCATGCATTTAAAAAAAAAAAAAGTTTAAACTAACAAATGAGGGCGACATACACTCTTACATCCACTGTTAGAAGTGAAGCTGATATTCCTTCTTATAGGCAGAGACAACATGAATCAAAAGTCTGCAAATGTCTATCTGTTCGACGTAGCAAACAGATTTACTCGAGTGTTTCTAATAGTGAAAAGCTGTAAACAATGTACAGGTCTAACTAGAAATGACTGGATAAATGGACTATGAAATACGCTTACAATGGAATAACAAAAATATTAAATATACTGTCATTATTTAATACCTCTGAAAAGACATCTACAATATTTTAAATGAAAATACGTCCAATGTAAGCTTCATGAAGGCAGGCGTTTTATGTTTTCTTTATAGCTACGCACCCAGCATCAAGAGTCATACAGTACCAGATAGTATATAAATAAAGCCAGTAAATGTTTGCTGAATAAATGAATGGCCACAAAATAGGCAAAATGACCCTCATCCACCCCCACCTGCCACGCACACAATTCATAGGCTAACAGTAAGATACATGCTATGCTCATAGCATTCTCTCTGAATAATGGGAATTCTGGGTGAAGTTTATTTTACTGCTGGCTAATATCATCTGAATGTTCTACATTGAATATATACTACCTTTCCCCAAAATATATACACATGCTTCTTTTCTTAGCAAAGAAAAAACATGGAGTAGGATGTTTTTTGGAGGGGGGGGTGGTGGATTTATACTTTTTACTTTAAAGAGTTCTGAATGGTGGTTTATTTACCACTAATACATAAATGAGATAGTGTTTCACATATCAGGAAGATTTACTCTGAATCTATAACCACTATTATTATAACCCCCCCACACCCCTCCCTGGTCAAGCCCCCTTCACTCACCCTCTCTCCCATGTCCAGCTTCCATGGATACTTTGGCCTGTGGTTTTCTAATTACAGAATGGTTCAGCTAAATACATTTTATATTTATAACTGTCCCAGTAACTACCCTCATTAATTAAGACTTTAAACACTCTTTGTTAGAGGTTACAAATTTAGCTTAGGAAACCGATGTCCCAGAAAAGTCAAATGATGATAACGTTTCCGCAAATAGCAATCCCCGATTATTATACGATACGTTCCAAGTTACATAAGAAAGGACTTACCCACAAACTCCCAGTATTTTTTATAATCTGCAGGGAATTTTCGTAAACGCAGCTGATGGAGTTTTTCTTTATTTGGAGAGCTGCTCCACTCCTGTGCCACCTATACAAAGCAATAAAAGCAAATTAAGAAAGCAAGCACATTCTGGAAAGTCAATACTAAACCGCAAAGCTTCCAAAGTAAGCAATAGTAAAATCCAGAACCTAGAATCTCAGGTGACAGAAACACTCCAAATTAATTTGGAACTTCCAGTTTTCAGTTCCGCATGTAAGGAACTAGGAAGTCGCCACTCCATCCTAACAATAACTAAAAATCTGAACAAGCTGCAAATCAACAACTCTTCGTAGATTCAACCAGCGAACTGAGGTCAAAGGGCAAATTGCTGCCCTCAACCTGGAGAGACAGGTGGGTACAGACAATCACAACTTATCTGAGCAGAACCAGTAAGTAGAAACCTGTGTCAGGAAAGGAAAACCTGAAGTGTAACTGACAAAGTGATGGATGCTCAGTATGGAAAACTCCAAGTGTTAAAAACTCTCAGGGGCCCCAGTCACAAGGGGGCCCCACACTTTGGTGAGTTTTACCTCTAAGAGCTCTAGCAGGACCTCATTGAATATGGGGAGAAAAATCCCTTTGCTTCCAGCAGGGAGAGGAGAAAAGGAACCATTCTGAAATACACCAGAGCCTTCGGAGCTTCTTAACGAGGCTTGCTCTATGGGGAAATACCAGAGCCTCACTGCTGGCGTTTTATCAGAACCTGATACACTTGGGGGAAGAGAGATGATCAACTCGGGCCCATTCCAGCCATCCTGTCCCACCTACGGAGGTAGGGGAACTGACACACGCATACGGTTCACAGTGCAGAGGCACAGGCTCATTAAATGACAGAGCCCTTATCATAGGACAACAGAACATGTCCCCCTCCCCCACAGCTCATGTTACTAAAGGCCTATTTTACTGCTGTTCCTTTTAACCAGTATATCATGTCTACCTTTCAACAAAAATTACAAGGTGTACTCAAAGGCAGAACTCACAGTCTGAAGAGAGTGAACAAGCAATAGAACCAGAGTCAGATATGGCAGGGATGTTGGAATTATTAGACCAGAAATTTTAAAAACTGTAACATGTGAAGAGTTTAATGGAAAAAGTAGACTACGCAAGAATAGATGAATAATGTAAGTGGAGAGATATAAATTCTAAGGAAGAATAAAAAAGAAATGCTAGAGATAAAAAACACTGGAACAGAAATGAAGAATAAGAACGCCTCTGATGGACTCATTAGTAGACTGGACATGGGTTGAGGAAAGAATCTCCGAGCTTCAGGCCACAGCATTGAAACTACCAAAGCTGAAAAGCAGAGGGAAAGAAGAAAAAAAAAACCTAGGTGAAAAACCACAGAATATCCAAGAACTGCAAGGCAACAGCAAAAGGTACAATGTGCATATAATGGGAACACAAGAAGAAAGAAAGAGAGGAAGGAAGAGAAGCAATATTTGAAGTAATAATGACTGAGTTTCCCCAAATTAATGTCAGACACCCAATCACAGATCCAGGAAGCTCAAAAACCACAAAGCAGAATAAATGCCAAAAAACCACACCAAGGCATATCATAGTCAAAAGTCAGGAATATGACATTATCAAAAATAAAGAAAAATCTTGAAAGAAGCCAATAGGAAAAGAAAAAAGCCTTACCAATAGAGGAGAGAAGATAAGGATTACACCTGACTTCTCAACAACCATTCAAACAAGAAGTGAGTGGAGTGAAATATTTAAACTGTTGAGAGAAAAAACCACCAGCCTAGAATTCTGAACCCTGCAAAATTACCCTTCAAAAGAGGAGAAATACTCTCTCAGACAAACAAAAATTGAGGAAATTTATCATCATTAAATTTATCTTGCAAGAAATGTTAAAAGATCTTTAGAGAGAAGGAAAATTTTATAGGTCAGAAACTTGGATCTAGATAAACAAAGGAAGAGCATTGAAGGAGGAGTAAGTGAAGGTAAAACTTCTGTTACTTATACTTAGTTGCTCTAATAGTTTATTCAAAATAGCAACAATGTATTCAATTACGTATGCTTATGTGTACATATATATGCTGATTATGCTTATGTATAAGTGAAACAAAAGACAGTAATGATACAAGGGATCGGAAAGAAGAATTAGAAATATTTTGTTATTATAAGGTACTCACATTGCCCATGAAAGTGGACATGGATTAGTTGTAAATATATTGCAAGCGCTAGGGAAACCACTAAATGAAGTTAAGTGCTAAGGAAAAAGAGAAAATAGATAAAATGCTCAATTGAAAACCACAAAGGAGGGTGGCTGATTGGCTCAGTGGTTAGAGTGCAGTGCTTGTAACACCAAGATTGCGGGTTCAATTCCCACATGGGCCAGTGAGCTGCGCCCTCCACAACTAGATGGAAATCAACTTGACTTGGAGCTGAGCTGCGCCCCGCCCTCCCAACAACTAGACTGAAAACAACTTGACATGGAGCTGATGGGTCCCGGAAAAAAATCACACTGTTCCTCAATATACCCCAGTAAAAAGATTAAAAAAAAGGAAGGAAGGAAGGAAGGAAGGAAGGAAGGAAAGAAAGAAAGAAAGAAAGAAAGAAATCCCAAAGGCAGAGAAAGCATGGAAGACAAATATAGGAAAAAAGAACAAGAGCAATAAATAGAAAGTAGTAATATATGGCAAAAATTATTCTATTGGTATCAGGAATCACCTTAAATGTCAATGGTCTAAATATACCAAATAAAAAATTATCAGAATAGATTAAAAAAAACACCCAATTATATGCTGTCCACAAGACACTCACTTTAAATATAATGATACGTTTATAGGTTAAAGGGATGGAGAAAGATAAACCATGTTAACCTTAATCAAAAGGAAGTGGGATAGTATCACACAGGGCAATTGACACATGTTTCTTAACACCTCTACACCCTGTTAGCAGATGCTGTTGCCAGTAGAAGAAACTGAGAACATTCCAGTAACATGCCCAAGGCCATAAAGCTAGTGACTGACAGCTAAAGCCAGATAGGATTTTGAAAAAACTTCTCATTGTCTACATTTCAACCGTGCACAACAGAAGAAGCAATTTTAAAAAAAGAAAGGGGAGTAGCTATATTGATTTGTGGCAGAGCAGACCTCAGGGCAAGGCAAGTGATCAGGGATCAAAAGGGGCATCACAAAATGATAAATGGGTCAATATTCCGGGAAGTCATGCTAAGCCTTCATATGCATGTGCCTAATTAGCAGAGCATCAAAATAAGGGAGGCAAAACCTGACGGACCTGCAAAAAGAAGTAGATCAACCCGGTATTTCAGCTGGAGACTAACACTCTACCAGAAATGGACTGGTCCAGCAGGCACAAAACTAGTAGACATAGCTAAATTCAAAAGCACCCTCCATCAGCCTGATAGAAATGCCATCGATAGGATACTTCAACCAACAACAGCAGATTAAATACGCATTCTTCTAAAGCCCACACCGGACATTCACCAAAACAGACCCCCCTCTGGGTCATAAAACACATCTTAACCAATTTAAAAGGACAGCAAATATGCAAATATGTCTGCCTTCGGATTACAATGGAATTAAACTAGAAATCAGTAACAGAGAGCTGGGAACAAACTCCATCCCTCAGTCTCACCAGCCACATTCCCAGGCCCAGCACCACCTGGGGCCACGACATGGCACACTGCAGCTAGAAAGCATGTCCAGTAAGCGTGAGCACTGGTGGGCAGCACTGAGAACAGCACTCCCCGCAAGTCCAAATGACCTAGACTGGTTGCAAATTCTCACCAGCATGTCACCCTGCCAGCTTCTAAACCTCTGCACCCATTTATTTCCCAACACCTCAAATTCAGAAGCACCCTTGAGGATCTTCTGAGAAATAAAGGGGACAATCCCAAATTTAGAAAGAAGACTGACTACTTGTGTAAATAAGTTGTTTTAGTTTTCAATTAGGAAAAAAACTAACATAAATTACCTTTTGGGCTTGAGTGTTTTATCTAAATGTAACAGTTTAGTTGTTAAGTATTTAAATCTACAACTGGCCTTCATCAGTGATGAAACTTATTATCCAAGACTACCGGTGCTATGATGGAAAATACAAAAAAATATCAAAGCAAATGTGGTGATTAAATTTTAAGACACGCAAGGTTTCAAAAATGTCCCTCCCACACATCCTCTTCTCAGAAAGCTTGAAGGATATGGCTTACTACACTGAGGGCGCGAGCCCGGAAGCCAACCTGGGGTACAGGAGACCAATCCCACACGGGAGAGGAAATGCAACCCCAGGGTGAGGATGGTGTTTCAGGATAACCACTGTAAACCAAGATTACCGGATGTGTCTGATCATAATGATCGTTAAAACATCCCAAAGAGTCTGAAGCTAATTTAGTAATAAGTATATAGGAAACTAAGTAAAGGAAACAAATCCAGAGAAAATAAAGAGTTGGGAAGGAAAGGAAAAGTAGTTATAATATACTACCTGACTTAGCTGTGGACAAATTTTATATAGTCAAAACAATAACAAACACTGACCTAAAATTCCAAGACAACTCCATAGTGAGAATGAGGGAACAGGAAAGGTGTGTGAGTGAAGGTAGGGCTGGGAGAGAGGGGACTTCCTGTAGCGGAAACTAACAGAAAAATGTCTAAAGCTGAAAAATGAACAAGTCACAATAGTGGCATGTTATTCAGAAATACAGAAGTATCAAAAGGATCCGTTAAGAATCAAAAATGGTTACTTGGGGGGGGGGGGTTGGAGGGTGCCTGCTGTTTTTTATAATGGGCCTTACAGGAGTATTTGACTATTTTAAACTTTGTACAAATGAAACTTGCGCTCATTACTTTGAAAAGGATAGGGCTGCAAAAATGTCCTGAAAGGAAACAGTCTTAAAAAGGAATATAGACTGGGGCAGCCGGTTAGCTCAGTTGGTTAGAGCGCGGAGCTCTTAACAACAAGATACAAATATTTCACTTTGTGTTATGGACAGAGATTGAGGATCGTCAATGAGGTGTTTCTAACGCTTCGGAAACACGAGTAAAATAATTAAGTCTTAAAAACAATGGCTACAATTTGGGCCATGAATTGATATGAGAGATGCAAGGGCACCCTCAAGATGCACTGATACGCTGTCTAGAAGGCACTGACCTTGACAAGGAAGGGTCATCAATACCCTGGATCACCTCCTACTGTAGCAGGTGTGCCCCTTTGGGCCATACATTTCTTTTGTCAACACACTTGACCTTAGTGTCTTTGCACTCCCTCTGCCTGGAATCTACTTCCCATCGTCAGCCCTTCTAGTCATTCTGCTCTCGGTGTAAATACCGAGAAGTCAGAAGGCACCTGACTTCTCAGTCTAAAGTGCCCTATCTCCAGATCACACAGCAGCCCTCTTCCCGATCGGAGACGACCATTTCCAGAAGGCGCAGGCCTCGTCTGTCTCGTTCCCTTTACCTCCCAGGCCTGTAACAGCACGCGGCAGCTATCAGGCACCCAAAGACCTGTCAAGTGACTGAACACATGAATACTGACTTCAGTGTTCTTGGTTTTGTTTTTAAGTCTCACCACATACTGGGGTTTGGTTTTTCTTTTAAGAAATTTGAAAAAGTAAAAATCCTTTACTGTTTTGAGAACACCAAAACACCCTTCCAAATGCTGTTGGATGCTGACACTAAGGAATTCTCAGCTGTTTTTCTGAGGTGAAGACCTAAGTGGGAATCCTGTATTTTATTTGGCACTCGTCAGGGAGAATGAGGACGAGACAAGAACCAGGACAGGGCGTGATGGGTTGGGGACACAGCTACAGGGAAAAAGCAGGTGCCATGAGGAGTAAGAAATGGGAAGGACAGATGCGTCAGGAGAAATTCAGGATACACTGCTTTGTTCTGTTCATTGTAATCTACCCTTTGCCAACCTCCCCCAGAAAACTTGAGTAAAGGTCTACATTACTTATCAAAAAACTAAAATCAAATGGATGTGGGAGACTGTCTCCTCTGAGAACTCTGCTCTGCCCTTTGCACTGAAAACCATTTCCTCCTGGGCTACCCCTGAACTTGGTGCATTAGCACTCTGAATTGTCTGTAAGCTCCAGAGTGCAGAGGTTAAGAAAATGTTTCCCCTGTACCACCAGCTTCTAGAACAGTGTCTGGCACAAATGTCTGTTCAATTTGAAATCTACAAGCTACATCTAAATCACAGTGAGGTCTGTATTGGCCCCTGGACACTATCACGCAGCATGGGAAAGAAAAGAAGCGACTTCTAAGTCTGGACAGCTACAGAATTAAAACAAATACTTACGGTTTCAAACGTATTCAGTATCAACAAAGGGAAAAACACATCAAAGTAATCTCCATAATCTTGAAATCTGATAGGCACGGGTCTTGAGATGGCCTGACAAAGACCTGCTGGGGGCCCACACTGATCGAAGTTCACGAACATTTCGTATTTCCATTTTAAGATCTCTTTAATGAAGGCATCAGAGATGGACTGCGACGAAAAGAGAATGTTTACTGGACAAGCCGAGAAAGGTTTCCTCTCACCCAGCGGGAGTTTATAACCTTGCCTGTTGGAGTTGCTTGGAGTTGGAGAGCGAAGAACGTTGCACAAACTCTTCATTTCACCCACTGGTTTCTGAGACACCACACAGGCTGGCAGTGGCGCTTTCATAACGGAGTGGACCCCATTTGTCTTATTTTTTATAGTTGGGGCATTTTCCAAAGACCTGGAAAGATGAGCAGTTCGTGAGGTGGTACTTGAGCTAAAAATCTTCGTTGTGGAAGGTCTCAATGGTTTCAATGCAGACAGAGGCAAGGCAGGTTTTCGAAACACATCTTCATCAGCTGCTTTAGTTTCAATATGTTTTGGGCAGTACTCGCCCTGGTTTTTCATAGTTTCAAGACAATCTTTGTACTTACATTTTGTGCCACTCAAAGACTCCAACTGGGGCCAACTGAGAAAATCTTCAACCTGAACTGTCTCTTGTCCATGAACTACTTCGATGAGTTTATCATTATCATTCTGCATTTGTGAACACAAATCCATGTCTTCAGGGTCACACTGTGTTAAAAATATTTTATCTTCCTCCACGTCACTCCTGGGCTCAGGCTCTCCCTTTTGCAAAGCTGCCACCTCTAAATGGACAGTTAGGTCACCTCCACCTGAAGGGTCCTCTGAAGTAGAGAGAGTTATTTCATTCGTTGCTGTTCTTCCATTTAGCACCACAGAATTACACTGGTTCAAATGATGAGGGCTGTCAGTCCTCTGAGAAGCGTATTTTGCTTTCATAGGTTCCTGTTCAAAAGACACACGTTTTGGTAATTGTTTTCCATTACTGTTAGCAATTACCTCAGATCCTCCTTTACTACTGGAACCTGACCAGTCTGATCTGGGCACAGAAATGTCAGCACTCGACGCTGCACGTGGCCCTGCTCCTGTAGTAACCTTACTCTCATCAGAAAGTCCTGGTCTATTTTGCTGTGATTTGGGTCGCACCTGCCTCTGCAACTGAAAACCTTGACTCTTAAGCAGTTTCTTATTTTTGACAGGAGTCTGAGGAGAAATTAGTTTAGTCTTTTTTCGGGTATCAACTACTCCAACAGTTTTGCCGTGGTCACGTAATTGAACTATACAGTCTAAAGATCGCTGAGACAACTCACATGCCCTACGAGTACGCTTTTTCAGACCAAGTTTCTCAGCTTTGGAAGCTGGTTCAGGACACTGGCGAAACTTCTTTGGTAGCACTACAGCAGGAGTTGTCCTACAACTTATGTAATTTGAACTTTTATTGTGCCCTTTTTTGGTATCTGAATGTGTTTTCTTAGGAGTTTTAGAAGCTGGGACTCTCCTAATGCTTCTGGAATAACCATGAAGCTTTGGAGAAGACTTCTCTAGGGGAACTGTGGTGGTTCTCTGAATACTTGAACCGGCAGTTGTGGTCCTTAAGTCTATACCTTTAAAATGATTTTTGGTAAGCTCTCTCTTATCAGACTGATCCTCCTTTCTGTCAGAAGATGAAGGCCTTAAAGGAAAACCCTCGTCCTTAGGTTTTTCACATTGTTTTCGCTTTGGTTTTTTTACCTCAGTTCCACAAAATACCTCAACAGACATCCGACTGCTCTGTGGTCCTGCATGTTCTTCAACACCCTCTGGTCCTTCTGTAGTAACTTCTTCAGACATAGGATAATCTGTGTCATAACCCCAATCATTTGTAATATCAGCCATATGGGTCAACCATGAGTTTTTTCCATCCTCTTGCACTGAATTCTTATTGTCTGGTTTCTGATCTTGCCACACTGAAAACACATCCTGTTGGCTTTCAAACTCAAAAACCTGAGAATCACATTCCTCAAATGGTGAAGGAGAATTTGTCTTTTCTTTCTTTATTAGTTTCCTATCCACATTCATATTAGCTATTGAAGTATGCTGCTGTGGACATTCTTCCTTAATGCATATTTTATCTTGTTTAATGTGTTTCTCAACATCAAGAATTCTTTCATCATCACCATCATCATCAGAATCTGAAATAATAATAATTTGTCCGTGGCAGGTTTCTCTGACATTCTTTCGGTTGGCTGTGAAACTTCTTTTGTCTTTTACTTTTTTTTGTAGCTGGGATGAGTGTTTTTCAGGTGAATCTGACGGAAACTTACTAACACTGGCTTGAGCTACTAAAGATAATTTGTGGAGGTCTATCAAGGAATCTGTTAAGGTATCAGACTTGGGACAGCTGCTAAGGGTCTGCTCTCTCGACTTAGAAGAAACGCGATCGGTACTCTTGCTCATTTCCTTCTCTCTTGATTCAAGTACAGTCACAGGATCTTTAAAAGGAGATGCCTCATGCACGAAAGTACTGGTCATTTCTGTAAATGAGATCAAATCTTTATCAGTATGACATTCCTGTATTTGGCAATCGTTTTCATGGGAAGAGAAAACATCTAACTCTTCATTCTTCACTTGTTTCTTTTTCAGCAACAAACTGTTATGAGACTTTTGTTCTCCATTTTTATTATCCAGAATACCATTACGGTCTAAAGAGAGATTGTGGAGGAAGCTATCCCCTTCCTGACCTCCTGTAGTTTTCCTGGAAGAGAAATTCTCCATGTCAGATACAGTCAGGTTTCCCTCTGATTTCACAGCATTATCAACCGAAATACTTTTCCTGTATTGCTGTATTACATGTGATAACTTAGCACAGATTTCACCTTTCTGGGCCTCAGATTTTGCTTTTGAGGTTTCACCAATATCATTCTTTGAAGAGAAATCCTCATTTGATGTGGACACCTTTTCCAGAGAATCAGTGCTAGAATCAGTCAACAAACATGGTGACATTATCATTCCTCTTCCTCTGTCACATCTCCTTTCTGGACCATTTCTTAAAGGACAGTTCTGTGGTGTATATGAGGAATTGTTATTTACAGACTTCTGCTTCACTGTATGTCTTTTAACTTGATCATGAGATCCTTCAGTGAAAAGGTTTTTACTACTCTGCTTTAAGCGTGACTCAGCTGAGAGATGGTCTTCTAGCTTTGAATCTTCTATGTAATTTTGCTCATTATTCTCTTTCACAGTATTACTTGCTTTGCTCGACCCACTCTCTTGCACTTGACATGCATCAGCTTTCACTGGTTCCTTAGATAATGTTGAGCTAGAACTTTCCAAACAGTACACGTTTTTACACTTCTTCCCAATGTGTTCACTTTCTTCTTTACAACTACATGCAGGAGCGGGTTTGCACAGAGTCAGATCCACAAAAGCGTTACACTGCGGAACTTTGAATTTTATGTTTTTAATAATTTGTGTTAAACAAGTTTGTAACTCTTGGGTTTCCTGACTAGTCAGCTGCCAACCCAGAGATAAATTTCCTCGCAGGAATAAGTTGAGCTTATCCCAGAATTGCTTACAAAGAGTCTGCTGCCCAAGCTGATAACCTTCTTTAAGGAGACTTCGAATCAGCTGCACACAGGCAAGCTGTACAGAATTTGATGGCATCGAGTGCAGCGACACAGAGGACACCATCGGTGTTCCTTTGGAGCCACTACTGGACGACTTCTCAGAGCTACGTGCAAAGGCGCTGGTCGGAAGCTTGGCGCATTTAACCACAGCTTCCACCCACTTCTGGGAGCTAACCCACAGCAGATGCAAACATTTTTTATTTCTGTGGAGTTCAATCACTGACACCAAAATTAGAAAAAAGAATTCGGTGACTTTGTCACACACGACTACTTCCTCATTGAGAACAACTTTGACCTCGGAGTGCAGATGATGGATGACCTCTACTATGTAAGGCACGCCCAAGTCCTTAAGGTCCATGAGGGACTGCACGAAAGGGATGAACCACAGAAACGTGCTATTATGAACACGCATGTCTTGACCAATATCTGACTGAAGCACACTGGCTAACGTTTCCATTTCTTCATACATGTTAGGACAATAGTCAGGGCAAACGGCTGATCTCCACCCTGAATCCTACAAGGAAAGAAATACTGACATTCAGATAAACAAGCATCATTCATGACAGGTTTAGCACACAAGTTGTAAAGAAGAAAATATATGGCTCCATGTTCCTATTTTGGTTTACACATACACATACCCCCTCCCCCAGTAAAGTGAAAAATAGTTCAATTCTGAGGTTAAGGTTTCAGGAAAAGGTAAATTTACAGCAGCTCCATGTACTCTGACCTTAATTAGCTGGTTTCGATTTCTAGTCATGTCACTTATCCCCCCATCCCATACACTTTCCACTCTTCCTAACTGCACTTAAAAAAATGAATTTTCCAAAGTGGGCACAGGGTAGTTAAAGTCCATTTTCCCCCATGCACAATCCATCTGTTCAACGAGACAGCCTTTAAGCTGATGTGATTCACAATAGCTATCTACCACAAAATCAGCAATTCAACTCATTATGTAAAACACTGTCTTACAATACAAAGGCAATACAATGTCATCTGAATTCTCAAAGCTTTATACCTTTTTGGTCTTTTCAGGATTATAATTGTATACAATCTGGCTGCAAGTCACCATATCATCCAGATAGGACTCCGGTTCTAACTTGGTCCTTAAATATTAAGAATAAATAGAAATTACGGAAATGAAGGGGAAAAAAGAGAAAACCCTATTGTTCAGTAAGTTACAACAAACAGACTTTCTTATAGAGTTTTTACATCCTGACACACGAACGGAACTAACCTTACAGAGCTTTTCCGTATATTCTGGATCTCTCTGTTGTAGCTCACGTTGTTGATAATGGTTAGAAATGCCTCAAAAGGATCAATAAGTTGACCCCAGACCTTAGATCCAAGGCGATCCAGAATCACCATGAAACAGTGTAACGCTGGCCAGAAAGGATCCCCCCTCTCATCTGAAATACAATGAAGTCATTGCCAAATAACAAAACAATTAGAAGATACTAAAATATATTGAACAGGAAGCATTCTTTATCTCACTAGCAACAAAAAGCAGAGCAACAAGTAATTTAACACAAAGCACTGCCAACTACAAGTTTTAAAAAGCTGGCAAATGTTTAAGTTGTTTCACCTTTTTTTCAAGCACACTATATGCCTCTAAGAAATTTTTAAATGGGGAGCAAATTGAGACAGTTTAGGGAAACAACTTTCTCACCAGTTGCCACACCTGAAACAATCTTTCCTACTCAGCTCAACTTTTCCTACAACTTTATACTCCCTTCCTTCAATAAACAACAAAAGTAGAGAGAAAAAGGGAAAAAAGAAAGAAACCCTTGATATTTACAGATCTAAACAAAGCTCACATTACCAGAAGGTCTGGTTTACCGTGACCTTGAGCTGTGTGTGACATCTGGCTGATGTAAAGGTCTGAAAACCCTTCACTAATGGGTAAGCAGAAATACACAGCCTTCATCCAGCCATCTCAGCATGGCTTTGTTGGTATCTATTTTTAGGAATTCCCATTACTCACAAGCTCTAACCTCCAGTTCCTTTCCCTCTTCTCTATCAGATATGCAGTGGCAAGAGACTGCTCTACTCAAAGACCTTCAATTGCTCCTTGGTGTCTTCCAAGAAAATTGAAAGCCCTCACTCAGTCAAGCACTTGTAAGAGCTTCCTCTATTGTTTCTTTCCAGCTTTAGCTGTCCCACTTCTGTAATCATTCCCTATCTACAGCAAAAACAGAGGGCTGGCTTTTTCCCAGATGAGAACCAGAATGCCTTCACTATTAGTACCACCAATCAAAATCCTATCTATCCTTCAAGCGCAGCTCAAAAGCTTCCTCCTACATCCAACATTCCCGGTCATATCATCTCCAATACTCCTCTGAGGTAAGTGCTCTAACTCTGTTACTGTAATGCTATTTAGTCACCCTAGAACTTTCTGCTTCCTTTTCCTCAAGGCTCTTAGACTCTACTTTTTTATCAGACAGTCATTCGTGGAGACCTTCTCATATACTTTCTTAGCCTCTACTGCAGCCAACACACCACGTTAAGTCTGGTAAGCTCTCAAATTAAGGGAAAATGCCATCAGTTAGGTGAAGACAATTAGGAAAGGTTTCTTAAAGACGTGATTCACATTCTGAAGGTTATGGGAGCCGGGTAAACAGAGGGAACCAAATGTTTTGTGCAAGGCATACAGAAAGAAATGAACAATTTATGTAGTTAATGCTGGTAAATGAATTAGTAATAACCTGAATCAGGAATAATCTAGCAAGAAAATATATGCCACCAGAAAGAATAACATTTTCTTATTTTAGAATCTCCCACAAAAGAGTTTATATCCACACTGCAGTTGCCTGAAGAAAAGTCAAAGTGGGGAAAATTATATTCATTGTTTTCATAGGATCTGACATGCTTGGTGTTCACTGATTCATTCCCTCATAAAAAAGATGAGAAACATTTAAGCATAAATCCTCCCTTATCAGCTCGATACAACCACGAGCAAAAGAAAGTTGAAAGCCTAATAACCAACACGACTACAAGTTTTAGGCCCTATTTTCTAGCCTAGCCGAACAGCACTACCCAGGAGGACTCTCCAGGACGATGAGAACGTTCCTTATCTGCACTGTCTAATCTAGAAGCCACCAGGCACAGGTGGTGACTGAGCTCGTGAAGCAGAACTAAAAAATGTAGCTGTTTATTTGATTTGATTTTAATTAATTTCAACAAATAGCCACGTTTGCCAACAGTCACCAGGTTGGACAGTGAAACCAGAAAATGAAAAACCAGGAAAAAGGGCGACGGTAGGACAGGGGAGGCTTTCTCCTCAATTTTCACGGCCATGTCTTCAGAAATTTATTTATCTCCTGTAGGTTCTAGTCTTGATTCTACCACTGACTAGATGTTTCAACATGTAACTGTAAGTTGACTTCCAGGGCTTCAGCCTCTCCTCTTTTATAAAAGAAAAGTGTTAAATTAAACTCTAAAGTTCGCTTCCAATTTAGAATTCTGAACCTGTGACCTAAACCATAAAATGTTCATTGTTCTTTTCTCCACACAATATACCCAATTCTTGCAGTGACACCAGTATTTTAAAAGTGCATCATCATCATCACAGTATTCAAAAGCATTCAGCAAATAAAGTTCATTACCATCCGACTGCTTCTCCATGGTGTGAAGGATTGACTGCATAAAATCATTCTCTTTGTCTGAGCCCAACAGCAGGGATTCCATGGCTTGCTCTTCAAGAATGGTAAGCAACATGCAAATACCTGGAAGACCAGTTACAGTTTTCTTGAGTTGATTTAAGTCACAGCATCCTACCACCTTCTCTGGTTGAGTTTGTAAAAGAACAACAAGGCAGAAAGATGAGGCAAAACAGTCTCCAGTTCCTTAAACAGTTAATTGATGTTTCCATATACAACTGCTCCTAAGTAACAAGACTTCAGACTGATTTGAGAATGAAAAGGGAACATGATATGAACTTGGTTAGAAAACAATTTCTAAGATAACTACCACACAACTTATATTTCATCAAATCTAAGACGGCTTCAATTTTAAAATCACCACATCTCAAGTACCAATCACTGCCAAATGACTCACGGCTGTAAGACTTAGAATCAATGAAGTAGGGTGGACCTATTTTGAGTCAGTGTAGAACTTGCTGAAAACCAAAGTTAGTATCTCTTTCTATCAGGAAATACTTCACAGATGGGAAAAGAGGGATTAAACCTCTTTTTTAAATAGATCAAACCCTATTAAAGCCAACTGTTCTTTTAATATTTTGTTACATTGAATACTGCTTTAAATAAAAGATCTATTTGCCATACTTGAAAATGTACCTCTTACACAGATGGTTTCTAGGATAAATAATGTTTAAAAACAGTATGTGTAATGGTTCTGTCAATTTAATGACAGAAGAGCTGGAAACTATGAAATCCTATATTTAGCAAATTTTGAAAAGATTACCAAAAGAGATCAATTCCTTTGCAGGATACTCATAACTATAGGAAAATACTAATAATACTTGTGTAAGGCCAATACTCACCTAACCAATAGTTTTTGTAGTTCGTAGCATCATACATGTGTGAGGGCAGAAGAATCAGTTTACCCTTCTCAAGGACAGAAGAAGTATAAATGTCTGGACTTTCTAAAAGTCCCAACTCAATGACTTTGAAAAGGCAAGTCAAAACCTCCTGTAAGTCATAATAATCATCTCTGTCCACTTTTCCCAAGCCTTTTGCGGTCAAGATAGCCCAACGCCGAACCTAAAAGCATAACACACTCATTACTTCATTCAACAAACAATTACTGACATACAGCAAAAACCTAGTTAAGAAAATAGGGTTTCCTATAGATTTTAAAAGACATACAATACTAATTAATGCAATATGTGGACCTTATCTGACCCAGATTTAAATTAGCTCACCCTAAGAAGGCGTTTATGAGATAACCATTTCCATTCATCTAAACACTGACTAGAAACATGACATTAAAAAATTATTATTTTAGGTGTGGTGATAGTACTGTTTTGTTTAAAAAGTCCTTATCAACTTCCAGTCAAGACGGCAGAGCAGGTAAATGCTGTGCTCGCCCCCTCTCATGACCACATCAAAATTACAACTAAATGACAGAGCCACCCTTGAGAACTACCTGAAAACTAGCTCAATAGAACTCCTGTAACTAAGGATATAAAACAGCAGCCACACCCAGACTGCAAAAGTAAGTATCAATAAATCAATAAATCAGTCGAGCAAGCCAGCACTTATCTTCCAGAGACACTTATTTTATAGTGTCTCAGATTTGCTCTAACTAATCCAAAAGGGGAGCAGAATATTGACCATGTATTACTGATAATCGATGAAGCTCAGTGATGAATATATGGGGGTTCATTATATCATTTTACTTTTTTATGTTTGTAATTTTCCATCATAGAAAATTTGAAAAAGGAAAAGAAGGACCCTCAAAGGAGAAACCTACGCAACCAGCGCAGGGTCAGGTTCCAGCCCTCCGGTGCTGCTCTCTGCTTCTGCTCCTGCCTACTGTTCCGATTCTTACGTCCCTCTTCATTTCTAGCACCTAGGAACTCAATTTCTTTCCCACCCCTCGCTCCCCTCCCCACCCACACTTTTAAAAATCTCATCTATTAGCAAAATAATTTTTTCAAGTATTTTAACTAGTATTTCCACATGCTTGGCGTGGGGCAGGCGGGCAAGGAAAACAAGAGAACTGCCCTTCATTGCTTCCGGTCAACATACTGAGAGAAGTTCAAATTATCCCCTCATTTGCCTTTTAAATTGAAGCATCACCTGTCAGAAGTCTTCCCTTACCCCCTTGGATCTCCTCCTTCTTTGATCCCCCAGCACCCTCTACTTAACTGTAGTAATGTTACAAACAGAGAAGAATTTTGACAAACTTTTTAAACAAAATACACACCCAAACCCTCCCCGATAGCTAACTGTACGTGCAAAAATAAAATACGTCCTTCCGCTGCCTACCACACTTACCATTTCATTGGGATGGACCAGAAACAAATAGACCCCGGGATGTTTCTCAAACACCTGGAAGGAGCAATTGGCCTGTTCCATCCGACAAAGGGCTTCAACACACAACTCATCTACACAGAAGAAACACGGCAGGAAACATGAGGCGAATATCACCGCTTATCAAGAGTCCCTAAGTCTGGATCCTCCAGAGGTTTTATAAGTAAATGAAAACTGGTTCCTTTTTTTTAAAGTGAGGCATAAACTGCCAGTAGTGTAAATGTAGGAACAGTATTTACCTATTTGCAAGACTGTTTGGTCATAGTGTGGCTCCTATGAATTATTCTGACTTTACTAGTATACATCTCTGTTTTACTCTTGGCACGATTATCTCCATAAGGTATCTTACAAGTATGGTTATAGGTCCAATTCCATTAGCACTTTACATTTTGATTCACGTGGACTTTATTTGGTACTGAGGTGATAAAGAAAGTCCACAGCTATTTTGTCCTACTCTCATTTACTGACTAATCCACTTCCCCCACTGGTTTGAAATGCCACCATCATTAAACACTAAATTCCCCAAATACACCTGGTTTACTACTGAACTCTCTACACTGGTCCACTAGACTATCTAGGCCAGCACTGTTCTAATTCCTGTTCTTTTATGCAAATTTCTTCATTCCTTTTTTAAAAATGTCTTGAATAGACTCAGACATTTACCCCATCAGCTGAATCAACTTTAGTTTATCAAGCTTCAAAGAATATTGTTAGTGACAGTGGTTGGCTTTGGGGAGGAGGGGTAACGACTAGAAAAACATGAGGGGGACTCATGAGGGGGGTGGATATCGTTTCATTACCAGGGTGGTGGCTACAGAAGTGTGTTTAGTTTCAGAAAAATCATCAAGCTTATATGCTTTTCTGGATATAGTATTCTTTAGTAAATGTTTGAAAAAATGACTTGTTAAAATTTTAAAATCTAATTATTTTTAACTTATTTAGAGAGAATTATTTAATCAAATCTTTAGGTCAACTTGACAGTTTACTGAAAATACAGAGGATAGAGACACACCTTAAATAACATCACAAGAAAGCAATTAGAAAAATCCCCAGAAAAGTTCATTATTCTATAGAGCAACCATATAGTCTCAACAAGTCAGTTAAGGGGGGAAAAATGTGTTACGTATAAATAAACTGTTTTGGATTAAAAGAGTTGTAAGAAATATGAACCAAATGCAATGTATGATCCTTGATTTGACTCTAAATTTAAACAAACCAGCCAAATACTGTCTTTTGCAATTACCGGGAAAATGCTAATATGGGCGAGATATTAGATGCCTTACAGGTATTGTTAGACTTGACAGAGCAGGAAAATGTTAAGAGATTCACACTGAGAAGCGCAAATATAAATGACCAAAATCTAGGCAGCCCTTAAAAGGCCATGACATAATGAGGAAAGAAAATTACTGCAGCCCAGCAATTCTCAACCAGGGGTGGCCTGTGCCTTTCCTCAGCCCTGCGCCCACCTCCCAAGGGACACCTGACAATGTCTGGAGAAATGTGTGGTTTTTATAACTAGGGTGGGGGTAGAGCAGGGTGCTGCTAGGGCACCTAGTGGACAGAGACCAGGGGTTTTGGTAACCATCCTACGACGGACAGCACCGCCCCCACAACACAGAACCAACCAGTCTAAAATGTCACAGTGCCCAAGTTGAGAAACTCTGCTATAGACAAATGACAAGAATGAAAATTAACTGAATAGATAGATAAATCAATATGTGATAAAGCAAATATAGCAAGATGTCAGCAACTGTAGAATCTATGTGGTGGGTACGTGGCGTTCACTATATAACATACTGTTCATGTTTAGAGACTGATAACAAAATGTTGGGAGAAATATTATTAGGTATCCTAATTGTATGTTTAACAAACAGATTTTCAATACAGATAAACATAAATTCTTACGATTCTTGAAATAATAAAACTGATATAACTTGCAGGACACCCAAGATACTCACTAACACGCTCATGTAAAAGCAGATAAGGGTATTTCAGCATTTCAAGCAGAGGAACTCGAAGTTTATTTTCAAAGTCTTGGCCAGTCATGTCAAACAGCGGCTCCTCTCCATTGATGTCTACTATGTATAATTCATCATCATCTTCAATTTCTGCCTTCATGGATTTTTCAAAGTGATTTATGAGACGTAAGGTTTCTAATTCCCATAAAACCTACAGGAAAAGAAAAACGGGCAGTGTGCTTTTTATCTTATTATCCTTTTCCTAAGCACAAAAATTCAGAAATTTAAAAAAGTACTAGACACCACTTATTAGAGTGATGTGAAGGAAACAGTCACTAAGCATGGCCCCTTTCATGATACATGAACATGCTGAGTCCACAGAGCATGAGATGTGGGGTTTTGCTATAAATACCAACATCCCTAACTATACTCTATTAAAAAGAAAATGAGAAACAGGAGCTTCTTTATCAAAGGCACGAGCTAGGCCTGCTGTGTCCCCCCTTTATGTCCCAGTCATAGGTACCTACCTTAAAACGTCAGCTTTAGCATGAAGACACTGGTTGGCTTCATAACTAGGAAACTTTGTAAATGCAAAAATTTTCTCAACAGGTTCATAACTCATCATCCCGACCCCTCCTTTCTAGATTGTACATATCTCTATGGTCTGTGTTCTGCGTTTCATCAAATATAATAAACCAAATATTCAAAGCCATGTACTTAAAATGGCACGTTTCACTTTGGCTACTATGACTGGAAAACATACTAGCCCTTAGAGGTTTATACCATTTACCCATTAAAAGATGAAGAGGAAAAAAATCACCTATCAAGAAATAAAACAATAATCCAAGCCATTCAGACACAGGGATATAACACTATCAAATCAAATATACTGACATAAAAACATGAGCGAAAAAACAGAAATCCCATCCATCACTTCATTTCCTTAAATTGTTTGATATCAAAATGACTAACAGTACGAGGCCATAAAATTCTGCTTTAGGTTTCAATTCAATTCCATCAGTCAATGAGTACTGACTTAGCACCTACTATATACTAGGCAAGAAATTAAGTCTAGAAGTGTATTCAAAGTTTAAAAAATTATCCGTTCCTTGAATGCTTCCCACAGAGTTGACATGTATTCTCTTCCTAGTTATTAAGCTCTGAAAATATTACCCATCCAATGTGAATTACCTCATGTAAAAATGGCAATTCATCCCTCGCTTTGTGGTATTCAGTCACACACTCCAAGCAGTAGCAGAGGTCTTCATCAGCTGTTTGAAATTCACTGGGCTGGGTCCTGGACGCATAGAGCTTTAGGAACTCAATGGTGGAAACACCACCCGGTGTACACCAACAACATGTGCTCATTCTGTACCTGTATCCAGAAAAGACGACAAAGACTAAAGAAAGAAAACAAAACAATACTCCAGGCCTATTCTGTGTGAACAATGGGTTCACTTCCTACTAATGACCCTCACCCTCAACTTAAAATGTGCCCCACCACATCCAGAACCTTCGGCTAGCCAGCTTGTCAATTACCGCCTAAACTCAAACCTGAGCCCATTCTTAACAACTGTAACATGTGAACAGTATAATGAAACATTTTGTTAGTTTCAAACATAAGGCAATACACACTTGTGCAATGTAATATTAACGGAAAATACACTGGGACAGAATTATCAGTGTTTCCAAAGGACAGATTTTGGGGTGTTCTAATGATATACCAAAGGAGAATCAAAAGCTCAGGAAACCTTTCACATTCCCAGAGGCCATGTTCCCGAAATCCCTGGAAACACAGAAATTCCTAAATACTAATCCATGCCAGTAATGAAAACTCAGAGAGGATCTCCCCTTGCTTAGAAGTACATATACAATGAATTTCGTATACATGAATTTGCCAGAGTGAACTGCTGCCTAAGGCTCACTGCCCAGCAATATACTGTAACAGCTACAAATGTTAACCTACTGCTACCAAGTCTGATACAGTGTTTTACTGTCTCCAACTTTTTGTTTCTATTACCATTAGAGCCTCCACCATGCAAACTCAAGTGAAAAGGTTAAGATTCAATCCTTTTCCAAATCCTAAGCAGTCTCTAGGAGGGCAAAGTAGCAAGGTGGTACCAGGAAGTCCCAAAACCAAATGTGTCAAAGATGTGAATGAGAATACACGAGGCAGGTTTATCAGAACTGCAGATGGCACGACACCGAGAGGATCAACAAATAGGATGGAAGCCAAAATCCAAGGCGATCTCCAACTCTAATGAGGTGTAATGAAAATAAGGTGTTGTATTTTTATCCCTAAAATGCATATAAAAGCAAAACAGGATGATCATTGTCAGTAAGCAGTAAATTGTGGCTAAACAACAAGCAAATGTTTGCATTAAAATAAGTAAATGACAGAGGGAGAGCAGGAGGGAGGAGTTGGGGCAGGAAAAATACAAGGCGAGCCTGGAGCATTTTACAGAGCCAGAAAGCCCTCGAAATAGAAAAGGATGGGGGCAAGTCAAAGGGACACAGGAGCCAACCCGAGAAAGAGCTCTCAATGGCCAAAGCTCAAACATTCTGAACAAAATAAATGTAATATTGGATGATAACCCACAGTACAAAGTAAATATACACGAATCCATACTGGTATAAATAAATGACTGAATGAATAAACCAATGTGGGAGAAGGGGCAAATCTTCCTTATGGAAGACTTCCAAATAATACATATCAATACTCCCCAGCACAGGGGGCAGCACTTAATCCCACCCCATCTTGAGTGTGGGCCAGACCTGGTGCATTCCCCCTCCACAGAAGAGAGCATGGAAAGGGAAAACAGTAATTTTACAGGCGACAACTGGCAAACACAACCTTAACCAAATGATCAAGGTTAACATAACCAGTGTTAAGTCATGCTGATAATATAATCCTGACATAACGTGAGGAGGAAACCACTTCCCCTCTGCAATATGCTTCTCCAGAATCTGTAACACCCAGTCTATTAATGAGAAAAACTTCACACAAACCCAAAGCAGGTATTATCTAAACGGCTATCAGCCAATGTGAAACAAGAAGGAAGAAAACGACACCCAAAAGAAATTGGAGCAAGTGTTATCTTGCGAATCTAAGGATTTATTGGGAATTGGGCCAGGAAATTATCCGACAAACCTCATCCTGAGAAACCTGACCTTAACTATTAAAATAGACTAATGGAAAAAAAAAGGCACAAACCCAAGTGTTGACCCACCTAAGTTCACTTCATAAACTAGAAGGACCTAACCCATGCATTCTCATACAGGGATGACATCTTCCTCAAAGAGATGAAACTGGCTAAGACGTGAAAATATCCTACTCTCTTTATGTATAAAGCCCAGATATACATACAGTACATAGAGAGGTATGCAATATGTTACTAGTATTAAAATTCACGGGAAATTCATTGTAAAAAATTGTCTAAAATGTTTCCCTTCGGGGAGGGAGAAGGGACAATAAAGAGTTGCAGAAACATGACCCAAATCACGGAATATTTGGGTATACAAACTTGGCAGTAAGGTTTTTGAATGCAGATCACCCTAAAATTCAGGGTGCGTAATCTCTGCTAACGACATCTTGACAGAAATTGTATTTTACTGCTGAAGCTATTGTGGCATAATGCCAGTTCTTTAAAACAAACTGATTTTTTTGAAAAAATTCCTTATTTTCTTCTCACACCCATGACTAAAGAGTTATATATAAATGGATAAGCATAATCAAATCCATGTATTTGTCTCATGAATTGATTTTGTAAATTTATCAAATATTAATTGTGTACTTTCTTCATGCTCCTAAAAGAATTCAGCACAGCTTTCAACATTAAATTATGACATATAGAAAAAGACATTTACAAAGATTACAAAAGTGAGAGCAATCCAAACTTCCTTAGAAAAATTTATTTTCACTAAGTCCTAAATTAAGAGCTTCCTGAAAAGCAGAGCAAAAAGGTAACATGATGAGGTAAGAGCTGTCATCCGAAAAACAAAAACTATGAGTTCAGCTGGAGAGCCCTGACCTTTCCTGACACTAATTCTTATTCAATTACATTTGCCTACCTTGTCCAAGGCTGCTGCAAACCAGGGACTACCAAGTAACATGGTGGTAGTTACTGGTAGTTATTGCAGAATGTAGAATTATTTTATTCAAAGAAGAATTTCTTATACCTAAAAGGCCAATACCGCAAGACTAGGAAGCTAAAAGTCTGCAGAGCCATTTTTTTCCGATGATGTAATTTACTGTGGGGCATGAACTCAGATCTAGGAATAGAAAGCGAAACTTATTCAATTTCTCAAACATCAATTGTTTTGAGCTTGATCTGGCAAGTAAAAGACTGCAATCAACTGGAACTCTAAAAAAATGGACTGAAATACAAATCATAACTTGAAAGTATTCAACATTTTAACAGAGCAATTAGCCAAAGAAACCTTCCATTAAGAAAATCAGTCTGCTTTTTATTTCACTCACTCTGGGAGATTAGCCTACTTCCACCCTCCAAAACGCAGGACTAAATTTTCTCATAGATGGGAGTTACTGCCACCTAACAGATAAGCCCCAGGGAATCGAGAAACAAAGAGAACTGTACTACAGGGCACATCGACCACAGAAACACGTTCCTGTGATTCCTCTCAAATGGCCGTAATGTGTGTGGTGTGTCCCAAAATCTAAAATCATCACTGGCTTGACAGCTAAGCCCAACGAATTCTAAATAGGGTATACCGTAATTTTTCTTTTTAGGGAAAATTGCTGGTAGATGACTGTGAATTTTGTATGTTTTTTGCACAACTCAGTTCTTCTGGTGAAATTAGTTTTGCTAATTTCATCAGATTTTAATTGCTTGGAACCATTACTGGACCATAGATGGGGTGTCTAGGGGATCTTCAGGCTGCAGGACAGAAATAAGAACCACTCCCCAAGCACCAAAATAAGCTGGTTTTACTAATGCCGACCACGTACAAGGGAGCTGATGTGTCAGTAACACAGGATGTTTCATCAGAGGTATAGCTGTAACTTTCAGTAGGCTTACAATGGAGACATCTTTTCTCAGTATTAGCTAGCCAGAAAGTTCAAATAACCATCACTTTCCTCTATCCTTCCCAGCTAAACTTCTTGAAAAAGTAATCTAGATTCACTTCTTCAGCTCCTGTGCACTCCAGTTTCTACCCTTACATTTCACTGAATGTATTCACAAAAGTCCTTAATAATCTCTGTATTACCAAATCCAATAGGTTCTTTACTGGTCTCCTTTAAAGCATATGAAAATGCTGACCATGTAGTCCTTAACTAAGACAACACACCATTCTCCTTTAGGGTCCTTTACTCAATCGCCTTTGTAATCACCTCTTCCTTTTTTCACCCTCTAAATATCAAAGTTTCCAAAGGCTTGTCCTCAGGACTCCAACCTCTTCACTCAACGTCCTCTTTCTGGGTGATCCAATTCAAACTAGTGCTTCAACTATTACTGACACTGAGGCTGCCCACAAACTGAGAAATGTAGGTAAAACTTGTAATGCAATGCTTAACTATTTTTCAGCTACTCAATAAATGACAGCCCAACCTAGACTTCCACAAAAACATATCCAACTGTGCACTCAATCTCTCCTCACCTGGTAGGCGCCTCAAAGGAAACAGAATCAAGTCCTTCCCTTCATTATGGCATTTTCTGCACCCATGGCATGGTCACCCCTTCAGTTTTCAAACGAATAATCTAGGAATCATCCTATACTTTCCTTCTCCCTTAGCCCTCCATCTCTCCGAGTTCCATAGAGTCTACTTCCTCGATTATCTCTGTACTTTATTCTCAAGTGAGCTGCCACTGCCTTACTTGAATACATTTTCATTATTTGTATAAATTACAGATGAAGCCCACGTGAGATTCTTCTGCCTCTTTTTGATCTGCCACCAAGTCTTCCTCCAAAATGCTGCCAAAGACGGACACATGCAAAAAAATGAAGCTGGACCACCTCCTTACACCATATACAAAAATAAATTCAAAATGGCTTAAAGACTTAAATGTAAGATCTGAAACCATAAAATACCTAGAAGAAAATATAGGAAGAAACTTAACAGATATTACCCGGAGTAAGATTTTTACTGATATATCCCCTCGCGCGAGGGAAGTAAGACAAAAAATAAACATGTGGGATTACATCAAACTAAAAAGTTTTTTCACAGCAAAGGAAACCATCAATAAAACAAAAAGGGATCCTACTTAATGGGAAAAGATATTCGCCAATGATATATCTGATAAGGGGTTAATATCACAAATTTATAAAAAACTTACTCAACTCCAAAAAAACAAACAACCCAATTAAAAATTGGGCAGAGGACATGAAGAGACATTTTTCTAAAAAGGAGATACAGATGGCAAACAGACATATGAAGAAATGCTCAACCTCACTAACCATCAGAGAAATGCAAATAAAAACCACAATGAGATACCTCCTCACCCCGGTCAAAAGGGTTATCATCAACAAATCAACAAACAACAAGTGCTGGCGCGGATGTGGAGAAAAGGGAACGCTTGTGCACTGTTGGTGGGATTGCAGATTGGTGCAGCCGCTATGGAAAACAGTATGGTGGTATCTCAAAAATCTGAAAATGGAACTACCTTATGATCCAGCAATTCCACTCCTAGTTATCTATCCGGAGAAATCCAAAACTCCAATTCAAAAATCTTTATGCACTCCTATGTTTATTGCAGCACTATACACAATAGCCAAGACATGGAAACAACCGAAATGCCCATCGGTAGATGACTGGATTAAGAAAATGTGGTACATTTATACAATGTAGTATTACTCAGCCATAAGGAAGAAAGAAATCTTACCATTTGCAACAACATGGATGGACATTATGTTAAGTGAAATAAGTCAGACAGAGAAAGACAAATACCATATGATCTCACTTATATGCGGAATCTAAAGAAAAGAATAAGTGAATGAACTAATCAGCAAGTTTTGGAGACATAGAAGAAAAACTGAGGATTGCTAGATGGGCAGGGGGGTGGGGATAAGGGGGAAGGTGAGGGGATTAGAAAACAGTCAGTAACCACAAGATGGCCATGGGGTTTTGAAAATTTGGGGAACATAATCAATAATGTTGTAAAGATTTTGTAGGGTATCCGAGGACACGTGTCCCATTTGGGAGACCACCTCAGTGATGATGTAGATGCCTGATCACTGCACTGTACACCTGAAGCTGAACAATAATGAATGCCAACTATAATTATATATATATATATATATATATATATGTACATATATACCTACAAGAAGCGGGGTACAGCATTAGGAATAGAGACAGTGGAAATGTAATGGCTCTGTGCGATGTCAGAGGGATAGTGATGGGGGGAGGGGGGTTCACACAGTGTGAGGGACATAAATGATAAACGTCTAAGTATTACTTTGTCTTGTGCACCTGAAACTAATAAAAAAAAAAAATGCTGCCAAAAGGCAAAGAAAAAACTGGACTTCAAAAGCACAAATGACTCCTCCAGTCTGGGATAAAATTCACTTTTGAGCTCACCACACAAGGCCCTCCATGATCTGGCTTCAGCATCATCTCTTGCCATGCCCCTCACGCTCTTCCTAAAATGCTTCACTGGCACTCCCTGTCTCTACGGAAGCTCTGCCACCTGCCTTGAACACCCACCCTACCCTTCCTACTTCTGCCTGGCCCTTAACCACGAAGGTGCATTAAACTCACCAAAGAAACAAAACAAAGAAAAAAAGGTGAGATACTACTGCTAAAATTCAGATTCAATTTTTTTTTATAAGAACCCCAGCAGTGATTCTGATAAAAAGCTAGATTTGAGAACTACCCACATGCAGCCCATCCGAGTGTCACCATGTATGGGGGCTTGTCTGACCCTTCCTCTCCCTTCCAGTCTGTCTGTGATGACTTTCTTCTCTATCATCTCAGGACTCTGTAACATTTCTACCATTGCACTTACCATGCTGGGCTGGGCTGCTTATCTGTTTCCCAGCCCTGGCACCTACCTGCTCCTTTCTCAGCGATTCTGAAACTGTTGGGCAAGGATCTGTTTTATATATCATTTTTACTCCAGTGATTGAAAAAAATCTCTTAAAACGTTTGTTTAAAACAAATTACCTGGCTGATACTTACAGAGAAGTGATCCTCTTAGTGGATTCCTGGGTTTATTTGTGAATGGGTGAGGATTTGCATTCCTATGTACCCAGACTCTGGCCCCAAAAGAACATTTCTGAAATAAGAAAGAAACTGATGAAGTGGTTTTTATAGTCCATCGCATCTGGGTTTGACATCAATCCTATTAAGTACAGCCAAATGTTACCATTTGATGAAAAAGCTCACGCTTAGAGATCAGATAACGTGCCTGGCCGGCGCACAACAAAACAAGAAACGGCGCAACTGGGATTCAGACTTTACAGGGAGGACCAGTTCCAAAGGGAACAGGCCCCACTCAGGCACGTCACAACTTCTCCAAACGAGCAAACGCAGGTAAAATCGGCCCTAGGGTCGTCAGTCAGTAACTCGTCTCTGTAACTTTTAACGGCAAACTCTTCCTCCCAACCGTGGGGTTCTCTTCCTTTCAAGCCCCGTGCCCGGTTCCTTCCGGACCGTGGCAGCCTTTGGCAACTCGTCGCTCCTGGAAGGTGGAGAGGGCGGACAAAGCCCCTTTGGCTGGTTATCAGGGCTCCATTACCTTCAGGTGGAGCAGGGCGGGCTCAGGTGGCCATGGCGGAGAAACACCCTCTCCGAAGGGAGAGACCCCGGGGCAGGAAGACGGAAGGGGAGTCGAGAGGTCGAAGACTTTCTACAGCGAGACCCCCCCCCTACACACACACACTCACCCCCAAACACTACGCAGTGCCCAGACCGAAAATAGCTCACACGATACCGCAGGGTAGACCAGCCGGCAGGAGAAGGGGGTCCCAGCGCCCGGGACCGGGTGGAGGCAGCAGAGAACTGCCCACCGGCCGGTAGGCGGAATGCCCCCGCCGGCCGCGCTGCGACCCTTCAACCCTCCAGAGGAAAGCGGCCGAGCTCGCGCCGCCCCTCCCCCACCCCCACCCACCCGGACCTCACGCGCCGCGACGGTTACTCGACGCAGCCGCGCGAGCGCTCACGCCCGCCGGGCCTACGGCCTCCAGCCCCCTGCTCACCTTACCCAAATTGGCCTCGCATCGGCCGCTAGCCCACCTCCACGCCTTCGCTCACCAGTCGGCCACAAGCGAAAGTGCGGGTCCGCACCCCGCCAGCCAACCCAAGGGCGCCGCGAGCGACGGCCCCGCCCCCAGCGCGCCTTCGGCCCTCCGCAGGCCCCGCCCCAGCCGCCCAGTTCTTGTTTTGGTGCGCCGAGGGGCGGGGCGTGGGAAGAGATGCATCCTAGCCCCGCCGGGAGGCCGAGGCCGAGAGGCCGAACGCTGCCATCATTTCCGGGCTGCCGGGCCCGACCAATCAGGAGCGCCCGCGCGATGAGAGGGTGGGGTTTGCCGCCGAGGCGTGAAGGCGGCCCCGCCCATGACTTCCTTCACGCGGCTCCCTGACGTGTCTGTCTCGGGTGACTTAGGCGCCTACCTTCTGTGTTTTCCGTCCTGTCCTTTTCTGTTTTCAGGGCCTCAGGTGTTTCACGGGGGTGTCTCACGGACTGCGAAGGAATATCTTTTTCCCTTTATATGTCCTTTAAAGACCTAAAATATATGTAATCAACATGTAATTGGAAGAATAGATATAATTTGTATTAAAGAAAAGGGATACATTATTGTAAAGACAAACAATACAGAAGATAACAGTAAAACTATCATTGGAGACAGCCTACCAATTTTTTTTAACACCTATTACTGACTGATGATGAAGCATCACCACTAGTTTTGACACTTCTAATAGAGAAGGCAGAAAAACAAAGTAATTCGTAGTATTGATCAGTGCTGTAAAGGAAAGAAGAGGTGAGATGGGCGGATCCAGACAGGTTGGTCAGCGAAGGTCTTACCCAGGAGAACCTCAGCCGAAGAATGAGGAGCAAGCCAAGGAAGGATGGGTATTGGGCTCTGGTGCCGGAACATTCCAGTAAGGGTGTGTGGCTTATTGGGCAGTTGGATGACCGTTATGGTAATTTAACCATCCCGGGCTTGCAGTTAGAGCAGTTAGAGCACGAGGCGAAAGCCGTTCGTCTATTCCTCGCTTCTAGATTTTTCTGCCCTGTGAAATAGGCCCTATTCAAACTGTTTATATAAAGCACGCTATGAAGCTGTTTGAAACTTAATTGCATTATAAATTGTATATGTACCCTTTTTAAAATAATATTTTTATGTAATACTTTTTAATATAAAGATCTCGATGGATATTGAAAACACAATTTTTAAAGAGAGATAAACAAGATGGCAAAAATCACCTGAATTTCTATTTTCCTGAGATAACCATTCTTGTGTATATCCTTGAAGAGTTGATTACATACGTTTTAATTAAAGTAGATATGATAAAAGATAATAAAATGCCAAGCTACTCCCTACAGTGTAAGAAACAATATTGCCCTGAATACTGAACAAAGAGATTTCGCCATTAGACATAGTAGCGTTGGCTAGGGACACGTTTTAACTTCCTATAAAAATCAGAAAAAAGTGAAATTTTAGGTTGAAAATCTTATAATACTTAACAATGTATTTGTCTTTATAACAACGTGGTCGTAAAATATGACTTTTGATATTTTTAAGGAGGAAAGTCTTAATTTCATCTTGCTTTGAGCCCTCTGTGGGTCTTTCTTTATACTTTTACCAAATTTGGTCTTAATCTGTAAGCAATGTATTAAGTTTTGCATGCTTTTAAACTTTATGAAATTATACTGAACACATTTTTCGTCAAGTTGCTTTTTACATTCACCATTATGTCCCAAGTTTGATCCGAGGTATAGTCAAGTCCAAAGCTTACACAACTTGAGGGGTGTTCTTAAAATTTTCACACTAAAAATTTATAAATACAAAATTGGGAATAAAATTAATATTTATTTGGAATGAATGGCACAAATTACAAATTTTTTTAATGGACAAAAGCCACAAATATAAAAAATCCAGAAAAAAGAACCGAAATATTTAAGCAGCAAACACAATTCTGTAAAAGTTATGTATTTTGGCTTCATAAATTTTAATTACCTGAACAATGAGGTTGAAGATCATTTTCTGTACAGAGAACACCAAGATAATTCAGTCTTTTCTCTAGCAAGTTTGATTACATTTTATTAAGAGTTTATAAAAGTTTCAAATTAATGATTTCATTTAATATCATGTTAAAATTTTAGGATTACCAAATTAAATTCCGATCAAGCTTTTTCTCACGTATGAGCTATAACATGGAGAGATTGAACCTAAAGACTTCGAATTGATGACACCTTATTACAAGGTTGTCATAGATTTTGCCATTTTTAGATCCATATTGTATGTTTTATGTCAGTATTTTATGTAAAAATTTCAGTGCTTTTTCCAGTTTGATCATGTGACTCATTTATCATCATTACTTGGATTATCAACTATCCAAAAATTTATTACTCATTATTTCTATTTGAAATGGATCTTTTAATGAATTACAGAATGTTTAAATAATTTATCTTGATTTCATCATCATTCATCCTCCCTTTTTTCTCAATGCATCATGAAAGGGCAGAAGAGGGGTATGGGAAGACTGAATGTGTAAAACAGCTGATGTGTAAAACAGCTGATGTGGAGAAAAGCAACGTAAACTTACTAGAGAATTAAAGTAGGATCCTTTGGTAATATTGTGAGTCCATCAAAGTGAAACCAGCCAGCTCAGTCGTGTGATTTTCTTCTAGGAATATTCAGGTACAGGTAGGAGGCAGATGGAAGGGCTCACCCATGTTTGGGGTCTTGAACCGGGAAGTACCACAAAGGGAGAGAATGAAGAGCTGAGGGTGTACAGGGATTATAATAATGGAACTCTGCCAGCTTGGATAGGCTAGGGCTGAGCTATGGACTGATATGATAGACTGTTTGACGAGGCCGAAGAATTGTGACTATGGTATGAACTTCAGGAAATGCTGTTCAGAAAGTGTTGTTATTGTGTAGCCTTTGAGAAAACAGCACCAAATCTGTACCGTTCACTCTTGCATCTTTAGCCTCTAACATTACCTGGCTCACTGCGTGTGGTCAAAGACGCTTGTTGAACTGAGAGCAGGGGTGTGACCAGAATCATGTCTTGGTGTGGTTACGAGGCTCATTTTTTTTAACCTCCTCTCTGCTGCAGAGTCCTGGGCCTCTTTGTTGGGTAGTGAAGTGTACGAGTGAAGAAACATGCTTATTGAAAAGTGCAAAATGACCAAGAACTGGGCCATGAACTGAAACAGTGCAGTCAAGCTTGTTTGAAAATTATTTTGTTCCTTGGTTTTGTTTCTTGTGAGATAAGTATTCTTTTTTGCTCTTTACCTTGTTCACTTCCTGTGTCTCTTCCTCTTCCACTTCCTCCCAAGTACAGACATTGCGGTTCTTACTCTGTCTTTTTCTTGCTCTAAACTGGGGTTGTCCATTTCATGGCTTCACCTCTCGTCTGCATGGAGCTGACAGACAAATCCACACCTCTTAGCATGGCTTTTTCTTCTGGCTACCCTCCTCATAGCACAGACTGGGGGTACACATGCTCCATCAGGGCAGCAGTCTGCACATCCCCAACCAAACCCATGATCCCCCTACAACTTCTCCTCTCCTGGACCTGCATCTGACACAGCCAGTCTACTCTGCCCTTTTTGTCCTTCCAAACTCCTGGATTCTTAGATGTAAAAAGGGTGTTTGGTCAAGATTTGTATGGTATACTCTTTTTTTCCCCCCATGGGAGGGCGCGTGGGAGATACAGGTGAGAAAAAGTTATAAAAATCAAACTTTTACAAAGTACACAAGTTTTGGGGGTAAAATTCATAGCACAGGTGACCACCCACCGTCATCTTCATTTGTGGTTTGATTCCTCAGTCCATTCACCTCTTCTGCTGCTAAGGGGACCCTGATTTTCTATTGGGGTATTTATCCTCTCAGCCATTCAAGGGATGCTGAGCTAAATCTGAGAGGAGCCCAAATTGGATGAAGCCGATCCTATCTTTGTGGATACAGCGATGGTTCAGAGTTAGGCACAGGCTGGAGCAAAACCCAGGGCTTAAGCAAGAACAATGGAATGGGCAGACCCTTTTCTTCCACTGAATGGGGAACAGGGCTGCTGAGACGTGGCTGTATGAAGGGGCCCCTTGTGTGTGGACTAAAGATGAAGTGGACTCTGGAGAAGGGAACAGAATCAGCAAGGAACCACATCTTGGAGACTCTGAGTAGCGGGATTAGCCCTTCCCTAAAATGAGCACTCCCGCTGGACTTTCAGTCTTGAGTTCCCAGATTCCTTAGATCTATCTGAGTCGGATTTTTTGGCACTTGCAAATCCAGAGTTCTAACCTATTAACTCACAATCCCATGGGCCAGAGAAAACCATCGACATTTTGGGTTTAATTCCTTCCACACATTTTAATGCATTGATATTCACACCATTTCCTTTATTTTTTTACTTTTAAAAATTGAGAAAATATATATACTTTTCTGAAATATTTTAGTTGGTAATATCATTCATCTTTTTATGTGAACCGAATCTATCATCATTTTTAATTATTGCATAATATTCCATTATAGGAATATACTGTTATTTAACACATTTCCTATTAAGGAACATTTACATTTTTTTCTATTTTTCATATTATAAATGTGCCATTCTTATGCACTAGTTCTATTATTTCTTCAGGTGCTAGAAGCGAAATTGCTGGCTCACAGAATATGTACATTCTTAAGGCTTAGATGTATTTTTACCAGATTGTCCTCCAAAAGGAACATACAATTTACATTTCCATCAGCATGGAGAAGGAGGGGACTAAAGGCAAAATGCTTGCTAAAAATATTCATTTGCTTACTGAACATTTATTGAGCGTCTATTATTTGCACAACACTGTTTTGGGCACTAGGGGTACACTGGTGACCAAGGACTCTTAAATTTGTTTCTCTATGTTCTTGCTTCTCCAATAATGGCAGGTTTGGGAAAATGTCTAGCTTAGTAGATGAACTAACCAACATGACATATGATGTGACACAAATGACCTCAGAGAGACACTCAGGGGACAGTGAAGTTGCACCTCGGTGCAGATGGTGACATCACTGTACATGGGATAATGTTCCCCGCCACTTTCCTATGCGCTCCCGTGCCTAGAAGCCCGGACACTTTATTTCCCTTGCCAGCTGGGTCCTGCGAAGGGGCTGCGTGGGAGGAATGTGTGACAGATTAGAAGGCAAGTGGGAGGCAGAAGCCACTGTGTTTCAAGGAGTCACAGGTTCCTGCTGAAGCTGAAGGGCCGTGAAGGGACACAGCTGCACAGGCTGTTGCCAGGGCAGCAGCAGCAGACAACCCAGTTTGTGGAGGGAGGCACGTTAGTGCGGGCCACGGTGGGGGCGGGGTGGACATTAGCGCAGGCCATGGCAGGTGGGTGGGGTGGGGAGACACGTTAGTGGACATCACAGTGGGGGGCACGCAGCAGGCCATAGGGGGCTACAGCAGCTTCCACTCAGGTCCCCACTGGTGGGTGATTCAGCCTTTCCTGTTTGCCCCTTCATCCTCTATGACAATTTTGTAACCTAAATCCTTATGTTAGATCCTTCTGTTTGAAATATCTGGAGTGCGTTTGCTTTTCTGACTGATGGGACAGCCCAGTGTTAAAAAATGACCCTTGAAATTCCATTAGGCAGGAGTTGTGCCTGAGACCCACACAGCATCGTTCAGTAAGTCTAACAGAGCCAGTTTTTCTAGAAGCAATGGAAGAGAGTGCTGTTGCCCCCCTACCCCCGTTGAACACCAGATGAATTCAGTGACTGTCTTTGAGAGGGCATCAGTATGAAACAAATGTATCTTTAAACACTCGAATCGCACTCTGGAAGATGGGATATGCACACTTTGACACATACATGGGAACTGAAACCAGTTGGAGGGAACAGAAGGTCCACAACCTTCCTCCGACATGTTCCTAATACTTATATTCACTGAGAACATAGATATGAACAACTGAAAAGCAAGAAGCAAAACGGCGTGTGTTAGGGAAACTGTTAACGTTCTCAGTTTGCTGGGAGCATGTACTGAAATGTTCCCAGGATGTGACTCTCCTCTTCTGCTTTACAGGGGCTTGGGATACCATTGTTTTCTAAAAACCGTTAGTTGTAATTCTTCTCTATAAAATGGTACAGAAATATTAAATCAACTCCTATGCTCCTCTTTCTTTTCACATTTATACGAACTTGAACGTGATGATGTCAATTTTTAATACTCCACAATAAAGGCTGTCATTTTCATGCCTTTCCTTTGATCATTGGATCTTAATAAACAGAAACGCTGGAAATCGCTCTACCGCCACATGTGCATAAATACGACCAAAGCTGGAAAATGGACAGGGAGTGTCATCCGCTTAAGTTTTTTCGTTTCCGTCTTCTCCCTCACTGTCGTTGTCAGAGTAAAAGATGTCTCTAAACAGGAAGACACGCTTGGGGGCTGCAGGAGTCTGGATCTCAATGCCCGTTTTCTCCATCTTCTTCTCTAGCTTTTCTTTGAGCAAAGGTAGACTCGTCTCATAGAGGTAGTCTATTATCTCTAAAGAAAAACATGTAATGTCGGAATGATTTGTACAAAGCATCTTCCCAAGGTGAAGGAACAGAGGGCGCTGGTGTTGGTCGGACCCTGCGCTATTGTCACACGTGCAAGACCCTGTTCTTACTGCTTTACTACACTCACTCACTTACCCTCCCCAAATCCTAGAAGCAGGCACCCAGTAGTCAAATGAGGAAACCAAGGCATGATGAAACATGATGAAACTTGCACATAGTCATGGACTTAGTCGGCACAGAGCCAGGACTCAAACCCAGGAAGTGATGTCTGCTGCGTGCAAGAGGTATTTCATCACACACTCCAGGGCAGAGTGTCACCTGCACATGGTCCCCAAATACTGGTGCTGGGTCAGCCACGGCAGCCCCTCCTGTAAGCTTGTTAGGGAAAATCTAGCCTCTCAACCCAGCCTGGAGATTAGCATTCGGTATGTCTGGGATGAGGCCCAGGTATGTGTATTTTGAACAAATTCCCCACATGACTCTGGTGATCAGAGTTTGGGAAGTATGTATCTAACCACCCACAAATGGCTGCAAAGAAGGAACTGGCATCGATGTTGTTTCTGGAGCGGTGTGTGTGCATGCATGTGTGAATGTGTGTGACAGGGCAGGCAGAAAGTAGACATGAGCAGGAGAAGGAGGGAACTAGCCCCAGTTAGGAGGCCCCTGCAGCTGCCCCTACTTATCAAGAAGGTATGTTGTTAGAAGAAGGGAGGAAAAAAAAAATGCCGGAGAGGGAGGGAAAGCATCCCGCTTATCCGAATAGATAGCCTGCTTCTCAGGACCATACAATTAGTTTGTCACTTTTTAATGAGCTTCTCAAATAAATCTTGGGAAATTGATGGGTTCACAGTTACGCCCTGAGAAACAGCCTTGGGAGCAGAAAAGGAGTATGAGGCATGCCAGCTCGGAAAAGGTGAGATACTGGAGAGGGAGAGGCGGAGACAATCACCCACAGAACTGAAAACTCTCACACAACATAAGGAGGCTGTTTCTCCCTCTCTTGGGTCAGCCCGCTCCATAATCTTTGGAGTGTATCTGCTTTGCTAATAAACTTCTTACTATCCTATGCTTACTATCCTATCCTAGCCTATCCTATGCACAAACTGTCTCTTGACTGAGGTACAGGAAAATAAGAGCTGAGGTACAATCGTCATACATGGTGACGTGTACCGGAGTGTGTGTTGTGTGTGCGTGTGTGTGCATGCTGGTATTAAGGGTTATTGAATGGAATGCTTGCTAAGTGCCGAGTACCTGGTGACCGTATTTTGCATGTTCATTATCTCATTTAGTACTTTTGAAAGTCCTGTCAAGTAGGGATTATAATTTGCCAATTTTCACCATTTTGTGACTGAAGAAACTGAGGCTCCCAGTTGTCACTTGCCCAAAGTCAGTACCAGTGGGAGGCACCATACACCATGTTCTTAACTACTCAAATGTTGAAAATACTGACCTGGAAAAGTCTTCTTCTGCCAAAAGGGAACACAGGTAGCTTTCAGCTTATAAAATTTAGTCTGAACGTAAGATGGAGGAACATCACTTTGGAAAGGAAAAGAGGAAGAAAAAGGTAGTGTCAGTTTAAAAACTGGTCATTTCAGTACTGTGTAAAGTACATCGATTAAGGTGACATCCATAGACCTTAAGTAGCTTTCTTAATCCTGAACACAAAATCATCATGTCCATAAATGTGTGATTAAAAATAAGACACATATGAAATGCTACTGTCACTTGGTTAAAAAAAACACGCAAAAAAAGAAGAAAATCAATAGTACATGGTGGATTCTGTTTAAAGTAGAAGTTTTCAGTTACGAGATGAATAAATTCTGGGGATCCAATGTACAGCACGGTGACTAGTTAACAATACTGTATTGCATACATGAAATTTGCTAAAAGAATAGATCCGACGTGTACTCACCATAAAAAAGAAGGGCTACTATGTGAGGTGCTGTATGTGTTCATTATAACCTGACTGCTGTTGCACAATGTATACATTTATCAAATCATGGTGTAGACTTCAAATATATATAGAATTTTACTCGTCAGTTATAACTCAAGAAACCATGGGGGGGGGGTGAAAAAATTAATTAGAATAATGTAAATTACTGGTCGGGAAGACAAAGCACAACGCCTACTAATGCGCTGATGCTGACCTTGGACTTGGCCCTGCCTTCAGGGCTCTCCATGTAGCAAGAAACAGTCCTCACGACCACTTGCTAAGGGAGCTGCTACTCTTATCCTTCATTTTGGAGATGGGGAAACTGAGGCATAGAGAAGTTGTCCAGGATCTTACAGCTAATAAGGGGTAGAGCTGGGATAACTGGGTGGTCTGACTGCAGATCCGATACTCTTAGCCACTACACTCAGGATAGACATGTATTTGTCACAATTCAAAAGCAGATGTCTCCTGATGTTTTATTTTACAAAGTTAAAAAAAGCAGATGCTGATAATGTTTCAGTGAGTCAAATACACTTTCGATTCACAGCAAGACTGATACCACCAACTCTTAAATTGTTTTTAAAGTGAGAATCATTAACTTCATGTCGTACATTTTTTCTTAAACAATAAGAGCATGACTTGTTTGTTTCAATAATTCACTAATCTAGCAGTTAAAGATTAGAGTGGGTAATTTTTCTGTTAAGTAGGTAGAGGTAAAAGATGACTGGGCTCCTTCAGCGTCTTCATCACAGCAGCCACACCATGTGCCAGGCACGGGGCTAAAAACCTTTCCTGCATTATCTCCTTAGGTCCTCACTATGGTCCTGCCAAACCATTGTGTACATGAGCAAACCGAGACAAGTGAGGGAACAACCTGCCCAAAGACGGCTAAATAATGAGCACCAGGACTCAGGGCCAGGTCAGTGTGCCAAGCCCAGGTTCTAAGACCTATGCCACCCCCCTTCCCACAATGCCTTGCGCCCAGCGTCATGTTCTGCAGCCCCAAGCTCAGGCATAGAGAAGAGGCAACATTTGATCTGGACATTTTCAAACTAAGTAGATGTTACACCTCTTAGGTGAAAACGCTGACTTTAAATCATGCCTAAGTAATCCACAAGGGAGGCTTTAAGAACCTGAAGACATTGGACTTTTTAAATTCTTTTTCATTGTTTTAATTCACTATTAAAACTTTGAGAATGCATTATTTCAAACAGTGTTTGACTAGATTCCATAATCTCTATTTTACAGCTTCGAGGTTTGTAAATCTTAATTAGAACAATCCATTTTTAAATATACATATAATTTTTACTGAAAATCATTAAATCATTTGAATTTAAGAAACCATGTGATCTGAAAAAATGTCACACAATACACAAAAATTAATTGGAAAAGTCAGATTTTTAAAAAGTGGTTTGATAACATAAAGGGAGGGATTTGTCGACATAAATACTTCTCAGGATGGGAGTTGGTGGGGTGCAAAGCAGGGTCCCCTTCCTTCAAAGCACCTGACAGCGTCACCTCTCAGGGACCCACGACACTGAAGAGTAAATGAGTGCCCCACCCCTCAGGGGAGCTAGAAAAGGAAAAGGTTTGCAATTATGGGCCTGTGTCTGGACCTCCTGGCAGGGCCTCCTGGCAGGGCCTGTCACTAAAAATTCCAGTTCTCCAAGTTAAAGGAAAAAGATGGCTTGTTCTTTGGCCGCATCCCAAGGTGTACATACCTAAGCCCCACAACCAGGGTAAATGCTGCTTCACACCAGCAGCCATGCTTTTGGAAGTCAGCCAGGCTGCAGCAGTCTCACTCCACCATCCACCCTCCCAAAACTGAAGGCCAACCAAGCCCGCTAAACCCCCACTTCCAAAGGCCACCAATCCCTGTACCCCCCACTCAACAACGTGCTCTGCTCAGAGGGACTGTGCTCTGCAGGCTAGCTTTCCCTTGGTCACCAAGCAGTGACTCCAAATACTGCGAGTGGTGGCCTCCCTCCTCAGTAGCAGGAACTGATTCAAAATGCAAAGGTAAACAGAGATCATACACACAGGAAAGTTCAAACTCACTGCTCAGAGGAGAAATGCAAATGAACAGCACAGCGAAACTAGGCGGAAGCTGGAAGAGGAACAGGATCTCAAATTAGCTCTGCACAGCCTTCTGACCAGCAAGAGAAACACATCACCGCAAGTAACTATATATAAAATACACTGGGGAAGCGTGGCCCACGCCACCAGCGCCAAAGGACCAAAATCAGAATCACGTGCCTCATTGTGTGATGTGATGTGTGATGAAGATACAGCCTCACCTATGTCACGGGCCTGCCTGAAACACAAAACCCTAGTCTAACCGGGAGGAAGCATCAGACAAACTCCAACCGAGGGAGACTCGACAAAACAACCAGCCTATGCTCTCCCACAATTTCAATGTCATCAAGGACAAAGGCAGAAGAACTTTAAACTGAAAGCCAGCAAGGAGACAGGACCGTTAAGTGCAGTGTGTGATCCTGGACGAGTCTTTCAATCGGGGAAATGCTATATAAAGGGCATTATCGAGACAAGTCGTGAAATTCGAATGCTGACTGTTCCATGCAATAGAATTGTAGCAACGTCAAATTTCCTCAGTGCTAACTGTACTGGGATTATGTGGAATAACGTCGTTGCTTAGGACTTGTCATCTGTCACCAGCTCTCAGATGGTTAAGGGAAAAAACTTCATTCCCTGGGAGAAGGGAACGGGAGAGGGAGGGAGGAGTGATAAAACAGACGTGGCTGAACGGCTGGTTATGGGCCAAGGGGTATGTGGGTGGGGTTACAAGTCCCCTCCTACCTTTTAATTAGTTAATAGGAAACACGTGCTCTTACCCGATGGTACTAGCAAGATCTTCCCAGTCTATTTCGTTAGCGTCTTCCACATTTACTTCATACAATCTATGAGAAAACATAAAAATTAAGTTTTCAAGCAAAGATCAGCATGATGGACACCTTCACGGACTCACAGAGGTTAAGGGCTCAAAGGCACCAGCACGGTCACCTCTGCGCCAGCTCCCTTGTTACGCAGCCCCAGCGAGGTCAGCATGCTAACCCAAGGTTAGCCCACGGTCACTGAGTTAATGAGCTACAGACCAAAAGGCCATCTCTCTTCCTCCTGAGCCCTTTGCATCTCCCAGCAAACCACGTTGCTTTCTCATAATAAAAACACAACTTCGCCAATCAGTGTAGACACATGGTTATAGCAACATGTGTACCCAGCAGTTACTATGCGACAGACACTGTGTCCATTTACCCTTAACATCCCCGACGAGGTGGGGGATTATCTCCATTCCACAGACCAGGAAACGGGGCTGAGAGCCCGAGTCACTGGCTCAAGGTTCCGTGACAAACATGCGGTGCCAACCCTGGGACCCTGACTTGAGATGCCCTCCTCAACTCTGCCAGTCTATGCTGTCTCTCTGGTAGGCGGAAAAAGGGGGAGAGGCACACCCCACCAGACGAGTATGGAAAAAGAGGAAGCATGCCAACGATGTTAGAGCAGGTGCCTGACGGAGCAGGGAGAATGGAGCTGGAGCCGGTGGCCAGAACCCAGAGGTTTCTTCTGCTCTGTGCTGTTCCTCATTTGACATGCGCCCAGGGGCATTAGACGCGTGGGTTTCCAAAAGCAGCCTCACATCTCTCCTTCCTTCAGGAGGGAGGACTCTGCATAGACGAGGAACTCAAAGACAGAACCAGAGACCAAGCCACAGTGGCACCAAGTAATGTGCGCTGGAGAGCAATGGGGCTGGGCCTGAATATTTACCTCCACTTTCCAATGGACGGAAATAACTAACATCCACACGAAAACCTTCCAAGACTAAAATAACTACATTTGTGGAGCGCACCGTCCACGTTACACACACTATTTCATTTCTTCTCCCAATAACACTAAGAGGAGATACTATTAGGATTATCCTCATTTAAGGTGAACAACCTAGAAAGACCTAGAAAGGAAGGAAACATGCCCAAGGTCACACATGGGCAAAGTGCTGGAAGAGGGATGTGACTACACTCCGGCCAGAGAGAAAAACAGCTCCAACAGCATCCCTTGATATTCCGCTACCTTTCAATAAGGTTGATTTTGGCCTGCAGTCCGTTCACTCCTCGGGATATGTCCCGACCATTCGTCATCCTCTTGGTTAGAATTTCCGTCCTACGTTAAAAGAAAGAAAAATATAGTTCACTTTCAGGAGTAACGTTTCTATTAAAATTTCCTATGTTTTTCTCTTCTTCAGAACCACTATCTAACTTTTGCAATTCATCAGTTCCAACATTTACCACCACCCATACATAATACACCTATTTTTTTTTAAATAGTGGGAATGAATAAGAAAATGGTCGAAGGATGATGGTTATTGAAACTGGATGATAGATACAAGGAGTTCTAAGTTTGTGTGTGTTATAAAACTTCCATAATAAAAAGTTTTAAAAAAGGGAATAAAAGAATGAGCCTATTAGCAGGTACCAAAGGACACTATATAAACTCAATTTGATTGTTTATAAAACACAGACATCGTTCTCACTACCATTACCAGCTGTTGGAACACCAAAGAAGCCCAATTTAGTAAAGTGATACATGATTTGATTATTCTTCTAAGGCACAAAGCTAATAGATGAAGGAAACATTGGCTGAAGTTCCTAATGAGAATAGCAACCCAATTAAAAGTATTTTAGGGGCTGGCCCGGTGGCTCAGGCAGTTAAAGCTCTATGCTCCTAACTCCGAAGGCTGCCGGTTCAATTCCCACATGGGCCAGTGGGCTCTCAACCACAAGGATGCCAGTTCGACTCCTGCAAGGGATGATGGGCTGTGCCCCCTGCAACTAGCAACTAGCAACTGGACCTAGAGCTGAGCTGCGCCCTCCACAACTAAGACTGACAAGGACAACTTGAAAATGAATGGCACCCTCCACAACTAAGACTGAAAGGACAACAACTTGACTTGGAAAAAAGTCCTGGATGTACACACTGTTCCCCAATAAAAGTCCTGTTCCTCTTCCCCAATAAAATCTTGAAAAAAAAAAAAATTTATGTATTTTCTATATAAACACACAAAAGTGCTCCTTCTTTTTTGGTCTAAAATGTAGGCGTAGAAAGGGCTCTGGTTCCTCCATCTTATACACTTCCCCCCGCAAAACATCTGTTCTTGGGAACTGATTTCCTTGAGTGTGGTCTTCTATTAACATAACCAAATACCCTACAACGGGATTATAAGGTACATAAACAATCAGCAGTATGATTTAAGAGTTTGCTTTTAACATAAAACATGCCTACTCTGGATTTCATTCTTATTTGCTATTGAAGATGACCGAGCTGAGCTCCCTTTGTGCACGAGGGACGGGTTGTGAGCTACAGGATCCCTGCTTCAAGGACCAGCTCAGGGCTGGGAAAAGCTTCGTCGGGCAGAGAACACGCAGCAAGATCAGGACTGAAAATACTTGTATGTGGCAGATGTACCTAAAGAAGGTCTAAGATGAGGAGCACGACTGCCTCACTTTAGATTAAAACAGAAGAAATGCAGAATTAGAAAGCAGAAGTTAGAAGACTGATCACTATACTTGTGATTTCTCTCCTGCATGTTAGCTTTGGATTTTGTTTTGAATGCGGCAAACAGGTAACTACCTTGTTGTACTGAGGACTTAGAAACGGACAAACGGACAGAGTGAAGAAATCAGAAGTCAATATTCAGTATTAAAAAGGTTCAAGTTCTTATGAGGAAGCCATACAATGAATCGGGGTTAGTTAAGTGCTAACTTAAATCAGATATCGATATTGGGTTAGTTGGAGCAGTGAACGCGTGGTCATTCTTGACATGGAACCTACCCACATGGCGGTCACACAGATAGTCGTAGTAACCTCACCTATCTACCCACGCTGTAGAAATTGTGGGGGGGGAAGGAGATAGGGGGAATATCTTGTTGAAATTTATATAAGAAGCCTTAAAACTTACCACTTACTTTTACACTGCATCCAATTTCTGGTTTCGACTTTAGCTTCAACTTCTACCCAAGATATGCCCTTGTAGAGTTTTTCCCGGACAATGGACAGGCGGCCTTCGGGATTCTCTTGGAGTTTAGAATCCACCTCTTTTAAATCCTGGGGAGACATTTTCTTTAGAATCACTTCTTCAACAGCCTTGATTAGTTTCTGGGTTTCCGTCTTACTCCAAGCACCATGATTTCTTTCTAGAGACATAAAAGGATGGTCTTATAGTTGCTAATCCTCTTGCTTTCAAACACAATATTAAAAACGAAATCATAATGATGAATATATGTCATTCCACATTGGTCCCAATCCAAAGAATGTACACCACCCGACGTCAACTATGGGCCCTGGGGGATTAGGACGTGCGGTGTGGGTTCAGTCACAAACATACCCTTCTGGTAGGGGTTGCTGATAGTGGGGGAGGCTGTGCATGTGTGGGGGTGGGGGGTATATGGGAACTCTCTGTACCTTCCTCTCAATTTTACTGTGAACCCAACACTGCTCTAAAAAAATAGTCTTAAAAAAAAAGATACATCAGACACTTTTCAGAAGACAATGGGCAACATCTCAATTACACAAACCTAAACTATCAATTACATGCAAATTAAAATGAAATACTAAAGTGGCCACAGATTCTTCAAAGAACCAATGTTCAGACAAGTTAAGGAATAGGCCTCCAACCGGCAGCCTACAAATACCTTTGGTTTGGTCCACAGTGTTGTTGTTACTTTTCCCCAATAGCAGTTTGGATAAATATGTACGTCAAGAGAGTTTCAAGGGGAAAAAAAAAAAATCTAGGGCAGCCGGTTGGCTCAGTGCTTAGAGCGTGGTGTTCATAACACCAAGGTTGCCGGTTCGAGTCCCACATGGGCCAGTGAGCTGCGCCCTCCACAACTAGATTGAAAATGACTTGACTTGGAACTGAGCTGCGCTATCCCCACAACTAGACTGAAAAACGACGACTTGACATCCTGGAAAAACACACTGTTCCCCAATGTTCCCCAATTAAAAAAAAAAAAAAGAGAGAGGAAAAAAAAGAAAAAAACATCTAGATTTCATACACACATAAAAATCCGGATTTTTGCTTTATTTCTTAAAAACTGGAAGAACTGGCCACACTGAGTCTTCATATGGCATCAGTGGCTGGAGTTGGTGGGACAAAAGGCATGGTGTCCAACTCACCTGGGGTCTCCCCCCGCTGGCCACAGACGCCCAGCTGTTGCACTGCTCTGCCCGCGTGGCGGGAGCACATGAGCTGCCTACGTGCTAACCGCAACACTGACTAAAGACTGTCTTCTTAAAGCAGCTGGGGATTTTTTAATGTGAAGAATAGAATCAATAAAACTTTTGATGAAAGAGAGCAAGAGACAGGAGCTCACCAAGACTGGTTTTGGGGGATGATCCCTGCCTAAAAGGCCCGTTGAACTGCACCCCACCTTCCCATCCTGGGGAAGGGACTCCCCCACCGGCCTCCTTAGATACTGGTCCACTTGGCAGCTACAGCCGCGCTGAAAGCTACTGAGCTGACGTAGAGTGGCAAGCAGTCTTGTGAATAAAGGTTGCACGGTTTCATCAATACACGTGAGGAAATGAATCAGTGCAGAGAATGGCTTAGAAAATGATGGCTCTGCCAGAAGACGGGCCCACAAGGACTCCTGGGCACTGGGTGGTGGGGGCTGACGGCCTGTCGGGCTTATTCACTCCCCGAGGTGGGCTCACCCAGATGGGCGCTAGAGACCCCAACTTACCACTGCTGATCTGGGAGAACTTCAGGGCAACGGAGAGGCTACTTCGAGCCACCATCTCCCCAATCTTTTTCCAGTCGTTCCCATGGAGGGAATGGTATATCTTTAACTTCTCGGTATCTCCTTTGCTATACCTAAGAGAAAGGGGAAACACTACAATCTTGCATTAACTCCAAGATTAAAAACTGTTCTCCTCGCAGTCTGCTGTGGTCCTGGGAAAGCTGCATGGGGTGGGCTGTCAGGAACCGGTTCTGCGCCAGGCCAACCCGCGAACAGAGCTCCCGTCACTTCCTGTCCCAGCATCTAAACTGTGCTCACCAAATAAATCGCTCACATAGGCCAATGCCTGGCTCAGGACACAGCACTGAGCCAGCCATCAGATCAGGTCATTCCCCATCCAAACCCCTATGGGCTCCGCATTTCACATACCATAAAACACAAACTTCTTCATGTGCCTACAAAGCCCTGCGCTCCCTGCAGCCCAGCCCCGAGGTCACCTGAGACCTGTGCACTTGCGGTGGGAACGGCCTTCCTATAAGGGCAAGAAAACCCTGTCGGCTTTCTACACTGTGGAACCCACAATGCTTAACTACAACAGACATTCGGTAAAGGTGACAAATGGCTTGACATAAATTCGGAACGATTTAAGGAATTTAAGGTACATTAATCCCACGTAAAAACAAGTATATCAAAGAACTAAAAAGAAAAACACGACAATATAAGTGAATGTTGAGATACACACCTTAAATATTTAAGTGAAGCAAAAACAATCTTTAGGACATTGTGTAATTCCTGACTGTGGGCGGGAAGTGGTGGTTTATGGTATTATTAATACAACACAGACGCGGCCCGCCTGGAATACTGTTTCTGACCACAGTGACCTGGCACTGTCTCAGGACATAAGATCCTCGTGGTCTCAGAAACTCATCCATACCCACAGAGACTCGTAATCCTTCACTATTTCGAACTGTACTTTCTAGTGGTTTCCTTCTCAAAGCAATCAAGATCTTTCTGAGATGTGAAAAACAACTTAAAGGACCCCGGAAGCCACAGAAAAGAGGATGTCCAAGAGAACCTGAGTGTACAAACATGAGGAAACAGCTACAGAACCTCCACAGGCCCTCGGAGCCTTACAATTCTTTGATTTTCTACGGTTTTTTTCAGTTAAGAATTCCTTACATTGGAAAAATATTCTATGCGTAAATGGTCACCACAACACAAATAATATGGTACAAACGAATGAACTTTATCACTAGAATGACAGACTTAACATTATTCTAAAAATTTCATTTCCACACTTACATCAAAGGTAGGAAAAAACGTTATCTTAGCTGCCCCCATTCCTTTCCAAAAAGCTTTCTTTAGGCTCCATTTACAATGTCATCTTTAGTGAATTTCCTTCAAGTTCTGTCCTCAGTTGTCTAACACTGGGGCTTGGGGGAGAGGGCAGGTGTCAGTCTGTGGGGGACCTTTCCTCTACTTAAGGTTTCTTTTGGTAAAAATGTTAAAAAAGACACCAAGGTCACGTCAGTGTTTGAAGTTCAGATAATACATGTGTCTTGGTTTTAAATCACGTAGCGAAGTAGAACGCAGCGGGTCTTGCTCGATTTACTTCAGTTGTCTCCCTGACAGAGGTGGAGTCCTCGAGCCACTGGCTGCCGTCAGGGCCTGCAGGGGTGGGGCTGCCGCTCTCGTGCTCGTCCCTTTGTCCTGGAGCAGAGAGCTGACCCACAGCCACCACTTCACCTACATTTGTTTTATTTAGAATGTTGGAATCAAACTATAATTGGGTATTTTCTTTGGGACAGAAAGGAAGAGAATGCCCATCACTCAGTGTTGAATCAGCTACTGAATCACGCTTAACGGACCTCGCACTGGTGCTCATCGCCACCTTCAGATATCTACTGAACACCCAGAGAACTGGGCTCAGTGCTGAAGGGAACCCCACTGACAAGGGATGTTGGGGTTCACAGGAGTTTACAAGGGAGCAGAGAAAACTTCCCAAGGAACGGTGGGAGAAGCAGAGCATGCTGGGTGTTGAAATGAAAGTATCAAGAAAAAGCTGAGGGACCTAGAAGGAGGAAGATACCAGAAGATTAAAGAGGTGGAAACTGTAATGACCCTCGAAGACATCCACCTGACAAGAGACACATGCCCTGGTTTCACGCACAGAAACCTTTAAGCCTGTTTTTACTTCTAATCTGTGGCTGTGGCTATTCTGACATAAAGCATCAGCAAGACTAGAAAAACGTCCTGGGTCAGGCGCTGAGACCCCGTCCTTACCTGCCTTTGTAATTATTGATATCGAACATCTTCTTTGCTCGGTAGTACACGAGTTTCCAGGGCCGGGCAATGCCCTTACCTACAGCCAGAAGAAAGGCGGTCAGAGGGGCACACAGCACGGCAGGAAGTGCAGTCTTGACCGTCAAGGAGCCCAGAACAGCCCCTTTTCACAACACTAGCTATCCTAGGCCCCCGGGAAGTCTGGCATTTCAGATGCGCTGCAGGAAGCTGTCTTGGGGAGCAGATGTACAAAATCACCAGCTTCCTTGGAGATCTCTGAAAACTGGATGCTTAGTATGTAGAGGCGCCAGCTTCTGGTCCCCGAAATTCATGGCTTCCTAAGCAAAGCGATTTTAACATACTCTGAATGAAGGGGAAGGGCGGCTAAGGTGGGGATACATGCCAACCGTTCTCCGTAAGGTAACAAAGCACCGTTCCCAAAGCACCTCTCCTTGCCTTCCCACCATAGAGATGGAACCAGCCCTCCACGGGGCTCACTATGCTGCTTCCCTTGGTGCATCCCAGAGAACACCTAAGCAACCACCCTCTTTAAATTCAGAGATTTTTTTCCCCCAGTCCAATCCTGTACTGCTTCCTGACCTTCTGCCTGTGCAAGCATCACACCCAGAGGAGGCTTCCCGCTCCAAAGCACCTATATGGCTACACTTAGCACATTGAAGAGACCCTGGTGCATATAAGGACATGCTGTGTACAATAAACGCAAAAACTACAGCATGAAGAACAGAGAAACCAAAGCCATTATGAGCACCCACAGGAAGGCAAGAAGTTGATCATCTAATTCTGCCTAAAATCCGTAAAGCACTACGTGTGGGAGACGTGATTCCAAATCGCTGGAGATGCAGGCTGCCAGCGAGAATCCAGTTAACCACAGCGGCGGTCAGCATGCCCCGGGCCACTGCCTCACCATGGGTTTCCCATTGCACGATGGAAGGCTGTGGCTGGGCAGACTGAACGGCTCTCCACTTACCAATGTGCAGTCTAAACGCATATTTTCTTTTTAAGTCGGTGATCACAGCTTTCTCCTCTGGGTATCTGTCTGTGTACAGCAGCTTGTCTGCATTCTCGATTCCAGTCAGGGACAGAAATTCTTGCACGTTTCTCTCTAACTGCTTATTTTCCTTTGCAGAAAACTTGCCGAATCGAATGGCGACACCTAGGATTCCGGGCAGGAGAAAAAGTATCGTCAATAATAAATGAAAGCAAACCTGCCACTTGCTCCTCAGCCATACAGTACACGGCCGGGCCGCCGGCTCCTGCCTGCCTGGGAGTGGCCCCGGCCTGTGCACTTGACGTTCGCCCTCCCAGGCCCCACTGTGGAACTAGCTTTCCTTCAGCATTCAGCTCAAGCCACCGTCTTCACCCAAGGTTTTCCCTGGTCATCCCATTCCAAAGAGACCTGACCTGATTCATCACTCTTTTTAAAAGTTACATTTTTGTACGAAAAAGGAACCTACATTCATTAAAAATTCAAACTGTATTGAAATTAAGTTTAAAAGGAGCCCCGCTTTACCCTCCTCCGCCGTGCTACTCCCCTAAGCAGTGTTGAGTTGGCTGGCACGAGCCTGAATACTTACATACATTCTCTACGCATATATATCAGGGGGAGGGGGACAATATCATTGCACTTGATATTTTATTTCTCTTTGTAACTCAAAGCCGTCAAGTTTCATTATGTACTTACTGTGTTATACAGTATATTTTTCTATGCGTAGACTTATTTGTAAAATATCTCTTATAAAATACTCATAAAAATCTCAACGCAGAATACAAATAAAATGGGATTGTTCTATAGACACCGCTCTACAAATTACGTTTCTCTCTCTTAATTTCTCTAGTTCTTAAAGCTCATCTCTTCAACATGATTGATTCCGTAAGGCTAAAACCCCTCTTTTTACTTTTGTCAATGACCAGTGGGCCTCACCCAGCAGGCTCTGGGTAAATATCGCTCATTTGTGGAATGCAGCCTGCCATTTGTGGTGTATTCTTAAATCGATAAGCTTTCTGGGAGGTTCTTTTAACACGGTGACATCAAGGAGACCAAGTTGGGTCTCCCATGAAACCACACCCACTCAACCAGCTCACACTCAGTACCTCGAGAAAAGAAAATGCACCTCATTGAAGTTAATGATGTTGAAGTGTTTTGATTTTTTTTTCACTTCTGTATCTTTCCTAGTGCTGCAGCCAACCGACCCCCTCCTTCCCCCAGCATCCGGGACTCATCTCCTAGTGTGTGGACTATCTGTTCCTGCAGCCCCATCCTCCTTGCCTTCTCTACCGGAAGTTGGGCAAAGAAAGGAAAAGCAGCACGCTTCAGTTGGCTAATTTTACAGCTCAGACAACAATTCTGGAAGGAGATAAAGCTGAAAGTAGCTAAAGGATGCCGCTGGGGAATCCAAAAATCCGAATCATGCACAGAAGAAAGTTGGGGCTAGCTATACATACAGGAAAGTTCAACAAACATCCAAGTTCCACAGCTCACCCTGTGCTTTAAATTCCTTGAATCGTCCCAAGTCATCACGGTACATTCGCTTAATTGTCGTGGCAGCCCTTTCCTTGATGCCAGGAATGAACTCTTGGAGTTGCCTCACGGCGGAGTCCAAATCCACGTCTGGGTCATCTGACTCTCTTGAATCTTCCGACAAATACTTTGTTCCAGACTCTTTAGTCGATTCCAAATGGCTTTCGTCATTTGCAGGTTCTAACCTAAGAGGGAAAGTGGACTGATCACCATTACACCTCACTTAGATTAGACCTGATTCGGTCTGGGATGTCTGCTCACTTTAATGTAACTGGGCCAACGTGGACAGATGGCAGAGGCCGCCTTGAAGGGAGACGACCGGCCCTAAGCCCTGTTTCCAGCAGATGTTATCCCATATTACTATTTCCCAATTGTTTTTTGTTTTAGATATTGACTTCCTAATAAACCGAGCACCTTTCTACCCCCATGGACACTAAGACATCTCTCCCCCACCCTCCCAACGAGTTAAGTTTTATAATAATGGTTACTAATTAGTTAAATCAATATTCAGGGTTTCTATGGTTACGGCTGCTTTTGCTGTAGTTAATAACGGCCACACGTTCCCCTTTGCCCAGTTTTCTATGCACCTGTCACCAGGTCATCCCCAAACCTTCTGCCAGATGTCCACATCTGCTCTTAGTATCAGCTAACCACTCAACACTCAGACAGGAAACTGGAAAAAACTCAAAAGCTGTGTGCATTTGTCTAAGCAAAGGGTCAACAGCTTTCAGAGGGCCACAGTCCAATACAGATTAAGAACCAATGTTCTAGAACATTCCTGCCTCATTATCAGTGTTCTGCACCTGTCCCAGATATGATGGCACAGAGGATGACGTGAGGGGGGCCACAACCATTATCAATGCCACACAAAGTGGGGCCCTCTCTCCTTTAACTTCTGTGTGAAATTATTTTCGGCCAGGACAACCTAACACATGTAAGAAAGCCATTGAGTAAAAAAGGGGGGAAAAATCTGTCCCAAGTCCCAGAACTGAAATAAAGTGGTTAACAAAAATTCCTTCATTTATTCATTAGACAGCATACTTAAATGATAATTATATAAATAATGATATCGAAATTTCTTTTCTTTGTGAGAACCCTAGTTCAAGTTTTTTCCTGCTCTATAACATTCTAAGTTATCTCCTCCTTCTACCTAGATGCACAAAGACAAAGGTAATTTGGGGGTCTAAAAGCCTTTTAAACCTATTCATAGATTTTTCAGGGCTAGAGTAGTTCTTAGTGAAAATCTAAAGTGTTACGCATGAAGAAAGGAAGCAAGTCACTTGGTTAAATGGGCGTATCATCCTGTACATTTCATGATCTCTCTCTTTATGATTTCTGCCAGTCACTAAGGACATGCAAATAGAGGCAGAATCCACACAACCGGCGGGCACCCACAGAAGGCACACCACCCCCGTTACCTCTGCATCTCGTCCGAACACGCCCGGCTTTTCTCCTCTTGCGGCCTGGGTTCCACCATTGCTTCAATCGAGGTTCCACTACCTTCCAGGGAACCCAAGGGCGGGTCCCCGAAGCCCGTGGTGAGTACTGAAAGGTCACCATCGGCCATTGAGGCACCTTCGGCAGAAGACTTGCGCCTCCTTTTCTTAGCCCTTTTCTTTGTTCTGCCGGCTTCCTTCCTACCTCCTGCAGCCCCCACCTCACAGACCACGTGGGATCCATCAGAATTCACGCTCTCCAGACTCTCAGGCACGGCTAACACCTCACATTCCCGGGCACTTGAGAATTTTCTCTTTTTTTTCTTAGACTTCTTTCTATGAGCAGAGCCTGGCAATTGTGCGACTTCGCCTCCCAGGCCCCCAGGAAGCAGGGCTTCCGGCTGGTGGGGCTCCGGCTGGGGCAGGGCGACGTGTGCATTGTGGCCTCGCTGCCCAGGATCCCAGGATGCCGCTGCTGCTTCGGCTTCCAGCCGACGCTTCTTTTTCTTTTTCTCCCTAACTTTATGATGCAGTTCTTCTGACTCAGTTTTACGTCGCTTGGCAACTGAGTGCACTGCGGCTGCTTCAGGCTCTTTGGCTGACTTTTGCTCCTTGCTCATATCTACGTAAACAACGTCGACATCTCTTCTAAAATCCTTCGGCACGTTCTCAATATTTTCTTTGTCCACCATGACGTACACAACACCTGTTTCGTCCTCTACCCCCAAAGCACTGTTTCTTCTCTTTTTTTTCTTTCTGGTGGTAGAAGTGGCCTTTTCTGTCTCATCACAGATTTCAGATTTTTTCTGAGTAGAAATGAGATGCTGGAAATCCTTTCTCTTTTTTTTACTCTTTGTTTTGTCAGGCAGTTCACTTGTCAAGGGGGAGTCGCTGAAACTTGCATGGGAATGCCTCCGACGTTTTTCCTCCTGTGCAGCATACTTTCTCTTTTTCTTCTTCTTCTTATCAAAAACTGGAGTGTGAATTTCAAGTCTGCTCATTTCTCCTTCCATGTTATTCCTACAGGGAAACTTGACAAGAACGGTTTATTTGTGCAAAGCATTTTAAACATTAGCCTCAGAAGGGAGAAAAAAAAAAAAATCACAGAAAAATGAAGCATGTGGCCCATGACAAGCCTGGAGTCATGATTAGAAACGTTATGTTGTTCTAAAGGCACGGGAGCCGTGCTGTAATTGACTGTCTGGTCCCACTGCCTTCATGATACAGAAACAACAGTCACCAGACAACAGTGCCCAGCACTCAGGCCCCTGCTGCCCTCGCGGCTTCATCTTTTATCTTCTTTCCAACTCTGTGCTCCAGCCACACAGGCCTTTCTGGGTTCCCCAAACACGCCACGATGCTGTCCCTGGCCCAAGGTCTCACAGCACACGGTTTCCTCTCTCTGGGATACTCCCCGCTGCCTCCCCACCGTCCTTGCCTCCTGCTTCCTTTCATCCTTTAGAGCTTGGCTTGAATATCACCTCTTCAAGAAGGCTTTCCCTAGTTAAAGGATGTATATATTATGGTACCATGTATACTAAGTTTAAAACACACAAACAATTTTATGTATCTTTTCTGAATACATACGCGGTCTGACAATTAAGTTCGCGAACTTGCCACCATGCGCTTACATTGGCAGTCCTGTACAAACAGCTCGGGAAGGTTTCATAACCTTGGTATGTCAGTGTCTCACAGGTATGTTCATGTCAACGTGTGGCAGTGTCTTGCTGAGTGGCGTTCATTATTATTGTTGCGTGTTTTTGTGTGCCATCGCGAGAATGTCTGAGCTTGTATTAGAGCAATGAACAAATATTAAATTTCTTGTTAAACTTGGCAAGAGTGGAAGTGAAATCAGGGACATGTTAGTCCAAGTTTATGAGGATAATGCCATGAAGAAAACGGCAGCATACAAATGGATTAATCGTTTTTCTGATGAAGAGAGGTCAGGACGGCCAGTAACGAGCAGAACTGATGAAAAAACATCGCAAAAATTCATCAAATTGTGTGTCAAAATCGTCGGCTGACTGTGAGAAGCACAGCAGAGCAAGTAAACATCAATAGAGAAACAGTTAGGAAAATCTTAACTGAAAATCTTGGCATAAGAAAGGTGTGTGCAAAAATGGTCCTGAAGGAGCTCACTGACGAACAAAAGCAAAGGAGAGTCAAGGTTTGCCAAGACCTTTTGGAGAGGCAAGACGATGTTTTGGGCCGTGTTATCACTGGTGACGCAACATGGGTGTACCAATACGACCCTGAAACAAAGCCTAAAAGTGTGCAATGGAAGTCAGGCAATTCTCCACAGCCAAAAAGTTCCGTCAGTCCAAATCAGGAGTCAAAACGATGTTGCTAACTCTTTTTGATATCAGAGCGATTATTATGAATTTGTACAAACTGGACAAACAGTTAACCAAGTTTACTGTTTGGAAGTACAGAAAAGGCTACGTGAAAAAGGTAGACGACCTGAACTTTTCACCAACAAGTCATGGCTCTTGCATCACGACAATGCACCCGCTCACACGGCACGCTCTGTGAGGGAGTTTTTAGCCAGTAAACAAATAACTGTATTGGAACACCCTCCCTACTCACCTGATCTGGCCCCCAGTGACTTCTTTCTTTACCCGAAGATAAAGGAAATACTGAAAGGAAGACATTTTGATGACATTCAGGACATCAAGGGTAATATGACGACAGCTCTGATGGCCATTCCAGAGAAAGAATTCCAAAATTGCTTTGAAGGGTGCTGGCACTGGCACCAGTGCATAGCTTCACGAGGAGAGTACTTCAAAGGAGACCGTAGATATTCAGCAGTGAGGTATGTGGCACTTTTTCTAGCATGAGTTCACGAACTTAATTGTCAGAGCAACCTGTATTTCACTTTTGTAGCATTTTGCCCAACTGCAGTTTAAAAAATAAAGTCATTTACTTAGTCATTTAATGTCTGTCTCGGCTAAGAAAGGAAACCTCAAGAGGGCAGTTTGTCTGTACTTCCACCACGTAGAGGCCATGTCCGAGAACTGTATCATTCGCACAGCGCCCACCAGGGTCTTAACAGTGTGGACATCAAGTATCCACTGACCTCAGCTCTTTGAGGAAGAGACTGAATGTGCCTGTTAGTGTCCAGCAAAGAGTCAAGATTCTGCAATAACTTGGTATGAAGTTAAATGAGGCTCCCAGGTCAATACTCATATCCAGCACATGCACTATGCAGTTGAAGCTCAGTAACATTAGTGTATTTTACATAAGAGATGGTGAAAAGTAGAATTCCACAAACACGTCTTAATAACTCTCTTGTTCTGTATTGCTTCTGGGTTTCAATTTTTAAGATTTCATTTCTCTTTGACTAGGTAATACATTCACATGGTTTACACATCAAAACAAGCTGTTCTCATTTCCCCTCCTTTTTTACACAGAATGTAGCATCCAAATACTCTGATCCACATTTTTCACTTAACAGTGGATCCCGGAGATCTCTGTATCAGTGGTCTTTCAAGTCTGAATGGTAAGCACATTTTCTACAGAAGGCACCCGGGCTAGCAAAGAACCTGTAAGAATTGTGTGGCTGGAGGGAGGGGGATATGAATGAACATTGAGACTGATACGTACAAGCCAAATCCCCCAGCCTCATGGTCTCACCTTCAATGGAGGCACCTAGAACTTTGGTTGAGGCCTTTTTCCCTGAGGTCACCCAGAGATGCACAGAAACCCATCAATGACTGCTCCGAGGTCTCAGCTATAGGAAGGGTGGGTGAGTCCTGCAAGCTGATTCCCTAGCCTGAGAGTCTGGCAGACTTTGTCTGTCGTACACACTCCTGCAGCCCCGGCGTCTAGCATAGTTCCTGGCTCATAGGAGGAGCCCAATAAGTAATTTTTTTGGAATGAATTAATGCCTTCTCTTCGGCTGCCCTCGAACCGCTAGGGACGGACGGAGAAAACACTCCCCACTGGGCAGATGGGCACGACTCTACACCTGGCTTGGCAATCGGACTGTTTCCCTCTGGATCTGTGCTGCCCAACACAGAAGCCACTGACTGGCTACACAGGGGAGCTGAGCACTTGAAATGTGGCGAGGCCAACCTGTGCTCTCAGTGCAAAACACACGTTAGGTTTCAAAGATTTAGGACAATAAGAGCAAAATAATCTCACTCCTAATTTCTGTATGTTGCTTTCATATTGAAATAATCGTTTGAACAGTGTTAAGTAAAATACATTCTTAATTCCACCTTTTCCTTTTTATGTTTTTTTTATTTTTTAAATTGTGGCTACTAGCAAATACTAAATTACATACGTGGCTTGCATTCTATTTTTTCAGACAGCACTGCTCCAGACAGCTCACTCATCCACTCTTCTTGAAATTATTTCAAATCTCCTTATGTCTCAACAAACTTCTAATTCCATTCTTCCTTCTCAGTGCAGCAGACTAACCTGCCTGTGACCTCACAGTCACACACATTAGACAAGAAATACGTTACCCTCCAAATCTAGCATGTCTGCCTGCATCTGCCCCCTTCTCTCTTCCCCTCCTGCTGCCACAAAGGAAGTGTCCCTTCTCCTGTCAAAGGCCATTTACTGCACGTGTGTGCTGGACCCCACCTCTTCCTGCCTTCTCAGAGATGTCAGGATCCATCAGGTAACCCATCGCTGTCCTGTACCTTCAGCCTCTCCCATCTGCACTGGCTCCCTTCTGGTGCCATTCCAACAATCTTTACACTCATTTAACTTAAAAAAAACAAAAACAAGGATGCAACCCTCCTCCAACCCTGAAGTCATAGCTAGCTGTTCTGTTTTCTTCCCTTCACAGCACCATTTCTTAAGAGAGAAATTGCTCGCTCCATTTCCTCACCTCCCACCCACTTCTTAACCCACGTCTTGGTAGCTTCCATTGTAGCTTCCACCCCACTACTCCCGAGACTGCTCCAGTAAGAGTGCCCACGACCTTCAAGCTGCTAAATTCAAACGACACTTTCCTGGCCCATCTTTCAGGACCTCTTAATAACAATGAACAGAGACGATTCCTTTAAATACTCTTCTACTTTACATCAGTTTCTTTCTTTTTTGGTAAATACCTCTTAAGCTTCTCCTTTTAGTTTCTTGAACTCAGCACAGCCTTTTAAATACAGTCACTTCCCACTATAAACTTTGGATGGTTTCCCTGTTTTTCTGCAGATCAAGTCCCAAACTCTGCAGACCTACCATGCCCTTCATGACCTAGTGTGTTCCACGCCTACCTCTCGGGCTCTCATTTCTCTCTGGGTTTCAGGCAACCCGCCCTCTTTCAGTTCCTAGAATACACCATGTTCCTTTTCATTCTCAGGGGCTTTGCAAAAGCAGCTTATGCTCTCCCAGGAAAGCTTCTCCTACGCGTTACCTTTCTGCGCTATAACTGGTCTAAGTTTGAAAGTCAGTTCAAGAAGGCCTCGCTAATGGCTTAACTGGGCCCTGTCTCCCCAGTGGGCAGTGTTTCCCCACAATCCAGCTGCTTCCCTGTTGCACTTGGCTCAGACGTGACATGGTCGGCCTCCTCAGGGCTGCGATCTTGTCTGTCTGGCTCCCAAATAGTTCCCAGTGCTCGATGAATACGGAACGAATGGATATGCATTTATCTCCACTATTCGGAACCTACCACTTCCCGCCCCGCATGGATGTGCCCGAGCCTGGTCCCAGATTCTCTCGCCACCTTTGGAGCGCGACTGAGACCCTGCTCTGCGCTGGGGTGGGCGTCCCGGGGCTGAGAAGGGAGGAACTCATCAGACGTCCGACCCTCGACCCTCTGGTGCCCAAAGCCCCACGCGGAGGGGCCTGGAGCGGCCGCGGAGAAAACAGGCGCCACCCCCTCCCCCGGAGACCTCAGGCCAAAGGCGGGTCTCCCAGAGGAGGAAGACAGCGACCACCCACCGCCGTATTCACACATGCGCATCTGGAAAAAAAACCCGGAACAACAAAACAGCGTCTTCTACCTACCTTCCCAAAGCGTCCCCACCTTTCTTCTAATCCGGAAGTGCCGCCGTTGTGGAAGCGGAAGTAAGCGTACGTACTTCCGGTCCACCCTCGGCATCCCGCTGCCATGGTAACAGGCCAGCCTCTCGGATTGTGACACTTACGTGGTTACCTGACCATTTTGTTCATGGGTGGTTGGGAGTGGAGTAGGGTAGAGCGTGATCCTAAAACTAAGGAAGTGAGACAGAATTCTTCCTTCCACCGATTTGCTAATTCATGCATGCATCCTATTTGTTCAACAAATTTTTGCTGCGCTCCATCTATAGTACTGGAACGAACAAGATGGTGAGGTCCCTGATCTGAGGAAGACGGATAACAAACAAATCAATCAAGATAATTTCAGATTATCCTATAAGGAAAGTAAAACAGGGTAATGTGATGGAGAGTGACTGGGGACAGTGAGTGCTACTTTAGATGGGAGGGAAGTCTCTTTGGAGAGTAACTTTTGAGCTGAGTTCTAAATTAAAAGGATGAGCAGAAATCCAAATGGAAGATTGTTCCAGGCTAGGAGCAAATACATAGGCGCTGCATTTGGTTGCTGGAGGAACTGAAAGAAATCCAGGGCAGCTGGAGCACAGTGAATGAAGGGCAAGGTGGTGGGAGATAAAGTCAGAGGCAGGCAGGGGTTAGCTGGTGCAGGGTCTGATACACAACAAGCTTAGATGAGGCAGAAGGAGCCTTGGAGATCTATTCCAAACCTCCCATTTCAACTGAGTCCTGAAGAAACTTAGCTTATGATTAAAGTAAAGCTTTAACCAAGCCATCAACTCAGGGCCAGTATACACACTACTCAAACTTTTAGGCTTATTGCACAGTGACCAGAACCATATCGGCAGGCACCTTGTCTTCTCAACCCTGTGTTGTATCTTTATTAAGATTTGTCAGCCTCGCCTGTGGGTCAGAAAACTAGGGCTTCATGTAACTTGTCCAAGGCGATGTATGTGGCCCAGCCAGGATTCACACCTGTGCTCTCTCCACTACTCCACTATCCTGCCCCTTACTGTACCACCTGACATTCTCTGTGCAAGCTACCAAGTGGCTTTGATTAAAAAGTACACAACCTGCACTTCTGCAGAAGTCTGGAAGTGAAGCAGGCTGGAGAAACCATAAGCACGCATCATACACACACACGTCAACAACCAAGTGCTGCTTCAGGACTTGGGTGAACAGTTGGAAGTCTCTTTGGTCTGCTCTGGAAATGGTGGTGGTAGTGTTGTCCACTGTTGGCGTGTAAGGCCTTGAAGTACAGGTTTGTCCTCTGTGCAGCTTGCTCTGTAGTGAAGCCCCTTACCCTGAGCCGTGTGGATATTTGCACATTTAATGAAGACAATAATGGGGGTGAATGAACCCACAAAAGATTGGAACTAGAAGGCAGATTAGAGATCATCCAGGCTAGCAGTTCCAAAAACACTGCACCAATCACCTGGGAAGCTTTTTAAAAGTGCAGATTCCCAACTTTGCATATGGATTGCATACCAGGCACATTATTGTATCACCTTAAAATCCATGGGCGGGCCAGCCCAGTGGCTCAGGCGGTTGGAGCTCCATGCTCCTAATACCGAAGGCCGCCGGTTCGATTCCCACATGGGCCAGTGGGCTCTCAACAACAAGGTTGCCAGTTCAACTCCCCGACTCCCGCAAGGGATGGTGGGCTCCACCCCCTGCAACTAAGATTGAACACGGGCACCTTGAGCTGAGCTGCCACAGCTCCCGGATGGCTCAGTTGGTTGGAGCGCGTCCTCTCAACCACAAGGTTGCCAGTTCGACTCCCACAAGGGATGGTGGGCTGCGTCTCCTGCAACTAACAATGACAACTGCGCCCTCCACAACTAAGATTGAAAGGACAACAACTTGACTTGGAAAAAGCCCTGAAAGTGCACACTGTTCCCCAATAAAGTCCTGTTCCCCTTCTCCAATAAAAATCTTTAAAAGAAAATCCATGGGCATGATAACAACATTGTGGTTATGTATGAAATGTCCTTGTTTGGGGCAGATATATGCTGAAGTGTTTGGGGTCAAATATGATACTGTCTGAAGATATTTTCAAAATGATTCAGCAATGTGTGTTTGTCACACACAGTGGGAAAGTAAAAGTGGCAAGTACTAAGGACTGGTGTGAATCTAGGTGAAATCTATATGGGTTTTCATTGTACTCTTTTTCCAACTTTTCTCAGCTTTGAACATTTTCAAAATAAAAAAATGCGAAGGGTGGGAGGAGAATTTAAAAAATTCAGATTTCCAGATCCCATTTCTAGATATTCTGATTAAGTGAATCTATGCTTTTCAAGTTACCTTCATTCTGTGGCACGAAGTTGAGTACCCTTGATCTTTTTGAACTCTAGACTTTTTCTCGCTGCTCATTTCACAGAAACAAAAACTGAGGATCCAAGAGGGTGGACTAATTCGAGATCACCCAGTGGATTAGCAGGAGCATCAGACCTGGAATGATGATTTCTAGTTCATTGTGAAACATTTAGCACTCTATCCTCTGTGTGTGTGTGTGTGTGTGTGTGTGTGTGTGTGTGTGTGTGTACACGCGCGCGCTGGCGCCAGGAAGAGAAATGGGAAGGGGCTGTGAGTGGAGTAGGGAAGGGTGGAGTATCCCTATACAAACGGTATCTTTGACTTGGAAGTCAAGTGTCAATGGCCCCTCTAGAGCCGTCGCTTTCTTAACACGACACGTGGTGATTCTTGGGGTTTTCTCACTGCTATTTAAGAAAACTCTGAACATGTCCACTTTGGTGACGATCAGTAGTTTCTTGAAAGAAACAGGATTCCATTACCGCGCCAGAACCGTTGGCGTCCCGTTTCCATGGAGACGGACTGTGCCTTTCTTCCTTAAGGGGTGGTCGTGATTTTTCTCTCTTTTCCCAATCCTCAGCGCGGCACACAGAAGATGCTCTGAGGAACTAGAGGGGCTTTTATTGACATTTAGAGCTCCTTGCAACGAAAGGGCGGAAGACGTTGCCTGAACCCGTTCTGGAGGGAGTCCGGCGTCCGTCGTCCACCCCGGGGCCCGGGTGGTGCCGTCCGGGACTGGCAGTGGGGTCCTCCGAGCTCCGCGCCAGCCCCCAAGCAGGGAAGCGCGCGGGATTCAGGCCCCGGGTCACCACCCCGCGACCCTCAGGATGCCGGAGGCAAAGAGCTCCTGCCAGGACCTCTTGCGATGGAAGAAGCAGCCGGTGCGCCGCACGATCAGCCAGATCTGCCCACCCCCGCGGCGGCCCCTGACCGTGGCGGACGTCCGGCCGGGCATGGAGAACGAGAGGCTGGGGGTCGTGCGGGATTCCATGTTTCAGAACCCGCTCATCGTCAAGGTGAGCCGCCCAAACGCCCATCATCCTTTCGCGCTCGCCCCCCCACTGAGCACCCACGCGGCCGGGGGTGTCCATTCGTCCAGCCCTGGCCCTACCGCCCAGGTCCAAGCGCAGCGCTAGAAGCTCCAGCTCCTGGACTTCCTATGTGGTCACCGGCAGTGGCATTGCCTCTCTGAGCCTCAGTTTCCTCATCCTGAAAGTGGGATGGTAATGGCACTCATTAACGACATTGGGTAGGAAAATTGAATAGGGTGATCCCTGCGGGACCCCTGCATAGCGCCTGACACTCAATGAGCCTGCAATGTTGGTGGCTGCTGTTTCATTGGGCGCCTGCTGGTAAGCCCAGAGGGTGACAGCAGGTGGCACGCAACCAGACTGCGACCGTCCTCACCACCTGCCTGCTCTCTCAGGGTGAGGGCCGCCTCCTCCCCTTCCCCTGCAGGCTGGGCTGCTACCATGCTGTGAGTGCTCTGTGTCTGTTCCGGAAGCACCACCGCACACGTTAATTTCAGCCCAATCAAACTCTGAGCCAGAGTTACAACACTAAGAAAACAGCGTGAATCTCTGCCCTAGGAGGCGGGCAGGCACGAGTGAAGGAGCTGCGGTTTCTAACTAGATCGCTGCTCCTTATTTAAAAAGATTTCTATTGAAATATATATATCTAACATACAATATTATATTAGTTTCAGGTGTACATCATACGTAGTTATTCAAAAGTACCCACCTGGCACTATACAGTTATTACATAATTAAGTATATTCCCTATGCTAAAGAAGTGATCACCATGATAAATAAGTCCAGCAACCATCAGACACCGTGCCACACGACCACAATATTATTGACCATGTTTCCTATGCTGTACGTTACATCCCCAGGACTTGTTTTATACCTGGAACTTTGATCCTTTTATTCCCCTTTATCTTGCCCCCCTTTAATTTTTCAATTACAGTTGACATTCAATATTATTTTATATTAATTTCAGGTGTACAGCCTAGTGGTTAGACATTTATATAATTTAGGAAGTGATCCCCCGACTAGTACCCACCTGGCACTATACATAGTTATTACCATATTATTGATTATATTCCCTATACTTTACATCCCATGACTACTATGTAACAACCAATTTGTACTTCTTTATCCCTTTCCCTTTTTCACCTACCCCCAAACCTCCTCCCATCTGGCAACCATCAAAATGTTCTCGGTACCTATGAGTTTCTGTTTTGTTTGTTTATTTTGTTCTTTAGATTCTACTTATAAATGAAATCACATTGCATCTGTCATTCTCTGACTGATTTACTACACTCAGCACAATACCCTCTAGGTTCATCCATGTTGTCGCAGATGGCAAGATTTCATTCTTTTTTACAGCTGAATATATTTCATTGTATATATGTACCCCCTCTTTATCCATTCATCCATTCAGGGACACCCAGGTTGCCTTCATATCTTGGCCATTGTAAATAATGCTGTAATGAACATATAGATGAGCATGTACCCTCAAAGTAGTGTTTTGGGTTTCTTCAGATAAATACCCAGAAGTGGGATTATTAGGCCCTTCTTTGTCTGTTATAGTCTTTGATTTAAAGTCTATTTTGTCTGGTATAAGTATTGCTACCCCAGCTCTTTTGTTTGTTGGTTTGTTTCCATTTTCATAAAATATCATTTTCCATCCTTTTACTTTCAGTCTGTGTGTGTCTTTCGATCTAAAGTGAATCTCTTGCAGGCAGCATATGTAAGGGTCTTGTTTTCGTATCTATTCAGCTCCCTATCTTTTGATTGGAGCATTTAATCCATTTCCATTGAAAGTAATTGTTGATAGGTATGTAGTTATTGCCATTTTATTATTCATATTCATATTCATATTATTATTATTATTATTATTTTTATCTTAAAGAAGTCCCTCTAAGATTCCTTGTAATACTGGTTTAGTGGTGATGAACTCCTTTAGCTCTTTCTTGTCTGGGAAGCTCTTTATCGGTCCTTCAATTCTAAATAATAGTTTTGCTGGGGAGAGTAATCGTGGTTGTAGGTCCTTGATTTTCATAACTGAATATTTCCTGCCAATCCCTTCTGGCCTGCAAAGTTTCTGTTGAGAAATCAGCTGATAGTCTTATGGAGCACCCTTATAGGTAACTAACTTCTTTTCTCTTGCTGCTTTTAAGATTCTTTCTTTGTTTTTAACCTTTGGCATTATGATGTGTCTTGGTGTGGTCCTCTTTGGGTGTTCATTTTGCTTGGAACTCTCTGTGCTTCCTGGGCTTGTATATCTATTTCCTTTGCCAGGTTAGGGAAGTTTTCTGGTATTTCTTCAAATAGATTTTCAATTCCTTGCTCTCTCTCTCTTCCTTCTGGTACCCCATAATGTGAATGTTGGTACATTTGATGTTGTCCCAGAGGCCCCTTAAACTCTCCTCAGTTGAGAAGCCTTGAGAGGCCAAGCCACACACCAACGCTGGCTGCCGCTAGTGCCAGGCTTAGGGATGCTCAGCCAGAGGTATGGGACATGCTCAAGCCAGATGTTTCCTGTCTGGGTTCTGTGAACCTTTGAGAGACCCTGTGAAAGTCTGCAGCATGGGCCAAGACAGGCCGTTTGTATAGAGAAGCCACTGGAAGTGGCTTTGGTGTGCCCAAAAGTTGGGTGGGGCCGAGTCTCAGGGAATCACCAGGGCGTGGCAAACGAATGGCAGATATGGCACCACCTGAGTCTGCACGCAGGGAAGGAGGAGGGCTTAGCAAAGAAACAATGGCTTCTGCCAGCTCCTCCAACTGGGAGAAAGCTGCCCCTCCAGCCCTCATACCGAAACCAGACAGCTCAGTTACCTGCTCTATGTCGCTATCACCACTCCACCTGCTGCCCCAGCACTGGAGCTCAGAGCCAGTGATTCTGTTGGTAAATCCATGAGCAATCCCTTTAAGAGGAGCGTTTGGGAGTACAGCTGCCCTCCGTTTCACTCAGCCACAATCTCCGCTGGTTTTCACAACCAGAAATTATGGGGACTTCTCTCCCTGGCACTGGAACCCTGGTCTAGAGAGCCTGGTGTGGCACTCACTCCTTTGTGGGGGACCTTGACAGCCGATTTTTAACGGTTACACGCTGGTGTGGGACCAGCCTGTTCTGCGTCTCTGCCTCTCCTACCAGTCTCAAGGTGGCTTCTTCTGTATGTCTTTAGTTGTGTTTAGTTGTAGAGCTTTGGTTCAGCCAGACTTCAGGCAATTCTCAACGATGGTTGTTGGGTAGTTGAGTTGTCATTTTGATGTGGTTGTGAGAGGAGGCAAGCACAGTGTTTACCTGCTCTGCCATCGTGACCGGAACTCCACTGCTCCTTTTATTGCATGTTCCCTTACTTTCGTCTCGTTTGCGGACTCGTGATCACCCAACACCCAACACTTTTCCCAGGGTCCAGGAAAAGTCAAATTGAGATTTGGCTGATTGGAAATGGGTCACGGAGCAAATTTATCTGGTGCCACTGGAGGGCAGTGTGCTTTCAGAATTGAGTGCAGTTTCCTGATATCAGGTGGAAGGCGCAGGTGGTAACCATGGATTCTGTAACAGTTATTTATCTGAACGTCAGGCACTGATTAGAGCCCAGAGATATTTGTTGGTGGTTTTTGTTTTTTGGTACGGGGAAACTGTGCTTTTTAAACATTGTGCTTGAATTAGCTGAGTTAATTGGGTCGTGTGGACACATGGACTCTCTTTCCTTGCCTTCCTCAAACTATTAATAGGTAGGTTCCCGGGCTTGCACCTGTGGAAGCTGGCTTATCACACTTTGTCCCCTTTCATCTTATATAGCCACTTTCTTAGGTCCCCTCAGAGTAGAACAAGGTCCTTCATTTATTTCTAGGTGCAAGGAGCCACTCTGCGTGGACAGATGGGACAGATAGATGGGGTTCACCATTCTGGACCAAGGGGAGAACCAAGCCCCCAACTCTGATTAACTGCTTTGATGTTAGGTCATCGCTTTCACACAGACAGTCACTACTGTGTTTCCCCAAAAATAAGACCTAGCCAGACCATCAGCTCTAATGCGTCTTTTGCAGCAAAAAGTAAATAAATTTTTATTAATTTTTGCTCCAAAAGACGCATTAGAGCTGATGGTCCGGCTAGGTTTTATTTTGGGGGAAACACAGTCGTGGGCAACTCCTTCCTACCTAAATATGACATGAATGTCATTATGGAGTTGTTATTCTCCATGGTGAATTAGCAGTGTGTGATGCCCACCTCACCCAAGCAATATATATACTTACATCATATACGTATATGCATATATATACACACATGCATACATACACGTATACATACACATACATTTTACCTATATGTGTACACATAAATACATACATGTGTATATGTACACTATACGTATGTATAATATATGTATATTCTACATAGACAAGTAAAATTTCCTTCCTTTTTTTCCTTCGGCTTCCCCCACTCCATTTCACGGACAATATATGGCCTCTGGATGGCACTAGTTGAACAGCTTTCAAGACAAATTCAATCCCTGATCTGTGAACCCGAATTTAGGTGTGGAAAATAAGCAGATGACTGATGACTAGGGGTTTTGTCTTCAGGCTCTGAGACTGCTATGGCCAGCGGCGATGGGGTCCGAGTGCTCTCTGGTGATATCTGTCCAGGACCTCTCTGGTGATATCACCCAGGTCTTTCCCTGTCAGGGCAGCCAGGGGCCAGAGGGCCTCTCCTTCTACTTTCCTCCCTTTGGTTCTTGATGGGCCATCAGTACTCTCTGAAGCAGTTAAGATTATGTCCACATTTCAATATTAACCACTGCTACAAGATTTTCTACCCAAACCTGACCTAAATAAAAGTTGCAGAGACATTGAGAGGGAGAAGAAGCCTTGACTGTTACCTTTTCCAGGCCCCTCTTTACAAATGGGTACCCTGAGGCCATCTGTGGTGGGCTCTTTGCTCAAGGTTCTGGCAGAGTAGTGTGGCTTAGAAGCTCTGTGCACTGTCTTCTGGCCCGGCATTATTTTTACCACTCCAAACAGCTTCTTATATTTAAAAAATTATTTTAATTAGAAAAAAATCTTTGGGGTTTTCAGCTTTTGAGAAAAGAAGAAGATTGAAAGTATTCAAGATTTTGGAGCCTTTCAAAAATCTTTTCTAAATCGTAGGTTGCTAAAATTTGTGTTGAGGCTTGACTTGTGGATTTGCTCATTGTGGCACATCAGTTTCACAGATGTGAAAGATGAGAAAGAGCAGATTCTCAGACCCCTGTGTTGTGTGCACCTTCTCACTGTGTGTAGCAGAGGTGGGAGAGCCCCTCTGCCTTGAGTGTTGAGTGTCTTTAGGAGGATGATTGGAACTGAAGTATATTTTGGTTTTGGCTAAGTCTGAACCTGAAGATTGCATCTATATTAGAAGAATATAGCACCTTAGAAATAGTAATTTATTCCACCATCTTGGGGAGTCGTTGCTCCAGTGACCGAGATCAGGATTGTTTTTTTTTTCATTTAAAATGCAGACACACCACCTGAACAAACCCAACACTGCTATTTCATAGCCATGGAATTTGCCAGGATGAACACACATCAGTCATTCAAGAACAGGTCTGAAAGATGCAACAGTAACCAAATGAAAATCTCAGACATTCAAGCCGCTATAACGACTGTTTGCCTCATTTAAAAGCAAGCCAACGGGTTATTAGCGGGACCGATTGACTCAACTCCATGTTTTATGTGGCCACAAAAAGACATAAACATTTTCCATTAGAAAGAGCTTCCACTCTATAGTATAAAGTTAGCCAGTTTTCCTTCAAATGTGGCTCTCTGGGAAGAATAAAATTAAATAGAGAAAGAACCAAGCTTCTCCCTACTTGATTCTCATTTCCCCAGAATTCTGTGACTCAACTTAGAATCCGGCTACAACAGCCTTCAAGGTTCCTTCACAGAACCTGTCAGGGTGCACCCTTCCTGCCATCGGAACTCGGCTGATATCCTGTCAATACAATTATAGGGAGAGACTACTTGGTTTGCTCCACTGACAGCCTTGATTCCTCTGTCACCCTGGAGAGGCAGGCTCTGCACAGAGGTGGAATTTATTGAATTGAGTACCCTTAGAAAGTGCAAATGATCATGGCACCCGATTTTTTCATAATTTATTACTGATTTTGTTTTTCTGTGGGAGTTTATGTCACAAATAAGTGCATGCATTTGTAAAATAGAGTCATATAATCACATCTTTGGGGCTGAGAGGAGGCTTGCAGACATCTAGTTTAATTCCTTTTTCGAGGCTATTAACGCCCAGCCAAGGGAAGAAGCTCGTCCCAGGTGCCACTCTGACCTGGTCGCAGAAGTGGGATGAGATTTGTTTGTGTCTCCTGACTTCCAGCCCCATGCATTTTTGGCCACAGTACACTGATTAATTAATGACAGCCCGGATTGATTATATCTGTAGAACAGGCAGTCAGAAATGTTCCCCGATGAATCTGATTTCCAGGTCATTTCACTCAACACTCCTTCCAACGTGAGCTCTACTAATTTCTCAGGATTTGCTGACAGCCAAGATGTTTATTGACTGTTTACTAAGTGCCCAGCACCTTCCTAAGCTTTTTGAGGGGCATAGAAACTAGTTCAGAACTCAGCCCTTGCCCACAAGGAGTTCGCTATTTAACTGGGGAGACGGAGTATATATATACTATATCCATATATATATGTGTGTATATATGTGATATATATATATATATCACATGCACATATATAGTGCACATATACATTGCTTAACACAGCACCTGCCCTAAAGAAAGCTCTCAGGAGATATTAACTCTTATTTTCACCTGCACGCGCGCACACATACACACACGCACACACACACACACACACACACACACACACAAATAATAAGACAAGCAATGTCGTGGGTCACCCCCTGTAAGTTCCAGATGAACTGCAGTATCAGGAGGGTTGAGATTTGTGGGGAGGACTCAGGAGGCTTTCGGAAGGAACAGACCTGGACCTGGTCCTTGAAGGGTGAAGAGGGAGATTTTGATCAGAGCAGACTAGAAAAACCTTAGCGCTCTGGGGCCAAATGATCGCACCTCCTTTGGGTCCTAAGTGTTCATAGGTTTTTACCCCAACTCTAGTTCACAAAACATAGCACCGCTGCTGGGATCATTGTCATTATCACCACGAGGAAGCGTTTATTTGGAGCCGGTGTGTTCAAACTGGATGCTCTACCAAATCAGCCAGCCATGCCATGCCCACCCACAGCTTTACGTCTCCGACAGGTATTGATGCTGGTGAACATGAGCGCTAGATACGAACTCAAACGCGGCGTGCACACACACACAGTTGGACAAATAGCCTGGCGTGGGTCAGTGTTTTTATTACATATGAGGAAAATGTGAAAATGTTACATTCTGTTTCATTCGTTGAAGAGAAGGTACCGCTGATGGCTCCAATCCTTTTACGTTCAATGACAATGTAATAGGTGAAAATAAAACGTAAGATGGGGGATTAAAAGCGAGCTGCCCACCCTAATGGCCCGTCTTGGCTGGCCCGCAGTGGGTAGGTTTCATTTTTCTAGGGAAAGCCGTGGGTTTATCTCTCCTTGCAACTTTCTCTCTCGATCCCTGTTTTCTTTTTAAATCAAAGCCTCCCTCTTTCTGGCGCCCAGTCACATCCCTCAGTGAGCGATCAGGGGCTGGAAAGCCCGGTGGCCGTTTCAGAAAGCCAAGCTGCTCCCTCGCAGGCTTTTCACCACCACCCAGGGGCAGCTGCTCTGACACAGGAGCCACCGTCCTCTTTTTTTGGTTGTTATTATCATTATTAGTTTCAGGTGTACAAAACAACATAATGGTCAGACATTTACACCCCTCACAAAGTGATAACCCCAACAAGTCTGCTACCCATCTGACATCGTCCAGAGCTATCACAATACCACTGACTATACTCCCTGTGCTGTACTTTACATCCCGTGACTATATATGATTAATTATAGTTGGTACTCAATATTATTAGGTTGGTGCACAAGTAATTCCGGTTTAAAAGGTTAAAAATAATTGCAAAAACCGCAATTACTTTTGCACCAACCTAATATTTTATATTAGTTTCAGGTCCCACCTTCCTCTTTGTCCCTCTGGAAAGGGGGGTTTTGGCTTTGAAACGTGAATGAAGATGAGACCTAGGAACCTGGGTTCCGCCTGTTGAACTCAGCCAGTCTCTGATTCCAGGGTTCTCAGATCACTGCGGGACGCGGGGAAGGCTGTTCCTCCAGGAAGAATTCTGAGTCCGGGGTGAACACATCAGCAGTCCTTCCAGCACCTTCCAAAGTCTTGCAGGCTCGATGTTATTTTTTGTATAATTCAAGCCACTTTTCCTTTATGTCAAAGACCAAGTTTTCTGGATTTACAGCTGGCCCTGTGGACAAAACTTCCACTTCTGTTTTCTCTTGCAGTAGTTTTCAAGCTGTTCAGTGATCTCCAGAAGCATTGGAGTTCTCATAAAATGTCTGTTTCAAACTGCTTTTTAAAAAAATTCATCTTTAACTGCTTAAAAAGTACAATAAAAAGGGAACTCAATAAATGTATTTTATGTGAAATACTAACACTCGTTAGTATTGGAGTTGGAGTATAACAGACTCCAACTCGTTAGCTATCGTTTGACTAGTTTTGGGGTGTTAGCTCTGTGTTTGCGCTAAAACTGTGGTGAATGTGTCACAGACAGGGAGCCTTGTAACTGAGCACAGATCTTCCTGGACTTTCAGGCTGGGTGAATCCATTTCTGTAGGACAGTGTGCTCTGTCGCCGCCCCTGCGAACCAGGCTCCCTTAGAACTCAGACCCCATCAGCTGGATCGTCACTCCGGTTTCAGGACACTCTGGCTGGTGGGGCAAAAACAAGCAAAGGCAGTCACGATTGTACCACATTTTGGTTTTAGTGTATAGTGTAAATGTTGGCTGCTTCTCTCCTGACTTGTAGAAAAAACAATGTGAGCATTTGTTGGTCAACGGTCACAATTCAACTTTCAATGAAATCGCCCCTTGACTCTCCTTTCCAGCTCCTGAATCAGTGTGACGACTGTTATAAACGATTCCAGGCTGAAGCTGTTGTTTTCATACAACCACAAAAGTACAGCAATAAGTTGATTGCCCAGGCGGAATGCAAGGGTGAGTGCTGTCTCACCTGGGAAATTAACTTTCCTTGAGCCTCGGTTTCCTCTTTGGAAAATGGGGTGAGAGTAGTTGGCACTTGGCCACTGGAGAATTTGAGGATTTAATGAGATGACACAGGTATGCCAGGTCCAGGAGGGCCTAGGAGGGCACTCATAAGTGGGCACTTTTATCATTCTCCATGTCCAATATCCTGTTATTCCATTTCCATTTATGTTCCTCAAAACAAACCTTATTTTCATCAGTCAACTTTAAGTAAATGTTATAAATCTGAACTTATAAAATAAATTTATAATGACGCCAATCCACCCAAGTACTTACTTTTCCTCCCCATTGTGCTCCTGTTGGAAAATACTGCCACCCATCCCATCTTACAGGTCCCATGACTGTGTGCCCTGGAGCAGCCGGGTGCACCCTGGTAACGGTGAAACAATCCAGTTTCCAGCTCTCCTGAGGGTCCTAGGGCAAGCGGCCTAATTTCTAGGCCTCGGTTTCCTCATTTGTAAAGTATAAGTGCTCATACCTACCTGGCCTGCTTCTTAAGGATGTAACGGAGACTGAATAAATGAGACCCTAGCTTATGGAAGAGATTAGGATATTCTAGAATTAGATAGTGGTTCTCATCGAGGGGGGCAATTGTGCTCCCCAGGGAACATCTGGTCATGTCTGGAGATATTTATCACAACTGGGGAGGGGGTGCTACGGGCATTAGTGGGTAGAAACCAGGGAAGCCGCTCAATGTCCTAGAATGCACAGGACCCGCCCCCAGCCCCCAACAAGGAGTCATCTGGTCCCAAATGTCAATAGCGCTGGTGCTGAGAAACCATGAACCAGAAAACATAAACGCATGGAGAATTCATTATTATAATAGTTCGCCCATGGTCTGGGGTGGCCTGAAAACCTAAAATGAAGATTATAGAAATGAGACGGTTTAATTTTAATTGCTTCTCTATCCATTGTTTGCTTCTGTTCCTCCCACCTATACAGTTATGGCTATTTTAAACCTCCCCCCACTTTGAATCCATTTCCTTCCCCTTAGTTATAGCTTCCATAAGTCTGCTGGCTTTTGTCTGGGACTTGTTTATCTCCAGTCTCACCCACGTTGTAGTTTAAAAAGATAAAAAGCTTCTCCAGCAATCCATAGTGTGATTCAATAATTCATCAGATAAACTAATTAACATAGGGCAGGTTTGTTGAGTCATCTGACCACCATACAAGCTTTGTTTCCCTGGCCCACCACCTTCCAAGGGTTTTGTTTTGTTTTGTTTTGTTTTCCTCAGCGTGAACTCATCTAAGATTTAAAACGGAATTAATTTGGTACACTAGAAATTAAACTCACGGTGAGCCAGAGCCTCACCGTGGAACTTACACTGTCATTGTGTCACTAAGTACTGCATTTCTGGGAAGCAAATAAATGCACTTGATAAAGAAAACAGCTGTATTTTTCCACCCAATAATTTAAAGGCACAATAATTTCAAGGCACTTCAGTCAAGAAACTCACCGACGCGGGTCAATGAGCAGAAAGGTCAACATGAGTAGCACGCAGCAGGGAGAATGGCCCACCAAAAGCATTGTAGAAAACAGATAATGAGCCCAAAAGAGGGATTTCTGATCTTTTATATGAACCAAACAATACATATTTGGGAGACCAATGAACCCAGAAGCGAACAAGACAAATTTCTTTGTGTAGATCAAAATCCTTTGTATTTGTCCAGAAGAATGAAAGTGGAGACTCAGAAACTCTTTGATTTCAAGATACGGCATCAGGGAAGGGCAACATGGCTTTCTGCCAGGTGGCTGGCCATTTGTAACCAATAGCATAGTGTCCAGGCTGCATCACCGCACCAGAGAAAAAGCCCCAGTTACCCGCAGCTCAGATGCCGCAGCCTCCCACAAAGGTGGAGGGGCGCCCCAAAACCCATGGAGAGAGGTGATCTCATGCCCATGGCATTGCAGTTGCGGGAATGAGAAGATTTGCTGGCAGCTCCGTTAGTCGATTTTACTGAACGACAGTGTTTTTGGCCATGTTGCCACACTAAAATGCCATCTTAATGTTTCCCTTACGTAGAATCGCAGCCATATTTCCTAGTCTCCCAGAAGATCGCTGAGAACAGAGAGGTTGGCTATTTATTTATTTATTTTTGATGTGCATTGGAAACTATTAGTGAGCCCATCAGTCAACGAGTAAATCTTGATTGAACACCTACAGCGTGCAAGGCACTAGTGGGAAGGCAAGAGGTTTGAGACTTTGTTCCCAAGGAGTTCACCGTCTGGTTGAGGGAGAACCAGACTTTGCACATTAAAACCAATAATAAAAGTTATTAAAGGTGAAGGAGACGGGATGAGAGGCAAGAGTGGCATATTTAGGAGTGATGGCGGGAACAGCGTTGGAGTACGCAGGGCAGCGCAGAGAGCTTGTGCAGCTGCGCTGGGGCTGTGGGACGGGCAGGGCACATGGGGAAGGGCTGACCTGGACAAGGCATGGCGTCTGAAACGGGCAAGGTGTTTTCAGCAAGAACGGCCAGCGCTAGGATTCTGAGAGCACCGTGAGGGAGGCAGCAGGAGATGCACCCACTTGCTCACTGCTAGAATAACAGGCACGTTGGAGCACCCACTGTGCACCAGCCCAGAGCTCGGCACAAGGAGATGGGCGAAACCAAGCTGCTGTGGACTTTGCCTTCAGAGAGCTTACCATCCAGTAGACAGAAGCAGGCACAAGAACCAACAGCAAAGTGGCACAGATGCAGCAATAGCTGTCTGCACGGGGTCTCCATGTACAGCACTGAGGGCAGCCGCGCCTGGATGGGGGAGACGAGGGAAGGTCACAGACTAAACGGCTTGAGCTGAAAGTTGCCACAAAAATTAGTAAGTGTGCGTAGGGAGCTGGAGATGTGGGGGCAGAGGGCAACCCAAGTTTTGTATAGCCTGAAGCTCGTGCAGTTTTGGGATCTCTCTTTAAGAAGTAGAGTACACAATTATAAACAATTTAAAAAATTAAGTCCAAGGTCTTAGAAGGGGCCACATGCAAAGAAGGACCCTGAAGTTACATGTCTCCAGGATACATGTCGTTCGTTCATTCGTTCATTTGTTCATTCATTCATTCACTACGCATCCACTGTATGCTTCCCCTATACCAGGCACAAAGGGCCCAGGACCACAGCCATGAACTCACGGTCTCCGGCACCATTGACTCTGAAACCTTGGGCGAGTCCCTAGATGTCACTAAGCCTTGGATCCTGCACACCTGAATGGCTTCCCCCCGAGAACCACCCTGAACTACCCTTCATTTGCTCATTCAACCATTTGCAAAATGTTTATTGAAGGGCTGTTAGGTGTCAGGCAGTGTGCTGGGCCTTGCAAGGGTCCCTCGGTGGACAAGAGGGTCTTAGTTCAACCTGCAGGCAGCTTGCGAAACCCTGGCAAAGACAGACAATAAGGCAACTATTCTTCACTGAGGTGAGGGAGGCCAGAGGTGTCAACCAGAGGCTAGAGGTCCTACCCTGAGGATGCGACACTGTAGTCTGACCTGCAGTCAGTAGAACTGGGCAGTTAATAGGTGCTGGGGGTACTGTGTGCGCTCGCATGCATTGGGGTGGGGGCTGGGTGGGTAGCGACTGTTCCAGACAAAATAAGAGGTTTTGTGTCTCCACGGCAAAGAGGAACCCAGAACTTTGGAGGCTGCGGTGACACCTCAGGGAAGGCAGATGCTGAGAGGAGGCTGGGCAGGGAGTGAGGCCAGATCTGGCGGGGCTCCCAGTCGGCTGGGAGACCTGCAAGAGCCAAAGCAAATAAACAAGGCAGAGAACGGAGGGCTGAGAGACAACAGAAAAAAGGACATGTCTGCAGGGCCAGCGTCTCCCTCCCTGCACTGATGGGGACAACAAGTCTGCAGAGGGCCACACCCCAGCTGCAGAATATGCTGCGGTTGGACTGGAGGAATTCACCTCGCACTCTATTCTGCTGGAACAGACACACTAACTGCGTCCCGGTTCCTTACCTGGCAGCATGTTCAGAGAGCCAGTGGGCAGGACGAGACAATGGCTTAGGGTTAGTGGCTGCAATTTGTTTACTTTTTGTAAGTAAAACAAGCCCCCAGTCTGTCACACTCCGAATTTTCACCAAGTCGTTTGAGGGAACCTGCTGGAACGATTCCGAGGGGTCCCTCAGGGCTTAGCGCTGGGCTTCACGGCTGCCTCCAAAACCTTTATAAACTGTCGCTGAAGACTTGCTCTCTCTGTACATACCCAGTGGGCATAAATTCAGAGGTTTAAGCAAGTCTTTCAAAAACTCTCCTTCTAAAAGGAAAGCATCTGTCTGGCGTTTCTGAAAGCTCCATCTTTTCTTAGGCAGCTGCTTGCTTTCTTGAGGTGGATCCTCCCAGGCTGCTCATGGGCCTGGCTTGCCCTGGAGCGGAGAGGGGAGGCGGAGGCTAAGGCCTGGACTCTGGGCTTCCAGAAAGTTCCCGGCTGTAGACCCATTTGGCCATCTGACATCCCCACTGTGCCAGTGGACAGCAGCTGCCCTTTGTGGAGCCCACTGTGTGCCAGGCACTGTGCTGGCCCTTCTTAAGCCTCATCTCCCTTAATCGTTGCAACAATCCTAGGAGACAGGATAGCTGTCATTCCCATTTTACAGGTGGGGAAGCTGAGGCTTCTAGAGGTTACACATAGTCATCCGGCTAAGCCAGGCTGCTGGCCAGGTCACCACAGCCCAAGATCATAACCACTGTGCAAATCAAAAGAACTTACTGACCATTTGTTGAGTCCCTACCAGAAAGTGCCAGACTTTCACAGACGTGATCTCAACTCTGTAAGGTTGGTGTTTTGAGCTCAGCAAGACTCAGTCACATGGCCAAAAAGTCACACAGAGGGTAAATGGCAGAGTAGGGGCTTGCAGAGTGGCCTGTGTACCTCCACTGCTTGTCATGTTCCTTATATGTTGTGCCACACTGACCGTCACCGCGGAGACTCTTTTGTCCTGATGGGGGAGAAGAAGCCAGTTCCTCTCCATCTCCATCACCTCCGTCTCCATCCACTTCACCCGAGGTGTATTTGTTGCCTTTGGGTAAGGAGTGGGGTGGGGGTAGAGACTGTTTTGTCTGGAACAGTCTCGGAGCTTACACTCTAGTTACGCACATGCGCACACCCCCAGGAGTTAACATCGCAGGGCTGAAACAATAGGGCCAGGGGTGTGGGCCAGACGTGCAGGAGTATTACAGAGTCAGAAAGAGGGAGAGGGCCTGTAGCCTGGAGTGAGTAGCCCAGAAAAGCCTCAGTGAAGTTGCTGGAAGGCCTAGCAGGACTCGCCTTGGTGGAGACGAGAGAGAAGGTCATTTTAGATGTAGAAACGGCGAGACATGGTGAGAAACTGGATGCCATGAGCTTGTGGGTGTTTGGAGGTCGGTCTGGAGGGATCCCGATATGCAGGAGGCAGAGTGGGAGCGCTGCTGGTGCTGGCAGCAGGGTGGGGGTGGAGGGCGCTTAGGGAGTCTGCACATTTGGTGTCACCATATATAGTTTTAAGAAGAGATGAGCTAGAAGGGGAGAAGGAGCGTCGCCACGTGGTTTCCCACGGCCGCCTGGAGTAGAGGTTATTTTGAATGTGTGCATCTGCCGGCCTTCCGGGGAGCCAGGATGGCCGGGGACAAAACCGCCATCAAGGCTGACCAGAATGGCCTCACCCTTTCAAAGAGAAGGTGTCCCCTCCTCTTCTCCCTAATCAGCGAGAGCAAATTGTTATCAGATTAGTGCCAGCAATGAAAAGCACAGTCCCCTCACCCTCATAGTTAGTTAGCATTTAGATAGGCTGGGACAGGGCCCACACAACAGGCATCAAAGCCCATCTCTGGGCGGCTGGAGGGATTAATTTCTTTAACCAACAGGCCTGATCTGGCCTAACTCATTACCCTGCCTTGTCAGTGTGGATGTGAGATTCGATTGAAGATTATACCACTTAGGCCTTCCCCTGTTCTCTGCCGAAACCAAGGCTATTGAATTGCACATTCTTGCATGGCCCCCCCGTCAATACTCAGCGGCCTGAGGTTCTAATTCTGCTTCATTTAAACTTCATCAACTTTTCCAATCAAGTGGAAGGATCCGAAATAGGCTCTGTGAGCAGAAAGACCCGCTTCCCTTTGTCAGAGAATTTATTCTGTTTTCTCCTGGCCCCCCCTTGCTCTTTCTCTCTCCAGCCTGCTCCTTTCACCCTCCCATCAGTGCCCCCCCCCCCGCCTTATCCCGATGCTGAAAATGAGATTACAGTATTTAAATGACTATGATAATCAATCTAGGGACCCGAGCTGAGATTGAGGTTAATTTTTCTTAGCAGAACAAAGACGCGTGACTCCTTTGGGATGAGAAGGTACAATCTGGGTTCCTTGCTTGTGTTTTTTTCCCCCCCCTGAAATTGCAGTTTTAGGAGTCTTTTCTTGTTACTAACTAGGCGCCGGGTATGATTTTAACAGCGGCAGGCCCTAAGAGAGCAGAAATGTAATTTTGAGCTGATAAACAGCGAAAGGCCTTCAATCAACAATTTTAATAGGAAAAAAAAAGTCACTTATGTGATATGAGTACAGATCTAATGAAAGAGCGATCACTTACCTTACTTATTTTTTAACACGCTAAGAATAATTTCCCACTGTGTTAGAACTAGTAATTACAGCCACATGGTGCACCCGTAAACTTCTGAATGAAGGGCCTTGTCACTCAGGCGGTCTCCTCCCTGGCAGCTTTTGCCGCTATAAAAGTTGAGATTTTGTCATGTTCCAGCTAATTGGGAATAGGGTCATTATACCACTGAAAATTGACATGAAAGTGACTTGTTCAGTTGTTACCTGTAGCATTCACCAGCTGGCCAGTCATCCTGCTGGTACCCACTGGTCCCCCACCCCAGCTTCTCAGACAGAGAGAAATACGTGTATTTCTTTGTCTCCCTTTGCTGTCGGTCTCCTCAGAGCTGTTTTACATGCTGCCACCCAATGTTATCTTTTATTTTTGGCAGGAGAAAGGATTTGACAAGTTCAGTATACAATGTTCATTTGGCAAGGCAAATTCTTCATACCAATTTTGAGTCGGAAATGAAACTATCTTTCAATAGAATAAGCAACATTATTTTTGGACAGACTGATTACGAGAGAGAGGCTCGCCGAACTTGATTTTCCAGCACGATTCTTCAAAGTCTAATACATTTTTTTAAAAAGTAGGATTTGGTTTCCACGTACAACCCTCGTTGGGAGAAATAAGAAACACCCATAGTGTCTGCAAACAGGGGTGTTATATTCCCCTCCCTCCCTGCTTCCCCCTACTTATGAGTAGGCTGGAATAAATTGTTCCTGTTCTAAATTATAATGAATTTGTTTCAGACCCTTTAAAACTGTGGGTGAGTCTCTGACAGTTATCTGCATCTACGAAGCAAAATATTTAATAGCCGCTATTGTCTGAAGGAGCCGCAGAACCATAAGCAACCCTATTTGTGAAGAGCGACAACCCCCCGCCCCCTCCGCCACATCCCAAATCTGCTTTCCATCACTGTTTACCTAAAAAAGAAGACTCTCTCACCCTCTGCACTGCCAAATTCATTTGGGGCAGTGGTTTATGGTGACATTTTTCTTTCTTAAAGCAAATATTGACTCACCACGGGGAAATTAAAACTCCATCAGGCCTTGCTACATTGTACAGCGGCTGTAGTACAACAGTCAAGCCACTATTAATTAGTTTCCTCTTCAGGAATAATTCAGGGAGGGCAGAGGGAAAAGGGAAAGAGAAGATAGATTTAAACTATAATTTCTTAAAATGACACCATCTAAATCAGCCAAAGTGATCATTACGTGGTTATTCATCTAAATATAAAGAAGACGCCGCCAAGTAACACAACTAATTTATCAATACAAAAAGCCTGCAGTCTAGTTATTTCCAGGCTGTGGCGAGTACATTTTAAGGCACACGTGGGCCAGCCTGGACCAGATCTGGGCACCTCAGGACTGACTTCCCCAGAGCACAAGAAGACGGATTCTTTCATGAGTGCAAGACATTTCCTCTCCTGAGATGTTTCCCCTTTCAGCCTGCTCACTGCTTCCTTTTCCAACCAGAACACTCAGCTTTTCTGCTACTCTCCTCTCTGCCCACCAGCTCTTCCTGTGCGTGGTGCCCCGCCGGAATCCCACCCACTCCGTCACAACTCCTCTGGTCATTGTCCAGTCTACTGGTTTTGCCTCTTCTTTGGCTGGCGAGCACTGCCTTAACAGAAGACTATATAACCTGGGTGGCTTCAAAACAAATTCATTGCCTGTCAGTTCTGGAGACCTGAGTCCGAGATGGAGCTGTCGGCGGGGCCAGCTCCTTCCGAGGGCTGTGGGGAAGGATCTGTCGTAGGCCTCTCTCTTTGGCTTGCAGAGGGCCACCAGGGAGTATCCACACAGGGTTCTCCCTGCATTTGTGCCTGTGTCCAAATTACCCCTTTTTATAAAGTCATCAGTCATATTGGATTAGGGCCCCACTCTACTCCATTATGACCTCATCTTAACAAATTACCTTTGTAATGAAATTATGGCCAAATCAGGCCACATTCTGAGGTCCTGGGGTGTAGGACTTCAACAGGGGACTGCTTTGGGCTTGGGGGGGCTGGTCTCTTCCTGGTCTGTGGGTTGTAGTGGGAATAACAAGATGATCACTGGAGTGGTACCCTTCATGTTGAACTTGAGGCTGCTGTCTTGATGGGGGCTGTGGATATGGCAAGCATTTAGAGCTCCGTGGTCTCGTCTCCACCGCGGTGTGGACCACTCATGGGATAAGCAATCACGTAGGGTCTTGTGCCATATATGGTCCTTTTGCCTTGTTATTGGTACTTAACCCTTAAGCGTAACTAACTTACATCACTGACCATCTGTAAGATACTCCTTGAGGGCAGACCTTGCAACGTACTTCTTTATCTCTCCCCCAGCGCCATTTATCCATCTATCTATCCATCCATCCCTCCATCCATCCATCCCTCCATCCATCCATCCATCCATTGTTTTAGTCAACAAGTCCATTAGTGTTTACTGAATTTCCATGATCTGTGCCAGGCACTGGGGTAGGCAGGAGGGAGACATGGGTGAGCAAATCTGACACTGTCATCGTCCTTGTGGAACCACAGTCTAATCAGACAGATGGACATTAATCAAAGAATCACACATAAACGTGAGATTACAAATGTAATAAGAGTGAAGAAGAAGTTCATGGTGCATGTAACTGGGAGACTTCACGTGACCAGGGGTCAGGGAAGACTTCTTAGAGAAGATGAAAATTGAGCTGAGATTTAGATGAACCAGGCGAGGACTCCATGGAGGTAGGGGAGTGGAGGGGCAAAGGTGGTCCAGGCACTCAGAGGAAAATGTGCAAAGAGCCTGGGATGGGAGAGAGTATGGGGACTCCAGGCGCTGGAACAAGGCCCGGAGCGGCTGGACCGTGGTACGGGGAGAATGTGTGAGTCAGAGAACCGGGTCTCCCTGAAACAAAAGCATGCAGGGCCTTGTTGGAGGCCAGTTAAGGAGTTTGACCTTTAGCCCAGGAGTCATGGGAAGCCGGTGAAGGCTTTCAGCAGGGTCAGGCCTGGAGGCAGAGGAGCACGTCCAGATGGGCACTGCAGAGGCCCTTCCGGCTGCAGAGTGGAGAGTGGATTGGCGGGCCTCAGGGTGGCCATGGGGGCATTCCTTAGAGGCTTATGAAGTCATGCAGGTGAGAACAATCGAGACCATCGAGCAGATTGGAGGGATATTAGGAGTTAGATTTGGCAAGACCTGGCGATGTGGGGATGTGTGCGTATCTGGGGATGAGAGAGAGGCGAGAGTGAAGAGTTTGGGGAAATTCGTGGGTTTGCTTTTGAGTATTTCTTGTGGGTAAATGTCTGGCTTTCAGTAAAGTGTCTGAAGATTCAGTGAGTCTCTGCATACCTGTCGGCACTTCTCGTTGGTCATAGCCCTACCTACAGCTCCTGACATGTCCCCACGTGCATGTACTCTTGTACCTGCCCCCACCTCCACCCTCTGCCCATTCACTGTACACCTGACTGGTTCGTACACATTCCTAAGTCTTCCTTCAAGAAGTTTCTCTTCAAAGTGCTTCCTTATCTACTAGCACTTTGTGTGTGTCTCTACCACTTCAGACTCCATTGAAATCGTCCCTTTCTCAGTCTCTCCACCTGCACAGACCTGCTAGTGCCAGTCATGGCAGGGACCATGTCTTTTTCATTTCTTTATTTCTAGTGCTTAGCCAGTGGTTGGCACAGCATGGGCACGCCATAATGTTTCTTGAACACATGAGTGAGCAAATATGTGAAAGAAAATAAAGGAAGGAAGGAAGGAAGGAAGGAAGGAAGGAAGGAAGGAAGGAAGGAAGGAAGGAAGGAAGGAAGGAAAGAAGGAAGGAAGAAAGGAAGGAAGGAAGAAAAAATATATTGGTGGTTTAAAGTTTTCTCCAGTGACAGGCTGTGGGAGATACTTCAGAAAACAAGAGTTACATGCACTGGTGGCCCTGTTTTATTCTGGAGGTGCTATAGCGTAAGCCTGGCCTCTTTAATGACCCTACGTCACCTACAGGACAGAATCTAGGCTGTTTAGCAAACTTTTCATGATCTGGTCCTTGCCTAACTCAGGAATCACTGTCTACCTTTGTGCTCTGATAATATTTAGCTGTATGTGATTTCCTATCGAGATCACACCTGCTCGTGCCCACACCTTTGCACGGGCTGCTCTCTGCCAGCACACCAGCCTCACTCTCTTGTTGGGCTGGACAATGTGTTCTCCTCCCCAGAGTTCCAGTGCAAATCCTACCTCTCCCCTGCCACCTTCCATGACTCTCTGCCGCCTTCTGTGAATCCCTCTTGTGGTCTTTGTACATAATTTCATGGAGCCCATTGCCTTCATGTATTGAGATACTTGGAGCAGAGATTTTTTCCTTTCATTCCAAGATGGCAGGAACTAGTTACCTGCTGTGACTAGTTACCTGCCTGTGGGCAGGCTGTTTGCCCACCTGAGATACTGCTTTTCTGCACACCCACTTCCTCCTGTCTTCATGTGGCCATTCCTCCCTTATCGTATAAATCTAAACTGAGTGACCTCTCTCTGAAAGCCTGTCCTGACTCTATGCTTGCTCCAAGATGTTTTATGTGCCCCCCTTTGTCTCTATATATTGTGTGTCTTTCTGTCGTCGCTGCCAACGTATTGTATTAAAATGTCTGTCCTTGTGGGTTCCATGTGGGCAGGAACCAGGTTTCATTCATCTTTTTATCCCCAATGCCTGCAGTTCTTGGCATATAGTAGGTGCTCAATAAATGTTTGCTGAATGAGTGAATAAATAAACAGTTTAATGAGTACTTGGGAGACTGTTTCCTGGTAAATAGTAAACTTGGCATTTCTACTAACGTCTAGGTTTATTTTGCAGTTCAATCTTAAGACACTTCCATGTTAAGATTTAAAGGCAGGGTGTTCTCCGTGAAGGAAGACGTAACCCTCTGCACAGGTGGGTGAAAGCTCCGAGTCTGCCATTGGGCCTCGAGGAGAAACAAACTATCTGTGTGTAGAACTTTGTGTCATTTGTGTCGTTGAAAAACAATTCGTATCAACCAAGTGCCTAACAGCGCCATACAGGAAACTGCTGGGAGCTTATGGGGGGGGGGGGATCTGGTCAGCATTTTGATGTGAGCGTCTAACAAGCAAATTCAAATGGGGACTTTGCAAGCGCCATCCATGGAGCATGGCCTTTGTGTCAGAGGCTCGCGCTGCCTGGGCAGCCTGGAGCGCCAAAGGGAAAAGGGAACACATGGCTGGTCCCAAACTAGAAAGGGCTTTTCTGTGAGAGGATATGGAGCTGTTTGATAAAGCCCAATAATGCGCTTGCATTCTACTTGAATGGTTAGAGAAAGAACATTGTTCAAAGACACTTAACATGGACTGGGGTGGATCCCCTTTCTTCTGTAGCCTTCTGAGGTGGTGTCAGTGGGCTGTAATGATTTGTATTGTATTTATAAGCTGACAGGGTAATCCTGGGCACAGCGGGAGGGGAGGCATCCCAAGCAGACTTCAAACCCTGCTAATTAAAACAATCCTTCCTCTCCCTACGAAGGCTAATGAGACAGAAAGAGAGCGGGCTAATGAAAATGTCACCGCGAGATTGCCCACTTATTTTATTTATTTACTTAATGCTGCAACTTCCATTTTGGGTTTCTGAAAGAGAGAGATGTTTCAAAAATTTGCCGGGAGACCCTTTCTTAATTCATCACGCACTGCACAGCACTCGCGATCACCAAGCACATCTCTAGTGATCTGAAATTTTATCTCCAGTTGTCAATAGTAACGATATTCTAGGAAGAAGGGTTGGCTTGTGCTCTGTGCTCGCTTTGCACCAACTAAAAATGAAAGGAATCTGAATCCTTTTTCAGAGTATCCTTCCCCAAATCCAAGAGGCCAGTTTGCTTATGAAAGCCTTGGCCCTTTGGGATGGGTGGCCAGTCACCGAGTGATGTTTGGGTGAGACAAGGTCACTGCACTCAAGCAGCCTTAACGTTGATCCCATCAGTGTTTGGTTTCGCCAAGATGGTAAGAATTCAATTAATATGGTATTTAATGGAGCCCAGTGTGATCTGACCCTTCACTACCGTGAGGGCACCTTAGGATCCTCCGCCTTATTTCAACCCTTTAAATACTTGGTGATTTCAGCTAATGATTTCATCTGTCCACTAGACTAGAGAAAGAAAGAAAGAAAGAAAGAAGGAAGGAAGGAAGGAAGGAAGGAAGGAAGGAAGGAAGGAAGGAAGGAAGGAAGGAAAGAAGGAAAGAGAAAAAGAAAGAAAGAAAGAGAGAGAAGGAAGGAGTTAAACCTGGTGTAGATTCTGCCAAGTGGGACTTTGACGCTGGCGAGCCTGAGTTTTTTGTTACCGAAGGGCATTTTCACAATAAGTGGACTGTGGTGCTCGGGCTCACCGTCCCTCAGCAGAAGATGCTCATTCCCAGGGAGAACCCAGGCAATGGAGACAGGATAGTCTGGTTATGGATTTGGTAGGCATATTTGTTTCCTGTGGCTGCCATAACCAGCTATCGTAAACTGGATGGCTTAAAACAACAGAAATACATTAGCTCTGGAGACCAGAAGGCTGAAATCAAGATATTGCCTTGGGAATTCTTGAGAAGTCTTCCTTGCATCTTCCAGTTTCTGGTGGTTTCAGGTGTTCCTTGGCTTGTGACAGAATCACTCCAATCTCTGTCTCCGTGGTCACATGGTCTTCTGCGTCGTGTCGTGTCTGTGTCTCCTATTCTTTCTCATAAGGAATTGGAATCTTTCTTACAAGGAATGTCATTGGAATTAAGGCCCAGGATAATCCAGGATGATCTCATCTCAAGATCCTTCACTTGATTACATCTGTAAAGACCATTTTCCAAATGAGATCACTTTCATAGGTTCTGGGGACGGATCTTTTGGGTGGGGGCACCATTCAACCTGCTATAGTAAAGTTGGGCCAAATAAAGTTGAGTTGGCCAGTTGATCCAAGTGAGTTAAATCAATGTTTCCCACTCTTGCTTCCAGAAAGAATTTGTGCCCCTGGCTCTTTTCAGGGCATGAAGATATACGAGAGAGACTTTTATAACGAGAACAATCAGAAGAGAATACAACTTTTAAAGACTTTGGTCATGACCATCCCACCATTCTATATTTAAAGTTGGAGATTTTACAATGTTGTAGCGATTAAAAGCGATGATTATGAAGAATTCAAGTGATGGGGAAAATACTCAGGATATACGGATCCGTGCGAGGAAGCGCAGCACACAAGATTCTACCCCTGGTTGGGTTACAGTTTTGCAAAAATTATTTTTGTCCATGAACAGGGCCTGGAAGGGAACTCCGAAAAATGAAAAGTAGTAACAATTATATATAGGGAATAAATATGCTAGATGATTTCCCCCCACTCTGATTTTTAAATAATCCTGTTCTGAGGATAGTCACCATCACCACCATCACCACCATCTTCACCATCACCATCATCGTCATCATTCAATAAGGAGTGTCAGCGACGGCAGCAGCAACAATAACAATATCGGCTCCCATTTACTGAGTCCTTTCTATGGCTAAGCCCTAGTTAAACATGCATTCTCAGATCAAATCCTCACAACAACCCCACAGGTGTTGGGACTACTGGCACCCCCATTTTACAGATGTGGAAACTGAGGCCCAGAGAGGTATATAAACTTGCCTGAAGTCACACAGCGAGTGAGTGTTGGAGCCAAGATTCAAACCTCAGGTGGGCTGATGCCAGAGCCCACGCCTGGATTTCCATTGACCAGCATCTAGATTATACTTGGGGGGGTTCACGGAGTACCTTTGCAATCATCATCTCATTTGCTACCACCCTGTGAGGCTGTCGTCGTTATCATCATTTGAGGGTCAGGGAACCTGAGGCTCAGAGAGGTGAAGGGACTGAGATCCCACAAACAGTAGGCAGTGGAGTGGTTTTGAACCTAGGTCTTGAACACTGCAGGCTGTGTGGGCTGCCCTGTTTTACACAAACACCTTCCGGTCTAGGCCATCTTTCGCCAGCAAATATCTTCCATATATGGAACTTTCTGATGCAACCTGTGTGTGTTCCCAAAATAGCTGTTGAGTGACAGTCCAGCCTCCTTGGTTTGAAGCTTACACAGACCACTGTTTTCATCACCATCACCCTTGTCTCTTTGCCCTTTACCCCCGACACTCCCCTCTGCATCTTAAATACATAACACCAGGGTTGGTGGGACCTCCTGCCTTTGTTTTCAAAATGAAGTGTTGAGAAGCTCACCCCATAAATCTGCCATTTGCATATGTTTCTTTTAGGGTAGGGGAAAAGGAGGCTGGGGCCAGATATTCTCAGGCAATTCTACTCATTATTTACGCAGACAAGGAGATATTTCAGTACAACTGCATTCGACTCTGAGTGACAAGGTAGCTTTCTGCAGAGCAAGGTTCAGGGGAATTGTAGTGAAGTTGACAGCTTTTTAATGTACAGTTGCGATTCCACTGAAATGCGGCATGTTTTTATTTTGGAAGTACAAGATGACCTGTTTATTAGCTGTGATTCAAACTGAGTTTACATGCTTGGGAACACAAAGGCAGAAGAACAGCCTGTTTCTTTTGGGGGCCACAGACTCCCCCTCTCCTTCTCCCCAACACACACAAGAAAACATCGAAAACTGAATGTTCCGAATTGGAGTGGACGTCCTTTCCTTGAAATGACAGCCTCCCTTGGAATCACGGGAGAAAGTTGCCAATTGCCTTAATCATCTTCCCCAGGGTAAGCAGGAAGCGCTTAGGCTCCTTGAGTGAGCGGTGAGATCTGGGGAGACAAATATCCCCGGTATTTGACGCAGAAACCCCGCTCCTTCACCAGTGGCAAGGCTTGGGGTCTGGCATGCCTGGATTCTTGCTGCTCCAAGGTGGCTGGTGGACTGAAGCACCCACGTCCCTGCATGCTTGTTGGAAATGCCAAATCTCAGTGTGCACTCCAAGCCTACTGAACCAGAATCTCCATTTTAACAAAGTCCCAGCCTTCTGTGTGCATTCCAGGCTGAGAAGGGATGACCTAGAGCACCGGCCACCTTTCGCCCAGGCTAAGTGACACTTGGTTGCTGGTGTCATTGACTTATTCAGTCATTCACTTATTCAGCACACATTTATTTGGCATTTACTAAATACCAAGAGCCAACCTAGGTACTAGCAATACAGGGAGCAAGACAGAAAAAACTCCACCTGCCCTTGCAAGCCAGGGGGGAGCCAGACATGGAACAAGGAATCAAAATTGGGTTGGAACTGGATACTGTCCTGACCTGGACAGGCTGGCATTTGCATCTCACGGGGAGTGCGTGGCAAAGCTCAACCAAATGTGAAGAAACACAGCTGTGTTATCATTTGTGCTGCATCATTTTGCACAGTCTCATAAACTAATAGGTTATTTGGTACTCGGATTTTTATTTCATTTTTTTCATTGAGGCAAAATCCACGTAACACAATTAACCCTTAAAGTATTCAGTTCAGTGGCAGTAAGTGCTGTGTAGCCGCCACCTCTCTCTAGTTTTCAAACTTTTTCGTCACCCCTGTACCCACTAAGTGATCACGCTCCATTCCCCTCTCCCCCATCTCCCGGTTCTTTCGTCTGTTTTCTGTCTCTGTGGATTTGCCTATTCTGGATCGTTCATATAAAACAAATGATAGAATGTGTGATCTTTTGCGTCTGGCTTCCTTTGGTTACCATAATGTTTTTGAAGTTCATCGATGTTGCAGCATATAGCAGTAAGTGCTTCATTTGTTTTTATGGCTGATATTATTCCATTGCATGTATGTACCACAATTTATTTACTCATTTATTCATTAATGGACATTCATGCTCATCTAAAAGAAAGCTCTCAGTTTACAATTGGTTTGTGTCTATCTCATGTGAACCAGACCACCCTGGTGAGCTTCTTGAGGCCACAGTGCCCATTTTGGATTTCTACATTATCAAAGGTCAGTTGTTGGTGCTTATTTGGTCTGCAAGGCAAAATCAGAGCGTTACGTTGAAAGCAGGAGTCCAGGTCACATGCAAGGAGCCCCTGGACACATTTGAACGGTAGACTGGCGCTTTAAGATCACTTATTAGGGTCTGCAAAGCATGCATGTTGAGCCTGCAACACTGCATGAAATCATTGGTAGCTCTGGGCCACTTTTCCATTTTATTCAATCGACATTGAGTTTGTTCAACAGCCATTTATTGTCAGCTCTGCGCTGGGCTCTGGGTAGATGACAGTGGCCTACCTGTTCGGCTGCTTGGACACTCCCTGATGAGAGCTGAGCAGCCACCAGGATAAAGGGCTCTGCCTGGGCCCCTCCCCTCCCCCTCCCCATGTCCTACCAAGAGGGGGTCTTGCAGCTCAGGGAAGTCTTGAAAATGAAAGCTCTGGGCAGAAGCAGAAGCAACGGAAGAAGGTATTTGTGAGGATAAGGCGCTCAGGTGGAGCTTTCCCCGAGTAAACCTAGAGCCACCTGCAGCCTTGCCAGGAAGACAAATGCCACATCTGGAAAGATAGCTGCATAATCCACAGCTTGTCATTTGGGCAGGAAGTCTTCTCTCTCCTTTGAGAATCTGCCTAATTATGGGTTGGATATGTGCCAGGAAAGAGGAACGAGCGAGAAATGAAGAAGCAGCACACTCAACACATCCACGCCAGTTTGTCCTCCGGGATGGAGGTCCCCCGCCTGCGTGCTGCAGGTTTGGGAGGGGTTCAGGGTCAGGTTCGAGAGAGGCAGGAAGGGGGTCTGAGTCCTGCGGTCTTGGCTGTGGCCTCCTGAAATGCTGCCATGTTTGGATCCATCGTGAGCTGTGCTGCAAATCATTTGTTGCTCCTGGTAAAATACAGTCTCTTGCAGGTTATTGCCTTTTTGTCCTTCGAAAAATTTTAAGAATTGTGATGAAATGCGTATAACATAAAATTTGCCGTCTTCACCATTTTAAGGATACAGTTCCGTACCATTAAGTACATTCACACTGTTGTGCTACCGTCACCACTGTCCGTCCATCTCCGGGATTTCTTCTTCATCCCAGACTGAAACTCTGTCCCCATTAAACAACAGCTCCCCTCCCCCTGGCCCTGGCCCCCACCATTCTACTTCCCGTTTATATGGATGGACTATTCTAAGTGCCTCATGTAAGTGGAGTCATGCAGTATTATTGTCCTTTTGTGTCTGGCTTATTTCACTCAGCATCATAGCGTTAGAACTTCATTCCTTTTTATGGCTGAATAATATTGCACTGTATGGATGAACCACGTTTTGTTTATTCGTTTATCCATTGACGGACGCTAGGGTTGCTCCCACCTTTTGGCTGTTGTGCCTGGTGCCACTAAGAACAGGGCTGTGCAGGCGATTGACTTTTAAACAACAAAACTAATAAGAGCGTTTGTTTCATCTTGTTCATCTCACCCTTGCGTTCTCTGTATGCTCTCCTGGGGAAGGGGGCTTCGGGTTGGGCTGGGGGCGTTGGGCACCACTCTCCACCATCTGAACCCAGGCAGATACTGTTGGCCCTTACTCAGCAGTGCCCATTGCAAAGGGCCATTCTGATTTAATCGTCCTGCAAATGATCGTGGTGGGGACTTTCCTCAAACTCTGGGTTTGCTCCCAGACACCGTGAACACACGTGAACTTGACTTGTCAGCTATTTCACTATGGAAAACAGGTTGAGAAGAGCTTCCTGAAAACCTAGGCTATTAAGGAGTCAGCTGCAGCAGCCCCAGGGAGTAGCCACCACAGAGGACTGGAGCCCGAGGGGCTGCCCTCTGCTTTGGGTCTCTGAGTTTTCCAGGCATGGGTGGCCCCACTTTCCATCTTCACCACGGAAACACCAGCTCCAAGGAAGCTAGGAGAGACATCTTACAGTGCTTCTCACACTTCTCTCAACTACCGGGGGAGCCTGTCAAAAATATGGCTCCCGGGGTCTCATATCTGGAGAGTCTGACTCAGAAGGGGGCCCAGGAATCTGCATTTTGGAGATTCTCATGCCGGTGGCCCCTGGGCCGCTCCAACAGGCACCAAATGGTGCAGTTGTCCTGATGACTGAAGGAGGCAGACCTGGCTCTCCTCCTGGTGTCCTGGTCATCGTGGGGTGACATGCCAGAGAGAGTGAGGATAAGAAGAGATGTCACCAGCAGTCAATTGCTTACCAGAAAGTTTGGGCAGGGCAGGCAGTGGGGGGGGGAGGTGCTTGCCTTGATTTCAGAACTAATAAGCCCTTTCCCCCCTCTTTTGTTCATTCCTCAAGTTCATTCCTTTCTTCGGTAGCCTTTGCATTGGAGGGTTGAATTCTAAGTAGGAGACTTGGTCAGAAAATCCCAGGAAGAGTTGGGCCTCCTGTCGTCCCTGTTGTCACCACTGGCTCAGCCTTGTAAACTTGCATTGCAGGCTCACGTACGTTTGCATTGGCTACGTGAGCATGGCTGCTGTGTATTGACTTTGTCTCATTCTAGCCAATCCTCCCAGCAGCCTCCTGAGAGAGGACTGAGTTCTCCCATTGTACAGAGAAGAAAACAGAGGCTAAGGAGGTTGGATGACTTTACCCCAAAGTCATACAGTCAGTAAAGTGGGGAGCCAGGATTCAAACCGGAGGCTGACTCTCCAGAATGCACACTCTGCCACTGCTTCTGCATTTTGTGTTTTTTTTTCCCCCTGAAAAATCAACTAATGAGTGAAACCTGATGCAGAATACAGCTGGAGGTGGCACACCTCTAACTGTCAATTAGCACCTGCCTGTTTTGGGGGATGCAGAGAGTGAACTAGGTCAAAGTAATTGATCATTTTCTATTTCAGGGGACCCCTCCCGAGGGGGAAAAAAAAGCCATATTATTCTAATTCTGGTTCCATTTCAATCCTAGCAAATAATTGAAAGGAGGCCCCAGAGAAGTGTAAAGCAGGTCCCCCTGCAAAGCTGCCCAGGGGCTTTGTCTCCACCCCCCAGAGGGACACGGTCCTCACTCCTGCTCTCTGGAGTGTGGCCTCTCCCCACCGCCCCCCGACAAAGCAGGGTGTCTCCTGCGGTCCACGGGAGTCAGCCCTCCCTCTGTGGGTTCCACACTCACAGTCCTGTCAGTGTGCACTGAGCTGCTGACGGCAGCAAACGCAGAAACTTCAAGCACCCGACACACGGACGTGTGGGAAGAGTGGATTTCTAGAACGCTCAAAGGTGGAACACAGCAGAAAATTGGGCTGGTTAAAGAATTGACCTGCTCCTCCCCTTCTGTACCCAGCCCTAGAATATTTCTTAATAAAACCGAACAACATTCAAAGGATATCCGCTGAAGGAAAAGACCTGCTTAGGGGTGCAGTTTCCACGGCAGAGGATTATGCGTTTTACAGCCAGCCGCTGCATTACGCGGGGAGGGGCTGCCGGGGGAGACCGCCATTGTCAGTGTGGTGACACTGTTATGTGCTTTGTTTGGGAGTGTGGCTTAATTAGACCACAATTTGGAGGTGCTAGCTGTTTGCAAGGTAATACCGGTCTCCTGGGCGGAGGGCTAATTTAGCAAAAGGTTTAATTCAGAAACGAAGACAGGGAAATAAGCTCAGATTTTAGTGTATCAAGGACACACTCGCACACACAGATATACATCACAACACTTTGGCTGCATGACCCTGGGAAGACAGAGCAGGGGAGGAATGGGATGGCTTCTTCATTCCATTAGAGTCAGTAAGATACGTCGTTCCTGATGGCTTCCTCGCTCCCAAGTGTTGCATCGGGTAGTACAACGTTGTGTTTAAGGCACAGGTTTAAGTCAGACAGACAGACACACAGACAGACCTGGTTTTGAAGCTCAGCTCCACCACTTTTAGCTGTCTGACGTTGGTAGGTATTTATTCAACTTCTCTGAGACTCCATTTTTTGTAACACTGGGACCGTCCTTCCTACCTCCCCGGCTTGTTGTGAGGCCCACACGAGGACATGCAAGTAGCCCTTGGCAGAGTTCTTAGAACACGGGACGTGCCCCACGAGCGACGTCTCCTGACTGCACGGGGCAGGGGAGCAGAGATGAAGAAGGAGCCCAGGCCCCCACCTCTTGGCTAATTGGCAGGTAGACCCTTCTGACGTAACGCCAAGGTCGTGGGGAAAATCCAACAATTGGGACATGACCAGGACGAGGCAGCTGGAGGGGGCTTTACAGAGAAGGCTTTACAGAGGGGGCCAGCCTGGAGGTTGCTTTTAACTTTTTCCTCTCTTTCTTGTTTATTAAGGTATTACTTTCACACAATAAAATTCACCCATTTTAAGCAGTGTTGGTGAATTCCGGTAATTGTGTAAAATCATGTAACCTCCTCCATCACAGTCTAGATCCAGGACAGTTTCCTCACCTTGAAAAGTTTCCTGTGCCCCTTTTCACTTGCTGTCCTTTCCTCATCCAGGCACCCACTGACAGCTTTCTGTCATCACAGCTCTTCCTTTCCTAGAATTTCATATAAATGGAACCATATAGTTCGTAGTCTCCCATGTTTGACTTCTTTCTTTAGCATGATGCATTTGAGCCTTGTCCATGTTGTAGCATGTACCAGTACTTCATTCTTGTTTGTTGCCAGGTAGTTCTCCATTCTATGGATGTACCACAATTTGTTTATTCTTCCGTCCACTGGACGATGGACACTTGGGTTGCTGCCAGTCTGGGGTACTATGAATAGTACATACACATTTTCTGCGTGAGCATGTATTTTTATTTCTCTTGAGTAAATATCTAGGTGTGGGATTTCTGGGTGACATAATAAGTGTATATTTGACTTGATAAGTTTCCATCACATTGTTTTCCAAAGGGCTGCACCATTTTGCATTCTCACCAGCAGAATTCTCATATGAGAGTTTCAGTTGCTCCACATTCTCACCAACACTTGCTAGTGTCAGTATTTTAACTTCGCAGCTTGAGTTTTGGAGGATGATTAAGAGGCTGGTAGGCAAATGAGGTGAGGAGAATATTCCAGGTAAAGGAACTGGCACGTGGAAAATCAGGGAAACTGTGAGAACTGCAGGTAGGTCAGTTTGCTGGTGCCAAAAGGGTGGGGCCTGGGAGTGGGGAAGCTGGGGGAGCAGGAAGTGACCTCAACATGTGGGCATAGGCTGAGACATAATATGAGCACCTATTAAATCCTGCCTACCCGGCACCAAGCTGCTATGAAAGAGGTGCTCATATTATGTCTTTTACAGATGAGGAGACAGAGGCATGATTCTCAACATGCCCACATTACATAGTAAGCAGTAGAGCAGAGATTTGAAGCCTGGCCATCTGGCCGTACAGGCCGTGCACTTATCCATTATACCACAGTGCCCACCTGGAAATCTTAGCTCTGACCCTACAGACAATGTGATGCTTTCAAAGGCTGTAAGTGGGAAGTGAAATGAACAGACCTGGATTTTGCAAGACCACTTGACTGCAGAGTGATAATGGATTGGAGGGGTAAACCTCTAGGTTTACCCAGGGAGACCCAGGAAGACGCTGCTGCAGTTGTTCGGGTGAGAGGGGAAGGTGGGTCGTAGGTAAGTCAGCAGCGGTGGGGAAGAAACAAAGGAATGGATTGGAGAGCTTTTAGGAGGAGGTACTTGTTTGGGGATGGAGGGCAAGGAAAAGAATTTGAGGATAGATAGCAAGATTTTGCCTTGGACAACTTTGTCAATGGTGGGGGCTCTCACCAAAATAGAAAATTCCAGAATGGGAGCAACTCTGCAGAAAGATCATGAATTCTGTTTGGACTTGTGGATGTAGACAGTGGGTCTGTCACAAAACATTGTCTTTTGGTGCTGGTGATTTTAACACTTCCGTGAAAGGCCTGAAGGCCTGTAATATTTGGTGATTCATGGCTTTGTAGAGATACGATTTGTATGCCCTGCACTGTGAGGTGAGCACCTGTGGGTAGCACTCGTTTAAACTAGTCAGTGTGCCTACTGAGCCGCCCAGCACCCACATTGCAACCCCACTCTGTACTTCTCTCCTCATTGCATGACACTCTTGAAGACCCTTTATCCATCTCTTTGTCCCCACCACTCCCCTTAAGTTCAAGGCCATCCTTGCTTGCTCCCCAGGCTCATTACAGCTGCCTCCTATCTGGCATCTCCCTACCTGCTCTAGCCCCCTCCACTCTGTTCTCCACACAGAGTCACTGGGATCTTCCCAAAATTAAACAGTTCCCACCACTCTCCCATTTCAGGTCGTTAGGACTCCCTCTGCTGTCTGCAGGGCTGGTTACCATGCATGTGTCCTCTCCTCCAGGTTGGTGTGAGCTTGTAGGGTAGGGGCCCTGGCAGGGAGAGCTCTTCCGCAGCTCACACCTGGCCCAGAGCATTGGCACTGTCTTCTTGGGAGCCTGAGGGAAAGTCAAGCTTGTTCATAAGAGTCATCCTACAGCAGCCACGTGGGCACTGGTGTTACGAGCAGGCTCTACCCGTTGCCTGGCCTCCTTCTCTGCAGAGGGCACCTGGGCTCAGTCTGGTCACCTGGGGTGTGCTGGGCATGGAGAAGAGGGGCAGGCTGCTGAGCAGCCCAGAAACCATGGGAGGACCCGTCGAAAGAGCAGAAGGGGCCAAGGTTGAATCGATAATGATTTTCAAGGCTTTGAAGAAGTGTTCATTGGACCAGAGGTGGCTTTTCTGTATTGTTCCAGAAGGAAGAACTATTGAACTGTCACCAACATTAGGTCCCCACTAGGTGTCAGGTCCGGGCCTAGGACCCTGGTGGAAGCTCCAGGGAGGCCAAATCAGTTGTATATAAAGAAGAGATGGCCAGGGCTGTGACGCATGGGTCAATGGGACGGGCTGCCTCATGCAGCAGGGGTGCCCCCTTGCGGAAATGAAACATCAGCCTGGGAACCATCAACCTCACAAGGAACGTTTATTGAGCCTGAGTGGCAGGGTAGACCAGATGCCGTTGGGGCCCTTTCTGACTCTCAAATTTTTTTCACTCTAAGAGGAAGTTCCATTTCTAACAAGAAAATATCTGAAAAGCACTTGATGCCGCCGTGTCAGATTCACGGTGTGTGCTCAGTTGACCCCAACTTGGCTTTTCTTTTGCCATGTGCAGAACGGTAAGGCTGGATGACTGAGCCACTGGCATGACTCTTAGCTCAGACTCTTTCCTGGGTGCCAGGAACAGTCTCAGTTTCCTCCTGTGTAAGAGGAAGGGAGTAACTCAGTGATTCCTAAAATCCTTCCCAAATCCAACATTCAGCTTTTTTTTTTTTAAAAAAGGCCCATATAATCCATATCACTTGAAGAAGGAAATGTATCTCAATATTGGTTAAAATTGAAGCTGATTCATTTTTTTAAATAACTGGAATATCTCCATAAAAAGGGCTTCAGTCTGGAGGTTGGGGCCACGGGCACTGGACGACGGTCCCCAGTTCTATCTCTTGCTGCCCACTTTTGTAGCAATTTCTGGGTTCTGGGGTAAGATTCAGAAGGCCTGGCTTATCATGCATGTCTTCTCCTTCACTTATCTTTTGGTCTCCGATTTCTGAGCAGATAAGAACCATCTGCTTTCTAATTTGCAATTCTTCCTTTCGGAATGTTGTCCCTTACTGATTCAGAGAAAGGAGGACGTTTGTTTTAATAGATTTGAATTTTACCAGCCTGCATATTTGCACCAAAGCATAATAATAATAAATTATGGTCCTAATAAGTAGGCTGCCAGAAGGATGATGGGAGCACCCCCAATAATTGATGTACATTCTTTGGAATTTAGGGGCATCATAATTTCTCAGGGTTCATTTTTTGTATCCAATTTGAGAAAAAGCAGCAGTGTTTTGTAAGCAATAAACTCTGCCATTGTTTTTCCAGGCTAAGCAGTGAAAAGCATTCTTATTATTTTTTGCCTATTTCCTGCTTATTGCTGCAGCGTCTAGTACCTTCTTTATGGGAAGGAGTTTATCAGTATTTCAATTATAAACTCCAATTTTCGGGAGGTTTGTAAAAGTCTATTTAAAAATCAGATCAGGTGGAAAACACAGTGCATAGCTTGTCATCCCAGGAACCTGAGGGCTTTCTAAAATATTAAATAACCGGTGTAAGTCAGTTCGGTTTCTTTCAACTTTTCGGGTGAAACTTTGGTTTTTCTTCCCCACACGAATAAAGTGAAATTAAGCCTCTTTTTCCATCAGAAGTGTTCAGATGTCACTGGGGCTTCTCCTGCAGTGGAAAGATATAGCTGCTGGGATCAGTCTCCACACATGCTCAGTGGTAGGTGTGTTGTGGAGAAGCACCTCCACATACCACCTTTTTATACACCCTGCTGAACGGACCCGCATGGGGAATCCTTTTTTTTAGAAGTGAATACTCCTTGCAGAAAGCAAATTAGCACTCTGAACTGTGCGACTGGTACATTGGCTTCTAAGAAAGTGGACGTACCCGTAATGCCTGTGGCATTGGAAGGACAAGGCCTGCAGGGTGGACACGCCACTTACACCAGGGACCGAGGGCAACCTGCTGACCTCACTCACCCCCTGACTCGAGCCAGCTCTTCCACCCATGCCACACGCCAAGGCCCTTCTTTCAAAGTCCCCTTCAGTCAGAGTGGCGCATCCCAGGGCCACCTGGACCGAGGACACACAATGTCACGACACTCTATGCACATTGTCCGCTGGTTACAGCCCCATACAGATTTTGTTTTGTTGGGTTGGCCTTTAAAAGAGAAGCCTGAAAATTAGCCGGCAGAAAGAACTCCAGTCCGCGACACTGCTTAGCAACGTCTCGGGTGGGAGCAGGCGGCCCCCGCATTCTACTTGCAGATTCTATCTGGACCTTTCTTAGGCCTTATTAGGGATGGATGGAACCTTGTTTCTGGCATATGTCATTGCAGCCGGACCCACTCATACTTTGCTATGCATGGGGTTCTCACTTAAAGAATGAAACAACCCCACCCCATTTCTCTCCACTCGGCCCCCAACAGGACACGGTTGTCAATGAAAAGCAGTAAGTCCTAACTTTAAGTTTTGGGGTGGCCATGGAATGTGGTGCCAGAATGTGGGCTTTGGGCTACACACCCGAGTTCTTATCCCACCTCAGTCACCTACTAGCTGTGTAACCTTGAACAAGTTATCTAACTGCTCTTGGTTTTCCCATCTGTAAAATGGGGATAAACACACAGACCTGGTGGCATTACTGTGGGAATTAAATGAGAAAGTGTGAGGCCTGTGCCTGGCATTCATTCATTCATTCAGTCAGTCAGTCAGTCAGTCAGTCACTGCCTTTTTATGAAGCACCTACTAAGTGTCAGGCACCATCCTAGGCTCTGGGGAAATAGTGGTGGATGAAACATAGATAAGGTGCCTTTCTTATTCTTACATTCTAATGGGGGAAAGAGACAATAAATGAGTAACTGAAAAATAGCATTTCTTGTGTGGTAAACAGCTGGGCTGGGGCAGGGAAGGCTTCTCTGAGCGGATGACTAAGGCGGGACCCTATCCAGAGTAGTTCCTTCAAGACCCATTTCAAAGGGCACCTCCTCCAGGCTTCCAGGCCTGTCCCAGCCTGCTGTGTTCTGCCCTCCGCCTAGCACACATGCCTGTTCCTCGGCCAGCCCGCTCAGCCTGACTTTCCCTAGGGCCTCCCCTCAGTATCACTCCTGAGCACCCAGTCAGACTCCAGAAACATGTTCAGCCAAAGCTTCTAAAAATAATTCACCAGGGACCGTGTCTTATACCCGCCGTGTGCTCAGAGCACTGGCTCTTGAGTGGTCTTTACATTCACACTGATGGACTGGGACACAGGGGCCAAAATCAACTTAAGATTTCCGGGGAGGCGTCCTTCCCGGGGGTCCTGCTCGGCACCTGGGGCCTCCAGTCTGTTTCTTCTTCCTCTGGGCTTCATGGAAAACAGCAGGTCAAAGAAACGATTCAGTTTGGGTAACAACCCACTGGGAGATGCTGGCAAGAGGCCTCTGACCCAGCCGGAGATTTTTAAGAGGTCATGCCTTGAGCACATCGCAGCCCTGGGCAGCCCCCATTGAGAAGGTGACTAAGGGCAATCCCTCTTATTCACTCAGTGCCCACTGGGCCCCTAGATCGGGTCACCCCCTGAAGGTGAGGAAGGAGAGGACGTGGCTGAGGTTTGAGCATCTCTGTGGCAGAGCCCTCTGCCCTGCGCCATCCTGGGTCACGCATGCCCACACACAGCTAAGCCCCAGTAACTGAAGGGACGTCGCATCTGATAAAGGAAACAAACAAACAAAAGGACCAAAACTGAGATTTTGCTATTATTTTTCTCTGATAAAAGTGCAGCGAGGAATAGCTCAGTTGTGTCACTGCCTAGTTTTTCATTTGTGTTTTTGTTTCATGCTTCAATATCTTCCTCCAGCTGCTCGCGTCTCCTTTTCTTTCTCCTCGCTTTGATCTATTCGTTTCCCCTAGAAATGGGGTTTATAAATCATTGTAATGCAGCCTTGGGAAAGGTGGTGCTTAGTGCAGGGAGAAATACATCGCCGCTAACAGCCCCGGCAGGGAGGAAAACTCTCGGTGTGTTGCTGGGTTCCGGCGACGGGTTACTGATGATATTTGCTTTTTATGTCGCTCAAGTGCCATCGGGGCAGGGCCGCAGGGAGCGTTCCACACGCCACCTCTGTAATATTTCAAGCCTTCTCCGGCAGTCGAAAACAAACTGCCGCTGCTTGCTCTCAAGGAAGCAGAGCGAGAAAAGGAAGCAAGACGCAAACGCAGGACAGGAGTAGAAGGAAGTGGGCATGTTTTCCTATGGCTTCCACCTCGGAGAAAATCGGCTCCTAAAACACCTCTTTTTCCTTCCTTAAACCGGTCTGTGCGTCCCACGTGAGGAATGCGGCGGTCCTGGTCATCAGGCCCAAGTCACTGGGGCTCAGGCACCATAGGGGTGTAACAGCTCCAGGGCTGAGGCCTCCCTCGTTGCCTGTTATGATGCCATTTTCTCAGTAGCTGGGAGCCCCAGAGAAGCATTGGGTGTGAGGTGTCGGTTTCCTCCCGGCTCAGAACAGCCTGCTGTGCGTGTGAGATCCATGGTGAAGCAATGAAAATTCTGCCAGGCCTTAAATCAGAACATAAAGACGGATCCTGTTATCCCGGAGCCGGCGCGCGTGTGCAGCGACCCGGCGGCCCCTCGTCACTGGGAAGTGCTGCTCACAGCTGCAGCGGCATTCGCAGGGGCTTTGATCTCGTCCTTACCAGCAGGCCTCTCTCCACCTCCGTCTCCCTGGCAGGGGACGTGGAAGGCTCAGCTGATCCTGTCTCGCCCACTTCCTTTCCTCCACATCAGGCTTCTCAGCTGAACTTTCCCGGCACTGCTTTATGGATCCACCTGGTCTTGTCTCTAAAGGCAAATATTAATTCTAACAACGACCTTTATTCAGCAGAAGAAAATGTTTATTTCCTATCATAGGTCCAGTCTACACAGGCCAGAGTGAAATGGAGACCATTACCCCGGGGAACGGGCATTGTGTAGACCAGCGCTGTCCAACAGAACTTTCTGCGGGGATGGAAGCACTGCGTCTCTGCTCTGTCCAGTAAAATCACCACCTCCCACGTGGGGTTCCTGAACACTCCAAATCTGACGGGTGCAACTGAAGACTCAATTCTAAATGATTTTTAATTCACTTAAGTCTAAATAGCACTTGTGACTTGTGGCTGCCGTCTTTGGCAGCACAGATGTAGACACATACTTGGGAAAACTCAGAGAGGAAAACCTTCTTTTGGCTATGTCTTTTTGACACCTAGCAGCTGCTCTCTCCAGTAGGCTAGCAGTAAAACAAGGGAGGTGTGTACAGGGAGGATGGGGGGAAAATCATGAAATGATTGAATCCTTTTAAAGTCACACCATGTGGCCTGAACACTACAAGGGGTGAAGACACTCACAGATTTGATAACCAGGCCAGATTGTGGGTTATCAAATTGTGACTTTCCTTGGTGTTAAAATTAAAAGATAATCTGGATAAACTGTGACTAATTTATCCCCATGCATCTAATTCAGCACAGATGGATAGATGGATGAATGGATGATGGATGGATGGATAGATGGATGGATGGATGGATGGATGGATGGATGGATGATGGATAGATGCGTGGGGTGTGTATGCTTGTTGAAGACCTTCCAGAAACTGCTCCTGAATTTCAGGTCTAGAAATTTCATCCAGTCGCAATGCACCATACACTACAGGGCTTTATGAGCTGTAGGATTTACTGACCAGCCTCTGTAGAGTTAACAGAAGAGTTTGTCTGGATGTGCTAGATGGAGATGCTGCAGAAAAGTCACCAGACCCATTTGCTGCATCTCTCCTCTGCTGTCACCCTTTCCCTAGCAGTCCCCCTCCTAGTTCCTGGGCAGCTCAATGGTCGGACAGCCTGGCCACACCCTTGCCCCTCTACTTTCTAAGTCATGGGACCTCGGGTAAGTGGCCTGACCTCCCAAAACCCCCATTGCGTCCTCTGTAGAATAGAAATGATAATAGCACCACCTCAAAAATGTATGAACATCCATCAACGGATACACAAATGTGGTATAGCCAGACAATGGAATATTATACAGCCACAAAAATAATGAGGGATTAACACACACTACAGTGTGGATGAACCTCAAAAATAGTATGCTGAGTGAAAGAAGCCAGACAGAAAAGGCCACATATTGTATGATCCCATTTATCTGAAATTTCTAGAATAAGTAAACCCATGGAGACTGAAAGTAGATCGACGGTTGCCCGGGCCTGGGGGATGGGAGATGGGGAGTAAGTGCTTAGGGGTACAGACCTTCCCTTGGGGAGGTGAAAAGGTTTTGGCACTAGACAGAGGTAGTCGTTGTACAACACTGTGCATGTACTAAATGCCACTGAGCTTTACTCTTGAAAATGGCCAATTTTATGTAATTTTCACCTCACTGAAAAATTTAATTTTAAAAAAGTATGAGGATTCACTGGCAAAGTTCTCTTCCCAGGACCTGGCATGCGGTAAAGTGCTGGACGAAGGATGGGTCCTTCAAACAGTAGCCGTGATAACCCAACACACATTCTCTGGTCTCCACAGAAATCTTCCCTTCCGGACGTAGGAATCTCTCGGATACACAGGCCACACCCACTTATAAAGTAACCGTATGCAAGGCAGGGATGCTTACAGATAGCACACGTGAGTGGGAACATGAGCAAAGGGCCAGCTGTTACACGAAACCCACACATTGGGGGAGATGTATGGCCGAGGCTGTGTCTGGGTTCCAGGGAGCACTTTTGCCTGTCTCTCTCCCTGAGGGCAGCATGAGGTACAACATCCATCCCCGTAGTACCTGCTGCAATTTGGCTAACATGTTAATTGCATTTGCTTCACCATCCTTCCCCCGGCTCGGGGACAGCTCTCATTTCCCTGCCCCCTTGTCCCCAGCAGCCACAGGGGGCAGGCTCTAGCAGAGGCAGTGGCTTGATTTCTCCAGCCCAAGGAAGCTATAAATCTAGAGCTTTAATCATGTCTTCATGATCATTCAGCAAAGAGCAACAGAGGATTTATTCTGCCGGGACCGCAAAGGGAAGACCGCATGGGGTTGTCATGGGGGATATTGGTTTAGCAAAGGTAGAACTGCTCCCCTGGGCTCTTCCTGGGACCGGCCAATGAACAATGACACCAATGCCCATAACAAGGCAATTACCGGTGTGCAGGCAATGCTTTGTTAAAGAGGCAGGCTTCCCGCGTGGGGCCCCGGGGGCCCTGGTGGAGCAGCCTCGCCTGCCGCAGAGGCCTGCGATGTCCCCCCTTCCTGCTCTAGAGCCTGCGTCCTTGAGCAAGCAGTAAGCATTTTATAAAAGCCCCAAGGGTCCTTTCCAGTTTTCTCTGCAAATATTAAGAAGGCAAAATCAGGGAAACCCAGACTCTTTGGCCCCTTGCCCACGGTAGGCACCTAATAGCTGTTCTCCGAACATCTCCGCTCCTTCATTTTGTGCGACAGAAGAAAGAGGCCCAGAGAAGTAGCCATTAGTCACTGTCACACAGCTGGTCTCTCAAGTCCCAGCGTGAACAGCCTGCTCCGTGCGTGGCCTTGTTTACAAACCCCGTGCTGGAGCAGCCGAAAGGGAAGGGGATTCCCGGGATGGACAGAAGAGACCCAGCCCCGTTTCCTGGGGGTGATCTCTGTGGGATGTCTCTTGTGACTTACTCCGGAAAACACGTTAAGTGCATGCAAGTGTTCCCCTCCCTTCTGTTCGCATTGTTTTTCCACAAGTGATTTTTCCTTCGTTTATTTGACTTGAGCTGTGTCTGGATTGGGACATCTTTTCGAAGCAGTAGGTATAACACTTCCTCCTTTTTCAAAGGTGCATCTCATTCCATCACATGGATTGACCATAAAACATGCAGTCCCCGCCATCCTCTCCAGGCTTTCAGCACTATAAAACCACACTGCAGGACGTGTGTGTATCAGCAGGCAAGGATTTCTCAACAGAGAAAACCTTAGTCGGGGTGTTGCTGGACCAAAGGGTCCGCACATTTTTTAATGTCACAGGTGCTGAAAATCGCCCTCCACGGGAGTGGCTCACTTATGCTCCCGCATACAGCACCTGAGAATGCCACCTTCCACTCCACCACCACCCACCCCAAAAAGTCAGCTACCTTTTCCATGCACATGCAGCTCATATGCTTCTTTCGTATTTTACTCCACACCACCCCAACCTACTATCTAGCCTTCTGCGGGACCGCTAGACACAGAGTAGGTGCCCAACAATAATGAAGAGGTACACGAATTCCTAAGCACCCCTTAGCGTTCAGCGTGCTGGGCGAAGGCCCAGGCCTGTCTTTGTAGAGCTGACTCCCTGGCAGGAAGCTGGAATGGATTACTGGATGAGGCTGGTAGCTCAGTGTCCCCCTGCCCCCCTGGGTAACTGACGCAGCCAGGCTTTTCTCCACCACACGACGGAGCCTACTCACACTGCAGGAGTGAGCCTGGTCCAAAGAACACTCCTAGTGACACAGGAGAAAAGGGGGCACCACCTAATGACGCAAAGGAGGAGGGCAAGGTCACCGTACTCGGTGACTGACAGACTGAAGCGATGCCTTCTGTTCAGCAACCCCAGCCTGGGGGCTTCCAGAAGCAATAGACTCCCACAGGTAGCAGTGGAAGCCATGCAGGCTTGGGCCTGAAATGTGGGATCAGGCCTGAGGACAAGGTGGGGCTGGGGGTGTGTTCCCCTGGAGTCCCCGTGTCTACCAATGGAGCTGCCACCAGGGAGGAGGCACAACCTCACCGGGCTGGGCCTAGAAGAGCCATGAGCTCAGCCTTAGCTACACAGACACGAGTAAATTCTAGTCCAACAGTGAGAGCTGCTAATCCTGGCTGCGGGCAGCAGGCACAGGAGTTGGACGGGGGGCATGGAAAAAGGTGGGGTTACCTAACTCCGTGTAACAGCCTGCGTCACTGACAGTGAGCGTCGCCATGTGGAAGGCTCAAGAGAAAGATTGGTGACTGTAACTGTTTTGAAAATGCTGCCAGACAATTCGCTTGACTTAGGGTGGGAGCTGAGCTTTTGTGGAAAGTTGTTGGAAAGTTGTCTCCGTGTGCGCATACACACACACACACGCACACACACACACGTCAAATTCACATCCTCTGTTGCCTAATTCTCAAACTTTTGGGAAACTCTTCTACAGAAATCTATCAGGAATGGATATATGTACAAGGATGTTTGCTGCAGCCTTATTCGCAGTAAAAAAAAACACACCTAAAACTGAAAAACAGAAACACCCTGACTCGTCACGGGGCGGAGAATAGCATATCCACACAGTGGAATATTATACAGCCATGAAAAAGCCTAAGTTAGACCTAAACATAGGCTTTTGCTCTATGCGCAAGGGAGAGGGTCAAGCTGCGTAGGAGAAACCCCATATTTGTATAAGTCTTGATCTGTGTGCGTATGTTTTAGTGAGAAAGACATAGAAGGACACACCAGATGTTAACACCACAGACCTCAGTGGGTGGGGTGGGGCAAAGGGGATTGTCTACTTCGTCTCTATACATATCTGGTTGTTTGACTTGTACAACAAGCGAGAATCACTTAAAGGGACTACCCATCACATTTTCTAACTGGGTCCTAGAACAGAACAGGCAACTTCAATTCTTTTGGAGTACATACCCAGATATAGATTGTTGGATCATCTGGTAATCCTATGTTTAATTTTTTGAGGACCTGCCCTATTGTTTTCCATAGTGGCTACACCACTTTGCATCCCCACCACCAGTGCACAAGGGTTTCGATTTCTCCACATCCTTACCAACACTTGTTCTTTTCTTTTCTTTTTTGCATAGTAGCCATCCTAATGGGTGTAAGTAGGGGGAACATGCTTTCAAAAGCTCTGTGAGTGAAGTGTTCTGAGATAAGGCTGAGGTCACTCTTATCCTCCTGCTTTAAAGTCTCCAAGGCGCCTTATTGACTCAGAACCACAGATTAGAGCCCTTAAAATGGGCCAGAGCCCTACGTGTTCCCTACACGAGGTCACGCCCCTTACTCCAATGTCATCCTAGGGCATGCTCCCCGGGACGTGGAATGCTGGGGCCCAGGCCCCTCCCCGCCAGCCCCTTGCCCAGATCCTTCTCACTCAGCTATTCCTTACCCTTCAGCTCTCAACTCAATGTGTCTCCCTTGGCGAAGACCCTGACCTCTCCAGAGCAGGCCACAGGCCCCCGCTCCACACCCCGAGAGCAGCATGCACTTTTCTAACACTTAACATGGGAATAATTAAATGCTTCATCCTATAATATCTGCCTTTCTGGGTAGAACATAAGCATCATGTGGCCAGGCACGATGGCGTCTCTTTTGCTCACTGCTCCATCCCCAGGCCCTTTCACATAGGAGATACTCACTCAAGTCTTTTGAAAGAAGAAGTGAATGAACACACATGCATGCTTGTCAACAGGTATGTGTGTGTGCACATGCACACACACACTCACACACATGCTCACACACACAGAGCACCCACGTGTCCAAGTCTAACTCTCAGGCTATGTACATAAACCCAGGCAGCCTTTGCAAAAGGGAAGATCCAAAACACCTATTAAATGCAACAGCTGTTATTTTGATTTCCCCTTCCCCAAATTCCCTCTCTTTCTCCAACCAGGCATAAACACCTAAACAGTACCAGTCTTTGCCACTTTGCATTTTGTAATGGAGCTGAGAAGCTTTCTAATGACAAAAAAGATGCTCCTTTATTAAAGAAGGGGGCCATGGAGAAAAGCCACAGCTTGCCTAGATAGAAGGAGATCGCTGTAAGCCGGCCACAGACACCAGCCATGAGAGGGGACTCCATGTGCAATCACAGAGATGTTTTCCCCCCAAGTGCTTTCCAAAAGAATATAAAAGCAAGATGAAAATATCTTCCATTTCCTCCCTAATTTGTAGTTTTCTGGTGTTAGCGAGGCTTATAGGACACATGCTCCCAATTAGCTGCTCCTCTTAATTTAAATGCTTCATAAATTATCTCCTGCGCGTGTGGATTATCACTTCATAATGCGAGTTAGCATTTAAATAAATAGATGTGGTGTAGAAAATTACGGAGGTTTACTTCTGAGGCGCTGGCATAATGAAGGAAGGTATCACGGCAGGGCGGGCGGGGGTGAAGGGCCATGTGGGCTCCTCCGTGTCTCCCAGGAAATGAGAGCGATTTGCAAAGTCCATCCACCCTTTACTGACTCTGCGTTCTCTTTCATGACGTGTGTTTCATCGGCTCCATCTTTGTTTTAACTTTTAACTTTGAAATAATTATAGACTCACAAGAAGTTGCAAAAATAGTACAGAGAAGTCCCTAATACCCGTCGCCCTGTTTTCCCCAATGGTGACCCCTTAAATAACTAATGAAACAGCATAACCAGGAAATTGACATTCTTGCCTTATGCATATTCCTTTTTATTTTAAGTGGGCATTTCAAAACCATCTCAGCGTGCAGTAATTATAATCATAACGGCTACCCTGTGGTGAGCTCTTTCTCGGCGCCAAGCCCGGCGCCCCACGTTTTCCAGTCGGTGTCTTCCCTCGTCATTACAACAGCCTCGGGTCCTACGTTCTCTTGTTATCCCCATTTTTACCTGAAACAAATGAAATCCTAACCCCCAAGGTGATGGCATTAGGAAGTGAGACCTTTGGGAGGTTGTCGGGTCGTGAGGGTGGAGCCCTCATGAATGGCGTTAGTGCCACATAAAAGAGACCTAGTGACCTCTTTCGCCCTCTTGCCACCATGTGAGGACACAAGGAGAAGTTGGCAGTCCACAACCAGAGGTGAATTCTTACCAGACACCAAATCCACTGGCGCCTTGGTCTTGGACTTCCCAGCCTGCAGTGCTGTGAGAAATAAATGTGTCATAAACCACCCAGACTGTGTCGTTCCATTACAGCAGCCCAAATGGACTAGACATATGTGGACCCCAGTCACTTGATAATCTGCCGGGGGTCACTGCTCGATTCTAAGTGCCTTCTGATGAAGATGACAAGAGCCCTGGGCCCTTGGACTTCTGAGGATGGACTGGGATTTCCTTTGCGTCATTCCTACCCAGCTAGGGCTGCCAGATAACATACAGGGTGTCTAGTTAAATTTGAATTTCAGATAAACAATGAATACTAAGTATGCCCCATGCAATATTTGGGACACATTTATAACAAAAAATTACTCGCTGTTTATGTGAAATTTGAATTTAACTGGATGTCCTGCATTTTTTATTTGCTAAATCTGGCAATGGAGCAGACCTCTGTCATAGCCCCTATGACCTCGCCATGACCACCTGCTTCCTTCTTGTTATACCTCAGGAAATTACAAGTTTGGGGGGACCAAGAATTATATCGCTCATTTCAATATCTTCAGGGCTGAGCCCAACGTCTGGCACACCCCTGATATTGTTTGTCAAATATTATATGTCAAGTGATGGCACTTGGGGAGTTTTCTGTGAAGAGATGGGCTGACTATTTAGGAAGTCATTTGCAAGGGTCCTCATGTGGATACTTAGATGTGGCACAGTGGGAAGTGTGCTCGTGGCGCCGGCAGATGTGAACGTGGCCTTGATAAAAATGGCTCCCTTTTACTGCGTGTTTGGCGCATGCAGGCACTGGGAGATGGATTGAGCTGAACCACATGAAAGTGCCGGTGTTTTCCCAGTTTGAACCCACAAAACCACCGTTTCGGATGGTTCATTCTAATGCTTAATGGGCATTCTCTTCTCTGATTCTCATAACAGACCTCAGAGGCAGTTAAATTTGACATCCCATTTTACAGCTGGGGAGACTGAGGCAAAGAGGGGGTGAAATCACTTGCTCAAGGTTGTTCAGCTGGTGAGTAACAGCTTGGATTTCAGTCAGGCAGGCAGTCATGGCTCCCAAACCTGCCCAGTGCACCACCGACCTGTACCCCCATGGGGATGACTTCCCGTGTCCGGAGAGAGCCATTCCAGGCCACCAGATGTGTGAAAACTGGACGACCTGTGGATGTGATCTTTGAGCCTTCCCTGGTACTGGTGCATGGCTCCAAGTTGCAATGGGAGCTGGCGCTGACCCTCTTGGGGCTCTGAGCCCGACTTCCCATGGATCACGTTGGCTGGTCTTCTGAGAAACCCAAAAGCCTATCATCTGCTCTGGAGACGTCGTCGGGGTGCCCTGCGCATATCAAAACTCTTTTATAGAATTGGGATTTGTCTCTTGTAAGAATTGGCATTTATGAAAATCTTGCTTGGTTAAAAAAAAGTTCAATGTGCATTCTAGGATCAATACCTTATTTAAAGAGGGAATACATATGGTCCAGTGCATGCTTTCCCCTGGAAGAGTTTAGTTTTCCTAGTCCCTATTCTGTGTGTCTTTCTGTTGGACAGTCATGCACTTAGGAAGGCCTTGGACATTCATTCATTCACTCACTCACTCACTCATTCACTCAAACATGAAAATTATTGAACTGTGACTGGTCCATTCATCCCAGGAAGGAGCGTGACTCCAGTGACATGGGATAAATGTGTGGCTCATGGTGCATGAGGACAGTGCTGGTTCAGATCGCTCAAGGATGCCAGGGATCAAGGGCCACCCTCGGAGTGACCTAAGCCCTTTCAAGCTCTTAACAAAGGGGTTTCTAAGAAAGTTCAGTCGTTAAGACCAGAGGGAAGCTTATAGATGGAGCTGCTGGGGTGGGTTGCAGAGGAAATGTGAGTGGAGTTGTGGCAGCCGATTTTTCTGCAGAGAACCAGTAGGGCTCACAAGTTAGTGATGAGTGGATGTGCACAGAGAAAAGATGAAGGCGGGAAACACGGCACCCCCGACACAGAGCAGGTTGGAAAGGGGTATCAGAAACGTTACGGGAAGTTTTCTTTGAAATGGTCAAAATGGGATCTGACTACTTATGTGCTTCCAATGGATCTATTAATCATATTTCCTCAAATTTTATATCCCGACCCTTGTAAAAGGATTGCATTGAAGGCGTGCTTTAAGCTGCATTTTAATAAGTCAATAAGAAAGCTCAAAATTATTTAAAGCTTCTTAAAGAGGATTATATTTGATTTCTTAGGGGAATCTGGAGTGTAGAATAGTCAAGATGCGTCATTCTTCTGAGATGGTTTTACATGAAGGAAGCACATCATTTTAGACAAACACTTTTAAACATTTTATTGTTGGGATGGGGAAGATTCAGGACAAGAAGACTTTTGCTACCTGCTGGCGGCATTAACAAAGCCTGAGGTCTTTGAGGGGCAAGGAATTGCATTTTAAGCTTTCAAGCAAATGTTGGGACTCTCCTTTGCAGTCTGTCCCCTACCCTTTAAAATGAGACTTTTCTGATATTCTGAAAAGGACAGTCAGATTCCCCAGGTATCTGGGAAAGGCCACCTAGACACCATGCACCGTGGGGAGTAGACAGATCTGCGCCAGAGCATATATTTGATTTTTGTGTTTATAGTCCCGTTCTCCACTGCGCCCCAATGCTAAGGTGGTCTGCAGGTGGGGACATCACAGGACCCCAGGCTGGTTCCAGTCTCCCTGCCCAGGGGACGCTGCCCAGGGGAGGGGGCTCACTCCGGGGCTAAGCAGATAATGTGCTCTGAACTTCCTTAGTCCTTGCCTCTCCCGAGTGCCCAGTCAAGGGACAAATCCAGGGGAGCTGGCAGAGAGAGGGGCAGCTTTAGGGGCAGGAAGAATAAAGAAGCCACGTGAAACTGGGCCTGCAGCTTTCTCTACATTGAATCACCTTTGGAGACACTGGAGACTGAAGAGCTCAAATGTCTTGTGTTGCCACTGAGCGGGACGGTCCTGGTCTTGGTGAACGCCCTCTTCCCGGCTCACATGGTAGAAAAGGCAGGAGCGAGCTCTCAGCCTCTTCTCGTTAGGGCCCAGTCATGAGGGCTGTATTCTCATCACCCAATCACCTCTCAAAGGTCTCATCTCCTAACACCATCACACTGAAGATTCAGTTTCTACATGCGACTTTTCAAGGGACGCAAACATCCAGCCCATCAGTACTTGGGACCAGAGACGTTTCTGCTCCTCCTCCTCTATTTCTCTCAGCAGGATGCTCCGTGCCTCCGTGGCCCCACCTTCCGTTTAGGTCCCTCCTCCTGACTCTGTCTCTGCCTCTGTCTCTCTTTCTCTGGCATTCTGAATGCCAAGGCAGGGTGAGGAGAAAACGACTGAACTCATCAGGAAGAGTGAGGGGGCTTCGGGCTCAGTCGGGCAGCCTGGGAGCAAGCCCTGTCCGTCTGAACCAGTGGGCACAGAGGGGCCTGTAAGCTGGCGGAGGTGGGGGGGTCTGCCACAGCCACCTGTTCCCTCACCCATTCCACTTGCTCCTTTTGGAAGATGAAAAAGCCCAAACATTTGCGATTTCTTTGAAAACAAAGTGGAGAGCTACGATGGGAGATAGTGGAGTCAGTGTGAAGTGTAGTTTGTTTTTTTTCTTTCTCGTCCACCCAACCTACCAGGTCTCACAGTTCTTGCACTTCCAACAGCAGGGGTGGTTGGGAAGACCACGTGCTGTCAAGGGCTGGCCCAGCAGGTCTGGGCTGTCCGCCCTGCACACCCCAGAGAAAGGACTGGCCCTTCCCTCTGCTCCAGGAGGTAACCCTCTAACCTTGAGGCCCTTGGAAGGTCCTGACTGATTAGAGTGTCTCATTTACGGGCGGCCTTGGGCCACGCCCATTGCTTCATGATCACAATGTGATTTATGGGGGGTGGGTGCTCCACATGGTGTCAGCTCATCCTCTAGAGGTGACCGAGACTAAGGCCAACTGCATGAGTGACCAACCATGTCTGTGTGACCAACTCCCAAGAAAACCCAGACACCAAGGCCCGAGTGAGCTTCCCTGGTTGGCAATATTTTATGCATATTGTCACACATTGGTGACACTGGGAGAAGTAAACGTCGTCCACTGGGAGAAGACAACTGGAAGTTCTCTCTTGGTCTCTCCCGGACCCTGCCCCACGCACCTCTTCCCTTCGCTGATTTCAGTCCATCTCCTTTTGCTGTAATAAACCATAACCATGAGTATCGTGGCTTATCTGAGCTCAGTGGTCCTTCCAGTGAATTATTGAAGCTGCAGACGATCTTGGGAACCCCCGAATGGCAGATGGTCTCTGCTTATCTCTGAAGTAGCCGTATGAAGCTGAGGGGCTCGTGCCGGCGTTTTGGTAATGGGGCGAGCTGTGCTTTGTCATGCTCCGAGGGCCAGAGTGAATCCACCTGGTCCAAGGATCAATCCGGCTGAAGAGGTGGCCCCTCCAGCCTCAGGTCTTCAGATGGAGAGCCCCCAGGGGAACTCAGGCGGTATCTGGTCTACCTCACAAGTCGAGATGCAGGGTTGCTTTGCCCCCAAGTGCCCTGTTATTGCCAACGGCACTGAGCATGTGTTCAATCCTCCAGACTTCAGACGATGTGCCCTCAGAGAGCAGGAGCAGATTCCTTTCAGAAGCAAAACCCCATTGGCTTTTGTTACTTTGGGCAAAATAAAATTTGCCCCCGAATAAGCAAAAGCTCCCTGACAGCTCTGTCGACGTGAGGTGTCCTATTTGAAAAGATATGAACGGCACGGGACCAAAAAAATGTGAGGCTCCTCCAAGGCAGGTGGGCCCAGCACGGGTCTGAGGTGACAACGGGAGGACTAATCATGTCACGAAGAAGACGATGCTGGGCGTGAAGACACGCATCTCAGCCTAGCCCTTTAAAACCAAAATGATGGAGTTCATTTGCATTTAGATCTCCTTGGCTCCCTCTTTTCATCTAAGGACAAATCCTCACAAAAGGCTGCTTAATTAGACCAAATTAGATTTCCGCTCAGCAGCTTGTCATTCATTACAAAATGCTGCTGTTCTTCTATTTTGGTAATTATAGGCTGGTCTATACCAGTTTGTAAGCATTCGCTCCAGCCACTGAGTACGACTAGCATTCCTGATTTTGTGCAGAGAAGAGAAACATTAGTCAGTTGCACCAAATCTGTCTATTTTATACGTTGGATCAAGACCATCACTGGAGTCTTTCGCAATAACGGGTATGCTCACTCTTAATTCTTTAATGACTCATTGTAGGAGCAGCACAGAGCTTGGTGATTTCCAAGACTAAAAGCAGAGTACGAACAGATTTCACATGTAGCAAGTGCGCCATATGTTTGAAATCTTTACCTGAGTTCCGCAGCCCTATTCCACCTAAAAAGCCACCCAGTAAGTCATTTATAGTACAGCCCTCATCCTCCGCCGAGATCGCTCAGTTGTCTTTGGCAGGGAACGTCTGCAGGGGAGCTCAGACCTTCTCTTTCATGGTTCATTCCCTTCTCCCACGCATGGAGCCCCGGCCTTTCCTGCTTTCCGCTGTAGATGCAGCCGCGTGGGTGGGTGGGTGGGTGCGTGGGGAGGGCCATGGAGGACTGGCCTTGGTTTGTCTGCTCCAAGGTCTCCATTATCACATTCTTCAAATACTTCCCGCTCGTTGTATTTGGTGCAGCTCACCATCTATACGACTTTTCCCAAACCCGGGACGGTCCTCACAGTGGCTGGCGAGTTGTGCCAGTGAGGCCAGGGGTGGAGTCCCATCTCAGGGCGGCCTGATTGGCTGTACGCTGGTCATTCTGCTTGAGTGAGTGTGGGCAGGCAGGCAGGAGCCGGTCAGCAGGCACAGGTGCTGCCTGTGCAGGTGTAACAGGTAGCGTCAAGTCTAATAGTAACTGCCACCCATCCTGCTGGAGATACGTAATGAGACCTACCATGTGAAGGGCATTGACTAGTCTCTCCTCGCACCAGGCCTATGAATCTGGTGGCATTGAGAGATGAGCTAACAAGTGGGAGCATTGACCTTGGAGCCCAGATCAGGCCGGCCCTAAAGCTTTCCCACTGTGCTGCTCTGCCTTCCTGAACAAAAGAATCAGATGACATGGATCTAAGTGATCTAGGCATGCTCCAGAAAGAGAACAGTAGAGTCAGGGGGGCTTTCAAGGTCCACTAGCTCTGCTTCCTCATTTTACAGATGGCAACACTGAGGCCAGAGAAGGGGAGAGGGAGCCACCTCTAGGCTGCCCTCCTAGATTGGCCCTCCCCTTCAGCCTCCAGTCTCCTGCTCCTCCTGGTTCCTGCCCACCTGTCATAATCACAGCCTAGTTTCACTGCTCATAGAGTCCAGGAGGTGCTACCTTCCTTGTGGGGCCCACAGTGGGGCAGGGCAGGGCTTTCCTACTTTGTACCTTCATAGCTCACCTCCCTGGGGAATCTTGGAATAGATTCCACATGCTGTTCTACAAGACCTGCCCCAGGCACCCCAGGCCTGGGAGAAGCACTGCTTCCATGAGCTTCTAGAGCATCAGCCACCTGCAGCACTCCCTGGCACTCAGCCACGTGAGCATTCCAGAAACGTGTGTTGGAGACCTACTGTGTGCCAGGCACCGGTATAACATGGTGAATGGGACACACCTGCCCTTGTGCTCATGCAACTGTCATGCAGCTGAGTGAGACGTGACAGAAACCACCACCCAAACAATCAGTCATCATGAGATGGGCCCGGGAAGGGAAATAAACAAGGTCATGTTGCTGGGGTTTCGAACCGGAGCTATAGAGTCAGAGGCCTTTCCAAAGGCGGCGACGTTTAAGCTAGGAGTTAAGGAGCTCAGGAATCGATGCGGTGGGGGAGGTGACTGAACACAGATTTTACGTGAGAAGCGCCCACAAGTTAAGGAGCTGCATTAAAACACTAGAAGTGGAAAGTGAAAGAGTGGGTATGTGACGAGGCTGGATCTGGGAGCAGAGGTGCCCCTCTGGTATTGGCGGGGCTTTTACTACATAAATGAGCCGAAGACGGCCCCTGTGTGTGGGCTCCGTGGTTGTGTATTTCTTCCTAGCAGGCAGAGACCCGTTAGTTCAAAAGCCCACTAGCACCAAACTCAAATTTTTACACATCCAATTGTTTTAAAGATAGCTCAAAGAAGCAGATTTTCAGCCATGGGGGGCCTGCCTGCTTTGCATACCCCTCAAAATGACACCAGCATTTGCTGGCCATTGGTAAGATAGAACCTCATTGTCATAAGACCCCAGGCCACTGCTGCCCTTCAGAGCTCTCGGACCTAGACACTCCCTGCCCTGCTCTGAGGGACATCACCTGGACACCTGAGCCCCTCCCTGGTCGTCCTTTTCCCGTCTGGATGGTGGCTCCTCACCCGTAAGCCCTGGACATCTCACACTGTGAGGGACTTCCATCTCGAACACCCCTGTCCAAGTGCCACCAATAACGCCTGTGTGTGCACGCCACTCACCGTCACGTCTCTCCCTGATCAGCCCAAATCCTTGAACTTACACCCTACACGCCTCTCTCCACACCCAGCTTATTATCCATCTCGTATGCTCCAAGGTACCACTCACAGGCCTACTCCCCGCCGCCTCTGCTAAAACAAATAAGCATTGCTTAGGTCCTCACATCACCTCCTCTATAAAATGGCAGCCAAGACCAATCAGGAAACAAGCCCATAGGCGGCAAAGACGGGGGGGGGGGGGGGGGGGGCAGCAGCAGGACTCTGCCCGCCAGCCACCCCGCTTCCTGCTGAAATCAATAGCCTTCCTTATTAACAGGCTTCATTGCACACTCACTTCCTCCGCTTCCGTTATCTGCTATACTAACAGGTCAGCTGCCATTTTGTGTTAAACTCCTTCTCATTTATTACAATACCAGTTTTTTTATTGACATGGAAATAAAACTTACAATCAATGAGGTATTATGAAATATACATCAAAACGAAAGTCACCGGAGCTGGCGTTTTCATCTGTTCTCAGGAAGGAACAGGGTTTATGGGGGTTGGGGGGGGACACTGAACATTTTTCTTCCCTATTACATGATCTGATTTTCAATGAATTTATAAAGAAAACGAAAACATAAATAGAGTAACCAAACAGAATGATCCCTGCAGCTGTCAAAACTTAAAACAGTTCAGTTTCCCTTTGATTTCTGCTTTAAGTTTTGAAAAGTACATAGATCATTCTGTGCTTTTTCTTTTTCTTTCTCCCCCATCCCTTTTGCTTGGTAGGGAGCCCCCCTTTCTTAAATCTGCTCCCTCAGTGGTTCACTGGCTTTGACCTTTGACAGATGAACTGACCAAATGACCAAATGAATATGCCACCTATTTCTTATGCTGTCAGCCTTACCTTGACAGAGGGGACCTTTTATTTTGTTTGTTACTTCTCAGCAGTCTGGAAACTTACTGCTTTCCTTGTCAGATGCCACGTCAAAGTAGGCTCACAGGTGTTCCTTCTTTTCCCAAACTGATGGCCCCTTGGAGAGGAACAGCCCTTCCCAGCTGGTGCACACCTACTGTGTGCCAGGCACCCCTGGGTGCCTCACCTGATTGTCTCATCTAAATCTTGTCATTACATCCTGAGGTGGTGACGGTTATCTCTGTTTCACAAATGGTGAGAAACGGAGACTCAAAGAGTTCACACAGTAAAGGAGCATCAGAATCTGGATTCAAACCCCATCTGTCTACACTGAGTGGAAGCTAGAGAAGGCCTCTGAGTTGGCTTCTCATTTTTCTCTTAAAGCCGTTTCTCTTAAACCCACTCTTCAAAAGATGTCTGACACTTGTATTATGGTGCCACCTGGCCCGGTCAGGATGAGGGCTTCTGCTCCTGGGACCCTTTCCTCATCATCCCCTGAGGTTCTCTGTGCTCTGCTTTGAGCCTCGAGATACTGTGGGAAAGTCACTGATCTCCACTGTTCCTAGTACACGTGAGTCTGACAAGCACTAGCACCCAGGTCTCTGGACTCTCCCAGTCCAAGGCCCTCCCACCCCCAAACACAGCAGCCTTCCAAAAGTGAGGCCACACGAAGCCGAGGACGGACATAACGCGGGGTGGAATCCATCACGTTTCACTGGTCCTTGGGCGTCCCTTAAAACAAGTATTTCACGAAAACCTAGAAAGCCTCTAACAGAAATGCCTGCACCAGCTTCCGCCATCTGGACCATCAGAGCAACGAGATGGATGGGACATGGCCCCACATGCCCCTGTCCCAGCCTCGTGCCCCGCCCCCACTCCACACAATCTCAGTTCCTTAAAGTTGAACTATTGTTTTCCCACCACAGTGTCCTGCAGTGCAACAGCAGTCACTTTGTTTGCATTTCTTTCCTTTCCCGTCCCTAAGACAGAGGAGCTTCTTAAAGTGCTTGGATGGGAGGCGTGGTATATCCCTCCTTTGGACGTATTAGTTTTTCTTTTTACTGAGGCAAAGTTCACATGACATTAACCACGAACCAGTTTTAAGGGTACAATTTGGTGGCACTTATCATGTTCCCAGTGTTGTGCAATCACCGCCTCTATCTACTTCTAAGACATGTTCATCACCCCAAAAGGAGACCCCATTAAGCAATCACTTCTAATCTCCCCTCACTCCATTCCCTGGCAATCACTAGTCTGCTTCCTGTTCTGGACTTTTCATAGAAATGAAATCCTACAACACATGGCCTTTGCATCTGGCTTCTTTCCCTCAGCATGTGTTTTCAAGGTTCGCGCATGTGGCAGCGTGCACCAGGGCTTCATTCCTTTTATAGCTGAGTAATATACAACTGTCCATGGATAGAGTGCATTTCGTTTATTCACTCCTCAGCAGATGGACATCTGAGTGGTTTCCATCTTTTGGCTCTTGTGAGTAAATAATGCTGCCGCGAACATGCATGTATGCATATTAGTTTGAACACCTGTTTTCAGTTCCTTTGGCTCTATACCTAGACGTGGAATTGCTGGGTCATCTGGTAATTAATTCTATGTTTAACTTTCAAAGAACCATCAAATGGACATATTAATTTTATAGCTCGTTCTCCATTCACACAAATGGAGACAAAGTCGCTGATAATTCAAAATGGTGGCGAGGCACATGAGACCCACTGGCTAGGAGCACTGCCTTTTATTAGGAACCTTCCAGGCTCCCTGCCTAGAACTTGCCCTGCATTGTGACATGCTCCAACAACCCTATGAGCTGTGCCCTCTCATTATGCCTGTGCTATAGGTAAGGAAACTGAGGCTCAGAGGTTAAGTAACTTGCTCACGGTCACACAGAGTTGAGAAGCCAGAATCCCAACCCTGGCGGTGTGGCCCCAAACTCGTGTTCTTAAACACTAAACTGTCAAGTCCCAGCAAGTTGCCCAATGACTTCTGTTTGCATCTGGAATGTGACGGGCGTGGGAAGACGGAACCAGCTCTCCGCACCTAACTATGCCCAGCTCAGACCGTTACAAGAACGAGTGCGCCTTCCTTGAGCACGCCCCAGCTGTGGGCTGGCCTCCCAGGGGCTGGGAGGAAACCCCACACAGTGGATAACCCCCAAAGCACAGAAGTGACACTGGACTGCAAAGTACTACACCGAGTGATTTCTGTCTGTTGGGCATTTATCTTTTTCCTTCGTATCTTCAGAAACTAGTCATTTGTCCCCATCACAGCTCCCTTTCCTGGGCAACCGCTCTGGGTCCACAGCGGAGCTCAGGCCACCTCATTGCCTCATCTCAGCCACTAACCTAAAAAGGGATGTTGTTTTCCCCTTTTTATCCATCTGAACTTGGGGTACAGATAGGTTGGGTCATTAGGTCAAAGCCACACAGGTGTAAGTGGCAGAGCTGGTATTGAACCAGACGTTCAGATTCGTTCAGATTCAAGAGCCGGACCTCTAAGCGGGAGTCTATCCTCCCCGCCCACCTGTGCTGGAGGCACCGCCTCCTTTAGGAGCTTCTGATTCTGCCCAGGAGGAAAAGTTTCTGGGGGTTCGTTCCCCAGGACAATGAGCTTCCTCCTAAGAGCGATTTGGGTCAGTTCATAATCACAGATGACGCCTAGCCAGTTTCTCTTGCTTTTGCTCTTTTAAATTTTTTTAAATCCAAATCATGGTGTTTGTTCCTTCCAGCCTCTCACGTTTGCCTTTTTCAGAAGGCTGCCCGCTTCCCCCTCATCCACCTAAACCTGCTGTTGAGTTACCGACCCCCAGAGGCTGCGGGCCCGGAGCCATGCATCCATGCACTTTGCTGCTCGCAGCCTTCTCTGAGTGTAATCAAACATCAAGCTAAGTAGCAAATAAATCTCTCGATCTCATAAGCTGCACAGCGAGATCATGTAAATGCAAATGAAGGACCTGGTTTCAAGCTGTCGAGGGGGAGGGGAGGGAACGCCAGGCCCTGTCACCGTGACCGCCTCACGGCGGCAAGGGCCATACATCAGCTACAACAACGGGACTGGCAGCACGAAGGGAGCCGGGGCTGCCCCAGAGGACGGGGGACGAGGCGGGTGGGAAACACAGGCAGTCCAGAGCCCGGAGAGCCAAGGGAGGGCCCAGTGGGGTGTCTGGGCAGACCCCTGGAGAGGTGTCCTCACTGCCCTGCCCGGGGCTCCCCTTGGCCTGAGCTGGAGAGCTTTTCTAGAAATACCACCACCAACAACAGTGGGAACAGAAACCACTGTGTATTGAGCACGCATCCTGTGCCAGATGCCACTAAATGCTCTATGTGGCCTGCGGAGGTTTTACAGATCGGGAAACGGGGGACAAGACAAATTAAGTGACTTGCCCATGATCACACAGAAAGTGGCAGAGCCGGGACTCAGTTCTGCCTGACATTAGCATGCTGGGTTCCCTACCCTCCAGCCAGGCCTACGGGCGCCCCGCCCCCGGCCCACCCCTCCCCCGCCCAGAGGCAGCAACCTTCGCCCCATTATATACTCACAGCAGAGTTGTGATGACTACAAGAACCTGCACTTTGGCAGGTCATAACATAGATACTTAGGCTGGAACTCAGCCTTTTGATTTTTTAAATTATAAAAGTGAAATCTCAACCCTCCCCCTGCCCCCAAAGGCCCCTATCTCTAACTATTAACACACACCCTCCTAATCGGTTAGGTTGCGTGTTTCCTTCCGGTGCTTTTTCAATGAATTCTTTTCTTTACACGGTTGTAAGGATAGTATATGCGAAATTTTGAATTCTGCCGGGCTTCTGTTTTCACTTGACATTATTTTATACGCCTTTGATCCTACGTGGACGTGGTCTTCTCGGGGTGGCTCCAGTATCATTATGTGGTGCTCAACTGCCACTCACACAGGCACACGGTTCAGAGATTCTGGCTTGTAAGACGACGCCCGAGCCCTTTGATGCATAATGCACCTTATTTCACATGGTTGTTTATCTGAGGTCCTCATTATGGAAATAAATAAATATTCTCTATGCTAATCATGACCACAATTTGCATTTATATTGTGCTTTTCATTCGAGGATCTTAAGTTGTTTTACAATAATGAACTACCCCTCCGTGAGCAAAACGGTATGTGTGCATATGCATGCATGGAGCAACCATATACAGATATTTATTTAATAACTACCAGGCCATAACTGGGATTTCACGGAACTACGCTTTAATAGGATGCAGGAAAGTGAGTGCAGGCTTTTCCACTGTCGAACAAACATTCATTTAGTTGAGACTTGGCTGGGGGGTTGATGAGCTGCATTCTGTGCCACGGCCAGGGAGTGGGAGCGAGTCCTTCACAGAGCTGCCCCTCACCTCTAAGGCAGGTCTAGAACCCGGGCACCAAGCTCCCAGGCAGAACACCCACCATTTTGGAGCTGACCACTGGCCCGCTTGTCCAGAGCAAGACCCAGGTTAGGCCCTCCTAAACAAAGCCCACTGATTTCACCCACTCCAGCCTGTCCGGTGGGCAATGGGGACTGGTTAAAATTTTTTTTAAGATATATTGAGTGGAAAATGATTAGACTTGAGACGTAAGGCCAGGTCACTTGTTTTGAAATTGTCCCAGGAAAATGGGCTTTGGTGAGGCTCCGATGCCTCAGGCAAAAGCCTGCAGGAAATGCCACCGTGCTAGCCTCTGGAAAGCCTCAGCAGTCCTCATGCTGGCGACCGGCTGCTCCGAGGGGGCTTCCGGCCCAGCGGCCTGGTTCCCAGTGCGGGGTTTCAGGGCCTGGTCCTTCACGTTGGGGAGCAGAGGGAGCTGCCGTGCAGAAGGAGCCCAGAGAATCCCAGGACCCCTGGGACGGGAAGAGAGATGGTTTTAATTAGAGCTGAGAGATGAGAAATAAGGCAGAGAGGGATGACATCTTAATGAGGTTTAATGAAGCTGTCTGCTGATGGGGACAGCTGTCACCCAGAGCTGTATTCCAGCCAAGCCACTTTGTGACAGAGGAAGCTTAGAAAAAGGCACAGTTTGAAAGCGGCTGAGAAGGGTGGGGTGGTCAGACCCAAAGCTAGGACTTTTCTCCATGTTCACCTCTTGACCCTCGCACCTCGACGACAAGGGACTCAGCCAGTGAACCATATTTGAATAGCTTCGATATCCCAAGTTCTCTGTGTGCAAAGCTGAGGTGTGCCTCTTAAAAGACCTTGAGGACTTTGCACGAGGCACCTCAGAATTCGGCCATAAGAAATGAGAGATGCAAGGAGGCCTGGCTTTTGAGGAGGAAAGGGGTTCATTGGTCTGTTCCATTTCTGAGCCTCGATTTCCCCATCTGTGCATTGGCGACAACGTGGCCTCCCTCATAGATAGGGTTGTTGTGAGGGCCTAAGCACAGAGCTACGACGTTCAAGAGAGCTCAGTTTAATCCCAGCTCTCTTATTTGTGACCTGGGTGGCTTGGAGCAAGTGTGAACCTCTGTACGTTTTCATTTTCCCATCTGTAAAATGGGAAACCTACCTCACAGTGGGGTTGGCGGAGTTCATGGAGAAGCACCGGAGCAACCAGGACATAGTAAGTGCTCAATAAAGAGGTTTGCTAAATGAGGGTAGAAGGCATCACATGAGGCTTGCAGGTAGGAGGTGCTCAATACGTTGCCTCTCTTCCCCATTGCTTTCTTTACTTCTGCAGGAAAGAGACTGTGGTGCTTCCGAGGGATCCTGGTGCAGGCGGGGTGCTCCCAGCCCTCAGGTGCCCCGACAGTCCTTCTGTGCCATCGGCCCCAGGACCTTTGCACATTCCAGCCTGAGCGCTGACTAGGAGTCCCCTTTTGCCTCTGTACAATCTTTCATCCTGTTCTGGGCTGGTGAAGCTGGCTGCTAGGGAACATGGGTGGCTGCTCAAAGCTGAGATCAGTGGCCACATCTAGTCAGTTTCATGGACTTCAGAGTGGGGTTCCCATGGAAAAGCAGGTGACCAACACTGTCAGACCTCCAGTTCCCTTGCGTTTCAGTAGCAGCTGATCTCAGACGTCTGTCACTGCCAGCTTGTGCATCCAAAAGTTCAGGGTCAGGAACTCCTCTGAGCACCTGTTTGTTAGTCCTTAGCTGGCTTTGCACAGCTTCCTGAGGTCCCCAGAGACCTGCAGACCCCTCTGTCAGCCAGCTCTTCTTTGTAAGTAAGAAAGAAAGAAGGAAGGAAGGAAGGGAGGAAGGAAGGAAGGAAAGAAAGAAGGAAAGAAGGAAAAAAGGGAAGAAGGAGGCCTAGGGTTCGTGCTAGGCCCTCCCACCTCTGGCTCAATGCTCTTTCCTGTTTCCAGGGAGCCCCTCGGAGAACCCTCAGCTCTCCTGCCCTCCCTTCCTGCCCCACTGCAATCTTCTTCAGGTCAGCTTTTCTCAAAATGCCAATCCAAGATCTGTATCTTTCTTCCCTTTCCTGCCCACCTCTCCTCTGACCCAGTCATGATTTAGCTGCCCTGTATTCAGGTCACTTCAGGCCTACAGTGTTTTCTGAAGTGACAATAATTTCCTTAACCCCCAGTATAGACATCAAAGAACAGACTTTACCTGGGGTCTCCTGGACATAAGGCTATGGGCTCCGTGTGTTTGGGGGTGGGAGAGCGGGGCGTGAGTACAACCTTCCTGCAGAGCTAAGATCTGTACACACGAAAGACAGTGGCTGGCCAGGGGTAGTTTATGCTAAATGCCAAGCGAGTCGTGAAGGGGCAGCAAAGACTGCTGTCAGATGGGGGTTCAAACCCAGCCTGGCCACTCGTTAGCTGTGTGGCGTTGAGCAAACAAGGCACTAAAGCTGTCTGAAAACAGACGTAGTCGTAGCCACTTTGTAGGATTGCTGTAAGCCTTGGCAGTAATGGGGTGAAGCGCCTGCATGGACCCAAGCTCTTGGTCTCCATAATTACAGGTGTAGCTGTGCTTGGCGGTGTTGGTACCAGGGTGGGGCCAGGATGTTCTGCCCAGTTAGCTCGTCTGACTGGGCAGATGGGCTGGAAATGGGCGAATACTGGGGTATTTACATGTGAAGGCAGGGTCTCTGAGACACGCGGCCCCTGAATCTAAAGGACCAAATTGCCAAGGGTGGAATTTCAAGCATGGGAGGTATTTGGGGACGAGTGGGACCGATCAGGGCAAACTCCCACAGCTCCAGCTTGGGCAGACCCCCTGTGCAAAGCTCTGCAGGTGTTCTCAGGCCCAGGGGCCCTTTGGGTTTCCTGCAAGTGGCCCTCTCGGCTACGAGTAACCTGGCTGAGAGGGAAGGAAGTCCAGTTGCCAGGGTGGGAGGGGCTGAATCTGCTTCTCAGCAAGTTCTTGGGGACTTCTACTCCATTTCGAGGACGACATGCCAGTCTGGAAAAGTCAGAGGACATGAGAAAACCAGCCTTGCATTCTTAGAGATTTCCGGAGGTGACCCTGCCACCACCATCACCACCATATAAGTCTCAGAAACACAGTCCCAGAGAACCCTCTGGGAACCAGTAAGTTGCTTTTGTGTGCTGCTGTTGTTTCTCTTTCGTTGTGTTTATGCAGTACTCGTCTCCTGGGGGGATAGGGAGAAGCCATTGCTTTTTCAACGTCTGGCCGGAGTCACAGGCGAAAGGGTGCGAAGGTCGCCCACATCAGGTCAGGAAACAACAGGACAGCACCCCTGAAGCCTCCTTGTGCTGCCCTCTCAGCCACTCTCCCCGCCCAAGGGGACCCACGCTTCTGACTCCCCAAACCAGATGAGTCGTGCTTGAGTTTGAACTTCATCTGCGTGGAGCAGTGCCTGCCTTGCGTGTCCAGCTTCTTTCACCCCACACGTGGTGTGAGAGCCACCCGTGTGGTTGTGTATAGCTGCTCTCCCATCCTCCTTGTTGCACAGCAGGGTTCCTCAGCCTTGCCATTGCTGGCATGTGGGGCCAGATCGCTCTTGGCTGTTGGGGGTGGGGCTGTCCTGTGCACTGTGGGATGTTTAGCAGCATTGCCGGCCTCCGCCCACCAGATGGAAGGTGGTAGTACTCCCTCCCAAGCTGTGACAACCCAAAATATCTCCAGATATGACCAAATGTCCTTGGGGGGGGTCGGGGGGGGGGGACAAAAATATCCCCCAATTGAGAACCACTGCTATGGAGTATTCTATGGAATGATTATGTCACCACTTTTTTATCCACCGTGATGGCCTTTTGGGTTGTTTCTGGAACTTGGTTCTCACATGGAGCCACTATGAGCATTCTCATGCATATCTTTGGGAGAACACGGGCTCTCCCTTCTGCTGGGTGTCCAAGAGGGGGTGATCGGGTAGACATATGTTTAGCCCTAATAGGCACTCTAAACAGTTTTCGACAGTGATTGTACCAGTTTAGACTCCCACCAAGTGCGTGAGTGTTCCGGTTACTCCACATTTTCACCAGACATTGGGTTTTTATGTTGCATTTCCCAGAGGTTGAGCATCTAGACGTATGAGTCTTGGCTACTTAGACATCCTCTTAATGAAGTGCCTACTCAAATATTTTGCTCATTTGGTTTTATAAGATCGCCTGCCTTTTCCTTATTGATTTGTAGCAGCTCTTTATATATGACGGATAAGAGTTCTTTGTCAGATACATGCATTGCAAATATCTTGTCTCACTCTATGGACTCACAGATTTTTAGAGCTAGAGGCAACCTGGGCTCCTGTCATGAATCTCCCCTGGTGTACTTAACTGTCATTACTTGTTCAATTGTCCTTTTTGTAAGACGATGAATTTCCTAATGGCAGGGGCTACGCATCTTCTTTGTTCCCCTTTGAACTCCAGGCACAGGGCTTGGTGCAGAACAGGTCGAAGATGAATATTTGTGGAGTGAAAGAATGAATGAACCTCCCATGGGATGATTTTTGCCGCGAAGCCTTCTGTGTGCTTCGGCAGTTGTTGATTCTCAGACAACCCTCGCTAAAAAGCGTGGAGAGCCTGCCTGCTTCCCCGCCCCCTCCACCCGCCCAGAGTGGCAGCCAGCTCCTGAGTCTGTCTGTCGGTCCTCTGCCAGCTGGAAGTCTGCCCACCTCCACCTGCCCTGAGGGAGGGGCGCCTCTCCCGGAGAAGTCACATTTTAATTAACTTGCCCGGCAGTCGCCAGAGAGGCCAGAGCATTTTCATAAACAAATGAGAAGCCAGAGCTTTGTCTGCAGCTCAGAGTCAGTCGTGTGCAAGGAATTCAAACAAACCACCCAGCAGAGGCCCCACGCACCCACCTGGAACTCAGAACTCCGGAGCTCCCGAGAAAGGTCAGGGCCTGGGGTTTGAGATGGGAAAGAAGAGGGAGCACACTGATCAGGCTCTGTGTAGAAAAGAGCTGACAGGGTCTCCAAGCAGGCACTTCATTCATTCATTCATCCATTCATCCATTCAACCCCTATTTACTACATCGGTTTTAAGCTGTTCCCTGGGAAAAAGAGGGGTGAAAATAGAAAGACAGGGGGCTATGGGGGCTCTCTGTACCTTTAGCTTAATTTTGCTGTGAACCTAAACCTGCTCTAAAAAAGAAAGTCTATTTAAAAAAAAATTTTTTTTAATTAACCTTTAATAAATAAATAAAGACTGAGCAAACCGTCTACTGGGGGAGGCAGACATTAAACAGATTCTCAGGCAATTAACAACTTAATCACTTTGTAATTCTTACTGGCTTTACTGAGATATAAGCCACACCCCCCAACTCACCCATTTAAAGTGTACTGTCTACTGGCTTTTAGTATATTCATAGAATTGTGCAACCATGGCCACAATCAATTTTAGGACATTTTCGTTTCCCCCCCGAAAGAAGCCCCCCATCTCCTTAGCCATCACCGCCAGCCCCATCGTCCCAGTCCAGTCCCCCTCCCAGCTGTAGGCAATCACTAATATACCTTTGTCTCTGTGGGTCTGCCTATTCGAGACAGGTCACGTAAATGAGATCCTACAATGTGTGGTCCTTTGTGACTGGCTTCTTCAATGAGCATCATACCGTCAAGGTCCATCCCTGCTGTAGTAGGTACTACTGTGCAATTTTGAAAGTGCCCTGAAGGTGGCGATCAGAGCCCTACGGTGCCACAAACAAGGAAGCTTGTCTGGACTGAGGGCAACCTGAGGGGACTTCCCAGGGGAAGAGGTTTTCATCGCAGGTATTAACTGAGCACCTACTATGTACCACCAAGAAGAAGAAGGTGACAGAGGCTATGGTTCTGGCCGTGTAGGACTTTTTCATCCAGGCAGGCTGGCCTGGCATGTGTGTTCATAGAAATCCAGGTCACTTAAGTCCTAAGCCCCAAATAAGCAGAACAGATAGTAAGAGGTACCAGAGCCAGGTGAGGGAGAGACCACTGTGAACCTGAGGGAGCTTGAAGAATGACGACAAGTAGGGAGGGCAGGCCAGGAGCAAAGGGCATTCCAGGAGGTTGGGCCGCCCACGGACCCCTCAGGGAGGGGAGTAGGCTACTCCGCCAAAACCACAGGGCCATGTGGGGGAGCCTGGGAGAGGCAGCTGCAGGGGTGGATGGTGGAGGGAGCAGGGCCTGGACTCCCACCCCCAGAGGTTTATTCCAAAGGCAGTGATGAGCCATTACAGCTGCTCCCTGATCATCTATCTACCTCTACGTGCCCAGGTCCCTGGGAGCTGGAGAGATGGGGACGTAGATGAGATGGAAGGAGAAAGTTAGGACTGACAGAAACGTATGCAAGACTGAATATTGTGTCTAGAACACAGAACCCAGCAAATGCTCATTGATGGTGATGAAGATGATGGCACTCTAAGCACCTTCCAGGGTAGGGCCTCTGACCTCAGGAAGCTGCTGACAGGGAGTGTGACCTAACGACTAAGAGCTCTAGCCCAGAGCCCAGCCACACCTGCATTTGAAATCCAGCCCCACCCCTTAGGAGCCCTGGATAATGAGATAATGACTCCGCCTCTCTAGGTCTCAGTTTTTCTATCTATAAAATGGTCGAGAATACAATTTTGTTCCTATAAACCCCTTCTGGTGGTGGGGTGGGGGAGTCAGGGAGGAGTTCACCAGAGACCCAGAGAGTGAGAATAGCCGTTCAGCTGCCAAGGGCGACAGTGACCCTTGTCACTGGGTAGGAATAAAGAGGTAGGAAAGATGCTCCCTCCTCGACATGGCCTCCCGGTGAGTCTCAGGGAACGGGGTCCTTCAGACATCCACATCTGAGATGTTTCCAGCCAGGCAGGCCTAGGCTGGACCCCAAATACAGCTGCTCGGAGCAGGGACTGCACTGCCCTCTCTCACCGGACCATCCCCGGCGTGGCTCTGCTGCCCTCACTGGCCCCTTAGCGTGAACACACAGTCAGGTGGCTCAATGCCCGGCCACACTCGGAGCACCCGGTGACTCCCCATTGCTGAGTTTATCATAATACGGTTGGTCTGAGGTGCCACTCCTCACTTTTGTTCTCTGTCCTTCTCCCAACAGGCTGAACTCGGGAAGCCCCGGGAAAGAAGCTACAGTCTGCCTGGAATTAATTTTAATTACGGACTCTACACCCGGGGACTGGATGGAGGGGTCCCCGAAGGTGAGCAAGCACGCTGTGGAGCCCATGAGGCTTGAGCTCTTGACCTAGGCTGGCCACTTGGCAGCTGGCCACGCTCCAGGCAGAGCCCCGGAGCCTGCCCCGCAGCACAGCTCTGGTAGAAACCACAGCCTGGGCTTGGCCAAGATGGGAGGACGGAGCAGGGTCCAGGTCTAAGGAGTCAGGGAAACTGCAAGAACCTCCGCCAGTGTGGGACCTTGTCCTCAGGCAAGACACTGAGCGCGGTGCCATTTAAGCTGAGAGGACAGAACACGCTCAGGATTGGGTAGGAATCAAGGCTAGGGTGATCACCCAAAGGAGGTCAAGGCCAGGTGAACCCAGCTCCAGGCAGCATGCTCAGGCTCCCTCTGGAATCCCTGGGAATCCTGACCCCTCCCTTTCCAGGAAGCCAAGCGGGGCTGTTCTACTCCAGGTTACTGGGAAGGTACAGGACCCACGGGCCCCTGTTTCTTCTTAGACGCCACGGATTGCTTTACTTCCCAGACTGACCTCTGCACATGGTCTGTCCCTCCCTGCCTTCAGCCATCGGACACTGGCATGTGTTTAAACAGCAGACCCCCTGCCCCCACGAGCTGACCCGGAATTACATCGCCATGAATCGCGGGGCCGTGAGAACTGGCCTGGTAACTGCTCCTGAGAACCTCCTTTACCGTCAGCTCAATGACATCCGCATCAGTGACCAGGATGACCGGAAGATGAAGAAGGAACTGCCCTCTTTCCCTCCAGATACGACATTTGGGATCCGGTCACGGTAAGGTGGTTGGCACTTTAGGCTCCATTCCTCACAATAGGCGGTGATTAAATTAGAGAACAATATTGGGAGCATGACTCTTGACTCCAGGGAGGGACAAGTGATCCAGGCCTGGCCAATCAATGTATTTCATAAACCTTGGTCACAGTGATTGGTTCAGAGGCCGGCAGGGGACTCATGCCCCAACCTTGGCATGCATGACATTCTCTAAAAGTAAAATGTGGTTGCATATAATCAATCTCAACGCAAACTGCCTTTTTTGTTTTTTTTTTTTTGAGGGCAATTTATTGGCTCACATTATTGCAAAGCCCAGAGGCAAAGCTTGGGGCATAGTGGGATCTAGGCAATCGAGCCATGTCATCAGCATTTGGTGCGTCTCTCCATGTCTTGGCTACGCATCCCAGTTTTGGCTCTGTTCTCGATAAGCTTCTTCCTCACGTGGCAAAATGGCCAGGAGCAGTTCCATTCAGATGTCCCAGTCTCTTAGTGACTCTAGTGGGAAGAGCATAGGAACTATAAAATCCTTGAGATCAAGATTCTTTGGTGCCGTGCCTATCCCTGAAACAGCCACTGTGAGTAAGGTTTGTGAAATACACTGATTGGCTAGTCTTGGGTCACATGTCTGCCGTTGAACCAATTGCTGAGGCCAGGGGATTCTGATGTTCTGATTGGCCAGGCCTGATCCCTTGCCCCTCCTTGGAGGGGGTGTGGTTGGAATCAGTTCCCACAATCCCCAGGGGCTGGTGTAGAAGTAGGGGTTCTGTTCCCAGAAGGGGGAACGCAGAATAAAACAGCAAGCAAAATCAACAGATGTCCACTACAGCAGGGCCTCCTAACCCACCCTACATCGCAGCATAAGCTTATCATCATTACAAAATTACTGCTATTTGCACATTGCACAGTACAAATAAACGAAAGAACTGCTCTCAGCCAGGAGCAAGTAGCCTGGGACCTCCAGCGGCCCAAAGCCCCCACCCAGATGCCGGTGACTGGAAAGCCAGTATTTGGCTCCTTTGTGTAGCAGTGCCCTGCTTTGCCCGCGTTCAAGGCCATTGGCAGTCCATCCCCGGCCTGCCTTCCTTCCCTCCTCTCGCTGTTGCTAGACTAGATACCTTCCTTCGGCTACGCCATCATACTTTCTTCTTTTTGTTTTCAGCTGTTCCTTCTTTACTTTTTATTTTATTTTTTTCCTAATCATTTTTTATTGTGGTAAAATATACATTAAGAGTCACCATTTTTAAGTGTGCAGTTCAGTGGCATTAAAATACATTGACAGTGTTGTGCACCCATCCCCACCACCCATCCAGCTCTAGAACTTTTTCATCTTCCTAAACTGAAACTCTGTCCCCGTAAAACACTCACTCTCTGTTCCTCCCTCCCCTCAGTCCCTGGTAACCACCATTCTCCTTTCTGTCTGTGACAATTACAGGTGCCTCATCTAAATGGAATCATACAATGTTCGCCCTTTTGTGTCAGGCTTTATTTCATTTACCGCATTGTCTTCAAGGTTCATCCCTGTTGTAGCTGGTGTCAGAATGTCCTTCTTTTTAAAGGCTGAGTAGTATTCCGTTGTGCGTATAGACCACATTTTGTTATCCATCATCCACTGATGGTATTTAGTTTGCTTCCACCTTTTGGCCATTGTGAATTATGCTGCTGTGAACGGATGTACAGATACCTGATCGAATCTCTGCTTTCTATTCTTTGGGGTACGTACCCAGGAGAGGAATTGCTGGTTATATGGTAATGCTGTGTTCAATTTTTTGAGGAACCTCCCTGCTGTTTTCCCCAGTGTATGCCACCATATTTTCGTATGCTTTTCCCTCTGCCTTTTCTCACCTTCCTAACTGGTAAAACCTACTTGTTCTTCAAAGTTCCGCTCAGCATCATCTCTTCAGTGAGTTTTCCTACCTGCATGGCCTCACATCTCTCTCACCAGAAATGAATTTCTATTCACCAGCCCTCAAAACCTAGAATGTGACACCACCGACACATTGGACAGTCACTTCTGGATTGCATGAACTAATCGTCTGTACATGGTCCTTACCGCACCTTTGATACAACGCCCCAAGGCAGGCCCTGCAGTGCTGGGTATCTCCCGGACTGCCCCTGCCCGCTCACCTGCAGCCCCTCGGCACGTGTGCCCTCCTTGCCCTTTTTCTCACAGACTGCCAGGGTGCAGAGGGACAGAGAGTCCCCGCTGTGCACCAGCTCACTAGACTTGTCCACTAGTGTCTCATAGACAGCCTGGTGTGGAGAAGGAGCCCTGGCTGCGTCAGCCTGGCGTCCTACTTCCAGCTTTGTCTCCAACTCTCGTTCCTTCCAGGGTTTCCATTTCCTCATCTGTAAATATTAACATTATAAAAATTACAGCATAACCCAGTATTCTGGGACTCTCAGGTACGTACTCTCTCCATGTCAATTTCATTTCATTGTCATTAAAACCCTGTGCAGGCGATAGGTAGGGTTACAGACAGCTGAGGCAAGAAGAGAGTACTTGACCTCCCCAAGTTCATACTTAACCTCCCCAAGTTCACAGCCAGGCTTAACCTGGATTCTCAACTTAGAGTGCTGATATTGAAAAATATAAAATATTGAAATACACAGATATCAGTGGTCACCTGATTCAAAGCCCTTGTTTAAAACAGGAAAATAGAAGCTCAGACTTGCCCAAGGTCAGACGGCAAGTTGTGACCAGACAAGAGCCAGGTCTGGAGCCAGGCTGGCAGGCTGCCTGTCCCGGGCTCTTTCTTCCATGTCTTGCCTCCTTGGGACAGAGGTTCATCGTGAACACCCACAGTTTCTGGTACTGGGGCAGCATTTTTCCACATACAATGGAAAAGCTGAAGTCAGCTGGGATCAGAAAGGATATCCATTATCATCTAGCTTTCAATATAAAATCTTCAATTGCTATAAAAATCGAGTGGCTACAATTCCAGGGAAAGGACGTGATGAAGTGCCCGCTACATCTTCTGTGATGGTAAATGGGCTTTGCATATGCAAATTGAATGGATTTTAAAATGGTATTTAATGACAATTTTCGTAGCGGACGTTAACATTAATTGCACAAAAATGAAAATGCTGCATTAGGTTGCTGTTAGCAGCAAATACTGTGGCCATAAAGCTTTATCTTTATCAGCAGCAGCCCTTTCTGATGTGACAGGGCAGCTCAGCAAATTGCGAGCAAAAGGGCTTTTATGGAACAAAAATATCCCCCAAAGCAGGCCCAAATCAGCATCAATTTCGCTTTATTTCTTCGTAAATGGAGGTTAAATGGCTGCTGGAAAAGCTTTTACGGAGAAGCCCAACCTGCCCCCAAAGCCCCTCAACCTTATACCATGAATGCAAAGAGTAGCTACAAAGTCGTCACCCCCCTTCGTAATGGGGCTATTACTTTAAAGTTATGGGGCCAAGGCCCATTCTCTAATGATCACCTTTTACGAGCCTCCATTGTATTTATTTCTTTACTTTAAAAGCATGTTTAAAACCGAGTCCGATTACATCCGACTACCCGAGGAGTTGTTGGGGTGATTTGGTCCAATAAATAAATAAACAAAGAAACAAACGAGCGCCATCGACTCAAAACTACAGATATGTTAGGAAATAAAGTCCCACCTCAGACTAAATACACGAGAAGCCCACACTGGAAGCTAAGGATGCTAGGAGAATGGAGGTTGTAACTGCCATGTGACATAAAATTCTGACCACGGCTATTCCCCCTGCCCCCCCCAATGTCAAATCCTCTTATCCTTTATATAGTTCACGATGGACAAAATAAACAGATGTGAGAGGCAGCCCCCACCTCCATCCACCTGCCCACTCAACCTCTCGGTACCAGATGGGACCCAACCGGTGATTATTCAATTACTTCCTTTCCAGTGAGCCGATTTGGTTCCCAGTCCACACCAATTTGTTACAGATTGTCACTAAATTGGAAAGGTACGTTTCAATCCGCCAGCCTCTGTGGCTAAAAGGAACTAAAGACCGAAGCACATACCTGGCAAAGGGGGCCCACGTAGACATGTCAACCCACAGAGATGTTTGTCTGGCCCCTGCAGGAACTGAAAAAGAAAAAAGTTTGAATGAGTTGCCACATTTTAAAAGTCAAGGGATTTCATATAAACACCTGGGTGTCTCGGTTCTCTTACAAAGTCAGAAGCCCAGGCGGCCTGGGTGCACATTCCTGCCTGGCCCCAGGGGCCAGGGCTGAAGCCAGCGCCCCTTTGGGACAGATTCCCTAGGAGCTCTGCTGTCTATTCCAACCTCCACCCAGCCCGGCTGTGTCGTTTTCATATCTGCCTGGTCCTAACGGGCACCGAGTTTGCAGCCACTGGTGTCCACTTGTCATCTGGATCCCTAAGCTAACAGCTGCCTCCTTTGCCCTCCGATCACGGCAGGGTCAGCACTAACAGAAGCTGCCACGACTTGAGTTTACACGCAGCAGACATTTCTCATTAGGTCTCTCAGGCAGGTGTCATTCTGTGCATGTGACAGGCTAGGAAAGGGAGGGTGCAGGCCCTGCCCAAAGCTGCTCGGTGGCCGAGCCTGGATTTGTACCCTGTCTGGCGGGCCGGCTTTCAAGGCCGCACTTCTGGCATCAGGCAGCTGGGAAGAGCCCGTGTATTCTCGCTCTACCGCTTCACTGTCAAATCTCAGAATTCAAGTCAGGGAAGAATTTTAAATTTTCATTACCAGTGTGTAAGGCCATAACACAGCTCTCAAAGCATGCTGCGACCCAAGGTCCATAAACAGACATGTCTGGAGGCCAGAAATGTAACTATGAAAGAAGCACTTAATTATTGATGCATTTTAATAAGTGTTTGCAAATGTTCACATGCCCTTGGCACATCTTAATAGTTACTGCTCCTAATTGGTCCAGCATTGTCGATTATGGTAAGTCAGAGACGGTGCGGAGGGGAGGAGAGGGAGAGCTGGGCGGCAGCTGGTGCCGCTCCTGGCAGATTCTGGGCACCCAGGGCTCTCCCACTGCCCTGCCTGGGAGCCTCAGGCCACACACAAAGGCAAGTATGCCAGCAGGGGGATCCATCACTCCGTCCAGGAGCAAACAGGCCCCTGCAGGTCAGTGTGTGACATGAGCCAGATGAAGATGGGTAGACCCTGCTTTGAACTAATAATGGCAACTACGTATTATTGTTACTATTACATGTCAGACATTGAGCTGAGCACTTCAGAGGCATTCTCTCCCTAAATATCTCTGAACAGCTCAGTGACTGCCAGGTTGGAACTCCTACATCCTCATCGGACAGAAGAAGAGACAGAGGGTCAGAGGAGTGAAGTCATTTGACCCTGGCTGCTCTGCTCTGGGATGGGGATTGGTGTGGCCTGCACACCTGTGATGGTGGTGCTGCTCTGCCTAACAAACATGAGGATGGAGGGGACCCAGCGGGGGGGGCGGGGGGGCGCTACGTAAGTTTTTTCTGCACAGGAGGGAAGCTGAGATAGAATCATCTGCGTGTTGTGTAAGGCTATCCCGTTTGGATATTTCTGAAGGCTTTAAACTTAATCTGAACACATCCTAAGAGCCCAGTGACTTCCCTCTTGATGTGTCACTTCTCTTCACCTTCACCTTCAGTGGCCTCCTACTTCCCGATAAACAAACTCCTTGATGGTGCGTCCAGAAGCTTGATGGCCCTGGAGGCTCCAGGCCTGCTTTCGCTCACCCCAGTACCCTCAGTGTCCTCCCCCCTGACCGCAGTGCCCTTGCTGAAGAGGTCCTCAGGAAATATTTGCTAAACATGCGCATGAACATACGACCGCACTGGAATCTGTATAGGAAGCCGCTAGCAACATGCCACTTTGACAGAATACTTAGTTAACTCACCAATTAGTCTAGTCTAGGCCCCTCCAGCGCCGGTGCTGAACATGTTCCGACCATAGGAAACTAAGACACACGAGAAAGGGAGGCGATGCTGCCAGCCCAGCACTCTGTCTGAGAGGCTGCTCGCCCAGCTAGCACACGCATCATCAGCCTGACACTGACAAATGTGGAGGATGGAGGAAATTCCACAGGCTGTTAAAAAATGTTTGCTGCCTGACAGGTGTTTTGAATCTCTCTGCCAAGCTGATTTATTTTACAAATTTACAATAGGCCCATCAATCACTCTGGGTGATTTTGTTTCTGCTGAAGCCATCGGCCAAAATCCAAGCCACCCACCCAAACTCCTATACAATAATAATATGCCCCAATCTCAGGCCCCTGTCCCAGAGATTGACCACAGTTCCATGATGTGGAGACCAACTCTGGATTTGTTCGCGGCCTGAAACCCGGCTGCATGAAACGGGCCGACCACAAGGGGGAGTATGTGCGCCTCGCAAAGACGCCCTCCTCTCACCTGAAATGCATTAATACATCCAGCCTGGCAAAGATGCCCCCAGCCCGCCCCGAAGTCTGCTCTGCAGCCCTGACAGCAACTGTAGTTAAACACGACGGTTGGACTTGACAATTTATCGACTTTGTGAGGGTGCAAAACCGATGCACATTCAGAAGAAATGGTCTTTTTCTGCGATGTCGGGCAGCAATAGTGAGCCCCAGCTCCCAGAAAGTCACAAGGGTCAACAAGCGATGCTCTGCAGTGTAGTGGTAAATGCATTTTCCACTTACAATATTTTCAACTTACGGTGGGTTTATTGGGACATAACCCCATCATAAGCTGAGGGGCATCTGCAGTTCTCTTCTTTGTACCAGTCTTTTCCACTGGACACTCAGGCCCCGGAGGGCAGGGAATAATGTCAGTTTTGTCCAACGCTATATCATCAGAGCCTACATAGTGGGCACTCAATAAATATTTGTTGGGGAGAAATATGGTACAGGGCCTTTTAAGGCTTTGAGGCAGAGTTATTGAAAGTGAAGAAACAGTCCACTCGAGACTCAGAGAGAGAGAGTCCTGTCATTTAATAGACTCTGCTGTGTTCCCCATCATGGTGATGCTGCCTCAAACAGTTACTGTGTCCCTTGGCCAGATTAATAGAGGTAGCAAGTCCAGAACAAGGGAGGTGACTTTCCTACTCTATTCTGTTGCTCAGGTCACACTTGTAGCATCAAGTTAAAAAGTGTGAGGCATCATACATTAATGGAAGGCCCATAAACAGGAGGATGTCCAGAGGGGAGACATCAGGATGGTGGTTGGGATGGGGGTGGGGCGGAGAAAGACCAGACCACGTGTGGTCTTCTTTTCAAAGAATATGAAAAGAATGAGGTCTTCTTGCTGAATGAGAAAAAAATACAGACAGTCCTCAACTCTCTAAGGCTCTGCTAGGAGGACAAAACAAGGACCGGTGTGTGTGTTTTGACGGGGCAATACTCATCACTAACATTTGCAGAGCCCTTGTTAAGCAGCTGACAGGCGCAACGTTGAGAATTTTACATGCATCATTTCATTAAATCCTCACCACTTTACCAAGTAGAGGCTATTATCCCCATGTTATATATGGGGAAACTGAGGCTCAGGGAATCACTTGCCCAAGGCCACATGGCCAGTCATGACAGCCAGGATTTGAGCCACATCTCCTTCCAGAGCTGCTGTCTGTATCCACAGGCTGCACACTTCTGCGAGGCTGAGCCAGGCTCTGGGTGAGGAAGTCATTTCTCATCCCGAGCCCCGGCCATGATGGTGCATCTGCCTGTCGTGGAGGGAATCCCCAGCAGCGGGGTGGCATCTACAAACAACAGCTACAGCAATCATGAGGCAGTGCTGACGAGCACTTAGTGGGGACCCGGCTTTCCACAGAGTAACCCAATTAATTCTCCATTTACCCACGAGGAAACTGAGGCAGGCACAGAGAAGTTATGTCCCTTAGCCAGAGGTCACAGCTGATAAATGGAAGCGTGGGGACTCGGGTCCAAGCAGTTCACTCCAGGACCCTCACACTGAGCAATAGGAACAGATTCTTACAGGAGGTGGAGGTGTTGGCTGGCACCCCAGATCTGCACATCACCCCAAACTGGGTCCAACAGGGGGCCCCTCCTCCTCAGAGCCAGCCTGCTTCCGTGGGCCTGATCTGGAGGGAGTTTTGTTAAAAGGGGCCCCGGCAGGGAGAGGCAGCTGGGGGGATGTGTAGTCTGTGGACTCCATCTCCCCCCTTCCCTTCCTGGAAGCCCAGCCTCTCTGGGACCCCAGTCCAGCAGCTCCCGCTCCAGCTCCATCGTCTCCCAAACGCCTGCTCGCGCCTTCCTCCAAGGAAGCTTTGTTGCAGGGCCAGGGAGGAGACATTTTTCATGCTTTGCGTTTTCCCCTCTCAGCTCTCCTGCGGCCCAGACAGAGATTTATTCCTGGCCCACAGCTCATGGCATTTGGAGCAGGGAGGGCTCAGGGAGGCGCTGATGGGCCGTAATGGATAGGGCCGCTACTCCCGGGGGGCCTGTCCCGCTGGAACCCCGTCATCCATCAGGAGCAGCGGGGCCAGGGTCAGCGCGCTAACGAGGCGGCGAGGCGGCGGCCGCGCCCCCTGGGGCCTCCCCGGCGTCACATCACATAGGCTCCGGCTCCTGTGTTTGATTTTTCCAGAGCTGGGCCTCACCTGCCCGCCTCAGTGGGCACAGCGTGGGGAGTGGGCTCTGTGCCTGGCCTGGTTATGGGCCTCTTCTCGCCTCTGCAGCCTCTGACCTCGACACAAGGGGTGCTGGGATGCGGCTGCTTCTGCTCCTCTGGTGACACGGTGGCTCCCTGTGACATGGGGCGTAGAAGAACTGGTACTGTTGGGAGCCAGCCAGCACCCCTGGCACTGCGTGAAGAACCAGGACTTGAGCCAGACACATCACCCCACATCCTGCTGCCGCACCGACTGACCAGAGAGAATGAGTGTGTCGTGCTGAGCTCCAACCAGCTCAGTCCCTTTCCCTCAGGAGGCCCAATGGCAGCAGCCAATCGTGCTGCACCCCCAGTGTCCTGCATTAATTTTGATTAATAGCAATACCAGCTTCCATTTCTTAAACTCATGTGACCCTCAGAATGACCCTTTAGGTGGCAACTCTCTTATCCCCATTTTATAGACGGGAAAACGAAGACCCAGAGACACTTGTCCACAATCACGTGGCCACATCTGTTATCTTCACCTATGCTCTGTGTTCATCTAGTGCCCACTTGTGCTGGGCATTATGCCGGGTGATACTGAGAGGAAGTAAGATGCAAAATAAAACAGGCAACAATCCGTGTTGTTTCTGGGTGGGCAGAGGAGGGCAGAAAAGGGGGCACAGGGAGACTTTGGGTCACATCTGGTTTTTCTCACTGCAGTATCCCCAGTGTCTGGGATATAGTAGGTGCTCGATAAATGTTTGTTGACTGACTGCATGAGAAAGAACAGATGGCTTGCTTGTGATCCAGCCCCAGTGTTGGGAACAGCCAATATTCCAATGCCAAAGAATGCACGAGATGACTGACTCTTTCCTGGGCACAGACTTGTCGAGCACTGAGCTCCAGCTATTAGTTTCCTGAGGCCTTTGTAAGAAATTACCACAAACCTGGTGTCTTAAAACCACAGAAATTTATTCTTTCATAATGTGGAGCCCAGAAGTCCAAAATCAAGGTGCCACAGGGCCACACTCCCCCCGGGGGCTCTAGGGAAGGATCCTTCCCGCCTCTTCCAGCTTCTGGTGGCCCAGGCGTTCCTTGGCTTGTGGCCACATGGCTCCAGTCTCTGCCTCTGTCGTCACATGGCCTCTCCCCACATCTCTCCTCTTTTGTCTCTAATAAAGACACTTCTCGTTGATTTGGGGCTCACCCAAATAATCCAAGGTGACTGGATCTCAAGTTCCTTACGTTAATGATATCTGCAATGACTCCTTTTCCAAACAAGGTCACTTCACATTCATGGTGTGGGGACAGAGCCCCAAAAAGCAGTTTCCAGGCTTTCGGCATCACATGGAGGGGTGCTGGCTCAGGTAGTGGGTGGCCATCGACTGTGATCGATGTGGTTGGCTGTCAGCTGTAACCAGTGAGCCATTAGCCATGAATATAACTGCCGTGGCTAGGCTAGCAGGAAAAAGGGGGGAGCTAGCAAGAAGATGGTGGGTGAGCCTGCAAGCGGCACAGTGAGTGTTGAGAATTATGTGGCTCCTGGTTCCTGTGTCTCCAACCCAGCTGCCAGTGACAGTATAGTGGTGTGACTCCCCTACCTATGGCTCCATGGTTGTTCCTTTTTGGCCTCACCATGTCCTGAGTTCTTGTGCGGGGAGTGGGACCAGAGACCCCGCCGGACGCCCTGCATGACACATGGATTCTGGGGGTTAGGAAAGGACATCCCTTTTCAGGGGCCACTCACCATTCACCCCACTACAATATCAAAGCATCTTAACAGAAAGTCCTGCATTGTAGAAACCGTTGAGAAAACCACAGAGTAACCCAATTACCCACGAGGAAACTGAGGCAGGCCCAGAGAAGTTATGTCCCTTAGCCAGAGGTCACAGCTGATAAATGGAAGTGTGGGGACTCGGGTCCAGGCAGTTCACTCCAGGACCCTCACACTGAGCAGAGAATTGTTAGAATTATTAGAATTGTTAGAATTGATTAGAATTATTTAGAATTATTATTTTACAATGGCTGGCCCTGGAGTTTTGTTACATGTTGCCCGTTATAATTTTGAAATATATGAATATACGAAAGTGGTGTGTAATCAGTGAAGAGTTGTAATCAGCCAAGTGATGACAGGTATAAATGCTTTCCTGAGGAGCAGTTTTGCCACTCCTATCTTTATGTTTATGAGGAAACTCGACAAATAGAAAAGTTCGGAAGCACCGTAACCAGCTCCAGTGAACCCACCTCTCGGATTTAATGATTTAACACGTTACCGTCTGGCCACATTTGCTTCCTACCCTTTTCTTTATTGTTAAAGAAGTGAAGCAATACAGCTTGAAGCCCCTTCTCATGGCTTCCTAGCCCCACGCGCTTCCCTCTGCTCCCCGGGGACCATCCTGAGCTTGAAATAGGGGAGCTTTCCATCCAGGTTTTCACAATTTTTATATACCATTAGATGTTCTTAAGTACTGTGTATTATTTAGTATGGTTCCAGCCATACAAACCACTTTGCGTGGCGCCTTGCTTTTTTCACTCCCATTTGCAAACGTCACCCTGGTCAGCTGTCTGCGTCTCCCACCGCTGGGCATCCAAGTCGTTTGTCCTGCCCCCCGTGACCTTACGCCTGTGCAGGACTTCTAGGGGTCTATGTTCACAAGTGCAGTTGCTGGGCTGAAGCGTGACCTCCTCAGCTGATGTTGGACGCCCCGATTCTTCTCCCGGCGCTCTGTCCACCAGCCTGACCGCCTCCCTGGCAGAGCCGTCCAGTAGGCTACTCTCCTTTCCCTCAGGCACTAGAATCGCCCTGCAAAGTAGATTCCCCCCGAGGGGCCTAGAGGATATTTGGTTCTCAGCCACATCCATTTGGCTTCGTTGAGCCTTTTCTCTCTGGAGGGGCAGAGGTGGGCATGCACAGGGAGAGCTCCCAAGTTTGGGAAGCGGGCGCTCGGGTTGGGAGAGACTTCTTGAAAGCAGTCCAGCTCCAATGCGGCCTTCACTTCACCCACCGCTGGGCGCCTGTGCAGGGAGCTGCTAATTGAATTCACCCTTGTGAAAAATGTTAACAAATTGCAAATGACCTCTTAGACAAATTTAGAAGTCAGGAGTGTGCTGCTAACTAAGCCTCCCTCCTCTGTCATTAGCTTTTATGTTGGATCCACAAACAATTAAAAACTAACCACAAGCCCAGAGGTCCTCTTCTCTAATTAGCTCTAAGAGTCCTGCCACGAGACAGGCTGTGGCTGCCTCAATTACCACCCCTTCCTCCAGGCTAGTTAGAAAAGACAGGCCCTGGGGCCAATGATGGACAATTAAGCAAAAGGCAGTGGGGGTTGGGAGGGAATGAAGGGGCAGCAGTGGTCCCTTGGGGCCAGAGGTGGCCGGCCAGCCCATCCCAGATGGAAGTGCTGGTGGCAGCCAGGTTGGAGGGTGGTCTGCAGGAAAGGCTCAGAGCTGTAACCTCCTAAGGGTGCCAGAGACCACGGTGGCCAGAATTACCTAGAGGGTGGGGAGTACCCACCCCTACATAAAATGCAGATGGCTCAGACAGGCTGACCCAGTGGGTCAGAACGTCTAATGGTGGTACCAGGAATCTCTACCATCAGTAAGTTCTCAGGGTGATTCTTATTCAGCCTCAAGACTAAGAGTCTCTGGCCTCAGCACGATGCGGGCGGAGAGACAGTATTAAAATGCACCTTCTCGTCCAGTCCTAGGCCTGTTTTCTGGCTTGAGGGCAGTCGGTGGCAGTGATTTCCCGGGCACTGGACACTCGCCTTTGTGAGCCCCTTCCTCTGTGCTGGTATACAGATGAATCTAATCCAGGCTGGATTACTATTTTTTCTTCTGACGTAAAAAAATTAAAACATTTTCATGGTTCCCCAAGAATGTCTTGGGGCCCAAGCACGATGTCCCCTGGGCCCTGGTTTTTTCCTTCAGGTTCTTCCTCTAAGGGAGTTCGTTCCTTTCTCTCACTCTCTCCGTGTCTCCTGGTGCCCTCCAGCCTCCCGCTTTTAGGAGGGAACAAAGATGAAGGCAGAGGGAGGATGGGAAACTCGCCTGGAAGCCCAAGGACTCCAGACTCAGCAGGCGTTCTGGGCACACCTTACATCTCCATGGGCCTCCATTCTTACCTCTGTAAGTGGGATTATTACTACCTCCTCCTGTGTCAAGAGAAATGGCGTGAGTTCAGCAGTCAAGAGTCGTTTGAGCTTTGGGGAAGAAAGAGAGACACCAAGTATTTTTGTTATTTTAGACGCATGGAGCCAGGGTATAATTTCCCAGGCCTGCAGCAGCCTGGCAGGTTAGAGGGCAAAGCCGGCCCTGCATGAGGCAGTAGGGAGCAGTGGGGACTGCGTCAAACTTGAGCACGTGCCTGGTCTCAGGGCGGCAGCTCCAAACAACGAGTGTCATGTGAGGATGTGGGCCCAGTGTTACCGGACAACCTACGGCCTCATCGAGGAAAGCCCGCTATTTGGATTTTCATGTGAATTCTTCTGATTTTAAAAATATATAGCTATTGATAACAAGAGTTTTAAAAATGTTACAGGCCAAACTATGCAGGTCTGCAGGACAGGTACGGCCTCGACTCGGCTATTTGCAACCACGTTAGTGCAGCATCGCCAGGTACGGATCCTGAACACGTTATTCCATCTCGCTGAGCTGTGTATCGGCAGCGCAACGTCAATGTCAGTAGTTCTTTATCAATCAGTTTCTTTATCAATAACATGGGGGGGGGCGCGTGTGACATGATAATAGTTCCTATCTAGCGGATTCTTGTAAGGATGACATGAAACGGTCCCTGGCACATGGGTGCAGGGGCAGGGCAGTGGGCATGGTTAGAACAGGAAAGCTGGTGGGATCTTTGTGGTGATGGACTGTCTTGTATCTTGACTACGGTGGTGAGTACTCGAATTTACACGTGATGAATTTGCATAGAAATAAATACACACGCGAGTCTGAGTAATTTGGGGACATCTGAATTAGATGGGTGGATTGTCTCAATGCCAATATCCTGGATATGATTCTGTCCTTTAGTTTTACAAGATGTTACCATTGTGGGAAACCGGGTGAGGGATACACGGGACCCCTGTATTATTTCTTACAACTGCAGTGAATCTGCCATGACCTCAACTAAAATTCCGATTTAAAAAAAGCAAAAAATATGGATTTAGCGGTGGCTTTAGTACTATGTGGCAATCTTAGTCAGAACTGCTTGTTTTAAAAAAAACAACACGAAAAACAGCTGTGCAACTTCAGGCACAAGCAATGTGCTCAGGAAATGGCCACTGAAGTCACTGGACAGTGACAGATGAGCCCGTCCAGGAAGTGCACGATCGAACTGTCGGAGATCGCAAGGCTGTCCTTCCCAGGCCCCACCCAGCGCGAAGGAACATGTCCCGGAGACAGGAGAGAAGTCGGGCCCCTGTCGGGTGTCTTCCCAGCTTCCAGCTTCCGATTTTGAGTTTGAACCTCTGAGAGAAGTCCAGCCCTCCAGCCTCCTCCGAAACCAGACCGCCTGTGGCCCACGGCATGTTCTCAATTTCACGCCAGCCTCAGAGGCACTGCCCATCCCGGAAGCCACTGTCCACTCCTTCAGCCCTGGAGGCTGTGTGGGTGCCCTCGCCTCTCCCGCCCTCTGGGACCACTGGCATATTAGAGATGGATTTTAATTTTATTTTAACAAAATAGCTGTCTCTACTGGAAGAAGCATCAAGCGCCAAATAAGGACCCGTCTGGAGCGGAATCACGTTGAACAGATCTCCGTACTGTCATTGATTTTCCAGGAAGAAAAAAATTGCCTCTGGCTACTAAACCGAATTAGTAGTCACTGATGACCAATTATTTTAGCCCGCTGTGAACGGAGAGCCGTACTAAAATCCGGTTTGTCAGACCCAAGGCTCCCTTCTCAAACACCTTTCAACAAATGTGTACCTGAAGTCCCTCAGAAGGTTCCTCTCCTCCGCCAAGTTCTCCAGCTCCACAAAGTTTTAATGAGCAGCGAAGATGAAGATGGGTTGCCATGAAAGGGGCCCCCTCTAATCCACAGAGCGCTCTTTGGCAGAGAGGAGCCGCACGGGCAAATCAGAGCTGTCAGCCCTCCTCCCCCCCGCACGCACAAAGTGTCAGCCTAATGTTTGCAAATGATAATCTCCATTCCCCTTGCTCTTCCCGGTTGCCTTCATCGGAGATCAACCCCTGGTCTGGGGTATCAATCGCGAGGCAGCCGAGATGGATTTGATTGAACTAATTTGAAGTTTCTCGCAGGCCTATCCCGAGTGGGAGCTGCTTTCCCCTCATTGTATTCCCCGTTTTCCACTTTATTAGACTTAGTTCTGACACGGTTCTGCTGTTAGTGGCAATGTCAGGCTGCTGAGGAACTTTTCCAAGCGGTTCCTGCCAGGTTATCAGCGATAATTTGTCGAAGCCCACAGCGGTGGCCTAAACGTCCCTGAGGGGGTCTGCTCAGAAACTGAGGACACCCCAAGCCTGAGCGCCTGAAACCCCCAGGGTGGGGCCACCAGGGGGGCCAGGACAGATCGGCTTCCTTGTGTGGAGGAAAAACTGTCAGAGAAGCAAATTGTAGAAGAGCACAACTTAAGTCGACCATCCAGGCACAGAGCGGGACCAGCGGCCCGGCCGCCTAGACAAAGGTGACTGGACCAGGCAGACCCGCTTTGGGGTCCAGACACACAGCCAACAGTTAGGAGCACCCTGTCAGCTGGGGGAACCCGGACTTGGAGCCTGGCTCTGCCACCTGGCTGCTCGGTGTCCGTGAGCAAACCTTGGGCAAGTTGCTGGATTTCTCTGAGCCTCAGTTTCCCCATCTGAAAGCGGGAGTGTTCATCTTCACTTTCAGAGTTATGAAGACTCACTGAGACTGCAGCTGGAGTGCTGAACAGCAGGCTCCGTCTAGTAAGTGCTCATTAAAATGGGAGGTAGTTTTGAATTGCTGTTATTCCCCAGGACCCATCGGGCCAGTCTAGGGCTGGGAGGCGTGGCACCAGCCAAGCCTCATTCCCTGTCTTTGTTCATCCTGATCCCTCTGTCTGGTCCCCTTTGCATCACTTCCCTTCCTGGCCATCTTCTGCTCATCCCCAAAGACCTTTCAAAAGGCTCAGAGGGGACTTTTCTCATCCCACACCCTTGCTCAATTAACCGTTCTCTCCTCTGAGCTCCAATGGCCATCTCTACACTGGCACTCGGCCTTGGTACTGCAGGGGGCAAGGCTGCAGGGCAGTACACCCACAGGCTTCCGATGCAAATGCAACATGTCACTCACTGACTGTGTAGTTTTGGGCAAGACGATGAACTTCTCTGGGCCTCCGATTTCTCATCTGTCAAATGGGGATATTAATATCTGTCTCTAGAGTTGCCCTGGGGATGGAGGAAGCAGGCAGAAAGTGTGGGCATCCTGACACGGAGTCTGGGTCCCGGAGCCATCAACCTATCACTGGCTATGTGGCCCCAGCCGAGTCACAAGACTTTTCAGACATGGATTTTTATTGTTGCTGTTGTTGTTGTTTTGCTTTATTCATTGCAGAAGAGTCACATAGAACCAGGTAGTAGACAGGAAGGGGAAGAGCCCTTGCCCCTCCCACCATGGTGGCCCCCCACCCCAGGGTCATCACCGGTGGGTTCTTCCAGTCTGTCTTCCATGCATTCACGCCTCTGTGGATGCTCTTACACGTGCATAACTCTCTCCCCCAACTTGTTTCTTCATACTTGACGTGTCTCAGAGATCTTTCTGGGTCTTTACCCCTATGACCACTTCATTCTTTCTGGCAGCCATGTAATATTTTCTAATAAAGACACACACTATCGCTTGTATAAATGTGACCAGTGCGGTGAACAAGTGGGAGCCGCAGGGCAATTTGAGGACACGTGTGTTCTCCTTGCCTTGTTCAGACCCATTCTCAGGGTCAACGTCCTTCTCGGTCCCTTTCCCAGGGGAAGTTTCAGGCATTCATGGCTTTTCTGGTCACTTCCAGTTACAAAAGACCATCTCGGTGCTCTACTTAACGTGCCTTGTCTGATGTAATAGTCAAAACTTCCAGCTTCATTGGGAGAAAAGTTTCTTTCCTCCGCGGCTCAGTGGGAAGCTCATGGGATGGGCAGAGTGAGCCGCTCTGTGACCGCCTCCCCCACTCCGTGGCTCCAGGGTGAGCAGAGGGCGTTGCTTATTAATACCTCATGCAATTAGATCTGGAACATTCCATTTAGTATTCTTTCATTCGCTGTTATGAAATGAGACTGACCAACAGCATATACACTTTCCTTGCCCTGGTTTGGGGTCAGAAAACGAATTGGGAGGCTTTTCATAAAAAGTTCTGGAAAGCCCTGGAATACTTTGCATAGTGAGGTGGGGAGAGCTCAAGTGTACAGACGTCCCGGAGCCTGCTAACCAGGGCCTTGCTAACATTTTATAGATGCGCTACAGTCAACTTTGATCTTTTGTGTTTTCCTAGACAAATCATCCACTTCATTTTGTTTTTTACATTTATCAGCATAAAGTTATATGTACTAGTCTCTTATAATTGAAAAAAAAATCTTATCTGCACTCAAGGGCAGTTCCAGGTTCTGTGGGACCTGAAGCTTATTTAAGTTTCGGGCTTTATTTAAGAAAAAATATTCAACAGCCCAGTGGCTGTTAGGAGCTCCATGCTCCTAACGCCAAAGGCTGTCAGTTAGATTCCCACATGGGCCAGTGGGCTCTCAACCACAAGGTTGCCGGTTCGACTCCTCGACTCCCACAAGGGATGGTGGGCTGCGCCCCCTGCAACTAAGATTGAACACGGCACCTTGAGCTGAGCTGCCGCTGAGCTCCCAGATGGCTCGGTTGGTTGGAGCACATCCTCTCAACCACAAGGTTGCCGGTTCGACCCATCCAAGGGATGGTGGGCTGTGCCCCCTGCAACTAATAACAAGGCGACTGGACCTGGAGCTGAGCTGCGCCCTTCACAACTAAGACCGAAAGGATAACAACTTAACTTGGAAAAGGCCCTGGAAGTAAATAAAGAACAACAACTTGACTTGGAAAAAGCCCTAGAAGTCAATAAAGTCCTGTTCCCCTTCCCCAATAAAATCTTTCTTTTTTTAGATTTTATTGGGGAAGGGGAACAGGACTTTATTGGGGAACAGTGTGCACTTCCAGGACTTTTTTCCAAGTCAAGTTGTTGTCCTTTCAATCTTAGTTGTGGAGGGCGCAGCTCAGCTGCAGGTCCAGTTGTCGTTTCTCTAGTTGCAGGGGGCGCAGCCCACCATCCCTTATGGGAGTCGAACCGGCAACCTTGTGATTGAGAGGACACGCTCCAACCAAGTGAACCCTCTGGGAGCTCAGCAGCAGCTCAGCTCAAGGTGCCGTGTTCAATCTCCGCAGGGAGCGGAGTCCACCATCCCTTGCGGGACTCGAGGAGTTGAACTGGCAACCTTGTGGTTGAGAGCCCACTGGCCCACGTGGGAACTGAACCGGCAGCCTTCGGAGTTAGGAGCACGGAGCTCCAACCACCTGAGCCACCAGGCCGGCCCCCTAATAAAATATTTTTTTTAAAAAATTCAAAATCATGAATGCAAATTTAGGCATAAAACTGAATACTTAATTAGAATGAGAGAAGAAATCTGAAAAAATTAATGTTTTTAATAAGCTGACGAATACTACAGTCTTAAAATCCAGAAAACTCACACAATTTTAGAAAATTGTCTGACACACCCTATGTTCTTTTTTCCCTAAATAATTTGGCTCCATACTCTTTGATCTCTTTTGAATGACCATAATTTGGCAGTAGTCTTCTATAAAGTAGAAAGCTATTTCAGTCTCCTCTGGCATGCTTGATTGCATTTAAAAATATTTTACTTTAAATAATAACTTCCAGATTCACAGGAAGTTATAAAAATAGTACAGAGAGATCCTGCATACTCTTATCCCATTTCCCCTAATAATAAAACCTTACATAACTATGGTGCAATACCAAAACTAAAAAATTGACATTGGTACAATACACAGACTTCAGATTTTACCAGTTTACCTGCACTCATTGGAGAGTGTGTGCGTGTGTGTCTGTCTGTCTTGTTCTATGCATTTTTATCACATATGCAGATTTATGTACCACAATCAAAATATAGAGCTGTTCCGCTACCTCAAAGAGCTCCCCCATACTACCCCATAGTGACCCCTAGTCCCTGCAAAATCCCAAAATATTATATGCATGGAATGAAAGACCATGTCACTCAGCATAATGGCCTTGAGAATCATGCAAGTTGTGTGTGTAGTAACCGTTGGTTCCTGCCCACTGCTGGGTTGTACCCCGCAGCATGGATGCACCGTGGTCTGTTTAACCATTCACCCATTGAAGGATATTTTGGTTGTTCCCTGTTTGGGGCTATTACAAATGAAACTGTTATGACCATTTGTGTATAGGTTTTTGCATAGACATAATTCCCATTTCTCTGGAATAAATGCCCAGGAGTGCGATTGCTGGGCCCATATGGTGAGTGTATGTTTAATTTTTTTTTTTTTTGAGAAACTGCCAAACTATTTTCCAGAAGGGCTGTACCATTGTACATTCCCACCAGCAATGTATGAGAGGTTTAGTTTCTCTGTGTCCTCATCGGCATTTGGTATTGTCACTATTTCTTATTTCAGCTGTATTCACAGGTGCATACTGATGTGTCATCATGGTCTTAATTTGCATTTCTCTAATGGCTAGCGATGTTGACTATTTTTTCATGCACTTATTCATCATCCATATAGCCTCTTAGATGAAATGCCCATTTTTTAACTGAATTGTTTGTTTGTCTGTTTTGTTGAGTTTTGAGAGTTCTTTAGATATTCTAGGTAGGAGTCCTTTGCCAGATAATGTGGTTTGCAAATATTTTCTCCCAATCTGTAGTTTTCATCTTAAGAGGATCTTTCACAGATAAAAAGTTAATTTTGAGGAAGTCCAATTTATCTATTTTTCTGTCATATACATCATGCTTTTGGTGTCAAGTCTAAAAAGTCATCATCTAGCCTAGCCTTCGGTCCCAAAGATTTTCTCCTTCCTTTCTTTAAAAGTTTTCAAGTTTTACATTTAAATCTATGATCCATTTTGAATCAATTCTTGCATAAGGTGTGAGACTTAATTTGAGAGTTGTTTCTTTTGTTTTTGCCTATGGCGTCCAGTTGTTCCAGCAGCATTTATTGAAAAGACTTTCCTTCCTCCATTGAATTGCGTTTCCATCCATTTACTTCCTTTAGCTAATTATAACTCATATCTAGCCGAACTTACAACACCCTGAATTGTGAAAAGTATATCGCCTAAAATTTTGCCTACTCTCACTTTTTCTGTCTCCTCCCTCTTTCTCTTCCTCCATCCCTCTCTCTCTCAACAACAAATAATTATTGAGAGCAGCACTGGGCCAGTTCACAGCAGACATAAACCATTCCTGCTCTTATGGTTTGGCATTCAACGGCCGAGACAGATTATCAACCAGTAAATGAATGAAGGAGTGTGGCCCTGCGAGGGAGGTCATCTGGGGAGAGACACTGGAGCCTCTGAGGAGGCGACTCCACAGCTGAGAGCTGAAGACAGAAGCAGCTGAGTTTCAGGGAGGAGCTGGAGAGGGGAGGGCTTTGCCGGGCATGGCAGGGAGTCCAGGCTTAGCCTAAGGAACGGGAGGCCATTGAGGGCATTTTAAGGAAGGGATGATGTGATCTGATCTACTTTCTGAGTTTTCCCCACATCAGACAAGCCTCCCCCACCTTTTTATCCAAGTTAATGAGCCAAGTAGAAATAGGCAAACCCTGCTGGGTCTGCGTTAGCCAGTCAGGGCTCAGGGGTTGTGAGAACCCAGGTTTGTCAGCTACTCTCCCGTGCTGAGCCCCTCCCTGCGTCTTCCCAGGTAATAAGAACCGCTGGCCAGAGCAGGACACAAAGACAGTCAGCGCAGGTGCCGGAGGGCTGTGAGGTAGGTGCGTGGTGATGTATACAGTGGGGGCTGCTGGGAAGATAGCCCTTCTGTGGCGAACGGCCTCTTGGGGAAGACAGTGCCGCTTACCATCTAGTGTCATTAGAAAGCACAGCTATAAATTAGGCTGCTCAGAAGCATGGGGTGTGTAATAATTAAGTAATAAAAGTCGCCACAGGGGTAAGGGAACAGGAAAACAAAGAGCCACTGTTTGTAGAGGCGCCGCAGGCTGCTCTGTGAAGACACCTCTGAGCCTAAGTGGCATTTCAAAGCTACTGAACCTCCACTCGGATAGAGTCCAGGGTCAGCCAGGCCCGACGAGGTCCACATGTGGGGAAGCCAGCCTGTAGCAGGAGCACAGACGGAGTGGGCGGGTGGGCCGGGGATGTCCAAGGTCCAGTCCAGCTCTGCCCAGCTCTCTGCAGCCACACAATGCAACACTTGGAGGGGCCCAGCACGCAGTAGAACTAGCCTAGCGAAAGGGCAGTGGGGAAGGCAGAGGACTGGGGCTAATGGAACCTGACACTCGGCGTCCGCCAATTGTCGCCACCTAGGAGTGCAGACCCACATGGTCAGAACTTCCACATTTTCAAGAGTCTGGAAAGTTGGGTTTTTATCATGTAAATGTCATGCGGGGTCTCTGGTCCTGCTCCCCGCAGGAGAACAGAATATGGTGAGGCCAAAAAGGAACACCGACGGAGCCATGGATAGGGGAGTCATACCACTATATTCTCGCTGCTGGCTGGTCGAGACACAAAAGCAAACATCTGTCAGTATCCCATCGAGGGGTCTTCCTGCACCCCAGTCCCACTGGCGGCCAGGTGAGACGCAGGAAGTAGGATCCACATGATCCGCAATCTGCCATCCACGCTTGCTAACCGCAATCCACAGTCTGCTTCTCTGGCAACCAACCAACCAACCAACTAACCAACCCTGTAGTACAGCCATGGCAGTTAAATTAGTGGCCAATGGCTCACTGGTTACAGCTGATGGCCAACTAGTCACAGCTGATGGCCATCTACTACCCGAGCCAGCACCTTTCCACGTGAGGCCGAGAGACTAGAAAATGCTCTCTGGGACTCTGTCCCCACAGTTATGTTTACATGGATTTCAAAGTCTTTTAAGACCACCGTGCACGCCAAACCAAACACAAAGACTAGCTCGAGGCTGGCAGCCTCAGGTCCTCACCATACGATCTCGGGGGTCGCAGTACCTCCATTTCCTCATCCCTTGTCTGTGAAATAAGGGGTAAGAGCAGAGGCTTGGCCCTTTCCCGGGGTGCTCGCGCATCTGAAAACGATACAGGTTGTGTCCCCTCCCCCCAGTGTCCTGCACACCTGCACAGAATGCTCTCTGCAGCTTCCTGGGACTTCAGGGGCTAGGGACCAGTCACTCAGGTGGGACTCGGTGACCGCTGAGGCTTTAAGCCTCAAATGTGGGTCCTGGATGTAGCACCTCCACTGCTCCAGACTCCCTGACCCAGAACGTGCTGATAACAAGCCTCCCAGAGGTCCGGGGGTCCGTGCACACGGCATAGTTTACAAAAGGCGGTCTGTGCTTCCTTCCGCTATAAAGGGCTCTATGATTTCCAGTCACAGGACCTTCTCTGGACGCCGCTCATCTGCATAGCAGTTTCCTTCCCAAAGTGTGGGCTGAGGAACCCCTGTGTATTTCCTTGGGCTGCTATAACAAATGACCACAAATGTGGTGGCTTAAAACAACAGTAACACATTCTGTTCCAGTCCTGGACCAAGCCAGACTCCAAGATCGCGGTGTCAGCAGGGCCGTGCTCCCTCCGGAGTCTCTAGGGAGAGTCTAGTCCTGACTCGCCCAGCTTCTGGGGGCCCCAGGAGCTCTAAGACTTGTGGCAACATCACTCTGATCTCAGCCTCCGTCTTCACATGGCCTTCCTCTTCTCTCTGAGTCCTTCCTCTGTGAGTCTCTTATAAGGACACTTGTCATTGGACTTAGGGCTTGCCCTAAAAAGCATTTCATTGCTTACTCCATCTTGAGATCCTTAACTTGACTATATCTGCAAAAGCCCTTTTTCCAAATAAAGTCATATCCACAGGTTCTGAGAATTAGGATGGAAACATATCTTTTGGGGGCCCACTATTGAACCCACTACACCCTGTATCAGAACTACTTCCTCTATTTACTAAAAATGCTATTTCTTGGGCCCCCATCCACTTCCTGAATCAGAACGTCTGGGCCCGGGTGATACTTAAGCACCACAATCTGACAACCTCTGGCCCAGAGAAATGAGGAAATAACCAGTTCAGACTTGAATTGAGTGGTGGAGAAGGTGGCTGAGACTGTTTAGGAGCCAAAGGAAGAGCAGAAAGGAGTGAATGGGGGAAACGATAAGCTTTAGTCCCTGGTTGTTGTTGTTTTTCTTTCTGTTTAGTTCTTATTACGAAAATTTTCAAACGTACACAAAAGTGTAGCAATAGTATATAACAGGATCAACCTTCACATCTCACAACTTCAACCATTATCGCTACATCCTGCCATTCTTCTGTCATCTTTTCATTTTACATTATTTTATTTTTATGTGTTTTATTATTTCCTGGAGTTTCTCTTTTAAAGCAAATCCTAAACAATATATTATTTCACCCACAAACCCTTTAGTATGTATCTCTAACAGATAAAGACTTAACATAAATAGTCAGTATCGTCACCACACACAACATAACTTGCAGTATTTCCTCAATGGCTTCTAAAACTCAGCTCGTGTTCATTTTCCCTGCTTGCCCCCCCCAAATACCTTTCCACTGTTGGTTTGTTTGATTCAGGCTCTGAACAAGGTCCACATATTGTATTTGGTTGGTGTGTTTCTTAAGTCTGTCTCACTTCCTCATCCTCTCTTTTCTCCAATGTTCTTTGCTGAAGTGATTGAGTCATTTGTCCGGTGGTTTGTCCCATACTCTGAACTTGGTGGATGGCGTCCTCTGTCCCTTGCGGCTCCTGTAAACGGTGGTAGGTAGTCTGAGAGCTGTGTGTCCAGTGGGGCAGCCGCAGCCCAGGTGACAACCAGCACCTGGAATGTGGCCACTGAGGAACTGAATTTTCCATTTTATGTCATTTGAACTGATTTAAATTCAAATCTAAAAACTCGATCTGTTAAATATCTCATTAATATTTTAAAGGGATTACATAGTAATATGACAATATTTTAGATATATTAGTAAAATTAATTCTACTTGCTTCTTTTTACTCTTTTTAACATGGCTACTAGAAAAAAAATTTAGTTACATGGTGCCTCACACTATATTTTTATTTGCAGTTCTGGTCTAGACATTTGATCATCCTCAGGTTCACTTTTGTTTTTTCTTTTCCCCATAAATATTTGGTGGGTGGTGCTGGGTACCTCCTATGGTGTCACTCCCAGCACAGTGTCTATTTGTCACTTTCAGTGAGTATAAAATTGATCATTTGGGTAAATGTCATGTTATGTGTATTTTACCACAATAAAAAAAAAATTGATCATTTGGTTCAGTTGCTGCCACCTGACCCATCCATTAGAAAGTTCACCATCTGCCGTCCACCTAATCATTTTAGCAGCCATTGATAATTATTACCTAAATCCATTATTTTATTAGGACTTGTAACACAGTGGGTCCCTTCCCCTCGATTCTGTCATTCCTCCTGCATTTATTAGCTCTGGTACTTCCACAAAGAACTCGCCCTCATCACCTAGTTGGTTATCCTAAGCAGGTCTCACTTGCAGTACTGTCCCCCCTGCCCTGGGACCTTACCCTTTCATCTCCAGGATGGGATAATAACAGTACCCGATTTCTAGTGTTGTGAAGGGGGGGGCATACGAAACACTCTGCAGAGGGTAAGTGCTGCTTGGCTGCAAACTCTTGTCAGAGAACAAGAGCTGATCTAAAGGCGGTAAAGACAGATTTTATTCAGTACTATTGCAAACGAGGAAAGCGACTTCGATTCTGAATATAACACAAGTGGGGATTCATAGTCAAAGAGCAGAGTGGGGGGTCATTAGATGAAAACTTACTAAGAGGAGACATGGAGGGTAGGGGGATTCTTGCTAAACTGACTTAAAATTATTCTTGGTAAAGGTGGGTCTGGATGATCAGATGGTGGGGTGGAGGGACTAACTTAGCAGGTTCTTTTCTAAGACTGTCTTCAGCAGGCCAAGGATACGACCCAAGGGTAAGGGCCTAGTCGAGAAGAAGGCTCCAAGTAGCTTATCTAAAATTTGGTCAAGGAGAGGGTCTTTGTCAGCATCTCAGGCCCAGCACTTGGTTGGTGTGCAATAAATGTGTGTTGAATGGCTCATGTGAGACACCTGTTTCTTTGGCTTTAGAACGCCAGGGAGAGCTTCCCAGAGCCTTGGGGAGAAGGATTTGCCCTGTAGCCTGGATAGTCAGGCAGGTGCCCTCGTGGGAGAGTGCCGCTGGCCCTGCCAAGACCTCAAACCTGTCTGGACTTCCTCCCCACAGGCCTTCCACCCCCTTCTTTGACCTACTGCAGAACCGGTACCAGCAGCTGTGGGTGCAGGAACAAAAGGCTACTCAGAAAGCCATTAAACTGGAAAGAAAGCACAAGGTAAAGGCGGCCCTCACTCCTGAGTGGACGATTGTTAGCGTGGGAGGGGAGGGAAGGGCTGGCTCAGGCAAAGCTTTGAGACTGAACTTGGTGCATCTGTATCTCTGGTAGGAGGTGGGGCTGGAGAGTGGAGGGCTACAGGGTGGGGCAGTCAAGTTGCTTGTTGCTGTGCTGATCAGGCCTCACAGAAATTTAGAGCTGGACAGGGTCTTGGTGATGATCAAGTTCAACCTCTACTTAAGACCCAAGAGTGGAAGATTCTGGCTGAGGTTACGGGTGAACTGGCCCTGTGTGCCCCTGAGGTAGGATTAGAACCTTACAACCCGTCCCCAATTCCCGCCTGGGGACACTTCCACTGAACCTCTGCATGACCTCACACATCTGGAAACCATGATTTCCAGATCATGGTTTCCAGATCATGGCTAACGTGACCTGGCCTAGACAGAAATGTGCCAGGCACTGTCCATCAAGACAAGGTTAAGATGGCAAGGTGCACAGAGACGCACTCTGGGTGGGTGCTATAAAGAGCACACTTATGAAACCTTAGGAATATACTTTGTTTCAAATTAATGACTAGGCCCCATGATAAACACTTCCTGTTAACACCATCTCTTTATGCTTCTCAAAACCCCGACAGGTGGGTATCACCCATTTCCCAGGCACAATGGTGCCCACACAGGGAACGGGAGCTGAGGGCAGACAACGTGCAAACACTGCCAACTGCTAACGGTACAAGTGGCAGTAGAGACAGACTGTTCACCTTCAAAGCAGAATCGCTTTATGTTCACTTAGCGCTTTATGGGTTTCATTAGAAGCGCAACTTCAGTGTCTCTGGTTGTCACAACAGTCACACTGCTGTCCCTCCACACTGCAGGGAACGGGGCCGAGCGCATACCCTGTCTGTCCCCCTGCGTTTTGTCCTAAGTGCCCCCGGAGATTGGGGTCTCATCAGATCGTCTGTTTGTTTCATTTTCAGATGGGGAAACTGAGGCTCCCCCGAGTGAGCGGCCTGGACCCAGGTGTGTCCCACCTGGGTCCAGGCTTTTCCCAATGGTGAGGTCCCACTCCTGCTGATGGCAGGGAAGCTCGGGGTTCAGGGGCAGTGCCTGAGATGTCCTAGGGCCAACCTGGGTAGCAGTCAGAGCCTTACCAGGATCCTGGCGCCCTCAGGACAGGCCAGAGAGGCACGGAGGGACAGAGGGTCCCAGGTGTCCCCAAGCCCGTGGATGGCAGGGAGCCCCAGCCCCTTCCAGCGTTCTCAGCAGTCGTGGAATCCAAGATGCCAGCTCGTTAAAGAGCAGAGTGTGGTAATAACATTTTAAAAGCAGCCCGTGACTAGTTTATTCGTTAATGGCTCAAGAAAGAGTCAACTTGCTGTGGTAATGACCAGTTCCAGAGGGGGCATTGCCATTACAAACTGCTTTATAGCGACAATTGCGAGTCGTGTTTTTTAATCAGCAGCTATTTCACAGCAAGTCAGAGTGTCGCAAACCCACAGAACCCTGAGCCTCCGAGGACCCCTCTTCTGACTCTAGAGACAACCCCGTATCCTGTGCCCCTCCTTTTTCAACAGAACACCCCCTTCAGTAGCTAATGTCAATGGCTCCAACGCCAAGCACTGGTTGGGACCCGGCGCCAGCTCTGGGGATATGACTTCGAGTGAGTTAACACTTTGTCGGGGTCTCAATTTCCTCATTGAGCAAAAACAGGGCTCAGATTAAATGAGGGCCCACGACGCCATGCCTAGCACACAGCAGACACTCAGAAAACACTTGTTGAACCAACCCCGGAGTTATCGTCCCGTTCCAAGATTCTGTGTGGCTGCCACGTTGTCAAACAAATGGCTATGAACACCCAGCCCCACCGGACGCTGGGGAGGGTTGTCTGGGGCTGATAAACAATTTATTGGGGTCGATAAGGTGGTCAGTTTGCAAGGTCAAATTGCCGCCATCCAAGGAAAAGCCTGTCTCTTTAGCAGCTAAGAATGTCCAGATTTGGGACGGTGATGACCCCAAATGAAATTCTTGGTAACAGCTTCTGTTTAGCGAGCAATCATCTTGGGCTAGACACTGCCTACAGCTTAACTCAGAAAAATCCTACAGTTCGTTAGGCATCGGTACCCCATTTCCAACGCAGGGAACTGAGGCTTAGAGAGGTGACAAGACTTGCCTGTGTCCCTCCGATCCTGAAGGCCAGCTCGTTAACCCCTGGCTCAACCGCCTCTCTGCTCTGGTTCCAAGTTAAAGTTTCAAAACTGTTCTAGAGTATACCTGAGCCAAAGGGTTTGTAAGCTTTCCACAGACACATTCAATAAAATTAATATAACTGATTAACGAAATAAATCAATACACGGGATTCAACGGGGTGGTTGCCTCTTCCATTAAATTCAGTTAGGCTTATTTATCGACTGCGTCTCCTGTGTGCCTGAAGCATAGGAGGGGTTTTATCGTGGGAGACGCTAAAAATTCATCAGGCCCTGCCCTCAGACAAAACAGCCTTGAAGGAGAGACAGATTACCCTGGTGAAACCCAGGGCAGATCCAGCTTTTGTGGGGCCTGGAACTTCAACATTTCGGCGGTCCTCTTTAAGAAAAAGTATACAAGAAAAGGACGCTATTCCAACGTTTCCAAGCATTGCTGTGGGAGGGACCCTTTGCCACCAGGAGCCCCCAAGCTCAGGCTGCATCAGCGTCCTGGGAAATGAACCTGTGCATGAACAGCCACAAACAGCCCCGGCACGTTTCTTGCAGACGGTCACTGGGCTCAGCTCCAGGCCCTGTGAAGGCTCCATGGCCCTGTCCCCGGGAACGGCCACGGCACAAGGCTGTGTAAGGGCTTCCTGGAGACTGAGGGGTCACAGCCCGCAGGACGGGGATCCTCCTCTCATACTCCTCCCCCACCTGCAATCTCTCCTCAAATGTCACCTTATCGGGAGCACCGCTCCTGACTCCCTAAAACTTCATCTGCCCCCAGTTACCCTCTGACCTCTTACCCTGCTTCAGTTTTTTTAAGCACTTATCACCACCTGACATTTTAAAATGAATTACTGTGTTTGTTTATTGCTTTTCCCACTAGAATTTTAGCTCCATGAGGGCAGGGACTTGGTTTTATTCAGTGACGTATTCCTAGCTCCTAAAACAATGCCTGGCATGTGATGAATGTTTGATAAACATCTGCTGAATGAATGAATGAATGCTGGCAAGGTACTGGGCCTAGAGCCTGAGGTGTAGACTCATAACCGTTAGGTGTTACATACTGACGTTGAGGTAATGAACCTGCAGAACCAGGAAGCCTGTGACAGTGATCTTGTGGCCCTTTCTTATGCCCATTTCTGCAGTGGCACATCCTTTCTGGGTCACATGGGCACCACTGCCCTCTCCCGGACTGCCTCTCTCATCTGCTTCAGGGGGAGGGCCCCCACTCTACACAGAGCTCTAGGTATAGATAAGACTCCTTGTATACCTGTTAACTCCCCCAGGGATCCTTGTATTTTGACAAGATCATCACGGGGGCTAAGGTCTGGCTGTGCATGGAACTGCCCCGGGCCCCTCCCCCAAGGGTTGGGAGGGAGGAGGCCTTGGACCCTGCTTTAGTTTGCTGGGGCCACCATAACAAGGTACCGCTGACTGGGTGGCTTAAACAACAGGAATCTATCGTCTCAAAGTTCCAGAGGCTGGAAGTCCAAGGTCAAGATGCCAGCAGGGTTGGTTTCTCTTGAGGGCTCTCTCCTTGGCTGGTAGACAGCTGTCTTTTCACTGTGTCCCCGCATGGCCTTTTCTCTGTGTGACATGCCTGGTCTGTGTCTTCCTCTTACAGAGACACCGGTCCTGTCAGGTTAGGCTCCCATGCTTACGACCTCGTTTGCCTTAACTATCTGCTTAAGGGCCCCACCTCCAAATAAAGCCACATTGGGGGTTAGGGCTTCAGCATATAACTTTGGCAGGGGCACAATTCAGGCACGACACATATCCCATGAGCTCTAGCACCCCAATTATGGGTTTGCTGGCATCCGTGGGTGGGCACGGGGCACGCAGTTAAGGAGGAGCAGGACTTCCTCTGCGCCCCTGAGATCCCACTTGCAGAGACCTCCAGGGCTCTGAACTGCGCCCCCAAAGCCCTCCCCAAAAGGAGTCTGCTTCCTCTTCCACAAATGGGCCACGGTGGGGCCCTGCTCCCAAGAGAGGGCAACAATCCTTCCATTCATGCAACTTCCATTCACACACGGTAGAGCTCCTACTTACCGGCAGGGCTATTAGCCGAGGAGGAGTTACAAGGGTGCCTAAGCCTCCGTTCCTGCCCTCAAGGCGGCTACATGCCAGAACCCCACGTGTTCTAGGGGCAACTCAGAAACCAGAACAACAGGCTCCGGGCATCCCGTGGTCCTCCCCCTGAGCTATGGCCAGGGCTGGCCATGAAATCAGACTCAGAGAAGGGCCGGGTCAAGGAGAAAGGTGACCCGTGGATCTGCAACACCAGGGATCCCAACCCTCTGCCCACAGCTTCCTTCATCTCAGCCAGGGCTTCTCTGGCAGCCAGGTAAGCATCCTCCCTTCTCATTTCTCTGGCCTGCAGGTGTTCCTTGGGAAGCTGTATGAGACCAGGAGCAGTCAGCTGAGGAAGCACAAGCCGCCTGTGAAGCTGGATGCCCTCTGGCATTTGCCTCACTTCCAGAAGGTCAGTCTCACCTCCACTGCCGCTGCTCCCCACCGGGCAGGTGTCGCTCCCCTTGCCCAGTCTGTACCTGTCCTCTAGACAGCGGAGTTCTTTGGGCTCACATTGCGTGGCATAACGACGACGACAGTAATAATACTGTGGTATTAACTAACTAATGGTATTAACTAACGTATTTTGAGCACTTCTAAGTGCCAGCTGTGAGCTCCACTTCCCTGAGTCCTCACGTCATTGTAGGGGAGCCGCTGCTATGTCCCCGTTTCACAGACAGGAAACACAGCGAATGCGGGGAATGCTGGATTTGAGCTAACCCCAGGTTGTCTGCCTGCAGAGCCTGGGTGTCTGCCCACAGGGGCGGACCACCTCCCGATGGGGTCGTCGACACACCACATCCTGCCCTGGGGACTTGGGGACGCGAGACAGCTCTATGCCACCAGCCCTAAACCTCCCGCAGGGTGGCATCCCTCGGGAGATGGGGGCAACTGTCTACTGGGGGGCTGACGTGAGGGCATGACACGCACCCAGAGTGATCTAGCTGCTGCCATGCTCCAGCTTCAGGATTGATGGTGATGGTGTTCATTCAGCCGTGTGACCCTGCAGAGGTACCCGGATGGGCGTTGTGCAGAGGACGGGAACTAGGAGATCTGGGGACAGCAGCTTCAGCATGGAGGGGCACTGTGCATGCCCAGCTCTGGCCCAGTGAGCCTTTCTAGGGGCCACAGGGCACGCGCCTGGCCCCAGGAAGACAGCTGCACAAAGCCACATTCCTGGCCAGCGCAGGCCCAGCCGCCGTCTTGAGTTAAACTGCAATTTAGACAATGAAGGGGCCCATGCCTTCCTGAGCCTAATGCAGTCGAACAAGGTGCCGAGCTTCGCCGGAGAAGCCTGCTTGCCCCCTTGATGTGGCTTCTCATGTCCTGCCCAAGTGGCCTCCATCAGCATATGTCACTGACCATTCGCCCCCCCGCCTGTCAGCCCACACCGCCTCCGTGCACAGGAACATGATCGGGGCTGTTCAGGAGGTGGTGGGAGCCACTGAGACGCTGCTTGCTGGCTCTTCTACCCCGACCCTGGCAGCGCCACTCAGCTCTGGCTTCTCCTCGCCCCATTTCCTGCCTTTTTAACCCCTTCTCCCGGCCCCCCTCTCTCTCTCTCTCTCTCTCTCTCTCTCTCTCTCTCTCTCTCTCTCTCACCCTTGCTCTCACTCTCGCTCTCTCTCAGCAGTTTCTCTCCACAGCCTCCTTCCTGGCCTCTCTGGCCGTTGCCTTTCCACCTTTGCTCTTTTCTCCTTTTCCCGACATCTGTGGGAGTACAGGCATCGCAGGGGTGCTGCCTGGGAGGGATGGGGTTCACGACTCTCTGCTCTGCAGCACCAACTCCCTGACCTGACCCTCTCAGCCCCTTCGTCTGGCTGAGAACCTGCCTGGAGCTCCCAAGGCCATGGACAAAGGAGGGCTCCTGGGGTCTCCCCAAGCGGAGCAGGGAACTGTCCCTCTCCCACCCCAGATGACACTGACTCTCCTATGTCAGGAAGTCCTGTGTCACATGCCCATATCCCCACAGTTGGCCAGAGTCAGAGCACAGAAATACACGAGTGAGTTTCTATTTTCACTCAGCTCTCCGTCTGTCTCCCTGAGTCTTTCAATTGTTGTTATAAAATACCATTATGACGACAGTGGCCAGCCTGTAATGCCGACTTTCATCCGATGCCAGGCCTGGGGCTAAGTCATTTATGTGCATAATTTCACACCAGTGTCCTTGTCCCCTTGCAGGAGGAGAGGCAACAGGGTTTGCATTTCCGGGCCTCCAGGTTCCTCTGCCTGCAGGGCCCAAGATTGAATGTCCTACCCATCATGTCATAGGAATAATGAGAAAGAGAATGGGAATGTAAGCCCCGGCTTTCCTGGGCGCTTTTCATCTTTGCCGGGATGTTCACGGATTCTGCAAGTTCCCCTGCAGGACTCTCAGCAGGGCTCATCCCTGAGCGCCACCCGTGACAGCCCAGGACAGATCCTCAGACCCCAGAGTGCCGCCATTGTGGACGCACTGCTCAGTCCACTCCCTGAGGGGAAACGGCCCGTGCTTATTGAGCTCTTCCAGAGTGCCAAGAGCCTGACAAGCATAATCTCACAGATATGGTGTCCCATTCTAGTGATGTGGAAACTGAGGCTCAGAGAGGTGAGGACCTTGCCCTGTAAGGAGGGGATCCTGGATTCAGCCCCAGGCTGCCTAGGCCTCTTCTCTTTACAGCTGGGCTGTGATACCTCCTGAGGTCTCCTTCCCTCACTGTCTGGCCCCATCCCAGCGGGAACCTCCCCACCACCAAAGGGCTCCTTTATGTCCCTTCACGACAGACACTTATCCACACCGCAATTAATTAGTTAATTGGGCAATTAGTTGTTCAACGTCCATCTTACCCAATAAAATGCGAGCCTACTAGGACCATTCCTGATATGGCCCCCACTGTGTTCCCAGAGCCCAACACGGTGCCTGGCATAGAATGGGTGGTCAGTAAATGTCTGTGGAATGAATGAAGGAGTGGATGAATGAACGAGTGACAAGTATAGCCCAGAATGACAGAAAAATTGTAAAGCCTTTATCAGACCCGATGAAACCCCCTTCCCAAACTGAAATGTCCCAGCACCCACCACCCCCGAGCCACTGACTGGGTCTGGACTCAGAGGGCCGGCAGCGTCCAGAGTGGGGCTGCTGCTGTCCACAGCAGTGTCATGCCAAGCCCCACGAGGGCCTTTGTCTGTGCCCCGAGGCGCTGCTGGTCCAACACTCCACCCTCCCCAGCCTGGCCCCATTATGAAAGGAAAAAGCGCTTCCAAAAAAGTGGAACCTGTCACAGTGATGGATAACCTAAATGGACTCTCCCCGCTTGCGAACAGATGTCGCCACTGAACTCTGTCAGAAATAATTAAACACCTTTCACATGGAAAAGCAGCAGGCAGGCCGCGCCTTGGGCTTGGTCAACACAGCCGAACTATCTGGCTTCTACACAGCCCCAGCAGCCCACGAGGGGGGCGCCCCTGCCAACAGGCTGCCCGGCACTACACGGGGCCCTTAGCGGGGTCATGAGCCCGAGAGGGACCAAGAAAAGGAGAAGACACATCCCTTAATGCGGTGAAACCTTGTCGGGCCCCGCGGGATCCCGGCAGAGACAGGCTGCCGGTGGCTCCGTGTTTCTTTCTGGTCTCTGCAACCAGCAGTTGCCACGGACGGCCAGTGCCCAGAGGGAGAGACAGCCAACAGCTGGCGAGTGGCCTTTCTGCCAGGACACTGACACTGTGACAAGCCAAGAGCTCTGGGCTGGCTGCTGAACCTCTCTGGGCCTCAGTTTCCTCATCTGAAAACACAGGGGTAGGGCTAGTTCTGGAGGGTCTCTTCCAAGCTAAGATTCCATGATCCCAAGCTCACTAGTCAAGGAGCCATGTGGGAGGCAGCATAGGGGCTCTTGGAGGTGGCAGACCCCAACCTCCAAGAGTCAACTGTTGGGGGACAGCTCAGATTCCTATTTGGGGGACGAGGCGTAAACTCATCGCTTCCCACCTCACCTCTGAGTGGAGGGATCGCTGGGCTGGGGACGGCACCCTCTGTGTCTGGTGGCATTGGGCTCACATGCCCTTTACGAGGGGTGCTGGGGTCCCCAGGGCAGAGCAAGGAGCGAGAGAGGAGGAAAGCGGCGTGGTATGTCTGTGTGTGCGCGTGATTCCAGAGTCAGCCAGACCTGGGTCACATGGCAACCCTGCCACTCCCCACCTGTCGGGTGGCTTTACCTGTCCAAGACTGTTTCCTCTTCCATAAAATGGGCTGGTAATGTCCCCCCCGCAGGGCTGCTGGGAGCATTTGACGAGAGCATACGTGTACAACATTTAGCAGAACGCACCCCTATTGAGGTACCAATAGAGGGCAGCTGCCATGAGGGTGGTCCTGGAGATCATTCATTCATTCATTCATTCATTCACAAGTCTTGTTGTTGAGCCCCCCTGCAGCCGGCCCCGTTCTCAGCACCAACAATATGCTGCTTTGTGGTGCTGGTGACTGGCAAGGAGTGAGGTGGACTGACAGACAGACAGACGGGTGACTGCACAGGTGAATGGCTCCATGGGGAAGTTTGGAGAAGGTTTACTCCCCGGGTGACCAGTGTTTGCAGCCTGAAATGGTGGGGAGACACTAACCCTAGCTGGCAACCGAAGCATGGGGGTGGGCACGATCACCGTAACAATCACCCGTCTACACAGTCCTGGCACCAGCCGGCCCACCTGTTCACCTGCCTTTGCAGGCTCTTCCCCTGCTGGCCCAGGACAGCCCTCCTTTGGGCCTGTTGGGGGGCAGGACTATTAACAGTGCCGCCGTCTACTCTCAAAAGTGACCCAGTCTGAACCACACAGCCTATGGCCACCTAATATTAATCCTCCCACCCCCAAATAGATTATCTTTCTTTACAAAAAGACGGCCAGTGATAACAGCCCAAAGACAAACAGGCGAGTGCACCAAATATTTACAGCGGCACCAACGACGGTGATGAAAGGTTGGATGCCGCCAGTCAAGCGATGGCTTGAATATATGATATTATACTGATATTATAGAGATCATGTATAATACTATGAAATATTACACAGCCACTGAAAATCATGACTTTAGTCTGTACTTTCCTGACATTATTGGGGGGGATGAACACGTGCCGTGTGACCCTGTTTGGGTAGAGACAGCTCATCCTTACAGGTGTGTGTGCTCAAGGACAGACGTCAGGGGCCCCGCCTGCACTCCCCTCGGGGCGCCTGTCCTGTGCTCACGCCCCCCTTCAGCACAGTTCCTCCCCCACGGCTCCTGAAACATCCGTGTTACTGGCCACGCCTGGTTTCTCAGATTCAGCTCCCATCAGGCATGCGGGTCAGAGGTCAGCGCTCTGCCTCAACCGTGACGGCGGCTGACTCACCGAGTCCAGGTCTCCATGGCCAAGTCCACCTTACAACTGGAGACCCAAAATCCATTGTTTGCGGGGGTGGAGGGGTGTTGCCCAAGCATGTCCAGGTCTCCACTCCCACCCAACCACTCCGCCTCCTCCAACACAGGGCTGACACCCCCTGATATTACATAGTCATTCAGTCACTAAAATATGAACAAATTGACTATTTTCATTTGGCTTTTGCTTTCAGCCCCACTGCTTTAGAATAATGGCTCAAGCTATTAAGCTAACAGTTTGATTTACAAGCTCTTGTGCTCCCAATGTGCTGGGATCAGACTCCTCTCTTTGTGGAAGACTAACCCTGCCTCGGGTCTCCCGGGCCCCTGGCTCCCTAATAAAACAGGAGACGGAGGGGGGGAGGGGGAAATCAGGAGCCAGCCAAGCAGGGACACCCAGAGATGCCGCTGATTAGTGCAAGCTGCTGAATCTAAGAAAAGGATTTTCTTTCCCACCTTTAAGCTCTCTCACAAATCATAGCCGGCTGGAAAGTTAACTCAACTAAAACCCAGGCGGGCTCTCGGCTGTCCAGCCACGGCCATCAGCTCTCCAAAGGGCTTACAGCGTTCAGATAAAGACACCCTTCTTGTCCAGGTGTGTCCAGCCCCAAATCACTCCTCACGGACCCAGGAAGGGGGTCTGCCTCTCCCCGAGATCCCGCACCAGCGATATATTTTAAGAATCCTGCCACTCTCTTGCCTCAGAATAAGAATATCCACGTTGCCGGGTCAGACACTGAGCACAGGAATGGAATGTGTCACGCATGGAAACAGGGCAATAGGAAGAGTGAGTCAGAGGTCCTGAGGCAGCTGACATTTCTTCCCTAAATACAGAACCCCCCATTATAAATCAGATCCCCGCGCAGGGGAGCAGGCTCACCCGAGGGATAAAAGCAGGGACTTAATTGATTTTGCATAATCCCACACCTCAGAGGTACGGAATTGTTAGACACCTGCTCATGAGGCGACATTGCTGCTTGAATAATGGCAAGTCACAAATAGCCAGAGCTGAAGCTCTGGGAATGGGGACAAAGCATCCAAGTTCTTGGAGCAGCTCAAGAAATCTCAAGAAGTCTGGGGGAAACCCAGGGCACGGAGGGAGAGGCCGGCATCCCAGGGGACATGGCAGCTGGCACTGCTCATAGGACCAGCCCTCCATCTTAGGGACCCACAGCCTGGCTGTCCCCTTAATCCTACCAGCACCTGGGAACTTTCAGTTTAATCCAGAAAGCTCTTCTCCCCCACTGGGCACGAAAATATGTCAAATTCTGGGCTGAACATCAAGCAGAAAATAGAATAAGACAGCTTGTTTGGGCATCAGCTATATATTTCTAATCTCTAGAGATAGCGAGAATCTCCTGTTGAATTTTGGGAGTTGATGGGACTGTGGGGTCCCCAATTTCTTCCTCCAGCTCATCCCCAAGAGAATAAATCCTCCACGATCTAAGGAGAATCTCCCAGGCTTGAGGAAGAGTTCAGGTTATTGTCTGCCACCTCTGGGATAACTTCCTCAATGTCACCCATGAATCCCTCATTTCCACATGTTCCCGCTTGTCAGCCTCTGTCACCAGGCACCAACGCCACCAGTGTGATGGGATCTGAAGCACGTGGCCAGCAGCAAGTCCCAGCAGATAAACAGCATCCAATGATTGACTCAGATAAACTCAAGGTTTGTCAAAAGTGCAGGTGAGATGAATCAAGAGGCTAGTGCCTTTGCATGTAAAAGCCGCAGGCAGCTAATGCAGCCTTCCCAGTGTCCCTCCTAGATGCCAAGTGCACTGGCATCAGAGAACACTCGCTGGGGAGAAAGCAAGACGGTGGGGATGTTTTCCTGGCCTCTTCTCTTCCTCTCCTCAAAGAAGTCCTGGGAAATGATCCCTTCGAGCATTGCAAAAAAAATATGGGCAGTTTGGCCAAAGTCCACTGGCTGGAGACGTAGAGGGAAGAGCATCCAAGAAGCTATTCCGAGACGGCATCCCCAGCTGGCAGCCACAATAACAACCTTGACCCCACACCACATCCGAGCACCTCTTTGGTGCCAGGCTGCGTGTTTTGATGAACGAGTTCATTTCATGTCAATACTCTGACGCGATGTGGGAGAGAAAAGGCATGCTGTCTCAGAGATGAGGAAGCTAAAGCTTGGACGCTTCAAGTCACGTGCCCCAGGTTCATGTGGCAGAGTCGGAGCTTGGACCCTCTGGCTGGCTGCTTCCAGGCCCTGGAACAGCTGATAAATACTTAGGCCTTGCAATGACCTGGCCAGGGGCCAGTGGGGGCTAAATGCAGGGCCTGGCGAGGAAAGTGGAGGGCGGTCAGGAACTCAGGCTTTTATAGGTGTCCAGAGGGTTGTGGCAGCCCTGCTCTGGCTGATTTAAGCCCGTGTAATAAACAAAACTGCCCACTGCCCTGAAAGCTTTTAGACCTTGATAAAACCCCTGAGCATCTTTTAAATTGCAGTTCGGCCCCAAGGCTAAAGAGGAAAGAGGCCATTGACGGGGGTTCGCTCGCTGTATCAAAAGGTGTGAGGCAGAGACAAGCAGAGGGAGGTAGGAACCTGTGGTCCTGGAAGCCACACAGCCGGCTCCAGGTCCCAGCCTGGCCTCGCGTCGGCATTTGTAAAGTGGGAACAATAAGAGAGAAGGTCCAGTGCAGTCGTGCTGGTGAAGTGCTTGCCATGGGCCTGGCCAGGCCACAATCACGTCTTTGGCGTCTGCTCCTGTGAATGAACCGTTCTCACACTTGGCTGAGCCTGGGGTTCTCGGAGGAGAGGTTTCAAATGCAGATTCCAGGGTCCCCCCCAGGATCCCGGCCTGTGTAGCAGCCAAGCCTGCATTTCTAGTGAGCAGCTCCCCCAGCTCCTGGGGTCAATGTCAACTCTTCTTACACAGTTAGAGTTACAGTATATATTTCCTGTGGCAGCTGGTTAGTTTCATACGTCTGATATGAAGCACATTGAGTCTTCAAAATGAAGCATGCCTGTTGGAGACAGGCTGTCGCCTGTTAAACAGCCCTAAGGATTGTGAACTTCTGTCTTAATGTGCTCAGATTGCTCTAACAAAACACTATAGACTGGGCGACTTAAACAACAGGCATTTCTTTCTCTTAGTTCTGGAGGCTGGACGTCTAAGATGAGAGCGCCGGCCTGGTGGGCTTCCGGTGAGCCCCTCTTCCTGGCTTGCAGATGGCCACGTTCTCCTCGTGTCCTCAGGGAGAGGGAGAAAGCAAGCTCTCTGGTGCGTCTCCTTAGGAGGGCACGAATCCGAGCATGGGGGCCCCACCCCCATGAGCTCATCGAAAGCTAATGGCTCCCAAAGGCGTCACCTCCAAACACCATCACACTGGGGGCAGGGCTTCAATATATGAACTTGAGGGGGACACAATTTGGTCCACAGCAACTTCTTTCTCGAGTTCAGTTGACATCTGTCTGCTTTTACCTTCCACCTCCTGGTTCTGTTTGTCCCTGTGGAGCCATGGAATCATCAGCTCCCCCTTGTAGGTGACAGCCCAAAGTCCGACACTGTCTTCATGGATGCCTAGATTCCTCGTTGTTCCTCGGAGCACGAGTTCTGAATGTCGGAAAGTGAAACCGTGTCGCAGTGACAGTGGGCCACCAGACACCGTGACCTCTGCCACTCACTGCTGCATTCTCTACCTTTCCTCACAGTCATAGACCATTTGTCAACGTGAACTGCCTCTCTGCATATTTTTGAACAAAATTGAGGTTGATGATGTCCCTCAGTGTCGCTTGAATCATTTAATACAAGAACCTGTGAATATTTCCTGCTTGGGGGCAATTTCAGGAAAACAGTGCAATCAGATTTGTGTAATACTAATAACAGTGATGACAGCCGCCGCCGCCATGTCTCAAATGCTTACTGTGTGTGCCAGTCACTATGCAGGAACGGGGCAATGACCTGTGTGGTGTGACTCTACCTGTTCTTCAGAAAGTCTCTGTTTTATGCAGCCTTGACTGTCTTATTTCACATCATGTGCAATTCATTAGGCCCCATTCAAATCACTTATAAGGTGGCAGGTACAAATGCCGAAGAAAATGAAAGCTTCTTCTACTTGGAGGTGAAGCTGAGCAAGTAGATGGAGAGGCTCTTTCTTGGGATGCTTGAATCTCAGATGTGTTTCTAAGGACTCTGTTGCCTTATCCCAGGCCCCTAAACCATCCCTCCATCCAGCCAGCCATCTGTCTGTCCATCCATCCATCCGTCTGTCCATCGTCCGTCCATCTCCATCCTCCTAACCATCCATCCATCTGTTCAACCACCCAGCCACCCAGCCAAGGTTTGCTGAGTGTCTGTAGGGTGCCCCTAGTAGTCGAGTTATCCCAAGAGCTTTGAAGTTCTCCTATCTGTTGACGTTGCCCCAGAACAGGGTCCAAAAGATGGCATTAATGGCCTCACTCTCTAGCTGAGGACACTTAACTCTAATATTGCTATTTGTGACTTGACAGGGTCGGCCTTGTCAGCCACAGAAAGCTTCTATTTCTTCTTCAGAGACACCTGACAAAATTCTTCCCGCTCATTATTCCAATCAGAGGAAAGGGGAAAGACAATACCGAACTTCACCGTGTGCGTCCCACCGCAGTGGGCCCCGGACACCGAACATCTGAAGGTGTTCCCGGCTTTCCCAGCACTAACACAGGAGTTGTTCAACAGCCTATATGAATAAGCGATAAGCACTGACGGGTACTGTACGGACGGCTCAGCAAAGGACTTAATTTGCAACCAAGCACAAAATCAAAGACTCTGTCAGCCGAGGAACTGTGCGCCCGGATAACCACCTTGCACTACCTGAGAAAGCACTGTCAGGTAAATTTCCAGAGAAAGTAATTAAGGAATCCCCATTGTCTAAATTCAGCAGCAAAATTTGGAGCTCTGGAATTTGATGCTCACCAGGGATCTGGTGTCTCCTCCCAGCCTGATCCTTCATCAACATGAGCAGTGGAGGTTTATGAAGGGATCGGCTGGTGTGTCCCCCCTTGCTCTCCCGAAGACGCCCCTCCAGCCCTGTGTGTGTTGTCTTGTCGAAGAAGCAGTAGGCAGCAAATGAGATCACTGCTTGTAGGACAGGAGTGAGATTAATATACGAATATATAGACCTCTCTGAGAGCTGGCAAGCGGCAATTAATATTTATCAATTACCCACAGCATTCGTGATACCAAAAAGTAACATGCAAAACAGCCCCTGGCATCGGGGAGTCTATCTTCTGATTCAAAAGCTGTGCACAGACAGATGCCGTGTGTGCGCAGAGACTCCGCCCCGGTGGGAGACCCATCAGGCGCTCAGGTTAGTATTTATAGCAAGTGGCCGCGTCCTACTGCGAGGACGAAGCATTCTCAAGCTGGCACCCTCAGCGCCTTGGCCTCCACTCCGGGGAGCACGGCTGAGACACCAGCCCCAGTCGCTGGGGGCTGTCCCATCCATGAAGCCTCCTCCAAGGGTCTCACCAGCTCGTCTTCACTAACTCCCTCCTTTGCTCTCACTTGAACTTCAAACAGAAGAAAAGGTCCCACTCTCCACTGGAGTTTAGTGTACCATGACCATCCTGATATTTCTCGGTGGGTTGGGCAGGCTCAGCGCCCGGCTGGACCATCCCGGTGCCCATTTGCGGCCGGACGCCTCACAGCCTCCTCCCAGAAGAATAGCGCCAGGCAGACTCCCATCATCTGGGCTCTGAAAAGAAAAGGGGGGCCCTCCCTTCCTGGCAGCTCTGCTTGTCACGGCATTTGTTGACAACCCCATTGAAAAAGGCCCTCACTGCCGCTGTGAAGTCTCGTTCCATCCCACATTCACTCCTTTCTCAGACAGTTTTTGAAAGGCGGAAAATCTGGAAAACACAGACACTCGCCCACCCCCGGCCCCATCACAGAGGGAGAAAGGCGGCAGCTTGGGTGAGCTGGGCTGACGAGCCTCCTCACCTGGCCCCACAGTGCACCGCCTCCAATTAAATCAAAATGGTTTGTTTTTAATGGTCTTTTACACTGACAAGTGGGCGATCATTTTGGGCCCACTAGCTGTCAGGGAACTGAGGCAGATCCTCCGTTGATAATGCCCAATGCTTCCAATTAGAAGCCGAGGCCGCTCCTGGCGCGCTAACGATTCCCCAGCCACCCCCCAAGCCCCTTTGGCGCTGGCGTTTCTTCTTGCCTCCTCCGCCGCAAATTACTGACACAAAACGGAAGGCCCCGCGTCTCCTCCGCCACGCCAGGCCCGGGCCCTGTTGGGCTTAATGAGCCGATGGAAGTTTCGCGGCTCCGGCGCTAAATTCTTTTCTTGTTTGACAGCTGCTCGGCTAAGGCGAGTGTTGACCTTATAAAAGATTTAGTGTTTCTCATTATTTTCTGTCAAGCTTCACAAGTGATGGCTCCGCGGTTATCATTTGCATCCTGGGGTGGGTGTGTGTGTGTGTGTGTGTGTGCCCACGTGTGTGTTGGATGGGGGCTCCCAGGTCTCCAGGAAATGGGGAAGGGGTCTTTCTCTCCCCTGGTGGCATTTGACTGCTGTACAACAGCTCCCAGTGTGACATCCTTCTTGGGCTGAGGTGTTTCAAAGAGAAGCCAAGAGGGAAAGCCGAGATGCCAGAGGGTCGGAAGGCTTGCAGGCCTCCGGGATGGAGCTTCCGTGGGGGAACAGGAGAAAACCAGTGCCCCCGACACCCTGTCAGACAGCAGCCCAGACGTGCTGGGCAGAGGGGTGGTCTGAGCCGGTGGATGCTGAGAACAGTTTTAGGGCCACACTCAACGTTTCATCAGAGGGACTCCCTCTTCTCTCACGGGCCCCATTTAAAACCATTGCCAGCAAGCTTCCTCCCTCTGCTCTGCATCCCGGACAAGGATTTAATGGCTTTAAAAAGCAGAACCAGTATTTCAAAAGTGGCACATATTACTGTCCCCTGAGGTGACTGTGGGAGCGTTTGTTGGTCCTCATTTGATTCCTGCACCCATGCCAAATTGGGCCGCTCTGTAAGTAACAAGACTCCAGGGAGCCCTTGCCCAGCTGGCTCCCTGCCCAGCCTCCTGCCGGCCTCTCCGGCTCCTCGCTTTCAAGCTCTCTGTTCTCCCCTCGTTCTCACCTACCCACATGGCCATCCCAGCTGAGGTGACCCGAGGTGGCCTGCAGAGGGTGAGAGGCTGAAGGGCAGACGAACACGTGGATGTCTTCTCACAGGGGCTCTGTCTTTCTTCATCCTTGTTACACAGGAGACTCTATTTTGATCTCTTGGAAGAAAATCATGGTACCCTCTTCCTCCCGTGCCCATGGCAGACCTTGCTAATCAATCACCACACACTTTTTCATGAGAGTATTTTGAACAGAACACGGGTATCAGCCCTCATCACTCTGCCAGAGCTGATAGGTGAAATAAAGCCTACTCGCCACCACCCCTGCCTTAGGGCGACCACTCACATAAATCAGTAAGTATCCTAAAATTCCTGGTCATTTTATGCTACATAAAGATGATTTTTATATAAAAAGAAATAAAATATAACCCACTAAGGGAAAATAAAACGAACTTCATCAGAATTAGAAACTTTGGTGCTTCAAATGATATTCTCAAGAAAGTGAAAACACAGCGCACAAAATTGGAGAAAATGTTTGCCAATCATATAGCTCAGAAGGGACTGTATCTATGAATGTAAACATTACGCTTATACCTCGGTAAAGAAAAGATAAATAACCTAATTTTAAGATGGGTTATTGAATAGACATTTCTCCAAAGAAGATATACAGATCACCAGTAAGCACATAAAAGATACTCGACTATCGTTAGTCACTAGGGAAATGCAAACCAAGACCGCAGTGAGACCCCACTTCATGCCCAGGAGGATGGCTATATCAAAAAGACTGATAATAACACGTGTTTGCAAGGATGTGGAGAAATTGGAACCCTCATACGTTGCTGGTGAGAATTAAAACAATGGTGCACCCCTTTGGAAAACACTGTAGCAGTTCCCCAAAAGGCTAAACATAGATTTCCCATGGGACCTGCATTTCCACTGCTAGGTGGACACCCAAGAGAAATGGTGACAAACATCCAAACAAAAACTTGCACATGAATGTTCATAGCAACATTATTCATACTAATAGGCAAAAAGTGGAAACAACCCAAATGTCCATCAACGGATGAGTAGATAAACAAAATGTAGGAGATCTGAATAATAGAATATTATTCAGCCATAAAAAGGAATTAAGCACTGATACATGCTTAATTAAGCATGGATGGACCTTGAAAACACTATGCTGAGTGAAAGAAGCCAGACACAGAAGACCATGTACTGTGTGATTCCATAGATATGAAATGTCCAGAATAGCAAACCATAGAGCCAGGAAGTAGATAAGTGGTTGCCAGGAGCTTAGGGAGGAAAATGGGGAATGGCTACAAATGGACACAGGGTTTCTCTTTGGGTTGATAAAAATATTCTAAACTTAGATTGTGGTGGTGGTTGCACACTCCTGTCAATATACTAAAATTCATTGATTTACATACTTTAATGGGTACATTTTATGAATTATATAAACTGTTTTTAAAAAGGTTCAGGCCACTTAAAAAAAAAATAGGCCACTAGAGTCAGATGAGTGTTCATCATCCAGATTCTGTCTTTGGAACCTAGAATAGGGTGATAACTGGACACCATGAAATGGCCTCAGATGGCGAGGGAGAGTCTGGGGTGTCCTCAGCTCCCCCACTTATCCATTATGACTCTCACCTGAAGCTGCAGAGGCAGAGGTGGGTTTTGGGGAAGTTCGGACAAACCCCCATCTTGATGTTACCCTACTATTTCTCTGCCAGTATTTGGCCAACAGAGTCACTGTTCAAGTTTGATCTCAGCTGCGGCCTTTGCTAATCCTTGGGAGAGATTGAGAGACTGGTATGGCTTCTGGAGACAGCAACTCAATTCCCATTTTCAAAGTCATGCAGGACTGTGTTTCCTTTGGCCCTACGGTCAGTGGAGCTCAGACCCGTTTCCCAGGTCAGGCTTTCCTCTTAGGAGCTGAGTCTCCCTGGGCCAGTGTCTTAACCATCCTGAGCTTCCGTCTCCTGTCTCATCGGGTGAGAATGGTCCCCCCTCACCCTCAGGGGCCATTGCTCTCCCCACCTCCCCTGGCACGGTTCCCTGAAGTCTCACGTTAGGCGTGTGTGTGGGGAGGCAGGAAGTTTGTTTTCTATGCTGAATTGGATGCTCTTCGAAAACGCAGCGTGTGTCAGCAGGGAGGGTCAGGCCTGTGTCCTTGCTCCGTCTATTTTTGGACCACAGAGAAATGAGAGCCGGAAGCAGCATAACAATCTAGGGGACCAGATGTCTCAGGAGAGATGGTCGCCCTCGTTAATTACTTAACCTAGGAACCTGCTACATCAGAGCTTAGTACCAGCCTGTTCGCCAATGACGTCTCGTATGGATTTGTGTTCTTCGGGGGCCTCTGACCTCCAGCTGCCCCCAACTTGACAGAAATTACTGACCTGGGACTGATCCATAATCTCCAAGTGCCTCTCATTAGAGGAGACAGCCCCTCAATCTTTTAAAGCAAAATATCTCTCCCAGTCACCTGAGCAGTTGTCACTGAGGGGGAAAAAAAAAAACTAAACTGAAAATCTCTATAGCTGTCATTTTTTTTTTTTTTTTAGCTCTTTGGCAGGATTTTTGTTTTTTGTGCTTTTTTTTTTTTCCCTGGCTATTTTTTTCCTCAAATCCTGCCTTCTCGGCCCCCAGACTTGGCACTGGAAGACTTGGTGTCCAGCTGAGGGACCGTCATGTGGCTAATGAGAGGGGACCAAGGACTCAGCTGGCCCAGCTGCCCCTTTTAGTAGCATGTGTCAGGGGTTTGGACTCTAACAGGCATGACGGGAAGCTGCTCAGCCCATGAACTTGTATGGTGGAGGGTTGGTTCTTCTGGGCCGGTTTGTACACACACACACACACACACACACACACACACACACACCCCACGATGTGTCTGGGTATGGCTTTCCAAACCACAGCAAGGCCTGACCGCGGGGGGAAGACGCAAAGGAAAATCCATTGCCCCAGGCTCTGTCTGCCTCCTGTCCCATCTCAGCAGAGGCCTCCAGCTGAGGGAAGAAGACATTGAAGAGACAGGAACGAAAAGAAGACAGAATGCCACTCACTCTTTAGCACATGCACCAACGCTGTTCCACTCAGCCCCAGGCCATGGCCACCAGGCAAAAGGAAATAACCAACATTTGACCTCCTCAGTCTTGGATGCTTTCTTAGGCACTGAGATGGACTCCAGCTCCGTGAGGCAGGACAAGCCTGCCAAAGAGGGGCCATGCGGAAAGTTAGCACGAGCCAAAGTCACTAACCACTGGCTATGAAACTTCCTTTGACAGCAGCTCTTGGTTGGAATGGAATCATACACAAATCCATAAGTAACAGAGTAACTCTCCCTAAATTGCGCACGTGGAGAGGGGAGCCCCTGCTCACCCCACCCCTTGCCCCCGAGTCACATCTCCAAAAATGCAGTTTGAAACCACACCCCTTTGTGTTTTCATCTTTCAAAAATGAAAAGGCAATAATCCCTCATGTGTAAAATTGAAACTGAAGTCCTCGTAACCCCCCTCCCTGTGCTCAGTTCTCTCCCTTCCCCCGCCCCCAAGGCGGTGTCAGGCACGACTTCTGGGCACTCTCTTTCCTCCCAGATCTTTCTGTTCAACTGGAGTCAGACTTGTGCTTGAACGAAGGAGGGCATCACTGCGTATGTTTTACACTTGTCCTATAAATGGCATCATACTTAGGTCCCACTCTGTAAATGAAACCTTTCTTTCACGCAACGTTGTGTTTTCGAGATTTATACGTGTCGATTCACGTAGACCTTAGAGCAGCGCTGTCCCTAGAACTTTCCGGGAGGGTGTACGCATTCTCCATCTGCTTATACAGTAGCCTCTGGCCACGTGAGGTTCTTGAGCATGTGGACTGTGGTTAGTGTGAAATGTTGGATTTGATTTCATTTTGGTCGCCAGTGGCTGCCCTGTTGGACAGTGCCTCTGTGGAAGGCACACTTTAAACCAAACAGAGTATTGCACTGTATGGATTTACCAACCACCGGAGGGAGATTTGCCATTAACTGGAAAGTCTGGTCGTACGCACACCACACCGTGAACCAACGAGTCCCTGCTTAGTAGCGTATGAGGTTCCCGTTCTTACTCATTACTACCCTTGGTACTAATCTGATGGGTGGGAAATGGTATTTTCTTGTGCTATTTCCTGGTTACACGGCAGGCTGAGCCTCTTCTCCTGCACTGCTGACCTGTAGATTTCCCCTCCACGAGCTGCCCATTTTTCTATTGCCGTGGGACCCCAAGGCCACTTTCACCTGCCATCTCTGCCTTATCTTTTGTGACTCTGCTTGTAGGTTATTTCCTCAGGAAGCCTTTTTTGGCCCCCAGATGAAAGTTTTAGCCTCTGTATCATAAGCTCTTACAGAATCAGGTACCATTAATACTCAGCACAACTATAATTGAATAATTAGTTATGTAACTGTATTTCTATCACTAGTTTTCTGGTTCTAGAATAGCAGAAGCTTTCCAGATTCTCACTGCACCAGTGCCTGGCACGGAGTCAGGCACAGAGCGGTTACTCGATAAATATTCATGGAGGGAAATAATGAATACATAAATGAAAGGACGGCCACATTTTATCCCCTAACCCAGATCACATGGGCACCTTCACGTGCCGTTCGTTCCACACAGGGATTTTCTGTTGAAAGTAGATCAAACTTTCCAAACAAGCATTAAAAGCAAAAACTCAACAAATATTAACAAAGGCGTCTAGTTCACACAGATTACTTTGGCACCAAAGAAATTAAATTAGAAACCAGTCACAAATGTAACTTAGAAAATTGCCTAGAAATTTGAAAGCATATTTATAAATAACTTAAGGACCAAAGAAGAAATCCAAACAGAAATTTCTTAGAAATTAGATGAAAAGAGAACTGAACAAAAATAAATTATGCTCAAAACTTGAGGAGAGATAAAAGAACATTCAGAGGGCCACTTGGTTTCTAATGCCATGTTTTATAAGTGTTAAGACAGGAAAAAAACAGATTAAAAAGTAATTAGCTAAGCAGACAACTCTAGATGCTAGAAAAGGAGCAACAGAGTAACCTCAAAGAAGAAAACGATGAAGTCAAGAGCAAAACTAACAAAACGTCAAAGGCACAATTAAGGTTATCAATCAAATGAAAAGTTGGCTCATTGAAAGTGGATCAGAAAAGTGCAGATGCTTTCGAATCAATTGGGAAATGGAATCTAGTAACCAGGTTCCAGCAGCGAAGTGGGGACCAAAAGTAGGCAGGGAGTGGACCTGAGGAAAAGGCAGTGAGCTGGCTGCAGGTCTCAGCTCTGCCTCCAGGAAACCCTGGGAGAATTGCTTCCTACCTTCAGGCCATCTGTAGGATGGGAGAGTGGGATTCAGTGATCTCCCAGGCCTCTCCCATCTCTAGCTCCCTGGGAAGCTTGTATTCCAATCCAGTATCCAGGGAGGGAGGGGGTTAGGATTCCTTGGAGCAGGGGTGACTACAGATCTCTTGTAAGATCTGACAGCTGCTCACCTCCCCTGCCTTATCTGGTCCTCAGCCACACTGGTTTGCTTGCATTTCCTCTAATTTGCCCCAATTCTTCCCACCTCAGGGCTTTGGCCGGTTCCTACCATCCAGGATACTCTTCCCATTCTCTTCCCCTGGCCAGCAACCTCATCGTGTCTAGAAAGACCTTCCTGCCCCCAGATGGAGTTGGAGTTCCTCAGCCCACAGTCTTATTAAATTGAATGAAACAATTACAGGCAGAGTGTGTTTAGCGGCCGCCTCCTGTGCCTTCTTGCAGGTTCTATGTGGACAAGCATCTCAGCCTGTCTTACTCACTGGTGTGTCCCCAGTGGGGAGGCACTGGGTCCTGAGCTGGGCGATGCTGTTTAGATGCCCCCTGTTCAAACCGGACCAGCGCCTTGGCCAACCTGGGTAGAGCCACCCCCGCCCGTCCTGCTCCCAGGGCTGCTGGCGGCCCTGGCGCTCGTCTCTTATTTACCTGCACTGACCTTAGAGCAACTCAGCTCCATTCAGCAAAGCTGTCTCCTGCCAAAGCCGTTACAATTTCTTAGCTCCAGGCGGAGACAGACTGCAGATGGCTTAATTTAGAAGCATCTCCGAAGGAATTCCTTGCTCCACAGCTCTCATCCTTTGACTCCGGGGGTCCACGAGGTCGTGACCACACACAGCTTGAGGCCTGACTTGTAATTAGGATCCTCTCTCTGGCTGAGCTGCTATTTTAGGAGGGGAGAGCGGGCCTGTGGGACAGGAGCCACAGCGTTCCCGGCACTGACTTTCACTCGACTTGTTTCGTAAGCATTTGTTAGGAGGCAGTGAGTTTAGGCATGAAGATCTGTGCCTAGAGTCCCACCGCGCTGGGTTCAGTCTGTGCGACCTGGGGCAAGTGACTCAACCTTTTGGGGCCTCCGTTTCCCCATCTGTAAAATGGAGACAATGTCTGGATGTTCTGAGGCTTGTGTGAAATAAATGCCCTGCACTGGGAAACAACATCGCTGTTGACGGGAGCGGCTGAGGACCCCAGCCGTGGACCTCCAGGACAAATCGTGCTGAGGGGCGTGCGGGTGCGTGGCATTCTGAGAGCCGGAACTCCCCTCTCAACGGACTCCCGTGTTCTGCTTGGGGATTAGGGATTTCACGGGTACAGAATAGGCCCAATTTCTCTTCTCCTTCTAAAGACCTGTCCCACATGAGGGTAAGCTTCTGTTTGAATCAGCTTTTAGAGGAGTCCATCAGCACCAAATCAACACCACCCACCACCCACCATCAGCACCAAATCAACACCACCCAGCACCCACCATCGCCTTGCTTCTTCCAACTGTTGGTGGCTCTTGGTGATCCTTCTCTCCAAATCATGGCTCCATCTCCACATGAACTGCTCCTCTGTCTGTATCTTCTGTCTCATAAGAATGGTTGTCAGGATGTCCACCTGAATAAATCAGAATGTGCTCATCTCAAGATCCTTAATTACATCTTCAAAGACGCTTTTTCCAAATAAGGTCCCATTCACAGAGTCCAGGGGTTAAGAAGTGGACATGTCTTTCGGGGCTCACCCTTCAGTCCACTCCAAGGGTCAGGGTGTGTGGACGTGGCAGAGATGAGGACCACAGCCCTGCGCTCCCCTGTTAAGAGCCACTGGAGGGACAGAGCTATTGCCACTCTGGATGCTACAGAAGACGGCGGAGACCTGGGAGTCCCAGACGGCCGGGCGTACGAGTCAGGCGGGGGCCACGAGGCCCCGGGAGACCTGATACGCCAGCCTTACCGAGCATCTCTCGCTGCCTTCTGGGAACCACGGGTGTCAGGAAAATCATGTCACAGTGTGAAAATCAAGCCATCCCTTGCCAGAGGGGACACAGAGGTGTACCTTGGGAGCCTTTTGTTTTCTGGCTGTTTTCCTTTCTTCTCAATCACTTTTGAGAGGCCACTTGGGAATTTTTCTGAAACTGGAGATTAAGCTGAGACCAGGATCATGTTTCGATCGATCCAATGGGTTGAACACTGCTTTTGAGCCCTGGGTCTGGGTGGGCTCAGACTGTGGTGGGGCCTGCCCGGGGTTTCCAGACTCTTCGATGGTCCTGATACATGTCCAAGAAACCCGAAACCTAAGGCTGGGGCTGGGAGGACTCCCAGAAATGCTGCCATGGAGGGTGGGTCAGTGGAGGGACTTGTGAAGGGTCCATGAACCCCCCAAACTGGTCTGCACTGTTTTGTACGTCAGGACTTGTATTCTTTCCCCCCAGAGGAGAGAGTCCAAGGCTTTGTGCAGTCTCGGAAGGGTCTACATCCCCCAGAGATGAAGAACGTGGTTTTATGTCCCTGAATAACTAACTAAATCCACTCATCATCAGTTGATTTTCACGAGTTTCTAACAAGCTTCTGTAGCCCCCTGTCCCCTCAGCCAAAGTGGCAGCTGCGGCAGATTATTCTAGAAAAAATCTAGAACTTAGTGCCCAGAGGTTGGTGGGAAGCGGTGCTAAAACAGAGTTTCTCTGCCACCAATTTCTTGGCCAACCCTGGACCAAACCTTCTCTGGGCTTCAGTTTCCTCATCTGTAAAATGGTGAACTGTCATGTTGGATTCCGTTGGGCCCTGAGGCGCCCCGATGTGCCTGCTCTCCCTGACGATGAGCATGGCTCCCTGGACCTGAGGTGAGGACCTGAGGTACGGGTCTCACTGACCCTAAGCGGTGGCCCAGACCTTGTATTGGTGGCGGGGAGGGGGGAGGGGGGCAAGGGGACTGACAGTGTCCAGGAGCAAGGCAGCAGATGCAGGTGTCAGGGAACCAGGAGGTTACATCAGCTCTGCACCTGGCCTCAGTAGAGACATTACGCAGGCGGGAGGGTGGGAAGGAGGGAAGGAAGGAAGTAAGGAAGGAAGGAAGGAGTCAACAAACAAGTGAGCCTGAACCCTTCCCACCCTGCGCCTCTCTTAGGAGAATTATCCTAAAGGAGAAATGCCATTTAGCGGCATTTTCCTCACACTTGGAGGTGAGTAACAGACCCAGAAGACGGGGGTGTTCACCCACCACCACTTCCAGGGAGGGCAGCGCTGGCTAAAATACCGACTGGATAAAATTGTAACTGAAGAGGCTCCCACTCCTTGGATGTGTCTCCCTCACACGTGTCCTCTGGGAGGGAGACATGACAATGTTCCGGAACCCTGGTTCTGGTACTGTTGTGTGTCGGCCCCTTTGCTCCTGGGGGACTGCCTCCCTCCTGTGAAGGAGCGTGACAGTGCCAGGAAGTCCCCCGGGGCAGAGGACGGCTTGTTGGGGGCGGTTAATGGTGGAAAGTCAGCATGTGAAGGATGACACTGGTTATGGGGTCCCAGGGCATGGTGACTCCAGTCCCAGCAGGCGATATTTATTGTGCACCAGTCTTCTCTGGCAATGTGCTGGTAGAAGGGAAGACGCTGCGGCCGTGGTACCTGGACAGCCGCGCTCCGGCTGCCTTCTGTCCCCTAGCTCGTCACCACCCAGCGCCAGGACACTCATGGCACTTCCTCTTCACTTCTTTCCCTTGCAGCTGTTTTATTATTACTCTAAGTGGAAGCAGGGTAGACAAGGGAGAGAAGGGGAAGGGGGCAGGCGGGACGAGCCCCCAGAGCTCTCCTGCCCGCTGACCTACTTCTGTCTTCTGTCCACAGGTGGGCCCCCATCTCGATACCTTCCCCACCGAGGCTGATCGCCAGAGAGCACTCAAAGCTCTCCGGGAAGAGCGTGCCGTGCGCCAGGGGACCCTGCGGATGGGCACCTACACCCACCCCTAAAGCCTTCTTGGCACAGTAGAAAATTCCAGAAGGATTCACTTTTCTGGCCCCAAATGACATAAGACATTCCCCTATTTTTACAAAGGTTCTGCTTCTGCCAGGACCTCAGATTTAGGTATTAGGTTAATTATTTTTGTTAAGAGTCCCCCTCCTTGGTTAGCCAACACTAGCTCACCTTAGCCCCAGCAACTTGTACCTCCTAAGGCAGGCTACCCACCCTGTCTTCATAAGCCCTCACCTGACAAGAGAAACCCAAATTCCAAGGCAGATTTTAGACTCCAGGCTAAGGGGTGGTTCCAAGGCTCTACCCATTAAGTGTTAAGAACAACCCGGGTATTTCTTGCAGAAAGCACGACAGTAACACGCTCTGAAAATCCTTATTTTATATTCCAAACGCGAGTTTTAATGGCTCTTTTGGGGACGCCTGATGTCTCCCTGGGACCTCGGAGGCAGGAAAACCTAACGCTCACAAACCAAAATGCCACACACACTATCCCCCCTGGGGGCCTGCCCCTACCTCCTCCATATCTGCCCTGTCAATCAGGCAGGCCAACCTGGGCTTCTCCGCTCAGACTGAGCCTTCCGGGTGGTGGGCAGTCTGAAAGGGCACTGGCTGAGGAACTTCTCAGCCAAACTCCGGGGCAGTTCTCACCTCCATCTTTCTGCACGTTCTTTGGCTTCTCCCCACAAATTACACACTGATCTATTTTAAATTAAAATGCTATTTGTCATCTGAACCAGTGAAGCTTTACTTGGTGTGAGAACCCACCTCAAACTCTTCAGATGACGCCGTCACCACACGGAGACTCTTCAAGGTAGCCTACCTCCTCCAACACATCCCGACGGTGCCTGGACAGTCAGGCTCATTTCCTGGATCTTAAACCCCATTTCTAGTCTGAGGATTCCTGCGTGGAATTCCAGACTCACTTATCCAACTGCTCCCTTGAGGCTGCCACTCAAGTGTCAGGTAGTCATCTCAAACCAACACAGGGAAGACAGGACACTTGGTGGGGTTTCATTCTCCCCACACTTGCTTCTCCCTCCGTCTTTCCCATCTCATAAACGAGACCATCATCGACGCAGCTGTGGAAGCCAAAACCCTTCATTACTCTGTTTCCTTCGCCTCTCACACCTGATCCGTCAACAAGCCTCTCTCTGAACCGCACCATCTGTCTGGAGAATTACAGAAGGTTCCTTAACCATCTCCCTGCTTCAGCCTCACAGTCCAATCTCCTCCACCAAGCAGTCCCTTAGCCACAGCGCTCACTCCTGCTTTAGACTTTCTGCTTGCTTTGCCCAGGCCTGGGACACCTGGGACACCTGGGTCCCAAATTGCCACCGGCCCTCCCCTTCTTGTCTTCAGGTCTTAGCTCAAAAGTCAAGCCCCTTACTGGAAAGGCCTTCCCTGAAATGGTGTCTGGTTAAATTCACAGCAACCTGTTTTCTCTACGAAACAATGATCCCTTGTTTACTGCCTGTCTTCACCCAGAGGAGGGAAGTTGCCTGGGGTCAGGGGTCTCAGATCCAGGCCCAGCGGTGGGAAGTGCCCAGTGATACCTGTGGGATGACCCACCTCCTGAACGTCTGCTGTGACTCACCCCCCTCCAGGCCTAGCCTGGTAGGGAGACAGCTGAGTCTGCTGGTTAGAGATCGGAGTGAATTTCTTCAGCAGCCCCTCATCATGCACACACTGCAGCACCTTAGAAGCCGAGTCCGTAAAAATGCCACACACACTGTCCCCCTCAGGAATCTCGCTCAGCTAGGGCCTTCCCAGATGCCAACCCATCCCAGAGGCCTGAAATCCCCTTCCCACCACACAAGCCAGAGGGAAAAACCATCCCATCTCATCCTGGCTAAAGCCACCTGAAGCCTTCCAACCCACAGGGAGCAAGGAGCCAGCCTGGTGTGAGAGCACCAAGCGCCCAGCGGGCCTGGCCACTGAGCGGGGCAGCCACTCCACCGGTCAAGAGCATGAAGCCAGCTCCACTCAGTCACCTTGAACAAGTGTCCTAACCTTTCTGTGCCTCCTCTGTGAGCAGAATCCTGACACAGTACAGGATGTCTGCTCAAGCTAAATTAGATAATGACTCCATTAAAGAATGTATATGACATGATCAGCAAAGAGTGTAGCTCTTCTAAGCAATCGATAAATGTGAATTACTATTTTCTTATTAATAAAATGCACTTAAAAGGGGCAACCAGACCCTGGGAACAATTGAGGGGTGAGGGCGGGACGTTCAAAGGAACAAAAGCCTGTGTGAGCAGGAGCATCAAGACAGAAATATTAATATTTTGAACTGAACCCACTTTTTTTGCTCGGAAATCCCCAATGGAAAGAGGAAGGGGGCACCTTAGGACACAGAATTTCCTGAAGGACCTGAAATTAGGCTCTGTCCACAGAAGGGTGAGGCAAGCTTTCCTACGGAGAGAAAGGGGGAGAGAGAGGCTCACAGTATGGGGCTCTCCAGGCCGGCTTTTCCCAGGACCTGGGCCAAGGGGAAATGTGGACTTGGCTAGAAAACGCTGCCGGAGAGCTCTCTCGTACCTCTGGTACGCCTTATCGTCACTTCTCGCCCCAGCAGGCAGACAGCGTGCTGTGGGACTTGCTGGGGCTGTGACAGGTGTCCAGGGGGGTGGGGAGTTGGGGGGCAGGGGGGGCAGCACCCTCCACCCTCGGAGCACCAGGCCTCTGGGTGCTCCCCGCCCCGATGGAGGCGGCTGTCCCGACAGTCCCTCAGCTCCTTGTCCTACAGCGCCACCCGCTGGCAAGTCCGAGTCCCAGGCCTGGGAGGTTCCTGGCCCTCCCCTCGCGGCTTTCCTCCCTCTGTCCCTCCCCCATCTTGGCTCTTCCCTCCTCATTAATTATTTGTGCCTGCACAAAGCCCCAGGTCGGATTCCACCTTCTTAGGTATCCTGTCGCATCGGCCAAACACCTTTCCCCACCTGAGCTGACCCTGGCGGACGGGTCCCCCCCACACAACTGGGGTTCCTCTGACTGCCCTTCATGACCCAGGGTAGAGTCCTGGAAGGTTCCAACCCAGAGGGGCCTTGGGGATCATTTGTTATCTTCCCTCCGCCTCCATCCCCACCCCCTTCTCATGTGGAAAATACACGGTGAAGAGGCCTGAGTTCTCAACAAGTGAGGGCATGAAGCTGGCCCAGGCCAGTGACCCAGGTGCTACTGCAAGTCCCAGCCCCTCCAAACCACTTCGCAAAGACGGGCGTTGATGGGGAGAGCTTAGCTTTCCATCCCAAGTCCTCCTAATTGTGCGCCAATAAATGCCCTGTGGGGACGGTCATCGCCAGAGGTGTGGCCTGCGCCCCCGTTTTTCTCCTTTCCCTGCTGCTTGGCATTTGGGGACATTCCACCTCCTGGCTGGGTTTCCTGGCAACACCCCATCAGAGATTTAACCAAACAAAGAGTCCCAAGAGTATGTGTGGGGGTGGGGGTGTAGAGCTGGTCTGGACCCTCCCCTGGTTGGCTTGCAATTCTTGCAAGTCCTTTGTGAGGTGGAAGGGAGGTGGTGCTGAAGCTGGCCGTGCACCTGGCAGGAGCAGGGAGCCAGAGCAGGCCTGGGCACCAGAGTGCTGCACCGAGCCTTTGGAAGCAGGGTTCATGGGCTGGGAGGGGCCCAAGAAAGATCTAGTCCTGCCAGAGAAGACCCAGGGCTGTGGAGTTACACAGCAGCCCAGCCAGGACTAGAGCAGCTCTTAGCTGTAGGTCCAGCTTTCTGTGTACGCTGAACCCCCAATGACTTCAGTCTCTTTCCAGATTCTCAACCAAAACCCAAATTCATTCATTCTCTTACTGCCTCCCCCCCCACCCCCACCCCGCCATAGAACCAGAAAATTAATAATTATCTTGGCAGAAGAAAGTGGGGGAGGGGTTCTGGAGTCTGGCTGTTGTGCAGGATTTTTATCAGGGACGGTGGCAATTTCTGCTGTCTGCCTGGCAGGGGGCTCCTACTAGAAGTTGAAGAGGAAGCCCTGTTCATAGGCCACAAACTCAAATCCATTCCCCCAGGAGGTCCCTGGACCCAGCTAGAGATGGTTTGGCTTTTTGGTTCCCTCATCCCAGCTCCCCAACTAGTGCTGGTTTAGAAACCACAGATTTAGGGGTTCCGAGAAAGCACATCTCCATAGCAGCAAGCAGACCAGCAGCTCGGGTGCCAAGGTGGGCCTGTGCTTCCAATGGCACACGTACCAGCTCTTGCATTTCTCCTTATGGACCAAAACAGCCCGTTTGCTGCATTTCTTTTTACGTGGGAAACCTTTGATGTCTGAAATCATTGAAAGAAAAAAATAAAACTAGGTTGGCTTTTTACACAGCTCCCTAGGACCGAATGCAGGTGAATTATAAACTTAAAGCCACAAACCGGAAATAATGGGTGAAGCGGTATTAGACTGATGGGTACCATGGCCTCTGGGGGCTCCATTCTGTCACACTGTCCTTGACACTGCCAGCATCTAGCATGGGACAGACTGTGCCACAGAAGGGAGGGAGAGAGGGAGGAGGGAGGGGAGAAAAAGGAGGGGAAAGGAGAGAGAGGAGGAAGAAGGATGAGAGCGAGGGAGTGAGGCAGTTGGGAAGAAAGGCGGAAGACAGGAAAAGAAAACACAAGCTCTCTTTTTGGTTTCAGGAGCTCCATGGAGTTTTGAGCCAAACCAACAAAATTGGTTGAGAACAGCATGACCTCAAAGCCCACAAATTATCCAAATCCTTCTCCAACCCCTCTGTTTGCAACGCAGAGACATATGAGCACGCAGGCCTGGCCTATGTCATCCACATCCCCTACCCACCCACATTAAAAACTGATTCGGGTTGGGAGGCCCTTAGCAGAGGAGGGAGCTGGCCTCTCCAGTGGGGGCTGGAAGACAAACCTGGGGGCTCTAAGCTGCCAGAGAAAACGCTCTGTTATTAGCAGTAGTTTTACTGTGAAAGGTGTCATTGCCACTCCCCAGGACCGAGCCCAGGGCAGAGGCCCCTCAGGGACGTGTGCAGTGAGCAACACCATGCCCGTCTCACAGCTGAGAAAACCCTGGCTTGGAAGTGTCTGCTGGAGGTCACAGAGCAGGGCTGGGACTTTGGCCAGGCAGCTCAGGGCCTGGCTTCAGGCACCAAATGTACGGGGCTGCCCCCAGAACTTGGTAACCAAGGCACACAATGTGTTTTAATGCAATATTTTGTATATCAACATTTCAAAATCCCTGATGGACAAAACAGTAAGTTTCAAACAAGCCTCGTGGGACTCACCTCGTTGGCCTCACCTGAATCCCAGCCCTAGATTCTGAACCGGGATCCTACTTCAAGTCTGGCTAGATCTGGAGTCTGTATCCTCAACCACCCCGCCCGCCAGCATGAGACGGAAGCCCAGCTACTGGGAACTGTGAAGGCAGGCACTCAAGGCACAGCCCACTTGTGAGCAGACAAGACCTGAGGATCCCTCTCAAAAAGCCCTGCCAGCTAAGCCAGGTGAGCAGAATCAGCCAAAACAACCTTCTGCGTGCTCCAGTGCTGAGTGGCCTCGCGTGGAGAGGGAGGTGGGGCTGGGAGGCAGGAAGCCGGCACTCCCAGGCCCATTCCTGACCCAAAGCCAAACCCAAGGCAAGAGCCGAAGGCTGCAGAAGGATGTGATTCAACAGCCAGGCAGCTTGGCTTCTTCGCAGGCCTTGGGCCTCTCCCACCTTCTGCCCTGGCTACAAACCTCTGATGTTGACACCTTTGTACTAAAGGGAGAGCTGAGGTCCAGGCGAGAGGGACGCACTGCTGAACGTGGGAGCAGGGCCAGAGCCCAGGCCTTCCTGGGGGTCAGGCTGGTCCACGCAGTGGCCCTTCCTGCCCCTGGAGAAGAGCTTGGGCTCCTTCTCTATGTGTGTTTGGGGGCGGGGTGGCGGGGGAGAGGAGAACGTTCTAGGGCTTTATGTCCATCAAGAGGCTGAAGGTTTCAAAGAGCAATTTCAAAGGCCTGGAGGGGCAGGGGCTGCAATTTGAAGCTAGAGTTTCCAAGAGAGAAAGGGAGGCTGGGGAGGAGGAGTCCTGAAAGGGGTCCTGGGTGCTGGGGTGGCAGTTCTGGGCCCTCAGTTCAGACTGAGTGGTTCTGGGAGACTGATCCTGGAAGTGCCCTTGTCACACTGATCCCTTTCCTTCTCCTGAGGCCCCCCCCCAAGCCCCTCCCACCAGGCCCGGTTTCCTCCCTGGGGAGGGGCCAAGATAGCCAAGGGCAGGGGGCTGAGGCTGGGGAGGGGGAGAGAGGTCTGCCTCCTGCTGTGTAAATGGAGCTCTGGGAGGTTGAGTGACTTGCCAAGGTTCACACCCAGCTTTGCTGGACCTGAAGCTTACACCCCTCCAGAACCAAGCAGGCTCCTTTCTCAAAGGGAGGATGGGTCACCCACCCAGGATCCCCTGGATGCTTAGTAAACTGCTAACTCCTGGGCTCCTCTCAGCTAAACAAGAGCCCAGGTGAGCACACACAAACGTCTCGGGTTGTGGACAAGCTGAGATGCAACAACCACTCAGGTGATGGAGAAAAGAGAAAGGAGGCAGGTGGTGCGGCTGGAAATCCCTAAACAGGAGTAACACCATGTTAGTGAGAGAGGGCTGGATCCTCCAGTAAATTTCAAATGAAACAAACAGCACAGAATGTCTTATATTGTAATAGAGGCAATAATTCAATACTAATGATGGTATACTAACAACCTGTTAAATATTCTTGGGCTCCAAGAAGCAGGGCGAAGCCGGCTAGGGCTGCAGGGGTTGGGGTTCACGCTGTTCTTTTCCTCCGTTTGAAGTTCGCCCCCCCCACCCCACCCACACACAAACCCTCGCTCCACTCTGATCCTGGCGCAGCGCTCTGCACCATCCGAGGCTTTGCTTTCGCTGGGTCCGGGATCCAAACCCAAGCCTAAAACCTCGCCGGCCAGAAACGGTCTCTGCTTTGCCAGATGCACGTCGGCCCAGGGCCGGGCCGCTCAGGACTCGCGGGCGGGCAGAGCAGGATACAGACTTTCCTGCGGCCGGGCCGATCCCACGGATCCTGGCCCGGAGTCTCATGGCCTCTAACAGGCCCTGGAGGGGAGTCCCGTTGACCCAAGCTGGGACCTCGGGTGCTCCGGAGATGAAGTTCCTCCGGAGGTGACGACGCAGGCCCAGGACTTAAGAAGCAGGGGTGGGGTGAGGGTGGAGAGAGGCTCAGAGTCTCCAGAGGTGGCCAGAGCAGGAACATGCCCAAGCTGGGGGCTGGCAGGGAAGGGTCCTCCTGATTTACGCCTCCCCCTTCCACCAAACGAAAATGAACTACCGCAGGACTCGGCCCCGCTGCGGGAGGCGCCCACTTCAGCGGTTGCCGAGCCAGGGCGGGGGCCTGTCGCTCTAGGCCCCTCGGCGCCCGCCCTCCTGCCTCCCCGACAGCTTGCAGCCGAGCCGGGCCCGCCGTCCCCGGGGAGCCGCCCGTCCTCGCCCCCAACTCCGCCGGCGGCGGGGCCGCTTCCAATCTGCCGGCGGGCACAGGGGGAGAGAGTGGGGAGCCGGCGTGAGGCCACCGCCGACTTCGCCCGAGGGAGAAGAAAGTTTCTGTTCTGCCCGGCCGCGCGGGGCTTCCCCCGCCTGGGTCTCGGGTTTGGGGGGATACGGGCGCCTCACTTTCCGCTGCGGTCTCGGACTCTGAGCTCGACGCGGGGCCCGGGTAGTTTTCTAGGGGCCCGTGGGGAGGAGAACAGGAGCGCGCGGGCCCTCCTCGGAAGGCCTGGGCTCGGTCCGGGCTTGGGGCCGGCGACGGGCGCCGGGGGTACGCGGGCGAGACTGAAGGCCCGCGGGCTCCGCTCCTTCTGCCCTTTGACCGCTGGCCCGGATCGCGATCCCGGGGGTCGTGTCAAGGGGATTCAGGCGCGGGACGCGCAGGGCCCGGGCACCGGAGGCCGACCCTCAAAAGACGCGGAACTAGACCGTGGCGGAGTGGGGAGGGCAAGGGGGCGCGTTATTCACAATGAAAAGACCGTGTTTCCAGCGCTGCCTTGAAAATACATCCCGGGGCGAGCTCCGGCTCAGCGTGGACTAAAGCCGTTTGCAGACGTCTACACTCGCCCTCGGAAGCTCTTGCGCATTCCTGCTCGGAGGTACGAAGACACCCGACCCTGGCCCCCGCGCCACAGGAGGGGCTACAGGCGGGGGAGGGGTCCTTGCCTTCTTTGTGCGCTGTGCCTCCTCCCTCGGGCCACACGAATTTATCGAGGTTCCCCCAACGTCCCAGACACGATCTTCCCACGTTCTCCACTCTCGTCCCACAGTGAAGCCATCATTCCGGCCCCTTCTCGGGACAACCACCAGGCTTTCCCCACCCCTGCCAGGCCGCGGGGTCCTAAGAGGGCAGAGACAGGGCTGCAAATTGTCCTACATTCGAAATATCTAGAACCCAACGGAAACGCCCGAAAACAACGCAACTTAAATTAAAATCTTTCCCCCATCAGGACAGGGCTTCTCCACACGCACTCCTTTCTCTGCTGGTTTTAGTCAATTCTGTTGCTGGAGGAAGGAAAAAACGGGGGTGGCGAAGAAAAACGATCTATAACAGCCCCGCGGACGAATAATTTGAATACTTGTGGGAAAGGGTCGGGGAAAAGTTTAAAAACCTCCCATCCCAACCCACCGACCGCGGCAGCCGGCTCCGGACCCCTCCCGCCGGCCCGGCCCCCCCTCAGCTAATCACCCTCATTAGGGGCCTCATCACCGGCCTAATGAAAGCAAACCGTGTGGAAATCGCCGGTAAACAGTTGGGTCTGTGCTGTAATTAATTCAGTGTCTCTTTTAATCAAACTGAAAGGGAATCGGCCAGCGGCTTGCGGAGCTGTGACATCACCCCCAAAATCGGCCAGAGCCAATCAGCGTTATCACTCCGGGGACACGTGGGCGAGTCTCCTTTAAAAAAAACACACACACACAACATAACGAAAAAAAAGAAACAAACAAACAAAAAAAAACCCAGCCCCAAAGTAAAAGTGACACAAGTTCATTTTTTAAAGGAAGGGGGGGAGGCGAAGGCGCGCGCGGAGGACCGGCTGAGAGCTGCAACCACCGAGCAGGGAGGCGCTGTCCGCGGTGCTGACGGGCCCCCGGAGCGGAGGGACAGCGGAGAGAGGAGCTCCCAGGCCAGGTGGAGCGTCATGCGCCGCGGGCCGCCGCCGCTATCCGCGGTGCTGACGCCGCCAGGTGCGCTTCGTTTCGCCGGCTGGTAGCCCGCTGCTTGCTATCTGCGGTGTTGACCCAGCTGCCTTCGGCCACCGCTCGCCTGGAGGACGCGTGCGGTTTGGATTTTTCAAAAGCCGTTCTTTATTTAGATCCCAACATCCTCGCATCTCTTCTGTGCCAAAGGAGCGCTCAGGCCGTCCGTCTCCCCCTTTGCTCTCCCCAACTTGGCGCACCCTCCCTCCCATTCCTCCCTGACACTCCCACCACCCCCCCTCGGCTCGACTGCTCGGCGCGATGCTGCAGAAGACGCGCTGAGCCCTTTTGGATCTAATGCGCAGAGGAGGTTGGCCCAGTGCTCCTGGGCTCCCCCAAGGCTGAACTTCGTCCAAGGTGCCCGTAGGCTCCCTGCCCGCCTTCCCCATGCCAGCCCGCAGCTAGGGGCAGGGGCAGCGGCGGCTGGGGTTGGGGGTGGGTGGGGAGCTTTTGGGGAGGACAGGTCGCAGCTTGGCTATGGAAGGCTCCAATGGCTTTGGGATCGACTCCATTCTTTCCCACCGTGCGGGCAGCCCCGCCCTTCCCAAGGGGGACCCCTTGCTTGGGGACTGCCGCTCACCCCTGGAGCTGAGTCCGCGCTCCGAGAGCAGCAGCGACTGCTCTTCACCAGCTTCACCAGGAAGGGACTGTCTGGAGACGGGTGCCCCTCGGCCTGGAGGGGCACCGGGCGCAGGTTTGGACTCCCACCTGCAGCCTGGGCAGCTCTCGGCCCCAGCGCAGTCACGCACGGTGACCTCCTCCTTTCTGATCAGGGACATCCTTGCCGACTGCAAACCACTCGCGGCCTGTGCACCCTATTCTAGCAGCGGGCAGCCTGCCGCCCCTGAGCCGGGGGGCCGTCTTGCAGCCAAGGCCGGAGAGGACTTTAGAGACAAGCTGGACAAAAGTGGCAGCAACGCCTCGTCAGACTCCGAGTATAAAGGTAAGAAAGCGAGAGGTGAAAACTTGGGGGGGGCAATCTGTATTTCTAAACACTGGCATTAAAACTTGAGTGCACACACGCAGGGGCTATGCACATGCTCGCTCAGAGCTCCCCCAAGGCTCAGGCTGAGCAGTTGGTCTTATCTGAACCTTTCAGCCATTCCCAGGGCTAATGCCTTTGAGCAACAAAGAGTCCAATGGAGAGGGTGTGGAGAGGAATACTGTTTGCCCCAGGAGAGATTTCCCCCGAAATGCACAAAGGAAACTTTCTAAACTTCAGCCAGGTCCACCCTTCCAGGGGTACTGGTGAGCAGGAGCAGGTTCCTATCTGGACGGTGGCTAACTGAGAAAAGACCTTGCGGAAATAACGGGAGACCCAAAGCGTTCTGTTTGAATGCCCTTTTGTAAGAGAGAAAACCTAGCAGGAAATTTCAGCTGGAGCTCTGAGAACAGTCAGAATTTTCCATCCTTTAATCTGCATTTTCAGAGGGGAGGAGAAACTGGACTTTTCTCCCATTGGGCCCAGTGGGATCTGGGCCGTGGGAGTCATACAAAAGAAATGCTCGGATTCAAAGTAGAAACAGGCGGCAGGTGTCTGGCTGGAGGCAGGTTCACAGGCCTGGTCGAGAGGGACCCTGCACCCACACCCACAGTTCTCACTGAATTTGATTTTTAAGTGCATTGAGCAATCAATTTCAGGTTGTGTGGGACCCCGAGGTTCCTGAGTAACCAGCCCCATTCCCCTATATCGGGATCTTTGCCCCCTCACTTGCCTTTTCACCTCTGTACCTCTGTGAACCTTTTCGTGGTTGTTCCCGTCTTAACCAGGGAGCTGAGATGGAGACTAAGAGGGAAGGGGAAAGGGAAGAAAGAAGGAAGGAAGGAAGGAAGGAAGGAAGGAAGGAAGGAAGGAAGGAAGGAAGGACAGGAAGAAGGAAAAAAGGCATTCTCTAATTTTATTTCTTGCCTCCCCCGGCCCACCCCACTGCCATGACTTTAGATCCTGGTGGAGGCCAGAGGCGCACAGTCAGGACGTGGCAGGGGAAGGAGTGTCAGAGCTCCTTCAGGAGCCTTCAGGGCTCCCAGTGTCCCATCCTGCAGAGAACGAGGGGCTGGCAGCGGCTGTTCACAGCTCTTTCAGCTTGATAATTAATTCCCGGATCCCTTTTCACAAGACAAAACTTCCCTATAAAGGTAACTGCTTGATTGTCTTGGGGCCCTGCGCCTCCTGGCCCCTGTTGGTACTAAGTCTTCACAGAAATTCAGGCAGGCTCATTGAACACTCTCCTTCTGACCAAGAACTCGTTCGTGTGCAGGCCTGGCCTCACCCTGAAACTGCATCTCACTGCCGGCTGCTTCCCCACTAGCAGCCGGCCGCCACACCACCTTCGGCCTCGCTGGGTCAGCCGTGCGGAGAAAAACGGGCGGGTGGAGTTCCTGCACCCAGGAAGGAGGTCCACAGGCGTATGGCCCAGCGACCCCTGCTTCTCCCCCTGGGGGCTGTTTAAGGAGGCAAAGAACACTTGCCCTGGAGAAAGACAGACATAGAAGAGCGAGGAAAGCAACATAAATATATATATATTGATAACGTTGTTTTATTATCTGTAATTCTCAACAACACACCCCAGCTTTGTGGTTAGAGTGAGGGGCAAGAATCCCGGCCCCGGGAGCTAATGGCTGCTGCTGCTGGGGGTGAGAGAGTTTGGCTCATCTCCTTTTATTTCTTTGCCCGTAGGTGGGATTTTGAGGAGAGGTTTCATTTAAGATAATTGGAATATCAATTTCCTCCTCCTGTCCCTGATGATATCTGATCAAGGAGGTGAAGGGGGCCTGCTGTCCCCATATCGCTTAAATAGGTTTAAGAGCCAAGGGAGGTGGAAGGTCTCCGGCACCCCCACCCCTGGACACTGCCGCCTCTGCACCTCCCAAGCCCCGGGGGTGAGAAAGGGTGTGGGGATATCCACCGCCCGAGTCAATGTCTGGAGGTTTCTTAAACGTGGAGGCGACTTTTTCAGGGCTGAGTTAAGAAGCCTGGCTAAGAGGCAGACACACGGAGCCAGCCTGGTGGGCACCTTTCCATCCACCTTCCAAGCTAAGGGTCATTTTCTCCAAGGAGGGCATGGAGGGACCACCAGTTCATCCCAAGTTTCTGGTACCGAAAGCTCCTCAAGAGGAGCTAAAGCCTTTGAAGTAAGGTGTCTGCGGCAACTCGAGCTGCTGCAGCCAACGTCTGCGAAGGAACCCAAGCGGCTCTTTGCTCCAAGCAGGCGCGTTACCGGGCCTGGGGCGGAACTCTGGGGCGTCGCGCTGCGGCCTCCAGACTAGGATCTGCGGCCCAACCGGGTCAGCCTGTTCTGGAAGTGGAGGCTGAGCGGCACCGACCGCGCATCTGCAGGCTCCAGACTGCGCGGGAGAGGGATTAGAGAAAAACCCCCGCTCTTCCTGACACCGCAACTCAACGCGCGCACCCACCCCCCACCCTGCCCCCACCTCAGACCTCAGCCCCGGGAAGTGGGGATTTTCACAAATAGTCAGTCCCGGCAATTAGGTCAAATTTGTAAGGTTTCCACAATATCAAGGTTGAGGTTCGGATAACTGTTTCCTTGCACTTGATTAAACTTTACCTGCCGGCATAGACAGAACTCATCTCCCCCACCCCAACACACCTCCTGAGGTGGCCAGGCCTCCAGGGGCCGAGCCCAGGAGGCCAGGCTTCTCCCCAGAAGGCTCTCCCTGCTAGCCCGCCTCGGCCGCAAACCGCTGTCTTTCCGCTTGAAAAGTGTCACTCCCTGGTGGTTCAATTAACCGGATTATTGTTTCCTACAGAGAGAAATCAACTCGCATTCAGCTGAACCCTGTCACTGCAAACGCCACGCACAATGAAATTCACCATAAAGGAAAATAAAGAGAGATTAAGAATAGGGAGGCCCCAGCCCCAGCCGCCAATTTGGGGCCAGTGGTCTCTTTGGTTATATCGTCGCTTTAGGAGGAGAAGGAGGGAGCTCCCTGAGCTTGTTCCATCAAGTGCGCTTCGGTGCCCTCAACCCCGATCGAAAGTGTTTGGGAAAAAGAAACCACCTTGTCGGGTCCCATCTTTGGGCCTCTGGAGCGGGGACCCTGCTGGGGTGTCCCGACCACCACGCGGAGATCGTGGGAACCACAGTGGGCCCCGTTCGGACAAGGAAACAGGCCTCAGCGATGAACGCATCGAAGAGCAAACGCGGGGCTTATTTTTCCAAGGGCTTTGCCCTCCCAGACCCCTCGCGCACGGCCTTCTGCGCTGCGCACTTTTGTTGTGGCTTAAAAATTGGGGAAACCATCATTATAGATTCGCATCCATATAGTGGCCAGGCGATATGTGGGTACAGTTATTGGTTCTTCAGGATAATGATTCCTTCGGGGGTGAACAGCTTTTTGTCCCTCCACGCGGGTGTTTCTCCCCACACTCCAGCCCTCAGCTTCCTCTCTTCCCGGCCCGGATGTGGCCAGAGAATCCGGGCGCAGATGCAGAGCACAGGCCGGCGCCCCTGATCACGCACCGGAGCAGCGCACCCGCTGAGATCCCTGGGTCCCCACCCCCGGCAATTCACCCGGTTGCTCCGTCTATTCCTCCGCGGAGTGCGGCAGGAAGAAAACGGCTTGAGCTCTCGCGCTTTGGGTTATTTTCTCCTGGGGCATCAGTCCTCGTTCTGGGGGAGAGGGGCTCCCTGCAGCTGCCGCGCTTGAGTGCTGCGGGGCCACAGCCTTCAGGAGCCGCGTTTACACGACCGCGACCGCCCAGCGGCCGCCGGGGCGGGAGGGACGCCAGGCCTGGCCTTGACGCGCCGCTGTGTCTCCGCAGTGAAGGAGGAGGGTGACCGCGAGATCTCCAGCTCGCGGGACAGTCCCCCGGTGCGCCTGAAAAAGCCGCGGAAGGCACGCACCGCCTTCACCGACCATCAGCTGGCGCAGCTGGAACGCAGCTTCGAGCGGCAGAAGTACCTGAGCGTGCAGGACCGCATGGAGCTCGCCGCCTCGCTCAACCTCACCGACACGCAGGTCAAGACCTGGTACCAGAACCGCAGGTGAGGCCGGGCTGCGGGGTGGAGCGCGGAAGGGGGCCATCTCCTTTCCTAGCTGCCCCTCCATGGGACAAGTCCACGGCCTGACGCTCAGGGCCGCTGAACTTTCCTTATTCTGTAAAAGTGGGGAAACTGAGGCCCTGAGGAGAGAAGCCCTTTCCCAAAGGGCGCAGTGAGGGAGACAGGACGAGACCCGGTCTCCAGCGCCCAGTCATGCCCTCCAGGACAAGTGGACAGACAGACACATGGGCACCCTAGCCAGGTCCTGCCACCCCCACCCCAGCAGCTCTAGCCCCATTCTTGAGAACTCTGAGTTCTCCCAGTGGAAGCCCGAGGCCAGGGGAGGGGTGGTGGCCTGTGTCCAGAACGTCTTTTTTGGGAGGACTAGTGGGCAGCCCGGGGGCTGATGTAGCCCAGCCCAGGCAGCTGCGGGGGAGTGGGGTGGGGCAGCGTGGGGGGACTCAGAGCTCTCCCCGACCTCTCTGAACTCCTCAGCCTTTCTAGCACCCAAACCGAGGAGAGAAGGGGCCCAGCCCCAGCTCCCTGGGGACTTTGGGAAATTGATTTGGGGCGCTGGTCGTGAACGTGGTGTGTTCTGAACTTCCTCCCTAACATATTCGCAGGATGAAGATACACATATACAAACACACACACACACATCCACACACGCAACCCGTAGTCAGACACTGACACACTCACATCAGCACAACTCACACAGTCACACGAAAACATTCATACCTACAGTCACTCCCACACTTTCAGCAGAGGCCAGAATGGTGCTTTCCATAAACAAGCCTCAGAACACATCGCCCCATCAATAATACATACCGATTACTGCTCCCGGCATCAATAATTAAGGCCAGTTACGGTAATTACACAATTATGATGATGATGAATAATTCAGGGAGGGAAACGGGGTTGGTGTGGCTGAGCTAGCCTCGGTGGGACCTCGGTGGACTGGCCCAGCCTTCCGGGCCAGGCGCACCGTGGGGTCCGGGCTGCAGCTCTGGAAACAAACGTGGCCTCGGCTTCCTTGCGTCCCCCAACCCCGGCCGACACTCCGTCGGTGGCTTCATGATTTCTGGGCGAGGCAGGCTGCAGGGCTTGACCCAGGCCTCGGACCTGGGTTCTGCAGCGAGAGTGTGCGCCCCGGTGCGTGTTTTCTCCGTTTGCCGTCTCTGGCCCACGTGTTTCCGCAGACACGCAGCCAACCTCGGCCGTACTGGCCTCCGCCCCGCAGGGGTTGCCGCTGGGGGAGACATCCGCTCCCCTGGCCACCGCTATCTAGCGGACAGGGGGCCAGTACGGCCGAGGTTGGCAGTGGACCTCCGGGCCCCAATGTCCTCTCCCGGGGGGTCTCGCCTTCCTCAGGCCTCCCCAGGGGGCGGATACAAAAGGGGAGCTCCAACTCCAGCTCTAAGGGCCCCCGTCAGCGGTCCCCTGAGCAGAGTGTGCAAGCTTAAAGCCCTGGCTTTGGGGTCAGACAGCCTGGCTTAGAACTTGGGCTCTACCACTTTCGAGACCATCTGGGAAAATGCCCCACGCCTCAGTTTTCTTATCTGTAAAATGGGGATAAATGGCGTGGAAGGGAGCCAATGTGTATAACACGTGATAACAGTGCCCGGCGCTCCGTTATTAACAAATTAGTGTGATCCCTCTCGGCCCCTGGCAGGCGCTCTGGACCATGCATCCCGAGGGGCAGGGATCTCGGGGCGCCACAGCCCTGACCCCGCCTAACGCATTGATTTCGGTCCCTAGGACTAAATGGAAGCGACAGACGGCTGTCGGGCTGGAGCTGCTGGCGGAGGCAGGCAATTACTCGGCGCTCCAGCGGATGTTCCCGTCGCCTTATTTCTACCCGCAGAGTCTAGTTTCCAACCTGGATCCCGGCGCCGCGCTGTATCTGTACCGCGGGCCCAGCGCGCCGCCGCCCGCCCTGCAGAGACCTCTGGTGCCCCGCATCCTCATCCACGGACTCCAGGGTGCCAGCGAGCCGCCCCCGCCGCTGCCCCCACTGGCCGGCGTCCTCCCGCGCGCGGCGCAGCCTCGGTGAAGCGGCCGCTGCTCCCCGGGGCTCCGCGCCTGCCCCTTCCGCCTGCCTCTCGGAGGGCGCGGGGTTTCAACACCTCTTCCCCGGGGCCCCTGTCCGGCTCTCCCTGGCGCCTCAGCCAGTGTCCCCCAAGGGCCAAATGCCAAGTCTACTGAGGCCCGGACCTCTCCCCCGGCCGCTCCATCCGGGGCCCACTTCCACCCGCGGATGTATATACATGACACCCTCTCTCTCCCCCGGCCGGCTTCCCTAGGCGCCTCCCGGCTCCTCCCGGGGGCAGGCGGGGGGCGACCCCCATGCTGCACTCGCTCCCGCATCCCGCTCCAAGCTCCAGCTGTCCATCAAACCCCCTCCCCGCACCCCTGACCGGCGGAGGGGTGTGGAGCCCCCCACTCCGAGCGCCGGGATCGGCGCTGAGCTGTACATACGGTGTGCAAAGTGTATATGAAGTTATTTATTCGTGACCTATGAGCCCGTGACCGTGTCCGTGAATCAGTGAGTCTGTGGCCTGCGCCCTACCCCCTCTCAGGCGGGGCAGGCAGGGGCCCAGGGGGCTTGCCCACCCACCCCGACCCTCCAGCCCCCACCTTCGGCCTCCGTCGGGGCAGCCAGGCTCCTCGGGTTCTCTCTTTTTTAAATGTTGAAATAAACTTCTTACAAATGACCAGGCGCCTGTCCGCGCTCAGACCTTCTTTCCTACCCTTCCTTAAGATCCATTTCCCCCTCCTGGGACTCGGTTTCTTTCCATCCTCAAGGAAATATTTGTGTCCCCCTCTCTTTCTTGGCGCTCTGGTCGCGGGCAGGGCCCCGACTGGACTCCCGGGGCGTTGGCAGGGGTCTCCCCTCCCCGGCCTCAGTCTTCCCATCTCTACAGTGAGCCAAGCCCACCGCTCCCCGCCTCCCCCTGCCTCTCCATCTGGTTGCTTGCTACTCCCAGCCGGTCCCGGGGGCCGGGGTGGGGGTCAGCGCCTGGACTCTCGGCTGCGGGCCGGCTGCGGTGCCCTCGCTGAGCCGGCTCATCTGGCCGCAACAAGGGCGCCGGCAGCTGGTGACCGGCCCGTCGGGCGCGGGCCGACAGATGGGCTCCGAGACTGCTCCCCCCGTCAGCCCGTCAGCCCCTCCGCCCTGCGCCCCGGCCGCGCTCCGGCTCCGGACGCTCTCGGGAGCCGAAGCGGCTCCCCGCCCCGCGCCAGGTAGGACCCGACGAGCCTTCGCTGGGAACCTGACGCCACAGCGGGTACCCGCACTCCCGCAATTTCTCCCCTCCCCTTTACCCCGGGAGTACGTCGGAGCGAGACGCAGAAGGAGCCAAACCCCAGCGTCTACCTCAGACCCAGCCTGTGGCGCCAGGATCTCAAGGGAGGGGTTTAACTCTGGAGCTAGACCGGGGGCCTCCAGTTCACGTTCAAAGTGCCAAGGTCACCTCCTGAGGCCGTAGGCCCTCTGGGGAGGTGGCGCAGGTGCTCCCCTCCCATACACCACCTGCAGCTCAGATTCCCAGGACAGAAGACACTCCCAGGGCTGGCAAATTTGGGGAGCTCAACAAGCCGAGGCCCCTCGCTTTGTGGCAGGATTGCTCTGGTGGAGGAAAGGTGGGGGCCACGTTTAAACAATACCCCCACCCCCAACACCCTCATACCACACCTTTTCTTTCCTGGGATGCTGAGGGTATTATTCTAACTTTGCAAAACGCACAGCAGCTAATTAAGTCAAGAAGCCCCTCGGCTTTCCAGGTCTCTTTGCATGTGAATGGGGGTTGGTAAATCCCCAGATCTGGCTGTGGTGGGGGTGAGGGGGGACTGTCCCCAACTCAGGGTTAATGAAGTGGGAAAGGAGTCTCTCAGAGCCTCCTGCAAACAAAACCCCCATGCAACAAACCCTGCCCAAATCCTACATGGATTGATTTAAACCCAGGGGATAAGTGCTTTAAATTAATCTCATTGAATAAGAATGAGGCCAAACAAAAGTCTTTAAAATCATATTAAAAATCTATCAAAGGACAACTTGCACTGGTGTGCTTTTCATTTTGTGAGCGTGAGGGAGGCAGGCTGCAGCAAGCACCCTCACATTTACACAGCGGCAGCGTGAGTCAGACGCCTTCTCGACTCTAATTGTGCTTGTACGGCAGAGGCGATTTCATATCGTACGTTAATGAAGAACAAGGCGACCCGACAAGTTTCTAATGACAGTATTTTAAACTGTCCTGCACCTCCCATCTGCAATAACTTGACAACCTTTGCAGGAAGGTGGGCTTCTGCTTTCATCTATTTAGAAGGCTAAACTGGTTTCCCTGTTCCCAACCCCCGGGGCTGGGCGAACTCTCATTTAAAATAGGGAAAAAGAATGCAAGACCCCAGCGGGCAGAACAATAGGAGAGGCGCAGAGAGGGCGTCCTACAGCTCCTCCCCCGCCCCACACTCAGACTCAACAGACTAGGGACAACCAAGTTGAAAAGTTTAGACTCCCCTTGGAGCCTTGTTGCAAAGCTGCTGGACATTTCTGAGCAGCCGAGCTGATTTTAAGGGCGCCCACCGCCCCCACACCGACAGGCTTTGCTCTGAATTCCTCCGACAGTGGAGGAGATTAAGAGATGAGGTGCAATGGTCACGCAGACAATTGAACAAGACCCGTTAAGCACCCTTTTTCAAGCCAGGTAACTTCTCCAGTGGAAAAAGCCTTCAATTTCTGTCTCCTGGAAGCGGCAGCTCGATTTTAATGGCTCCCACTGACTTTATGCTGAGCGGCTGAGGTGCTAATAGCAAGGCCACTGGCAGTTTGGATATACCTGCCTTAAGGGGTCCTCGTTTATCCCCCAAATTTCTCCTCCCTTCACTACAGGGGGAAAAAAATCAAAGAAATGGAGTGGGCTTTGTCGAAACGCCCTTCGCTGAGAGTCGCTTGGCTCTTGGCGGCTGAGTGGAGGATGCCAGTCGCAGTGCAGCAGCACTGACTTAATCAGTCGCCCAGGGCTCTTTGCCCTTCGGTGCGTGAGAACGGGGGCCCCAGTGAAGAAGTGCGACCACTAAGAGTTACAGACATGAAGACGGCTGGCGTTCAAAAAAGCATTCTATAGGCCCACGAGCGAAAAAAGCTGTAGGCTGCAAGAGTCCATGCGATGTCCAAATTCTCTGTGACTTTAAATGTGGAGATCAGGTTTATGTCACAGCAGAGAGGTAAGTTTGGGAAATTAGGGAAAAAAAAAAAGGCACGATCGAAAATACACACCAAATTAGAATATGTACAGTGGAATTAGGCTAAATCTTTGCCTAATTGATGCCTGAAATGTATAATCTGTCAAGAGCCATAATAAGAGAGGAAGAGATTTATTTTAAGGTTATTTAAATTTAGATAATATTAACCCTAAATCTGCTAAATCCGTGTTTCTTTATTAACTGGGGGTAGTATATTGGTTTTACTATGACAAGAAACCCTCACGTAAGTGCTGGCAAATTAAGTGTAAGTTTTGATCTCGGAATTAGAGTCACTTACACACTTTGCACGGTTCTAGCACTTCTTCCCCCAGGAATGCACAACTCTTCAGACTCACCCTTTAATGAAAAAAAAAGTAGGGTTTCTCTTTGATCATCCCCAGTCACTGGCATTAATCCTGTTTCTCACACAGCTGGGTTTTGTCTATACAGTTTGATCCCTCCTTTTCTCATCCAAATCATGTGAACCATCATACATCAAAATAGAAGAAAGGTGGCAGATTTGCCCCAAGTCAGTATGACATGTGCTGCGGATTTTATTATTATTACAAATTTCACCAACCATCCCTATTAATTCGTATGTGTGACAGCCAGCTGGGGAAGGTCACAGTTTCCCTCCTGCGGAGGCTCATGCCTACCAGACTCACACAGGTCCTCACACAGGGGCCCGGCCCTCCCTTCCGGGTGCAGGCGTCCCATGGACACTTGCCTGAAGCCCAACAGCGCTACAGAGAGGGACAGAGGCAAGGATGCTGACCCTCCACGGTCCCCACAGAATGGCCCACCTTGCAGCTCTCAGGATCCTCTCCACACACATTCCAGGAATTAGAAGCAGGGGGAAAACTGAGAGTGGGAGAGAAAGAGGCGAGAACAGAGGCACTGCAGCTCTCCCCCTCTCCCCTCCAGACCCCTCTGTTGTTACCCGTGTCCAAATCTTACATTTATTGGGAAATCAATACACCCTGGGGGTCCTCTTTCAAACCTCCCAGAAAACACAATGGGGGAGGGGCAGCTGTAGCCTGGGCCACAGTACAAAGACCCCAGACCTTTCTTGGAGACAAGATGGGATTCGATGGGAGGAAAAGCTCAGGACACTGGTGCCTTTTGACTTCAAAAGCAAATAATAAAGAGGCAACAATAAATCAATTAGCCCTGAGAGAGTAAGTTTTCCACGGACAGGAGGGAGTGAGCAACGCATGTGAATGTGACAGAAGTCAGGGAGCCTGGGACAAACTAGAAAGGGCTGACCTGCGGGCACCCTGGGCTCGCCCTGACCCCTCCTCCGGGCCCTCTCACAAAGCTTCCCGACATCGAGAAAGGGAGCTGAGAAATTCTTTTTTCTCTTCTTTTACCAATTCAGATGCAGATTTTAACATCTCACTGTACAAAATTCATGCCAACAACACAGGTGCTGATGGAGCAGGCAGAAGTAGGAGTGTGGCACTTCTTCAGGCCAGTGTTCTGAGGCAGGGTCCAAACCTTCCCAGGTGACGCCAGGACAGGGCTTCCACGTGAAGTCGTGGGGCCCCGTCTGATCGAGGGGTGAAGGTAAGTGTGGGCACTGATGGAATAAACACAAGGTATCCGGTATCGGGTGTTACGAGGCAGGGTAACTGGCTAATCGATCCTTGCTCTCCCCCAGCCCCGTTCCCTCCCCACGAGAGACAAGGGCTGTGGCGGCTTGGTCTCGGGGCCAGTCTTCAGGCAAAGGCGGCACGGGTATGTCTTACACAGCTCCTCTGACACGTACAGGACACCAGCCCAGTGCCACCAGGGCCTCCAGGCCCAGGACTGCGGAGGCAGAGTTAAAAAAAACTTTCTGGGAAGGCTTGTCCTTCGGGAAGCCTTTCTGGGTTCTTCTGTTTCACGGAGAGCGTTTTTCATTTCTTTCCCACGGCCCAGGCTGGGCGTGCGGCCGGCTGCCCGGCTCCAGGCTCGGCATGTTTGTTTTGCTTTTTGACCTTGGCGACGCTGGCTTCCATCCCACTTGAGTATTCCGAACGCAAGACTTCAGCAAGGCGGTGTTTACTCTGGGTCTTCTTATGAAGGTCAGGCCTGAAGAACAGTAACAGCAGAGGGGGAAAAGAAACTTTATTATTTTTTTCTCTCCACTTGGAAAGAGGCTGAGAGCAGCTGGTTCCGAGCCTGTGGAACTGACATTTTTGTATTAACAGAAGTACAACCCGTTCAATAGTGCTTGTTTTGATATTCTATGCACCAGAAGATTAGGTAGGGCACTGACAGATTTTCATAATGGTGACAAAATATCACGGCATTTTTAAAAGTGAAGCTTTGTTCTGTGTTGTTTTCACGGAAAAGAAAGAACGACACACACATACACTCTGACGGCAAATGAGGTGAATGATGCAGCCCTTTGCGGAAGGATGGGGAAAATCCCGCCTTGGGACTCAAGCGCACTCAGAGCCAAAGCCGTTAGCAGTTTGTAGCCCGCGCAGTTCCAAGCCTGGGCCACCTCCTGGGGACTGGGCAGTGCCTGGCTGCCAGGGGCCACACTTTGAGGGTCGGGGTGTCGGTCACAGACACCCCTTCCCTGACCGAAGAGACTGGTAAATATTCCTGACCCCGCAAGACGCCAAGCCCGGGGGGTGTGCAGACAGCCAGAGCCAGACTGCAGCTCTCCGGGCCCTCAGAGGGCGCCCCCCACCCGATCCCACGGAAAACGCCAAAGGCTGAGGAGCAATTTCAGGTGTTGAGTCCCAGGGCGGGCAGACCCCAGAGACACTGTGGGCTGGGTTCCAGGCCACCGTGATGAAGTGGGTCGTGACCTTTTTGCTGGTGGAGGGGCTTGCCTTCAGTGTGCAAAACACACACCAGTAAAGCACCCTAAAGCGAGGCACAATGAAACGAGGTGCGCCTGATCTCTAAAGACCTTACTATTTGATCAGTGGGGGGAGATGTGCAGAAGTTTACCGTACACAGGAGAAATGATGACGAAATCGAAGAGTAAAATAATGTGTCACAGACAGGACTTGAACCAAAACAACAAACAAGAGCGCCTTTAACACTAAACCACACTGCTGTGCTGGCAATTCCTCCACACCGAAGGGCAGTGTGTCCAGTAACAGTTCTCCAGCTTCTTACAAAGGCACGTACTGCCCTTGGCTGCCTGCACCGACGACGTTCTCTGCCGTACCACTCAGAGGAAAATGGGACTAAACTTGTGGTCAAAGTAAATATCACAGAACTCCTTTAAAACCCCAAATTAAAAACAGAATTAAGCTGAGGTTGTAGAATCCGCTGGAAGCAGTGCAACCACACCTACTTACGATCACACTCCAGAGAGCCGGGTTCGAGCCATGGTGCAGCTAAACCTGTGTTACAGTTAGACAGTGGTTCCCCCCGCGACACAGGGACAAACGCAAAGTCAACCTCTGCTGGGAAAACAGAAGACTTGAGGTAAGGGGATAATTAGGACCTAAAATGGAAGGGCTAGGAGTTTATAATGAGGGCGTCTGTGTGTCAGGGACACGACTGACTGAGAACATTAGAAGAAACAGGGAAGCACTTTTGGGGGGGTCGATGTCATCTCTCACAATCTCTGCTCGATGAGGCAGGTAAGGTGATGGTATTCATTTTACAGACAAGGAAACGGAGGGGAGGTGACTTGTCCAGGGCCACGCAGCTCGGCAGTGCAGAAGGCAAGATGCAAACAGGTCAGATGGACTCAGGGCCGATGCTCTTCCTACCAGGACGGGACAATCAGGCGTGACGGGAAGGGCCCAGCAGGATCAAGGGTGACAAACGACCCGATTTAACATGGAGGAATCCTTTGTGGTCTCACAGGAATGCTTCAGGGGGACGATGGGGGCAGAAGCCAGATGACAGGGGAGTAAGGAGCGAGGGGGGAGAGAGGAGGGCTGCAGGGAGGAGGAAATGCCTGGGCGGGAACGTGGCGCTGTCATGCATTAGCTGAATGACACAAACGGGTGCCTTAGTCTTTGCAGTGTCCCCACTGGAAGATGGGGACGACACAACAAAGCTCACCGGGTTGTGTAAGGATTCAGACAGTCAGCTGGTGACTGGCGTGTGGATTGCAGTCGATCCTGGTTAAAAATGAGGAAACTGAGGTCCAGAGACGGCGCCCAGGAGCCAGGACACTGGCTCTGAGGCCCTTGACCGCTGGGCCAGGGCTCCCCTGACCCATCCCCCTTTCCCAGGGGCAGTGATCCCAAGTCCCCAGGCCCTGCCCCATGTGGGCCGTGTGCACCACGTGCCTGGTGGAGGTCCCGCATTGAGGGGTAGGGGTGTGGCGTGAGGCGCAGGAGACAGGCCTGCAGCTGGGAGCACTGAACTTGCTCCAAGCTGAAGGCTGCCAGTCCTGTGCTTGCAGTTTATTTTTAGTTGGGTGACATGACAGGCAGAGTGGAAAGGTTCTGACAGGAAACAATGCTTTTTCTTTCCCCTGTTTGAAGCCAGGGACTCACAATGTGTATCATTTTAAATGCAACAACCAGAGTTTCAAAATATGCAAAATCTCAGTCATAATAGCCTCCCCAGCATAAGCTCCACCGCTCCAATGATTGCTCCTGTCACAGCGAAAGCAAGGTAAGTACCCAGAATCTTATTTGGGTCATCAGTACACTCAGGGCCGACAGAGTTAGCACGGGCTGTGCGGTGGCACTTCCAGCCAAAGGCGCCAGCAGGCGGAGTGCCAGTGCCCGCAGACCGGGTCCACAGGACACAGCGGAAGAGACAGTGCCACAGACCCTACCAACGTGTGCGACATGCAGGCACGCACTCACACACACACCACTTGGTCCCCTTCCGAGTGGGTCCCCTTCCCAGTGACACAGGACCGGTCCCTCCCCAGACAAGCACAGCTGGGTCTGGGTGGGGAGGGTGACTTGTGGGTGTGTCGCCTGCACAGGATGTGGCCTAAGGATGTTCAAGTGACCCTGGGGGAGCGGATGTGTCAGAAAGCAGGTCTTGGAGAGGGTCTGGCCTACCCTGAGGTAATGATCTCAAAACGTCTGGCCTGTTTTAGTCTAGTCCACGTACAGTTGACCCTTCGACAACGGGTGGTGAGGGGCGCCGACCAGCCAAGCAGTTGAACTCAGCCCTCGCTTAGCATATGCGTCCCAACCACGGATGGCAACACAGCTGTGCCCCGAACACCACGGGGGGAACTACGAGGTCTCCTTATACAAGGAACCACTATCAGTGGACCCCCGCAGTTCAAGCCTGAGTTGTCCCAGGGTCAACAGTACTTTCAACATGGGACCCAAACCCAAACTCCGAGGCTCCTGGTGGTCCAGAGACCACCTCCCAGGGAGCCTTGGGTGAACCCTGCAGGGGTGTCCCTGCTGTCACAGCAGCCACCCCAGTGGGACCCACCTTTCCCTTGGCCAGCTCACTGTCTGTTTCCTTTGTTCTGAGGCCCAGTGCTGGAAAGGCCAAGTACAGATGGAAGATGAAACGTTCTAAACCCAAGCACGCAATGGGCACATGTGGGCTCGATGCCTTCTCCTGCCAAGCTGCAGTTCTCCTAGGGACGTGCCAACTTCCTTACCCTCCTTGCCCTCCAAATACCCAAACCCCTCTCGGATGGGCTTCCTGAGCATCCACCAGACCCAGGCCGGAGTTACCAGGCAACAGATCAGTTTATCTAACCACAGGGAACTCCCTTGTAGTGAAGGCTGAGTAATCCCCCTCAGTTACCAGGCTGGATTACCCAGCAGGACTGGCAGGTGCCACTTTCACTGCCAATAAGGAGAAATCACAGCCTAATTAGGAAATCAATAGACCTGCTGGGGTGACCACTGGAGAAGAGCACCTCAGAGCCCTCTCCCAACTCCATCCATGAGCTCACAGAGGAGCGTCCCAGGCAAATGCCATTCTAACACGGGCTGTGTCAATGGCATTCTTTTTCAGCACAGAATTATTTTATTTTGTTTTATTTTATTTCTGTATGGTCTAGTCTATCAACATTTTATTTTACGTTTTATGGCTTTAGGGTCATGCTTAGAAAAGCCTTCTGCATCCGAGCATTTTAAAAATATCCAACTATGTTTTCTGGGTCTGCTATTGCTTTAATTCCACCTAGATTTTATTTTGGTTTATGGCAGGATGCGGAGAATTTAATTATTTCTTCCTAAGAGCTATCCACTTATCCAAGACAGTCACTGAACAATAAATCTTTTCCCCAAGGACTTGAAACGCACCTCCGAACATTCCTGCAGACTTTTAGAACACTTCCTGCAGGCTATGTTTAAAGAGTTGGTGATGACGATATTGGCACCAAACATGAATGGTAGAACTACCAGTATAATATAGTCAAGCAACATTTAAGCAAATACTAATTACATGGGTTGTTAAGGGACTCAGATATAAAACAGGTCACACCAAAGCCATTCAAACTGGCTATGCGACTTTAATAATTACATTACTAAAACACATCATTAAATGTATGTCGGGTACTGTTTTAAGCACCTGATTTACTTCTTTAACTCATTTACTTCTCCAACAACTCTGGGAAACAGATGCCACCAGTATCCCCACTTTACTGGTGAAGAAACTAAGCACAGAGAGCTTAGGTGGCATGTTCAAAGTCACATACTGATAACGGAAGAGCTGGAATGTGAGCCCAGGAATTGACTTAACCACGGTGCTGTAAGTTTTTACCAAAACAAGGAGCAAGTTCCTTGCATGAAATATTTTTAGTACAAGAACAATGTTCACATTATCTCAAATTTGACTTCTGGAACCCCTGATAAAGTACATCTTAAAAGTAATAGTAGATAAGTGAAAAAACAGTTAAAATTATATGATTTGTTCAATCTCATTATACACACACAAAAAATCCATATATGTACACATGCAGAAAAGACTGAAGGATATAAAAAATGTGAATCAAGGTTAACTTGCATTGTGGGCTTATGGGTGATTTTTAAGCATTTGTCTATTTCCTGAATTTTTATAATGAACATGCTATTATTTCTATAATCAGAAACAGTATATTCATTTTAGAAAAAAAATTAAAAGGTAGAATTTTGACCTAATATTTTACGTTTTACCTATCAAAAACATCTTGCCTTTAGCTTTCAGTTGGTTTGATTTTGTGAAGGACTTTTTTTTCTTGTGGTATCATTAAAACAAGACAGACAGAGGACTGATAAAGGGTATTTACTTCTCTAGTCTGAAAGATTCTGCTTGTAAGCAAATGACCCAGGGCCATAGGGAGGCCCCGAAGGACTCTGCAGGGAAAGGCAGCCCCAGACTAGAAGAAGAGCCCGGGTTCTGAGTGATCGGCAGGAGACAACGCCGACCTCGGATGGCTGGAGACTGCCTCACTCCTGCCTCGCGCTCCTATGGATGAGGAAAAGGCAGCAATGTCTGAGCGGGGTTTGGTGGCTCTCAGGTGATAGTAAGGGTAACAAACAACTTCAGGGAGACTCTGACATGCAGTCTCTCCGATACCACAAACTAGTTCAGGTAAAGAGTCAGCTGGCGTGGGACGGGCATTTAGCTACTGAAGGAGAATGGCCACCAAGCCTTTTCCGGTCACTGAAGGAAAAGCAACTGTTCCAAGACTCTTACCCTCTGCATTCTGTTTGGGCAGATGTGCAGCTGGTGGGCTGGCCACTCCAGGGCTGCCTTCTTGTGCGTTCTGAGGAGCAAACCAACTCTAGCTTCTGGAAACCCCCGGGCCCCAGGACACACCCCATCCCAGGTGAGCCCTGCTGTGGCAGTGGATGCTAAGGCACGATTTCTGAGAGGCTGTGTGGCCGGAGATGGATACAAAGTGGGTGTCCGCCTCACACCCAAGAACCAGACCCAGGGAAGAGCAGAAACGAGCTCTGAGCCTCGGGCCGAGGCGGGCACACCGCCAGGCCGCACAGGTCATAGGCGATCAACACGGACGCCATGATTTGCTGCCTGGAAGGGCACGCACGAAGGAAGGGAGGACAGAGAAAGTGTTTAGAGACGGCCGAAGTCTGCAACTGAAGAGCTGACGCTAAATCCCGGACGCGGGTGGGGACTTTGAGATCCTTAGCCCAAGTGCCAGAAACTTGGGAGGCATTTCTGTCGGGACTTCGGCCTGGGTGTCCCCAGAAGGGTGGCAGTATTGGGCGGGGTGGGGTACCAGAACTCTGATGAGCCTGGCTGGAATCCCAATGACCTTCGTTTCCTCATGTGTCAAAGGGCCTCCACACAGGTACTGGGCCAGTTTGAGGGTAAAGGGCCTGGAGCACGTGGGAGAGCTTTATAATTCTAATGCTCTGTGCAGATATTAGCAATCGCTGCTAAGCTGGACAGATACAAGGTGGACACGGAGACAAGTGTATCTAACTGGTCTGACCACATCCTCAGAAGCCTGACTGAGATGGATAAGCTCGGAGCAGAATTCCAGCACCAAACCCCAGAGCTCAGCCCCTGGGCCTGTCCTGTTTGACATGATGATCGATAAGTAGGGCGATTTTATGAGGCATATTTATCACACTTGCAGAAGAAAAGAAGTCTGCCGCGACAGCTGACACACCGGGTGACAGAACCCCCACAGCACCCTAAGAGGCCAAGAGGACAGGCCTCAGCGGAAAGGTGAAAGTGCACGGGGGCACCTGCAAGGTCATGCTGGCTGGTGGAAGGAGGGGGGCAAACAGGCAGGGGCTGAGATGACGAGGACAAGTCGAGCCACAGGATGACCCCGACGCCAACCACGCAAGAAGCTGCTGTGGGTCCGGGAGGCCTGGGTGAGGAGGGCTGGCGTAGGGATGACAGCGACGAGCAGGGAGGTGACGCGTGGGGCGGCCGAGAGACTGGCGGCCGTGAGCCCTGCCAGCACCACGAGCTGTGCTCATGGAGCTCACCGCCCCGTTCTGTGCTGCTCAGTCTCTTCTGTAAGTCTGGTTAGTTTTACAAACCAGGTTTTGAGAAGCTGGGCTGAGACAAGCCATCCAGACAGTGGACTGTGGCCAGGCACAGCTGGAGGTGCTGGGTGTACAGCTTGGGAGGCACAGGCACCCTGGGCAAAGCTGGCCCCTGGGGGCCGGGAGGAGCCTGGCAGGAGCTTACGTCCCACGTAAGCCCCGCAACTCCTTCTCCCATTTTGGCCAAGGTACCTGCTTCTCCCAGTCCCGGCCAGCTCACCACACAAGGATTAGATGAGTTAATGAATCAAAGCGCTTATCACGGTGCCTGTGGCGAAGGCACTCATTAAATGTTAACTCTTATCAACAGTATGGAGAGGAAAGGCAGAGGGGAAAGGCGCCCCACCAGACAGCACCACCAGGAAGCAGACGTGTGGTCACGTGGACCAGGGACTGCTCTGATCAATGACAACATCGCTTTGTATGTTTATGTTCGCAAACCATGCACATTCAGCATTTGAAGCTCAGAGACCGAAGAGTGGAAATATGACCAAAGGGTGAAAAATGAAAGTAGTCCCTCTGGGCTCATTTTCAGGAGCTCTAACCATTGGGGTCTGCTCTGGAAGCGGGGAGCCCCCCACCCCCACTGCTGGGAGGCCTGAAGCAGAAGCTGTACAGACGACCCACGGAAGTCAGCCGGGGCAGGAGCATTCAGGGGACAGTGTATGAAGCCTTCACTTGTTACCTACAGACTCGGAGAGGAAGTGGGACGGGGTGGAAGAAACAGCATTTCTAACGACCGCCGTGCCCAGTGCTACGTGTTCACTGTCTTTCCTGACACGACCCTCCCCTACCCGCTTTCACAGCTGAGCTGCTGCTGAGTGCCAGGGCTGGCATCGAGCTGGGGAACGCCCTGCTCCGGGCCCAGGCCCATGCTTCCTCCACCACCCCCTCTACCTCTAGACTTGGAAGAAAACGAGAGTAGGAGTCGCATCCAGATCTTGCCTGCAGTCGTCTCTTCTCGAAGCTCTTCGGAGATGGTGCCCCAGGAACATGAAGTTCTACAACTTACTTTGATGGTTTCAAATCAAATTCTTATACCCAGGCTACCTCCTGCTTTAAGTTCACTTTTTCAGTTACGAAGAACTCTCTCTTCACATAGAAAAACATCCTTAACAGGGTTCATATATGATTGCTTTGGCTGATACTGATTCGAGAAACCGGAAGCTCCCAAAAGCAGTATGCCAGGAGGCAGACGAGTGTTAGGAGAGTGGGCTCCAGGGTCCCTCAGACTCGGAGCCACATGACCGGGCAACGCCCACTTCCTCACTGGTTACTGCAGACCCTCCGTGGTCACAGGGACCTGAGGAGAGACGCGGCTGCCACCACCACCACTAACACGCAGACAGCCACACGCTCTCTCTCCAGGACGCAGCCTTCTGGACTATTAAGTAGTTAAGACATTACTCTACGTTTCAGACATCAGGGCCTCGGAATGAAGATGACATGTGAATACCTGGAGTCATTGCGTACAGTTCACGGCCAGATGCACAGGCTCTGGCATCACGTCGCGTGAGGAGGGGCTGGGGACATCCACTCAGAAAGGAGCCCAAGGACTGTGATGACGCTCGAGGACAATGAGCAGCGGGCTCTGAGATAGGAGGGGTTTCGGATGACTAAAGCTACACTGTGTAGCACGGGGGTGACCGGAAGGGCCCCGCGCGGGGACCAGCTAATAAAGAGCCGGGCACACTGCTGTCGCACAGCCTCATGTGGTGCCGCCATCAGTCCAGGCCAGCCCTGTCTTCCAACTCCCGTGCTCGGAATGCTCTAGCAGCAAGCGTGGGCATCTCCAGCGTCCTCCCAGGAGAGGCTGGCTGGGTTCCCGTTCTTTGTTGTCAGCCCCGACTGCTTGACTGAAAGCGCACCCCACGGTTCCCGCTGTCTGCAGGTGACCCAGGTGTGGAGGAAACTCAGGGTCACTGTAAGACTCCTCTAATCGCCTCATTAGCTGGGTGGGGACGCGGGTGTGTTTGTTCCACAAGGAGGCAGAAAGCTGGTAACTGCATGGTGTCAGAGAGAAAAAAATAGTGGAAGAAGGAAAAGGCCAAATGCAAAAAGCTGCATGGGCAGCCGTAATGGAAGCAGGGCTCTGGAAGGCAGGGCTCACAGCACCTGACCATGGGGAGGAGGCAGGGATCTGCATGGGGTGGGTGCAGAGAGAGGGGCGAGCCCACCATGCAGCCCGTGCCCACGGACACCCCCTGTGGAGCTGCCAGGGAACCCAACGCAATGGGTGAACTCAGTCGCCAAGGAGGAACTCACTAAGTCCCCGAGTGACTGCTCTGTACCGCGTGCTCTCCAAGGAGACAGGCCCAGCCACCCTCCAGAAAACCCTTCCTGTCCCTACAAATGTCCCAGAAATAATCCAGTGTGGCTTCCTGGGCTCTCAACTTGCCCTCCCTGACAGAGAGGCCAGGAGAATCTGCTTGTCTGCAATCTGTGCAGCTCACCCAGGCTCCACGTTCACGTGTTATTAATTCTAACCCACTAAAAGCCTGGGTACACTTAGCCAGCACCTCACTGGCCTCCTGTGCCAAGGAGGCCACTCTTTCAGGACCACAGTCGTTCAGGTTCCCAGGAGTTGAGTCTGGGTCTAGACTTTTGAGATTTGGTAGTCAAGTTCACGATCACGTCCATCTCACGCTTCATGATTTCACTTTACTAAACCAAGGCCATTTACTAAACCAAGGCCTCCTGGCTTGGGGCATGCGCAAGTGTATTTTATAGAGCCCCCCGGTAGCCTCTGAGAGATTTTATTCCCCTGCTCACAGGACACACACAGCTGTCCTCACAGCTACCAATGGGGTCCCAGCTGTTTCCCTCTGGTCGTCAGGCTGAGGCCGAGTGACCCAACCCTGCTCCCGACATCTGCTCTGGTCCTGCCCAGGCAGGGTGGGGACCCCGACCTGGGCCTGGCGATCTCCACGTTCTCACCCCCGGGCCTCCTCCTCCTGTGACGTCAGGAGACACAAAAGAGGCCCAGTCCCTCGTGGTGATGATAAGAGGAAGGTGGTGTCATGCTTGCTCTCTCAGGGCAAACTGGCTGACGAATGGAGCGGGGGCACCTGGCAGGACTTGTTGTTTGCTGGGTTCACAAACCATTCACAGGTAGTTAATTACCTCCTTTTCGTGTCAGAACAATTTCTCTTCTCTGTCCCTTCGTGCTCTTCCTCTCAGAATTTCAGAATGCTGTCAGTTTCCGTTCATCTGTTCCGAAACACTGCCTGAGCACCTGGTGTGTGCCGGGTACTATGGGAGGGCAGAGGATGTGCTGAGCAAAACCAGGCAGAGTCCCCACCTCGGGCTACACACGCGAGGACACTGCCTTCACCACCACATGTAGCACTGCTTGGCGGCGGTGCAGGGGGAGAGGCGTGGGGCGGTCACCTGCTCAGAGATGGCCCCGCGGAAGTGATGGACAGGGGGTCCAAAGACGAAGAGGAGCAGGGGGAGGCCCAGGCCCACGGCCAGCTTGGGAGAGGGAAGGCCCTGAGGAGAGAACGGATGAGGTCAGCATGGCCCGGCCACATGGGGCCGTGGGTCACTAGGGTAGTGAGATGTCACTGAAAGGGCAGAGCGGGTGTGACGGGGGGCTCCACTGCCTGTGCGCAGACGGCCGCAGGCGCTCAGAGGCGGGCCATTCTAGAGGCCCAGTGACACGGAGGGGCCGCGAGCTGCCACTCACAACGGCAGGGTTTGGGACACGAAGGAAAGAGACTGCAAGAGGCCTGAGGGCTCCACAGTGCTGAGCGCCACTCCAGGATCCAGAGAGGAGAGAACTGACCCGCGTGCAGGGGGTCTTCCCGGAGGAACCCCGTGCTCCCCAGTGTGGCTTTGTCCACCTCTGATCTTGCGTTCGGCCAATCTGTCTTTTTACAGAACGATAACTGGCTCAATGAAATCGAGAAAATTTTCACAGTGGGCAAGATTCCAAGTTTGCCTTCAGCTAATTAAGTGATATTAGGGAGGTTGTAAATGCCACATAAAAATTGGCAGGCGAGCTGCTCCTAACGATGACAATGTCGCTTTACGGGGAGGTGCAGCTGCAGCTCCTGCGTGCTGGTCTTGGAGCGAATGGTTCTGTTTCAAGGTTGTTCCTGGTAAGAAAAGTTCACGGGTGCGAAGAGACGGACAGTTAACTCCCTTTTCTATTCCAGGGACAGTTACGAGTATGAGCAGGCCAGAGGAAAGAAGCAGTGTTACTGCCACAGTTGTCACTGTCGGCAAGTGCGCCCGTGGACTCAGGTCCCAACACTGACGATGCGTCACACCGGATTGAGCCCCACGACAACACTGTGCGGCCCCAGGGCGCCCGTCGGCGAGGTGAGGGGACGGAGGCACAGACAGGCTGTCACCTGTGCAAGGACACACAGGTGGTCAGTGATTCACACCGACTCCTGTGTGAATCAAAGCCAGGCTCCCACAGTCGGCATTTAGAAACAAACGGAGGGGTGAGGGAGACGGCTCACGGGGAACAACCTCTCAGACTAGAATGGTGTGCAACAGTAACTTACTAGTTATTTCACAATTGTCCAACAAGCGAGCGTGAGCGTCATAGAGACCGACGTGGCAAAGGCCTTCAGAGATGAAAAAGGCTCAACAGGGAGCGTTGCAAAATCTCAAATTTGAACTTCAACGATTAAGCACTTGTGATAATTCAGATAAGTCTGGGGAGTACGATCCCCATGAGGATGATTACTTTAGAGAATACACTGTATCTAGAACTTTGGAAGTAACAGAGGCTCCGGAAATGCTCGCTCTGTGGTGTTGGCTGGGTGGTGGTTCTGACGCGGCCAGAGCTCCGGGGAGCCAGCCCCACGCACCCCTTCGTTACTGACCACAGCCGGCTGAGCGCTGACCGAGCACACCAGGACCTGGGAAGTATCAAGGGATAAGAGATCGCTCATTTTAGGTGACAAAATCAGGAACTACCAGGGAAGCACTTTCGCTAGGCTGGTTTGAGAAAATTTATACAAATAAAACTGTATTTAAGAATAGCCGACAATTACAATATTTGCTCTTCTACTAATTTTAAAAGCAGGGATCTGAGAACAGGAGAGCAGAATTACTGAATTCCTGACAAAGAAGAAGCTTCTAGGTGCTAAGACCCTCAGAAGGACGTACGGTGGGAACCAGGGACATACCAGTCTTAGGTAGCTACACACTGAATCATCTGGGCGAAAATGGTGCTTTTTCTCATGACAACATAGAATTCCCGGAGACAGGGTGGCAAACAGCACACTCACTCTTGCATATTATCACAGTAACACCCAGACCGTAAGGCCCGTTCATTTCTTTCTATGTTCCTGAACCATTCTCCAGGGGGTCAGACACATGAGGGACACATGCTCGCTGTCCTTAGGCCATTCTGCTCACGTGTGTGACGGCTGAGACAGACAGATGGACAGACAGACACACCCTGGCAAACAAGACAGCTCTGTCCTCTCGTGGCAGACAGTGCTGTGTCTCAGCTTCTCCAGGGCAGACAGACATTCTGGAAGGAATGTTACTTTTGCTTCTCAGGATCTGCTCCGTCTACAGCTTCAAAACCAGAACTTCATTTCACAGGAGGGAAACGAGTGTGCGTGACGGATGCTGCTGAGGGGCCATTGAATATTTTACCAACAGCACCAGCTCGCTGTGTACGTGTGTGTGTAGGTGTTCGGGGTGAGGGGCTGTGCTGGCAGGTGTGTGTGTGTCAGACGAGTTTCTGTGATGATGAATGTATTTCTGCGTGCAGGGGAAGACATTTAGTGTTCCCTTTCTGACGGAGGAGTGGGGGAGGGCGCAGAGACCTGGTGAGTAAGACCTCATTTGGGGACACTTTTTTTTCCTTTTTCTGAAAAGTGGTCAAGGAAAGGCAAAGAGACGAGATAAAAATTCCCTTTGTCATCGCATGGAAATGCCTGCGAGTCCCCTCACCTCACCCACCCTTTCTTCACTTGACCTCCCAGCTACACGGCCTGTCTGCTGTAGGACAGGTGAGGCAAGACTTCAGCAACAGGCAATGACTTTGGTTTGCACCTATCAGAGGTTTGCAAGTAACACATAATTATTCTAGGCAGCAAACACCATAAAATGGAATGCGGAATAATTTAGAGAACACAGCACTATTATTTTATCCCCCAGACAAAACAGAAGGAACCCATGCTCTTTCTGGCAGATGGATTTCAGCGGAGACGCCTCCGCTCAGAGCCGTCACTGTGGCCACAGTACAAGCCCTGCACTTTGTGGGGTTTAATGGACTTTTCTTTCCAGGCCTCAAAAAGCAGCAACTGGCACTTGCTCGAGCCCTGACTGAGGTGCGGAAAATCTGTCACGTTTTCTCTGCCGCTTCCCCTGACCACAATTATACGGTCCACGTGCAGATTAGCTGCAAAGTCATTCTTCCTCCAGGAGTGACAAGATTTCCCCAAATAAAAGACGATACCTACTGGATCCTTGAGTGCCCGTCTGCGCTAGCAAGGCAGGGGTGGGGTGGGAGGATGTAAGGAGTGTGGGGAGAAATGCCTTCAAAAGAAGGGCATCACAACGGAAAAAGTAGCTGTAACAGAGTGGTGACATGGCAAGAACAGAGAGCGGCATTGTCACGGCGGAGTAATCCTGTGACACAGTGCTGTCACTCACCGCCGGCTCCCTGCTGTGCCAGCCAGACATCAAAGGCTGCCCCATACCATCTTACATGCTCTTTACCGGCTAATCAGCCCATTCTTCCCTAAATAAAGCCCTGTTAAATCCTGGCTCACAGGGGCACGGTCGTCCTGGTACCCATCTGCTAGGAGGGGCAGCAGAAGCAGAGGCGGTGGCTCGCTCTCTCCCTAGTGGCTTCTCAAGGTAAGGACAATGCTGGCTCCGAGTCCCCCTCCCAACTGCCTCCCGCTCTGCTTTCCAGGATCTGGGTAACAGTTGGGGACATCCCAGTTTGAGGGGCGGGTAGGTGGACGCACACTTGCTAATGAAAATCCAAGTTATAAAGAGATAGATGGTCTGCTAACAATACCATATTGGCCTTGTATTTATTTGTGGAGAGAGTGATAAACAAAACGTGTTCCTTTGCCAGTAATCACCTGACAGGTATATCCCTATCTTCTCAAGGTGTCACCAAAGAGATGGTGGCAGGATGGTCACGTTTCCAGATTAGTAGATCACTCTCAGACATTCCTGCGAGCCTCGTGGTGCTGTCACATACTCAGAATCCACGTTAATATGCACAGGTGTCAGCTACCTCAAATGCAAGAACAGGACCCCAACTCTGCTGCCCTGCAGGCCCCACTCCCGGCACAGCCGTCTCGCCTGGCGCAGATCTGAGGCTCTAGCAGAGGTGGGCAGAGAAGTCTGTGCCGGGGACGGGGGGGGGGCGGGGGGGGGGCGGTATGGGAGCAGGCAGCGCTCAGCACCCTAAACCGCCTGGAACAAACTAGAGCCGACCGTGTGTCAGGCTCTTCTGGACGCTGCAGAAGAGCAGCACGTGGAGAGACACCTGCCTCACAGAAGCACTGGAGTCCTCGCTCCTCTGTGAGAGCTACTGATAAGAGAAAACGATCAAGCATCTAAAAACTCCAAAACTGGACCTAGAATTAGGCAAAATTTTACCCGTGATAAAGGGCCTTGTAGATGTCAAGGCCCTGGATAGATCAGGTTGGACGTTCTAGAATCTTAACTCATCTGTTTCTAGCTCTGTGTCCTGAGGTGCTTCACCTGTATGGCCGTCTAGGGTTCAAAAGGCATATTTACATGTCATATCTAATTCTGATTCTCAAAACCAGAATGTTTTTAGTATGTTGCTGAAAACATGGATCTCCTTCTCCTTTTGTAGTTGAGGAAACTGAGGATCTGAGAAGTTAAGCAAAAGTAGGTCCAGAGCTCGCACGCTCACCCCAGACGGGGCTGGAAGTGAAGTCCAAGTCCCACGACTCCATGACCTACGATCACTTCCCGACACTGGGCGGCCCTTCTGCTGTGGGCACTTCATGCCAGGGGCCTGCACCCTGACAACACTGATGATGCAACCCACATCTGTTGGTGCCTGAGCAAAGCAGGGACCCTCGTGTGAGACATGAGAAGGGTGTCCTGCCTACAGGCTCGCTCTACAGCCGTAATGGACGCGTGCATTTTGGCATCTGTAATTAATATGCAAAAAGGATATATGATGCCAAGTGACTGTAGACACGCAGGGTTCTTAGTGCCCAAACATTTGTTCAATGCATCCTTCTTATGCACAAGTTGCAAAAGCAATAATGGCATCCACCCCAAAACTCCCTATACAAGCCACTCTGGGAATCTAAAATACTCCAGTTCCTGTGAGGGGCTGGGCCGAATACTAAAAGAACACCATCTTTGAGGAGAGAAAGAAATCTTTCACAAATGTAAACGAGGGACCTTCTGAAATGGTTACGACAGATGCACAGCCCAGCGTCCAACCCACGGTGCAACCCTCCTCACCCTGACTCTCCTCTCACTAGGCCCTCCAGATGGTTCTGAACATGCTTTTAGGGGGAGAAGAGCCTACTGCGCTTGTCAGCCCCAAGGACAGCGGCTTCTGCAGGCCACCCCTCCCACCCCACGTGGAAGGAGCGCGTGTGTCGCCAGGGAGTATACCCCTAAGTCTTTGTACAAGTCCCACAGGCCTTCCAGGGTGAAGCTCCCACTGTGGCAAGCCCCGAGTTAGGCTATGGTGGGCAGTGATGACAACCCAACACACTGGTCCTGGTCCTGCTGCTCCAATCAATAATCCCTGACGCATCTGGACCCGATCAGCAACACCACCGAATTTCTGCTGACCCCTCAGACACATCGCAATGAGGCATCTTCTTCCTCCTGTTCCAAGCACTTAGGATATGGGGAGAAGGACAGACACTGTGACCACCTACGACGGAAATCAAGGATGGAGGAGTTCACACTGAGCACCCAGCAGCTGGGCGTATCTTCTCCCTGCCGCTAACCTGAGCCCAGCGCGCCACACCCATCTGACTTAAGCCATTTGTCACAGGACAAATTCAGCCCATCTTACCTTTTCAGGTTTGTTCTCCTCTTTTTTACAGCCGAGACACTAAGGTTTTTGGGGGCGTCTCTTAGCCCGAAGCTCTTGGCCACGTGGCCAAGGTGGAGCGATCGGACGTGGAAGATGTGCTTCAGCTCCCGCGGGTAGGTGGCGTAGGCGCGGATGAAGGACTGCAGGGCTGCGAGAGAAAGGAGGGTGAGGGAGCTGTGAGCATGGGCTCCCGCCGTGCCAACGCGCCCCGCCCGGCTCTTGGCTGTCCTGCACAGGCCACCTTGCCAGGCAACGATGGCACACACCCAGGATACTACAACACACAGCAACGACCTAAGTCTACACCTGTTGCTTTTTTTTCAATTCCTCACAAACACCCCTATAGGCCCCAACTGTCACTTGACTAAACCCACTATAATTTCAGACTTTATGGGTAGCTTGTAGTAATCCTACGGGCAGGGGCTCTGATTTTTTCATTAGTCTCGGGGACGAGCGCAGTGGCTGGCATAGGGCAGGCATTTGATAAACGCTCGTTGTGTAACTGAATGAAAGAATGAGAGAAGAAACTAAGACGTGATCCATGTAGACTATCATTTTCTTACGAAAAATGAAATCGTTAGGAATTTTTCCTTTCTATTAGGAAAAAGTTTTCCTGAAGTTTATTTACTTATGAATAGTTAATACATGCAAATGTTACCCAATTCCGAAGGCTTGTGGTTGGCCTTATGTTTATTATGAATGAGTGACGTTATTATCAACGTTGCGTCCACCGCAAGCCCCACCTCCAGCTCCCTGATCCAGCAAATCACTGATACCAGTTCTTCCTGTACTCGTGGGAGTTTAAAACCAAATTCATCCTACAGTACACGGAATTGACTGATACAGTGCTTTTGACCTTTTGAAAGAACGCAGAAAAGAGGGAATGAAACAGAATTTTAAAAAGGAAAAAGAAAATGATTAAATGTCTAAAGTAGTTCACAACACAGTTCATCCCCTGAGGACAGCTAACAGTTGAGAGATGTTCGTCAGACGTTCTGTCATGCGTTTCAGTCCTATTTTAAAGTTAAGAAAAAGGTCCCTGTTCTAGACCAGGGTGCTGGCCAGAGAGCAGCAGACTAGGTTCCCAGAAGGGAGGCACTCTGGCACACCTTCACTGGGCGCTCCTTTGAGGAAAGATTTTCCTACAGCCGGTTGCCCTTGAATATCTTGCAACAACAATGAAAATCAAGTGTCTGCCCTGTTCCCACCCGACAGGGCAGGAGGGGGTCACTCTGCAAGGCGCCCCCCACCCCCACCACTGCTTACTCTACAGCCACGCCCGGCTCTTCCAGCAGGCAGCCGGAGCCCAGCGCGGCAGCGTCTGATGGGAGCGGGCGCTGAGTACCAGCCTCTCACCCTCGCCTGTTGAGCCACTGGACTGCCAAGTTTGCCCACAGCTTAAAGGTAATACTCAGCAGCACCTGGAGATTGGCGTTTATGAACAGTAATAAAAAGTGTCATTTTAGCAGATCAGCTCCTGGAAGGGTCGTGGGAATCCATCAAAGCTCTATTTACTGAGCAAAGTGAACTCCTTTTCCCAATCGATGAGAAATAATAACCCAGGCAACTCCTTGGCACCCCTTTTAAATCTGTGCTTACTCCCCTTTTTAATAACTGGGGACTAGCTGCGTTTGCAACGAGTATCTTTAACACTTCAAATGGTCTGTGCTGTTTGGAGGGTTCTGACATCAGGCTTCTAGACAGAGAACTATTCATCCACGTCCTCAGAGAGGAAAGCTACACAACCACCATGGCCCCGGAGACCCAGGCCTCTTCCCCTCTCCCCACTTTTACTTCCCCAGCCCCCAACATTTACTCATCTAAGAAACCATGCCAAGCCAAGCCAACCAAACTCAGGAATCTGAGCTTTGAAAACGTGTTACCAGAGTGCCGGCCAGGCCCCCCGTCCCCCGTCCTCTGAACAGCTCCGCCCCCGCCTTCTGCGGTGTGTGCCTTCCTCCCCGGCTCCACACCAACCCTAAGAGGTGCGGCTGGAGAGCCTCTGTCCCAGGAGACGTTTGTGCCCAACTCACAGCTTTACAGAGATAATGAGTTTGCCAAGAAATGGCAGAAGTGTTTTCTCCCTTGACAACTGGTCAGGCGACACTTCGCGCTGCATATTTTTACTAAACCTCCCTGTCCTCAAGGCTCCTGTCTCATTGGGGACAGCGACAGTTGGTCATCTTCATATCCTCGCCTGGACTCCCATGTTTGGATAATTCAGAGAAGCAGGAATTTCAGAGGCGGCAACAGCTGTTTGTAGGCCCTTCCAAGGGGCAGGAAGTGGCTCGTGTTGGCAGCGTCAAGAGTGTGTAGAAGGAATAGGGGCTGTGGGGCCAAGACAAGCGGAAAGTAGAGAAGTAATGAAAGCAGACACTTATTCGGGATGACGGACGAAGCCGCAGCCAGTCAGAGGCAGCACTCCACAGTTCTGATTCCTATTTCAGAGCCAGAAGGCAGATGAATTAAGGAAAATCTATTTTTAATTAGGTTTAAAATTAAAATCGAATTTATTCTTGGGCATCTGATCAGGACGAGCGGTATCTCATGGATGGTGCTTAGGATCGAGGAGGTGGGAAAGAGCCGCGCTCCAGCCTGGAAGGGGCGGCACCCTCGCTCCTCCCGGCCCCGCCCACCCCAGAGAGCACACATCTGTCCACAGTAAAGACACATGCATCTTCCGACCTGACACAGCACCAGTGACAACTACCCAAAGGAAGTGGGAGAAGAGGTGGCTCGTTAGCCTTCTTTTGGAGACAAAGTGTTGGGCCCAGGACCCAGCTGCCTCTGATCACACAGAGGGGAGAAGGCAAACTTGTCATCGGTGGATTGGGTTTTCTTGACTCTGAGAAGCATCCCTTCCAAACCAGGCATAACTTCTACACATGTAGCCCCTGCTCTTCGGGAAGGCCTGCCGAAGGACAGGCGCAAGTCACAAGAGAAGATTAATTTGCAGGTAAAGGATTCCACCTTCTGAAATTTCTGTTCAGGAGTTTGGAGTTCAAACTTATGCTACCACAATTTTTACCACTTAAATATCTCACTAAAAAGATGTGAGAAATGAGACAAAAAGGGGGATAACTGCTTCTGGAAACTGACAACAATTAAGTGCTGGTTATTAACAATGACTGGGTCAGAAAATGCAAAAGGAAAACAAATGTATACTTGGCCCAGTTTCCAACCAGTTTTCTGCCATAAAGGCAAAACCCAGCTGCTTTGTTAATTATTCATGAGGTGGGTTCTGAACTGGCATAAAAAGGAGGCAAGTCAGTAGTGGGAAATTTGCATATGCAAAAGTATGAAATGCAAAAGATACTATCAACTTATGGGATGTACTAGGTGTCCCCAAGTTTAAATCCAACACATTTACAGTGGCGATTATGTGTATACTCCCCGCAAACCCCCAGAACCCATAATCCTAAGTAATAGGAGAGAAATGAATAGCAAAGGGCTTTATGTCTGAAGCGGGTGACTGAGACCTACTGCAGACAGTTTGTCCCAGGCCATCACCACCCTGGTGTGGAAATCAATTAGCAGATAAGAACAATGATACATTTATTTCCTTCTTGGTGTGAAATCGTTGGGGAGTGGCACCATCCAATATCCTTTAACAAGAAGACAAGTACCTCTGCTCCTTCCTTGGTATTAACAAGTTCAATGGTAATGATCAAAGAAAACAAAAAACCACGTTCTCTAAGGATTAGTTACTGTAACTTAGTAGTAAATACAACATGGGAAATACCTCTGGCACCAAAAGAGGATGGTGTGAGTTTATTTGCTTTCATTGCAACTTTGTTATTACCCTGAAACCTGCGAGTCTGCCCAACTTTCAGTAAATGACCAGACTGCAAAGTGACACTGTGACAAATATTCTATTGCTCTTGAGACGTGTTCCAGCACTTCTCTAAAGACAGGGCCGTAGGGAAACCCTTAAGAACTGCTAAATTCACTTTAGGGAGACGTGAGGATATTATTTAGATGATTACCAGACCCCAGTCCAGGAGGACCCACGCATTATGTATTAGCCATCATGGGCCGATACTGGGACTTTATCGTTCGTTCCCCTGTGCAGTTCTGACACGTTCCTGGGTTACGGCAACAACCAAGCAGTGCTTCCGTCCAGCGCTAAAGTAGACAACCCGCACTCAGAAGCACCGGCTCACCGACCTGTGTTTACCCTCTACATCCTGATGACCATGATCGCCCCATAACCAGCCCCCAGCTTCCACCCTGCCCCGAGGCTGTTCTCACACAGCAGCCAGGCGATCTCTTCAAGCCTCCGTCAGACCACATACATCTTGCTCCAAGCCCTCCAACGGCCCCCATTTCACTCGGGGTAACCCCAAGGCGTCACCACTGCCTCCAAACCCATCGTGACCTGATGTGATCTGTCTCTGCCGACCGCCCCCGTCCGGCCACGTTGCCTTCCTGAGCTCCTCTGCACCTCTCTGCTCCCTCACCTGGAACGCCCTCTGGCAGAGTCCAGTGCCTGATCCCTCTTTGGGTTCTTGCTCAGGTGTCACCTCCATAACAGGGCTCACTCTGACCCCGTCTTTCAAATGCACTCTGCCCGCCACCCACTTCCTCTCCCTTACGCTGCTCTATTTTTTCACAGTTCTGATCACTTTTTCACAGGTCAGTTTATGTAGAATTTATTTATTATGTCTATAATGCGCATGGTCTGCCCTGCCACTAGAATGTTAAGAAGGTGACGATTTTTAGCTGTTTTGATCCCTGATGTATCCCAAGCACCTAGAACAGTGCCCAACTCAACACGTTTGTTAAATAATTTTTTAAAAAACAGTTGATTCATAAAAAGCAAAAAAGGGTGTTACAGTGTTCAGACACAGTAAGCCCTCATTTAATGTCGTGGAAAGGTTCTGTGACTTTAAGTGAAACATGGAACAGAAACAGTTCTGCCACAGGCTCACTGATGTCAACGAGAGTGAAGTTCCTACGGCATCTCACCCATGAAGTGCAATGACGTTACAATGAAATGATGTTGAACAAAACGACGTTCCCCGAGGACTGGGTGCATCGGTAACCCGGCCAAACATTCTTCTCAAAATGGCAGGTACCGATCGACAAGAATGGTGGCTGTCCCCACATGGAGGAAGCCTCATTAGCACGCACGAGACAGTCACTAGCCGCCACACACCACGGTCCACGATAAAAGACATCCAGCTGTCCGAAGCCCCGCCCTCCACACTCTGCTCTGTGCTTGCAGTGAATGGCTGAGTCCACAGCTAATGCTTGGTGATCCCAGGAGACAATTTATCCTATAAAGGGTCTGAATATTAAACGAGAACCTAACTCTTTTGTAAACGCCCTAGGAATTGGGTTCTCGGCCTGTGGCCCTTCCTCAGCACTGTTCTCCTCTTCCTTTGTAATTTCCAACAGGAACTGCTGAGGTCTAATATCGCCAGCCCTTACCTTCATCTCTAATCTTCATCTCTACAACTATTTCTCCTGACACGCCATATCTCTTCTATCCAGTGTTCAAAGAAAGAGGAAAGCAGATCCCCAAGATCCAAGTTGCTGGGTCAAAGCTCTAGGCTGACATAAGCCAAGATAAAGCCTCATTTGTGCAAAACACGCGGAAGAATGAAATTAACATTTAATATCACTTGACAGCCTCCTGTGCCTGCTTCCAAACCCCGCAGAATTAGTGAGATTGAAGGCTTCTGCTGGTGAGCAGAGACCCCTGGTTGGCCTCTCAACCCATGAGGGGGTGTGGGTGGAGGTGAGAGTGACGCTCTGTGCTGGGCTATCCATCCACAATCATCTAAGAAATTGACCGACCTTTCTTTGCCCAGGAGACCTTCCTCTCACTGGAGTGCACGTAATCTTCAAATACCGTCTGCAAGACTGTGGCTCGCTCTCGGATTTCCTGGGGGCCAACGGTACGGGATTTCTGGGAGGGTGATGGAAGGATTAAAGGACAGACAGAGTCAGAGTCAGGAATAATGAAGCAGTTTATAATAGATTTAATAACAGTAAAATCACACAGTATCCACCTAGGGGCCAACAGGGTAATCCTCTCAATATTACTCGGGGAAAAAAAGGGAGCTGTAAAGATGTGGAAGTCAAGCAAAGATGAGGATGGCTTTGTGAGGGAGCCGATCAGGTCTGTTTATTTATTTACTTATTTACTTCCTTTTCTTCTTTGCCTCTTACCACTCATGTTCAAAATGAAAGTTCACTGGAGACTCTTTGGAATTTTCTAAGTCCAATTCAGGCATTTAAAACATCACTGAATCTAAGCTGTTTTCAAATGACTCTTGTATCTCCACTTAGGCCTTAAATCTTCTCCCTTCCCTTACACTCCTCAATGGGAGGCTGGCAGTTCCGCTTTAAGAGCCTCCCACAGTGACCTGCCGAAAATCCAGCCTACCCTTGAATTTCAGAGCATGCTTCCTGATTCCTAGGGAGGTTCAGAGTTTTAAGTGTTTCAGGTTTCTTCTTTTGGCCCAGAACCACTGTGCTGAGCTCCCAGGAACCTATTGAGAAGTTGGCTGTTCCCGCAAATCACATTCAAAGACGACTGCCTGGGTCTGTGCGCCAAACCGCCCCTAAGAGGTAACATCCGTATGCACTGAAAGACCCTACAGATGGGAAATGCTAATAGAAGGAAAAATTATTTTCTGTTCATCCTTGAACAATCTCAGAGGAAAGACTTCTTTCTTTATGTCCCCCTAAAAACGAGTGGTTTTTGTTTCCTGTATCTCAAAATAAACCTGAATGCTTTCTATTGAATGTGAACCTTAGATGCAAAAGAACACAGATTCTCCAACCCAATTTGGCTAATACGGTGACTCTTTGAATGGTGCTATTAAGCCTCTGTCCCCCACCCCCAATGTAAGTCACAAGGAAAAACACCAGTGGGGCCCAGTTCATGCTTCTTTTAACCCATGCAGAGAATGGGGTGCAGACACCGTGTGGCTGGCTGTACCTGACCTAGACGGTATCTTTCACTTTTAAAGCTGCCAGAGGAAGAACAAAGGGGAGAGAAGAAAAAGCTTCAATCTTCAGATCGACATTCATCTCTGTATTAACAGAGACTTAACAACCTGAAAATGTTTTGAGTTTAGTCAAATCATTCCTGCTACCTGTTTGGCTGACGACAGCCTAGCTGATTTCACAGTACATGGTTCCCCTAAGGGTTTTATCCACTCAAATGTCAAGAGAAACGTCACTCAGGAGCTGTGTTACGAAAGTGGACATTTGCTATTGTCATTAACAAGGATTTTTTTTTTTACCCTCTTAACTGATGTGAAATGCAAACTTTTTTTTGCTGCCCTCCTTTCGTTAAGCCACCTCAGCAGCGCAACTGTCACCTTCCTTGCGGGTTTTTTTTTTTTTTTTTAATATGAATGTGAAATTAGCGAGAATGCCCTTTCCCCTGGCGGACAGAATCCTCTGTTATTAAAAAGTAAAGCACTTTAATAATGAAAACTTTTTCCTCTTTTTCCTGTGTTTTAACTGTTTAAAATTAATGAGAAGGGCAGAATGGTTGTCAAAGCGATATTGAAAGCCGGGCAGCCAGGACCGAATAAGCACAAAAATCCCTCTAGAGTGTTAAATAAACAGCGCTCCAGCCCTCTCGAATCCCTCTGTTGGTTATTGTATACATTCTGTAACAGCTCTCAGAATAGATCTGAGAGCCAGGGAGGCAGAGAGGTTTCAGAATTCCAATAAAGGCCTCAAATTAAAGACAGCCTGGTGCGAATTCCAGGAGAAAATTAAAGAGACCTCAAGCTTAAGTGACAGGTGACTTGCTTCTGTGTCACAACTGTCAGGGGATTTAGTGATAATATGGCAATATATTACAAAGGGCTTTTCTTATTCCCCCCTTTAGGTTTCAAAATGAGGCATCTTTTCTTCCCCACCAAAAAAAAAAAAAATTACATATACACACATACACATATATAAAATGTGAGTGTGTATGCAAGTGAAATATGTAGGAAAAGGCGTTAAAACTAAGTCCACACGTTTGAAACGATGAGGTCTGTTTTAGTAAACTATGGGGAAAAGTTAATGGCAGAAAACATAATATACTTAGGAACAAGCATGTCTGATTCCCCCCACCCCTGTTTCCAGAAATACTTTATTTTAAAATTGCCCCTCTGGAGAACGAATGAGGTCTTTTTCAGTTGTCTTCTAGGGAGGACAGTCTAAATTTAAACTGAAGACAGAGGGGGCAGAAGGAGGCAGCACCAGCTCAGCCCCAGACAGGTGATCTGCTCCCATAATGAGCGTGGGTCAGGCCCCGGAGGGCATGTGCGCCCCCACAGGACTGGCTCTCCCACCCTCAAAGACACACAGACCCAGGACTGGTTAATGAAGCCAACTCGCAACTAGTGGACCGCGGGTAGTTTAGGAAAATACATTTCCAACGGTCTGTACGCACTCGAGACCCTTTGTCCAAGAGACCCTCCTGATCTTGGAGAGAACAGACGATCAAAAAGAACTAAGCAAGAGGCTAGTGGTCTTATTTTAATTTGAATAGTTCACAAAACCCGTGATGGCTTTTCGTTAGGATACCTTTACAGGTGTATTTTATAGGACAAAAGAACTTACAGGAAAAACACATTTGGATGTGTGTGTACTCTGAAGATAAAAATTTCACACCTATCAAGAAGCAACAGATGAGTTTAAGATAACTAGCACGGATTATTTTTGTTGTAAAAAGTTTTAAGTGGTAGCAGTGGTGAGAGAGTGGCTTTTTTGGGGGGGAACATGTGTCTTTTAAGGTATTTTAAGACTAAATGGGAGGATTTTGTTTTAATCACTTTCTCGCTGAGTCTTCCCCCCACAGTCCCTAGAACCTTCTGAGTGCTTTCCAGTAAAGTTGAAAGATCAAATGTATTCTCTTTGTAGGTGGGTGAACACTCACACACCCAGACGTAGCTATATATATTTTATATACCTAAATATGAAATATACATTTTACAGATGCTTCACTAGCTTGCTTTCTGTTCACAGAAGCCCCAAAGTGTCTGAGCCAAAGAGACATTTACAATGGATTCAGGCCAGCTGGGTGAGGAGGGGCATTATGAGGAGCCTCTCAAGTGTAGGAGCCCCAGCTTCGGAGCCCCCCACTTACCCGCCTGCACTGGACAGCTGCCCGAGCTGGGAACAGCAAGTAAGAGGCACTGCACTTCTGCGGGGAAACGGAACCAAAAGCTGCTCCCAGCATTCACTTACTCCTTCCAGTATTCACATGCACCACACACAAAATACTCTCGGGCTGCTTCTATCTATATGATTAGGAGTCATATTCTCAATTTCGTTTAGTTGCTCTGTGTCCTTTGCATTCAAGTTCCATTTGGTCAAAACAAGTCAGGTTTTCATCAACATGACATCTAGAACCTAATATGATGAATGGTTTTCTAAGTTAACCAGATGCTTTGGTGTCAGTGAATGCCCACCCTGGCTTAGCATTTCTTCTTTTTAAAAACAAAGATAATCACACCTTAACAATCTCAAAACATCCCATTCGTTTCTCCCCGTCCAGGCGGGAGCTCCGGGCTGAGGAGAACTTACGTGGCCCAGACGTGTGCAGAGTGCTTTCTGCCTCGTTTTACTTAAACCCCACGGTCGCCCTACAAGATGGGCGACTCTTGCCCTCCACGTTTCACAGGTGGGAAAGCTGTGGCCGCCAGGAGGAGATAACCTGCCCCTGGTGCAGAACTACTGGCTGTGAAGCAAGGACTCCCACCCACGTCTGTCTGACCCAGGGCCTGGCTCCTCGGCTCAGCAAGTCTTCCGAACTGGACTTGAGCCCAGGTGAAGGCTTAAGGACAGATGCTGCAAGACCACAGTGGGCGGATGTTACAAAAACAGCTGTGGCTTGCTTCTGAAGGAGCAGAGGGAACTGTGGCAGCTCTGCTCCTTCTCTGGAGCCTGTCCCTCAGGAGGGCGTCCAGGCCTAGCCCCCCTCTTCCCCGGAGATGTGCAGATGCCGACGAAGCCCCGCTCCCAGGACAGACTGATTGAGGCTCACAGGATAAACACCAGTACCTAAGCTGGTCCCAGAAGCAGTGTAAGTAAAGACTAGATTTGATCAAACCTTTACTGTCTCATGTTGCAATTTTACCGCTTGCTCTTATTTCTGGAGAGCTGGCAGACGCTAATGTTCCACTCACGGTGACACAGCAAGAGGCAATGGGCTTTGTGTCACTGAGTCTGGCCTTTAATTCCACATCTGCTATTAACTGATGTGACAATAATAATGATTAATAATAATAGCAATAACATGCCTCTTGGGACCCGCGTTGGGGCTTTCAGGTTATTTCTGACTCACTCTTCCAGTGTCCTTAGGAGAATACGATTAGTATCTCAATTTTACACATGAAGAAACTGAGGCTTAGGAAGGTCTAGGACTGGCCCAAGGCCACACAGCTAGGAAGTGAGGGCAGGAATCTGACCCTGAGGCCACGCTCGTAACCCTCCTGTTCTACAGGCCCCTCAGACAGGTCCCCAGGTGTCTCTGCTTATGCCACACAGCTGTCCTGGGGCCATAATGAAGTATCTGTGGGAACATTAGAAAAACAACTCTCACTAGAATTTGCAATGCTTTCAGAAGAACAGAGGTGGGCCAGGACCAGCGCATGTCTGTTTGACTATGGGTCAGTTCCCTGACAACCAACCGTTAACAAGGGAGGGCCCAAAGCCTAACGCGGCTGGGCTGTGTTATATGAAATATCGCTTCAAATAACTTTTTGATCAATTGAGTCTTTAATCACTCTTACTCACGGGGAACTTTGTGTGGTACCACTTACTGACCAACCTTCTCCGCTATGAAAAGGGCTAACATTACCCAATTTAAAAAGCAATTTCGTTGTTTTCTTGGCTTAGGTACCACTAATGGAGGAATGCTGGTACACAGTGATGCATGTGTGTCTGAAGGCCGACGGCCTGCGTTCCCATCCCAGGAGGAGTGCCGATTACTGGTGGGCCTTTGTGCAGGTTCCTGCAGCTCTGCAGCCTCAGTGTCCTCACCTATGAAGTGGGACAATAATGTCTAGCTTATGGGGTGGCTGGAAGGATCCCATAGGACCGAGCACATGAAGAGCTCAGCACAGTCCCGGGGCCGGAACACACTCGGAAGCGATAAACGCTGTGATTGTTTCCTCGCCTTTTCTTAGGTCAACTTCCTTACGCGCTCTCTGGAACAAGAGAACCTACGTCAGGGTCAGCCAAATCGAGTCCCTGCCTTGGGGAGACTATCGATCCAAATCAAGACACATCCTAATGGGTAAAAGAAACTCTTAAGCTTGATCTATTTGGCTCTGATTTTCCAGTCTATCCTCAGGCAGACAAAACAAATGTAAAATATTCAAATAATTAATATTTCATAGACAAAATTACATACAGCAACATCTCGCACACACGTGCTTGTGACACACTGAGTAGTGTGTTTGAGTGGGGTGGGGAGACGACTGCCTAGCAGGAAGAGTGGCCCAGAAAGGCAGCAGCAAAGGGCGTTCAGTGCTGTTTGCTCGGGCTCTCCACGGGGGACCGCATGGGTTGTGAAAATTCTTCTTCTTAATGACCTTGGCTTCCCCTCCCTGTGTACACGTTCACGAATGGATGGACTGAGTCTGCCTGAAGAGGGATGCAGAGACACTGCTTTTTCCTTGCTGCCTTGGGTGGCCGGACTAGTCAGTTGTCCTTGGTGACAACGTGGAGAGGGACGACCAGGGTGGAGCCCAGGATACGGCCTCCGACGCACTCTGGCCTAGGTGATCAGCCCTCCGCTCTGGGAAGCCTGCTGCTGCCTGGCCGACTTCCAGGGTGGGCCGCAGCCTAGTCACTGGACGAGACCAGCAAACACACACAGAAGCAGAGGCGAGAAAACACAGTCTGATTTGGCCTCATCCAATGCTCATGGTCCTCCGACACGTTTAACCTGACGGAGGAACTAACTATCCTAACAAAATCTCCACGACCCCAAATCAAGCAGGGAGCCTTGCCTGCTAGCAGCAAGTACGATAAATATTAAAACTCACCTGGTGTCCCCATCGTCTCCCTTTAAAACAATCATCCTTTGTCAGAACAGACAAAATATCTTCCATCTTAATCTCAGAAACGCTGTAAAAGGAAGGGCAGAGCAAAGTAAACTTTTCATTCTTTCAAAAACATCCAGACTCTTGAAGCATAAAACTGGCCTATTCTCAAACTAGATATAAAGTAGAAGCTACACTTACATAGGAAAGAGAATATTTTCCAAAACCGCTAGGAATTTGGAAGGAAGGGGACCTCTGTAGTATTACAGGGACAGATGGGGTAATATTCCCAACATTTCCCTTCCTCCCTGATGCATTTTAAATGGGCTCCATTTGGAATTTCCTTTACAGGGATCGTGTCAGTATTTCTTAATAAATCTTGAACACTAAGTAAGTAGGCCTGCGTACTGGTACATTACCTTGACCAGAGCAGATGATGATGAAATAAAAACCATTTCAGATAGTCCCTTTCACTTTATACTAAAAATAGAAAGGTGGCTAAAAATCCTGAACTGCTGGGGTAAACGCCCAAAGATGGTGAACACGTGACCAACACGGGCTGACTACAGCACCAAAACTCGCCTCCAATCTACCCTGATGGACCTTCATAATTCTTGTCTCTTAATTATTCAGGGATGAGGACCAAATGCTCTCTGATGAGTCTGGAGCTACGAGCAAATGGCTGAACGTAGAATTCAGGCTTCTGTCATGACCAGGAGCCACTGGGGCCAGAATAGAAGCGCCCAAACTGTCCAGCAGTGGAGTCTGCGAAGCGTACACTTCACCACTCTTCTGAGGCCCACCGCATGCGAAGGCGGGCAGTGCACACAGAACCATGCGTCAGAGACCAAGGAAACAGGAGTGGCGGAAAACATACTTCCAGGGAGAAAGGAAAAGGGAAGGAGGAGTTCTGGGGGGAGAAAAACACATCATCAAAAGATAAATGATTTCCCTGTATGTTGTTGTTTCTTTCAAAATGTAACAGCAAATTAAAACATGAATGGCAACCTCTTCTGTGGGAGAAGACGATTCTCCCCCTTTCCCCTAAAGGTTACTCTGACAAAGCTATGAATGAAAATGTCATGTCTCTGACAGCTATTTACCTGAAATGTGTCATCGCTTCCCTCAACACCCCCAGCCCCCACCCCTCAACATTTTTCCTCTGCTGCAGCTTGCAGCCCTACGGATGCGTGAAATCTTTTTACAGCAGGAAGAGTCAACCGGGGAAGGAAGAGTATGTACCGAGAGGGTGGGAGTTGGGGGATAATGATCATATTTCACGGCAAATCTATTTTTCACTATGAGAGAGAAATGTTATGGCTATTGAATTTGCCTCTTATTTATGCCGGGATATCTGACGGAAGGTGAAAACACAGCTCAAGCCTAGCTTTTTCTTTGTCTATCTGACTTGCCACTGTTCATCACTTATTTTCCTGAGGAAAAATAAAGGAGCAATACAAAAGTCAAAGAAACGTAAGAACTTGGGGTCAAATCTTAAAGCAGGGAGAAAGGAAAAGGAATGATGCCATTCCCCGTTAGAGACACAAAGAACTAAGTATGCCACCGACAGGCAGGTTTTCTCCAACGTGTGGGCCTGTGGACAGTGCAGCCAGAGCCCGGCTGGTGGGTGTGCGCTGTGTGTCCATTTGCCAGTGCCGGGAGGCCACTCACTCACCCTAAGTGAACGGGAGCCGAGGGGGAACGGGGTGATTTACAGTTTAAAAGGGCCTTCCTCCTATTGCTTCTGAGGAACAAAGCAAACCCACTCTGCTTATTTACGGTTCTATCAACAGATCTGAACCAGCCCTCCTTACTATGGAAAGAGCTAGATAAAGAAAGAAATCCAGGGACCTGTCTTATGCTTGATCTAAGAAACACAGGTTTTGATGAAGCATTTACATTTTAATAAACCAATGATGACTTTCATTGGAAATACATTCAAAGGAGACGTGGGGAAAGTTAAGAAGTCAGCAAACACAAAGCCGTCAACAGGAAGTAGGGATGAAGTTCTGAGCATTTAGCCGGATGGACGAGGCAGCAAGGCCCAGGGCACCTGCCTCTTGCCCTGTCCACTAAGTTAAGTTGTCAGGGCGCGTTCCACAGTACAGAGTGCGAAGGCAAGTGGCAATCTGCTGCAACGGCCCTTCCTGCCGAGAGTGCCAGCCTGCCTTCCTGAATCTTTTCTGTAATTCATCAGCCATCCCAGTATCCCGCTGCCTGGCTCTCCGGTTCTTAGGCACAAAACATACATTTCTTCCTCTTTAAAAAAAAAAAATATTTAGTACCTTTCAGATTCCAAAACTGCTTCTTTCCACAGAACACTCTGCCATTAGTTCTTACTAGGTTTCACTTTATTTGGTATTGAGTCAAAGAACAGTCTATACGTGGATATTCAACATGCGGCCCGTGCTCAAACAGAAATCAGGAAGCATCGCCTGGATATACCGTAACTTAGATCTGGATTTATTTAGGCTGATTACATCCAGCCCAGAAAGCAGTGTGTGGTTCAGGCACAGGCACTTCACTAGGTGAATTTTCAGGGCAGAAACCAGCGAGGCTCAACTCCTACGGACTGTGTACCCCTTGAATGTTTACACCGCCTTGGACGTGCTCTCCACCAAAGGCCAAACCCCTCCCCTCTCGGGATCCGTCTTCATCTTTCTGAACTTCCTCTCCACGTCTGGGTCTCTGGGATCGGTTATCTCCTGAATGTGTGCGTTAGGGTGGACTTTCCACAAATGCTGCTGGCACACTCTTTTTCCAGAGATCATCAGAGAGGGTGACCATATGTTTCACATCTTTAAAATATACGTGGCTCAACGATAATTCGTGTTGTTGCTAATTGCTATTTTCCCTTTTCGATTGTGGTGACATTTGAACCTGTCATAGCAATCAAGAAATGCGTTTAAGAAAAGGAAGCAGAGAGGGACAGCGGCACCTATGTTGACGGCTCGGTGCCGGATGCTTCTCATTCGACGTCTTAACTGTCAGCACTCATTTTCCTGAGATCATGTCAGAGTGAACGAGCATGGGAGAATATTCGGAGAGCTGCTGATGGGAAGGAACATGAGACTCTGCATCTGCAGGTGTGGAACGGAAGGAGGAGAAGCGGCCGTGCATGAGAGGCTGCTGCGGTGCAGTGACTGCACGGTCTAGTGTGGGCTGAGAACACACAATTCTGAAAACTTCCCACAGCTGTACGAATTCCTGTGTCAGAGAAGAAGGGCTACAGCGTTGTGACGGGGCCCTACCCTGTGAGAATGGGGTGGGGGAACACAGGGGAACGGGTTATGCCCGTGGGTTTTCATTTCAACCCCCCGGTATTTCTAGAGAACTGCCTGGTCGGGTGCCGAGTGGCAGCTGACACACTGTCAGGGTCGCAAAGATGAGGACCAGCTGGCCTCCAGCCCCAGGGCACCGCATCCAGCTGGAGAAGAAGTTCTTGGTGAAAAGCGATGGATTGATCCACATGAGATTTCTCTCATAAGTGAGATAAAATATGCACATCTTCCTGAGACAGATGAAAACTACTCTTCCAACTGAAAACCTGCATTAAGAAGAGATATACTAGGAGGAAAGTGCCAACCACCCCCATCTGAGCTCACCTGGAACTATTACCGGATGTCTGAGGAGGGGCTCCTTGCCTCCCTGACACTGATGAGGTCAGGCACATTTTCGGAATACGACGGTCCCCGAAAGTTCACCAGCAACCCTGAGAGAGTGTGGAGCAGGTGACAGGGAGAGCTCTGTCCCCAGTGGGGACGGCCACATACATCTCTCCAAGGGGGCGCCCTGCACGTGGTCCTGTGGTCCCCCAGACCAGGTGCAGATGCAGAACGCAATGACTTTCCCAGCTCTGTACTTTAGGGTCTTGTACTATCACTGGATGCTTTACAAAAGCACAGGCCAAGGAACGAGACCGTCACGTTCAGCCACACAGCTGAGCTGCGCACTGGCCTCACAGGGTCGAGTCTAAGTGGCACTCGAACAGCCACTGCTGCTTCCGTGCATGGCGTGCATCGTGTCCCTCCATCTTGGGCAGACACACGGCAATTCCTGTGCCCCCAAAAACGCTGCAAGCATCGCTGTACTATGTCCGAGCAGAAGAAATTCTTGAAAGTGGTGTGAAAAACAGCCTGCCTTTAGAAGCCCCTTATTAGAGCTTGTTACTTCAGGTGCCAGAGAGTTTATGGAAGACATGACAAAAGCAAGTCACATCTGCGGCCCTGTGACTTCTTTCTGCTCTCGTTATAATCACTCCCGGCCAGGTCGAGGCGTCGCTCTCTCTCTTTCGAAGGGAGGTCAGGGTTTGATGGAAGCCCCCCGATGAGGCTTCTGTGCTGCTGAGCCCGTGACCCGGAGCCACAAGGGAACACGGGGTGCCCGGCGGGCACGTCCAAGATGGCGGCCAGCCGGTCCCGCCTGTGACTCTGTGGGGCACCTTTCAATGGCCCGACAAGGATTCCCCCGTAGGTTTATTTTCTTGTGGGAAGGGGAGTTGTGTGATGAGTAAAAAGTATTGCTCTCAAAGACAAATCAAATGTAAAGGTATAAAGTGTTAAGTGCGAGAAATAAAAATTGTGAATACAAGGAGCTGGCTGTGAGGGTCGTGCACACTTATTTCACGGGAAGAGACACGAAACACAGACCTCTATGTACAAGAAAAACGAAGTGCAACAGCTCATTCCATGACTCAGGCTGGCAGCGCCAATGAAAACTGTCATGTGCTGATGGTACTAAGGGTTTTAGTTTTTGCCACTGGCTATTCTGGGACTCATTTAGGGATCACAAGGGTTAATGGCTCTTCGTCAGCTTACAAGGCCCATCCACCATAAAAGGCGACAAAGTTAATTAGGTGAGATCAGCCGAAGCCCCGTTCAGGTTTCTGACTCACTTGATTTTGTGAGAAGCCAACGAGTTGACATATTCTGCCTCCGAAGGAGCCAAAATGAGCAGACTGCTCCCACGGCAGCCAATGCGGGCGGTTCTGCCAATCCGGTGGATGTATTCAGCCGGTGAAGACGGAGCGCTGTACTAAGAAGGGTAACGAAACAAAGGCGTTCATAGATCAAGGGGCTGCCATTAATTGGAAGTGCAATACCCCTCACCTGCCTCCAGGTATCCCAAGAATTAAATCCTGGTGCTATGGTTACCCTAACACAATCACAAGGAGAAGTCACTCAACCCTGAAATTCCTGGCTTCACTGGAGATAACAAGGCTCTGACATGCAAACGTGAACAGTGGCCAAGTTTCAGATAAACGAGATGTCTTCTCCTTCTAGTATCTCCTTTTTAATTTCACTTCTCCACAGGTCTCTTCATTTTCCTATTTGCATCTTTTCACGGAGGTGACCGTGCAAGGTGAAAACGTGGGCAGGTGGGGGTAACCGTCTGCAGATGACCACGTGACCTTGGCCTACGTCCTTGGTAGACAAAGCAGTGGGCTGAGGCCACAGAAGACACTGGACAGGGTAAAGAGGAAGGGGCTGTTACTGCGGCCACCAGAGTTCAGCTGTGCCACCAGGCCACCGGGAACTGGCCCCAATAGGGCAGAGTCGCAGGGCGACTCCTTCACAGGGGAAACCGCAGACTCCAGAGCTCTGCAGAATGAATTATGCACAGCATTTGCTGTTCTCTATGGCAGTAACTCTGTCATCATCGAAACTAACTGACCATATATTCATTCTTCCTTTTTTTTCCCTCGGCTGCTACGTGAACCACAGATCAGAGGGCCCAAATGAATACATGGGAGGCCAGGCACATTAATCTAATCAATAGTCACAGTATCAGAAGGCACTAGACGATCAATTTTCTGTGCCTAGCCTTTCACACATTCAGATTATCCTTGTCATTTTATCTTTAGTTCTCTGTGTGGCCAGCAGGAGAGAAGCAGCAATACCTCCTGTGGCAAAGCGATCTGTGGTGAGCAGAGCAGATTTCCTAGCCACTGACAGGCATACGATTCCACTAAAATGTGAGTAAACCATGACTCACGTCAACGGGGCACATGTCCCCGGCCCCCACACAGAAGGGCTGAAAAACACCACTCTGCAGACTTACGACAAGAAAAAACAAAACTGAAACCACTAGACTCTCGGGCTAACACCTGTACCCTCTGGCAAAGCGTCTAAGGCTAGAGGTATGTCTAAGCTGCTGTCAGGGACCTAATTGCCCCCTGCAGGTCAATGTACAGGACACGGCTCTCAGGACAGCTGAGCCACCTCCTCCTGGACACAACGGGGCCTCCCAGGGGCCTGGGCAATTCCCGTGACTGCTGGAAGTGTGTGTGTGACAGGCATCGGTCTGGGCGCCGGGAGCCCGCCCCACCCTCCTGTGCCTGCAGTCTGGCTGTCTGTCGCAGCAGGTAGGTGCGCTGGGTTAAGGAAAGATGTTGGGAGAATTGTGCAGATAAGGCTGGTTGCTGCCTGGTTACCAGGGCAACACCCAAGAGGGCAACAATAATCATTCTACTTAAAGCTAACGCATCTACTCGTGATCATATATTCCTGCCTCGAGCTCACACCTTCACAACTAAAAAAATTACCTGAACAATCCACGTGACTTGAGGGAGATCTAAGCCCCGAGCTGCAACATCCTTCAAAAGAGAAAAGAATAATATGGCTTAGGACTGAGTTTCTGAACCACCGTGAGGTCACAGAGCCGTTGGTAATCCAGTGCAAACTATGACGGCTCACTCCCTCCCCCACACAGACATCTGCATCCAACCTCAGAAGCCACCTGTGGTTAAAAATTCCGACGGAGGGGTAAGTTCTACGGAACCCACTGGGAGGCAGACCCAAGCCCTTCACTGGAAGAACACCACCTGCAGGTTAGCCCAGAACTTGAACAAGTCATTGCTGGTTGTGCCTTGTCGGAATTCTGAAAACTTCTAGCATGTTTTATGACTTTTACATTTTATCTGAGAAACCACTCTGTGATGAGTGCATTCCTGGGTCACGATCCCCACCCCCTCCCTACTGGCACTGCTGCACTAACAACAACGCGCCTCTGAGGCGTGCTTCCGACCACCACGCCAAGGCATCCCTGGTGGAGGTGAGTTGCAGAGTGTTTACTGAGGACTTTGCTTACTAGCGCCAGAGAGCAGGAGGATCAGGTAACGCCCTGCCTCTTCTGACAGCCAGACAGGAATGCAGGCCACAGACGTAACCAGACAGACGAAAACTACAAAGGCGATGGCGATTTCACTTTTTAGCTGGTCGTCACCTGAAGAACAAAGACTCTCTGCTCTCTGGTTTCTGGCCATTCCGGCGGAGAGGCTAGAGAGTGGGAATCTTCCCGTCTTCAGAAATAAATGTACACTTGGCATTCCTCTTCTAGCTAACAGTCATAACAACAACATGCCACATTTCAGGGTCCACATTTCAGGGGCACTCACTATATACACCAGACACCGTGTGAGGCGTGTTATCTGCATTATCTTGACTGATCTTCAAAACAACTATTATTCCAAGGCCATATTATACTGTTCCAACATCAGAAAAGATGCTGTGCCTTTCCCGCCCTGTGTTGGGAATGCAAAACAGTATGAACACACTTCTAGCGGGAACTTTGATTAATATCCAGCAAAATTACACATGCACTTGTCTTTTGACCGAGAGCAATGTCACTTCTAGAGATCCACCCCAAAGATACACTGGCAAAAACACAAAATGGTGTGTGTACAGGGCTATTCGTTTCCCCACCATTTATAACTGTAGGCCCAGTAAAAACCCCAATGTCTAGCAGGATGCGGGTGGAACAAGGTATGGCGATACCCACTCCATAGAAACTCGATATAAGAGAGTATCATTCGGCCACGAAAGGAGGGAGGATTCCTAGGTACTGATATGGAGAAGCCCTAGGACAGATTCCCCGAGCGTATAGCTTCCACTTCTGTGTAAGAAATGGGCTACATAACATATATTTACTCACATTTCAAAAAGAAATAATGGAGAACCGCCCCCCCCCCCACACCAGAGTTGACAAAAATAGTTACCTAGAGAGGAAGGAAGAGAACATGAGGGGAGGGGGAAAGAATGGGAGCTAGACTTCCTTTAACGGACCTTTATCATTGACTCTGAGACCATGTAAGTGTTTTGACAATTAAAAAGTCAGACCATCAGCCACCATGCAACAGGAAGAACAGAGCACCACCTATTCCTGCCCAAACAGAACAAAACCCTAGAACCTGTGTCTAATCAAGGCTCTGGACCTAACTACTAGTTTAGAGGAAATACGGGGGGCAGAGGAACAAGTCAAACACCACCACGAGGACACAATTAGGCAAATCTGGAATGGGGGGGTGTTCTAAAGGACAAATGGTCTGGTTTCTTCTACCAAAAAACACAAGGGAAAAAAAAGAGGACAAAAAAACCACAGCAAAACAAACAAAAACCACATTGAACAATAGACAAATGGACAGATGAATCAATAGATAAACTAAGAACCAATGCCTGGAAGGAGGTTCACCAAAACTGTTAACTGTGGTTACCTCTAGGCAGAGAGATTCGGGGTGATTTTTACGTTTCTCTTTGCATTTTTCTGTGTTGCTTGCTTTTTAAATTTTTTAACAATGAATATGTATTTTCCCCCAATTTTTTTAGAAAAATTTAAACCTCCAGAAAAGTTGGAAGAATAATACAACGAGCACCTGTATCTTCATTTAGATTCATCAATTGCTAAGCTTTGGCACTTCTGCCCTCTCTTTTGCTCTCCATACACGCATCTGTGTTTCTGAACCACCTGAAAGTACGTTGAAAACAGCATGACACATTAGCACGTAAGAATGCCCCCTAAGTAAGAGGACATTCTCCTACATAACCACACACCATATCACACCTAAGAAATGTAATGCCAACCAACACTACTTTCTGATATTCAGTCCACATTCAGATTTCTCTAATTGTACTGAAGATGACTCTGAGAGCTGTTTTTCTTTCCTCATCCAGGACTGAATCTCAGATCGTGCATTCTATTACTATTACATCCCTCTAGATTTCCTTAATTAGAATGCTACCCCTGCCCTTTACTCACTTACTTCGTTTTCTTTTTATAACTATCAATTTTGAAGACTCCAGGTGTCTTGAGGAAAATTCCAGAATCTGGATTTGTCTGTTTCCTTGTGGTAAGATTTGGGGAAAGCACTTTGGCAGGACAGTGTTGGGATGCTGTGTACTTCCCAGTGCGTGACCCGGGGAGACCCGCGAGAGCAGTCTGCCCTGGACAGGGGATGCCATGTCCAGCCACCTCAGTCAGGGGTGGCCGCCAGCTCTCTCAACTGTGAAGGTGCCTTTGTAATTAACAAGTAACCGGGAGTGAAACTTTGAGACTGTTTCCCAAAATCTCTTGCCCAATGGTTTTGGCATCTGTCGATCCTGCTGGTCTGTCTCAACTGTGACCTCGGTGGCTGCAGAACGATGGCTTCCTGTCTCTCATTCCTTCCTTCCATCTGCGAGCTGGCTTCTTCTATAAAGAACAGGCCTCCTCCCTCTCCCCTCAGTTTTAAGTACCACTGAGGGTTTTTATGTATCATTCGCTTTTTTTTGAAAATAATCTTATGCAAAGTTTCTGTAAGAAGCACGTTAAACACCACCACCCCCTGTATTCCCCAGGGTCAGAGGCGGACCCGAGAAAGACACTCCCCACCCACACCTCGCTCACCCAGAAGGACCACCGAGGGCACAGCGGCATCTGTCAGTCTTCACTCTGATTACACCTGGGATTGGCTGCTTCCCTCTGAATGGTAGCTAGGCTGCATTTATTAAGTGTGAAGCAGAAGATTAATGTACTAAACGTGTGTCAACCACCCACGAGGTGTTTGCAGACAGCTCCCACATGCCCCGAAAGCTGAAGGCTGCCGTTCCAGAGCGGGCTCTACCGAAAGGGGGCAGGAACGGCTCTCTGCACCAACCACCGCTGACGTCTTCAGGAAAACTGATGGGTTCTTAAATCTGCTAAGCTCTTGTTAAGAGACGATTTATTTTATTTAAGTGCTCTGCAGTGGGAGATACGTGTAGACAAGGGGCTGCCTGAGCTTTACAGACAGGCTTTGTAAAAAATTTAATGCTCGTCGGTTTAGTAAATTCAAGCAAAAAACACAGATAAAACTCAAAAACAGCGTATGATGTTCATGAAACTCACTGAGTACAAACACAGTGAAACAGTGAGTTGGAAGAATGCCAGCAGCTCTCATCCCGACTGTTCGAGGTTCCGTTTCCCACTTGGGTGATCTAGCTCAGGACGGCCGGCTACGACACCGTCTTCTCCCTCTCCCACTGCTTCTTGTGTTCGGGGGACAGCCAACACTGCTCAGACTGAATCCAGCCCTTTCTGGGTCCAGGCTACCACACAGAATGGGAGAAAGAAATAATCTTCCTGGTCTAGACACAGAGAGAACTGGACTTCGTTATCACTGTAGCAGCCATACAATCTGGGCAAGTCAACTCAGTTCTGAGCCTCAGTTTACCCACCTGTAAAATGGCGGCTGTAAGATGTACTCTATTCATCTCGTGAGGTTATTGTGAAGATCAAACGAGACAGTGTATGTGAACAGTGTTTTGAGAATACAAATCTAAGTATTTCACTTCATGATGAAGTTAAGAATTGGTATGGAGGCGACAGGCAGTGGTGAAAGGCCTCTTCACTCTCTTCCCCACTCACCCCATGGGGCAGAGGGCCACAGAGAGGCAGGAGGCTGCTCCCTCTTCCTGGATCCATAGGAAACTGACCTGCTGAAGACTCAGCAAGGGCTTCGGTTTTCTGCCCACTCTTAGAACTCAGACCCAGCCCCACTGTATTCCTTTAACCTAATTAGGGCAAAAGAATTGCTAAAGTCAGTTCTGAAAGAGGCTCAATGGTGCGGCCTTGAAGCCCCGGGCTCGACAATTGGCTGCCTCCCTGAGACCACGGAGTACAGATGGAAGGCAGCGTGCTCAGGTGCCAGCCTGTCAGTTGGATTAAAATGACTCATTTATTTGCCCAAGCACCTCACAAAGTGCTTTTACTAACAGAGAGGGGGCCTGCCGGCTCTCTGAGCAAGGGACGCAGCAAATCCGCCTCTGCCGCCTTCCTGGCCTGCCAAAAGTCATTATTGCCGTGTGTGGAAAGCCATCAGCGGGGTACAGGCCCCCGTTGTCCGGGTGACAGATTGGGCTGCGTAATCAGAGGAGGAAGGGGAGAGTGCAGAAGCTGTCAGAGGCGAGAGATCTTGGCTGGAGCCGCCAAAAAACTGGCAACATGAGTTAGCATAACTGAGTAAACAGCCTACAATCTCCAAATGATCTTGCCATTAACGTGATGAAATAGAGTGGAAAGGATAAACTTTACCTAAAAAACATGCCCCAGAGAAAAACAAGAGTCTACATTTATTTTGGGTTGTGAACTGACACTCTTGTGACACTTACAGCTGCACTCCTTTGTCTCCTAACCTCCTGGCACGGTGGAAATTCCCCAGGAGGAGAGGAAATTAAGAACCGCACAGACATAACAGTGTACTTCAAGCAAAAACAAAATTGAGAAGGTGGAGGAGAGCAGCAGAGCTGATGCAGGTGCCTTCTGAATAAGAACGCGTGTGCTGGACGGCCTCGATGTGTGCCAGCGGAAAATCAGCCGGCAGACCCCGGCGGAGGTGCAAGGGGTCCTCTCATTGGGGCAAAGGTTCTGGTGCTCTGGTTATCCAGGGACACCCAGGGAGCACCACACACACCAACGGACGCCAGACGTCACCTTAACACAGAATATCATTCCCAGTCACCAGGAGCATTTCTATCAACTCATCAACGTAGCAATGGTATTAAAAACCAGGTTGCCGTCCCCTGGCTTAGGGGGAGTTCTTCATCGTAAACAGGAAGGACTATTTGGTAGATAATTCAGTTTCTTATATCTGACACCTTTGATTTCTTAATTCCATTTGGGAAAGTGAGCTTTGAACTTTCAAAGGACTCCTTCCTGCTAATCCCTACTCCCTTCTTAGCTTGGCTTCTTTGGAGATCTAATTTTCTGGATCACGCTGCAAATGTGGAAAGACTCCTCTTTCACAAACTGGTCTCTCCTGCCCTTCTCCTCGACTCCATGTCACCAAGGTCACATGTTTGTTAAGAGCCACAGTATACAGAGCAAGGTATCGGGTCCTGAAAGATTTCAGTGCATGAAATTAAAAAGGCCCTTGCTTTTCGATGTTTATAATTAAGTGGAAAGAAACACACACACTCGTGCACACCCTTAGCTGTTCCAATAACAGAGGAGCTAGCAGGGAGGAAAACGGGGTGCAGGGAGGGATTTTCTAGCAGTAAAGGAAACAGTGAACTGTGAGCTTTCGTGTGCTTACACCCTCACTCCCAAATGTTCATACGGACATTCAGTCTTCTGGCCTTGCTGAAAGGATCTGGGGATGATAAATCAAAATGGCAAAAGGCACGGTACACAGGAGAAACAATCCCCACGCGACAGTCCCCAGCGCAATTCCTCCTTCTCAGAAGAAGCCAGCTCTCAACCCTTGTGTCCTGCCGTGGCCCACATTCCTCATTAACACTACGGAGGCTCCTGGAGAGCGTTCACAGAACCTGGCAAGCAACAGGCTGCTTCAAAGGACGCCGGGTGACAGTACCTCCCACAACCCCGGGAAGATCTATTGCAGCATGTCTCAGGCGCCCCACAGCCCTCAGATGCCAGAAGCGTCAGGCTAAAGCAAACAAATATGGCAGCAGTAGAAGGAACACGAGAGAGAATGCAAAGCTTCTCCTCGCCGGGGAATGTGGGCTCATGTCCTGGCTTAGAAATAAAGGGGAATGAGCCCCACCCAGCTCTTCTCCAGTAACCTTCACCGCAGAGTCAGGACATGCTATGGGGAGGGGCCAGGGCACTGGAAGGGACCTGAACGAGCAAGTGAACACGTGCCAAGAGATTTCCGAAAAATCAGACCGTGGGCAAGTGGGAGTTCACTTTCCAGTGACACCCAGGTCGGGCAGGGCACGGAAGGTGGGGTGTACTTTGCCAGGTCAAAGGTGCTCTTTGTCTAGCTGACATCACTTGCCGGTGTCAGCCAGACAGAACAAGGGAAGTCATCATATGTTCTGACCCCACTGAAAATTACGTTTCAGAAAGAATGATCTTTTCTTCCAGGAAGAACAACTAAAACACCAAAAACTGAACCAGAACAAACCAAACAAACTGAACTTCAAGTACCTGGAGTTTTCTTGGACACTTAGAGCTCACCTGTGTCTGTAAAACATCATAGCATTTGTACACTAAAGGACTCGACAATTTCCCACCAGGGACAAAACCAGCATCTGAAGGGTCAAAGATAAAACACGTTGCTTTGATCCTAATCCAAACTTCAACATATAGGTTCCTACTGCTTTCTGTTTTAACACTCACTCTACAGGAAACACCGTATCTGTGAAAAAGTGCATTTATTTCCAACGAGCGAGTGTAATCATCTCAGCCTCACTCAGTCTGTAGAAAAAGGCCTGCATTGGTGGTTCTCACCACTGAGTTTCTCAGGCCCTGACTATCCACATTGCCCACAAACAATGCGTCCTCTGCACGCTTGTTGCACCGGACCCTGGGACAGAACTGCAAACAAAGCCCAGGACCTATCTTCATGAGCTGTGAGCTGCAGGGAAGACACCTGGACCTGGTGTGATGAGTGCCACAAAGAACGAGTGCCGTACTGGGAGTGCCCCAGGGGGAAGAGCTGGGGCTCCGGGGTTCCATTTCCTGAAGAAACGAACCTGAAGCTGAGACCTAAGTCGGGCTTGGTCAGTCAGAGTGAGGTGTCCCAGGCAGAGGGAATGCACGTTCCAAGGCCTCCAGGCCCAAAACAGCAAGAATGACACATTCAAGGAGCTGAAAGAGGGGACTGCTTGGCTGAAGGGTAAGGAGTAAGGGGGCAAATCCGACAGAGGAACAGAGGAGACGGGAAGGGGTCAGGTTCCAGAAAGTACGATTGGACATAAGGATTCTTGACAAATTTCTTGATGAAGTCAATTATTTGGCTCATCTTCACTTTAGAGCAGGATTTAAAGATGGTTTTAGAGCAAACACAATATCGCTTCTCGGCCTTTTGGCTAAGATCAAGTGTAGAGCAAACACGAGCGTGGGCCTTGTGGATGGGCTTCAGAAAGGGAAGGGCTGCTTGGCCAGACGAGACCTCCTCAGGAGGCAAGCGCTCCTGGTGTAACTGTTCTCAGCTCTGAACGACCGGCGTCAGCAGAGCCACTGTTTGCCACACACGTGAGAATCGGCACACGACGACAAGCAGGAGACCGGGCAGGCTGTCTCCTGACCAGACACAAGAAACACAGCAGCACTCATCCATACACTAACGGTAAGAAGAAAACAATCTCTAGGACCGTTAAACCTGAATGTAGAGCAGGAGTTCCTCAAAAAGTAATTGCAATAAATGAGGCCTACCTGGGTATTCAACTTGCTAAACATCTGTTTCCATCCAGCAATCGTTCGCTGGACTGCCCAATTTAGAGATAGCAATTTCATTACTACCTATACAGGGACTTTGCAAAGCGTCAGTTGGAGACTAAGTTACGCCATCCAAGATGGCGCAAGTAGGGAAGGTATTTTCATCTTGGGCCTGAGCGACAACCATGGTGAAGTGAGTGAGTCCCCAGAGAAGGGGCTATCGGAGGTGTGAGTTTTCCATCTTGAAAGAGCACGAGACATGTGCAGTCAAAGGTCAGCACTGTGCTGGCCAAGGCAGCCCCCCAAGATGGCACAGACCGAGGCTGAGTGAGCCGGCCCTGAAAATTGTAGGGCAAATGATGGTTTTAGACAATAGCAGATGAAATCTGCCCGCGCGCATCTGTTTTCCTTTAAGAAAAGGTGAGCGGAGGCGAGTAGAGTGATTTTGCTGTGGAAAGACTTTCTCAGCTCTAATTACTCCCGATAGCTGTAATTTACAAGTTTTTGGTGGCTAGAAATCACCAAGATTCACACGTTTTCAGACCAACAGCTGTCACTATTAGTGAGCAAATTGCTAAGTCTTCTGCCCGGTGGCAGCCGGCTATCTGTGACAAAGTTGGGTGACAAATCAGAAGAGCAAAGGGACCAGCCACACCAACAGGCCCTGGGTATTCCCACTCTCCGTGGGGCTGGCCACAAGGCAAACTATCAAGAGACAAAACACTGCAACCACCACTGACAGAAATATTCGAGCTTCACGCGGAATACAGAATGATACATACCGTGCAAAGAAGGACACCCGTTTTGGAATGGGAGAATTCTTGAAACACTGCTGTTCTTTCCTACAAAAATAAGGGAAAAAAGTCTTACAATTCTGAGATCTGTTCCAGTGAGGGCGGCTTAGCTCCCCATAACTTTCCCAGCTTCCTCCTGCTATAGCTCTAGGAAGGCACAGATGGGCTTTGCCGAGAGGAAGAAGTGGACTCTTTACATTTAAAAGACCCTGGACTTATAGGACTGGACTTCTCAGACCATGGCAAAGCAGCAGGGCCTGAGGGCAACACGTGTCAGTAAGACCATGCCAGGCTGGGCACACCTTAGAACCTGGCAACCCCAAGAGCAGGCGAGGTCAAACCCCCCAAGAGACTGAACGTATTCTAAACATGCTTTCCTACAGGTGGGCCAGAGGAATGAAGAACCACCGACCTTTCCCACAGGAAACTAATTTTTAAAAAGGTTAAAAATTACAGAGCCCATTTATTTTAACTGTAGAAAAATTATATTTAAGTCGAAGGAAGAAAATGCCATCATCCCACCACTCAAAGCAAAATACCACCACTGGTAACCCCTGGATGTTCCCAGGTCCCTATCTGTGCAAAACATAACCACGTATGGGGCTTTTAACAAATGGCACCATACTACTTGTGCTATTACATGCGCTTATCATGTATCAATAGAACGTGAACATCCTTTCCTGATGATAAATATCTACTCGCGACCATACAGTATTCAGCTGAAGGGAGTGCCCCCATTTCCCGACCAGTGCCCCATACTGGCCATCGAGGCTGCCTTCAGTTGTTCACCACTACAGATAATGCTGTGATCAACACCTCTGTACACAAGTCGTGGTGCACAGGCCTAATCATTCCCTTTGGGTAAATTCCTAAAGGCAGACACGCTGGACCAAAAGGCAGCCCACTTCGAAGGCTCTGAGCTTGACCTTGCAAAGGGCACACAAGCACTTGAGACTTGGCCTTGCCCATCTGTCAGCAACAACAGCAAACAAGGAAATGTAACTGAATTACTACAAATTGGGAAAGAAGAAAAAAAGTACAGTCTCTCCTTCCACTCTGGCACAGCCACCGTGTCAGTTACAGGGTACACCTCCCTTAGTGCAGTGGACAGTGACAGCCAACATGTATGGAGCGCTGCCACGTACCAGACATTGGCCAACGCTTTACATGTCTGAACTTACAAATCCTCGTAACCACCCTACGAGCGAGTACTATCACCACCCCCCTTTCCAGGTGAAGAAACTGAGGCACAGAGAGATTGAGTGACTTGCCCAAGGGATATGCACACACAGGAAAGGGCGGGACTGCTATCTGAAATCCTCACAAGGATGCCTGCCTGCATCTGCCCAGTTTGCTGTATGGTCTTACAGGGATGTTTTTTTAATGGTTGCATTATAGAGTCAAAAATCAGAAAAGTTCATGAAGACCTGTGAAACACCTTAAAGATTGGCCATGATGTATTCGGATTTGAGGTGAGGAAAAAAAACTAACAAAGTCTTGAGCTTTCATCACAACTATCATGCAGCAACTTTCTCAAACAGCAACTTCTCTCTAATGCCCGTGAACTTGGTTGGGGTCATGTCATCATGTCAATCACGTAGGGAGACCACAGGCTATGTGGAACAGCGGCGAGCCTAAGAAGCCAGGAATATGTGATTGGGACTGTTTTAGCTTAGTCTGGGATAAGATACTTAACATCAGCATTTACAAAATGAAATAGACATACTCCCTCCCATCTTCTACCCATTTCTTGGAGAGATTATGAAGACTATTTAATAAACAAAACAACAGAAGTAAAATATTAACAGTTATTAAACTGAAAAAACTGAACTATTTCCGAAAAAGAAATAGCAATAATAGTGGCACCTAACATTCACTGGGCACTTACTGCATGCCAGGCCCTGTGCTAAGCACTTTATCTGCATCAACTCAATGAATCGTCACAACCACTCAGGAAATAAGGACTATTATAAGCTCCATTTTAGAGACATGGAAACTGAGGCACAGAGAGGTTAAAAAGCTTTCCTGAGGTCACACAGCCAGTAAACGGCAGAGCCACGACTAGAACACAGTCTGCCCTCAGCTATAAACACCCTGCTAGACTACCATCCTATTACAAGGTGAGTTTGAAATAATTTAACTACAGAATCTTCTGTATGACGTACTGGAATTCCCAGATCCTTCTGAGTCCATATCCAGCTCCTCCATCACCCTGAGACCTATCTTGCTGAATGCCTCCGATGAAAACAGACCCAGAGAATTAGTAAACTAAGTTAGAACAAACAAACAAACCCATAAATGGTATTGCATTATGAAATCAACAAATTTGATTGAATCAGGGGGTGGGAAGATACCGTATTTTTGCCATGTATAATGCGCACACATGTTTTTGGCCCAAACTTTCAGGGGAAAAAAATCTTTCGTTTTAATTCTTTAATTCAAATTTTTATTTGTGTACATTTAGTACTTGCTTTTTGTATCATAAAGGAATTTTAGCATTTGTTTTTTAACATATTATGGTACAAGAAATTTTATGTAACAAATCATTACAAAACACAAGAAGAGATACAAGGTACAAGAAATTTTATGTACCGGTAACAAATTTACGATATTTACACCTCACAGAAGGCCAAGAACTCTTCGTGGTTGCAAGTTCGTGGTAAGTTCAACAAAACCGATTATCGTATTCCAGAATATTATTTTGCATATAGCTATCGTTATTGATTTCTAGAGTTATACTTTTAATTCAGAAGCATAAATAAAAGAATTAAAAACATTTATATAGATACGGAGTTAGTACTGCTCATATACAATGTGCATCATTAGTTTTCCCTCACAAATTTGGGGGAAAAAGTGCGCATTATACACTGCAAAATATGGTAAAAACCAAGTGTTTATAAAATTCACAAAAGCTGGAATATTCAGGAAATTCTGCATAACCTTGTGGCAGATAAGAAGCTGTGTCCTTGAGTGACCTTCAGCAAATTCCCTTTTCTGAGCCTCCATTTCCTGAATTATTACAACAGAAAAGCAAAACCAAAAAGGGGGACTGAACTTGATGACCTTCAATGCCCCTTTTAGTTTGAAAAATGTTAGGATTTTTTTTAAGCTGGTTCTCGTCAAATCTTCTCCAATGTCTAGCTTCCTTTCATTTCCTAATTTCCTAAGGTGCCTGGTAACCGCTCTTCTAGGGCAAGATGGCTCCGCTCTCTAAGCCCTGTTCGTCCTTCCTTCCCAATTCCAGTGAGTTCAGCTCACTCCACTCCACGCTGGCTCCCGAAATGGGTGCTCTACTGACCGGTGGTGGAATGAGAGTGACGCGCTAAGCACCTAAAATTAGGAAAACGTTACACTCTTCTTCCTGAACAAAAGCAGTCCTCAGCCGAGACGGAAGAGAGCCCGGAGCCCCCGGATCCGCAATGCCCTCTCGCAACCCAGTGCAGGAGAGGGAGCGCTGCATCTTGTTGACAATGACAGCAGCCACGCTCAGCAGTACCATATGGGATCCACAATTTAGCTCCATTAATGCTCTTAATTTGAAGACATCAAGCCCTAATTACACACTGGGTACTAAAAAGGCAAAACCCTTCCCCGGTGCCAGCTACTTAGTGGTACTCTGTTGCCTTAACAGCTGGTTGAGGTAGACGCAGGCCAAGCGGACTGTGCGCTCTCTCAGGTGGAAGGGACCAGCTCCGGGAGCGGGCGCAGCGCGGGAGGGAACAATAGGCTCCCCCGCCCATGTAGGTCCAGTTCCAGTGGGTCGTCCACTCCCGGCTCACCCTTCCCTTAGCCCAGCGGCGTCTGTGAGGGACGCACTGTGACCCTGGAGGACGAGGTCAAGTTCAACGGGACTCGGGCCCGCTAGCGGGCAGCGCTCACCTCCTGTTCCATGTTACCGTGCAGCCGTAGGAATTTTAATCGTGCGGAGCCAGATGGTAAGTGCCCTGCTGTCGGGGCCCCCGGGCTGCTCAGCAGGGTCTGGAGGAAAAGCTTGTAGTGGAACTCCACCAGCTCACACGTCGAGAAAAAGACAATCATCTTCTGGTCTGTTTCAAACTACATCGATACAAAGGGGGAAAACAACCACAGGATTTTAAGATTAGGTGAGCCTAAAACAAGTATTTCCCTAAAATACAGTCATGCTATGCTGGCCCCAGTTTGGAAACACAAGGGACAGACAGCTTTGAATTAAAAAAAAAAACACCAAAAAATCACAAAACACCGATACTCCATGCTACAAAGAATGCAGGAAAGGAGAATGACAGAGCTATCCTCTCGAAAGGGGTCTCCACACCTGAGAAAAACACTCTTCAGTGCGAAGCTCTACATTAGCTCTGTTCTTTCACTCATTCAGGGCTCGCCACAGACAGTGCTGCCCGGTGAAGGTCTGCAGTCGCAAACAGTGAGGCTGGAAAACTTGTGTGGGCACACGCCTCAACTCACTGCTACCCACACCTGCCACAAACAGAATAGGTCTTTGTCTCCTCCATCCTTCCTACCTTGCACTTCTGCAGGATAAAGGCCGCCAGGGAGACCAGCCGCAATTTGCTGGGAATCAGTGTCACGTGCTGGTCGAGACCCTCTGGGATTGCAAAGCTGTCCAGCTCGTCGCCAGCTTGTGGAGCGGACACTTCAAGAACAGCTTTGTCCATTGGGTTAGACTGACCATGGCTTTCATCCACGACAGAAATACTGACTGGGTTGTGTAAACTGATATCAGCGAGCCATGCCACGCCTTGGATAGAAAGTGAAAAAGGCAAAACATGACACGTACACACCATGGAACCGGTCATGTGTACACGCTCGCACCCCCCACACATTCAGGTGTACTGAGAAGCCTCCAGTGGGGGCCACCAAGTCCCAGCACTGATGTGCCTGCCTGTCAATCCAGTGGTGCAGACCCACCAGTTTCTTCGCACAGCCCACCAACCCATCCACACCAGCGTTTCTAAACTCGAGCCTGTGGAAGGCCATTGAAAGGGACATTAACAGACGTCTGTCCATCCCAGAAAGGGCTCTATGGTCAAGTAAGTGAGGAAAACCGGGATAAAAAGGTTTCATGGGATTCCTTCATAGGGTCTGACAGGCCTTCTCGGGACCTCTATTGTGTGAAGGTGCACCTTGACTCTCCGAGAATAAGTAATGTGTTGCATCCCCACACTTTCTGAGCACAGAGTCCTCTTTCCCTTAACGGTAATGTTACTTAGAATACACTCAGGGCTGTCGTTCAGTCACATGAATGGCATCTGTATGTGCGCACCTCGTGTGACTGGCAGAACAAGTAAGCCAGACGTAAGAACATGAAAGCTGTACTGTCGGTCAATGACCCACAGTATGGCTGATTCTGCTGGAGAGGGCTGCAGCTTTTCCAAGCCCTGGTATTCCCGTCCATGAAAGAAGAGCTAAGAATTTCCATGGCATGAAGATGGGAAACAGAAATGAGCTTACAGAATATGTATTTCTTAGGTTCACTAACTCTTTAGGGGAAAATTAGGGTGATTACACTAAGAAATGCACTTGGGGAAGAGGTCCTCGCCGTCAGACAAGAGCCCTGCTCACTGGGTCCCTGTGGCCGTGAAGAGCCTCACGAAACCACGAGGTGGGGACGGTGAGCCTCTTCCTCTCCGTCCTGACTGACCACCAGCAGCACTGCCCCTCCTGCAGGAACTATGGCTCTAGGACCTGCCCTCTCCCATGGCCTGGGGACCACAGCGGTCCTCTGACACCTTCCTGCTCCCCATAGCCAAGGCTGAGAACTGCTGCCGGCACACGTAGCAGGTGACAGCGGGGTCCTCCCTCTTCATTCAGGACAAAGGGTACCTTTTCAACTCACCTTGCGTGAGAGTCGCCGACAGCAAGACGTTCTGTCGTTTCTGGCACTCAGCATTGACCGCATTAAGTATCACTGTGACATCCTTTTCAAAACCCAAATCCAAGATTCTGTGGTTTCAAGAGAAGGAGTTTTAATCTCCACGAAGAATGAGTGTAACACTAAGAAGCTACAGAGATGCCATGAAACAGCCCCTTCCTTCTGCCTTTCTTCTTCTAGCAGAGGCTCACCTGTCAGCTTCATCCAAAATTAGCCACTGTATCCGACTAAAGCGAATGTTCTTTGTGGATTTTATATGATCCACCAGACGTCCAGGAGTTGAGATAAGGATATTTATTCCTTTGCGGAGTCTGTTTAAAATCACATACCATGAAAGAAAGTAAATCAAACAGGGCTGTATTTATAGAAAACACAGGAAGAAGCCAAAGGAGACAGATTTACGTCTGGCACCAATACCCCACAGCCTGAAATTATGACACAATGATGAGTGGATACAAAGATATATCTGAGTTTTAATTTTTCTCAGAAGTTTGCCTCTCCTATAGAATATAATTGTTAAGATCTGAAATCATACTTAAATCATAAAACCTTAACTTTGAAAGGAATCTTTATAATATGATGCCTTTTACCTGACCATAGATCCTTTCTAGAATATTCTAGATACGTGGTCATCGATCCTGTTCTTGAAGGTTTCTATGCCAGGGAACCTCTTACCTGAATGAGTTATCCCAAAATGTTTTTTTCCTGATACTGAGGCCTTGTTTTAACTGCCATCTAAAAGGCCTAGCTTTGCCCCCTAGACTAGTAAAATAAATCTAATTTCTGACTCCCCAAACAGCCTTTATCCCATTACTCCAAGTAATAAAAGCCTCCAGTTTTCAGCTGAGTCTATTTTCCAGCCTCCCCTGCAGTTAAATATGATCATGGGCCTATGTTGTAGCGATAGGATAATGAGAATATGCAAATCCCACAAGTCCCTTTAGAGGGAAGAGGTACGACTATTTCTGTTCCTGCTGCAGGAAACTAGATGCAATGGCTGGATCTCCACTGTCGAACACTATGAGGTAACTCTGAAAATGGAAGCCTCATTGAGGGGCACAAAACGACGGAAAGAGCCCAGGTCCTGACACGAGAGCACGATGCCCGTCCTGGATGGGCGGCTGTCAGGCTGCTTAAATGTGAAAGAAAAAGGAAACTTCCGTTTGGTTTGAGCCTTTAAGGCTGCAGCTAATCCTAACCGATACTTTCGGCGTTCAAGTTTAATATTTACTTGTTAATCACAGACTACACACACAGTTGGGTGTTACTACTGCACATTATGCTACAATATAAAAATGGCTTAAAAAGAATGCACACAATTTGGGATTTACTTGTTGCCACAATTTTCTACTGATACCCATTACCAGTTCTAATATTGAACGAGGAATCAATGTTTTTGGTGTGAAAAGCAAGGTGCAAAGCATTATGTTAGTTTATGACCTTGTTTTTATAAAAAACAACAGAATCTCAAACCCCAATGTACCCAAAAGGGAGCCACCAAGGAGGACGGACACTAAACAGGGGGGTACTGGGATGATGGAGTTCAGAAAGTAATGACATCAGAAAGCAACCCCTTGTAGGTTTATACAGTATTTTTAAAAATAGCTATGTCTAGAGGGGACCGCTCCCCGCTGACGCAATCTGTCCGAGACAGGCTCACTCCAGGTTTAGAAGGACTGAGTCCTACCAGAGAGACAATTCAAAAAGGAATTAACCACAGATAAACCTCCCCCTACCTGGCTTTTTCTGATTTTCTCTTCTCTCCGCCCATTAACACTCCAGGCACAATCCAGGTAAATGGCTACAGGAAGACATCAGAGCAAAAATCAATGCCAAGCCCCTTATACTGCAAACACAGAGACTGACTCTAAGTTGGGAGGGAGGACTCAGGCTTCTTCCGGTGTGAGGTGTTACTGTGCAGACACGATTCCTAGGTGCTGCCACACCCATGGACAATATCAGCAGTAACCTCAATTACAGCTAAAGAACGAGCTTCCAACACAGTAAGAGAGCAAGGGGAGCTTGGTAAACGATTCAGGTAGCGTTTCTGCCTTTCTCTTTGGAGCCTCAATTAAACACACATTTCAGTAGGTCTCCTGCCTTTCTTTTGTTCTTTTTGGTTAAAATAAAACCCAAGTACAACACTCCTCACTCTCACCCCTGATGAAAGAAAGGATAGATCAATTCTCCACCTAATGCGGGAGGTTGGCCGGCTTTGGCTCTGAAGCCTTTTCTCTCTCCTTGCTTAAACAAACCCTACTTGCAGCATTTTGAGTTGCTTTCCAGTCGGCCACCTTCAGGTTGCTGTACCTGTCAATGTCTGTCTGGGGCTTGCCAGTGACTATAACGAATCGATTATAAAGCTGTAAGCACCAGGAAACACTAGTAATCTCTTTAAATTGGAACTGGGCAGTTAGTAAGGTTTAGATTAGTAAAAATCAAGACTGCACCAGGGGAGAGCAGAGACATCCAGGGAAAAGAGAGAAATTAGAATAATTCCTAGCTCTTTGAAAATAAGGAAAAGACTGTGGTATATTTCTCCTTCCTCAAAAGGTCAGGAGAAAAGATAAAACTTGCCTTACCTTCAGTAGTTTCTGGACAATATCAAAGCTTTGTAGAGCCAGCTGTAAATATTAAAAAGTTATAGATAATGAACAAGATCCATTCTTTTAGTTTAAATTTAGACAATGTAAAGTGATTAAGATCCCAATTTAGACCGCAAGTTAAAATTTAAGGAAAAAAAAAATCCTATCAAAGAATCGACCGTGTTCTTAGACTGATTCTGAAACCTGCCAGTTTGCAGAACATGGGTACAAACATCACATCTATTTCTTGGACATGTACAAAAATAGTGTTTTGTGCTCCCTCTGCTGGCTCAAATTCCCAGAGTGCCACACGGAGCACTCCCAGTCTACGGTGCACAAAGATGAAAGAAAATGAAAGAAAGTCGCCCTGAATTTGGCTCTCTTGCGAAAGAACGTCCTATGTATGAAGCAGTAAATGAGAACAGTGATGCAACAGGTTAACCTTTGGGAGCTTTAAAAGTGATGTGACTGTATCCTACGAATACGCCAGGGGAGAGCAGTAGCTGAAGACTCAGAGATGGCCATTCCCCAAGTTTATTAAAGGAAATAAAAACCAACAAGCCCAGTGGAAATCAGAGAAAGTGAAAATTAATGTAGGTTATAACCACTAATAACCATCAAAAGGTTCTATGTAATCCGTTTATCCAAAGATACATAGTTTCCACAGGTTTAGTAGTCATGAAGCATCCTAGGGAAGTAGCACCTTTGCTGCTATAAAGATTTCAATCGCTTTGTGCCTACTCCTTCATTGGATTGAGCTGACAGAGAACACGGCAGGCTGTACAAAAAAAAAGCTGAGCTGAAGCCTCTATCTCTACGATCAATTCTCTATAAGGAAGTGATTTTGATACAGCAAACAGGTACCTAAATCTGAAATTGCCTCTGTAGACAAATAAAATAGATCAGATAAGAGATTTCCACCAAGAAAGAATAAAAATACCAGGAAGCTTAACTTTCAGGAACAAGTAAAATGTTTGGCTCAGTAGCTTCTTTAAAAAAAACAAATTCATTTTTAGGGCCGACTGATTTTGTTTTTGAATTAAGTTGGGGGAAAAAAGTATAAGAATGTGACTAAATTTCTTTTCAGAGGACAGAAATGTATAGTGTTATTAGTCTTTAGATAACAGGGAAATGCTTTTCCATACTTACAATTTTCAAAGAGCGCTTGAATTTTTCTTGTCAGAAACCAGAAGAATGGTTCCCGGGCAAAACAAAGGGTACAGTGGTTTGTGCAATAGAGAGAAAAATGGTAAACCCTCTTATAAACTCAACAGGCTGTCCCTGAAAATACTTGCTCAAGATTCACTCCGAACATGAAGCTGCTTACCTCTCTCGTCGGCACTAGTACCAGAGCATAGGGGCCGTCACTACGCTGTGGACACAGAAGGAAAAAAATGCCATGAGGCTTAAAGATCACAGGAGTCCAGACGAACAGAACTGAAGGGTGGCCACTTGTAAAGTACCAGGGACAAGAGCACCCCTTGCCCTCATTATTATGGAACATTGTTCTAGAGGTTCTGGCCCACGCAATCAGACAAGAGAAAGAAATATGTACAAATCTAGAAAGGAGGAGGTAAAACAGTCAGTAACAGCAGATGATATTTTATGCTAAAAAAAAAATATTTAAAAAAATCATTTGAAAATCTATTACAAAAAAGATAATTCAGTCAACAAGCTGAATGCAAAATTAATATATAAAAATCAATTGCCTCGCAACATAGAAAGTAAGAAAATACAAAGGGGAAGAAAATCACACTTATAATAGCAACTAAAAAGACTAAGCTTAACAAAAAAAATGTAGAAAGTCTTTAAAAAAGTACAAAATCTATATAATGAGAATTTTAAAACATCTCTGAGGGGGCACAAAATAAAATTTGAATGAATGGAAAACTGTGTCTTGTCCTTGAATAAGCAGATTCAATATTATATAAGCTAATTCTCCCTAAATCAATCCATAAATATAACGTAATTTTAACAAAAATGTCACAAAAATGCATATATGTTTATATGCATCCAAGAAATAATATATACTATAAACAGACAAGCTGATTTCAAAGTTGATATGGAAAAATAAATACAAGGACAACCAAGACAGTTCTGAAAAACATCCAATGTTAAAACAATTTAAATGTACTGTAGTTTTTAAAAAACTGATACTGGCACATGTAGATTACAATAGCAAATAAGAGTCTAGAATAGAATCAAATATATACAGAAATTTAGGAAATAAGGGTCATTTTGTATCAGTAGGGAAAAGATGTACTATTGAAAAGTCCTTTTAGAAAAACTTGTTAGAAAAATGAAGTTGAAATGAAGTTGGCCTTTTTATAGATGACATAAAACTCAGAAGTATAAAACACTGATAAATTTTATTACATAAAAATTCAAAATTTCAGAATGAAAAAACAATACCTATATTTTGTAACTTAATCAAGAGTCAAATGACAACATGGGAAAAAAATATGCCACAAATAAGAAAAAGGGCCCCAAAAAAAGACAAAAGAAAAAGGGCCAATTTCCCTAGCTTACAGGGAAGGTCTATAATTCAATTAAATATAAAAATAAAAGACCAACAAATCAAATAGAAAAATGGAGGCTATAAGCAGCTAATTTATGTAAATAAAAATTCAAAATATGGCTTTTACACATATGAAAAGATTTTCAACTTTACTCCTAAAAAAAAAAATTCAAGTTGAAATTATAGTATTTTCCCCGTATCAAATGAGCAAAATTAAATAGCTGAGAGTGCTTACAAGGGCATTGGCAAAAGGAACTCTTATACACTCTTGGTGAGAGTGCAAAATGGTAAAACTCCTTTAAAGGTCAATTTTGACAGTATCTATCAAATAAAAATGAAAATTCCACTTACGGGAATTTCTCTAAAAGATGCGCTCACACGTGTACGTAAAGAAGTTGTACCGCGTTTTCCGGAATGTAGGATATTTATATAGCCTTGCTTGTAGCAAAACACTGATCAAAATGTAAATTCCACCAATGGGAGACCGATTCAATAATTTATGGTTCCTACACACAGTGGAATACTAGGCGGCCATTACAAAACGAGGCAGACACAGTACTTACTGATAAGAAACTCTCCCTCAAACATATGAAGTGAACAAAAGCAAGGCACGGAACATCACGCATGACAAGCAACCATTTGTGTATGGAACCAAATAAACAAAAACTTCAATGAAAGGGGCAGAGGAGCTATGCATATTCATATTCGCTTTGTACGCCGAGCGTGTCCTTGGGAGGGCTCCCGAGACTGGTGACAGGACCTCTGCACCTGACAGGAGACCCCGACCCCTGGGGAGAGGGGGGAGGAGAAGGACTTGCTTTTCACTATATATTTTTTGGTCCTCTTTAAGATTTTTTTAAACATGTATATTACATCTAAAAATAACAGTAGTAGTAGTAGCAGGAGTGGTAGTAATAATGATTCAAGAATAACATAGACGAAAAAGAAAAAGTAATCTGCTAATCTGCCGACCCCCAAATCAATGACGTCTTGCACCTCGAAAGTGGTCACAGACAGCGAATGAATGAGAACGCGGCTGGTACAGAAACTAAGTGCAGATTTAGCAGCAAATTCCATCACAAGAGTAGCTTTCATGTTTTGCATGGGAAACATTTACCCACAAGGAGAAAAGGATTTGGAATTCAAACTCGAGTCATCTGTGCTCAACCCCAACTTCGGGAGACGGCTGAAGCCCAGGCAAGGAACGGTAAACATGTTAGTACACGGTATCAACGTGCCACGGTGTGACGCTAGGAGATTCTGACATTTCAAAAGGTGTTACTACACAAAGAAGAAGAAAGAAAAATCAATTCCTCCCAGGGCAGAAGCGAGTGAAGGAGGATGGATGTGATGTTAGAAAAATCAGAGCCGAAATAACTGAAAGAGTGAAAACATGGAAAAGCAGCCCACGCTCATCTCATCACCAAAGTAATTTAAGACTCTGTTGGGGGCCTCGAATCTGCTGCTCCCTCCAGATCAGGTTTTTTACAGGTCAAATCATTTTACAATGAACTCCATCCAAGGCTCTATACTGAATATTACTTGAGATAAGTGGATTAAATTTGGGCTTGGAAAACTCTTTCTACAGAATATTTCAGTCTTGAGTAAAATGAGCTGTTACTGATATTAAAAAATATATGAGCCAATCAAGAAACGATACGGCTCGTTAATGGTTCTGAATGTAAGCAAATCAAATCACTGCCCTGGCTACGCCACCGTGTTGATGAGGATGGCAGCTAGCACTTCATAAGCAGGTTCTATTACCAGGTGCTAGAAACTAGTTCTCAACCTTCCACAGGCACTAACCTCGCTTAATCCTCAGCCTAGGAGACAGGCACTGCCAGGTGAGGTCACTAAGGCACGGGGGGTGGGCAATGCATTGCCTAACGTCACACTCAGACCCAGGATTGGAAAAGAGCTACCCACTACACCGTCTCCCCTAGGTATGTAATCTAATCGCTCCTGTCCCCAGCTCACGGATCTCTGACATGAGACACTTAGGTTTGTACTGGTGGACCCATGCCAGCTCACGTCTTCTCAAACTCTACAACTTTGCATGAAATAAAAAACCTCTCTCCTGGCAAGAAGTTCTTCTGGAGGATAGAAATGATGAGACGTCACTACACTGGCGCGGTAATTTGTATTTCTTCCGAACATGCCAAGTACAATGATAAGCAAGCCCTTTGTATGAACTCCTCCACTGGAAAGGACCCAACGGGAAAAAACTCAAGTCATCTTTAGAAATAAAATTCTCACCCACTTCAGAGAAAACCAGTATTAGTAAGTTTGATAAGTATCTTTCTCATCTTTTTATGCATAGATATACACACAGATTATCATCATTTATGAAACTGGAGTCGCATTATACGTGCTGGTTTGTGTAAAACATGCCTCTTCTCAATTAACACAGCAAGAACACTTAAGTTCACAGATAATAACTGAAAAACATATCACTGTTAATGGCTATATCAGGTTCTATCGTTTGGATGATTGTGCAGGATTTCTGTTTTATCGATTTAAAATTATTTAAATAAAGGTTAAATAAAATGTAAACTCATTCATTTTGAAAGAATTTCAGACTTTCAAAAAAACTGCACAAATGGTACAAAGGACTCCCTTAAACCTTTCTCCTGCTTCCGTATGAGTTCTCAAAATCACAGCGCAGCGATCAGAACCAGGAAGTTAGCACTGATTCAACACTATTAATTAACCCACAGGCCTGATTCGAATTTCATTCATTGACCTAGTAACATCCTTTTCCCAGATCAGGACCCAATTCAGGACCACATGTTGCACTTAGCTGTCATTCTCCTTTGTCTCTTTTAATCTGGGGTAGTTCTTTGGTGTCTTTTGTGATCTTAATACTTCTGAGGAGTACTGGCCAGTTGCTTTTGCAGAATGACCTTCCATTTGAGTTAGTCTGATGTTTGCTTATGATTAAAGTAGGGTTATGAATTTTGGGCAAGAAAACCACAGAAGTGACGCTGTGTCCTCCGTGAAACTTACAGGAGGCACCTGAGGCTTCCACACGTCAGGACCCCAGCTCTGATCCCTTGGTCAAGGAGGAAATAGCCAGCCTTCCCCTTTGTCAAGTTACTGTTTTCCCCTTTGTGATTAAAAAGTATCTTGTGGGGAGATACTTTGAGACTGCGTAAATTTCTCGTTTTCACCACATTTCCATCCACTCATTTGAGCATCTGTGATGCCTCTTGCCTTAAACAGTAGCACTGTGGCATCTGCCAAACATTGATGTTCGACTTCCATCACTTCTACATTTATTCTTTGGAATTCTACTATAAGGAAGGGCTTTACCTTCTCCCATTTATTTATTTATTCAATAATTTTACTTTGGACGCATGGATGTTTGTTTTTGACTATGAGCTATAATCCAATATTATCATTATTTACTTTGTCACTCAAATATCAAGTAGGCTCAACACACGTCTAATTCTGCAGGTCCAAACTGAGAAAAACAAGTAACCAATTAACCGTGTTTCCCCGAAAATAAGACCGAGCCAGACAATCAGCTCTAATGCGTCTTTTGGAGCAAAAATTAATATTATAGTAAAATAAGACTGGGTCTTATAATATAATAAAAGACCGAGTCTTATTTTACTATAAGACTAGGTCTTATATAATATAATAAAAGACCAGGTCTTATATTAATTTTTGCTCCCAAAGACGCATTAGAGCTGATTGTCAGGCTAGGTCTTATTTTCAGGGAAACAGGGTAGCTCTTCTCATCTGCCAGTCGAGGAACCCACCTCACTTCCTATTTCTGATCTGGCCATTTCCTCTCAACTGAGACTAACCAGGGCTGTATCTGTGGGACTCTGGGCTGCATTTTGAGATGACACAGAGGTCTATGGAATGTAGCAGTTAACTGGCCTCCCAGGGAACCCGAGAAACCCAACTGTGGCCCCTCTGGCCCAGGCACTAACTGAATGTGTTTCACAACTAAAGATAAGTTCTAAAAAATGCTAAATACAAGGAGGCCCAATGGTCAGACTCACTATTTGGGTGCTTATTTTCATATCTACTATTCATCGCAAACCACTGTTTTAAATATAATGTTCACCCTTCTTAGTCAGAAGAGCTTGATCTCTGGAGCCACAGAGAACGGAGGTGGAAGTCCACGCCACATGGCCTTAGTTATTTAATGTCCCCAAGTCTCCTTTTTTTTTTTTTTTTGTGAACTTTAGTAACAGTAATACCTATAGCTCAGTGGGGCCGAGGCAGTTAAAGACTCAACATCACAGACAAGCATTCGGCACAACGTCAGACATGAGGTTCCCTATGAGGCTGACGACGATGATTACGAAATATATTTATTCTACTGTACTGGGCAGTCTTTAGAGGCAACATTTTTAAAGGGATTAAAAAGACATAAAGAAACAACACTAAGTGAAAACAGAGTCTCTCGGTCCCAGTATTACTGCTGTAATTCAGATTGATGGTTTCTTATGCACTATGAACAATAACAGAAAAACATATTTTACACTCACTTGTATTTTTGTTTTCATTGCTTGAAGGGACTGGACCACAGGGATGCAATAGGCAAGAGTTTTACCTTTTAAACAAACACAAAAGCAATTAAAATCAGAGACCCTGTCGATGTGAGAAAAGCAATGACAGTAAAGGACCCAAGTTCTGTTACCTTGGGGCAGTACTAAATCTGGGGAAAGGAAAAGTGCATGTGACACATCAGGAGAGGTGGGAATGGAAGTCACCTGCCTGCCACACTCCTAGTTTTGCTTTGTAAATTTAGTATTTCTTCTAAAAAACCTGCGGCTTCAGCTCCTTTATCCATTTAACAAGGGAGACCATGATACATTTCCCAGATTACACAAGAGCTCAACCTGATGACTGTCTCCAGAAGGTGACAACTCCTCCTCCGAAGTCATCCTGACCTCTGAACTGAGCTTGCAGGTCACGTAAATACCCTCTGCGGTGATGTGATTAGGGGCCTGTCTGAGCCTCAGCCCCAGCCTCTAAAGACCAAGGAGGATCACAGGGGTTCCCCCTACCTGAGTGGTAGCTAAGAGGGGTGGAGAACAGCTGACCAGCCACGAAGGGTACAAGAGGGTCACCAGAGAAAACCCAGGCTCATGTGAACACAAGAAGTGTTCCATGTCTGAGCTAACGACTGGCATCCAATCAGTGTGTGCCCATGTCAGCACTATTTTAACACCAGGAGAAAGTCTTCACCCCCCCCACTGGAGTGAGGGCAGGCAGCTCTGGCTCTGGAGGCTGAGACTGGGCAAAGCCATGAGGCAGGCTCTGAGGAACGACAGTGAACTTGACTGCTCCCTGATCATTCCTGATCACGCCTCCGACAGGCGACCCCCTCCCTTCACTGCGTGAACTAATTCAGGGCTCTGATCAAAAGCACGAGTGGCCTCCCCTCCCCCAAGGCAGCCACTGCCACAAACAGACACAGGACTTACGACGTGACCATGGCCTGGGTACCATGGGAAGAAGGGCAGAAATGAAATGACGACTGACCTGAGCCCGTCTGGGATCTCACGAGAGCATCTCTGCCTTCTAGCAACACAGGAATGCTTTGCTTCTGAACACTTGGGCGGAAAGAACACGTGGTTATCTATAACACATTACCCACTCACGTTCACAGGCAGAGGCGCAAGATACACAAAATGCAATGGCCCCATGCTTTGATTTGTCTATCAGCTGCCACCTTAGATGCCACCCAAATATGCAAGTGAAGGTGCTGAGAAACTTGATGATTAGAAGAATAAAACCTCAGTTAAATTTCTGGAACGCAGCTGAAAATGGTGAAGCTAGCCAGAGATTGGCCATTCTATCATACTAATTAAACCCAAAAATGGGACAGGCACGATGACAGCCTGGAGCTACTGTGAAAGTACATCACACACTCTCTCGCCTTCTGTACCAGGGAATATGAAACGTAGTAAAACATTATGGGAAGCTTCCCATGCAGACGAGTACGAAGAAGCTGTGAGCCCTCCAGATAGCAAGGAACTGCTGCTGTTCACACTCCCGAAAACCAAGAGAGAACTATTATGGACACACTCAGATGTATGTGCACGTGTGCATGTAACAACTAACGACAAAATGGATACAGAAATCATTTAAATTTGGTTGACAAAACTGAACAAAAAAAAATGGTGGGGGGGTCTTCTTTTTTCATTCTTCAATATTCTTAATTTTACTTATAAGTAAAACGGATTATTAAAATGCACAGAAGCAGACATACTCAAAAAGAAGAAGTCCACCTCTGCTCCACACCTTTTACTACTCTATTTCTACTTCCCAGGAATCATCATTCTCAACAATCATTTAAGTTTTTTTCAGTATCCCATTATATCCAACCAAATATTTACCCTTGTCTTTTAGGTTGACTCTAATTCTTACCACTAAGAAATAACACGATCAAGTCCACATTTTGGACACAGTATTTTCAGGGAAGCACGGAACAGTGGGAGCTTACATAGACCATTCTTCTGGACCAGCGATCTCTTACGGTTGAGAGCTGAGAGCAGAACTGGACGGGGACCCAGTCTCCCCAGTTACCAGGTGGGGAAACCAGGTGGCTGAGGGATATGTCGAGTCCTCGATGGTCACTAACCTGGCCTTGTTCTCTAACACCAAGACGCAAACCGGCTTTGTCCTCCCCAGACAATTCAGGTTTTATACGATTATACCCCAGTAAGTCCTAAAACAATCAAGACTGACCCGGAACTCTTACCTGGTCATACTAGACATGTTTAAGACTGTATTTATTGTGGAAATCTGAAAGAGAAGACAAAATAAATATTTTTCTTTAACTGTCAACTTTTGGTATAAATATATTTAACGCAAATAAGGATGCAAAAAAGGAGAAAATACTGGGATAAAATTGATGACCATGATCACGGTAAGTTCCTCTAACCCAGTGGTTCTCAGCTGCGGGGGGTTCTGCCCCCGCCAGCCACGTGGCAATGTCGGGAGACATTTCTGATTGTTACAACTGTGGGAGGGGATGCTACTGGCATCAAGTGAGCAGGGGCGCAGGGTGCTGTTAAACACCCTACAATCAGAGGACAGCCCCCATAACACACAGTTTTCCATCCTAAGCCTGAGAAACCCTGCTTGGACCTGTAGGTGAGAAAACAAGCTTAGGCAACCCACCCTGAAGGAGGAGGTAAGCCACGACCATTCGAGCAAAGGAAACCCAGGCTCCCTAAAGGTGCTCGTATTTTTCTCTCCTTACCCATAAGTAAACCTGGAAAACTCACTCCTGGTTAAAAATAAATAAATAGTAAATAAACAAATAATAAAGTGCTCATTTGTTTGTAGAAAATGCATGTGAAAATAGCCTCTTCTTCCTTCAAGTCTTGTAACTACAGACAGCCCTTCACGGCACGGTGCCAGCTCAGCTCCCTGTCCTTTGGTCGCTGAGACACCTGCCACCCAGAAGAGTCTCAATGTCATACCTCACCCAGGAATGAGGAGGTTGTCTTCAAGCCCCATTAAGTGGATGCCAGTCCCAACCCAAACCAGGTGAGGGAAGTCCGGAGTTCCTTTAGAAAGGGGGGTGGCTGTGGGGGTCAGGACACGGTGAACAACAATGTAAGCTCACCTGAACTGTCCTAGAGGAGTAGCTTAGCAACCTGAGCTCCTTCGGGTAACTTGGAGCAGAAATACCCATTCTCTGGTTTTCCTTCCTAGAACTCTCATTTCACAGACATGCTGAATGAACAAACACATCAACAACGGCGACCGCACAAACCACTGAGAGATACTTACTAAATGTGGGTGGAGGGCCAGGTCCTGGAAGGCATCTGAAGAAAACACTTTTTCTTGCACTTGCTGTACTACAGGTCTGCAAATGATGAACAAAACCCAGGCATCAGTTCCAATCAACAAAGAAAAAGGCAGAGTACACTTAGCTCCTTTCATTCCGGAGGGGCATCTGCCCCTGGGCATACCTGTGGAGCTCGGGAATGTCAGGATTGTTCTTAAACAACGATGAAGTCTTAATGCTCGGTTTCTGCTCTGGGTTTCTACCAGTCGCGCTAGCCGAAGACTTCTTCGGAGCAAACACCTTCTGTGCCTTCTTCCTCTTAAACGTCCTCTGTATTTCTTTAGCAGCGGTTTTCTTGGCTGGGTGAGAGGATGTGTTATTCCTCCGTTTTGCTGGGGGAACCTCACTGGACGCCTGGCATTTTCTTTTGGTGGCCTGTGCTTGCTGCGTCGTTCCCCAAAGGAAAGAGCAAGCAGAGATGCATTAGTCCATGAAGACAGACCTCAGAGTGAAGCCTGACTGCCCAGAGAATTGCATCGCGCCCTGCAGAGATCATTATGCCCCATATGTCAAGCAACAGTTTAGGGTCTGCAATCACATTCTTTGACTCAGCCTTTTTTTTCTCCAAAAGGAAAAAAAAAATCCACAAAATTCCAGCTCCCTCATCTACCAGACTTCACCATCCATCTTAACTGTCAACTCAACCAAGATGAGGGTGAGGATCGAGAAGGGAGACACATTTTTTGGGCTGCATTTAACAATGGAGTGTTTTGCGAGAAGAGAGAACCCACCTTGTGAAGTGTGCCTGCTAAGTCGGTCCATAGCCCTAGGAATCCATTTACACCAGAAGAATGGTGGGTGGGGATCATTTCTCTCTACCAACAAAGCCTGTGGGTGACGGACGACACATGGATGCCGTGTCCCAGCTCATGCCCAGGCAGCGGAAACCTTCATTACTGTTCCACCCTAGAGTGCTTGGATCGCTGTCATTCTCTCCCCTCAAGCTGCTCCCCCAGATTCGGGTGGCTTGGAGACAATTCCTACTCGCTGTTTCCATTCCAAATGAGAATTCTGCTCCATCCATCACTTCTATCACAATTATTTCCAATTCTCCTCGCCTTTCAATTCCCCGTCTGATCGCCGATTTACAGGCTACAACACTATATATTTTCTTGCCTGTTGCTTCTTATTTCCATAACATGAATGTAGTTAAGTGTACGATGTCCAAACTCCCCCTAGGAGAAGAAACATCCAATTTGTCTATTTTCTTTGGCCTTCTCTTCCAATTTGCACATGAATATCAAAACATGCTGTGAGTAGCCAGTGCTTGTTATTCTGGAGTTTTGGATTCTCTGGGAATATGTTATTTTCCTCTTAGCTTGAAAAGATGACTTTCATTTACACATCAGCTTGTTTTAGCCTTGATTGCCAGTTTCAGACCAACCTAACAACAATAATAGCTCTTTGTTCCTGCCAACCACAGGACTCCTATAGCTAATTAATTCAATAAACACAACTTCAAATAATGTAAGTAATAAGTACTAACTTGCTTCACTTTACAGATTTCATTTTACAAAGTCCCAAGTTCATGAACTTTCAGATTAAAGAAAGAGGTGAAGTCAAATTTCAGGTCTGTTGAATCATTTGCCAGGCGGAATGAAATGTGCAGATTTTACCTGATTCATAGAATCAGGCTCTCAGAGCATAAAAAGGCCAAAAGGCCACTCCCACCATGCACAGACTTCCTACCACAGGCTGCCTGACAGATGGCCTTGCCGTTTCTGCCTGCACACCTCCGCTCACCATTATCCGTCCCTCAAGGCAGACCAAATCCTAGGGAGTTTGAAGCTGTTTCTGACATTCAGGCAAGATGTGCCACCTTGAGCATCTACTTGCGAGCCTGAGGTCTGCTTTCTGCAGCATCATAGGACAAACTCACTTCCTCTGCACATAACTTTTCTTCATACATCCTATGACTCCTTTTTTCCTTCCTCTTTGGACTAAATACTCCAAATAGGACACCAACTTTAGACCCTCCCTACCATCCTGGTCACCCTTTACTTCCATGCCAACTTCTCTCTAAAAGCAAGTAAGTATTCAGAGTGAAGCACCATAGTAGACAGGATTTACGTTGCTCTTATTGAAAACCTGTAATGGGATCTACAGAGCCTTCTCGAATCTGGCCTCCGCCCATCTCACCAGTCCAGCTGTACCCTCAGCCATCCTGTCTTCCTTAATTCCTACAAAGTACCATGCTCTTTCCCTCCTCAGGGCCTTTGCACGTGCTATTCCCACACCCATGTCTCCAACTCTCCCTCTGGCTGGCAAACTCATACTCACCCTCCAGGTCTAGGCCTCCGGGTCCTCAGAAGAGCCTTTCCTGACCTCCTCTCTCCACCCTGTCATCCCTTGCATCGGCTCACGTCTAGCACAACGTAAGTGCTCAATAAATACCAGTGAGATGAACAAACGACACACAACGGAATTATCCCTTTCCACAATCTGGACACTATTTTTCTACTTGTTAGCCTCCCCACGCCTCCCCATCCCAGCATCCACAACACACTGATTGAAAAAACTGACCACTTAGCAGCTGTCAAGTAGCTTGGTCCTGAAGATACAAAGCTAGAAGACTAGTCAAGCCCTTTAGGGAGTGACAGACTAGCGCAAGAGAAAAAAGTGTAAAACCACAAACCCAAACCTCTCTGTACTACACAAGGGGTATGGACAAAGGGTTATGAGAGCACAAAATAATAAGAGATGACCACGGCCCACAGCAAGGGGAAGGAAGACAGGGAGACAGACAGGAAGGCTTCACGAGTGGCATTTGAGCAGACAGGAATAAGGACATATCTGGGTCTCCTCAAAATTAGCTGCACATTAAGTAAGTCACTGCTCTCAGGGTCTCCGCTCCTGCCCCTGTAAAATGAGGGGATTATGACTGATGACCTTTGGGGCCCATCTAGCCCTAAGGGTCTAGATCCTACGTCTCTGATATTCAGAGCTGTGAGGTAATCTGTCTCAGGATCACTGAGGGACCCGGGATTTGCTCAGCTGGTTCCACAGCCCGGGGTTCCTGACGACAATGTTATCATACCATTTATTAATTGTATCCTGTTTGGTTAGAAAACATCATGAATAGTTTGATCCCTATTTTGTTTTGTTTCCTAGGAAGATATACATCAAAATGTTAACCAGAGTGACGAGTGTTGTTTTTTGTTTTTTTAAATCTACTTCCCAAATTTCCTACAATAAATTTGTATTAATTTAATAATCAGAAAACATTTTCGTAAAGAAAATATTCTGCACCATGTTAGAAACAGCATAACGAAAATGTACATGCAGACAAGGCCCCCGCAGGCACTGGTCACCACCTCCTTAATGAATACCCCTTTGACACAGTAGTTCAAGTAATCCTAACACCACATGCCCTATGCTTATTCATCCAACTCACTCAACGGTTTTACTAAGTGTTTCCTGTGTGTTAGTTACTAGGCAAGTACATGGCACAAGCGCCCCACTGACCTCCCGACGGAGCAGTTCCATGACACAAAATGGAGCCAACGTGAATCTATTTATTTTTTATCATTGGCATTTATTAAGTGCCTCTATAGTCTTTATGTATATTATCTCATTTAATCCTCATAATAGCCTGTCACGAAGCCGGAGTTATTTTTCTTATTTTATGGCTAGGAAAAGTGAGAATCGGAGAGGGGAACCACCTAACTTCCTCTAAGCCACAGAGATAGTGTGTTGCCAGGCTGGCATCTAATCCCAGGCCTGTCTTACTCCAAATCCCAGGGGCTCTTCTGTACTTCCCCTCCCCCCTCCCGCAGAGATGGGGCTCCGCCATTGGCTCGCTAAAAAACTCCTCTAAATCCCAAAGCTTGTCACTGAAAAAAAAAAAAAAAAATCACCAAAGAGAATCCCGACACTGGGTATTAGCTTATGTGAACTCAAGGAATTTCAGCTTCAACACACTGGCTGAACTGAACTTTGTCAGTTAACTTTTCAATGGAATTATCTGTTGCCTTTTCAAGAAACACACACACACACAGAACTTTCTTGCCAAGAGATTGCATCCTTCCTGGTCTTTTAGGTAACGTGATTTTACAACAGATTTTCTGCCCTGTAGCCCTCCTCTTCTCTAGGACATACGTCAATCACCCTAGAAACCAGTTTTCAGCTCTGGCTCGGGTTAAGTTTAAGGCGTCTTTCCCCTCCCCAGTGAGGGAATCACGTTGGTGAGCTGTATTTTCTTCTCCCCCTCCACAGCACGTGGATGAAATGTATGCCATTTTTGAAAGCTCTTAAAATAAATTCGTAGCCTCCAGTCCTCATTCCTGAAAGGAGCAACCCTTAAAGTCAAGGAAACGGCGGCCGAGAGAAGAGATGTGGCTGGGAAATGCCAGGGCCGGGGCTCCTGACTTCTACGGGAACAGTCTCCCGTCCCTCCCGTTCGAGGTCTCCAAGTAGCCGCCCCAGCGAGCCCTCGCCCCTCTGCCACGCGCTCCGCTCCCTCCGAGAACATCCCGGCGGGCCCCCCCCCCCCCCCCAAGCTGCCTAATGTCTGACTCGCCCACCTTAACTCCGTAAATAATTCCAAACCCGACTCGGAGGAAAGGCGCGGCGCGGGCGGGGCCCCGGTGCAGACGGATCAGAGGCCGGGTCAGAACTCACCTGCCTCGCCGGAGTCGTGCGGGGTCTGGGGAACGTCCCGCAGGCGGCGGCTGGGGGCTGGGAAAGGTGGAGAAGCGCTCCCCCGGCGACCGCCATGGCCGGCGAGCAGGCGCTGCCACACGCGGGCCAGCCGGGCACGTCCGGACCTCGCGACCCGGTACCGTGCCTCCGCTCGGGCCCACGTAGGACGCGCGCGAGGACCCCGCGTAGCTGCCCGGCGGGGTCCTGCGCCCGCTGCCTTTTCGGGTCCCGCAGGGCGCGCGAACACACGGCCCGCCCCACTGGTGACCGGAGCCGCTGCGCCGGGTCCACGGGGTGGGCGAGGGACGCCGGCCGGGGTGGGGTGGCCGCCCCGCTTGGCGTCCCTCGTGGCTTGGCGTGTGGCAGGGGATGCCAAGTGACACTCAACCCCAGAGTTCATGCTTGTGAACTTCTTGGGATTCCCCTGAGGAACGAGAGGCCGTTGGCCACCTAACCAAGGTTTCCTTCAGTTGCCGCCGGGTTACTGTTTCCTCAGCACTTTAGTGGCCCGGGGAGGCCACTTACAGGGGCCTAGAGCTTGTTCACCCGGAGAGGGAGGTCCTCGAGGCTCCTTGCCCCCAGCCACCCTTGGCCGAGCCCCGGCGCTTCGGTCCTGCCCGCAGGGGCGGCGCGCTTTCTAGACAGGCAGCGCCTTGGCCACCTGGTAGGGCTGGGTCGCCTAGCAACGGCGGGGTCCTTCCAGGCTCCGCGGCGCTCCGGGCCTGCGGGGGAGAAAACGGCCGCGGAGGGCGCTGGGGGCCGGTGGCGGCGGCGCGGGAGGCGGTAACGGGACGGCGACGCGGGATTGGCGCGCCTGGGGATCCGGCCTCTGCATCTGACTGGAGATGAACACGGCCGACAAGGCCCGGGTGGGGCCCGCGGCCGACGGGCCTGCGCCGCCCGAGGAGGAGGAGGGCGAGGCGGGCGGGAAGGGGCCGGCGGCGGACGCGACCCCCGGGCCCAGCGCCGCGTTCCGCCTCCTGGTGACTCGGCGGGAGCCGGCCGTGAAGCTGCAGTATGCAGTGAGCGGCCTGGAGCCTCTGGCCTGGTCCGAAGACCACCGCGTATCCGTGTCCACGGCCCGCAGCATCGCTGTGCTGGAACTCATCTGCGACGTGCACAACCCGGGCCAGGACCTAGTTATCCACCGCACCTCAGTGCCCGCCCCTCTCAACAGCTGCCTTCTCAAAGTAAGCCATCCCGGGCCCCAGCCCGGGGCTCTCCTCCCGGCCCTCCTCCGCGGGTCCCTGGAGAATCCCGGCCCGCGCCTAGTCCGGGGATTCCCCTCTTCGCCCCCAGCACTGCGGGGTTAAGCAGCTAGGGTCGCCGTAGCTGAGAAAACAAACACAAAACCTTGCAGCTATTGTCCCCAATGTCCCGGGTCACGCACCCCCTCCCGACACACACATATTCTGGTAGGTCCCCTCGAGCCAGGTCTCCTTCGCCCCAGCATCTGGCCGGCTGCTGGCACTGATTACTTTGCATAGTGGGCGTTCTGAGACTCCACCCCCTGTTGACCCTACCCCAGACCTGCCTTTGCCTCTGCTGCTATTGTCTGGGACGGACTCCCCGAGGCCCTGGGCTGGCTTTGTTTACTGCGATGTGCCTTCCTCCTGCTCGTTTTGCTTTGGAGAAGAACACTTAGTCCTTTCCATTGTCGTAACATTCCAGCGACTTTATTATGAATGGTTCTCACTTTAGATGGGCAAATACTGGATCCTGCAGTTTGTACTCCACCTTAATAGCTAAAAATCTTCAGGATGTAGAAGAAAAAGTAAAACTTCGGGAAATAAACGCAGTTGTTAAACTTCAAGTCCAAGGTCTCTGTGTAGATGTAGTGCTTTCAGCTCAGATAAACTAAGTTTGCCTTCAGAAATTTAGGGCTCCTAAAGTTTTGCTGTTTTAATATCATTTTCAAGTTAATTTTTTAAAAGTAGTAAGCCGTAACGTTTGTTTTAGTGGTTTAGAAGTGCAGTATAAAAACTTTCGGTATTTCATTGAAAGGTCTGTATGCATATATATGATCTATCAAAGTGTATATTCACTCATTCAGTAAATATTTAAATACCACTATGTATCAGCTAGGCTTTGACTTGGGTCTGATACTTAGCAGTGCACAAAACAAAGTCCCTGCCCTCATGGAGCTTACATTCTTTTTAGGTACATGAATAAATAACACTGTTTTATCGGGTAGTGACAAGCCCTATAAAGTTACATACCTATTTTCAGAGACCATATTTACATGAAAGTAAAGTTTACAAAACAAAAACGATTACTCTGCACAGCTATTTTAAATGTGAATCAAATTTTAAACATACAACTTGGTGTTGAATTAGATCATTGGTAAACTTGTATGACTAAGCCCTCTAAGATCTTGGAGAAGATGCGAACAAATTGGTTCAAACATAAATAAACTGGGGACAGATACAGTTGATGCTATGAAATTGAGAAACACTGAAGGAGGGAAGCAGAAGAAGGGGGTTTTAAAAGATGCATCCTCTGCTGAAAAGGAACTTACTATTTCTAAGGATGGTCATATGTACATGAATTAGAGAAATGTTAAGTATGTGTGTCAGTACAGTAGATATTTAATACTATTGCAGAGAGAATTGAAAGAAAGGAAGGGCTTGTGAGGGAGGCACTTCATCAGGGAAGTTCATTTGGTGGCAAATCTGCAGCAGTCCTGAAACAGGTCGTGTTGGGTTGTAAGAGGAAGGAAGGAAAGTGTCATCCAGGTGGCAAGAATGAGGTGTCTATGTCATGTACATACATATTTGAGTCATGAACATAATTTACTATTTTGGGTGTAAAAGTAATGATGAATCGAGTGGCTGTTCTAAAGTCAGAGAAAGTAAGGTGAAGTCAAAGAAAGTAAGGTGAAATCAGTCTGAGGAAGCTGGCTTCAATCTAGAAAGCCCTGAGGTGATGTTAAAGTTTCATAAGCATGGATTGACCTGGTATGGTTCAGGAATATGAATCTTGTTGGACTACAGGGAAGAAAATGACTATTGGGGTCAGTGTAAAATAGAGGTTAGGAGACTGGGCTTTAGCACAAGATAGCAAGATAGGCCTATCTATAAAATGGGATAATAAAACCTACCTGGTTTAGACTTTCTGGAAGATTAAATACATATGTAGATATTTATATGTGTACACACATAAACACACATTAATTACTTAGCACAGTTCCTGGAACACTGTAAGTGCTCAAGGTAAAAACATACAGTCATACAAGTATAAAGGAATAGGAGCCTGGATTAATGCTATGGCTATGAATATGAAGATATCCATAGTATTCTCATAAAAATGTGACTCCATCATTGGTTCTACAACTGTCTAAGAAGTATTAGGATATCTTTATCTCTCTAATAGTAGATAGTTTGCCTGAAATAATGGCATCTTCCCCTTCTAGTCTGTTCTTTGTTTGGTATGTGCATCATACAAACTATCAATTAGCAAGTAGACTGGGACTGTCTGGTGAATGAATGCTGAGTTGTCCCTGCAATTCTGAGAGACCCCTGGCATAGTGGTAGGAATGTAAAAAAGTCTGTATCAGTACTTTGATGACTCTATCCATTGACAGTCCTTGGAGATTGTAATCTACTCAGTGCTGTCCAGCTTGCCTTTGCTCTAACAAAAAGGAGGGACATTTCTGCAACCTGGACCACAGTTTTAGTGTGTAACACTGCTAGAAATCTAGCTGCTAAACCTCTTTGAAGTTTTTGCTCTATGACTCTGTTATTTAGATTGTGAGTTTTCTTTCAGGAAAATATGCAGTTATATAATAGTTCACATATCCACTGTTCTCAAGTAGCTATCCTGGGCACTGAAGTTATGTGATATAAAGATAAATGATATAAATCTGAAAAGCAATAAAATAGTAATTTAAGAGTAAGTTGCGAGGATTTCCAGTCAAGGTGGCAGAGTAGGTAAATGCTGTGCTTGCCGCCTTTCAATGGCCACATCAAAATTACAACTAAACTACAAAACAGCTATCATTCAGAATCCCCTGAAGTCTAGTTGAACAGAAGTCCTACAACTAAGACATACAGAAAAAGCCACCTCGAGACTGGTAGGAGAGGCGGAGATGTTGAACGAGCTGGTCCTACACCTGTGTGGGGCGGTTAAAAATCAGGAGAGATATCTTGGTTGCAGAGGTCTCCCTGGAGGAGTGTGGGATCCCAGCCCCACCAGGCTCCCCAATCCGGGGTTCCAGTGCCAGGAAGAGAAGTCCTTACAACTTCTCGCTGTGAAAACCAGCAGAGATTATGGCTGAGTGAGATGGAAGGTGGCTACAGTGCGAGGTGCTCCTCTTAAAGGGCCTACACACTGACTTACTCTCTAACGGACTCACGCATTCTGAGCTCCAGCTCTGGGGTAGCAGCTCGAAAGGCACCAGGGACACACGGGGAGGAACTGAATTGTCTGGCCCTAGGGTGAGGGCTGGAGGGGCGGCTTTCTCCGAGACAGAAGTGCTGGCAGAATCCATTATTTCTTTGTTGAGCTCTCCCTATTCCCAGCTTGCAGACACAGGCTTCTGCCATATCTGAGAGTCCATCCATCTGGCTAACACTTCGCCCTGCCTTGGTGATTCCCTGAGACCCCGCCCCAACCAACTTGCAGGCCCACCCAAGTCTCTTCCAGTGGCTTTTCCATGCAAATGGCCCATCTTGGCCCATGCTACAGACTTTCCTGAAATCTGTCAAAGGTTCACCAAATCAAACAAGCAGCATCTGGCCTCGGCAAGCCCCGGACCTCTTGCTGAAAGCAGCTGGGCTTGGTTCACAACTTAGTCTCTTCCAGGCACCTCCAAGCCCAGCAAGGGGGCTGCCATCTGCAGATTGGTTTGTGGCTCATGCCAGGTGGCCCCAGGCAGGGCACAGGCTGCAGCTGAACTTGGCCTGTGGCAGGGCCCCTCACAGGAGGCCCTGAGACCAGCATGCCTGGTGGTTGGCTTCAGACCAAGGCACAGCATCACCTAGCTGCCTCCTCAGGCAACACACCCAAAGGACAGACTGGGCAGGCACCAGAGCCCTGCTAAAGCGAATCCTGCTTCATAGGGTCAGCCCCTGCACAACAGCTCCTCCACTGTAGTCACAGCCAGTCCTAACAACCAGTCAGCCCAAGGGTCAGTCCCTCTTACTGACGTGCAAACAGCAACCAAAGCTCAACTACAACAGAAGGGCACATACAACCCACACAAGGGACACCTGGCTCAGGTGACCAGGGAGACTGTGCCATTGGGCCCCACAGGACACCTAGTATATAAGGCCAGTCTACTAAGACCGAGAGATATATCAGCCCTACCTAATACATAGAAACAAACACAGGGCAGCAGTCAAAATGGGGAGATAAAGAAGCATGTCCCAAATGAAAGAACAGAGCAAAGCTCCAGAAAAAGAACTGAACAAAATGGAGATAAGGAAGCTACCAGACACAGAGTTCCAAACACTGGTTATAAGGATGCTCAATGAACTTAGGGAAGAGTAGATGAACTCAGTGAGAACTTTAACAAAGAGATAGGAAACATAAAACGAGATGAAAAAATATATAAAAAAGAGCCAGTTAGAAATGAAGAAGACAATAACTGAAATGAAGAATACATTAGAGGGAATCAACAGTAGATGAGATGAAGCAGAGGATAGAATCAGTGATTTAGAAGTTGAGGTAGCAGAAAACACTCAGAACAGCAAAAAGAAAAAAGAATCCAAAAAACTAAGGAGAGTTTAATGGGACTCTGGGACACCATCAAGTGTACCAACATTTGCACCATTGGGATACCAGAAGGAGAATAGAGACAGCAAGGAACTGAAAACCTATTTGAAGGAATAATAACAGAAAACGTCCCTAACCTGGTGAAGGAAATAGACATACAGGCCCAGGAAATGCAGAGAGTCCCAAACAAGATGAACCCAAGGAGGCCCACACCAAGATACATCAAATTAAAATGCCAACGGTTAAAGACAAAGAGAAAATCTTAAAAGCAGCAAGAGAAAAGCAGTTAGTTACCTAAAAGGAAGCTTCCAGAAGACTATCAGCGGATTTCTCAACAGAATCTTTGCAGGCTGGAAGAGATTAGCACAAAATATTTAAAGTGAGGAAAAACACGGACATACAACCAAGATTACCCAGCAAAACTCATTTAGAATCTAAGGACAAAGAGCTTCCCAGACAAGAAAAAGCTAAAGGAGTTCAACAACACCAAACCAGTATTAAAAGGAATGTTAGAGGGCCTTCATCAAGAAAAAGAAGAAAGAAAAAATATGAATAATAAAATACAATAGCTATGAGATCTGACAATTAAGTTTGCAGACTTGCCACCATGCGCTTACATTGGCAGCACAGTACAAACAGCTCGGGAAGGTTTCATAACCTTGGTATATCTGTCTCAGCTGTGTTCGTGTCAACGAGTGGTGGTGTCTTGCTGAGTGGCATTCATTATTGCATGTTTTGTTTGCCGTCGCGAGAATGTCTGGGCTTGAATTAGAGCAACAAACAAACATTAAATTTCTTGTTAAACTTGGCAAGAGTGGAAGTGAAATCAGGGACATGTTAGTCCAAGTTTATGGGGATAATGCCATGAGGAAAACGGCAGTGTACAAATGGATTAAACATTTTTCTGAGGGGAGAGAACCCGTCACTGATGAAGAGAGCTCAGGGTGGCCAGTAACGAGCAGAACTGACAAAAACATTGCAAAAATTCATCGAACTGTTCATCAAAATTGTCGGCTGACTGTGAGAAGCATAGCAGACCAAGTGAACATCAATAGAGAAACAATTAGGAAAATCTTAACTGAAAATCTTGGCATGAGAAAGGTGTGTGCAAAAATGGTCCCGAAGGAGCTCTTGCATCACGACAATGCACCAGCTCACATGGCACTGTGTGTGAGGGAGTTTTTAGCCAGTAAACAAATAACCTGTATTGGAACACCCTCCCTACTCACCTGATCTGGTCCCAGTGACTTCTTTCTTTACCCGAAGATAAAGGAAATATTGAAAGGAAGACATTTTGATGACATGCAGGACATCGAGGGTAATACGAAGACAGCTCTGATGGCCATTCCAGAAAAAGAGTTCCAAAATTGCTCTGAAGGGTGGACTCGGCACTGGGATCGGTGCATAGCTGCCCAAGGGGAGTACTTCGAAGGTGACTGTAGTGATATTCATCAATGAGGTGTGTAGCACTTTTTCTACGATGAGTTTGAGAACTTAATTGTCAGACCTCATATAGATGCCAATGGTGGGAGCCCCGTGCCCCCTGATGCCCCAGAGTGTAGTAGATTCCAGAGACTCCATCCTGGGCCACACAGGTCAACATTACTTTAAATGTAAATGGATTAAAGCTCCACTCAAAAGATAGGGTGGCTGGAATGGATAAGAAAACAAGACCACTGCATATGCTGCCTACAAGGGACTCACTTCAGATCGAAAGACACACACAGACTGATAGTAAAGGGATGGAAAAAGATTCATAAAAATGAAAACAAACAAACAAAAGCTGGAGTAGCAACACTTATACCAAACAAAATAGACTTTAAAACAAAGACTGTTTTGTATTAAGAAGAGACAGTGAAAGACCCAGTAATCCCACTTCAGGGTATTTATCTGAAGAAACCCAAAACACTACTTTGAAGGTACATGTGCATCCGTATGTTCACTGAAGCATTATTTACAATAACCAAGGTGTGGAGGCACCCCAGGGGTCCATCACTGGATAAATGGATAAAGAAGAAGTGGTCCATACATACAGTAGAGTATTACTCAGCCATACAAAAAAAAAGAAATCTTGCCATCTGCAACAACCTGGATGGACCTAGAAGGTATTGTGCTGAGTGGAGTGAGTCAGACAGAAAGACAAATACCTTAAGATTTCACTTATATGTGGAATCTAAAGAACAAGGTAAACAAAGCAGAAACAAACTCATAGATACAGAGAACATTTTGATGGTTGCCGGCTAGGAAGGGTGTTGGGGGGGTAGGTTTAAATGGGGAAGGGATTAAGAAGTACATATTGGTAATTACAAAAGAGTCATGGGGATGTAAAGTTATAGCATAAGGAATATAGTCAATAGTATTTTAAAAGCTATGTATGTATAGTGTCAAATGGGTACTAGATTTATCAGGGTGATCACCTCGTAAATTACATAAATGTCTAATCACTATGTTGTACACCTGAAACTAATATGGTATATCAACTGTTGAAAAATAAAACCATTATTAAAAGAATAAATTGCAATTTTCCTCCCCATTGGACTGCTGATTTAGTGAATCACCTAGTTGTACGCAGTTCCAAATTATAATGTACGTAAAACTGTTTTTATTGTGTCAGTCGTTAGGAACATTAATATCAGTGCCATCAAGGACATCGAGTTAGTCACTATTACCCGTCTTTGGAATCACATTCCTGCCCTCGGGAAGCTTACTGTCTAATAGCTTCAAATGAGTTTTTGTTTGTTAGGTGCTTATAAAGGATGCAGCAATTAGTAGTAATAGTGGCCTACTGCAAACAGGATAGTATATAATTAAACGTTTGGCTAGGGGCTGGCCTCTGGGAGCTGGGCTCCTAAGCGGTCTGTTGTTTGGGCATCTGAGTACTTATTTTAATTTGTTAACTAGTTTTGTGATACGGAGAATTGGAGGGAGGTGTAGTAGGCTCATTCAAGCTAAACATATTACAAATTACTGCCCAAAAACATGAGGAATTTTCCGACTGGTCCAGATCCATGCTGCTTTTCATCCTATCAGGGATTCTTCCTACAATCAGTGGGACCAAGAGTTGCTAGAGATACATTTATTTCATCCTGTGCTGCTGCTTTGGGTTACAAAGTCTGTAAGTTTACTTTTAATTCTATAGTCGTTTTTATTTGTAGTGAATTTGCCTATTCTGATTTACAATATTATAGGATTTGGTGAACAATTTTATATTTACCCTGCATTTTATATACTTTTATTAGGTCTCATTAACATTTACTTAATCTTCAGAGTATTAGTAATCATCTTAGCTAATATTTATTGAGCCCTATTAATGTATGCTTGACATATATTGACTTATATAACCTTCCTGATTCTATGACACACGTACTATTGTTTTTTCTTTGCAAGTGAGAAAATTAGGGGCAGAGGTTTTGTTCAGGGTCACAGACCTAGTGTGTGATAGAGCCAGGGTGTGAACCTAAGCAGTCTGGCCTCAGAGCACAGATTTTCAGTCATTTTGCTGGGCTTCATTATGTCATATTTTAAATTATATCTAGCCATGCAAAGCTCTGGGCTTTGATTAGCATTATTTTATCAACAGACTAGCCACCCACACCTGTAAGTAGAATTCCAGTCTGTGTGTCTCCAGCATGTCTGTAAGTGTATCCGAGAAACTACCTTAAATGCCTTTCTAAAATCAAGATATATGCCTAAGACACCATTTCCAGAATATTCTTTTAGATGACACCCCCCAAAAAAAGGTTGTATTTTTTTTTAAAGCATGGATAATCTGGTTCGTACGACTCTAGGATAGCTCCCTGACAGAGGCATTTAATATGCTCCTGTGACTCTCGGGGGAGTGATGTACAGCCGTCGAACTCTCGTTCAGGGGTGATGCAGGGGCGCAGCGTTCTGTGTGACACACTTTAGGAAGAGTTAGTCATCTGATCCATCTGTTGGACAGCTGTAGGTCTGCCTTTCGTTCCATATGCTTATTTACTCTGCTGTGGAGCGGTTTCAGAAAAAAGAATAAATTCAAAATTTTCCAGTTGTCCTGTGCTAGTTTCTAATGGTCACAGCTGTCTACACAAACCGTTCATTGGTTAATACATTAAAGAATTTTATTTCCTATCAGGCTTAATGGTCTGTAGTTTTTGTTAATCTAGTCAGCATTTGGGGAATATTTTTCGAACTGTTTGTTGCCCTCTGGCTTTCTAACCCATCCCCAGTTGCCCGAGCTTTACCAAGGAATGTAGTTAGTGGTTCTGCGTTCAACACCTTCCTCCAAGTTCTTTCCGTGTCCTGGAGTGTAATTCCTCTGGGCTTGGGACTCAAACTCATTTAAAATGACTTTTATTATATCTGTATATGTCTTAGGCTTGAATTCCTTTTTAATCATGTTTTTCTACCCTTCCCAGTTTGTAGATCAGCTTCTATTTAAAAGGGGATTGACGCTACAAAAGAATGGAAAGTTTCTGCTTTCTTTCTCTGGTATCCGTTTCTCTACCACAGTGGGTCAAGTCCTTTCTTCTTGCTTCAGACATGACAGAAACCATATTTTAGTTGACCTCTGTTTTTTTCTCGGCTTTGGGCTGCCTGGCTATTTTCTTACGGCTCTGGCCCACTTTCTTTTGGTCATTTAGTTCTTCCTCCATCTTTAATGTTCCTTTAAAATCTTTTTAAAGAGCTTGCCATCGTACGGGTAGGCACTAAGTAAATAGCACTGCTGATGTATGTAACAGACTTGGAGGAGGGAGCGATGAATGAAAGCTTTACGGGTCTCAGGAGGCCTGGTAGGACGGGTGGGACTGGATAGAAGGAAAGAGCTTTCTAGGCAAGAGAGACAGGGAAGGCAGGGGCGGGAGTGTTCGGGGAACGGCAGGTACTCTGATTGGAGTGGACAGTATAGAAACAGTGGGCAAAGCGTTGGAATTGGCTTTCAGCATAATTTGTAAATGAAATTTCAGATCGAAAACTTAAAGTTTGTATGTACATTGCCAAGCTATTATAAAAGTCCAAATACCTAATTGTATCAAAGATGTATAGTTTTGTGAATTTTAACACCTTCATTGTTTTGTGACTAATTTGGCTAAATGCTCTGTTGACTCTTAAGAATTAAGTACACCTCTATCATCCTTACGCTTATGTCAATTCTAAGAAGAAGGTGGGAACCACGTTATGAATAATGAGAACATTTATTCTGATCCTTTAAAAAAAATCGCCATTTCTGAGTAAATGCTCATTTAGTTTTGGACATGTACTTCATCTTTTAAATACATGTCATACTGAAATTAACAGAACCAATGCAAAATTACTGTTTATGTTAATGTGAACCAGTGAATGTACTCGAAGTAATATAAATCCATTTCTAGAGAGAAATATTTGTCTGATAGTTTTTATACCGCTTCTTTTCAGGTTGGCTCAAAAGCAGAAGTCGCTGAGTGTAAGGAGAAATTTGCCACCTCTAAGGACCCCACCATCAGTCAGACTTTCATGTTGGATAGGGTGTTTAACCCTGAGGGCAAGGCGTTGCCCCCAATGAGAGGATTCAAATACACTAGCTGGTCCCCTATGGGCTGCGATGCCAACGGCAGGTGCCTCCTGGCCGCGCTCACCATGGACAATCGCCTGACCATCCAGGCCAACCTCAACAGACTGCAGTGGGTCCAGCTGGTCGACCTGACTGAGATTTACGGAGAACGTCTTTATGAGACCAGTTACAGGCTCTCTAAAAACGAGGCCCCGGAGGGGGACCTGGGGGATTTTGCTGAGTTCCAGAGGAGACACAGCATGCAGACCGCAGTCCGAATGGAGTGGTCGGGCATCTGTACCACCCAGCAGGTCAAGCACAACAACGAGTGCCGCGACGTGGGCAGCGTGCTCCTGGCAGTGCTCTTTGAAAACGGTGACATTGCCGTGTGGCAGTTTCAGCTGCCGTTTGTCGGCAAGGAGTCCATCTCCTCATGCAACACAATTGAGTCGGGAATCAACTCGCCCAGTGTCTTGTTCTGGTGGGAATATGAGCACAATAATCGGAAAATGAGCGGCCTCATTGTGGGGAGTGCTTTTGGGCCTGTGAAGATCCTCCCCGTCAACCTCAAAGCGGTGAAAGGCTATTTCACATTAAGGCAGCCTGTGGTCTTGTGGAAGGAAATGGACCAGTTGCCTGTGCACAGCATCAAGTGCGTCCCGCTTTACCACCCGTACCAGAAGTGCAGCTGCAGCTTAGTGGTGGCCGCCCGAGGGCCCTATGTGTTCTGGTGTCTGCTTCTGATCTCCAAAGCGGGTCTGAACGTGCACAACTCCCACGTCACGGGCCTGCACTCGCTGCCGATTGTCTCCATGACCGCCGACAAGCAGAATGGGACCGTGTATACCTGCTCCAGCGACGGGAGGGTGAGGCAGCTGATTCCCATCTTCACAGACGTCGCGCTCAAGTTCGAACACCAGCTGATTAAACTTGCAGACGTGTTTGGCTCCGTGAGGACGCACGGGATCGCGGTGAGCCCCTGCGGCGCGTACCTGGCCGTCATCACCACCGAGGGCATGGTCAACGGCCTCCATCCCGTTAACAAGAACTACCAGGTCCAGTTTGTCACTCTCAAAACCTTTGAGGAGGCAGCTGCTCAGCTCCTGGAATCTTCTGTTCAAAATCTCTTTAAGCAGGTAGATTTAATAGACCTCGTTCGCTGGAAGATTTTAAAAGATAAACATATCCCTCAATTTTTACAAGAAGCTTTGGAAAAAAAGATTGGAAGCAGTGGGGCCACCTATTTTTGGCGCTTCAAACTTTTCCTCCTGAGGATTTTATATCAGTCAATGCAGAAAACCCCTTCAGAAGCCTTGTGGAAACCCACCCATGAGGACTCAAAAATCTTACTCAGTGACTCGCCTGGGACGGGCATTGCCGAGGATGAACAGCAAGACGAAGGCACATCCTCCAGACAGGTGAATAAGCCAGGCCTTCAGGAGAGGAGCAGAGAAGGGGACCCAGAGGACCCCACAGATGACACCCTGACCCAGTCTGGAGACGCGGGAGGCCGGGAGCCAATGGAAGAGAAGCTCCTTGAGATCCAAGGGAAAATCGAAGCTGTGGAAATGCACCTGACCAGGGAGCACATGAAGCGAGTCTTAGGAGAAGTGTACCTGCACACCTGGATCACAGAAAACACCAGCATCCCCACCAGGGGCCTCTGTAACTTCCTAATGTCCGATGAAGAGTACGATGACCGAACGGCACGGGTAGGTGTTCACAAAAACACTGAGACCGGAAAGCCTGCTTTCTGGGTGAGAAAGAAACGATCTAAACTGAATTTCTAAAGCTCAGCTTTTGCTTTGACATTTGTTTCGGTAGTTGGTTGGCACAAAGTGCTGGAGAATAAATAGGAAACACGGGCCCGTGCAGAGGACACGTTCCTCTCCCACCAGATATTTCAGTTCGTCCTTTCACTGTGGCCGTGAATGATATGCAAGGTTTGTAAGATGAAATTTCCAGGCTGATGACGAGCTCAAGAGGCTGCCTCGAGGAGCGTAGGATGTGACCGGGCAGTCACAGGCGCGGACGTGTGGCCCCCGCACTCCAGTCCCTTGCTGTTTGCAAAAGGTTTTCTTTGGGGGTGGGGGGAGGGTGGGAAGGGGAAGGTTGGGGGAGGGTGTTTCCATTTGGAAGGACTTGAGAAGGTCTTCTGATTTAGTCAAGAAGGGCGTATAAATAAACAGGAATTACTCGTGTTGCTTTTACAAAAATTGGGTATGATCTATATTTTCGGATTAGACATATTATACTGTGTTATCTAAAATGTATGCCACAATTCAAGTTCCCTGACAGAACATTAGGCTTCCAAGCCCCGGGAAACACTGCATACTCCACACTCGTCTTAAAGGTTCCCCGTGCACGTGATCCTTCTAAGGGTGCTGAGGACTCCTACATAAGAGGATCCTTCTTAACTTTGGGGAGGTCATGTTACCCAGACTTATTGATCAGGGAGCCTGTCTTTGAGGTAACAGCTGCTTGAGGAACTTGTGTTACAAGGAACATACTGTATACTAAAATATTCAGAACCACAAAAGCCTATGTTCCTTTACACCTCGAAGACCGATGCTTCTTCCACGGCCTAAAGCCTTACTGACAATATTGATGGAAGTTCAAATATTGTTATCCCTCATTTAGAGCATTCATAGCCACTTGTGGCACTTTCTTGTTGGAGAGCCTGACAGAGAGAATGTATGTGCACCCCTGAAATTACTGCCCATGCGATGTTTGCAGTGATCTCAAGACTAGTTAAGATGTATCCTTCACGAAACTGACTTTTCATTTTTGCTAGTCAACCTTTAAACATTGTTTCATTGTGGTCTGCTTGTGTAGAGGTGTGTTCTGGTTATCAGTGTCTCATAGGACCTAGCAGGGATGTTACAAGCCGGCGAAATGTAACAGAACCATTTTAGAAACTATGTAATGGAGTTTGGTCCCTAATGGTTTAGAGTAATTGCCCGGATGCTGCATGAGGTGGCGCTACGTTGGACCGAGTTACGTGGTTCTAACAGGCCGTTTAAACGGAGAAGCTTGGACCTCTGCCCATCTATAGCAACTGAATTTTGATTGAAAACGATGCATTTCATGTCTTAATAATCCCACTCTATGCATAAAATGAACCTCTTTGAACCTAGTGCGTTGGTTTACTAGTAATGACAGATTCTTCCTGAGACTCGCCCCGTGGAGAACTGGCACGTAAAGTCAGACCCGCGGTTCTCACCATCTCTCCCCAGCCCACGCAGCATTTTAAGACGTTTTTTCTGATTGTTCTTGCCCATAGATGTATTGTGTATCTGTTTATGTGTGATATGTATATCTGTGCTTTCTTTATACATTAAAAGGGTAAGCATTTTTTGTCCCCCAAGAACCACGGTTTGCCCCCTTGGAAGGAATGTCACCACCGTTGAGGAGGCATGAGTTAAAGTAACGCAGTTGGGCTTGCATGCCACCGGCTCCTGGGAGCAAGAGAAGCGGTCCTTCCCGTGTGACGTCTGCGAGTGTGGCCAGGGCAGGGGGCCTTCTGAGCAGAGTCTGTCCCCATCGGGGTGCTCGGCCTGTCTAGAAAAGGCAGGGTGGTCGACCCTGCTGTACGGGACCATAAATAGAGGTCTTAAGGCCAACAGGTACTGGGCTTTCAATCTGTAGTTGGATACAGAACAGGTAGGCTACCCCCGTGGGCTGTGAGGACAGCCGTCCGAACTTCAGGGCAGTGACCTCAGTGAGAGGCAGGCTTAGAGGGCTTCCGCAGGAGCCGTCGTGGAAATGGATGGACGGCTTCAGAGGCCATTACCTGCTGGTAAGGCAAGCGGTCGTGCGCCATCCAGGGATGTAGCCAGTGAAGGCTCTTCAGCAACATGATGAAGTCGATAAGTGTGTTCTAGCCTTTCATTTTTAAAGTCGTAGAATCCTAATAGACGAAGCAGAACAAAGTGAAGCTGAAAGTGGGGCAAGGCCTTTGCCAGCCCGCCCTGTGGACCTCTTCCCACCTGCTCCCCACCCCCACGTGGGCCTGCCGAGCCTCTGCTTGGGTCCGTGGGTCTCCGGCTCAGGTCACTAGCCTAGGCCGGTCATGGGTCTCTGGGCCATCAGAGGGAAGATTACTAGTTTTTAATCCTGATTAGCTTTTTCCTTTGTACGCCTTTCTTGAAGAATAGACATTTGTACAATTCTGCATAGTTAGTATTTGACGTAATATTTTGCCCATAGAGATGAGGCTTTTCCTTCTTAAAGTCAAAATATTTTAAGTAATATCTAAATGCTTTGTCTTCTAACAGAACTCTGAAGTCCTTGTTTCAGAAGCAACTAAAACAAGGCAAGTAACAAGATCTTGGTTTTCAGAGCGGTTTTGTCTTTAGCGGTTATAGGTCACCCTCTGTCACAGGGTCCCTGAATGAGTGTTTTGCTCAGGCAGTTGGCACACGTTGGAGGCCTTTTCACTTGGCAGACGGTGTGATGGAAGTGCAGCGCTGCGGCCTTTCCTTCTCCTGAGTCTGCAGGCTTTTCCGCACGGAGCCCGTCACGCTGCCCTAACATACATGGCCGCTGCTTTGTCTTACCAGGTGCTCATTGGACACATCTCGAAGAAGATGAACAAACAGACCTTCCCCGAGCACTGTAGTTTGTGTAAAGAGATCTTGCCGTTCACGGATCGCAAACAGGCGGTGTGTTCCAATGGCCACATTTGGCTCCGGTAAGCCCTCGGAAGTCACACCCGCTTTTGCTCAGTTTTCGGTTGTGTCTGGCAGCAAGCACTACACATCAAGTGTTTATCCAAAATGGGTGTTGCCGTGCCGTTAGATTGGACAAAAGCTGCCATTATTCAAGCTGGTACGGCCTTTTTTCTTCAGCCTGTCTAAAGCAAGACGCCTTTAAATGACAGTTTTTTACTGCTTGATACATGGGAGTTTAAGTAGCCTTAAATTTTTAAAAATTATTACAAAAGTAATACCTGTCACAGTTAGTGAAATGTAAAAGTGCTTATGTACTCTTTTTGTTTAACTTCATAATAAAAATCTCCCTCTTCTCCCCTGATTCTCCCCACTCCTCTCCCCTCAGCTTCCTCCCTCCTCCCCAAAACACTTTCATCCCCCCGACTTCCTGGGCACAGTCCTACTGCTTTTCTTTCTGCCTCGTTCTTCGTTGTCTGCTTCTCCTGGACGTCCATCTTTGGACCTGTTTTTCTTCTGTCGGCACCCCCTTAGCGGTTATATATGGTCTGTACACTGGTGACGTAAACGTACAGCTTTAGCCTGAATTTCTCCCCCTCGCTTCATACTTAGAATACATATCTAACCATCTGCTCAGCGTATCTGTTTGCAAGTTTTGTAGGCATTTCAGATTTGAGTCCAGCCTTTCTCCCTCCCATGCTGGTCCGAGACACCATCATCTCTTGCCCGGATTATTATAGTTACCTGGGCTTCCTGCTTCCGTCCTGGTTCCCTGCAGTCTGCTCTCAGTACAGCCATGGTGGTGATCCTGGTACGGCTTCGTCAGGCCATGTCCCCCCACTGCTCAGCCCTTTTCCATGGCTCCCCATTCCTGATGAGGAAAAGCTCAAGTCCTTTCTGTGATGAAGATGCACAGCCCGGCCCTCATCCCGTCTCTGTCCGTGCGCATCTCCTGCGTTTCTCTGTCCTCTCACGTCTCCCCAGATGCACTGGTCCCACTGTGCTCGGGGACAGAGGCACCCCTGCCACTTGTGGGCATCTGCAGGGGCCGTTCTCTCTGCCGGGAATGCTCTTTCAGCAGGTGGCCTCGGGGCTCGCTCAGGTGTCCCTTAGTCCGTCAGGCCTTGTGGCCACACTACCTGCTGACACTCCTCTCCCAGTATTCTGCATCTCTTTCCCCTGCTCTTTTCCTCCCTAGCAATTTACACCATTTAACATGTTACAGTTTTCACGTTTTTCCCTTCTCTCCTCTGGAATAGAAAGCTCCATGGGCACAGGGAGTCTTGTTGTTTTGTTCATAGCTGTTTCTAAAACAGTGCATGGACCGGATAGGCACCCACTTCAGATTTCAGTTCATTTTTAACAGACACAGGGCTGTGCTGCACACACTCCCTGAACAACTGGCCGCTTCTCTTACCGAAACACGCTGTGGACACTTGTCCACGTCAGTCCGTAGCTCCCCGCCTTAGCGGCTGTGGACTTGTGCCCTGTGTGGATGTGCCATGAAACTCCCCTGGGGATGGAGATCTCGATTCGTTCCACGTTTTACTGTGTTCCTATTCCTTTTCTAATTTAACTGTTCGGGCTTTTTCTAAGGGAGAGCAGGAAACGAGCTGGCAGTGGTAATAGCGGGCGGCATGTGTGCAGAGCCGTCCGTGTGGCAGGCTGTTCTGAGGGTGCCAGGTCCCGAATTCCTGCAGCCTCTCCACAGCCATGACGGTGGCACTGCCATTATTCCGTTTTTACAGATAGAAACGGGCACCTGGGGAGGTTCACTAATTTGCTCCAAGCCACACAGGTGGCTGGTGACAGAGGCAGACCTGGCATTCTGGCTCCAGAGTTCACGTGTGTAACCACCACGCATTATTGTCTCACATGGGTTCTTTCACCAAAATGAGTTTCAGTTTTACTGATTGAAGTTAGTGCCAGAACACCCCGTGTCCTGCTCCCAGTGAGGGGGGGCTTGCTCTCCCTCGGGGGTCATCTTCCTTCCGAATGCCCAAGTCTTCACTCAGAGCGAACCTGCTTGGAATCTCTTCCTCCCACACCCCCTCCTCCTGGGTTTCTCTGCTCCTTGGCTGCTCAGCCTTCGAGCTGTTACCTCGGGCCAGCCTTCCCCGCGGAGCCTGGGGCCCTCCCGTCCCATCGCATTTCCGCCGTCCCCGACCGGCCGGCAGCTGCTCAGTGAAGGGTCAGGGATGGAATGGAACCTGTGGATGCTCGTTCTTGTCCCTTCTTTTTTGCACATTGATTGTGTCTTCTGTATCAGTATCTTCAGGTTTTCCTCACTGTGCTGTCAGGTTCTTACACCTGATTTTATAAATCACTCATGAGTCATTTTCACTAGAGTACGTCAGTTTTTTTTAATATACCAAACATTCAAAGTACAGTCAGGTGTGGACAGACTAGATTCTTTCTGAGTGCAGCAAACACAGCAGGGAAGAAGCTGCAGCGACTGGATTAGAAACCACGTCTCTTGGCTTCCCTTACTCTGTGGGTGGTGTCGGTCTGGGCAGCTTGGCTGTGACAGGAATACATTGTGGCCATGAATTTGGGGACAGTTTTTGCCCTTTACTTCCTCACTGTGTGGTTTGGGAATAACCGTCTGTGGTGAGTTACCGTCCACACTGCTGCTTTCCAGGTGTGGGTGGAGCTGATGATACCATCTGGCTTCTTTCAGGTGCTTCTTAACCTACCAGTCCTGCCAGAGTCTGATATACAGGAGGTGTCTGCTGCATGACAGCATTGCCCGCCACCCCGCCCCGGAAGGTGAGTGCTGCCCCGGCTTGGCGGGTGAGATGGCGTGTGCCGGCCCCGGGCCAGTGCCCTCCGGAGCAGGCTTGTCCTGCTCTTCCCAGTACCGTCACGAAGCCACACGAATTAAAAATGGTAACTGGAAGCTGTCATGTTCCAGTATATAGTGCATTTTAGTATGAGTACGTTGGCTGTTCTGTCACTGCAAACAAATTAGTCATTCAAAAAAATGGCAGCGCTTGCTGCACTTGGCGTATGATTATATTTGAATGAAAACGCTGCAAATTCTAAGTATACAAACATAGTGCTAAGCCGGTCACGGGAGGCATTCTTCCAGGAGCCATGGTGGGGGACTTTTTCTGCTTGGTCTGTATTCTGATGTCCTGGGAACAAAGCCCACTTTTCTGCGAGAACTAGTTGGAAACCAGGTCATCGATGTGGGCAAGGGCTTAGTGACGTGAAGAGACATGAATGTCAGATTTAGGGCCTGAGGGTCATGAACGTCACACTCTAACCAAACGAGCTACCTAGACCCACGCGTGTACAATTACATACATGTTTGGGGGAATCTGGTCTCAAGGAAGTAAAACAGAAAGACCATTCTACATACAACTACACCCTTTTTCTTGATTTTTGATCTTAATTGGCTGACGCGCTCTAATTCTGAGAAGTTGGTGTGTTGGCAGCTTGTGTTCTGTCCTAACTTTCTATTACAGAAAATGCAATCTTAAACAAAAGGAGAGAAAAGAGTATAATAAGCCCTCAGGTACCCATCATTCAACTGCAGACATCGCCAGCTCACAGCCTTTTATGTTTCATCCCTCGTCACCCACCCACGCCCTTCCTCTTACTGGATTACTTTGAAACAAATTTGAGGGGATTTATAAACAGCCACTGCAACTGAAAATTAGTATACTTTTTAGGCATAAAATGAGGAGAAGATTGAAACAAATTAAAAACGCATGCCCACGCCTGCCAGGTGACTTTGGGTTGAGCCATATATAGCTCTTGGGAAGAACAAGACTCTGTGGAGTCTGGAGAGTAGTGAGAAGAGCATTTCACAGACAGGGAGGGTTTTAAAGGGGGAGAAGGTACTGCCCCAATGTTGCCACATTTTTCTTTTTCCATGTAATGCATTTTAAAAAACTTACTAGTACTTCGATTTTTTTTTTCCCCTTTTTTCCGCCTCCCCCCACCCCTACTCCAGTTCAAGCCGTTGTTTCTCAGTCTGGTTGTGTAGGACACAGTGCCCTGGCCCATGCTAGTATTACAAGCCTTACGCTCCCCCCGGCTGAGGCAGTCGGTTGCCGGTCCTCGGTCGGCCGCTCACAGCAGCTCATGGCAGCTCTCACCAGCTGCCAGCCACTCACGCTGGCTGCCAGCTACTCACGCTGGCCACTGGCCACTCATGGCGGCACACGGTAGCCCGCGGCAGCACACGACAGCCTACAGCAGCTCACACCAAGCTCCGGCTGCTCACGGCAGCCCAGCTCCAGGGAGAGCCATTGTTCACAATCTTAGCTATAGAGGGTGCAGCTCACTGGCCCATGTGGGAATCGAACCAGTGACCTCGGCGTTAGGAGCATGGCGCTCCAACCACCTGAGCCACCAGGCCAACCCCAGTACTGTGATTTTATGAGACTATTTTAGCATTAATAGTGTATGAAGGTTACACTCAGAAAAACACAGTCCTTTAATTTGAGTAAATTGAGCTTTATGAAACACTCACTCAGTTCCTTATCTTCCTGTTTCATTACTGACGGATGGAGATCCCATGGCACACTTAGCTCTGGGAGCCCCAGGTTTAGTTAGTCCGGCCGCTTGTAACGTTGGCGTGAGGTGCTTTGTCCAGGATGCCGAGCAGGACCCCAGTGCCCGTCTCTTGCCACTGCAGTCCATCCTCAGCTCATCCCATTGGCTGCCTTTTCTGAAGCTAACGCTTGACACACTTGTGTTCCTTTTGCAGATCCCGACTGGATTAAGAGATTACTGCAGAGCCCCTGCCCTTTCTGCGATTCTCCTGTGTTCTGAGCGTCAGTGGTGGGAAGATGCGAAAGGGCGTGTGCTCCGCTGCAGAAAACCGCTCCAGCCCGAAGAGGTGGGATGTGCTGGAAGCAGGGCCCTCACTCATGCAGAGCCTCTTCATGATTGTAAGCAGAGCCCTGGGAACTCATTTCAGAAGTGCACTGTGACCCAGGACTAAGGGACGGAACGCAGAGATTGAAGTCGTTCAGAGGTGGATGGTGGCCCACTCCTCACCCATTGACGAATGCTCAGTTTTCAAGTGTCTTCACTGAAGCCCTGTCGTTTCTAGGAACAGAAAGACCTCTTCTAGAGAGTTGAGACAAGGGCCTGGCTGGGCTGAGTTAGGCTTCAGTCCTAACCTTGGTCTGGAATTGCCTTTTGGCTCCAAAGAGCTTCAATTACCTGGTCCGTGGCAGTCAGTGTACCAGCAGCAGATATTAAGTGTCTGAACGCGTGGGACCGTTTTGTTCTCAGTAAGCGCTGCAGATCTGTATCCCCCAATTCTTGTTTTTCCTGCATATTGAAAACATTTTCCTAAAACTATATTTTTAAGAAGCTGAAGCCAAGACTAAAACTGGTTTTAATGTGTCAAAAGGTCAGGTGACTCTTGTAAGTTAATAATTGTGACAGTTTTAATCCTTTTCCCACGTCACCCGATTTCCTGCCCCAACTCCTAAATATTTATAAGGATGTCAAGTACTCCGATCGCCTGTGTCTTGTCCCCGCTTCAGATTTAACTGTGATACCCTCAATGAGTTATTGTACATAGAAGAAAAAGAATATTTTCTCCTTTTAGTATTAAAACTTTCAGTATTTTTAATGCTGACATTTCCAGACATTTCATTTATATCCGGTATAGGAGTGCAGAGTCTACCTAGAAGCTTCCAGAAAGAGACGGCCACTCAGAGGGGCAGACACTTGCGCTCTGGTGCTCCAAGGGTGTGCAGCTTAGTGGGCAGAGCTTGGGACTCCTCTCTGCAAAGGCTCTTGATATTTATCATACAGGTATTTTCTGGGGGCTGTTAGGAGATGTTAGATGTTCATTGCTATTAAACCCTAAAGTAAAAAATAGACATTCTGGAGTTACAGTGTTTGGGGATTTTTAAATAAGTACCCTAGGGATTGGTGCTGCAATGTACACATTTTAAATGGTGCGTATTTCTGGGAAGTTGGATGGGAAGTACAAAATGTGAAATTCTAACTCAGCTACATGCTATCTATTTTGCCTTCATTTTAACAGTTTCCTGCTTTTATTTTGTATCCTTAGTGACATTTCGTCCTCACTTTGGAAATACTTGCTATTTGGGTAACACTGTAACAGAAACATACTACACACTTGTGTTCGTGTTTCTTCTGTTTGTGTGGTGAGTGGGGACAGAGCCCCAGCAGGCACTTCCAAACAGTCTGCATTGAAATGTCTTTTTTTCCTATTCATAATTTTGTTTGTCTCTAATCTTTACGTGTTTGCTGGTGTCCTCTGCTCCTCTCTCTCACTTTGGCGGTAATTTCAGTAGCGTTCATCCAGACTTTAGGATCCGGTCTGTTAAACTGATTTTCAAGAAGGAGAACCGGTGGGCACTGAAATCATGAATAACGCAAGTCAGAAGGTTGTGTAGTTGCAGTTGTTTGTACTGGTCACTGTTTCACTTTACAATAAATATGACAGTAAGTTTGGGATTGTGTCAGGGAATTATTGCAGTTTTAATCATGGAAAACTTAGTTTCGCTTAGTTTTTTGTTCCTAATCAGCAGTCAGCAGTTGATTTGTTCTCTTTGGGGAATATTGTGCTGCTGCCATTCTAAAACTTACACTGTTTTTATTTAAAGCAGTTGTGCGTTCAACCTTGGTGCCATCAGCACCACGCTCCCACCAACGGAGCTAACCGGCCACCCCAGCATGGCAACTGTTTCGCTAGAACATGGCTTCTCTCTGCAGGGGGCTGGCCCCCGGTGGCGTTCTAAACACTGAAAGCCCACCAGCCCAAAGTCCTGCACACCCATTTGGGAGGCCTTCCCCCTTTTCCTGCCCCGCCCCACCCATGGAGGTTCACCCACTGACCCATGAGAATGGAAGGTTCTGTGTTAACGGCAGCACCACAGACAGTGAGTGCGGTGCACGCTTTCACTAGGGCTCAGCATTCCTGACGGCAGTGGTGACCAGTGAAACCTTGCAAAAGTGGGTAAGACCAGGCATCTTCAGACTAATTGCCTGTCCGAGTTTAAACGTGAGATCCTCATGATATCCTCGCTGCCTTCCTGACATTTGCCTGATCTAGTGGATTTCAAGTGTATTTCAGCTGTCACTGTAATAACTGTTTCAGGAAGGGCCGATGGAGGTGATGTATCTGCACTGCATTGAAGCCCGGGGCAGAGTCTATACAATGAGACCTTTTAAGCTACAACACGGTTGCATTTTGGGAGTCTGATATCCACACCTGTGTCACATTTTCTCTGCCTGGGGTTAATTTGTTCCTATTATTCCAGATCAGAAATTGATAGCTTATTATACTTGATATTTATTCTGAAATCCTCCTGTGTCCACCATCCAGATTTCAAGCAATCTCTACCTACTATTATATCTGCCAAAACTACCAATTATTTTTCAATGTCACAAGTTATTAGAACCACTGGCACAGCTCGTAGTTGAGTGTGACATTTTTCTGCTTCTCCCTCTAAGAAGTTTTTGTGAATGTTACTGTTGAATGTTACTGTGTAGGTTAGACCTACCGTGTTTCCCCGAAAATAAGATCTAGCCGGACAATTAACTCTAATGCGTCTTTTGGAACAAAAATCAATATAAGACCCGGTCATATATTAGATAAGACCGGGTCTTATATTACTCTTTGCTCCAAAAGACACATTAGAGCTGATTACCCTGCTAGGTCTTATTTTCGGGGACACACGGTATTAGAATTTCACAGATTAAAAGAATGTTAAAGGAAATAATTAAAAATTAAAATATATTTTGTTGTAATCATCATGGTAGCAGATAAGGTGCGGAAGAAATCGATGCCTACCGGGGCTTGTTAAGAGGAATCGGTACTGGTTTTATGGAGTACCTGCTCCCGCAGCAGCAGCCCCCCTGCTGTGGAGTTTGGTGAATCCCTGCAGTTCTTGGAACGAAATCAGGAATTCCGGAATTCCCGTCACTGGTTGACTTCCCCAGGGTCCTTGCATCCCGTTGGCTCCCTCCCTGCCTTCCTACCTACCTCTCTACCTGCCTCCCTATCTCTCTCTCGCTTTTCCTTGCCAGACAGGTCCTCTTGGTTTCCAGTCCTTTAGTTCTCCCATCTTTAGGACCCATTCACAACTAACAGGTTTCATGCCTGAAAGAAAAATTGATTAGTGATAAAATTCCTAAAAGCTACATCACATACTGGGTCTCCCTTCCTAGAAGTAGTTTTTCTTTCTTTTAGTTCCGTGTTAACCTGGTGAACTGTATCTGGTTTCCTTCGCCGCTCTTTGTAATTTCTCTGTCAGAGTGTTCAGTAACTTTTGGCTGGACTTTGGGGGAGAGTATGCTAGATTGGAGTTCCTTGCCCCACCCCCCCCCACCCAACGAATATTATTCTTGACAAGGAAAAATTCTGGTTATGACTATGCTGAATGGGTTATGTTATATTCAAAGTCAGCAGACCGAAATTTTTAAGGGAAAGGTGTATTCTGCCCTTTTTTCTTTCTAGAGATTGGGCAGCACAAACAGCAAGACACGTAATGAACATCTTTCCTATTAGCCCACAGGGACTGCTTGCAGGCTGCATGGCTTCGTAATTCATTCAGAATACATCTCTGTGCTCTGAGACCACCCTTCAGGGGCTGGTGGCGTGTCGCCGCAGGGAGCCTGCGGTGTCTCAGGAGTCAACCCTTTGTCCTGAAGGTCGTCAGACTTTAAACATGCCTCTGACATGTCTAATCGACGTGAACTGCTTTCCCTTTAGTTACTGGTGGGAGTAGCAGCTGCAGCTTCAAGCAATTTAGACTGTGTCTCAAGTCCCAGCTGTTGAACTTGAACTGTTCTTTCTTGAAGCTGGAAGAGGCTTCTGGAGTTAAGATCTTCATGTCTGCTAACATGGCGTCTGCTATTCAGACAGATTATAGAGCATGTGACATTTAACTGTCTCATATGGAATGAAGTCAAACTGGCAGAATATAGAGTTGCTTCTAGTGACCTGAAGTCCTGTAGCATCTCAGTCCCGATGAAACAGCAGCTTTGCAGAGGTGACGGTCACTCGTGTCCAGGGCACAGATGTAAACCAGGGCCAGGCCCGCCAGCTGGGCAGAGTCTGGAGGATGGCAGCAGCCTCTCGCGAGCATAGATGGAGTTTGTTTTAAGACGGGGCTGTATCTGAAAACTTGGTGTGGGAATCCACAAATTTAACAGGGAACGACTGTTTATAAAGACGTCCTGTAAAGACGTTAATCCTTTTGGTATATGAATATTTCTCCCCCAACCTCTTTACCAAATTAGGTTTTTCTTATCTTGCCTTTTCTTTGAGTTATAACTGTACTCTAGGGGCTTAGTATACGAACCAAGGTCCTAGTCAGTGAGTTTATTTAGAGCAATAGTATATGTGGTGTTTTCATTCATTGCAGGCTTGGGAGGAGTTGAAAAACGGAAGGCTGAAACTCTCAGACTGACAATATTGTAAATCGGTCGGGTAGAATTAAATTTCAGAACTCGAAATTTTACGTTGATTTCTAAGGTAAAATTTGCCTACCTCTCCATCATGAAATCCTGTTACTGTCTTAAAAAGATCCTATAAAGTGGTCATATTGGACAACGTAAGAAGCTGTGATGGCTTTGAGGCATGTCATACTTTATGAGTTTTACATTTGGCGAACAGACTGGCAGGGTGTAGGGTATTTTGTTTTGTTTTGGTACTAATGCAGAATTAAATGCAAAAATGAATTATGTCTTTTTCGAGACTTTGATTCCAATGTGTACTTTAATGTATGAAAGGAAAATGAACATCAAACTTGTTTATACAGAAATCGGACTGTATAGAAAAACAAGTCTGTGTTGTGTATAGTGATACATATTTTGTTTACCCAATGCCTGTGCTAATCTTTGTGCTTGGCTTTGAATTTATGTATGTTTACATATGACTTTTTTTTGAAATGAAACGAACAGGCATCTAAAAACTTAAGGTTATAAAAAGGAGGTGGTTTTTAAATTTTTGCCATTGGTTTAGGTGGCATGTTGTAGACTTTTAGTGTTTAAATGAAATAACCAAGAATAAGAACACATTTTGCTTGGAGTATCCCCATCCAGAAAAGCCAGCTGCCTTTCTCCACTGTATATATGTACATAGTGTTCAGTATTAGATTGTAAGCTCCTCAAGGGCAGGGACTGTGTTTCTTCTCGGTAGTTCCCGTGGCACCTAATGTCAAGTGCCTTGCACAGAGTAGGTGCTTGTAACGTGTAGGATGAGTGAGTAGCTTCCTGCCACCTTGAAGATGAAGCATGGTTCACTTTTTCCATTGCGTTCTAACTGCAAAGAACTAATGACCAGGGGAGGGTCGATTTCTTTCTTGAGTTGGAACTGAGCTTGGGTTGGACCTGACTATGCCATATCCTTAGACTATCGAGCCTTCTTTTCCTGATGATAACATACCAGTATCCTGAGCTTTTATCTAATATTAGGGCCGAGGCTTCTGGGAACGTTTGAAGTGGGGAGAATTACAGAGAACATGACATGGGAATTTTGAGGGTGTTTGTCAGTGTACAGCCCTGTGGGGCAATTTTATTTTAGTTATTAGTAAAAAAAAAAAGGTTAACAGATCGTCTGTTTCTTGACCAGCTGGTTGGCCAACCCTCCAGGTAATCAAAGACCATGGTTTTTAGCTTCTTCCCATTTTGGATGCCCCTCAATTGCTCATATGATTCTAGCCCTTAGAGTTTAACAAAGTTGCTGTGAATATCCAGTGCTGTACATAATGGCAGTTTTGTAAATGTGAAATAACCTGACTATCTTGTGTTTTGTATGCAGAGCCACTAGTATTGTTATCTTGGCCACTTTTTTATTCAAAATAAATAAATAACAATTATTTGTATATCGTGTGCATATTTTATCGGGTCTACATGGACTGTGGCAAAGCTTAGAAACATCTTTAGGCCTGACCAGCACCAGCGACGGTAAGTAATGCCCAGGCATGAGCAGGGACAGCAGGCGCTGTGTGTGAGAAATGGCCATTAGCAGCTACTTCGGATGCCTTTGGTGGTTTATTCCAGAAAACATTTGAAGAACGTGAGGGGAATAATCAATAGAGCTTCACTAGCATGTTAGACTATGACTGTTGACATCAGTTAAATATACCTGGTGAGCACTTACACCAACTACTGGTTGCAGGAATTTCGTAACAACACACGTGTAACTCAGACCAATACTCCTGCTGAGAACAACCAGAAAAGCTTGACAAACACCAAACAGGATAAATAAAATGAAAAGCATCCCTGAACATGCCATAGTAAAACGGCTGAAAATCAAAGACAGAAAAAGTTTTGAGCAAAGAAAAAACCCAGTTAGCTTCAAAGGAGCAACAGAGATATTCAGCTGACTTTTTGGTGGTAACCCTGAAAGTGAGAAGGCGGTGGACAGCACCTTCAAAGTAAGTGCTGAAAGACGAGAATACCAAGCTAGAATTCTGAACTCAGCAAAAATGGCTTTTCAGAATGAGAGGAGAGACATTTCCAGACCAATAAAAATGAAAAACAAGGTGTCACCAACAGACCAGCACTAACTGACATTCTGAAGGGTGTTCTCAGGTGGAAGGAAGTTCAGAGGCAGCAGAATTCATGAAGAGAACTGCAAAGACAAAAGCGGTGGAAAAAGCTATGACACGGAAACAGTGTTCGGAGGGACACTTTGTGAGATAAAGCCTGACTCCAAGTCAGGAGTTCTGTAAATCCTCGGGTTGTTTAGAACACGTAAAACTGCCACTCCAAATGACACTTGGATAAGTCAAGTTTTCTCTAGAGTAACCACCTGAAGAATAGCAAGATCCTACACGCTAAGAGGGGGGGGGAACTGAACATTTAGAAAAGAACCCAAAGGGGAAGAAAAGAGGAACATAGAAGGAGATGGGAAAATGAAAGCAAATAGTAAAACAATAGCTGTGCACTTAAATATAACTATTTCATCGAATGCAAATGAACAAACTATTCAATTCAAGCAACGATTGCCAGACGGGTTTAAGAAAACACCCCACTGTTGCTTATAAGTGATAAATATAAAATAGAAGGATGCAGAAAGAGTTAAAAAGAGAATGGAAAGACATACTAACCAAAAGGTAGTTGATACTCCATTTATGTCCCCCAGCCTTCATGCCATATCAGTGTTATATATTTTCCTTTTATATACATGATAAACCCAACATATATAGTTATTTTGTTTTAAGCAGTCACTTGTCTTAGTTCAGGCGACCATAACAAAATTCCATAGGTGGCTTAAACAACAGGAATTTCTTTCTCACAGCTCTGGGAGCTGGGAAGTCCAAGATGAATCATGGCACCAGCAGGGTGGGTTTCGTTCTGAGGCCTCTTCTCTTGGCTTGTAGGTGGCCGCCGTCTCTCTGTGTGCTCACATGACCTCTTGGTGCACGAGTGGGGAGAGCAAGGTCCCTGGGGTCTCTTATAAGGGCGCTAATCCTCTAGTGAGGATGCCCTTTGGCTAAAGCAAAGGAGTGGGTCCTAAGTCAGTGAGAGCTCGGTGGTGGCTGTCCCCAGGCCAGGACCGACAGCAAGGAATTGGAGTTGTATGTGTCGATGCTGGGATTCCAGAATAGCAGAGACCCAGTGGTGGCAGTGAACTGCGACAAATACAGCTACACCACAGGCAAGTGGGAGGAGCCATGGGGTTCTCCTACAGGGCTCTGTGGCCCTGGTTAATAGACCAGGGGCTCTTACGGGGAGAGTTGGGTAGACAATGAGAGTACTGTTGGATTTTAACCAAAAAAGTGGGGGCCAGTGGCCTTGAGAACCCACCCTGTAGGCATTTCCCCAGTCCGAGTTCATATTTGGGATGGTTCTCTGACCTGTGGAGAAAGGGCCAAGCAGAAGCCCCTGAAACGGCTGCCCTGGTAGTAAGCCAGGAGCAGCTGTAACTCAGGTGGAATTATAAAGATTAACGTCGCCCTCAAAGACAGACTGTGGCGGTGCTGGTTGCCATCACGTCTCTGTCTAGAGCACCAGGCTGGCCCGGCAAAGCCAGATGGTCACCACAGAGGACCATTTAGAGTGGGCTACTCGAAACGTAATCAAGTTGTAGCTCAACTGCAGTTTGGTGTCAGATGGAATGTCTACTAGAAGAGACAGGGACAGCTTCTGGAAATTGACTGGTGGTGTATTGATGAGGCAAATGCTTGATTTTCTTTTTTTTTACTTAACTGGCTCAAGGTGAAACACATACTCTTTTTAGATTTTTTAGATTTAGACTTTTTAGACTTTTTAGATCTTTTTAGATTTTTTCAGCTCTATTGAGATATCATGGATATGCGTATACCACATCGTGTAAGTTTAAGGTGTACTATGTATCGATTTGATGCACTTACATGTGGTAGAATGATTGCCACCATTGTTAGCTAACACCTGCATCGCGCCACATAATCACCATTTCTGTTTTGTGATGAGAACATTTAAGATCGACGCTTAACAACTTTGAGGTATATAACATAGTATTATTAATTATAATCACGGTGCTGTACAATGCATTTTAAAAGATTTTTACTAAAATATAGCTAACATACAGTATTATATACCACAAGAAGTGACCACTGTAAGTCCAGCAACCATCTGACACCATACTATGCTATCACCATATTATCAACTATAGTCCCCTGCTCTACTTTATATCCCCATGACTATTTTGGTGCAGACCGTGGGCTTGTCATTCCACAAACATGCCAGTCTGTTATACACATAACAACATCCTGGGGAATATGTTAAGCCGGAGGTGACAACTGCTTGAATTTGGGGCACGTGTGTTGCCAGGAGGGAAATAAATAGTACAATGATTGTGGAGAGATCCAAGATGGCGGAATAAACACTGTGCCTGCGTCCTTCCAAGAACACGTTAAAATTACAACTAAATTATGGAAAGATCAACCTGGAGAACCATCTGAAATCTGGCTGAACAGAAGCTTTATAACCAAAAATATAAAGAAGAAGCCACGTTGAGACTGGTAGGAGGGGTGGAGACGTGGAATGGGCCCCAAACTTCCCTGGGGCGGTTGACAAACCAGGAGGGACACCTTGGCCACAGAGGTTCTCCCCAGAGGAGCAAGGAACCCCAGTCCCCCACCCCAGGCTCCTATCCCAGAGTACTGGTGCTGGGAAAAGGAGCCCCTGCAACATCTGGCTGTGAAAAACAGTGGGGATTCCAACCATCCGGGAGGGACGGAAGCAGCGAGAAACCCAGGTGTCCTCTTAAGCGGCCTGCTCATAGACTCTCTCGCTCGCAAGCACTCACCTTGGGCTCCAGCACAGCGACAGTGACTTGGGGGGCTTCTGAGGCATATGGGGGCAGATGGAGGTCTGTGGCTACAGGGGAAGGACTGGAGGACAGTCAGCATGTTCCCTGTGAGGAGTCCTCCTCCCGAGCAGCCGGCAGGCGGGCGCCATCTTTCCTGTGTTGAGCCCGCCCCCTACACTTACGACCAAATCTGAATCTGATTGGCCGGGTGAGCTCCACAGCTCTGCTCTGCTGACTCAGCTGGACCCCATCCCACCCAACTTGCACACAGCTGGAGGTACTTTCTCCTCGAGCAGCCAACCCCTTCCACACTGCACCCTTTCTTGGAAAACTACCAGAATCCATGGGTCCTAGGCGGGCAGTGACTGGCCTCAGTGTGCTCTGAGACTTTTGCTGAGTAGCTCCAGGCTCAGCACTGGCACCAAACCAGAGTCTACATTAGCCTGGTGACCACAACTCTTCCCACTCTACTTACTCCCTGAGATGCTGCTTCACCCAACTCACATACTACATGAGGTTTTATCAGGGGCTGAACCTTAAGGGAGCTGGCAGATGGCAACAGGCCTCTGGGTGTCCTGGCTTTTTGTGGAATTACCCCAGGCCTGGTACTGGTGGCAGCTGTCCTTGGTTTGCAGCACAGCCTCTCCTACGAGCTTCTAGGGTTAGCGCAAACAACCGCAGATCACTTTGTATCTCCTACCAGGAAGCGCTGGCCAGTCACAGGCAGTGGGTGACCTGGGCCTGCACCAGAGCCCCTCCCAAGAGGCCCCAGAACCAACATACTTGGAGGATGGCTTCAGATCACAGCAGAGCATCACCCAGTTAGCCCCACAGGTGGCACACACACAAAGCAAAGTCTCAACAAACCTTCTGGGGGAAATCCCACTCCATGTGGTAAGCCCCCCAACCGCAGTCCATAAGCTGTGGACAGTCAGCCAATCAGCCTGAAGGTCAATCCCTCCCACTGACATGCCAATAGCAATCAAGGCTCAACTACAACAGGAAGGTACACACAAACCCACACAAGGGACACTCCTGGAACACCTGGCTCAGGTGACCGGGGAGACTGTACCACTGGGCCCCACAGGACACGTATTATATAAGGCCACCCGGCCAAGACTGGGAGACATAGCAGATCTACCTAACACATAGAAACAAACACAGGGAGGCAGCCAGAATGAGGAAACAAAGAAGTGCGTCCCAAATGAAAGAACAGGAGAGAAATCCAGAAAAAGAACTAAATGAAATGGAGCAAGCAACCTACCAGACACAGAGGTGAAAACCATGCTTATTAGGACGCTCAGGGAACTCAGTGAGAACTTCAACTAAGAGGTAGGAAGCATAAAAAAGGACATAGAACCCATAAAAAAGAACCAGTCAGAAGTGAAGAATACAATAACTGAAATGAAGCATGCACTAGACGAATCACCAGCAGACTAGATGAAGCAGAGAATCAAATCAGCGATTTGGAAGACAAGGTAGCATGAAACACCCAATTGGAGCAGCAAAAAACAATTTTAAAAATGAGGATAGTTTAAGAGACCTCTGGGACAACATCAAGCATAACAACATTCTCCTCCGAGGGGTACCAGAAAGAGAAGAGAGAAAGCATGGAATTGAGAACTTATTTGAAGAAATAAAACTTTCCTAACCTGGCAAAGGAAATAGACATACCAGCCCAGGAAGCACAGAGAGTCCCACACAAGATGAACCCAAAGCGGCCCACCCCAAGACACACTTAAAATGGCAAAGGTTAAAGACAAACAGAGAATCCTAAAAGCAGCAAGAGAAAGGCAACTACCAATTTATAAAGGAGTTCCCATAAAATTGTCAGCTGATTGCTCAACAAAAACTTTGCAGGCCAGAAGGGACTGGCACAAAATATTCAACGTAATGAAAAGCAAAGACCTACAACCAAGATTACCCAGCAAGGCTATCATTTAAAATTGAAGGACAGATAAAGAGCTTCCCAGACAAGAAAAAGCTAAAGGAGTTCATCACCACCAAACCAGTATTACAAGGAATGTTAGAGGGACTTAAGACAGAAAAAAAAAAAAATCAAAATTATAATAAAATGGCAATAGCTACATATCTATCAACAATTCATTTCAATGTAAATGAATTAAATGCTCCAATCAAAAGAGACAGGGTGGCTGACTGGATAAGAAAACACAACGCTTACGTATACTGCCTACAAGAGACTCACTTCAGATTGAAAGACACAAAGAAAAGGGATGGAAAAAGATATTTCATGAAAATGGAAATAAAAACAAAACAAAATGCTGAGGTAGCAATACTTATACCACACAAAATAGATTTTAAAACAAAGGCTATAAGAAGAGACAGTGAAGGACCCAGTAATCCCACTTCTGGGCATGTATCTGAAGAAACCCAAAGCACTGCTTTGAGGGGAGCTGTGCATCCATATGTTTGCAGCATTGTTTACAATGGCCAAGATGTGGAGGCAGCCTGGGTGTCCATCAGTGGACGAGTGGATAAAGAGGGGGTACACACACACACAATAGAATATTGCTCGGCCATGGAAGGGAATGGGTTCTCGCCATCTGTGACAACATGTATTTTAATAATAAAAATATTTATAATACAATTATATTTGTTTTTTTAATGGAAGCATGCTCCGTGATCAGCTGACAGGACACTTTCTTTGTCATGTCTCTGAACCTTCCAATGTACCTCAAGACTCAGTTCCCAAGTCACCTTCACCTCCGCTAGTGGGTTGCCCAGGAGTCCTGGCCTCATTTAAGCCCCTCCACCCCCACTCCTACGGCCCCTCCCTGGGCACACCTCTAGACTGGTCCTAACCACACCACTGTGCCCACGAACCTTGTCTGCTGCCCGAGGCCAAAGTGCGGAGCATGCTGGGAAAGTATACGGATGTTTCAAGGGACCCAAGGGTCTCAGGAACCATCAGAAATCAGAAGGTCTCTTATTTTCTCTGTCATTTCTGTCACCTTGGTAAAATGTGGGCCTCATACGGGCAGCGATTTTGCCCTGTTTTCCTCTACTGTCCCCAATGCCAGGCACGTAGTAGGCACCCCATAAATACTTGTTGTGTGAATGAGGTGGGCACATCCCTGCCTCCAGTTCTGTTCTCTCCAGGTTAACTTCTGTGCTGTGCACAGGCCAGACAGACCCCCAATGTCCTCTCCCTCCTGCAAGCCACCAGAAGGTGCCCCCAGTTCTCTTTCCAAATTCCTGGGAGAGAGAGGCTGTTTGGGTCAGCTTGGAGCCACCATCAGGCCTACCCCTGGTCTCATCAGTGGCAGCCACGGGGCAGGGTCCTGCAGGAGAAACACCCGTGGAGGCTGTGCAGTGTGGGGAGGCCGTGGGGGAGACACCCCAAAGGGGCCTCTGCACCATCTGGGTTCTCACTGCCAGGGGAATGGAAAAGGGCGGTCCTGGTACAGGCGCAGATATACCCCAGGGTGACTCGCTGGCAGCCAGGGCAGGGAGAGCTGGTGGTGACAACTTAGGATAAAAGAGGCTGAAAATGAATCAAGGAGCTGCTTTAATGACAACACCGGCGGACGATTTGTTCCCTAGCAGGTTAATCAGACCTCAGTGAACTTCCCGCACAGACGCTGATCCGGAAATTAACCACACGTGGGGCCTCCGGCCACAGGGCTGGGCCTCTCCGGGCCGGGGAGCGCGACCTCCGCGGCGGCGTTTGGATCTGGATGCTAATCCACTCCAGTCCGCCGTCCACTTGGGCCGGAGTTGGAGGCCGGGCTCCAATTAGAAAAGCCTCGTGGTCCCGCGGCCCCAGCCAGGCGCGCGAAGCTTTGCTGTGCAAAGCAGCGGGAGGGGCGGCCGGGCTCGGGGAGGCGATGATTGCCATTTGCTCGCGTCGCGTCCTGGGCAGCGATCTACACGGGCAGCAGCGTGTCGGACCAACCCCAGCGGGCGCCGGGGCCGCCGCTCACCGAGGGGCGCCCGGGACCGCGCGCCCAGCGCGTCTCAATGAAGCCCGCGCTGTCCCCGAGTCACGGCAGCGCCAGAGCCCAACCAACCCCAGACCCCAGGAATCCGGCATGCCAGGGGCCGAGGGGGGCAGTGGGGCCGAGCTCCTGGGGTGCCGGCGTCCTGCAGCTGGCCGTGGCAGGGCTGCCCGGGAAGGCAGGGGCCCCGCAAGCCGCAAGCCGCAAGCCGAATGCCCTCCGCAACACCGACAGTGACAGTGGGGAAAGAGGGTGCCTTCTGGGTCATCACGTGGAGTTCTGGGTCCAGCAGATTTGGGTCCTGACCCCTCTGCTGTGTTGAACAGGGCAGTTCTAGACTCACTCAGCCCTTAAGACTTGTTAGAACCCCTTGGAAGGCCCTTCAGGGTCCGTGGGTATTAGCGCCTCTGGGCCTGCAGAGCCCACAGCACCCAGGAGTGGACGTGGAGGGACAGGACAGTGACACCTTAGGCTGACAGAGCTGATCCTTTTCCATGAGCCCCGCTTACCACTTGCAGCTTTGGGCAAGTTATTCAACACTGAGCCCCACTTTCCTTTAGGGATTAAAAACAGCACTGACCTGGCAGGGAGGTGTGGGAATGACGTGACATCGGTCTCCGAGCGTACACTGTGTGCCCTATTTCAGCCTTTCTATGTGGTAACTCATTTCATCCCACGGTACTTGCTTAGTACCGTCTAGGAGGCAATGACTATTTTGTTCTCATTTCACAAGGATCCCGAGAGGTTAAGTAACTTGCCCAAGGTCCGTTCCACAGCCCAGGCCCTTGTTGGGGACCCCCTGCTTCACAGAGGGTGCAGAGCGGACACGACTGCTCTCGGGCAAGGCGGCAGGTGGGGGAAGAGGAGGAAGAGGAGGGCTGATGCTGTGGGCAGCCCCGCAGTCCGTGGTCCACAAGGTCGGCATTAATATGTTAAATAATGTGTTAGGATGTCTTTGGCTAAGGATTCAATCCAAATGGTGTTTCACTGAGAGTTCCAGTTAAGCGAGGCTACGTTCCTGTCATCTGAAGTGACAAGCAGAGGAGGGGGGGACATAAGAGAGGTGACTTCTAGCCAGGCCGCTGGCCCCCTCCTGAGTCATGGTCTCCTCTGATTGTGGGGCCCTGGATACAGGTGGCCAGAGTCCATGCTGGGTACACAGCATGGGGCGTTTGCAGCCTGGTCTGTGACTGGGACTCCTCCTGGCGCCTCCTGGGGCCCGAGGACGCGTACTGGGCAGCACGCATGGTCAGGGGACTTACAGGGCAGATGCCCTCTTCCCTGTGGGGGGCTGGGAAGAAATGGGGCCTGGGCAGGGGAGGCTCCTGAGGGAGTTTCAGGGGTAGTACCCAGGGCCTGAGAAGGGCAAGGAGAGACGGCCGGGGGCTGCGTGGCCCAGCCCGGCAGAGAGGAAAGTGCAGAGGCTCGGACCACCCTCTGGAGAGAATGCCCGGCCAGCCCCGTGAGAACTGGCTGCAGCCGGCCTGGGGCTCCACCTGCCTGTGGCAGGGGCGGAGGCAGGAGAGCAAGCCCAGGGGGCTGGGCTCCCTGCACTCCCTGCTGGCTCCTGTGGCCGGTGCCAGGGGCAGATCTGCTGGCAGGACTCAGGGCCACCCCAGGCCAGCAGGCGATTTAGTCATCCTAGAGCAGCAGGACACTGGCTTCAGGTCTAGCCATGGATCTGAGTGACGTGGGCCAGTCCCTTACCTTCTGCGGCTTCAGTGTCCTCTTCTGTTGATGAAGGGATCAGCCAAGTACCTTTCTAATGAGGTAGAAGGAAATGAGGGCGGCGGGGGGCGGAGCTTATGGAAGAAGACCCTGTCAGCCTAAGGTGTCACTGTCCCATCATCCTTCTGCCATCCACTCCTCGGCGCTTTGGACTCTGCAGGCCCCAGAGGGGACATTATCCGTAGGACCTGAAGGGGGCCTTCTAAGGGGTTCTCGCAAGTATTAAGAAATGGCTGAGTGTGTCTAGAACTGCCCTGTCCGAGGGTAGCCACCAGCCACATGTAGCTATGTACATTTCAATTAATGGAAATTAAGTAAAATTAAAGCCATCTCGGTGGCACTAGCCACGTCCCAGGGCTTAACAATCACTTGCCGCTGTGGTTGCCGCTCTGGCCAGGGCAGAGAGTGCCCTCATTCCAGAGAGTTCTGCCGGCGGCACTGCTATAGAGACGGTGTTTTGTGAAAGCGTTTCTCGAGCGCTTGTCGTGTGCCATGCACTGTGCTGAGTGCTTTCTCGGCATCAGCTCACTGGACCCACAGCAACCCGTGAGGCAGGTACTGTTCCCACCCCACGTCGGCTGTGAGGAAAGAGGCTCCGAGAGCTGTGACATCCGGGGCACACGACGCGTCGGTGCCGGGCGCAGCTCATCCCAGGTTTGACACCCCCTCCCGCCGCACTCTGCCCTGCTGCCCCCCTGGGCTTCGTTTGTCCTGTGTTCCCAGAGCCCCAAACAAGGCCACCTGCAGCCACCTCACCTACAGGACACACAGCACTGCACCCGGCAATCTTTATTGGCTCTGCTGAGGTTCCAGACGCTAGGGGTGGGGGTGGGGAGTAACTATGTCCCCTTCAGGGGACTTTATTGGGCAGGGGATTAATGATCCCGCTCTCCAGGTATTCAAAGACCGTGTACGGGTCCTGGTCCCCGTTGAGCGTGATGGCCTGCTCGTAGAACTGCTCCAGCTCAGCGCACTTCCTATAGAACTGATCCGTCTGGAGCTTGACTTGTTCTTCCGAATCCTTCGGGTTCTGCAGGAGACGGGCCTGGATCTCCATGGTCGGAGGCGGCTTGTACATGAGGTGGTACCTACAAGAGGGAGAGGAAGCAGGTGGCCCAACGGCCTGCCCAGACGGCAGAGGAGAAGAGGGCCCTCTGTCCTACTGTTGACCAGCAGGTCACCACTGCCACCCATGGGGGAAGGATGCGGTAATACTAGGACAGAACAGAATAATACAGGAAGTGCCACATTCCTCTCTTTCTTTCATTGCTTCCTTTCTTCATCCTTCCAAACAATGTTTATTAGGCATCTGCTATAGGTCTGGCATTATATCTGCTATGACGACACAATGGCAAGCCAGCCAGATGTTGATGCAATGTTTATGGAGCTGAGTGAAATGGGGGAAGGGACACTATAAGAACATTGTGAGCGGAGATGACAGTGCCATAGACGGTCACTGCTGGGAGACCCCCGGGGCAGGGGAAGGCCATTGTGCTTGACACAGGTCCACAAAAGACTGTCCCCTGGCAGCAAGGGAGAGGGAAGACCTCAGGCCTATAGTTTAGAAAACCCTGGTATTTCCTTCCTGCCCCGCCTCACTCTACCTGGAGTGGCCTGGTCACCACGAAACGTGGCCTGGGTCCTGGGGAGGACGGAAGCTCCTACCCCTTGTGATCGAAGGGACTCTGATTGCATTTCGACATGAACACAGTGATAGCACTTGGTCAGACGTCAGAATACAGCTCAGGATGTGCTCCCTGTAACTACGGGAAGGCTCAAAGTGCACTGGTCCCCGTGGGGCTGTGCCCAGCCTCGCGGTGAGAGCAAGGCCCCGTCAAGTGTACAGGTGACACCTGCCCAGTGCAGCCATCTCACAAACTGGGGTCACAGCTGCCGCCCAGGATAGAGTGGGCGAACATTTCAACAACTGCAGAGCCTCGGACATTCATTTCCTGGTCACTATTCCAGAAAAAGAGCGTTGACAGATGCTGCCCAGAGGCGCTGGTTGGATGAAACCCCCTTTCTAGAATCTTCTGTCAGTAGTCACCAGTGTTGATCCGGGAGCAGTCCTGCGTGGCATAGGTCTGCCAGGTGGAGAGAGGAGGCTCCCCCGTGGCTCCTGGCCCCAGAAGCTCTCTGATGGCCAACTACCCGGAGTCACCAACAAACCTTTCTCCGGTGACAGGATCTGTTCTCCTCAGGGTCAGCCTCTCGATGATAGAATCTAATGGCACATTCAGGAAAAATACTCTGCGGGAAAAGAACAAGTACCATAATTAACAGGAGAGAACCCCAGGCTGGGATAGACTCTTGTCACCTGAGACCAGAGTCGCCATCAAGACCTGAAAGCGGCTGGAGCCTCAGAACCATCCATCGGGGGCTCCCGGTACCCTGGGAAGGATGCAGGCAGGGGCTTCCTGCCTCAGCTCTCTGTACCGGATTCAGGACAGCTGCCAGCCCCCATCACTCCTGGGGGATGGGACTTCCGGGGGCATCGTGCAGGTGAGCCGCAGGGGAGCAGATGACCTGTCCTTTGGGGAGGACAGTGTGTCCTGCGGAGTCCACAGACAGGTTAGAATCTCACCTCCACCCTGGACTTGCTGGGTGACCTGAGCCGCTAACACGACCTCTCAGACTCCGTTTCCTCACCGTGAAATGGGGCTAACAGTCGCTGACTGGTGTCGAAGGTCTCCTGAGATGAAGTGTGTGCCGAGCGTAGTGTGGTTTGGTCATTCTCGAAGCTATGATGTCTACTGGGGACCTGCTGCGAGAGTTCAGGCGCCCTGGCTGCCCGAACCCTCCTTGGAGAGGTGGGGTGGGTTGTTCTCAGCTGCCTTTCAAAAAGGAGCCCCGGACCCAAGGGACAGGACCTTAAAAGTCACGAGCCCAGCGGAAAAGACGGAGTGCTCCCTTGTGCCTCGGCTCTCCGACTGGGAATAATCTCCGACACCCTGGTTCAAATGGTTCAATCCCTCCTCTTTAGGCAACGGCACCCTTTCTTTATATAAAACCTGAGGAGAGATGTTCAGTCGGGTGCGATTTTGCCCCCAGAAGACATTTAGCACAATATGGGGACATTTTTGGTTGTCACAACTGGGGGAGGGGTGCCACTGGCTTCTCGTGGGTACAGGCCAAGAACTGTGCTGAACATCCTACAATGCCCAGGATGGCCCCGCCACAAAGAGTTTGCTGGCCCTTGACAGTGACGAATGTTAACAGTGCTGGGTCAGGTGAGCGTGCTGTCGCTCCCTCTGGGGGGGTGGGCAGGGGGGCGAAGGCCCAGGTGTGCATGGCTCCTGCCCACAGACTAACCCAGCATTAAAACATCCTGGCTTGTTTTCACAAATAACTTCTGGAATGTTCCATGGCTCACTTACTGCTTACTCATTCGCCGTGCCAGGCCGGCAGTAAGCTCCCGTGTTACCAGCCCCTCGTACGGAACTGAGATGTGACACTGAATAGAGCCGTCAGCAGTGACATCAGGGTTGGGTGACGGATGTGTGCAACCCGCTGGGGACGACATCAGTGACAGCAAACACTCCCTGTGCACCCAAAGCCTTGTTCAGTTCACTTTCAAGGGAGTAAACTCATGCGAGAGGCACCTCTAAGTGTAAGAAAAATGCACACAAACGAGATTTCCCACCTCAGTCTTAGGGTGGGAGCCTTTTTGGGATGGATATGCTGCCTCCTCCAACTCAGTGAACAAAGAAGCCCCTCACTGTCGTCCCAGGAGTTCACCAGGAGTGTCGAGTGGGCTGCTGAGAGGCCAAGCTCTGGTGGGTCCAGTGGGACACTGGTCCCCATGGGCCGTGGACCAGCCTCTGCGGCCCAGGTGCCACCTGCCAGGGCCAGAGCAATGGCTGACCCTCAGCCAGTATCCTGACACCCAGCACTACCTGGGAAAGACTTGTGATAGAACGAGTCAATGAATGTTTGGTTCCAAGGTCTGTTTCAACTCTCTGCCTGCTGCCTGAGTTGTCCACTCCAGCCAAAAACTGAGCTAACTGTTAGAGCTGACAACGCTGCTACAAGCCCAGGGTGGGAAGAGACCTCACACATGTTCCCTCATTCCCAGGGACCACTGGTATCATAGTCCCCTGGGGAGCCTGTGACTGCGGGATGCCGACTCCCCTGGCCCAGAAATGCTCCTTCTGCAGGTTCTGGAGGGAGCCCAATATTTCCCCAGGGACTGGACCGGGCGGCATCAGAAAACACCTGGGCCTGCGACTCTGCACCAGCGCCCCCTGCAGGTCCTGTGACCCTGGAAATTAGACACAGACTGTGGACTACATGTTTCCTGGGGTGGGGGTGGCGGTGGGGTCCATGCCTCTCATCAGATTCTCAAACGGTGCCAGTTCTTACAAGTGGTTATAGCCGCTGGTCTGAGTCAAAGCCTCATGTTCTCCAAATAGGTGAAGGACGCGGCCACGGCAGACCTCGAGCGGGTGGCAGAGTGGGGCTGCCCAGGCACCACACGCTGTCCTCACACCTTACATGTGAAGGCTGCTGCCTTCTGCTTACACGTGCCCACAGATTCACAGGCACCCAATGCCCGTCCTCCCTGTGACTCATTTGGAGTTAATTCACCCCAGGGCTGTAGGGCTGGGCCTGAGGGAGGCTGGGATGTGGCCAATCTGAGTGCCAGCTCCTCCTGGCCACAGGAATTGGGTCTGGATGCAGGCTGATCCAAGCCAGGCCTGTAGAGCCTGCCCCATGGTTTGCCAGCAGGAAACGGGCATCCATTTTGCTGGGGCTGCCAAACTGATGGTACGGGAGCCTACCTGAGAATGAAACCCATCCGAGAGAGCAGAGAGATGCTGAGAGACACCGGACCCTGGAGCAAGCTATGCCTGAAGCCAACCCACTTGACATGAAACTCTTCCTTCCTTTGCTTACACTGGTTTGAGCTGGGTTTCCTGCAATTGTTACCCAACGGACACCTAATATGTCTAGTTTCTCCAGTACTAGTCTTTGGAAAGTGTGTGAACTTTAAAAGAATGTGAGTCGCTGAGCCAAATGCTCTTTCCAAGGCCACTACCTTTCTTCTCCCTCTCTCATTTTGCCCACGCTGTTTGCTGAGGTTCACATCTGCCCAGTCGCCAGGAAGGCCCTCCCTGGGCCCCCCTGGAAGCTGCAGCCGCCCCACCACAGAGCAGGCCCAACAGTTCCCCCAGCAGCCTGGGCGCCGGCAGCCATGACACCCCACTACTTCCCCACACGTTCTCGGTAATGACTTCCATTCACAACGTGCTGCAAAGTAACAGCCACGAAATAAAACATGCGGGTGGGGCAGCGTCAACCCCGTGAGCGCAGGTGTTCCAACGAGCTTTTATCCTTTACACTCCGAACATGCTGGGCCCCCCATCGCACCCCCGGAACTTGCAAGGCCCAACAGCGACACCAAAACACGCTGTCACCACGGCTGGCGGCTGACGCTGGCACTCCGGACGCCAGTAGAAAGGAAGTCAGTTTGGGATTCCTGGTAATTGATGCTGCTTCATACACAAACAAGCCCCAGTTGAAAGATTTTTAACCACGCAGAGCAAGACCACTTGTCGTCATTCAAGCAAATGGCTTGTGAAAGGCTGGCAAGATCAGAAGCCTGAAGACACCAAATTGGTACTTGAAACACATTGTTGGGAAAAGCCTCGCTGGAGAGGAGCTGTGCGTCCACGCTGGAACCTTCTGATTAGCTAGGCTCATGGCGCCGTGGTTCGTGGGAGAGCCGGGGAGCGGGTGAAGTGCAGAACCCACGTACCTCTGTGGAGATACAGTGCCCTGGCCCGGCCCTCCTGCCCAGGTTTCTCTTTTATGCTCCTCATTTACAATAACACATCCCAGGAAAGGGAGGATGGTGAAAGCAAAGGATACTGAAAGCCTGGAGTGCTGGGCAGACACCGCCAGTGTGTGAGTCGAGCGGGGGGCCTGGACTCACCTGGGGTGGGGGCACGACTCACCTGCCACTTGGACTGCAGAACTTCAGGCTCGTGGCTCCCTCTCTACTCAAAGTGGGGTCTCGGACCGGCAGCATTGCACCGCCTGGGAGCTTAGCTCCACCACCCACCCGCTGAATCAGTCTGTATTTTCAACAAGACCCACAGTGGTTTGTATGCATGTGGGGGTGGAGAAGTGCCTCGCTGACCCCACCCAGGTGTGTCTGACATTGAGAATCATCTGGAAAGCACGTCTAGAATACAGCTTTCCCGGCACCCATCCCAGAGCTACTCAAACCAGCAACTCCAGAGGAGGGGCTGCTAAAACCTGCACTTGTAAACCAACGTGCACAAGCAGGTGTGGGAAGCAGGGCTCATCCTCCAACCATCAGGGAGCCCTGCGAATACCGAGGCCGGGGCCCCACCCTGAGAGATGCTGATACAACTGCCCAAGGGGAGGCCTGGGAATGGATTCTGAAAAGCTTACCAAGCAGTTTAGTATGTAGCCAAGGTTGAGAGTGCTCTGAACCAATCTGCTCAGGGTACAAGATGGGGAAACTGAGTCCCAGACAGGCCAGGACTCAGCCTCTGTCAGCGGGGGCAGGGATGTCAGATACCCAGTGACACCTGGGATCTCTTCATTCACTCTCATCCCGGGGTGCTGTTTGGGGAGCAAAGGAAGCCTTCCTCCTCAAAGGCCCTGAAGCTCGCCCTGATCCAGAGCTAAATTCACTGGAAATTGAAGGGTGGGATATTTCCTGGACCCATGGATAGATCTGACAGGTTGAGAGAGATGACATACAATAACTGACTAATTATGGCATCCAGTCCAGCCCAGAGGCAGGGGCCTGCCCTTGTTAGCCTCTTGGTCTCAACACTGAGCCTCCACTACGTGCAAAACTCAATACAAAGTACTGTGGTGTCACCACAATGACATTCCACTTCACACCCATTGGGATGGCTATTATCAAAACACCAGCAAATAACAAGCGTTGGCAAGGGTATGGAGAAAGTGAAACCCTTGGGAATATAACTGGTACAACTGCTGTGGAATATGGTATGGCAGTCCTCCAAAAATTAAGCATACAGTTACCATATGATCCAGCAATTCCACCTTCGGGTATAAACCAAAAAGACCCGAAGGCAGGGACTTGAGCAGATATTTACACACCAACATTCAGAGGAGCATTATTCACAGTAGCCAAAAGGTGGAAATAACCCAAATGTCCATCGATGGGCAGGCTGAATGAATTAAAAAAAAGTGTATATATACAATGAAATGTCATTTAGCCTGAAAAATGGAGCAGTCCTGACACATACAACATGAATGAAACTTGAAGACATTATGTCAAGTGAAATAAGCCAGACACAAAAGGACAAGTACGATTCCCCTTATATGAGTTCCCTAGAGTAGACAAATTTATAGAGACAGACAGGAGAACGGTGGGTGCCGGGGTCTAGGGGAGGGGAGAATGAGGCGTGAGTGTTTAATGGGGACAGAGTTTCCGTTTAGGAAGATGAGAAAGTTCTGGAGATGGTGGTGATGATATCTGCACAACAACAACTAATGCCATGGAACGGTACAGTTAAAAATGGTTAAAATAGTAAATTTCATGTTATGTGTATTTTACCATAATTAAGAAAAAAAGCACTATGATGTAGTTACTACACATTATGGTGAAGGTTGGGGGAAGGGGTGGCTCTCAAGCCTTGAAAAAACCTATAATTTAATAAAATTCAAAATATATACATGTATATAAATTAATAGATGGAAAAACTATGAACTGCATGGTGTACTAATTAAATCTACAGTAACTGTAATGTCATTGCCACGTAAACTCTTCCAGAAGAGGAGAGAATAGAACTAATTTTATTAGGCAGCCTTTCCCTGGTACCACAAACCAGACAAAGACTTTACAAGGAAACTATAGACTAGTACCCCATATGAATACAGACGCAATAGTACTCAGTAAGATATTAGCAATTTGAATCTAGCAATACATAAAAATAGCACATTACAGCTAAATGGGGTTCAGTCTGGGAATGAAAAGCTGGTTCACCACTCAAACACCAATCAATGTACTTCACCATATCTAAAGAAGAAAACCTATAAAACCATCTCAATAGTTGTGGAAAAAGCATTTGACAAAAATCTTACATCAATTCCTGGTAAATAATTTCCGCAAACTAAAATAGAAAGTAACTTCCTCGATACAATAAAGGGTAGTTATCAAAAAACTACAGCTAACATCATATTTAATGGTGAGCGACTGCCTGCTTCCCCCCTAAGATCGGAAACAAGGCAAGGATGCCCGCTCTCATCACTCCGATTCAAATCATACCAGAAGTCCTGGGTAGGGCCATAAGATAAGAAAAGGAAATAAAATTCATACAAATTACAAAGGAAAAAAAAATTATCTCTATTTGCAGATGACATGATCATCTAAATAGAAGTCCCAAAGAATCTTCAAAAAAGCTACTAGAATAAGTAAATTTAGTGAATTCACAGGGCACAAAGTCAATATACAAAAAAAATAAACAAATCGACTTTGTATATACTAGCAATAAACAACTGGCAATTGAAATTTTTTTTTTTTAAGTTCAAAATTTCAATTGCTTAACACAACAAAGACTTTTTTTAAAAAAAAAATAAATTTTTATTGGGGAATATTGGGGAACAGTGTGTTTCTCCAGGACCCATCAGCTCCAAGTCATTGTCCTTCAATCTAGTTATTGAGGGTGCAGCTCAGCTCCAACTCCAGTCGCCGTTTTCAATCTTTAGTTGCAGAGGGCACAGTCCACCATCCCATGTAGAAATTGAACCGGCAGCCTTGCTGTTGAAAGCTTGCGCTCTAACCAACTAAGCCATCAGGCCGCCCCTCTGGAAGCTCAGCGGCAGCTCGTTGTCTTCAGTCTAGTTGTGGAGGGTGCAGCTCACTGGTCCATGTGGGAATCGAACTGGTAACCTTGTTGTTCAGAGCTCGTGCTCTAACCAACTGAGCCATCTGGCCATCCAGCAATTGAAATTTAAAAGTACCATTTACAATAGTACAAATGTGAAATACTTAGGTGTCAAGCTAACTAAATTTGTGCAAGATCTATATGTTGAAAAACTATAAAACACTGATATAAGAAATCAAAGACTTAAATAAATGGGGAGCTATACCATGTTCATGGACTCAGAGACTCAATATTGTTAAAATGTCACCCCTCCTAATAGACCTATAAATTCAATGCAATCCTAACCAAAATTCTGAAAAGGTTTTTTGAAGATTTTGCACAAGTTAATTCTAAAATTCTATGGAGGGTGTTTCTGGAAGCGAAGTGGAATTGTGACAACAATGTTGAAAAAGAAGAACAAATTGATATCAAGTCTTACCACAAAGCTACAGTAATCAAGATATCATGTTAGTGAAAGGACAGACGCATAGATTAAAGGAATGAATAGAGTCCAGAAATAGACTCATAGTGATATGGTAATTTACTTTTCAACAAAGGTGCCAATGCAGTTCAATGGAGAAAGAATGTGTTTTTTTCACCCAACAGTGAAATAACGATGATAATGAGATGATGTTGTTAATCCTGACTCAGACCTCACACCATATACAAAATTTAAATCAAAATGGATATAGATGCAAATAAAAAACTTAAAGCTATCAAACTTCTAGAAGAAAATCTGTGTCACCTTGAGTTAAAGATTTCCTAGATATGACATCATAACCATGATCCATGAAAGAACAAATTGACAGATTAAATTTCATTAAAAGTCAATTAAAAACTTGTTCTGCAAAAGACATTAAGAAAACGAAAGATGTGCCACAGGCTGGGAGAAAATATTTGCAAAGCACATATCTGATAAAGGATTTGTATCCAGAATATGTAGAAATGTGAACTATATGAACGAGAAACGACAGGCACAGGGAAGCATAAATAGATCCCTTACTACCTTAGTACTTCCAAATTTGATATTCAAATTGGGAAGGTCGGATCTAGGAACACAGTTTCCTAAAAAAGGTTCAAACTGCCTCCTTCTTCCCGCTTCAGAGCCTGGAGGGCTTCACTGCACCTGCTGGAAGGCAGTGGTGCACCGGGCTTTAAAGGAAGACTTGGCCCTGTCACTGGGAGCCCCTTTGGGGGCCGGAACGTACACGCAGAGCGCACTCTTCGAGGCAGGCTTCAGTACATTGCAGGCGTTTTCTCTCAAGGCAAATTGGCAATGACTACCAATGAAGCAAGGAACCAGAAAGCACCAAGAATCACCAAGAAAAATGCAAAAGGACACCATACAGGAACACTTAGAATGTCTGCCCGTGTGTAATGAAAATGTGTGCCCACAACACAGCAGAGAGGTGACATGACGTAGCTGTCGGTGGGGCACTCCTACAGCTCAAAGAGAAGCACTTTCCACAGACTTGTCAGGACAAGACCTCTGGCGAGTCTGAAGGCAGAGAGCGTGGCCTCCGAGTCTGAGACGACCGCGTTTGGGGTGGTGGTGAGGGATGGGCACACTGCCAGAGGACGCTGATCAGAGGAGCAGAAGAAAGGGCATTTCGGAGACACGGGAGAGAAGGTGCAGGCGAATCACACAGACTTTCAGAACTAATGAATGAAAATCAGGTCACCTGCAGAAGGACACACACCTCTGCACACACTAGGGGTGAGCTATCTGAGGACAGAGAGCCTCGCTTCCTTCGGCTTTCAGGGCGGGCATGTGCTCAGTGCTAAATAAACATGCAGTGAACGGCGGCACGTGGGCACGGAGGAGGCCTAACTCCACCTCCGAGAGAAGCGCCCACGAGTCCCCAGGTCCTCTGGCAGGTCCCCAGGCCACAGACGCAGGCTGCAGACTCCCGTGACAGCTGTGGTGAAGACAGCACAGGAGAGCCCGGCGTGGCCGAGTCTGGACGCAAGCCGGCCCTGAGGTGGGGACAAGGCCCTGGCCAGAACTTTAAAATGTTTACGATGTATATTTTTTACTCTGACAAGAGTCCAATTTGCAAACTAAAGGCCAAACATCTCAACCTCATTTTAAAACCCCCCTGCACCGTGCCTCCTGTCCGCAGGTAGCAGCTGCCAAGTTCCATCACGTCCTGCCCCCCACTCCACTCCTTAAAAAAAGGGGGGCTCCCACTGGCCAGTTGTTTAAAACTGCACATAATTGACAGTGGCAGTCCACCTGGCTGGGTGTAAAATCTCCTCAGGGGCAAGAACACTCTCTGACTAGCACTAACTGCTAAATTAGCAAGCACTCCCCGCCCGTGGCTTAAGGAGAATGACCCAGGAATCAAACTCTTGCATAATTAGTCTTCATTTTAAAGTCATCTTAAAATGTCTGCCTCCTTCACCACCGGGAAGAAAGAGAATAATTCCTCTGCACACAGCCACCAGACGCTGCCCAGACAATCATGAAACAAAAGGTTGGAAGCCAGAAAGTTCTACAAACTTTTCCCAAAGAGAAGGCACATGAATTTAAAGCAAAAATGACAGTAGACAGTAGCAAGCGAGCCGGAGCTACACTACAAGACGGGCCAGTCTGTGCCAAGGCATGGTGTCATCTGTGCCAGTGGCTCTCAGCCCGGAGGTGTGGGGACACAGGGCACTCTTTAAAAACTCTGGCCAGGGCCTTCTCCTGGCTCTAGGAAGGCGCCGTGTCAAACTCTCCCCAAATGTCCTCTCCCCGACATCTCTCGAGCCACGCACACTCAGCATGTCCGCCGTCAGTACCGGCCACTCACCTTGGTGGAACCACAATGGCTCTGAGGGGCCACCAGGCACCCGCACTCCCTTGGTTGCCCTTTGCTCCGTGTCTGTGTTTGAGGGGCCTGGCTCCCTCCCCAGCTCACACCACCACGTTCCTGCACATCCTCGGATGCCCAGCGTCTTTTCTGGGCCCTGGCCAGCGGCCACACGACACCTCCCACCTCGTCCTCCGCGTGTTGTAGCTACAGACACAACCTGTGGACACAGGTGCCCTCTGACTGGGAACACCAATCAACAGTGGAGCACGCCTATGTGGACACCAGTTCAGACCCACGGTCTGCAACAGGCTCAGGAGAACATCCGGGCTGGGGAGCACTTTGTCACGGTCCCCTGGTGTGGGGACACCGAGAGGCTCCATGGACCCTCCGTCACGCGTGTGTGGCTCAGCTGTAAGGAGAGTGGCCAGCTGACAGCCTCCAGCACGGAGCATCTTCAGGGGCTCGAACCCTATGCTGTCGTCATACTTACTGAGATAGAATTCACCTCTTAAAGGGGAACAGGCAATGATTTTTAGTGTATTTACAGAGCGGTGCAGCCGTCAACCTGATCTCGGTTTTCATGACACCCAAAGGAAACCCCGCACCCACGAGCAGTCCCTCCCCACCCCCTGCCACCAGCCCACAGCAACCACCACTCTACTTCCTGTTTCCGTTGGTTCTTCCTATTCTGGACATTTCATAGAAATGGAATCATACACCATGTGGCCCCCCAAGTCTCCATTTAGGAGGAGAAAGGGGAAAAAAAGCAGTGCCGTAGAAGGTTATTTTAAGAATTAAACATGCTAATCCCTATAAAGCACTTAACACCCAATAACATGGACTATCGTGTGGGCCTACATCCGGGCATCACTTAGCCTGACGTGTTCAAGGCTCATCCGCATTGTCACAGGGGTCACAGCTTCAGTCCCTCTGTGGCCAAATGGGGTTCCATTGTGTGGATAAACCGCATGTTGTTGATCCATCCACCAGCTGATGATGGACACTTGACCTTGCTTTTGAGCAAGGTCATAGTCCTCTGGGGAAAGACAGTGCCAGGGTCTGGAATTCCTGCCCAGCGCAGCCCTCCCAGGGATTTGCTTTCACATTACTCTGGGTGTGTCTGTGAGAGTTTTGGGATGGGATGAGATGAACATTTAAATCGGGAGCCTGAACGAAGCAGTTGCTCCCCCCGAGTGTGGGTGGGCCTCAGCCAATCAGTCGAAGGCCTGAATAGAACAAAAAGACTGACCCTCCCTGAGTAGGGAGATGTCCTCCTGGCTGCCTTTGAACTGGGACGCTGGCTTTGTCCTGCCTTCAGACTTGAAGGTCTTCTGGCTCTTCCTGGCCTCCAGCCTGTCAGCCTTTGGACGAGAACCACACCACACCCTCCGCTCTCCTGGATCTCCAGCTTGTCATCTCACCCTGCAGGTTTGGGGACTTGTCAGTCGCCACAATCACATGAGCCGATTCCTTGTCTATTTCTGTATATACAGCGTACATCCTACTGGTCGGGTTTCTCTGGAGAACCCTGATGCATACAGTGGCAGAGCTGGGATTTGAACCCAGGCAGCTGGCGCCAATGTCTGTGCAGCAAGCCGCAGCGCTCCACTGTGAATTGGGGAGAAGTCAGGAAGGCGGCCGTGGCGTCCCCCTGCTGAGCACGAACCACAAACCCCAGACATGTGGTTCAGCTGTAGTTCTCTGGGCCTGTGCTGCTCAGTGTCCCGGGTTCAGAGCCAGCAGGAGTCAATGTCATCTTTCTCCACTTGAAACGCATCAGCAGAAAGGGATCCAAGGCAGGAAACGGTGCAGGTGCCAAGGAGGTGTGTGCACGAGCCTCTGCTCTCGGCCCCACCTGTCCCATCAGTACTGCTCGACAGGCAGGCATTTCCTTCAAGGACCAGAGAGGAGGGTGTGCAAGGTCTGGACCCTTGGGCCACGTAGGACACAGGTGCATCTCCTTGTCACCAGTCCCTGGAAGTGGGGAGCAGAGGGCGGGGTAGGTGAATTCCTTGCAAGGTTTCCTTTCTCAAAGGCGGTCTCCATCAGGGACAAATGCAGCATGAAAATCTGGCCCTGGTGAGGAGTTATGTAGGATGTCCCAGTGTCCTCAGCCACGCACCGTCTCTCCCCACTGTCAGAATCGCCACTCGGAACTCTATTTTTTTAAGGTGCAGCGGAGCAACTTGTGTTTAATCCTTTCCACAGCCAGAATTTTCCTCCATGACTATCTAAAAGTGTTTTACTTCTTGGCTTCAGTTTTAATTCTTTGCCTCTCATTAACCATCACCACCACCATCATCATCACCACCACTGCAAACCTTTACATACTACACGACAGGCACTTGTTCTAAGCATATTACACACGGGTGTTGTTGTCCCATTAAATCCTTGCCAGAAGCACACAACCCAGGTCGTGTGGTCATGCCCATTTCAAGGATGGAAACACTCAGGCCCCCATGAGGTTGAGTGCTGCCTCCAGGCTGGGTGCCAGGTCCGCCTGACTCTAGGACGCTCTCTGGCTGCCCTGCTACCTTCCTGTAGGAAAAATAATTTTACTCCATTCGCTGCAGTTGTCAGGGTATTCCTGAAGCCTCTGGTGAGAATCAGGGAATGGAAAGTGAACCCTGAAGCGATTCAGGAGAATGAGTGGGGGGATGGGTAACACCGCGTAGGCATCCCGGTCCTCAGCTGAGGTCCCCGATGGAACCCACCTCAGGCCCCTCAAGCCAAAGCCACAACCTCATCTGTGTCCTCTATCACCTAAGGGACACCTGGCTTTCCCCCCATTGGGACCCCCTGCTCAGTTTGTCTCCCCAGGGACGCCGCGCAAGCTTCCCCTCGGGGTTAAAGATAAATAAGCTGGATTCCAAAAGAGCCTTCATCCCCAACTGCAGCAGCCTTGCCTACAGAACCTGCCACCATGTTTGTTAAACTCACACTTTAATTATGCCCAAATTACGTTAAATCCTTGCATAAACATTGCGGTGGCCTCTTGCAAAGAATTTCATTACTCGAAGTTGGGCTGCTGCCAGAGCTCCCGGTTAAAAAGTAAGAGGAGAACAGACACATGCAAAAAGGATAGATATTGTTTTCAAAATAAAAAGGCAAGGTTATCCTTTGTCAGATCACCCAGGTGTCAAAGACGAACAGTCCCTCCCATTCTACAGACTGAAGGGGAAAAAATGCCCTTCAGCTCTCCAATCTAATAGGTTTTACTTCTCGAAAAGCCTAAATCCGTTTAAATATTAATAACCAGGGGTATTAATTAAGGGGGAAAAGTCCATCAAGAGAACCCCAATATGTTTACAGTGTCCCCGGGAAACTGGGAAAATTCACAATCAAGTGTGTAAATGTTCTAAAAAAGGGCCCTGAATATTTTATGAATATTTGTCATAAAACAGAAATAATAACCACTGTGCAGAGCTATTAGAATTAATATTTATGCTGCCCGCCATGAAATATTCATGGGGACAGAGAAAGGGGGGCCCGTAAGACAAGAATTAATTTACATTGGGCTCGGTTTACCCGCTGGCTTGATGTTTAAAGACGGTTGACAAGCCTCCGTATGCATCCGCCAGTCACTTCCCCCGCAGTCGGTGGAGTGCAGGGGGTGGGGATGGGTCCGGGCTGCTGACAGCTCACAGATTGAGTTTCTGACAGCCCTTAAAAAACCTAAACGGGCCCCCACCGTTTTTTCCTTCTTCCATTGCCCAAGGCGCTCTGTTCTGCCACCGTTCACCCGATCTCCCCTTCCATCTGCTGAAATTAACGAATTAATGAGCGCGATACACTTTACAGTGGGGCCCTATGAATGTTTACAGGCGATTAAATTATAATGCGGGGCGGCTGTATAATTCATGAACCAATTAAAGGAAGTGTTAGTTGATTTGATGGGATGAGGACGTACAAAATGCATTTAACTAATGGGGAGCCACGGGCTGCGAGGGCCGGCTCCCTCTCTCGGATTACCGCGGCTAATTGCTGCACTTTATGGGGCTGTCACTGATAGCCATGCATATTTCATTGTTCTCAAATACTTCAATTGTGTGCGTCCGTGTTGAGGCTGTAATACGGAGAAGCCGGGCCAAACTTGGCTGTAGTTACAGCGGCCCGGCCACGGCCGGCCGGCTTGGAAACCCGAGCTGGGGCGTCGGGTGTCCCCTGCCATTAGGTGATTAAAAGGGCTCAGCATGTGATCGGCTTTTGTTTTACCAACAATTCTGGATGCTGGCTACATGACAGTGGCCACTCCGGGGACCTGACCCCCTTTTGTGTGGGGGAGGTGGGAGAGGAACTCCGAAGCCTCCAGTATTGCCTACCGTGCCGCGTCCAAGGTGCAGGGGTCCCTCGGGTCACCCAGAAGGCCCAGGTTCCCCCAAGGGCAGTTTACCTGGGATGCTTCTGCAGCTAAGGGTTTCCTCCAGGCCTGACTTTGTCTGGCCGCACAATGCGGCCACTGGGGGCTTCATTAAACGTGGTTAGTGGCAAACTTGGACCCAAACTTGAAGCTCTGTCATCAGCATGTTGGCGCGTGCTTGGAAGGAAATCGCAGAGAAGAGCAAACTAACCCGCCCCAAGAAGGAGTAAGATCAGCTGGGAGCTGGAAAACAGAGCGTGCATCCGCGATGCTGTGTGCAGGACAGAGGCAGCAGACATGGCCCAGTCCCAGCTGGAGGACAGGGGTGGCTGGTTCCGAGAGGCCACCTTCATACCAACAGCCCCACTTCACTCTGCGAGGAGGGGGCCGAGTGTCCCCCAGCTCATCCCAGATCGCCCGAGCCCTGCGTCAATGAGCTGCCGACCTCAAACTTGCTCCTCTGTCTTCTAAATCTGGATTCCATACCAGCTAAACACACACACCCTGTTACACTTACACACACACACACACACACACACACACACTCAGTAACTATAATTAAAGCCCTGTGGTTAACACTTTCATTCTCCCAGTGGACCCCTAAGAAAATCTTTTGCTCCCACATTTGCACCCAGAGCTATGACCCAGAAGCCACAGGTTCTCCGTCTCTAAGATGAGGATGGCCGTAGGTGGGGAAGATTAAAAGAGCTAATCCATGTGCCTAGTACTTGGTCTGGCATGTAATGACTGCCCAAATTATTTCAGCTAACACCATTACCATGTGATACTAGCAATTTCAACTTGTGCCATTAAGGAGGCTAAAGTCACCACTTATCAACTCCACAAATGCACACAAGGTCAAGGTCGGCTTCCCGCCATCAACTGCACATTGGATGTCAAGTGAAGCCACTAGTGAAATCTACAAGAAGGCCACGGAGTCAGCAGAACCTCTTGTGACAAGTGCAGGGCGTCTCTGACTAGATTCAGGAGGAAAAGGTTGTAAGAGTCCAAGAACCTCAGGTGAGAAGAACACCCAAATGGTCATCGCTTCAAGGATGGAAGAAGGGCGAATTACAGATGAACAGAAAGAGGGTCGATTCAGCCTAAGATAGCTCCACGGGACCTACGCTGAAGTGCTGACAAGCAGTGGGTAGTCCGGCTGGATTTAATGCATCCTGGTTTAAAATAAAACCAAAGTATCATTTATCAAGTGCTTACTGTGTGAGACCGACTGTCCTAAATATTTTACAAACGTGACTTCATATCATCTTGTGAGGTAAACTTCAGTATTTTCAGTGCGCAAATGGGGAAACTGAGACCTAGAGGAGTGAGCACCTTGGTTCAGGAATTTCCTGAGCAGATACTTGTACATGTGCAAAGGCACATGGGCGAGTTTCCCACGGTTGAGTGACTTATTGTAGCAAAAATCTAGACACAACATAAACGTCCACAAACAGAGGAAGGCTTAACAAATCGCGGCATTTTCTGCAGCTTTTAAAAGAAATCAGGTAGCTCTAGGGTGCAGACAGTGGACAGCATCTAAGATACAAGCTTGAGCTTAAAAAAGAAGTTACCTAACAACATGCATCATATGTGCCTGTTCATGTTTAACACGAGAAATAAAGCTGCAAAGATGTACACCAAACTGGCCGTAAGGATTATTTGGGGGGAGGGATCAGGGGAAATAAAAGGGCTCTTTAATTGAAACATGTCTGCTTATTTTTGTTACGATGAGAATGTATTATTTCTATAATTAAGAAAAACACTCATGATAAAATCACGAGAAAAAGATTATTTTTAAAAAAGGAAAATTGTCAATTTTCAGCTAAAGGACAGGATAATGGTGAGAACACATGATTGGACCAGTTTCTCATGCAGATCACACGATGTGCAGAAGTATAGTTGTAATGAGCCTGACCCCCTGACAGCATCACTGAGTCAGCACTTCACTTCACAAGAGAGGGCGGACCAGAGACAAGGACACAACAGTGGCCACCGACAAGGACAAAGGACAAGTTCCTGTGTGTAGACGGCACCTCTCACCAGGCCTGCAGCCTCCCAGGTGCCCAGGTTCAAGAAGGATCAGGTGAGAATGTGGGAATAGCTCAGTGCAAACCAACGCCTCTTGGTTAGGGAATCAGCTTATCTTTGTTCATTCATTTATTCCACAGATGTTTACGCAGTACCTCCTAGGTCCTAGTTACCAACTGTCCCAGGTACCATGGACCTAGTGGTGAGTGGGCGGACACCTTCCTGCCCTCACTTAGCTAACTACGCAGGCTTAGACACATACGGATAAGGACTACCTGTCCTTGGTCCCTGGGGTTGATCCCGCCATTAAGAGATTAAACATCGTATGGAAAGACCAGCTTGTGACCAGCAAAGAGATGAGATACACGCCTTACTTGGTAAGTGTGATTGGGCAAGGCAGATGAGACGCTCCCTACCATTTTGGGTGAATCATTTGTCGTAAAGGACATGCACTTGGTGCACAAGGCGGTCACACAGGGTGGGCCAGCATCGGCCCACGCATTTGCCATCTTTTTATTTCCTTCACGACCTATTTCCTCCACTTCCTTTGCTTGCAGTATTGACACTCGGCACATTTTTATTGTTTCTACCATGGGCAGGCTTCTGGGGTGGCCCAGGCTCTGCCTGGAAGGCCCTTATGGGGCTCCTGGGTCCGTATGTGCCCCCACCCCCAGGCTGGCCTCCCCACCGCCTCCCGCGGCCTTGTCAGGCTGCCACCGTCTTCATTCCCTTCATGCATCTTCCTCTCCAGCATGGAGGCTATAGAGGCCGGATGGGAGACACCTCTGCGGACTTCCCAATGCAATTCAAATGACTTTCCAGAACATTCCAGCTAAGGGAAATCCCCTCTGAGCTCCACTCCAGGAAGGCCACTCTCAAATTTCCTCCCACATTTCTAAATATGAGAAGACGCTCTTACTTGTGGACTAGCAGAGACATAACTTCGGATTCTGCCATGTCAGATCCCGTCATGACACAGCCCTACCCCATGCGAGCTGCCTCCGAGAGGCCCCCTGAGACCCGTCCCCTCCTGACCCTGCACCTAACTTCACGATGCATTCAGAAACGCGTTGCTAATGGAAGCTAGGTACAAACTGCACCCTGGGCTTGGCTGCAACTGGAGGAAACTTCGATTGGGAGCGATAAAGGACAATTGCCCAAAGCCCAGTGCTATGGCCTGGTGGTGCCAAGAGAAGACTCCCCTAATTGCCCACTGCAAAGAAACCCAGGGTTAAACTGTTTATCTGGTGCTGCTCCTGGGTTAAACTTCGGAAGTGGACCTACCCAGGCGTGAAACCTGAGCTTCTAGATAAAGCTTTTCCACATCCGTGGCTGGGGGCACAGGGCTGCAATTTAAGACTTCTGGGTTTCGATCATTGTCTATGAGGTAAATCTATTATTCGAAGCCAGAAGCCTACCAGTTCTGGTGGAATCTACCCCAGGGCCCCTCCCTGCAATGCCCCTGTGCCTATGCGCTGGGCTGACAGCACGACTGCTCTCAGCGTGCTGTGCAGTCAGTCACTCCACGGGGCTGGGGCAGCGTCTGCGAACATGGACAACGTATTAGGTGGACGATGCGCGTAGTTAAGACCACATTTTTGTAGAGTATCTCCAAACAACGTCAGCACACATATATCAAAATGTTGATATGGGCTATCTCTGAATACCAGAAATATATACTTAGCTACATTTTCTAACTTTTCGACAATAAGTGGATGCCCTGTGTAAGGAAATGTTTGAAACATACATGGACAAAAACCCCACCCCTACCCCCGGCTCTCTGACCAGCTCCTCCGGGGCCTTCCCACGGCCTAGCCCTGGGGTATGACGGGGCTGGATGGGTCTGGCCTGGCTCTTCAGTCTCATCCTGAGCCCTTAGGGCCTCCCCGCTACCCCTCCGCCCGCCACCCCTGCTCTGCAGACCGGCTGCTCTGGGTCAGGCCCGGCTTCCTCCCGCCCCAAGTCCAGAGGGCTCCTCACTTCCTCTTCCCACGCCTGCCCCCTTCCTTTCATTCATGTCTTAGCTTAAACGACCCCTCTTCCTCCTCCGGAGCCTTCCCCAGCCATCGGACCTGCCCCCGCGCCCTGACATCCCCCACAGAGCACGTGATCTTCGTGGGTGTTTTTACTTTGCTCGCTTGGTTACTGTCTGTCTCCTCCGTGGGACTCTTCTCTTCCCTGCTGTAACCCCAGGATCTGGGACAGTGCCTGGCAAAGGGCAGCCCGCCACAGATACTTGTGGGATGGACAATCCACACGTGAAGGCTGCCCCCATTACTAGGTGTAGCAGCTGCCCAGCTGGGCTCCGGGCTGAGCACTGCACGTCGGGGAGTCTCATGGCGTGCCCGTGAGGAGGGAGCAGTATTATTCTTTGCAGCTTCTAGTGATGAGGAGTCCGACGTTCGGTCACCTGCCAGTCACCTCCCAGTGAGTGTTCAGTCCCGCTGGTCGTGGGCCCTCTTCGTCTTGCCTTCCATTGCCGAGACGCCCACCAGTGGGTGAGCCTGGCCCTGCAGGCCTGGGGCTTGGCAGGCAGCAGGCACTGGCCCTCTGCCTGACCCCAATGGCAGGGCCCCGGAATTTCTAGAAGGGCTTGGGGCAGTGGCCTGGTTAGACGTGCTCATGGACTTGTTCAGAGTCCCACATTCTGCTTAGCTGGGGGGTTGGGGCTCGTGGAGGGGAGAGGCTGAAGCCATCCTGGACCCCATCCAGGCATGGACATCCTTGGTAGGGAAGGGCCCCCGGGCATGGGCTCCCACTGGTGGCTCTGGGACTAGCCAGTTTCCATGCTGGAGGACCGGCGGTCATCCTCCCTTACGGGGCCCTGGATGGTGTGGCCTCCCTGCCTGCTGAGGTGGAAAGGGCACCTTTGCTGTGGTGGGACCCCCCCTCCCCCACCCCACCTTTACTCTCAGTGCTCATTCCTGCAGCCTCCCAGGGTGGCTCTAAGGTGCCAGTGGGGACAGTAGGCAGCATACACGGAAGCCCTCTTTGTCGGCTCTGAGTTAGGTACTATTATCAGCTACATTTTATGGTGCAGAAAAGGGGCCGGGAAGTGAAATAACTGGCCTCTGTTTACCCAGCTCACAAGGGGCCGCCAGGTCATGTCCCAGACCTTACACCGCCTTTTCTAAAGGCCCCGCTGCAGGCCAACTCAGTTCAGGGCGCTCTGAGAATCCACTCAGCTCAGCACTAACTCTGAGAAGGAAGAAGCAAGCATACTGACGCCCACCCGGAATCCCTGCAGCAACTGCAGATGGGGGAGCGCGACAGCGGGAAATGGAGAACGCCATGCAGATTACGTCTTTTTGATGTTTCTGAACTACCTCAGCCACAGCAGGCATAATGACGTGTTTCGGTCCAGGACAGAAATGGCTACTTGCACCCTAGCGCAGGACTGCAGGCACAAATGGGCACCGGTGATGGAGCGAAGTCCGCTTACTGCAGTGCAAGCCCAACGTGACACAGTGGCCTTTGAGATAAGACAGCTTGTTACATTTTCCCTGACTCACCAATGATTCTGGATGATGAAGTTTTCCTAGATCGGGAAGCATGCAAATGAGAAAACAGCATCTAGCCCCCACGCTCACCTGATTGGATGCCCAGTGACCAGAAGCCCCGCCCCCTTTCATATCCCCGTTTCCATCACCAAAGGTCAAACTTTCAATCACCTCCCGTTACTGCTGCCGCATCGTTGGCTGACTCGCTCCTGTGGCTGCTCCACAATGGACACATTCACAAAATGCAGCATTTCCTCCTCTCCCTTCCCCCAGCCATGCCTGTCTCACATAACGGTCCAACATTTTCCAACTTGATTCCGTTTTTCTCCAACTACTTAAAGAAAAAGGCCTTACGGCCAAAACATTACCGCTGGCCTGATTAGCCATGTGTTGCTGATATTTTTATCAGCATCTTCCCTTCTTCCAGCTGACAGGAGCGAGCACTCGCTGCCGTGGATATTTGGATTACAACTTGGTTATCTAAAATATTTAACAGGTTTTCATATTTTCCATGTGTCAGGGAACTGGGGCGCCACAGCTTCCTTGGCACTGCGATCCTTATCTCATCCAGGGTCTCTTCCCGTGGTCGCGTGCCCTGCCCCGTACCTCAAGAACTAGGAGAGACAGCTGTCAGTCAGCAGCCTCCAGCCCCTCTGAAAGGCAGACCTCCACGGGGAGGGGACCGTGGAGGGCAGGACCACGGCTCACTCATCTGGGCATATCCAGAGCCTGCACTGTGTGCATGTAACACTCACCACGGGCTCGAGAGTTTGCTGAATGAACGAATGACCTTTGTGGAATGACATCCACAAACCACCAGCTGGGGAAGCAGCAATCCCACTAGCAGTTGGGGTACAGCACCCCGGGATGAAGAGGACCCCAGAAACCTTCCCACTCTGCAGGCAGATTGCCTTAGACTTGCGGTTGATTGGTTCTCAAAGATTTCCAAGGAAAGACGGTTAATCATCAGGCTCCTTTGGGTTTTTTTTTTTTTCCTGTTATGGCCATTTTTACAGACACTACAAAAGTTCTTTTTGGCCAGACTCTGACTGATCCATTTAAATTCTGTTTCCCTCTCATAGAAAATACCCAAACAGCTGCTCACTCCTGTATGGAGAAGAATTATTCTGCCACAAAGAACCTCCCAGATTCTAAAGAGGACACTTCAAGGCCGGCACTGGGAACCCCTCGCCTTCCTCAGCATTTACAGAAAGGATGATGTTTGGTGCAGAGCCCTCTCCTAGAGGGTCCTGGGTGTGGAGCTCTGGCCCGGAAATCAGGGCGGGGGGTGGGGGGCGGGGGGAGAGGCCTAAAACCCACAAAAACATTTGTTAAGTAAACCATTCATATACTTTGAAACTCCCTGTTCTTGGAAACAAACTCCTTTACCCACCTCTCCACCAACCACAAATCCATGTCTTACCACACAGAAGGCAGGGGTGGGTGGGGATCAGCTGCCAGGGGCCACACTCCAAAACAAACTGAACCCAAACCAACTTCCCTCCAGAATCGCCGGCACCCTGCTGGCAGACATCTTTCTGGCCAGGTGAGAGGGGGGCTGGATTATCCCAGTCTGGAGCTCAAAATGTGTTTTTGTGGGCACCAGACACATACCACCTAATTTATTTCTCACCAATCCCTGGGGACCTGTACTGTATCATCATGTCCACTTTAGAGAATATGTAAGTGACCTCCCAAGGTCATGTGGCCAGTAAGTGGCAGAGAGGATTTGAACCTTGGCGGTCTGGGCCCTAAGCTGCCACATCTAGTATGTGGGGCAGGGTCTCTGTCCCACCCACACAGTCACTCTGCCCAGCCTCGGGGACCACAGCAGCTCAGGGGTTCTCCCCCCCGGACAGCTTCCCCATGGACGCCTGGCTGACTTCGGGCTCACTCGGCGCTGTGTACCCGAGGGCATCCAGTAGGCACCCCACAGGCCAGTCGGATCCATTCCCCAGCCGCTGCACCTCTGCCCCTAGATCAGATACCTGAAGGGCAAACAGCTCGAGGCTTGGAGTGAGGCAGCCACGGAGAGCAGTGCAGCTCTCCCTGTGTGTGCTCGTCAAATTAAGGTGTGAACGCCCACAGAACGGCTCACTCACAATCATTACCGACCCTACATACATAACTCACCAGATTGGTATCTAGAGAATTCTGCCTGGCTGATTTTTTCTGCTTCTCTAACTACTCCACAACTAAATGTTTCACAAAGCCATTTCCTCCCCAAATACTTACGTTCTCAAATGTTTATTAGCCTCTCTGTCATGATCAAGATTTTATGAGCACTCTACACCAACTGTGAATTAAATACATAATTTTGGATCCATCAAATGCCAGTTTGGTGCTATGTTTGTCTCTATTATGCCGCAGCAGTTGCCGTGGGCGCCCGGCGGGTGACAACTCAACGCGTTTGTCCAGGGGCAGCCAAGGTGACTGACATTTCAATCCAGAAGCAGCCACAGGGAAAAGTAGAGGAGTTCCCACTGCTCGCTGGCATGACTGGAGGGTCCGGGAGCAAAGGGCCCAGCTCAGGAGGGCTCCCTCCCGGCCTCTCGACCCACCCAGCTCTGGGCAAGGAGGGCCTGCTATCTTGCAGCAAATGGAAAGGACAGAAAAGACAAAAAGAAGGACTGTTCTTTCCTCTGATGACAGTAACAACTCTCACAGAACGACCAGGCTGTGCCCGGGGCTCGTGGGTTACCCCTAGTCCTCTCTGTGCAATCCAGGAGGAACAGTTCACCAAGCTGGAGAAAAAATGGTGACCGCTAGTGCTTCTTATTCACTTATTTGCCTAATTATTCATTATTTACATTTACCTATACGTTATTATACATTTACCTAAACATTGGAACCTGACAGCAACTTGGCACCATGAGCGCTATTAATAGTTCCACTTTCAAATGAAGAAACGGAGGCTCCAAGAGGGGAAGTAACGAGACGGAAGTGGAGTGACTTCCTGTGTCTGGGCCCTCGCCTGACTGTTCTTTCTGCTTGGAATTCACTTCCCTTTGACCTCTCTCACGGCCTCAGAGGTACCTAGAGTGGTATGTGGTACAATGAGTCATTTATTGCTCTTCTCCCCCTCTGAGTGGGGCTCCTACTCGGACGGGAGCTGGCCTGTCCGTCCCGTCCATTGTCCCAGCACATAGCATGTGCTCACTCAATATTTGCCAGCTGATGCTGATTTAAACTCAGGTCTCTTTGACTCCAAACCTCGTGTTGTTAACACTAAACCTACCACTTCTAGAAAATGTCATGGCAGTGCCAGCCAGTAGTCTGTCCCCAGGGGAACCGAGTGGGCCTGATCCCCGGTGGAGCTCTATGTCCTGCTTTCCTGGGGCACACCTGTTCTCACCAAGGACAGACGGACGGTCCTGGCATGTTTCTACCACCAGGCGCCAGGATGAGCAGCCTGAGCTAAGTCGGAGCCCAGAGTGTCCAGGGACTGGCCTTTCTAAAGGCTACACGTTGGGGAGGCCTCCCACCCCCCAGCCACCAGTCAGCTCCCTCACTCTGCGTTCCATTTCTCAAGGAGGCAGCATGGGCCTCATGAGAACAACTTTCTTTCATGGCTGGCCTTTATGTTCATAAGCCTGCCATGTTTTAGTTGTGGCTAGAGGCTCAAAGCACTAAAAATTGAAGTAACTGTCATTACTTAACTATGCTACATGTGAATCAAGAAGTAACTGCTGTGGGCAGTTACAACCATTCTTGAAAGAAAACATTTAGGCATATTTTAAATCCATCATTGATCCTAAGGGGAAAAAAATATGCTCCCTAAAGCATATTAAGGGATGCTTTTCCCTTATTAACTTCTCCCTTAAGTTTCATGGGAGAAGATATTTGCAAACAACACATCCAATAAGAGGCTAATATCCAAAATATATAAAGAACTTGTACAACTCAACAACAACAAAATAAACAATCCAATTGAAAAATGGGCAGAGGACCTGAACAGACACTTCTCCCAAGAAGACATACAAACGGCCAACAGACATATGAAAAGATACTCAACTTCACTAGCTATTAGAGAAATGCAAAACAAACCACAATGAGATATCACCTCACACCTTTCATCAAAAAGACAAATAATAACAAGTGTTGGAGAGGCTATGGAGAAAAAGGAACCCTCATACACTATTGGTAGGAATGCAGACTGGTGCAGCCACTATGGAAAACAGTATGGAGAGTCCTCAAAAAATTAAGAATAGAATTACCATACAACCCAGTAATCCCTCTTTTGGGTATCTACCCAAAAAATCTGAAAACATTTACCTGAATTAATATGTACCCTGATGTTTGTTGCAGCATTATTCACAGAGGCCAAGACATAGAAACAATCAAAGTATCCTTTGATAGATGACTGGATAAAGAACTTGTGGTATATATACAAAATGGAATACTATTCTGCCATAAGAAAAGATGAAATATTGCCATTTGCGACAATATGTATGGATCTTGAGATTATTATGCTAAGCAAAGTAAGTCAGACAGAAAAAGTCAAGAACCATGCAACTTCACTTATATGTGGGATATAAAACTGAAAATAACAAAGGAACAAGACAAACACAACTGATAGACACAGACAACAGGTTAGTGATTACCAGAGGATAACGGGAGGTGGAGGGAGAGGTAGAAGAGGGTGAAGGGGGTCAAATACATGGTGATGGAAGGAGAACTGACCCTGGGTTATGAGCACACAATGTGATATATAGATGACATATTACAGAATTGTATGCTTGAAACCTATGTAACTTTACTAACCTTTGTCATCCTAATAAATTTAAAAATAGGAAAAAAAAAGTTTCATGACGTCAAACATTTCCATGACTTGAGCATGTGCGTGGTGATTCGGCTGAACTGTGCCACAAACCTGGTGGCTGCAGGGGCCATCACTCACACTGCTGGCCAGGTGCCCTCTGCAGTCCTGCAGCATGGTGCCCCTACACTTAAACAAAGCCTTTGTTCCTTGGGTGTTCCAGCTGTTTCCAAAGGCTACTCCCCCTTCCGTCATACACTGCTTGACTCCCACCAGTAGAATTGGATCTCTGGGGGACTTTGGTAGCACCCATCGGAAATAAAAATGCAACTAGAATTCAGCAGTTCCACTCCTAGGGTTTTAACCTGTAGAGACAATCTTGTGACTAAGCGGAGCCATACGTCCAGGGCACTTACTATAGCACGGTTAGCAAAGTGAAAGAAAGGGAGCAGTCTAAATGCTCTTCAACAGGGACCTGGTTACATTCATTACTGTACAGGTACAGGCTGGAATACTACACGGTCACGAACAAGAACAAGGGCCAGAGCTCTTGGTGCTCTGTGAACGCATCGCAAGATACACCGGTAAGAGATAACCTAAAAGCAAGTTACATAAGGATGTATGTCCGATTTAACTCTTTGCAGTCGTGTAGTAGGTCTCCATCTACAGAAAATAAATACATATATTTATCTCTCCTAATGGATGAAGAGAAATTTTGTAGAAGAATACCCAATAAATTATGAACAGTGGTTGCTAAGAAAACTTAGAAGAAAACTTAGTATTTTGCCCTTTTTTTATTAGGAAATATTTTGATATATAAAAATAAGTGATGTAAGATGTAATCATTCAGGCCACCAATATTTACTGAGAACCTACTATGTGCCAGGCTTTATTTTAGGAGTTTGAAATATACCCTGTTTCCCCGAAAATAAGACCTAGCTGGACGATCAGCTCTAAAGCGTCTTTTGGAACAAAAATTAATATAAGACCCGCTATATTATATTATATTATATTATATTATATTATATTGTATTGTATTGTATTGTATTATACTTGGTCTTATAGTAAAATAAGATCGGGTCTTATATTAATTTTTACTCCAAAAGATGCATTAGGACTGATTGTCCAGCTAGGTCTTATTTTCAGGGAAACACAGTATTGGTGAATAAGAGAGATTCTTTTCCTAGAAGAATTTCTATTCTGGTGGATGCTTTCTAATATATATATCATATAAAATTAACCCACCAAAGAAATGTATCACGCCAATACTGAAACCCTCTGGCTGGTCCTAACCAATCCCATCCCACTGTCTATACTCACATTCGAAGAGAACCACCACCAAGAATTCATGGAACTGTGTATGTGTACCTGAACAATACATTGTTTAGTTTTGCTTTTTGGGGGTTATGTTCTTTTACAACTTGCTTTTCCACTTAATATTACTTTTCTATGATTTTTCCATTTTGACGTGTGTGGCTGTAGTTCAGTCACTTCCATCGCTGGATGGTACACCACTGTGTGGCCCTGTTGCGACTCACCCAGCATCTTCACGGTCAACAGTCTGTTTTCGTGTTTTGTGATTGCATTTGGTGCTGCCAGGAGCGATTCTATGCAGGACTGTCAGGGAGCGGAAGACTTTATTCTGATGAGTCAATGAATTTAATGGTTACAACGTATTTAACGATTACAGGACTATTTGGATTTTCTATTTCTTCTGATGTTAACATTGGTAAGACATTTTTTCTGAATTTATTCATCTTGTCTGTTTCCAAATTTATTGTCACAAAAGTGTTCATAATATTTTTCTTATGCTTAAAATTCTGCTCTGTTTATGGATATGTCCCCATTTTATTCCAAATATTGTTTACCTGTGCATTTTCTTTTTTATTGATCAGTCTTGCTAGAGACATGTTAATTTTTTTAATTTTAGCAAAGGACCAACTTTTGACTGTACTGTCATTTTGTTTTCTGCCCCCTGACTTCTGTTCATTTTATCTCTTTCCTGCCATTCTTCGGGTTTATTATTTTTCTAACCTAAGCCTGAGGTTCAGATCATTGATTTTCAGTTGTTCTTCTTTTGAGATTTATTTTTCACTGAGTATTCATGCATTTGTCCTTCAATCTCTGACTCCTTTTAATTAAAAAATAAAAATAAGTTTTTAATTCTGCATACCTGTTAGCTCAGCAATTTCATTTCTATTAATTTTTCCTAAGCAAATGATCAAAACAAATGCATAAAGATGTGTGTGTGTGTCAGAGACATAGAGGAAAATCTGAGGGTTGCTAGATGGGAGGGGGGTAGGGATAACGGAGAAGGTGAGGGGATTAGAAAGCACAGTCGGTGACCACAAGATGCCACGGGGACATGAAAGACAGCGTGGGGAATATAATCAATAATGTTGTAAAGATTTTGTAGGGTGTCGGATGGACACTTGTCTTACTAGGGAGACCACTTCATGGACGGTGTAGGTGCCTGATCACTGCCCTGTACACCTGAGGCTGAAGCTGAATAAAATAATAATCATATATATATCATGTATATATACATACACATATATATATATACATGATATATATATTTTTTTCCCCCACACGATGTGGAGTACAAGGAATAGAGTCAGTGGAACTGTAACAGCTATATATGATGTCAGAGGGGTAGTAGATTGGGGGAGGGGGAGTTATCACTATTAAAGGGGTATAAATATCTAACTATTACATTGTTTTGTACACCTGAAACTAATTTAAAAAATAAAAGGTGTGTGTGTGTGTGTGTGTGTGTGTGTGTGCATATATGCTTGTTGTTACATTGTTTCTAAAAGAAAAAACTGGAAACAAATGTCTGCCAACAGAGGGCATTTAAATACACTACAGCACACCTGGACTGTGTCACGCGTCATTCCCATGTAACAGTCTGCAGTGTGATACTACTATGCAAACATTTCAGGAGTTGTAGCCTTATGTAATGATAAAGATGTCCACAATATTTCATTAAGTGAAAAAGCAAGTTACAGAAGGATGTACACATGATTTTATCGTTGTTAAAAAATTCAATGTTTTAAAATGCATTGGAAAGCAATCTGGGTTTTAGTCCCAGCCACACCACTTGCATGGTTCCTTAGTTGGTTCAAATCATCTACTTACTAAACAGGGAGCACAATACAGTCTCTGCTCACGGAGAAGAAAGAAGCCCGGAGGAAGGCGCAGTGGCCAGCACTGTGTGGGGAGAAGGGAGGGCCACGGGAGCACGTGGGACGGGCTTCCGGCCGAGTTTCCCCAGGAGACAACATCTAAATACTCCAAATACAACCTCCAGCGGTTAATGAAGGAGCCGGAAAGGCAGGACAGTACTGTGCGCAGGGGGCGTAGGGCAGGGCCGGGACCACCAGCCCCACGCTGCTGAGTGACCTCACCCTCCAGGCGTCTGGCCTCTCTGCGCCCCGATGTTTAGGGGGTAAAATAAGAGACCTGAACTGATGATCCCGAAGGATTCTTCAAAGTCTGAAACTCTGCTGACATTCGCCAACTTGAAGGTTGACTCAGTGCTGAATCAAAACCTCTGGGAGAAGCTGGGCGCCTGTAGACAAAGGGAACCGTCTCCACAAACAGTCCCCGGGCAGGGCCCCCAGCCTGGGGTGCTCAGTAAATGTGGGAACGAATACATGAGAGGGGGGATGAATGACAACATGAGAGAAGTACGTGTTCGAAGAAGTGCATAGCAGAAGGGCTCGAGCAAGGTTTGCCAAGTGCCGGGAAGAAAAATCAGCAGAGCAGGCTCCCATCTCTCATTTCCTTCAAATCCAGGCCTTTCTGCCCACTGCCACTCGCCACTCGCCACGCCCGCTAGGTAATCGGATCGTTGTTAATTAATAAAGCTGTCAGGTGAACCATCGTCTCCGGTCATTAGTATCCTTACGGAAAGAGAATCCAGCCATCACCACCCCATCCTACCTACCGGCCTTGCAGCTCAATTAACTTAATGCTATGCAAATGAGAGGCTCTTCCCATCCTTAGCGTATAGCCCACGAATGTTAATCGCATAATTGGGCCTTCAGCAGGGTAATTAGACACGATTTCATCCATTAGTCTTACAAGGCTAATTATTGTTGAGAGGAGAGGGGGGACGCTCCCAGAGCTCCACACGAAGAGGGGGATCTGGTTGAAGCAAAAGGGACGGAACATGGCCAGGTACAAGGGCAGTCACAATCCACTGTCCCCACTCGCCTGGGGACAGGCGGGGGAAGGAAAAGGGGCCACTGGAAGACCTCAGGCGTGGGGTGGGACTGCGGGGTGGGCAACTGCTCACCTGTCCAGGGTGATGGGGTGGAGCAAAAGACTAGGCATCTAAAAGCAAAACAAATGAGACAACGGCCAGCCTGGAGCCAGGAGACCCGCTTTCCGCCCTGCTCACTGACGGGGTGACCTCAGGCAAGTGGCTTCGTCTCTCAGGCCTCAGGTTCTCTCTGCAACTGAGAGGTTGCACTAGATGGCCTCCACAGGCCTTGTGGCTTTGACTTTCAAGGACTGGAATCTGGGAATGAAAAAAGAAAGCTCAGAGCCTTGACAGCGTGCGGGTGGGGAGGGGGCCGATGGAAACCCTGCCAAGGAGTGGGAGCGGGTGCTGGGAGAAGCTGGGCTCCGTGACATGTGCCCTGTGGGCAGGCATGGGGGTCAGGTGGAGAGGCCTGTTAGGATGCTGTATTCGTTAGCTCGGGTTGCCATAACAAAGTGCCACAGAGTCTGTCACCTTGCTGAATGTGTTCTCCAAAATCCACAGGTTGAAGTCCTAACCCCAGGACCTCAGAATGTGAATGTATTTGGAGATAGAGCCTTTAAAGAGGTGATTAAATTAAAACGAGGCCCTTAGGGTGGGCCCTGATCCAATCTGAATGGTGTGTTATAAGAAGAGGGAATTTAGACGCATAGAGAGACACCAGGGGTGTGTGTGCACAGAGAATAGACCACATGAAGAGGCAGCAGCTGCAAGCCAAGGAGAGGCTTCAGAAGAAACCAACCCTGTTGACACCTTGATCTTGGACTTCCAGACTCCAGAACTGTGAGAAAATAATTTTGAGTTGTTTAAGCCCCTCAGCCTGTGGGACTTCGTTATGGCAGCCCGAGCAGACGAACACAGATTCCGAGTCGGCGTCTCAATCTTAAACTGAGCTGGTGGTCCCCCTCAGTCCAGACCTGCTCCTTGTTCCTCCTCCCTGATTGGCAGATGGCCAGTCCATTCTTCCCGATACACCAGCAGAAACTAGAGTTCTTCTTTCTCGTATGCCCGGCATCCAATCTGATTGCATTTCAACCGTGTCTGTTCTACCTTCAAAATACAGTCCGAGCCTGACAGCTTTGTGCCACCTACACGGACACTACCATGGGCCAGGGACCAGCACCCCTCCCCTGGATTATTGCCAATGGCCTCCCTGCTTCTGCCTCGTCCTCCTGCCTACAGTCCATTTCCTCTCAGCAGCCTGAGTAATCCTCCTCAAACATAAGTGAGATCCCATCACTCATCTATTCAAACACCTCCAGTGGCTTCCACCTGACTCAGAGGAAAAGCCTGATTCCGCCTGGGCCTGGAGGCCCATTTGCCTCTGACCTCGCCTCCCACTTTCTCCCTGCTCCATTGGCAACAGCTTCCATGATGCCCTTAACCTGGCCGAGCCCATTGCCACCCACCTTTGTGCCTTTGCACTTGCTGTTCCCAGGCCTAGAAGGCTCTTCCCCAGATCTTTGCCAGATCTTGTCCCCTCTGCACAAATGTCCTCTTATCAGAAAGGCCTTCCCTGGCCACTTCCTACACAACGCACCACCCAACACTCCCTTCCCACTGCCCATCTTCCCTATTCCCTATAGAACCAACATACGAGGTATCTGTTGGTTGTTTATAGCCTTTCTCACCCCAGCTGGAACATAAGCCATGTTATGGCAAGTGTTTTAGGCTTTGTTTCCTTTTGTGTCCCCAGAACATAAGCACAAGAAGATACTGAGGCGCAGGGAGGATAAAAGCTGCCCAGCCTCACACACCCTGTAAGGGGCAAAGCCAGGATTCCACAGCCTCTTGCTTCACCACTGTCCCATTTGGCTGCTTCGTATCACGAGAACAATGCAGAAGGTCCCATGAAGGTGCAGAGCAAGGAGAAGCATCAGGGAAGGCTTCCTGGAGGAGGTGGGGTTCCAAGCCAGGCAGGTCTCGACACATGCCACACTTTCCTAGGATTTAGAACCCACACTTCATGAGACCAAGGGCCAGGAGAGAAAGGAGGGGTAATACTGGAGCCCCAGATGGAGTCTGCCCAGGACCCATATGGGGGGGCGTGGTCGGACCCACCTGCCGGGGTTCAGGGAGGGGCCTGACATCTGCAGAAACCTCAGGGCCTGCAAAGAGGCACTGCCCAGAGCTTTACAATCTCAGAAAACGTAAAGCTGAACTTCTATTTGTGGAAGACTTTTTTAAAAAAGTTTTTTTTTTAATTAAAAAAAATGTCCGTGATATTTAGGAAGGAGAGCTTCCAGCTTTTAGACATCTGCCACCTGAATCTGGCAGAGGCCCAGGCTTTTAAAGCACAATGCCAGGTTCAACAGTTCAGCACTTTATTTATGCCTCTAAGGAAGAGGGAAAATTGAACTACACTCGGATGTGTCGCAAAGTCTCCTACAGGGAAAGAAAAACAAACACGATTTCTCCAAGTCATCTCACCATCTCCGTCCTCTTGCCTTTCTCACGGAAATGAATTTAAGTCAAAGGTCGAGTGTCGCGCCTGCCCAAAATGGGGGCGTCTCCATCAGAGCTGGACTCAAATGCCAACTACCCTGGGCGCTGCTCTGTTAAAGGTCACCTGTCAGTCTCCACCCGAGGAGCAGAGATGGCGCTGAATCTCTCGTCATCCTGTCCGCTGTCTTATTCACCACTGGCTTTGGCCCAACTGTAACCGGTCAATAAAACCCCTTGGACCCCTAGTGAGAGCTTAGAGTCCGAAGGGGGAAAGGAAATTGAGATGTGGTTGGCCAGGGAAGGTGGGGGAAGGGAGGGTCAGGCAGGAGGGGAAATGTTCTGACTGCAAAGGTTATCAGACGCTAAACTAGGAAATCGAGAGAAGCTGGCACTTTCTCCCAAAATCACATTTACTCGGAAGGTGTGCTAAGAGGAGGGCATGGCACACGGAGCCTGGAAATCTTGACTAGACTGCTCGAGATGGCAGGAAGTTCAACCGCCATTGCAGGCAGGACTGGGTGCTCTCAGAAAATTCTTCAGGAAAACATTTTAAATGGTTAATAAATAAACTGAGTTTCAACAAACCACAGCGGGACTATTAGAGTCGGTCCTGAACTATAATAACAAAACTTCTCACCAAGAAAATACCACGCAAATCCCTTGTCGTACGTATGCCCTGTTTCTTCCCAAAGACTGAACTCGCAGATCCTCACACACAGACCGCGTCTCACTCGCTCCCTTGAAGTTTCTGGCCACCCGCACACTGTGCAATGTGCGTTCAGCGTCTTCAGCTGTCCCCCTCCGCTGCCCGTTTGGGACAGTGAAGCTCAGTGTGTGGTGGCCCGGACTTGCTCCCTCTTTGGGAATTCACTGTCCTTTTATACACGACAGATCCTTGAGGCTGCAGGCAAAGAGTGCAGAGAGAATGCACATTTTTGATGTCGTGGCTTCCAAAGTAATTGCTCTTGTGCTCTCAGAGAAAGACGGCAAGTGGAGCAACAGACGGCCACAAACTAAGTTTTAACCCGGGAAAAAAGCAGCGCCGACCTTCCACATTTGCTCAGAATCATCCTCACCAGACTTTTTTCTTGCACAAACATTGGAAATAGGCGATAAAATGTCAACAGTCCCCAGGCAGGAAAAGAACGGGAGAACATCCTTTTTCCACTTCAGCTCTTATTTACTGAAAGATTAAAATGCCACAGCTCCGGGGGCTGTGGGCTGATGGCCCCGTTACCAACATCACTGGCCCCAACCTCAGCCGGGTGACCCCGCCATCGCCTCTGGGAACCACACCACACCTCGGCTCCACCCTCCCAAGAGCCTGCCAAATTCCCATCACTAGGTAGGATTTCTTTGTGCCACAAAGAAGCACCACTCGAGTTCTCAGAGCCAGGTCACACAGGGTGTGCTGTCACAGGGCATCCGTGGCTGGAAGAAGCGTGGTGGAAACTGAGCCGGTGCTGAAGGCACGGCTAGTAAGTCTCGGTTCCTCTTCTCCTGTACTTTGCTAAGCCCACATCCCTCGTGGGGCTCCCACACTCTGTCCGGGGACAGTCCCTACTGCCGGAAGCCCCCAAAATTATTTAAATTAGCCAACCCACAGAGAGCTTGCAAAACCTAGCTGAGCCCCCACCCTTGCCTTCCACAGCTCAGATGCTATAACCTGTTCCCAGGCTGCACCCCCACGTGGCCTAGCCTGCCAGCCGCCTCTCATTTGGAACTGTAAGTAACAAAGAGCCCTGCCTTTCACTTCTCTGAGTGTCACTGTGTTGTGTCCCATCATCAAAAGAATCCTTAAATCTTATAAAACAACAGGAACAGGAGATGAAAATTCCACATCTTTTCAAGACTGACTTCATGGCTCCTAGACAACCTGCCCAGCTACTCTGGTATAAACATGTTCCTGTTTGTCTGGCTCTGTGGCGTCTCCGACAAGAGGGTGATTTTGTCTTTGTCCATTTGCAGAATCAGTCTTCTGCCCCACGTGTCACCAGGTGACAAGGAACTACCCTCCTCTGACAAGACAGAAGAGATCTGCCTGGAGCAGGTGAGGGGCCAGCCTGGGCCACAAAACCTCGCAACTGGCATTTTGGCAGGAAAGTGGTTTGATCTGACCTTTCAGAAGCTCTGATCTCCACGGACAGGCAGGGAGTCCCCAGGATACTAGGAATAAACTAGGCTCCCGCATATGGAGCCCCTGGTGACCCCAAGTGCCGTGCCGAGGGCTTCTCTGGGTCATCTCATCTAATCCTCCCACCTGATGTCCTTGATGTGACTGTCTCTGGTCTTCAGTCGAGGACACGGAGGCACAGAGAGCCTCGTAACCTGCTGCTGGAAACAGTTTTTGATGTTTAACCTGTTGACCTCATCTCGGTTGTAGGGAGCATTTTCCAAATCCAATTCATAAGTCCTGCATGCACACATTTCCCCAGCAGATACACACATGAATCCAGCAAAGGGTGAGGGAGGAAGGGAGGGGTTATGACCCCACCTGACGGTTAAGGAAACTGAGGCTTAGAAAGGTAAGGTGCGCCCTCAGACCTCTTACCCAGGGAGCAGCACAAAACTATCTGGAAACCTTGGGGGCAGGAAGGACAGGTGCAAGAGAGATGGCTGCCAAATGTTGAAAGAAAGAGAAGACCCAGGAGAGACAAGGCGTGGGGCTGCCCCTGCTCCCACCCCAGCATATGCCACGCTTCCTTTTTCACTCTTAATCCCAGACACGTTGTTTAGACAATGGCTGCTTCCTCCAAAGTTCATTTGGAAGCTAAAGCCCTAAACCCACATATACCTCTGCCTAGAGGTGCCCAGAATGATTTTGGGGTCCTGTGCAGAAAGCCTCCCAGTAACTCCACCATTAGGAAGGGTTCTTGCGGCTCACCAGTCTTCGAGAAAGATCTTTCTTTCAAAAACAAAAGGCACCTGGGGAGCACACAGTTGATGATATGTATTCCGGCCCATGTCTGGTAAACCGTCAGATGACGGCAGCAAGGCAGGGTCACGCGGGTTCTATTAGCTCAATTAATGAGGAGTAAGATAAGGCTAACAGCCTGCTCGTCCGGCAGCTCGGCACCGCGCTGGAGTAATGGAGTTATTAACCTCAGTCAGCCACTGGATTCTGCTGCTGAGTCCAAGTCCATTTCCTCGTTCAGGCCTCCATTAATGGGCTGTTTATTATCCCTAATCCACACCAGGCTCAGCTGCAGAAATATGAGCGCTTCCAGGAAGGACCAAGTGATAACACAAAAGAGAGGGCGAGAGAGAGAGGGAAGACACCCTCTCTGCTTTGCATTTTAATTTCTCCTTGGTCCTGCTGCTGGCTCCTAAGAGATGACAGCATCCCTTCTCAGTTTGGGACACATGGGAGATGGCAAAGCCATGACCCAAGGGTTTCACTGTGCTGTCCCCAAGAACAGTGTCATTAGGAATTAAACAGGAACAAGCCTTGAAATCAAATTAGAGAGCTCTGGCATAAAAACGATATGCCAGTTCAGTTTTTACTAGCATGATTTACCTTCATCTTCCATTGTTTACATTTACCACAGTTGAAACCAAGAAATCAAACCAGCACGAGGCAGAATCATTTACCAACATGGTTAAATGCCCTGATGGCAGCTTTCCCATTTGCCTGGTTTCAAGCGGTCCTTCTGGACAAACGGGTGATTTTGTCTTCATCTATTTCATGGTCGTTCTCCTACGCTACGTGCTGCCAGGTGCATAAGGCACCACCTTCCCCAACTCTAAACCCGGGAGTTTTTCTTAGGTAGGTATTAGGATGGTGCAAAAGTAATTGCGGTTTTCGCAATTATTTTTAACCTTTTAAACTGCAATTATTTTTGCACCAACCTAATAAGAAAAGCAAACAGATTGCTATTAGATAAAAAATATTTTTAAAGAGCAGTAAGTTACTTGTACCAGCCCATAATGGCTAGATGCGGCCAGCCCTTCAGAGTATATATGCCATTTTAGCCTCCTTTTATGCAACAGGAATTCAGAATCACATGCATGTCAATCGTAATAAATGTTTTCACACTTCTTAACGTGTAGACAAATGGGCAACGTATCTGAGGGATGTGAGTGTGTAATTTACTGCGAGAGAATAGGAGAGAAGACAAACCCCATCCCACATTTTGAATGAGAGTCTGTCCTACCTGGGGGCGCTCTGTGTATTGGGGAAAAGGGGTCATACGCAGAACGAGCGGAGAGCGTCCCACTGTGTCCAGACAGCACTTGACAACTGTAAGTTACACCCACATATATTTCATTTACTTCCCCCAGCAGTAGTGCTGTTAGGTTAAGAGTAGAGGTTATTGTCCCATCTGACAGATAAGGAAACAGATAAAATGTAGCTTTTTCAAGCCAGCTGGGAGGGAGCAGGGCTAAATGTCAAGGGCATTGCGGAAAAGGTACAAAGGAACAGTGCCAAGAGCTGGGTTCAGGGCTGGTCTCTTCCATTAGCCCCGCAGCAGGGGACCCAAATTCTCCCAGCCCCGGTGCCTTTTACTGAGCAAGCTTACTTGATGGGGCTGTGGAACGGATTAAATGAGGTGTAGTTAGGAACCTAACTGGCACTCAGCATCACGGCTCTCGTCAGGATGATGATGGTGATGATGATGGTGATGGTGATGGCGATGGAGGATGAGGGGCAGGAGGGACAGGAAGAAGAGTGCCTCAGGGCCTCACGTGGGAGCAAGGCAGGACTGGGGCAGAGCACAGTCAGGGAAGAAGACGACAAAGGTATTCCTGTCAGCACCAGAAGCAGCCTGGACGGCCCATTCTGGACCAGCCTCGAGTGGAGATGGCCCAGGCGGGACCACCAGGGCTGTGCCCTAGGAAATCTCAGACGCTTCCAGACCCACAGAGGTGGAGGAGCGGGGCTACCCTAGGGCTGGGATTCCCATCCCCTTCAGGCACAGTACCCATGTTTGCCAGCTAGGGTCCTTTCCTTGGCTCTGCTCTCTGGCTCCCTGGAGGGAAAGGGCCGTGTGTTTAGCGAAAGCTAACGACACACCCAGCACCAACGGGGAGCCGTGTGCAGTGAGAGACCTGTCACTGCTTTCCCAGGGACAACCAAACGCCCTCGGGGCTCCTGTGGATGTGGGACACACAACCATCTGGTTTAAGAAATCATCATAAGTAAAAATTCAAAAACCACCACAGTCTCAAAGGAACTTATAGAGCAGCTTCCAATTTGCACAGAATAACCTGGGATACAAACGAGCTCATCTAAAATATCATCCTTGGCTGATTTCTTCAGAGTCCCCAAATTGAGTGCAATGGGATAGAGAAAGAGAGAAATATTACAGAAAACAACACTAATAAAATCCTGCTGCCACTCTGCTGACTTCCATTGCTACTGGCTCAGGCAGGGTCCCACCCTGTACCCTCTTTCCCAGGGGTTTCTGAGAGACGCAGCAGTGTTGGCGCTGACCTGGGCCTGGGCAGTGGAACGTGCCCTGGACCTTGTCTGTCAGCCCTGCAGCGGGCGCAGCCAGAGGAGAGGACGTTCAAGGCCACGGATTGCCCCGCCCCCTCTTTGCAGCACTGAGGGGAAGGAGAATACAAAAAACAAAATAAAACAAAAAAACAGTCTATCTGATACACTGCAAACCTCCCAACATCAATCAGAATCCTATACTCCCTCTCTATAGTGGACATTAATTTTAAAAGAAAATACCATGCTCCAAACTTGCAGCATGAAATGAATTATTTTACAGCCAGGCAGAGAGGGCAGATTTCTGGATGTAGCCTTGGATAGTTCTTTCTTTCTTTCTTTCTTTCTTCTTCCTTTTTATTTTTTTCATTATTATTACATTTTAACAAACTTTATAGCCCATTTTATTTGTTCTCAAATAACTTTTTCTTCTTCTTTTCGACACATCAATTACTTGGTTTGCTTCCCTCTCTGTGTGAAGCTGGAAACAAGAGATTGATACTGCTCAGCGGGATATAATTTAGTTTATGTGCCATGGCTTTATGAGGTACGAGTTGAGCAAAACATTGCATTCGAACTCGATCCATTTATTAGCTCTAAGAAGAGATTTATATTTGACAAGGAGAGAGTAACTTTGTTTTCTGATAAGCCAAAGAGGTCTATTTCTGTGTCCAATACACAGAGTAGCTTACCCTTCCCCAATAATTCTATTTACTAGTGCGAATATATTTTAATAATAAAATTGATATATATGTAAATTTATTTTAATCTCATTTCATCAAACCCGCCTAAAAAAAGAGCTTTTGGAGATTGTTTTCATATCTGAATTATAGATTTCTGTATCGTATTCCCAGATTGATTTGTAGGCTATAATTCTGTCAAGATTTCTTCCTGGTGTCAAAACCAGCAATACCACAGCTACCATGTTTTATAATTGGCACCACGACTGAACCGGAATCACAGCCCTCATTCAGCCCAGTGCCAGCCAGGTAGGTTCATTTTAGGATGTTTCTCTCTTCCTTAGCCTGGTTTAAACTTGAAGGTTTATGGCTAAAAATCACTTCCTGAATTAATCATTAAAATGTTTCATTGAAAACAAAGCTGGAGGAAATGGAAGATGAAGAAGGAGGAGGGAAAATATACCCTCAGTGATGCGAGAGAAATACAAAAGCGTGATGAAACAGCAGCATACGATTAAATCCACATTGTAAACAAACATCTTTTTTCGCCCTGCTTGTCCTCTGCCTGAGGGTCAAATAAATTAAATTGGCATTATTTACTAAGTCCTTAGAAACTGATTTTTTACTCCGTGGTGAATAGAGAAGTATTCGCTTTCAAGCCTGCCCTAAATCAAAGAGGTTCTTCACTATTCTTCTCTGTATGCTTTTGAATAAACACTGTGGTCTTCCCCTGTTGGTCTTGCGGTCCTGCCACCGTGCAGAGGGGCAATAAATAAAACAGGCAGTCTTTCCCCTAGGGTTCAGGAGAAATGAGCACTAGATTCCTGCCCCCAACCGTGTCAATGACCCCAGCCTTTTAAGTGACTGTTTTGCATTTTCCCGACACCTTTCATCTTCAGGTGGATGGTGAGTTCACACAGAAGCTAAGTATTGACACCAGAAAGCAGAGAGTGGAAACGGCCTCATGGCACTGCAGTCCCTGGAAATTCACCGGCAACGTGGGGAGTAGACAGGATAGTCAGGATGCCTGCTGGGCCCTGCAGCCCTAGAACTCAGCAGACCTTTCAGTCTTCCAGTAGGAAGCTCTCCACCCCCAACTCTAGGGAGGTAAGTAAGACAGAGTGTCCAACAGTGGAGAGCAGAATAATGCCACCCCCGATGCCCACCTCCTGATCCCAGGACCTGTGAGTATGTCCTGGCCACTTGACGTGGCAAAAGGGGCTTTGCAGATGAGATTACAGGAAGGACGCTGGTATGGTTAGATTATCTGGGTGGGCCCAGTCTGATTACCTGAGTCCTTCAAATCTGAGACCTGTTCCGCTCTGGTCAAAGGCGGGTGTGACCACGCCGGGGTCAGCGTGCTGGAGCATGGCCAACTTTGCAGGTGGAGGAAGGGGCCCTGAGCCAAGGACGGTGGGCAGTCTCTAGAAGCTGGAAGAGGCAAGGAGATGGAGTCGTCCCAGAGCTTCCAGAAAGGAAGGCAGCCCTGCTGACACACTGATTTTAGCCTTACAGAACTGTAAGGCAATGAACTGCGTTCTTAAGCCACCAAGTTCGTGCTAATTCATTACAGAAGCCATATGATACTAATATACCGCCTATTTGAAGACAAATGATTTGCAAACTATATCCGCATTAGGAAAAAAAGGTCCTAAAAGTAAAAGGGAGAGAGAATGAATATCCTTTGGAAGAAGAATTACTTATGTTAGGAAACAGAAGGATATTTTAGATAAAGCCTGATCAATGTGCTCAAAATAATTTAGAGAGAACACACTCTAGAAGAAATCAAAGAAAAGGTGATGAGATGACATAAAAAAGGAGATGAAAGAGAGCTGACAAAGTTAAGGAAAAAAAACTAAGGGAAACATAAAAAACCACTATAAAATGAAAAATAAATTAGAAGCAACAAGAAATAAATATGATAAAAAATAAAATTATCATGAAGGACAGATTTGAGAAAATACAGAAAAGGAAAAGATAAAATCCACTAGAAAAAAAGGTTTAATTATAGAAAACAGATGATAAACATCCAACACATACGTAATCAGTCTTCCTGAGTAAGAACACCAAGCAAATGAACCAAAAAATGTTAATATATGTACTAGAAGAAAATTCTCCTGAAATAATGTAAATGGAAAAGATTCATAATGTTCCAGAGAAAAGTAATAAAGAAAACCAAGACTGAGACATGGCCTGCTGAATGTAAATAAACAGAGAGACAGAGACAGAGAGACAGATGTCCTGTGAGCATCCAGACAGAGGAAGCACATTACCTATAATGGGGAAAAATCTCCAAAAGTATTGCAACTCTGAGGTGTCAGAGGACAGTATAGAAACAACATAGGAAACTGCAGGGGGAGGAATGTGTCCGAAGAATTCTTTACTTTGCATGATGTTTACAAAGAAAGATAACAGAAAGACATTCTCAAATATGCAAGACTTTAGGAAGTTTAGCACGCATGATCTTGACCTTGCTGAAAACGACCTCCAATACACTTCCCTAACCAAGTGCATAGGACGCCCCGTTTCTAGTTGGCGCCTCAGCTTCCCCAGGCCCACAGCCTCCATCAGCGCACCCCTGAAAAGCTTCCCTTTTCTGCTCAAATGCTCTCCTGCTTCTCTGCCTGCCTGAGTCTGGGCCAAACGGAGTGACGCTGGCCCACTCCCTTGTCAGAGAAAATTCTGACTTCATAGCCTTTGCTTGTTTTCATTTGGGTGGTCTCTGTTTATTTCCACAATAGCCCCAATTGTGCTGTGCCCTCAAATTCAAGTTAGTGGAGGCAGGAAAGCATATCCAACAAAATTCAACATTGTTTTGAACAAATGGCGCACCACTTGGGGAAATAGAGTTAGACTCGTACTGCATACCCAGGTCACAATAAACATCAGAGGCATCAAAGATTTAAATGTGAAAAACAAAACTGTCAAAATAGTAGGAGAAAACATCCGTTGCTTTGCACAATAATCCCACGAGGACGGGAAGACTGTTTGGTATGTTATGATTTGCTCCATGAGGGAGTTCAGGGCCAGAATGTGGTGACAAAGCCACATTCGAACCCAAGTCTGACTCCAAGTTCACAGGACACAAGCGAAGGCTCTTACAAACTGGACGCTGCCCAATGGATCTTGTCAGCTGAGCCCCAGGGATGGGGCCCCGCCCAAAGGGAATAGCTCACCTGTTGGGCGTGTGGTCCCTGCCGGTCAGCATGCGTGCCTGGTCCACGTCTAGCGGGAAGCCATGCAGCACCCAACCTCTCTGAACGCAGTCGAGTTGGCTCAGGCGCTGGCAGAGCAGCTTCTTGACGACGCCATCAGGAACTGCAGACAGAGGAGGACAGTGATGGACTGGCGCCCTGGGCACTTCTCCTGACCAGACTAGAAGGGAGGGAGGATCTGTGGCCCATGGGCTTCCTGGCTTTACGTGACTGTGAAATAAACTGGTGAAGAGTCGGGTTTAGGTGGACAAGACCCCTTCCTGGGCCCCTCCACAGGAAGAATGTGGCTGCTTGAGATGGTCCAGGGTGACCTTGACCTTCACCTTCCCTGACCTGGATAAGATAACCAGGCCCATTGGCAGCAGGCTAGTTCTCAGCCGTCCAGTAACACGTGGGCTGTTCTCCCCCAAAGATCCAGTCTTTGCAGCAAAGGATGTCCCCAGCTCCTGCAGAGGGTGTCATGCTCCTCAGATGGGACAGCACTGGGGTCCCCTGCTCTTGGCTAATTTGCGATCCACAGGCAACCCCGCCCCCCGCCCCCCGTCCTTCCCGCTCTGTTGGATAGAATCAAGCCCCCAAGGATCTCAGCTCCAGTTATAACCGGAGACTGAAATAAAGTCTTATGGAAAATGAGCTACTGAGAAGTCTCTTGTTTACATTACAATTGACATTTTCCTGAAATTCATCTCTCTCTCCTCAGATTCATTAACTGCCCTATGTTGCTGATGTACTGCGTTCTAGCAATTTGCACTGCATTTCCTGCACTTTGCACTCATTTTTCCAGAAATACTTGGTAAATATTACCACTATTTGCTGTGAATGTGGGCCCCGTGATGAGTTGGTCTCCCAAGGCTGTGACGATGGAGCATTTGGCGGCTTCTCTGGAGACGCCTGGTTCCTCTCCCACCTGCATGCTTGGATCAGGCAAGTGGCCCTAATGCACACATCTGAAACCTCCCCAAGGCCCCCGGGCTGACGGTCAGGTGAACACAGGACGGAGAGGTACAGAAAAATCACTAACATTGGCTTCCCCCATGGCCACGACATGCCGGGTATTCCCTTGTCGCCAAAGAATCATAAAACCTTATTCTAAGTCATCTGCCTTTCTCTGAATTTGTCCTTTCTCATATCTTTCAGCCTTTCTTCCCCAGCCCCCAGGAGAGAACAGAAAAGGGGTTTCACTCACTCGAATGAGAATTGCTGGCTATCTGACATGAATGTGCAGTAAGTAAGCCCATCTCTTGGGCGCTTAAGCCTGCTATGACTCCCCAGTGCTCTAAGGAAAAGAGCTGTCCCCTCCCCATGGCCAACAGGGCTCGCTCCTAGGTGACTCTCCCCCAGACCTTCATCTCCCCCGGACCGCACCCCCCTCCACCCAGAATGTCCTTCCCTCATGTCCGCCTGGGGCAGGGCTTCGCACTCAGCCTTCGGGCCCCAGAGAATGTCTGCTCCAAGGACGGCCCCCACCTGTGCTGCTTCGCTGTCATGGCGCCCTTGTTATTAACTCTTTGGCTAATTCCCCACGTAACGTCTGCCTCTTACAAAGGATGGTGCGTTCCGTGAGGACAAAGGACCACGTCCATGTTATCTTTCCATGGTGAACACAGTGCCCGGCACGTAGTAGGTGCGGAAGAAACACACAGGAGGCTGCCGTTTTCATAAGCTTCACTTCAACTAACCTAACATGTTAGAACCAGCTTGACCAGACTCGGCTGCCCCGGTGGTAGAGAGGAGGGAACATGGGCTGAGGGCACAAACATGTAAGCCCTGCCCGTCCAGGCCGATGGGACTCCAGTTGGTCACACAACCTCTCTGAGTCTCATCTCCCAAAAGAGAATGACAGGACCGGTCACCACGGGGTGGACACTACATACGATTCCAGGCAGGTGGGAACCACGCAACGAGGGTGACAGGTGATGTTCAGCGCAGGAGACGCACACTGGGGGGACACAAGAGCTCGTGAATATTTTCCTGTTTCCCCCACGGTTATGGCGTTCTGAGCACACACAGACTGCTGGCCCCCGGGATAAGGGACGGTCACCTCAAACACGCCTCGGCCACTAAAGACAGAGTGTCCCCTGTCCTGTTTCCATTCCAGGGGTTGTGCACCTGATGAGCTTCCCTCCTCTCCCGGGAGCGGTTTCTGACCCGGGCGGAAGCTGGGAAGAGCCCACCCTGCCAAATGCCCTCTAAGCTCCAAGGGTTACAGTTTTGGGGCTTCTCTCCCGTGCTACCTCCCACAGGGTACACTGGCTCTCCCCACATCGCCTTGGGAGGAACTGGGTGTGGGAAGCCCATGCTGAGATTACCGTATGAATAAATAATGGGTCTGTCTTTAAAAAACACACCAAAAAACCACAACAAAAGAAAAAAATGACAAAAGTAAATAAATACTGAGTCTGTCCCCTGATCCACAAATCTTGTGTTTTCTGTCAGGATAAATAAATGTACATTTAAAACAATGTAGGTGAGAGTCTGCCATAGAGCTTTTCATTGCAGGTCCCCCCCGCAATATTTACAGATATTTTCACCTAACACAGCTCGTCCAGAAACAGGCTTTTCCCAGGAATCGCTCAGTGGGTGGTTATTGCACATCGAGCTGCGCCAGGCGCTGTGCTGGACACAGGATACGCAGGAAGCGAGATGCCCAGGACCCCCCCACCCCCCCATAAGTCTGTCTAGCGGGGGCGGCTGGTGAGCACGGATAAGGAACCGCTTCCAGGAGGCGTAAATACTACGAAGAAAACAAACCGATGACAGGAGGCTGCTGGCTTGACCGGGCCAAGGCCGGCCTTTCCCCTTGGGCTGAGGTCTGGACGGTGAGCCGCAGGAAAACCTGGGGAGAAGCGTGCCAGCAGAGAGGACAGCAAGGCCAAAGGGCCCGTGTGGCTGGAGTCAGTGGGGTCTGGGGACGTGGGGGTGCAGAGCCCAGCCAAGCCTTCAGGAAGGAAGGAGACTGGGCTCACATGAGGCCATCTTGGGAACGGTCAGACGTTGGCCCTCAGTGCGTATTTATTGAATGAACACATGGGAGTTGATCTCAGGACCCGCATTGGAGAAACCGAGGCCTCAAAAGGTTGTGGCTTAAGTGACCGGTCCAAGCCAGTGTCTCTCTCGACAGGAAAGAAATCTGACTCACAGGAGGAATGGAAGACCAGATAGAAACACAAAGAGACTTTTGGGGGTTTTTTGGGAGGGGGATTGCCTGTTAAGTTGGCAAAGATTTCTAGAGGCAATTTCCCAATTTGTATCAGAAGCTAAAATGTACCTACCAATCCTGTTTGTAAGAATTGACACCTAAGATAACAGCATGGATGGCACAAGATGTTCATTCTAGTGCTGTTTATAGTGGTGACAACCGGGAACAGCCTCAAGTGTCACCAGTGGAGGGCAGGTTAAGCAAAGGGTGGGACCTCTGTGCAACTTAACAAATCATCCGTATTTATGTTAACTTGGAACGAGGTCTATGACAGAATGTCAAATGGGAAAAGCTGGTAAATTAATTGTATAATGTAGTCTAATTTACACACACACACACACACACACACACACACACACACACACACACGGGAGAGAAAGGTGAGTGGCCCCCACTGATGCCCCCAAAGTTAGAGCCAATCAGTAATGGAGCTCAGGGTCCTGGAGTTGAGAGACAGGAACACCTGTCAGTAGCATCCCGGCCCGAATGGCACAGGGACATGGAGATGTAGGAAGTGCTGAGGGCTTGGGGGGCGGGGGGGGGGCGGGGAGAGGAGGTGGGGTCGGGGGGAGGTCATGTTCCCAGAAGACTGGCGTAGAAGGTAAAAACTCACACTGATTCGGACTTGGAGCCAAAACCAAAGAAGCCCCTCTGTTTGGGGGTGAAGAAAACACGGCTGCCAAAGGAGCACTAGTCAATTGCGCGTCACTGATTATCAGCGCAGTTAATGCCTGTATTCCCACACCCACCCAGCCCCCAAAGCAGGGACCCCCATAAAGTCAGGCCCATTGCTCTATGCCAGCACCTGGAATTGGGCCGGCACAGGACAGGCACTTAATAAACTTTCTGAATGAGTGAATGAATGAATAGTACCGTTTCCCAAACCCAGAAGTTTCTTTGGTTCCTTAAACGCCTGTGTGCAGTTGTCCCAGACACCAAATCAGTTCCCGTGTGTTAAAAAAAAAAAAACCACGGGAGGCCCTTCCCTGGGTGACCCCTTTCATCTGCACCACAACCTACCCCTGAATTAATAGGCATCAAGAGGATACACGTTGACGCCTGGGATTTGTTTCAAAATAATCCTGTTGGGAGGAGGCTTGGGGTGGGGGTGGGGGGTACCTGAAGATTCACAACTCCATTCTTCTACTTTGTATATATGCTTAAAACCTTCCATTCAAAAAGTGTTTCTTTAAGAAGGAAACTGTTTATATGCCTAAAGGAGGTTGAAAGGCCACTGTGCGAGACCATTCCAAAGGGACAAAGGATGAAATCTCCTCAGGAGGTCAGCCATACTTGCACCCGTAAGTGGCTCTTACTTTGGGGGCACCTGGGTGTTGGGTGGAGCCTTCGTCCTCTTGTGACTCCCCCCACTCCCAGGAAGCCCTGCCCAGAAGCCTGGCATCACGGCTGTTTGCCCAGATCTGCCCTTCCGGGGTCACACTGGGAAAGCTGCACAGGCGGTCCCATGAGGCCGTTCACCTGTCTGCCCCTCACTGTCCAGTGTCAGTCTCACCATTCACAGGGCCTGGGAGGGGCTGCGAGGCTGCGAGCTACGGGGCTCAGTGGTCCCCCCCAGCATGAAAGACTCTGTGTGCGTAACACGAGGGGTCTCCTCTGTGTTCCCCTCGGGGTTGAGGTGAAGGGGACTGGGGAACCGCCGGCGAAGCCTCCAAGGCCACTGACCTTGCCGGTGAGCGGCCCTTCCGAGCCCGGGAGCGGGTCCAGGGCTGAAGCCCACCTGGATCTCCCGCAGGCTGTCCGCTCGGCGCCCTGGTTTTGCTGCTGGCCTTCCTTTCTGCGAGCTACTGACTCACCGCCCAGCCCCACGTGATCTGAGCAGCCTGTTCAGCCAAAACGCCTCTTCTTCACAGCAGCTCCGGCTGGCCTGCCGAGTTCTGCCGAAGTTTAAAGCCTCCCTGACAGTGCTGTCCATTTACCCTTTATCCTCCGCTCAGATAGAGATTTTCAGTGAGGTCTAAAGTCTTTCTCCATCGAGCCAGGTGCCTCAGGCTTGATTCCTGGGCTTGACAGTTAACATCTTAGCCTGCACACAGGCGACTGCCGAGGGCTACCTCTCCTCAGTGTCCTGTCAACCCTAAACTTAGCAAAGTGCAAGATGAGAACACCCTATTATTCCATGAGGCCACACCGCATGGTTTCGGGTCTTTTTTTCCCTCTAGATCTTCCATAAAAGAGGGCAGTCCTCACATCGACCTCGAAGTTATTAAAATCTCAATCCATTCATTTCCTGCTGCTGGGTGTGCTTGGCGCAGGGGTTGATGGGAGCCAGGTCACAGAGGAGAGGTGCCTGAGTCCCACAGCGATCCCACCAGGCCCCCACCTCACCCTGGGCACCTGGCCCACCCTCTGGCCTTACAGCACAGATCCCTGTTTAAAGGACCAGGGCCCAGGGCAAGATCCCTCCTGCACTACAGGACAAAGTGCCAGTGTGAGCCAGGCCACTCTGTGGTGCCCAGACGGGACTGCTCTTCCCAGACGCAGGTCTGATTTCATCCGGTCTTGTCCAGCTCAGAGGGCTGATGTATGGGCGCTGGGCGGGAGGGCCCTGACAGAGCAGCGAGGCCAGCTTCGGATTTTCTAGTGGAAGCGGAGCCCAGGGGCAGAAGGGACTCGCTCCAGGCCCTGCTCCGAGCCCTTCCTGCTCACCAAGCTGTGGCCTGTTGCCCACACCTGTGTTCCTGCATTCAGCCCACCAGTTAGGGCCCCCGACCTGGGCTCAGCTGGGGCGGGGGCCAGGCACGAGGGGCACTAGGCTGCTGGAGTTGGTCCAAAGCACAGGACAGAAGTGGAGCAAAGGAAACAGCTCCCTCAGCCGGTGCTTAAAGGTAAAAAAGATGCAAGGTTGATTGACAGACTCCGAACAAGCCATTTACCTTCCTACCACCCCAGGGCAAATGAGAAAAAGCTGAGCACCTCACCACACACCCCTGCACACTCCTTCCACACACACCCCTACACACACACCCCTACATGCACCCAATACACAGGCACCTACGTAGACACACTACGCACACACTCACACCCGTGCATTCACCTACAACACCCCTACACTACAAAGACGCATGACACACCACTACACACACACCTACCTACACACACACTCCTACACCTCTGCTTTCCTCTGCACACATGCACCTGCACACCTGCAAACACACCTACACACACTACACCACAAACACAATACACACACTCTATACCCCACACACATCTACATACCGTGTTTCCCCCAAAATAAGACCTAGGCAGACCATCAGCTCTAATGCGTCTTTTGGAGCAAAATTAATATAAGACCCAGTCTTATATAGTATAATTTAATAAAAGACCGGGTCTTATATTAATTATATTATATAAGACCAGGTATTATATTATATTATATTATATTATATTATATTATATTATATTATACTGGGCATTATGTTATACTATATTATATAAGACTCGGTATTATATTAAAATAAGACCGGGTCTTATATTAATGTTTCCTCCAAAAGACACATTAGAGCTGATGGTCTGGCTAGGAGCTATTTTCGGGGAAACACGGTATCTCACACACACACACACACACACACACACACACACACTCACGCACCCTGGGACTGCCCCTGTTACTTCTTTCCTTCTTCAAGTCCCCCTTGAAATCAAGGTCAGTGTGACATCTGTCAGGTTCATGAAGACTCAGAATTGGCTTCTCTCCCCCCTTCCCAACCTCCCAACACAGCTCTGGGTCCTGACCCACTCCTGAAGGGGGCCCAGTGGGAGCGCCTGAGGAAAGAACAGGGCTGGGGAGGAGGAAGAGGGCTTGCTTCTGTTTCATTTTCATCTCGTGCTTGAAAGAAACGGGGCTCCCAGCCCCACCCCCACACATCTATTCCCCAGAATGCTGGGGCCTTAGTCCAGGACACAAGTTGGGCCCTTTGAGGTCCCAACTTACTGTCACTGTAATTCGATGAAAGCTAAGCTCCTACCATTTCTGGAAGATTGTCACCCCCCGCCCCCCGGATGACTCCTGGCCCCACAGCTGAGCCTGCAAGCCGTGCTCGCTGAGGGAACCAGAAATCACGGGTGTCCTACAAGGACCTGCAGCACCCACCCAGGACCAGGACCTGGGCCGTGTGCCCTTGGTGATGCTGTTTGTTTATTATTTACTGCCACCTGCTGGTACATCATGGATACTGCGCCCTAAATGAGCACTTGAAATGATAAACATTTCTAAACCCTCTGAGATAATGAGGAGAACCGGGATTCTTCTCATTGGCCGCGCCCGGCAGTTCTTCAGGGGGAGCAAGCCCTGGATCTGGCCTGCCTCCTTGGTAACCTCTAGTCACTTGCCCCAGACAGGCCTCCGTCTCAGCGGGCCTGGGTTTCCCAGGCACAAGATGGAATAGATGTCTTCTAAGACTTCTTTAGGTTCCAAAAACCTGTATTCTAACATCTCTATTGCTTAACAATAGCATTTAAAACTGCTTTGCAGACAATGGTGCCTGGAAATAACAATCTTTTGGATATTGGATTTTTTTTCTAGTCTAGAAAAGTACATTATCCCTGGGGCTCTTACCAATTAGGAGCATATTCTGAGCTGCTCATCCCCAGGGAGCGGCCAACCCTCTTCCTGTCACTTCCGTCGCTCCCCTCTCTGCCTCATGTACTCGGGCAAAGAGCGAAGGTAAGACTGAGTGGCCCACACACGACTGACACGTCGCAGCTGCATGGCAGAGCCCCCCAATGGTGGACACTTCTGTTTGTCTCTCTAATGAAGGTTTAGATAGGAAAGAAAAAAAACCATTTAAAACTAGACATTCTTCCATAAAATAAGGGGTACCTCACTTAGCAAATTAATAAGGCATTTAATAAACATGCTCATGTACCCACACTCTGTGTAACGATTTGATAATTATTCTTTTCTTAGAACACATTTTTCCACCTTGCAGGGGACTCTGAAAGTGTGTGGGAAAACGAGAAGAGGTCAGCCAGTCTGTGTGTGTGTGGACTGGACGGTTTCAAAGTGCAACGGATTCACATGGACTGGACTCTGAAGCTCCAAGAGTTTAAAGAACATGATTTCCTGCCACTTGAATGAATTTGGGGCTCAGACGAGTTATTTCCCCCACATCTCAAGGGCAGCGAGAATGCCGCTGCCCATGTGATCTGTGAGAAGAAAATCCACAACCGCCGGGAAGCTGGGAAGCAACCATGAGCCCAGCTTCCTGGGATGGAAGACGCGATGGTGCATTCATTTAACAAGCATGTGAGCTAAGTGCTTACTGCAAACCGGGCTCCGTTCCAGGCACGTATTTGTTCCAATACAAGTATTAATTCATGTAGTCTTCCTAACAACCCCATTTTGCAGATTAGGAAACTGAGGCACAGAGAGGAAGTAACTTGCCCAAGGCCACACACTAATAGGCAGTGGGGCCCAGATGTAAAGCCAGGCCACCTGGCTCCAGGGCCACTTGCCCAGTCTCTGCTCATTCCCTGCCTTGCAGGCGAAGGAGTGGCGTGAACTCTGCCCCTGGCAGTTCCAAGCATCTCATTCCAGGCTCCAGGCATGGAAATGAAGGCTCCATCTTGGACAAACGAGCTCCCGCACAGGCAACAGGGAGAAGAAGCAAGGAACCAAGCTGCCACCAGAACTGAGAACCAGAGTTGGCCCCAGGTGAACTAGCCCAGTTATCTCCTGCCATTGGATCCACGCCGAGTTAGGCCCAAGTCAGGCTGGAGAGGAAGGGCCATGCCCTTTTTGAGATCCTGGCCCATGGAATCAGGAGCATAAGACAGTTGCCATTTTATGCCACTAGATTGTAGGGCAGGTGCGATAGGTGACTGGAGCACTGCAGGTGTGGGAAAATGGGCCTTTGCCACTTCCCGCTTACCAAGGGGACCTGGCACCCAAAGCAGGTAGCAGTCACAGAACAAGAATAAAATATTTTAAAAATCCAAACATGAAGCATGTAACCACTGCTACTACCATCACTTCTGCTACGATTACAACGATGACAGCTACTGGTACCGTGAAGGACATTAGTGAGTATCCATCCATTGGCCTGGCACGTGCCGTGCACTGCGCTAAACATTTTATAGACACAGTTTCAGCCTGTACATGTTACACACCAATGGCTTTGATACTGGGGAAACTCTGAGAGGCCAGGTGGCTGGCCCACGGTCACACGCCTGGGAGGAAGGTGGCAGAGTCTGAACTGGGGCTTTAAGTGCAGACCTCCAGCTGCTTCCTTGACTACCCAGGAGTCAGCACTGCAGGATTCCTCTCCAGAAACCCGCCACGCTGCCTGCTGCCTGCTATCACCTGTTCTCGCCTTTGTTCCCCCATGACCTTGAAGGGGGTCTCACCCATACAGAATACAGGCAGGGGAGGGCAGCTTCCGGGCCCAGATGCTACAGGGCGGGCCTGCCTGGTACCCCCACACCATGCCGTGTGCTCACTCATTCATTCACAAACATGAGCTGAGCTCCTGCTTTGGCGCTGGGGACGGGGGAGTAGATGATCGGCCAGGCAGACTGAGCCTGAGGGGTGGGGGGCGGGGGGGCGGGGGGGCGTGGACCCTGAGGTAGGGAGGCGTCCCAGAGGAGGTCCGGCTCACCTCCCTGGAACCCAACCATGACCAAAAGTGGGCGGTGAGATCAGAGTTCTAGAGGTCAAGATCACAGGTGGGATAAATCAGACGTGTGCATTCGAGGTCCAAGGCGAGAGGCGAGAAGAAAGGAGTCTCCCTGCTGGCCTGCCGCGACCCCTGGGCGCCACAGGATGGTGGCAGGGAGGGAGGATGGGAACAGATGGAACCGGGCACTTAATACTCTACACTACTCCCACACCTCTCCCCCTCCGCTCCCCTCCGCCCCCACCCGCCAATCACCTCCTCTGCCCCACGCCCACTGTCGCCCCCCACTGTCCCCTTCTCGCTCAGAGCGGTGTGACCGGTGAGAGCTGCGGGGCGTGGGCGCCACACTTCCCCCATCATCCATCACAGCTGTGCATGTTCCCTATGGAGAAGCCTAGTGCCACGTTCTAGCTGACAAAGCCCAGCCAGTCTCACGTCCCTGATCTGTTTCAGGGTCACGGCGACTGTCCGAGGCACAGGGGCTGCAGAAGGTCACCAGGGCATCCTCCCCGTCCACTGACTCCACTCACAGCTCCACGAGGAAGCAGCTGGTGTCAGCTCCCATCAGGGACACTCCCAGCAGGAAAGGGGCTGCAAGCTGCACAGGGCTTGGGGCGTGAGAGGAGCCGCCCAGACGGCTGCAGGGGAGACCTCCCAGCTGGAGGAGAAGGCTGGGCCCTCGGGGTCCCGCCTGTCGCAGCCGATTTCACAGCTGAGTGGGTTGAAAGCCACCGGGGCTGCCCATGAAGGGGGAAATGCTTCCAGAGCTCTGGTCAGAGAGAGAAGGACACCATGCACTTCTGGGCTCACCTCCGACTGGCCAGAAATGTCTGGATTTTGTTTCATTTCATTCTGCGATCTGGAACCTGACACCCGGCAAGCACATTTAGTCCAGCAGAAACATCTGTGGCCGCCCCTCTTTGTGACGCAGCCAGCTGGTAAGGACGGCACTAGGCAAACCCCACTCTGGCTGGGGACAGAGACATTTCATTGAATGGAAGCACGAATGAATCGAGAGCCCCTCCCTGCCTCAGTTTCCCCACTTGACAGGTCATGGAGCAAAAGCTCTGTGACCTTTTGGTGACAGACCTTTGGATGACGCCCAGGTGAAGCATTGTTTTAATAATGTAGAGAGACAACGCACACTTTTCGATGAAAGTCTAGTTTATAAAAAACAAGGAGATGGACTAGACTCTCTAGGGACAGGAATCTGTTGATAAATGGGGGCGCTGACCCCTTTTCTCTATCTGTTCGCATTAACAGGCCCTCTGACCCTCAGAATGCAACAGCTACTCTGAGACCTGCTGCTCTGTTGGGCTCTCTCGGCCACGGCCACGGCCACGGCCACGGCTCTCTCTCCCGCTGAAGACTCGTGCCTCGTTTCCATGAGGAAATCTTTGTAGCAGTCCCAGCAGAAAAGTCAAAAGTTTGACTTGAAAAAAGGAGCTACTTCAAAAGCATTGTCAGACCAAGGTGAGGGTTCCTTTAAAATGCATAAATTACAGGGTTATCCATTACTCAACCGATAGGCAGCCCTGCAGTGGGGGCTCTGGGTGGGGCACCCAAGAGACATGTGGGGACACATCCCAGGCAGGTAAACCGAGTAAAATTCACGTTGAATAAAAGAGTAAATTAATGTGTTTATTACTTACTGCTTGGAGTGTGCGTGTGTGTGTGTGTGTGTGTGTGTGTGTGGTGTGTGTAGAAAAATGAAAGAAAACTGTGGAGTTTTTTTCAATAATAAAAAGGGAGTTGCACTGCAGGGCCCCTAAAGCTTGTGAAAAATTAAACTCGACGGATTCAAACTGTCCTATTTCCACTTCAAAAGGGAAGAGGCACTGAGCTCTTCCCAACTTATCTTCAAACGCCCAGCACCCTAGAAAGTTTCTTTAAAAAAATAAAGGCCCCTGTTCCCCCAAGCACTGCACCGGTTACTGTACCCACTGTCTCTCCCTCTTCTAATTATACCCCTGTGAGTCTATTAATCAACTGGTGAATTATTTAGAGCGTCAGGCGCTGTCTGCAGCTAGTACAAACACACCACATGCAAAGGCTTGCTGAGCGGGCAGAGGTCCCTCAGGGGCCCCCTCCGCCGTAGACGGCTGGCAGCTCGCCGAGGCTGCGGCTGCTGAGAACAGGAGATTGCAGTCCGCTTACCTCCTCAGACGGGAAGCTTTACTTTGGCTTTCAACTCAGCAACTCTTTGCAAGTTTTTAACAAAAGCGAAAAGCTGGTCTATTGTCGCCTCTTTTGTGTGCATTTAGTGATGAGAATATTAATTCCCCCTAAAAAGGGAAGCACTTTGGCTGTGCTCTGATCCAAGCCTCCTGGGATGCCCATGCACAGAAAGCTCTGGAAAACGCTCGTAATCATCCCAATTTGGGGTTGGTTTGGCTTGTTTGTGCTACGAGGTCTGCATTTGCGGTGGGGGGGCCTCATTACCAGAAAGGGTGCAAACGAGAGTGGAAACTCCCTCAAATCTCCCGCCTCTTCGCCGGCTACCTGGGAAAGATACTGCTCTATTAGGCCATGAGGGACCCTCTCCAGACAGAAGTATCGGGGGGTGCAGGAGGGGGCACAGGTAACACTCGGTAATGATCCGTCTTCCACGTTCCCTTCTCCACGTAGCAGGACTTGCGCTTTTAGGGGGAAATTATTATGCTAACTACGAAGGTGTTTTCTCCCCTGCAAGTCAGTCTGTCTGGCGTGTGCACCAGCAATGGGGGCCTTCCTGTAATTGAAGAGTTTCCGCTGTTGGGAGGATGCTGGCCGTGGTGGGGTTGGTTGCAGGGGTGAAGTGCGTTAGTTGCTCATGGTAATTTGGCCAACAAGGAGGGTTGGCAGGTGTTGGGATGCACACTTTTCCCTTCCACCCACAGAAGGGAGACTAACCCCCCACTGCTGGGGACATGCCCTCATGGGTGGTCCCTGACCTGACAACCCCTAGGCGTTCTGAGTGCCACGCGGACAGATCAAGACAAGCAGCTCACACACTCAGAGCAAAGACTTAAACCAACAACGACAAGGCAGACCTCTGGCTGTTACAGTATCTTTCCCAGGTAGCCGGCCACCAGAGAAAGCGCAAGCTGCGTTCGAGAATGAAAACAACCAGCAGCGCTGGGTAGGCCACCCTTCTGTCCCACTAATCAGAACCGGCAGTCTGGAATGAGGCTGTGCCCACTGCCCGGAGCCACGGGGCTGTTTATGGCTGAAATTCCTGGGCGAAGGGCTAAAATGAACGGTGCACATTTCTCCCTCGGGGTGAGCTGAGGCCGGTGAGGAGGGCTCGTTGTCGTATTAAGTGAAAGCCGGGAACCCAGACACGCCAGTGGGCGCTGACAGATGGCTGCTTTCCTCGGGAAGCTGGAGGTCTCCAGGGCCGAGAACTCTTACCTTCCAAGAGGCCCTGGGGTAGGAACGAGCCCTGGGGAAGGAGCCGAGCACAAGTGGAGGTGGTGGCCGCAGGGAGTCGCCCACGATTTCAGCAGAGAATGAGATCCAGACGCTCCTTTACTCGATTTAGGGGAGAAGAAAGCCCATCAGCACACAGCGCCGTAACAGACAGGGGCAGTGAAGGCCATGAGCACCAACCATCGAATTTTACGTGTTGCACAAGCAGCTGAGACGTCGTTTTTCCAAAAGCCCAGCTTAGATTTTTTTACCTGTTTCGTACCCATGTACAGGTGACAGGCGCCTCCCAGCAGCCCAGCCAGCATGATCTCAGCCCCAATGTCCCTTATGGTCATGGAGGTGGCCACATAAGGACGCCGCGTGCAGAAACCCCGGGAATAAATTTGGTCCGCTCACTGTAGCTCGAGTTAGAATGAGTTTCGGAGGTCAGACCTATGTATTTCAAAGTCCAGGGCACCCAGGAAGCATCGCCCCACGCCTCTGTCCACGGTGCTGTTGCCAGGAGCCTAGGATCGAGAGATTTAGCACGAGCTAGGCGGGGCCCTGCAGTCCTTTGCCCAGTAAACGTGGAAAGATGAGAAAACAACAGTTATTAATTTTGCTGCTGATTCGAAAGGAGGTGTTGGCAGCACCCGTGAGGACAAAAAAGAACATAACTAAGTCTGCAGAGGTCACGACGGGGACGTTAACATCCTGAGGCCTCGTGAGGGGAATAAGAGGACGTGGCTCCACAGGGGCAAAGGATGACATCTGATCGATTCCACCGAGCGCGAGGGTAGCCGAGATGCAATAACAAAACCGTCCCGGGGGCGTGCAGCTGCAAGGTGAGTGGAGAGGGCAAGAGCCTGCCCGGCAGGGACCCCAGGGAGAGCCGGGACGTGGCGGAGGCTGCTGGCAGCCAGGAGCACAGGGCAGTGGCCCCAGAGGAAGAGGGCACAGGCTGGCCTGGGGTGTGAGGGTGGGTTTCCACACATGGTCGGATGCTCTGGCCGTGACAGCTGCCCATTCAGAGGTGCCAGGGCTCTGCCCCAGGGTGACAAGTCTCTGTGTCCTTACTAAGGACCTCTGCCCTTTAGTTGAGCTCCCTGAACCATGCAGACTTCTGGATTTTATGTGTGAAAACACGTGCAGGGCGCTGGCCAGTGCTCTCCTGTGTTCCCGGGAATGCTGCTGGCACTGACGGCACAGATATCTGAAACACGTGGAGGATTTTGAAGAGGGAAACCTGAGATGCCTCAATGGGCCCCCAAAAGAAAGACAGCAACCATCGTCTCCATCCTCCAGAAGTCCTGCCAGTGGGTGTGGCGGGGGCTGCGCTGTGCTGCTCTGGCATATTCAGGAGGCGCCTAACGATCCCAGGGCAGCGCAGGGAAGGGGACTTTTGCTGTCCCCTTGCCCTCTGCCTCTGTCCTCAGACAGGAGAGTCACTCATGGGCCAGCCTTGTCCCTCCAGCTCCCAGCCTCCAGCGGGCTGGCCCTCGCCCAGTGTAAGTGGATTCTCTTCCCACTTCTGCCTCTACTCAGCCAGGCTCTTCCAGGGGGAGGCCTGGGGCCAGTCTTCCTGTACCCACCTTCGGGGCATGGCCGTGTACTGGGGAAGGGGCCACATCTGCATCTTCATTGGCCTGTGTCTCGGCCTGGACTTAGAGGCCTGTTGGGAAGCCTAGCTGAGCCCTCGGACCCGTCACACCCTCCTTGCCGCAACCTCGGGGCCTGTCTCTAATGGGTTCAGAGTTCAGGGTGTGGGGAGCTGATGTGGCTGATTAGCGCCCCAAGCCCCAAACATGGCACAGTTCCACCTGGTGCCAGATATCGGCGTTCTGCTTTCGAGGAGCAGTGGGGCTCGGCCGGGCTGCCAGCTGCAGTCATTCAGAGATAAGCCCGGCTGTGGTTGGCGAAGCAGGCTTTCCATGTTCAGTCTGACCTTCTCTTCCAACTGAATTATGAGAATCATTTCCACTTCCTCCTGTTTCAGCTGGTGGAGAAGCGGGCCGCTGCCGACCTGGGTGGTGCCAGCCTCCTCCTCTGCCCACGGACCGCGTTGGTTTCTCTGCAGCTTCTCCACATCCCACTAATGAGACCCTGTTAGTGGTTACGAATGTAAATGCATTCTTTGTTGTCCCTGCGAGGTTGGGATTTGTGAAATGACAGAACTTATTGCTTCTGTTAGTTAGGTATGATATTGGCTGTTGTTGTGTCTTTAATTTTGTAGGAAATATAGAGCTACACAATCTAAGTAAACAAAAGGCTCTAGAGGGAAAACTTAGCACAAAGTGTTGAAGATCGAAGGTCCCGGTCTCGCTAACTTTACAGGAAATTGCGCGCTCAGTCTCCTTTGTAGTCACCAAAACGAAAAACAAAAACAAGAAAACAACTCTGCCTCTCGACCACCACTAGAAAGACTCATTGGGTTTATGTTAAGTGGCCAGAGAGAGAAAGATCGGAAGATGCTACCCTGCTGACCTTGAAGATGGAGGAAGGGACCTCTACAAAGTGGCAAAGCCAAGGAAGCAGCTTCTCCCGGGGGCCTCGGGAAGGAACGCAACCCCGCGGCTCCTTGAGGCGAGGACTTCTGACCCCCAGAACGGTAAGACCACACATTTGTGTTGTTTTAAATCACTAAGCTTGTTTCGGCGGCAATGGGAAATGAACGAGCTGGCCACACGCAGGGGGACAGGGCGTCCACGCATGCTGGCGGCAGGAGTGCACCTCAACACAGAATGACGGGTCAGCGGTGACCGGTCCGTGCATGGACCCTGACAGTCAGGGGGTCACAAGCCTGTGCAGGTCCAAGATCATGGAAGAAGAGCAAATTTGGAAACCACCTAAATAGTTACTTTTTGCAACTTCATTCTGAAAAGAAGAAAACCCAATCACCTCAAAAGTACCGAAAAGTTGCAAGGAGCGAGTCAAAGAGCTCCGGCACCGCTGCCGAGATGCCCCGACTGCCGACACTGCTGCGTGCCCTTGTCTTTCTCTCTGAGCCACTGAATGCTTGTTGGTGGACAAGCAGAGCAGTCATCGTCCAGCCGTGCGAGGGACCACTTCCTACGCAGCACGACTTACGATGATATGAACCTGCTGACTAGCTTCCACACTCACTCACTCCGCCGACAAACGTTCTTTAGGGTGCTGGTCACCCCCCACCCCCATAAACAGCAAGCCGGCCGAGCTGGAGGGAAGCTCTGCCTCAGGTCCCCGTTACTGCTGCTCTGGCTCCGTCTGCTGTCACGCTTTCCTAACAGACTCCAGGCACTGTACACACACCTCACACCCCGTCCACAGGACACCCTGAACCCAGGGGTTTCTGTCTCCATCTCACCGCTGAGAGGCCCAGGGCTCCAGAGGGGCCGGCTGCTCGGGGCAGCCCCAGGGTCTGAGCCAACAGAAAGCACCAAAGCTCGCACTTCATTGCACTGTCACCTGCTCCCTCCTGTGTCCCCCTCATTCTACTTGCCACGCAGAGACTAAGGGATGAGCAGATTCACACACTGGCCTTCCCCTGTGTACGTCACTGACTCTGGGGCACTTGAACTTGACCTCGGGGATCGGAACATCTTAAGGAGGGACTTGGGAGAGCCAGGCCAGGATGCCGCCCCCGGGGAGCTCTCTGAGCAAGCGGCCTGTCCTTCCTGCCTCCTCACCCACTCACTGGGTCCTGGTAGGAGAAGGCAGTGAGCATGTCAGCAGGGGGCGGTGGGGGGGGGTGTGTCCTGGTCGTCACACGCATGGCCCATTAGAACAGGGCTTCTCCCGGGGTCGCTTTTCTTCACACTCAGTATGCTTTCATGTCAGACTTGATAACAGAGCTTGTACTGACTACACAGAGGAGCTGTGGCACTTTACGCGAGAGGACGTGGGAGGGAAACGCACTGCTGAGGAGGAGACAGGGTCTCGAGGAGCCCAGACAGGAGCTGGCTGTGTGGCCACAGCTCATTGGCGGACTCAGGAAACTAGACTCGAATGATCCCAAAGGTGCCCTTCTGGGGGTGGGGGTTGGAGCTGAGGAACGCTTCCAGGTCGTAGACCACACGCGGGTCTGGAAGGATGTGGTCCAGGCTTCCCCGTCAGACAAGGAGCATCTGACCCTCTGAGGACCAATGGCCGGTCCATCATTCCATCTGCAAAGCTGTCTGGACCTTCTGACTCTGACTGGTGATTAAATCAGAATGTGTGCCCATAGTATTTTTATACCCCAAATAACAAAGGATGTGGGCAGGTCTGTAGCCCCTCCTGGCTCTCCTTTTAAGTGCTGTCGGTTACGGAAAGCAAACATTCTTGAAAGCCAGAACCATTCCCAACCATCGGGGATAACACTGCACAGCCACAAACCCCCTCACTGGGGACAGGCGTGGCGGCCAGAGGCCTTACCAGGGAGCAGCAACACAGCCTTTGCTTACTAGAAAGCCCTGTGCCCATTCCCCATTGTTTCCCCCAGTTTGCATTCCCAGGGGCTTGGCGAGCCTTGCAGGCAGCCATGTCTCTCCAGAGCCCATGAGGTTTTGGCAGTTATGGAAAAGTGCGGCCTACCTGCCATCTCCTTTTCGAAAAAGGGCTGGATGACCTCGCCATATTTTGACTTGTCTGCCACAGCCTCTTTCAACAGTTGTCCACAGCAGACTGGAGGGGAGAGGAACAGAAAGATACCCATTAAATTTTAAATCGAAGGAAGAATGAGAAATAAGAAACCCTAGTGCTGCTTGCTGAGGGGAAAAAAAAAGGTCACTGAAAGAAAATATGAAAGAGTTTTTTCTGCGTGTGGGTGTGTGTCCAAGTGAAAGTAAATATCAAAAAGGAGTTGGGAAATAAAAAAAGCTGAGGAGGAAGATGCAGAATGAAAAAGAATACATTTGGCAAAGAACCTGCTAGAAATGGACGGTGTGGGGAAGACAAACTGCAAAGCTGCCACCGCAGAAGCTCCTGCAGGCCCTGGTTTATGCCTGGAATCACCGAGCGGGATCACTGAGCGGGATCAGTGAGTGGGACCACCGAGCGGGATCACTGAGCGGGAATCTGGTCGGGGTTGAGGACTAACATTCAGGTGGAGAACTGCTAGGGCCCAAGCGACGTGCCCCAAGTGAGCTCACGCTCACATGGTTATTACGCAGGGGAGGGTGGGGAAGCTTGTTTCCATTACACCTGGTTGGCAGAGCGTTTCCATGGGACCCTGGGTCCACACACAGGTCCGTTTACAGAGCAGAGGGACTCCGGGGGAACACAGACAGCATACTGGAGTTCCCTGGGCACTGCTGCTAACCCCTTGGATGCCGTCCCTGCAAGCAGGAGCCCGACGGCGTTCCTAGACCCCCGCCATGGCCACACGCACGGGGTGTCAGGCAAGAAGTGTGGAATGAACAACTACAGGCAACCTTCTCCTTGGCTACGAAAGCCCTTCACAGCCAAAGCTGGAAGGTTCAAGCTGTGTTTTCATGAGCTGTTAATTGCACAATCTTTCTTTTCTTAACTTTAAGCCTAAGGAGTTTTCTTCCTATGTTAAAGAAACCAAAAAAAGGGAAAAAATCCTAAAATTAACTGAATAAAGTGAAGGTTTAGGACAACAGCCATCACCAAAGACTTCATCCACAATAATGACGTGCTTCTGTCACTGGAAATGACGGCAGCGACTGTACCCGGAGTGGTGGGCGGCTTCACTCGCTAAGGGCCGCCTAAGGAATACTAAAGGCTGATGGTCCCCGAGACTGTTCAATAGGACAAACCCTGTGTGAAACATGCTCTTACTCGGTCCTCGAGGCAGCCTGTTGTTTTCTAGATAAGGAAACTGAGACTCAAAGAGGTGAAGTCACCTGTTTGTTCCAGGTCAGAGCCAGCAAGCAGCAAAGTTGGGATTCAAACCAGTCTCTGTGACATTCAACCCTTAAGTTCCAGTTCTGGCCATGAAGCAGTCACAGGTATCATATTTACCTTCCGTCATAAAAAGCCATACAACTGAACAAAATATAGGAAGCAACTCTTTTCAGGCCCTGGACGACCGACAGCCAGGGCTGTGATGCTTGACAGAGTCCCACATCCATCCTAGATTTCTACCTATGGCCACTTTTCAAAACACGGCATAGGAGCAGTGGAACCCAAGCAGAGCAGCGGGAAACAAAGATCGGAGTTTGTGGCTCTGGGGGAGCTGGCATTTGTGGAACAGGACAGGGCAGGGCCGTGCAGAGAAGGGGTTCCGGGAACCTGCACGCGGTTCCCTTGAGTCTTTGGCCAATGCACAGCTGTGCATGTGTAGACTCCACGGGTCTGGTAGAGGAAGGCTCCTGAGAAGCTGGGAACTGAGTGGAGAGTGACACAGTGTGGGGAGATGCTGGAGACCTTGCTGAAGCCCCAGACATTTAGCTGAGACTGCAGGGAGGTGTAAGAATACACTAGCCCTGGAGTAAGCACACTAGTCCCACCTTAACAAAACTGAAAACAAGCCTCAACTGGATCAAATGGATCCTCCAGTACTTTAACTTCTTGTCGAAACTCAATGTTCTTAAAGCAGAAGAACATAAACCAGACTCTCAACAGTGTGAGAACCACAATGTCCAGTGTATAATCAAAAAGAAAGGACTTGAGATGCAACAAAAAGACGAATATGTGACCCGATAAGTAGAAAAAACAGGCCATAGAAATCAAATCAAGAGACAATACAGATGTCAGACTTAGCACACAGGACTTTAAAACAGCTATTATAAATATGTTTAAGACTTTAAGGAAAAGATAGTTAAAATGAGTGAACAGATGGAGGGATCTCAGCAGAGAAATGGAAACTGAAAAACAACCAGATGGCAATTCTAGAACTGGATCATACGGTATATTAAATGGAACTCGCCACTGCATGGACTGCAATCAGTGAATTTGAAGACAGGAAAACAGGCAACAGAAAGTATCCAAACTGAAGGCCAGGGGGTGGGGGTGGGGACTGGAAGACAGAATAAAACTTCAGGGAACCACAGGATAATATCAAGTTGTCTAACACACATGTAACTGGAGTTCCAGGAAGGGCGGGAGGGGAGGAGGCAGAAAAAATATTGGAAAAAAAATGGCAGGAGAATTTCAAAATTTGATGGAAAAAAATCAACCCACAGATCCAAGAATCTCTGAGACCCAAGCAGAATAAACACAAGGCAAACCACACCTTAATACATCATAGTTAAATTTCTGACAACTAAAGGTAAAGAAAAAATATTAAAAACAGCCAGAGTGTGGGGAAAGCTGCTGTATCTGTAGAGATACAATGATGAAAATAATCTCTGAGTTCTCATCAGAAGCAATGCAAGCCATAAGACAATGGAATGACATCTTTAAAGTGCTAAGAGAAAAAAAACTGTCATATAGATTTTTATATGCAGCAAAAACAGCCTTCAAGACTGAAGGTGAAATAAAGACATTTTCAGACAGATGAAAGCTGAGAGAATTTGTCACCAGCAGACTTTCACTACAAGAAATGTTAAAGGAATTTCTTTGGGATGACAGAAAATATCAGATGGAAATTTGGATCTAAACAAAAGAGTGAAGAGTGTTGATATGTGGCTGTATATAAAAGGCTTTCTCCCTGCATTTCTTGACTTAAAAAAAAGAAGACTATTTAAAGCTAAAACAATTGCAATGTATTGTGGTGTTTATAACATATGTACAGGTAATATGTATGACAACAAAAGCATAAAGGACAGGAGCAAGGTAAATGGAAATATACTGCTGTAAGGTTCTTACGTTCTACATGAAGATGTATAATATTAATTCAAGATAGACTGGTGTAAGTAAAGGATGCATATTTACTCTCTAGAATAACCACTAACAAAATTAAACAAAGAGACAAAACCAAAAAATCAACAGAGGAAATAAAATGGATTATCGTGTTTCCCTGAAAATAAGACCTAGCCGGACCATCAGTTCTAATGCGTCTTTTGGAGCAAAAATTAATATGAGCCCGGTCTTATTTTAATATAAGACTGGGTATAATATAATATAATATAATACCAGGTCTTATATAATATAATACCAGGTCTTATATAATATAAGACCAGGTCTTATGTTAATTTTTGTTCCAAAAGATGCATTAGAGCTGATGGTCCGGCTAGGTCTTATTTTCAGGGAAACACAGTACTAAAAGATATTTGGTTAACCCAAAAGTTGGTGGGAAAGGAGGAAAAAAGAACAGATAACACGACAAAAAACCAGGGTGGTAGACTTGAAACCACCATGTGAAAAATTACTTTAAATAGAAATGGACTAAACACTTCAATCAAAAGGCAGGAAATGTCAGACTGGATTTGTAAAAAAGCAAGACCCGGGCCGGCCCGGTGGCTCAGGTGTTGGAGCTCCGTGCTCCTAACTCCAAATGCTGCCTGTTCGATTCCCACATGGGCCAGTGGGCTCTCAACCACAAGGTTGCCGGTTCAACTCCTCAAGTCCCGCAAGGGATGGTGGGCTCCGCCCCCTGCAACTAAGATTGAACACGGCACCTTGAGCTGAGCACCTCCTGGATGGCTCAGTTGGTTAGAGCGCGGGCTCTCAAGCACAAGGTTGCCGGTTGGACTCCCGCAAGGGATGGTGGGCTGCTCCCCCTGCAACTAGCAACGGCAACTGGACCTGGAGCTGAGCTGCGCCCTCCACAACTAAGACTGAAAGTTCAACAACTTGAAGCTGAACAGCACCCTCCACAACTAAGATTGAAAGGACAACAACTTGACTTGGAAAAAAGTCCTGGAAGTACACACGGTTCCCCAACAAAGTCCTATAAAAAACAATAAAAAAATAAAAAAAGAAAGACCCAACTATATGTTGTCTACAAGACACATATTTAAAATGTTAAGACACAGACAGTTCAAAAGAAAATGTTTAAAAGTTAAACCATGTAGACACTGATCATAAGAAAGAGTGGTTATATTAATACCAAAGTAGACTTCAAGAAAACAACTATCACTAGAGAGGCAGAGTAACGTTTCCTAACAATAAAAGCGTCATTTCATCAAGAAGACATAACAATCCTCAGTGTATATGCACTTAATAACATAGCTTCAAATTATATGAAGTAAAGACTGGCAGAGAAATAGACAAATCCACAGTCAGTTGGAGATTTTAATGCACCTCTCTCAGCAACTGAAATAATAAGTATAAGTATAAGTAGAGAGAAATCATTAAGGATACAGAAGATTTGAACAACAATATCAAACGTCTTATCCTAATTACCGTGTTTCCCCGAAAATAAGACCTAGTCAGACCATCAGCTCTAATGCGCCTTTTGGAGCAAAAATTAATATAAGACCCAGTCTTATTTTATTATAAGATCGGGTCATAATATAATATAATATAATATAATATAATATAATATAATATAATATAATATAATATAATAATACCGGGTCTTGTATTAATTTTTGCTCCAAAAGACGCATTAGAGCTGATGGTCCAGCTAGATCTTATTTTCGGGGAAACACGGTAACATTTTAGAACAGTATAAACAGCACTAGAATGCATATTCTTTTCAAGGGGAATTCACCAATATACACTGTGTGCTGGGCCTTAAAAAAAGTATCAATAAATTTCAAAGGATTGAAATCATATAGGGTATGTTCTTTGACCACAATGCAATTAAGTTAGAAATCAGGAAACAACAAAGAAAAATCTGGAAAATTCCCAAATATTTGGAAATTAAGCAATACACTTCTAAATAATACACGGGTGAGAAAAGAAACTACAAGGGAGATTACAAAATATTTTGAGCTGAATGATAAAACATATTAAAAATTTGCGAGATAAGTTCCGGTCAAGATGGTGGAGTAGAAAGTTAATGGCAACATATTTGGGAAAAGGGTAGAGATACCTAGAAGATGCTACGACATGATCAGGTAGTTCTGCTTGTAGCTGTTTTCATGTCATAGTCTGTGTTCCTGGTCCTATCTGCTGCTAACAAAGAGTCATTCTTGCAAATAAAATAAATATTATATTCACACACACACAAAAAATGTGAGCTGAAGCTAAAGCTGTGTTTAGAGGAAAATGTATAATGTTAAGTGTTTATATTAGAAAAGAATGCCAAATATATGGTGATGGAAGGAGAACTGACTCTGGGTGGTGAACACACAATGTGATATATAGATGATGTATTACTGAATTGTACACCTGAAACCTGTGTAACTTTACTAACCATTGTCACCCCAATAAACTTAAATTAAAACAAAAAGAATGGTTTAAATCCCCTGCCTAAAACCATCTCGCTCTACAATGGTCTATGAAGAAAACCCAGTAAGTCTCCTCTCTCTAATAATTCAAAGTATTTTGACACCAAAGGCTTTAGACACCATCAGACGGGGAACTACGTGGGGATCAATCCCACCCCACTTTGCTCACTCCCCATCCCCCACCCTGACAGGGCCCAACGGACCCCTAAGTCCCTTTCTTATTTCTTTTTTCACATTTGCCCTACCTGTGTATTCAATAAAGTGCATTGCATATGGCAGGCACTCAATGAGTAATATTAATATTTTAATAAAATTCTTCACAGTAAAATTCATGTTCACTGCAAAAAAAAAAGTCAGAATTGCATAATATACCGCTCTACAGAGATGAACACTTTGGTGTATGGATGTTCCTCCAGATTTTTTTGAGCAAAGACTAACATACTTTTTTAGTCTTTGAACAAAAATGAGACCGTCCCCTGAATACCGCTGAGTAACTTGCTTTCTGCCCTCCCTCATTTAACAATACATCACGGACATTAAGTCGCTCTACAGGTTTCTTTTTAACAGCTACCTTGTACTCCATTGTATGGGTTTATCATAACCTACTTAATTAACCGTCTTATGAACAGAGTGTGGGGTTGCCTCTACTTTTCATTACACACCTTTCACATCTCTTATTGCACAAAGGAGTGTGTCAGAAGAATACAATCCTAGGGGTGAGATCACTGGGCCAAAGGATTTGCAGTTAGCATTTCAATCAGCAGTGGCCTTTCTTCGAAAAAGATGCGCCCGTTTATGAGTGTATTCCCGCCAAGTGTAAGTCTGAGTGTTTCAGTAGACGCCGTTGGAGTGAATGGGGTGGGTTGTTTGTTTGTTTGGAGCTGTTTTCCTGGGACTGGGAGGTTCATATGTGGAGATGGGGACCCAGCCAGGGACCGGCCATGGGGCAGGTCCCAGAGCTCTGGGTGCAGACAGGCCTCTGCAGACACTCACACGCCTGTCTCTGTCAACAGCAGTCCCTTAAGTCGGTTCACTGAAATCTCATGATGTCTTATATTTATCAAGAATGCCTTTGAGTAATACGAACTTTCAGAGTTTGTCTCCAAATGCTCAGTTATCGAAAAGGGCCCCCAAAATGGCTCTGGCCACAAAGCAAAAACCACGAGGAGCTTTTCTATTTTCACTTTTGGAAAAATCTAGCCTGGTCATCTCATCTCTTTGGGATTGGTGTGCCGAAAACAATTTCAATGAAGACGCGCGCTCTTCCTGGATGAGCTGTCTGCATAAACAAAGTAGGACACGGTGACCCTTGTGTTCCACCAAGCCCTGCTGCTGTTTCAGACCCGCCCTCTGCCTTTCAGGCTCCGCTTGCTCTAACTCTTCACGTGCCTTCACATAACAGTAAGTGCAGGAACCTAAACACACACGTGGGTGCAGCTACAGCAGGCTGCGGCTCGTTCCTAACAAAGGAGAGGGAAAAATCAAAAAAGAGAAGGGATGATCTGAATAAGGGGTTTTGTTTTTGTCTTTAAAAAAAACCAAAAACTGGAGCAAGGCAAACAATTTTTTAGCCTAAAGTATCGACTATTTTCCCATACTAATCAAATCCGAATACCACTATTGAGTATTTGTAGTAAAATATTAATATCACTACTTTTAGCATTTTTCCATACTAATCAGAATACCTGCTCAGTTCTCTATCTTCATTTTATGGGTATGATTTTTGTCATTAATTCCTGGCTAGTCTCAGTGGCTTTGGAATTTTAAGTTGCAGGGGACCTAATGGAAAAGCATTTTTATTCAAAATTTGATCCTTCGGAGTTGATATATACCAGGGGTGCCAAAAAAATGTACACAAGTGGACACTTTGGTCAGTGTCGCTCAAGCAGTAGTTTGCCATCATCAGAAGTGTCTGCACACTGATGGGAACCACTCTGAGCACCTCTTGTAATTGCAGAAGTCACAGGTGACTTGTGTTCATCTTTTGCTATCGGTATATGTTATTACAATTTTAATAGTTTTCGTTTCTTAAAATGTGTACACATTTTTTGGCACCCTCTGTATATATTTGTCTGTGTGTATACATGTATATTTGTATGGTGTATATGTATAATTTGGGGTATATATATGCATATTTATATATTTGGGGGTGCAGGTCTCATGTTCCTTAGTAAATAAAGTGCGGTTACTTAGGCTGATGGAACACTGCAGGGGCGGGGGGGGGCAGTGCCTTTAACTCCCTCCAGCCGGCTGTGTGTCTGCTACCGCTCCTTCCTCCTTGCCAGGCCTTTATCCCCCTGAACACAGGCTGGCATCTAAGACCGCCTGGAATCACCCCGGGAAAGACCTGGAGAACTGATTGCAATATTCTCCTCCTGGTAAAATATTTATTGAAACCGTGCTGAGCAAGAAGTCTTCCTCTGGTTCAGAAATTGTCTGCCTGTAAACACGCTGACCTGGGTTGGGGAGCCAAACGAGACGGGAGAAAACAAATACATAGCAGATCCGTATTATGCAGCAGCGGAGGCTTCCAGGAGACTGGAGGGAAGCACGTCTGGAGCAGAGCACAGAACATCACCCTTCCAGAGGATATAAAGATGATAACTAGAAATCATTCCGGCTCTTTGGGCTGCGGACATGTTTTCTTTGGCTAATGTCTTTATGGCAGTATTCTCCAGGAGGAAAAAACCTTATCCTTGCAAAGATGGACTAACTGAAAATTGTCAGAGCAGAGAGCAAGAGAGAGAAGCGATGCCACCCTCCTTCTCACCCCCATAAAACAGGACAGTGTGGGAGGGCAGGGCAGCCTCTGGAAGCAGGGCGGCTGCCGGGCACTCACCGTTGACGAGGCCGTATTTCTGGGCCAGGAGGGCAGCCTGCAGGCTTTTCCCACTGCCCACGGGCCCGCAAAGCAGCACTCTCGGGGTGAATGGGGCGTTTGATTGATGGTTGGTCTGGACGTAGGTCAGAGCTGGAAAGAGAGAACGTGAGGATAATAAACCTGGACCCTAGAGAAAGGGAAACCGGCCCCACAGCACCTGCGCTCGGGTTCGTCTCACACAGGAATTATTCCTCGCCTTTACAGCTCCATGGAAACCCAACGTACCACTGCCGAGCAGGGCGAAGCTGCGGGGGAACTGCTTAGCTTCAGGCCTGGCACCAAGGCAGGAGGGGTGACGAAATGCACAGCAGCCACCCCCCGGCACTGCCCTGAGTGCCGCTAACACCGTGCGGGAATCTGTGCTTCCCTCCCTGTTGTGGGGGGCTGGCTCCGGGACACAGGACACGCACTCTTGGGTTGTGGTATTTCCCAACTGAATCCGGCTGAACCTCTCGCCTGAAGCCCAGGACCAGGCCAGCGTCCTAGTGGCAGAGACTGGCTTTGATGCCCTCATTGGGCCACGCGGGGGCCCAGCACGCGAGGACTTCTAAAGGACTCGGGCACTGGTGGAGAATAATTTGCAGCTGAGCTCTGTGACACCAACTTTGTTGTGAGTCTCCAAAGAGGCAGCCATCCAATAGGTCCCGGGAAAGGGCAGGTGCAGCCGCACAGGCCTGGCCCCTGGTGGCCCTGGCATTTGATGAACAAAGAAGGGGGCACACAGGGGGAGCGTCTCCAACACAGGCGGCCACAGAGAGTGGGGCACTAGATGCCGAGAGCTACTGAACATCAAACCAGGTCACCTCCCACCTGATCATGGAGGGGGAGGGGGTGTGAGAGTGGCTGCAGAGGCGGTTAAGGGACAGCCACTCGGCCCCTGCCAAGGGGAGCTGCCCGCCAGCTGAGCCAAGGCTGTGCCCGTTCCCCCGCTGCCCACATCAAAACTGGGTCTGCCGCCCCAGCCCACTTCCTGCCAGGGACACAGACCATCCAGCGCCAAAGGTCAGCCATGGGTGGCCCTGTGGCACCTTCCTGCCTTCAGATGGATTCCACCCTGGGCAAGGGGCTGAGCCAACACACGCCATCAGGAACCCAGCTGCCCTGAAACCGTTGACAGGTGCAGCAGGGTGGCCCAACTTCACACTCCTGATATTTGGAGCCAAGCGGTTCCCTGCTATGGGGGCCCGTCCTGTGCATTGTAGGATTTGAGCAGCACCCCTGGCCTCTCCCCACCAGGGCCCAGTAGCCCTGTCCCAGTTCGTGACAACCACAAATGCCTCCAGACATTGCCGACTGTCCCCTGGCAGGGACAGGGACAAAATCAAGAACGTCTAGGATATGTATGCTCGTTGTGCAGGGTTTGATCTCTCAAGTCCTGGGGATTTTTCATCGGAAGGATCACCAGGGATACCACCGTTCCCCTCTTCTTTAGAACTAAAGGCAGATAAGGTCATAGACTGTCTATTCAAGGTCATGATAATCACTCTCATCACTAGTACGTATAAGCGCTAAACTAAATACTCGACAGGCATTATCTGGTTTGCTCTGTCGACATGTCTCGTTCCCACTCACAGGGCCAGGGCAACTTTCCCAAGGCCACTGCCATGGTAACATCTGCACCAATGGGCGTGACCTGGAGGAAGCGATGCAAGCAAGGTTCCCTTTCTTCTCAGACCTTCCCATGATCAGCATGTCTGAACTACAGGCAAGGCAGCCTGCTTACAAATGATGCTTCATTTACAGTAAATAACTAAGTTAATTAGAAGTAATGATCCCCCAGACAGTCTCGACATCTAGTTATTCTTTTTAAAAATATGTGGTTGCTAGATGCACTGCAGACAGATTAAAAAAACAACAGAGAGAATTTTGCATTCCAATTTTCAATTTATCTCTCTGCATTATTAATTAATAATAATTAATATATTCAGATGCACATTTTTATTTACAATTCCAGGCATGAATTCTTTATGAACGATCATATGAACTTTTAAATTTAATTAAATAATTTGGAAGTAATTAATGTGTAAATTCAGAATCATGGCCTAAGATAAATGCTGTGGTTGTTTATCGTCAGAGTGTAATGCTTGCTACTAAAGACCCTTCCAAGATGCAAAATCACTGGAAAATTGTAAGCCACCCATTCATCCTGGCGTTTTTTTAAAGTAGCATCAGTTTCTAGACACCCCACCGGTCAGGTGGCTGACCTCTGGCGATGCTCCTGTGATACTCCAGAAGTTTCTGTGCCGTTTCCGGGCTCTCAGGAGAGCAAAGCTGCTTGTACAAGTGCACAGGCAGGTGGGGCCGGTGGGAGGGCCTGCCTGGGGAGCTCAGGACCACCGCCCCACCAAACAAAGCTTCTCTTAAAGAGACTTGAGAGAATATACCCAAAAGAGCCCATGGAAACTGCCAAGCGTCGTAAGACCCTGGTGGTGTTTTTATCATGTCATTTACCTGGCATTGCACAGAAGGGGTAACTGGCCTTGGAGACAATGAAAGCTTGGCAAGATTTTGAAAAGTTCTAATTCAGCTGCTTTGGGATAGAATTACTGTCACTTTCCCTGGCCTTTTGGACAGGCTGTAGAATCATGATGAGAACAACAACGTCTGGCTTGTATCGAGCCGTTTCTCGGCACTGGCCACTGGGTGTGCAGCTGCGGACACACGATTTGCAGAATCCCACATCATCCTCCCCCAAGCCTGGGCAGGGAGGCAGGAGTTTTGTTCCCATTTTGGGGATAGCAAAACTGAAGCTCCGAAGGGCTAAGAGGGTTGCCGAAGGTGGCACAGCAGATGTGGTGGGCTCCAGATTTGAACACAGGTCACCTGGCTCCAAAGTCCTGGGGCTCAACTGACACACACACGCACACGCACACCAGCCTGCTTTAGCCAATTTTTAAGTGGCTTCACGACACTTGAGTTGCGTTGTGGTTTTTTGATGTGGTGGTGGTGGTGGTGGCAATTTGTTGCTGTGTTTTCAGTTTTTATAAATTTTCTCTTCCTTCTCCTTCACCCTCAGGGCAACGCTTCTTGCTGCCATGTCCGTCCCACCCTTTCCCTCGAGTCTGCTCACCCCACCCACCTCACGGTCCAATCTGCTGACCACACAGAGTGGAGACTGTCAGCCCGGCGCTCCCAGGGGCCCCGCAGGGAGCCTGGACCATCTGTGACTTGACTCCCAGGCTCTTGGGCACACCCTGGACACTGGCACTGCCGGATCAGGTGCCCCCGGGGTGAGGAAATCGAAGTGCCTGGGGAGTCTGCTGCCCACAGGGCTTACCCTGGTAGAAGACGTCCACGCACGGCTGGTCAGCACTGATGACTTTCAGGATTTTGGGGTACAAGGGGAGGATCCTGACAATGTTCCTATGATGTTCCAGCAATTTCTGTGCTGTCTCCAGCTCCGAGATGCCCGCGGGTACCACCAGTCGGTCCTGGATTTCAGATTCAGGGGGCCAGTCAAAGGTGGTGTGATAGATCTCTGCAAAGACAGAGGGACGCAGTTGGGGTCACCTGCCCAGTGGTGGGGGTCTGTGGTCCTGAGGCCTGAGCCTGCAAACCCCGGGGCACTGGCCACCCCACCAGTGCAGGCTGCATTCAGTTCTGGGCCTGCTGGGACGTCACTACAACAGTCACAAGACAACGATGACACTCGGACGATGGGAGGGGCAGCGCAACTTTCTGCGCCAGGACTGTCGCAGGCGCACACCTGCACTGTCACTGCATCCTCCACACAGCAGTCGTACCCTAAGTTACGTCTCGGTATTTTCATCCCCATGTACAGATGAGAAAACCGAGTCTCAGAGATGCTGGGCAACCCAGCCCACGTCACACAGCTGGACCTGGCAGAGCCCGGCCCACAGACCCAGGTCCACTTGCCGCCAAAGCCGGAGAGCAAGTGGTGGGAGGGATGCTCTGAGGGGTCCCTGACGCGCCACAGGTGGGGGGGGTGAAGATGGCCGTACCTCCAGTCTGAGGGTCAATTCTCTTCCCCAAGTTCCTCTCAATGAGGACCGTGTCTGGAGCACTCAGGGCGACTGTGCAGAGAAGGAGAGAAGGGGAAGCAGGCACGTCGGGCAGCGGACCCAGGCATGAATCCCGTGGCCCAACAGCTCGCCTTATGTTGCCCTCACTGTGTAATGACATGAAAGCAGCGCCCATTTCCCATGCCTGAGAGTCTTTCACGGCACCAGGACACAGAGGACAAGCTCAGGACCGAGGACAGCGCACACCGACCCGCGTGGCCGGCGGACAGTTTTCACAGCGATAAACAACGCCGCGAGGGACACCTCTGTGCACAACACTTTTGCCACATTTCAGATTATTTCCCCAGAAAGAGTTTCTCAGGGGTGGGGTTCCTGGAACAAGGAACCACCAGGGTCAAAACAAAACCCCACTTTTCTAAGAACAAGTCCCACGTGCATTCAGCTCTTTGAAACGTCTGTCTGTGCTGCCCTCCTTTTTCCCCTTGGGCGGTGCCAGGGCTGAGGGTGGGAACCGGGGAGCCGGGGGCTGCAGCTCTGGGGGGCCCTGCGGGGGCTACTCACCGACGTGTCTGGGGATGATCCCGAGGCTGTGGATCATCAGAGCCTGCTCCCGAGTGGCAGGAATGCCGTCCAGAACCCAGCCCTGGGCAAAGAATTGGAAAGACGCTCATCTGGTTTAATGCTTTTACGTGTTCTTGGAATTAATAAAGGAATCACATAGCTTTACAGAAAGACTGGAACTTTTAAGACAAAAGACAATGAATGCTTCTGAGAGCCACATCCACCCAAAACTAAAAATTACTCTCATGTTTATAGTCCCTTCTGAATTTTACGTTCATGATGATAATCAGAGATGATCATTTATGTCCTGACTTTTCGCACCACACATTTTAGCGACCACAGCGTCTTTTCATATCAGCCCGCCTCTCCTTTGCCCCCATTTTAATGACCACACAATATGCCCACCGACTGAGGTGCCATGGTCCCATGGCCACGTCCCACAACTGAACGTTTCAGCTGCTTGGTCACTGCCCTAAATCGTTACAATTTCACGACCATAAATCATACCACGAGGAACATCTTCGTGCATATGGCTCTTTCCACATTTTGAATTATTTTCGAAAGACAGTTTCGCAGGTGTGGGATTCCTGGGACAAGGAACCACCAAGGTCAAAACAAAACCCCACTTTTCTTAAGAACAAGCCCCAAATGCAACATGAAGAGACCCGAGTTCAAGTTTCTGTTCTGCAGCCAACTTGTCCCAGGGCTGAAACCCCTCGCTCGGCCATCACCCCTTCTGGGAACAGCTCAGGAATTGGTTTGGAAGATTTATTTTTATTAACTCTTTAAGTCCAATTGTGAAAGTCATACACGACCATTGTACACCATGTGGAAAATGCTGAAAAGCTGAAATAACGACGCAAGTCCACTGATAACACCACTGACCTGAACTGACCACTGTGAACATTTTGCTTCTCTCCTTCCAGGCTTCACGTACAGACATCCCTTTTCCCCGAGGGCGGGGGGAATCACACCATACGTACTACTTCGTATGGTCTGCTCTTTTCATATAACAAAAACATTTCATGAACATGTTTCCTATGTCACAAAATGCTCCTCTCCTGGAAGTTTTCAAAGCTGCCGGGCATCATTCCATGAACGAACCTGCCAGCTGTTAACGAGACCCACTTGTTGTCGTTTCATTTCCTTCCAGTTTCTCACCATCATAAAAAACATGCTGTACGAACATCTCAATACACAAAGAATACCCTCAAGATAGATTTCTAAAAGTTGATACCTTCTTTTGTGACTTCTGATACATTTTGCCAGAGCACTACAAAACTGCCTGGCCAGTTTAGGAAACCAGTGACAGACAGCCTGTCTGCCTGCCTGCATCTCGGTCAACGTCAGGCCCTATTGTGGGGGAAATCTGTCCCGCAAAATAGAGTAGAGTGTCACCGCTGTAATTTACATTTCTTTGACATGAATGAGGTTCAATCTTGTTTCCGTATGTTTGTTGGCTATTTGAATTTTTTCTCTTCCAAAATGTCTATTCATGCCATCTCTCCACTTTACCGTTTGGGTTTTATCTTTTTATTTATTTACAAGAGCTCTTTACATATTAAAAATATTAACCCATTTTGGCAAACACTATCACAGACCCTTTGAGGCAAATGTTGCCAGTGTTTTCTGCAGTTTGTCTTTGGCCTTTTAATTTTATGTATGGTGTTGTTTTTAACACACGTGCTTTTGGCCAGATCAATCAGCATTTTCCTCTTTGGATTCTGGCATCGTCTGGATGCACAGAAAATCCTTTCCCACTGCAAAAGTTGATAAACATTCGCTTGCATTTAAATTGTGTTTGCTTAAGGTTTTAGTCTTTACATTTAAACATTTACCAGAACCACATTTTATTGTGAAAATGATGTGACGCTGTGATCTAATTTGTTTCCTTGTGGCTCACTGACTGTCCCAAACTCATCTACAAAACAGCGTATCCTTTCCCTTCTGAAGGTCACTTTTTAGCGCAGTCTAAATGCTGATATGATGCTGGCTCTGACATCTTCCTGCCTGTAGTGTTGTATCCTCCTCACCCCATCTAAATTATTGTTGTTTTATAATTTATTGTTGTGTCTAAGAGGACATGCTCCTCCTTCTTTGTCATTTTTTCAAAAAAAAGAAAATTATTTTTTCCAGGTAAGCAGCAAAAAGATTGTTTTCAAGTTCCAAAACAGAAATTCTACTAGGACTTTGGAATAACATTAAATGTAGAGATTAATTTATGAAGAATCAACATTTTTTACAATATCAAGTCAACATATCATCTTTCCATTGCTTTTGCATGTCCCTCAGCAATGTTCACATCAAACAATTTCTAAAGTCCTTTCAAGTCTCATGAATCAAGTTACACGCACACACACACACACACACACACACACACTGTTTAATACTTTCAGATAAGTTAGGTAAAGTGAGTTTTGGAAGAGTGAACTAAAGCCACAGGTAGCTTCAGATCTCCATTCTGCAGTAAGGGGGGTTCTGACACTGGCTCTCAGAAGGGGACCCACCCTCCGGCCATAGGCCCCTCCCTCTCAGTCATTATGAGAACTTGGCCGCTTAAAGGTCAGAGGATGGACTGATGGGGTGAACTCGGACCCAAGGTCACTCACAACCCATAACAGTTAATTTACAGAACACCATGTGGGTGAGGGCAAGAAATGTCTTTCCGAAAGAAGCAAACAACAAAGAGCCTGTATTTCCTCAATATTGAAATATTTAGGTTCCAACAGCCTCCACTGACAGTTAAAAAAAAAAAAAAAGAGCTAAATAAATTTACAGAGTGAAAGAGGGTGGGAAAATTGGGCGTGTTTTCATTAATTTCTTAAATTATGCAGGAAAACGCGCCGCTGCGGAACCCCTGGCTTCTAAACTAATGGAGCAAAAGTACAAAAAAGATTTTCAACAGCCTTTTGCTCCCTGAAGTCCTTGCTATAACCAGCCAGGCGCCGGGCGGCAGCTGTGAGGAGGAGATGTGAGACGGCCACAGCTTCCAGTTCTGGAAGCGAGCCGCGGCTATTTGAACTTGAGCTCCATTCAGACCCCTGTGCTTCTTTATTTGGAGGGGAGGGGTTGGGAGCCCACTGATTGCTTCTTCTAGGACAAGTGCTGGGGACTGAGTTTCGAGTCACTCTTTGATGCTGAAAAAAGGGTGGAACTCCATCCTCAGTCAGCACCGAGAGAGACCTCTGCTTTTAATATTGCATTACCGAGCAATCATTATCATCTCGCCCATCAATCTGCAGCTGATATCAGTATGTGGTCCAAAGCTTTTAGAACTATTCAGGGGAACAGCTCTCACCGACTTCTCACTGGAGAAAGCGGGCCTTCCAATTACACAGGAAAAGTGCAGCAAAATGGGGAACATCTCCCTAATTAGCCCGGCCTTGCCAGCACACCATTCTGGTGCGGGTGTGAAATTTAAAGAAGAGGACGGTGGAGGGTTCGGAGGTGAATCCCAGGCCACCAGCTTTCCCATCTGCTTTCAGACTCAGAGGGATGGTCCAATCACGCAGGTGCTAGGAAACCAGGGCCGAGGGACCCCTGGGTGCAGCCCCACGCTCTGTGGGAAGGCAGCCATGGGATCCTTCATGCCGTGCCGGCCCAGGTGGGTCCACCTGTCCACCTAGAACGCAGGGGCACAGTGACCAGGCCTCTGCCCTGGGCGTGTTGGTCTCAGGGTATCCTCAAGATGTGAGGCTCCGCTCAGCGCTTGGAGAAGGTCTTTCCCAGAGCGCCTGCATTTATGGAGGTTCTGTGCACCTGCCCAGTTGCAAATGGACTGCACTTTCAAGGGGAAGCAGCAATTTTGGCTGAGAGCAAGTTCACGGCTGCAAAGTCTGGCAAAGCAAGAAGTCATAAATCAGTAAGTAGCTTCCGACCACTGCCATGAGGGGCCCTCGTTAGGGGCCGTGAGGTTCCCGGGTCTGACTTCCAGGAGTGGCTGGATGCAGAGGAAACAGTCAATCCCTAATTAGAATACATTATCCATCCTGCTGACACTTCAGTGAAACGCCTGTCCCACTCTGGAGCGGCAGCTCTGCTCGGAGCAGGTTAATTGATATTCTGAAGCCTCCACTCGCCATACCCCCGCGGCTCGGTTCTGTTTTATCACACATCAAAAAGGCCGTATGCTCAGGGCACCCCGTGCACCAGCGTGGAGCTGGAGGTCTGCACAGCTGCGAGGGGTACGGTATCACAGGAGGGACAAGCACTGAGCAGATGTCACAGATGAGAAGAAAGGAAAGGAAAGCAGCCGGCCGGCCTAGGGAACCTGGCGGGGCCCAGCAGAGCGCGGCCTGACGCGGAGCGGGCCGTGCAGCTCTCTGGGAACACTGGCCTTTCCTGCCCTCCTGACTATTATTAAAGCGCAATTAGCAATTTCACGCAGTAAGACTCTGCCCTCTGGGTCCTCTGCCTTTTTGATGCATTGCCCCGCGTCTCCTCCCCTCTCCTCCAAACACCAGAGCGGGGCGCTCCGCTCGGTTTTCCCACAGGATGCCCCTGATCCAGCTCCCAGCTCCAAAGGCCGGCTCGGGAGGCGTTCCCTGGGGCGCCAAGCTGACTCCTCGGTCCCAGGGAGGCCATCTGAGGCTGAAGATTTGGATTCAATAAATCAGATTCACTCAGCTCAAAGTCTGAGAGGGGGCTGGGGGGGCCTCACAAGAGGCATCGTAGGCCCGCCACCGCCCTCCCTCTTTCCTAATGAACGATTACATGGTTTCCCAACATATAAAAGAGAAGAGATTTTTATCAGCCAGAAAAGAAATGCATCTCATAAGACCAAGTTTGGGAGACTGCTGTGTTCTAGAGGCAGTCGGCGAGAACAATGAGACGAGAGCCGACCCCCGGTATCACGGTATCAGTGGGGGATTGGTTCCAGGACCCCCCTGATTCCACATTCCACAGACGCTCCAGTCCCCTACAGGAGACAATGCACACAGTCAGCCCTCCGCATCCGCGGATTCCCAACCACAGATCGAAAACAGTGCTTTTGATCCACAGGGGGTTGAATCCGCGGATGTGAAAGAAATCCAGGGATATGGAGGGCCGACTGTGTATTTACTGAAAAAGTCCTCGTAGAAGTGGACCCGTGCTATTCAGGTTGTATTTTGATGAACACCAGAAAGGTGACCTCAGATTGCCCCAGTTCCCGTGGTTCATGCAAAAACATGAAAATCTCAGCCAGCCGTATCATCTCAGAAAGCCCTCCACGTTCGGCGCATCTAAAGGTAACTGGCAAGAATTTTCATTTCAAAGTTCAACCTCAAACAATACACCACGCCTGCTGGTATTCCTGACCAGGTTTGCGTATACGAGGGTAGCAGGACCGTTACTCCTTACCTGGCTCCTACCTGCCAGCTCAGCCACCCACCCAGGCAGGCCCTTGGCTCACCCGGCCTTTTGTGTGCATAGCCCAACGACGGTGTGCCCACACAAGGCTGAAATGAGCAGGAGTAATTCTTCTAAATAACAAAACAATGTTGCATTCCACCCTCGCTAATCAGTGACACATGTGTGACGTTTTTATCCAAACATGCAGATCCAGGAGACTCTATACTCCTAGATCTATAGGCTCAAAGCCAGTGACCCCCAAGGTGTTAAAGTTGGGTATCACACAGATGTGAATGTATTCAGGTGGCTTTTTAGTAATTCCCAGATAGCTAAAAAGTATGTTAAAGTCAAATCCGCATCCAATGTCTGCGGTGGCCCCCGAAGCCACTCTGAGGAGGTGGACAGCTTGAAGACCACGTTGTTCTGTCCCCAAACAGACCAGTGCTAGCCCAGCTCTGAGTCTGGAATGACGCTGAGATGACCCCTGCAGAGATAACTCAGTTTGTGGATTCACAGTTCTCAGTTTCAGGCATGATGGACTCTGGTTCAAGGTGAAGGCGTGAATCCAACAATGTCTAGTGAGTGGGTCCATTCCTCTCACACATCTCAGACCATGCCTGTGGTGTAGTCCCACCTCTTCAGAAACAAGACTAGCCCTTTAGGGCGTCAGATGATTGTGGGGTAAAAAGCGGGGACTTTGAAAACAGACTTTGCCTCTTCTGTCAGGCGTATGACTTCCAACCCGTCACCTCAATCTCTCTGGCCCACGCCCTCCTTGTCTGCGACGTGGAGGCAATAATAAGAACCTCCCCCACAGCTGCTGGGATAATGAAATGAGGACCAAGCAAACAAACAAACAACACGTGTAGTGCCCGGCAAGGAAGAAATGGCCAGCCAGCGTTCACCAGTGTTATTGTTGTTATTTGGGAAAGGTGAACGGTGTTCTTTTCCTCTACCTGCTTTCAAGAAGGAATCCTACTTAAGTTTGTAGAACTGACAGGAAGAACTCATTTGAAAAGGCAGTCTCTTGGAAAGAAGAGGGTCTGGCATTCCAGATGTGAACAGAGGAGAGTTTTCTAATGGAAGACGACATGGGAAAACGCGTCTCCATTGAGTGGTTCTGATGGGGTCCAGCCAGGTGTTGCCTGTGACCTGCTCGTCCATCTGCCACCAACGACCAGGACCCTCCTAGAGGAAACCACCGTCAGAAGCCCCCTGGGCAGCCATCCGGGGTCCAGCACATGGGGAAATGACAATCGTGCTGTTACAGTGAGGGAAGCACTTCAGTAGGAAGACCTGGATCCCTTCACTCATTCAGTCCCTCATCAATTCATTAATTCATTGGGGCATTCACCCACCACCCTGTGCGGTGCCCCGTCCTTCCATATTGGATAAGTCAGAAGCGTTGGGCTGGGCCTGGGGGCTTGTCCAGCAGTGAGCACCTGGGGGGTGAACGGTCACTGGTTACTTAGCTGCCTACCCCAAGTCTGGCTTACCCAGCTCTTGCCCCAGCTGGCTGCTTGACTCCGCAAATCATGAATGTCATTTAAAATGAGAGGGTCAGACTGGGTGGCTTCTAAGTCGGGGAACCACAAGATTTATGGTCTAACAGACATTCTGAGAGTGAACGGACACATCTGAATAATTACGTGGGGAAAAGAGGCATGGACCAGGACGAGGGACTGCCCTGCCTCTGGGGTCTTACAACATCACCATTTACTTTCGGTCACGCGGCCTGATTCTCCTACTACAACTGTGCCAGCTCCCTGAAATCATGAAAAGAAGGGGACACCCCGTGGGGTGACACAGGGAGAGGGGCTGACAAGTCACCCAGGTCTGATCAACGACTTCAGTGACTCTTCTCCCGGGGAATTCCCAAGTACGCGCTGAAAGTTTGGGGCTGGCTTCGAGTTGGGGTGCTGATGTGCGCACCAAGCTGCTAGCCTCATTCTCAAAGGCTGCGATGTGCCCAACCCACAGGCCCCGAACGGCTCCTCAGACCTCACTCCCCGCTCTCCTGTCCAAATCCACTGACCCAGGCACAGATCAAAACCCAGGCTGCCAGCCCTGGACTCCTCAACACCCCCTTGAGTTGGGGTTCTGCCCCCTTCATCCTGGGCCGCCCAGGCCTGTCCACCTGGGCCCTGGGGCGGGGAAAGTACTGGTTGTGGATAGTTGTGGCTGAGGCCAAGTCTCGGCTCTAACCCCGGAGCCCTGTCACCTTGAATTACCTAACCCCCAAGTTTCAGTGCCCTATAAAGTGGGGTCAGGGAGACCCACCTATGAGAAAATCACTGAACCTGTCTCGTGAGCTCTTCAATAACAAGTGTGATGATAAGATACTGCTCAGGCATCACTTCCTTTCTCTGTCCTGAAAACAACCGGAGGGCAAGGCCATTTGCATTTCCACAAGTAAAAAGGCTGATCCACAAAGGGATGACAGTACCAAGCTGTCATTTTAGGCCCCCAAGAGGTCGGCAATAACCTGGGCGGACCTGGGCCACACCTTCAGACCATGTCCTGCCTCCCGGTGCGGACACACACTGCTCACCTGCCCCACTGTCCCAGCTGTTGTGTCTGGGTCCCTTCTACTGGAAAACACTTCCACCCTATTCCCTTTCCCAGTCAGACCGGCGTTTTCCCTCCAGCTCAGTTCCCTGGGGGCCCGGGACCACTTTCCACGTCTATTCTCAACTCCATGTCCGGACCAGACCCCTTACACAGCTCCAGGAAAAATCCAACCTGACCAGGTGTTGAAAAGGGGAGTGTGAGGTCTCTCATGTCTGCAGAGAATGAGAACTCATCAGTCTTAATACCAGTGAATTCCCCAGGTCTTAATAAAAGCCATCCCAATAAAATACACATTTGCTCTTGGATTCTAACCAGTACTCTAGTTTATAATTAGTATTAAAGGTCGTTGGGTTATTTACATTAAAAACTGGGGTGATTAATATGTTATGGATTAGAGCTGAAAATCATCCACTGTACTATTCACAGTTCTATCAACTCCTACTGGCCGGTGGCACTGAGCCAGCCGGCGGCCGCTGGGCCCCTACTTATCAGCTGTGGGACCATTTCCTTATCTGGACAATAGGAATACTGTTCACATTTGACAGGGTTTAGGACGAGATGCGACGATGGACGTGAAGGCCCCACAAAGTGTGGCGGAGAGCAGGTGCGGGAGAGACGGGAGCTGCTCACTGCTTCTGCAGCATTCTGGCACACTCCATGCTTCTCACAGCTGACAGACAACTGAGAAATCGACACGGGAGCATAGGAATGGGGGTGAGGGCCTGCGGTCCCTCTGCTCCGTCCCCCCAGGAGGGTTTCCAGCTCTCGGGAGCCAGGCCTCTGCTCCAGCCTCCGAGTCAGCGCCCAACCTGCCGAGGGTGACGCGGTCAGTGGGTGGTTCTGAGTCCAGTCCCGTTTCCACATCGCCGCACCTCTCCGGTACCCTCTGCTGCTCCAAAGTCCACTCACAGCTGCTCAGACATCAGACTCCGTCCTGCATTTCGGCCATCGATTTTTCCTCCTCTACTGCAGTGAAAGGGACCATAGGACACACAGCACACGATTCTGTCACCCACAGGCACATGGAGTGCTGCCTCTCAGCACGCAGACAGGGGCCCACGCGTGCCACGAACAAGTCCTGTATCACGGAACTGGCCAACCCACCAACCATGGCCGTGATGGCAGGGTCCCAGAAACACCCACAAGTGAGGGAGTGATGAGGGTGCACCCACGCGGCCCCCGCTCCCACGTGATGCGAACCATGGGTTTTCTGAGTGGGGGTCAGACCTCCCCTCTGAAGCTCTGCAATCCTAACTGCATTTGTATTAGAGGAACACACAGCCCCGGGCCTCAGCAGAGCTGAGGTTGATCAATACAACCGCACTCCTCAGAGGATTCAAGTGACATCTATAAACCCGTGAGTGTCAAAAGAATGGCAAGAAAATCCTGTATTGCTCCTGTCAGTGGATGAAAGCTGGGTAATTAATGCCAGTCCAATGACACTGCAAGGAGAAATAAAACAAACAGCTGGTGGCTCCATGGACCGGAGTCGGGCTCCTGCACTCCATGAGCACTTCCCCCATAAAACCCGGACTGCGTGGTGGGCAGGGGACCATAAATCCGAGACCAAAACAGGGAGAAAAGAAAAGACAAAGACTCTAGAAAGATGCTGAGTAAATTTTAAAGTCTGGTTCCATAGTCTAAAGTATGCTACATCACCTCCTCCTGCGTCGTGAAGTAACTGAGCGTCTCCGGGATAGTCAATGAGATCAAAAAGAAGTGAATCTGTGAACGCAAAGCATGAGTGTGCATTTTACGTGCACTACAGGAAGCCACCGCCACTGTTAACTGGGGGTGGGTGTGACCCCGCTTCCCGTGTGCGTCACAGACCTGCTTGATGAGGGACTGAGGGGTGCGGTCGAAGTTCAGCAGCAGGGTCCACATTCTTTCCTCAGCTCACGGAGGGCGGTTGTGTGGAGCCAGCCGTCTTGAACTTGGGTTTTTCTTCTAGGCATCGAGCGTATTCCCTTGGACCAGCAGTGGGTTTCTGTGGGAGAAATGCAGCACCTTCCTGCTGCCGCACCGCCAGCTGTGTGCCCACGGAATCCGGCACTCTGTTTCCTTGTTCCCTGTGTCCCTAACATGGCCTAGAACGGTCCCTGGCACACAGGAGGTGCCCACAGGTCTTAGGTGTCGAAGTCCTCATAGGATACTTGTGAGGATTCGGTGAGAAGGTGCCTCAGCGCCACCGCGGCGTCTGGCACACGTGACGTGCTGAGAAATGCGAGCTAAGCATCGTTTGGTCGTATCTTTCTCTTCATGGACCAGTTCTGCTCCCCACCACCCGGCTGTGGGCTTCGCTCGGGCCTTGGTCTGTATCCTTCCCAAGCTTCACTATGACAAGGTCACAGGCCCGATGAGTTGTGGGAAAGCCACTCCTTTGTGACCTGCAGTAGAGGCCTGTTTCCATCCCAGCTAACCGACCACGTGTCCCAGTGGACAGGTCCCGTCTTCCGCTCCTCTGGCTTTGGGGGGGCCATTAGGGAGACTTCCCGACCTGGTCCTGGGATGAGAGGAGATGGTGAGAACTGGTACTGAACGCAGACTGGGGTGGCGTCCTTCCACAGGCTTCCGTCCGGGGTCCCAGAGGAGGATGCAGACACACAGCAGGTCTAGTTGTTTAGTCAAAGTGTGGCTGGCACCCATGTGGGGGCTCCGAGCAGCATGGTTTGGGAAGCAGAAGATGCTGCAACACACAGCAGGGAGGCAGGAGCTATGGCCCAGCCGGTGAGCTCCAGGGAGCCAGCTGCTGCCGCGGCCACACTAAGGGTCTCTGCGCAACAGCCCAGCTCAGCCTGCAAAGGGGGAGCCGCATTCTGGGCCTGGGCTTCTTGCCTTATCCTCTGCCAGCCTCTAAACCAGTGCTGACCTCCACAGCACTGCCATTGGATCCCAAGTGGAAGCTCGCAGAATGAAAGAAAAACCAAGGGAAATGGACAGAGGCAGGGGAGGCAGGCTGCAGCTGGCTTTGAAACGTCATGTTATACTACACGTAAAAGACTGCTAATCCTCCTCCTTCGGCTTGTGGGGATGTCCCAGAGCTCGCTGGAGCAATGATTCCAAACGCGCACTGTGCGGCCCGCAGGCAGGTGACAGGCCGACCCCAGAAGTGCCCAGGGCTGTCACACCCACTGTGAAGTGCGCAGAAGCTGTTTCCCCGCGGCTCCTAAGAGACCCTAACTGCTTCACCTGCTCATCTCGCGTGGGAAAAGTTAACCCTGCCCACATGGACCTCGGGGCCGGGCCCAGTGCTAAGCACTCAGCTTGGACGATCTCCTTCAATCAGGACAGAGAGACAGCCTTACTTCAGACCAGGCACTGCGCGTCTCCAGAGCCACGTGGCCTGCCTGCACTTACAGGGGCTCCATGTGGAGGTTCATCGAGGCCTCGGCACCTCTCAAAACCGGTCCTTCCGCCTTTTCCCAGCTGCAGATATGCTGGCTCAGGCCCGCAGAGGGGACCCCAGCCACCGTGGAGACCACAAGTCACGTCCCTGCTGCCTGGAGGCCTCTGCCTGTGCGCAGGTGATAATACTCCCACCATCTGACAAGCCATCGTAATCGGGCTGACAAGCCTGTCCTTCTCCCCCCTAGTAGAGGGGGTGACCACCCATGGAAACATTGCTTCTCTTTCTCTTAGCCAGTATTTTCCTGCCCATGATATTCCAAGTGAATCTGGTTCTGGTGACACAAAAATGCCTTTGTCAAAGGGGCTGGCACAAGATCACGGAGTCCTCAACTAAAGCCAGGCCTGGCAGCCAGGGAGCAGCGAAGCTCGGCGGGGTGGCAGGTAAAACACCCGCGGTCCTGGCCCACTGCCCTCCGACCGAGGCTGAGGCCCTTCCTCCACCCGGGCCTCGGTTTCCCCTTTCCTGAAAGGTTTTAGGCAGGCTGATTTCTAAAGACAGTTGTTTTTGAAAAAATTGGTAAGACACCTTGGACTTCGTCCCCAGACACAGTCACTATTACAGCGCGCTTTTACTTAATATTTTAAAATCCAGCGTCCTGATCGTTGAGCCTTGTTAGTCAATTAAAGGAAGGAAGAGGGAGGACACAGGAAGTGCCAGGGCACAGGGCACCACGAGCACATCAGAAGACCAGCTGTCAAACACCTGAACCCTGTGTCTTGGGGTACCACGCCACCCTCAGGGTGCAGCAGTGAACTTGGTCAAGCTGTAGGTGGCGGAGGCCAAACGGAAACCTTGAAAGCACTAATAACGGGAAACAAGTTTAAGATGTGATGAGAACGGTCACTAAACACGTGCCCACAATTCACACAAGAGCAAGCCTGGGAGGGCAACAGCCTTTAAAAAGGGTCTCCCCAGGGAGGCCTCAGGGCAGATGCGTTCCTGCTGCTGAAACCGCCATGAGGACGTTCAGATTGGCTTGCGTAGTGCTGGGTTTTAGACACCATTCCTTCCTTGGGTCAAGAGCAAGTCGGAACAGGATCTCTTTGCCACGTTGGTGCAGCACTGGGGAGTTATCCGACGGCATTCATTCATTTCATAAATATTTCCTGAGCTAGAGTCAGTGCCAGGTACCATGTGAGAGTCTGCAGAATGGGACAGGTGGGGCCCTGCCCTCACAGAACTCACATTCCTCATCCCAAGTGTGGACGTGCAAAGGAGGAGAGCAGGATGCTGGGAACTCACCTAACAGGAAACCCAGGCCAGGGGGCCTCCCTGAAGATGGGACTTTCACCTAAGACTGAGCAATGAGCAGTGGGGGCAGCTCAGGCAGTGAAAAGAGCACGTGTGTCTGCCTTCTGTGGCTGCGTATCAGATGACCACAATCGCAGCGGCGTAAAACACCACACTTACGATCTCAGTTTCCGTGCAGGCGGCAGGACTGTGAGCCCACCCGGCTCGGCCCTCTGCTCAGGGCCTCACGGGGCAGCCTCACGGGGTCAGCTAAGCTGCATCCTCCTCCGGGGGCCTGAGGCAGAACTGCTTCAAAGCCCCATGAGGCTGTGGGCAGGATTCACATCCATGCCGGTGCCTGCCTGACGGCTCTGGCTTCTTGCTGGCTGGAGGCTGGAGGCTGCCCTCAGGGCCCACGGGCTGCCCACGAGGGAAGTCTCCAACATGGCAGCTTACCTCTCCAGCCAGGACAGGGGAGCGCTCTCTGGTCTGCTAAGGCGGCGTCTCAGATCATGCAATGCCATCAGGGGGTGATGCCTCACCATCTTTGCCCTATTCTGTTTGTCCTGCCCCCACTGAAGGGGAGGGGTCCATAAGGCCTGGACTCCAGGAAGAGGGGAACCTCTGGAAGCCCTGTGGGGTCTGCCCACTGCAGTGTACAAAGGCCCGGAGTGGGGCAGGTGCAGGCTAATTTGGAGGAGGTCCGGACGCAAGGCAGTGGGGCCAGAGGCACGGAGAAGAGAGGCAGAGGGCTGAAGCTGGGCCACAGGCCAGCCCAGACCTGGGGGGCTTTGCGCAGGGAGCCAAGAAGGATGGCAAGCCAGGAAGGTTCTCAGGAGTGGAGGGACACAGTAAGATTGACTCTAAAAAGCCCCATGCTTCTCTACGTGCAAAATGTTCTTTCCAGGGGGTGTCACCACGAGCTGCCTCCAGGGGAGGGAACCTGGTATCTGGGGGATAGGCGTGCAAGGAGGATTGGGTACCTTTTGAATTTGAACCATGCGAATGTATTGCAGTCGACAAATAAATTCATTCCGTTTTTTAACAGCGATCCCTCTGGCGGCAACATGAAGAAAGGACCAGGAAGCAGCGAGGGCCGCAGCAGAGAGATAGAGCGGGTGCCACAGAAAGGAAAGGACTCTCAGTAATTCAAAAACATGGAGAGCACGCATGAAGATAAGATTTAGAATCTCTTCGGCATTGAGCCCTTCCCCAAATTTCCCCGAACTCGCTGCTTCATTTCTTAGCCTCCCTTTGCCCTAGAGGTGTGGTCTGAAGAACGGGCACTCTCAGAATTCAAGAACTTGGCTGCCCCTAAGAAATGGGTCCCCAACACGCAGAGCCCTCCTCCTTTTCATACATCCAACAGAAAGTGTTGATTTCTCTTCCTCTAATGCATTTGACGGTCACTTCAAAGACATTCTTCAAAGAGACTGTGTTACACCAAAACAGCAAAAAAAGGAGAAAACCCAGCATTAACTACAGGACCCCGATGGGTTCTGATTGCGTGGTTTTTCCCTGAACACTACCCCCTGCGTTCTTTCTGTGCTCTCAATTACCAATTCTAGTCCCTGTGTAGCTAAATAATAATAATTACCATATAAATGAATATGCATATGTGTCAGTTTTCTCTCTAAAAGCAAGAACGCCTGTTTACTTTGGATGAGGGTCTGTTTTGTTTCTGAACAACCAAAGCACATCATTAGGAGCTTCACCTCTACTCCTGAAATCCTGTCTCCACCGGGAAGAAATGGAAAAGGTACTGGCTGCCCCTGGAGGCTCAGGAGACATTTTAAAACAAATTAAAGGAGAGATTTCTCTCCTGTCCAGGTAACAGGGCTTGGACACGATCAGAATCAGGACTGGAAGGCCAGAAGGTGCTTCGATGCTCAGGTCCACCCCGTCGTTTTACAGACAGCAGGAAGGGAGGCACTGCCCTGCCCCGAGGGACACGCTGGTAAGACAAGAGTGGCCAAAAGCACAGCTCCGTGTGTGCCACTCGGTTCTGGGACTGACTGTGGGACCTTGAGCGAGACTCTGCAAGCCTTAGATTCTGCGTCCCTGAAACAGAAGTGACAACAGTCTGCCACCATCGGGCTGGTGTACAGGTGAAATGAGATCACGGATGCCGCCCCTGGCCCTAAATGCCCGATCAGTGTTCACCGTCAGCCGTGTAATGAGCACGGCCCCTGTGGTGTGGTGGACAAAGGGCTCACTCAGGGTCCCCCATCGTCGCGCGTCAGTTTGTAACACCATCATCAAAATAGTAACAGTAACGATAATCGATAGCATTATAAGTATCAATATAAATGGTATTCATTCAACCACTAGTATTAATTACAGCGCACGATATGGTCATATAGTACAATGAAAGAATAATGTCACTTATAATTAATTGATAACACTAATAAGAAATGTGATTACCGTTTTGATATGGTGGTAGCAGTTGGCAAGGCCTTGCGATGCCGAGTCTCATACTTTGTCCACACTACCGGCGAGAGGCTGTGTGGACCGAGCTTTTAGATAAGCCCAAGAATGGTTTACAGGAGTTAAATGCACGTTGGAGAGACTATGCGAGACCACCAAGGGGAAGTTCAGGATTCCATCAGCTCACTGCGAACAGTTTGAGGTCCGAGGAAAACACACTGCTCAAGTCAGATTCTGAAACCCACACGACAGCTCATCTCCTCTCTCGTGAGTCCCACCCACGTGGCTGAGGACCACACAGAGTGAGCCTCTGAGAACTCTTCCTGTTCACCAGAGCACTGGGAAGATGCCCGGGTTATCTGTCCAGATTTGAGCCTCTCAATCCATTTTTAAGCAGAAAGAGAGAGACAGAGAGAGAGAGAGAGAGAGAGAGAGAGAGAGAGATATTAAACACACACAAGTTCCAGCTCTGGGCAAGGAGTACACACACACTATCCTGTCACTTCACTGAAAGCAGCTATGTTATAAAGACAGAATGCACGGGGCAGCTGTTTGGAGACTCAGGAAAGTCTGCAGTAGCAGGTGACTTGGGGAAGAAGACCAGAATTCAAACCAGCAGCAAACCAGTATCCGACAGCCTGGTCTTCAGGCAGCCTGCGGCCTGAGATGGGCAACAGGCATGGACAGAGGCGGGGCCAGGGGCAGCCTCTGTCTGGCTTGGGCAGTGGGAAAGGGGGCTCCAACAACCACGGAGTGGGAAAATCTCTGTGTGTGTGTCTTTTCTGTTTCCTTACCCTCCAGTCCCTGGCAATCCTGCTGCCGTGGCAGTGACAAAAGGAGCCTGAAACTCTGAGGAGACCACGGATGCTTCCTTACCAGTCCCAACAGAATGAAACAAAGCCCCGTTAATTTTTCCTCTTGCTGTCCTCCTGTTTCTTGGCCCTGGCTGCAGGTGTAGTCACAGGAAGCCTCTGGCGGAACAGAATAAATAACATCCCAGCTTTCTGGCAGAAACCAAAAGGAGGACCACCAGGGAATGAGAAGTAACCACGGGGAGGGGAGCTCAGGAAAGTAAGCAAATGAAGCTGGTTCTGGACTCAGGGCTCACCTCCAAGCTTTGCATGCATAAGTCTGACCCTCAGCAGACTTCTGACACTGAGAAATAAACTACAGCACGGCCACTGCCAGGCCCCCAGGTGGCACACACACAGCACGGCCTCTGCCCACGCCCCCGAGTGGCACACACAGCACTGAGCTGGAGAGCACTGCACAGCACTGCAAACCTTTGAAAACAGAAGTGGGACCAAAACCACCACCCAGAGAAGGCAGTTGACACTTGTGACCTGAGCCCAACTGAGTCAGCTGCCTGTGAAGACAAACATATCAACATGCAACACAGGACTCAGACAAGACCGAGCCTCAGCGGGATTTAAAATGCCCCAGACAGACAGGGATCCAAGATGGCAGAATAAACGTGGCGCCTGCTGCCTTCTGTGAACACATTAAAATTACAACTAAATTATAGAACATTCCACCTGGAGAACCATCTGAAGTCTGGCTGAACAGAAGCTTTATAATCAAAAATATAAAGAAGAAGCCACGTAGAGACTGGTAGGAGGTGCGGAGACGCAGAACGGGCCCCAAACCTCCATGTAGTGGTTGAGAACCAGGAGGGACACCTCAGCTGCACAGGTTCCCCCGGGAGAAGCAAGGGACCCCACCCCCCACAAGGCTTCCCAGCCCAGAGCACTGGTGCCAGGAAGAGGAGCCCCCACAACACCTGTCTGTGAAAAACAATGGGGAGTCCGACCTCCAGGTGGGATGGAAAACTGCGGAAAACGTAGGTGTCCTCTTAAATGGCCCACACACGGACTCACTCACTCACTCACCTTGGGCTCCAGCGGAGGGACGGTGACTCAGGGGACCTCAGAGACATACGGGGGCCACAAGGAGGTGTGTGGCTGCCAAGTGAGGGCTGGAGGACAGTCGGCATTTTCCCTGTGAGGAGTCCTCCTCCCGAGCAGCCGGCAGGCGGGCGCCATCTTTCCCGTGTTGAGCCCGCCCCCTACGCTTACGACCAAACTGAATCTGATTGGCCGGGTGAGCTCCACAGCTCTGCTCTGCTGACTCAGCTGGACCCCATCCCACCCAACTTGCGCACAGCTAGCGGCACTTTCTCCTCGAGCAGCCAACCCCTTCCACACTGCACTCTTTCTTGGAAAACTACCAGAGTCCATGGGTCCCAGGGCGGCAGTGACTGGTCTCGGTGTGCCCTGAGACTTTTGCTGAGTAGCTCCAGGCTGAGCACTGGCACCAAACCAGAGTCTACATTAACCTGGTGACCACAACTGTTCCCCCTCTAGTGACTCCTTGAGACCCTGCCTCACCAACTTGCTTACCATAGGAAACTTTATCAGGGGCTGAACCTTAAGGTAGCCAGCAGGTGGCAGCAGGCCTCTGGGTGTCCTGGCATTTTGTGGAATTACCCCAGGCCTGGTACTGGTGGCAGCCGTCCTCAGTTCGCAGCGTGGCCTGTCCCACATGCCTCCAGGGTTAGTACAGGAAACGAACAACACGGATCATTTTGAAGCTCCTACCAGGAAGTCCCCAGGCAGTGGGTGACCTGGGCCTGCACTGGAGCAGAGGAGCCCCAGAACAAACATACTTGGAGGTTGGCTTCAGATCACAGCAGAACACCACCCAATTAGCCCCACAAGCGGCATACACAAAGAGTGGTCTCAACAGGCGTGAGAATCCCACTCAGTAGGGTAAGCCCTCTGCATAGCACCCCGTAAGCTGTGGCTGTGGCCAAACCCCACAGCCAGTCATCCTGAGGGTTAATCCCACCTACTGATGTGCCGATAGCAATCAAGGCTCAATTATAACAGGAGGTCACACACAACCCATATAAGGGACATCCTGGAGCACCTGGAGCAGGTGGCCAGGGAGACCTATTACATAAGGTCACCTGGCCAAGACTGGGAGACATAGCAGATCTAGCTAATACATAGAAACAAACAGAGAGACAGCCAACATGAGGGAACAAAGAAATAAATCCCAAATGAAAGAACAGGAGAAAACTCCAAAAACAGAGCTAAACAAAGTAGAGGCAAGCAACCTACCAGAAACAGAGTTCAAAACCATGGTTGTTAGGATGCTCAAGGAACTTAGTGAGATCTTCAACAAAGAGATACCAAGCATAAAAAAGGACATAGAATTCATAAAAAAGATTCAGTCAGAAGTGAAGAATACAATAACTGAAATGAAGAATGCACTAGAAGGAATCACCAACAGACTAGATGAAGCAGAGAATTGAATCAGCAATTTGGAAGACAAAGTAGTAGAAAATATCCAATCAAAATAGCAAAAAGAAAAATGAATTTTAAAAATGAGCCCAGTTTAAGAGACCTCTGGGACAATATCAAGCATAACAACATTTGCATCATATAGGTACTAGAAGGAGAAGAGAGAAAGCAAACGATTGAGAACCTATTTGAAGAAATAATGACTGAAAACTTCCCTAACCTGGCAAAGGAAATAGACATACAAGTCCAGGAAGCACAGAGAGTCCCAAACAACATGAACCAAACAGGCCCACACCAAGACACATTATAATTAGAATTTCAAAGGTTAAATACAAAGAGAGACTCTTTTTTTTTTTTTTTAATTTATTTTTAATTTATTGGGGTGACAATTGTTAGTAGAATTACATAGATTTCAGTTGTGCAATTCTGTATCACATCATCCATAAATCACATTGTGTGTTCACCACCCAGAGTCAGCTCCCCTTCCATCACCATACATTTGATCCCCCTCACCCTCATCCCCAAAGAGAGACTCTTAAAAGCAGCAAAAGAAAGGCAACTAGTAACTTACAAGGAAGCCCCCATAAGATTATCAGCTGATTTCTCAACAAAACTTTGCAGGCCAGAAAGGATTGGCACAAAATATTCAACGTGATGAAAAGCAAGGACCTACAACCAAGACTACTCTACCCAGCAAGGCTATCATTTAGAATCAAAGCATAGATAAAGAACTTCCCAGACAAGAAAAAGCTAAAGGAGTTCATCCTCACCAAACCAGTTTTTTGTTTGTTTTTTTAATTTATTGGGGTGACAATTGTTAGTAAAATTACATAGATTTCAGGTGTGCAATTCTGTATCACATCATCCATAAATCACACTGTGTGTTCACCACCCAGAGTCAGCTCCCCTTCCATCACCATACATTTGATCCCCCTCACCCTCATCCCCCACCCCCACCCCCCTTACCCTCTGGTAACCACCAAATTACGTTCCCCAGATTAATTTTCAAACCCGTGGCCATCCTGTGGTCACCGACTGCCCTCCAATCCCCTCACCCTCCCCCCCACCCCCCACCCCTCCCGCCCATCTAGCAACCCTCAGTTTTTCCTCTTTGTCTCCAAAACTGTTTCTGATTAGTTCATTCACTTATTCTTTTCTTTAGAATCCGCAAATAAGTGAGATCATATGGTACTTATCTTTCTCTGTCTGACTTATTTCACTTAACATAATGTTCTCTAGGTCCATCCATCTCACCAAACCAGTTTTATAAGGAATGTTAGAGCGTCTTCTTTAAGACAGGGAGAAAAAAAAAAATCAAAATTATGAAATAAGAAAATGGCAATAGCTACATATCTATCAATAATTACTTTCAATGTAAATGGATTAAATGCTCCAATCAAAAGACATAGGAGGGATGAAAGGGTAAGAAAACAAAACCCTTACATATGCTGCCTATAAGACATTCACTTCATGTTGAAGACTCATACAGATAGAAAGTAGAGATGGAAAACAATATTTCATGAAAAAAAAAGCTGTGGTAGTAATATTTATACCAGACAAGATAGACTTTAAAACAAAGGCTATAACAAGGGACAAAGAAAGCCCCAGTATTCCCACTTCTGGGTATTTGTCTGAAGAAACCCAAAGGCTACTTCAAGGGGACGTGTGCATCCGTAGGTTCACTGCAGCATTGTTTACAATGGCCAAGATATGGAGGCAGCCTGGGTGTCCATGGATGGAAAAATGGATAAAGAAGAGGTGGTACATAGATACAACGGAATATTGCTCGGCCATGGAAGGGAATGGGTTCTCACCATCTGCCGCAGCATGAATGGACCTGGAGGGTGTTGTGCTGAGTGGAGTGTGTCAGACTGAGAAAGACAGATGCAATGTGATTTCACTTATATGTGGAATCTAAGGAACAAAATAAACAAAATAGAAACAAACTCATAGGTACAGAGGACATACTGATGGTTGCCAGATGGGAGGGGAGTGGGGGTGAGTGAAAAACCGGAAGGGATTAAGAAGCACAAACTGGTTATTACACAGGAATCAGGATATAGCATAAGGAATATAGTCAATGATACTGCAATAACTATGTGTGGTGTCAGATGGGTGCTAGATTTGTTGGGGTGATAGATGGGAGGATGTTGGGGGGCAGGGTGAAAGGTGAAGGGATTAAAAAACACAAATTGGTAGTTAGTTACAAAATAGTCATGGGGTGTAAAGTAAAGCACAAGAAATATAGTCAGTGATATGGTAATAACTATGCATAGTGCCAGGTGGGCACTAGATTAGTCAGGAGGATCACTTCTTAAATTACATAAATGTCTAACCACTATTGATGTATGCCTGAAATTAATATAAAACAATATTGAATGTCAACTGTAATCGATACATTTAAAAGGGGGTGGGGGAAGAGGAATAAGAGGTCCAAATGTCCAGGTATAAAACAAATAAGTCACGGGGATGTAATGTACAGCGTGCGGAATATAGTCAATAACATTGTGATAACGTGGTACAGTGTCAGGTGGCTGCTGGACTTCTCATGGTGATCACTTCTTTAGGTGTATAAATGTTGAATAACTATGGTGTATACCTGAAACTAGTATAATATTGTATGTTCGCTATATTTTCATTAAAATCTAAATAAATAAATAAATAATGTCCAGGATACAGAATTACTCAGCACAAGGAGAACAAGGGAAATCTCAGCCCACCTGGGGGAAGATATGAGACATCACCACCGACGACATGACTCGTGAATTGGAATAATCGGACCAGCCTCGGAAGCAGCTGTTATTAAACAATGATAACAAAGCTCCAACGAGTACAGCTGACCCTTGAACAACGAGGAGGGTTAGAGGTACCAAGCTCCCCCACAGCTGAAATCCATGTATAATTACACTTGGGGTCTGCACACCCCAATTCCCAACAGTGAAACTGACCCTTGAACGACACGGGTTTGAACTGCATGGGTCAATTGGAAAATATCCACATACAAGTGGAGCTGCATAGCTCAAACCTGTGTTGTTCAAGGGTCAGCTGTAAATGGATGGACACATGGAAAGCCTCGGCAAAGAAATAGTAGAAAGAAGAACCGAATGGAATTTTTAGAACTGAGAAATGCAATAATCAAATTTTAAAACTCACTGGATGGGCTCAATAGTAGAATGGAGATGGGAGAGGAAAGATTCAATAAGTCTTTATTGACTTATTAAATAAGACAATAAGAGAGTTCAAACAAATCATCAAATCTTATCAACACAGGGGAAAAAGAAAAGAACTTCAGGGACCCGTGGGGAAATACCAAAGGGTCTGATATTCATGTCATTGGTGTCTGAGAGGGAGAGAACAAGAAAGGTGCAGAAAATTATTTGAAGAAATAATGGCTGAAAACTTCCCAAGTTTGGAGAAAACCATTAACTTATAAATTCAAGGAGCTCAGCAAACCCCAAAAAGAATAAATTCAAAGAAATTCATGTCAAGACATTTATCATAATTTAACTGCTGAAAACTGAAAGCAAATAAAATCTTGAAAGTAGCAAGAGAAAAATGACGCATTACTTACAAGGGTTTGAGTGACTGGATTTTCCATCAGAAACCATACCGGTCAAAAGTAAGTGAAACAGGCCCGGCCCGGTGGCTCAGGCGGTTGGAGCTCCATGCTCCTAACTCCAAAGGCTGCCCGTTCGATTCCCACATGGGCCAGTGGGCTCTCAACCACAAGGTTGCCAGTTCAATTCCTCGAATCCCGCAAGGGATGGTGGGTTCTGCCCCCTGCAACTAAGATTGAACACGGCACCTTGAGCTGAGCTGCCGCTGAGCTCCCGGATGGCTCAGTTGGTTGGAGTGCGTCCTCTCAACCACAAGGTTGCCGGTTCAATGCCCACAAGGGATGGTGGGCTGCGCCCCATGCAACTAGAAAACGGCAACTGGACCTGGAGCTGAGCTGTGCCCGACACAACTAAGACTGAAAGGACAGCAACTTGAAGCTGAACGGCACCCTCCACAACTAAGATTGAAAGGACAACAACTTGACTTGGAAAAACAGGCCTGGAAGTACACACTGTTCCCCCAATAAAGTCCTGTTCCCCTTCCCCAATAAAATCTTTAAAAAAAAAAAAAAAGTAAGTGAAACATTTGTAATGTGCCAAAAGAAAACATTTTCAATCTAGAATTCTAAATCCAACAAAAAATATCCCTCAGCAATGAAGGCAAAATAAAGGCATTCTCCGCTGAAGGACAATCAAGAGAATTCATTGCCTGCATACCTGCTCTAAAAGAATTGCTGGAGGGCGGCCAGGTGGCTCAGGTGGTTAGAGCGCGAGCTCTGAACAACAGGGTTGCTGGTTCGATTCCCACATGGGCCAGTGAGGTGAGCCCTCCACAACTAGAGTGAAGGACGATGAGTTGGAGCTGATGGGCCCTGGAGAAACACACTGTTTCCCAATATTTCCCAATAAAAAAAATTTCAAAAACCTTTAAAAAAATAAAATAAAAGATTGCTTTATTAAAAAAACAATAGTTAAAACAAGTTTTTCAGACAGAAAGAGGCATTTGGATCATCAGGAACGAAGGGAAAAGCAACAGAATGGTAAACACCCAGGTAAACATAATAGACTCTTCACCTCTGGAGTTCTTTAAAATATAATTGATGACTGAAAGCAAAAATTGTTAACATTGCCTGATGGGGTTTTCAATGTATATAGATGTATACATAAGACAATCACAACATGAAGGGGAGAGGAAAGGGACCTAATATTGCACATTCTGCTTGAAGTGGTAAAACACTGACTCTAAATAGACTGTGAAAACGTAAGCCTGTACATTGTAATTGCTAGATCACCCACTAAAAAATAAAAATAAAACTATACAAAGAGATATAACAAAAAAAACAATCGCTAAATTAAAATGGAGTATTAAAAAAAGTTCCAATAACTGATAAAGTGGACTTCATTAAAATTAAAAACATCTGCTCTGTACAAGACACTCGTATGAGAACGATGAGATCACCTGCGGACTGTGGGGGGAGACTGGGCCTCAGTTTTCTCATCTTTAAAATGGGGAAGTAATGGTGTTGACCAAATAGGGTTCCTCAGGAGCCCGTGGGGGAAAAGCACTCACGCAGCATCCATCGGTGCACAGCAGTCAGTCACTGTGCCTGCTGTCCCTCTTTTGCCACTCCACATCCTCCCACCCTCTCCACTCTTCTTTTGGATTCCGGTCACCAATTCCAGTGTGTGTGTGGCGGGTGGTTCCTACACCACCAACAAGCAATTCTAGGACATCACCTGGTGTCTTTCCTGCAACTCAACTCATTTCTGACATTATCTCCTGAGAGATAGCATCAGATTCCACAGGTTGAGGGCTCGGTCCTACTTCAGACGCCAGTCACAAGTCCAGATTGTCACCTATGCTTCTGACCAACTGGCTATAAACCAGAGGTTCCCAGGACCCCCTCCTCGGGCTCAATTAATTTGCTAGAGCAGCTTACAGAACTCAGAGAAACATTGTACACACTAGATCATGGGTTTTCTATAAAATGATATAATTCAGGAACAGCCAGGCGGAAGTGATACATAGGGCAAGGCATGTGTGAAGGGGCATGGAGCTTCCACGTCCTCTGGCGGTGCCACTCTCCCACCACCCCCACATGTTCACCAACTTGGAACGTCTCCAAACCCAGTCCTATTGGGTTTTTATGGAGGCTTCACTATACCAGCATGGTTGATTAAATCATTGGCCATTGGCAATTGATTCAACCTCCAAAGGGGGCACTGGCCAATCAAAGGCTGGAAGGAGAGTTTGGGGTACCCCGTTCTCCTTCTGCCCCTCCAGGTCCAGGGGTGTCCAGCTCCCCACACTATGGGTCTCAGGTCACTTCACCAGCACTGGTTGGTTGCCTTATCTACAGGCTCCCCCCATTCCATAGCTGTCCTATTGTTAAACGCTCTCCTGTGAGCCCCTGGGACAGGCCGCTCTTCTCCTACAGGTGCCTCAGTGGACACCCCAGATTCCACCAGGTTCCATCCAAGGTGAAATCCACAGCCACAGGCTGACCTTCACTGAGTTCCAACTTGTCTGTTTTACCCTCCTCTGAAGGCCCGTGGTCTTCTTCACTCTAGGACATGGACGGACACACGCCCCTCACCCTCCTTTACCCAGTCACCCAGCCCCCATGTCCGCGGGAGCCATGCTGGCTCCACGCAGGCTTTCTTACCCGCTTGACACAGTCCTCCGCACGAAGGCGCTCCTGAATCAGCCTGCTGAGCAGCACGCTGGGCACTGACTGCGGGAAAGAGGACAAACGGTGAGGGCCTGAACCTGCCTGCTGAGCTGGCAGGACACAGCTGGCAGCCCTGGGACTCGGCGGAGACCTGAGGACCCAGCCATGTGGACACCAAGCTTCTGCAGGAGCCTGGCCAATGCCCCATGGCTTCTGCAAAGCCCAGGCCCACCTTCCGGGATGGGCTGCCCCCCTTTCCCTCTCCCTCTTGCTTACCAGTGCCCCCACCCAGATGCTCTCCCCCTGCCCCACCCGAGCGCCTCCAGGCTCCCTCCGAGCCTCCACCCCGAGCACTGCTGCCTCTCCTCAGGCTGGCTTGGCATATGAAGGTGGGATGAAGGACATCCTTGGGGAACACGGCATCCCGTACCCAGCTCCCAGGAGAGGGCCAGGAGCGAGGTAGGACAGAAGGCTGGAGGTCTCTGGTCTCAGGAGGAAGACAGGCCAAGTGGGGAAAGACAGATCCCAGGGAGACCCTTGGGGGCCACTGTGTCAGCCAGGGACTCAGACGACCATGGTTTGGGCCCTGGCCACCCCGAGTGACCCTGGACAAGTGCCTTCAATGCTCTGAGCCTCGGTGTCCTCACTCGTAAATGAGATGAAGACAATGAGCTTCCAAGAGTTGCCGTGAGGATTAGATGACATGATACATGTGATGAGCTTGGGACGTGCCTGGTCCCCAGCGAGGACTCAGTGCTGTGGCAATTATTGCTCCTGAGTACCCTTAATACACCCCACACGCTCCTTCCGTGGTGGGGGTCTGGAGAAGCAGCAGCTCTGCCAGGGGGCCACGGACACCTGGTGGGTGTCGCCTCCCCTTGTAGTACACAACCAGGGGCCAAAAATCTCTCCCAACTCCCACTCACATCTCCGATAAAGGCTATGGGAGGTCGGAATACATTCCAAACGCTAAGTCCCATTGCTGAGGGTGGGGGATTCATGGAACAGCCTTTCTTACTCGTGGCGACAGAATGACTGCTACAGCTCCAGCCAGCTCGGTGATCTTGGGCTGGTCTTGACCTCTCCAGGCCTCACACAACTTGCCAGAAGAAATGAGCAACAGTGCTATAATTTTTGCTTTTATTTTCTGCCCAGCATCCATTCACCCCACCTCCAGTAACACAGACCCCAAAGTTCCTTTGAGGAGTCGCCCTCTTGCCCTTCCATTGATATCATTTCAGTGGGGTCAAACCCACCCTCAGACCCAGAGGAGGGCTCTGATTAGTGCCAGCTGATCAGCATATCTCACTCCTAGCCACTGAGATCGCTTCAGAGGCTGTCCATGACCCAATCCCAGCCAGTGAGAGGCAGGCCCAGGACATGGGTGCAATCTTCAGGGACAGGCACCCTTGCTTTGCACTGGATCCAAAGCTGAGAGGATGTAAGAGCTGGAGCTGCAGCAGCCCCTGTGCAGGCATGAGGGGAATTTGAGAGAATGAAGCCAGAATAAAGGGAGAGAGAGAAACCTGGTCTCTCAACCCCAGAATGGTCTTTCCAGGGATACGCAATTAGAAGAGGAAGACAGCAGACAATGAGAGGATGAGGAAGAGGGAGCCTCTGATGGGAACCAGACTTGTAACGTGTCCACTTGAAAGTTATGGGGCTACAATGGCTTCTACTAAGTGCACAGCAAAAGTCAAGAGCAAGAGTGAGCAAGAGAGAATGAATGAATGAATGAATGAATGAATGAATGAATGACACGTATTGAAAAGAGGCCAGAGAGACAAGAAGGAGGCTAGCCAGCATCAGTCCCTGGTTCCAGCCTCTCCTAAGACACCTGTGTCCTTCCACCTGTCCTGTCCCCCACCTTGCTAATTTCTTGCTTAAGCCAGGTGTTCTCAACTTGAACGTGCATCCTGAAAGAGCTTGTTAGAGCACAGATCACCGTCCCCATCCCAGAGTTTCTGACTCAGCAGGTCTGGGGTGGAGTTGAGAATCTGCATTTCTAACAAGTTTTCAGGTGAGGCTGCTGGTCTAGGAGAACCCGTCTTAGCAAACTCAAGCACTCAAGGGCCCTACCTCACGAGGGAAGTTCCTGGAGGGAGGGTGTCTCTCTGCCCGTGGCCATATCCTCCCAGTGATCCCAGGAAACTTTCCCAGGCTGGCAAGGGTAGGGGTTGGGCAGCCCTGCCCCCACCCTCCTCGCCCCCTCCTAGCCTTTCCTGACCCCTCGTGACCCTCTTGCCTTCAGGTAGAGCCAGTTTCCACCCTGAGGCCAGTTTCTCCAGATTCGTTTCCCTTCCCTAACAAGACCTATTCAAGAGACAGCATTCAAACAGGTACTAGAACCCCGAGACTGGGTTGGGGGGAGACAGGGAGGGGATGCAAGCCAGTCAGAGAACAAGGGTTTGGGTAGATAGGGCACAGCGCCCCCTGCAGTCTGCACAGTGGGGGACAGGTCGGTGACTTTGAGCTCTACCCCTCCTGGGTGCCCCCTGCCGTGGTGCTGTCCTGATGCCAGCTTTGATGTGTCATGTCTGGGGGGGTGGGGGGAGCGAGGCTTCTCAGAGCTCTGCCAAGCTGTCTTTGCAGGAATCTGGCTTCCTCCTTCCCGAGCCCTGCCATGCTCTCCCACACCAGCCCCAAAGCCTAGCTTCTTGGGGAGAACCAGGGACAAACTGATGGAGCCGAGTGAAGCCCTTGCTGGTCACAGAGAAGGCCCGGCCCAGGCCCCTGGCCCCTCAATCTCCCGGTGAGCGGCTCGGTGACAATGGAACACGCAGCCTGCTTCCTTGCTGTCAAGGGCAGAATCAGCTGTGTTGGCTCCAATATGGGCCTTTCTTCCCCTGCCAGCTCCCGGGGCCCGGGGCCCGGGGCAGAACCCTGAGGTGCTAACCTCGGAGGTGTCTGCTGCAGTTCAGAGGCATCCAGGGTTGCGGGTTCAGACCCTGGCTCTGCCACCTAGGGCGCCTCACTTAACTTCTCCAAGACTGGCTTCCTCACCGGGATGACACGAGCCAGCGTGGTCCCATCCCCAGGCCCCACTGTCAGGGCCCCTAATGTCCCTGAGTCACCTTTGGGTGACGTTCGCTCAGGAGCCATAGGCATTTTGATCTGCAATATGAGCTTCCATCCAGAGCAGAGTCTGAGGGGAACCGTTGTAACTCCTGGTCTCCGACTCCCCCCCCCTCCCCCCCAAAGGGGCTCCTGGTGGGGAAGGAAGCCCAGCACTTGGACTTGAGCTCAGGTCAGAACTGATCAGAGAATCCTTTCAAGGCAGCTCTCACTTCAAAGTTTCTGCTGCTTCTCAGGGTTGTCAGGGAGGGTATACATGGGAGGAACTCTCCAGGTTCCGAAAGGCAGCAGGGGGTGGGGTGGCAGGAGACCAGAGGAGGAAGAGGAGACAAGACTTTGAAGGGAGCACATAGACCCCCCTACCCCCACGCCCACCCACCCCTGGCACCCAACAGGCCCGCAGAGGGAGGTGGCCTGGAAGGGAGGCCCTAAGGTGGGAACGGCCACTTTACAAGGAGCTTGAGTCTGGGCCTCGGGCTTCTCTGTCACCATCCTGGGCTGTAATTACCTCCACTACCCCAAACCTCCCAAAAAGGCCTGTCCCACACCACTGCCTTGCGTGGCTGACGGGGAACATAGAGCATATACATTTTTACAGTAGTTTAGGGTAAACAGTCAAAAACAAAAAAAGCTCTTTCCAATCCCTGGTCACCTGGAACCCAGCATGCTCAGGCATATCCCTGCCTACATGGGTTTGGTGGCCCTCTGCCTGATTCTGGAACCTTCCACTCGCGAGCATCACAGTTATGCCTTTAGGAGGCTCTGCTTAGCGTGACCGTGGTTATGGCTCCACGGAGCCCCTAAATCCTGTCGCCTGTACACTCTTCCCAGCCCAGAGGCAGCCTGGGACCCAGGAGCTGCTTAGGGAACAGCTCCTGAGAAACGAATCACCAGTCAAGCCACCGGCGGCCTGAGGCTTCCTGGCCCCAAATCCAGGGTTGTGCTCAGTTTTATGGCGCCCTCAGTCTCCCCACTGGCCAGAAGTTCCCAGGGGCAAGGAGAAGGCGCGTCTTGGGCTCTCCCCTGGCGCTGCCGGAGAGCACTTGGCAAACAGCAGGTGACTAGGAAGCACTTCAGAAACCGTTTGGAAATGCCTGCAGCACAGGCGTGTTGGTTAACAGCAGCAACCTAAGACGATTCTGCATAGGTGGGCGGAGCCAGGATTAACAGGAGAAAATTAGGCATCTGAAGGTGCTACTGCTACTTGCAAAGAACTGTAAGGGGTCCAAATCAGCGGATGATTTACAGACGACACTTAATGAGGGGACTGCCTGGCGGGCGGCCATCTGCGGCAAGGCCACGCGCAGCGGCCCAACTCGCACCCACTTGTGTTCTTCTGAACCTTTCACTCCTTCATCAGTCCTGACGTCCGCGCCTTTCATCTTCCCTCCCGCCCCATCCCCCCGTGCTTCCCAGCAAAGAACCCCAACAAGACACCCTTGAAAGCACTTCGATGTGGTCTGAAATACACTGATAATTAGCGTAATGAAACCCAGGAGGAATTTCCTGAAACTCCCTCCTCTCGTTGAATGTTATAAACCTAATAAAAGCATCTTTATCCTAGAAATAAGCCTGCCTCCCTCCTGCACCCTGAGAAGCTTATCTTCTGCACAAAATGAGATAATCCACTTCTTTCTAACACCATATTCCCACCCCCAAAAGCTGGTGTCCCCCCAAACTACAACCGCACACCCCGACTCCTGCAGGACTGTGGACTGGGAGGGGTAGAGCAGGGGGCATCACATGCCCCCCACCCCGTGGTTCCCCGCCAGGCCACATGGGGGCAGGAAGTGCTCTGGATTAAACAGTTTTAGAATTGGTTCCCTGCGGGGGTGGATGACCTTGGGGGTCTCCTTCTCTTCTATCCAGTTGCTGCAATCAGTAAACTCGGGTGGGGGGGTCTGCCTGGGTCACACCCGCGATGCGAGAACCGCTCACCTCACCAGGGCCCTCCCAGCCACGTCCGCGTTGCATGGCCTCGCCGAGCCCTCTGTCCATATCCCTCCCAGAACTGACCGGGCCCTGGGGACACCTGACCAGCTGGCCAGAGCTGATTCCCTTTCCTGAGAATTGGGCCTTGGAGCTACCTCTGTGGGTGGTCTGAACCCAGGAACAGGATGGTGGTCATGAGTGGCCTAGAAAGACAGAAGAGAGAACCATGGAGAGAATGGAGATGAAAGACGAAGTGGCCTCAGAGAGACGGAGAGAGGCCCAGGGTGGCTGCCCGATTCCTGGCCCACAGCCCACGAGGTGGTGCTTCCTCTGTCCAGGTCCCAGGAGCCAGTGTATCTCCCTTCTGATCCTCCTTTCTGCCCTGAGCAACCAAGGGCTGGCCAGAACAGTTGTCCCACCGGCCACCATTCACCGGAGGCCCATGGGGCCTGGAAACTCCTTCCAAGTTCAGTGACCAGGAAGAGCGACCACACAGCCACGTGGTAAAGACCTCGCCCATCGAAACACAGATGAAGCTGGGCCACTGGCTCCCAGCGCAGCCTGCAGCCCTGCAGAGGCTGCTGGGGCCAAGTTAGGGGGTCCCCAGGCCCGAACCCCGCCCTGGCCCTGGGCAATTCCTTTATCTCCACAGGCTTTTGAGTAGGGAGATGAGGGGGGGAACGCGGAGGCCCAGAAAGCGCCCAGCACACACTCAGGACTCAGCAGACACAAGGTCCTCACTGCTCTCAGCTGTCTCCCCTCACACACAGGGTGCAGCCTGGGTCTTGTGAATGTGCACGAGACCCTGCGGCTGTGCCCTGAATGTCTGTGGCCCCTGCAGCCCAATCATGTGTTGAAATGTCAACCCTCACAGTGACAGTATTGGAAGGCGGGGCCTACGGAGGTGATGTGGGTGGAGCCCCGTGAATGGGGGTGGTGCCCTCGTACAAGGGGCCCCAGAGAGCTCCCTGGCCCCTTCTGCCATGTGAGCACACAGGACAAGACGACCGTCAGCAGACGCTGAATCTGCTGGCGCCCTGATCTGGGACTCCAGCTTCCAGAACTGAGAGATAGGACTTGTCCTTTGCAAGACACCCAGCCTGTGGTATTTTGTGAACGCTGCCCGACAAGACTGACGCCTGCTTATGCTCCAAGGGGGATTTTAAAGAAACATTTTAAAGTTTCTATTTGCATTAAAGAGAAGCAACATGATGAAGCCCTATATTTCCCTTTTGATAAAAAAATGTCTTTCAAATACAGGGTGGGTGGGATTTTGGAAACAGAACACCCGTCCTTTATGGGATGTGTGTGAGAGGGACAGCGTGGGCGGGGCTGCCTGACCCCGCCCACCAGGAGGGCGGCCCCTGTGCTCAGGCAGCCCTGCCGTGCTAGCCCTGAGGTGCTGTGCGTGCGTGGGGTCTTTCCACCCGGGAGAGCGCTGGATTTCCGCGCTTTCAGCTGCCGCCCAGCTCAGCTCTCACGTCCTGGCACAGGCCAGCAGGTGCACCAGCTGTAGGACGGAGCCCCTGCCCGCCCCCATCCTTACCCCCACACACATCCACGCCCACCTGATTTAACCAGAAGAGAAGGAACAAGCCTGGGCCCCTCGGTCAGTACAAAAATGGCCTCCTCACTCCACTGCTGATTCTTTCCCACCAAAAACTCCTCACCCCAGTACCCACCAGCATATATGCGTCCTGCTTAAGAATTCTCTCCTTCCTTCCATCACCTCCTGCCTGTATCTCATCTTACCCCAGCACTTGCTCTCATTTAATCCAACAGGAAATGGAAATTAACAGGGGGGAGGGGCAGGTGATGGGGGAGCCTTGGGAACTCTCACTCCCCGGGGCCAGTCCCACCTTCATTTTCTGGTAACACGCCAGAGAGGAAAAGTCTTTTGCTATCAAGTTCTCCATGGTGAGAAGATTGCTTTTCAGATGTTTGCAAAGCCACATTGCCTGAAGAAAGAAAAGAGGAAAAGAAAATTTCAGTGAAAGCTATAATTAAGCGAACTCCATCATACTGCTTAGGCCTTCCCATACTCTACTAGAACAGATGGGCCACAGGGAAACATCATTATTTCTGGCAGGAGGAAGACCACCCAGGGAGACAAACCCATAAAGTAACCCTCAGCCTAGGAATTCTGCTCCCGTGCTCTCTCCCCTTCAACTAGCCACTGGCTCCTAACGGAGCTGGAAAACCCACAAAGGGGCGATGCTTTAGCTGTCCTGGGCATACCTTTCCAAGCTCTGTGGACAATGAGTTTGTAATGCAAGAAAGCCTTCTAACAGGAAATGCAGGGCTAGGACCTACATATGGGTCACAACCACACTCTTAAAGGTTGGGAGGTGACCTATTCTGGCCAACTGTGCATTTAGTTAATTCATGACTATTATTTACACAAGGGAATAATGAACTTGAAGGAATAACAATGCATAAAATGTTCTTAATACCAAGATTATATTGATGACCATTTTGGTGTCAGGATGATTCCGAGGGCCCTGAAGGTCCCCGGGCAGGTACGAACCTTACTTCTCTCTGTTCCTCAAGCTGGGACATGTCGATGACGCCATCAGGAAAGAGCCCTGTGGGGTCCTCATTGGGACTCTACTATGTATCATCTTATTGTGACATTAGGTTCTGCGTGTCTGCATAGAGCAGTCAGGGGCAGGGACAGCGAATTCACCAAAAGGTGACAAGCTACAAGCTGCAACACCAGCTAAGCGCTGTCGGGCCCTGACTTTGGCCAAGTTGGGACTTGACAGAAGACGGTCTCTGCTCTGAGTCACAAGTGCTTCATGAATTCAACCCTGTGATCAGAGAAGAGCCAGAGCCAGGAAGGAAGCAAGGTGGTCCAAGAGTATCCTTCACCAAATGATAGCTCTCACGCTGAGCAACCCGGCTCTGCTTTTACACAGCTCCCTGAGCCTGTCTGTCGGGGTGCAGAGGCTACCACCCTACTTCCCAGGGTCAGAATCCCCCTCGGAAGCTGGTCAACCAGCTTCCTGGGCCTCCCCAGGGGACTCTGATGAGGCGAACCTGGTGGGGAGTCGGGAACCTGCGTTTTCCAAAGCACCCTGGTAACGCTCGCTTGTGCTGGCCAGGTCTGGGAGCCCCAGTAAAAGAGCAATTCTAACAGCAAAACAGCGGCTCAGGCGGGAGGACTGCAGATAGGAGTGAAAGCTGACAGCCTGGTCCTGCAGATCAAAGTAGAAAAACTGCAGAGAGAGACTGACAGATGGATAGAAAGACAGACAGGTGCACAGAACAGGGAGGGACACTAACTCTGAAGCAGAGCAGAGGCAGGTTATTTTGTGCAAGGATCGGCCATCTTAATTCCTTTGCAGAATAAAGCAAAATGCCAGCTAATCAGGGAAACAGCCTGCTACATTCTCCAGGGCTGGGACAAGGGCTCAGCAATGACAGTCACCCAGGGAGGGGTACCCGGCTTTTAAAAGACACAAAGAGTCCCATCTCAGATGACTGAAGTGTTAACAAAATTTGGGCACTTCAGAAAAAGGCGCTTAAAGATTAAAACCGCAGGTAGGATGAAGCACACCGTTTCAGGGACAGGGGTCTCCTCCAAGGAGGGAGAGACAGAAAAGGGGTGAGATGGGATGCCGTGTTCTCGGTGTATTTAAAGTTGGCTTTCAAATGGAAAAAGGGTCATCAAAACGAGTGCGGCAAAATGATAGGTTCCTGTAACCTCTGGGCGTTTCTATGCTTTTCTGATTGGCTGAACTAGTTCATAATTAAAACTTGAAGAGCAAATCTGGAGATTCCATGCCAAAGGTCTTTGACATGTGTACGCTGTCTGACCCAGCACTCTGACTTCCAGGGCTTTCTCCTTAGGTTAATACTAAGGCTGTGCAAAGACACAGTCCTGTCGCCATGAGAAACCCCTGCAAGGTAGATCCCAAAATGTTCAAATAAGGCTTATCTCTGGATGGTTGAAGAATTATAGTTTCTGGGTTTTGTTGTTTTGGTTTTGTTTTTTTAGTATTTTCTAGGTTTTCTACCATGAACACATACTGCCTCTTGCAGTAAGAAAATAAGAAGCCAGAGGAGAATCAGCAAAGCTCAGCAGTGCTGAAATCAGGGACGCGCAGTCTCATCCCAGCTCTGCAGCCTAAGTGACAGATGACAGCATCACAACACTTCATACAACACACTTACGATAGTTGTTTTCCCCGCGGCAGGTGGACCTAACACCACAATCTTCGGCACTGTAGAATAGAAAGATTTGAATGTCACTGCACCATGTGACAAAGCAACCTCCCACGTCTGTGCTGCTCTGGGTGCATCATTTCTTTCCTCCCCAGATTTCATTTTCTGCAAGTGACACGGTCGTTTGTAACCCAGTGCTTCAGAGACCCTCTCGCCATACAACATATTCTCTGTGTTTAGAGAGGTAAGTGATCACGGAGCTGGTTTATTTTTCTGTCTCTGAGGGGACACGGACATGGTAACTTGTTTGCTAAACTAATAAATATCAAGAACAATTGAGATTTCAAACACCATAAAGCATTTTAAACAGGGACTTCGTCTCGGGGACACGCTCTCAAATAAAGCTGTATTTTATGTAAATCGACCTTTGAGGCTTGGTTTTTTTAAAATATATTTATGCCTTTTTATTTAGCAAATTGTATTTCCCCATCATTTTACGGAGGCAAATAATGGAGGAAAGCCGGCAGTGTATGGGCCAGATTTATAAAACCCCAGCTAGGAAAATCTAGGTTTTCAAATATGGGCATTTTGATGCAAATAGAAACACCGGCTGCTTGCTTCACCCTGAGACTCGTGGCTCCGGCAGGCTTTTGGCCACGCAGAATTCTTGAAGTGGCTACCGGACCACTGAGTGGGTGCTGGCTGCTGGAAAAGACCAGCATCTCAAGAAGAGTGTGGGAGGTGTGTGCACTTGGGTCAAAATAAAGGAAACAGAATGTGGCACCTGCACAGGGGATGCGCTGACGGCTACCTTGATCGTGTCACCCTTCCCCCTAACTACGGGGGTGGGGAGGGGCGCAGAACAGCCACTGTCAGGCAGGGCCCTGAGCCCGGCCCCCTGAGCCCGGCCCCCTGAGCCCCTAACGTCTGCAAGCAGAGCCCATTCCTGCCAGGCCACCGGGAAAGAACCCATCCATGCAGAGACCTGATCTGGCGGTGAACACTGAGAAGGAACTAGAGTGTCCACGACGTAACGACCAGCCAGACTGCTTGCGTTTAAATTCACAGCTCCGTCTGGTTTTCAGGGAACACATGGAGGAAAAGTTCAAGATAATTCAGTGATTCACTCCACACAACTCACTGAGCGCCTCTTCTGTGCTCAGCACTGGGCTGCATGCTGCCGAGAGAGTAAGGTGGGCCACAGGCCCTGGTGACAGTCGAGAGGTGACGCGTTCGACGAGCCCCGACAGGGAGCAGTGGTCCTGTGCCCGCCTCCAACGACGGAACTGCTCTCCCCGGAACACGAATGACATGGGACACAGGTCATGGCCTTCTGCTTTACTTGGTTTTGACGTGTCTCCAATAACTGCTTTAGGACACTGTTGTTTTCTACATCTCTCAACATTTGTGAGTCTGGTTCATGGCCCTGTCAATGTGTGAAACATGGGTAACTTGCGTCTTGCCTGTGGAGGCTGATGTGAACTAACAGGAGCGTGGGGGCCGGAAGGCCGAGGACGGGGTGGGCCAGGGGCACCTCCTGCCACCTGGCCAACGGCCGGGACACGCGCGACACCCCAGTGCAGCACACGTCTGCACGCACTCCTCTCAAGGCTCGGCTGTACTGCGTCCTGCCCTCCTCAGTATGGCAGACTCAGCTTCCAGTTTTCTTCTGGCCAAAGGGCTCTGTGTCCCTTTATGTCCTCTTGGTCCCGGAGGGGCACGACCTCGATAGCAGGCTGGGACGTGTCCTGCTCACGCGAACAGCCTCGCCTCGCTGGGGACCCAGAACACAACCTGGCAGCCCTGAGCAATCCTCTCCCTTGACCTGGAGCTTCCCTTTTCCTCCTGAAGATGTTTTCCATGTTCCTACCTTGTCACTTGTCATCTCCACATCAAGAATGCCCCCCTCACCCCAATCCAGCCTCACCCACCCAGCCCCACTGGCTTCCTTCCCTACTCATGACCAAGAGGCTGGCTGCTACTTACTGGTCGCCTTGGGAAGGTTTGTGCCACAGCTGGGCAGCCGGTGGCAGCACGATGCCCCACCAAATGAACGGCAGGCTCCCTGAAGGCAGGGACCAAGTCTCATCCTCCTTTCCAGCAGCCAGGACAGCAAGGAGCCATGCACAGAGCAGGACCTGCAGTGGCCTCCTCGGCTGTCCCCTCCCTTTCTGTGGTTACTGAGGTTTTGTCACCTTTGTCACCACCATTACTTCCTCCAGACAAAGATGCCCTCTGCCACTTGGCATTCTTCGGTCCATCTCGCAGGAACCAGATGCAGCCGAGTGGAGCAGGGGGGGTGTTTACTCAAAGGCCAGCGTGGCTCACAGAATCCTGCACAGGCAGGAACCAGGCCCAGGGCCACCGCACCAGGAACAATGCCCCACGTAAGGCCGCCGAGTGGTGCAGGGCATGTAGCACCGATGCACTGGGTGCCAGACACTGCAGCCGGTGCTGTAATGACACTCACGTTTGGGGGTTAGGGGGCTGCCACCGGTCACGCCAACACTGTCACTAGGAGCCAGGCCCTGCAGGGTGGCCAGGGACAGCGCCTCCCAGACCATGTCCAGAGTCTGGGCTCACCTGGCCGGGGAAGCTCAGGACTCATGTCCAGGGAAGGCATTTCAGCTGCTGGGCCGGGAGCTAGGGCAGGGACTCCCAGGCCGTGCTCTGCAAGACCTTGAACCTGGGGCAGCGCCTTCCGGGCTCCCAACCTGGATGAGAGAAGCCATAGCAGGTGGAAAATACTGCTTACAGGATGAGTGTGGAAATGAGGTGGCTTTGGGGACACTTGGTTGGCTGAGATGATAAGGGAAGCTTGGAACTAGGGTGCCACGGAAGGTTTGGGGGAGGGGTAGCGTTCGAGCAGCAGGGAGGGTGGTCGAGGGCAGAAGGGCCTCGTGCACTGAAGCAAAGAGCTTACTCGGACATGACGAGAAGGCCTGTTTGCCAAAGCCAGAGTGGGGGTGCAATGGGGGACGGGGTCTGGCTCGTGTGCCCATCTCCTGGCCGCCTCTCTAACCACAGGCCTCCACCGAAGTTCCTCAGAACCTGGGCTGGACCCAACAGGGCTGAGGGCCTGCAGAACCCAAGGAGAAGGGAGACGCACCTCTGCAAGAGCGGTCAGGGAACGACACCCAAGTCACACATTCGTCCTGACCAAGTGACAGCGTTCAAAGGCTACTGGGAAACCCCTCCCCCTTCCGGGCTACTATAAGTGGCGCCCAAATTGTACACAGCTGTGGAAATGCTTCAAAAGGGGAACGTCCACGGCCTCCCCCACAATTTCTCGCACACATTTATGTGTTTAATTTCAGTTTCTTAAAATCTAACACCTTGAAACTCCAGCCCTGCTCATGAGTAATTATTTATAAACAGTGTCATAAAGGCTGCTTGACTGCCAAGAGTAATCAACTTCTTCCAACCACTTCAAAGGAAATCAAAAAACCTTTCCATCCACAGATCCTTTTGAGGTTTAACTAGGAGCATGATTTAAAATTCACAAGAAAACCCTTAGGTATTGGAGTTCTAATACACAGCTTTCTTGGACAAACGTTTGATAAAAACCGAAACATACCATAATACACACCGTCGCCTGCTCTAATATTGCCCAGGGCTACTGTAAATGCTCACTTTGTACTAAATCTGCTTTTCTCACGGTGAAGGGGCTGCCAGCCTAAGTGCGGGTGGCTCCCCTAGTTCCCTGTGTGCTTGCTCACTCACCGGGAGGAGTCTGGAACCTTCTCTCCCTCTGCACCAGCCACTGGGCCTGTCGCTGTGAAGCCCGGACCACCCAACACCCATGCCCAGGAAGCAGAGGGTCGAGAGCCGAGAGCCGGCTTCGGTAACAAAGGCCACTGTGTGACTCATGACTCGACAGAGGCGTGACAATCTAACCCAGGGCAGGGGAAACGCTCGCTGAGTGACAGGGGACCTCTCCGTGCCTGCTGTCCGACTTCTAGAACACATGGGGGTTGGGCTAAACCGTTTCCAGCTTCCCCGCACTCCTAGAAAAAGCACAAAAGTGTGGTCCTCTCCACTGCCTCCCCTCCACCTTCTCGTTTTTGCTTCACTTGTAGGTGGAGGGCGGGGCACGGGGGGAAAACCCACAGATGTCCCTCTGTTCTTTTCACTTAAGTGAGTGGGGCTTGAGCCAAAGGGCCAAGATGCTCCAATGTCCATAAAAGCTCTCAGCCAAAGGCCTGAGAGTGTGGGGACAGATCAGCACCCCAATGACTCTGCTCCCTGTGACAGAGCATGTGGCCCAAACCTCGCCTCCTCTATCCAAGAGGACAAGTAGGAGGCCGGCCCCAGCTGGAGCTGACCCAAGCAGGTCCAGATGCTTCAGCCAACTTGAGAGCAACAGAGCGGGGTAACGTGGAGAAAGGGGCCCAGGCTCCATGGAGGGCAGCCTTGGAAAGCCACGAGACCCATGAATGACAGGGGGGCGGGAGGTAGTGAAGGACGCACGGAGGCGGCCGCACTGCGTCCAAAGCAGAAAAATGAGGTTTGAATTGAAACACTCTGGTGAAGTGGATAGTTGGACACTGAAAATATCTGCACACAGAGGAGCAAGATCAAAACATAAAGATGGAACTGGTCTCAAATACCAGGCTCTTGAATTTCCAGCCGGGCAGACTGGCTAAGCTCCGAGGTTCAAGGTGAACACACAGCGTGGCACATTCACCCCTAATCAAGACGTTTCAAACCATCACAATGCTACTTGGGGTTCAAAGTTATAGTTTTGTCAAGTGCAATTTTAATTTCGAAAGATCTCATTAAGCTTTTCACAGGTGGAAGCTCTAACATTGCCCCACCTGAAGCTCTGAGTGAGTGTCGGGGCCCTGCCATTTCCACAGCCCACCCGTGTCTGAGGCATCCTTCCCGTGGCTGCCGCCGACCAGTCACCAGAGACCATGCCAGAGCTTCGCCACCTCCATCTCAGTCTGTCTGGTAACCAAACATGCCCATTTTACGAATGAGGAAACCAAGGCCAAGAGAGCAGAGCCCTCTCACCATTTCTTTACATGTTCACAAGTTGAACATGGGCGGAAATGCTCCCAGCAGCCCTCACACAGCAGAGCCCCAGGGCAGGGGGTTTGGGAGGCTGGGGGGTGGGGTGGGGGGTAGGGAGTAAGCAGTGCAGTGTGCAGCAGGCCCCCAGGAAGAAAGGAAGGTGGCTTAACACCCACCCTGCAGAACAGGAGACCCTCCCACCCGCATGAACCAGAGACTGTAGGCCTCTTGAAAGGGTCTTTGTGGGGCAAAGTGAATCACGGCGGGAGGCAGAAAGGCAGGGTGAAGGTCCCCTCCTGGGACCCCTGGGGTCACGGCTCTGTGCCCACTGGGGCTTACGGGCTCACAATCAATGTCCATTCTCAATTCTGGCCATCTAGAGGCTCAGAAAAAGGCACTGCTGGGGCTCTCTTTGGACAACCTTGCGGAGGTCTGTGAACCGGCTCCTCCACGCTCTGCACCAAGCCTGACACTGCATGGGGGCTGCAGGCAGAGCTCCCAGAAAAGGCCAGGTGCGCAGGGCTCCCCTGTGAGGGGGAGCTCTCCTCTCTCTTACTGACTTTTTAAACTACTTAGTGTCCTTTCTCATCTCGGGCTTCTGAGCCCCACACTGGCATATCAGGTCTGCATCCCTCTCAGCTGCACCAAGCGCTAATTTCACTGGTGCCTGGTAGCTCCTTCAAAGTGGTTAGTGCTCCAATGAAAGAAACATCAAAGCTCCGAGAGCCCAGTTCTCCTGGCAGCTCCTGGGATGCAATGACCCTCCGTCACGTGGCAAATCCCGTGGAAGGGAGCCGCTTCTCCCCACTCCCTGGGTTTGGGCTCTGGCTTTGGGTCCGGCTGACCTGCACTCGGGCCAAGATGTGGGGAGCTCTGGAACTGATTAACGGGCACTGATAATGAGACCATCAGGAAAATCCAAATGCTGCCTGTCTAGGTAGACCAGAAACCAAATTTACACCTGACAAGTGGAATGATCACAGAGCTCAAACCCAACAGGCGACATCAGATGGGCTGTGCGAAAGCATTAATAATTGATTCCATGGGCCATTCTGAGGTTTTCATTTTCATAACTTGGCAAGAGAATTTTTATTAGCTGTACTAATAAGAAATTAAGGCATTTTTCAATTAACCACCACCCCAAGTTGCCAAAACCCCTGCCCACCCTGTTCTGACATCCTTTCAGACACAGGAGTGCAGAGTGGGTCACAGCTGTTCCCAGGAGAAGGGGGCGCCCCCCACCCCACCCCCCGCCTCTCGTGCTCACCATTATCGTTGTTTTGGTATAAGTAATCAATCATGAACGGGATGGGCTCCTCGGGCCGGTGGATCAGTAGTTGCTCCAGCATGTTCTGTGGGCACAGGGCAGACACCCAGGTGGTTAACACCTGCAGGGGCACCCATGACCCCAAGCTCAGGTGGCCCAGGACCTGGTCACTATGGCCTAATCACTGCACCTCACCAATATACCTTCAACTTGGGACCTAGCACCTGCCCCAGCTGGCAGCTGCTTGCATGCCATGAGCACAGGCATGCGGGAGGGGCCGTGTAGTACTGCTGGGGAGGCGGCGGGAGGGACCATGCCCGACTCAGTCGGGCCAGGGCCTGCTCCCCTCCGTCCCTTTGTACTTCCCAGACCAGTCTTCTCTCTCTCTCGGTTCCTTCTCATGCATCCCAGAGCCTTAGCAAACGCTGCTCCCTCATCTTGGACTGCGTTTCCTCAGTCCTCAGGTCTCAATGGAAAAGAACCTTCCTGCTCACACTCACTAGGTAAATCCTGCCACTTGCGCCTGCAGCCCGTGCGTACCGCTACTGCCTCGCCCTTGTCCCAGTGCTGGCACAATCACAGCAGGTGTCCAGTGCAGATGTCTGCAGAGGGACATGGCCCTCACTGCTACCGGTGTCCCTCCACAGGGGGACAGAATATTTACCAGCCAAATATCTAACCAATCCTGGGATAGCCTGGCCATTTCATTCCAAGAGAAAGAGCTTCCACGGTCCCAGAACAAAAGGCACAGAAATGAACCAGGTAGCTGAGAGGAGCTCGGCTGGTACAATAGGGCACCCTTTCACCCTAGGGACAAGCAGGGAGGGTCTTTAGCCCTGGGAGCGCAGAGGGAGTGTGGGGCAGTAAAAAGAGCACTGAACTGTAGGAAGTCCTAGCCCCGCTCTGTCTCACCAGCAAGCCCCTTCCCTTCTCTGGGCCTCAGCTTCCCCACCTGTTAAATGGCACGTTTGGATGAGGTCGTTGGTCATATATCACTGGTGAGATGGTGTGAGATGACTTTAGATGGTTCACAGATGAATATTCTTAATTTCACTTTTAAATAGCTGTATATCAAATGTGTGTATTAGAAAAATACATCAAACCTATGATTTCAAGGATACCGTTTAGGACGAAGCAGAATAAGTTACTCAATTTTTAAAAAGTGGGTTGATTTAAAGAAATAATTAGGTTAAAATGGCAACGTGGTGGTAGTTACATGAATCTATACAGGTGATAAAATTTCATAGAACCATAAACACACAAAAAAAACGAGTGCAGGTAAAAATGGCTGAAATCCAGTGAAAGCCTATAGTCTAGTTAAGTCTTGTACCACCCTCAGGGTCCCGGTTTTCACAATGTACTGGTTATGTTAGATGTATTCCTGGGGGGATTTGGGGGAAGGACACACCAGAACATCAGACTATTTTTGTAGCATTCTGTGGGTCTGAAATTATTTTAAAATTTAAAGTGTAAAAAGCAGAAATGGTAAAACAAACAAACAAACAAACAAACAAACAAAAACCATGGAGGGAACACACCAATGACTGCAGACAGGAAATACTGGACTAAACGTTTTCCGGGACTGCTCCTTCTAGCAAGCACTCTGAGATCCACCTGGTTGTCTAGAGCAGACCACAGAGCCCCTAGGAGCTCCCCCATCCCGCTCACCACCCATTTTCTTTACTTTGATTGGCCACTCGGTTTTAGAAATTTTTCTCTCTTTTCCTCTATCAGTTAACACTTTCTAAAGGAAACATGTTTGCTAGAGCAATGATGCCCGTGGGAGTGGGGCAGAGCCCGAGGAGCAGACAAATGCTCTGGAAGCTGGGCTCCTGGGTCCCCCTGGCCCTCAGAACCTGAGAGGCTAGACAGCTCCTGAAAGCCTTTACCTCTAGGTGCAGAAGGGACACCAGCAGAACACCTGGGGTGGGGCTCTGCCTAAGGTCACACAGGGAGTGGGGGCCAGTCAGGTCAGGTACCCAGGAGGAGAGCTTGGGAGCTCCTGGCTCCAGGGAGGAAGAGCCAGGGGAGAAATGCTGCTGTCCAGACCACAGGGCTGCTGTCTCAGGAGGAGGCCATCTCAGAGGATGGGGATGCCACCTTGATCACGGACAATCCCCAGCTCTGAAACCAACACTACAGACCTCCGGGGAACGGTCAGCGCCGCATGAGACCCCTGGAGAGCACCTCTTGCATCCCGGCATTTCACAGACGGGGGAACTGAGCAGAGGGAGGAACTTGTTCCAGGCCATCCAGCCGGCTGGCGCGGAGCCAGGACCAAATCCTGGTCAGGAGAGCCTACCCCCAGAGTGAGGGATCCTTCGGGGTCACAGCGGAAGAGGAGTCAGACTCCCCAAGTTAGGCAATCTCGTGGGTTAACAAACGTGGCCCCCCAGCTGCAAGATCACCGGCGCGGGGCCTGATTGTCACCCTGGTACCGCGACAGAGGTTCCCCGGCCGCCGCCCCGTGTCGCGACAGGGCGGGGCTGCCCGGGTCACCTGCATCATCTCGAAGACGTGGTTCGCCTCCCCGTACTGGGGCATTTCCGGGGGGATGCGATGCGGGGCTGTGGTCGCGTCCATGCTACCACTGTGCAGGGCGGCCGTTCCCTGGTGACCGCGTCGCTAGGGGCGCCGCTCCTTGACGTCATCGGCGCGCGCCGCCCCTAGTGACTGCGGTCGCTAGGGGCGCCACTCCTTACGTCATCGGCGCGTGCCGCGCCCAAACGCCCTCCGGGGCGGCTGGCTCCCCGCCTGGGACAAGTGGTCTCCCACCCCTCCCTCGCTGTCCCTTCTGCGCCTCTCAGCGGGGCGCCACAGGTCACTTCCAGCTGTTGCCTTCTAGGAACAGACGTGCCCCCGGTTGGGGGACCCCGCTGTGCTGAGACACCCGACAACACCCCGAGGGCACGTCGGCCCCCCGGAGAGGGCGGGAGGCGGATCCTGCTTCTGGTTCCGCCAACACGCCCTGGCCCGGGCGTTAGGAGTTCCGTGGGCCAGCCCCGGCTCCTCTCTCTGGGCCTCAGTTTCCCCATCTTCAAATGAAGAATAGAGGTAGGAGAATATATTTGATGAGGGAGGGGGTGTCCATGGGGCCGACCGGAGGGCGGACGACACCTGGAAACCCACGGCCTGACTCGCAGCTTCTGGCCCCTGGACACCCCGCCGCTCGCTCCCGGGGTGAGGCAGGGCTGCCATGTGACCCGGTTGCTATGGCATCTGCGGTAACAATCAGGCCCCGCCCCTTCTCACGCCAACTTCCCCACCCCAAGCCCTGGGAAGGGCCTCCCCGCCCCTCGGGGGCCCCAGACACCCACGGAGGCACACCAGCTTCAGGGAGCTCTGTGAGTGAAGGCCGCTCTAGGACAAGCAAGGTTAGAGCCCCGCGCTCGGAAACTGGGGTGGGGGGGTGGAGCAGAGAGTGCAAGGGACCGCCGCTGCTGCCCCGGGAGGACGAGGGGACTGGGGTGGGACGTGGCGGGTGTCGTTTTCATCCCCAGTGGGACGAGAGCAGCCAGGTGTCGGACGCAACTGAATTGGGAGCTGTAGTTCTCGCTGCCATTCTAAGCAGGAGCTACTGATTTTGAGCTCTCTGTGCGTTCAACTGTGGTGTTTGTGTCCATTACGGAGCGGGAATATGGCGTAGTCAGTACAGATTGCTCAGAGTTCGAATGCTGACTGCACTCTGACTAGCTGTGTGACCCTTTCCTCCCCTGTGAAGTGGGGTTATGGAAGGATGCCATGAGTTAATAGAGCTGAAGTATCAGACAGTAACTGGCATCTAGTAAGGGCACAATACATAGGGGCTATATTATTATCATATTTAATCTTTGCACCAACTCAGAAATACGTACCTTCATTCCCATTTTACAGATGAAAATTTGGAGGAGCAGACTGGTGAAAAATAGTTGGATGAGTGACTTTGGGCAAGTCATTTCCCCTTTCTGGGCCCCTTTCCTCATTAGTTGTTGATCACAAAGCGTTAGAATCCAAAAGCCCCTTGAAGAGCCTCTAATCCAGACTCCCTCATTTTATAGATGGATAACCTGAGGCCCAGAATGGAGGAAATTCTTGGCCAAGGTCACTTGTTCATCCGAGGCAGAGCCAGGACTGGAACTAGGTGTTCTGACTCCTAGTAAAAGCCTTTTCCCCCAGGCACCAGCCCAGAGACACGCCCTCCAACAGTAAAAGGCGGAGTTCTGCCTCCCCCTTAGAACTGCTTCCTCAAAGCCGCAAACCTTGGTAGGCTTGTCAAACCCAACTGCAAAGACAGCTGGGGAAGAACAGCAAGCTGCCTCCCCCAGAACAAAGAACACAACCACCAAGCCTGCAGTTTGCACTGGAGAGGCTCAGTTTGCTTCCTGGACGTTTCTGAAATGACTTGCCTCCTCCTCGTTTATTTTAAGCCCCAGGCGCTTTTCATACCGCGATTGAATGTTCTTTAGCAGCCTGGAAAAATACAAATCAATTACAGCCGAAAACCCATTGGGTAATCATTTTTTTCTATCCTCCTCCCCCAGACCGAGGAGTGCTCCACCCTGTGCCTTTCATCCCAACTAATTTGGCTGCAGTGACTCTGGTTCAAGGGACGATCACTTTGGATAGCTTATTACAGCTCTTCTCACGACATTCCTGGCACGCATGTCACTAGGATCAAGGCCCGAGTCAGTTTTTCTCTCGGGGGCTCTTGGGGCCACCAGCATAGGTAGGGCTGTATCCCTGGAGAACTTGGCAGCCCCAGGAAGCCCCAGGAGGGTCGCAGGGAGCCAGGCATACGGGGCAGCCTCTGAATGCTAGTCCTCATTGTTTTGGGATGGGGGACAGAAGAGTCTCATGGGAGTGGAAGCAAGGTCCAGGGGTCCAGCTAGTATGACCCCGAGGAGCACAGCTTTGCAGGCCCTTGTGTCACCCAACCCCCAAGCAGTCAAGCTGTCTGGCGTGTTTGTCTCTGGACCATCACAGAGGGAAAGAAGGAGATAACTTAAGAGCCCAGACTTTATAAAGTCAGGCAGAGGTGAAAGAGAAACCCTGGCTTGCCCACTTCCTGGCTGTGTGATCTCAGCTTCATCCTCTGTCGTGTGGGGATAATTGTGGGTTCACAGGGCTGGTGGTCATGCGTGTCCACGGTTTTCCCAGAGCCCCATCAAGTAACCTGCTGTAGGCAGGATTGGGGTGAGCTATCCAGGACCTCGTTGAGGCAGGAGCGTGGCTCGCTCCGCTCCACACCCACCCACCTCCTGCCAGTGGCCCTCTTGCAGACGGTAGCCCCTTGTCCCTGAGGTCCCATCCCACTTCCCCGCAGCGTTTTCTCTTTAGCTGTGCCCCAGCTCAACCGCTCTTCATTCACTTACGCCTCTTGTCCGCCTTCCACTTGAAAAGACAGTTCCTCCAGGGTATGGAACCTTGTCTGTTTTGTTCAATGTCATCTAGCCCAGCACCCTGAATAGGTCTGGCATGTGGTAGGCACTGCAGTATGAATGAATGAATGAACGAGTGAATGAATGCAGGAAGTGCTTTTCACCTCCTTGGCTTAGGCGCCTTCAGGGCTTCGTCTCATAGCTTTGCCTGACACCTGGGGTCACTCAGCCTCCCCCGTCTGTTGCTTTCTGCACTTGCTCACAATATTCCCACATCTCCACCTCCCAACCTGTAGCCCAGCGTTCCTCCAACCCCCCAATCCCCCTCCCCCGTTCTCTACCTCTCCAAAGCCTGCTTTCAAACCTTCCCTCCTCCAGGAGGTTAAGCCCTCAGCAGCCTCTGCTTCTTTTGGGGTGCACACCATACCCGTGTGGCACTCCGCCAGCATCATATGTGCACTGTTTAATAATCGCAGTGGCTTTGATTGCTCTGAGAACCAGGCACTGCCGCGTTCTGGGCTCTGAGCTCCACACCTTACACCTGCTGTCTCACGCAATGCACGTTAGGACTCGGGGCTCCGAGGATGAGCCGCTTGCCAAGGCCAGCAAGAAGTGGTGGGAGAAGGATTTGAACCTAGGACTACGTGACTCCAGAGTTCAGGTTCTTAACCACCAACCACAGCTCTGAGCACGACCCCAAGCACCCACCTATGTGCTGCACTCTAGGTTTCAACTCCTGAATCATTTGTAAGCCCTGATCCCCACTAGGATGAGGCAAGTGAGGCAGTTTGCCTCGGTGCGAAGGGGGCGCCCCAAACCTCAGTCATCAAGATACGTAATATGTTAATGCTGTATTTTCAAAGATCAGAATTAATGCCTAAAGTCCATTTAGAATAAACTACCACAAATTTTAAAAAGACAGGGTATTACTGATTTTCCCTTCCGCCTCAGGCTCCAATATGGCAAGACACAGCCCATCCGTCTTTCTTTAAAATTCTGACACTTTCTTTGTGGACTTTTTGGTGTTAACTTTTATTTTTTTTAAGTAGTGCATTAAATATTCTTACCTATCTCAATTGCTGAGTTTTCTGGCGCCTCTTAAATTTTGCACCGAGGTGAGTGCCTCACTTGCCTCACCCTAGTCTGGGCCCGGGTGAGCCTGACACCAGGGAAGGCGCAACAGAAAACGCTGTGCCCTAAGTTTCCCATGGGCCATTTCTGCCTCCAGGAGGGCGGTGGGGGAAACCTCGGCTGGATACGGCAGGTGTTCAACAAACAGTGGGCCTCTACCACCTCGCCACAACCCCAGCTCCCCTCCCAGCTTGCCCACTTGAGATGGGGGTGGGGGGGTAGGGAGGCTGAGTAGGGAGGGGGTTGAGCTGGAAGGAGGCCGCCCACCTGCCTGGCCCTGGACCAGGCCAGTCCCCAGGGAAGCTGCCCTGCTCTGTTGGCAGACAGGCGCCATGGCTCCCAGGGGCAGCCTTAGGACGCTGCCACTGAAGTAAGTGAGCTCCATTAAATTTACAGTCAACCCACTCAGGTTTATGGGGCGCAATTGTCAGGGTCCCTTCTGGCCCAGCTCTTTTATGGCAACCGGGCTGCGTTTCAGCTCCCAGCCCAGGACTTGCATTCCATCTCCCCAGCCCTCCCCAAGTTCTCTGATTTACCACTCCCATCAAGTCCTGGAGGCCACCCTCTGGTCTGTTCCCCTTGCGTTTCCTTTCATCCCCCTGATGCCAGTTCTTCTTGTCATGGAGACGCCCTCCCAGGCCCCAGCCCTGCTCTGGGCTCAGGGAGCTGAGGGACACACAGCAGAAAGAAATGCCTCCCGGTTCCATCCTGTTCTCATTCTCCGCCTGGGACCTGCCAGGAAGCCTGGATGTGGCTTTCCCCACCGTCCTTGCCAAGTGTTCTGGCCCCTTCCCCTCGCAGCGTCTGGCTTGGACCTCGCCTCCCTCAGCGCAGCCTCCTCTGACCCACCCCCCAACCGCCCTCACAGGGGGCGTGTCCAAGCCTGCACTCCAAGCGTGCTGTTGCCTGAGGTGTGGGGGCAGCCAGCTGGGGCAGCTCCAGGACGCTGTTTAGACTGCACCTAGGGGGTCTCCGGCACAAGCTTGCTGTGACACCCAGCCCCTGGGAAGTTAAGGGGAATTGATCTGCTGGGGTCCCGCCAGCTCTAACATTCCATAAATCTGTGACCTGGAGTATTTTGCCTGTGCTTGGCAAAATTGTGATGTCACGGAGGGCAGAACCCATAGCTTTTCTGCTCCCAGAGGAGATTCTAGACCAGTTGTGGACCACCGGACTCATACTGAGACAACCTGTGAGGCACCAAAGAAGAGTACTCCCCATGGTGTCCCTGTTTCCAATCAGGGTCATCCTGTAATTAACGGGAAGGCAGGGAGGAGTGGCCAGCGACCAAGCCCCCCCAGGAAGGGGCAAACCTGAAATCAGGGCCCCTGCCACAAACGCAGCTGTGTCTTCTCAGACTGGACAGTCCAGAGCAGACTCATCCCCTGCTTGGTCCACTGGAAAGAATGCCACCAACTGCAGAGTGGCAGGTGTTTTAAAACAATTTGGTCCAAGCTGATAAAATCAAATTTTACATGCTGTGGCACATTCCTTGATCCCAGCTTTTGCTGACACCACAGGGAGGCCCTGGAGGGTGTGTGTGTGTGTGTGTGTGTGTGTGTGTGTGTGTGTGTTAAATACAGAGAACTTATTGGCCACCGTGGAGGGAAGTAAGTCCTATTTTATGGCAGAGAATGTGTCCTTGGAGGATAAATGGCTTGGGTCAGGCTCAGCTCTGTCATGGATAGCCTGGGGGAGCTTGAGCAAGTGTGTGGCCTTCTCGGGCCTCATTCCCTCTGCTGCAAAAGAGATGACAACAGTCCCTGTCCCCTTCTACCCACCCCCCCCAGGGTTGCAGGGAGCCACTTAGTGCAACGCTCCACCAAAAGGGGCCGTGGGTGGTGTCCTGTTGACTCCAGAGCCGGGTCCGTGGTCCGGGCCCTGGGGCCTCAGCGCTCTGTTCTTCCTCCCCACAGACCCCTCTTCTCCTATAAGTGACCACTGAGCAAGACAATGAACGAGGTGAAAGAGTCTCTTCGAAAGGTCGAGCAGAAGTACAAGCTCTTCCAGCAGCAACAGTTCACTTTCATCACTGCGCTGGAGCATTGCAGGGAGACCGCCCACGACAAGATCCGGCCAATCACCAGCATTGAACAGGTCGAGCCACAGGGGGGGGGGACGGGACGGGGGTGGGGGGGGGGGGGTGGGGGGGGTGGGGGGGGTGGGGGGGGTTGGGGTGGGGGGGCTGGCGGCGGGCGAGGGTTGGGGATCTCCGGGACCTTCCAGACCCAGAGATGCCTGGGCAGCACCAGGCCCTGTCCCTTGCTTGGAAGATGAAAAAAACAAAACAGGCCCAGAGAGGGGAAGCACGATTCTGCCAGAATCAGGACTCCGATCCTACCTGGTGGAAAGAGCCATCCATTCTTCCCTCAGCACGTGGGAGTGAATAACAAAGTGGTGAAAAACATGGACTCAAGACTCAGCCGGCCAGGGCTTAAGTCCCAGCTCTACTGCAGGCCACCTCTGCCCTTGGGCCAGAGATTTGCCTCTCTACGCCTCAGTTTCCTCATCTGTCAAGTGAGAAGAGCAGCACACACCTCCCCGGAGCTGAGTGCGAATTACATGAGGTCATCGGAGGAACACACTCAGCCCGGGTCCGGCCAGCCGTATATGCAGGCCCCAGGCTGAGTACTGGGGATGTATCGAGGGACAGACGCATAGGGCCCCAGTCGTGGATTCCACTGGGGTTCGAGAAACTCAGCATGCCAAGCACACTGACGTTTCCATGTAACCTGTGTCTCCTCGTGGATTAGCGGCTGTGTCAGTTTGTTCTGCAGGAGTCAGAGGACTCAGCACCCAGCCGGCCTTCCAGGAAGTCACGGGCACACGCGCAGGCCCCCACCCCACCCCAGCCGTGGAGAACAGCAACACTTCCTGGCAGCACCCTTTTCAAAATTCGTTTTTCTAATTTTTATAAAAATTTTTCCCAGTTTTTTAACTCGAAAACTTCTAAACCTATGGAAAACGAACACCCAGGTAAACTTCACCTAGATACACGAATTTGTAATAAGTGACCAGGTTCCCACGCTCTCTCCAGACACACACCCTTTCCCCTGAACTATTTGAAAGTCAATTGGCTGTGGCCTTTTCAGCCCATCCTTCAAAGGCTCAGACGTCCAAAGGCACTGGACAGGCTTTCCGTATCAGGAAGGAGCACCGGCGCACCGCCACCTCTGCTCACAGTACTGGTACTTCGCTGCGGAGTGATCACTGCCCAGATCCTCCAAGCGTAAGGGTGCGGCCTCTTCCTGAGGTTCCGCGAAGGCTCTCGGAACAGAACAGCGGCCCCACATTCTGCCTCCCCGTCTGAAGTGTTGACTCTCAAGCCTCACCTGCCCTCCCTGGACCAGATGCGTCCAGCGTTACCCGCACACACACCGGGTAGCCCGGCGACGCTGCTCTGTTGTAGTTACACCACAGTGCAGGCCCCTGGGCCTCGTGCATGGTGGGCGGGCATGCGCAGTGGGTGCGAAGCCTCTCCCTCTCCCCCCGCGCCCTGCAAAGCTACTGTACTTTGGAAGGAACCACTTGGGATTGCTTAGGAAGGCATTCCCTGGCAACAAAAAGGCAACCGGTGGCAGCAGGGAAACCCTGGTTCAGACTTAGAACTTTATGGGTGGTGGAGAGGGTAGTGATGCCCCTTCCGGCAGATGATGGAGGGTAAGAGAACCATCTGACTGGGAGATGCCTCGGGGATCCTGCCTGGACCCGAGCCAGGCCCTCCACAGCACAAGGCCGACCTCAGACCCAGAGGCATTGGGCGGCACTGACCCGGCCGGGGAGGACCCCCACTGCTCCCCAGGGAAAGTTGTTGGAAGTAGATCAGCACCTTGTTTAAGAAAGTTTCCCTGGTCCCCCGGCCACAACACACCTCGGAGCCGTACTGTGGTTTTGGCATTTAGGCGCTTCATCTTCCCAGAGGTGATGCTTGTCTGTGGCATGAGGTAGAGACTTTTTCTTTCTCCTGTGGACAGTCATTTTCCCCATTCCACTGACTGACGTGGCCCTCGTTTGTCTGCCTTGGACACACAGGGCAATAGTGCAAAGGACTCTAGTTCCTTCTGTTTGCTCCTCAGCCGGGTGGCCTCACCCAGCAGTCCTCTCAGCGGGACGGTGGCCTGAAAAGTCGGGGACCAGCCCTCCTTGCTTTAGGCATCGACTTAGGTGTATGGGGACTAGTGACAGGTACCGGCTCGGAGCCGCTTTGCTGGGTGTGCAATCCAGCTGCACCACTTCCGGTGGTGCCCAAGGCGGTGACGTCACCTCTCTGAGCCTCCGGCATTCACCTGTGAAATGAGGATTTAAAAGCTACCCAGCGTGTGGGGTTTAGGTGAGGATGAAGTGAGACAGGCCTGCAAAGCATTCCGCGTGGCACCCGGGACCCTTAGTGGCGTTAGCTCTACGTAGCGGTCTGTGCAGTGAAATGCACCAACGTTACTGGCATCTCGACTCTGAGAGGCCGGAACAGGCAGGATGGTGGGTGCCCTGGAACGTTTGCCCCAGGAAGCAGCCAGGCCGCGCTGGTACCTCCCAGCTGAAGTCACACTGCCGTCACACGGTTTCTGCAGGTACAGAGCTACATGGATCACCACTGCAACAACTCCACAGACCGGCGCATCCTGCTCATGTTTCTGGACACGTGCGCCGAGCTAAACAAGCTCTGCCAGTGCTTCGAGGCCCTGCACCCGGGCACGGCGGTCACCAATAACCTCCTCGATAGATGCAAAACCCTCGTGAACCAGAGCAACGACCTGAGCAGCCTGCGAGCCAAGTGAGTCCCCCTGAGGCCTCGGCACTTGCGCAGGCGGGGAGGGGGCGGAGACCCGCAGAGGCTCCTCTGCGGCCGGACTGGTGAAGCCGCTGGACGATCCTAGGCCCGCTGGTCTATTGGATTGACTGACCCCCAAAAGGTGTTAGTGAAAACCAGGGCTCCTGAGGCCCCAGGTACAGTGGGGCACAGACCCTGGCCCTGGAGCAGGGAGGGGCTCACAGAGCAGTGGTTCCCAGAAGCCCAAAGCAGCGGGGTGTCTGGCGCCAGTGGGGTTCCCTACTTCGGAGCCCCGGGGAATTCACAGCACAAAGTGCCACATTCGCAAGGAAGCTGTTTACTATTCTGGCAAGAAAGGTCGAGGGGACTAACAGCATGTTTTTGAGCAGTGACAGCAGGTTTCCACAGCCCCCCGTCCAGGTTTCTACACACCTTTTGCACCAGGGTTACCTGGGGCCCTCGACCCCTAAACCTGCCCACCCACAGTGTCCCTAACAGGGAGGCTGGCGCGTGCAGCCACAGTTGTGAAACCTCCCCAGGGGATTCAACGTGTGGTCAGGAGGAGGGCTCCCTGCCCCACGTCTGGAAGTCGCATGCCAAAGCGTGGCGAGTCCCCGCAGTGGGGACTCACCCGGCCCCCTCTCCTGCCCTGCAGATACCCTCACGACGTGGTGAACCACCTCAGCTGTGACGAGGCCAGGAACCACTACGGAGGCGTGGTCAGCCTCATCCCCCTCATCCTGGACTTAATGAAAGAATGGGTGGCCCACTCGGAGAAGCTGCCCCGTAAAGTGCTGCACGTGAGTGAGCCCAAGGCATGCCGGGAAGCCACCGCGGGAACCGCTGGCCCCTCCCAGACCGCAGGCACCCGGCCTGGGTCACGAAAACACCAGTGTAGGCAGCTTAGAAAAGACAACCTCCAACCAGGGGGGAGAGACAGAGGCGGTCCAAAACCTCCCTGGAGACCACCTGGTGGGAAACTGTAACTCAAGACCCGTGACGTGCTCACGGCCGGTGCCGCCCCGTGGGGCGCCTTTACTACACTTGGTCTCCACGGGTCCATCCATTGTCATTGGCACCACAGCCCCTGCCACTCCTCAACCCCAAAGGGCCACCCAGCGTGTTACTGAGACCCTCTCTCGCTCTCCTGCTTCAACTTCTAACTTTTCTCGCCTCTAAGCAGCAGGCTCTGTGCCCATGAAGAGAGTGTTGGGGAGGCTGGGAACGAGCTATGGCACTGCCTGCCTGGCCCAGGTCCCCTTCGAGCTCCCACCACCGCTCTGCCAGGCTCGCCCAGTGCAGGCCCAGCTTTCCAGGCGGAGCCACCCAGCCGGAGGCGGCCGCAGCGGCAGCGGTGGGCAAGGCGCCTGTGTGTGGGAGACGGCTGCTCCCACGGCGCGGGCCGCGGCGGCTCCACAGGGCACCATCCTCAGTGCGAGCAGGTCTCCGCACCGCAGCCGAGAGGACCGGGCGCCTCTCCTGTCCTGTACTTGCGACCTGGACACTGAGAACAACTCCGGTCGTGTGGCTCCTGTACAAGGACGATGCCCTGGTTTTCACAGCCTAAGCGAGGCCCAGGATTGTAAGATGTGCCCCTGGCTTCTGAGCTTGCCAGAACTGTCTGACCTTTGGTTTTTCCCTTCACAGGGGGCGCCTTAGCTTCTGTATTCTTGCTTCTTCCGGGGCGACAGTCAAGAATAAAAGTGTTCTACCACCATTGCCTGGCTTGGTTTCCTGGGATGTATCCCTCAGAGAAAAGCACGTGTATCCTAAGACATCAGAGGCCACGGGGCAGCAGCCTCACGGCAAAACCACTAGCACAGAGCAGCCACTTCAGGCAGGAGTACGCCGGCTCCAGAAAGTTCGCTTCGAAGGTCCTGGCCAAGACCCACAGGAAGGGGCGCAGTAACCCCTCGTGTGTGACACCTACTCAGATGAGTGCCTGGATTTTCCAGACAATTCCAAACTGCCACCTCTGAGTCTTTGAATCAAAGCTGCTCCCATCCTTCAAAGGAGCCGAGTTTACCAGTTTCCGGGGAATAACTGAAAACCACATTGCAAATGGCACTCGTTGTGTCGAGTTCTTTCCCAGTGCGTCCCCAGCAAGAGATGGGAGGCGAGGGTGGTCTAACAATCACGTAGAGAGGGTCCTGCCTTCTTCCAAACACCTGACGGCACCTGGGAGGTGCTTGTGCTGGCTGCACCTGTTCCTTCACACTCACAAAACCACCGGCGAGGCTCACAGTCAGTCAGCTCTCCACAAGTTCAGTGTCACTTGGGCTGTATTAAACCCATCGTGCCGGCCAACCCCTAGGAACACAAGCGCGCACGAATACTAAGTCTGGATGGCAGTGCAGACCCGGCAGGCCGCCTGCTTTTGAGAGCTTTCTGGAAGGCAGGAGCCAAGGGACCTTTCCCACACCACCAGGACCCTCTTTGGGGAAAGGGTATGAATTTGCCATGAATTTGCAGATCAATCTGGCTGTTTGCCAGATGTTTTGGCAGAACAAAAAGGATCTTAGAGACTAAAGCCAGGTTCCACACCAACCCACCCAGACCCTGAGGTTTTTCCATCTTGGACCAGTCCCTACCCTACTCTGCCCAAAAGCCCCTCAGGGGCTGACAGGAGTCACTTCATGGCAACACATCAGAGTAGTGCAAAACGATAAATTTTTATTTGTTCACAGTTAAACACAAGCAACTGCCTTGACATTTGAGAACATTCTAAGGACAGCAAACCCTCGTGATTCCAATCCCCACTCACTAAGATTGTACCATTTTCTCTTGTAGTTCATGTTTATGGCATCTTACGTGGATCGTGTGACATGCTTTCAAGATTGAGGCAGGAAGGTTTCAACTTTCTGACAAGAGATGACTTTTTAAAATTGAACTAAAAGCAGTCAGTTTAAAAATTCTGTTTTTCACTGATGGGACCCCTTTAAACTGCAAGCTAGCCGGCTACACTTGATCCATGATTAAGAACTCAGTTTATGTCGGCGAAACCTGTTCCTCCGTGATAATGTCCTCGTGGTCCCCAGACGTCTTCCGAAGTGATCACTGATCCTTCCTAGTGCAAAACGCCGGCTGCCTCCTTGATCAGCCCGAGTGTCTGCTGCGCCGAGTGGTACCCTCTGTCCAAACACTGTGTGGGGGGCAGGGGGTGGGTCTGGGAGGGTCTCCAACTCTCAGGGGTCTCCTCTAAAATGGTCCAATAGCCTACTGAGCCCAGAGGAAGGACAATTTTGTGGCACCGGGAAAGTAAGTGGGGGAGAAAGGTCCTCTGCCTTCATTAACTCGTTCCAAGGCCAAAAGCAGTCGTGGGCACAGGGGCCCATGCAGCCAGCCACCCCTCTCAGACGGGCATGTACAGACTGCAGAAAAGATGGGAACACCGCTCTCCCTGGGCATGTCAGAGTCATGGACAGGGAAATGAGCCACCAGGGACAAGGGTCACAGCAGCAGCCTAAGGGCCAGGCCCCGACCTCAACTGGTTCTGTCATCCTAGAGAAAAGCTTAATCAAGTGCAATCGGTTTCTTTGCATGGGGAGGGGACGGGGGAGAGAGGGCAGAGGCGTGTGTCACAGAACTCTGGATGTAAACAGATACACAAACATCTTCAGACCGAAACCTTTTCCAATACCCACTGCTGGTCAGTTTTAAAGCATGTACCTCAAAGAGTGAAAATACAGCAGAGTAAGATGTGCTGATGGGTCATTCTGCAAAAGTCAGCCCTCTCCCCCACGGGAGACATGCTCCTGCGTGCGACCGGGCTTCTCTGAGTCTGCACGAGGCAGGGGCACAGCCCCGGACTGCAGCTCCGGACGGAGCCTTCACTCTGCCCACATCGTCCTTACACCTGTTCACACTTCCTACCACCTTAGTGCTCTCGCTTAGGAAAACTACGCGGTACTTTCATTCGTTCTTCAGTTACTTCTTTCTGGCTTCAAGTGGTATGTTCTAGTATTTGGTGAAATTCACATTGGCTAATCACAGCACACTGTTACATTCTCTACACAGAAACACCCACTGCTCTGTGGCCCAGCTCACAGATCCTCTCATTGCCACGACTATTTTATTCATTCTCTTCTAGACAACTGCTAGTTTGCTCTTTCTCGACAAAAACACCGGAAACTCCACGAGCTGCTATAAGTGGGGACGGCCCAGAGCCTGCAGCTTTGTTTCCTGTTGTCCTATCTGCCCAGTAGGGTGCTGGCCTCTCTGGCCGCGGTGGCTTGCTGGGCTAATTTTTCCAATTGTCAGTGGCTTTCCAGGACCTTGTCCTGGATTCTAACAGTTTACCTTTTAAGAAGAGTTTGGACTATTTCCCCCTAAAGACAGTACATATATTCTGGCTCACAAAGTAGCTTATCTAGCATTTCTCTCTCCACTCATAGAGCCTAATAAGAGCCTTCAGCAGCTTATTCCCAAAGGTTAGGCAGTTTTCCCTCCTGAAAAACTGCTGACAAACCCAGGGAGGTCACGTCTGCCCAGCCGCCTTCTGAGGCTGGTCATCTCATCCCCAAGGAGAACTCTTAAAACCTCTTGACCCAAGAAATGGCCTTTATCTCCTACCTTTGGATTTCAGCCAGTTTTCTGATTCCTGACCAGGTATTTCTTCCATCTCATAGTAACAGTTTTGATAGACGTTAGGGCAGAACCTTGTCAAAGCTTTTTTGTAAATTCATGAAAGTTCTGTCTGCTACAGATCCATGTGCTAACTGAGCTGTAGCAGGTTCAGGAACTCACTTTCCCTGTGGAGACCACGCTGCCATCTCCCTTCCCCCTCCCTCCCCCCCACCCCCACATGATACTGTAGTGCTCCTCTTAGAAACAAACTCCACGCTGCCCAAGAAGCAGACTCGTCTTCTCAGGGTCTGTGCCACCCTGTTAGTGTCAGGTAGGGATCAGGATTTGCCCCCCCACTGAGGCAGGCGGGTGCCCAGAGTGACTGATGGAGGTCCCCCAGCCCTAACACATCAGCGCCGCACTGCGTGGGACCCCAACTGTTCCCAGGCCGGGATTCTCTCAGGACCTTCCTCTACTGTCACCTCTCCATCCTTAAAAACGCTTGCTGCAGCATGATCAGGTGACCCGTGGACTCTTGGCAGGTTTATCAATTTCAAAACCAAACAAAATCTGACTATTGACCCAAGTCCTTTGCAACAGAAAAGCCTCCATTTTCAGGCTGGGTAACTTCAACATGCCTCCTGGTCTCGCCACCCCCCAGCCTGGGCTGAATGCAGCCCGTGGCCTCCTACCACCCAAAGGAATCTGAGTGCGGTGCCTCTGCGCAGCTGTGGAGGCAAAGCTGAGCGAGTGGACGCCCCAGCCGGAGGTGCCCCGGCTGCAGGCCCCGAGGCCGGCCAGGGCGCGCGCGAGCTCAGCTCGGCTGCGGTGCACTCACTCGCCACCCTTCTTCCCTACACCTGCACCATCTGCCTGTTTTTAAAAATGTTTGCTTTCTTTACAGTGGCCTCCTTGCCCTTGTCAGTTAGGGAAAAGGCTCCGATTAAATCGCCTGGCGTCACGGTCTGTGGCAGATCTCCTGGGCGTGGGGAGGGGTCAGCTTCTAGAACAGCTTTCAATAGTCATCCGGTAACATTTTTCTTTCCTTTCTGAATTTGTCTGTTTTCGTTTTCTAAACCTGAACTAGGAAACTGGAACGCATTCAACGTGAAGCTTTCCTTTGGACAAAGCTGAGTTAAACGTCTGGTGTTATTAATACCCTCCCTGGGACATCCAGCGGTCACTGCCGGCGCAGTGCAAGGCTGCGAGCAGGTGGGCACACACCCCTCAGGCTGGGAATAGGTCAGCCAGGCCTGCAATCCTGTCCCAAGGAGGACCTCTGTCCCACGCCACGGTGACGCTGTCTCGTGATCTGGCTCCTTTGGGTTAAGATGCCAGACTATTTATTGCCACACTTTAAAAAAGAGACTTCGACCCTGACCTGCTGGAAGCTTCCATATGCAGTAAGATTTCGTACCATTAGTTTCTTTTCCCTCTTCATGGCTGAACCCTTCTATACTTTTAACTGAAAGAAGAGAAAGAGAACAACCAAGTTCATTGGCTCTTTCCTACCAGTCTCTCCTTGCCTCAGCTGGAACACCAGGCAAGAATTCTTAGGCTTCTAGCACTTATTTCAGGAGCACGTGCTGAGTCCCGATTCTCTGCCACCGCCAGTGTTCTGACTGGTGTCACCTCTGAGCCCAATGGGTCCCCATCAGTCAGCCTGTGGCAACAACACTCTCCAGGACTCTGCCTTAAAATGCTCTGCCATCACTAACGTGTGGGAGGGTAGCAGCAGTCAGGCTCCCTGGAGTCGGCCCCTGAAAATCAGAACTGTTGTGACAAAGGTGACACCTTTTCGGTGGCCTAGAACCTACTATAGTGAGGCGACTCTAACAGCCTGAGAACAATGGTCATAGAAACTGAGAAGAGACACTCTGGACCTTCCGAGCCATCCTGCTGCAGTGTCACAAAGAAGCTGGCATCAACGAGAGGCGCGTGGGAACACCGAGGCACAGACCAGACTTGGGCAGCACGGCCCTGCCTGGAGGACCGGTTCCTCACCCACGAGCGCAGTGCCCCTCGGCTAAGGGCTCCCATCACCACCCTTCCTTCCGTCGTGCAGGGAGCAGGCTTCCCACTCACACACCAGCCTGAGGTCGGAACAGTACCAGCGTTCGAGCAAACACCAAATAAATAAGAGGTAGTGGGGAAGGGGATAAGCATTCCCAAAGGGGAGGGTGGTCTCCACAGTGCCAGCTCCAGACTTTCCAAACAACGGATGTCTGTTCGCATAGAACTTTCTAGGAAGCTTATGAGAACCGCCAAAAGAATGTAAGGGTGACCAAACCATTGTTTTTCCAGACCTGCTGCTTTACATGCTAAACTTCAGAACCAAAAGCAGCGAAGAAATCTCATGGAAAAGCTTCCACATGAAGGGGGACAGCTTTGCATGCTATGTCCTCCCGGAAAAGGAGAAAAGCAGACTTACCTGCAGTACCCCCAATCATCTGGGCTCACGGGGAGCCAACCCAGTTATCTGAGCTTCAGGAGAGAGTGGTGTGTTAGACTCAGAGATTAAATTTGGCCTCATATTGCACTGGTTCAAAGGACGCGACCATTTGGGGGGGAAAGGAAGAAAATAAAACTACTGAGGAATGCAAACTGGCCCTCGGATTAGTACACACTGCTAGGTAAATGAGAGAGAGGTTTGGGGGTGGGTCGAGGGAAAGGTTAAGAGGCATTTCAATGCCAGATCCAAAAACCGTTCCGCATTCAGTCAACTGTCAAAAGGACCTCCATCCCATTTCCACTGCGTGAGCTAGCCACTCAAACCCTGGAAACAGGAAAGCTTTGAAACGTGCGTCCACACCTCCTGTTCTATGTCAGCAATACGCAAGTTAACACTGATGGGCCAGCAGCCTTAGCTGTGTTCATGATGGGTCTCGTTGTAGTCCATGATACGGAGCTGTCCAACACTGTCCGGGGTGGGGGGGGACGGGTGCGGGCCGTCCACGGTCAAGGCAGGCTTGGCTTCTACGCCCGCGTCTTTGCCCAGTTCTGTCTTTAGGGCCTCAGGAAGGCTACTGATGGTCATGCCGTCCTCATCGCACTGACTCTCACTCTTATTCCGAAATAACTCTCGCGCCTTCATGCCCAGGAAGCTTTTGGAACTGGGAAGTGAGCCGACAGTCGCAGGGATGCTGGAAGACGGCTCGCCCATGGCCGACTCCCACCGACTGCTGAACGGGCCCGCCCTCTGGCTGGGGGGCTTCTCAGGGGTGGAAAGCTCACTGCTGCTGCTGCTGCTGCCGCCGCCGCCTCTACTCCCACTGCTGCCCCGGGCGATGCCAGGCCTGGGGGGCTTGGCCTCCCCGTTGTGGCCAGATGCCTCTTCACTGTGCCCTGTTACGGAATCCGAGCAGCCGTCATTACAACAGTCGAGCCTGTAAGAAATCCAGGGAGGAGAAAAGCAGGTGGTGATTGCAGCGCCCGGGTCTGGGAGGCGTGGGGTTGCACGGACGCTCGCTCACACTGACAGTGGACTCTGCCAGCCTGCTCTGTGTGTTATCACAGAAGACTTGAGCATGAGCTCCCACCAGGAGAACCTACAAGAAGGGACAGCACATGGCAACCTGAAATACGGATGCACCCTGTGACCACATGGAGTGATTCGGGGCCACGGAGGAAGGAACGTGGGCCGATCACTGGGCATTCTGAGGACAGGGGTTTGCGGTGGCTCTGAAATGGAGGCAGCTGCAAGCTGCGGCCCTGTCTGATCAGGCTGTCATTGCTCCCACGTACCAGCTCCTGAGCAGGCCCTGCTCTGTGAGTGGCAGCTCAGTGAGAAAGAAGGCCATGATGCCAACTCTTTGTTCCTACCTTTCTTCTGCCGCTTCAGCTGCTTCTGTTTTTTCTTCTTCAAGTTTTTTCAGGAGGCCATCTTTCTCCAACCGGCTGTATAAGTCTAAAACCTCCAATTCAAACACTTGGGTAATCCTTTTCTGAGCCTCATACCTGCTCTCTGCAGCCTGCAGCTGTCCTCTGAAAGATACAGACCACCCAGAATGTGGGCAATTCCACTTCGCCAAGAACACATCACTGCAGAGAGCTTTCCCCATGGAAGTTACCTTGCCTGTAGTTTGACATCCTCTAAATACTTCTTCTGTTCCAAAAGAAGGTGGTCTTTCTTGGCCAGATGAGATTCCAGTTCCAAAATCCTTTTTTGGGAGGTGTCAAGCCTCTGATTCTGCTGGAGAACGTGGCTTCTGTTTTTTTCTAGTTCTTTCCGATACGCAGCTTTCATCATTTCTACTTCCTAAAAAAGGGACTGAAGTTAGTACTTTCAGAAAATGAACACGCCATATCCGCTCCGAAAAACCCAGATATTAGCACGGAGAAGGTCCTTTAGAATACTGCTAGTGGAAATATAAACCAGTACAACTTTCTGGAAAGGAAGCTGGCGGTAAGTATTAACCTAGTAACGCTTCCTGAAGCCTATCCCTGAGGAAATCATTTGTAACCTGAAAAGATACTTTGGCACAAAAAATTATCATAGTGTATTTAGAAGAGCAATAAAAAGCTAGAAATACTGTTCGACCTGATGTCAGGGAAACGAGTAAATTAAAGTACATCTTGTAAGTTTTTTAAAAAAATGATACATATCAGTAAAAAGATAAAAAAGCAGACTATAAACCCTGTGACTAGATGATCGACTATGTAAACATACCCGTTCACATGACAATACGCCCATGTCCCACTGTCACTTGGGCACAGTGTATTTATTGTGGGCCATTTGTTTTCTTTTCTATCCTTCTCCCTCTCCTGATGCCCGCTGAGGTAAAGCTCGAGAACGCTACAGAACGAGTGGCTTTGCTCAGGCAAAGCAGCACCTCAGACTGGGTGGCCCGACAAGCAAAGGGCCTGCCTGCCTGCTGATGGATCGAAACAGCTTAAAACCCACAGCAAAGACACGGTAACACTCAGAAAAGCGGTCAAAGCACACGTCCGTAACAAGCACGTGTTCATTATTCCATTTGTGTTGTCTGTTTTTATTGGGGTAAAATACACGTAACAAAACTGACCCCACGTTTGTGTTTTTAAAAAGATCAGAAGCCGTAAGGAGCGAGCAGATGAGCTTCCACCGAGGCTGACCAATGAACCTGGTGCTTTCTCGGTGTAGAACGCGACAGACTGAAACTCAGCACTGGGCGCCCGGGAACGCCGCCATTCCGGCTGTGCCAATGGCTCCACACGTCCGCACAGAACAGGTAAGCACATCGGACCTCTGTCATAAATGACAGCAGCTACTTACGGAGAACCAAACAAGGTACGAGATAGGAACGTCCATGTGCTTTCACCAAGCCTCACAACCACCGCATGCGGCGCTGCCGCCAGCACCTACCGGCCGTTCCCTGCCTGGTTTTTAGATACCCGCTCCCCTTCCACCCCCAACACACACACTTGACTGAACAGGAGGAAGCCAGCTCAGTCCAGGGGCAAATCCTGACAGGGGCAAGGCCACGCCTGGCTCCCGATGGGCACACGACACTCCTGGCCAATGACAAGCGTGGGGATCTGGGGGAGGGTTCCTGGGAAAGGGGTCTCGGCTGACGGGCCTGCAGGGAGCGACGCTCTCCTCTTGCACAGGACACCATGGCATCTACCTGGGACAGCGCCCCCCTCGGCACACGGCCTGCACCATGAGCACAGCTCCCGGCCCCAGGACAAGGCCGACAGAACAGGTCAGGCGGTGCAGGCTCCCGAGGCTGTTCCTAGATTGCGCACTTGCTCGGTCTGGAACTGCCTGCCTCGGGACTTCTTCTCAAGTGCAGTCATGGAGTGACTTCCTGGTAAGCCAGCTTAGTCTGGATTTTGTTGCTGCTCACGAGGAAGGCCTCCTGTGACCAGCTTTATAAACAGAGGTCAGCTGGCTTGCCCGAGGCCCCAAGTGTCCGAGTGCCAACCATGAGACGCGCCAGAAGGAAGGCCGTCTCCACCCATCTCAGGGGACGTCAGGATGCATCTAAGCGACTGTCCCAGAGATCCTCTTGGCCCGTAGGTCTCTTTTCCCCTTTTTTCCTCCAAAGCTATTATACTTCCAAAATCAGTGAGACCTGGTTTCTAGAGAAAGCTCCACTTTTAACATCCTTCTAAAGGGAGTCTGCATCTGAGAGCTGAGAGGAGCTGAGAAGTAAGGAATAACTCCATTATAAAAATCACATCTGTGGTTCTAAGACTACTCTCTCCATTTGGCCAAAAAAGATGCTTTACAAAGAAAGCCCAGGTGTGATGGAGAAGTTAGTGACAGGAAACATCTGAGCATTTACTGTTCAAGTTCCATTCCCGACTCTTTCACTAACGTTACCCGAGGCTATTTATAAAGTGACACAAAACTTCCGCTTCCACACCACTGGGGAGGCGCTAATTAACGTCAGATCATCCTGTTACTGGCCTTGTTGCCAGGAGTGAACCTCCGTCTGCTGAAATTAAACTCAACATGAAAAGGGAGAAAAAATACGCATCTCAGTCCTGAGTTACGTTTAACAGAAGTGGCTGCCCGTCCCCCCTCCCCCCCCCCCCCGTCCCCGGTACCCCCCCATTCCTCCCCCACCCACGCACACCTGGTGTGGGTAAGAGATGGGAAATACTTTCATCACCTACTCTGTACCAATTACCATGAGGTACTTTCACTGATACCTGACTTAACTTCAAAGCCAGCCAGCCAGCTAGGGAAACAAGCTCATGTGAAGTGACACGAGGGCTGAGTGCCTGGATGGCCAGGCCGGGGACAGGTGGGGATGGGTCCCAGGACCGGGCACCATCTTTCAGGAAACGACTCGGAGAGCCATCCTGCATGACACCCCCGGGTCCTGAGCGCTGCCCAGCTGGAGCGTGGCTGCCGGTGCGCCCGCATACCTTTGTGGTGTCTGAATGCTTGTTCTGCAGTTGCTCCAGATACAGCTCGTTGACCTCCCCGAGAACCAGCAGCTGCCTGTTCAGGAACTCCATGTGCTGCTGGACCGACTCACTGTTTGAGAGCTGACCAAAGACACACAGCGAAGTAAAGGAGCCGACAGTGCAAAGCTGGCACGTGGACCCAGACAGGGAACCAGCTGGGTATACCAGTCAGTGCGAGGGCAGAAGCAACAGCTCCGGGGTTCAACTTCCCTACCACAATGGCTGCTGGGGAGGGAGGTGTCCAAGAGCGATGAAAATGGGCAGAAATGCACTTCCAAACAGTGCTAGGTGGAGGGGCGGAAGTGCCAACGTGCTCCACGGAGCTGGCTCCGCCCAGGACACCTGGAGAAGGTGGTGACGCACAGGCCTACCATACCAGGAACGGCAGGGCCAGGGGCATTCGGCCCCAGGGAAACTCACCGTTCCTGAGTAAGGGACTTCTAGCAAGTGCCGTGCATCCCAGAGAGAGGGACCACGGCTCAAAGGCCCGAACAAACTGCATATTTACCTACACAAGGCATGAAGCGCGAGCTCCCCAAGCTACACAAAGCACGGCTCAGGCTGGGAGGTGGGTCCCTGTCATGGAGACCGCCCTGTGCACTCAGGCTGCTTAGCAGCACACTGGCCCCTGCCCACTTCATGTCAGTAGCACCAAAAATATCAACCCAAAGTGCCCCAAATGTCCCCTGGAAGGGAGAGGGCAGACTCACTCCGTGCTGGGAACCCCTGGCACAGATACACGAGTAGCACCTTTGCCCGTCTGAAGGGAGTGTGGGCCTGCGCTGTGCACACAACCCAGCCCGCCGCCCGCCCCCGCCCGCCTGTGTCTCACCTTCTGAGAGACCTGGCTGAGTAGAAGCTCCGTGTGACACACCTTGCTGTTCGCCTTCTTCAGCTGCAGGCGCAGCTCGGCCACCATGTTCCTGCAGTCCTCCAGCTTCGTCTGCGACAGAGACGGGTGCAGGGGGTGAGGGCACGCCAGGCCGGCCACAGAACGACCGGGCCCAGGTCCTCAGCTGCTCTACTACTCTTGGACCCAGAATTTAACTTCATAGTTTGAAAAAGTAAGTTAGGGTTGATTTCTGAATTCCTGATTTGTTTAACAAAAGGAAAAAAGGCCTTAGGCCCACAGTTCCCAAACTGTGCCCCAAAGAGCCCTGGGGCTATGGAGCAGAAAGCAGCCAACTCGCGGATGCTGCGGGTTATCTGGTTTCTGAGGGGCGCACAGCGACATCTGTTGGTCATCGTGTGCACTGCTAACCAGAGGCCGTCCAGTTTCCGTCTGAGATGCACTCCCTCCCTGCCTGTGGGTAACGTGGTGTCTTTGCAAAGCTGGGCTTCGGGTGGTTGTGATAAAAAGCACCAGGCGTTTTGAAAGCCAGTGGGAAACAGGAAATGAGGGTGTCCGTGTCCGATCTGATTCCAGGGTCTGAGACTCTGTGCAGTGCCCAGGAGGTCACACACAGTGTTGGTTAAGTCATTGCCACCGTTTAAAAAAAGGAATTCTTTTTTTGAAACTTATATGTATATTTTCAAACAGCTACTAAGTTGTCAGGACACACAAACCACTAAGTTGTTTAGATCTACTTAATAAGCAGAACTGTCAGGTGTTTGTTTTGGCTGCGGAATGCCAGGAAAAGATTACGGAAACTCTCAGGGAACTAGGCACCGAGAGAGCTGGGGACCCTCTGCCCTAAATAAAACGCGTGTGCCAGGAGGTGGACCGGCCGCGGTTTCAGCCAAAGCGGTCTGCTCGTCTTAGCTAAGAGGCAGGAGGTGCTTCACGCCCTCGCCTGCTCGCGGTCCGTACCTGTAACTCCTGGCTCTGGTTGTAGAATTCTTCTCGGTCGTGCTGCAGCTGTCGGACCTGACTGTGGAGCTGGGTGACCACTGTGTCCCGCTGCTCCTGCAGCTGACTGTATCTGGCTTGTTCTCTCTGCAGACTGACCTTCCATATCTGGATGTCTTTCTCTTGTAACTTCAACTGGTCTTTCTAGCAGAGACCAAACATGCCATCATTTTAGCTGCCTCCCGCCATGGGCAGTGACACGCAAGTAGCACACAGGCTGCGACCATTTCATGGGACTCATACGCTGCCCTGGAACTGTAGCTACAGGCCCACAGCCTGATGGCTCGCTACTGCCTAAGCTCAGGGGTTATCAAACTTCACATGAGCCAACGATCAGAACTGCTTAAAGAGCTTTTCTCAGGGATCCACCTGTCCTGATACCTTCACGAGTCCTCACCGCCAGCACTGGAATGCGACCTCTGCTATGGACAATCTTACGGTCGCAAAAGCGATGAACATTTCCTGAATGCCTCCCCCGCGCCAGACGCTGAGCAAGCACTTACGACATGACGACTTCTAAGCAGCACAGTTAGGAACAGGTGCTGCTATTATTCTTCCCATTTCACAGGACAGGTGACAGGCTTCCGGGGGCTAATTCCTTTCCTACATGGCAGAGCCAAGGTCTAATCTCCAGGTCTAACTGCCTTCACAACTGAGCCACAAGTTCTGGGCCACAGAATAGCTTCAGGAGAGCTGGTTTCTCGGGCGGAGAAACAAAGGAACCTTCTCACCCTGTCAGCATCACAGGCAATCACAACAGAAAGACTCACTGGTCCCGACGGTCTGCAAGGGAGCTCAGAGGCCTGAGGCTCACGCCTAAGCTCGCAGACGGCCCAGGGGGCCTGTCCCCAGCCACCCAGTGAGCAGAGCGAGGCTGGGGAGCTCTGCCCTCGACGCGGGCCACTTGTCACACGCTCTCATGCTGACTGAAAGCCAGACAGCGCCCTGCCGCCCCGCCCGCTCACCATGGCTGCGTTGTGCTCCTCCAGGGCCGCGGCTCGGATCACCTTCCTGAGCAGCCGTCGGTTCCGGACAGCATGCTGCTGCCTCTTAAAACGCTCATAGAGCAACTGATTGTGCAGTAAAAGCAGCTGGTTACGGAGGCTGCGGATCTCATCTGAGGGAGGAGAGCCTGATTTTAAAGCAGAGGGAGGGTAGCAAAGATGCCTTTTATGTAAACGTTATGTAACGTTTATGTGAACGACACTTGAGCCCCCGCCCATGGTTTGTTAGCTTAGGAAACAGAATTCTTTAGGGACCAAACCACCGCCACGCGGCCCACGATCACTGGGTTCCCAGCGATAGTCTTTCATGAGGAGAGGGGCTCTCGGCAGCTACCTCCCTTTGAAAGGACCGCAAAGGGGCGTGTGGTGGGATGATTCTTTGAGAGCTTTGTTGATTTTGCCCCACAAACCTGAGCCACACGTGTGTATTTTTAAGACTCCTTTTCTCCCTTCACTGCTGTGCTGTCCCTACTGCCCTCCCAGTACCATTTACTGCACGCGGAAATTTGCTAGGGAAGCCGGGCATGAGTTAGGTCCACACTTTTTGCAATTCTACTGGCAAGTGCATGGTTCTTGCCACTTTTTGAAAATCGGAAATGCTGACTTTGCAACCCTTGAGATACTCTTTAGTGGAGAATCTGGCTGAAGCAGCAGTAAGGGGAAGAGGTTTCCTGTAGGGCACCTCCCTCAAGGACAGAAAAGGCGACAAGCAAGCAGGATCCATAACGGCTGTATTTGGAGCTGAAATTAACAACTTTACCTCCAAAGTGGGTCCAGTCCACAGACTTGCTCGGTAAAGACAACCTAGGAAGAAAGATTTTGAATAACAAAGTTACCGATCTTACCTACAAAAAAAAAAAAAAAAAAAAAGTCTCCGGACTTTTAATCGCAACAAGGGGCCAGCCCAGTGGATCAGGTGGTTGGAGCGCGGTGCTCCTAACGCTAAGGTCACCGGCTCGATTCCCACATGGGCCAGTGAGCTGCGCCCTCTACAGCTAAGACTGTGAACAACAGCTCTCCCTGGAGCTGGGCTGCTGTGAGCAGCTGGAGGTTGGCATGAGCTGCCGTGGGCTGCCATGGGTTACCGTGTGCCACCGTGAGTGGCCAGCAGCACCTTATGAACTACGTTACCAAAATAGGGGGGAAAATCTGCAGCTAGAGAGATACCATGACAGATATTCCTGTATTTGAAATACCATAACGTCATCTTCCAATTCTGAGAGCAAATGTGGAAGCATCTGAACTTCCTCACAGAATAGTGGCACAAACGGCACATTTATGAAAAGGCAACAGCCTGGAGGGCCGCCTGACCACACAAAGGGGAACCAGGTGCCTCTGGATGGGAGCGCCTTACTTGTTCAGCTCCCTGCTGTGTGCGTCTGCTCCCTGTTGGATCAGCCTGTCCAGCACCTCCACCGGGGAGCTGCAGGGCCTGTAGTCTTCCGCGGTGTGTCCTTTTGCTTTCTGTAGTAGTTCCTCGGTCTTCTTGCTGACAAAATGATGGGCCGTCTTTGGCAACGCCACCTCAAACAGGTGATCGTACGGGGGAGGCTGCCCACTTCCAAAGCCGGCGCCCTTCTGAGGTGGGATTTTACAAGGGCTGGGAGTGAGGATACTGGTCTGCAGAGAAGTCTGGCGCTCCCTGTTCCCGGCAGGGCTGCCCTCGGCGCCCCCACAGGGCAGGTCGATGGGAGTAAACGCTTGCTTTGGTGTGTCAGGCCCAAGCTTGTCCAGGGAGGAGTTCAAAGGCTCAGCATTCACACTGGCACCCTGAGCACCGCAGGCAGCGGAATGGGTCTTCCTCGGACAGCCCGGGAGGCTGTCTCGGTAGAAGGGAGAGTCAAAGCCTCCTCGAGGAACCAGGGGCTCAGCATCGGCCGTCGTGATCTCAGAAAGTTCTTTAGATATTGCCGCTGTGGGGGAGGGACAAGACACAGCACAGTAAACAGGCCACCTGGGGAAGGCCAGGCAGTGTGGGGCTGCGTGCTGCCATGTGCTGCGTGCCGCCCAGACAGACACAAAAAACCACCTCTTTGCCTGGCATAGGAGCCGGAATAAAACTCCCATCGTTTCCTCCCAAGAGAAGAAAAACCAGGTCAGCCTGGGAGCGTTGACACTAAATCCCGATTTTAGGGCAGGACGGGGGTTCTATCATCTCACAGCACCTCGTATAAATAAGCCCAGGGTCCCACGTCTGTTACCTTCTTCTTTGTCTTTTTCTATGCTGTCTTCTTCAAAGGCCAGGTTACCGAGAAACACCTGAAGGTCACTTAGAGTGACAGAACCTTTGCTGCCAGACAGTTCTTCTGAGGAGAGACAAAAACCGCTCAAGTCAAAGAAAGACACCGCACACTGCTTCCGCTGCAACAGAACACATCTGTAAAGACGCTTCCTGCCGGGTGGAGAAGGCTGAAGTGCTTCTCCTGGGGCGACTACAGAACACTAAAATCTTATAAATAATCTAATTAAAGGTGCCAAGAAATAATCCCACAGAAAAGAAAATTCTCCGTTCTTCACGTCTCAGAGAACACATAAAACCAGAGCTTGAATGGCTCAAAACATAGGTCCTTCACTGCAATCGCTTAAAAGCCATTTTCGCTGTTACTAAGTTGCTTTTAGAATGAAGTACATTCATGTTTAATTATTTCTAGGCTTCAGTCTTTTACAGAATTTCCCTGTTTCCAGATAACCCAACAGGAGGAGACAAACAAGGTCTATGGTCACTCCGAGATTTTACCTGGTCCCCTGTCATTCGGAAGATGGTGTTGTCTCTGCAGACACGGCCTCGCAGAGTCTGTTCTCTCCTCCTGAAAAGACAGAGACCGTTTCCCTCACAAGGCAAAAACCATGTACATGGCCTCGACGCAAGAGAAAAATCCTAAATATCTAAATTTTCAGCATGTTATAAAGGAGTTGAAAGGTTAGCCCAGTGGTTCTCAAGCTGTTTGCTCTTAGGATGTCTTCATAATCTTAAAAATTATTGAGACTCCCAAGAGCTTTTATTTATGCAGTTATATCTCTTGGTAGTTACTGTATTAGAAATTAAAACACATTTTAAAATACTCATTGATTCACTTAAAAATAACACACCCATTACATGTAAACATAAATAACATATTTTTCTGAAAAATATCTGTATTTCCCAAAACAAAAATAACTTAGTGAGAAGAGTGGAGCTGTTTTCTATTTTTGCAATCTCTTTAATATCTGGCTTAACAGAAGAAAGCTGGATTCACACGTCGGCCTCTGTATTCCATCTGTTGCAGTATTTGTTTTGGCTAAAGTATATGAACAAAATTCTGGGCCCCACACATATGTAGTTGTAAGAAGTAAACGTATATTAATAGACTTTTCAGCTAACTGTGGAGAACCATCTTTGATATTACACCCAAACTGGAGAAGGGGTAATTTCTTAAAGGTTACAGTCCTAAGAAACTGCCTGCCACTGACTCCGGCCTGAAGAACCGTAGTGTGTGCGTGGTGCTCCATGAAAGAAAGCACCCAGGTCGCCTCTCAGCTCAGACAATCGCACAAGTGCTTGAGATTTCCACCACACTTTGGAATGCAATAAAGTGCTTTGTGTATATTTCCTTTTTTATCACAGAGAATGTGACACATACACGTTCTCAAGAGCCAAGACTTCGTAAAATTAGTAACTTTTACTGCTTTTTTCTACAGAACACTCTTAAGTTAGGTTTTTGGTTTTTCTTTTCTTCTTTCAAACTGAAAGAGCATGTCAAGGAAGAAGGATGCAGTGCCCACCGGAGTTGGGTGTATGCCTCGATTCGTGCTAAGGGGCCAGCCATTTACCCGCCATTGTTGCTGTAGCACGAGTGCAAATGCCAACAGAGTCCAAGGGCAAAGAACAGCTTAGCATTACCATGAAAGCAGTCCCAACCTAGTGGGTTCCCTGCAAGGGTTTCGGGACCCCTGGGGTCAGCAGATCACACTTTGAGAGCTGCTGATTAGTCTATTTTCAATAGTTCTGCTTCCAACCGTCCCATTTTAGGGCAGAATTCTCTCTGGCATAATAGGCTTCCCCCGGTGAGTCTGCCAGCGGGTCACTGTGCTTGGCAGAGGGGCACAGACGGGCCGAGCATACCTTCCTGGGGGGTACAGCTGTGGCCTGCGGGAGTGAAATGTGCACGTAGTCATCCGAGTGGCAGAGCGGGGCTGGAGGGGGTGAGGTCGCCGGGGTTCCCAGAGGAGTCCCTTTCCCACCTGCTCAGAGATAAGAACAGAACACACAGGCACTGAGCCTAACTAGTAGAACAATGGCCAAATTATCTTCAGCCTAACTGCTACTGCAAAGAATGCTGCTTTCTGGGCATCGAAATCAACCTTTTTTTTTTAAGGTTCACTTTACATGTTCTGAAAGCCCCCGAGGTTTTGAAGTGTCAAAAACGGGTTCACTGCTGCAAGTGACCCCCAAACTCACTGTAAGATCTGAGAGACAGTTCCTGGTCACGAAAGGCAGGCCCCAACCGACCGACCCACCCCAACCTAAGACACACGTACCAGTTGTACCGAAGACTTTACTGTAAGGGTGTGACAAATCGGGTGGGACATTTCCGGGAGACGTTGGAGGAGTGGTCATACCACAAACCACAGACGGGCTCCAAAAGGTAGCCTGCGAAGTCAAGAAGGCATATCAGCAATGAGGAGTGAATCCTGTATCATCCCACGGTTTATACCAGGACCAATGGTCACTGTTAACTGGAAAAAGGTATCTTATTAAAGCTTTACAAAGAGACAAATCCCCTTTGGTAAGTCTAGATGCCAAGAGAAACCCAAGTGGCCTTTGTTAATATCACATATCCTTAAAAATGACTCCTTTGGAAATGAGCAGTGTGAGACTTTCCCAGACCATACGCTCAATTCTGACCCAATGGTCAGCTTCAGCAGCAGGCAGAGGAGAAAGCAGGCACTATTTGACACCATACTTGTGGCGGTTCAGTTAACGGCCGTGTCGACGGGGCGCTCAGAGTCGGAGGCAGCTGCCCTGGCGAGCTGAACGACGACAGCCGGGATGTGCAGTAAGGGGTGGAGGCAGCAATCCCTGGAATGAAAGGGAAAGAGCACACGGGCTGAGTGAGGGTTCTGCTGACTCCCACCACCAGTATGGGCCTCTAGACCCGTCAATTCGATTCAGTTCTCTGTACTGAAAAAACCCGAGGGGACTCCTGCCACCCCTGAGGACAAAGTCACATTCACAAGGTTCCCTAGACAAAGCTCAGTCAGGTTTGCTGTCCAGCTAAGATTCAGGACCACTTGAATAGACACACACTGGACGACAACTTCAGTGGGTGCTGCCTGCAGGGAAGCCTGGACATTTCTCCGAATGCAGCTCTAAACTGTCCACACTGGCTCACACGGTGTGAGTTCTACAGCCCACACGGGCTCACTGGACGTGTCTGAAAAGCAGAAAGGTTCCCTCAGGAGGGGGAGCCCACAAGTCAAATCTTTCAATCCATTTTCTTTTTTAAGCACTAAAGGCACATCCACGTGTGTTGGCATATGATCAGGGAGGAGACCAAGGGCATGGGACTAAATTCAACTTGAAGAAGGAATTCACCAGAAGTAAATGGAGGTAAATTCAAATTTTAAATATTTGGGAAACAGCTCCTAGGAGCTGAACTAAGTCTTATTCTAGGAAAAGAAAATAAAATCAACAAAAATAAACAATGCTTTCCAGAGACAAAGTGATAAAGCAGATAAGTACCAAAGTCAGTTTTTACCATAGCTATTCTGTGTGTCAACATAAGGGCTTGTGGTGACATCGGCTGAACGATGAGGAAAGCGGGCTGAGTTTTGGTGAGACACAGAATAGCCGTCTTCATAGGAGGCTTCTGTAGGGTCCAGAGAGATTTTGGCACACTCTATCACAACATCATGTGTTTCTAATTTCTTCCACCTGGAAAAGGCAATGAAAGTCAAGAAATGCATGTTGTAATCCATTTAATCAAATAGTCAAATATGTAAGAGTGCTAACTCAATGCCAGCGCTGAGCTAAGGCTAGCACAGATCAAGGCAGAACCATGCCAGCCCATATAGTAATTAGTACTAATTAGTACTACCAAAGAAAGAAATTAGCTATTCATGTCACAAACCTGTAACATCCCTATTTCAAACGGTTATAGCAAGTTATCAGAAACTAATCCGATAACTTCATCAACAAGAGACTAGGCCTAGCCTCAAAACAGAAACGAACTATGCAGAGCAGTGACTCACCAGGGGAAAATCCCCTTTGGAACGAAGGTAATCAAAGAACAGGGAGACCCAGAAACTGCCAGGTAACTGAGGCTGATTTAAGATTTCCTACCAAAGCCTTGGGATTCTAACCCATCCCTAGACCACAAATATAGTGAGAAAGCCCACGATGACATGTAAGGAATTGTCTAAAAATTGCTGTTATGGGATCCACAGCTCCACTTCGAAGAATTTAGCCTATGGAAACATGTACATTAAGACGTACAATGACCAGCACAGCTTGTAACAGAAAAAGAAGAAGCATAAAACCCGAAGTCCAACCAAACAGCTATATTCTACGGAAGAAAAATGATTACACACCAAAAAAAGCATGCTTTCAGCAGATCAATGGCTGCCAAGAGTGAGGGGGCCTGACAAAGGGCAAGGAGGACTTTCTGGGCAATGAAACATTCTTTTACGTGATGGTCAAAACTTAATAAAATTGATGAATTTTATTGTATCATCAATAAAATTGATGAATTTTATTGTATCTAAAGTGCCTCTTACTAAAGTTGGTTTTAAAAATCATGGTTTCAAAGATCAAATGACATAAAATGCTCAGGATATGATCCTACATGAATAAAGGATACAAAACTACGCAGAGATATTCCATAAATAGAGATGACCACACTAAGAATTCAAATGAAAAGACCTGAAGTTTTGGGTGATGGTTTCTTTTCCCTGATGCTTCAGTATTTGCCAAATGTTCTACAAAGTCCTAACAATTAACATAACATTTACCTGCTCCATTATCCACTTACTTTCTTTCAGACGATACAATTTTGGTAAGTGAGGACGCAGGTCACTTTCATACATCCTTTTCCCTCCTTCCCAATGCTTTCAAACATATCATTGTTTTATTCTTTTTCAAATTGATTTTCAACAATTATGACTACATAAGTACTATTCAGGACTGAGCCAAAGTCATACTGCAACAATATTTCCTTTTTTTCTTGATTTAGTTTGTCCTGGAGTATGAATTTTTCTGCTCCTTTTCCTCAGTCTTCTGTATATCCATTACTAATTCTTCTTAAACTTACTCTAACAGCTTTGAAATAATGCGTAATATAATCTTTACATAATGAAATGCAAATAGCCTACCGGGATTAATCACCCCCTCCCGAAAGAGCCTCCTGCTGGGGCCCTCTCACCCCCACTTCAGTCTGGACTGCTTGTTCTCAGCACTGCCACAGTGTTATCCCAAGACTCCCCTGGACCATGATCCTAAGTCAGGTGCATTGTTTCCTGGACTGTGGGTCTTCCTAGATTTTACTCCGTTTCGGTGAAACACACGTTCCGGTGCTTAGCTGAGAGAGCGTCTATGAGATAAATTTGAGTCCTTGCTTATCTAAAAATGGCTCATACTTGATAGGCAATTTGGCTGGGTATAGAATTATAAGTTGAAAATCCCTCTCTCTCAGTTTTGAAGGTGTTTCAGAAACTAACACCATTCTGATTTCTGATCCTTACTGTTTTGGACTTTTCTCTCTCTAAAAGGTTTATCCCTAAGTCTCAAATTTCACAGTATTGAGACTTAGCAGCACTCTTTCTCATTCATTAAGCTGAGCACTAAGGAAACCCCTTCAATCTGGAAAGTTATATCTTCCAATGATTGCATTATGTGTTTTCTTGTATTATTTGTACTTGTATTGGAAATTTTCTTCTATTATTTCTCTCACAATTTCTTCCCCCACCAAAGCTTTCTCCTCTCTTTTTAAAACTCTTTGTTATTGCATGTTGGGCTTCCTGCACTAATTATTTGAAATTTCTCATCCTTCTTCCCATATTACTTATCTTGAGCCTTTGATTATGCTTCCTGAGACATTCTAGGTTTTATCTTCCAATTCTTTTACTGAAATGTTTTTTATGGATATGATTTTTACATTTTTCAAGAGTTCTTTCTTTAGTCTGACTGTCCCCTTCTGTGGTATCCTGACCTTCGTATATATGCACAAATACTTCATCTCTGTAGCTACTGCAGACATTTTCTACTGCTCTCTGTATTATCAGTTTCTAGCTCCCTTTTCTCTTCTTTACATTGGTCTCTTATCTTTTGTGTTAGAGCTTTCTTCAAAAGCCAGATAACCTCTGCCAATCAAAGTGAGTGAAGTTCTGGAGGTTGTCCCAGGAGGCTTCTAAGTTAATCGAGTAGACTGAACATACACATCCAATTGTACCACCTCCCAAAACCACTAAAAAAACCCAACTACAACATTCTTAAAGATATGAGAGCTTGCATCCATGAAACAGAAACTGGCTACTATAAAAGTAACATTCAGAGAACTAAAGAGCTCTTAGGTATTGAAAACATGGTGGTAGAAATGAAACTATAATAGAAAGATTAAAAACTAAAGATAAGAACATCTTCAGGAAATAGAAAAGAGCAGAGAGAAAAAACAGGCGCACAAAGAAAAGCAGAGAACCACTCCAAGAGGTCCTAATTTGAAAACTAGGAGTTCTAGAAAAAAGACAGCAACAATGGAAAAAAGGAAAGTTTTCACTGCACAAGTCCTTCAAAATGGAATGATCCTATGAGCAGAAGAACCTGTATTCCCAAATAAGGCCCCAGAGGGGCAATTCCTGGACCACACTTTCAATCTCCCATGAGATTCTCTAAAATGCTGTGTCACTACAGTTTCCATACCTCCGAGGGTCCAGTTCATGGTCCTTGGATCCAGTCACTAATTCCGGATGAATTCGCACGTGTTCCATCATTGGCTAGAAGAGTTTGGGTTGACAAATTATAAAAGGCTGAATTTCTGTGGTATCTCCATACAACGGAATTACTATCTGACAATAAAAAGGAATGAAGTACTCATACGAGCTGTAACATGGATGGACCCTGAAACACTGCTAAATGAAAGAAGTCAGTCACGAAGAGCAGACATTATGATTCCATTTATGTGAAATCTTCACTATAGGCAAGTCTACAAAGGCAGAAAGTGGATCAGTGGTTGCCTAGGGCTGTGGGGGGGGAGAGCAGCGGAACTTCTTTTCAAAATTCCTGTCTACCATTTAACACAAAAGTCATAAATGCAGCTTGTCTACACAGTTATCAAATAAATGAGTGGTTCGCGCTTACCTTGACCACTTCCTCAAAAGTCTCCAAGTTCTCCTTCATACTGTAGTGAGACCGCAGAAAAGAGACAAAGTTGCAAGGGTACATTCCATAGAGGCGATGAAAGAGAGCATACACACTGGCGTGGAGATGGACAAGGTAGATTTCTGTCACGTGGCCTAAAAAAGAAAACCATTGGGAGGAGACTCTTGGCTGGACACGAGATGGGTGTGTGCAGAAGAGACATGAACCCGAGGCCGTCAGCCTGACTTTGGGCATACAAACATTCCCAGCTTGCTCCAAAGATAGCCAGAATGGTTTTCTAAAGCGCAGGTGCGGACACACCAGTCCCCTACTGAAACCCACCAGTGGCTCCCTCCAACCTTCAGACGAAATCCAATCTACTCCGAATGACCCACAAGGCTCTGACTGATCAAACCTCTGCCCTGTTGTCCAGGCAGCCCTTCAAAAGGACCCCAGACAGTCTCACAATACTGAACTGCCTGTATCATGAGGGTCGCTCGCTTTCCCTGACATTAGTAATTACACTTCTCCATTGCCCTATGGGCATCTGGCTCCTCAAAATGGCACTGTCGTGCCCACCTCTGTACTCCTAGTGCCTGGGACTGAGCTTGGTGCACAACCGGCATTCAAATTTGGGGAACGAATGAATGCATGAGAACCTTTGAAAATCACTATGTAGTTTTAGCTATGCAGATTTGTAATTAGAGTGAAAAAAATTCTTCTTCTGAAATTAACTTAAAGAGCTAAAAGTGGGAGAAAGAAAACTGAGTTAATCTCGCCTGCCCTAGACCCCCAAGTGCACAGTATACAGAGAGTTCCTTGTATAATGGGCAGACCATCCCTTCGCCACAACAAGAGCCCACTGAATAAGCCAGTGTCACATGAGCCTGTGCTGTACTTCATCCTGCATTGGAAGCCACAGGGCTCCCACACGCCATCCTTTCATGCTGGGATCACCACAAGATCCCGAATGTCACATGCGTCTAGCTTCCGAATCGCTCCGATAGACCTGCGCTACCTGCCGAGATGGAGAAACATCCCACTGCCCTGGAGACGAGAATGCTAATTAATTAGCACATCCTGCGTTTTCCCTCCTCCTCCTCCTGGTCCGCATGCACTGAACGGCTTCTGAGAACCAGCAGTGTATGTTCTGCCCCAACAGACCGGCGGGGGGCAAAAATGTGCGCAAGCTCACGCTTAGACTGCTACAGCACAGATACTGAAGTTGTTTTTCACTTTACTGAAAATCAGGAAGTTCTACATCCTACCTGAAAACGAATCCTTTAAGCCCACAGGACCCGAAGGTATCTTAATAGTCATGCTGCCCATTTGTGACTCCGAAGGACGCATCCCAAGTATTTCCTCACCTGACTAGTGACAACCACCCATCTCAGCTGTCAAATCCAACCCATCGTTCCCTTCCAGCTCACGACCTGTTTGTCAATAACGGAAGCATTCACCTGGTGGAGTGCGATAGGCACACAGCAGAGCTTTACCTGGTTTCTTGAGGCACCACGACGAAAGACGGCCAAAAATGTCAAAGAAGTCGTGCAGGTGCTGCTTCCCTGACTGTGGGATCATTGGCAGCATAGTTATCAGCACTAAGACGCCTGTGGTGAGGACGATGACATCAGTGTCCATCTGCAGAAGAAACACGTGTCAGGCGCGGCACTGGGGTCAGCGTGACGGCACACGGAGGGTCTAGATACCAAGGGGATCACCAGTGAGAGGTCTGTCCAGACGCCCTTCCCTGCCCATAAATCCCTCAGGGATTTGGAGGGACAACACTGAAACAGGCTCAGCAGAAAAAGTATGAGGACCGCTCCATGCCCCTGGATACCATCGTCTGGGAAAGGAACTTAAACTTGGCTTGGTGATGCCCAAGTCCCAAAGCCTGAGAATGTCGTATAGACTGCACGTGGAGGAAGGACGAGAAGGCACTTTTTAACAGAACAAAGGAATGCTGCTGCTTTTGTTCATTCAACCAAATCCTAAAATAGTTACCTTTTAAAAGTCAATTTTAAAAAACACTACACACTGACAAGTAATGCCACTACTCTTTAAAGGATTGCAACGTAACAAGAAATTAGTACAGCACTAACAAGTCTACTTCATGGCTCACCTTGGTGGCAGTGTTTAGAAATCAGCAAGTGAAAGAAGGTATGGTGACCTCCGACCATGGCTACAGTTGAAATATCAAGTCCTATAACTTTATGCTAATTAAAGACACTTAATACCCAATGGATAATGAATCAACTAGACGAGCTACAGTAGCTCACCTGACCCATAATTAAATCATGAATGTTTGCCAAGTAACCGGAATTCAGATTTAAGAAACAAGATAGTAATCAAAAGACTTCCACAGACACTAAGACATTCATTATTCCTATTGAAAAAGGAATCTATGCGTCTGGAAATCAAGTTTTAAATATGTTTAGTTTTTACATCAAGCACCGTATCTTTTGTTATGGCAGATATCTAGTAAGAACATAAAATATTGGTAGGAGAATCAAGAATACATGAGTTCCAGTAAAAAGGACTAATCCTAATTTTATAACATTCTAGCCGAAGGCTTGGGTAATAGTCCACAAGTGATTTTCAAGGCTTGTCCTTTGGGAAAAGATAAGTAGTTTTGCAATCTGAACTAAGTGGTGTGACTCCAAATTGAATTACATTCTCATCAAGCCATTCGCTTAAAAAATTAAGTTGTTAAAATTGTTCCTGTTTTTTAACATTACATGCACGTTATATGACCCCCCTACCACTGTGACTCCTTGGAACCCACCTCTAGGGATAATAAAAGTTACGCTTTTGGCAGAGACAAAAATCAATTTGCACAGTGCTGTATCAGATGAACCCAAAGGTACTGCCATCCGGGAACAAATACTACTGGACATTTTCATGTCTCGGTGAGGTACAGGCAGTTAATATTAACCACGTTTTCTCATTTTATAGATAGGAAACAAGTCCAGGAATTAAAACAGATTAAGCAAATAGCCCTGAGTATTTCAGGAAGCCACTGTCAAAACGAAAACCTTAAAGTTCTATTTAGGCTTTGCCTCCCAATGTAGAAAGACGCGCTAAGGTTAGTGCAGGAAAGTAGAATGCAACTCAGTAGGCACCTTCCTTAGAGCTGGAACCAGACATGCTCCTAAATGGTTAAGAGCCTGTTAGCCCTTTTTCTGTTAGCTAAGAGGGAACTTAGAAATGGAGCTTCCCCCAAGACAAACCAGCATATTTTTAACTGAGGGAAGGCTAGACGATGATGAAATCGGAGAGGGCTGGGACGACGAAATGTTGAACCGATCTGACTGAAATGGTATCGTTTGTGCTTGGACAAAAGATACCCGACGGTCACAGTGACGCACTGAGAATGTGCCCACTAAATCCCAACTCTGGTGTTGAGTGAGAAAAGCCAAATGCCTAGGAGTCTTCCAACTCGTAAAGTTAAAACCTAGCTTGCTTGCTTTAAACTACTCAACATTTCAGAAACGATATTCACAGTCATTTCGTTGGAATCCTTATAACACCGTACCTTGAGACATTTTAGTAAAGAAGGCAAAAGAGGTGCTTGAGAGAGCTTATGCTTCCAAGATGGCTGCAGCCTTATGACGTGCCCCAGCAGGGAGAGGGTGGATAACCGAGAGGCGGCTTTGCCCACGTACTCATTCATTTTGTCCAAGAGGTGCTAAAAATGTGAAAGAACAAGGAAATATGTCTCAATAAAGCTGGAGGTGGGGGTCAAGGGAACCCAGGGAAATCCTCCTATGAGTGTATGAGGTTCACACAAATAACCAGCAGTGAGGTACTCCAGGCCCACAAGTCTTCCCTCTCATGTGAAGTTAAAGGTCATGCAGGTAAAGAGGTCAAAGTCAAGGTTTTATAAACCACGTGGGAAAACAGCAGTGTTGCATTTGGCCTGAGAGGGCAGCCAGTTTGCAATTCCTGAGAAAGGATCCCCTTACACAGGCCTGCCTGTGGGAGGACACCCGCTCTGAAGTCCCAGCAGGCCACTGGTAACCATAACCACTGGGCTCCAGCCTGTGTGGGGGGTGGAAGCTGTGAGGGGATCCCGCTGGAAGCAGCGATTGATTGCCCACATGATTGGCCCCAAATATAAATCAGGTAGGAGCAGAAGTTAAAACTCAGCCCAGAGTAAAAATCAAACAGGATGTCCCGTAAGAAGCAGCCAATGACAAGGCCTTCAAATCGGAGTCACGTCACTGGCACACGAGCTCCAGACCTCCCCAGTCTGCCACTACAGTGCCTTGTTGGCTATTTACCACCAACAGAAATAAGAGCAAAAAACAAAACAGAAGGAACCGTCCAAGGGCCTTGTGCCAGGCAACGGAGCTTGTCAGGTAGCCCCATTAGTTACCTGCACGTACACACTTTCCCATATTGATTACAAGTTTATGGCTTCAAAGAGAGGTGCCTTATGGATCCAATTGTCATTGCACAGTTATAGTATTGGGATTACAGGATTGCTTTAAACAGCAAGAGCTTCAAAAGCCTCTGAAGTGTTTTATTTTGTAAACTTTTCATGAAACACAGGTCCTGCAAATTGTTTTTACATGTGGTTATAACAACATCCTCTACGGCACACACAGCTGGCAGGAGTAAGCTCTGGGCGGACTGCACAGTGGGTTTGCACAGACGCTGCCACACTACTTGTGGAGACGGTGCTGAATGCCTTACTCGTACATGCCAGCAGTTACCTTATCGTGTGGCTCTTGCAAGGTCGTCAGGATCTGCAATACCGGTTGAGAATTGGTTTCCAGGTAATAATCCACCAAGGTGTTTACAAGCATCGGACCACGGTCTGAATAAAGAAAAGGGCAGTCGGTAACAGTTATTTCCTTTAACATTCTAAACTTCCCGCAAATAGGTGCCTGTCACAAAATCCAGAATGTGTTTCTTCAGATGCTACCCAAAGCTTTATGAAGCATTACATTTCTGCCTCCTTACATTAATTTAGGTTTGACAATAGGATAATACCAAGTTGATTTGCCTAAATATCCATAAAAGCACATGGAACACTATCTTTTTTATTTACAAAAATAATTTCTGCCTATTGTTAACAATTCAGACTGTAAGAAAACACATAAAAGGAAAGTGAAACTCCCCTTACCACCTGCCTCCCAAGCCACTCTGCAGAAAACACCCTTGCGTTTGGTACGTGTCCTTTCAAATCTTTTCCTGCTGCACAATCTTGCACATACATGCGCGCACGCACAGTCCCACGTCCATACGCCCATAGCCTGTGCGCGTTTTCCCCTTAACAAGATGCTGCCGACACCTTCCCATGGCAGCACCTACGACCTTCCTGACCTCTTCTTCTCACATAATTTAACCATCCATCTACTGAAGGACAGTTGGCTTTTTCCAATTTTTCACTGTACTTCATTTAAGGCTACAATGAAATACAGATTCTTACGAGTGGGCCAGATGGTACATGCTTTTGAATTGATGATAGATACTCCCAAAAGGTTAAACAATACATTCTCCTGCTAACAACATCCATTTCTATGATCAACATCGGATTTTTTTACTAACCTGGTAAGCAAAAAAGGGTACTATTTAAATTTGTATTCCTCTGATTAAAGAAAGATTAAGCATTTTTCATATTAAAAATCACATATTTGATTTACAGTAAAATGACATATCTGGGATTTGCTTTAAGACATTGGGTGGGAGAGAGTCCAGGAGGTTAAGAAAAAAGAATGGCAGAAATGTTGGCGCTGAGTTTGTGGGGTTAGTATTCTTATGTCTATATTTGGGTATTTGAATATTTCCACAATTAAAAGCTAAAACCACATATAGAGTGAATCCAGCAGTGTGTGGTCTTTACTGGTGGTTTTAAAGACTCCTTAGAACAGGGGTGTCAAAACTGCCGCCCGTGGGCCAACTGGCCCGCAATCCATTGTTAATTGGCCTGCAGCAAATTCCAAAAATATATTTAGTTTACTTAAATAAACAGGTGAGGCAATACGTACTTCACCTCGAGTGAGTGGCCCGGCTGTTTGTGTATTTTACCGCATATGGGCCTTGGTGAAAAACGCTGAAAACAGTTTGGACACCGCTGCCTTAGAAGATGAAAACCAGAATTCATCGGCACCGTCCTAGTCCCCTCCAGGCCAATCTCCTCTGATTAGCAGATAAGCTGGAGACAATATGGTCTTGCTCACCGGCAGTGAGATTCTCTTTAAAGACAGCTGTGACGTCATCACGCACACTCAGCACGGAGGAGTCCAGCATGGAGAGCAGCTCCCCGATGTTCGCTTGTTGGGCCATTATCTTACACGGATGTGCTGTGCCGGGTCCAGGACGTTCGTTAAAGATTCTGAAGGCTTTTCATTGGTGCCACTACCAGACTGAGGAAAAGCAACAGGACAGTGTAACAAAACAGTCCCATTTTCCCCTACAAAAAACTACCTGCAGGACAAACCAGAGCATGTGTTCAGTGCCGTGAAAAGTTTCTCCAGAACTCTGCTGATAAAGGCAGCTAGGGTGTGTGAGTAATTCTATCTTTGACAAATTTCTGAAGAGGCGCTCTATGGAATGGAACCATCAGAGAGAAACCTACAAAACTGCCACCAGTCAGAACCGATCATCACAGCAACTTAACACAAGGACCAAAGCCAAGTTCCATTCCTACTTCTGATTCTACCTTGGGCTTTGGCTAAGATTATGTGTATGTTTCAAATCACCGATCTAAAAAGTAGATGAACTATTTTCAGAAAAAGGACTAAAAGCATCCTATTTTCTTCTTGACAATCGCGTCGGTGTCTGCAAGTTAGTATAGCTGCTGGGATCACAAGTCCCCAAGGTCGATACCCAGTTTGAACCAGCGGTCATTTCTCCATTTTCAGCGTATACTCCTCATTCTAGGCCGTGGGTTACTGAAGCAGCAGGAGCGCCAGGGAGTGCCTTCACCTTCCAAACTCAGTTCTTTACGGCAGTGGAGCACCGGCCTCATCTTCACATACAAAGCACAGCTCACCCTCCCCCCCCACCCACCCCCCCGTGTGGCTACGCAAGCCTACACTTAGGCATTTCTCTCCACTTTGGGCTCAAGCGCTCTATTTTCAAAAACAAGTAGCAACAACTACCGTTTATCAGACAGGCACTACACACCTTTCACGAAACCATCGAATATACTTCTTATACTAGTACCGTGGGATTGGTCTTTTGGTCCCGATTTTATAGGGATAGAAACAATGACCCCAAGCCATTTGGGGCTTGGGGTCACGAAGCTAGCAAAAGGCAAAGCCAGGGGAGAACTGAAATCTGAGCCCAGATTTGCTTCGGTCCAAAGCCCTTAAATGTGACATTAAGCTAGCTTGTGGTTTTGACCCTCATAACAACTCTGTGAGGTAAGTAGATATTATCTTTATTTTACAAGTGAGAACATGGATGCTCCAAAACGATAAATAATTGTGCCAAGGTCACATAGTAAAGCAGAACATCGGCGGCCCAGCTCCCAGGCCAATGAATGCACACGTCATTTGCAACCGTATTAAAATATATTCTTACTTTCTATGTTCTTTTCTTTGAGTAAGCTAAATTAGCAGTTCTCAAGCAACAGTGTCTACCAAAACACAGGTGGGACGCTCGTCAGAAATGCAATTTCCTGGGCCCATTCTAGAACTGAATTTGGGGCTCAGGAATTGGTCTTTTAATAAACACCCCAGGTAATTCTTACACGGGTGATATATAAACCCTGTTTGAGAAACACTAGGCTAAAGAGTCAAGCTCCTCCTGCAAGGATGCCAAATTTAAAGTAGCAATGACCCCCAAAACTGGCAAGTATTAACTTCCTACTATCTCTGCTCTTACTTAATTATAACCTGGAGATATTCACTGCTTTGGCTCTCGGTGAATCAAACGTTCATTAGCCAGAAAAATCAATTAAAATGTCTAAAGGCATTTTTCATAGCAAATCGTGATGTAGGAAGTTGCTGGGTCACCCCTATAAATACAAACCTTACAGGCAAAGGGTTCAGAAATGTGAGGCTTCAACTGGTAAGATTTTATCAGAAAAGAGTTCAAAACTGAAGAGAGAAACAAATTTCACCTTGTTGTGAGTTGGATTAAATTAAATTTATAAGTGAAGATAACACCAATCTGTCAGGATTTAGTCTTCTTTGAGAGGATTAAATGAGATAATATATGTCACACACTTAGCACAATACCCGGCACAAATAAATAGTCACTGAGCAGCACCTGTATGCTATCGGAAAGAATTCTAATAAAAACCTTTGGGCTACCACTTTCAAGATGACATTTTAATAGCACATTTACTTTCCTAGCCCCACGTACATTTCTACTCCAGATAAATCTCAAAATGATTCTCAAATGTAAAAGCATTTGTCCCCAAGTTTGGTTTTGTTCCCAAAGCACTACTACTTACCTAGCATCAATCAGCCTGGTGAGACTGCGTTTCTCTCTCGTGTATTCAGAAGACAAGCGTGTCAGAGCTGTTCCTCCAAATGCAGGCAGCCCAGAACTCAGAGTGACATGAGCTCATTTCTAAACAAAGATGGCGCCCATCCAGTCAACTTGGCGATAGTCAGGGCTGACCGGCTTGGAATATCTAGGTTGTTTTCAGTTTGTACATATAATTTAGGTGTAAAAGTCTGGTTTCTGAAGCCTACTCTTTCCAAATGCTTTACAGAAGAAAAAATAAGGTTTTTATCTAAAACACATTAGAACATTTTTGGCAACAAGCTTTTCTCTGTGATTCTAAAACTCTGCCTTTAACCACATTTTCTAATCCCCAGAAAAACATATAAATCTTGGGCTTTGTATAATATTCTTCATTTAAGTGACCCAAGTTCAAGGATTTCTGATATTCGAAAAGCCCTCACAAGACTTAAATCATAAGCTTTTGGAATCAGTGACTGGAATATCTGTGTTTATACTCATTCAAATGTTTCTTGAGGGCCCAACTGCAGGGTGCTATGCAGAGAAGGCGGACTTAGCGAGTGCAGTGAAGAATTATGCGTGCACGAGTAGGAAATGGCCATGGTTCAGTGCGTGCACAAAGGAAGGAAGGGAGCAGCTCACACTGGACTTGGTGGGTGAGGCGCACACGTTAGACACACCTCACAGCCTACAGAAGACTGGCTAGAAGAAGTCACTTAAAGGTTAGCACCACAGGCACGTGAAACATCTGCTTAGAGCCGTGCAAGTCTCTCTTCCATTTTGGAAACAACCAAGTATAGAAAACAGAGGAGACAGAAGCAGCCAAAAGTCGGTATCTGAGTTAATGCAGTTCTGTACCTACATGCCAAAGCAACATTCCATCTACTTTAATATTATCTTCAGCGGCCGCATGCCACAGCACAGTGCTATAGAAGATGCTATTTATACTAAGAAGCCGTGACTTTCAACACCCACCAAACCCTGTCACTCTGCCAGTCTTCTGGGTCTCAGTAAAAGGCACGACCGTCAGTCTAGAGCAAACATCTAGGTGACACCTTTGACGCTTCAATCACTCCTCCCCTCACATCTCATCCGTCAGCAACCCCCCTCCTTCGCTACCCCTCCTGTTGTCGGCTGCGTCCAAGCCCCCATGGTGTCCCCTTGGAGACAAGGCGGCGGCAGCCTCCTGCACTTGTATTCCTGACCCCCTACCATTCAGGTGCCACCAAACAACCACAAGAGACACTGAAATATGGAAATCAGAATCCATCACTGCCGTGTAAAATCCTTCCGTGGCTTCGCAGGGAGCTAATAAGAACTAAACTCACAAGTGGCCCCTAAGGCTCCACGTTGATTTGGCCATTTACGACTCCCACGTTCCGTCTCTTCTCGTCTCTTCCTCTTCATCGCCCTGCTCTAGTTTCACCTTTCTCAAACCCGGGACAGCAGGTTCTTGCTCGATGGCTTTGTACTTCCTGTTCCCTCCATCCCTGGAATGCTCTGAATAATCACTTTCAAATAAGGGTAAAACATTCTAGAAGTAACGTCCAAGTTTTGTATTTTATAAGTGGAAATTCTGTCAGTTTAAGTATAAATGTTTACTCATAAAAATAGAAGCTTCAGTTCATGATGTGATTTTTATACTTAAAAACAATTACGAACTTCCAGGGTCGGCCGGGTGTCTCAGGTGGATGGAGCCCCGTGCTCCTAACGCCAAGGTTGTCGGTTCGATTCCCACATGGGCCAGTGAGCTGCGCCCTCTACAGCTAAGACTGTGAACAACAGCTCTCCCTGGAGCTGGGCTGCTGTGAGCAACCAGAGGTTGCCATGAGCTGCCACGAGCCACCGTGGGCTGCTAAAGGCTGCAGCGGGCTGCTGTGAGCAGTGACAACCGACTGCCTCAGCCAGGGGAGCGCAAGGCTCGTAACACCAGCATGGGCCAGGGAGCTGTGTCCTACAACTAGACTGAGAAACAACGGCTTGAACCAGAGTGGGCGGGGAAGAGAGGGCGGCGGAAGGGGGGAAAAAAAATTACAAACTTCCAAATAGTTAAATATGTTAACTAATAATATAAATATTAAGAGGGTAGCTTAGCTAGATACTTTTATAAATAATAGTAATTACTCTGAGTCAAATATTTACCAAATTTTAATACCTGGCTAGATGACATGAATCAAATTATATTTTCATTTTAACTTCCATAGGATTGTTTTGTAGCATTTATTATAAGATAACCTTAAGAACTGCATTTAATTTGTAGTCTTTCAAGAAAAAGTCATGTTTGGGAATAATTCACATCTTGTAAGGATAAATTAAAAACAAAATGTCTACCTTCATCTCAATTTTAAGACACAAAAAAAATTCAAAATCACACTCAACAATATCCATGACAGTCTTCAAGCCAAACATAAAAAAATAGACTATGAAGAAAACAATGTTAAGAAAAAAATAAAATACTCAAAAACACATTTTGTACTCACTAATCAAATTTCATACTTTATAAAAACGCTTTACAGAGACAATTTCTTGGAGTTTTGCACCTATGAAGGCTAAAAATTTCAACGAAAAGCTTGTCAAAATGACCGCCAATGATTTCCAGTAGCTGAAGATGAAGGATCTTTGAAGCTTGCCCGAGCTATGAATCCCAGGTACAGTTCCTTCCAGAAAACAACCTACGAGAAACTCTCCTGAATTTTGGACCTGCTTTGTCCAAAAAGATCAATGATGGGACCACATGTGGCAACTAAAGATGGTTGTTTATTCGGTGACACACACACAACCACAGTGGCCGTAGGAGCAATCCAGCAGCTGGCAGTGCTGGCAAAGTATTAGCCCCGCATTAAAATTTCAAACTTTAAAAAAAAAAAAAAAAAAAAAAATTTCAAACTTTAAAAATCTGGCTACTAAAATGTGATACAATTGTAGTAATGAAAAATGTTTCATAAAACTTGAGATTTAGGTTGTGTGGTACTCAGTCTGGGCCTGAAGGACATGAACAGCTGACCATTTGCCACTGGGTTCAAATTCATATTCAGTGGCTCTCTACAAAAGGGACAGTGTTAAGTACGCACAAAAAATTCAAAAATGAAAAGTCAATCTTAGAAAGCCTTCCGTCCTTGTGAGAGAACCATGTTTCCACCTCCTTAGGCGGTCTACCACCTATATTAAGTCCTTGTTTGTGAACAGACATTGGTCTTTAAGGCAAAAATCCCTCCTTATTTCACAGTTCTTAGGCGGTAAGGTGAGGCAGTGACAGAATACAGTAAATGGCCACCAGTGAGCCATTAAATGAAGCCCATTAGCTGTCTGTGTATAAAGAGCAGAGCCAAGCCCTTCCCTGCCTCCTTCCCATGTGGCTGCACTGGGCATTCCTGCTGTAAACTCAGAATTACAGCTCAGCGCCCAGTCAGATCGCCAGGACGAAACCCATCCCCATGGAAATGCCAGGGCCTCAGGGTTTATGAAGGATACATCCGGGGACTCAGAATCCTGCAATTCCTAAAAACGATTCCAGCATATAATTCAGCCCAGAAAACTAATTAAGACAATCAACAGATAAAGCTGTGTGAAGACGTAAATGCTAAGTCACTAGCTCGGGGGTTCTCAGCCCAGGATGCACCTCAGTCACCTGGACAGTTTACACAATCCCAACGCCCAGGCCCCACTGCAGAGAGGGGGATGGGTCAGGGTCCATGGAGTGCGCTTGGTTTACACTACAGTTACCTTTACAGACCCAAGTGCATTTCTAAGACAGGCTGGGCTGAGAATGTCTGCACTAGTTAAGTGATTTGCTCCAAAACACAGGCTTCAACTTAAGTGAGTGATGAAAACCAAACGCTGCTGCTAGACAGAACTCTCTGAGTCCTGGGTCCACCAAGTACCAGCCTCGTGACCTTAGGAAAAGTGGGGAACATCTCAGAGCCCGAGTCTGCATCTGTGAAATGGGGCTACACCAAACGCGTGGTTGTGAAGAAGAAAATAAGTAACATTAACAATGCATTTGACAGTGCCTGGCACTGAATAAGCAATTACTAAATCATCAGGAGTTTGACCAGTTACTTCATGCCACAGAAGGTCCAGCTCCAGGCAAGCAGCTAAAATCACCGATGTTAAATCCTGAATGCAGAGAAACATGGATGCACAACCATAGACAAGACGGCCAATTCCCTTCCGTCCTCCCCCAACCAGAGGACTAGCTGATGCCTTACCTGACCTGGGGACACTTGGTAATTCAGTTTCCAGTGCTGTCAACCTGGTGTCTTTCATGGTCACTGAAGGGAAGAAAACACACGTGTCAACATGTATTCATCCTACAGCGAAGTGAACCCAGACGCAGGAGAGGGAGTTCAGGGTTCGTCTGGTTCAACCTCCTTCCTACTCTGTCCCTTACAGGTGGCCGCCTGCGCCCCACTGGAATGAACACTTACAATCATTGGGCGCACGTGCCTCTCCCTGTCTATGTGTCTGAACAGCTGGGTGCTGGAAAATGCTTCATATTGTGCTGAACTTGGAATCTCTGCCTTTTGTTAACTGCCTGTTTATTAGAGCTATAAACAAACGGGCAGTAAATGGTCAGGACCAGGCCCTAGAACCAGAGGGTTCCGAGTTGAAATCCAAGCTCTGCCACTTTTTAGCTGGGTAACTTTTGGCTATTTAAGTCTCTAATGTCTACCCTTAAGTTACGCCATGTGTAAAGCGAGGAGAGCCATGGCCTCTTCCTCATAAGGCTGTGGGGGGGTTACAGGAGAGAGTGCGTGCCACAGCCTGGGGCACAGCGTGTGGCAGAGTCCTCACCCAGGAGCCCCGTGAGGCGGGCCCCAGAGCAGGGCCAGGGCCAGGCACCACGCACCTAGTGGGCCTGCATGGCCCAATCGGCCGCCCCAGTCCCTTGCCCCCACCGGCCTCAGCCAAGCCACCTCGTCCCCACTGCAGGATCATGTCCCTGCTGTCCCTGTGCCTGCGACTCTACCCGTGCCCCTCCCGCGATCAGTCTTCACCTAATCTCTCAGCTTAAACGTTCCCCTCATCAGAGAAGCAAGCCTTCACTTCTTCCACCCCACGTCCCAGACGCTCTCTTAGTTATACGCTCTTAGCAGCCTCTACTTCTCTGCGTCTCTTACCACAACCCAATCAAATAAGTGTAGTTAGTTACTGAACGTGTCTCCCGCACTAGAACAGAAGTTACAGCCAGGGAGGGAAAGGAGCTTATTCAGTCTCTAGCAGCTACCAGTGTCCGGTACAGCAGGTCCTCGAAAAATGTCGTTATTTCGTTCAACACCCTTTCGTTGTAACGTTGATGAGATGCCATAGGCACAGAACCTATTGACAATGTTAAGTGAGGATTTACTGTACTTGTTGACTGAATGACTAGGAGTTACCATATTTCTTAAATAAATTTACAAAGCCAAATTCTGCCTTCAAAACAGCACAACCTTCATCTACTTCTTCTACATGACAAGCATAAACATCTATCATCTCTCTACTTTCTTCCTCCTTCTGTCCAAATGATCTCATATTAAATATCTATGTTAAATATGAGCATGTATAAATACATACATTCTGGGTTGCTTTTACAATGTGAGCCCTTCAAAATCTACTTGGGTATAGGCTGATCACGAGACTGCAAGCTCCACGAGGACAGAGAGCCCTGGCCCACCAATGGGCACCCAGGGCCGATTTCAGCTCTGGCACCCAAGAGGCAAATACACCCTGTTTAGATGGGCAAAGGTTTCATCAGCTTATCTGGTAACCATTCCAGGGTTGAGTATGGAGTATGAAAGCTGAGCCTCATATACCGTGTTTCCCCGAAAATAAGACCTAGCCGAACAATCAGCTCTAATGAGCCTTTTGGAGCAAAGATTAATATAAGACCCGGTCTTATAGTAAAATAGACTGGGTCTTATATAAGACCGGGTATAATATAATGTAATATAATATAATACCCAGTCTTATATTAACTTTTGCTCCAAAAGATACCTCAGAGCTGACCGGCGAGGTCTTCTTTTCGGGGAAACGCGGTACATACACCCAATTCCACTGAGCACAGAAAAGCTTGGAAACAAGCCCTTGAACAGCCTGGTCAAAGTCGAATGGTGGGTTGAGCCACTCCCTGACAATTGCGACCTCCTGCTCCAGATGTCAAGGGGATTACACTCCTCATGGGTGACACTCAGGGCATCCCCTACCAATGGTCCTCGGTGGCACATGCAAACGTGTGTGCAGTGCCAGGAGGCGGGCTGGCCTTTCGGAAGGCCCACCAAACCATTCAGACAGGGACACGGTCACTCAGCCAAGCAGAGCTGGAATTAAAACATGGGAGCCTCGGGGCGGCCGGATGGCTCAGTTGGTTAGAGCGCGAGCTCTGAACAACAGGGTTGCTGGTTCGATTCCCACATGGCCAGTGAGCTGCGCCCTCCACAACTAGATTGAAGACACGAGCTGCCACTGAGCTTCCAAAGGGGTGGCCCGGTGGCTCAGTTAGAGCACGAGCTCTCAACAAGGTTGCCGGTTCGAGTCCCACATGGGACGGTGGGCTGTGCCCCCTGCAACTGAAGATTGAAAACAGCAACTGGACTTGGAGCTGAGCTGCGCCCTCCACAACTAGATTGAAGGACAACTTGGAGCTGATGGGCCCTGGAGAAACACACTGTTCCCCAATAATCCCCAATAAAAATTTTTTTAAAAAACTTTAAAAAAAACAAAAACACACGGGAACCTCTCATCTTCAGAATCTTACAATCAGCTGTTAGTCCAATGAGTCATGTAGACTTCCTCTTGCAATTAATCCCAGTTGGATCTTTTACCTGAATAGGAATATCTAAGGCAAGGGTAAAATTAGAATATATCCAAGATGAGATCTCATCCCGCCCAGCCAAGATCACTGTCCTAGATAAAGGCCCTGGCACAGGAAATTAGAAGGGCTTCTGTCCAATGCTCAGCAGTAAGGCTTCTGAGCGTCTTGAGCACTACACTAAAAAATGGTAATGCTAACCAATCCGCATCACTGTCATGTGGCCATGTCAAAGGCCACCTGCCATCACTTACGATTTGTAAGCGTTTATTCACGTATTAATTTATATTTAAATCCTGCCCTATGGAAGTACCACTGGGTGGACTCATTCTGGTCAGCAAAGTTTCATGTGACCTGCGAACTTCCTGTTCAGCAGTGCCGAATGGAGAAGACCCTTCTCCAAGATGTGTGCGCCCCCCTAAGGGTATGGACGGAAATGCTGGTCAGAGCATAACAGGGTCAATCCATGTTCTCAGATTCAAAAGCCAAATAAAACACAAATGCTCCCAAATCTCGATTTTTCCTCTGTGATAGTATGAAGCTGTGCTCTCACCTAAATGCAGCGTTGCAATTGCACTTCCACGAGCAGTGTTTCTGAATAAAAACAAAAGGTAGGTCTGAGGGAGAAGATGAGGGCTCCGTGCGTTAGTATTTTTTAGATCAAACAAAAGGAACATGGGTCCGTTTGTTATCCCAGTTCACCTTAGTTTATTTCATTCTGAAGGTGTTGACAGATCGGCGGCTCGTACACCCGGGATTACACACGAACCCCCACATAACAGCCACGTAGAGCTGACATCAGCAGGGCCCACACACATTTTTTCACCTATCTCTGCCCTTGGCAAGATGCATTACGAGCTGTGGGAGGGCTAAAAACTACGCACACCTTTCTGAACGTGAGGGGCGGGTACCTAAAATGCTTTGAGAAAGTCTTTTATCTGACAATATCAGTTGACTATTCAGACTTTTGGAAACCAGTGTTGTGTGTGACCATGCACGTCCTAGGAGCCCCAAAACTTCAAATCACAGAACACATCACTGCAAATCGTATCGCCTAAGGTCACTGTGCACACACTGGTCTACGGTGAAAACCACAACAGCAGGTGTAAAATGAAGGCAGATATCGCTTCACTATAACTTGTTTTCTATATTCAGGTTTTTATCTAAAAAAATTCAAAGACAATTCAGACACAGGTTCAGGCATAGATTGGACTATTTCATTCCGTAAAGCACAACTATTACACTGCTACGTGTAATAGTACAGATAACATATATTAGTAATACAGGTAACAGTGTTATGTTAATAAGACAGTTATACTATTACGTTCACCTCTGAGGTGATTTCCTAGAGTAATAGTCTATCAAGTGAACAAAGGTGCCTTCAGCAGAAATGCATCCAAAAAGGGTAAGATCGTCCTAGCTCCAATTCGTTCTTCCTACCAATGAGTAGAAGAAAGAGAAAGGGGTAGGAAATACTATTTAGTATGTGAGTAAAACAGCTGATGGCAAAACCTGCCCAAATGTGTAGTCATGTGGGACTGAAACGGGCTCAGCAGTTGTGGTTCCTCTCAAGGTCATATAAGCCGGGACAGGAGAGCTCCCGATTCTCCATTCAGAATTCTGCCGTTAGTGACCCTGATGGACAATTTGCTGAAGCTTATATCCCATTTCAAAGGTGAATCCTTTAGTCACTTGCCTGAGGAGAGAGAGCTTGATTTTGGTAAGGTACACCACTTCTATAAATAATGTTTCCTACGTTCCGACTTCCTATTAGCATAACCAAAATTATGTACCAAGAAAATACAGGCGAGACAGATACCACGTATGTTTCAAAAAGTCACCATACAAAACTTCCCTTAAAAGGAATCTGAGCAAACTGTAAGATTTCTTTAGGTTTCAAGTTCATAGAACTAAAACAGAAATATCCATGGAACGAAGGCACAGGGTTGGATGGTCTAGGCCAGGGATTCTCAGACGTGGGGCTCACACCAGCAACTTCAGCATTACCGGGGATTCGTTAGAAATGCAAATTCTTGGGCCTTGCCCCGGACCTCTGAATCAGAAACTTTGGGATGGGGTCCTCTAGCTGATCTGATGCCCACTAAGGTTAAGACCACTGGTCAAGGAAGAAGGATGAAGCCAAGAACATTAAATAACTATATGTATTATATATAGACTTTGAGGTTCAAAGGGGAAAAAAATAGTGCATAAACCTTGGGGAAAATCCCACTGAAATTCTGCCAGGTGCTGAAGGTACCAGCACAGACTGAATGCCAAGCGTGACAAGCATTTAGCAAGTTCTATACTGAGTTCTCCACTTCTGATTTTTTTTTCTCTTTAAAACGTGGCACCTAAAGTTGAATTCCCAGTGAAGTGGAAAGAATCTTTCAATGTAAAAGTTGAACAAAGTGATTTATAATACAAACATAGGCTCATCTTTTAAAAACTTGGGCCTTTCCTACCTACTGGTTAAAAAAAGAAAAAGAGCGTTTTTCATAAAGCCCGAGTCCATTTTTAAGAGCATTAACCTATCTAGAATGATCAGCCAGGCTCAAGTGGTCCATGACATTCCTGAAGCCATACCCAAAATTTCGTACTGTATGAATTTTTTTGGTGGTGATGGGATGGGAAGGGATATTTGGTCCAGTTTCCCATGGATTTTCAGAAGGGAAATGAGCCCCCCCAAAAAAGTTAAGAACCACGGATCTATGAGTTAGTTTATGAGAGAGCAACTCAAGGCAACTTAACACAGTGAAATACTAAATTTGGGGGCTCTGGAGTCCACCAACGGGGTTCAAATTCCAGCTCAGCGACTGAATGAGTGACTTGAGGCCTCCGTCTCCTGACCTCCTTACCCTGTCTCTTCAGGTTGTGGGAAGAGTTAATAGGCTCATGTGTAAAACATTTAGCACAACATTTGGCTCCTAAGTACTCAATAAATATAAACTTTATTATAACAATATTACTACTCAACAAAATGTATGAATGGGTACCTCGGCCTCAGCAGTCTAGCCATTTGGCAACTTGCATTTGAAACACTGACAAAACATTCTATAACTTAGAATGGATACACTTTATGTTTGTTCCTGTGCTGTGTGAACTACTGAAGCAGCACAGGTCTTGACCGCAGGCAGTAAGGTCACTCACTACACCTTTTCTTCTTGATCACACTCCTCACTGTGGATGCCATCACCAATAGAGGGGCAACCTTGTCCCTCGTGACTCAAATACTTCGTGGCCTCTGCGGCCGTTATCCTTACAAAGCGACCTGTGAGTTCTAGGCCAGTGGCTATCATGCCTTGTTTTGTATCAAAGCTTGGTTTTTAAGGCACTTTACTCATTAGATGACTATCTGAATTCATTCAACCTGAAAAAGTATTCTGTTACCTTTTGCTACTTCCCTGTATAGAACAAAAGTTAGCGCTGCACAAGAGAAGGGACAAGAAAAATTAGCAAGGTCCTGAGAATGAATGGATATATATACACAGATATTGATAAAATACAGCAGTATTTTTTATTCTCCCCCTAAAAAGATGTTAGACATTAAATTACTAATTTCTAGTAATTATAGGCTTTAAAAGTAAATCAGAAAAAGAATAATCTCCAATTACTGACGGTAGACCTCTTTCAAACCAATTTAAACAGAAGAACATGGGTATTTCATGCAAACTAAATTATATTAAACACGAGGGAACAACTCAGTGTTTGCATATATATAAAACGTGTATGTATAACACACATACAAACACACACACACATATTTAAGCAAAACACTACAGGTTTGAATGCTACTGAGGATACTTTTCTTTCTCTCATGATTGTAGCTACTTACATGACAGACAAAACTAATACAAATAAAACTAATCTTTCAAAGAGAGATTTATACTGAGGAACTCACAGGAAATTTCTTTAAAAAAATAATGTGATATAGGGCAAAAGATCAACAGTTCAGGCTGAAAGTCACCAATTTGCTAAGTTATTATAAAGCCATTAACACTTTGATTCCGTCAATTTAATCAGAATGTTTAACTGAAGCCCCAGGAAGACTTTAAATCACAGAAATTTAGACTTAGAAATACTCTAATTTACAACCACATGAAGAACCTGAGGCTCAGAGAACTTAAATGACTTCTTCAAAGTTGAAAGCTATTTGACTTTTAGAAAAGCTTGCAATGGTTGATAATATTGCTGTATTTGGCCCATCTGCATCTGAGAACATCCAATCAATTCCAGGAGAAGCTAATTTTAGTCCACTACTGGTCCTGGAACCCAGAAAAGAACATACCTGTATCCTAACAAACTCTGAAAGAAGACAGAGCTATAAGATCAAGTCAGCTGTACTTCAGAGTCCAAAATTCACCCACCACTATACACATCAGAGGTTAGAAGCTATTTTAAGAAATGCTTCTGCAATAAATTATAAATTAGAAGAAAAAAGCCAAATTGAAACTTTAAGCCACTGGTCCACAACCTCTGGTGCATATCCAAATCACCTCTGACTTCTTCCAAAATATATACCCAGGGTGTCTGCAAAGACCAAAAATGCACGTCTACCTACTACGGGGTCTGACGGAGGTTCCGAGATCACTTCTTTCAGTAATTTCATTATCCTGTAAACACCCCATAGACAGGTATGTATTTGATTTGTCCTACTAAGACATCTCACAAATGAAACCAGGCGTGCACAGAAGAAGGGATCATATTACACCACAACAGGAGCGATTTCAGAGGTCTTTGGCTGAACAGTGAGGAAGAGTACAACTGAGTCACAGGATTGAAGATACTCCAATTTTAAGGAAAACAAGTCAGAAGGCCTGTAGCCACCTCTCGGAATCTGTCTAACGAGAAATTTAGGAACATACCACGTTTGTATAACACCAGGAAATGCATGAAGCAAAGAAAGCTTTCATCATCCGCCCTTCCAGGCACGTGAGGTAAGAGTGTTTTAGATAAGATATTAACTTTAGTAAGAGGATATTTTCCATTTACATCTTCTACAAGTACCTCTTAAGTTTATACCAGGTGCTTAAAAGAAGATTCTGCAGCTCCCCACGGCAGCAGAAAGGACCACTGCAGTGTTTCTGAGGAGCCTCATTTGCCTGATGCATGACTGTGAAAAGTCCATTTGGCTGCACTAAATCAGTTTTCACATTTGCATACTCCAGGTTTACTCAGGAATGTTGAACTTAAAAATCACAGGTGGTTGCCCCGTAAATCAAGGGCTCCCAGAAGATCCGCTTCTATAATGCTTCTTGAAATTTAGAGCTCCGCTTTGCCGGCCTGTTTGAATTCAGATGACTCCAAGTTGATCCCAAAATTATAAATCAAAGTATCTCAGAAGAGTATTCTTCTATTTTAGTACTTTTACAGCTTACTCCATGTAAAGTGAAGTGCTATTTCGATAAAAAATCCAGCGAGGGTTTCAGCAGGACTTCTTTCTGCAGTAAACTCATCCGTTTTCTAAAGCCTCAAACACTTTCCAGCCTAACGTAGACTAACATGCACAACAGTACCATCCAAACAAAAGCTAAGACACGTAGGCAAGTTTACCATCTTTTCAAAATCAAGAGCCTGCGCACGGACCTGTGCACAAACCTTGGTCCACTGAGCCATCCTCATCACTTAATTAGAATGACAGGCCAACTTTGATCAAATCACAGGTAAATAAGAGAGTCACGTGAGTATAAATAACGACAGGTCCACGGTCTTGGAATCAGTCAGACCCCAGTTCCAGTCCTGGCTCAAATACTGCTCGAGGTGTCACCGTGGGCACATTACCCTCTCTCTCCAGGCCTCAATGTCTTCATCTGAGAAATGGACGGATTAGTAGCTGCTTATTCCCTCTGTCCCGAGGACTAAAGGAGATGATGACAGCAAAGCTCATCCAGAGTGAGTGGAACTCCATAAACATGAGCTGTTGGCATTTAGGAGGACTGAACCCCCTCTCAACCCCCCCAAAAAAGAAACCACAAAACACAGCGAGGCAAACTCTACCAGGAAACACAATGGGCTGTGATGCTAAAAGGTGTCTCGGGCTGCAGGCGCTTCGTCCTCCAGTTCCTCAAATGAATGAATGAGAGTCTAGGAGCGGCTCTGCACATAGCTGTCTCTTCAGAATCACCTCTGCGGACTTGAGGTAACTGTCTTTCACCGTCAATTAACCACCCACAGCACAGCCGGAGCCAGGCGCTCCAGTCATGCAAATTTCAGCAGAGACACAGAGTCCAGGCGACACCTGGATGCCCACAGGCTGCCTCCATTCATTCTCCCCCCACCCGACCCCGCTCCCCAAGCCCCGGGACTAGCCCACCCCACCCCCGACCCGTACCCTCCGGCCGAGGGTCTCTCCCCTCCCCTCCGCTCCCCACGGGAACCTGTCACCCCACCAGGAGCGGGGTTGGCGAAGGGGCTCCCCTCACCCCTGCCCTCGACACCGCGGCCCGAGCGTGCATCCGTCCGCCGCTCAGCCGCCGACGAGCGGCGAAGTGACAGCCCGGTCCGCCTCTCCAACCCAGGGACGCGCCAGCTCTGCCGGGCCCCACCGGAGATAGCGCATAATAAGAGGGAGGGGAAAGCTTTCCGAACCCCCCTTCCCGGGGTCCCCTCCCCAGCAAGCGAGCCCCTGGCCCCAGCCCCCCAGGGCCGCCCCGACTGGGGTCATGGTGCCAGGGCTGCGCCGAGAAGCCCCCGTGAAAAGGCGGGGGCGACACCCCCATACTCACCCACCGTCTCCTCCCCCTCAGCTGTTTACCTCACAGCTCCTCCAGCCTACAGGGCGCCGCCATCTTGGACGTACAGCACCTCCCCCGTCGTGAAACGTCCGCGACCGGCGGCAGCCTCCGCCACGAAAAAGAGTTCCCAGCGGGGTCTCGCCTCCCTCTCGAACCCAGTGATAGATGACAGCGGTAGGCAGTCCCGATGGACGCAAGAGGCCATTTCGCTCATTACGGGTAATGCGAACTGGTCGAGGGGAAAAAAAACACCAAGGAGAGTTTATAAGGTGGGGGGCGGGGACGGGCGGAAGGATCCCGAAAGGAGGCTGCTGAGAGATCTTGTGACTCCGAAGGAGGCAAAAAGAAGGGCCGGCGTGGCGGGAGGAGCCACGCGAGAGAGTGAGGGGCGGGGCGGCGGTCACGTGTCCGGGCCGGGCGGGAGGGGCTGTGCAAGAGGCGTAAACAAGTTGGACCGGCTGGGTGTGGTTGGGGTGCCTCCTGCCTTCCCTGGGCTTCTGCGTAGCAGACCCGGCCAGAGAGGTGGGATCCTGTTTCCCACAGAGCCCCTGGGACTCGCGTGGGTGAAGGGGCTCCTTCGCAGCCTTAGAGGAGTGGCAGCTCACCTAGGAAAGGAGAGAAACGCGGCCCAGGGCAACCTTCTTCCCTTTGCAGAGTATTTGTAAAAGCCCACATCTGGAACTGCGAAGAACCGCTGGCTTCTGCTCTCAGGTTGCCAACGCTGCAGACCCGGTCACGACAACTCTGGAAACCGCTCTCATCAAAGCAGGCGGCTTTGAAATCAGAACCTCTTAATTCAGTTCCTTAATTCAGTGCTACCTCCTAGCTGTGCAAACCTGGACAAAGTCTGGAAGGCCTCTGAGCCTCAGTTTCTTTCTCTGTGAAGTGGGCATAATAATATTCATAAAGATTCAGGAAGATCAAGTAGGGAGAGTGTTTAGCGCAGTGTTCCACGCAGAGTACCTTAATAGATGACGGTCCTCATCAGAGGCAGGACAGAAGTGTTATGACAAACAGTGAGGGAGGTGACAGAGGGTGACATGAAGTCTAACTGGTGTCTGAAAGGCTTTTAGGACTGGGCATCCGCCTGGGTTTTCAAGGAAAGGTAGCTTTTATGAAATAGAAATGGGACAGGTGGTTGGGAAGAGAAAGGCGTTCCAGGCCTAGAGAACCAAGGCAAAAGCCTGGAAGCAGGAAAATGCTGGGTGAGTTATGGGAAGAACAAGTTTGGGAACCAATTGGATCACGGTGCAAGACAGAGCATGATTTAAGGGGCCTGGTGTATAGGAGTGGCCAGCGTGGTGGGTTTTGTCAGGATTCCAAGAGGCGCAGCGTGGTCTGGGACAGGGCTGCTGCTAGCAGGTGTGGTGTATTTGTGAGTTAGAAAAAGGTCCTCCCTTGGCCCAGAGCCCAGGTGAACAGAGCCCAAGCGTATTTCAGTCCCAACTCACCTGCAGCTCTCCTGGGGGCCCTTGAGCAGTGCACACCACCTTTATGCCCATGCTGGCTTGTGGGGGCGGGGGGCATGGAGTCATGGAGGCAGTTGGGAGAAGCCAAGAGTTCTTGATTCAAACAGACCAGAGTTAGAATGTCGGTTCCTGCGATCCTACTAACTGGGTGAGCCTCCGTCGCCTTACCTACAACGTAGGGGTAATAATAATGCTTACCTAATGGGGATTTGGGGTGAATTCAGTGAGATATTAAGCTATAACTAGTGTAGAGCTTAGTTCGATAAATGTTAGTTTTGTTACGGTGTTAAGTACGCTCACAGCAGGATCCGTCACTGCCAGGAATCAGTTCACCAAATTCCAGTTCACCAAATAACCTCTGTGTAGCCACCCAAGCAGAGTCAGCTTGGGGTCCAGAGATGGAAAGGTTGGGGGAGACGGGGGAGTGTCTGGGTTCTCCCACTTCCTCCAGTCCACAAACCATGTCCAGAACCGGCCCCCACCTTTGCATTCACACCGGGGCAGGAACTCAAGTGCATTCAGGGATTTCTAAGACCACCAGGGATGGGGAGAGCCCAGGTTAAGGGGGAGAGTCGGGGAACAGGCACTGCTCCAGAGCTCTGACCCAGGAACCCCCCTTTCAACCCCTAACTTTCCTTGGCTGACCTCATCCTGCTGGAATTCTGTCCTCGCTGGAAGGGAGCAGTGATACACGGAGCTCGTCAGCGCCTGGCCCTCAGGGGGCTATACACACATTGCTACTGTTTATACAGTGTCTGGAAGAAGTATGGTAATTGTTCTCTCAGTATGGACCACCAGGGGCTCATGAGAAGAGGCTGGGAAGAACAGGCCGAGGCAGCCCTGCCACCATCTCTGGCCACTGCCCAGTCTGGGCTGCCGAGACATTTTCTGCTTCTCTGGGGTTGATTGTTGTCACTTGCTAAATAGATGTTAATGAGACCAGTACCTTCGCGCACCACCCTGGAGCCTCTGTGTGACAGGGGCGTCCCCACCTTGTAAGCAGGTGGTACTGACTCGATGTATGGGATGTACATCCATTGCGTTGGTCCATTTAGCATCTCCCGTTCCCCTTCCTGGGGACAAGCACCGTGCCACCACCTCAGGCCACAGGCACCTACCTGGACCAGGCCTTGCCCATGGGGGATCCCCAGCATCTAGCCACACTGATTGGCCCGCATTTGGCTATGTGGCTTGAGCTGGGCCAACTAGTGCCCTTCCCTGGGTCTGTATGATATGGATGCTAAAAAAGAGATGTTTGTCTTTCCTCTGGGGTCACTAAACTGGGGTGAGAAGGCCCTGACGCTTTCCCTCTGCTCTGCTACATCAAGCTCTATAAGAAGTCCGGCCAAAAGATGGAAAAGACACAGAGATGGTAGAGGAAATAGGAAGACATTTTGGTGACATTCAGGACATCAAGGGTAATACGACGACAGCTCTGATGGCCATTCCAAAAAAGAGTTCCAAAAATTGCTCTGAAGGGTGGACTAGACGGTGGCGTCGGTGCATAGCTGCCCAAGGGGAGTGCTTTGAAGGTGACCGTAGTGATATTCAGCAATGAGGTGTGTAGCACTTTTTCTAGGATGAGTTCACGAACTCAATTGTCTGGCCATGTAGATCATCAACTAGACAAATCCAGAATGGCAGGACTTCCTACCAGACTGGTCTGGACTCTCGGTGGGGGGTGAGAAAATCGATGTCAAATGAAAAGAGTAGAGGGCACTGTTCTGTCACGTAGGGGACTAAAGAAGCAAATGCAATGCTCGAACTTGGCAGGGTTCTGATTCTAAAAGAGCACCCCTAGAAGAAAACTGGCGAAATTGCAAAAATGCGAATAGAAACTGGATATTCCAGAATATTGGGGAATTACTGACAATTTTCTTAGGTCTGATAATGACACCATAGTTAGGTGATGATGTAAGAAATGCCCTTATTTTTAGGAGACAGAGGCTCAAGTATTTATGGGTGAAGTATCGTGATGTCTGCTATATACTTTCAAAACGTTTTACCAAAACAAAACACGTATACGTAGACGTACAAGTATGTGCACATAGGGAGCTAAAGCACGTTTGTCAAACAGTAACTAGTGTTGAATACAGGTAGTGGCTAACGGTGTTCATTAGACATTTCCTTGGTTTTCCTCTTTAAAAGTCTTCATAATTAAAACTTGGAAAAGTATTTGAAGATCAAAAAATAACTGGAATCCGTAGTGAAGGAAATGCTTAAATCCTGGTCACGAGGTGGCGAGTCCCTCAGCTTCCAGGGGAGCCTTACCTTCCTGCACGTCCGCTTTCCCACCTGTGGAAAGGAAGCACTGGGCGAGATGGCTTGTTTGAGACTGTGGGCAAATATACAGACCGTCCTGACCCTTAACAAGTGTGCAATTCTGCGGCATTAAGGACATTTACACGGTTGTGCGACCGTCACCACCGTCCACTCACAGAACTTTTCCACCTTCCCAAACTGAAACTCTGTCCCTACAAATAACTCCTCATTTCCCCTCCCCTCCCAGTCCCTTGGCACCTGTCATTCTGCTTTGGCTCGCTGATTGTGACTTCTCCAGGTCCCTCAGGTGAGTGGAATCATAGAGTATTTGTCCCTCTGTGGCTGGCTTATTTCACTTAAAAATACCTTCAGGTTTCATCCATGGTGTAGCAGGCATCAGGGTTTCCCTCCTTCTAAGGCTGAATAATATCCCATTGTATGGATATACTATATTTTGTTTACCTATTCTTCTGTCTATAGACACTTGGGTGGCTCCCGCCACGTGGCTGTGGTAAACACAGCCGCTGTGAAGAGGGACATACAGATACCTCTTTGAGTCCCCTTTTCTGATGCTCTCTGGGACAGCCACAGAAGTGGAATGGCTGGGTCTGGGCTGGATGCTTTGTAAAGGACCCTTTCCTGCTTTCCAAATGAGCTTATTACACGTGTCTTTTAAAAACTACAAACCACTCATCCTGCAGAAAAGCGCGGACAGATCACTTTTCCGGGCTGCACGGACTGTGAGCACAAGACCACCGGTTCTCCCTCTGTCCCCAGCACCGCCACTGTTGTCTTCTTCTAATGTTCGGCAGAGGGGACCTCCCTGGTGGCTCATGGGTTGATAAGAAGCAACAGAGGAGAAACATGCTGGTTCTTCAGGGGACTCTGATGAAATGGAGACCTGAAAACCTCTGAAGACCGTGGGAACATGCAAAGCGGATGTAAATTGGGTGCAGAGCCTGGCGGGTGGGAGTGTTGACTGCATCCAGCCCTCTTGCAGGCAGGACACTCCTGGTGCCCAGCAGCAGCGAGACACAGCCCCCGGTGCCAAGAGAGAGGGCTCTTTCCCAGATGGGTTTGTCTTTCTAGTCCTCCGAGAAGGGGTGTGCGTCCTCCCAAATGTCCGCATTGTTTTGCATTCATTTCGGGCTCTGCTTCCTGGGTCTGGGGTCTGAAGCCAAGCCCTAGTCCTGGAGCCCCCTGACCCAAGTAGGGGTGGGGGAAGGGAGGGCCGTGCCCGCTCAGCAGCCACAGGAAACTCCTGTCTGCTCAAACTACCCAGGTCCCAAGGCCATCCGCCTCTGGGGGTGCTGCTCCATGAGGCCTGACTGGGGAGGTGAGGACCCACTGGGAGATGTTTACATGCCTAAGGCTGGCTAATGAACACACACACGCACACATGCATGCACACACGGTGCACACGTACACAGCTTGTTGGGAAAACACAGACTTACCTTTGTGCATCGCACACTTACTGGTCCTGTGATGTGCTAGGCCTGGGGCTGGGAAAGACTGGGGAGCGAAGGGGGGGTCCATGCCTAGTGGATGGGGTAGATGCCCCCACTACCACTGTGTGGACTTGGGCCCGCTGCCAGCCGCCTCTGGAAGTTGGTACTTGGTTTCCCATCACACGGTTGGGAATTCCAAGTGACAAAATGCTCCCTCGGACTAAGAGACGAGGCCTGTGAAGCACCACCCCCCCATGTGGCCCAGGGTACATGTTCACAGAACTTCCGTTCCTTCCTCCTCCATCTGTGCAGCCTCCAAGTGGGCTTCCTGTGAGGGTCCAGAGAGAACACAAAGGAGGAAGTCCCTTGGCAGTTCATGCAGCAGGAACCAAATGTAGGTGTTTCATTAATAATCAACCTGCCATGGAAATGAGCACAGCCCCCTGAGGAGAAGCAGGCTGACCCCACCCTGGGTTTGGGGGGTGTTTTCTCCCCAGCAACTAAGGCTGCTCTTGACCTTCTGAAGAAAGAGAGAGCAGAGTTTGTTAGTCGGCTATGGGATATTTCTGCTGAGAAAGAGTAACTCATGAATTGAAGTGTTTTCACATTTATGAAATGTTTTTGCATGCATTACCTCATTTGCTACCTACAACGACCCCAAGGGAAGCACGTCCTTAGCCCTGTTTGACAGATGTGAAGTTAGGGTCTCAGGGGAGACCTGGTCCCGATTATGCAGCTGGTGTGTCAACCTGTGCGCAGTCCCAGGCCGGAGCGTAGGAGCGAGTCTTCCATTCCACCAGGCCACCCTGGAGAACTAGACGTTCCCCGCTCTGTGAATCACCATTGGGCATTTACGCTTTATAAAACAGATGAGATACGCAGATTGAGGCAATAAAACAACGGCCACCATCATGAGGGGCTTTCAAAGAGAGTTAGGAGGCCAGGGTCCCAGTCCTGAGTCTCCTTCTATCATGCAGGGTGTCATGCGGGGTCTCAGCTCCCGCTCCCCACATAAGAACACAGGATATGCTGAGGCCAAAAAGGGACTCCCACGGAGCCATAGATAGGGGAGTCATACCACTATATTCTTGCTGGCGGCTGGTTTGGAGAAACGGAGCAAACATCTGTCAACACTCCAACAAGGGGTCTTCCTGCACCCCACTCTCTCTGGCGGCCGGGCGAGACAAACGTAGGAAGTAGGATCCACACGATCTGCAATCCGCCGTCCACTTTTCTGCCTGCCCACCAACCCAACCAGCGCAGCCACGGCAGCTATATCAGTGGCTAATCGGCTAACTAGTAACACCCAGCCACAGCTGACGGCCATCTACTACCCGAGCCAGCACCTTTCCACATGAGGCCGAGAGCCTGGAAACCGCTCTCTGGGGCTCTGTCCCCACACCTTCTCAGAAGCCGTGTGCCCTTGGCAAGTCTCTCTCTGGGCCTCAGTTTCCCCTTCTGCAACCTCAGGTGGGTGAACTGGGGGTCTGCCGTCACCCTGCCTCTCAGGTCTTCACGGGCCTCCTGCCAGAAGGTTTCATGTTTACCTGAGGAGAACTGGTGGAGACTTTTGAAGAGGAGAAGTCTGAGAAGCTGAGAAGTCTGTCGGGGTAGAAGGAGCAGAAGGGCTTCTTCACCATCTTGGTATTTCCTAAACCTCGAGGCGGGGTCCCCGGGTACCGGTTTGACGCCCCCGCTGGGGTGGCTAGGAGCCATTGGGTAGGAAGGCAGGATCCTGGCCAAGCACCGCTGCTTCCCCACCCCATTTCTCTGCGCCCCTCTTTCATGTCCTGCTCCTCTGAGGCCCCCAATCATCTTGTGACGGGAACGCCCCGGGGTCTTCCTCCAGGATGTAGCCCGCCCCCTCTGAGGGTCATGGAGGCCAGAGGACTGAGGGTCGCACTCTCAGGTTGGGGGAGATCCTGCCTAACTCTGTGGGCCTCAAAGCAAAGGGTCAATCAAGATTTGTCTGAATTCAAAAACGTTATATGCACATGCACACATGCATATGGGTGGGGGGGAAAAGAAAGAGGGGAGAGGGGACGAAAGAGAGGGAGGGAAAAAGAGAAACTAAAAGAATACAGACCGGGACAGAGGTGCACCTTCTGTTTTTTCTTCTTTCTACTCTGATTATATATCATTCTTGTAATTTAAACGGTAGTTAGATAGGTGATGATAGATAGTGATGATAGATATAGATAGATCGATCAATAGATAATAGATATATACGGATGGATGGATGGATGGATGGATGGATGGATGGATGGATGGATGGATATAGGTAGATAGGTAGGTAAGTAGAATTTTTAGTGTTTTCAGTCTGGTTTATGCCAGAGGAAAAGTAGGTAGGAGCGCCACCGCGTGGCTACACTGTGAATTGCGTCCTCCCGCGGAGCGCAGGCGCCTGGGCCGTGAGGCGGTGACCCCGCAGGGCAGTGCCATGCCCCAGTGCCAAGCAGCGTTTCCCGGCAGGGTTCCCTCCACCTCAGCTGCTTGTGGCTCCTGGCAAGAAGCCTGGGCTTGGAAAGAGCTCCGCAATCTCCCTGAAGGACTGTCTCAGCGGGACAGCGGTTGAGTGCTTTTTCTGGCACCTCAAGAGGCAGGTAGAGAAGGGTAGCCCCGGAGCTCAACCACTCGCTAGGAGCCCCCTCACCCCCACCCCCACCCCCAGGGCAAGAACCACCCAGTCTACGCTTGCCGTTCCTGGGCTGATGGACTCAGTTCATGTTTGTTTCATTCCTAATTCTGTGGCCATTCTAAGCCAAGGCCGGAAACGTGCCCAAGGTCACATAGCCAATGCCAGCTGGTGATGGGACCAGCCTGGACCCTGCCACCCACCCAGCACAGCTCATTCACCGCCCTCACCTCCCCCCACACACAGCTTCCGGAACCACCTCTACTTGCCTGAGATGTCCCCACAGAGGGCAGGGGACTCTGCACACTGTCCACTGCCCAGCCCTTAGTGACAGTGGTGCCCATTTATTCAGTCTGATCACAGTCCCCGCAGGCCCTTGTTACTGGGTCAGCTTGTGTCCGTTGCCTGCTGAGAGAGGACTTCCCAGTGTTCTTACCCGCAGATAACTTGTTGATCTCATTGAGAAACAGCTGAGTAACCACGACTGACGAAGCAAGACAAGAACCCACAGGTTGTCCTGGGTGGACCAAACCCTTTAGACCACAGGTGACCCCAGGGGTTGTGGGAAGTCTGGGAAGGCTTCCTGGAGGAGTTGAGGCTGAATTAGGTTGTTAAGGAGGAGATTGAAGAGAAAGAACATTGAATTGGGCCAATTAGAGACCCATATCTCTCCCCCTGGCCAAAGTGATGGGTGCAGGGATGGGCGTGTGACTAGGTTGGACCAATCAGAGCCAACCCCAGGCCTCTTATGGAAACTATTGAGAAAGGGGCTTTTTTTCCACTGGAGTTTCTAAGTTCATAGACTACAGCTGGTAGTGTTGGTGATCTCAGCACCAAGATAAAACCAGTACAGAATAAAGCACAGTTGAGAGATGGAGAGAGAGGTATTCATTCATTCATTCATTCATTCATTCTGTAAATGCATCATCAGTGCCAAAGCCCTGGAGATTCATCTGTGAGCCAGGCACACACAACACCTGCTCTAGTAGTGTTTCCATTCCTTGTGGGCAGTCAGGCCAATAATAAATAAATAAATAAGCAAATAAATAAATAAAAAGGTAATATGTCGACAAGATATTCTCAGATAATTATGAATGCCTAAAAGAACAAAGGGTAGGCTAATGAAGCAGAAAGTGACAGGAGTGGGAAGTCCTGCTTTAGTTGATGGCCAAGCAGGTTCCTCTGCGGAGGTGACATTTCACTTGAGACCTGAATGACAAGGAGGTAGCCATGGGAAGCTCTGGGAGTTAGGCCATCTAGGCAGCGGTGACAACACACGCAAATATCCTGAGGCAGGAATGATTGTGATCCAGATAATATCCTTTGAGCACCTGGATCCGGCCACGCCTGAAGCTGAAACTTTTCAGTGACAGTGAATGAATTGGTTTGCTGTTGTTATTAAACTAATCTAATTGGGGTTTCTTCAACATGCATCTGAAAAAGTGCTGCCATGTGAAAGAGCTCTGACACTGTGGAAACCATTCATCTCTGAAACTGAGAATTGGTCCTGTTAGGCAAAGGGAGATCACGGACGGTTTTTCCACCCGCGGGGACCCTTCCTGACCTTGCTTCTTTTCTCTCTAGGCTCTTCTCTCCCATCCTTCCCTCCCCTTCAGTCTCTACCCTCCACCCACATTGAACTTGGCTGCTGTCAGTTCCCTGAAGGTCCTGAGCTCCAGCCCTTCACCTGTGGTGTTCCTCTTTTAGACATTCTTCCCTACTTTCCTTCTCCCAACGAACCCAGTCTGGCATCATAGACATCACTTCCTTCATTAAGTCTCCAAGTCTGGGTCCGTCTCCCCAGGCCGCATGCTCCTCTGCATACTGTGTCTACATCACAGCACTTTCACCCCAAATTAGAAATTTCAGGGTATTCTGTCCCACCTGCAGGACCAAGAAGGAGCTCATGAGGGTTCCTGTCTGGTTCGTATGTGAAAGCCCAGCATCTGGTACCTACTAGCCACTCAGTCAGCATGGACTAAATGTCTATGTCCCCCTCTAATTCATATGCTGAAGCCTGCCCCCAATGTGGAGCTATTTGGAGGTGGGGCCTTGGGAGGTAATTAGGTGTAGACGAGGTCCTGAGGGTGGGGCCCCCATGATGGATTAGTGTCCTTGTCAGAAGAGGAAGAGATACCAGAGCTCTCTCTCTGCTGTGTGAGGTCTCTTCGAGAAGGTGGCTGCCCGCGAGTCGGAAAGCTTGTCCTCACCAGAAACTAAATCTGCTGACACCTTGATCTTGGACTTCCCATCCTTTGTGAGAAACGAATGTTAAGGCACGCAGTCTACGGTATTTTGTCATGACAGCCGAGCTGACTAAGACAGGGAGCCAGGCAGGAGGGAAGAAGGAAGAAGAAGGACCCTGGTATATGAAAAGTACCAACAGTAACTAGAATGAATGAATGAGCACATGGATGCTGAAGTGATTTTGCCCTTGGAGCAGGCTAATGAACGCCCTTCATTTCCAGGGCTGCTTGCTAAGTGGAGTAGGGTGGGCTCTGTGGGCATCCCTGGAGGGCATTGATCCAAAGCTGGGAGGTCTCAGCTGCAAGGGCCTACGTGACACAGCCCCGGGGCTGGAGGCCTGGACACTGCTCTCCCATGGAGGGGGTCTCTGGGCGGCTCCAGGGAAGGCCTGCCTTGACTTCCAGGCTGGAATCCTGGTCTAGGAGGGTCCTAAGTTGGTTACTCAAGGGGAACATAAGGACCCCAAAGTGGGCTCCCAGCCTTAGGACAGCAGCTAAACTGCACAGACCCCATATAGCAGCTTTACACTAGAAAATATCCCAAGAACTAAACACCCCAATTGATGAAGTGGTCGGTAAGGTAAACCAGGGAGAACTGAAATATGTTAATAAAAGCCCCAAGAAAATCCAGGAGGGATTTCAATAAAATAACATTCGGTGGGAGAAGACCCACCAGTTTACAATAGCAAACTATGGATGTGTGCGTATGATGAAGTGAGAACATGAAGGAATGGGGACTGTCAAGTTAGGGGAGACTTTTTTCTTGGTGTCGTTGAAGTATTTTCTAAGTTTTCTGCATAATGACAAATGGTTACGCCCGACTGTTGGCAATGTGCAACATCTAAAGAATATTCTAGATGCTTCCACTAATCCCTCTCTGGCAAGAAGAGAGACCCAGGGCTGGGGTCTCCTGTGAGCAGCCTGGGGTTGCGCCCTGAGCCCCGCGGCCTCTCGCGGGCCCAGATGACAGCCAGGCTAGCACTCACTGAAGGGCTGGACTTAGCTGGGACAGACCTCGCGTGAAACCCCATGAAACCCCGTTTCTCTTCCATCGGACCTTGGACTTGCAGTTTAAGTTGGGGCTTTCTGTCGCCACACTTGATTTCTTTATAAGGGAAACATAATCTCTCCAGCACTAGGCTGGACAAGCATGCAAATCAGCCTAACAGTGCAGTGTTTTGTGAGTTCTTGTCTTATGCAAAACCTCCTCCTGAAATAAATTAATCATCCTGTTAGCCAGCGGACGAGGAGGAGAAGGTGTGGGGTGTTGGGGATGGGATGAGCGGCTGGGGCTCCGTGTCCAATGGGATGAAGTGTTTGAGACTGGCTGTCCCTGCTTTCCCCCCGGTGACCGGGGTCACGCTGGAGGCCCCATGGACCTCCGCTGGTCTCCTCTGCGGCCAGCAGATGGCGACACAGGCCCTGGGACCCAAGGGCAGCCTGCCTGTGGGCCTGCGCCGGCTGAGGGTCTGGCTGACTGTTGGCGCTACCATACCCGACTGCTCCTTCACCCCTTCTAGGGTCAAGTCCGGGGATGCATGAATTTGACCTTTCTTCTCAAGGGTGACCTCTGCAAGGAAAAGAGAGACCTCTCTAAGAGCCACTTGCTAGCTAGCCAAGTTCTTGTAGCAGAGTGTTTCTGGCTGGAAATGGTAAACCAGTGCAGGGAGAGAAGGAGGGAGGGTGAGAGGGAGAGAGAGAGGAGGGAAGAAGGAGGGAAGGACGGAGGGATGGAGGAAGGGAGGAAGGAAAGAAAAGAAAGAAAAACTAAAGATAGTTATAAGTGTCTATACAAAATCAGGTTTATAAGTAAACCATTCCATTTTGTTTTAACTTTCATTTTTAAAATATACTAATTCAGCCATCACTTTCTTTTCATCTAGATGTTACTCAAAATTTCCGGGAGAAAAGAGTGCAGCTCCAGGAGCCCAGGGTTAGAAATGAATGGGCGCCCTGAGCCCTGGGAAGCTTTGATAAGCAAATGCAGGCCCGCGCTGCCGCTCTCTATTGGTTGGCCCTTCACCGCCAGATTTTGACACAAATAATCAGATTGAAAATCAGGGAGGGGAACAGAAGAGGGGGGAGAGAGAGAGAGAGAGAAAAGGAGAAGTATCTATTTGTGCAGAGAGTCACAGAATTGACCTAGTTGAGCCAGTCCCCAGAGAGTGGCTGGGAAGTCCCCACTGCAGGACCAGGACCGCAGTGAGTGCTCCGGACAGGTGAGTGCTGTGGACTCGTCCCTGCCTCTTCTTTTCCATTTGCATGTCTCACTTAGATTGTTTCCAGGCAGGTTACCGAGTCCCTTTTGCACTTCTAGGAAGAATGAGGTGGGCTGGCAATCTCTCTTATGGGATGTAGCTTTCAGCCCTTGAAGCGGGAGAAGCAGGGCTGAGGAGACAGTATGCGAGATGCTGTGTGCCTGCTTAGGAATTACGCCTCCCGGCGAGAGTACATAAACACCCTTTTCAAAACTCATTCAAAACTGGATGCACAGATATCACCTACACGCACGGTGTGATACCCACACCCCAGCTGTCCCAGGACCTGGGCAGAGAGAGAGAGGCATGACACACGCTGAGGAGCCCGAGTTGGAGCTCTGTCCCGGGGCCACTCTGACCCCTCTTTGTCTATAAAGTAAGAGAGTGGGATTGAGACAACTCTGAAGGGAGTTCCAGCACCAGCGTCCATGGTCCCAGATGACCATCACCAAAGTTCCTGGGACCCCGAGAGTGAGACGCCCTCCCGTCCAGAGCCTACTGACGGGAGCGGGGAGGCTGCCCTCTCCACTGCACTCTCCACAACCTCTGGTGGTGTCACAGTCTTTTCTACCTTTTTGGGGGGCGAAAAAGCAAGTTAGAGACAGGGTGTTTGGGGTAAGGTGCTTTAAAATAGGGCTTCTATTTTAAAAGGGGGGACTATTTTAAGGGGGGACTGTCCACGAAATTGCCGTGAGTACATTCTCCTGGGGAGAAAGTCCACAGCTTTCATGAGCTGTGTGTGGGTTTCGTTTGCGGTCTCTGGACGTGGACCTGAGCTGTATCTGCCCTCCAGGGCTCCTGGCTCCTGCACCCTGCTTCGTGGGCAATGGGCAGATTTCAGTCTTGGTGGAGTGGCAGGTTTCTTGTCCTTAGAGCTGGCACAGAAGAGATTCTCGGATAAGGAGACGAGGTCTCTTCCAACTCAGATTTGGGGGTCAGTATATACGCTGGTTCCCTTGCAGAAAGTTCTTGGGGAACATCAGAAAGCTACCGGGGTTAGTTAGATTGGATTGAGGGAGTCACTCAAAACCCGTGCAGACCATTTTCTGGAGGTTTCAGGAGGTGGGCTTGGGGGTGCCTATTGGAGAGCACGAGGGCTCTGAGGCAGATCACCCCAGATCACCCCCCCGGGAAAATAGCCTGATCACATGCGATGCTTCACTGGGACATAACCTCTTAACCCTTTTCAGGAACAATAGAAAACCTTACCACTCTCCTCCTTAGTCTAGAGGGAGGGTTTTGTTCATTTGTTTCCAGGAATTCAAGCCAACGGGAGCTGCTTTAGTCTCTAATTCCGAAATGCTCGGGAAATGTCTTGTTCACTCATTTTTGTTTTTACTAAGATAAAATATACATAACATGCAACTGACCATTTTAACCGCTGGAAGCGTATAGTTCAGCGGCATCAAGTGCATTCAGGTTGTTGTGCGACCATCACCGCCATCCATTTACAGGACTTTTTCATCTCGCAAAACTGTCCCCATGAAACACTAACTCCCCATTCCCCAGCCCCAGCCCCTGGCACCCATAATTCTATTTTTGGTTCCTATGAATTTGTCCACTCTAGGGACCTCATATAAATGGGATCATATGGTATTTGTCCTTTTGTGACTGGCTCATTTCACTCGTAATGTCTTCGTGGCCATCTGTGTTGTAGCAAGTGTCAGGATTTCCTTCCTTTTTAAGGCTGAATAGTATTCCATTGTAGGTATAGATCACATTTTGTTTTATTTATCCATTGATGAACACTTGAGTTGCATCCATCTTTTGGTATTGTGAACACTGCGGCTGTGAACGAGGGGGTACAAATATCTGTTCAAGTCCCTGCTTTCGATTCTTGTGGGGGTACACCCAGGAATTGATTCACTGGCTTTTGACGTTGCATTCTCTGAACGTAGGAGACCTTTGAGACCTCCTTCCCAGTTTCAAATAAAAATAATGACCACTCTCTGCTCCGGCCCCTAAAATGACCCACGCTCACTTCCTCTGACTCCTACGTGGAAAGATTTTTTTTTCTTTGTTTGTGTTTCCCTTTAAGTCACATCTTTAAACATAAAGGAAGTCCAAAGGGTCCTCGGTAGCCGACTCTGAGAAACAACGGAGTCTTACCCAACCCTCCCAAAAAGGGAACCCAAGTGATGAGTTTCTCAGTCAAGGTGGGTCAGTCCCGCGCTCAAGGTCAACGAACTGTGCATGGGATTTTAGAGCAAAAGGGAAGTGTAGAAATCTTAGTCCAACCGTCCCTTCTGAGAGATAGGAAAACCAAGGCCCAGGTTGGTGGCTGATGTGGTGAAGCTCAAGGTCACAGAAGCAGATAGCCCTACGGAAGCCTGCCCGAGGCACCTCTGTGTGTAGGAAAATCACAGACATGCTGCTCCAACTCCACCTGGACGTTGGGGTGCAGGGTCGCTCCCTCACTTCAAAAGATTCAGCTGAGATTCTGACTCAGGGTCAGGGGACCCTCTATCAGGATTGGGGGTTTTTGAAGAGATGTTAACAGTGAGTCTCTTTCCGGAGTCCGATACCATCAAGGTCTCTGTTTTATGAAGAAATCTTCAGCTTCTTTCATAATCTCTGCTCTTAGCTCTTTCTCAGAACGGGTTTATGTGAATCAAAACGGTGTGGTTGTAAATTAACTACCATCTAGGTGATTGGTTCCTGTTTTTTTTGTTTGTTTTGTTTTGTTTTTTAAACTCCACTAACAGAGTCCAAAAGGAAGTTCTGTGGGTGCAGGTGGCCCCCACGGTGAGCTCATGAACCTGAGAGAGGGTTATTGTGTGTGGTCCTGAGTTTGAATCAGCAGACGTCTAGGGTCTCCTCGGGATCTAAGCCCAAGGGAAGACCAAAGCTTCCCAAAGGAAGTCTGTTCTCTCACCAAAACACTTCAAGGATTGCTGTCGGGCCTCCTGGATTCTGGAAAAGAGGCAAAACTCAGGGGGATTTGGGTTTCTCACCCTTTTGCCCCCACAACCAGCCTCCCCTCCCTGCTCCAGGCAGGCTGTCTTCATCCAGTGTTCAAAGGACCACAGGGCGATGAGCCCAGCACGGGGCCAGAGGTCAAGTTCGCACAGGATGGGCACTGGCCTGGCTCGGCTATAAGACTCTGGCAAACCCCTGTCCTCTCTCGGCCTTGTGTCCCCCGTGACCTGGGAAGGCAGTCACGGCTTCTCTTAACTCCAGTAGGGGTTGGATTTAGATTCGATGACATAACACACCAGGGAGCTTTAAATGCCCCATTTTCCTCCTTAGCATGTCAGCTCAGTTCCCTCCAAACTAAGTGCCCACCCCGTGGTCTGGCGGTCACGAGCCTGGAGGCCTGGGTGACTGAATCCCGCTCTGCCCTGGGACTGTGAACCAGTCTCTCGGTCTCAGTACCTCCTCCATAAAATGGGGTGGTAGGGGCTCAGCTCACTGCCAGGACTAAGACAGCTGGGACGAAGCAGAGAACAGCTGCAAGGATTTCCTAGAGTTTGGGCACAGCGGCTTCCATACCTGCCTTTGGTTCTGGTTGATTTACTAATAAAATACCATGTAAAAATAAAAAAATTCATCTTTTGCTAGAGAGCCCATGGCCCTTGGAGGGCCCCCAGGACAAAGGGCGAGGGGAACCCAGCTCCCTAGCTCTCTCCCAGTGGGTAGGGGTCTCCTCTCAAACTGCCCAGGGTCTGGCCTCCCCATGGGGTTCCTGAAGCCAAGAGCTAGAAGGGGGAAGGAAAGGGACTGTGGGGAACCCCCACAGTGAGGGGGGGTGGCAGGAAAAAGAATGTCCCAGGGAGATAAGGCCACTGTGGTTGCCTGGCAAGCCTGGGGAGGACAGCAGGGCCGGCGAGCCTGTGAGGTCAAAATCTGACAGCTGGACGGGACCCCACCCCCATTTCAGAGCCCAGAGGGGCAAGGGCCTGGAGCACGTCCCTGCTCCTGGACCAGGGCTTGTTCCCATCCTTAGAATATGGGCTGACATAGCGCCATTGCTCAGTGCTCCCTGCAGCCCAGGCACCATGGGAGCACTTCACACCCTCATTGGTAATAAATGAAGGTCCTTTCTTCCCCCAGCAATCTCGGGGGGTTGGGCGGTGATCTGGACACTGAGCTGCCGCAAGGAGGGCCAAGCCTGGGCCGGCCCCCAGGCAGAGTGGCCTCAGCCCACACTCCAGATGCCCCTGGGTCCCTCTTCTGCCGGACTCTGGGTCATCCCCTTGGGGAATGGGTGACTCCCAGCCCTGCTCCAAAGGCAGAGCTCCAAGCTGCCCTCTGTAATCTCCCTCCTCCAGTGGCCTTATCTCCCAGGCCCTCGCTGTTGTTCAGAAGCAGCCGTGATCCCTTTCCCGCGCTTAGCCCTATCACCCCTGCAGCCCTGCATGGTGGCCGGCCTCAGGCACGAGGGAGTCCTCTGCGGCCTGGGGAGCGAGACCAGCAGGGAAGCCGAAGGGACGCCCGGCTGAGCATGTCCTCCCAGCTTCTTCCTAAGGCTCAGCGGCATGGGGGTGGGGAGGAGAGAGAACCACCAGAAGATGCTGTCTGGGAACAGGGATGTGAGACGTTTTGGGCGGCAGGAGACGCGCCATGCCCCAGAGCGCTCTGCAGGGGAAGCAGTGGTCCGCGTGGTCCAGCCCCTCGGGACAAAGGGCAGGTCTCTTCACTGATTGGGTCCTCGGTGTCCTCCTGAAGCCCCTGCACAGTAGGTTTGGTGATGGGGCTTGGCTGGCCGGCCCACTGCTCAGCTCCTGGAGTTGGGGACATTGGCCTCTTCATCCATAGCTACAGAGACTGCAGGCCTCCCGGTGGGGTGGACTGGGGATCCTCTCAGCCTTGAGCCACACACACAACTCCAACCCTCCCCTTATCCCCAGAGAGAGAGAGAGAGAGAGAGAGAGAGAGAGAGAGAGAGAGATCTCCTCCCTCTCTGGGGACCAGACGCTGGGTAGGGGCCAGTCAAGGGGCAGCGTGCTCTGGCTGTATCAGCTTCCAGCTTGCAGAGCGACGTGGGTTTGTGATAGAGGCGGCCTTCCTGCTGCAGCTTGCCCACCAGGCCGCCCTTTGACAGGCAGCCGCACATAGGATTCTCTCGCCAGTACTACAAGCCTGGAAGCCCCACTTGGCAGAAGAGGGACTAGAGAGGCCCAGAGAGGTTAAGTGTCTGCCCCAAAGTGCACAGCAGGTGACCTGGGATTCTAACTCATGAGCCTCTGACTCCACAAGCTGAGCTGAGACCACCCCTCACCAGCATCCAAAGGCCCATCCAACAGGATGCAAATGCAGGTTTCCAGATGCAGGGTCCCCAATGTGTCACATATGGAGACCCCATTCCCTTCCTTCTCTGGGGTATGCAGGCAGGAGCAGGCTGGCCCCGAGGTTTCCTAGAGGTTGCTGTATTCATTTCCTAGCCTCCCTAGTGAGGGAGGTTAGGATTTAGTTGCCATAACAAAGTACCACAAACTGACTGGCTCACAACAACTGAAATGTGTTCTCTTGGGGTTCTGAGGTCTCTGAAACCAAAATCAAGGTGACAAGTCAGGTCGGTTCCTTCTGCAGGTTCTGAGGGAGTGTCTGTTCCCGGCCTCTCTCCTACTTTCTGGCGGTCTCCAGCAAGCCTTGGCTTCCTTGGCATGTCGCTGCACTACTCCAGTCTCTGCCTCCACCTCCACGTGGATTCCCCCTGTGCGTCTGTGTCTGCGCCCAAATTCCCCTCTTTTTATAAAAAGGGTGGACCCAGTATGATCTCATCTTAACTTGATCACATCTGCAAAGACCCGATTTCTAAATAAGGTCACAGTCACAGGTTCTGGGTGGCCATGAACATTTGGGGGACGCATCTCCACCAAGGACAGTGGATTCAGACTTCAGGAGGACAGATGTCCTCTGGTCCCTCCTAACCGTTCTCTCCCTGCCCCCTTGTAGGCGTGAGGTGCGCGCTGACAATGCCACGCTCCTTCCTGGTGAAGAGTAAGAAGGCTCACAGGTACCACCAGCCCCGCGCCCAGGAGGATGAGCTAGTCTGGCCTCCTGCCCTGAGCGACGGTGAGTCAGAGAGCCGGCTGGCCCCTCGGGGCTCCCCGCCTTGCCCCCGTGATGAAGATGCAGTAGCAGCTCACTGGCAATAGCCCCCCTTCCAGGCGTGGGAGCAGGAGGAGCTCAGCCCGTGTTGATTGAATGAATGTACCCATGTGGGACAATGCACCCATGTACCCATCAGAGTGGAGCTGGTCCAGCTGAGGACATGGAAGACCTGGTGGGGGGCCGATCTAGGGCCAAAGTCTGGTGTTAGGGAAAAGCGAGACTGGTCGAAGAGTTCTCCAAGGGAACTGGCCTCCACCCACTTCCCCCATCCTGGCAGAGCCCCTGAGTGTCAGCAGCCAGAGGCAGCAACAAGGGGGAGAGAGTCCTCCCCCTGACTCCCCAGGGCTGGAGCAGGTTGCTGATGGTCCTGTCTCCCCACAGCAGCCAGAGACCAGGGCCTGAGCAACGCTCCTGCTCTCAGCACCCTGTTCCCGAACCAGTGCCTGGACTGGGGCAACCTCAAACGGGAGCCGGAGCCGGAGCTGGAGCCGAGCTTGACCAGGATGGCCTCAGCACCAGGTACGTGGCCCCAGACCGCTGGCCGTTGCCCAGCAAGCACAAGGGGAACAGAAGGTGAACGGGCTCCTGGAGGCAGAGACCCTTGGAGTGGAGGAATCAGGAAGGACCAACAAGGTCGCCTGGATGCAATCTGGGTCTCAGGCTTCTGCTTGGACCCCTCCTGGATGGGAGCTCATTTCCAGACGAGACTCCAGTGTGGGGTTCAGAGGGCAGGCCGACGAAGTGGGTGAGGTGGGCACTCTGGGGTGGGGACACTTTGGGTCGGGAAACGCTGAGGAGCCACAGTCAGGACCCACATCCCCCCACAGCAAATGTTTGAGACTCAAACACTGAAATCCTAAGCACATAGTGGGGAGTGGGTACCCGATTTTTAAATGAGTCACCACCAGGCCTGTGTCCCACTCTCCACAGAGGGTCCTGCTGTGATGTCCCGGCCCCAGGATGGGGACTTGCCACTCTCCGACTCACCCCCGTTCTACAAGCCCAGCTTCTCCTGGGATGCCCTGGCCTCGTCCTACAGCCACAGCTACCGGCAGGCCCCCTCCACCATGCAGTCCGCCTTCCTGGAGCGCTCCGTCAGCCTGTACGGCAGCCCTCTGGTGCCCAGTGCCGAGCCGCCCTTGGACTTCAGCCTCCGCTATTCCCCAGGCATGGACACGTACCATTGCATCAAGTGCAACAAGGTGAGCAGGGGGTGCAGGTGGGCTCACGGACCCTGCTCTGCATCCCATCCCTGGCACGTGGGCAGCAGTGGGTGTTCATAGCTGGGTGTCCCCTGTGCTGTGCGTCTTGGGATGTCAAGGATTCACAATGTGCGGCATCACCGCTCACTGATCCCTGACCGTGTATGTGCCTGGTCCAATGCTAAGCACTTGACATGCATAAGCCCCGGGAGGTGGAAAAGGGGCTAAGGTTCAGAAAAGCTGAGTCACTTGCCCAAGAACACACAGCAAGTAGGTATCAGAACCAGCGTTCCACCTGGCTCTGGCCAATTCCAGTTCTTAAAAAGTAGGGTATTCAGCTACCAGATAGGGCTGGAGGGAAGGGGGTGGTGGCTTTCAGGTTCCCCTAGCCCCCACCCCATTTTATAGAGAGGAAATCCAGCCACAGAGAGAGAAAGGCACCTTTCCAGGACACACAGCACATACCCCAGAACTAGCAATTCAGGGCCCCTTCTCCTATACGCCCATCTGTGCCTGGAGCTGGGCACGGAGTGGGGGTGGAGTGGCCATGGGACCCCGGCCTGGCTCCCTCTCTCCCCCCAGTGGCCTCACGCTCTGCCCCTGCCCCCAGGTGTTCTCCACCCCACACGGGCTTGAGGTGCACGTCCGCCGCTCCCACAGCGGGACCCGGCCCTTCGCCTGTGACGTCTGCGGCAAAACCTTCGGCCACGCTGTGAGCCTAGAGCAGCACACGCACGTCCACTCCCAGGTGGGCAGCTGGACAAGCACAGCACCCCCATTCCCTCCCCTGCTCTGTGTTCCTCCCAGGAAGCCCCGGGGACTCTGGCTGCCCCTGAGGGTGACACAGGTCGGGGGTCGCTAACGATCTGCCTCCCGGTCTGGGTCCCCAACACCCACTCTTAACGCACTTGGCTTCACACACTATTGGAAGAGACTCTTGGCTCAGGTGGGATTTCGGGGGCTGCACGATGTCTGTGCCGCTCAGAAACGGCTCCACCCCTGGGCTTGAGGCCCCGAGTCTTAGAATCCCGGAGTCAGGCTTAAACATTCGTCTCATCCCACTTGGCCCTACTTGAGGCAGAAGCCCCTTCTCTAGTATTCCATTCCGGGAAAGCATCTGCAGCTGACCTGAGGTGCTAACAGCTGGGTAAATATAAAAGCTCAGGTGGGAAAAGCAGAAAATGAATGCGAGAGCCTCCATTCGTGAACACGTGCCCATTTCCGGCCCAGTTCTCTACCCCCAATCCTCCCGACGGCCTTTTGAGGTCATTTCTGTTACAGACGAGGAAGCTGAATCTCAGGGAGGTTAAGTGACTTGCCTTCCACCAGGTGGCTAGTAAGAGGCGGAAGCCAAAACTGGGCCCCCATAATCCAGACTCTTAACCAAACCACTGTGCAGCCCACGCCCATCCCTGTGTCAGAGAACTCACTCTGGGTTAAGGGATGTGAAATGTGAACCCCGAAAAAAACTCCTAGGTCACTTGGTCCATCAGTCAGTCAACAAACATGCATTGAGGCTTATTGTGTTTGGGAGACTGTGAAAGTTACAAGGAAAAATTCCACAGGCGGCCACGCAAGCCCCAAGCCTCAGCCCCTCCTGGGAGGCAGGAACGGGGTGGGGGGGGCATGCTCTGGGTCCTGTTCCTCCAGTTGTCCTCGAGGCCACCCCAATGGAGTGTCCTGTTCCTCAGGGGATTCCGGCCGGGTCCAGTCCTGCGCCCAGCTTGGCAGTCCCGGGTCGCGAAGCCCCGCCTGCGCCTGACCCCCCGGGGCCTCGTTTCCTCCGGCAGGAGCGCAGCTTTGAGTGCCGGATGTGTGGCAAAGCCTTCAAGCGCTCGTCCACGCTGTCCACCCACCTGCTCATCCACTCGGACACCCGGCCCTACCCCTGCCAGTTCTGTGGCAAGCGCTTCCACCAGAAGTCGGACATGAAGAAGCACACCTACATTCACACAGGTCAGGCCGCCGGCCCAGCACTGCACCCCACCCGGCCCAAGTCCCCGGGCCAAGCCCCCCAAGGCCAAGCCTGTCCAGGGCCCAGGCATAGCCTCTGGGCACCCCTACCTTTCACTGTTAAAAGGTCCCAGCTTTAGGAGGAGGGTGGGATCGAGTTACACGGTGAGGGCTCCCTTCCAAGAGGGCTGGATGCACTGTGTTATTTACGTTCACTTAATGCGTAGAAAAAAAACTGGAAGGAAACAGCACAAGTCAACACTGGTGCTCTCTGGGTAGAAGTGACACCAGCCGGTGAATTGTTCATTCGTTCATTCATTTCCTCATTCATTCACTTCTTTATCCATTCATTCCTCGGCTGTTTTGCACCAGACCTGGTGCCAGGTGCTGGGTTATATTGATAAACAGGACGGGTTATTGATAACCCGTTATCAACCCGGGTTACATTGATAAACAAGATGTACCTAATCCGGGTACTAACCAGTGTGTGTGGGGGAGGTGGGGGGGGGTCAGAATTGAATTTTTTGCTTGTCTCCCTTTTCTATTGGTTTTCTAAAGTGAATGTGGGTTGGCCATGAGATAAAAACATAATCAAGTTTTGCAGAACAAAAGCAGGGCATCGGGGCAGCAGGCCCGGTGCGGACGGCTCTGACCCGGTCCTTGCTACCCCACAGGTGAGAAGCCACACAAGTGTCAGGTGTGTGGGAAGGCCTTCAGCCAGAGCTCCAACCTCATCACCCACAGCCGGAAGCACACGGGTTTCAAGCCCTTCAGCTGTGAGCTCTGCACCAAGGGCTTCCAGCGCAAGGTGGACCTGAGACGGCACCACGAGAGCCAGCACAACCTCAAGTGAGGCTGTGCCCGCTCCGGGCTCCTGGCCCGCCTGTCCTGACGTCCCATCACCTGGAGAGAGGCCAGCTTCATGCACCCAGATCCCCAGTCTCCTGGAGGCAGCACTGGATGGGAGTCTTTCAGCTTGTGTTCAGACTTACAAAAGTGCTGTGTGACCTTGGGCAAATCGCTTTCCCTCTTTGGATCAACATCTCTGCTGCCAAGTGTGGGAGCTGGGTTGGGTCTTTTCTGAGCTGAAGTTGTCTATAGGTGTAAAAATTTGGGTGCCTTCCCCAGGGCAGAGCCCAGAAGGCCGGAGTAGCCCCAGGTGGACAGGGGTGCCAAGAATAAACCAGTGCTGGGACCCACAGAGAAATCCCTCCCCCTGCCTGCTGCCCACCATGCTGGGGCTTGGTCCCCTTGGTTTTTAGCGGGCCTCTTTCAGACTGCCACGGACGACGGGCAGAGCTGCCTCCTGCCCCAGTGGGAGGCCTAGCACCCCTCTGCTTTAGCCAGACATGCTGGCTGTGCCCCACTGCACTCAGCTGGCCATGGGGAGCGGTCTGTGTGGGGATAGTTCTGCTGTCTGAGCATGGGGCTGGAGAAACCAGAAGTTATTGCTGTCCAAAGCCTCTTCCCCTCAATTGCTGTAAATGGAAATAAAGACACAGATTTCTTTACATTTGACCAGTATTTATTAAGTGCCTCCTGCGTGCAAGCTAGTGGGTGAGGCTTTGGAGAGGGGTGGTGGAGAGCTTTGAAAGCAGAGAAAGCTAGGCAGTTGCTCTCAGACGAGTTGGGAGACATGTGCCCAGAGCAAACGGGGACGGGCTGGACCAGAAGCATAAAGCGTCGGTGCAGCAAGACCGCAGGGAAAGGCAAGGTTATGTAGTTGGAGGCTGTGTCCATTTCCTGTGGCTGCTGTGACAAATCACCACAAACTTAGTGGCTTCAAACAACACAAATCTATCATTTTACAGTTTGGCGGTCAGAAACCCAAAAGGGGGTTAAATTCAAGGTGTCAGCAGGGTGCATTCCCTCTGGAGGGAGACAGTTTCCTCCGTCTTTTTGGACTTCTAAGGCCTCCGCATTCCCCAGCTTGTGGCTGCTTCCTCCGTCTTCAAAGCACATCACTGACATCTGCTTCCGTCATCCCGTCTCATCCTGGGCTCACCTTCTTGAAAGGACCCTTGTGATCGGGGCCCCCCCTGGCTGACCCAGGCTAAGCTTTCCATCTCAAGGTCCTAACGTCACCACTGTGGCAGCCTGCATAATGGCCCCCAAAGAGGGTCCCTGGATCCTGCGGGTGTTACATGAAATGGCAAAAGGGGCTTTGCAGACGTGACTAAGTGAGGCCTGCTGCCGCCCCTCGCTAGCTGTCTGACTTCAGGTTGAGCTCCCTCCCCTGTAAAATGGTGAGTCCCTTCCGGTGGGTTGTGGGGAGGACTCCCTGAGACCGTATGGGATGAATAGCAGCGAGCAGGGCCCAGAACCCTCCTGGGTCACTCCAGCCACAAGTTCTTCTCCTGTCCCTGAGCACTGAGCTCCTTGGGCTCCTTACTTACGGCTCAGGACCCACTGAACCTGGACTGGCAGTTATCTCTGGCAACTTTCCCCGCTGCTAGAAGGGATCCTCTCTGGGCTCCAGCCCTCAGCACCAAGCCTGGGCCTGGACCACAGGAACGGATACTTCTAAACCTGTTACTTCTGGATACCAAGCTGGTTTCTATCCATTCTCTCTAACTTGTGCAAGGAGGTATCATTATCCCATTTTAATAGGTGGCAACTGAGGCTCAGCGAGGTCAGCCAACTTGCCCAAAGTCACACAGAGGGCAAGTGCAGACCCGGGATCAGGGTATCTGCTTCCAAGTCTTCTTCGAGCCTCCATTTACCCTTTCTCTCAATGACAAGCACAAACGATTCCGCTAGTCCTCACCTTGGCTGTGAACCTATGGGGTTCCGAGGCCCCTTAGAATGGGGACTCCCAAGCTCTGGGTTTGGCTGGGCAGGACCCCGATGGCACATTTCATTCCAGAGGCTCTTCCTGTTTACCTTAGCCAGAATTCCCCTGAACAAACCTGTCCGGGGTGCAAAGGGTGGGGTGGGGGTTCGAGATTTGCAGAGGAAGGTGGTCTGGCCTCCTCAGCCACCTCCCAGTTCATGACCTGGAGGCCCCACTCCTGGGCCTCGAGCAGCCAGCACACCAGAGCCAACAAAGCCTTGGAAACCCCCTGCTCCCTTCCTCCTCCTGCCCATGGAGATGTGAAGCCCAGAGAGGGAAGGGACTTGCCCAAAGCCACACAGCCAGGCCTGGAATGAGCTCCTGATCCCTGTGTAAGCGACCTCGCCCTGCACCTCCTAGGTCTGGGGAAGTGTGAGGGTGGGTGCTGGGGACGCACTTACATACATACACGCGTGCACACACATGAAGGAGCTGCTTTGCATGCTCCTTGTTTGCTAAACAAAACCACACCAATATCAGGATTTTAGCTACTTCTGCAGTAGGGCGGGACCATGAGCTAGACAATGGGCCTTTCTTCATCTGCTGAGGTTCAAGATCAGGATTTAGCTTGGGGCCCCTCCACAGAGTGCCCACAATGGCGTGTGTGTGTGGGGGCACTGCAGCCTCAGAGAGTGGGGTCTGGCACCCCATTTGCACATTGCAGAGAAAGGGGGCCAGTGGGCAGGTATGGGGGGCTCCATGAAATCTGCTTCCCCAGGAGGAGTCAGCACTGTATGGAAGGGGCTGGCTTGGGGGTCCCCCTCCTGTTTCCCCCACACACACACAAGGCAGTCATTGGGGTGGGGGGCTACTCAGAGTGCGCCCAGCTCAGTCACCCTGTTGCGCCTTCCCCGCCCCCACCCGCCCCAGGCTGTCCCAGGAAAGATGGCCTTCATAAGCAGAGCTACAGACCCTTGAGAAGGCCCTGGATGGCGTCGGCCCACAGCTAGTAGGAGCAGAGCTCCCTGCCAAAGTTCTGTCCTTTTCAGGATGTGGGGTCCGCGCTCATCACACTGGGATGGAGGGGACAACTCAGTAGGTGCAGTGGGGCACCACCCAGCTGCTGTCTGTGGTCGCGGGGGTTCAGGCACCCCGTTTTCCATTTCCCATCCTTCCACCTCTGAAATTCCCGCCATCTGAGTCGCAGTCTGTGAACTGGAAGGCTCGGTCCAGCCCTGTGAAAGGACATGGCTTCCCTTTGCCACCCCAGGGCCCTGGGCCCAGAGAGGGGAAGTGGTGGCCCCCGTCACAGCTCCTGTTAGCAGCAAGGTCACACGGAATCCAGGTTTTCTGACTCCCCGTCCAGTGGCCTTTCCCCCAGGATTGATTGCATGACACCAGCGGACTCTGTACATAGAATACGGCACAAATGGTGGCCACTGAAATTGCATGAGATGGAGGGCTGCCACACTTCTTAGACTGCCACACTGACCTCACCGCTGAGGGCTGGGTGGGTGTGGAGGGGGCACGTGAGACTTCAGGAGGGTGCCAGTAACGCCACCCCATTGTGTATCAGCCTACTCAATGGTAAATAACAAAACCAGTCTTTTGCTATTAAACCGGCCACGTTAGGGCGCAGAATGCAACTTTTGGATGAAAGGTCGGGTCAGCAGCTTCAGGCTACATCCCAGCCTCCACTCTGCGTCCCCCTGGAAGGGGGAGAAGCCCTGCCCCAGAGCAGGCCACACCCCAGCAGGGTCGCCAGGCCCTACCAGCAGCTCCAGGACCAGGTTCACTGAGGCACAAGCTGGAAGATGCCCAGAGGTCTCCATGGAAATCACTGACCAGGATGGAAACGCGTCTCCCAGGGTTGGCCCAGGCATTTGTGTGTGTGGCTGAGCTGTCCCCATCAGCCGGTGCCCAGAGTAGGGTATGTTGGCCCGGAAGGAATGGATGATGGAGCAAGGGGAGGAGGCAGGGCCGAGGGGGCAGTGGAAGGCTGTAGGGTTCCGGATTATGCAGAATAGGACCTATTCTGAAAGCTCCCTAGAGCCCAAATGTGGCTCCCCCTGCCCCCATCACCTAAAGACTCAAGTCCCAACAGCTGTGACCTAACCTGCACTGCCCTAGACGGGATCCCACTGGGTGTGAGTGCAGGCTTCTCAAAGGGAAGGGGCAGGACAAATAAGGGGTGGCTATAGGGACGACCAGAGAATGATGAAGAATCTGGACTGGCCAGAAGTGTACGAAGCAGTGGGGCAGAGCATGGGGCGGGCTGGGGGCAGCGGGACAGCCAGGCCCAGCAGTCTTCTAAAGGCTCCGAGCCATTGCCTGCTTTACGGACCAGGGGAGGAGCTGAAGAGACATCAGAGCTGAGCTTTAGAAAGACGATCCGTGGGGTGCACGGTGTGGCCTGGGGAGCAGGGGGGAACCCTGGGGGTTGGGGGCCTGAGTCAGTATCAGAAATGCCTGCCGCACCTGATGTCAACTGAGCTTGTCCCCGGCTCCCTGCCAAGGCTGGTCAGGGAGGGGAGGGCCCCCCAGGAAGGGAAGACACACAGAACCTCAAGGTGGAACCTTCCCACTTCCCTGGGATTCTGTCTCTCCCGTTATTTCCCCAAAAGGCCTTTAGGGAATTCTCCATGCCATTTCTCACCCTCACGCCTCCCCCTGGAATGCCCTCTTCCCTCCCCTGAACCCTTGAAACCAAGCTCAAGTACCTAAATACTCAACTTGTGCTCTCCCTATGACTCCATCCCACTCCTAGAAATTTGAGCTAAAGAAATAGTCATGGACGGGCACACAGACCGGCTACAGGGCCACCTCCTGAAACCCCTGTGAATGGGGAAAAAACTGGAACCACGCTAAACTCTCGTGAGAGGAGACTGGCTATGAGGCTGGCTGGTGAGTCAGACGGTGGCGGTCCACAAAGCCACTGAAAGGACAGGGTGTGCTTTACAAGGACCGACCTGGAAGGGGCCTGGCGCTGTGTGGAGTGAAAAACGCTTTTCACGGTAGCGTGCCAGTTCTGTAAAAACAGCACAAGGTACATTTGCCGATGCCTAGAGAAACAAATCTGAAGAAAGTCCACCAAACCATTGATAGCAGTTGTTTCTGGGGGCCGGGAAGGCGGGTTGGGTTTCACCCCCAATGCTATCTGTAAAAGAGACGTGGATTTGTGTGTGTGTGTGTGTGTGTGTGTGTGTGTCACTGAAAAAAATGGAAGAGAAAATAGACTTTGCAGAATAAATGTGTCAAAATAGGAAGCTGTTCATGATATCTTAAGTGAAAAAGTGGTTTAAAAAATCAGTAGGCACCATGTGATTCCATTTTGTTAGTTACACACACATGGAAGGAAGCTTGCTAGGATAAAGGAGCAGCATATCAACAGGGGCCGTTGCTGAATAAAGGGGGTTGTGCGCATTTTTTTCTCCTTATTTTTCAGTATATTTTTCTGTAGTGGGTATGCATGATAACATTATCACTGGTATTAAAAAAAGCCTCCCTCTACACAAACACCATTTCCCTGCCTTGCTGTCTCCCCCCACCCCACCCCACCCCACCCCGCCCCAGCTGCTGGCCCTCCAGGTGTCCACGCACAGTGCCACAGGCAGCTTCCTTCCTCCTGCACAAGGGCTGGCTCCAATCCTTTGTGTCCTAACACTTAGCGAGGGCCCAGCCCCTAGTAGGTCCCCAATAAGTCTAGGATGGATGGACAACGCCCTCAGGGCCCCTGGCGCCTCCTTGGCCGGTGGGGGGGACCCCTGAAGTGGAGCCCCTGTCTTGAGAGCAGTGGGATGGATGCTGGACATGCACTTCTTGGCCCGGGCCGTGGTGGAGGGCTCCTCTCTTCCACCGCCCTGGTGTCCAGCTGGAGCCAGGCAGAGCCCAGAGTTCCAAAGCTTTGGGGGGGGGCGGGCTGCAGGAAGGCAGGAGGAGGCAAATCTGAGGCAGGGACATGGGCTGAGCGGCCGTGCTCAGGTTTGGCCTGATAAGTTTATCAAATGGTGCCGGCTGCCAACCGTCAGCATGGAGCAGGCCAGTGGGCTTGGGCAGGAGGCCACTCCCGAGCCGATAGCGCCTTCCAAGTGTTATCAGGGGCCTGGTGGCCCAGAGAGCGGGAGAAGGGGAGCAGGACAGAGAGAGAGAGAGAGAGGCTTCCAGCCACTTCACCCCAACACAAGAGCAGTGAGGAGGCGGCCTCTGAGGTTCCTTGGGTGGGGGCGGGGGGGTTGGGGGTGGGGCTTGACATCCCAGCCACACGAGCAAATGTAGCTGGGAATTCGCTCTGTGGGGGCACAGGCTCAAGACCCCATTTCTCCCTGGTCACAACCTTCCAGGCCATGGAATGGAGCCGATGCTTCCCAGCTCTTCCTCAAAGCCAAAAGAAAAAGTCTCCTTTTCTGGAAGTTTCCATGCCCCGGAACGCATGAGGGAAAGCATGTGGGAGAAAAGGGGAAGGCACTTCACCATTCGTTTCCATTCTAGCTTTTTCTCTCTCTGCTCCTGTGGTCTTGGGGTGAGGACTCAGTTCTCATTTAGAGCCCCTGAACGTCCATCCTGGCACTTGTCCCAGGAATCACTCCTCAGCCGTCGGGTACATTATCTTCCCTGCCTTACGAATGAGGAAACTGAGTCTCAGAGTGAGTGAAGATGAGGGGCAGATGGCTGAGGACCCAGGAGGCCAGGAGTGGGAAGAGCAGAAGAAGGGACGGGAGGCTGAGGCCTGGCTGCCACCCCCAGGGCTGGAGGTTCTAGAACAAGTGCCTGTGGTCTACTAGGGGAGCCGTGCCCGAGGCCCACAGCACAGCTGCTGCGCAGGCGGCCTGACCTGGGTGGTGCGAGCCCACCTGTCGGAGGGAGCGCCTCAAGGTCCAGAGGGCTATCTTGGGGGAGAGGTGGCATCATGGAGGATTTTTAAAATTCCTTTTTTAGACATTCTCTGGGTTTCCCATGATTTTTTTGTAACAACAATGTAGAGCGTTTTGGGGGAAGGAGGGGGAGAAAGGTGATTTGTTTAACAGGGAGAGAAGGAGAGGGTCCCGGGCAGGGTCGCTGGGGGGCTGGGAACACGGCTGGGCCTTCCCGCCCAGGGCAGTCTGTCCGCACCTGCCTCTGCTCAGCCTGAGACGCGCACAGAGGGCCTGGGCTGCCGGGCTCTGCAGAGCCCACAGCTGTGTCCCCTGGGCCCCCTGTGACAGCCTGGGCCCTGCACACCTCCAGAGGTACGAAGCTCACCCTAATGGGTTAGAAAAACATTCATTCATCATCTCATTTATCAAGCGCCTGCCACATGCCCGGCACCATCCCAGGTGGTGAGGATAGAGCAACGAGGAAAACAGACAAAATGCCCACTCTGTTGGAGCTCCGTGGGGACACAGAGGGAAAACAGTCAGGAGAGACGATGCAGAGAGGGGGGTGGTGTGTCCACGTGGGGGTCAGCATTTTTATGGGTGGCCAGGGCCTCAGTGAGAAGCCCTGAGGTGTTCCCTCCCACAGGAGAGAGTTGGGGAAGGAGAGAGCTGTGGACAGGGTGCTGGGAGGCTGGAATGTCATTCTGGTCCCCACGACTTTCAGGTGACTTTCAGGCACTTCCCTCTGGGTCTCAGCATCTGTCTGTAAGACACCTGTGGTCTTTAGAAATCTCTAGATTCAGCCTGTGTGCACCTGGGTCCCAAGATTTCCTTCCATGAATTCTTGAACAAGGGAAGGGAGGGTGGGGTGGCGTCTGGGTGGGGGCGGGGGCGGGGGAGGGCGAGAATGGAGAATGCACGTCTGCGGGCCTGCGGCGCACAGGCGTGCAGCTGAGAGTCCAGACGTGGAGCGTGCTGTGAAACTGAGGAGGACAGAAAAGTGGGGCCCAACGCATTTTGGCAGCTTAGACCTCTGCTCGGCATTCCTGATAACAGACGACTACGCGAATCTAATATGTGTTGAGGGCTTACGAAGAGCCGGCCCCGTCCACACCTCTCGACCTGGACCCTCTGCTCTTTCCACACGTTGCACAAAGTGAGTGTAGCTGTTATTATCAGTGTCAGTGGCTCTGACCGTGGTGCACAGGCCCTGGGCTGGATGGCCCGGACGGTGTCCTCCCTGCCGCTGCGGATCCACACGACACTGATGCGCAGCTGACAGCTGGAGCCACAGGCGCCAGGCTGAGGCTCGGAGCTATTTCTGCAAAGGGTGACTTGGGACTTCCTCCCGGATCTCTTAAAAATAAAGGGGTTATCGTGGCGCTCAGGCTCCTTCCTCCACATGAGGAACCCTGGCATGATTTCGGGGGAAGGCCAGAGCCCCCAGGTCTCTCTCTGCCCAGTGAGGACTTATCTCTAAACTCAGTTGAACAGCAGGAAGGCAGTGAAGCGACCACCGTGGGCAGCTCTTCCTGCCCCAGAAGTCCCTTTTGGGAGCAGCAGGGGATGTGGCCACTGACTCAGGGGCGTCAATCACCCCTCTTCGCCGGGGCTGTGGTTGCCCACCGGACTCTGGGGGGGCTCAGAAATCAGGGGGCAGAGAGCATCCTGGGAAGCCCCCACCCAGCCAGCCTGGCCTCTGCCCCGAGCCCTCCCACTGCACCCAGCCCCACCGACCCTGTGTCTATATGTGGCCACCACCATGCAGCGCGCGGGGGAGGGACATCTGTCTCCCCTACAGCCACCACAGGGGCGGAGGCACTAGGCACCTGAAGGTCAGGCCACCCTGCAGGGAGACTGAGGGTGACAGCCCAAGGAGGTAGAGGCTGTGGAAAGGCAGGGCAGGCCCGGGGCTGGGGACATCTCTTCCTGCCAGTGGGTCCGCTCTGCAGCAGAGAGGAGCCCTGGGGGTCAGTCTGCCCCCTCTGGGGATTTCTTCCCATCTTGCAGGCCACAGACATTTAGTCCCAATGTAAGGCAACTCTTCTCAGGTTTGTGAGGAGAGAATCCCAGAACCCCATTCAACAAGCATTAGCTGGGTGTCCAATGCCGGCTGAGCCCTGATGGGTCAAGACTCAGGAGAGGGACACCTGGGGGATACTGGGAGGCTAATGGGTCACCAAGCCCAACCCCGGGATCAGGGAAGTCTTCCTGGAGGAAGCAGACATCTGAAAGATGAAAAGAATTTGATCTGTCAAAAGTGGAAAGGGCAGCCCCTCGCCAAGGAAACGGGCTGCAAAGGCCCCGGGGAGACAAAAGTCCTCTGGTCTGCCCCCCAGCTCCGCACCCATCCAGCTGAGGGTCAAGGGGCCAGCCAGTGCCCCCGCAGGAGGGCAAGAGGCAAATGTGGAAAGCTAGAGTGACCTAGTAGGGTCCCCGGAGCCGTCCTGGGGGGTCTCGGTGCCCAGCCCCTTCACCCCGGCTCTCTGCAAGCTCTCAGGGCCCCTGCTGCCAGTCCTTGCTGGCTCCTCGGGTGCCCACCTGCGGCCCGGCCCGGCCCGGCCCTCCTCGGGACTGCTCTGGGGGGCAGGTTAAGGTCCCTGAGCTGAGTGTCCCCAGAGCAGTTCTGCAGAACAGCAATCTTAGCTGGAAACCGTCACAGTTCGGGGTTTCCTCTCCAGCGCCCCTCAGCCGGCCTCAGACTTATCACTGCCCTCCAGCTGCCTCGCCCCCAGCCCCTCCAACCACCTCCCCCGGTGAGTCAGCAAATCTTCCCTCCCTGGGGGGAAAAAACAAGGGTGAAAAAATCACAATGTCAGATTACAAAGCCCCAACTGTAGGGCAGGCCCCTGGCAGGGAGATAAGGGTCCCCTCTCCACCCTCAAAGCCCCTCTGGCAGATAAACTTTCTAAAGTGGCAGAGGGCTGCTGCACATGTGGGTGCCGAGGCCTGGCCCCGAGGAAGTCTAGCTGGAGAGACAGGCCGTTGGGTAGCCCTGCCAGATCTGAGGGCCTGGGCCCGGCCACCGTGCAGCGAGCTGGGCACAAAGAGGAAGCACCCGTGGCGGGCACTAGTGTTGCCATCCCACTCCCCCACCCCGGAGGTTGAAAGAGAAGGGCGGGGGCCTTCTCAGAAAGTTGGGTGGGAGGGTGCCCACAAATGCCTTCCACCCCGTCCCTGTGCCAGCTCGGCCTGCAAGCCATGCTCTGCGCAGGGCCCCGCTGTGCTGAGGAAGTGAGGGTGCTGGTCCTCAGGCAGCCCTGGAGGGGGGCGGAACGGGGGGGGGCCACCCCAGGCCAGCAGCCTCCCAGCCGGCTCAGCCAGCCCAGGCGGAATCCTGGCTCTCCAGGCTGGAGTTGGTGGAGACTCGCCCTGGGGCCCCCACTTCTCCTTAGGAGACCTCTGGACATTGGAGGGAGCTGGGGAGTGAGGCCTGTGGACCGCCTCCACCGATAGAGACAGAGTCAGAATGATGGGCCTGAAGTTAGACTTTGGGCAGAGTTCTGTCACCCTACACGAGTCATTTCTCTACTCTGGCCACCTTGCTTGTCTGTAGAAAGAGAGAGTGATAATAACACCCCTGCCCCAACACACACACACACACACACACACACACACACACACACCCCCCACAGGGCTGAGTGGCCCCAGACAGTCTCTGGGGGTCAGCATCAGGTTGGAATGGGGGTGCCTGGCACACAGGGCCATGTGTCTGGCTGCCTCTCCTTTATCTGGGGAAGCTTCCTGGGGTCATTTCTCAGGAAGCCGTGAGGTTGGCTAGAGTGGAATAAGTGACAGAGAGAGTATGCTCCAGGCCCGGGCCTGGTGCCAAGGGCCAGGGCCTTCTGTCCCCAGCAGCTTCGGAGCTCCTCAAACCTCCGCTGTGACTCCTGGGAGGCGCTTTCTTCCTCTGGGGCCTCCAGATGCGAAAGGAAGACCGCCGGTCAAGACGAGGTCTACAGCCCCTTCAGACCTTTGCAAAACACCTCACTGGGTGTGTGCTTGGCCCAAGGTGCTGAGCCAAAGAGGCAAGAAAAGCCAGCCGCACACAGCAGCCAAAGGGGAAGTAGCGTCAAGTGTCCACCACTGGATGGAGGGAAAACCAAAGGACTCCGCACCATGGAGCACTGTCCAGCCTTAGAAAGGAAGGAAATCCTGACACCGGCTACGACATGCGTGGGCCTCGAGGACATGATGCTAAGAGAAATAAGCCGGACACAAAAGGACAAATCCTGTGTGATTCCACTTATGTGAGGTCCCTCGAGTAGGCAAATTTAGACACAGGAAGTAGAACGGGGGTTACCGGGGGCTGTGGGGAGGGAGGAACGGGCAATTATTGTTTAGTAGGTAGAGTTTCAGTTTTATAAGCTGCAAAGAGCTGTGGAGATGGATGGTGGTGACGGTCCCGGCGTGAATGTACTTTTAATGCCACTGAACTCTACACCTAAAAATGGGTAAAATGGCAAGTTTTATGTTATGTATATTTTGGTACCACACACACACACACACACAAAAAGCTGGTAGGTACATGTGATCTTGGTGTTTGCTGAACGAAGGCTTGAGAACCAGAGCCCAGCCGCAAACAGCTCACAGTCCAGGGCGGACAATGCCCCTTGACTGAGGCCACAGTGCCAGGAGCCCAGCTCTGGGCTGCAGCCGGGAGGGGCCACTTCTCCGTAGGGTAATCGACTGGGCACCCGCCAGGCAGCCAGGATCTCCCTCCGGGAGTGCCTTTGCCTGCCTCTGGGCTTCATGGAATGCTGTCCCCTTTGCCCGAAAGGTGGCTCCCTCAATTCTCCACCGGGCTCGCCCCTTCTTCATTGTCGTTTCAGCCCACTTGTACCTTACAAGGAGGCCTCCCCTCGCCAGGTACAGCCCTCAGTGACTGTCACTGCTGATGCCATCATAATTGTCATTAAATAGCTGGCCCACTGTCTGAACACATTCCATGAAGGTCTCCACTGCTTCCCCAGCACCCGGCAAATAAACTGTTCAATGGCTGGACAGTGGGTGGCCAACTAATGGGCCTGACCCCTCCCCACCCCAAAGGACCCAGGGCTAGGTAGTGGGTGGGGCTGGGGGCCTGGGGCTTTCTGACCTTCTCTCTAGGATGGTGTACTGCAGTTCAGAACCACAGTCCGTCCTACTGAGCCGGGTGGTTGCTGGACCTGTTTGAGAACTCCCTCCCCTGGCCTCAGTGAGAAAATGACAGGGACCCCAGCTCAGAGCTGCACCTGGAGAACAGCACCCACTCCACTCCCCACCCGAAGGACGAGTCCTCATCTGCTCTGACCACCGTGGAAGGCCAGTCACCCTCCACACTGAGCACTTCCCATGTAAATAGTGGGTGCCGGGGATTCTGGCTTTACAATGTGGAAACTGAGGCACCCCTTACCAAAGTTGGACTGGACTTTACAGAACCTCTGCCCAAAGGCTTTTTAATCCGAAGGTAATCCCTGCCCACGAATCCAGGGTTCATCCTGGCCCTGTGGCCGACTCTCCTCCAGACCCCCAGCCTGAGGCGCCAAGTTCACACTGGGCAGCAAGAGGTCGGGAAGGATGGAGGAGGACGGAGTCTGGGGCGCTGCCAGTGCCCGGATGCTCGCCCCGCCTATTCTCCCTCTTCACCTCCCCCATCCACCCCCTTCCCTCCTCTTCCTCCTCCCCATGTCCCTTTCCTCTTCCTAGCCGAAAGTAGGGTCATGGCCTGGAAAGCGTTGAGGCCCAAACTGCTGAACTATGTGATTATTCGGGTCATTCATCCCGCTTCTCGCCTTCCCCGAGTGCCCCTTTGCAGCAGGGACCCCAGCCCGGTATGTCTGCGTGGGGGTTGCCACCACTGACCCAGGTCCGCGCCCACCTCCAGCCCGGCGCTCGCGGAGCCGAGAGGGTCGGAGTGGGGACGGCGCCCCCTGGTGGCGGCGGCCGAGGGCGCTGTGGAGGGCCGAACCCGCGGGTGCGGTTCCCCCCTTCGCTGCCGACGCGCCCATTCGCCATCATCGATTAGGTGTCCGTCTGTGAAAGGCGCCAGAAACCCGCCAAAGAGACCCGCCAACAATCCAGCGGGAAACTGAGGCACCAGCTTACCAAAGCGGCGACAGCAGGTGTGCCGCGTGCAGAGGCCTCTTCAAAGTGGGGGGAGGACAACCCTTCTCAGGTTACCCTGAGCTGACCGGGACAAAGGCAACGAGACCCTGGGGGAACCATGGAACCGCAAAGTTAGGAATTTGGGGTTAGGAGAACAGATCCCTCAGAATCTCTGTTTAAGGGTTTGGGCCCCCTTCCCCCCACCCCAGCAACGGGGAGCCGTGGCAGTTCTGAGGCCTTTTGCGGGATAGGGGGTTAAGGCAAACACAAAGCCCCGCGAAGGTGAAGCCCCGAACCAGAGAAGTGGGGGCTGCGGAGGGAGTGGGACAGCCCCCGAGATGAAACACGTCTCAGGCCAGGGCTGGAGGATGGCCTGGGGCTCCGGGGGCCCCTGTGACCCGGCTTCATTCGGAGAGAGATTATAAATGGTTGTGGCCCCAATGGGGGAACATTTAGTGACGTCTAACAAAATCACAGACGCACATACCCTTTGACCCAACAATGCTTTCCAGATATCTAGCCCAGGTGTGAAATGACATACAACAGTGATTCATGGCTCCATTGTATTTGCAGAAGGTTGGAACGACCCAAGTGTCCCTCGCAGAAAGCTGATAAATAAATCATTGTCCAACCATACAGTGGAATTGCGTGCGACTGTCAAAAACAATGAGGAAGCACTGTATGAACTGATGCGGAGTAATTTCCATGATATATTGTCAAGTGAAAAAAGGAAGCTATGGAAGGGAGTGTATCCTAAGGTACCATTTGTGGTCAACTTCTTTATAGTCGACTTTAATAGATTGAAGAGTCATATTATCAACTCCAGGGAAGCCAATAAAAACCTGTGCAACCATTTATTAGAGGGGAAGTAGAGTAATAAACCCTTTTGTGGGTTAGCTGTTCACTTTTTTTAACGTGGATGGGAACACATGTATGATTTTGCTTTTAACTATGGAGATTATCTCCAGAGGGATAAGCAAGAAACAGGTGACATGAGTCACCTCCAGGGAAAAGCTGATCCTCATGTCTGGGGAAAGGCGTGGGAGGGAGACCCTGTCACCATCAGGTTTTGGTGTCTCTTGGATTTTGAACCACGTGTGTCTAGTTAGCCATCCACCTGAAATAAAAACGTAAGTGGGTGTGAGAGATCCGTTGGGAAACCAGGTGCTGCAGTCAAGGTGAAGGGTGGGGTGAGCTGAGTGCAGTGGGGGTGATGGAAGGCGTGGGAAGAGAAGATGACTCCTGGTTTAGGCGACGGAGGGGACCCTCAGCAGTGGATGACGAGGCTGGGGAGGGTGGGACTCCAGGGTGACTGACACCCAAGTTCCCGGAGAAAGGGAATCCTAGAGGAGGGGGGCTGGGGGGCAGCTTGCGGTGGAGGCAGCAAGAGTGGACTTTAGGCAGCACTCGTCCTTTTCCCCTTTGACTGTCTAGGCCCCCCCCACCTCGTGGGAGGTCCCGGGGCGTAGCATTAAAATTGAATTTTAAATCATTTAGATTTTGGACTAAGTTAAATCGGAAGCCCTGGGCTCACCGAGGGCTGCTGGTTGCAGTTACCGCACATGCATAAGTAGCAAGAAAGATCCCCAAACGCCTTTGAAAAAGCGCTCAGAGCCTCCTCTGTCACCTGGCAGAGCTTTGCGCCCCCTCCTGTTGCCCGGACTGGTGGGGTGGCTCACTGCAAGGGGAACTGGGCAGCGCCTTGGGTGGGTGAAACCTTCTGTATCACGACTGAGGAGATGACCGCATCCATATGTGTGTCAGCTCGTCTAACTACACACTTCAACTGGGTGTATTTTATTGCATGTAAATTGTACCTCAATAAAGGTGATTTAAAAGTATATATATTAGGTTGGTGCAAAAGTCATTGTGATTTAAAAGGTTAAAAATTGCAAAAACCACAATGACTTCTGCACCAAACTAATATATATATACCCCTAGTATAATATATAAATTATAATATATAGTATTATATATTATATGATTTTTTATATATATATATATATATATATATATATATATATATTATACCGGGGGTGCCAAAAAAATGTATACAAGTGGACATTTTAGTCAACGTTGCTCAAGCAGTAATTCACCGTAATTGGAAGTATCTGGAAGCTGATGGGAACCACTTTGAGCACCTCTTGTAACTGCAGAAGTCAAACGTGACATATATTCATCTTTTATTATCGGTATATATTATTACAATTTTAATACAGTTTTCCTTTCTTAAAATGTGTATACATTTTTGGCACCCTCTGTATATATACACACACCATATATATTCATATATGACATGATAATAGTTGCTCAAAAGTCAAGAAGCAAGAGGGGTCTAAATGTGTCTTTGCTTTGTCATGGACATGGTAAAGGTACTAATTTATATTTGACTTTAATAGATCAAGGATTCATATTATAATCTCTAGGGTAACCATTAAAATGAAAATAGAGTAATAAAATATAATGAGTATAAAAGAGGAAGAGAAAGGGGAAGAAAAGGACAGAGAGAACAGATAGAACAAATAGAAAAGCAATAGTAATATGAAAAGATTTAAATATATCAGCATTACATTAAATATAAAACAATTAAATACTCCACTTCAAAGACAAAGGATATTAGACAGGAGGGAAAAACCCACAACATCCTGCTCACTAGAGACAGATTTAAAATATAAGGATACAGAAGGATTGAAAGTGAAAAGATAGAAAAAGATACATATGAAATAAGTCAGAAGGGAGGAGAACAAATACCACATGATCTCACTTATACGTGGAATCTAAAGAACAAAATAAACAAACAAACAAAACAGAAACAGACTCATAGATACAAACAACAAACTGATGGTTGCCCGAGGTGGAGGGTTGGGAGCTGGCTGAAAAAGGTGAAGGGATTAAGAAGTACAAATTGGTAGTTACAAAACAGTCACACGGCAGGATGTAAATACAGCACAGAGAACACAGTCAATAATATGGTAATAACAGTAACCATGTATAGTGCCAGGTGGGTACTAATGACGGGATCACTGCATAAATAATATCAATGTCTAACCACTATGCTGTACACCTGAAACTAACAAAAAATAATATTGAATGTCAACTGTAACTGAAAGAAATTTTTTTAATGGATATATATCGTGAAACATTAACCAAAACAAATCTCTTGTAGCTATATTCGTATCACACAATTTAGACTTTCCTAGAGATAAAGAGGAACGTTTCCTGGTGATGAAAGAGCCATTTACCAAGAATATGCAGCACGTCTAAGTTTATATGTACATATACGTACATAACGGCCTCAATTGTAAACAAAGGGAAATTGACAAAGCTACAAGAGAAGCAGGGAAATTTGCCATCATAATGGGAAATTCTAACACAGCTCTCATAGAATGAGCAGAGACACACACACACACCCCGGGAAGGATACAGGACATTGCACCTGACACCTGCAGAACACACGTTTTTTGCTGATGTACCTGGAACGCTTACTTAATAAGCCTGACTACATGTTGGGCCATAAAGCTAGTCCTCATCAATTTCAAAGGAAGGATTGAAATCACACAGAATATGTTATCTGACTATAGTGAAATTAAGCTAGAAGTCAGTAACAGGGAGATAATTGTAAAATTCCCCAATTTGGGGATATTAAGCAATAGGCTTATAAATAACCCACATATCAAAAAAAAAAAAGAATCATAATGGCTGTTGGAAAATACTTTCCACGGAGGGGAGTGCACTATGTCAGGGAGCAAAGCCATGAAAAAGACCCTAAGAGAAACTTCACCTTCCGTTATGGTGCAGGAATCGTGTGAAACAGCTGCTCCCACCACAACAAACTCAAGATGAACCCAAAGAAAACACTCAAGATGAACTAAAACTCACCGTAACAATGAAAAAACACGAGATGAACTAAACCGAAGCTTCCAGAAGAAAATATTTTCATGAACTTCAGATAGGAAAAGATTTCTTAGAACACCGTAAAAGGCACCATAGTCATAAAAGGAAGAGGAGGCTTGCTGCTCAGATCCAGACAAGGGAGGTTCCAGTTCCGGTTCTTGGTCTGGGTGCCAGCTCCACAGGTGTGTTCACCTGGGAAGGCTTCACCAGGATGAGCACTTGTCACGTGCTTTCTGACCTGGAGGTTATCCTTCAACCAAAGAGTTCATTTTTCAAAAAGAGAGAGGGGTCACCGACACCCATGGAGGGAGGATCAGAGAGGCTGTCCCACACTCCTGCGGGAAGAAGGGAGAAGGTGCTGGGGTGGGTGGGGGAGCGCCTTGCTGTCAATATACCCTGTCTGTTTCCTTCTTTTCTGCCTCCGCCACCAGTCCTCTGCCTGGTACCGGGGACAGTTCCGAGATTTGGGGGAATTAACGCTTATACAATTTTAGAGTCCTTCTTTATGCCCCCAAAGACAACAACAAAATTGAGAAAACAACATTAGGTGTAAAAGCAAGAAGCAATTTACGATGAGAAAAGAAATCGTAACACATGTTAAATTCTATATGACAAATACACAAAAAATCCAGAAGTTCAGAAAAAAATGTGTATTAATTAATGGCCAGACATCTCTTTTTCGTACCTTTTCCCTACATTTTTGTCTACATACTCTTTGCTCACCACCTCACATGACAATGATTTTGTAACATCATTTTCTACAGAGAAAACAGAAAGATAATGGAGTCTTGAGCAGGGTCGATGAAAATTTGGCTTTTGTCATTGCTAGTTAAGGGCATTTTTTCCCCAGCTTCTCAACTTAGTGAGAACACTGTGGTAAGATACGATCACATATGGAGCAAATTAGGGAGCATAAAACACGCTACTTTGCACCCAGGGGTACCGGCCACCTGTAGCGCCGCCATGGAGTTGGACCCTACACAGACTTCTGATGCATTCTGTTTTGTGCGAATCCTATTAAAACCCCCCAAAAGTATGGTGCATTTCTACTTGCATACTCTGCACTATCAGATTTATTCCTGATTGTCGATGAGAACCAAATCCTTTGCTTAGTTTTTTAAACACATGTGGTGAAATACACATAACGTACAATTTACCATCTTAACCATTTTTCAGTGTGCAGTTCAGCCGTGTTAAGTACATTCACACTTTTGTACAAGCGTCACCACCGTCCATCCCTAGAACTTTTTCACCTGGAAAAACTGCAACTCTGTGCCCATTAAACACTTCTTTTCCCCTCCCCCAGCCCCCGGCACCCACCATTCTACTTCCTGTCTCTATGAATTTGTCTACTCAACGGACCTCAGGTAAGTGGATTCATACAGTATTCGTCCTTTTGTGACTGGCTTCTTTCATTTAGCACGATGTCCTCAACGTTTATCCACGCTGTAGCAGGTGTCAGGATTTCCTTCCTTTCTAAGGCTGGATAATATTCCATGGTGTGGAGGGACCACATTTTGTTTATCCATCATCTGTCAGTGGACACGTGGGTTGCTTCTACCTTTCCGCTATTGTGAATAATGTTGTTACAAATAATGGTGTATAAACGTGTCTTTGAGAGTCTGCTTTTTGATTCTGCTGGTTATATACTCAGAAGTGGATTTGCTGGATCATATGGTCATTCTATGTTTAATTTTTTGACAAACCGCCATACTGGTTTCCACAGCGGCTGTACCATTTTACATCCCTCTGCTTCCAATTTTACGTCTGCTGATTGGAGGAGTTTTCCAGACTGGCTGGCTCTGAGTGCAATACTACCTTTGGGCCTGGACCTTCCCGTCACAACACCAGAAACTGTCACAGAGAGCGGCAGGAGTGTGTACTCTTGGAAACCAGTGCTACGCAGGGTGTAACTTCACGCCACACAGAAGTGGCTGCAGACTGCACACGCGCATCCCACTCAACCTCAGCTTCCCCTCAGTCCAGACCCTTCAGCACCGGGGACCACTGCCGCCCAAAACAAGGGAAGTGTGACAGAGGGCAAGCTGAATGAGAAGAGGCGAGAGTCGTAACCAATCACAGTTAAAATACTTTACTTTTTCAATTTGTAGAAAAAGTATGCCCATGTGAACACAATAACAAGGCACCTGCAATGGAGGGGGCTTGGTACGTAAATGCTGTTAGTTTCATTGTAAACTGGCCTGTGCCTGGCTCATGTTTGAAAATATTTAACTTGGCAACACATAAACTCTATTTTTGAACAACCTTTGCAGTTCTGTCCTATATGGATTTACTTTTGTTTTGGAATGACAAGTCGACTAGGAAGGCCGATGTCCTTGGGAAGAAAACCGTTAAACCTCTGTACAAACACTACTCCCCAGGCCCCCGTCACTTGCCACGACCTAGCGGTGGGATTGTGTGGCGGGATTGTTGGATCTGGGCGTGCGCGTTGGTGTGTAGCGGGGGAGAGGTGTGCCACGCCTCCCAGTGGTCGCACCAGAGAAGGAGCAGGCTGCTGACCCCGGCCCGGCGCATGCGTACCTCTTAGGAGGGAGGCTCTGCTCCCTGCACCCCCGGCACATTTCTCTTCCTTCAGCGGCCACTTCGCCCTTTCTTCCAGGTGTCATGGGCACTGATGACCACCAGGTGGCGATGTTGCCCGCGAGGACTCTCTGTCGCCCCCTCGTGGCCGAAAGTGAACACTACGCCTCCTCGCCCGCCCTTGGGGTGCAGAGAGAATCCAGTCCCTGCTGGAGAATATTCAAGTCACACTGTGCTACATAGACTTGACCGGCAGCCCAGGCAGGAATACTCAGATTCTGTGGCCGAAAGAAAACCTCTTCCAAAGCCCTCCTTGCCCTCGGTTAATAGAGGATCAGTAACCCCCCACCTCAGGTCCCCCCATAGTAGGGGCTCCCCAGCCAGTATTCACTATTCAGAGCCTGGATCGGAGTCAGACGTGGGGGTTGTGGGGTGGCCAGGGAAGTCCAGGCGCTCCTCTCCTGTTAGGTTCTGAGTAGTGCCCAGCACACAGTAGGTGCTTAATAAGTGTCTAAGAAACGAAGGACCCACTCGCGCATTCTGTCCAGAACTTCCCCTCCCCACACACACCAAGGACGCTTGGGAGTTTCCTGTGAGTGGAGGTGCGCTAGAAACCCCGTGCTGCTGGGGACGCTGGCAGCAGTGGGAATCCGAGCCCCCAGGAAGCCGCTGAGGGGACTCTGCGCCGGGGGATCCAATTCATTGCTGCGACTTCCCCCACAGGGGAAGGCGGCCGGAAGTCGGCCTAAGCTCCCGGGGAGGAGGGATGGACCCTGGCTTCCGCCTGACTGTTCATTGGCTAAGTCTCGGCTCGGCCCGGTTTTCATTGGCTGTAGTCACCCGGCGGTGTCCTACGATGCTCCGAGTTCCCCGCGGGTTGGTAGGAGACACAGGCTTTTGCCCCGCCCCTCGGGCAAACCCCTTCATTTTAAACTAAGTTGAGGACAGGGTGGCCCTTTACCCCGACGCCTAGGGCTCTCCCTTGGGCATTTGCTCCCCGAAGCCTGCGAGTCTTATTGAGCGCAGGGATTTAGAGAGACGTGATCGGTGAGTGAGGCTGGAACGAATCCTTCGCGGAACCATTGACGCGAGGCCTCTGGGAGCGCGTAGAGGAACTGACTGCGGCGGGCCGGGCCAGACCCGCGGGGATGGCAGCGGGGTCGGGCGACGCGGGGCTGGGGGTCGCCATCCCAGTGGAGCTGCGGCGCGAGAGGCGCATGGTGTGCGTGGAGTACCCAGGCATGGTGCGTGACGTGTCCAAGATGCTGACGACCCTGGGCGGCGAAGAAGGCGTCTCCCGGGTGAGGATCGGGGAGTCTCCGCCACCACCGGGGAGGGACGGAGTTGTGGGACTACGGCAAGAGGGGCGGGACGTATAGGTTTCCATGGCAACGGAGCTTGAGGCAAGCGCTGGGGCGGACAGTGGGCGGGGCTTTGCTTTGGGAGACTGCCGGGAATGGACCGTTTTTTCCTGGGAGCAGAGGAAAAAGGACTGTAGGGGAGACGAGGGAGTGGAGGGGGTGTCCTTTCCATCCCGTCCTCGGAAGAGCCGCAGTCTCGGCATCGCTGCCAAGAACGCAGTTCGCCTGCAACCCCGCAGGATGTGTGAGTTGTCAAGTCCTATTTTCACGGAGGAAAAACTGAGGCACAGCGAGATTAAGAATCGTTGACCTACATGAAAGGGGGACGAAGTGTTCTGTTTTCAGGATTAAAGGTCGTAATAGCTAACAACGGGTTCGGTACGAGGCACAGTTCTAGGTGCTTTACTTACATTCAATCCTCATTAGAACCCTGCCAGGCAGGGACTGTCATTGTCTGCATTTTACAAGGAAACAGAGGCAACTTGTTCAAGGTCACCAGGAAATAGGGGAGCTGGGATGAATTCTTACCTTGTGCCCAGCTTTGTGAGCGCTTTATGTGCACCAGATCTTGAAATGTCTCTTCTCTAGAGAGGCTTCACTAACTGCCCTAACTAAAGTGGCCTCTAGCAGTTGATACCTGTCCACAACCTGTAATTCCAGACTGAAATTATGTTTTAGTGTGTTTATTGCCTGTCTTGGCCCCAATTCTGTAAATCCCTGTCTCTCTTGTTCATTGCTGCAATCCTAACACCCATCACAGTGCCTGCTTCCAAAGTATTTGTCACGTGCATGACTGAGTTCTCACTACAATCTAGTGAGCTAGATACCCTTGTTACTCCCACTTTTCAGGTAAAGACACAGGTTAGAAAGGTTGTGTCAAACAAGCTGGTACATGGTGCAGTGGGGATTTGAACTCATGCATGCTCCCCCTCTGAAGTCTGAACTCTTCATTGCTCCGCACCCTTTATGAATATTGAAAAACCTGTCGTTAGGCACCGGATGCCTGTGGTGGCCCCATCCGTCATGCTTTGCTCTTTCATCCTGACTGACTCACTTTCCTGTGGCATTGACAGGACTCGTACTCTCACTAGCCCCACGGATATTTGTACCCGACTACAATGTGAGCCCCTTGGGAACAGACTGGTCCTTCATTCCTTTCATGTTTCTTGAGCAGTTCCTGTGGGCCAGGCCCACCCTGGAGTCATTCCCCCCCCAGCAGGCTCAGAGGCCTGTGTTTCATGAGAAGTGATTCCTGAGGGTTGGGGCTCCTTTGAATCTTCTTCTTTTCCTAGGTGTTTCCTGAGCACCTACTAAGGGCCAGGCCCTGTCCTGGGTGTTGGGGAGTCAACAATAGATAGCCTTGGACCGGTGGGCATTACTGGTGCTTTCATATGCACACAGTAGACAAGTCGTGTGGGACAAGCATTCATATGTAGGTGACGCGTGTTGAGTGTCTACCTCGAGCTGGGTGCTGCGCTGCTTTACACATACTTTCATTTAATCATCATAACAATTCTCTTAGTAGGTGCTCTTATTATCTCCATGTTAAGAAGGAACGAAGGCTGGGAAAGAATAAGTAACAACTAGTCAGAGCCACACTGCTTATTACTGATCGATTTAACCTCCTTTGAACCTAGAAACACTTGTATATGATACTGAATACCAAGACCCTTGGGGTGAGTAGTTCCTAGAATAGGAAGCCCTGGACAAGTCCTTCAACCCCCCAGCCTCAGTTACCTCCATGGTAAACTCAGGTCATAATACCTCCGGGAAGTGCTGCCAGAGGATCACGTGACTTCCTACACTGAATGGACCGGCCCGTGACAGATGATGGCATTACTGAACTGGCAGTTATTCTCTCCCGCTTCACAACCCCTTAGAAGGCAGAGACGATCCTCATTTTCCCTGCCAGATAAAAGCTAAGATACTTGGTTTGAACAGTGAGTCTTTTGGGAACTAAGAGCTCAGAAAGAAACATGAGCTTCCTGGCCCTCCCCCGGTCACCTGGGTCACCCCCAGGCTGTTGTGGAGAGAGGAGCGGTTCCCTGCCGGCTGCTCAGCTGGTCACTGCTTCATCCGTCTCCCTTGGCCTCACCACAGATCTACACAGACCCCTCCAAGAGGCTGGAGCTGTACTTCCGGCCCAAGGACCCCTACTGCCACCCTGTGTGTGCCAATCGCTTCAGTACCAGCAGCTTGCTGCTCCGGATCAGGAGGAAGACAAAACGGCAGAAGGGGGCGCTGGGACCCGAGGCCCAGCCCAAGGTCACCTTGGACATGGAGATCCTCGGCATTGTCTCCACCATTTACAAATTTCAAGGTAACTGCCAAATGCAGTCTTCCTACGCGGGGTCATTCCAGGGCCTGTGTCCCAGCTGCCGGCAGAAGCCTTGTGGGTCGTGTGCACAGTGAAGGGGGCCAGGGTGTGCCCAGGCGTGGGGGCAGGAGATGAGGGAGCCTCCTCCCCGCAGCCAGCAGCTCCTACGGCCTCTGGGCTCATTGCCACTGGTCTGCATTCTTAGGAGAAGCTCGAGTTCCATGAGAAGAGTCCTAATGTTTAAAGACATTACGTGGAGCCAAAGAAAACTGGCCGGCAGGCCTCCAGTTTTCAACCCCCAGTGTTTTGGAACCTTCTCTTGGCTGTGACTGCTGCTGGTCTTGCCTCCCCTCTGAAGCCTTCCCAGATCGCCTCAGCCCCTTGGGACTTCGTGTTCTTTTGAACTCTTAGCCAATGGGATGTCTCTGGTGGGGTCCTCAGTTCAGTTTGCTACTCAAAGGGAGCCCCAGTGAGGAGGCTGTAGGAGGGGGGCGGGGCGGGGGAGTGAGAAAGAATGCAGACTTTGGAGCTGTGCAGGCCTGAGCGCTGCGCGGTTCTTGGTGCGTTCGCTCAGTTGGCCTCTCTGCGTCATCTCCTTGTCTGGATGGTGGGCCCCGAGTTCGTTAAGTCCTCAGCGAAATGATGCCCTTTACGGGGCCTGCGCATGCACATGGGTGCACTTAGAAATGTCTGGAGCTGCAGCTGCAGTTCTCAGAATCTGAAGAGAATCAAGACTGAGAAAGGAAGAGGTGGTAGAAAGAGAAAAGTGAAAAGAAACTAAAGCAGGACCTGGGAGCCCAGGGGTTGGGCATTTTGAATGTCAGTCATTCTGGTGGCATGTGGCATTCACCACAGAGGGTGGTCCTTGCTTGGACAAGGCTTTCCCAGTGACTGTTTTCTCTCTCTAATGGAGCCAGCACCTCACCAGTCATTGTGTGTCTCTGGACCAGTGGCATCTGCCTCACCCGGGAGCTTGTTAGAAATGCAACATCTCAAAGTCTGCATTTAGCAAGATCCCAGGTGAGTCACGTGTACATGACATTTTGAGAAGCGCACAGCTGGGCGTTATTGTCACATTTCACATAAACCCTCCCCCCCAAATTATATTCAAGTGACTTGGGGTGCATGAAGCCAAGTTCATGGCAGCATTTTGGAAGGGTGTGGTTTCAGCTCCTGCCACCATGGCCCGGCAGCCTGCACCGCATGGCTCGCTCAGCACCTCCCCAAGAAGACCTGAGCATGGGCACATGGCAGGTGCCAGTTTCTGGGCAGGTGTAATAGGGGGGTTGTCCAGGCTGCAGCGTCTGCCATCTGTCTGCCTCTCTTTCCAGGAATGTCCGACTTCCAGTACTTGGCAGTGCACACGGAAGCGGGCAGTGGTCACACATCAATGTATGACAAAGTGCTCATGCTGAAGCCCGAGAAGGAGGCTTTCTTCCACCAGGAGCTGCCGCTCTATATCCCCCCGCCCATCTTCTCGCGGCTGGACACCCCGGTGGACTACTTCTACCGCCCGGAGACGCAGCACCGGTGAGCCCCGCCCCCACAGCTGTGGGGCACAGCTAGGGCCCTGCGGCCAGCGGGCCTCGTCTGAGGCCCCATCCGCCCCCCAGGGGAGAGAGGCCTCGGGCACACCATTAGCCTCTCTGAGCCTTAGCTCCCCGTCTAAGACGGGATAGCAGGAGGACCTCCCCAACAGAGGCGTGAGGGTTAAATCTAAAAAGCACGAGGAGTTACAGCACAGGGCAGTACAGAGCGCACCGTCGGTGAATGGTGGCCTGTGTGCTCACGAGTTTGCGGTCCCTGAAAGACAGAGAGCCTAGTGCTAGGACTTGGTTCCTGCCGAGAAATGGCTGTTTTAGCTGAGTCCCCGGTCCTTGCTGGACCTTGCTGTCACCAGTAATGATACAACCGAAGAAATGCCGTCTTCACATGTCCCCCTCTGAAGTCTCCCCACCACCTCCATCCCCTCCTGCCTTGCTGTCCCCATCTCTGGCAGTGACTTCATGGCCATCTGTATAATTCCTCCTCGCTCTGCCCGTCTCCCTTTGCCACAGTCGCCTCCCAACCACAGCCCGGTTTGCCCAGCTGTGTGCCATCTCCCGGCGCCCTCCCTCAGGCTGGCTCTGACAGTGCTCGGTTACGGTCCGTCTGCTCCGGAGAGCACGGGCGCTCGCCCCTCCTGACTCAGGTGGTTTCTCTCACACGGAGCAGAAACGCCAGACGGACGTGTCATAGTCTGTATCACAGCCCGTCCCCACCCCGCCCCTGCACGCACCCCAGTGAGACCACGTGCCAGGGCTGGGTTTGCATAAATGAAATAAATTCTTTCATTTACACAATCTCGACAATAGGAGAGACCCCGGGGGTCGTAGGCAAGACAGGCCTGGGCATGTCACGTGTTTACACTGGAGACCAGCCCCACAGTGACACGACGGAATGGAATTTCCTTTGTATAAGAACCAAGACTGAATAGTACAAAAAAGAAAACATGCATTTGACAATACCCAGTGGGAGACGAACACGGCCACCTCCACAGCCAGTGACCTAGCAGTCCTGTGGGGGAGGTGCCGTGCGTGCGTTTGCTCTCCAACCTGTGGAGGTTCCCCGTTTCTGTCACCCCCATTTGACACATGGGGGAGGTGGGACTCACGGTCAGTGACTCATCCAGGGCACACGGGTATCCCCCAGGCCTTGCACGGTGCCGCACCGTTCTGTTGTTGCATGCTTTCCTTTTCCAGATTACACACAAGAAGACAAATTGTTTTTAAAATGTCTCAATTGCAACGTAAGCTCCCCGGAGGTAGCGATTTGGCTTCTTCTGTGCGCTGTCATAATCCTGGTGCTTAGAACAGAGCCTGGCCCATGAGAGGCATTCAGCAAGTACCTGTGCCCCCAGTGAGTGGAGATTTGGGGTAGCAAGAGTAGGAAAAACAGATAAGCACAAGGAAAAAGACAGCTTGGAAAATGGCCAATAGGTGGTGACATTTGTTAAAGAATTATTCCACAGCATGTTTGAAGCTTCCCAAAATGGAGTTTCAGCACCTGCTGCCTTGGGCGGCCGAGGGTCACCTCCCCTCTCGCTGGGCAGGGGCTGCCAGCTGTGCCCAGGCCCCTGGCTCCAGTGCCTTCTGAGGCAGAGCAGCTGGTGACAAGAGTGTCAGGATCCAGCCCTGGTCCCTGACCCCTCCCGGAGGCCTTGCTCAGAGCTGGTCCCACAGCAGGAGAGTGAATCGGGGTGTTGACTTTGGACTTGAAGACCCGTCCCCCAAAGCATGCACCTCACGAGACAGAGAGACAGACACCGTCCTACTGAAGGGGCACCAAGAATGAGGGCAGCTTTTTTGGAGAGCAGTTTGGCAATATCTGTTCTGATTTTAGATGTTCTTTCCTGTTGGCCTGTAGCAGTCCCACTTAGGACTTTATCCCACAGTGACTGTCACCTAAGAGCTCAAAGATATACTTATGAGAGTGTCTACTGGTTAATTGTTGGCAGCAGCAAGAAACTGAGAGCCTGGTGTGGTGGGAGAGCCCAGACTGGTGCCAGGAGCCCGCATTCAGGTCCTGGCACTGCCACAATGTGCCACCGTGTGTGAGCCCCGACCTCTCCGCACTGCGTCCCCACCGTAAGGGAGGTGACAATAGCGCACACCTCCTGCATTGTTGGGAGAGCTAAAAGACAAGGGTTTTGGAATACTTACAATAGTAAGCACCTGGCAGAGTTTGAGAAAATAAATAAGGGTCAGTCCCTTAGTAGAGACGTGGTTAGTTCAATTACAGCCTGTCTGTGCCAGGGAGCAGTCTTTTACAGAGCGAGCTGGGGAGTGGGAGGGGGGAGGGCCTTTCAGACCCCGGCAAGGGGCCTTGATCGTGTTCCAAGGAGAAGGTGTATTCTCTTCCTTTAAAAACAAAATACGGAAAGTTGCAAACATACCCCAAAGTAGAGAGAACTGTGTCCTGGGCCCCCACCCACGTCGCCAGCTGCAAGGACGAGCAGCCGTGTGCTGCTCACCTCGTCTCACCCCCTTCCCCAGCCCAGCTTCACAGCACGTCCACAAGAAACAAGTCAGTGTGTGTGTCTAACAGGAAAGGACTTGTTTTTAGAAACACAACTGCAGTGCTGTCACCATAGCAAGCAAGGTTAACAATATTCCTTAATGGCGTCCAGTACCCGGCCCTCGTTCTGTTTCGCCCTCGTCTCACGGGGCCACACGGGGTGCTGTGATTGACGTCTCAGGCCCCTGTTGGGTCCCTGTCACCATCCCCAGGCCGCTTTTCTGACTGCAAGAGTAAATCGTGCTTGTTAGAAAGAACAAACATCATAGAAAAAAACATAGAAACGTGTGACTAAAAGAATCAGGTCCCATCCCTTCCTGCTGAAACCCTTGCACATGGAAAGATATTTCTGTGTGGATATTATAGTTAGTACAGTTGAGTTTTAAGCAGAGGTTGATATGATCCATTTAAAAATTTTACATATTTCTGAAATGTTTCGATTATTTTCCCCCCACAAGGATTTTACTCTTATAGTTGGAAACAAACAAAAATACATAGAAGAGAATAGAGCCCCCAATGCACTGCTGGCCCTGGCACCAGTGACAGCGTCTGAGTCACTTCTCTGTCCTTCGGGGCCAGCAGGCAGCTGTTCTCCAGCCCCTGGGACGAGGGCAGGGAGGGGGGCCGACTGCCCTTGGGAGGCCGGTTTTCCTCCCTATGTGGTTTTGTAGAAAGAACCTGCCTTTTCTCCCAGGGTTGCTATCAATCTTTGTGCTCTGCTGGCCTTCCTGGGGACACACTGATTGGCAGGGAGGAGGCCTGGCTGCCACCTTGCAGGCCCTCCCTGTCCAGGGAGGTTGAGCTTCCCACAGGACAGGAGGGCTGAGGAGAGGCGAGGAGGTGGCCTGAGCGGGGCCTCTCCTTGAGGACGCTGGTGGGGGTGGGGCACGCTTGCCTTGCAGTGAGCTACTTTCCTTCGTGGGGGCGTCCGGGGTTTTGAAAACAGGGTAATGCTGCTCCTGTCAGACGGTTTCTGATGGAGTCGCTTTTTGTTTTAAAAAAGGTACACATTTGATCCTGTCTTTGTAATTTTATTTCTCAATGTGAAAATCACCTTGTCCTTTATAAATATGCAGGTGGTATGTACTCATGTAGAAAATTAAGGTAAAATGGAAGCAAATGTAAAAGGTAATAGTGACCTGAATGAAATTATATGATGCCCAGGACATACTTTAAAATGTCCTCGAAATAATTCAGTGGGTTTGGGGTGGGTTACGGATGGAGTGAAACTAACCACGTGACGGTACTTGTTGAAGCTGCTGATGGGCCCCTGGGGGTCTTTGTACTGCTCTCCCTGCTTCAGTGCAGGTTAGACGCTTCTGACACCCGCCGTAAAGTGGGGCCACTCTGGGCACCTGGGGCTCCCCCGCCTGGGTGCGCTCTGTGCCAGCATGGAGAGAGACCCACGGGTCTGAGAACCTGTGCTTTTACCCTCAGCCGTATGGCCACACCATTTGGTAATATCCCTTGTTCCTTCATCTTTGTATTGTCCGGATGCCTCCGGGCTGGCGGTTCGCGGCTGGCCCCTGGCTGGCCTCCCTGGGTGTGAGTCCCGGCTCCATTATTATGAGCTCTGACTCGGCAGGTTTCTAACCCCTGTGGCCTCAGTTACTTCCGCATTCCTTCCTCGCAGGTGGTTCAGAGGGTTGAATGCCTGAATCATCAAAGTCAGTGAGCGTGGCTGTTGTCTGACAGCAGCTCGATCACGTCCTGTTTGACTGTGCTAACTGATTTCATCGCTCCTGCCTGAGGGGCACTTAGGTTGTCGCCAGCAAGCCGGTGCCATGCAGGACTCAAAGCAGTCATGAAGCCACCAGCCTCGTGGCAGAGCCCTTCCCCACCCCCCAGCCTCTGGCGCCTTTTGGCCCCAGCTCAGAGCCTGAGGTGTCTGTGGCATTCGCTGCCCCTTCTCCCGGTGGTCAGCCCGAGAACAGACTCCTGCCTTTAGCAAGCGACCGGAGACCCTCTCCCTAACCCAGAGTCCAGGGGAAAGCACAAAAACGTGGGCAGCTGGCGTCACAGGCCTGGTGGGCTGCCGCCCGTCCAGCAGGGCCCAGCTGGGGTCGTCCTCGGCGCGCGGCCCTCACTGGCCCTCTCTGCCCCCAGGGAAGGCTACAACAACCCCCCCATCTCCGGAGAGAACCTGATTGGCCTGAGCAGGGCCCGGCGCCCCCACAACGCCATCTTTGTCAACTTCGAGGAGGATGAGGTGCCTGTGCAGCCGCTGGAGGCTGCCGTCCAGACGTGGAGGAGGATCTGCACCAACCCCCTGGACCGCAAGGTGGAGGAGGAGCTGCGGAAGGTGAGCGGAGCCTCCCCCGCCTCCTGTTGACCCAGCTGGGCCCGCCCTCATTGGCTGCACTGACTTAAACCGGTTCATTAGCACGTGGCAAGGTCTCACCTCCAGGTGCCACGTGGAAAAGCCGTGCCAATCTAAGCCCTGATTCCCAAGGTTGAAAATACATGGAATTCTCCAAGGCGTCCCTTTGCGTGGTAAACAATCGGAGCATTGTCCGAATGTGACTTCAGTGCGGGGCTCTGGGGTCCAGGCAGCTTTCATGTATTTATTGGCTGGTTGCAACATGCCAGCCGGGGCCCCTGCCGTGTGCCAGGCCCCGTACCTCCCCCCGTTAGAGTCGGAGTGGACGGGCATGCCCTGGGACGGAAGCGGCCTTCCGCCCTGCCCTCCGGCTCGCAGGTGCTGGGGGGTCGCCCGCGGGGACAGCAGGTGCTCAGGCCGCGTCACTGCTGACTGAGGCACGTCTCCTCCCTAGTGGACGTTAACTGTTCCTGGGGTGAAGGTTCATTCTACAAGAGACTGTGTGGACACCTTGTGTTTCTAGCAAGGGTGACGGACATGGGGGGGCCACTGTCCAAGGCTCCTCATTGTCCTCTGGACACAGCCCAGGGCCTCTCTGCCCTGGGCCTCCACTTTTGCAGTCGTTCCCCTGGGCCAGGGTGCCCCTTTGTCCCTTCAGCCTTCATGATGTCCCAACTCAGGCACCGCCCTCTAGGTTGGGGCTGCTCGGGGTCCCGGAGCCCTGCCATCCCCCGTCTTGTCCTTGCTCCGGCTCCTTTGGTCGTCTGCCTCCCCTGTTGCCCTGTGAGCTGCATAAGGACAGAGACTGTTCCTCGGGTCATTCAGGACCCCTGGCCCTGCAGCCACGCTAGACCTGTGGGGCGTGCAGCCCACGCTTCTGATGGAGGGGACGCGTGTGAGCAAACTGTGGCTCCTAGAGGCTGGTCCTTGCTCGTTCAGCCCCTGCTCCCCTCCGACTCCTCCAGGAGGGTCCTCCGGGGGCCGACCATGCCGGGCAGTCCGGGGCCGGTGGGCGGGACGCCGCTGGTGCTCGTCTCAGCCTCTGCCTGGAACTGCCTCCCACAGCTTTTTAACATCCGTCCCATCTGGTCCCGGAACGCCGTCAAGGCCAATATCAGCGTCCACCCTGACAAGCTCAAGGTCTTACTGCCCTTCATGGCTTATTACATGGTGAGTGTCTTCCCAATTGCCCGCCCTGGTACCGCCAGGGTCATCCTGGTCCCTGACGTGACCTGTCCCGGCGCCCCCTGGAAAGGCCTCCACAGCTGCTCAGTAACACATTCGGCCATATTGGGACGATTTTAGGGTTAAAGAGGAATTTATTACCTGCCTCTTAGGTATAGGGATCATACATATTCATGACCTCGTCCTGAGGCCTTTCTAAGGACCAGGGGCTGGGTTAAGTGCTGGGTGCACATGATGCCCTTTGTTCCGACCTGGGGTGGCAGCAGGATTCCCTTTTCACCTGTGAGGAAGAGCCTAGGCTCAGAGAGGGGACTTGGTGTACCAAGGTCCTACAGCCAGCAGTGGCAGAGCCACCGGGGGCCCCCGGCCTGTCTGACTACAGAACCTGGGCCCCTGACCACAAGTGCCACCGAGCCCCAACCAGGGTTGAGTGGCGTTCAGTGTGGGGAGAGCCATGGAGACGGGGGTGTCATTACTGAGGTTCCCAAAGGTGCTGGGGGAGGAGATCCGATCTGCCAGGGTTTTCACAGAGCATTGCAGAGGCCAGCATAAGATGTGACGGTGACGGTGATGACAGGTGGCTGGGCCAAGAAAGGCTCATCCCTCCTGGGCTCGGACCCCAGACTTCAGAGAGCCGCCATCTGTCTTTTAGCAATGGCTTCCTAGACGTAAGGACCTCAGGAGTACCGTGTGGGGACAGGACATCCCATCCGTGAGGACAATAATAGCACTTAATAAGCACTTACTGTACCGGGTACCGTGGTAAAGGCTCCAGAGTCCTCACCTCATTTCATCTGCCAAAAACTATGGGAAAGGGGGGCTCATGTCATCTCCATCCGACAGGGAGACCAAGTGACGTGTCCAAGGTGACAGAGCCGCATGCGGCAGAGCTGGGGTGCGGATCCAGAGCCGTGTCCCCAGCTCTTGGGGTGTTCTGCTGCCCCCCACCCCCCGGGCAGACACCTGGGCCTGCATCTCTGCGGGGGGCGGGATCAGCCTTGGCCCCACTTCACACTCCCACCTTCTCTGTCTCCAGATAACAGGCCCCTGGAGAAGCCTGTGGGTTCGATATGGGTACGACCCCCGAAAAAACCCAGATGCCAAGATTTATCAAGTCCTTGATTTCCGAATCCGTTGTGGAATGAAATACGGTAAAAATTCCTAAACCTTTTGCCTTCTCTCTTTCTCTCTATCCTTCTGTTTCTAGCATTCTCTTTTGTAATAAGAATGCATCCATGTGGAGAGAATAAAAAGGCCTTGCACCGGTGAGATCCAGGATGAGGCAGAAGTGAGGACCTGAAATGAGTCCTGGCTCCACTGCTGCCCATGGCTCTTGAAGCACAGTCACTTGTTCATTCCATTATTGCGCAGTGACTTGTGGCCCCCGTGGTACAGGCCCGGCATCCAGGAAGTGTCCAGTCCCCAGGCCGGCGGCGAGCCACTGCGCACAGAGCCCCAGCACGTGGCCCTACGGGGTCCGTGCTGGCGTGCGGACGCTCCTGTCACTCCAGGCCCTTTGTCAGGAGCTGGCCTCCGTGGACCTCAGTGCACCTGTAGCACGAAGCCAGCGCTGTTTGCCAGAAGGGGCCGTGTGCCCAGCTGCGCCTGACGTGCGCTCCCTCGTCTGCAGGTTACATCCCCAGCGACATGCCTGTGAAGGCCAAGCGCAGCACCTACAACTACAGCCTTCCCATTACCATCAAAAAGATGCGTGAGTGCCCCGGGCTCACGTGGGACAGGGCCGCTGGGCCCCCCACCCGTGCCGGGGACAGGGGGCATCTGGACTGCGGGAGGGGGTGGAGCTCCCCCAGGGAACACCCGGGCGCTGCTGGCCAGCACTCCCTGGGGTGGGGGCGGATGGGCAGCAGGGCAGGGTGGGGTGCTGGGAGGAACCCCCTATATTCCAAAGCACTGCTCTTGTCGCCTCACAGCCAGCCAGCTTGTCACCATGCATGACCTGAAGCAGGGCCTGGGCCCATCGGGGACGGCTGGCGCTCGGAAATCCACCTCCAACAAGTACAAGCTCAAGGTAGGTGCCCCCTGGACCCAGGGAGAGCAGCTGCTTGCCTGGTTGAGAGAGGGGCCCCTCCCTCACGGAGGCCCGGCACACACACTGCACCCTCAGGGCCCCTCTCCTGAGACACCCAGAAGGCCCTGGACCTCTGTCCACCCAGTGCCTTTGCATGACTGCAGCCTTCCAGACAGCCTCTGGAAACAGTGACAGCTCGGGGTGCGAACCACCCAGGGCTGTGGGGATCGAGGACCCTCTGCCCAAAGAGGGGGCAAGTCTCAGAGGGAAACCTGACACCAGCCACTCAGCATGGGGCGTGTGGCCACTGCTGGCATGGTCAGAACTGGGCCCTCGCAGGCGTACGGAGCCCAAGCAGAGCATCTGGACCCCACGGTGGGCAGGCACGGGGTGCTGATGGGGACGAGAGCCCTGGGCCCAGCCTTCACAGGCTCATTAACGGGCACCCAGAGGCCTTTCCCACGCTCGGGCGGCTGCGAGCGGCTCTGCAGCCCGGGGGGAGGCGGGCTGGGCGAGGTCACACAGGGGTGCTGGACTGAGAGCGGCAGGAGGGGTGGGGGCAGGGACAGGTGGTAGAGGGACGCGGCAGCTTCCAGGGCATGAGTGCCCTCAGCGAGGGGCAGCCTCCTCGCGTGTCTACCTTAGCCGCTATCCCGACTCTAGAACCATGTGACTGGAGAGGGGAAAGAGAAAATGGACACTCCATTAACCCTGCGTTGCATCAGGCAGGAGGGCAGACTGCAAAAAGCACGGAAAGCAAAGCCCAGCCTGGGTCAGGCTGGTGTGACACCCCACGCCTTGGCGCCTGGCCTGCTATGCAGACAGCGCTCGGTTCCAGGGACCACGGGCGGGCCTGGCTGATCCGTCCACCCTCCCAGATCCAGCTGCCCAGTCGGCTTGTTTGCCCACATCTGCTCCCAGCCTTTGGGCCTGCCTGCCCCGCCTGAATCCAGTGAGAAGAGACAGACTCGCCGGTCCTGGGACAGCCGACTCCGCAATGTGGGGTGTCCGAGACCAGCTACCCCCAGGGAAAGGCTCCACTAACAGTCCCCATGTCTCCCCCACTTTCCCCAGGACTCAGTCTACATCTTCCGGGAGGGGGCCTTGCCGCCATATCGACAGATGTTCTACCAGTTATGCGATCTGAACGTGGACGAGTACGTACGGGAGGGAGGGCCTGAGACGCCAAGGCGGGCCGTGGGCCGGGGGCTCAGTGCTGAGAAACCACAGGGGACCAGAGTGTCTCCTGCACATCTTCCACTTGCTGTCAGCCTTGGTCTCCGCGAGGAGGCTTGCCCGCCAGGACTTGCGTAGGTGCTGCCAGGCAAGCCCTCCTGGGCTCGTGCAGCCCTCAGGAGCGTCCAGCATCCACGTGGGCCACACCTCTGCGCAGCCAGCTGTCCTGTGTACCAAGCACGGCTCTGAGCTGGCCGGAGACATGTCTGCTGTTGAGTCTTTGCCCCTCCTCCTTCATCACCCACATGGGGGTTCCTAATCCCCCCCAGAACCAACCAGAAACCTTGAATCGGGTTGTTCTTAGTGATGTTTAAAAAACTGGGGGAGGGGCATGTTAAACACAGCTGGAAATCGGGTGACAGACTGACTCTCCAGGAAAGTGGGCGTGGGCACACACCCCGCTTTGTGTGCAGGGTGGGGGTCGGGCGGTGAAGGGCCCAGCGTTCACAGATGTCCTTCAGCTCCACGCTGATCCCTCCGGACGCCTCTCTGGGGGCACGGCCCCCTGCCACCCCGCCCCCTGCCCCTGGAACTCCGTGTCCCATCCCCCCAGGTTGCAGAAGATCATTCATCGCAACGACGGGGCCGAAGAGTCCTGCACGGAGCGGGATGGCTGGTGCCTCCCCAAGACCAGCGACAGCCTGAGGAACGCCATGTCCCTCATGATCCGGCAGACCATCCGCTCCAAGAGGCCTGGTGAGAGCCGCGTGGGGCGACGGGGTCCGGGGACAGAGCGTGTCCCTCATGGGCCCATGCTCAAGAAATTGCATGCAGGTGGGATCATCTGGCCCCTGACGCTGGTGGGAGGGTGGCCTTGTGAGCCAGGGCTCAGCCTGGGTGGGCGTCGTTGCACTCAGCCCTGGGGGTCTAAGGCCCAGAGGGGAGGGGCTGCCACGGGAGCCAGCGCTTTATACCCTGACACCCTCCTACATCTTCCAGCCACATGTGGGTGCGGTCTGCCCACTTCTTCCCGGGGGACAGCAGGGACAGGGAGCCAGGTCCCATCACCCTGCACTGCCTGCCCCTCCCCGGGACTAGGGCCCTGCAGACTGGGGCCGTGAGACGGCAGTGAACACTTTGCAGGCCACGAGCCTGATGAGGCCAGGGGGGTGTAAGCAACAGGGCCCCTGCCAGGGGCTTCCTCCCAGGCTCAGGGAGGGGGCGTCCCAGCCCTCCGTACTCCCACGGAGCTGACGGGAGCAGGGGCTCTTAGCCTCGTTTGGGACACAGCTCCCTCCGAGACTCTAATCGAGGCTAAGGACGCTTTTCCCAGAAAAAACCTCTCAAAAAATGTCCTGTGCCTTTTTGGGGCCTCTGGGCCCATGAAGCTGCCCGAGGTACCTCTGGGGACATGGTTGGCACAGCTGTCAGCCTCAGTGTCCCCCTGAAGTGCCCGAGTCCCAGGTTCCCCGGCCACCCAGACTCCCACGGCAGCTCTCCAGAGCTTGAGCCCAGGCACCCGAGAGCCTGTTCTGGGGGCCCGGGGCTGCCAGGAGCCTGCGTGGGCACACACGGCCTTGTCTCCTGGCCCCAGCTCTCTTCTCCAGCCCAGCCAAGGCTGACGGTGGCAAAGAGCAGCTGACATACGAGTCTGGGGAGGACGAGGAGGAGGAGGAGGAGGACTTCAAGCCATCCGACGGGAGTGAAAATGAGATGGAGACGGAGATGCTGGACTACGTGTGAGCAGCCCTGGGCCCCAGGCGGGGCCTCGCTGACCAGGCAGGACTCCCAGTGCCGCCCATCGTCACCAGAACGGCCCCGGAGGCCCCTCTGAGGAGCTGGGTGCAGCTGACCCAGCTCCTGCCTGTGACCTGCTCTTCGGCTGCCGTCTTACCCTGGGTGCTCGGGGACGTCCCTGCGAAGGAAGTGCCCTGGCTCCCGCAGCCATGACCCAGCCCAGTGCCCGGCGGGCTGAGGCCCCCACTCCTCCCTCTGGTTGAGACCAGCAAGTGTGGAGGTGGCGATGGTGCAGCTGGAGGCCTGGTCTTGGCTTGGGTCTCATGACCGATGGCAGAGACGGCACAAGGAGCCTGGTCCACGGTCACAGATGGCCAGAGGCTGTCCTGGGCTTTGGGTCCCATCCATTTGGGGTCACCTGGCAAAGGCCGGGCCGCCTCGAATTGTCCTCATTAAATACATTTTCCAAAAGAGATGTGGTGTGAGTGTGGGTGTCGGAGCTCTTGGAGCTCTTGCCGTGGGGCTTGGCTCCCGCTGGGCCTTCATTCAGTGACCTCATGTGGTCAACGCTGGGAGGTGGGAACAGGCCTGAGGCCCCTCGCCAGGCGGGTGGGGTGAGCGCCCCCGGAAGTAGCCCCAGGTCCCAGAGGGTCTTGCACCCTTATGTTCATCCTGCCAGATGGACGCCTTCTGGAGAGGTTTGTGGGAAACAGACCTTGTCCCATGGCTGCATGGAGTGAAACCACTGGCAGCGAAGGGTCCCCGGTGGCGCTGAGCCTGCCCTCCCACACTCCCACAGAGTGGCCTGAGCTGGAGGTGAGCCTGTCACCTGCTTGCTCAGCCAGCAGACTGGGCCATTGCTGTTGAATCAAAAATTGCTACAAGTATATAGTGCTGTCTCCAAATCACTGTTTTCTCTGTGGTTAGAACGTCTGCTGACATACACTCAGGTTCCCTATAATTTTTAAATGGGTATTTCTCTGCTTGAAAACAAATGTTAAATGTTTCTTCTGGAGCACCTTGTAAACAGTAAGATAAGAACTGTGGACCCTGATATTTATGGTGCCGCGAACTTGTCATATACTCTCTGAGCAAAGGTACCAATGGGGGAAGTTCACACGTCCGGACTTCCCAGCTGTTGAGTGGCAGCCCCAGGCTTGAGTCTGTGTCTGTCTGTTGCAACGTCTGCCTTGTGTGATGTCAACACAGGTGTGTTTGACCTCACAGAATGTGCTCCAACCTGGGAAAAAAATTCTTTTAAGTATTTGCCTAAGCTCTATATGCCATTAAATCAATTGGGTGCGTTTTCTACGTTGTCAATCGTATCAATTCAGAACTGTGTTACTTGTAGCCTAGACCTTTTGGAAAGCCATACACCCTCCAAGCGTCCAACGATAGCCATGGAACCTTTCCACAGAAAAATGGCACACTGGAAATATGTGCATCCAATTTCAGGGGCATCTCAGGCCCCCAAGGTCTGTCCTTGAACTTCCTGACAGGTCCACGGACCAGGATTCAAAACTCCCATTGCCCCAAATTATTTCCCTCTTAACTATGTTTAACCTTATTTGACTGGTAAACTCAAGAAGAATAAAAATGTATGCTCATATTATATGTTAACTCCAGAGACAGTTGTTTTTATGAAACCAACAATACTGAACTAATCTTGTCAAGGATTTACCCAAGTCATGTGAACTGGAAAAGCATTTGGGTTAGTTTCTCTACTTCCAAGAGCCTAGGGTGCACTCAGTTTATGTAAGTGTTCACTTCTCTCCAACCCAATTGGAATAGAGCTCCTTCAAAGGGTTTTATAAAGTAATTTGGTATCACCATCGGAGGTGGAAAAGTATGCAGACAACACACGTGTACACCCCTGCACCAATACACAAACATATCTTAATAGCTTTCATTCTAAAATTTTCGTCATGAGTCAGTAAAACATACTAATACAAACTCAGTGGTTTATCTCCACTTTAAATTTTTGTCCAAATTGTATTTCTGGCAGTTGGGATAAGTTCAGGTCACCTGTTTAGCAATATTTGTGGAGGAGACTTTCAAGACTTCCTTGTGCCCTGGTATGTGGTCTTCTGAAGGTTATTGACGGAACTTTGGGAGGGTGAATGATTGACAGACTGACATCCAGTAGCTGTCAGATGTCTCCAAAGCTATGAGTGGGTAAAACAGCCAGTTGTTTCCTAACAGCCCTTTCCAGCCTCAGACGGTTGCTTTCCAGGGTCCCTGAGTCCCTTAAGAGCCCTTGATGGAGGCAGGGGGACGCTAACATTCGAGTGACTGTGGGGCTGGAGTGGGAAGGGGAAGGTCTGGCAGGGACGGACGGACGGGTGGAGAAGGTAAGGGTTGAAAGGGGGCCATGTCAGAGGGCTCAAGGGAGTGGGAGGGAGGGCCGAAGGTGACAGGAGGAAGCGGAGTGGAAGCAATGGGAAGGGAGCGGTATTAGAGGAGAGCGTTTGGAGAGACCCCAAGTTCCCCAGAGGCCAGTGAAGTTCCAAATTCTCCTCAGCCGACAGAAAAAGAAGCAGACAGAGTTGGTGGAGCATATAGTCAGCAGGGGTTCGAGAGGGCCGTTTTCCGTCGCGAGAAGCTCCCATGTTCTTAACGAAGGGTGCCTTTTTCCCACGGAGCAGAGCCCTGGGACTAACATGGGGACTCACCTCTTACAAACAGAACCGGAGGCTCTCACCCAGCCTGTCTGTCCGGCACTAACCCACCAGGCTGTGCTGTGGTGGACTGTCATCCGGGGCAGGGCCTCAGAAGTCGGCCTCACCAATGGGTCCCCAATCAATCAGGAGTGAAGACACAGTGTCGTGCGGGGCGGCCTGCGGGGTCTCTGGTCCTGCTCCCCACATAAGAACGCAGGACATGGTGAGGCCAAAAAGGAACACCCACGGAGCCACAGATAGGGGAGTCACACCACTATATTCTCGCTGGCGGCTGGGTTGGAGACACAGGAAGCAGGAGCCACATGGTCTGCAACTGGCTGTCCACTTTTTTCTGCCAACCAACCTCACTTGCTAACTGCAATCCACCACGCGAACTGCAATCCGCGCTTGCTAGCTCAGCCACCATCTTCTTGCTAGCCCCCATCTGCTGCTAGCGTAGCCACGGCAGTTATATTAGTGGCCAATGGCTCACCGGTTACAGCTGATGGCCATCCAATCGCAGTTGATGGCCTTCACTACCTGAGCCAGCACCTTTCCACATGAGGCCGAGAGCCTGGAAACTGCACTCCTGGCTCTGTCCCCACACACAGTCTTCAGAGGGGAACACTCGGGGCCGTGGGTGAGAGGCCTGGGGGGCCAGTGACGAATCCGATCCTAGCTGAGTCACGGCACCACAACCGTCCCAGAGAAACCAGAGCTAGACAGTAGTTAAAGTTTTATTCGTGACTACTGCAATGGGGAAATAGACCTCCGTATAGACCTGAGCTCAGTTCTATACAGTGTGGGCAGTGCGAATTTATAGCCAAGGCGGGAGTGGGCGTGGATGGAAAATTACTGACGGGGAACGTGGGGTAAGGGACATCCTGGCCAGACTGACAACAGGATTCTTGCTGAAGACAGGACAGGGAGAGCAGACATCACCTGGGGGCTAGTAAAGGATGCAGAACCTGAATAGATATGGAGGGTCGGGGTTTGGCTAAACCAACTCAGCAAGATTCTTGCTAAAATTGGACAATGCAGGGACCCCAGTTGAAAAAGAGTTTGAAAGAGCTTGAGTAGAGTTTGGTCAGGGAGAGAATCTTAGTCAGACTTCAGACATTGGTCCGATATTTTTGGGGTGAAATGAAAGCCCCTAAAGTCCTTCTTGGGGCAGCCGGGTGGCCCAGTTGGTTAGAGCGCAAACTCTTAACAACAAGGCTGCCGATTCAATTCCCGCACGGGATGGTGGGCTGGGCCCCCTGCAACTAGACTGAAAACAGCGACTGGACTTGGAGCTGAGCTGCGCCCTCCACAACTAGATTGAAGGACAACGACTTGACTTGGAGCTGATGGGCCCTGGAAAAAACACACTGTTCCCCAATATTCCCCAGTTTAAAAAAGTCCATTCTCTAAAGCGGGAGTAACTGAGGAACACATTCGACAAACGCAGCCATTGGCGGGTTTTCTGGCTGGTTAGACAATACTAGTCTTTTCTGGCTGTTTCTGGGAACGCTCGCTCACTGTTTATTCATCACCTACTCAGTGCAGGACCCCGTGGGGCCCCTAACTGTTAAATAAATAACTACCCCCTCCTCACCGCCTGCCCCTATCTCCTCTCTGCGCCCTTCCTTTCCTCCTTAATCACTATAAGTAACACTGCATTCGGTATCCTTGAGCACACAGGGGTTTCCTTCTCCTGTATTCAGAATCCCTTCCTTTAGAACAGGTTCTCAGAATTGGAATAACTGGGCAAAAGGCATCTGAACAAATGCATTTCCTTGCCCGTAGCAGCACCCCTCAAACACTTTGCTCTCTGGACCTCATACCCCCAGCGGATGCTGCATTCTCCAGCCCAGCCTGCTCGCTCCTTCCTAGTGTCCTAACTCCTCCGTCCCCGTCACTGGCCACCCACCCCACCCCACCTGGATCACAAAAGATCTGGGCCCCGGATGAGGTAGGCAGCCAGACTGACCTCTATCTGTAGATCCAGGTCAGACAGACTGGGCCATGGTGTGTGTTAGAAGCAAGGGCTTCAGGGCAGCAAAGGGGCTGTCGGGGCCCAGTGTGAGGGCCGTTGGTCTGGGCGGGGCTCTGGCTGTCCCCTGGCTCCCGAATGCACCCCCATCCCTGGAGACGGCTGTGCAGCCAGACTCCTCAAAGGCAAGAACCTTGGGCTTTGTCCTTGGTGGTCTTTCGCTTTCTAATAACTTCTGGTTACCAAAATCAAACACATTCACTGAGAAGAGTAGTGGCCTGTCTTGCTACTGTCTCCTACCTCTGTACTCAGTTCTCTTTCTACCTCTGTTTGTCTGTCTGCCTGGGTATGCCCCAGGGGCTTTGCTCGGGGCATTTCTAGGGTTAGACACCAAGGCTCTTGCTTTTCCTCAGGGAAGCCGTGCAGGCTGGGCTAGAGCCCTCCCCCTGCCCCCCCCCCCCCCCCCGTCCACGTGCACCTCTTATCCTCCCACCCAGGACTCGTTCTGTTGAATGTGAGGTCTCCTCCACACTCCACGGGCAGGATCACCTTGTGCTGCTCTGGGTCCCCACACCCAGCTCAGACTGTATACCAGTGGCCCCCGGTAACAAGGGTCAGCCACACTGGCCACCTCTGTCCTGGAAGTCACATCCCAAGTCCCACATAAACTCCCTCTGCTGACCTCGGGGGTGGGGGGTGGGGGCAGGCAGGTGCATGGAGGCGAAGCATGCCCACCTCTCTGAGGATGAAACCAAGCCCTTGCAAATGAGCCAGAATGGGGTCAATTTGCACCCAGCCAAGCCCCACGCCTGCCTGGTGCCACCTGCCTCTACTCCCACGTAAGCAGTAACCTGCACAGGTGTACTGTGGCCACCAGGGAACCTGGGAGCAGCCAGCCCTGGGAAAGGTTGACCGTCCCTGCATGTGTGTGCACACACCTGCATGACCTTGGCCCAGGCTGAGCCCGGCTGAAAACGGCAGCTGTCTCTTGGCCCCAGTTACACTGCTTGGAGAGTGGCCAGCCTGCAGAGAGGGGCAGAGGTAGGAGGAGGGGACAGGGACCCTCTGCAGGCAGCTGCCAACTCGGGTTCCCAGCAGTTCCAGCCCCATAAATAGCCTAGGGCCAGAGACAAGGCCACCCAGAGCAGGCACACACCATGGGGCGCCTGGAGCTGGTCGTCTTGAGCCTCACCTGCTGCTTAGCAGTAGTGAGCGCGGCAAAGGTAAGTGAGAACCCAGCAGAGGAGGCAGGGGCCCCTCTCTCTTCCCCCTTAACTGGATCTGGAAACTGTGGGGACCGGCATAGTGGAGGGAAGACAGACGAGTCACGGGCAGAAAGAGCCAGCCTGAGAAAGAACCAACACCAATCATAGTAGCTCTTCCTGGGCGCTTACTCTGTGCTTCGTGCATTCTCATTCATAATGATGACTCAGGAGCAGATAAAATACAGGACGCCCCATTACACGTGAATTTCATAAACTACAAATAATGATTGGTATAGGTATATTCCACACAGTACTGAGGATACGTTTATGCTAAAAAAATATATAAAATTAAAAAATACACTGTGTATCTAAAATTCAAATGTAACTAGGCGTCCTGAATTTTTATTTTCTTAGTCTGGCAACTCACCCACAACACCCTTCTGGCTCCTTCCTCTCCCAGACAACATGTCGAGGTCGTCCCCATTTTTTTTTAATTGGGGAATATTGGGGAACAGAATATTGGGGAAAGGTTTCTCCAGGGCCCATCAGCTCCAAGTCGTTGTCCTTCAATCTAGTTGTGGAGGGTACAGCTCAGCTCCAAGTCCAGTTGCCGTTTTCAATCGGTTGCAGGGCCACAGCCCACCATCCCATGTGGGAATTGAACCGGCAACCCTGTTGTTCAGAGCTTGCGCTCTAACCAACTGAGCCATCCGGCCGCCCTCCCCTTTTTACAGAAGGGGAGACGGGGGCCCTGAGCAGACGAGCAATTTGCCCAACATCACACAGCCCCCAGTGACTGAACGGAGTCTGGAAGTTGTGTAGCTCTACCCAGTCTGGCTCCCAGCATAACCCCCTTTTTCTAAGAGGGGGTTACACTCATCAGCTTGCTAGTGGCCAGTCCCTTCCAGGATGAGAGTTGGGAGGCCTCTGGGGCGCCTATAAAATCTGCCCTCCTAACTGCCCTCCTGTGGGTAGGCACTGCCACCACAGAAACCCCAACAGCCACACGCAGGCTTGACTAGGGGACCCCCCAACCCCCACCATGCCGTTTTCTGGCCTGTCTCTTCACCCTCATCCTGCTTTCTCGGACCCTGCTCTCTGCACCCCTGCTGCCCCTGGGACCCAGCCCTGGACCCTGGAGGGTCAGGTACTGGTCCTGGGCCCCTTCTGTCACCGAGAGGTCACTCTCTTCGAGGGGTCCTTTTCTGGGTGCTGAAAGGATCAGGAGATCACCATGCTGTGTTAGCAGCCAGCGATGCCAGCAGCCAGTGGCAACCCTCCCCACACTGCCAGCATGGCCAGGGTCCCCATGTCCTTGGCTCTGCTACCCTGAGGCCCTCGGACCAATCTCAGTCACACAGTGCCTCCGAGTCCCTGAGGCACTGACCTGGTCCTCTACCCCATCTCAGTAGCCAGGGAGGCTGGTCGGGACAAATGTCTCTGGAACAAGGAGGCTCATTTTGGTGAGAGAGAGAGAGAGAGGGGTCAGGCCTATGCCTGCCTCTGGGCCCCCTGCCCCAGCCCCAAGGCACCTGGCAAGTGTTGCTTCTGGCCCTTCCTCTCTCCAGTGGCACCCACCACCCCACCACTCCTGCCTAAGCACAGCAGGGGGACTAGGGTCCTGTCTGGGCCTGGGGTGCAGGGCTGCCCACATGGAACTTAGTGTAGGCAAAAGTGAGGAAGCTATGACCTGCCACAGCCACCCTGGACAGGTCGGGAGGCAGCACTGGGAGGAGATAAAGGTCTGGCCCTGAGGTCAGACAGTCAGTCCCCAGCAGAATGACTTCAAAGCCACTGTTCCCTTCAGGGACAAGGAGTCCCTGAGCTCCAGCCCCTAGGACTGCTGAGGACTGGGTGTACTGGACCACGTGGGGCCAGGTCAGCTCCAGGGCTAGAGACCGAGGTGGTTCTGATGGCCTGGGGGGCGGGGGCTTCTCCCAGCAGGGGCCACAGGGGCTGTGAGGACTTGGAGCTGGGCCCCCACCCCTTGGCCAGCGAGACACCATGGGGAAGATGAGGGGAGGAGAAAGAAGGGCCCCTTGGCTAAGGTAGCTCACACCTGGACATGAAACCTTCAGTGAACACGAAGCTTCTAGCCCTGCCAGCAGCTGGACAAGCTAACAGACCATGAGGGAGACACTGTTGCCACCCATCTTACAGATGGGGAAACTGAGGCTCGTGGTCGCAACTAGGTGGCCACAGCCAGATCCAAGTCACCACCCGTCTCTCCCGTCCTTGTCGGAAGGCTTCCCCAAGTGGGACCACACTGGTTGAACCAGCTTCCTCTGATATTCAGAGACAGGACACCCCTGGGGAGGAGGAAGGCAGTAAACCGCTCCTTCAGTAAGCGGGCAAGTAGCAGAGGTCTTGGTCTCGGGTGCAGACTGGCCCCTCCTGGAAGCTGTGTCTGGGGAGCCTGCTCGGGTCACCCCCGAACCCGCTGGGGCCATCCAGCCTGAGCTCACCTGAGCCTGCCCGCCTCTCCTCGCAGCTGGGCGCAGTGTACACAGAAGGAGGCTTCGTGGAAGGCGTCAACAAGAAGCTGAGTCTCTTTGGCAACTATGTCGACATCTTCAAGGGCATCCCCTTTGCCGCTCCCCCCAAGGCCCTGGAGAACCCCCAGCGACACCCCGGCTGGCAAGGTGGGAGCGGGTGGGTGCTGGGCAGGCCCTGTGGCTGGGGATGGCATGTGGGGGGGCTGCCATCCTCAAGCGAGCCTCCCCCGGTCACCCACAGGGACCCTGAAGGCCAAGGACTTTAAGAAGCGATGTCTGCAGGCCACTGTCACTCAGGACAACACCTACGGGGCGGAGGACTGTCTCTACCTCAACATCTGGGTCCCCCAGGGCAAGAAGGAAGGTCTGCTCACCCTCCCGCCCCCTCCAGCTCCCCACACACTGCAGGAAGGCCCCAGGCAGCCAGAGTCCCCAGCCCTGCCCCCGGGTGGTGTCTGGGGCTCCAGAGCTGAACTTCCCTGAAATGGACACTGAGGGGGGAGGGGAGTGACAGGGGGCACCTGGGGTCACCCGGCCTGCTTCCCCTGCCTCAGTTTCCCGGAATCTGCCCGTCATGATCTGGATCTACGGAGGCGCCTTCCTCATGGGGGCCGGCCACGGGGCCAACTTCCTCAACAATTACCTGTATGACGGGGAGGAGATCGCCGCAAGGGGCAATGTCATCGTGGTCACCTTCAACTACCGCGTCGGGCCACTGGGCTTCCTCAGCACCGGGGACCCCAATCTGCCAGGTCTGCCAGGCGCCTTGAGCACAGGGGTGTGGGGGAGCCAAGCGGGGACACCCTTCAGTGCCCCTCATCCCCAAACAACTCCTGACAGCCCCCAGAAAGGCCCAGAATCCTATTCGCAGAGCCAGGGAGCTGGACACGGGCTGTGAGATGCAGCAGCCCCTCGGCAGCTGTAGCGAAAGAGAAGAGGCTGCCAGACAAGCTGACCGACAGACTGAGACCCAGAGAGAGGGTCCAGGGAGTAGGGACAGTGAGCCGAGCGAGAGAGACAAAAGACGAAACATTGAAGCTGTGTCTCAGGGGGACACAGAAGCCGCAGGACAGATGGACAGCAGGGTCTGTGGCAGGAAAAGGGACATGAGCCGCCTGGCCCTCCCGCCCCCACAGCCCCTCCAGCACGCCACCCGACCAGCCTCCCGAGGACCCACCGTGCACCATCCTGGGGCTCAACTCGGGGCTCCACGCATGGAGGACTTCCCCATCCCACCCCCGGCCCTGGCCGAGGGTCCCCAGTGAAGGACGTGCTCTCACCTGCCCCCAGGTAACTACGGCCTCCGGGATCAGCACATGGCCATTGCGTGGGTGAAGAGGAACATTGCAGCGTTCGGGGGGGACCCTAACAACATCACCATCTTTGGGGAATCAGCCGGAGGTGCCAGCGTCTCTCTGCAGGTCTGCGGACCCCAGGAGGGGAGGGCCTGCCCCCATGGGTGTGGGAGAGAGCAGGTGGGGCCAGGAGGGGCAGCGCTGGAGCTGACAGGCCCGCTGGGCTTGGCTGAGTCCAGGCTGACAGGTGAGGCGAGGCCTTGGTGACAGCACCTCTGTGTGTCGTGCAGATCCTCTCTCCCCACAACAAGGGCCTTATCCGGCGAGCCATCAGCCAGAGCGGCGTGGCGCTGACCCCCTGGGCCATCCAGAAGAACCCGCTCTTCTGGGCCAAAAGCGTAAGGAGGAGCTGCAGTGGGTGGGGGAGGGGACTTCCTCGCTCCCACTCTGGCCTGTACCCCACTGTCCTCTGCCCCAGCACGGGCCTCACCTACCTGCCTCCCCCCAACCCCTAGATCGCCAAGAAGGTGGGCTGCCCACTGGAGGATACTGCCAAGATGGCCAAGTGTCTGAAGGTGACTGACCCCCGTGCCCTGACCCTGGCCTATAAGATGCCCCTGGCAGGCATGGAGTGTGAGTAGAGGCTGCTGGGCGGGGGACACGGGGGCTCCGGGTGGGGGGAGGGCCATGTTCCTGCAGAAGAGAGCAAATGCCGGGACAGAGGCCTGGCCCTGTCACCAGGTCACCGCTGTCCCTAGGCTGCTCCATGCCACCAGGCCTAGTGGCCTTGGCTATAAGGAGAGGAAAGGGCACTCATTCTTCTTGTCCTCGAAGGGTCATGACCCCTTTGAGAAGCTGGTGAACATTTGGGCCCACCTTCTGACAAGGCACGTGTGCACACAGTTTTAGGGACCCCCGAGCAACAGCCTTTGTATTGATGAACATTCATTCTTTCCTCCACTCATTCATTCGACACTCACTCACTGAGCACCTGCTGTAGCATTTGGCCCTTCCAGCTCTGCTCCTCTGTACCCCAGGAAGGTGAGGGGGCCCCATTAGCCAAAGTGTCCATGTCATTAGCCCAATAGGCTAGAATTCTCTCTTCCTCATTCCTCTAAGGCAAAGTACAATGCGGAAACCTCATTTGCATGTCATCTACTTAAACCCCAAATGCCAGGCAGAACAGAACCAAAGCAGACAATATGGCCCCAAATGCAAAGCAACCATGTCCCCAACTGGAGGAAACCAGGCTGGGCCTGATAGAGGCCAGTACATCCACCTGCCCCGAGCCAGCTATACGGTCCTTCTGGGGTCAGTTCAGGGGTCTGGAGGGCAGTTTCTGGCCGACAGACTAGAACCCAGACTAGAGCATGGACGCCCCATTTTCCATTGCCCCTTCATTGCTTCTAGGTCTTCCTCCTCCTGATTTAGGCCTGACGAGAGGACAGGGCGAGGAACGGGGTGTCCACTGCCATGCGAGGACAGACTTGGCCTCTAGCCCAGTGGTTCTCGGTCCCAGGCGATTTTCCCCCAGGCTCCACGTGGCAGAGTCTGGAGACAGTTTGGGTTGCCACACTGGGGAGGGTGTGTGACTGGCATCCAGTGGGTCAGGGCCAGGGAAGCTGCTAAGCACCTGTGGTGTGAGGGGGCCCCCACGACATAGTTATCCTGCCCCAGCGTCAGTGGTGACAGGCGGAGGACGCTGGTCTCCATCAGAGGAGGTGGGAGCGTCCTGCCGCGGCTGGGGGCCGAGCAGGTGGTCCCTGGAAGGCGCGACGACCCACTGCTCCCCCTCGTAGACCCCATGCTGCACTATCTGGGCTTCCTCCCCGTCGTGGACGGAGACTTCCTCCCCGACGACCCCGTCAACCTGTTCGCCAACGCTGCCGACATCGACTACATCGCGGGCACCAACAACATGGACGGCCACATCTTCACGAGCATCGACGTGCCAGCCATCGATAAGGACAAGCAGAGTGTCACGGAGTACGGAGGGGGCAGGGCTCGGGGGCTCCCTGGGCCAGGGGGCAGTGGGGGCGGCGCAGCAGCTAGGGTGTCAGCGCCGTGGAGGGGCTGCCCGGAGCCCTCCGTGGGCTGGGGTGCAGCGCCCCTCCCACTGGCACTGGCTGGCGGGTCCAGTGCCGGCTCGGTCTCCACAGGGAGGAATTCTTCAAGCTGGTCAGCGGGCTCACCATCACCAAGGGGATCAAAGGTGCCAAGAGCACCTTTGACATCTACACTGCACCCTGGGCCAAAGACTCGTCTCAGGAGGCCAAGAAGAAGACCGTGGTAGACTTTGAGACAGACGTTCTCTTCCTCGTGCCCACACAGATCACCCTGGCCCAGCACAGAGCCAACGCCAAGTGAGGACCTGGGGCGGGGGGCCCACCTGGGGTCCTGCACCTGCCCACCGAGGCCTCGAGGGTGGGCAGCTCAGAGGGGTCTGGGAGGCCGGGAACACCATGCTGGGGTCTTCACGTGGGCCTGCACCATCCCCTTTGTCCAGGCCTGACTTGAGAAGACCCCCTGCAGCTCCCAGGCTCAGGGTCCCTGACTAAACCCTCCCTCACACAGTCCTGCCCACTGCAAATCTCTTCAGACTACCTTCCATCCCTCATGCTGTGTAGGAGAGAAAGCTGGATGATGGTCTCTGTTGGGGGTTTTGACTTTGTCAAATTTCAAAGCAAACCTCCATATTGCAAACCTCCATATACTAATAACAGCCAGTGAAAATAAAAAATTACTTAGGAATGTTTAAAAAGTGGGAAGATAAAATTATACCTAGAAGACTAGGATGAAAGCTTTGCAGCTCTGAGTTTCCTATCATCTGAGGGCATGTACCTTGTCCCATTAAATGAAGAATGCAAATTCACTAGCAGAGAAAAAAAATCTTTCTTGATACTGAATTATAGGAGGAAGACGCCTCAATATGTTTTGTGAAGTACAAATGCGACTGAAATCATAGAACCCATGAATCCATGAATTTGGCCCACAGCTTTCCCTTTCCTGGGTGTGAGGATCGCAGGTCCTGGGGGAATTCCTCGCTCTTCCCTGCTCCCTTCAGGGCCACCCTCCAGGGCTCATCTCTGGGCTGGGTGGCCCCAGGTGAGCACCCTACCAACCTGGGTGGTCTCCCCGTCCCTCCTCAGGAGTGCCAAGACCTACACCTACCTGTTCTCCCACCCCTCTCGGATGCCCGTCTACCCCAAGTGGGTGGGGGCCGACCACGCGGATGACATCCAGTACGTCTTTGGGAAGCCCTTCGCCACCCCCCTGGGCTACCGGGCGCAAGACAGAACTGTCTCCAAGACCCTGATCGCCTATTGGACCAACTTTGCCAGAACTGGGTAAGGCAGGGTGAGGCTGAGCCCAGGGCCTCCTGTCACCGTGGCCCTGGAGGCCTGGGTGCCAGGCTTTGTCCCCTCACTTACGTTTACCCTCCCTGAGTCTCAGTACCCCCATCTGTGTGTGAGGATAAGAGCTGCTGGCTGGGCCCTGCCAGTACCCAGTGAGGTGCCCTGGTGGTTTGGCTCAGCACCGAGGGCTAAGGGCTGCCCAGGCAGGCCCGGCCTTCCAGCCTCCCGGGAGCCTCCAGCCCCCACCCAGCCTTTTTTCTTCCTCTGCAGGGACCCCAACATGGGCCCCTCAAGCGTGCCCACGCACTGGTATCCCTACACCGTGGAAAATGGCAACTACCTGGAGATCAACAAGAAGATGGATGGCAGTTCCATGAAACAACACCTGAGGACCAACTACCTGCACTACTGGACCCAGACCTACCAGGCACTGCCCACGGTGACTGGACAGGGGGCTGCACCTGTGCCCCCCACAGGTGACTCTGAGGTCGCCCCCGTGCCCCCCACAGATGATTCTGAGGTCGCCCCCGTGCCCCCCACAGATGATTCTGAGGTCGCCCCCGTGCCCCCCACAGATGACTCTGAGGCGGCTCATGTACCCGTAGCCATCGGCTTCTAAGGGGCCACAGGGTGGGACCTCGGGGCCCACCTCCGTCCTGGCTCTTCCTGAATAAAGCCTCATCTCTCTCAACCTGGAGTCTTCCTTTGTTCCCACGACCCAGCTGGAGGAAGGAGGGCCTCAGTCACCATCGCAGCACTGGTACAGGGCCCAGTGCAACCCAGCGTGGCCAAGTCCGCTGGGGTGCGAAGAGCAGCCTGCGTTCTAACCAGGCTGAGCAACTGGCCTGGGAGGAGAAATGGATTCTGCCTCCAGCTGGATCCAAGTCAAAGAGACGATAAAGACCCACACTGGAATGTCAAAGGGTGCAAAAGGGCCGGGCATTGGGTGCCCCACCGGGCAGAGGGCTGTGGGTGGTGCCCAATGGCTCTGGCAGTCAGGGGGCAGGAGGCAGAGGTCAGAGTTGGGGCCATGTTCACCTCTGTGCGATCTGGGGCTTGGCACCAACCTCACCGAGGGCTTAACCAGCCTGACCTCACTGTGGCCATGTGAGGTGAGCACTGGGAACCCCTCATTTGAGACAGTTTAATACAGAGATATTTAGAGGGAAACAAGGCCCTGGGAGGGGTCACATGCCCCAGGCCGTCAGAGCAAGAATTCAAACCCAGTTCTGAGACCCCAGAGCTCACAACATTGGACATGGGAGAGGTCTTCCCTCTTCCTCCCCCATTCTTTTGTCACTGTGGGATGGGGGTGAGGTCTCAGAGAGAAGGGTCTGGAGTCCTGACCACCTCAGCCTGTTGGGTGTGTATGTGTGGGGGCAGCTGCAGGACATCAGCTGGCTACTCTCCGTCTCCAGCCTACAGATGGAGACAGGTCTGGGGAGCCAAGGCCTGTGCCCTAGCTGCAGAGTTGAGCAGGGGCAAACCCAACCCCCGGAGGGGGAGGGGGGCACTTGGGCTGGTGTCATGCAGGGTCTCAGCTCCCGCTCCCCACACAAGAATGCTGGATATGGTGAGGCCAAAAAGGAACCCCAACAGAGCCATGGATAGGGGAGTCACACCACTATAGTCTCGCTGGCGACTGGGTTGGAGACACAGGAAGCAGGAGCCACATGATCCACAATCCGCCGGCCGCTTCTCTGCCAACCAACAACCAACCCCTTGCTAACTGCAGTCCACCGTGCTAACTGCAATCTGCTCTTGCCAGCCACCATCTGCTGCTAGCGTAGCCACAGCAGTTATATTAGTGGCCAATGGCTCACTGGTTACAGCTGACGGCCAACTGGCCACAGCTGATGGCCATCCGATCACAATTGATGGCCACTTACTACCCAAGCCAGCACCTTTCCACATTGAGGGCGAGAGCCTGGAAATTGCACTCCTGGCTCCATCCCCATACTTCACCCTCCAGGGTCTCGCCTCACAATCTACGCGACAAACATCTTCCGCGAGGAGCCCTGTGCGAGGAGCCTGGAGGTGAATGCAATATCCTGGACACAGCCAGGCTCTCTGGGCACAGCCAGGGTTTCTCAGGGCACCACCAGTCCTTCTGGGCACAGCCAGACTTCCTGAGCTTCTTAGGGTACCACCAGTCTCTTCATGTACAGCCAGGGCTCTCAGGGCATCACCAGTCTCCCCCGGCACAGCCAGGGCCTCTCAGGGCACTGCCACTCTCTCTGGGCACATCCAGACTTCCTGGGCACAGCCAGGGTTCTCAGGGCACCATGCTGGAACAACAGTGGCTCACAGCCAAGATGCTTACATATTCTTGCTGGCAGCTGGTCGAGACACAGGAAGCAAACCCACTGGTTCCAATGCATGGTGGTACGTTCCCAAGCAAACAGTCAAGCGATCCACCAAATCAGGGATGGAAGGCAATTTCTCATAGTCCAGAGTCATTCGCCAGGGCTGTCCTGGGGGTGAGGGATGACCTTGACCTCACCCGCATCTCCCAATGAGGACTCAGCAAACGTTTCCTCCTGGGACTACAAGTCCCACATCCGGGCTGCCTCAGCAAGCACTTCCCAGCCCACAGGGCCGCAACGACCCTCGCTTTCTCCGGCCTACGCTGGTTGGAGAACCACGTCTTCCCACCCCTCCGCGGGGGTCCAGCTCTCCGGCAGCTGCTCCTCCTGGTATTCCTGAGACTGAGTGGTCATACATGTAAACTGCTCCATTACCTTTCAGAGAGTTTCGGCCGACACCGCACCCTGCTCGCTGCGCCATGTGTCATGCAGGGTCTCTGGTCCCGCTCCCCACATAAGAACGCAGGACACGGTGAGGCCAAAAAGGAACCCCAACAGAGCCATAGATAGGGGAGTCATACCACTATATTCTCGCTGGCAGCTGGGTTGGAGACACAGGAAGCAGAAGCCACACGATCCACAATCCGCCAGCCGCTTCTCTGCCAACCAATCAACCAACCCCTTACTAACTGCAATCCACGCTTGCCACCCACCATCCGCTGCTATTGTATCCACAGCAGTTATATTAGTGGCCAATGGCTCACTAGTTACAGCTGACGGCCAACTAGCCACAGCTGATGGCCATCCGATCACAGTTGATGGCCATTTACTACCTGAGCCAGCACCTTTCCACGTGAGGCTGAGAACCTGGAAGCTGCACTCCTGCTTCTGTCCCCATAGCTGGCTTCTGACCACCTTGGCTGCCTTGAGCTTCTGGGCTTAGTCAAGGGCTCTCAGGTATGGGGAAAGGATTCCCCGTCAAAGACTGAGGGGGGTGGACCCTTGCTGAGCGCGGGCCTCTGCGGGTGACTAGCCCCAAGGACGCACCAAGGGTCCCATACACACACGACTTCTCCAAGCGTCTCTGCCTGCTGGGTCTGCTCCCACGAGCCTCCCGGTGCTGCAGGATCAACGCCTCGAGCCCCAGTGTCTCCTTCCGGCCCTGGAGTGGCCCTGGGGCGTGGCACTTCTTTCTTGGTGGAGGAAGCACAGTCCTGCCTGCCTGTCAGTCAGGAAATCATGTCCCTGGATGGCTAGGCCATCACAATGGCTGGAGCTGCCAGGACCCAGGTGTGTGCTCAGTGCCTGGGCTGCATGGAGGCCTCCCTGGCAGAGGTGTACCCTGCTGTGTCCCGGGGACACCTGCAGCCACTTGGAAGAATTCAGGGTCACTGGCAATTCATCTGGCTCTGCCTTTATAGACTGTATCCAGGGGTCGAAGTTGAAAATACAGCCGCAGGTGCAGGCTGGAGGCTGTCCAGGCTCCTGGAGGCTCCTGGTGGGCCAGGTGTTAACTCTTGCGCTCCAGTCATGATGAACGCCTGGAGGACACTCAGATGAGCTCAGGACAGTGTCTGCTTACCAGCCTGACGGACACGTGTCAGTATTTCGTTGTTGAGGCCGTGCCCACAGGTCAGCAGTCTTGGTGGTATTCCTCCCCCTCCCATGCATCTTTCAACCTTCCGCACAGGAGTTTTACACCCCCACCTCCCTGTGACATAACCAAAGCGCAGGCTTGGACAAAAAACGCAGCCATCCCAGGGTGCTGCAAGCGTTATGGGCTCCTGCCCAGCTACCCTTCAGGCCAAGTCCATCCCAACATGTCTTGCGCCTATAAACTGGTGATTGCCCAGACTGTGGACCCCGGAACCACACAGCCCTGGAATTCAGCTTGGCCAGAGAGGGAAGGTTTCCTTTCACTGGCAGGAATCAGCACCTTTATGCTGGCAAACCTGCACTCACCTGGAATTCATCAGACCCCAGCTGGGATGAGTGGCCACCATGCGCCTGGCAGAGAGAGGCGGGAGGTCTTCCAGTGTGTTTCTGGGGGAAATTAATTGTACAGAGTTCAGGGATGCTGGAAATCCTGGTTTCTAGGGAGCAGAAATGCTTATGCAACAAGGTCCAGCTGTAGCCTTAAGAGCTGCAGCACAAATCTTTTCCCTGAACATGAAACCAGCAGGAAAAGGAATTCTGAGGACAGAGATAAGGATCCTCGGAGGGTTTCAATCCAGGTACAGGGTCGACCATGGGCCCCTTGAGAGAACTGAGGATGCTAAGTCCCACCTGACTCCGGACCACTGGCTGATACTGTCCCAGGCCTTTTCCTTCCCTAGTCGCACCTTTTGATCTGTTTACAACCCCCCACCCCCACTTAGTGCTGACGGAATTCCAGTTTGAACTTGAAATCTACAAGTTCCTAACTGGTGGTCAACAGAAACCACAAGACAAATAGAAAATGTTCCCTCTTCCTCCAAAGCTGTAGAAAGGCAGCCACCGTCCTGGGTCAGGAAATGGTCTTTGCAAATGTTATTTTTAAAACATTGGGGTAGGGCCGACCGGTTTGCTCAATGGTTAGAGTGCAGTACTCATAACACCAAGGTCGCCGGTTCGACTCCCACATGGGCCAGTGACCTGTGCTCTCCCCAACTAGACTGAAAACAACGATTTGACTTGGAGCTGATGGGTCCTAGAAAAACACACTGTTCCCCAATAAAAAATTAAAATTGGTAAATAAATAAAAATGAAACATTGGGGTAAAATATATATAACAAAATATGCTGATTAATCCAGTGACATTAATTCTATTCACTGTTGTGCAACCATCACCACTATCTACTTCCAACACTTTTTCATCGCCCCAAACAGAAACTTTGTACCCGTTAAGCAATAACTGCGTTCTATTCTGCCCCTGCCCGATAATCTACTTTCTTTCTCAATTTGCCTATTCCAGCTATTTCTTATAAAGTGGAATCATGTTTTCAGGGTCCATCCCTGTTGTAGCATGGATCGGAGCTCCATTCCTCTGGAATAATACTCCAGTGTAGGTTGTTGACAGACAAATGTGCCTAGTACTTTTACAAGTCTCTTTACTTCTGTCAAGTCGGTAGTAACGTGCGGCCCACACCGAAAGGCCCTGCAGTCGGGACCCAGTCAGTCATTTCAATGCCTGGGACAACGCATCAAATTTGTTTTCCTGGGAATGAGCCCATTTCCTGTTTCTTTGTAAGCTTTGTCATTTGTTGGGAACTGGATATCGGGGTATTACGATGTGGTAACTCTGGAAATCAGGTTCTTCCCCTATTCAGGGGTGGCTCCTTCCATTTCTATAGTGACTTTTCCAAATTATTTTCACAGTCTGTATTCCTTGTCGTGTGCCGTCACTGAAGCGTCTGTGCCCTGGTCTCTGAGGTCAGCGTGTGACCTGGCAGAGACTTCCTTACCTGTGCAAGTTCAGCAGCATGGCCGTTCATCAAGCCCCCACTTCCCCGGTGGTTGTGTGTGATGGTTCCAGAGTCCCAAATCTTTCGATTCTGATAGTTCTCCACCCCCCACCCCCACCCCCAGCTTAATGGTTGTTTCCATGGAGAGCTGACCCCCGGAGCTTCTTACTCCACCATCTTCTGTCACAAATGTTATTTTTAAAGACACCCAAATTGCAGAGGTGGTTGCTAAGTCCTGTGAAAGCACCTCCAAGCTCTAATACCAGGGGTTGAGGAGCTGTCACAGCTCACTACCCAGCTGAATGACACCCAGGTCAACATCTGCTCTGTAAAAGGGGGACTTGTGTGTTTCCATACGGAACCAGAGAGGGGCGGCTGGCCCTTCTCGCTTCTCCTGAAGAAAATACACTGATAACCCTGCCAGATTTCTGATTTGTACACAGAATGTGAGAGTCAGCACAGGAAATGAAAGAACAAAACCATAATTCCCAGGCTATAGTAGAAACAGGGTTTTAATATAATATTCAAGTCTAGTATTTGCTATTTACAACAAATAAATATTGCCCCTCCCCAACTGGTAAACATTTTTTGTTTTTGCCTTTTATACAAATATTCACTCCCCTCCCCCAAGTCCTCCTTTCCCACTAACCCCGTCTCGTGTGGTCTCGTGTGGCCAGGGATGCAGTGGAGAATGGCACTTGCTGTGTCATGAGATTTGACGTCGATGGGACTTGGCTGAGACCGTCCTCACCCACCGGTGAAGCGTGTGGTCCATGACGATGGTCTCTCTCTCCTCTCCCGAAGGAGGGCTGGGGTGGGGTCGGGCGAGACTCGCTCACTCTCCGTTGGCCCTGATGATGGAATCTTTGGTGCAGCCTGAGGAAGGCTAGAGTGGTGGGAGGAGGGGCCGGGACCCTCCTGAAGGGCACGGCCGGTGTCTGAGGGCACAGGAGAGAACTGCAGTGGTCAGACCCAGTGGATGAGTGGATGCCCTGGGGTGCCCATGGGCGTAAGTGGCAGTGACCCACCCCTGGAAGGTATAAGGGACGTGCACAGAAGGCAGTGCCTGGTGGCATGCAGGGCTCCACACCCACTGGCAGCGCTCCTTGGCAAAGTCAGCTAGTCCTCTGGTTCCAGAGAGCAGAAGGCACCTAAGGCAGCGAGTGGTCCACAGGAGGCCAGGTCAGCCTACGACCAGCAGGCGTCAATCCCGGCAGCAGGAGAAGTTCAGGGTGAAACTGCAGTCTGGGGGTGGCCTGGGCTCACAGGTTGGGCAGAAGGTGCCCGCCTGGCCCGCGCCACTGTTGTCTGCAAGTGCTTAGTTGCCCGGCCAGCTCGACCCTGGAAAGGGCGGTCCCGTGGCTGGCCAGCACCAAGGACCAGCTAGAAGATGCCCTTGGCAATCTTAAGTCCCTTCTGCTTCATACGGGGGAGGGTTGAGCTGGCTCCATGCCTGACCTTTGCCCCCTTGGTGAAGGTCCGTTTCTTTAGGACAAAGTCATAGTTGGCAGTAGAGTTCATGGCGTAGAACACGTTGGCGTTATCAGGGATCTTCAGCTCTGGTGGGGCAGGGGGAGAGGGACGCTCAGTGGGCCATGGGGGACACCCCACCACTTGAGAGCCCCCATGATGGCAGGTCTGAGCCAGAGCCCTGAGACCCCCCCAACCCAATTCCAAGGCCACCAATATCCCCTCTTAATGACACTGGTCCGAGGGCAGACTCTGCTGAGGTCCCGATGACACCTAACAACTCTCGTTTAAAAAGGATTCTGACCCAGGGGTCCCCACCTCAGTATGGAGTTGGCAAAGGGTCATCCGTCCTGCCCCCCCCGCCCCTCTCCCACCGCTACCTTTGCTGATCAGGATCTCAGGCTCGAGTAGGTTTTCTAGAACCTGACCACCCCTCCGGAATCCTGCCCTACTCAGGACAAGGGCTCTGGGGCCCAGAGAAGGGCAGGCCTCCAGGCCGCCTGGGCGCCAGGCACCCGCAGGTCCTTACTTTGGCTCCTGCTTTCCACCTGTCTGCTCCGGCCTGGAGCCCGCGGTGCCCCACTGCCGGGCAGGAATGTATGCCCCTGCGTCCACTGTGTGGCTCTTACTCTAGGTCCTCAACCTATCTAGGCCTCAGTCTTCCTTTTCTGTAAGGTGGGGGTCCTACCTATCCTGCCCACGCCACCAAAATGGTGCCAGACGGTGAGAGAAGATTTAGAAAACAATTTCTAGGGATCGTGACATCATTACTAACTGTCTGGCCCCACGGCGGGGTGTGGGCAAGCAGCTCCGTGGAAAAGGAAACAGTGCTGACAATATTTAGTTAACCGTAGGGCACGCGCACATGCTGTACATATAAACTCACTGGCCACTTCCTCTCCATCGTGGGAACATGGGCACCGAGGACCTAAGGAACGTGCCCCAGGCCTCTGAGCTCCGGCTACCTGGCCCCGACTCTGCTACAAAGACCCCTTTTCCCGGTGTTTACAATACTGAGATGACCCCTAGTGGCCTCTGCTGTGGGCTGGATGTTGGCGTCCTCCCAAATTCAGGGTGCAATTCTAACCCCTCCAGGCGATGGGATTAGGAGGGGGTGCCTTTTGGGAGATGATGAGGCCATGAGGTGGATGGCACCCTTACAAAGAGGCTCCCGAGAGCTCCCTCCCCGCTTTCCCTGAGAACACAAGCGGAAGTCAACAGTGTGATCTAGAAGCGGGCCCTCACCTGACCGCGATGCACCCTGACCTTGGACTTTTAGCCTTCAGAACAGGGAGAAATAAATGTCTGTCATTTATAGGCCACTCCGTCTGTGTACTTGGTTACTGCAGCCAGAACGGACTAATTCAGTGTCACATGAGTGTGGACTGTAACCTATTTGCTGCTTCGGTCTATGGCAGTCACGATTCTTTCTACAACACACGTCTCCCATCTTAGCCAGGAAGTGTCCCTTTGAACGGCCGGTGGGCTGGGCCAACCCGCTGCCTTGTCCCAGGAAAAAGCCTTTTCTCCTCACTCCTCAATGATGCCAGCGTTGAACCAGATTCATGCCCAGGGAAAGGCATGTGACAGGCCCAGCAGCCGGGGCAGGTGGTGAGGACACAGTGGGGTGTCAGGGCCGTCCAGAGGCAGGTGTGTGCGCACAGAGGCCGCGCCCACCCTGCTGCCCGTGATCTGGGATGTGGGCCTGGGCCTGGGGCCTGGGGCTACACCTCCCGCCACAGCCCCCCCTGGCCCCAGCTTACTTCGCTCGTCTGAAATAACCTGCACCAGCTCGTACTGCTCTGGCTCATCGCCGTCCAGGTTGTGTTTGTCCATGGCTTTGCGGATGACAGCTGGAGCCTTGTCTTGGCTGGTCACCTGGATCACGGAGGGGGACAGGCCATGAGGGCAATGGTCCCAGAATAGCTCCCAGGGACCCTCGAAGCTGCCTTGGCACTGCCCCCAGGGTTCACAGCCTCTAGTGGGGTGCTGGGTCTGTGGGGGGTCTCACCACCTTTTCCTGCCCCCTGGGGACACCTCCGTGCAATGATGAGGGGTATTTCCCAATCGTTCCTTCCCCTCTACTCGCCTATAAGCTTGCCAGCACCCCCCACACCAGCTGGGGAAACCACCTGCCCCTGGGGGCTGCTTCCCTTGACCCTGCCCCATCCAGGACGACGGTATCGACGAGTCTGGGTGGGGTACACAGCCCTGGAGGTGAGAGCTACTGGGCACCCCAGGGCTGCCCATGTGCCAGGCTGGCACTGGATTGCAGGCTGCAGTGGTGGTCAGCAGAGGCCAACCCCAGCTGCCTCCACACTAAGGGCAGAAGCACAGGCAGGCCTCAGACACAGGATCATACGGTGACTGTGTAACAGGACACCTGACCCAGGTGTGGAGTATGGCGGGGGTGGGGGGCGGCAAATGGTCCCCTCCACATGCACCGTCTGTGGGCAAATCCTGCTGGTTTGATCTCAACCTTCAAATTACACTCAGTGTCTGACACCGGGGGCACCTCCACGGCCACCATTCCGGTGCAGCCAGTGTCCTCTGCCTGGATTGCAACAGCAGTGTCCAAACCCGCTTGCCTGCATCTCCCAGTACCAGCCCAGCCCCTCCGGAGAAGGTGACAGTCACAAGTCACTGCTGCCCCTCCTCTGCTCCAACGTCCAGGGACTCCCGGCTCCCTCTGACAAGATCCAGGCCCCCAATACGTCCCTGACCCCAACTGTTCCCCCTGCCCCTTCACCTCAGGCCTACGTGCTGCTCTTCCAACCGCCAGGCACACCCCCTCCTTGGGACACTGCCCGGTACTCCCCCACGGGCCCCTGATCAGTGTGGCCCTCCCTAGTTGTGATGTCACCAAGGCCTGCTGCCCTTGGCCCTGGTCACCACCGAGCACTGGCTTGTTTATTTCTGTCCTTGCCGGCCCACCAGAAGGTGGCCTGAGGGCAGGATGGCCCATGGTGTCCAGTATGTGCCTGCTGCCTGGCAGACTGAGGAGACCGCCGCCCGCCCGACTCACCAGGATGCTCTTGTACAAGTTGCCGTTGTCCACGTCCAGGCTGACCCGGATGATGCAGGAGTCGCCCACCTGCTGGTTGTAGAGCGGCAGCGACGCGCTGTAGCTGCTGACCCCTGAGACCGAGCGCTTGTGTGTGCGGGCGCTGGCCACAGGCGTGGTACAGGCTGAGGAGGACGAGGTGCTGGAGGCCGAGCTGACGCCGGACGTCTCTGGGGACCACGGGGAGGTTGACTCCCAGAACTGCGGGGAGGGCACGATCAGCAGATGCCCCAAACCCTGCAGAGCGCCCCGGCTGGGGTCCAGCTCTGGGGGCTTCTAGGGGCTCTGTTCAGGAGCCGGGGCCTCCTGGCCGCTTTTGTGCGTATGGAGTAGGGAACCGAGAATGAAGGGGCTGGGGGAGGGCTGTCAGAGAAAAGGGGGTCAGTCACCTTCTTTTCCTGGCCATCTGGGGACTCTGGGACAAAGCTCATATTGATCTCCTCCACGTCGGAGCTGGACGAGCCGGCCGAGTGCACGCTGAGCGCATCGGCGATGTCCCCGCTGCTGAGGTAGGGGCCACACCTGAGCTGGTCACAGGACTTGGAGTGGGAGCTGCCGCTGGTACTCAGCTCCGTGCTGGGGGCCTGGCGGCTGGAGGAAGGGCTGGGTTACTTGGGGGAGGCCTCCCATGGCACACAGCCCACGCCCACCCTCCTGCACGCTGCTCCACGCACTGTGCCGAGTGCTCGGTCAATCAGCAACACCCCTTTGTCCCTGCCACGGGGGACATCATTTAGCATCACCTCATTTCACAGAGGAGGAAACTGAAGCCGGGAGAGGTGAGACAACTCCCTGGTCACAGGGCTGGTCCGCAGAGGAGCAGGATCCCAGGGCCAGCCGTTGGCCTCCCCCAGCTCGTGCTCAGCCGTCCTGAGTCCTGCGGAAGCCGTCCCCTGCCCACCAGGTACTCACTCGCTCCAGCGCTTGACGATGGCTGTGTTCTTCTTGGCCTTCAGGGTGTTGCTGGCCGACTCGGAGGGGGGCTCCAGCTCACACGACAGGTTGTAGCTACAGGACAGAGCGGCAGCTGTGAGGCTCCTGGGAGCCACACTCGCGTCTCCCTCCTAGCGCCTCCCAGCGCCTGGAGTCTGGGCGTCCCGCCGTCTCACCAGGCGGCAGGTCTGATGGTGACCAAGAGCCACACCACAGGCTCTCCAGAGCTGGCTCCAGGAACAGCCCGCCTGTAATGTGCTGGAGTCCTGCCCCCGCCTCACCTCTCAGTCTCGCTGAGCCTCTCCATGGCCCGGAACCAGGCCCCAAAGTGCTGCTCCGGCTCGAGGCTGTAATTGTTGCAGGCTGACTGCAGCAGCTTGATCTGGGCGATCACTTCGAATTCCTGGGGCCACAGGGAAGGACAGGACATGGTGGTCTGAGTGGGGGTGCTGGGCGGGGCCAGTCTCTGGGCCCCCTCTCTTCCCTGCTCCGACCTAGGCCTCACCCGATTCTCAGAGCTGGCTTCAAACAGTCCCTCCCCAGGAAGTTGGCCTTAATTCTGACCTCTGCCCCACCCTCTAGTGGGAGAGGTTTCCCCATCTGCATCCAACACTCCCCATAAATTCACAGGAAGGAGATGGGGTCAAGAGCGTTCTACCGGGGGGATCTCTGATTTCCATCCCCGCCAAGTGAGGGCTGTGGCTGCTCACCTTCCTCCTCTTCTCGAAGTTGATTAGTCTCCCCTGAAAGGCAGACAGACAACGTCCATCAGAAGGCATCCCCTCCTTGCCCCATTACGACCCATCACCCTTCAGGCTGCACTACCGAGAGCACACACCAGGGGGCAGGGCCTGCACATCTGGAACTCGGGTGGGTCCTGGGCTCCGGGGCAGGGGAGGGCAGAGGGAGAGACTGAGGCCTTGGGCAAGAAGGCCCAGCTTGGCCACCACGAGCCTGACCTTGGAAGGTCTGGCCTCTCTCTTGCCCATGGCCACTGCCTGAGGAAAGGGCTGTGTCCAGCTTGGCCAAACCCTCCTGCAGCTCTGAGCCCCACCAGCCAGACAGCAAGCCGTTTGTTTCCTCATTGGTAAGACGGGGAGGTGCCCCGACACACAGGGGCTGGGGACTCTCATGAGATGAGGCGTGCCCTGCTGAGAGCTCGGGCTCGGTGCTGGGCGCGCTCCTCTCGGCTTCAGGACCCCAGCCCTGCCCCCCCAACCCCCAGCTCACTCACATACAGATAGTCCTTCATTGCGGTGTCCAGCATCACCAGGTCTGTGAGGAACGTGCCCAGATAGGGAATGGTGCCCTGGATGACGCCCTGTGACATTGTGGTGGGAGGTGTGGTAAGTGGGGCCCAAGGCTGCTCCCCTGAAAACCCCTCAGCCTTAGCCCTAAGCTCCCACCCCAGGCCTCCCACTTGGAGCAGCCTGGGGACCTCTAGGCACTAATCCTCCTCCTAGTGTCCATGAACCCCAAATTCTCTCAGGTGACCTTCCATGCCTGGTATTTGGCAAATCCCCAAGGTTCTATGATCTCTGACCAACCCCCACCCCAAGTCTCCCCCCCCAACCCTCCCAGCCCGGCTCTTCCAGGTGGCTGTAGTTAGTCCCCCCAAGCCACCCGCTGTCAGGGCATGGCCCTGAGGTCAGGTCTAACGGGCATATCAGACACTATGGCAGCAGGAGGGAGGACTCGGGAGGGCAGCCCCCCTGCTTCTCCGTGACCTCAGGCACACTCACCGTCTCCTTGGGTCGCTTCTGGGCTCTCTTGGGGTTCATCTCGAGGGTGGCAAACTTGGAGGTCCCCTCCTGCCAGGGTTGAGGATGGCGTCAGTGAGGCCTACCTCCCCTTGCCCTTTACCCCCACATGCACCCAGATTTGTCTGGTCCTTTGGACCCACAGCTGGGCAGCCTCTGCAGCGCCCTGTCCCTGGACAGGTAAGTGTTCTCTTGGAGGTGAGTGAAAACAGAAGGAGCAGCAGGGACCTGGCTTCCTGGAGATACGCGGGGCTGGTTTGGGAAGGAAGGGATGCCCACGCCTGACTCCACCCACCCACCAGCCTGGAGGGAGCTGGAGTGCCAGGGAGAGGGACCAGCATGGAAACAGATCTGCTAATCCTACCAGCTCGCCCACCCCTTCTAGAAAAGCCTAGCTGTCCCCAGTCCATCTCATTCCTGGGGTCTCTGCCCATGGACCAAACAGATCCTTCTCTCCCCAAAGTCCAGACAAGACAGGCCTGGAATTTTTCAAAGAAACTTCCACTAAGAAACTCAGCCCCACCCCTTACCTTGATGAGCAGCTCTCTGCTCAGCGAGTAGTTGTTCTCATCTGAGAAAATCTCCGACAGCTTCTGAAAGATCCGGAAGCTGTCCCTAGGGAAGGAAGGAGAAATTGGGAATGGCGGGGAGAACTGTGATCACAAATCCATTTTATTTTACAACCAAAGACCCAAATTGCAAGGGCGGGTGGTTTTCAAACAGGACTCTGCTGGATCCTAAGGGCTCCGTGGGTCTGGGGAGGGGAGTGTCTCACGTTGGCCACCTGGGTCCCCATTCCCAACGCTACTGAGCAGCTCTGTTGTGACTAGTTTTGACTTCATGTGGATAAAGAGTTGTGTGGCTATGAAATAAACACATGAAAACCTCCAATGTGGCTATATCAGTACCTGACAGGACGGGAAACTGAGTCCTGAGGCAGAACTGCTGGCCCAAGGCCAATGAACACTTAGAGACCCACCCACCAATGGGCCCTGGCAGAGCTGGGGCTCAGCTCCGTGGGAGGTCCCTGGTACACCGTGGAGCTCTGACAGAGAGTCCTGCCCACCTGGAAACTTCTTCCCACGTCTTCTTCAGTCGGTGGATCGAGTTGCTCTGGAGGGCGGAGAGGATGGCATAGAGTGACGAGAAGTTCTTGAGGACCCGGCACTCCTGGTGAGAGGAGGGAACGGCTGTGAGGGGGGCTGAGGCTCCCGCCTGCTCCCGCGTCCGTCCGCCTCAGCTGGGACCTCCCCTCCTGGGTAAGACAGATGCCTGGGGAGCCCCGAAGGGCATCTGTGGGCCCCTGTGAGAAACAGTCCCGGGGAGGAGGATCTGAGCCCCACCCAGGCAGGATCCTAAGGAGGAAGTGAGCACCCAGGCAGCGGGAACTGCAGGCCCCGGAAACAGAAGGGCCTGGGGTGTCTGCAGGGGCTTAGACCACAGACCACAACCCTGAGAGTGGGGAAAGGTGAGAAAGGGGTTCCCCGGCCCCCCAAAGCATACCCTGGCCACCTCGATCCAATGTTCCACTACCCTGGCCCTGTCCCGGGCTGTCACACTCCGGTCTCCCAGGCAGGTGGTGATGACGCAGTTGGCCACATTGTTGAACTGGGTGACGGTGGCACGCACGGTGGGAGCCAGGTGCTCCTTGCCCTTCTTGTCCCGTTGGGACCAGATGGAACCCAGGCAGTGGTAGGGCACGACTTTCTTGAACAGCTCCTGGGGAGCAGGGGAGAGTCACCTGGCTCTGCCACACCCCAGCTCAGCATGCAGTCCCCACTCAGTCCCAAATGGGTCTGGGTCAGAACTGGGGTCAGGGAGCAGAGGACGTGGTTTGAGCCTTGTAGGGGGTCTCTGTGAGTTTTGTTCCCTGCCTACTGGGGGCGCCCAGCACATGAGGGACCCAGGACAAAACACTGGCAGGAAAGAGAGTTTGGCATTTTCACCAGCCCACTCTCACTAAGTCCGAGCACCAGAGAGTGGTCCCTATATGGGCATAGCAGGTGGCACCTTCAGCCCCCATCACACCTGGCTGTCCCGATCCAGATGCACACCCATTGTGGGTGCTACAACTAGAGGCTTGGCCTGGTGTCCGCCATGGACTCTGGTCCACATCAGGTACCCAGTAAGTGCTGAGGCTGGTGAAGCCTCCGGGGCAGACGGGGAGAGACCCATGCAGCCGCTTGCACCTCAAGGAACTTCCCTCCCCGACTAAATGGCCAGGCCCCCCTAGCTGTCTAGTGTTCCACCTCATTTAATCTTCAGTCACTCTGTACAGAGGGATGGGGTGGGAGGAGGTCCCATCTCCACAGTTTGGAGGGGAGTTGAGATCTCAGGGTTCAGAAGCTTGTCCAGGTCACACGGTTTATAATGGAGCTGGGATGTGGGCCAGGACATTGGCTCTAGACCAAGGGACAGCAGGTCTGGGCAGCAGATGCCAGAGGAAGGTGCACCCCTCCCCCACCGTGCTAAGCTGAGCAGCTCACCGCATCCATCAGGGTAAACTGCTCTGCCACCAGGTCGGGGGGGAACGCCAAGAGGTGAGGCTTCTCCTCACTCAGCCCATTCTCTGCCGCCACAGGCGAAGGCCAGGAGGGCTCTGGTGCTGGAGCTGGCTTGAGCTCTAGAGTGTGTGACAGAGCCGACTCCAGCTCTGGAGTTGGTGTTGAAGCTGGTGCGGGGTTGAGCTGGTCTAGCTCTAGCTCTGGTGCTGGAGCCGACTCTGGAGCTGGCACTGGCTCTGGCTCTGGAGCTTGCACTGGCACTGGCTCTGGAGCTGGCACTGGCTCTAGAGCCGGCACTGGCTCTAGTTCTAGAGCTGGCGCTAGACCGGGCACTAGAGCTGGTGCTAGAGTTGGCTCTGGCTCTGGAGTTATCTTTAGAGCTGGAGCTGGAGCTGGTGATAGAGCTGCAAGAAGACAAAAGTTCAGCCACATACCTGCCTTTCCAAGACAGAAAACATTCTCATTCCACTGCCTTCTAGAGAAGTCTCAGCCCAGGACGTCTTCCACAAGTGCAGTCCACCAGATGTTGGGCTGAGGCCAGTTTTTGCTTCTGGCCCAACGCCAGTCTCTGGGGGCTCCTCCCTGTGTGTCCCTGATCCCACCCCATAAGTCACCTGCCCCCCCATTCTCCTCACCTTCCAGCTCTGCCTCAGTGAGTTCTGTGTGCTCCAGCTGAGCCAGGAGGAGGTGGGCACGGCGCTCCAGGTCGGAGCCGGGCATGTTGAGCTGCACATAGGCCACCAGCTGCTTGAGACAGGGAAAGTCTGGAGGCTGGCAGAAGTCCTCTGAGTACTGGTCCAGCCAGGTGCCCAGGATGGAGGAGATGGCACTGGGGGTAGGCGGGCAGACAGCAGAGTCAGAGGCCTGGCCTCTCCCTCCATGTGGCCCTCCCATGGCGCCCCTGCGGGGGCTGGGCTCTGGGCCCATCCCTGCCCATCCAGAGGCCAGTGGGCCTGAGCCCATCCTCACGTGGCTGTCTAGGCAGGGGCTGGCAGTGTCTCCAGGAGACGGAGCCCCACATCAATGGTGTGACGACCTCTCTTTCCTTGGGGAAGCCTGACACACTCCTGCTATCTCCCAGCACCTCCCCATTGGAATGTAAGCTCTACAAGGGCGCTGACTGGCACACAGTAGGTGCTGCAGAAATGAGAGGAAGGAAGGAACAAGCAGAATGTGTCCTTCTGCCAGCCTTCATAGGGCGCTTGTGGCACCTCACCCACAGCTCATGCACCAGGTGTTGCCCTATTCTCTGTGACTACACCTGGGTCTCATCTTCCCTCTGACACTATTCTTGGGAACAGTGCAGCTGGGCTTGGAGGACTGAGGTGGGGCCGACGTGTGAGTAGGTGGCTCCCACGTCTCCTGTCCTGGGTGCCCGGACTGGGGCGGGGTTGAGCAGGGCTGGGATGGGCTGTGGGGGGGACAGCTTCTCTCCAGGGCCGGCTCTTAGTCCCCAGCCTCCCCTCTGTTCCCTGGGGACCCGGAGCCCCATCCACAGCTCTCTGACTCCTTTCCTCCTGCAGGAGAGGACCCCAGACCTCAGCCCTCCAGCAGGAATCACAAGATGTGTGGGAGCCAGGTTTCTGCGCCCCCGTGCCCACCTCAGCCCCCAAATGCCCCACCGTGGAGACAAGAGGGCCTCCCATCAGACCCAAGGTCCACTCACTTTTTCAGTTGGTCCTGGGGTCCGCCGTCCTGGGAATAAGGGAGGATGCATCCGTATCTAGAGGAGGCCGTGAGGGCGTCACATCTACCGTACCTGCTATGATGTCTGGTGTTATTGGCTGACTCCCTGACTAGAATGGAGGGCGTGAGGGCATCACATCTAAGGTCCCTGCTATGACGGCTGGTGGGACTGGCTGACCCCCGACTGGGATGAAGGCCCGGGAGGGCGGGGATTTTTGTCTGCTCTTATCACTGAATTACGCTAAATGCCGGAAAAGTGCCTGCACACAGAAGGGCTTCATATACATTCATGGAATGAACGAACCCCAACCAGCACCTTACAGATACCGGCGTGGGCCTGGGGCTGCTCAGCCAGCCCCCAGGGATCCGGCTATGCGTGCAGGGGCCCCAGACCGAATCTGGAACCTCCATTCAAATGGGAGGACAGTTTTACCCGAGGGCACAGGACAGGGAGGTTTGAGGCAGAGAGCAGCTGGGTGGGGGAGAGGAAGGGCCTAAGTAAGGACCAGCACAGCCCTGGGTAGCCATTCCCGCAGGGCCAGGCCTAGGTCAGCACTTTCCCCAGAGTCCTGACTACCCTGGGAGGTTGGTCCTCTCAGCACCCGTTTTCTCACCAGCAAACTGAGGCTCAGAGGTGAAGTGACTCCCGAGACACACAGAGCAGGTGGGCGGGCAGCCACGGTGCTGTGGGGGTGGGGTGATCACCTTTTGAACAGCAGGTCCAGGACCTGCTGGGTGGTGGTGAAGGTTCGGTAGGTGCACAGGAAGATGGTGACATAGGAGAGGTCACTGCTCTGGAAGGCAGGCACCAGGTGCTCCACCAGCTTCTCCAGCGTGCCTGCCTTCACGGTGCGCACCTTGCAGGTCTCATACAGGTTCAGGGCCGACTCATTTTCACACTGGGGTGGGACAAAGGAGGGACATGTGGTCAGTGGCAGCAGCTTGGACCCCCAGAAGGGTGGGGGGCTGGAGCGCAGACGAACTTGCAAGTGCTCAGTGACTTTTGGCAAGAGATGGGACATGAATACTCCCAGCAGAAAAGGGTTCTCAGCTTTCAGAGCAGAATTTGAGGTGGGGGATGACGGAAAAATCCTAACCCTTTCATGTTGTTTGTTAGCTGAGTAATGACAGCACCTCCCCATATTAAGAGCATAGCCCATGAGCTCCCCTGGAGAGATGAGGAAACACGGGCTTATCCCGGCTGGGAGGGAGCAGTGTGTTCAGACACATGGGATGGTTCGGAGCAGCACGCAGAAGCCACCACAGCAAGACGTCATGTCTTGGGACTGGGCACTGAAAGGGCACTGACAGGATGGATCACCGGCCTCCCTTCTGGAATGTCCTGCATCCGAATCAGGCCCCAGCTCTGACCTGGAGGGGTCACAGGGCTATGCTCCGAGAGAGCAAATTATACAGAACTGTATTTAGTAGGCTGAGCCTACTAAAAGATTTCACCCCGATCTTTTGGGGGTGAAAACAGCCCTCCCTCCTAAGCATAGTGACGTAGGCTTGGAGAAGGTGTGGAGGGATAGTCAGGCTGACAGCTCAGGGGACAGCTGGGGGCAACAGTTAAAACTGGGGCCAAATGCAAAAATACTCCTGAACTAACAGGAAGTGAAAACAGTATAAAAGTGTCCTTTCTGATGGTCACACAAATACATGAACAGTGACTCTGCACTGGACCAAACCCAGGGTTGGACAGTGGTGGGGGAGCGGCCCAGATTCCTTTGGGAGCAGGACTGTGGCACCCACAGGCAGGACAGCCCTGGGAGGAAGCCCGGTGGCGTCGTCACCAGGGGGGCATCCGGAACGCAGGGCCTTCTGGGGGCACTCACCCCGAGCCAGCGCTGGCCCTTGTTGGTCCCGTGGTGCACCTGAACCTTGCGTAGGGAGATGGAGTAGACGACCCCGTTGACCAGCTCCTCGCCAATCTCCTGCGTAGAGCTCTGCAAAGACAGCGCCCGGCCGCCGGGCGGGGATGTCAGGGACCCACCCGGCCGATGCTGCAGGGGGTGCCACCCGTGAGCTCTGTTCCCCACATGAGGCACAGATCGGTGGCCACGCACACGTCGAGTTCAGAATGAAACAGGATGACAGCTTGAGAGCTGAGGACAACAGCGCAGGTGGGCGCTACCCCAGCACCGCCCTTCCCACCCTGACAGCCACGAGCTGGCTATGAACAAGATGGGCCCGCCAGGCTTTCAACCCCCAAAAACCTGCTCCTGCCCAGATGCCTTCCCCCAAGACAAGTATTGTTATTAAATTTGGTCATTTCACAGCTGAGGACATGGAGGCCAAAAGAAGAGCAACCTGTCCAAACCTTACCTGCCACTGAGAGTAAATGGCGGACCTGGAAGCCCGTGGCCCTGACACAGCCAACTGTACCCAGGGGGATACGGCCCCACAACAAGCACGTCCCCCGGGACCAGAGGCCCCCCTCATCTTCATCCCTCCTCTGTCCAGCCCTCCTCTGTCTCCGACGCCTGAGCTGACCCAGCAGCGGTGGGCAGCTCCTCCTGGCCAAGTCCTGGACACGGGTCTGGGCAGGTGTGTGGGGGGGGCATCCTTGAAGGGCCACGTCCAAGGCCACTTCCTTCCCTTTCAGTTCATTCATGGTCTTGTGCCTTCTTGGGCAACAGAGGAGTTCTCAGTTCCCTGTTTGTCATCACGTGCATGGGGACAGCGTGAGAAAGATGACAGTGCTGACGTGTGGGCTGCGGCTGGGGTTCTGTAGAACCCCCAAACCATGGGACTTTGGCTGGGCTGGGAAGAGGGGTCATCTGGCTGCTCCCTGGATGCCAGGCAGAAAGGAAAGGCCCTTGTTTCAGGAGACCTTCCTGCTGGGCAGGCTGGCCTGGGGGCTGCGTCACCAAGGCCTGGCCAAGGCCACTTAGTCACGGCCACCCTGGTGTCACAGCCCCCTCTCCCAGCGCGCCCTGTCCAGGGAAGGGTGAGTCTGCAGCAGGGAGGGGAGCCCAGGAGTAAAGATGTTGACCTCAGAGTTTCGGGAGGAGCTGGGAGGCGCCAGCTGGCACATGGCCATCAACCGCTGGGTCAATGTTAGCAGCTGGGACCACGCACGGGTCACTGCCCCAATCGAGGGCGGGCGTGGAGCTCAGAGGAGGCCCAGTGAAAATGCTGACTCAGCCCAGGCCCACTGACAGCCCTTCCCTAAAAGCCCTCAGCCCAAGCAGGGCCCCTGGGTAGGAACCAGGTGCCCGGCATGCTGTACTGTACCCCGAGAGGTCAGTACCCTTGGGGGTCAGTGACTGGGAGGCCTGGGCCTCTCACCTCCGGCCGGCCCTAGAGGTCTGGGAGGTCTGGGAGCCATCCTCCGGAGGCTACTTCCTCTGACCCAAGGCCGCCCCCCCCCACCCCCCATTGTACCAACGGGCGAACCACTGCAATCACAAGGGGCTCCGGACCCTTTGCCTCGCCCTCCAGGGAGAGAGCCAGCCGTTTCTTGGAAGTCAGCAGAGAACCCACAGGCAGAGGTCCCCCCCCAGCAGCACCTCCCACACCCACACACCCCAAAAAGCCCACGCTTGGGGAGGTCCAGCCCTTCCTCCTCCCAAAGCAGAAAAACGGAAACAGATGCTTACGTTCCTTCCCGGGCCTCACACATCCCTCCCAGCCTAGGAGAGCCCCTGGGGCAGGCGGGGGGCGGGGGGGACGAGGAGGAGATGGGCTTCAGGGGCCTGCCAGCTCTGCTGTTGCCCTCCCCGCAAGGGCCCTGGCCACCCCCGCATCTCCTCAGGGGTCCGACACTGCCTCCTACAAAGCCAGCCAACAGGAAGGGCCTGTCCTCTTGGGGATTTCAGTCACATCTGGCCCAGTTGGGAGCCAGCAGTGTCCCGAGCACCCAAGTCGCTGGCAGCAGTTGGGAGGTCCTGTGCAGGACCTGCCTGTCAGAGAGCAGTGGACTTGGACCCCTTGGGAGCCCACAAGGCACCTGGCTCCCAGGGGGGCTCCATCCAGGCCTGCTGGACAGAAAAGCTCCGTGGCCAGGCCAACCCATGGGCGGGGCCAGGGCCTCAGGTCTAAATAGCGGCTCTGCAGGGAGCCATGGGCCTCACTGGCAGCTGAGCAGCTGGCTGGGCCCGCCTGGCTGTCATGTGATCCCCGAGCCCTTCCCCCACCCCAGAGGGGCCCCCTCTGCCAGCCGGTTGGGGGGCAGGGCAGGATGCTGAGAGCCACACAGGCTGGGCCAGGGGAGTCACTGCCCTGTCACACAGATGGGGAGCTGGCCCGAACGGAGCTAACCCTGTCCCTGGTTCCCTCAGGCAGCAGCAGGAACAAACCCAGACCATTAGTGCAGTGGAGCAGGCACCATTTAAACCGTCTACCAAGACTTGACAGAGGGGCAGGCTCCAAAGTGAGTTCCCCGGGTCCCGGGCAAAAAGTGGCAGAGTGGGGCATCTGTTCCCTGCTCCACCCCCTTGCCAGGGACAGAGAAGGAAAGCAGCCAACAGCCTCAGCATCTGCCCCCAGGACTCTCTGGCACCCACAGGTGACCCTGGGCCACCCTGGTACTAGAGCAGACAGCACTGGAGCCCAGGAGCAGCGGCCCGTGTGGGCAGCACCAGGCCCCCAGGAATGCTCTGGTAGGGACTGGGAGGCCTTGGGGGAGGAGGGGAGTGTTCTAGCAAAAAGCAGATGTCCCGAGGGCAGGCGTCCACAGGACAGCACTGAGCTGTTGGGGGAAAAGAATGTCACATGGGCAGCTATGTCCTCGGGACAGATCCTCCTGTCTCACCCAAAGCAGGCACCCAATGACGTCCCCAGGGCCCTGGGACCTAGTCAGCAGTTATGCCCCACATACACTGCCTGGGTCAAGTGGAGTGAGGATGGTGCCCCCAGGATCCCAGGGTGTCCCATACCCCGCTGTCTCTGACAGCACAGCCTGGAGCCCCAGGGACACGTTGGAGAATGGCCTGGACGGCATCTGTTAGTGTGTCACCAGACCAGCCTTCTCAGGGTGATGGATGGGCCAGCAGGATGCCATGCGCCCAGTGATTGCAGACCAAGCCTCAATTCGCTCAAGGTAGAATGAAGGGATCACCAGGGACCTGATCCCGTGCCTTATTTCGGCAAACACCTGATGGAACCTACTAGGCCTTTCCCCAGCCTTGCCAGCTCCCTTAGAAGGTGGCTCGTGCCTACAGATATGGAGGTGACATCATCTCCCATCCTGGTCACCCGTCTCTGCCTCCGCCTGGATGTACATTTCCCATAGAAATTACAAGAACGGGCCATGCGGGGCTTCCAGACCCACAGATGCCACCAGCTGCAGACTGCCTCCTCAGGAACCCTGACCGAGGGCTGCAGCCAGAGGAGGAGCGCTCCAGCAGGCACTGCAGTTTCCTCCTGTCTCCTCCCTGGCTGCGTATGAGAGACTCGGTCCCACTCAGGCAGGGCAAGGGTGGCTCCAATCACAGCACTCCACGTGCGTTAGATCACCCCTCAGGGACCGCACTGCACCCACTGAGCGGCTGCTCAGGTCCAGAGTCCCAGAGGTTACCCCAAGGCCCTCATTCAGCCACCCACCAGCACGCTGCAGCTCTAGGCACATGAGGCCCCCTTCCAGCGCCCACCGGACCCCAGGGTACCATCTCTCCGGAAGGGCTCTGACTCCCAGCTCTGCTGAGCTCCTTAACCCCCCGCCTTAGTGAACTTGCGTGCAAAATGGGGAGAACAGCAAGGCGACGGTGAGGTCAAGACAGGGCGCACACGCAGCCAAGCTCAGTGCCTGGCACACGAAAGCGCCCGAAAATGAGACCTGATGACACCTGCTGTTGACCTGATGACACCTGACAAGCTCACAGGCTCCTGAGCTGACGATGAACTCGGGGCAGGGAAAAACCTCCCGGAAAACCTGTGGGAGACCTGCCAGAGGCTCCGGGAACCTGGGGGAGCACCACGTCATCCAGGTTGGGTGGGAGCCAGCGTTGCAGCTTTCTGACTTTTTAGCCTTTTGCTCGAATGCAGGAGCCCAAATGTAAGCAGATGAGAGGGCTGCTCAGCCCTCAGGAATCCCAGGGGCCCCGGGATAGTGTGAACACAAAGTCATGCACCCATTTTACAGAGCGGGAGACAGAGGCCCAGGGGAGATGGTCAAGCAGTGTCCAGATTGAGGCGAGAACTGGGACTTCTCAAGTCCGATCCTGGTTCATCTCTTAGCCCATAAGCCCAACAAGGCAGGGAGAATGAAAATGCCAAACACGTGTGACCCTTGGTGTGTAGCAGGTAGGTGTCCTATACCTTGAGCCCAAGGACACGAACAGGACCCGGCTGGGGACTTGAGGTCAGCCCTAGAATGACCTGGTCCCCAGCCACACCACAGCCCACAGAGGCGGCCTTGGTAAGGGACCACACATAGTGTCTGGTTTCTAGGGCAACCAGGAAGCTCAGGGACCCCAGAAACTGGAGTTTGGGAACTACTGAGCCCCCAGAGAGGCTGACCCATCTCCCTAAGAGCTCTCTCTGCCAGTGTGAACCCAGGTAGTGAAATGTGCCGCAGGTGGGGAGGGGAGACCCGACCTCGAGGCTGGCCCTGCCCACCACCCAACCTCCTGTCCATCCAGGACCGGCTCCTGACCGCCAGGCCGGCGGACCACCAAGGGCCAGGCCTGCGAGGGAGTGTGGCTGCTGAGAGCTGAGGAGGAGGACGGCCTGGTCCCTGGGGGGGTGCAGGGTGGGGCCAGCTGAAGGTCCAGCCCCAAGAGCAACACCACAGACCACAGTGTCCAGCACGTGTGGGCACTTCCTGGATGCCAGGCCCTTGGCACACTCATCACAGTTAATCCTCCCAACATCTCACTTGATGGATGAGGAAAGAGCCGGGTGGGGATCTCGCCCAGGTCGAGCCAGGAAGTGGCAGCTGGGGCAGGGACTAGAACCCTGGCCTGTGACTCTCATGACCTATGGAGACACTCTGGGCCTCGCAGCACAGTGCCTGCCACGGTCACAGCCTCAGAACAGAGTCCAGCCCCTGGTCACACAGATGCAGGAAAGAGACCAGAGATGGGAAGGCCTTCTTCAGGTCGCACCGCCAGTCGGGGGTGGCAGGCCCAGCTCCCTTGTACCTGCACCGCTCTACTGAGAGGGGATGGCCAGGGCACCCATGGGCCCCGAGATCAGCTATAAGAACCAGACCTGGGAAGCGGCACGCTGACTGGGAGCCCAGGACACGGGCACTCCCCTGGCACCTTGTCAGAAAACACAATTGTGGCAGCCACCGCCTGTCCGGCTAACGCTGTGCAAGGCATTATAGGGACTGCTTCTCCGGCCACCTGTCTCACTCCGTCCTCACCAGAACCCTAAGTGGAGGAACTAGCATCAGGCCCATTTTACGGAAGAGGAAAACGAGGCTCAGGAAGCAGGGGCAGGTCTAGGATTGCAAGGGCCGAGCTGGCAGTCCAGCACAGCTGTCGGCACCCCAGAGCCCAAGCTCTGACCAGCATACTTGACTCTGCCCCTCGGTTCAAAAGAACAACATTACGCCTCTAGGCGAGACTACAGAGCAGGTTGTGTAAGCATCTGACACTTAACCGGGGAGGAGAGAAAAACAGCAAAGCAACACCACACCCAGTGCTCCCCAAACTCAGGCCCTCACGCTGGGTGCTCCCACCCAGCTCACCCTGCGGGCGACCTGGCAGCTATCTGCTCACTCCCCAGCCACGGGCCGGCCTTCTGCTCTGGGCTGCAGGTGTCAACTCCCAGAGCCTCAGAATCAGATTGGGGAGTCGCTTCACTGGAGCTGTGTGTCCAGGAACACGGTGTTTCCTGGCTGGCAAGGCCTTGGAGGCCTGAGCCTGGGACAGAGTAGCCACAGCATGGTGCCACGCCATGGGAGCCGTCTGGGCGGCCAGCCAGCAGCCCCTGGGAGCCAGACCTCAACGGCCTGGGTGCAGCCTCCTGAAACCGCCCCCAGTGGCTTGCTCAGAGGCGGCCGACACCAATCCCCCTCCCTCACCGGCACTGAAGGCAGGGCTTGGAAACACCTAACTTCCAGGTTGGAGATGGGACCCGCATCCTGCCCAAAGCAATCTCGCATCTCCCCGCCACCCACTCCTGCTCCAGCGCCTTCACTGAGCCTACAGGAAATAGACAGCGTGCTCAAGCGTCTGCCACTCAGTACCAGCCAGCTGGGTGCCCACCCCTTCTCCTGGGCCCCTGAGGAGCAAGACAGGAGGGGAGCCCGCGGCCCTCTCTCTCTCTCTCTCAATCTCTCTCTCTTTCTTTCTCAAATACACACACACACACACACACACACACACACACACACACACACACACACACACCCTTAGGCCATGCCTCTCAGTCCTCCAGGGTCAAAAGCCCTGGGGGTTAAACTGAAGACCTGCACATAGTAAGATCAAGAGACCAGACAACCGGGAAGGAGGCGGGAGGCTGGAGGGAGACTCCCCTGCGATTCTCCACCCAAAGAACAGAGAAGCCCTCCTCATTCCGATCCACCTCTTCGTTCAGGCCTTGCAGGCACACTGTCTGGGTCAGGATTCCACCTCTGCCACTTACCAGCTTAGTGAGGTGATACAATCTAATTAACTCTCGTGCCTCAGTTGCTTTATCTGTCAAATGGGCTATTGATAGTCCTGACCACAAAAGGACATAATGCATGCAAATTACTTAGAACAAGGCCTCCCACAAAGTGCTGGCTCATGTGAGCTATTATTGTAAACCGCTGGGGTCCAGCTGTGGACTTGCTTCTTCCTGGAAGCTCTCCCCAGTGTCCTCTAGCCCAAGGCACTTTGTCTTCCTCTGGTCTATAAGCATCCCAACCCCTCACTTGACCGGGGGCTTCTGGGCTGCCTGGGCCTGGTTCTGTGCCCCCCAGAGCTCCACAGTCCTCTGGTGAACCTAAAATTACCCCAATAGTGATCTTTCTCTGATTCCTGTGGGCTCTTGCACACAGCAGGCGCCTAACAGAGAACACAGCCCATGTTCAAATCCTCCCAATCCTGTGTCCTTGGCTGTGCATACATTTAGATCAGAGACTTCACTTCTCGGAGCTCCAGTCTCCTATAAAGGGGGTTGGCACCCACTCTGGAGGGTTGGTCAAAGCCAGTTGGAATGAGGTGGTGGTGTCCGCAAATTATTTGGTGGTGTCCAAAATTAGGTGCTACAGACTTGGGAACTGCCTGGTCAAGGCAGTGGCCAGTCTAGAGATGGGGGCATGGGCCAGGTGACCGCCAGAAAGCACAGAACTGCACAGGCCAAGCTGGGTTAGTGGTGGCTTGGCTTAGAATCAAGATGACAGGAGTGGATGCCCAGATGTGCAAGGACATCTGGCAGCCCAGAGAGGATTGGAAGGAAAATGGGGAACAGGGGAGAGAAGGCAGTAACTGCCTGGTGGTTTCCAGAGAGGACAGGGACCACAAGCAGAGCTGCTTCAGCTCTGGCACGCTACAGCGACCAGGAAATCAGCCCCAGGATTGAGGGTGGGGGGGGTGGGGGAGGTGTTGGCAGGAGGGACAGGGACTTCCCCGCCCCCCTGCCCTCCTCCCCCGGCCCATAGTAAATGGTCATTGTGTTTGATTTCCGGCACTGGCCTCCTCTTCTGCCAGGACCCTGATTTTCCTGCCCCAGCCAGAAGCTTCCCCTTTGATTTCTAAACAGTGGCCATGGCCTGGATCTAGTGCAGAGGCCGGGTGAGGGAGAGCAGCAGGAGGGTGCGGGGGGAGGGGAAGGAGAGAGAAGGCGACCCCTGGGCAAGGGTAGGGCTCTCCCTCAGGTCCCCAGGGATGGACAGATGGACAGAGAGGTGGGGGGGAGGGAGAGAAGTGAGCCAAACAGCTCACCCCACCCTGGCCAGGAACCTGCCCGGCCCCTGTGAGCGTGTAGGCCGGACCCTCCCAACACACAAAGCCCGACTGGCTGCCAGACATAATGAAAGTCAGATGAGTACTAGGCTGGTGTCAGGCCTCCCAGGGGTCTGCTCCAGCTGCCAATGAAAGCCAGAGCAGTGGGTGGATGAGGGTCCGGGAACACGCGGGGCTTGGCCACCCGCCCAGCTCAGGAGAAAAGGGTCTCCCAGTCCTGCAGTTCCCTCACCAAGAGCGCCCTCCAACCCCTTGCCTTGGCCCCACGCTGGGCAGGGAGACACACTTTATCCTTGGGCAAATATGCATCCAGGCCCTAGGGACATGCAGAGGCACAAAACCAGGCTGAAAATTGCTGGCAAGTACAACACATGGGGGCCTAAAGTGAAGGGCTGGGGGGGGACACCAAAGGGGCCCTAACCAGCACGGGGGCTCAGGAACTTCACTGTTAAGGCTCTGGCTCGGCCTTGACCTGCTGAGCCCCCAACCCGGGGCTGGCCTGTCCAGGCCCCATGCCCAGGCAGGGCAGGGTGACAGGGTCCATCCTGCATCTGCTACCTCTGAAGTCAGGTGCACAGTCAGGCAGGAGGAGGAAGGCACCACTCCCGGCCCCACCTGCCTGCCCCCATGACCCACTGGGCTTCACTGTGCAGAGCACACTAGAAAGAGTCCCAGCCCTCATCTAGTTACCCCCACCTCCATTAGTGACAGACACATCCCCCCTTCTCTGAATCCTCCCAAATCCTTACAAATTCATTTTCTAATCAAGCAGAAATGAGTCAGTCACCCCATCCAGACATGAGAGGGCCTTGTCCCAACCTTCCAGCCTGGACACCTGGCCCCACAGGTTGGAGGCCTGCTCCGCCTCCAACCCACCTCCTCTGAACAGCCCTGAACATCCAGTCCGAGTCTGACCCCAAAGTGGAGCCGTCTGGAAGGCCACTGTGGTCCCCAGCCCTCTGAGGATTCTAGGACTCTGCCACCCTACCAGTTCGCCACCTGATTGCGAAGCCTAACTGCCCGTGCAGGCTGGGACTGGCAATGGAGATGAAATATGGCCCAGCCCCTAATGTCGGGAAGTTCACAGCCCTAAACAGACAGTGACAGCCCGCGGAAACAGGTCTACCTGGGCTGCAGGGGCACGAGGCCAGCACACCTGGGATCGGTGAGGGTAGGCATTGGGACGGATAAATAGGGTCACAAAGACCCGGTTCTGGTCCCTACATTGTTGCACCCGCTGTGCCGGCGGCCCCCACGCCCACCTGCTGCCGTAAGGTTACAGCGAGGGGGATTTCTGCGGAAGGACCCTCCCCCCAAACGATCAGGACGCTGGGCCGCGGGGTCAGGCCGACCTGGCTCACTCACCTCCAGGCGGGGCAAGTCGGGGTCGAGCTGCGTGAAGCTGTGCAGCACCACCGGGCAGCTGGCGGGGCCGCCCACCTCCAGGCGCACGGCGTCCCACACGCTGCGGCTCCGCCGGGAGCCCGGAAACAGCGGCTCGGCGCCGCCCGCAGGCCCGGCCGCCTCGGCCCACATACGCTGCACCATGGACGGCTCGCAGCGGCGCCGGCGGCCGGCCGGGCCGCGGGACCCGAGGCGGCGCGGGCAGCAGAGGCCCGCGCGGCTCGGCGCTGCCTGCGCTCTGCGCCCGCCGCCCGGCCCCGCTGAGGTCAGGCCGGGGGCGGGGCCGGCGCCTCGGAGGCGGGGCCGGCGGCGTGAAGGGGTGGGGCCGGAGATGCCGGGGGCGTGTTGTGGGAGCGTGGGCGCCCCCGCGAGCCTGCTGGCTGTGTCCTATAGAGCGTGTGTGGTGTGTGTGGTGTGTGGTGTGTGGTGTGTGTGTGTGTGTGGGGGGGGGGGGGGGGACTATGGGTACCGCGGTTATGCACCTTGTGTGGGTGCGTGCGCTGGGGCAGCGTATGTGTTGTGTATGTGACTTGTGTACGTGTGGTCAGGTGGCCCTGGAGTCAGATCAACCTCCCACGAATTCCAGGTAAGCCCCTCCCTAGCACTGTGGCGTTGTACAAGTTGCTTAACCTCTCTGAGCCTCAGTTTCTTCATCCGAGAGGGCCACATTGGGTTACTGATGTGTAGCACTCGGCTGGTGCCTGTGCCTTGCTACACTCTCCTGAGTCCTGGAACAGTGACTTCGGTGCACGTGTGCATTTGGAAGGCCTGAGTGTTGGGGTGTGTGTGGTGTGGGGACGGGCCTTTGCCTGTACTATCTCCTTTCTGCCCTACAGCCAGGGAGGTGAGGGCAAAACCGAGACCAGTCATATAGGGGTTGGGGCCTATAGACATTCAAGAGTAAGGGATCAAGAAGGCAAATGCCAGCTGGAGCACCTGCCACTGTCCTGGTTGGGGGGACCGCTGGCTTGAGCACTCAAGGTCTCAGGGCACCGGTGAGGGTGCCAGTGAGGCTGCTGAGGGCTGGGGAGGAAGCGCTCACAGAGGCTGGTGATTACTGTCAGCAGCCCTAGCAATGCCACCGCCAGCCCCAGAACTGGTGCCATATCATTGGGCCTGTTCCCCACCTGTAAGATGAGAGGGCAGGACCACACTACACATTCCATAAACATATCTTACGGAACGGACCCACCATGTGCCAAACCTCCGATATCCAGGGACATGGAGCCCTGGCAAGCTCTGGCCCACGTGGGCAGCTGGAGGGCCCGGGGTAGGGGAGGGGGACCGGCGGGCGGTGGAAAACAATTTCTACCGTTTTCTTTTAAGGACATTAAAAATGCTTATGCCCTTTAACTTGAGAATCCCACTCTTAGGAATTCACCCTCAGGTGACAATCAGAGGTGTGGACATGGATTTCTATATGAGGATGTTTGTGGAAACCTCAATGACAACTGTTCCCAACCGAATCCACTCAAATGCCTTGTCCTGACAGGCCCCTCGGTGCCACTGCACACCTTGGACCAACCGTGATGCCGGAAGTGTTTCTGCTGTACTGCGACGTGAGACAGCAAGATGCAGAATACGCTTTCAGAACTAGACATTACACACGTGCGCATGACGGGGACCCACTCTGCAAAAGTCATCGTGGTTCTTTCTGGGTGCTGCCATACAGTGTTTTTCACTTCTCTGAATTTTCTATTATTTCAAAAATAGTTATAATCACACACATAAATGCTGGGGGTGGGGGTTGGTTGCTTTTTTAAAGTAAGATGGGTAGGTTGGGTTTGGGGATCCCTAGGAGGCCGTTTAAGGACCTTCTGTGACCTTCCCCCGGGGAGAGTAAGGTAGGTGAGGCACATTTAAAAGGACTCCCCAAAGATCAACCAAGGGGTGACCTGGACACAGGACACTGCCCTCTGGCTAAAAGCTTCTCCCAATCCTCCTGGGAGAATTTGCCAAGTAAATCCAGTACCTGCGGGTAGCTCACTTTATCTCTTTTCTGCCTTCTTTATCTCTTTCTCCCAGGGAGGGGCCTGGAAAGCAAGCTCAGGCCCATTTTACAGCCAGGAAAAGGGCCCCTGGAGGCCAAGCAAGTCGAGAGTGCACAGGGAGCACTCCCAACGTCACCACCTCTCTGGCCTTGAAGGTCCAGGGTACCAGGGTTGGGGGGCTCAGGTCAGCTGGAGAGTGAGCAGTGGGCAGTTCCACACCCCAACACAACCAGCGGGGCTGCCTCCCATCTGGAGGCCACCTGGAGGTCATGGAGGGCATGGCGGTGTCTCCTTTACTTAATCACTAACCTCAGGTTAATGCCTGTTTTTATAAAATCTCTCTCCCTGCTTTGTTCACTCTGGCTTTGGGGCTCCCCTCTGGGGTCCTGGTAAGCCTGCTCACTGCTTATCTGGGTTCACATGTGCACACACACACACACACACACACACACACACACACCCCTAGTTCCCAGGGTAGCAGTGTGGCATAGAGGACAGGTTCAGGCACTGAAAGGCCTGGGTTTGAAACCCAGCTCCACCCCTTTCTTACTGGGTGACCCCTATTCCCCCAGCAGGTCACCTCGCCTCCAAGGCACAGTATACACCTATGTAAAGGGGGCATAACTACAGAGACAGCACAGGTAAAGCACCTCACACAGATGCCCACCGCCCCCAGGCAGGCAGACTGCCCCACACTGTTAGTAACGGGGGCTGCGATTCACGGGGTGCCTTCTGCGTGCAAGGCCCTCCCAAGCCCTCACACACCTCCCCTCATCACCCCACCCCCCAAAGCTGTGGGGTAGATCCCTTACCAAGGGCAGGCAGGGCTAGTCCAAAAGAGAGGGGACCAGGACAGTGTGTGCCTGCCACCTGATGGAAGAACACAGAGCCACACATGCAGTGATTTTGCCCCAGACCAAACATGAATCCAACCAGGCCTCCACATTTGGGGGAATTACGGGGAACAGAGGAACACATCAATACACCATGAGGATATAGTCCACAAATTCCAGACCGTGGGACTCTCCAGGACAAACTGAAGAAACCCAGGGTCGTCAGGAGCAAAAAATAAAGCGGAAACTATAGATTAAAAGAGACATCAATCAAATACAACCTGTGGATTTTGTACTGTGATTTGAGCAGGGCAACTGTTAAAAAAAAAAACCTCAGGGAAAACTGGGATTATTTCAACCCTGCTGGATATTGGACAATACTTGACATCATTTTTGGGGTGCGATCATGGGGATTTAGGTTACTCTTAGAGTAACGTACTGGAATATTTATGGATGGAATGAAGGGATTTGTGTGAACATCGCCCGCTGAGCAGGAAGAGTAGGACACGGGGCAGTTAGAGAAGAAATAAGGTGGCCCCACAATGTGAACAGCAAGCTGGGCCAGGGCGGGGGGCTCCTGCCATTTTCTCCACTTGTGTGCCTCTTTGGAATTTTCCATAATAGAAGTTAAAAAAGAAAAAGGACACAGTTGGAGACTCACGCTCGGAAGCCTCTGAGGCTCCCAGCAGCCAAGGAGGGAGGGCAACAGCCTGTGAGCCCAGACCATGGCACTGACACCCGGCCCGCTTCACCGTTTCCCGTGTTCCTTGCCCCATGCGTGGGCGCTCACGGCATCCTTACAACCAAGGGGGCAGGGGGCTTCACTGTGGGGGCTGAGGCAGTGGGCAGCTGGGAAACCGAGTCACGCAGCTCAGATGGTGCTGGAGACAGCCCCAGTGACCTTGGGCGGGTCTGAAGATCAAGGCTGTGACAACGTTTGCCCTTGGAGGGTCTGCTGGGAGGAACAGAGGGCACAAAGCACCACAGGATGTGTGGGGTCATTATTAACTGGTGTCACTCCTTTCCTCCTCATCCTGCTCACAGTACACCCTGCCCCCAACTGTCCCAGGTTCCCAACGTTTCCCTGTGGAGTGCACCAGCCCTTCCTTGGGGAGTTACAAGAAGCCCCGAGAACACGGCGGTGCTGTAAAGACCCACCGGCCGTCGGGATACTCGTAACACAGGATGCTTAAACGACCGGCTGTGAACTGACATCCAGGGACGAGACCCAGGCCAAATCCAGCCCACACGTGTTTTGTTTGGCAAGCACAGTGTTTTTCAATTTTTGAGTCAACAGTAGAAGGTCAGGTGATTTCATATAAAATCCACATTTCTGGCTGCTCTTGTCACTTTGGACTACCTGGCCACACAAGGTCTGCATTCCCACGCGCAGCAGGAGGCTGGGCAGGAGCTGACTGGCAGCTGTCCCCTCCAGCCAGGGCCTGTCTGGGTCTGCCACAGTTCCCACTGGGCCTTCCACCACTTCCTGGCTTAGTGTGCTCAGGCCAAACCTCTGGGGCCCCTTTTCCTTCCCACTTTCATCCCACCAGGGGTCCCCCCGACACAAGACAGCCAGAGAGGTCTTGACCCTTCAAAGTCCTCCCTGTCACCCCCACCCCCTGCACTGTCCTCAGGCAGAAGAGCAAATGCGTGGTGAAGGCCCAGCTCACATCTCTGCCCAGCCGGGCTCACACTGACCTGTAGCGGCGCCCCCGGGCCTCCACCCACTGCCCCCTCTGCCTGGCCCATGCTTCCCACCTCCCACCCACCCCTTGGCCTGGTACATCACAGGTGAGTCCCAGGGAATGGGGTTTGGGCCCACGGTGCAGCTCTGGGGACGTCTACCAGGCACACAAGTGGCTCGGACAGAGAACTGGGCTCCGGGCAATGTCTGGGTGACCACAGGCCTTGGTCATCACCTCCCACCTGGGCTTGGCCAAAGCCCACGGAGGGAGCTGGCGGCCCAGTGAGGACCAGCAGCCAGATACCTAGACTCGGGTCAGGCCTTGGGGGAAACCTTTCACCTCTTTCTGAGCAGGTGAGGTCACCCCGTCTGTCTGCCTTTTGTCGTCTATATTTAGAAGCCCAGGGAGGACAGGCAGAGGGTGTGGCCTGGCCAGGCTCCGCGGTCATTTCCCCACACCAACGTCACCATTCCTGGCCTGCCTGAGTCCTGGGCAACCCTCTGTGGGCGGGTGCGCACACACCTTGGCAGGAGGTGACGCACCTGGGCCCAGTGTGGGAGCTCCTGGGACAGCAGGTGGACCTGGCTTAGCCCCACCTCCTCTGCTGCCGGGTTTCTGGGAACCGCCAGGGGCCTCCTCTTCCTCCAAGGAAGGAGAGGATCCCCACAGGCAGGACGCAGAGCCCAGAAGTGGTCAGGAGGCGGGAAACAAAGCCTCCAAACCTCTGGAGACCATCCTGGGTGGAGGGTGTGACATCGACATCACCCCAAGTCCCTGACCTCACTGGGCGTGACTGTCCCAGGACAACCAGAACAAGATACATCAACGCCCGGAGCCATGCAAACGGCCCAGAACTGGGACGCCATGAGCTCACTGGGGGGCCTGGTGTCCTCCCCGGAAAGAGGCGCTCACGGCCGCTGACTCTACCCTCAGATGTTGATGGAGACACTCTCGAAGCAAACACACAGTCCAGGGTCACTGTGATAAACACCGTCCATGGAGTGGGGACGGGCCGCTTTGACAACCGTCCCCCACTCCTCCAAGTGCTCAGTACCCCACATGCCAGCGGGCACTGAAACCTGACATTTCTGAAGGCCACCAATCCAACATGCGACAGCCCGAAGTGGAGGGCAGGAGAGGGGAGAGGAAGAGAAGCAGAAGGGGCACAAACAGATGGAAATGGAGACTGAGACTGCCACTGAGCCTGAAACACAGAGAATAACAGGCGCGGGGTGAAAAGGAAACAGTCAGAAATGGAGGCGGAGGGTCCCGTCCCTCACAGAGCCCACACGGGCGAGCACTGGCGCACATGGCTGAGGAAGGGACCCAAGGCAGGGCAGGTCCCGGGTCTCAGCCCCAAGCGGGGACCCTGAGCAGGAGGCAATGACATGGTGGAAGACACCATCCCCTGCCTGAAAAGTGCCCGTTGCACCCAAGGGGCCCCAGGGTGCCCCCTGACCTCCCCTCCCTTGCTGGGGGTTCAGCCGCTGCCAGCTGGAAACCATCACAGCATCGTGGGGCCTGGGATGACCCAGTCCCGAGGGTGCCATTCTTTCCTGTCGGTTTGGGAATCTCTCTCTTAAGATCTGGAGCCTAGGCTTGTGCTCCAACCCCTGCTGTGCACCTTCCAGCCTCAGTGTCACCTCCTTGAGCCTCAGTATCTCCATCGGTAAGATGGAGACACTAATAATGCCACTAATGCCACCTACCACCTGGCTCTCAGGGTTCTCAGGATTGTAGATGATAAAACAAAGCACAAAAGCCCTTTGTAATCTGAGAAGCACCATCCATATGAACAGGAGCCGCTAAGACAAGCCGCGGCCACCCTCCCCACCCCCCTACGCAGGTAGACAGGCTGGCGGGGTGGGTACACTTGGGCACCACCCGAAGCGCCCCTCGCCCCTCCTCTCACACCCAGACCGGCAGATGGAGACTCCCCTGTGGCAGCTTCCAGCCAAACTCCTTCAACCAGTTCTGACAGGAGGGTAGGACAAAGGGAACCACCTCCCGCAGCGGCCCTGGCTGTGACCCACTCCACCTCTCCGAAGAGGCACCAGTTGCCCTGGAAACTCACCTCAGTGGCCGGTGCCGGCAGAGGTGTTTGACAAGGCGTGGGGCTTCGGAGAGTAGGACGGCGGGCGATGGCCCACCGCCTGGAGGTCACCACAGAGACGCAGGCAAGGAACACCCAGCCCTTCCTGGCCCTGGGCACGGCGGGCCTGGCTTCCCGGGCCATGGCAGGCTGGGAGCCGGCTCCGCGAGAAGCCCTCTGCCAGTCTGCCTGTCTGTCCGCCTGCTCCAGTGGAGTCCAGCACCCAAGTGCCTGGACCTGGTGTCACCCGCATGGCTGTCATACCTGCTCCCATGATGGGCAGGGCTAGGAATTCCCGTTGGTACCAGGCCATGGGCCAGCCAAAGAAGTGTGGCTGCGGCTCCGTCCTGAGCTGGGCCAGGGGTTCCAGCTTGGACGTGCTCGCTTGGGGTGAGCCCAGCTCTCTCCTCCAACACCCTGAGGCCCTGTCCCCATTCTCCCCTCCTGTGGAGAAATCATTACCCAGAGTCAGAAAGGTGGCAGGTACAAGTCGCCAAGATCAAAACAGGACTCAGCCAGTGGGACCACCAGGCAGATGTGAACCCAGCCAGGTGCTGGGGGGAGCACAGAAGACCCCTGCTTACTCTAAGCCGTGGCCTCATTCCAGAAGCCTTCTCTGCCATTCAGCCCTCACATCTCCTCCAGCCCTGGCTCCCAGACATGGCATTTCATTTTAAACTGCGGGACCAACCTAGGGCTGCTAACTGTTTATTTTGCCAAGTAGGGTAGTGAAAACACAATACTCTCACCACCACAATTACCATTATTCCAGAAAGGACCCCACCAGAAGTAACTAGGAGGGCATGCCATCAGGAAAAAGGGCAGTCGTTAAATGAATAGATTTGGTTTTAAGAAAAACCCCCAACCTGTCTCCATTTTCTTTTTGCTGCAAAGCAGACGTTGGAAACCATGGAATGAGTCCGACACCCATTTGACAAATGGAAAAACTGAGGCCCAGGGGTAGCAGGGACTTGCCCAAAACCTCACAGGGAGAAGCCGGGGCTTGTATCTATGCAGCTCTGCAGAGCTCACAGACGCTCCTTCCACCAGCGTTCAGATCCTGGACCCCCAAACCCAGAGATGCCAGGGCGACCCAGTGGCCGAGAGCCTGGGCTGCTTCCTTACCCTCCGGGGACCCTGGCAGGCAGCGGGCTGGGTACGCAGGACCACGGAAGTCGGGAGGAGAGGCGAGCCGGCAGGGTCTCCAGAGCTGGACTGCAGGCACATCAGGCCTCCAAGGCCCTGGCGGAGTGGCCAGGGCCCAGCATTCTGCCCTGACACTAAGCCCCACCAGCACTCGCTCTGGCTCTCTGAGCATTCCACATCCTCTTCCGGTGGCTGTGTGGGGCCCAGAGGACACAGCTGAGTAGGTGGCTCAGAGCCCCGGAGCAGAGACCTGGTTCCCTGTGGGACTTGCAAGTTCCTCTTCTCACTGAGCCTGTTTCCTGATCCGCGATGGAGGAAGGGGAGGTTTTCAAACCCAAATTTCTCCCACTCCAGCCTCACCTACAGCTCTCGACCTTGAACTCCCACTACGAGGCTCCCGCAGGAGAATTTCTTTCATGGAAGGAAGGATTCCATGGACACCAGTTGCAAAGCCCTGGGGTAGGGGTTTGCATCAGGGGGTGGAGGGCTGGGGGGGCGGTATCAGAGAAGCGGAGTTGGGGTTCTAGGCAGGCCATGCCTCAGCCCCTTTCCTGCCGCCCTGGGCCCACCTCATGCCCACAGCCAGATCACGTCTCCCGCTGCACCAAAATCCCTCCAACAGCTTCTGTCCTACCCGCAGAAGAATCCAAAGACCTCCCTGATCACCTCCCTGTGCTCACCTCCTCCCAGGCACCCCTGCAGGCTCTCCTCTGGCCACCGCAGCATGTTGTCTTGGTGACACTTAACCCTGACCTTCGAGAAACAGCAGAGGTGACCAGGCTCTGAATCAGTCAGCTCTGGGACCCTGGGCCAGCAACTAAACATCTCTGGGTCTCAGTTTCCTCATCTGTAAAAGGGCAAACGGGCGCTAGAGGATTCAACAGGAACTCAGCTCGGGCCTGGCTCGTGGTCAGCACTCAGGGGACATGCACTCTGGTCTCCCACAGTCACACGCCTGCCTCAGTGCCCGGCACACATAAACACTCAATGAATATTGGCGGGTATTAGCCCTGCGCCAGGAGGACCGTAGCCCATTCTGTCCCCAATAGGAAGCTCCTGGTGACAGTCTGGGATCCGTCTGGTGCTCAGTGTGGGCCCTGCAACAGGACCCCAGTGGACACCTCAGAAATGTTTGTTGTTGAAAAGCAGCAAACATGTGCTGGGGCGCTGCAAGACAACCCTGGTCCCTGGGCAGGGAGGCTGCCAGGGCTGGCAAAGAGCCAGGCCCAGCCCACCCCTCCCGGAGCTCGACCAGCACCGCAGGCCCCAGGCTTGTGCAGACTCCAGCAGGACTTGGGCGAGGCAGACCTCAGTAGAGCTCAGAGGAGGGAGACAGCCCTGGGTGCCTGGGATGTCCCCAACCTGGCTTCTCACTCCCACAGTACCAGCTGCCTGGCCATGTGACCTGGGGCATCGTTTGATGCAGTCTGGCCACCTTATCTGGGTACCAGGTTGCTCTCCTGAGCCTTTGGGGGGTGGGGAGGAGGGAATTTCCTTGAGCTGTAGCTTGTGGCCTCCTCATCTCAAGGTTGGGACCCTGGGCCCAGTGCCGTAGGAGGGACCAGTGGCCATTGGGTGGGAGAGCGTTTCCAACTATGTGAATGTGTTCGAGTTGGGGGGAGAGCTTCAAGAGGCCCTTGGATGAAGTGGGGTGGAGATGGGGAACACAGGAACCCATAGGGAGCCAGGCTGCCCTGTCAGGTGTGTCTGTGTGTGAATGCCTTTGATTCGACAAGCATTTACTGACCCAGGTACCAGGCCCATGAAAAGCACCACATCTCCCTTCCATAGCTCCTGCGCTCAAACGAGGCTCACTGTGCTCTTCTCCAAAGAGCCCCCAGCCTCCAGCACAGGTCTTCATGGCCTCAGGGCCCAGACTGACATATTCCTTTCCTTTCCGGGGCCAGGCCAGGCCCAGGCAGCCGGGGGCAGTGGGCCTGAGTCACGGCCAGGAGGCAGGAGGACCAGCGGCAGCAAGAAAGGCTGGAGCACAGAGGGGGCGGGGTCTTGGGAGGGGAGGGCCCGCCACCCACCCTCCTCCCATGGGTTGTGGGGGAGAGCAGAGGCGCTTTTGTTCTCTGCCCTCCCAGTGTCACCACATGGCGCATCACATCAGTGTCACGGCCTGGAACGAAGACCAGACCGGCTACCAAGAGCCAGGGCTCTGAGGGTTGGGGACAGTTAGGGGCGTTCCACCTGCACCCCACCACTGTGCTGCCTTCCAGGGCTGGGCCTATGGAGGACTTCCTTTACATTTACTGTGCATGGAGCTCTGCACAGCCATGGCATCTCGGAGCACTGACACCACCCCTGTCCCCACACTTGTCCCAGGAGACATGACCTGCCAACGGTCCCACAGTGCTCTGCCCACCATGCCAGGTGGCCATGGGCTAGCACACCTGGCCAGCCCCACACAAGCCCAGACACAGCAAACCCCATTCACGGACACGTGCATACACAGATGCGTGCCAACACTCTCCGCAGCCCAGACTCAAGCCCTCTGTGGGGGAGGATTCCTGGACGGGCCTCTCCCCCTTTCATGTCTCCTGGGGGCAGGCCCTGGTGGCGGTGAAGCACATTGTTGATAAACACCCGTGTGGCTGTCGCTAGGAGCTGTGACTCAGAGCCAGAGTGGTGACTCCTCTCGAAGCTGTTTACTCAGCAAGACATCCTGTCCAGGAAGCAGATAGCAGAGGCCTCGCCCAGCTTCTGCTCCTCTTTCCTGCAGCCTCCTGACCTGACTCGGGCCGGCTGGGGGCCAGGGTAAAGGGGGGCAGCCAAGTTGCTCCCCTCTTCATTTCTGGGAACCTGGGGTCCATCATGAAGTTGCTCAACATGGTCCCAGCCAGCCAGGCTCTGTTAAGAGGGGTGACACTGCAGCTGTGCCTGGGAGTGACCCAGTCCCTGGGCTAGGAAGAGGGCTTAGGTCTGGCGTGCAGCGACACCTGGCCTCTGCTCTGAGAGCCTCCTAGGGACCATGGCACTGCAAACATCTGCCACCCTGCAGCCCAAAGGCAAACACTTGCCCATATTTAGAAGCCCTGAAGGCAGGAGAGGCTCCTGATGCCTCCTTTCCCCACAGCCCAGCCTGGTGGCCCTGCCTTAGGCGCTCCTCGGTGGGGACAAAGCACTTTCCCACTCAGCATCTGTGAAAGAGATGAAGCCACAGTAATTATCTCTTTTGGAAAACTGAGAAAATCGAGGCCCAGAGAGGGCAAACAACTTGCCCTAGGCTGCACAGTGGGCCAGTGCTAATGCTAGGTATAGCCCAGTGCTCTTGACCCCCAGGGCAGCTTGCTTTCCTCCACTTTGCACCAAATTCAAGATCACAGGTGGATTTGTTCCTGGCAGCACAGGCAGGCCCGGGGCTGCCATGTCCCTGTCCACGAGGTGGGTAGTCTGTCCCATGTGAGGCCCAGTGGGATTCTGACTTCCCATTTCCCCATCTGGCCTCCCGGCCAACCCTGTGTTTAAGCCAGAGTCGGCGACTCCCCAGTATTTCTACTATTCACTGATGTGCCGGTGTGGATATCATTTAATTGGCATAATATGTGAGGCAGGTTTGCAGGCGAGCTTGGGGACAGCAGCTTGGAGATGGCACCAAAGTCACACAGCAGTCTGGCTTTGAGGCTGGAGCTCCCAGCTGCCCCCAGCTTTTTACAACAAGCACTCAGGGTGATTCTATCCTCACTGTGTCCATCTGTGGCAGGGGCCCCTGCTTTACAGGAGGGCTGCTGGGAGCCAGAGCCTCAGTGCCTTGTGTAGGCCATGAGCCGGAAGGAGGAGGCCCTGTCCCCTGCTCCAGGCTGGGGAGATTGGGAACCCCAAGGAATGACAGAGCCACAGGAAGCACCTGCTGGGGGAACTGGGAGACAAAAAGGCAAAGAGGGGTGTGCTTATTTTGGCTCCACCCCAGGCAGAACAGTAACCCAGGGTCAGCTGCTCAGGCTGCTGACTCACCCGCCCCAGGACTCCTCTGTGTTGGCTGCCTGCCTTCCATCCCCTTTTACCAGCCCACTGAGTCACACAGGTTGCCAAGAAGTTGAGGATCTGAGAATCCAGGCCCTGCCCCAGCCGCTCCCGCTGGCTTTGTGCCCAGCAGGATCCAGCACGGCCAAGGACACCAGCAGCCCCCCTCCCACGGCAGTCAAGGACAGCTCCCTGCCCCCTCAGGCCTGCCCCCACGTCCAGCTCCCAGCTCACAAGGAGCCCAACGTCCGAATTAAAGGATTAGAGCAGCAGCAATGAGCTGGGGCTTTGCGTTCACTTCCTGGCTGGGGGAAGTTGGCAAGTTACTCCCCCTCTGAGCCTCCTTCTGGCCCATGCATGGGATGACCTCTGCCTCCAAAAGCCTGCCTCGGTTAAATGAAATATTCGCTGGAAGCACTCAGGACAGGGCCTATGGAGGGGGTTGGGGGTGCTGCAACTTTAAATAGGGTAGGTGAGCTGAGAAAGTAACATGTGGTAAAGACGTTAAAAAAACAATTCACCGACTAGGGGATCATTTCTTCTTCCCTCACCCCAACTAAGCTCCCTGAGGGCAATAGCCACGTCTGTCCTGTTCACCCCTCATGCCCACGTGCTGAATCATGCCCGCCGGGCCCGTAGTGGGTTCTCACACTGCTGACGGGTAGACAGAGGCACTTGCACATGCGCACACATCACAGGAGTGGAAAGGACACTGGTGTTCTAAGCTCCTTTTAAGTGCTTTCCTCTTTGCAAAATTGGAAGGGATGCAAGCTCCTTGAGAGTAGGGACTCTGTTCCCTGATGTATCTAGAATAGTGCTTGGCACACAGTGGGCTCTCAACCAATACCTGGATGAACAAGCGGACTCGATGGTCCAGATGGTTCCTCTAGCTTCAAAGTTCCTGGACTCAAAATATTCAGAGTTTAGGACCAAAGAGTTCCTTGTGGGAAGATCACCAGGAAAGCTTCCTGGAGGAGGTGGTGAGGCTGGAGAGGAGCCTGAGGGATGGCAAGCAGGAAGAGCATGGCTCTCTTTGCCAACCTGCCATGAAAGTGCTTTCCAAAGAGCGAGGCTGGGAGCAGCTGTAGGAGACAAGCCCAGGCAAGGGTGTTGGTGCTGGAGGCAGCAGGAACCTGGGGGCCCCCAGAAGCTAGTCCGCCCCAGGATGTCAGTGGGGAGGACGCGGGCAGTCACTCCAGCTCTGGTTCAGCCTGGGATTTTTCTATTAATTTGTGTGTTCCATGCTGGTGAGTGGGGAATGAGTCTCTCCCTGCTCCTCGGGTAAGCAGAGGTTGCTCCGGCGTGTTTGCACTGGGCGAAGAAACCCCTCCACAAAGCACAGCCAGCCTGAGGCTGGGGGGAGGGAGCTGAGCCCACAGTCAGGACCCTGTGCCCAGAAAGCCCTGGTCACTTGGGACTTCAGGGCCAGGGGAGTCGGGACAAATGGGCCCTTGTGGTGAGGAGGCCGCCCGCTGTGCCAGGGACACTGTGTGCCGGGTGCTGCCACCCGCCTGCTGCCTGCCTGTGGGGGCCCAGGGCCTGGGAAGCAAGACTGCCCTTTCAGACAGGGACCTCCTGAGCTGCCTGGCCTCTGGAAAGAACCTGGGGCTCCAGCTGGCTGCCGGGAGGTGGTGGGGCTGGTGCCCGCTGCCCTTTTTCCCACAGCTTTTCTGCAGCTAAAAATCTCCCCTAGGCAGGGGTAGGAGTGGGGGGTAGTCATGCCTTGGGTTTCCAGAGCCCTGGGGTTGAGTGACCACTTCAGAGACACTGTCTTTGTCCCACGCTCCTGCCACCCACTGTCCTTCTGCCAAACCTTAGACATTGCCACACACACAAGTGGCACACGATGACGTACACGGTCACCTCGTCACTTAAATGTGCACAGAATCCCTAAAGGCCGGGTGATGCTCCCAAGATGCCCACAGGCAGGCACAGGGCTGCACACACAACCCCAGAGGCCCCGATATGCCCCTGTCTCCCCACAAGTCTGCCAAACCACGATGGCCGCCCCGGGGCCCCAGGGAGCACACTCTCTCAGGGCCTGCTGCCCATGCCTGCTCCTGGCAGGGCTGGTGCAGAGAGGGGAAGGAAGAATCTGCTCTGTGCCGGGATTTTCCTGTCCCGAGTCTGGGAAGGAAACTCCCTTGAAATTCCGAAGAATCGCAATCGTCTGCTACAAGGGAGCAGGCGGGTGGTGCTGGCAGTTCAGCCTTCCCATGCCGGGCAATACCCGCCTGCCCGCCCCCTGAAGCCCACAGCTGTCACCGCCCTGGCCATCCAGGGCCTCGGGGTAGGTGGACTGCCTCACCCTTGAACTTCAACCCTGAGCAACTAGAGGGTCAAAGGGCACCCCAGGCAACTTCCTTCTCAGCATACCCTGTGGAGGCCTGCAACTCTGGGCTCAGGGAGGAAGGTGAACCAGGTGGGGCTCACTGTCTGGCCTGGGCAATTTGCTCAACTTGTCTGGGCTCCCAGTTCCCCACCTGGAAAACAGTGGATTTAACTCAGGGCCCATCCCCAGCTCCCCAAGGGTAGTCAAGGCTTCCTGTCTTCACAGCTGGTGGGCCACATGGCCATCTGCCTTCCACAGAGGGGAACCGACACTTCCTGCCACCTGCTGAGGGCCTGCTTGTGACAGTGCCAGGTGCTTCGGGAACATTTCATACACCTGGATATCCGTGAGTCCACAGACAGGTGACCGAGGCACAGAAGTGTTAAGGAACCTACCTGTCTGGGGTCCCGCAGGTCCAAGCCAGGGCTCCCACCAGCCCCTTGACCTCTAGACAGCCTCAACCTCCCACATGCCTTGGGGGCCCGGACCCCTCCCGTGACTTGATGATGATGGAATCAGGGCTGGGCTCCCCTGCTCCCTCTGGCCACAGCCAGACTGGGGTGAGTAAAGCCAAAATCCCATTGGAATGGATTCAGTTCAGGTGGCGATAGCCCCAAGGGCTTAAATACCCTGCCCCCACCCACATCCTTACCCTCCCAGTTTTGAGCTGGACAATTACAGGTAAAGGGCCTCCCGGGGAAAAAGGCCTGTGGTCAGGATGGAGTCCAACGACGGGAGCAGGTGGACATGGGGGCCACTCACTGGCCATGGGCACTTTCTTCTCAGCTGACCTGGTCTACACAGTCAGGTGGCCAGGCCATACCTGGAATCTCAGATGGTGTACAGAGAAGAGGTCCCGTGATTTTCCCAAGATAGCCAATTCTGGACAGCAACCCAGAAGGGCGGGAGGACCTATTTGTCCTCCGCCCCAGGGTGGTCCTGCCTCCTCTTAAGGGGGAGAGAAGGGCTGAGCAGCCTCACTTTTGGTTAATTATGCACCCACCCCAAAGGGAGCCCAGGGTGGGTGGGGTCAGTGCCGTCCTGTCTTTCAGTATCTAACACAGTTCCCTCTGGTGCCTCTGGTGCTGATGGCCTCCTGCCCCTCCTCCCCAGGCAGCCTGCCCTTCCCGGTGGGACCGCCAGCATGAATGCGAGCAGGGGTGCTGCCTGTTCTTGTGGGGCACCCAGCCTGCAGCTCCTTGCAGGGCGGGGCAGTGTCCCTGCACCCTGCGCCTCCTGGCCCTCTCCCCACCACCGCGGGCCATTGTCTGCGCTGTCCCTCCTCCCACTGCTCTTGCACCAATGGGGGGCAGCTGCGCACAGTCTGGTGAGGGATCAACCCGAATGCCTGCCTGCCTGCCTGCCTGAAGACTGAACACACCAGTCCAGCACAGCACGCAGGGCGCCACGCCAGCCTCCCTGCAACTCCGGAGGTGGGCACGCCCCTCCCCATTTGACAGATGCATCGGGGAGGCTCAGAGGGACACAGAGAGTGAGTGGTCAAGGTCAGATTAAAATCCTGATTCACTGAGGGCACCCTGAAAACCATGGAGGGGCATCACCAACAGTCCCTCCTTTCACTCTCCTCCCCACTGGGCGTCACCCTTACTGCTCCAAAGTCCCCCCAACCCTCTCCCCTCTGTTCCTCCACAGGGCCCTTTCCTGTGGTCAGGGGCTCCCGCACCTCCCTCCCAGCTGGGCACAGCCCCCATCTGTATCCTCTGCACTGCCAGACACAGGGTCGGCACCCACAAACCCAAGCAGCCCCTGAGAGCCCCCAGGGCCGACTCCTTCCATCCCCACAGCAACCCGGAGCTTGGTATGTTCCTCACAGTTCGGGGAACAGCAAGGCGCAGAGGGGTTCAGTGCCCGCTGTAGGACACCGGGTAATAAGTGCAGAGCTGGAACACGGACTCAGATGTCCATCTGCAAAGCCAGCAGCCTTAACTGTGACGCCGCCTGCCTCCTCCTGGGCCCAGACCACAGTCCCCTATTCCACGGGTTCTACTCACCCCCCAGCCACACCCTGCCCTGCAATCCTGCCCCTAGGCCCAGGTCGCTCATGGCTGCAGGGTACAGCGGGCACAAAGCTGGACATCATGCCCAGCACCCCACCCTCCCACACTGGCTGGCACCTGGCCCCATCCGCTGTGTCCTCTGACCCTGCATTTTCTGACATTCTACCAGTCACTGTCACCTGTCACTAAGGTATCCAGGAAACAGCTTCTGTTGCTAGGGGACTGGCCTGATGCCAGGTGGTTGGCTGGCAGGGTGGGGTGATAGGGAGTGGGGAGCAGGCTGGGGTTTCCCTCAGGAAGGATCCAGGGGCAGCGGTGGGGGTGGGTCAACCACAAGTAGTAGCTGAGGTCCACACATAGGCCTTTGGAAAACCCCCGGCCCTGAGACTTGCTGCAAGCAATTATTTTGGGGGCCTGTAGTTACCGAGCAACTGCTCTGGGTTGCCATGGAAACTCTCCCTTCTTCTGAGCCTTGTCATTTTTAGGGGGATGCCCTCTCCTCTCCACCTCCTCACCCTGGCTGGGCTGCCCTGAGAGGAGACTTCCCCACCCCCACAGAGACCCACGTAACCGTGACCCTAAGAGAAAACTCTGACATTCAAAACCCCGAAACCCAAGAAAATGCAGAGACCAGACCCCAAGGCCTTCATTAGAGCGGGAGAGGACGAAAGGGGCTCCTTAGCTCTGTTTCCATCTCCATTCCTGCTGTTAAGCACCACCTTGGGGCCTGCCCAGCCCTGACGTTGGAAGCTCACTGTAATTAGGAGGAATTTGGTCCCAGCATGCGTGCCGGCCACTCCCAGGCTCGTCTGCACACGGGGACGCAGCCCTACCCGCCCTGCCACTACCTAGATGTGGGAGTCCCTTTGCCTTCCAGTGCCTCAGTTTCCCCACCCATGAGCATGGCAGCGGCACCTGCCTTCCAGATACAGTGAGACACTGCACCCTCGAGGCCAGGCACAGAGAAGGTGTTATGGACCAGCCATCATTACCAGGCATCTCCACGGCACAGAACAGGTGCGGGAGCGGCCCAGAGGCTAGCCCGCAGAGCACGGCCCCAAGGCTGGTGTTCCACTGACGGCAGAGCGGCCACCGACTCCAGGTCCCCAGGCTCCCAGCCCAACGCCTTCTCCAGAGGCTCTGCTGCTTGTCCTATACCCCTATTCCAACACCCCTTCTCTACGGTCTGAGGGTCTTGACCCCTCAGATGGGAGCCACGGTGCTCTGCACAGAAGCCCCCGATAAACATGTTACTCGACTCAATCCACGACCCACTGTCAAGAGCTGGAGGCATCGGACTTATGGAGTCAGAAGCGCCAGAGGCCACAGTAAGAAGTGGCTGCCACTTGCAGGACCAGCATCACACTGGGCCCTTTGCTCCGTCTCACTGGTGCCCACGAGAGCCCACTCTCTGGTGGGGAGCTCAGGGCCCTGCCCACTCTGTGTAAGAGACTTGGCAGAAGCCCACCAGGAGAGCAGTGGGGGAGTTCAAGCAGTACCACATCCACTTTTGGGCAGGGCCTCTGGGGAAGGGACCCCTCAAGTCTCAACCTGCCCGGACAGCCCACCCATCCCTACGGCTGCCTTCCGTGTACCCCCCAGACCTGGACACACCCCGCCCTGCGCTGACGGGAGAGCTGTCTGGGAACCACAGGTGTAATCATAGCTGCAGGGCCCCTGGAACCGGCTGAGAAGGGCCAGCTCAGCTTGCAGGCAAAGAAGGAAGCGGGAACTGCTGACGGCGGCAGGTCTGCCCCTGCCCGGCTGTCTGGCTGCCCATCCAAGTCGCCACCTACTCACTGCCTCGGGGCCCCGCCTTGTTCGATTTCCTCCTCAGCATGTCACCGCTGTAATGACTACGCTCCTGGTCTGTTTACAGTTGAGTGTCATCTCCTCACAACTGGAACGTGAGACCTTTGTCTGTTCTGCTGCGGCTGCTCAAAGCCATAGTGGCCTGGCCACGAGGTCACAGCGCCACCTGCTGGCGCTGTGCCAGGACATGCAAACCAGGGGAGCAGGATGTCTCCCCCGATCTCAAACCCCAGGGTCCATTCATACCCACAACCCCCAGCTAGGGGCAAGTCCCAATACTGCCTTAGAATCCAACGGCTCCCCCTGCACCCGTGGGCCCCTGGGTACGTGGCCTTCATGGGAAGAACCACTCCAGTGTCCCTGAGGTGGGCTGAATTGTGCACCCCTAAAAGGTATGTTGAGGTTCGACACCGTGAATAAGACCTTATTTGGATATAGGGTCTTGGGAGATGTAATAAAAGTTAAGATGTAAGATGAGGTCATACTGGATTAAGGTGAGTCCTAATCAAAACCAAATGATATCTTTTTAAGAGGAAAAATGGACACAGACACACAGAGGAGGCCATGTGAAGATGGGCGCAGAGTTTGGAGTGATGAATCTAAAAGACAAGGAATGCTAAGGAAACCACTAGAAGCTGGAAGAGGCAAGGAAGGGTCCTCTCCTAGAGCCTTCAGAGAGAGCACAGTGCTGCTGACACCTTGATTTTGGACTTCTGGCTTCCAGAACTGAGAGAATAAAATTCTGTCGTTTTGAGCCACCCACTTTGCTGTCCTGTGTTACAGTAACCCCAGGAAATGAATACAACGCCCACGGGGCCCACCCTCACCTCTGATATCCAGGCCAGGTGCAGCCAAGCCGGTATTCGGGGCAGGGCCCCCAGGAACCTGCTGACGACGCAGGGTTTAACCTGGGGCAGCAAGGACGGAGGGCAGGTGAGTGCTCACAGGTCTCAGCCCAATTATCCTTTCTTCAGCATCACACCTCCTTGAACCAACTCTGACAACAGGACACCTTCATCTGGAATATCTCTCTTCGCCCACCCACTGCCCACACGAATCCTACCAATAACCCGTGATTGATCTCAGAGACAGACCCCGCCCCAGGTGAGCCTCAGTTGAGACCACAGCCCCAGCCTCCCGGGGGACCTTAAAGCAGAGGCTCCCAGCTGAGCCGAGATAGATCCCGGTCACGTTTGGTGTTGTAAGTGCTAAGTTAGGACAATATTGTCACACAACAGAGACAGCCTGCACATCCCTCCAGGCCGGGTCTGGCCCTGCGCTCCTGGCTCCCTCACTTCCTCTCTCCTCCCCTGTTTTCTCCAGCCACCCTGGCTCCTTTCTCACCTCCTAGCCAAATTCTCTTCTGTCTCCGAGTCTCTGTCCCTCGAGCTCCCCCTACCTACACTGAACACTGTTCCCAGACATGTGTAGGTAGGGCTGGTTCTTCTTGTCCTGCTGGTCGCAGCATAAGTGTCACCATGTAGGCCTCATGGACCCCACCGAGGGGCCCTCTCTCCAGAACCTGCTTCATTTCCCTAGAGCACTTGCCCTTCTCCCCCACCTGGATTTGCTTTCACCTGCCCCTCCAGGCTGTGAGCTCCTGGAGGGCAGGGACCACGTGGGTCCTTTCAGCTCCTCCCCCAGGCCTAGCAGGGCCCTTGCTCAGGGTGAGTGCAGGGGGCACAGAAGCTAAATGAATAAGGAAAGGGTCTCAGTGTCCCTCCCACCTCTGAGTGTCTCACACTGTGGGCACGGAGGTTAATAATAAAAGGTACATGTTGGCAGGAGGACACTCGAAATGACCCCTGGGTGTCCCTTTTGTGCTCCAGCTGCTCCATTGAGCACAGTGGGCACAGCCCACCCCCTGGTGGTCATCCTCAGCACTGCAGCCCCAAGCAGGAAAACCAGAAAACAAAACACACACCTTTGTTTAGATGTAGTCAAGGCAGCGGCTCTCTCCAGCGACCAAAGGGCAAAGGAACAGGACCTGGCCGAGCCAGGGGCGAAGTCAGGCAACTCAGAAGCCTCTCTCATTCCCCTCTTTCCCTCCACTGTCCTGATGTCCAGTTCATTCACGAAGCCTCCTCACCCCAGCCAGGGCATAACGCAGGACCCACTTCCAAATGAGGACCCCAAGGCTCCAACAACGATGGCCCCAGGCTCCAAACCCAACCAGGCGGGGTGCTCTAGGGAAATGAAGCAGGTGCTGGAGGGCTGGCTCCTGGGTGGGGTCCAGGAGGCCTGCATGGTGATACTTATACTGCGACCAGAAGGAGCCAGCCCTGGACATATCTGGGAACAATGTCCCTGGTCCCCAGACGAGTGGTCCAGTGCTCTGTCACGTTCTGCACTACCCAGGTCCCAAGACCCACAAACCCGCAGGCTGCCCTCTGCTCAGAAGGACCTCGAGGGAGCAGAACGCATTTTCCAGGGACTGGGACAGCAGTGGGTCATGATGGAGAACCAGGGACAAGGATTCTTCTAGGAGCCTGTGGGACCCTCTGTGTCACACCATCTGTGTACCCCAATTTATAGAAGAATAGGCTGAGGCTTTCTCTCCTGTAGCCCTCTCTACACTAGGGAGGGGGTCTTCTCCTAGGTCCAGGTGCCCAGAGTGGAGGATGCAGGACCCCAGACCCCGTACTCTCTAGGCCCCAGCCTAGTCAGACCCCTGGGGACCTTGCGGACCCCTGACCATCAGTCTGACATCTCCTCTCCCATGCTATGAACCCCGGCATGTTGCTAGGAGACTGGATGCTCCAGCCTGATGGCTGAGCTGCCGCCTGCCTCTTTCTTCTTTCCCACTGTCACCTCCATCGTGTGCCTGTGTGGAGATGCCCAGAGGACAAATCCCATAAGGGAAGATGTGGACAGGGTCTCAGGGGCTCTCATTCTCAAAAGAAACACCATGGGAGAAGTTGAGGCTGACTTAGGAGGCCGGAACCCTCCCTACTCCTCTGGACTCTGCCCAGCTCGTGAGCAGTCCCTGCCTCTCTCCTGGCCTCAGTTTCCCAATTGTACCAGAAGGGTTTGAATGCGGAACTGCGTAAGCGCGCGCTGAGCGTGGACGCGCCGCCGTGCTCCCTCCCCGCCGGATGGGGTGTGGCGGGGTGCATGCGGTCTTCCCTCCACCCGCGACGCCGGCGAGGGCGCTCAGGCCCGGCGTGGCACTCACCTGGCAATCTACCATCATCCTCAGCCCTGGCAGCGCATCGCCGGCCCCAGGGCGGGGTCCGGGGCTCGCAGAGGCCTCCCGCCTCGGCCCGCGCGCCGCACAGGGGGGCGCCCGGCAGCGGGGTTCATGGCGCGGCCTCCTGTCCCCGCCTGGCCCGGGGCTCCACGGCCCCCGCCTCCTGCGCCGCTCCCATTGTCTGCGCCGCGCCGCCAGCCGCTCGGGCCCCGCTGCTCGGTTTCGCCGGGGCTCCCGGGCTCCGGCCGGGTGGGCGGGGTCAGCTGCGGCCCCGCCCCACCCCCGCCCGCCGCAGGTGTGAGAGGCGGGCCCCACAGCGCGAGCCCGGGGGCGCGCAGCAGCCTCCCTCCCGCGGGTGGACGTGGTGGGCCTCTTATCCACGGCCGGGCGCGCACACGGGCTTGCGCGTTCCCGCGGACAGTGCGTGCACGTGAGCCCCGCCTTGCTGCGAGCGCGTGCAGCGCACCAAGGACTCAGCGCGAGGCAGGTCCCAAAGGTCCCCTGCCCTCACCACCTGCTGTGTGCCTCCCTCCTGGCCTCAGTTTCCTACGCCCCCTAGGACCCACCCCAAACCCAACCAGGCGGAGTTGGCCGGGTGCTGGGCTGTGCGGGGGCGTGGAGACCTGGAGACGGGGGAGTCATGGCCTATACACCCCCATCCTTTCGTCCTGGTACCCATATGCCACCTGTAGGGGCAGCTGAGTGGATGGCTGGGATCAGGGGGACCTGGAAGCAGCAGTACACACCCGAGTGTATGCAGGAAAGTCAGGCTGCCCCTTGTGCCTTTGCTCTACACGACCCCCACCCTTTTCTTTCTGGCAGGACCCCAGGTCCAGCCGGTCCCTGGCTGCAGCCCTGGCTGGAGGGAGCCCGTGGAGGAGGGGGCCCCACCACCCGAATGGGCAAATGCTGGGTGTCGTTGTTATTAGTGAGGCCCTTGGGCATTCAGTGCTTTTGCCCCACTTTATTGATGAGCAGTGGCCCCAGCTCTCAAGGCCACTCAGCTCTGAGTGACCACGTCCAGCTGTGAACAGGGGACTCAGAATCGTTGCTCTTCACCATCGAGCCCTGCACTGACCAGCAGAGGCCTTGTCCTGTGTGGGGCTCCCCGGCCAGGTGACCTCCTGAGTCCGAGCACTTTAGGTGCCGTCATCCCCCTGCTTGAATCCCCAACACACCCTCCTAGGGTCACTGACCCCACTGGAGGAGACTGAGGCTCTGAGAGTCACCACCTGAGCTTGCCTGTCACAGGGCTGTGATGTGGCCCCACTGTGGCTTTGAACCCGGGTCAGTGTAATCCCAAAGGCTGTGCTTGGAGCCCGAGGAGGTGGCCTCTGAGCCCAGCCTTGTATTTGTAATTTTGTCTATTTCTTAAAGTAACTCTTCAATTTAAAGACAACTTTGGAGCCCGCATAACTGATCTTCCCTGGCAAGACTGGTGCCCATAGCTCAGATGGGATCCCGTCAGACGGGCTGAGGGCTGCTGGAACTGTCTCCGGGCACTTCCACCTCCCTCCCCTGGGTCAGACTAGCTCCCCACCCCACCCCTTACTTCTTCCCACCCATGGAGCATCTTTGGCCCAGGCCCTCAGCTCCTTTTAAGGGAAGTAGCCTGGATGCTGGTTTGGTTCCAGGAGTTGGGTTCTGCCACCCACTCAACTTACATCTGAGGGCTACACCTTAGGGTGGGGACCAGGGTCAGCTATAGTCCCCAAGGGCTTGGGTCAAGGTTCAGAAGGCTCATCAACTGGGTCTGGAAGACTCCGGGCCCAAAGCTGGGCTGAGAGTGAGGCCGGGGCTCCCTTGTCCCCTGCAAGGCTGATGCAGGGCCACCTCCTCCTGGGGCTCTCCCTGGTCGCCACATCAAGGGGTCTCTTGCTGCTCCAACCTGGAAGCTCCTTAAAGGCAGGGCTGCTCCTTCAACATCTCCCTGCTCCATAGCCTTCTCCTTCTCCTGGGCCAGGCCCTGACCGTCCCCTGGGGACACAGAGGTCCCTTTGCCCAGGAAGCATCCTCTCCAGCCCAGGCTATGTCCTCACACTGGTCACTCAGTCTGCCCCACCCTTGTGATCACCAGCTAAACCACATGTTGCAGGAAGAGCGGGCTTAGGGGTGGCACCCAGCTTTGCCACGGGTGGCCAGGTGTGTGGGTGCTCATCCTGATATGGCCACAGAGTGCACCCTTCCCTGCCTTCCATCTCTCCTCTCTGTGGCAAAAATGCTGCTGCTCCCAGGGGAGGGGGCACTGGGCCACCAAGCCCTGAACACACACTGGGGGACAGAATCACCGTGGGGCTCTGAAGTCACTCCAGCTGGTGTAAGATGGTTTGAGGTAGCCCATGGAGGAGGGGGCCCCACCACCCCCTGAGACCTGGTGACGCTGCCCTTGCAGGTCCTCTAATTCTGGGCCTAAGGCACAGCCAGCAGTGGCCTCAGAGGGCTGAGGCTGACCGGATACAGGAGGGCTGGCAGACACATTTATTATATGCTCAGGGAATGAACGCCCTCAGGGTGTCCAGCTGATGGGCTCTGCTCTCCCTTGACTCAGCTGGGAGGACGACATGTCCGGCAGCACGATGCACTTTACCCAGTCTCCCAGGAGAACTGGGATGAAATCCCATCTATTGCAGCAGCCAGCTTTAGCCTAGGTTTTCTGGGAAACTGTCTGCCCTGCCCCATCCAACAAGTTGATTGCATTTGAAATCCAGGCTGCCTATGTCCCCTGTGGCTGCAGCACGGACACTCGGATGTGGTTAGGGCATAGCACATACCACCTTTATTAAAACTGCCCCAACCCTCTAACAAAGAAGGCAGTGAGTGCCGAGGAGGGTGGTCACCATTGGGTGCAGCTGGACTGGAAGGCAGAGAACCTAGACCCGGTCCATTTCACACCGGGGTCCTGAGTGAGGCATTGGTTCCCCATGACAGGGACATCAGAGCACTGGAGTCCTGCAGCCAGAGAAAAGGGTCCCAAGACGCGTGACAAGTGCAACTTGAAGGTGACAAAAGGGGACAGGCACTGAGTAGGGCCAGACTGCAGAGCCCAGCCCCAAAAGGCACGTCTGCTGGGGAGCCTGTGGGCCCTGCCGTTTTTACCTCTACTCTCCCCTCTCATGTCCCACCTTTCCTGAACCACACTGCTGTGCGGCGAGCTTTGCGTTCCCCTCATGTGGGCACAGCCCTTTACAGTTTACAAAGGCCCTTCCACATCCACTTTCCGGTTGGTCTCTCCTGACAGACTGAGGTAGGCAGGACAGGGCTGGTCTCAGCTAAGGCTTGAGAAGTAAGGCACTGGGGCGAGCTGGGCGCAGGCCTTGGGGAACCATCCACGGCAGCCTTGGCTCTACTGTCAGCTCCTCAGCCAGTTGGAGTTCTTGTCCACTGTAGAAAAGCGGATCAGCTTCAGGCTGGCTGGCCGGGGCTTCCTGTAATCCCAGAGATACTCCGGGGACAGCACTTTGGAGGGCTTGTGCGAGATGAAGCGGCGGTTCAGGTGGCTCTCCTCCTGCCAGGCCGCCATGATGCCGTTGGCCTTGTCTGCCAGGATGGCCATGTGGCAGCCTCTAGTAAACTCGTACACCCTGCCCACCCGACCCCCAAAGACCGCCCCACCATAATAGAAGTCCCCTTCACTATCTGCCACAAAGGCGGTGGAAACATGCCTGCGCTCGTAGGGGAACTGGTGTCGGGGTACGGCGTAGTAGCCTGGATGAATGGCAGCCACTAGGTCTCCCAGGGTCTCAGGGCCCCAGGGGTTCTGGAACACCATGTCCACACTGAGGCAGAAGAGGTAGTCCACCTCCCGGTGAGCCCTCGCGGCGATGTGCTGACTGACGGTCTCCATCTGGCGCATGGAGACCTCCTCCCAGCTGGAGTGTTCCCGGATGGGGATGACACTGAGCAGCCGGCCGGGGCCCAGCGGGACCCGCGGGATGGCCTTGGGGTCATCCGTGAAGATATAATAACGCACCCAGTAGCCATGCATGAAGAACTGCTCGGCCGACTCTAGGAAGCGCTGGACGAAGCAGGTGTACCTGGTGGTAATCACCCATCACCACGGTGGCCCCAGCAGGGCCACTGCCTGGGTCCCCATTACGTGCTGCTATGGCACAGGGCCTGGAGATGGCCAGGCTAACTCACCCTCTCAGGTCCCCAACTCCAGGAGTCACTCAGGTCTGACTCTCAGCTTTGTCGTCTGTCAAATGCCCACAATCAGAGCACCTACCTTTTAAGACTGCCATAAGAATGCTACTTAATGATGACTCTTATATTCACAAACCGAACTAACTTTTACTGAGCGCTTACTAAATGCCAGGCAGTGTTCTAAGGGATTCTTCTCTTCTTAGCACCTCATAAACTCACTAGAAGGCAGGCACCATAATCCCCATTTTATAGGCAGAGACACGGTGCCTCAGAGAGGAAAGGAACCAGGACGCAGGTAAGTGGCTGCATCAAGAGAAAGTGAGTGGTGCTGGGGGCTCAAAGAGGAAGGAAACTACGTATGCGGCCCTATCCTCCAGGCCACAGCTGATTGGACCAGGGCTCACCTGGCTCTCGGGGGCCACCCATCATCTGGCCAGCACATTGGGCCTTGGGACCCATCATGGTCCTAGAAAGGGACCCAGAGGGAAGCTGCCAGGAGGTGGCTCCTATAGGAAGGGCCAGGTAGATTGAGGGAGGAAAGGAAAACAGGAGAAATCCAGAGTAGGCAGGCACAGGGCGGTGGGGGCAAAAGCATCCTGAGGGAGGGGCCAGCTCTGCCTGGGTCTCTTCACCTGCCTGCGGCCAGACCACAGACTCCCATTTATGTGAGGTGGTCTGGGGGGTTTCCATTCTTTCATACCAGTCTGGACTGCTCAGGGGAAGCAGAGAAGGGTGAGGGGGCAAAGGTTCCCTCCGTTCCCTCACCTGGGCTGCCTCCCCCTCCCCTTCCATGCCAGGGCCAGACCCCTTCCTCCAGGAAGCCCTCCTCCCACCATCACACTCCACTTTCTGCCTTCCCCTTGTGCAACAGGGCCTCCCTGGTCCCTGGGCGGGGTCCTGTGTCCAGGTCCTGCCTCTCCCCAGACTGTAAGTTCCAGTGGCTCAGAGAGAACTACCCCTCGTCCCACCCAACCCCCTACTCACTTCCCTACGGCAAACGCCGTAAGCCCGATGGTCAGGTTCAGCGGCTGGTAGATGTGCTGCAGAAGCTCCGGGTTGAAGGTGCCCTCGGAGATGATGGGCGCCAACCAGGGCGTGAGCGTCAGCAGCTCCGTGGGCCTAGCAGCAGGGGAGGCCACGGCGATTGACACCCTGCCCTTGTGAAAGCCTCGGTCTCACCCTAGCCCTGCCTCCCAGGCTGTGTGGGCCTCAGTATCCTCGGCTGCAAAATGGGTATCATAATAGCTCCTTCCCAGGGTGGTCGGGAGGGCCAGGAAGTAACACACGTCCAGTGTCTAGAGGAGCCTGGCATGCCAGGCACCGGCTAGTGCCTAATAAACGGGGTCATCAATATTGTCATTAATGACGGATTGAGCACCTGCTATGCAGCAGGCACAACGCCGTGCAGTTTACAAACCCCATCTCATCTAGTCCCAGCCTCCTGTGAGGTGAGCAGTGTTATTATTATTATTATCCACCTGTACAGAAAAAGCTCAGAGCAGTTGGGTACCCTGCCCAAGGTCACACAGCTAGTGACAGAACTGGACTGGAGCCCAGGTGTCAGACTGCCTGGACTCCAAGGCCACCTGGCACCTCCACCACTCCGACAAATAAGTCAGAGCTCTGTCCCCCACCTGCCCTCCCAGGTCCCTGTCCATGCTGCACCCAGACCCTGATCAGCGCCTACCTCTGTTCCAGCAGCTTGGGCTGAGGATACTGTGACCTGGAACCGAGAAGGACTGGGGGTGAGGGTAGGCAACCCCCACCCCCGGAGACACAGGGGGACATGACAGTCTGCTTACGGGGCCACGGGCTGGAACGGCTTCTCCCCCTTGTACTGCAGCTTCATGTTGCTGGTGGGCAGAGGAGAGAGATAGTGGTTAGTGCCGGGGTTAGAGCCATTAGTGAAGCTGAGATTGACCCAACACCCCCACAGGACAGGCACCCCCCACTCCGGTTCCGTGTGGATTCTCTCCAACTTTCTCCACTGCTCTGCCTGCTCTGCAGGGGCTGGGCTCCTACAGAAACCATCTGTCCCGGGTACTGAGTGGCAGAGTGGTGATTCCAACCTGGGGCCATTTGTCTCCAAAGCTATGCTCTTTCAACCATGGCACTCTGTAGGAGCCTGGCATTGGGTAAAAGGTTGGAGAAGCTGCAAATGACCGGTGAGCCCAGTTCTGCCAGTCCCTAGCCTGGGGAACCTTACTTAATCCAAGCCCACAGTGACGGTCAGTTGTCAGGCACAGTTATACAAACACTAATCAAAATGCTATGAAAGTTTTTTGTAGACGTAATTAACATCTGCACCAGCTGACTTTATGTAAAGATTATCCTGGATCATCTGGGTGGGCCTGATGCAATCAGTTGAAAGGCCTTAAGAACAGAACTGAGGTTTCGCTGAAGAAATTGTGTGGGTGGCCTGCAGTGTCAGCTCTTGTTCTTCCTGCCGGCCTGCCCTGTGTTCACACTGGTCTGGCTACTCCTAGTTGAGCAGGCCAGTTCCTTTTACCTATCTATCTATCTATACATCTATCTACTAGCTATTATCTATCTATCTATCTATCTATCTATCTATCTATCTATCTTCCTCCCTCCTTCCTGCTGGTGCTATTTCTTTAGTGGAACCCTGAAGGACACACCCACTTTTCCTCATCTGTAACGTGGGTAACCACCCTAACCCTCACAGCTGTGAGGGATGTGAGTCAGGGGCTCGAGCCCACACCCAGCAGCCTGTGGGGTGAGCCTCCACTCGCGTCAACCAAGGCCACCCTGGGTAGAGAAGTGAGAAGGGGGTCCCTGAGGAAGCAGGTGGCAGGTTGCACAGAGTGTCCCGCTCTGCCACCATCTGGTGGCACAGAGATCTGGGGCCAGACATTTGACTCCTAGGGGTTTAGTTCCCTCACCAGGGAAAATAGAACTTTCTGTATGGAGTTGTTCCCCAGGCGTAGAGGTGAGGCCCAGAGAAGGGAACGGCCTGCCCCAGGCCACACAGGGAGCCAGCTCCCGGGAAAGGCCCTCTGGAAGGCTCGACTACCATTCATTTAGGAATTTTCAACATCTCATGTATGAGGGGATGGCTCAAGCCTCCCTGAGTTTTCCCATCGATGCTTTGTGTGTGTGGTAAAATATATACAACAAAGATTTACTGTTTTACCCGTTTTCAGGTGTACAGTTCAGTCGTGTTACATACAGTCACGTGGTGTGCACCCATCCCCACCCTCCATCTCTAGAAAATTTTCATCTTCCCGAACTGGAACTCTGTCCCCATTAAACAGTGACTCCCCTGTGCCCCCTCCCCCAGCCCCTGGTAACCCCAGCCCCTGGTGACACTCTAGGGACCTCATTTAAGTAGAATCATATAGGATTTGTCCTTCTGTGCTCAGTCTATACTCTGGAATTAATTTTTTAAAGTCGACCCATCAAACTGGCCCTCTCCCCTAGTTTCACACAAACAAGCACATTTCAGGTCCCTGCTCAGAAAAAGATGGCGGTCAGAAGGGAGGACCGAGTACCTGCCAGCCCAGGGGTCCACTCTTCCCTCGCAGTGGCTCCCCTCCATCCCCGCAAGGCCAGACTTGCTTCAGCTGCCTTAAAGAATGAGACATAATATACCAAAGCCACAGACGAGCCCCAGTCAAAAGAAGGAACTTCGCATTTCTAAACCTCTGAATATAATACAATTAAAAGTCCAGAAGAAACCCAAATGAAGGGGGGAAGACGTGACCATCGAAAACAAACAAAAACCTCCAACTTCCACCTGTGAAAAAAATAACTCAGTAGAACCAAGACACTGTGGGGACAGAGCCCCAGAGAGCAGTTTCCAGGCTCTCAGCCTCACATGGAAAGGTGCTGGCTCGGTTATTAGATGGCCATCCGCTGTGGCTAGGTGGCCATCAGCTGTTACCGGTTAGCCATTAGCCACTAATATAACTGCCATGGCTACTCTGGTTGGTTGCCAGAGAAGCGGACTGTGGATTGCGACTAGTAAGTGTGGTTAGCAAGCGGATTGTGGATTGCGGATCATGTGGATCCTACTTCCTGTGTCTCCCCCAGCCGCCAGGGAGACTGGGGTTCAGGGAGACCCCTCATTGGGTACTGGTGGATGTTTGCTTTTGTGTCTCGACCAGCCGCCAGCGAGAATATAGTGGTCTGACTCCCCTATCTATGGCTCCGTGGGTGTTCCTTTTTGGCCTCACCATGTCCTGTGTTCTTGTGCGGGGAGCGGGAGCTGAGTCCCTCCCTGCATGACAAGACAGACAGACTGGAAAGGAAAAAAAAATAATGTAGCAGATGTGCTCAGCCAAGGACCATGACAGAGAACCGCAAACAGGCCAGAGAGAGCAGGCATGTACAGGAAGAAGAAATTCAATCGGTGGGAAGGCGTGGGGGAAAGGAGGGCCTTCGGTAGGAATCAAACAAATGAAATTTAAACCAGAGATACCCTGTTTCCCCGAAAATAAGACCCAACCAGAAAATAAGCCCTAGCATGATTTTAATGCGTCTTTTGGAGCAAAAATTAATATAAGACCCAGTCCATTTCTCGGCTCAGCAAGGTGGTTTGGTTTTAGTTTTTCTAGTTTCCAGTTTGTTTTCCACTTTCACATGGTACTTCCATCACTGGCCCAGGGGCAGTGTCGCCTGGGGTATGTGTGAATATGAGTGTGTGTTGTGCCCTGGTCCTTCCGGAAAGCAACCTGACAAGATAGATCAAGAACCTCTCCATATCCTCTGGCCCAGGAAGGGAATATATCAAATGGAAGGATCATTAAGATGGAAAAAGCTTTACCAAACCTGCTCATTACAAACTAACGTAGAACACTGGGAAACTGCAAACAACCTAAAGACCTAAATCCCCAAAGTTGTTGATAGGAAAGGGGTTCACAAAGTATGACCCAGCCCCTGAGTGGGATAAAATGGTGACCACGAAAAGTAAGAATGCACTTCTGAAAAACAGGACAAAAATCGGAAAAACATTAAGATCACAACTATTTTCAATAGCAAGCAGGCTTTCTGCTTTTAGAACCAAGTAAATGCACATTTTGTTCATTTAGAAAGTGCAGCAACCAACAAGCTGACAGTGAATTTCCTGCATGGGCCACTGTAGCTGTACCCACCTTAAAAAAAAAAAAAGAACTTTGGGATTAGAGTATAACTCAAGCAGATGGGACCCAAAAGGGTTTTTCTTTTCTGTCATCTTTTCTGCCTTCCAGCTTCCTAACTTACTATATTTTGTTTTTATAATAAAATACACCTTGTTAATTAGTAGTCTATGATCCGTATTTTAAAGTTTCCTTTAGCTATCATGAAAAACAAAAGACGAGGGGCCAGATGCTTCCTTGCGACTGATTTTTCTCACTCTCAACTGTCCAAAAGTCAGATGCGTTATGTGGGGAAGACTTTGGTCACATGTTAATTTGTTCCTTGAATCCACATAGAACACAAAATTGAGCTAACTGGCCAAGTCCTAAAGCACTGTTCACTGAGCACCTACTATATGCCAGGTGCTACCCCAAGCTATTTACAAGCACCATTGCACTCCCTGCTCCCAGTGGTTTGGGATGGGCGCCTCTACCATCCCATTCTACAGATGCAGCAAGTGAGGCTCAGAGCTATGCAACATGCTCAAGGTCCACTGCGGAGGGAGCACTGCAAGGACACCTGAAGACTAAAACAGGGCAGCCCATAAATTACCCAAACACTTATCACACTGATCAGAACCATGAGCTTAGAACCTAAGAATCTGCAGGCAAAGTGTCCTTAAAAACTCTCCCATCTTCCCTACTCGGGGTAGCCCACATGGCCCCAATTCTCCTAGCCCCATACTTACAAGATCTCTGGGCAGGGGAGATAATAGGGGACGTAGGAGAACGGCAGCCAGTTCTTGACACATAACCTGGGAAGGAAAAACACCTGCTGATTCAACTCTGCCCCAAAGGCTGAAAACCTAGTTGGTGCACTTTTGTGGGAGTGAAGGCCCCAGTGGTGCATCTGGGGGTCCCCCATCACTCCTCAGGTCTGGCTGACCTTGGAAGACAAAGCCTCCTGGTCACCCAGCAGGCAGTCATTGTTCACCCGCAGTCATTCACTCCTGAGCAGGAATGTTCTTGAAGCCAGACCCTGCACACAAGGCAGGGTTGGGGGAGGGGGAGGGGCAGCCCTGGGAACTTCACAGAATGAACACACAGGGTGAATTCTGGAGCAGCAACAGGAGTTCCTCATTAACACAGCTGATTGATCAAGGCAGACGAAAGATCAAGTGCAGAGGCCAGGAGGCCCGTACAAGGCAACATTCAGAAGCCTAGTCCCGTTTTAGTGGGGTTGGGGTTGGGAGACATGTGTGCCAGGAGCGGTGGGTGAAACCTAGGGATCCCCTAAAGGGATCAGGTTTGTGGGAGGGAGGGCTTCATGACGCATACTCACCACAGAGCATAGAGGGCAGTGCCCACCAGCAGGCAGAAGCCCAGGCCCAGGGCCAGTCTGTGGCAGCGCATGGCTGGGTGCAGCATCTGACTCTGGGCATCCGCTGAGACGAAGCGCGCCTTAGCGAATCAGCATGCCCCTCTCAGGGGCGGCAGGCTGAGCCGGTGTCTCCAGGGTCAGGCGGAACACCTGCAAAGGAATGCTTTCTTATCCAGAGGACAGTGGCCCCGCCGGGAGAATGTGGATCCCAGGGCCCGTTCTGGAGGCTTCGGAGCCAGCTCTCACTGGCTCAGTGCTCAGCCTAAGCCTGCGGCTGTGCCTTGGGCCAGGCACTTGCGCGGGGCCAACACCTGCCCCACTCCCGCCTAGGCTCTCAGGTCTCCCTCCAACTTCCCCCTTTGGGAGGTGAGTAGATTGCCCCGGAGCTGGGCAGCAGCGCGGGGCGAGGCGCCTGGAGGATTCCCGTGGGAAACCATGAGGGCACCGGAACTCAAGCCCAGAGCCTGCACTGCCGGGACGCGGCGTGATTCCCGGGAGGGAAGGATGGCAGCAGTGCTTTCCTCCGGGAGGCGGGGCCTGGGCGCTTCAGTTCTCCCTGGCTCCAGAACGTTGGGCAAGCCAGTCACCACCACGGCCTCGGTGATCTCCTCGGATTCAAAAGGCTGGGTTGGGGAGGAGGGAGGACAAAACGCATTGCGCGTGATGACATGCGGGAATGGCGGTACGCGCTTGGCAGGGTGCCGGTCACGGCTACCACGGGACCCTTGCAGCCTAGCGGGGGTCCGCCCGACGTCAGAGAAAGTTCCTGGGGCTGGGGTTTCGGTGGCCTCAGGCAAGCCCGCTCCTTCGCCCTCCCTCTGCGGGCCTCAGTTTCCCCACTCGGGCCATGGGGCGCAGCGTCCTCCAGGCCTCCGCCTCGATCGTCGGCTCTGCCTCCCAAGGGGCCCAAGTCACCGCGGCAGCAGCGGGGCCACTCCGCGGACGCAAAGCCAGGCCCGAGCTCCACCCGCCCCAGCCCGGAGCGCTCCTCCTCGGCGACAGGGTGGGGCGGAGGGAAAGCGACTGTCCCTGCTGGGTGCAGACTCACCCCCTGAGGCTACCGGCGTAGGACGGACGGAGGGCCGCACCTTGGCCCGAGACACTGGAGTCCGCTCGCCGGAGGTCCCGCGTGACACACTGGACGCGCCGAATCTCTGGCAGTGAGCGGTTGGGCCTGACTCAAGGCCGGCGGCCGGGGGCGGGGCCCGCGAGAGGACAGAGTATCCGCTCGCCCCGCCCACGGTCTCAGCCCCGCCCATCCTCCTGCGCCCCGCCCACCGGCCTCAGCCCCCGCCCCCGCGGGGGTTCTCCTGGGTTCTGCTCTCAGCTCTCTGAGTTGGGGCCTCGCACACAGCGGGACTTGCTCGGGGACCCGGCAAGAAGGGCGGGTCCGGGAACTCATGGTGGGGATGTGGGCCTGAGAAGTCACAGAGAAACGATTTGGGAGAAAAACTTGAATGTTTTTAGAAAAGTATCGAAGCAATCACAGGAAAAAAACAGCTGGCCATCACACTGATTTTCAGTTTAGGATCCATCATTCCTCCTTTGCTCAGGGCCTCTGAGCCTGGCGCCCAGCCTGAGGAGCGAGCGGCTCCGGGAATCTCCTGGCTCCTCTATTTCCTCCCCTGTAAATAGGGTTGGACATACTTTCCTCCCACGGCATGGGGTAACATTGACCCCAGTTCACCCCGGAACTGCAGGATCCCCAGGGGGACCAGACCCTCTTACATTTCACCAAGGGTGGGCCAAGCACAGGGGGAGGAGCGGGAGGGAGGGCCTCTAGGCAAAGGCCTTTGCTTAGGTGTGGTGAAAGAGGGGGCATACAAGGGGACAAAAAGGAAGGTGTCCTAGTGGTCAAAAAGGGAGCAGTACCAAGGGAGGCAGTGGGAAGAAACCAGATACAGAGAAACGGCACGGAAGACAAATCAACCAAGGCTCAAGGTCACAATGATGTAGCTTGAAGTTGCAAACCCAGATCTGCCTGGCACCTGGGCACAGCCTCCCAGGTCCTTCAGGACTCTTATTGCCCGTGTCCGTCCTCAGGGTTTCCCTTGAGGACCACAGGTTCCTGGAAGGCAGGTCCTATTTCCCCAGGTTCTGCAGCTTCCTGGATCACGCTGGGGAGCTGGTGAGTGCTAGCTGAAAGGTCATGCTTCCATTTTTAGCTGAAACACTGGTTCCCTGGGACCTGGTCTGGGATCAATTGGTTTGTTTTTCTCACTCCGTTTAAGTTTGCAAAGTTCCCAGGTGTACCTTCTAGAGCAGGGGTGTCCAAACTGCAGCCCGCGGGCCAACTGCGGCCCGCAATCCACTTTTAATTGGCCCGCAGCAAATTCCAAAAATATATTTAGTTTACTTAAATAAACCAGGTGAGGCAATACGTACTTCACCTCGAGTGAGTGGCCCGGCTGTTTGTGTATTTTACCGCATACGGTCCTTGCCTTGGTAAAAAACGTTGAAAAAGTTTGGACACCCCTGTTCTAGACACTGGTGCCTACCTGGTAATAAAGAAGTGAACAAGATGGGCAGACCAAGCACTCTGCCAACTGGCCCAACCAGTATTCTCTGCCCCCCCCCCCAAGAGGACAAATTCAGCCCAAGGACAGCCTCTCGGTTGGCCTGGGAGGAGCCGGGTGAAAAAGGACCCCCCAGCTTCCTACCTCCTGCCCCACATCCCTGTGTGACCCCCTCCCCTCGAGGCTGGATGGACTGGGTTCCAATAACTAGAACAGGACAAAATGATATAGCATTCCAAGGTGGAGTTATGAAAAGTCTGTGACTTCTACTGGTTCCCTCTCCCCTGTGTTCCTTCCTCTCTGTATCCATCTGTCTATGTCTCTCTGTCTTCTGTCTCTCTGTCTCTGTCCCTCTGTCTCTTTGATCCCATGTTTTGAAGAAGCAAGACCAGATAATATGAGTTGTCCTATGGGGCTCCCGTGCGATTACCAAGGGGGTCCCCACCCACAGACAGGAAAGATCTCAGAACTGCCCCCCCCCTGCCCCGGTCCAAACTGAATCCTGCCAATAACCCGTGAGTGATCTCAGAGACAGGTGATCACCTGCCCCAGGTGAGCCTCAGTTGAGACCACAGCCCCAGCCTCCCTGGGGACCTTAAAACAGAGGCTCCCAGCTGAGCCGAGATAGATCCCGGTCACAGAGACTGTGAGACGCTCAACGTTTGGTGTAAGTGCTGAGGTAGGACAATATTGTCACACAAGAGAGACAGCCTGCACATCCCTCCAGGCTGGTCTGGCCCTGCGCTCCTGGCTCCCTCCCTCCTGGCTCCCTCCCTCCTGGCTCCCTCCCTCCTTGCTGCCCAGCTCTTTCCAGCCACTGGTTGATTCCTCTTCTGCCTCCAAGTCTCTGTACCTCACCCCCCCAACCCCCACTGTTCCCAGACACATGCAGAGCTGGTTCTTCTTGTCCTGCTGGTCGCAGGTAAGTGTCACCATGCAGCGGCCCTCCCTCCCTCCCACACCTGCTTCATTTCCCTAGAGCACTTGCCCTTCTCCCCCACCTGGATTTGCTTTCACCTGCCCCTCCAGGCTGCGAGCTCCTGGAAGGCAGGGACCACGTGGGTCCTTTCAGCACCTCCCCCAGGTCTAGCAGGGCCCTTGCTCAGGGTGAGTACAGGGGGCACTGCAGCTGAATGAATGATGAAAGGGTCTCAGTGTCCCTCCTACATCTGAGCAGCTCCCATTGTGGACGTGGAGGTTAATAATAAATGTGCGTGTTGGTTGGAGGCAGGGGGAGACCCAGAATGACCCCTCGGTGTCCCTTTTCTGCTCGTTGCTCCATTGAGCACAGTGGGCACAGCCCGCCTCCTGGTGGTCATCCCCAGCACTGCAGCCCCAGGCAGGAAAACCATAGACGAAATTACATACCTTTGGTTGGTGTCCAGTTCATCCGCGAAGCCTCCTCACCCCAGCCGGGACATAACTCGGTACAAACTTCCAAATGAGGACCCCAAGGCTCCAACAAGGATGGCCTTGTCCCTGGTCCCCAGACGAGTGGTCCAGTGCTCTGTCACGTTCTGCACTACCCAGGTCCCAAGACCCACAAACCGCAAGCTGCCCTCTGCTCAGAAGGACCTCGAGGGAGCAGACGCATTTTCCAAGGACTGGGAGAGCAGTGGGTTATGATGGAGAACCAGGGACACAGACTCTTCTAGGAGCCTGTGGGGCCCTCTGTGTCACACCATCTGTGTACCCCAATTTATAGAATAGGCTGAGGCTTTCTCTCCTGTAGCCCTCTCCACACTAGGGCGGGGGTCTCCTCCTAGCTCCAGGTGCCCAGAGTGCGGGATGCAGACCCCAGACCCTGTCCTGCTCTGTGGATGGTCCTGGCCCAGACAGACCCCACAGTACCTTGGGGACCCCCTGCCCATCAGCCTGGCATCTCTCCTTTCCCCATGCCATGTGTCCCAGGCACACTGCCAGGGGACTGGAAGCCCCTTCCCCACAGCAGTGCTGCCTCCAGCCCCTTTCTTCTCCACTTGTCACTTCAAGTGTGCACTCACCTTCTGGCCCAGCAGCGCAGTGTGTGTGTGTGTGTGTGTGTGTGTGTGTGTACACACGTGTACCTGTGCCCACGTGGGTATGCCCTAGAGGAAAGGACCCCGCAAGGGTGGGGGTTAGCAGGGTCCCCCAGGATTTGAGAGGCTCTCATTCCCAAAGCAAACCCCACGGCAGGGTGAAACCCTGCCCAAGGGAGCCAGAACCCTCCCTGGACTCTGACTTCCTGTGGGTCCTGGGCCAGTCCCTACCTCCCCTGGCCTCAGTTTCCTGATTGTCTCATAAGGTATTGTTCACAGAACTTCTCAAGCGCTGGGCTCCCTCCTACCTGGAGGGTGTGTTGGGGACTGAGGGCATCATTGGCCTCTTCCCGTGGGCAGACCTAGGTGGACCCACCCAGGGCAACCAGGTCTGTTTCCACAGCAAGGCGCACACATGGGACCCGTGTGGACCAGATGTCGTGCATGCGTCCTCACCCCCACTACCTATTCTGTGAACCACATGTCCCCTTATGCCATGGGGCCAACCGTATCCCAAACGGGCAGAGTTGCAGGATACTGGGCTTGGTGGGCATGGAGACCTGGGCACAGGAGAATCATGGGATGTATTCCTACCCTGCTGACTTGGTCCCACATCCACCTCAGGGTCCAGCTCGGTGCCTGGCTGGGTGGGTCAGGCAGTCCTGACCAGTGGAAGTGGACACCAGATGTCGGCAGGAAGGTCAGGCCGCCCCTCCCCTTTCCTCTTCTACACCCCCTCCCCTTTCTTCCTGGCAGGACCCCAGGACACAAGGTCCAGCCTGTCCATGGCTGCAGTCCTGGTTGGAGTAAGAGGGCTGAAGGGAGCTCACGGAGAGGGGCAAGTGTTGCGGTAGTTACTCTTATTGGGGAGCTCCTTGGGGGCTCAGTACTTTCACCCCACTTTATAGATGAGCAGTGGCCCCAGCACTCAAGGTCACTCAGCTCTGAATGACCAAGTCCAGCCGTGAAAGGGGCACTCAGAATTATTGCTGATCACAGGATTGGCAGTAGGAGCTGTCCCTGGTCCTGGTCCCTGTGGGTGGCCTGTTGGCTGCATGGAAGGGCCGGCTTTATAGTGCTCAGAGCTACTCCTAAGTAGGCTCTGTGGAAGAGCTGTCAGAGTGATGGGGCAGGCTCCGCCCCCCTTAGGTGGCCTTAGGGGACCCCAAGAAAAGGTTCCTGATGTTCTTCCTGCAGAACAGAAGGAGCTAGTCCGTGCACCCCAAGGGTCCCAGCTGTGGCCCCCGCTGCTGAGGAAGGGGCCACATGTCATCCGGTCAGGAGTCTGACCTGCCACTGCTCCTAGGCTCTGTTCCAGGAGCCTGGGGGGAAGTGGAAGGGCTGGATCAGTTGTGGGGGGATGCTCACGAGAGTCACAGGCCACCCTCCCTCACCACACTTTGTGCTCCAGGCACTGTGCCGAGTACTCAGTCAATCACCAGTACCCCATTTGTCCCTGCCCTCGGAGCGATCATTTAGACTTCAGGCTCACTTGGTCACCTGCCCTGCAGGTAGAAATCCCGATGTGAACCTAGAAGCCCTGAAAGCATTTAAGAAATTCATTCAGGACAAGGGATTCTCAGAGGAGGACATCTTGATGCCAGCCCACGTGGGTAAGAGGCTGGCTCTGTCCGTTTTCCTGGTGTCCACCCAGTATCCCCCTTTGTCCCGTGTCTCCTTGTGTCCCCTCCAGCTTGCCTATGTCCCTCTGTGTCCCCTGTGACTCTCTTGTTCCCTCCCCCATTCCCTCCGTCGGGGAGACGTCAGCGCTGTGACGTGTCTTGGTTTTCAGTCTGAGCTGCGGGTGGTGACAGGTTCAGGGCCCTTTTCCAGGGAATCATCTCATTCCTGGGTTTTTCTTACTTTCGACAGAAAACTGCATTCCTGAAAGTGATTAGGGTGAGCTACCCTGGAAGCAAACAAGAGTCCTGAGTTCAACGGGATGTCAGTGCCACTGGGGGCACCTCAAGTGCAGACAAGGGGGGCCCCGTGTGGGCCAGGGGTAGCCTTCGCTGCTCTGAGATCCTCTCTGAGACCCGGTCTTTGCTTTGGATGTCTGTCCACAACCATCATTCCTGGGACAGTCAGGGACTCCTTTCTTTTCTCTGTCTGCTGGCTTAGCTATTTGTATAACTCAGGAACAATGGTTCCACGTCGGTACCCAGCTTTCACAAGCACCTGGTGGCAGCTGGAACCTGCCCCCACACCGCTGCAGCCCCCACAACCCCAGGATGCCCCTCCAGCTAACCCCCATCCTGGCCCGACTGACCCCCTCCTAGGGCAGCAGGCAATGTGCTCCACAGCAGCCCCAGGGCAGTGCCCCCAGGACCCTCCCCCAGCAGGACATGGAAGGACCCCTGTGACCTGAGCCTGCTCTGCATCCCCGCCGCCCAGCTCTCCTTCCCCCCAGCCCGGATCCGCCATCCTTGTCCCATATAAAGAGCTTCAGTGGTTCCTGGTGACTCTGCCTGTCTGTGGGGACCTTCAGAGGGGCTGGGAATAGGGAAGGGGTGGGGAAGCCAGGGTGGAAAGGACGGGAGGACCCAGTGATGTCCTGGTTCAGAGGCGGGTGCCACAGGCCAACGGGCACAGGGGTCCAGGCGGGGGACTGGGTGCTGGTTCTCCGCCCGAAGTTCTGTGGGTGCTTTCTGCAGCTTCTGGATGGATGGTCGTGTGCTAGGGGAGAAGGGGTGGGTGTGGGGATGACAGCGTGGGCTGTAGCCCTGAGGTGGGGACACGTGAGCAGGTAGGTCACCTGGCCCTCAGGTTCCTCCCTGGCTGGAGGTCGTGGCAGGAGTGAGGAGGGAGGCCACCATGGAGGGTGTGGGCAGGAGGCCAGGCAGCCCAGAGCCCACCAGGATGGGGACCGCAGGGCACTGGGTCCCCAGCAGGTGTGCGACTCTGCTCCTGAATATGTCGTCACGGTAGTTTCCAGAATCACCCCGGGGCTTTTGTAGTGTTGTGGGGACAGAGCCAGGAGTGCAGTGTCCAGGCTCTCTGCCTCACGTGGAAAGGTGCTGGCTCGGGTAGTAAATGGCCATCAACTGTGATTGGATGGCCATCAGCTGTGGCTAGTTGGTCGTCAGCTGTAACCAGTGAGCCATTGCCACTAATATAACTGCCATGGCTGTGCTAGGAGCAGATGGTGGCTGAGCTAGCAAGCGCGGATTGCAGTTAGCACAGCCCGGGTTGTGTGGGGAGCAGACGTGAAGGGTGCAGAGTCAGTGAGGCCCCCCAGGTTCTCACTGGGGCAGCGATGGGAAGACGGAATAGGAGCCTGTGTTTGAGGGGAAAGTCAGTTCTGCCTGAGAGGGGTGAGGGGGCTGCAGTAGGTGCTGTGGGCATCCTGGGCGTTTGGAGCAGGCTGGGTGCTTTGCTTGGAGCTCAGGAAGGGGATGGGGGGGGCATCTGCTCTGAGGTGGGAGCTGGAGCCTGGATGCAGACCAGCTCTCTCAGGGGCATTGGGAGGGACCAGGGCTGGTACAGGATTCCCGGGGCTGGTGCAGCCAAGGCTGGTGGGAGGGGTGGGGGTAGGAAGGTGTGAGGGCACAAGAAAGCCGTTGTTTATCTTCCTAGAACCTAACGCAGAGGTGCACTGGTCCCCATTCCGATAACATCCTCCCTTCCAGATAAGGCTTTCTCTGAAGGAATCCAGCTGGAGAGTAATCATGGCTAATTACCCAAAAGTAAGAACCTTCATTCACAGGATCCAAACCAAAGACTTAATCACCACCCACGCTGCAAAATCAAGGGGCCTTTGTGAAGAGGAGGGAGGGGCAGGGTCCCATCTACAGGTCAGCCCAGCAGGAGGATAAATGGGCGGCAGGAAAGCCAGGCCCCTCCCGGAGCAGAAGAGACGCCCCCTGACCCAAACATGCAGCTGTCCCTCCTGACCGCAGGGCTGAGCCTGCTCTCCTTGCTGTGAGATGTGGGCACCCAGCTCATTCCTGCCAACGCTGAACAGGCGAGAGCCTGGGGTGGGGGGTGGGGGGGCTGGCGTGGACCGTCCGGGTCAGCCACCTGCCCTGGGCTAGGGTCTCAATTGTGTTGGTTTTGTGTCCTACAACTTTGCTGAATTCTTTTGTTGTAAAAGTTTTGTGTGTGAAATCATTAGCAGTTTCTACATGTAAAATGTCATCTGTGAACAGAGATTATTTACTTCTCCCATTGCAATCGAGATGCCTTTTCTTTTTCTTGCCTAATTGCCCTCGCAAAGACTTCTGATACTATGTTGAATAGAAATGGCAAAAGTAGGCATCCTAGCATTGTTTCTGATTGTAAAGGAAAATATTTCAGACTTTCACCACTCAATGTTATATTAGATGTGGGTTTTTTCAGAAATGGTCATTATCGTGTTCAGGTAGTTTCCTTCTAATTCCTACTTTGTTGAGTGCTTTTCTCATGAAAGGGTTTTATCACGTCAGATCGCTTTTCTTCATCTGTTGAGATGACCGCGTGGATTTTATCCATCTGTTGGTGAGGTGTAGCATATTGACTGTGTTGGTTTTTCTTTTTGTGTATTGAACCATTTTTCGATGAGGATCTTCAGCCGTCCTCATCCCCAGGCGTCCTCAGTCTGGCTGCCGTCATTACGTTTGTAGGATTCCCAGATGTCTGTATGTGTGAGTCTCAGGACTCCATACTAATCTATTGATCTGTGTGTCTGTTCTAACACGACGACCCCGCTGCCTTGATTTCTGCAGCTGGATAGAAAATCTGACTATCTGGTAGTGAAGCCCTCCAACTGTGCTCTGCCTCAAGAGTGTTCTGAGTATTGTTGGTCCTTTGCATTCCTACATAAATTGTGAAATGAGCTCATCAGCTTCCACGAGGAGATACCTGCTGAGGTATTTTATAGAGAGTGTATTGAATCTATTGACCAAATTGGGGGCAACTGACAACAGGTTTCAGGGAGATGCCATAACTTAAAAGGGAGGACATGATAAGCTGGGAACAAATATTTGCAACCCACATATGAGGCAAAGGGGCTAACGTCCCCTATATACCTGGCCCACATTCAGAGGCTTGCGTGACCTGGTCCAGACGCCCTCCACACTGTGTACCCCTTACGCCACTCCAGAGACCTACAAAACCCTTGCCCTCCTCAGAGCCCGTCTGCAGTGCCCCCCATGAGGCCACCTCCTCGGGCTCCAAGCACAGCCTTTGGGATTACGATGACCCGGGTTCAAAGCCACAGTGGGGCCACATCACAGCCCTGTGACAGGCAAGCTCAGGTGGTGACTCTCAGAGCCTCAGTCTCCTCCAGTGGGGTCAGTGACCCTAGGAGGGTGTGTTGGGGATTCAAGCAGGGGGATGACGGCACCTAATGTGCTCAGACTCAGGAGGTCACCTGGCCGGGGAGCCCCACACAGGACAAGGCCTCTGCTGGTCAGTGCAGGGCTCGACGGTGAAGAGCAACGATTCTGAGTCCCCTGTTCACAGCTGGACGTGGTCACTCAGAGCTGAGTGGCCTTGAGAGCTGGGGCCACTGCTCATCAATAAAGTGGGGCAAAAGCACTGAATGCCCAAGGGGCTCACTAATAACAACTACACCCAGCATTTGCCCATTCGGGTGGTGGGGCCCCCTCCTCCACGGGCTCCCTCCAGCCAGGGCTGCAGCCAGGGACCGGCTGGACCTGGGGTCCTGCCAGAAAGAAAGGAGAGGGGGTGTAGAAGAGGAAAAAGAAGGGGTGGCCTGACATTCTTCCTGCCCAGACCCGCGTCCATTGCCGCCTCCAGGTCCCCCGGACCCAGTCATGACCCGAGCTGGACGCTGGGATGGAGTCTGGGGACTACCATAGGGCAGCAGGGTGGGGTGTGTTGGAGACTCTCCTGTCTCCAGGTCTCCATGCGTACCCAGCCCAGTGCCTTGTGGCCAGCCTGGCTGGGGTGGGGGTGGTCTCAGAGTTCAGCAGGACATGGGAGTCACAGAGCAGTGAGGGGGTAGCGGACGGGATTATCCCCATCAGTCGCGCGGGGATCCGTTAGTGCTGTTTGCATTTTGCGTGTGAGCGGTAGGCGGGGTCACGTGCACGCAATATCCAACTGCGCAAGTCCCGTGTGCACGCCTGGCCGAGGACGCTAGACCCCGCTGCCCTTTTGGGTTCAACCTGCATCCTCTTGCGGGGCCTGGGAGGGAGTTCTACACCAGAGCGCGACCCTGCCACACGCACCCAGGGGGCAGAACCTGGGCTGCATCCACGCTGCACTGGGTTAAACAGTTCCTTGTCCAACCCCTCATGGGACAATTGGGAAACTGAGGCAGGAGAGGCAGGGACTGACCTGGGGCCCACGAGATGAGTGATTCCAGAGGACCAGGGAGGGTTCCGGCCTTCTAGGCCAGCCTCAACCCTCCCATGGGGTTTGCTTTGGGAATGAGAGCCCCTGAAATTCTGGCGACCCCCCTCCCATGTGGGGCCCTTTGGGCATCCACGGGGGCACGGCACACACACCCACACACTCTGACTGGCCATCTTTGGGTCACAAGGGGAGTGCGCATTGGGGAGGTGGCGAGCGGGAAAGGAGGATGTTGGATTGGAGGCAGCTCTGCCTGGGACAGGGGCATCCAGTCTCCTGGGAACATGCCAGGGGAGCCCCTGGCACGCGGAGGGGGGAGATGAGGCCAGGGTGATTCTGTGCCTTGCACTGATGTTTTCTTCCCACAGACATTGATTGAGCACCTACCCGGTGCAGGCACAGTTCTAAATGCTGGCGCCAGAACAAGACACACAACAGTTTGGCAGGCTGACAGATAGGATCTTCACCCCAGGCCACTAGGACCTCCGGGCAGCTGTGAGCTCAGGAGACCCATCAGCCCAGAGGCCGAGGCAAGGTTCCTGGAGTTCCAGGAACCGGGACCAGGACAGAGCAAGGACAACTTCCTCAGGACCTTGCAGCCATCCGTCACCAGGCTGGCACACGGAGGGCACAGGGACCCCATGGGAACATGCAGTGAGTAAAAAGTCCTTTGTCTCTGACCTCTGACCCATGTCCTCTGCCAGCATCTGGGAAATAGTAGCAGGCTAGGTTGTTAGCTTACAAGTGGGGTCCAATCTCAGGCCCTTCCCAGGAAGCGAGGCACCCATACAGAAGCTACCGCCAAAGCCCAGCCCAGCGCGTTGGGATGCACCCTGGGGGCTTAAGGAGAGCAGGAAGGAGTAAAGGAGCCGTTTTAGGAAACATGAGATTGGACAAGAATTGGGTTTGGGGCTCCGACAAGTGCTGGGTCACAGTGGGGTGGTTAAGAGGGCAGCCTCAGGACCAGGCCTCTCAGGTCCAATCCTTTCTGCAGGTCACTTCTCCTCTGTGCCCCCAGTACCTTTGAAAGGCAGGGTTTGCGTGAAAATTGAGTTAACCCAGGGAAAGCACGTAAGAGAATGAACGCCTATAAAGCAAAGTCGCCGTAGAAGTTTAGGTGATTCCTTCAGAAGAGCAGGGCACCGGGGGCTGGGACACAGGGCAGGTGTGGCAGATCAAGAGAATGAGGAAGGCTGGTGATGGGATGCCCTCCACCTGAGGCCCGTTCAGCTGTCAGTCTGGTTCTCCAGGAGGCCAGCGGGGGTAACAACGCTCCCAGCAATGTTGGGGGAGGGGCGGACTGCTAACAGGATCGGGCCCCTTGTTCCTTGGGTAGATGAATTCCCCCTTCCTGAGGATAACAGAGTCCCAGTGGACCATGCGGTAGAGAGAGAGAAAAGCGAGCCTGGGTGGTTTCCTGCCGAGGGGGCCTGTCCTCAGTCAAGTAATCCAGGAGAGATAGGAGGGCCGTGGAGAGGAAGAGGAGCATCAAGCCTAAGAGAGACCCCAGACTTCTGGGGGACACATGTGCTCCCTGATAGCAAATGCAGAGCGGAAGTGAAATTCTGATGAAGAAGAAAGTGAATAGAGCCAGAGGAGTAAGGAATATGAATTCAAGGAATGAGTAAGGCACCTGACTCTACCTTCAAGACTGCTTCTCCTCCCTGTGCTTCATTTCCTCACCTGGAAAAGAGGTCACTGTCACACTTCCTAGATGTACCAGAAAGAATATAAAGAAGCCTCTGGAAGGTGCCTGGTGTATACCAGCTAGAGAGGAGTGGGCTCTCGTTATTTCCACCCACCCTCAGTATGTCCCTTCCATCTCCTGACCTCCCTCCCGGTGGTGGGGCACGGTCCTCTGCCTGGGCCTGCACGCCGTCTCCCAGCTTCTTTGGGCAGAGGCTACACAGGCCGGGTGCAGCCCTGACGATAGGGAGCAGGTGATCAGCAGAGGCCCCAGGCAGCGAAGGGACCTGTGGCAGAACCCGGGACTCCACCTTCCACGGGATCGCGGGCCTGCGGCCGGGTCCCCAACCTTCTGGGAGGGGAGCTCCTTGGGGCGTCCCAGCGGTTCTGCTGGGAGAACTGGAGGGTCCGGGGCTGGGGGCCTGGGGTACCAGGGGGCGGGACGGCAGGTGGTCTGGGCGTCTGGGACCGGACTTCCGGGACGCTGGCACCTGTGACGCTCTGGGCTGGTGCGGGAGGCGGGGCATCCTGGCACGGGGAGGGGCAGGGTGTGGGGGACGTGCCCCGGGGAACCCGGATCGGTTGCGCGGCCTCATTTGTGCCTATTGAGGAGGCCCCGCCCCTCCACGTCGTTGGGGTCCCTGGACACCGAGTTTTCCTCCCCGGGTCCTGGCATCGGCCCCGCGCCCGGGTATCACCGTGCAGGGTCGGGCGTCGCGGAGTCCGGACCTGGGGCGGAGCGGGCTGCGTGTGGCCGCCTAGGGGGCACCTAGGGGGCCGCGGGATCGGCTTCTCCCCCACCTGGGGAGGCCGCAGGCGGAAGCTCACAAAGGGCTGGCGTACAGGCAGCGAGGAGCAGACGAGAGGCGGCCACCGTGGGACTCGGGGCCATGGCTGAGCTGCTGCGGACGAAGGCCAGTGAGTGGCGACCCCACGGCCCCGCGGTGCCTGGGCGGGAAGAGCCGTGGTGGGTGAAACCCGGCACCCCGCCAGATCCAGATGGGCGCCCACTGCCACGGGCCTCGGGCTGCCGGCTGGAGGCCGGTGCGGAGCAGCGGAGAGGGGAGGTCTGGAGCCTCCCGAGACCTCGGTACTCGGGACCCGGCAGGCAGGGCGGGCGAGGTCGCAGTGCCTGGTGGCGGAGGCGGGCTCGCCTCGGGGTCCTCAGTCCTGGTTAGGTCGGGTGGCCATGCGGACGCCCGTGGGTCTCCAGGAATCTCCCGCCCCGCCCTCCCCGCCCCATTACACAAAGCCGCCTTTCGCTGAACTGGGATTCAGGTGCTGACCGCTTGGGGACCGACAGTGGAGTCATTGGCAGGCTCTCCCCTTCCCCTTCAAGGCCCTTGGGCTCCACCGCACCAGCCCGTCCTGCCCCTTTGCCATGGTCACCAGTCACCTGGGCACTAGCTTTCGCTTGGAAAAGCTCCAGGCTGGACAAGCAAGGTGTGTGTGTCAGGGGGAAGCGCAGTGGGCGGCTCACATGCTTAGTGCACAACGGGAGTTGTGCCCCCAGCGCTACACCAGGAAAGTGGAACACGGATCACGTGGGCCTTAGGAGCAGCTGCAGGTTTGTGAGCAGGGCTGGGAAAGGGGACTGAGAACCAGGACTGAAGTGGCCCCCAGGGGCAAACGTTCCCTTCATTTAGAGCAGTTTGCGTATGGAACTGTTTTAGTTGGGTTTGGGACTGCATAAAATAGAGCAGAGGACTCCACTCAGTTTGAGGGAGAAGAGCCAGGCCCGCTGCAGCCTGGAGGTGAGAGGCCGAAGAGTGGAAAATTCGTGAAAAGAACTGTGGGTGTGGTGCCAAGTCGCCCCTGTGCTCACAGCACTGAGCCAGGAGTCCAGTCAGTGTCACCCTTCAGTAAGGCCTGGGAGGTGATAAACCCCCTGGTTTATGGAGATTGAGGACATTGTCCTAGATCAGCCAGGTAGGAAGAACCAATAGAGCCTGGCATCCGGGGCTGTCTGACTGCATAGACCCGCCTCTGCGCCTTCCAGCCCCTCCCTCATCCTTCTTTATGCTTGTTTGTCCGTTATTTTGTTATTGTTCCCTTTTTTCCTCTCAAATTATTTGAACAGCTTTTATACCATAAGCCACACATAAAGTGTCCAGTTTGGTGAGCTCTGACCCATGTAGACACCTGTGGAACAGTCGCCCCAGAACACCTGGTCTCCCTTGTGCCCAGGTGTTACACCGTCTCGGTGCGCCTCAGGCTGCACGCACCAGTGTTGGTTTTCCCTGCTCTAGGACCCTCGGAGGCCAGGGATTCTACCGTTGGTCTCCATACCCCTGAGGGCCGGCCCGTGACTGGACTAGATGCGAACATAAAGATTAAGAAGTTCAGGTCTTTTGAGAAACCTGGCAAACTAATCCCCATCCTCAGGGGGATTAGTTCATTCATCTATTTCTACATCCAACCAACATTTTTAAACTCTTGTAAGAGACAGGCGGCCTGCAGTTGGGCAGGACACCTGCGCAGTGAGCCATGTGAAGAGGTGGCCTTAGAGACACGAATGGGAGATGCCCTGTGTGTGCGAAAGTCCAGGGCACGAGTGCGCCAAGGGGAGGACCCAGCACAGCGGGAGCCCCCCTGAAATCAGCCGGGCTTCTTAGGGGACAGAAGGAGAATGGGGGGCTGGTAGCTGAGGAAAGAGAGACAGTCTGAGAGAGAGGCAGGAAAGGGACATAGAGGGCCTTGTAGATGACAGTGAAGTACAAAGTTGGCAGGTGGTAAGCTGTGTGTGGGGTGACCTGGCTGCTGTGTGGGTGGTTTCTAGGAGATGTTTGACTCCTTCAGCCCCAGACCTGGCTTCCTAGAGGACTGAGAGCCACGTGCAGGGGTTCTGGAAAAGGGGCAGCATGCCAGCCTCTGGCTCTCCTCTCACTGTGGCAGGTCTTACTGATGGAAAGAATGGAGCAAAGATGTCACTCAGAATTACAAGCGCAACGTCACTTCTTTTTACTGAGCCCCACACTGAACACACTTGGTGGTTCTGTTCCTTTAGCTTTGTAGTAGGCCCAAAGAGGGAACAAATGTCTATCAGCAGGTGAAGGCATAAACAAATTGTGGCATAGCGACAAAAAAGTCTGTTCAACGCAAAAAGGGATGAACTCTTGGTGAATGTCACAACGTGAATGACTCTTAAAAACATGGCTGTGTGAATGAAGCCAAACAAAGGAGCGTGTATGGTATGATTGCATTTATACGAAATACTTGAAAGGGGAAATGTCTAGTGACGGAAAGCAGATTAGTGGTTGCCTGGAGCAGGGGTGTGTGGTGTTTGCTGCAGAGGGGCAGGAGGGAATTTGTTGGGGCGATGGCAGTGCTGTGTATCTGGCCAGGGTGGTGGTGACACACGTGTATGCATTGTTAAATAGTCAGCAACCTGTGTACCTCAAATGGCTATGTTCTATTACATAGAAATTATACTTCACATGAACTTGATTTCAAAAGTTTTGAAAAATGAAACAGTTTCTTCAAAACGGAAGGGAAAGTATTTCCAACCTAGATTTTCCTACAAACTATCTAGAAAATACAAAACTGGAAAAAAACACGTATAAGACACGTAAAGACTCAAATTCTACCACCCACATCCCTTACTGTCAGGAAGGTACTAGAGATACATTGTCCCGTGGGCATCAGATGCAGACAAGCATTGGCAGATCAGAGAAGTGAGGGACGAATAACTTGAAGGGGATGATTGGGAGGACGCGGGGCGGGGGCGGGGGGGGGAGGCGCTCTTTCAGTTGTGAGCCTTTAGTGTATTTGAACTCTTGACCACGTGACTACATCACTTTCATGAACATAAAAAATCACCATAAAGAAAGACCAATGATTGTTTCCAAGAGCATATGCGGGGGACATGAAATCCTTGGGGGACGTGGTGGTCCCTTTGTCCTGGTGGGGCTGTTCCTGTTAGCGGGGTCCCGGCCCCCCTTGGTGGCAGGGTCAGCCGCAGTCCTCTGGTGTTCGTTTCAGTGGGGTTACTTCTGGTCACTTCTGTCTCTAAGGAAAGGAGGTGCTGAGTGAGAAGAGCCTGGGGGAGGCCAGAGTAACTGGGAGTGGGGGACCCCTGGGGCAATGTGCGGGGAGGGAAGAACCACCTGCCCGCCACTCGGAGGGAGAGAACAGAAACTGTCTTGGATTTGGATTGGCTCTTAGAGGCACTCCTGTTAGGACCTGCAGCAGGAGGGGCTGTGCTGGCGGGACCCAGGCCAGTCGTGGGGCCTGATGTCTGAATCACAACAGGGTGGGCATGGAGCGGGGAGTGACTGGGTTTCCACTGTTTTCCAGGAAAACCACAACACTGCTCACTTCGTCCTGTGGCCTTTCTCCTGACCATGCTCTTCTTGGTCTTCTTTGGGTAAGAAAAGTCCACGACTGTCAGGGTCTGCCAGGCTTGGGGAGAAGCAGCAGCAGCAGGTCAGATCCTGATGGGCTGCCCTGAGCTGTCCCCTCCCCACCTTAGAATCACAACAGTAATGACAGGACTGATGGCCCCAACAGAGGGCCCTTGCCTTCACATACCCTCATATGGAAGCCTCACCTGTGAGTGAGCTGTCTTCCCCCCCTTCACAAATGGGGAATCGGGGGCAAGGCAAGGAAACTACCCCCCTCAGCTGTGTGGCTGGGAGTGGGGAAGGCCAGCTTGGGAGCCATGCTGTGAGCTGTGTCCAGATGGAGAAGGTCCTGGAACTATCGAGTGAAGTTACATTGGCTGCTCTACTGGGGACCCCGCCAGGAATCTCCCTAGGGCAGCCTTGGGCCGAGCTGGTCGTGCATAGGGACCCACTCCAGCTGCCACAGGGGCTCAGATGGGAGCACTGGCCACAGATAGGAGCACTGGAGCCCTCCCACCACTTGGGATCAGTCCCCTTCCCCTGAGCTTTGGGGAGAATTGCCCCTGGCCCTGCCTAAGGCCCGGAAGTCCCATGGGGAGCTCCCGGCCTGGGCTCCAGCTCGAGCTTCTCACAGGGATGATGGACAGGCCATCCCAGGACCGCCCTCCTCAACAATGGCCTTTGGTGGCTCTCCACAGCGCTGGTGTCCTGAGCCCGAGAACGCCGATGCTGGCAACCAGGCAGGAAGGAGCAGGGTGAGTGCGTGAAGGACAGAGCCACACTGCCCCTTACAGCCTTGGCGACTGGCCCTCTACTGGGGTGGGGGGTGAGCAGTACTGGCTTCTGCGTGGCCCCGCCAGCCCCGCCTGAGCTCACCCATCGGTGGGTCTGGGCCTCCTCATCACTCTCTCTACTCAGAGCAGCTGGATCAGGTTCATGGCCTTGAAAGGTCACCTGGGCGGGACTGGCTCCACCTGTCTGGCTTCAGCTGCAACTTCCCTTCTGACCTGCCACCTCCAGCCTCCAGGCTCACCTGCGTGTCCCATGAATGACCTACTCCCCACTCTGTCCCCCCCCCCCAGGACCCTAGTAGTGAGTGGCTCCCCTCCCACCCTGTGCCCAAGGTACAACCTGAGAATCGCCCCTCACCCCATACTGCTAGGCACCAGCCTGTCATCCTACCTGGAAGTACCTGCCAGTTCCTGCCTCTCTCTGCTTCCCTGCTGCTCTTGGGGAGGCTCCCCTCTTCTACCTGGCAGCCTCCGTGCTTATCTCCTTGCCCCCCTCTGCCCTGAACACATTCTCCTCCATTAGCCAGAGTTCCAGAACATAACACATGAGCCCCTCCGAGGTCTGCCTCCCACCTGCCTGGCCTCTCTGGCTTTGTCTTTCCCAGTGCGGCCCACACCTCTGGGGTGCATCCCAGGGGTTTTTGTCATCCTGCACAGGCCATGCAGTCCTGACACTGGGCCTTTGCACGTGCTGTGCCCTCTGCCAGGACCACTCTTCTCTCCTCCTGCCCTTGGCATCTGGCAAGTTCCTCCAGTATCAGTCATTTGCTGCTGTGTAAGAAAGGTTCCCAATTTGTGGTATGAAACAAGCACAGACATCGATTCCCATATCTCTCCAGGTCCCGAGGTTGACTGGGCTCAGGCGGGCGGTTCTCACTCGGGTGTCAGGTGGGTGTAGGCAGACGGAGGCTGGGCCAAGGTCAGCTCGAGGGCCTCCTCACATTTCTGATGGTTGAACCTGGCTCTCAGCTGAGACACCTGCTGGGGCCACCCCGCGTGGCCTGGGCTTCCTCTCAGCCTGGTTGGGAGGTTTCAAGATCAGTGTCCCCAAGAGAGACGGACCTGTATCACCTTTGATGACCTGGTTTCAGAAGTCCCATAGTCCCACAGCATCACCTATTATGCGTTTTATTTGTTAGAAACTGGAGACCAAGGCCAGTCCGAGTACAGGGTCAGGGATCGTGGCCCATCAGGGACCTCATGCTGGGAGGGGCCCACAGTATAGACGCGTTCGAAACCACCACCTGCTCAGGATCAGCTCAGCAGGGTCTGGTGAAGTGGGGCCTACGGCTCAGCAGAAGGGCCCCTCCAACTGCAATGTCTGAGGTCTCTGAGTCGGAGGCGTGCAGGGACACAAGCCAGCACCAGGCCCACTGCCACAGTGATGGCATGTTTCAGACGGAGTCCATGTCCACGCTCCGAGCCACCCCTTTCCCTCTCCACCAGGCCCCCTGAGTTCTCCTGGTAAAACCCCCTCTCTGTTCTCATTCTGCAGTGAAGCTGCTGGAAAACCGACCAGCCTGTATGTTGTGACATTACAGAGGTACAGTGTCTTCAAGGGGCACCTCCCCATCAGGTGCCTGCCCTCCAGCCCAAATGGGTGCGTGTAAGGAGAGAGGCGGGGACACTGGGACAGGCTGGCTGTCCTCCTGAGCTTAGAGGTACCATGGCTGCTCCCTTCCCCAAAGACTGGTTCTGACTTCGACCTCCTTCTAAAGCCGTAGAAAGGTCCATGCGTAGCTGGTGCTTCCGTTTTGATCAGTTGGATGGCATTTGGCTTTAAAGAGGATGACCGACCGGCCTGGTTTGCCTGGCCTCAAATGGGTGCCGGATTGGGGACCTTTATAGGTGCTGAAACCAGGAACATCTCAGGCAATCGAAATGAGGCCGCCACCCTACTGCTTTTCTTTTTAAATTTTTAACTACAGTAAAATACACCTGGCCTGAAGCTTACCATCGGAACCATTTTCAGGTGTCCGGCTCAATGGCATTAAGTACATTCATGTCGTACAACCATCACCACCGTCCATCTCCAGGACTTCTCATCTTCCCAAACTGAAATTCTGTCCCCATTAAACACTCACTCCCCATTTCGCCTCCCCCAGCCCCTGGCACCCTCCGTTCTCCTTCCTGTCTCTGAATCTGACTCCTGGAAGGACCACATGTCAGTGTAATCAGAGTGTTCGTTCTTTGGGGACTGGCTTATCTCACTGGCATCTTGACCACAGCATTCATCCACGGTGTAGCATCTGTCACAATTTCCTTCCTCTTTAAGGCTGATGCCTACATTTAAATGCTATCCCAGGAATGGAGATTGCAGTCATTATTGGCAATGACCGTGGTCCCTGGCTCATTGTTGCGGGGGCTGCACAATAGTTGGGAATGGAGGCCGCTCACCCGTGTTTCCCAGGCTCTTGCCCCTGACAGTGCTATAAGTCGCTGTTGAAGCAGGTCCTGTGACAACCAAGTCAGGTCGGCATTCCCCTTCCCAGATGGAGACAGGGAGCCTGGAGTCTGGGAGCCTGAGACCTTCCCATGTCACCTAGCCAGTGACACAGCAGAGCCAGGTGGACTGTCTGCGTGTCTGATGGCCATTCCTTTGGGCCAGCTACTTCCTTGGGCGACCTACCCATCCAGAGGTCTCTTCCAGGCCACTCTCTGGCCACAGTGAATTAAGCGAGGACCCCTGAGATCCTCCCACTTCAAGTCCAGAGGAAGGCAAAGCCCCTGGGGTCTTCTAGTTCCACTGCCCATTTCACAGACGGGGAAGCTGAGACTCAGAGGCTCAGCCCTCCCCAAGGCCAAGGATATTGTCCAGGAAGTGCCTCGAGTAGCCGCAGGGCAACCTGTAGGATCCCTTGTCCTGGGAGGAGGCAGACGTCAGTCACTTTGAGTAGCTACACCAGCCCCCTACATGGGACGTCCATGTGATCTGCCTGCAAACTCAGGTCGTGCTGTGTTGTTTTTCAGGATGGTTTATCCCCAGCCCAAGGTGCTAACACCCTCGTGAGTAAACTTATTGGAATTTAACATCGTACTCTCTCTTGCTGTTCTAAAGACCGAAGGGCAGTTCCATTGAAATCTCTCCGAGAACTCACTTTGCCTGATTCTTTCCTTTCTGGTCTTCCTGAGATCTGAACCAGAGATTCTCCATCCTTCTCTCCCTCGCGTGGCTTGCATTTCCTGTTTCCTGTCCTGTGTCCACCAAAGAAAGTGTAGAGTGTTTGGGGCCTTGCTCTCAGGGGAGGGGTCCCCTTTGCTGGCAAATCCCAGCTCCCTCCTGCTGTCCTCAGGGTCCAGTATTTGGTAAAAGTTGAAGTGATTTGTATTTGGTAGGTTTCCTGCAACTGTCAAGTCCTTCTGGCAGGACAGTCAGTCCCGGGCTGTGGAGGGGATGGAGCCTGGGTGGGGCCCCCTGTGGGGGCCGTGAGCATGGGACCTGCGTGTGTTCACCTTCCTGCCGGTGCACATGTTGCCGTTGCCGTGTGGCTCTCTCTTGGTGCAGTAGGAAAGATGTCCTTGTCCTGACCCCTTGGCTGGCCCCCATCGTCTGGGAGGGGACCTTCAACATCGACATCCTGAATGAGCAGTTCCAGGTCCAGAATGTCACCATTGGACTAACCGTGTTTGCCATCAAAAAGTAAGTAGTGAGATGACGGAGGTAGTGACCAGGGACATCAGAGTCTGTCCTTGTGTCCAGGGCAGAGTGGGGTGGGGTCTGGCCCTTCCCTCCCAAGGAGTAGATGTGAAAGCGAGAGCCCATAGTCACACTGCAGTGGCCAGGCCTGACTCTCAAGATGGGCTCCCGGTGCTGGGCTGCATTGCAGCATTGGGGGCGGGTGTGTGTGTGTGTGTGTCCCCTACTTAACCGACTGCTCACCTTCCCTGTGAGGGATTTACTAACCTGCCAGGTGTGGGGCAGGCACAGGTGAAGCACCTCAGTGCTCTCAAGAACTTGGGGCCTCTGAGGGCTCAATACACTTGCCCGATGCTGGGGGAGCTGCTGTCCCCATGGTGGGGAGCATGTGGCCTTTGGGGACCTCAGGGAAGAACCAGCCGCCTGAGACAGTTGGAGAAGCCTTCCCAGGGCAGGGGAGACCTACGAGCCAGACCTAGAAGCTGACATCCTTGGACTCAAGGTTGGGGCCCAAGCAAGCCCCCTCTTCTTCTTGGTTTCCACACTCCCCTTCCCTCCCCACCTACTGACCTGATCCATGATCGCAGGTGGAGAGGGAGTTCCCGGTGACACCCCCCCCCCCCAGGACTACCAACAGTTTACTGAGTTCTTTGTCAGTAAGACACTCTGCAGCCTTCAAGGGAGGGCACTTTAAGGGGTAGAGAAAGGCATGGGGGTCGGGGGAAGGAGACAGGGACCCACTGAAAGCAAAGGCGGCAGGTGGCTGGACCCTCCTGGATCCAAGCAGCCTCCCACAGCATGAAAAGGAGGGCTGCGCCAGCAGGTGCTCAGCTCAGGCCAGACAGGATGGGAGACGGGGGTTGCCCCAGCAGGGGCACCTGTAGTGGGTTTGCCCCAGGGGTGGGGAGACCTGAGGGGCTTTGCCAGGGAGGGGGTACCTGCAGGGTGTTTGTTGGGGGAGGAGGCGCAGCACCGGGGTGTGACCCAGATCCAGCTCTGCTGGCGGTAAAGCTGCGCAGGTTTCTGCCCTGTAAGCCTCAGGCCCTCCTTTGTAAGGTGGGGTGCTCACGGTCCCCCATCTCCAGGAGCAGAGGATTAGCGAGGTCCAGCCGGCAGATTCCCGCAGGCCTGGCCAGGAGATTGGCTGCACGAGGCCCATGGCTCCCAGGGTTGGGGTCCCTCGGCAGGGCTCAGCAGTGACCCCCCCCTGCCGGCCCTGTCCCCGCGTCCCTGTAGGTACGTGGTCTTCCTGAAGCTCTTCCTGGAGACGGCGGAGGAGCACTTCATGGTGGGATACAAGGTCAACTACTACGTCTTCACGGACCGGCCGGCCGACGTGCCGCGCGTCCCCCTGCGGGGAGGCCGCCGGCTGGTCGTCCTCCAGGTCCCGGGCGCCGCGCGCTGGCAGGACGTGTCCATGCGCCGCATGGAAACGATCAGCAGCTTCTGCGCGCAGCGCTTCCTGCGCGAGGTGGACTTCCTGGTGTGCGCGGACGTGGACATGCGCTTCCGCGACCACGTGGGCGTGGAGATCCTCTCGCAGCTCTTCGGCACGCTGCACCCCGGCTTTTACGGGGCCGCCCGCGAGGCCTTCACCTACGAGCGCCGGCCGCAGTCGCAGGCGCACATCCCCCGGGACCAGGGCGACTTCTACTACATGGGGGCCTTCTTCGGGGGCTCGGTGGCCGAGGTTCACCGCCTCACCACCGCCTGTCACCAGGCCATGATGGCCGACTGGGCCAACGGCATCGAGGCCGTCTGGCACGACGAGAGCCACCTGAACAGGTATCTGCTGGACCACAAGCCCACCAAGGTGCTGTCCCCGGAGTACATGTGGGACGAGCAGCTGCTAGGCTGGCCGGCCATCGTGAAGAAGCTGAGATACGTGGCCGTCCCCAAGGACCACCAGGAAATCCGGCACCGCTGAGGGTATGCGGGGAAGGGCTGAGGGAGGGCGTGGGGGCTCCCCAGTCTCCCTCTGCCTGCAGCCCGGACCGGAACCAGCGGCTGGAGAACAACTGCGCTTCCCTTTTCTGTCCTGAGGAAAATTGTTGAGGCCTAGCGTTGCCCCCCACCTCCCAGCACCACCAGCCCGGACCCCCACCTCATACACAGGCATACACAACGCAGGCCCCATTCCCGTGGGCACAAGTGCCTGGAGTTGCCCACTGGGTGCCATCAGCTGCCCACTGGGTGCTCCTCGGGCCCAACAGCTGGGATGAGGCAGGTGGTCCCGGCCCCTCCTGACAAACAAGGGGTCCCAGACGAAATCCCTTCCAGAGCAGAAGGGAGGCGCCTGCTCCATAGTCACAGTGGGTCTTGGGGACACAGCTCCTGCTTTAGGCCGGATCCCTTCCTCCTCACAGGAGAGGAAGTTGAGGCCAGATCAGGACTCTTGACTGCGGCCTGGCTCCCCTGTCCAGCCCCAGGCACTACCCACAGGGAGCCCCGTTTGCCTATCACCTCAGGCCACTCGGTTCCCTCTGGAGTTGCCAGTTCCCAGAACTGAAAACTAATATTTTTGGATAGTAATAGGAAGTTGCCAATTATCAAGAAAACCTGTGTCTTTTACTTAAAAATGATTTCTGTGCTCTCCAGCGAGGCCTTCTTCTGGCCTGAAATGCTGCCTTTTCTTGGCCTGTTTTTCCCGTCCCCTGCCAAGACAGGGAAGTCACACACTAGTGCCCTTCTTTCTCTTCTGTGGTTGGTAAATTTTCATAATTTCTGGGTGCTTTGCAGCTGCAGAAGGCTCCGATTTTATGCAGCCAGGACTATCCGTCTGCAGAGCCTGTCATCTTCCCCACTTCTGTTCACTAAACATGAATTCCCCGTCCCCTCCCCCAGCCCTGGCGCCCACCGTTCTCCTTCTGGTCTGTACGCATCTGACACTTCTCAGTCTCTGGCATGAGTGGAGTCCTCCTGTATGGACTGGCTTATTCACATAGCACAGTGTCAAGGTCCCATCCACGATGAGCCTAGAGCCGGACCTGCTTTTTTGTCCCTGTGGAGTCACTCTGTCCCTCTCTTGAGTCTCCTCTCTGACATGTGCCTTCCTCATCCCCTCTGCTCCCTCCTCCTTACCTGCCCCGTCGGTGAGTTAGGGAGTAGGGCAGGGTCAGGGACATGAGGCAGGGACCTTCTAGCCGGGCCTGTCACTCCCAAGTCTCTTGATCACCCCCACTCCCAGCCCCCCTTCTCTCTTCCTCCCTGAGGTCTCAGCCGCAGGTCTCTGCACTCTGTTTTCCCAAACAAGGCCCAAAGTGGACAGAGACCTCAGATGTAGGAAACTGGACCCAACACGTTAAAATCGTGTTTGCATTAGACCAAGAATCTCTACTTCTAGAGACCTATCCTAAATAAATAAAGATTTAGGTGTGTAAATGTTCCCTTCGGCACGATGAGGGGAATGAAAAATTGGACCTGGCCCATGTGCCACAGCAGGGGCTTCAGAAATCCTGATGTGGGGACACAGAACAGAAGGAGGAAGAGGACTGAATGGCAGTGTGCACCCCTGGGGAAATAAGGTTCCAGAAGGGCACGCCCCTGAGAATCCTCCCCTCCCGACACCCACAGTGCGTGTGCACATGCACACACGTGAACGCACACAGGCTCCCACACATGCATGCACGGGGGCGGGAACACAGGCCCACACCGATGCAAATGCACCCACACGGAAAGGTCTAGAACGGTGAGCACCCCAGGCAGTCAGGGCTCTGCGCCCTGGGAGGACTTTGTTCTTCTGTACTTGATTCTAAATTCCTTTAGAATTCATTATTTTACTGTAATAAACGTTTATTATCCTTGTAATAAATCCTTTAAAAATAAAAACTAAATAATGCACTTTACCTCATAGATGAGTGACAAATGAGTAACATTTAACATGTGACTTTAATACTTTTTGAACTATAAAAGTAAGATGCGCGTTATAGAAAAATTAGACATCATCTCGAGAAGATCAGAGATTTGCAAGTCCCACTCCCCGAAAACAACTTTCAACTTTGTCCCTGATTATTTGCATCCATATTTTAATAACTTGTATCTCTCTTTATGTGCTTTTGAATAAGTGGTTATTGTATGGCTCAAAATTCCACTGTATGGTGTACAGTGCAAATCCATTGGTATGTTTGAGCTTATTTTAGATGTCATCCAGTGCCTTCCTCGAAAGTTAATTAAGGGTTTCTCTTCTGCCACGCTCCATATTTTGGGTCAATATGCAGTATTTATATTATTACGACAATGTAAATATTTTCACAGAGTACATTTCTTTCTAATACAACTATAGATTTCTTTTCGTGGGGTTAATAACTTTTTTTGCCATGTTTTTGTTATCTATGTACTATTTATCACTAATTCATCCTGAAGCTCACTGCTCGAGGTTTAGATTTCCTCTCAATCTGATCAAACCCATCAGGTAAACCAATCAGTAACATTTTGTTTCCTTGCGGACACCCCACTGGAACCTTCTGTTCTCCTGTCCAGTCTGGAACTCTTGCCTCACCATCATCCTTGGAACCTGTCGCGCCTCTCCTGTGAGGGATCTTATTTCCTAGACGTCAGATAGAGTGGACATTTGCCATTACGTTTTGGCAGCCCAACAGCTAAATGTCATTCCTGTGTTTAGAGAATTTCTCACCTAATTCGGCAGACTGCCTTCAACTATAAAAGCTGCAGGTGTCAGACTCACTCCCCAGGGTCCCCTGACAGAGCGGGGGTGGTCCCCACCCTCTGGCTCTCCCAACCAGACACATCTGTCCCAGATTTTGCATTAGCTGGTACCTCCAGAACAAACATATTAATGGTAGAGAGTGGACACCTTTGTCTTTGCTTCTAGATTCAATGGGAATACTTCTGGTGTTTCCCTATTAAGCACTATGGTTGCTCTGAAGTTGAAATGGATAGGTTTTCTTTATAGTAGCTAAAACAAAAAAGCTCATTTCTTCTTCCTTCAAGTAAGTCCAGGGGTAGGCAATCTAGATTGGAATGACACCATGGCACCTGAGTTCCAGGCTCCCCCAGCCCTGGTGTATGGCTTCCTTCCCCAAGTCAGTGATGGTGCCTGAGCTGTCATCACAACCACATTCCAGCTGGGAGGCGGAAGGGTGCGCCCCCCTCTATTTAAGAAAGCTTCCAGAGGTAATATTTCTGCTTAATCCCGTTCACATGATCACACCTAATTGCAAGGAAGTGTAGTCTGTACCTACAGTGACCATATACCCAGCTAAAAATCGGGGGTTTTGTTGCCAAGGGAAAATGGATATTGAGGGTTACCTGGCAGCCTCTGCCACCCCATCTATTCCTATTTTATTATTATTTATATTCAAGTTTATTGGGATGACACTTGTTAGTAAAGTTACATAGGTTTCAGGTGTACAATTCTGTAATACATCATCTATATCTCACATTTCGCGTTCACCACCCAGAGTCAGTTCTCCTTCCATCACCATATATTTTGATCCCATTTACCCTTTTCTATAACCCCTCCCTCCCCTAACCTCTGGTAACCGCTAAACTATTGTCTATGTGAGTTTTTGTTTCTTCATTTGTTTGTCTTATTCTTTTGTTGTTTTCAGTTTTATATACCACGTATCAGTGAAATCATATGGTTCTGTTATTATTATTTTTTAACCAACAATGGAAGTTTAAATTAACCAAAGGTCTTTTCAGCATCTAAAAGCTGATATATTTTTTGTCATTAGATCTACTATAATGAATTGTATTATACACTTCTTAATAGTGAACTATCCTTTCCTACTTGCAGTAAATCCCAGATGGTCACTTTGTATTCTTCCTTTATTGGACTACTGGATTTTGTTTGCTGACATTCTAGATTTTTGCATCTATAGCCTTAAGTGTTATTTATCTGTAATTTTCTGTTTGTGCTACCTTTGGTGGGTTTTATTTATCAATTTTATGCCCAATAAAAATAATTTAGAGGCAATACTTCTTTTCCTACTTTCTGAGCAGTTTAGATACCTTAAAACTATCTGTTCTTTAAACTTTGGGTAGAATTCTGTGGAAAATATGGTAGGGATAACTTTGGGAATTTTCTCTATTTCTTTTATGAAAATCAGTCTGTTTTAACCTTCTATCTCTTCTGGAATCAGGTTGGCTAAAGTATATTTCCTAGGATATTATCTATTTTGTTCATATTTTCAAATCTGTTTGCATAGAGCAAAGTAGTTGCTTATGGTTCTTTAAATCTCTTCTGTATTTCCTTGGTTGTTTCCCCATTACCATTTATTTCACATTTTTTCCTTTATCCTGTTCCCTTTCCTTCTTCCTTTGCTAATAGTTTAAATTGTTTCTAATTCATATCTCCTTTTATCTTTATGAAGTCCTTTTGGCTTTCCTTTATTTTGTTATTTTCCTTACATCTTGAATTGGATGTTTAATTGACTTATTTTTGTTTCTTCTTGTTTCTTAATGTAAGTAATTAAATCAATTAGTTTTTCTCTGAGTACTGCATTAGCTGGATCCCGTGGACTGCCATATCACTATTATTTTGCTTTCCTCTAACTCCGAAGTGGTTAAGGAAGACATTTTAAAAATCACCAGGGGGTAGCAGCTTTTTATTGTGTTCTTATTATATGCTTCTAATTGGAGAATGTTGCCTTAGTGCTTTTATTTTAATTTCTTAAGATTTATTTTATAGTGTAATAATGTTTATGAGCATTTCCAGTTGTGAATGCCCCGAGTATCTGAAAAGCTGTATTTTCTATTTTCAGTGTATATGTATCAGACCTAAATTAATACTTGTTATTTCAGCTTTATTATTTTGTGTTTAGTTTATATTCGACATGGCTATAAATTGAAGCCTGTTCTCTCTCTCCTGGCATTTTATGTGTTGCTGCTATATTGTTTAGTAACAGACAATCATATCTACTATAACTATACCTCCATTGAGAATTTCACTTGTTGTAAGACGCTGTTCTTTTTCTTCATGCTTTTGCCCCTGAAATCACTGGTGACAGATATTAAGGTCACATCCTTCGCGTTTTTGTTTGCATTTGTCCAGTTTCTTTGTGAGCCTTTTAACTGTGAGCCCATCTGTATCACCTTTTTTAAAACTGTATTTCTTACCTATATGACCGAGTTCAGTCTTGCTTTGTGACATAGTTTGAAACTTTTTCTTTAATAAGGAAATGGAACAAATTTCTAGTTATAGCTATCATGATGTTTACTCTTAGTTTGATGGTGATTTGTATTTCTTTTGTTGTTATAGCTTTGGAAGACCTTTAACTGTGTGGTTTGTTACCTTTGTTTAAGTGTTTTTTTCAAGAATTTGAAAGATTTGGATTTTAATCCAGTGAAAAAGTTTTTCTAACCATAATGTCATGTAGTACCTTTCATCCTCTATTTACTTAAGCAATGTATATTAACTCCTTGTTGTGAGTTATGAGATTAACTTTCTCAATACTTCCCCCTTCCTTTTCCACCTCACCCAAATTAGTCGACTTTATTATGCTTCTAAATATTTACTGTGAATATACTTAGACCTCCAGTACTTGAATTTGCATCTTTAAATGATATAATTTATTCCTATTTGTAAAGATGAAGAAATCCCTTACTTTAATACCTCCCACTTTCTCTCCCCTTTCTCAATTTTTGTGACAATTTTATAATTTCTATTTATATAATTATGAATTACAAAATTTGCATTTACACTCTGCAACTATGGTCTTCACCCTTGTTTCTGACTTGGTTTTATACTTAAATAGAGTCCTGTTACCACTAATCTTTTTGTCATCCTTTGTCCACTTAAAGTGTGGCTGCTGAGGCTTGTTCTCTAGCAGCAGCTTCAAGCGTTCATGGGAACAATATTCCCGAGTTTTTCTATGTTCAGAAAGGTTTGTCTGTTGTCTTTATATGAGGTTGGACAATTAAGTTCACAAACTCATCCTAGAAAAAGTGCTCCATACCTCATTGCTGAATATCACTATAGTCACCTTTGAAGTACTCCCTTTGGGAAGCTATGTACTGATGACAGTGCCTCATTCACCCTTCAAAGCAATTCTGGAACTCTTTTTCTGGAATGGCCGTCAGAGTTGTCGTCATATTACCCTTGATGTCCTGAATGTCATCAAAATGTCTTCCTTTCAATATTTCCTTTATCTTCGGATAAAGAAAGAAGTCATTGGGGGCCAGATCAGGTGAGTAGGGAGGGTGTTCCAATACAGTTATTTGTTTACTGGCTAAAAACTCCCTCACAGACAGGGCCGTGTGAGCTGGCGCATTGTCGTGATGCAAGAGCCATGAATTGTTGGCGAAAAGTTCAGGTTGTTTTTGTCTACCTTTTTCACGCAGCCTTTTCAGCACTTCCAAATAGTGAACTTGGTTAACTGTTTGTCCAGTTGGCACAAATTCATAATGAATAATCCCTCTGAAGTCAAAGAAGGTTAGCAACATCGCTTTAACTCTTGGTTTGGACTGATGGAACGTTTTTGGTCGTGGAGAATTGGCTGACTTCCATTGTACACTTCGAGGCTTTGTTTCAGGGTCGTATTGGTGTAACCATGTTTCATGACCAGTGATGACAGGGCCCAAAACATTATCTTGCCTCTCCAAAGGTCTTGGCAAACTTCGACTCTCCTTTGCTTTCGTTCATCGGTGAGCTCCTTCGGGACCATTTTTGCACACACCTTTCTCATGCCAAGATTTTCAGTTAAGATTTTCCTGTTTCTCTATCAATGTTTACTTGGTCTGCTATGCTTCTCGCAGTCAGACGACAATTTTGACGCACAACTTGATGAATTTTTGCAATGTTTTCGTCAGTTCTGCTCGTTACTGGCCGTCCTGACCTCTCTTCATTATGATGCATTTTCTCCCCTCAGAAAAACATTTAATCCATTTGTGCACTACCGTGTCTCCATGGCATTATCCCCTTAAACTTGGACTAACATGTCCCTGATTTCACTTCCACTCTTGCCTAGTAAGAAATTTAATGTTTGGTCGTTGCACTACTAGAAGCTCAGACGTTCTCACGATGGCACACAAAAACACTCAATAATGAACTCCACTCAGCAAGACACCGCCACATATCTACATGAACACAGCTGAGAGATATACCAAGGTTATGAAACCTTACTGAGCTGTCTATACAGTGCTACCAATGTGAGCACACGGTGGCAAGTTCGTGAACTTGTCAGACCTCATACTTGACTGAGTTTGGCGCAGTGTAAAATTCTTGGGTCATACTTGCTTTCCTCGGAGATTTGGTGGCAGCATTGCTCGTAGCTTCTAAGGTTGGACGTTACTGTGAGAAAGCATGATGCCAGCGTGACTTTTTCCCCTTATACATAATTTGAAATTTTTGCATGGCTAAGGATTTTTTTTTTTTTTTTTTTTGAAGCCCAGTAAACCTTACTAGAATAGATCTCTGTGTGGAACATTCAGGATGAATCTTTTTTTCATGGCACTGTATGGATGTTCAATCTGGAGAGTCGTGTGTTTAGTTCCTACAAAATTTTCTTGAATTCTAAGATATTTTCTATTCCTGTATGTCTTCTTCTTCGGGGACCTGTATTGTGTATAGGTTAGGTCTTGTTTGCCTTTCTTTCATAGCTATCCTCTTTAAACTTTTCTAGTGGCTTTTCCCATTTCATTTCCTTATGTTTTCATGTGTTTTTTCTATGTCCTGTGTGTTTTTAGGAGTGTTTCTTTCATATGCTACTTCGAATTTTAATTTCTGTGACGTCTTTTTCTCCCACTCTTCCTCTGAGCTTGTTTTTTCAATTGTTATGTTGATTTGCTATGTCCTTCATGAGCTCATGTTTTTCTGCTTTGGGATTTGTTTTATAGAGGTGATTGCTTCTTTTTTAATGCATGGGGAAATATTTGGAAAAAATTCCATCTGTCCTGTGGCAAAAATTTTTTGGCACAGGCTCTTCCCTTGCCATTTGTTTCACCGGTACCTTTTATCTTGTGCAATCACACAGACATCCTACACTAATTCCCACTCTGAGACTCAGTAGTGAATAAGGTATTTCCTGGCATGGATATTTGCACAGTGTCATTGAGGGAGGAAAAAGATCGTATTTCAGGGCAACAAGGATTTTCCTTATAACCCAGGGTTGTATGCATAAGCTCCTTTACCTCTACACCCACGTCAGAGATAACAGGAAGCCATGGGAACATTCCCACTACAATGTCTCACTCACTCCAGCCAACACAAGACAAATTCCTGCAACTATAGCTTATCTGGTGAGTGTTCACCCAGAGCCACACACTCTGCTTCTCAGAACCAAACTTCCACGCAGGCTTTGTCTGCCAGGTCACCCATCACATTCTCGTTGCCGAACAGGATTTTCTATTTGCATCTCAGGAAAGGGGACTTAGCAATCCTCCTAGAGGTCTCTAAGCAAGGACACTCCCTTCTCATTCGTTTTGCTCCCTGCTCAATCTACTGTTTTTGCAGTATCCACCTATTGTATGGTTTGGACTATCAAATGCTTCCTAGTTACATCTAAGATGTGTTTTATTTTCCTAGTTGGCTTTTCGTGCTTTCTGAAAGAATACCGTGTTTCCCCAAAAATAAGACTTAGCCGGACAATGAGCTCTAATGCATCTTTTGGAGCAAAAATTAATGTAAGACCCAGTCTTAATTTTACTATAAAACCGGGTCTTATATAATTTAATACAATACAATACTGGGTTTTATATTAATTTTTGCTCCAAAAGACGCATTAGAGCTGATTGTCCAGCTAGGTCTTATTTTTGGGGAAACACGGTAGAGGAAATGTGTTTTATGCTGACATCTTTAAGTTGGATGTGCCCTAATATCCTTTTAATAAATCCCCTTTCGGCTTAAATCAACAGACTTGTCATCTGTAGCTTGCAGCTAAGAGCCTGATTGATACAGAAATTTGTACCAAGAGTGGGGGCAGGCAGCATTTTCTCGGGAGGCACCAGGGCTCTTCCAGGCACTGGGTAGGACTACATGTGCCCACTGGAAGTTGGGTGCAGCCATGTGACTTGTCTTGACCAGTGAAATGTGAGCAGAAGTAACATGTGGAAGTAACTTCCCAATAAAAGCTTTCAGATCAGTCTGTTTGATTAATAAACTTAACCCTTTTTTAGAGCAGTTATAGATTTCTTCACTGGAATTTAATGTAAAGAATATTAACAGCTTTATTGAAATGCACCCCGCGTACCATAAACTCCATCTGAGTTTTGTCGATGTGCATTCACTCTGACTGCCTGTAGGCTTGGAGTAATTCCGCCACCTTACTCTGTATCTTCCACTCACCTCACTTACTTCTTGGTTTTATTCTCCCGCTTACTTTCTAGATTGATATCATCCCACTCTGTTCCATTTTTTTCTTCCTTAGTTAGTATACAGCTTCTATCTTGTAGGGGTTACCTTAGGATTCTTAATGTGTGTTAAACTTGAATTCTAACTCTTACCCTTCTTACAAATTACCTTAGATTCATCCATTTCTCATCATGCCTCAGGTTGGACCCACCTTCTCCCAGTGACCCCAGCCTGTCAACTCCACCTTCCACTCCAGCTATAGGCATTGGATTTTCGTCCTTCCCAAGTGAGTTTCTGACACCACAGCCATTCCCTTCCTGCCTCTGTGAATGAACATGCGAAAGGAAGCAGGAGCCAGTGAAATGCTGTCCCAAGTCCCCACGCCCTCACACTGCTCCTTCCTCCCTCACCTGCAAACTTCTGTGGAGCTTTCCAGCCACCCAAGAGAAGGCTGGAGCCTGGCTCTGGTTCGCCCCTTCACTGGGTCTAAAGGATCGGGGCCCCTGTTCTCAACAATGTTCTCTTTTGCATGCGTGACCTGAGCCCTCACAACAAGCCTGAGTGTGAGCGTGCATGTTACACGGAGAAGCCAGAGTCTGCACAGACGGCAGACTTGCGGTGTCACGTGACATGGAGGCTCTCCTCAAGCCTCCGACAGAGGCGCAGCCCCAGGTGGGAAAGGTGCCCAGGCCGGGGCATGGTCTGGACACCGGGCCATGCGCGGCCTCATGCCAGGCCGGCCCGCTCCAGGTCCTGGGGCAGGATGCGGCCCTTCTTGCGGGCCTTCTCCAGGCGCCGCTCGGCCTTGGCCGCCTTCTTCTTGCGCAGGTTCTGGCGCCGCTGGTCTTGCCGTCGCTGCATCTTGTCCACCACGTGAGCCGTGCGCTTCTCCCAGCGGCGCTGCCGCTGCGCCCGCCGCTTCTCCTTGCGCTTCAGGGCCTCCCGCAGCAGGCGCTCGTCGTCGCGGATCCGCACGCCCTCGGCCTTGTACAGCACGTTGGTCCACTGCATCTTGCTCTCCAGCTCCCGAGCCTTGCCCACGTCCTTTTCACGCAGCTCCTCCAGCCGGCTCTGCCGCGCCTGCAGCCGCTCCAGCAGCTGCCGGTAGTTCTTCCCCGTCAGCGGCGTCAGGTTCCCCTTCAGCTTCTGCTGCTTCTCCTTCCTGCGCTGGGCCCTGCTGGCCGGCTCCTCCCCGCTCACCTCCACCTGGGAGGGAGAGAGGCAGCACCCGTCACGTCCCGCTCTGTGCACGCCAGCCCCCCGGACAGGCCCCATCACGGCCCCCACTTCTCAGAGGGGCAGCCGCGCCGGGGGCCGAGCGGGGGCAGAGCCAGGCTCCCAGCGCCCGCAGCTCTGTGGCCGACCGGCGGGCCCTCACCTTATTGAAGAGCAGCCCCGGCGGAGCCGGCGCCTCCCCGGCGGGCGCCTCAGGGGGTGGCTCGGCAGCCCCTGTGGCCTCAGCTGCCTTTGCCGCCTTCTCTTTTGCTCTCAGCTCCTTTCGCTTCCTCTTCTTCCGGTCCCGCTCCTGCTTCCGCCGCCGTCTCTTCTCCAAAGCGACAGGAGACAGCTCCCCAGCACTGCCCTGGAGAGGAAGCAGTGTTCACTCGGAAGGGTCTCCCAACTTCAGCCCCACCCAGCCCCTGGAAGCAGGGAAGGAAGGCACGTGACAAAAGCCTTGTGCAGGGCAAGGGGCCCCCTGAGTTCAGCGTTCCACTCTGATGACCTATCACCCAAAATGCACATGACCCCAAAAGGAACAAGGGGACCCCGAGTGGGAACCACGGCTTCTGGTTCCGGGACACTGACCATGTGCCAGGACACTCTACAAACACGGTTTTACTAAACCTTCCCAGTGATCAACACAGGAGACGCTGACCTCCACCACTTGACAGACTTGAAGGGTTTGCCAAAGCCACCAGCCAGGACTTGGCATTGGGTCACAACGATCCAGCACCTGTGTTGACCACAGCACTATTGTGCGGTGACACGGCCAAGCTCTGCTTCACCATCAGCCTTTTCCATCCCAGGGCCAAGAGGGCTCGGACTAGCTGGCCCCAGACCTGCTCTACAGGAAGCCAGGGCCCCAGCCTGGATTACCTCTTAGGAAGCTGCCCCCAGGCTTGTCCCAGCATGGTGTGGAAAGATGCTATGGGACTGTCCCCACACAGCAAGAGGCCTGAAGGAGGTCCCCAGGGACAGGGCGGGTGGTGGCAGAGTTGGAGGCGGGGGGTAAGGAGCAATGCCATCTGGACAAAAAGCTGAGGGTAGTTCAGGTCTCAGTGTTTGTTGTGGTTGTCACCTTAGGCAGGTCACCTCATCCCAGGTCCTTGCTTACTTCATAGGGCTGTCGTGACATTTAGGTGGACAGAAGTGCCATTCAGTGTGGTATTCAGCAAAGGTGGCTTCCCAGAGGGAGGAGGCTAAGTCTCTTTCCTAGGCCAGCAAAAAGCGAGTGACCCTGGGGACTGAGGCTTCCCGAATGAGGACTACACCTGACTTCTTACAGAACAGAGCTGTCGAGGCCATGGCAGGACCCACTGCAGGGGTGGGAACAGTGGCCGGCAGGGCTAGGTGCCAACCCCACAGAGAGCACCAAGACCTCCTCTCCAGGCAGAGTGGGGAAACAACCATGGCAAACATGCAGCTCCCAGCACCCCAGGGGCTCCCCCAGCTACCTGGCCCCGAGCCTCCTGGATCTTCTCATGCAGCCGCTGCCGCAAGACGTCCAGGGCGAAGAAGGAGTCTGGCTCTGTCGCCAGCCCATCTGCAAGCAAGGAGTTAGAGGGCTGAAAGGAGATTTCCCTCCCTGGGCTTCCGGTTGGCTCCCTGGGGCCCAGCGTCCAAGCCTGAGACTCCATGCATCGCCCTCCCCCTGGTGGCCACTGGTGGATCTGCAGGGCAGCTCCATAGCCTTGTGCGTTATAAAACACTTCCTACAGGTGGAGCCATTTCTTCACCTTCTGCAGCCTGTGGTCCCCCTGAACAAGTCAGCTTTCACGACGCCTCTTCAGAACCTTAAGGGCAGGGATGCTCTCCAAGTCAAGTGGCTCCAGATCCTCACAGCCTTGCCCCTTTGCCACATCGTGGAACCATCTAGCGTGGAACCACCATGTACTTCCTGGGACCCCATTCCACCCCCAGAGCCCCTGTGATCTGTCCACTGAAATCTCGCTCTTTGGGAAGGCTCCCATTATCCCAGTGTGCCTGACGGTGTCTCTTCTTATGATTCGAGAGGACCACGTTTGCACGGATCCTAGCCAGCCCTGCCCAACATCGCGGAGCTCCTCACCTGCAGGGGTCCCTGTGGAGATGGAGGCCTTCTCCTCCTTGGCTGTGCCTGGCTTCCTGGCCCTGGAAGCTGCCAGAGACTTCTCCCCCAGGGCCTGGGCCTTGGGCTCTGAAGCCTTCTCCTCCCGCTCCTGGGATTTCTTCTGTGCTCTCTTCCTCTTCTTTTTTGGGGGTCCAGCAGCTTCTGCACCTTGAGTTTTGCCAGCTGAAATACAAAGTGAGAAAGGACTGTCTCCTCAATTGATCCATTCAACAGGCAGGAGGTCTTGCAAAGGCTTCAATCCTACAAGAATGCCGAAAGCGAATCAAGAGCTCAGTATCTTACCCACAGAGCTGAGAACCACAACCTTCCTAGAGAAAGCAGACTGGTCACACACATCAAAACCCTGATGCACAGCCACACACTGGACCCAGCAGTCCGCCGTGAAAATTTGGCCTCAAGGATGTTCATCACAACACTGAGTGAAAAACTAGGAAAACCTAAATATCCATCTACGAACAAATGATGACAGTGCTACACAACCAACTACTATGTAAGCATCAAAAATAATGACACGGGCTTTCACTTTAAGCGCTAGAGAAAACGTTTACATTTTAAATGGAAGAAAATGAGTATATAGCATAGGAACCAAATTGTTTTAATAAATGGGATGTTATTCATAGAAAAAGGACTAGAAATACACCGACCCAACAAATAACTGATTGATTTGAAACCTCACTTTTTCTAATTTTCCGTAATGAATATATTTTTCTTGTTTAAAAAGAAAAAATCGTTTTTCCTCTGCTAGTTCCATGCCCAAACCTGTTGCTCCGCCTCCTCGTGGCTCAGGCAGTCCTTTCAAGTCCAAACCCTCCGCAGGCCAGCTTGTCTGTTTCACCTGCTATGTGTCTACTTGCTGAGGGTAGCCTTGTCACCCCTGCCTTGTAAACCTACCCTGCAGGAGCCATTTTCTTCCTTCTCCCTACCTTCCTCACACCACAGGGTCCTCTCCTCCAAACCTCAGGCGTGCTTCCTGCCCGGTGAGCAGATGGTGCTGAAACCCTCGGACCCCCAGGCTGATGCCCCCAACAAGCAGGGAAATACCAGTGACTTTAAACGTCACATTTCTTCTAGGATTTTACATGCTTGTTGCAAGCATCCCCATGTCCAGTGCACCCCGAGGCTCCTCCGGGTGCGGGGGGGGTACACCCTCGACGTCAGGGAGTGGGGGCGGCCCCTTCCAAAGCCCTCCCAGTCGCGGCCCAGGGCAGCGCTTTACCGGATTTGCGCTTCTGCGGCTCCGGGCTGGGCCGGGCGCAGATTTTCCTGGCCAGGCTCTGCAGGTAGGCATCCTTGGCGAGCAGAGAAGCCATGGCTGGAGGCTCGTGGGTCGGACGGGGCTCAATCGGGGTCCTGCTCAGGGGGGAGAGGGGCCTGGACGCAGCGTCCGAGGCTCACACCGGTCTCCTCTGCCACAAAAAGGGCCCCCGCCAGCGCGGTGACCCCCGGCCCGCGCGCCCCTCACCGAACCGGCCTCCACCGCCGCGCCGCGCTAGCCGGAAACACCACGTGCGCAGGCGCCGCCGGGCGAGCGCCAAGCGCCGAGCCTCCCGCGTGCGGTGCTCGATTAGCTAGGCCTGGACTCACCGGAACAGGCGCGCGGAGCCGGGCGCAAAGCATTGTGGGCCGCGGGCGGCCGCGGGCGCAGCCGGGTCCGTGGGTTCGGCCTCCGCCCCCGGTCCTCGGAGCCGAGGTGGGAGCGGTGCTGGTGACCCTGGGTCCCGGCCTGTGCGCCCGCACCCCAGCACGGTGCCCCCCACCCAGTAGGTGCTCAATAAGTAGGGGCGACAGGAGGAGACCGGCAATCATCCGGTACCAGGTGGAAGGTGGCGGGAGCACGTTCGTTCAGAAGGGACTGCGCGCCTAGCGGGTGCCGGGCGCCTTCCGAGCCCCGGGGGCACAGCGGGGAAGAAGACACGACAGTGCCCTCGTCGAGTTGCTGTTTCGGTGGCGACTGGTAATAAAGTCATTGTATACTGTGGCGGATAATGGAGTGCGCTCAGGAGAAAGGGAGGGGGGGAAGGGGCGTGCCGGGGGGACCCAGGCGGTGACTGCTGCTGCTCGGGACAGTGGGATCACAGACCGATTGAGAGCGAGGTGCCTCCTTTGTAAGGACTCGTCAGGGGCGGGAGGGGAGCGTTTACCAGCGTGAGGCTGGGGACCACCACACCCCGTTCCTTAACTGGGGGGAAGTACAGGCTTTCACACAACTCAGAACCTTTTGAGGGTCACCTCGGGGTGGGAAGGGACGTGATATTCACCAGGGCAAGGAAGGAAGGAAGGGAGGGGGTCATGGAGTCCTAAGTTACTGCTTCGAAAGGCTCTTTGAAGAGCCTGCTAGTAAGATACAGTTGAAACATTAAGAATTTAACTTTCTTCCCCTAACCTCTGCCACGAGGTGATGTTTTAGGGAGAGGACGACTTCGTCTTCCCCGTCTGTAGAGTTCCAGTCCACACAGTGATTTCTGTAAGCGCACTCCTTAAGCCATGCACATGCCCTTCCGGGGAACTACCAGTTTTAACCATCAAAGCAAGAGACGTTGAAGGGGCTGGGAGTGCGAAGTGACGGGGACGACGGGCCCTCTTTCAGTGGGACCCAGCCCACAGCACAAGTGTGGGTTTATCAGTGTCTCATCTCCAGGGAGGTCTCTGAGGCTTTGTTGAGGTCTTCACTGGACGCAGGTGGTAGGTGCCATCTGAGTTGCCACAGGCCAGGGAGAGAAACAAGTTGTTGAGTTCCAAGTGCAGCTCCTGATTATGGGCCTTCTTAATTTTAAGTTCTCTTTTCTGTGCAAGATGTCTGCAAGGTTTGACCAGCTAATCCTCCATCCTCCCCAAAACCGTTTTCACCTGGCTTAGGGACCCCAGACAGCAGGCCTTCCCCCTCCTCACCTGGCTTCTATCTGGGTCTCTAAACGGCTTCTCTGTCTATTCTCCCCCCTCAGTTGTCCCTTTTCAGGGCTGTGGCTTGACTGCTGACTCCCCTGAACTGCAGACCCACATTTGGGTATCTTACACACCTCCATCTGCTGTGTACCGAATGGGGATCTGACCCACCCTACCCCCGAACCCCCTCTCCCCACCTGTCTTTCTTCTCGGTCCCAGTCGAGGCAGCTCTGTGCTTCCAGGCACGTAGGTCAGACCTTGAAGCTGCCCTGACTCCTCTTATTCCCCATATCCAGTCCTCGAGCAAATCCTGTTGGCTCTCCAAAGTATACCGGGAATTCCACTCGACCCACTCCGACCACCACCCTGATCCTGTTCTAGATTTTAAAAGACTAAGAAATAACCAAATGCAATGCAAAATAAAAATAGGTATAAAAAGACCTTTGGCGAACAATTGGGGAAATTAAAGCATGTATGACATGAGACGATGTTATGGAACAATCGTTCATTTGGTGTGTGATGCTGGCATTGGGCCATCATGCTGCTCTTAGATGGGTAAGCAGGCAAGTAGTTAGGGGTGTCGTCGTGAGATCTGCACCTGACGTTCAGATGGCTTTTAGACTTGAGAAAGAGCAAGCGAAGTTGCAAACTGAAAGCACTCGGGTCTGCACGCATGTCCTTTGCCACGATTTTAACGTTTCCAGGGGTTTGAACATCCTCAGAATGGAAAGCTTGGGATAAAAGGGCAATAAGGACTGAGGATGGTCGGGGGGTTAGCAACATGGAGGCTACTGGGGACCTTAATACTTATAGTTTGGCCAGAGTTATGGAGACAAAACCAGTCTGACGGAGGCTGGTGAGAACCAGCAGCACACAGCCCGTTTCTCCACCGAGTTCTGGGGTGCGGGCTGCAGGACACGAGAGCAGGGGGGCTGCTATGCTTTAAGAGGGAGAAATAGCTTTGTTTTCCAGTGGGACGGTGACACTAGCCCAGGACGGTCAAGTTGATGATACAGGTGCTTGTTATCAGGTGTTTAGAAACACCTGATAATGCCCCCCCCCCCGCCCCCGTAAGTTGGGCCCACTCCCTCCAGCCGTTCCGCACACCTGCTTGCTTGCATTGGTTGTAATCTTTTACTTAATGGTTAAGTACAAGTTATCTCCACAATTAAAATGTTTTGGGAAGAGATCACCACCCATCCTACCAATGGGGAAACTCACTCGGGGTGGGGGGGGTAAGAAATTTCCCAGCTCACCCCAGAAACCAGGGCAGGAGCCAGGGCTGGGGCCCAGGCTGCCCTGTCTGGTGCCTCTGCTTGGCCATGGGGGTCTCTGGGACCTGAGATGGGTCAGCTTGTTTCCATCCCTGACCATGGCTGTCACCTCCCCCATACACCAGGACGTTGGTCTCCCTCATGAGACAGCACAACAGTGACAGGGTGGAGGCTTGAAGCCATGGCTCTTCTGTTGTGACCCTGCCCACGTTCTCGGGTAACCCCTGGCACAGTGGCACTGAGGCTAGTGTTCCGTCTGGTGAGTCCTGATTTCTGCCACTTTGCTTCCCAGCTCTGTGACCGTGGATACAACGCTTCAACCCCTTTCCAGCCCATGACCACCCCTCCCTGAAATGCAGGTGACAACAGCACCGGCTAATGGTACACGTGCTTAGGCCACATAACGTGCAGTAATGGCAGTAGTTTTTCATTCACCAAATATTAAGGATCTAGGTCCTGAGCAGATCTCTGCAACGGGAATGCAGCTATAACCCCAAACTGACCCAACCCCTGCTTGTCCAGAGCCTCCGAGGGGAGAAGGCTGACCTGGAACCCAAAGCCACCCAGGCAGAGTCCAGGAGCCGTTCTTCCCACAGCCGCTGGGAGATCAAGTGTGATCCCAGGCTGAGCAGATACGAACAAGAACGAACGAACCAACACAAAAGGGCCTTTGCCGTGTGTTTTTATTCAAGTCTTGTTACAAAAAACCACTGTGTAAGCAGCAGAATTAGGAAGGACCCAGCCCGCCTGGCTTCTGTGTGAACGGGCAGCCCTGCCCCCAGCCCCACGGGGTCCCTTCGGGCAAGGCAGCCTGGTAGCTGCACAGGAGGCCAGCCTGAGGGCGGGAGTCAGGACTTGGCTAGTAGTGTCCACTAGAGCCCTCCCCAGTTTAAACAGCAGGCTCGGGTCAGGTCTGACATCGGCGTCCTCCCTGCCCCCATTAGGTCACCAGGCCAAACTGCCCTGGAAACTTCCTTCCACCCAGCTGGCTGGGAAGGCAGAGTGGGTCACCCCGGAAGTGGATGGGGGAACTCCTTTCCCCCAGCGCTCCTTGGTGGGCTCTCCCTGTGCCGATGAGGTCCCCAAGCAGAAACCAAGGCCGAACAGAGCGAGGCTGTGGTGGGCCCAAAGGGCAGCAGCAAATTTTGTCCCTAAGATCCTAGGGACCCTGGGGGGAAGGGGAGACTCAGGCATGCTCTGAGGGGCCAGGGCCGCTGGCGTGGGAGTGGGCAGGGGCTGCAGCCGGCAGAGGCCCAGCGCTGGGCTCCGGGGATGCCAGCAGAGGGGCCGAGAGGCCATCAGCGGTGTCTGTGTCGAGGTCCAGCCTCCAGTAAGCTTCACACAGAGGCAGGTCATTAGCTTCGCAAAGACTCGAGCTTTTCCACCACCAGAAAGCCAGGGAGACAGGAGCAGGCAGAGATGGAAGCCAGGGGAGGGAAAGGTGAGACAGAAGCAGAGTTAAGAAAACAGACCGCACCCCAGACCTGCCTCTCCCTTCTCTTCTGTGCTGGACCCTGTCAAGCAGGCTTGGCTGGGGGGAGGCACTGGGGGCCACCTTTGCTTCAGGGCCCTTCAGCATCCTAAAGTGGGAGCCTTCCGGGAGCAGCCAGGGCAGGTCTGCACGACTGCATGGCCTTGGTAGGTCCCTCCACTGGTCACCCAGGTATCTGTCCTGTCACATGGCTGTCCTAGCCCTGCTGCACCTCCCATCCTGGTTCCAGCTGCCCTCTCGCAGGGGAGCTGCCAGCTTCACTGGCAGTGGGAACCAATGACCAAAGCGCTCTATGGTCTCTCCATGGTCTACACTTGACAAGGAGGGCGGAGACCCTGCCTTACTTCCAGGTCAGCTGCTGGCTGGTACTGAGCTCGAATGCGGTGCCAGGAACAGAGGCCTGGTATTCTGTCCTGTGCCACTGACCAGCTGTGCGACTTCAGACAGGCTCCTTGAATAGTTCCCATCTCTAACTCGGCTGCTGGAGGACTTGGGGCGCAGGAGAAGAGGGGGCAGGTGAAGAGCATGGCACCCGAAGGCTGTTGACGGGGGGCACTAGAGCACGGACCGCCCCGTCACTTGTCTAGCTGGCTTTCTCCCACGTCCTGCCCTGACCCTCGTTCCCTCCCCTGCTCCTGCCCTCGGCGTTCAGTCTCAGAAACCGTCCTGGGCACAGAGCGGTGTCCCATAAGACAGCAGAGGGCAAGAGGCAGAGCAAGAGCAAATCATGAGTGGAAAGCATGCGAGCAAGCGTGGAGATGGGCCTGCGGGGCAGCGGGGCCGCGGAGGCTGGAGGGCGGGCTGAGCGCTGGGGGCTCGGGTTGGTCACAGGCTGAGGGAGAAGAGGGAGCGGCACACAGCCTGCAGGCCGGGGCTTGAGCCCTGGCCCCTTACAGGCGTCATCGCAACTCGGCCTCCTGAGGCACCAGGGACAGCCAGGGGGCCACCAGGCCAGCCCAGAACCGTCTCAGTGAACCAGATACCAACGGGGGGACGTGTGGGAAGCCTGGTGTTCAGTCCCCATGGGCTCCCCCTCAGCCCTGCTGAGTGACTTTGGGCAGGTCCCCTTCCCTCCCCTCTGCCCTCAATCTCAAGAGGCAGAGCTGAATTGCTGTCCTGTAGCCGCTCAGTCCAGAGGCCTGGCCCTTGGGGACAACGGCGATGAACAGGGATGTGAAGGGACTCTGCAAAGCCAGCAGGGCTGTGAGCCACATCCCCAGCGGGGTCTGAAACCCCCCAGGGACTCACTGAGGACACTTCTCAGAAGGCCTGGTGTTAGGAGGCAATCGCCACATGTCTGCTGAGCCGATGGGTATCAAGGACCAGAGGCGGCCCCAGAACACTCTGGAAAAGTCTAGAACCGTTCCAGCTGGGCAGTGACACACTGTCCCTTCCCACAACGGCCAAGATGGACAGGGCCCATGAGGGGCCACTGACTCCAAGCCCCAGACCACAGACCACGCTGGCTCTGGGCAGCTGTGGCCCCAGCACGGCTTCACGAGGCAGAAAGAAACACTTAAAACCTACCACAGGGAGGGCAGGTTTGTCCAGGTTTGCACAGGGGGCATGGACTCTGTCTGCTGGACTGAGTCTTGATTCTCCAAGTTAATGAGGTTGGAGGTGTCAGGCCTCCCAGGCTCCAGCCTCAGTTTCCCCCTTAGTAAGTTACTCCAATTTCTCAGGGCCCCTCTAGCTCAAATGGCCTCAGGTTTCAGGATTCTGAGTGGCCCCATGAGAGCTGGGGTCATGGGTCTTGCCCACTGCTATCCCGCGGGCCCGGCCTGGGCCTCGCAAGCAGGAGGGCTCTGGCTCCCCGGACAGGAACTAGGTGGTCCAAGCACCCCAGGCCTGGCTTTCGAGGCCACACTTTGCTGGGCTTTTTCCTCCTCCTGCCCAGGACGCCCCCCACTCCCCACCCCATCCCCCCACACACTGGGGGTTTGGAGATGCCCACGTGGAATTACCTCCCTGGGGAAGCACTGGTGTCCTGGACATGGGCCTGGTGGCCACGAGGAGCTAAGCCTTGGCTGGAATGTCTAAACATTGATTAAAAAGCTAAAAGGAGGAGACAGTCGCAAAAAATAGGCAACAGGCACCCCAGGCAGGAACGCGGGCTCGGCCCTTCCTTCTCCAGGCTCTGCCCTCCCAACCCCGAAGTTCTGTGACTTTCATCCCGACGCCCAGGGCCCGGTGGATGGTGTACATTGTTGATCAAACGCTCTGACCGTGAGCCCTGCTCTGAACCCGGCAGGGTTGGGAAAAGCAGGACCTCCGGGGCTGCTGGGTCCGCTGGGCCGCACCTGCTGGCCGGGCCCAGGTCCGCAGGTCCGCTCTGGGCGGCGTGCAGCCCTATTTGTACCTGGACGAGTAATACTCCTCCTCCAGCTCGTACAGGTCGATGGAGATTTCGTCCCGCAGGGTGATGAGCTTCCGGTCGCACTCCTCCTGCAGCGCTCGCAGCTGCTGGTTGCGCTGGTCGATGGCCTCATTCACTGAAGGGAAGTCGTTGAGAATGAGGAATTGCTTGAGGTCGGACACCAGCTTCATCAGGGACTCACCGGCTCGGACCTGCGGCAGCCAGAACCGGGGCAGGCAGGTGAGGCGGTGACAGCGCCCTGCCGCCATGGGCCGGATTCTGGCCAAGCAATGGCTTCAGTTTCCTCAACTGCAAAGAGGAACTACGGCACTGACCTTCACAGGGTCGTTGTGAGAAGTGAGAGAGCTAGCAGGTAGGTTACAGGAATGCAGGGTCCCCGGCACCCCCTCGATTGCACGAAATGCTTCCCTGGCAAGCGGGGCAGACAGCAGGTGCCGTCAGCTCCCTAGTCCCTACCCTCACTTGGCCCCTGGCTTCTGACCTGGTGGTTCTGATCTCCAATCACATAAGTTATCCAAGCACACATTCTGCGTCTCAAAACCGCCAACCCCACAGATAAGACTAGCACCCCGTTTAACCACCTGCCCTGCCCTCCCTCGGGCAGCATGCCTGCCAGGGGAACAGATTCCTCTGGGACCTTTCCTATGTGCTTTTACCCATGGGCACACAACTATGGAAATATTTGGCTGATGTGCTTGTTCTGTGACATCAGAAAGGACCAAAATGCACATCCTGTTTCATTTGGCAATTTGCGTTTGCATTCATAATGCATCTCGGGGATCTTTCTCATCAGCAAGGAAGGGCCGACCCCTCTCCAGCCACTGCATAGCACTCTACAGGATGGACGAGGCCAGCTACCTGCCCACCCCTCACGCGCTGCCACAGACAGCCCTCCCCCTGAGGGAGGCTCCGGAGAAGTGATTTGCCCCCCACCCAGGAACCCCAGGGAGGACCCCAAGGCGCCGGAGCCTGGGCTGGGCCCTCCACGTGGTGACTCACGATGTTGGCGGCTCGCACGTGCATCTCGTAATTGTCCTGCTCACCCTGAGTGGCCCTCGACACCTGCGTCTCATCCTCAATCTGGAGGACAAACCAGAAAGCCTAGAGTTGGCAGGGGCCTGGCCCACAGGGACCCACCGGCTTCAGCACACCCACGTCCCGCCCGTCTTCCTTCCCACAGCGGGTGCTGCTACCAGATCTCGGGCAGTGTTCAGCTTCCCTCTCTCGTTCTGTTCTAACGAGACAGTAGGGACCTTCGGCAGGGCAGACGGATGCCTCCACACGCTGGGCCTGGAGCAGGGAGGTCTAGGTCAAATCTTTTTGGGGTGTGGAGCCCTGTTCAGTACAGACTAGTGTCACCAGCTTGGAGACTCAGTAAGCTGCATGGATGAGTGAAAGGACAATGTATCTTTTTAAGTGACTATGTACTGAGCACTTCTGGGTGCCGGGCACCGTGCTATGCCCTTAACCATCGCCATCTTACAGAATTCTCACAGACGCCTCGTCAGCCGTCTCTAGTTTACAGGTGGGCAAACCTGAGGCCGGGAAAGACCAGGGGAGAGCCTGTAAATGTGTTAAGACAGTAAATGCCCGACACTAAATGGTCCAGGCTACTAACTGCCCAACCCATCCACTTGGACAGAGCTTCTCCCGGGGGCCTGGCCGGGGTACGAGCTGGGGTCAGGGTACCCTAAGTGGTCAGGAGCCAGACTTCCTGGATTCAAATCCTGGCTCTGCCAGTTATTAGAATGATCTTGGGCAAGTTACTAAACTTTGAGACTCAGTTTGATCCTCTGAAAATGGAAAGGACAGAGATACCTGCTTCACAGTCTTGTGAGGATGAAATGGGGTAGGACACAGGTAGCCCTCCCAGCACGGTCTGATGTGTAGCGAACACGAAGCAAATGCTAGCTGTCCTCATCACCATTACTGCTCAAACAAGCCCTCCAAGTCTGCAGTGGTCGTGCAGTGATCCAGCCCCCGGACCCCAATGCTGACCGCTCTCTCCACCCGGAGGGGCCTTCCCCAGCTTCTCACTGTGGCCGCACTCACTGCCAATAGCTACGATGCCTGCGTCCCTGTCAGGTCCCGTAGCAGCCAGTTTACACGGATAAACTCATCCAATCATCACAAGGACCCTACAGGGAAACCGAGGCACTGAGAAATCAAGTCCCATCCAAATCCACAGCTAGTAAGCGGTGCCGGATGTTGAACCTGGCAATTCGATTGGAGTCCCGTACAACTGCCTCCCCGGGGCCTGCGGTTAGCTGGTTTAATTATTTATCTGTTGACCTGGGTGTTACTGCTGCTGTATCCCGACCACCGTGCACAGAGCACTCGTTACACTCTTGACCAGAGCTGGCCAATCACTCAGTTCACACTGGCCACACTCTCTAGACCCTGCGCCTTCCTTTGGTCTCAGACGGGGCAGGAGACTGGAGGCCCCCACCTACCTTGGCGGTTTTGATGATCTCGGTGAAGTTGTCCATGATGGACTTGACATCGTCCTTGAGTCGTTTGTTGTACGACTGCAGCAGTGTCTCCTTGCTCTGTGGCAGGGCTCTCTGCTGGGCCATGGTGGGGCTCTGGACAGTGCAGGGGTCAGAGGTCTGAGGCCACCAGTCAGCACCTGGGACCCAGAGTCTGGCGTGAGCACAGCCAACCCCAGCTGCCCACCTCCATGCCCCCACCTCAGCAGAAGGTGCAGACCTCCCGGGATTCCCTCCCTTTCTGCCACACAAACTCGTCCAATCTGTTTGCACACAGGTGCACTGCGGGGGTTTCACACCCTCTCCGTGGGCGAGCTCATCCTAGAGCGGCTGACAAGCTCGCAACATCTTGCGGGACTCCAGCCGACTTCTCTGAGACCAGGCCCACGCATGTCCGCGACAGGCCTGCAGGAGCTCACCACCTGCCCCCCGCCAGCCGCTTCCACGCCTCCATGCGTGCTCCACCCCTTTACCCAACTAGTCCTTCCTAATCTACCCCCATAGCCCTGCTCCACGCCCGGCTCCCGGGGCGCCGCCACACAAGGCTTCTGCCCTCCGCCGCGCCGACGGCCTCTTGGCTCTGGGGTCTCGCCCCGACCACCCTCTCTCCCCACGCCCCAGCGCTCGGCCCGGGTCCTGGCGCAGCCACTCTGGGGTAAACACAAGGCGACCCTGCCCCAACGCCCACACCTGGTCCGTGGACCCCGGGCCCGGAGGGCACCTGGCCGGGGCCGAGTGGGGGACGAGTGAGCGGCGGCGCTCGGGAAGTACCGCTTCGCGGGCGCCTCTCCGGGCCTGGAGGAGCTCGCCACCGTCTCCACGCCCCTTCCGGTCTCACAGACCCCGCCTCCCGCTCTAGGCAACGCCCCGACCTGAGTTGAGGGCGAAAGGAGTCCTGTGGCTTTAAATCCGAAATCCCGCGCAGGCGCCAGTTCTCGCGATCTCCGAGGTCGCATACATATTTCCCACAATTCTCTTTTCTTTCTTTCTCCTTCCGTTGCCCAAGATGGTGAGTAGGTCTGCAATCCGTGGCAGCGGCGCCGGGTCTGGGCTCTATCCGCTGCCATCCTTCTTGGGGCGCGGCTGCACGGGGGTTCCTCCACCGCCCGGCGGGAGGAGAGTCCCAAGGGGCCTGACACAGAGGCATTGGGACTCCGTAGCGGCTGGGCGGGTTGGCGGGGGTGGCTCTGGGGAGCGTCGCCGCAATGCGGGGCTTGGAGCAGACGCAGCTGAGGCGCTCCAACGCCCTGGGGGCCCCTCGCGGTCCTGGAGGCTGCCCGGGGACGTTCGGCGTGACGTTCTAAGTCCACCCGTGTTGCTTCTGGAGCCACACTCTTAAGGGGACCACCGTCTCCCCTGTGTCGCTCGGGGATGGGGCCGGCCACGGCTGTCCGCATCCTAAAGCGCAGATCTCAGCCTCGGGGGCGGCGCCGCGGAGTGACATGGTTGCGTGGCTGTCAAGGCTCGTGCAGATGATGTGAAAGAATATTTGCTATCTGAGTGATGGTGGGGACGTCCTTAACCACCGAGATCGCTGATGCACGAGCGGGGTGGTCGCGGGGCTTGCGCCGCCTGGGCTTGAGACTGGGCCCCACCTGCCCCCAGGGATGTTTCGAGTCAGGGCTCACCGGCCTGCGCCCACTCGGCTCAAACGAGTGGAGGAGGACGTGGTTTAACTGCGTGTCCTTTTTGCCCAGCCGAAAGGGAAGAAGGCTAAGGGGAAGAAGGTGGCGCCAGCCCCTGCTGTCGTGAAGAAGCAGGAGGCCAAGAAGGTGGTAAATCCTCTGTTTGAGAAAAGGCCCAAGAATTTTGGCATTGGTGAGTAAGGAAGGGGATGGAAGGCAGCGCGGTTCCCCACCAGAAACGGTGTTTTGTTGTACGGAAGGTTAGGGTCATGTCTTTATTCGCGGGTTTGAGTGGGTTTGCAGTGGGGCTGCCTGGATTGGAATTCTGTTTGCTGCTTTTTAGCTGTAAATTGGGCTCAGTTCTCTCCCTCTCCCCTTGAGCTGGGGTCAGTGAAGTTACAGGGTCAGGGTCTCGGAAGGGTCTGAACATTCCACTTCGTCAGATGCTGGCCTTTGGGGTTGGGTTTGGCCATCACGAAACCAGCGCTGCCAGGACAGGCACCCTGACCGCAGTGCTGTGTACACCTTGTCGGTGTGTTGAATCAGGAGACGTATCGCCGGTCTCCCCTGTGGGCCTAGGAGTCTGTGTGCAGATGATGTAAAGATATTTGCTATCTGAAAGATGGTGATGACACTTGAACCACCAAGATCGCTGATGCACCTGTGCCCTTCTGAGTGGCCCTGAATGTGAACTTGGCAAGGAATTTGAGACTCACGCAAGTGTTGCCTTTTTACTTCTCAGGACAGGACATCCAGCCCAAAAGGGACCTCACCCGCTTTGTCAAATGGCCCCGGTACATTCGGCTGCAGCGGCAAAGAGCTATTCTCTATAAGCGTCTGAAAGTGCCTCCTGCCATTAACCAGTTCACCCAGGCCTTGGACCGCCAGACAGGTGAGGGTCTGGGGCATGAAACCAGCGTGGGAGGGGGTTTCTCGGATGAGGACACGGTTGCGGTGTCTGCTTTGAACGGCACTCGGTTAAAATTCCTAGTTTAGTTTCTAGAACACGAAGGTGGCATAACTGAGATTATTATATACGTGGCCTGAGGGTCCTTGAAGTGTGATTTGTATTCGGGACAGTGACTTAGCAGTTATTGCATTGAGTGACAGGTTAGAATTTAAGCTACAGACCTAAACTAACGATTCTTTTTCCCAGCTACTCAACTGCTTAAGCTGGCTCACAAGTACAGACCAGAGACAAAGCAGGAAAAGAAGCAGAGGTTGTTGGCTCGGGCTGAGAAAAAAGCTGCTGGCAAGGGGGATGTTCCTACCAAGAGGCCACCTGTCCTTCGAGCAGGTGAGGGGCCCTCCATGAAGAGGATGAATGGTGGGGCGGGCTGTCGGCACTGATGTATGTATTTCTTGAACTGGAATCGATGTATAAAACCCAAGCTATTTCATCCTGATTCTAGCGGGGCCCACTGTGCGTACAGCTGCTTGTTAACAGCCGCCCCCAAGTGCTTGTGCAAACTGGTTGTGTGTTCTAGGGGTTAATACTGTCACCACTTTGGTGGAGAACAAGAAGGCTCAGCTGGTGGTGATTGCACATGACGTGGATCCCATCGAGGTACGTTGGGCTTGTTTTTGACTACTAGGGTCTTTTTGTTTCTCGGTACCTGGAAGATAAAGCTTAATACTGAGGGTGGCGCCAAAGTGGAGTGGCCGCTTTTTATTTGGGGACATACTGACAAGGGATCCAACCAACTTGTGGCTATTGCAATGATGTGAATTTCTTACTGAATTACATCTTGAAGTACAAGTACATGAGCTTTTTAACACTGAGCAGTTGCTACAAGGCTGGCTGTTAAATGCACTGCTTCCAGGAAAGATACACTCTTAAGAGCTAATGCTGTCTTCCAGCTGGTGGTCTTCCTGCCTGCCCTGTGCCGTAAGATGGGGGTTCCCTACTGCATTCTCAAGGGGAAGGCCAGGCTGGGGCGTCTAGTCCACAGGAAGACCTGCACCACCGTCGCCTTCACACAGGTTAACTCGTAAGTATGCATCGTGGCCTAAAACTCCCAAGGATCGCTGGGGGCCAGTTGCCTCCCCCGCCCCGTTCACTTGATCTCTTAGGATTTTACCTTAAAAACCAAATGTTCTGGCTTGAAAGATACATTTATCTGATCTTTTGCCAATGATGGTTATGAATTTCTTCACCTGAATAACTCATGTAGTCATAATCTATCTGAGGCAAAAGGCTTGTGTTTGGCGGTCATTCCTGTGCTCTGGGCGGGGGACCTGCGGGTCTGTAACACACATTTCTCCTTTTCCTTGTCAGGGAGGACAAAGGAGCGCTGGCTAAGCTCGTGGAGGCTCTCCGGACCAACTACAATGACAGATACGATGAGGTAAGCGGCCGTCCTCCACACACTGCCATGCGTAAGTCAACCCTGCAGTCGGGCTGACTGGCTCTCTGAGTAGTTGTACTGGGCCATCAATTTGGAACGACCAAACAGAACAGCATGAACTGTATTTGAGAACCTCAGAAAGCGACAGGCCAAGCTAACGGCTGCTCTTGTCATTGCAGATCCGCCGTCACTGGGGAGGCAACGTCCTGGGCCCCAAGTCGGTGGCTCGCATTGCCAAGCTGGAAAAGGCAAAGGCTAAAGAATTGGCCACCAAGCTGGGCTGAGTGTACACTGTTGGCGTTTTCTGTACATAAAAGTAATAAAAAGTCTCCTTTAGCCGGTGTCCATGGGCCATTTGGGGTTGAAGGTGATTTGCCTTATTGCCATTAAGGGGCGAGTCTGGGATGGTGGCAAGTACATTTTCAAACCAGGGCCTTTAGTGTTCTCCATAGAGCAGGAGCTGTGTCAGACCTACTGTGTAAGTTGCCCTGTGTTCGTTAGTTTTGAAAAGCAGTCTTAAACTGTTTGATCACGCATGTACTTGAATATTCTGAACCAAGCCTGGGTTTTCTGATCAGCCACTTAAAACTAGCACCTTCAGGTAGACTGGAATGCACGCCACGTAGAGATTTATTTGTACCAATAATAGTACATGACCCAGCACAAAACCAAGTCTCTTGAAATGTTTCCTCAGTGACTTCCTGGGACAGGGCTCTTGAAATGTTTCCTCAGTGACTTCCTGGGACAGGGCTCCATCGTCAGCTAATCTTGTCACAGGCCAGGAGTCCGACGTACGAATTTCTTAAACCACAGGTATGATGTGGCTGCACAGAGTCCATACCTGGGGTTAAAAGAGAAAGAAAGTGAACAGGTTCTGAAGGTGGGGTGGGGGGCAAGGGAGCAGCTGGGGACGGACTTACCAGGTGACGATGTACTGCAGGTGCTCGTTCCTCAGGGTCACTCTGGTTTGCCCTCCAATGGGTCCTCCAGGGACGGTGCTTTCTGCAGAGACAGGCTCACTGCCCTCAATTTGTCACCAGCCGCTTGGTGCCTTCTAACTCTTTTTAGAGCTCATTTTTGCATGGCCAATTTCAAGTGCTTTCAGTAGGACCTTTGATGTGGAACCAGCCAGCCCCCGAGCTTTGCCTCCTTTTCGTACCTGCTAAGCATACTGTCATCCCTCCCCCAACACTAGAATGTAGACAGTGGGACGTAACGGGCTCCCCTGGAATGAGGAAGGTAAGCAGGTCCCTTATTTACTGAAGACTTGGTCTGGGGTGGGCTGGTCACAACGTACTGAAGTCCGCGTCGATGAAAATGGGGTCTGCACCCGTGAGCTTGGCCATGGCCTCCAGGTCCCGGTAATGCCAGTGGTTCCTTTCTGGATTGTTCTCAGGGACAAAAGGCTTCCTGGTCTCTGCCAACCGCACCATCCCGACCAGGTCCACTTCTCCCTCAATCTGGAAAGGAAAGTGAGGTTGCTCCTTCGGCTCCACGTGGAGCCTGGGTACTTGCTACAGAGCCTTGCTCACCTGAGGGAAGGGGTCATGCCCTTACCTGGCCCTTCTGCCGTGTGTCAGGATTCACTTTCTTCCTAGGGACAAACCCTCTATTTACCAGGATGGTGACCCTAGAACAATGAAAGCATGCTGCTTCAAGTGGGGAAGAGCTTTTCAATAAGGTTATCACGGTGTTTACTCGGGCATCTCCAGAAAGAAGTGTGTCAGGGAAGGGTTTAAAGCAGGACTCGGGAGTAGCTGGCGGAGGCCTCCCAACTCCTGAAAGGCTGTGTGCCAATGGGAAGCCTTCCTCTGGTGCCTGTTTTGATTGGCAGGAGCCATCAATCCCTGGGAGGTTAACCCCCAGCTCTGCTGTGTGCCCCACCCACTGGGACATGCCAACACCGCCAGAGTCAGGGTTCAGACACCCACTTCCCTTGAACTTACGGAGCGGCACCCTGTGCATCCGCCTCCAGTCTCCCTCCTAACCGGGCAGCCTGCTAGAAAGGCAGCGGGGCCCGTCCCAGACCTACAACCGGAGGCTGACTGAGGGGCGGGCCCAGGGTTTCATCTGTACATTTAACATTTGGGAAGCTGCTCCAGTTGAGGTGCCCCTTACACATTTCCTTTCCCTGGAATGTTCCCATCTCTACACGTTTGGCTCAAACAGTACCTTAGGAAGCCTTCCCTAACTTGACTACCTATAGGCAGAGCCGGGGGTTCCCCTGAGTTCCTCTTGTCTCTGATGCTATATTTCACGTATTGACCACTAGACTATTTCATCCCTTTCAAAGCTTAACACAGGACTTGTGCAATAATAAGCTAAATGAATTGGCTTAATGTCAGTTACAAATTACGAACTTTCCAGGCAGTTGAACCTTTCTGCGTTTCCTGGGTTCCCCAGGATATTCCCAAGGATAGGGGTTGAAAGGAAAGAAGAAAAGATGCATGTGTTAACTGCATCTGCCAAGCCGGTGAGCTCCCTGCGAATCCTACTCACCCCAGGTCAGTGCAGTGGAAAGGAGTGACAACATAGGCACCGCTCTGGACGGAGGAGGAGAGCCGGCCGGCCTCCTGGGCCTCCCGGACCGGGTCCACCATGGTCCGTGGCATCATGTACAGCTCTTTGGAGTGGTCAAAGTGCCCCCTGACTTTCACCGGCCTGTACTCCAGACTTTTCAGTTCCATTGGGCTACATGGGAGAAGAGAGAAGCAGAGCTAGGCCAAGCAAGGTCTGGCAGGAAGACAAACCCTCGGGACTGCAAACCACAAAGCCCACTGTGGCCACAGAAGTAACGTTGAAGGGAATGAGGCAATGTGCAGGCACTGGGGACAGCTGGGGTGCAAGGAGCCCGCTACAGGGGGAAGCTAATTCCTTAGACGCCAAATGAGAACAGATCTGTGCTGCCGAACGGTCCACATCAAGAGAAGCTGACAATGTGGACTGCTGTGTGAATTTGATCAAATGTGTGGGACCCAACCCCACCTGCAAACACGCTGGTATGCGCCCCCCTCCCGGAAAGTTTCACTGAAGACAGCTCTTCCTCCAGGACAGTGCTTTGAAATGAGGGGAGAAGGCAGTGACACCATTTAGGACACATTTTCAAAATACACTCACGTCAAGACATGCATGACTGCCTGCCCTCACCCATCTACAAGAACTGCCACTATAGGGGGCTAACAGCACGGGGGGTGGGGGGCCCCTCAGGTACGTGGCCCTGAAAAGACGGTGAAAGCAAGAATCTCAGAGTCTTTATATACTTCAGGTAGCTTCCCCAGAGGGGTTGGTATCAGTAGGAAACACAGCAGAACCACCCATCTTGAGCGCTCCCATCTGAGGGCCAGGGGGCAAGCAGAAGCCAGGCTCCGCTGCTGACGTCCACCGGGCCAGCAGCCCCACACTCACTCTGCTGGCAGAGGGACAGGCTCGGCCATAACTCTGGACTCCAGCTCTGCAATCAGCTTCAGCTTCCACTTCCGACGCTGGACCTATGGAAACAGACTAAGCCCAGGCAAATGGCAGCAGGGTCAAGGACTCAGAGCCACAGGAGCTGGAGGCCAGTCTTCTTTACCTGCCATGTCCCCAGGCCAAAGGCAGTCACGGGAATGAGAAGCAAGAACCACTGGAGAAAGGAGTCGTCTTCCGCTTTTGTGGCAGGTGCTTCTGCTGCTGAACTGCCACACCTGCTTGGCCTCCAGGCCAATCCTAGGAAGTTTTAAACACGGGCCTGGGGTCAGAAGCCCTGAATAAATAGACGGGAGCAGCCCACTCCTCACAGCTCCGCTAATACTGCCCGAGAGCACGGGCTCCACAAGCAGTGAACAGACCACCCCGGGCAGTCAGGAGCCAGCCTGTGCCTAGTGCATGGCACTCGGTGGATGCTTACTGACCAAATAAAGGAGACCTCGGCCTTAGTCCTGGCCCTGCCACCAGCCTCGACCCTGGGCGATGTAACCACCCCCATCCCATGCCTTTCACTCTGGAGCACCGTGACGTGCATTCGAGTGCACTGAGACGAGACCACAGGTTCTGGCTGCTGCGCTTTGAAGGGACAAACGTGATACAAACTCAGGATAGTGGTTTACAGAGCTCTCTCATGAGCTTCCCTTTTTCGTTGGCCATAAACTTAAAGATGAAAAATGGACACACAGTGCATTTAAGCTCAGAGGGCGAGTCCCACCAAAAAAAGCATCATGGCCTTGGTGGTGGTGAAAAAGCAGGCCTGGGGCAGCCCAACGTGTGCACAGCGCGCTACACACCACATCAGCCTTTGCTGTAGTCCAGAGGCCACGCAACCTCTGAAGATCAGATGTGCTTTCTTTTAGGATCCCAGACACCTGGGTTTCAATCTTGGGTTGGCCCCTCATGAGGCGGACCAGACACTGCGCTGTCACTTAACGTCTTCGGCCGCGTGTGTAATATGTGTGCGAGAGGAGCCAGCCCTGGGACTGCCCTACACGCAATCAAGGCTCCATTTAGAGGCACTGAGTATATATAATAAAGGCGATCAGAGCTTATCTCAACGCCCAGGGGCCCGTGCACCGTGGAGGGGTGGGCGGCTTCCCCCAGGTGCCTAGGTTACGCCGGGACGGGTCCTCACCTGCGCGCGGGCGAACCCCAAGGACGCTCCTGCTGCACGCGCGGGCTGGGGCCTGCGGAGACGCGAGGGGCTGGCTGAGCTCGTTCAGCCCGGGCGCGGGCCCCCTAACCCGCCCGACAGGCCTCCGCCCGGCCGCCCCGCTCACCTGCCCTGCACCCGCCGCGCGCTGCAGCGGCCCCAGCCACCGCGCCGCCGCGGCCATCACCCCGCCGCGCATTCCCGGGCCTGCAGACAACTGCTTCCGGGGCGCCGCCGAGCCCCGCCCCGGCCCCGCCCCCGGCCCCGGCTCCACGCGGTTCCAGTGGCGCACAGCTTCCAGCTCCACGGGCCTGCCAGCCATGAACGAGCCGCCGGCGGACGTGCGCGCCTTCCTGCGCCAGCACCCGAGCCTGCGGCTGGAGCCCGGCGCCAGCAAGGTCCGCAGGGCGGGAGTTCCTGACTGCCCCCAGGACCCCCAGCCCGCCCCGGGACCCTGACCGCCCTGCCCTTCCGCCCGCAGGTGAGGTGCGCGCTGACGGGCCACGAACTGCCTTGTCGCCTGCCCGAGCTCCGAGTCTACACCAGCGGCAAGAAGTACCGGCGGCTGGTCCGCGCCTCGCCGGCCTTTGACTACGCAGAGTTCGAGCCGCACATCGTGCCCAGCACCAAGAACCCGTACGTGGGCGGGGCGCGCGGGCCTGGCCGCGCGGGGGGCCTGGCAACGCGGGGGGCCCGGGTGGGACAGTTCCAGCCTGAGTCCGGCCGCTGCTACGCGGGAGACTCCGAATCCCCGACCCCTCCCCGCTGGGTGAGCGCTCCTCAAGGATGCGGGCGGTTCTGCAGCGCCCACCTTCCCAGGAGTTAGGAGACCTGCGATGCAGGTGGGAGCCCTGGAGCTGAGTCACCTGGGTGGGATCCCAGGTGATACCGGCCCTGCTGAGCTTGTTTGCTTTTTTGTAAACGCGAGGTTTGTCACCTGGGCCTGTTTGCTTCATAGAGGATTGGTGCGCTTGTCACCTGAGGTCTGAACAAGGTCAGCTTCACACCTTCATTTTAAAGGAGAGCTTTGGTGGAGCTGAGAGTGTGCGGTGGGTAAGAATAGTCAAAAGGAAGAGGTGATGGTGAACGCTCCAGTATATGGAGAACTTTGCCAGGCCCAGTTTTCAACATGCGTTCTTCTGCCGGAGCAATCTGGGGAGGCTGGCCTGGCTCCGACCAGCCAGACCGTCAAGCCACCATCCGTCAGGATCAGTGGTTCTGACCCCCCGGCAGAGGGGAAGTGCTCTGGAGATTTTAAGAATCCTGATGCTCAGTCCACGTAGTAGACCCCTTCCACTCCCCGCCTCCCCATCAGCCTCGGGGGCGATTCTGAGATGCAGCCGCGGTGCAGATGGGTCTGGATCCTTGCTTGTGAACTCCCCCTGCAAACCACGTTCTCCCTGCCCCTTAGGCACCAGTTGTTCTGCAAACTCACCCTGCGGCACATCAACAGGTCCCCAGAGCACGTACTGCGGCATACGCAGGGCCGGCGATACCAGAAAGCTCTGCATAACTGTAAGTGCTATGGGGGACACGCCTGCCTCAGTCACAGGTGTTGGGGTGCATGCCTGCCCTCCCCCAGGAAGTGGCCTGTTGGTCATTTGGCAGTGCTTGGGGGATGCACAGGCCTGGGCCTGGCACAGTGCCGAGAGGGAGGAGGACAGAAACAGGTGCAAAGCAGGAAGCAGACTGCGCAGCACAGTGAGTCCTCACTTAACGTCCCTCAATAAGCTCTGCAACTTTAGGTGGAACGATGTATAAGGAGCCAGTTTTGTCATCAGCTAATTGACATAAACAAGAGTTAAGTTCCTATGACATCTCATCAGTGGTACAGTAAAACGACGTTATTGAAGGACTTGCTATAATCGATGCCCAGAGAGCCAGGAGGGCCTGCCTTACACGGGGGGCCTGGGGAAGGCTGGCTCTCTGAGGGCTTGTCTTTAGCCTGAGACGGGGGGGACATGTGGAATAGGGGGAGTGCTCCAGGAGAGGCCAGGCTCTGTGCGAGGTCTGAGGCAGAAACACTCTTGGCCGTGGGAGGTCCTGAGGGTGCGTCTTCATTGTGCCACCGTGCACTGTGGGGTTAGAAAGGTAGGCGGGGACGAGACCACACAGGTTCGTGGAGGCCCTGGTCAGGAGCTTGTGCCGTGGGGATGCACTGAGAGGGTCACGGTGGGGACTCGCCTGGTTAGTTTGTCTCCGCATCCCTGTTCCTCTGAGGACAGGAAGGAGTGGATGAGGGGACACCTGGTGACTGAGGATGAAGGTGGCTGGGTCACCAGGTGTTGGCGGGGCAGATGGAACGATGTGGACAGAGGTGCACTGTTTTGTGCATAGAATCACTAGATGAGGGGAGTGAGGGAGAGGAAGGCATAACCGATTCCCAGGTTCTTGGCCTGAGAACTAACTGGTAGAGGACAGATGGTGTCACGAGAGTGGAATCTGAATAAGAGGCTTTCTGGGAAAACTCAGAGGAAAATGGGAACATTTTAAATTGGGGGTGTGGCCGGGAAGGTGGCTGTTGAAAACATGGACCAGCACTCAGACGATGTGCCCTGTTGACACAAGGTGGCATTTGTGTCCCTGGAGGCAGGCGAGAGGGGATGGGGCGGGGCCTGCACACTGAGGAGCCCCGGAAGGTGAGGAGGACCCAGGCCGAGTCGTGTCTGGGCAGAGAGGAGACTCGAGGAGGAAAGGGGGGACTCATCAGGTGTTACCAAGGGGAAGATGAGACAGAAAAGTGACCTGGGAGTTACACAGAGGCCGCTGAGTGGCGTGGTGGGGACCCAGCAGGCTGGAGAGGGGGGACTCATCAGGTGTTACCAAGGGGAAGATGAGACAGAAAAGTGACCTGGGAGTTACACAGAGGCCGCTGAGTGGCGTGGTGGGGACCCAGCAGGCTGGAGTGGGGCAGTGGCCTGCAGCGCCGTGGGGCCAGGGAAGGAGGAGCAGGTGGGGGCAGCCAGGTGAGTTTGATGATGGGAAGACGGGGCCTGGCCGTCCAAAGGCTTGACTGTTTCCCAGTGAAGAATCGAGGCCCAGTCTTCACCTGAGGGCGAAAGTGGACGCTCCTTTTCCAGGCCGTTTCTTGGGTCCCTGTAGAGCCAACACAGAGCCCGGGGACTTGATTTTCTTGTCATGTACAGCTGCTCGGGCAGGCAGGAAGGAGCTGTGGGGCTGGGTACCTGTGAGCAGGAGTAACTTATAATGCTGGACCTTGGAGCGGAGACAGGACGAGGAGTGGTCTGAAGGAAGCAGCATGGCGGCCAGGAGACCTGGCCAACGCCACTGTGAGGAGATGCCATCTGTGGGTTCCTGTGACAGGCCGCTGTGGGGCCACGGAGACGGTAGCAGAGATGAAGCGGGATAGGGCCCTGGAGGTAGTTGGAAGTGGACAGTGAGCTCCGGGCCAGGGTCCAACGGGGCTTGTCCACCCCGAGTGACGATGGCGGGACTTGGGACAGTGAGAGCAGCCCCCGCCCAGCCTCCTCCCCTGAGGGAGCTGCACTGGACTGCAGAGGCTCGTGCTGACAGAGGGCGAGCTCCAGCAGCCGGGTCACTCCTGTGAGGTCCTTCCAGGGAAGCCTCATTCCTGCCCCTCTGCCTCGGGCCAGGAGTCGGCAAAGGCCAACTTCCAGGCCAGGCTCCAGCCGCTGTGCCTGAGTAAGAGAGGGCTTCAGTCTCCTCCTGGTGACAGGCTGGCCTGGCTTCCAGGCCAAGCTGCAGTTGAGCCCCGTGCCCCTTCGGTGCCCTCCCAACCGCTGCTTCCTGGAGCCTGGCTGGGGCCAGAGGACGTGCTCCAAGCCGACCTGCACCATCTTGCCCCTCGGCCCACACCCCCGCTGGCCTCCCTCCTCTCCTGGTAGGGACTGAGCTGATGGCATTTCTCTGCCATCGCCTCTTTGTATGCAGTGGGCTGGGGCACAGGGGTCTGGAGGACAGGGAGACACGGAGAGATCCAGTCAGTGTCCTGGCCTGTCTCCCAGATGAAGAGTGTCAGAAGCAGGGTGTGGAGTATGTGCCCGCCTGCCTCCTGCACAAGAGGAAGAGGAAGGAAGACCAGAGGGACGGTGATGGGCCGCTTCGCCCCAGGGAAGCCTTCTGGGAACCCGAGTCCAGCGATGATGACAGCGCAGCCCCGAGTGACAGCGACACCAGCATGACAGACCTGTACCCACGTAAGAGGGCGCATGTCCCCTCCGGTGCTGTCCGTTTCCATCAGCGCCGGGCGGGCTCTGGCCTGTTCTTCCCACTTACCCCCTTAGCCCTGTGCAGGTGAACTTCACCTCCAGCAGCCGATCCCTTTTCCTTCTAGCCGAGCTGTTCACAAAGAAGGACCTGGGGCAGAGCGAGCACAGGGACAGCCCCGATGACTTTCTGATACATGAGGACAGGAAGCCAACGCGTCCAAGAGAACAGGGCCCTGGCGACAGAGAGGAGATGGAAGGAGACCGGGAGCTGACCCTCAAGCGCGGCACGGTGAGTGGCACCTGCAGGGCTGCTAACCGCAGCCGCTTCCTTCGCACTGGTTTGCAATTTCTTTTGAAAAGTAAAACAAGAACCCTTTTCGCAGATAAAATCCCAAACTAACTAACATGTAACGTAAGCTAGGAGCCAAGGCTGCTCTGCTGGCATGGGGCTGCTTCCTGGTTTGCAAGGAAGCCCGGCTCCAGGGATCAGGTTCAAGACCACTGGTCTGGGGACAGCCTCCTGAGTGCAGCACAGGAACCTAGAGGGAAGCACTGGATTAGACACCAGCCTCGTTCCCTTTGCCAGAAGAACAGAAGGGGCTAAGAGGTCAGGTCTTTGCTGTGAGGTGTGGGAATTCAAAGCGCTGCCCTTTGTGAGCCCTGTGGAGTCACCCCGGAAGCTGCAGCGGTAAGGGAAGCCGTGGGTGGAGAGCTGATCTAGGAGTTCCCAGCCGAAACCTCCCTGTCTGCGGGTGGGGGCGGAAGCCTGCTCAGCACCCTGCCTCTCCGAGCTGATCAGAACTCTGTTCCCGCCACAGAAGCAGTTGGGCTCACCAAAGAAGAGGTTCAAAAGTCATCACCGCAAACCTAAGTGCTTCAGGTCTTTTAAGCAGGCGGGTTAATAAACAGTTGCTGGAGAAAAACATCTTGAAAGCCTTTCGAGTCCTTCAGGCACGTCATCTCGTGTCTGGCTGTCCCTGTGTGTCCTCCTGGGGTGGCCCAGGGCTTTCTCCATCCACTCATTTCTCCACCCCGGAAGGCAGGGCTGGGAGTCTGTCCCACAGATGTCGGGGTCCCATCCCCCACATCCAGGACATAGCAGGGACCCCAAGAGAATTCTGTCTGGACGTGGCTTCTGAGTGGCCCTCCGCGAAGCCGCTTGCTCCCTGCGGCACCTGGAGAGCCCTGGCCAGGTCCCTCCCGACTGGACGGCACCGGAGGACCACACTGCATACAACAAATGCCATTATTTATTTTGATGTGTTTCCAAAAATTAAAACGTTTCAAACACAACTAAGATATAAAATACAGCATAAAATGAGACTTATACCTGTTTCCCACATAAAGCAAAAATTTATTCAGAAGTTGTTTTGCCAAAACCAACTGGTAGATTGGATGTTCCGCTCCTCCTCACAAGGGCGTCTCCCCGGCCCAGGCACTAGCCCACTGGGGGCGAGAGGGTTCCGGGCGGCAGCAACGGCCTCCGGCATCGAGGACGACCGGGCACGACCATGCCACTCGGCCTCCTGGGCTCAGTCGTAGTTACCACAAATCAACAAGGTCTCCCAAGCACAGGGCCAAGCACCCGTACCCTGCCAGAAACCGTGCCCCAGGGAGACCAGCTTGGCCAATGGTGCCACTGGACGGGGCTGTCGTGCTGTGTTAACAGGGAAGAGGGTGTCGACCAAGAGACCACCGGCTAAAGTTGAGTCAAGAAACCACCCTCCTACATGTAGCGAGTGACCGGGAATAGAAACGCCCTCTGTCCTTCAGCCATTGCTTTATCTCAGTAACACTCCGGATGTGGCTGGGACACAGGTCGGGTGGCGAAAAGTGCTCCATCACCCCTGGGGTTAGGTGGGTCCAGCAGCAGAGCCAAGTACAGGTCTCAGAGATTTGCTGGACAAAAGGTGGCCTCACCGTACCCGTGAAGTCAACTGGGGACATGAGGTCTCCACACCTCACCCTGGCTCCGGTCTGGAAGGTGAGCATGGAGCCTGGCTCAGGACGGGGTGGCACTCAGGCCTGCACACCTAGCTGACAACCAGAGGAAAGACAAGCCCCGAGGCCTGGTTGACCGGCCTCTGGGCCCTCGTTCCGCGTCTGGTCAGGCTGGCCAAGTCAGCCTGCCCCCGAAGGACCAGGGAGAAGACAACAGGGGCACAGACAAGTGCCGACTCCCCTGGTGGCCTCCACTACACGAGGACGAGTGGAGAACTAACGGGCACTCACCCCCCAAGAAGAGAAACGCAGTGTAAGGCAATGTTAGAAAACTTGAAATACAGGAGTCAGATCCAACCGGTAAGGCATCACAAATCGTAAAAAGGAATCTGGGCTGCATTCAGCATAGCAAATAGACGATCTGAGCAAGCAACAGCCTCATGAAAAGGTAAGTCGTGGCTGCACAGCCTGGGAGAATCCCCAATCCAAAGAAACACCGGGCGGGCATCGGCCAGGGCCAGGGCCAGCTCTGCCCGTGGCTTCCGCAGGCTGCACAAGGTCAAGTGTGAGGTAACTGGTCTGCGAGCCGACGCTGTCACTGCCCTGCCCCACAGCCAGGCCTGCGGGCATGCGGGTCCCTGCAGGCTCCGGGCCGTCTACCCTAGGACTTCTAGTATGCCCAACCCCACCTTGAGCCACTTAAGCTCCTGGGGTGTGACCCCATAAAAAAGCGGCAGCAGTCCGAGCCAATTTTCTGATTAATCAACGACTTGCACCATGAACCGTTGCCCCTCTAATAGAATGCTTCATTCTTTGGGGGGGGTTGAGTTTCTCTAGGTGTTTTCACTGTCCCTGTAAAGTGTTAACAGGGCAGGGCAGAAACAGCGTGGAAGCCACTGACTCGATTTTAAACCAGGGAATTTGACAGTGTGTTTGATGTTTGGCTGGGCCATCCCAAATCATTTAGTAGTTTTAGCTAAAAACGTAAACTTTTAAAAAAATAAGAGGGAGACTGCTTTGAATGGTACACAGATGTATCTGCTCACAGTACAGCTCAAAGGCCCCCCACCACCCAAAGAAGAGAAACAAAAAGAGGACAGAGGCCCCAGCCACCCCAGCTGCGCCAGGAAGCGAAGGCCTCGCCTTGGGGAGGGAGGAGCTAACCGGCCGGCCAGCTCTGAATGGTCAGCGACCAGGTTGTGGGTCCAGAGCAGATTTAGCCATCAATTTTCAGGTGTCTGCAAATAAAGTTCTCAAAACATCTGTGCCTTTACCAAGGGAGGGGAGGGAAGAGGACATAAATGCTGGCAGTTTTGTCGAATCCATCCCGAACCGGTCCTCCGTGGCCACGGGTCTTAGCCAGGCAGGGGTCTGTTACCACTCTTTCTTCTTCTCGTCCATGGAGACGCCGCCGGGGCCCAGAGCCACCACCAGGAGCAAGCCCCCGATCACCGACATGGTCTGGAAGAAGTCGTACTTGAGAAAGTCGTGCATGGGCTTGTAGACAGGAATGGTCCAGAAGGCGTTGAAATACACGTTGATGGCGAACAGCCAGACGACCAGAGTCAAGGCAGCCAGCTTGGTTTTGAAGCCGATGGCCACTAAGATCATCAGCGCCGTGCCCACGATGTTCTGGAGAATCTGCGCAGGCGGAGAGGTAAGAGACAAAAGGCGTGAGGGAGAAGAGGTGCCGCGTGTTTTCTAAGGGGCTGCTCCAAGAAGACGCCACTAAGGGTGTGCTGCTGCGTTGGCGGGGGGGGGGGGGGAAACAGGTGCGGGGAGGAGACAGCACAACGCTAAGTGCAGAAGGTGTGGGGAAGACAAATCCCCACTTAGCAGGCAGAGCTTTCCCCGGACCCGCCGAAGTTTGGGCCTGGTGGACCTCCACATCTTAGAAGCCGCCTCGCGTCCCACAGCCGGAGACGCCCTGGAGGGCACACACTCAGCTAGTGCTCTGTAAGCTCCTGGGGGACAAGGACAGAATCTGAACTCCGTACCCCCAATACCTGGCACAAAGATTATGTGACCAAGGTATGCGAGTGGTGAGGAAGGAAGCAAACAAAAGGGTCTAAACTGGCACCAGGACCCCCCGGGAGGTCAGGCGGTCTCGACTTCCTTTGTTTGAAAGGTGGCTTCTTAGCAAACAAGAGCCTGACAGTTTTCTGTTTCTCTTAATAGGATAAAAACAGTTGCTTCCTTTGAGCCAGCTCCTTCCAGTGCCCCCCACCGCCCCCCGGCTATGCTCACTACACAGTGGGGGACAGGGTCAGGGGCCGCACCCCTTCCCAAGGACAGCAGGGCAGACCCCCTGAAGCGAGCCGGAATACTTACAGAGAAGAAGCTGGCGTCGAAGTGCAGGAGGGTCATGAACATCAAGACCAGCAGGACCCTGCCCCCGAGCTGCATGTACTGTTTGGGGGAGCTCTCGCGCATGGTGGGGACGCCCGCAAACATGCTCTTCCCCTCTGAACGGGACTCCGCTAAGAGCAGCAACAAGCCGCCTCCCAGGGCCAGGTTCCTGAGAACAGAAACGCCAGGCTCGTTGCTAGGGCTCAGCAGGCTCTCCAGGGCCCCCAGACCAGTCGGCCCTACGTCCCTTTGTCCAGCTCAAAGAGGACCAGGTGGGTGTGAGCCCACGGGACCACCTACGAGCAGCTTTCTGCGAGTGGAGACACGGATGTGTCTGTACCACTGAAGAGTGATGGCTCCCCCGGACGCTCAACCCAGTTCTGGCCACACCGTTACTGTTGACAGGCTGGGTCCCTGTGAGCAAGAGTGTTTCCACTTGGACCCTCCCTCCCACGTGAAATTCAGGGTCGGGAGAGACGACTTCATTCTCACTTGTGTTTTAGGCTGTGGATGGGGGTGGGGAAGGCTTTGCCAACACCCACCACAGATTCTTAGCACAGTCTGGACCCCACGAAGTTTCCGCCAACTGACAGTTACAGCGGCGAGTTCAGAGGTGGGAGGGAGGAACACTGAACTCTCCAAGCAGGGTCACGTACCTCATCAAAAACTTCAAGTCCCATAAAATGCTGTAGGCAATCGTCTGAGGGGACAGAGGACAGAGGAAAACAAGTCTCAGCACTCTCAAATAAACTGCTGTTTCTACAGAATTAATGCCGATAGGTAATTTTTCAAATATAAACGCACAAAACCATTTTGTAGGACATGCCGGCCAACTCCCAAGTCAGCAGTTGGGCTCAGCCTTTCTCAGAGCATGCTGGTGACCCCTGGACCTGCTTAACCAGCTGGGCCAAAGCTGTCTGGAGAGCATGGCAGCTCTGCGACCATTGATCAGACTGAAATGTTAGGTGTTAAAGGTGTCATCTGAATAGCTGGCTCATCTGCTTTATGACGGAAAACCGTAAGTGTCCTGGCTGCTGCCAGCCGTGTGCTCTCTCCCCTCGTCAAAGGAAACTCAGGAAAGTGGCAAAAGGTGGGGACCCAGAGCTCAGCACTGAGGGGTACCAGCCTCCCCAGCCCCGCTTGGCCGTCTAGTTTTCTTGAGCTTGCCTTGAGGAAAATTGAGTGATTTCTCAGAAAAGGAGTTCAGGCAGAGACACTGAGAGCTGGAGGGGGAGTGATGCTGAATCCTCAAAAATGCCTTTTCAGAAACTGTTCCCACTAGAGCAAGGACAGGCGAGGCCCTGACCACGAGCCCCGTGTACCTGCAGGGCTGATTCCTAAGGCCCCGGCCGTGCACCCCATTCACCTGTAGGGCTATGATTCCGAAGAGCCCGAAGCAGGCGTACTGCACGAAGTTCCTGCTCAACACGAGGATGCAGCCAGCTGGAAAGGAGAAGGGTAGGGGTCAGGGCCTTCGGGGGAAGGCCTGGCGAGGAGACACCCCAGTTAGTCCCCCAGCTGTGGCAGGAGCCCCACGACCTACCCCAAGCCAAAATCAGCTGGTAGGAGAAGGAGGGGCAGGCACGGACCCCACACACGACCCCACTGGGCTGCACAGTGGGTCCCTTGCTACAGAGTGCGGGCCACGTTCCCAGTCAGCTGCCAGCAGAGGCTCTACTGTGGCATGCTTCAGGACCGGCTGACAAGCGCAAGTCCCCTTCATGCCACACAGGTACAAGGGCGGGAGGGCTGCCACCAGAAGGCCTGAGGCCAACGTGAGCTGCATTCCGGCCCAGTGCTTTCCCTTCCCTTCCCCGTTTACCTCTATGTCTCCTTTCCAGACACCTTAGTTTTTCACTGTCTGGGCTCCTCGCTGGCCCACCCAGGTCACCCACATCTCCTGCTTTGGGCACTTACAACAGGGACTGTGTCCTACTTCCTTAGCAAGCCCCCAGCACCGAGCCCAGAGCCCCCACCCAAAGGCTTGTAGCACCAACTCCCAGGCCTGGCACCTCCCGGGAGACCCTCAGGGCCACCACTGTCGCCGGGTGTCTAACGATCACGCGCTTTGGCCGTGGTGGTGGTGAGAGAGCCACTTACTCAGCTGGCCCAGCAGGTTGAGGAACACGAAGGAGGAGGCCAGCAGGTAGCCGCAGCCCCACGTGCTGTCGATGTAGTCCCGCTGCTCGCCCCACTGGAACCACATGCGGACCCCGTCCTCCAGGAACGTGCTGATCAGGCACAGGCGCGCCACGTGCGGCAGGTACTGCTTCGTGACTCGGAGGAACTGCGGGGCCACAGACACCATGAGGGCCTCGCAGGGCCACCACACCCCAGCCAGGTGGGTCCTGGGCGCCGTGCATGTGACTTAGCGACTGCTGCCGGCACACCCTGTGGGTCCAGATGTGCCACAACCCTGCACTGGGCTGTCGGGTCAGGCCCCGTAAGGTGACGGCGTGACACGCTTCTGACCTCCTCTGTCATCTCAGCAGACACGTGTAGGTGGCAACTACAGTCATCAAATGTGGACTGCCACAAGCCACAGCTTCTGTTCTCAGGCAAGGGCGTCAGCAGATCAGAATCCCCGAATGGCAGAGGGGATAAGCCCTTGGAGGTCACCTAGCCCAGAGTTCCTCCTGGTGGCCCTACTGCGTCCTGGACAGGGCCGTCCTTTATTGTGGGGTGTCCTGCACGGACGGGTGGCTAGCAGCATCCCTGGCCTGTGCCCACTAGATGCCATTAGCAGCCCCCCTCCAACTGTAACAACCAAGAATGCCTCCAGACACTGCCACATGTCCCTTGGGGTGGGGGCCAAATCACCCCCACCCCCTTAAGAACCTCTCATTTTACAAATGAGAGCTGAACCCCAGAAGGGAGAGGGGCTCCCCCAAAGCGGTGCTGGCCTGACCCAGCCTGCTGGTCACGGCTGAGCCCTTGGCCTCCCCTCCACCCTGGTGATGCTCAGAGACCCTCTAGACAGAAGAGAGCTGAGTGGACTCAAGACAACAGTCCGCTGAGGTGACAGCCAGGGTCCCAGGCCGAGAGGGCTTCATGGTCGGTCAATAATAAGCTCCCGTATCCCCAAAAGCTGTGGGCAGGGAGGAACCGCCAGCCTCTGGCCAGCAGCTGTGTGCGGTCAGGAACCAAGGTGCACTCCCGGACCTTGAGAGTTCCCCTCCAGAGCTCAGAATGGCACTTGGGCAACTCTGTGTGTTCAACTGTCGGTACACACCTGAACTTGGTATGGCTCATGGCTAGAAAGCTCCGGGATTTTTTTAGAAGCCTGCTAGGCCAAAGCAAACTAAAAACATGCTAACAAATGGGATGGACAACTGTTTCGACAGCTATGAAATTCAAGTGTGTAAAACCACTGGCAAATGTCAACGAGAGAAACATTTATAACTTCCGCCTACTCCGTGCGAGTCATGCCATTTATGATTGGCATGATTAGGACACAAATGCAAGTAGACACCGAGGTACAAATGTCATTCGGGTATACCACGTGCACTTTCTCTTACTCTGATACAAAGGGACAGAAATCCTACGATACATGATAACATAGCAGGAACTCGGGAGAAAGATCGGGGACCCACCCACATGGGTGATGTGTCAGCAAGCGAGTCTAAAGGGCACCCATGAGTCTGACCCCTCAAAGGACAGGGGAATGAATGCCACGGCCCCTCGTAGGACTGATTAAACCTATTGTGGGAATAAATGAAGACGGAGACAAGAGCATTGGTTAACTTTTGGCATTTTGAAGAGTTGCTTGAACATCCTAGAAACTGATAAAGCTGTCCCTTGCAGTTAGTGAGCCTCTGGTTGTGAAGTTCAACCATTAGTTCCTCAGCTTTGGCTCCTCAGCACAGCGAGAGCCGGCTCACCTGGGAGGCAGGCAGGGAGGGCGAGGAGGACACGATTGGAAGCCAGGCGTCCATTCCCTTCCACTCTACTGAGCCTGAGGCCCCAGACGTCAAATTCTGCACACGGCTGCTCGCCCTGAGCCCGCACTGAGGCGGCGGCGAAGCAAGTGAGACGGACACCCAAGCGGGCAGGGACATGACCACGGGCTGAGCCTGACGCCCCGTGCCCTCACCCTGACTGCTACCCACCAGCCGGTGCACTGTCACCACGGACAAGATGAGTCACTTTGGGGGGCCTCTGCTATCCTACAAAGCGAGGACAACTGGCTTAATGGTTGCTAAGGTTCTTCCCAACTTGAATACGCAGGAGAAGAGAGAAGGTCCCAAATGCTGCTATATGAATTCTGGAGTCCACGCAGAACAAACAGATGTACACACATTCAGTGTAAACACACACACAAACTGCCTCACATCTGGAGACTGGGGGACGCTGACGCCACACACCCTCCCGTTTCTGCTTCATGGCCCAAATGCTTTCGAAAGGCCCAGCAACGGTGTGATCACCCCGTGTCCTCCAGGAGATAAAGAGACCTCCTGGGCTCTAACACAACAGCCTTCACGTCCAGGCCCCGCCGAGAGACCCTGGCAACGACACGCGCCTCACCTGGACACCTGGGCCAGGCCCACACCAGAGGACGGGAGCCACGGGGGGACTCCCGGGGCTGGGGTGCAAAAGGCAGTGCAGGGACAGACAGAGGTGCTCGGACTGGCGTCCCAGTTGGAGCTGAAAGCTGCTCTCTGCCTAGTCTGTCCGTCCATCCGTCCGTCCTCACCAGGAGCAGCAGAGCTGGGGCCCACGGCGAACACGGGCGGGCAGTGCAGCTGCGAGACGGAGGCAGTGTTTAAAAGCCTCCGTGATGAGTCTGTACTCTTAATTTGAGTGTCTGGGTCAAGAGGATTAAAGAACAAGAGAGCGAGCCTGCCCCTCAGACGGGTAATTCATTCCTCCTTCCCTGAGCAGACGTGCCCAGGAGACAGACATCTCTTTGCTTTGGGGAAAAAATGCAAAATCCAGGAATCTGCTCTGAACTAAGCATGCCCTGCTTACCACGTCAAACGTGGCCTAGGCTGCCTGCTCTGTAAGCCAGGCCAATGCAGGGCCCCTTGGAAACCAGCTACCCTCTGACGAGCACCTGTGTGGACTGAACACGAAGGAAAAGAACTGTTTAACATGAGACCAGACCCAATTTTGATCTTATTCCCTACAGGTGTTTTGGTCACAATGGTTCAGTCCTGGCCACTGAACCCACATCATGCTGCTCTAGACAGTGTCCAAAAGCCAGTGTCCCCTCAGGACGGCAGAGAAGAGCCCTGATAACAGGTATCCAGGCAGCACCCAAGGGCGAGAGCGGCGCCTGACCGATGCGCGCGCTAGGCGAGCGTCCAGCATCCACTACGGGCCCTGGTGGCCAGGGGCTGCCTGCTGACCGCGCCTGCCGCGGCACTCAGGAGAGAACCGTGACACAACTGCTGCAGGCAGACATGGGGCGGTAAGCCTGCAGGAGGGGGTGACACAGTCCCTGGTATCGTCTGAGGCAGACCGTTCACAGGCGTCTCAGACCCCCACGATCCATCACGATCTGTTCACAAGCAGTGACAGCATCTGAGGGACCTCAGAAATACGCGAAGCTGAGATTTATTTACAAGGGGTTATTATTTTGGAGGATTGAAGGGGATTTAAGAAATGTAATTATACCCAGCCCGAGTTGTAACTCTGGATACCGTGGTCATGTCACACAGCCACCTGCAGCTCCCACAGAACACAGAAAAGCCTCCTTTCTCTTAGTATTTCAGGACAAAAAGGAACTGAAGAAAGCAGTCTGCAGTTCTTGGTTAGTGAGAACTCCAAGGAAGACGAACAGGCAGGTCAGCCTTCCTTGTCACCGGGGACTGGGGCTGCCCTCATCCAGGGCCAGCTCACGCCTGCACATCCCAGCAAATTGGAATCTGTGGCCGGGTGACTTCCCTCACAGCAGGCTGAGTCAGGTGGGTGCAGGAGTTCGGTGACTCACATGCGCGTCCACCGTGACCCAGAACCCCCCAGCGAGTCCCTGAGTGCTGCTCTGTAGTTTCACGTTGTACCTCGACAGCCAGGAAGAGGTGTCAACTGGCCCTAAGCTGGAGAGATGGTCTGGCTTTCTCTACTAAGAATCCACGCGTGACACAGAGCCTAACTAACTGTAGGAGGGAAGTGACACGCCACGCAGAAGAGAAGACAGCTGTACATCCCTTTCCAGAAGTGCCAACCAGTGTCCCCATGTCTCCACCAGAAGAGGTGGGGTGGCTTTTCTAAACCTCCTGTCTAAGAATGAGTCAGCTCCTCCCTGCTCTCTCCCCAGTCCTGGTGGCACAGGACAGGAAACCCTTGGCGGGGCAGGTGACAGACCCGAGGTACATGAGGAAAATGCTCAGAACCCACCGTCACCACACCTGACAGCCATCACGAGCTGTTGGGCCAGAGCTCTTGACACCTGTGGCTGTATGTGCCCAGTTCCGTGTCCTGTCAGGGCCACGCTCGCTATCCCACACTTGACCAGAGGTCAAGGGGAGCTCCTGGGGGTGACAGCTCCTAAGACTGGCTCTGTCATGCCAAAGGACAGGTAAGAATACCAAGTACACTGGAGAATAAGGCCCCGTGCAGCGTTATCTGTCACCTTGGTGATGAGCCATCAAGCAGAACCCATTAAGTGCTAACTAACACCCTCGTTTACTGGTGTAAATGTGCTCGAAGTTACCTCCTGCAGGTTGCCAGTCAATACCAGCTGGCATGATTTTGGACAGCTGAGTTCATTAGTCTCTGGCCCTGCCGACCTGGTCTCAGATGGCCTCTGAGGGCCGAGCTCCCGAGAGCACTCTCAGCAGTTTCTCCAGCACCTGGCCTCCTGGGAGCCGGAGGACACTGTCCCTGGCTGCCTGGGGCAGGTGCTCGATGCCAGAGCTGCCCTCGGGAGGAGCCTGTCAGCGGAAACTAACCAGGCCACTTACCCGCTGCTCTTGCCTCTGCAGACCTGAAGGACAGGTCACAGTATGGCCAGGCGGCGAGGAGGCCAGGGAGGGGTACAAGACGGGACCCAGAACTTGAGCCCACCACGTGCCATGCACCACGGCGGCAAGCCTCCGTCTCCGCACCTGAAGATGGAGACACCACGGCCAACCTCACACGGTCCAGGGGGAGACAAGTATTACGTCCGGCGGACCTGGCCCAGCGCAGGTGCCGTTAAGGTTCGCAATCACTGTCTTAAGTACCAAGGGCTGCACAGGCCTTTGTAGGTCCCACTCTTAACAGCCCCAGCTTTCTGGTCAAATCCTGTCACTTCATTTATGCTTGTTTTCTGAAGCCAAGACTAGGAAAAATGGATACGTCACATTATCTGATCAGTGACCTCGGTATTTCCCTATTCCCTTCAAATTAGATCACTTTCATTTTAAAAGCCCGGGCTCTCAGCACCTTTAATATTGGCAGCTTGTTTTAATGCGATGTGGAGAAGCGTTCAAAACGAAAGCCCCAGCGTCCTCCTCCCGCACGCGCCAAGCCTGCCTGTGGCAGAAGAGGCCCGACTTTGGTTTTAAGGAGAACCAGTGCTGCTGCCCTCCCAAGTCACCCACCAAGGGGCACGGCGGTGTCTGCTGATACTCTCTGCCACCACCAAGGTGGGGCCCTGGTGCTGATAAGCTGACAGCAAGAGCCCGCACTTGCTTGCAGGCTCTTGACAGCAAGAGCCAGACAGACGCTGCCTCGGTCCACTTTGGTCTGTAGCAGCATGGCCTTCCACAGCGAGTGCTTTGCCCTGCACGTGCCAGAAGAGGGACACCCGGCCTCAGAAGCATGATGCATGTGGCACTAGCCTCGAGGCCAGAGCTGGGTTGGCTCCCAGGCCATGGCCCCAGGCCCGGCCAGGTGCCTCAGTGGGCCTCGTCCTCTTCCCCACAGTAACTTGGTGCAGGCCGACCCCATTGCCCCTCAAGGACCTTTCTGGGTGCAAGATTCTGCTGCTTTCATTGATAACAAACAAAATGCATGAAAGGCAAAGAAGGAAGGATTATGTAAAGAGACCTGAACTTTTTTTTTCAGTAGAAGAGTTTATCATTTGATAGTTGGCAGCAGCTCAGCTGGGGACATTTTATCTAGGTTTGATTATGAAATTCACTTGCAAAACCAGGGTTTTCCAGGCTTAACAGTGAGTGTTCATAGCTCCCAGTACCCGTGGCTAAAAGGAGCCATCTTCTTAGGGAGTTGCTACTTGGGGGAAGAAAATTGGGTCACTAAAATTATGTCAGTGAAAACGGACAAAGAAGGCCTACTTCGTTCTTGAGAGCTTTCGAGATGAACTGTTTTTGCGAGGGACACAATTTTTAAACTGTGTCTAGAATCACAGGAAAAAACTATTTCTTCAAGTTGACATACTTTCCCCCAAATTGGTTTTAACGTATTGGCTCACAGGAAAGTGGGGCCCTGAGGACCCAATTACGAGGCCATACTAGAGAGATACCATCCCTCGAGGGGAACGGAAAATCTCGTTCACTGATAACTGATCAGAAAACGCTCACTTATTGAAAAAAAAAATCATACCACACGCACAAGCCTTCTAAGAAGCCCAGCCCCTGCGTATATGACTTGATATCGCCCCATAAAAGTTAAAATGTTAACCTCACTACTTTGAACTCTACCAGAAGCACACACGCGCGCGCGCGCGCACACACACACACACACACACATCAAGTGAACCTAGGCAACGGCGGCAATTGGTCCCGACAAGAATCTGCCTGCAGGGGCTAAGACTGTTAATCTCAACACATAGCGGATACTTTCAGAAGTAAAAAGCACGCAACTAAATAATCCCCACCACGATCTTTTTGCGGAGCAAGTCAAACGAGAGGGTGGAGGCTTGGTCCTCTCCCCCTCCAGGACCTGAGTCTGTCCAGCTAGTTTTAATACCGTGAACAGTCTTACTCAACTGCCTGTTTCAAGGGCTTCCCTGTCGCTCAGACTGCCACCTGTACACTTCTGGAAGGAACAATCCCCAGGAGGAGAGGCTTCCCCTCCTCCCAGGTTTGTGTACAGACACCCATTCAATTCAGTCCCAGGGCAGAGTCCAGGGAGGGAAAATGCAGGGTCAAAGGGACCCCAGGAGTCCACCACATCTGGGAAAGAGGAAAGAAAAAGTGCTGTGGCTTTCTGTCGTTGGGGTGCATACCAGGACGCCCCCTTTCCTCTGGCAGGAACCCCAGCCTCCAGTCTGACCAACCCGTTTAGGATCCCAGCTCCCCACCCCGCCTCCTAAGAGTGTCCAGTAAAAGGAAAAGCGTGCAGGGACCACCCCAACAGTTGGGAATGGAGAGGACTTTTCCCCAAGCCCCCAAGGGACTCTGGGCACCTTCTCAGGAGGCGTGGAAGTAGCCACTCACACCCTTCACCTTCCAGGAAGGCCCGGGCCAGGATGAGGGGACAGGTCGCCGAATTGGGTGCTGAAGTAGGGCCCGAGAACACACCCCGAGCCCTGGTGGGGAGGCGGCGAGAAGGGCAGGCAGGGCCCGAGGATGGATTTGGGGGTGTCCCAGGTCAGGACGGGCGACGAGCCCAGAAGGGACGGCCCTGGTTGGGGGAGGGGGCGCGATCCCTCCGGTGGGGTTGGGAAGGGAGAGGGCAGGGCCCAGGCCTCGGGGTGGCCGTGCGGAGCTCCGGGAAGGGCGAACGGACTCTGGGGTCGGCCAGGGCCCGGGGCCGGGGTGGGGGCGACGGGGACCGGGAGAGGGGGTCCTGGGGAGGGGCTCTGCGGGAGGGACCCCGGCGGGGAGGCCAGCCAGGCCCGCAGGCCGCACCTGGTCGGCGAAGTCCTCGGCCGTGCCCATCAGGTCGTTCTGGCCCATGGCGGCGGCGGGAGGCTCGGCTCTCTCGCTCGCTCGCTTGGCGTTCGGCCTCTCGGCGCCCGCGCCCGCGCCCGCGCCCGCTGCGGCCTCCACAGGAAGTGCCCGGCGGCCTGCCTCGCTCCTCGTCGGCAGCTCCAGCGGCTGCCACGTAGGCCAAGCCTTAAAGGGGCCGCGCCGCCGGGCCCGCCCGGGCCGCGCCTTAAAGGGGCCGCGCACCGCCCGCAGCCGCACCGCCCCACGCGCTCTTAGTCCCCGCCTCCCGCGCTTCGGTCACGCCCACCCCTCCCGCCGCGCGGCAGCCCCGGCGGCCCCGATTGGCCCCGCCCACTACCCTCCGGCCCCGCCCGCTGCACTCGAGGCTCCGCCCACCGCGCGCTTTAAGGCGGCCTGGCCTGATCTGGAGGGCCGGCGGGCCGGAGGGACGCATGGGTACCCCAGCAGGCAGGGTCACGGAGCCAGGCAGACGCACCTGGGGCTAAGGATACCCCCCCAGGGTGGGGGATGGGGTGCTCGCCCGACGCAGTCCCCACTGAGCATGCTCAGTCGAGGGTCCAACTGCAGGCGCAGGCTAGGGGCGCACGCCCAGCGCCCAACGGACGGAAGAGGGAGGCCGGAGTCATTATGGAAAAGTACCAGGTTCTGAGTGGCCCCTGGCAGGAAGGCAGGGGCGATGAGGAGCCTACGGTCTAGGCTGAGCCCCGGAGCTGGACCTCCTGCCACCACCCCCACCCCCTACTGCTTTAACTGTCACAGCCCCCCCCCCCCCCCCCCCCCCCCCGTAGAGGTGGCCAGATCCCACCGCAGGGAGGCACAGACCCGTGTTCTGGTCAGTGTCTGCCTCTAGCTCATAGGGTGAGCTCGAGTACCTCCAAAGGTGACCTCATGGGTGCCCTTTATTTCTCTGGGCCTCAGTTTACCCCTCTCTAAAATGAAGGATGAAATGAAGGACTCTCCAAACTCATCTGTCTGAATATTTAAGGGTGGAAGACAACTCCATCTTTCTCACCCATGGGTCCATGTGCTTGGGCCCATGGGGGCAGGATACTCTAGAACACCCAGAATTTATAATCAGGAGCCCCTAAACTCCTAAAACACCCTGCCAGTAGTCCCCAGTAGGACTTGGGCCTTTTCCAGGGCCTGTGAAAATGTGAAGGACCTGAAAAGTTCATAAAATAAAAGCTGCAAAGTAGAAATGAATGTTTCATTAAGTGCTCCATATGTAATATGTCAACTTTATTAAATGTTAGATTCCATCTTTGTAAAAAATGTCATTATTCTGAAAATAATTTGTAAATGAGATTTTTCTCACTTTGTGAGAATTCCGTTAGTATGGGACGACTCCAGGGGAGTCAGCCAACAGTGAAGCAGATGAGTTTCTGGTGGCTGGAGAATTTTAAAAGCAAAGTTACTTTTTCAGGAAAAAAAAAAGTCTTGATCTGAGACACCGGCGTTTTCCTGTTTAATTTGCTGCCTAAGAGGGTCTAAGCATGTGCATTCTTATACCAGCTGAAGCTGCTCAGGACACTGTCCCTGCTGTTCCCCCGAGCGGGATTCAGACCGCCGACAGGAGCTGCATTACAGAATCCTAAAATGTTTCTGGACTCTGAGAGTCCCTAGACCCAGGGTTCCCTCCCCACCCCTCCTCTGCATCCGGCCCCCCCTCCTCCATCCTCTAAAAAATGTAATCCCATCTCCCACCCTCACCCTGTAGCCCCCATCTCTCTGGAGTCAAAGCCTGGAGTTCCAGTCCAGTCTGGGCCACCTCAGTTATTAGTGCTGTAATCTTAGGCTGGGACCTAGCTCCCTGGACCTCAATTCCTCTAATGTGAACACGGAGATGGCAGTAGTGCTGACTGCATGAAAAGTGCTGGGCACAGTGCCAGGCACGTGTATGGCTGTGCCTATGATTGCACTAATTATGGACCAGTTACTTTCTTGTTTGGATGCCCAGTTTGGAGGTGGGTGCTGGAAGCTGGGATCACAGAGGGCTAGAGTGAACAAACCCTTTGCTGCCCCTTGGAGGATTCTTGAGTCCTCGCCGCAGATTGGAGAAGCATGGGGTGGTGGAAAGAACTGAAGAATCAGCCCCAAAGAGATGGGCTGGGGTTCTACCTTCAAAGGTCTCCTCAGCCTTCCTTCTGGGCCATTTCCTCCGTCTGCAAAATGGGGCGGAGACGCTTGCTCTGCCCGCTGCAGGGAAGTTAGGAGGACCAGAGGAGGCTTTGAAGATGGGCGCACTTTGGAAAGTGACAAGATGTGTGCATTTCCTGAAAGCTTCTTTCCTTCTTGCTGGTAGATTTTGGACCGGCTGAATCCTGGGGCCTTGGGGGTGAACCTGGTGGTGGAGGAGACAGAAACCAAAGCAAAGCTCGTGATAAAGCAGGTAAGAGGCCGTGCCTCTGGCACCCTAGTGGGGGTGGTTTCCCCAAACGTATGCTCAGCATCCCCATGTTAGGAAAGACTTCCAGATACAACAGCTGGATTCCTGTCTGCCAGCAGTCACGAGGCAAATCCAGTGTGGGAGATGGGTAGACGTGGGGGTGGCATGAGGCGCCTCGGGCTTCCATGCACATGTGACTCTCACCTTGATGGAGAGGAAATGCTCATTTTCTCTCCGACAACCACCACAACCATATCTACCATTCATTCTGCAAGCTGTCATCTCATTTACTCTCCTGCCGACCCAGCAAAGCAAGAGCCATGACCTCGCATGACAAGCAAGGACAGGGAGGTTCCCAGAGGCTGCGGGTGAGAGAGCAGCCTCTGTTCCCAAGACGATTTGAATTCAGGCCACCAATTTTACCAAAGGGGAGCCAGGCTGTGGGGTGGGTGCAGGGACTTGCCCAAGGTCACACAAGGCTAAGGGCAGGACACCAGGCCCTCAAGCCCTTCCTCCACCTTGTTATCAGGGCTGGCATGGCAGGGTAGGGTGCAGACCGGTAGGTGGACAGCCCTTTGTGTGTCCAAGTCAGGTGGTCCAGATGAAGCAAGGCTCTAGAAGAGAACTGCCTTAAATGATCCCTGGCACCCCCACGTGGGCCGTGGTGATGGCCCAGCTGACTGCAGGTGGAGAGAGCCTCACCGACGGCTGCTACCAGAGCCCTTCGGCTCTGCCAGGCCTCCCGTCTGTGGGCAGCTCACGGCCTCTACCCAAGGTGGCTGGGCTTGGAGTCCTTACCTGCCTCCTGACCCTCTGCCAGCTGGCAGTGCAGACCGCCCCATTGTCTCATGGACCAATGGGCAGGATGGCTGACTGCCTTCCGGGCAATCGAGGAGCTTTTTTAAAAGTCTTTGTAAAAACCATGGGGTGGGGTGTAGGAAGGGGCTTGTGTATCCTTCCAGCCTTTGCTCGGAGCGTTTGGGTACTCCTGTACCCCTTTGTTTTACAAGAATGGCATTGAAGCTGATCAGGTAGTTGTTCCCACAACATGTGCTGTGAACGTCAGTCATGCCGCTGACACAGCTTCTGCCTCTCCTGGTTCTAGGGGCTGCGTGGGCCCCCACCTGATTGATGTGCCTTAACCCATCCCCAAATGTGCGTCAAGCACGTAACTTGTTCTCAATGTTTCACTCTGTACTAACAACTGAGAACCTTACAGTTAATTGTTTTGAGGACCCATGATTTCCTTGGGATAAATGCTGAGGGGTGGGATATCTAGGTCAAAAGATGTGACATTTTTAAGGCTTTTGGTCTGTTTGGGCCAAATTGACCTAAGCATGAGCCCCCTGACACAGGAGGAAGGGAAGGCAGGCAGACTCACTGTGCTGCTGCATCCAGGGCTTTTACATGACTCGGAATAATCTAACTCTGCGTTTCGTCTATGATCACCTGATTACAAGAGTTCTTCATTTGTATGTCTTGTGAGCAGAGGTTCTGGGTAAGGATCTGGTAGTAGATGGGATCACAGAGTCCACCTGCAGTCCTTGCTGCCAAGTATGTCATGGCCTGGAAGCTTGGGGCGGCCCTTACCTCTACGCTTTCCCTCTCTGAGCGTTCTTCCGCTGCCCCACATGCAGTGATGGGAACAATCTTCCCAATTCGGATAAGGAATGCAGTGGTGAGCGTGAGACTGCCAACCAGAGCAGAGCTGTTTGGCTCTGAGGCCAACACATTATTTTCTTTTCTGCATTCGAGATGCTCTGAAAATGGATCCCCTAATCATTGCTTGGAATTTATATTATGCTATCGTACACTTACCCTTGCAGCAGGAGCCAATGTACTGTCACTGCTCAAGGTATTTTTGGATCCCTGCCTTAGGATCCCTGCCTTAGGAATGTCTCCAGGCCACATGTCGGGTCACGTGGTGGGACATGGATTGTAGGAGCCTAGCAACCCTGATAAATAATGATGGCGAAGGTGGTGATGGTGGTGGTGATGGTGGTGGTGGTGGTGGTGATGGTGGTGACAGTGGTGATGGCGGTGATGGCGGTGGTGACGGTGGTGATAGCGGTGACGGCGGTGGTGACGGCGGTGACGGCGGTGATGGCGGTGGTGACGGTGGTGATGGCGATGGTGACAGTGGTGACGGTGGTGACGGTGGTGATGGTGGTGACGGTGATGGTGGTGGTGACGGTGGTGGTGGTGGTGACGGTGGTGACGGTGATGGTGGTGGTGGTGGTGAGGATGGTGGAGGTGGTGAGGATGGTGATTATGGTGATGGTGATGTGATGATGGTGATGGTTGACTACACGTTTACTGAGCAAGTGCTCTTGTGCCCCTGCAGGTGGAATGCATCGATGATCATAATGCCAGTGAGGCCCTGGAGGAGGTAACTCTCTGGGTGCTTCCTCTCTAGAGGACCTGGTGCAGACAGAACACGCAGACACTGTTCTGTACCCTCCTGTGGAGTGATGGGGGTGGGAGCCTGGGTGGAGACAGGGAGGGTGAGAGAACCCATTCTTGCCCTGTGCTGTGAAGCCAGAATGCCCAGGTCCTGAAGGGAGTCTGTGCCCAAACACTCACTTCCAAATCCAGGTGCTGACAACTCAGCATACGTGTTCTCAGAGAAGATAAAGTTGAAATGTTGGCCAGGTCCCTGGGCGAATGTACCAATAGCCATCTTTTAAAATATTTTTCTTCAATTATAAAAGTATTAGTTATACTAGAAAATTTGGAAAATACAGAATTGTGCAACAAGAAATGTAAACTATTTCATGTTCCTTAACCCTGCCAGTCAGAACGGACAATACTCTCCTGATTTACATTAATCGCAATAACAGCTGCATGCACTTCAGTTGCTGGATAATGGCTCTGAGCGCTTTGCTTTCTTGAATTTCATGTGAAGTTAACTGTCTGCCCTTCTATTTAACGGTCACTTATTTGTCTTCTTTCTGGAACTGACCACTTTCGACCCTGGCCGGCAAACAGCTATTCGGTCCCCAGTGTGACTGACGCACTGGGATGGACCCAGGCTACATCCTAACAGAGTGAAAGAAAGCCCACCCGTAGCCCCCACACTTCTCAGGTCCACTCCCACCTCCCCCTAGGTGACGTGCTTTCACACCCAACCTTCCACCCAAGCAGTCGTCCTTCTGGCTCTTAGTTGCTAGGTCGCCATTTCCGTTGTCTAATGGCGTTCCTTCTCAAAGCACTTTCGGTTGGGGGCGAGGATACTGGGGCCCGGAGGCGAGGTGGGCATGGGTGTGTCAGTGTCCCACCTCCTCCGTTGGCCACACCACCTTCTCCAGCCACCCCTGACTGTGCTCTCTTTCCTGGGTGCCCAGCACCTGCCTGCATCAGCTCACTTCGTCCTCAGGACACCTGTGAGGCAGCTACCACTGTTACCGCCATTTAGGAGGCTCAGAGAGGTTGAGGTTTCCCCTCGGTCACAGCACTGCCAGCACAGGCTGCAGATGGGACCCGCAGGGGGCGTCTGGCCCCTAACCACCAGGCTGCACAGTCTCCTTGGGCCCCCTCCCCTGCCCTGCTCAGAGCTGGAAACTTGCAGTTGGGGATCTGGGACAGACGCACTGGCTGATGAACCGTGTGCCCCAAACGACCCCTCACCCCACCTCTGCTCGCCTGCCTGCAGCTGATGCCTCTGCTGAAGCTTCAGCACGACCATATCTCCATCTACCATGAGCTGTTCATCACGTGGAATGGCGAGGTGAGTCAGAGCTGACACCTGGGGGCTCAGCTGGCACCAACTCGGTGGCCGCAGGAACAAGGGACCTGAGCACAGAGCTCCCCCACACCATTGTAACCCCTCGAGTGACAATGGCAGTGACTCCAAACGTGGCAATCCCTGACTCGACACTTACCGGGGCCACACTGGGGGCTCTCTGGGCATCATCTCATGGGAGCCTTGGTGGAGGAGGGGTGATTATACCCCTTTACAGAAGGAGAAATAGGCTAAGAGAAACTAGTTCCTTCCAGTTACTTACCTAGTATGTGGCACAGCTGGAAGCGAAGCCGGCTGGGCGTGACTTCAGCACCTGGTGCGTTTAGCTGCTGAGACGTCCTAGAGCCAAAGGCTCAGTGAGTCTGCGCCTCTGAGGGCGCAGTTGGGACTTTCCTGGAAGGAGCAGGTGTCAGGAAGCTGGTCCCTTGCCTTCCCCTCCTCATCTGGCATCAGGTTGTCCTTGACCTCTGGGCCCCTGGCTTTTGCGGCTCTCACACAGTTTACTAACTAGCAGCTCGTTCATCCTCAGATTCTAGGCGATCTGTAGGGTGGGAAGTCCCATCCTCATTTTCCTGGGCTCAGAGAGGTTAAGGAGCTCTCCAAGGCCACACAGCTAGTAACAGCTGGATGGGATGTCAGCCTGAGTCTTGTAGCCCCCAAGCCCTGTGCTTCGCCCCATAGGCTGTATGACTTCTTGTCTTTACAAGGAGCCAGGAGCTTTCCGATTACTTGAAAAGATGGAGGGAGTGGGGGAGTGGAGGTGAAGGGACACTGCGAGGCGCCTCGCTGAGACGGACCCTAATCAGACCTCCATATTAGTGTCCCCATATGGGGCTGACAGGGAAGGGTGTGAGCAGGAGTGGAGGAACCCCCTCACACACATTCCCTGCCTTTTAGCTGGGCCCTGAGGAAAGCCTTGGGGAGGGGCCGTCACCACAAGCACCCACAAGTATTTTCTGACCACTCCCTAACTCTCTCAAGGAAACACGGAAAAGCCTACAGGAGGGGAAGTAGGGTCCTCCTGGAACCCTGATTTGAGGCCTCTGACCTGGTCTGCTGGGGTCCCTTACAGGGCAGGCTCCTCAGAGGGAGGAAATGGATCTAAGTGGAGCCCTAATGAATGACTGGTTATCCTCGTGAAGGGGCGGGGTCCCCAACACAGGGACTGTGTGTGCAGTGGCCAGGAGAGCCTTCAGAAAAGTCCGTGTGGCTTAGTGTAGATGGAGCTGGTGCGGGAGGAGACAGAGGAGCTGGAGACGTGAGCAGGAGCTGCTCATGGGGGGCTTGTACCCACCCCTACCCTCCAGTGAGCAGTGCTCCGATAGCCACTGTGGGTGGTGGCCCAGGGCAGAAGCGCCCAGGCCTGGCCTTCTAGGGGGCAGAACTGTGGCACCTGGCAGATATGCCTTGTGGCCTGGCAGATCTCCTCTATGTTCCTCTGCATGGTGATGGACTACTATGAGGGAAGCTTCCACAACGTCATTGAGAAGAAGAGGGAGGAAAAGACAATCATGGACTCTCAGGTAAGGCAGACTCTCTAGGACACTGGGCCTGGGACCACCTGGACCTTGTGATGTCACAAGCCCTACAGGGGGCGGGGGTTGGGGCAGAGGGGGGCTGGAGTCCGGCCATCCTTTCTTCTGACATTCATGTATGGCGGTATTTGCACATTGTCGTGTGCACAGATCTGAAGCGCAGAGCGTGGTGTGTTTGCACAGTTACACACTCACACACCCTCCCCAGATCAAGATGCAGGACATCCCTAGAACTCCATAAGTCCCTGTGGTTCGACCGCTGCCTGGCCCTGAGGCTCACATACATGGACTCACACAGCGTGTGGTCATTTGTGTCTGGTTTCTTCCATTCCTCCTGGTGCCTTGGAGATCCACCCATGCAGTGAGGGTGTCAGGAAACCGTCCTTTTCCAGGCCGGAGCCGCTGGGCCACACGGCCATGCCCGAGCCTGTAGGAGTCCAGCCTTGTGAGCGTTGGGTTGGTTCCAGTCCGGGGCTGTGATGGATAAGGTGGCCGTGAGCATTGCTGGGTGTTTTTGTTTTTTGTTTTTTTGGTGGCCCTAAACTCTCGTTTTTCCTGGATAGATACCGAGGCCTGGAATTGTTGGGTCATAGAACAGGCATGTGTGTGTAACCTTAGCAGACATTCCAAACAGTTTTCAAGACAGCTTGCTTGACCTGGGGTTCACTCTCCCCACCGGTGCGAGCCTTCCGGTTTCACATCCTGGCCCACACTTCAGTGTGTCAGTCCTTTTTATCTAAATGAAAAGTGAGTGACATTTTAATTCTAGTGGTAACGAATAACCATGGTGAACGCTGTCTGGCTGTTTAGAACTTTGCTTTCGTCTCTTGAGGTCTTTTGCCCATTTAAACCTGGGTTATTTGTCTTTTCTTACTGATGTGTATGAGTTCTTTGTATATCCTGGAGACTGGTACCCACAGTGTCTTCTCTTGTCTGTGGCTTGCCAATTCTCTTTCTTAACAATGTCTTCGATGAACAGAAGTTCTTTTTTTTTTTTTTTTTAATTTATTGGGGTGACAATTGTTAGTAAAATTACATAGATTTCAGGTGTACAATTCTGTATTACATCATCTATAAATCCCATTGTGTGTTCACCACCCGGAGTCAGTTCTCCTTCCATCACCATATATTTGAAGAAGTTCTTAATTGTAGTGAAGTCGGTGTATCAGTGCTTCTTTGATGGCTGGTGCCTTTCAGTCCTGTGGGATGCGTCTCCTGCCCCAAAGTTACGTTGTCTCCTGAGTTAGGTTGTTATTTGCTTTCACAGTGAGGTCCACGATGCCCACCGATGAGGGGTTCCTGCTTTGACTCAGCGCCCTCTGTCCGGTGGGCATCGTGTCCTTCCTGAGGGGCTCCTCACCCCGCATGGGCCTCAGAGAAGGGATCCACAGAGGGTTTCAAACTTTCTGTGAGTGGTGAGATCCTTTCAAGCACAAAATGTTCTCAGAATCCCAGTAAGTAAAGCCTGGGCGGTTGGTGGAAAGTGGAGTGGGAAGAAGCCTGGGGTCCTGCCGCTCGACCCCTCTCTGACACCCCAGTGTGGAATCCAGGATTCCTAGGAACATGGTTTGAAAATCACTGCCCTGGAAACTAACTGGATCTGGTTTCTGACACAAAATACTTCCGGAACGTTCTCTCTCAGGGCTCTATTCTTTTTAATGACACAGAGAGGCGAGCCCCAACAAGGCACTAAAGACTTCTCCCTCTCTGATGCCCACAAAGCCCATGGGCCTCCCGGGCTGGGCTCAGGGCTGGGGCTCCAGGGAACCCCAGTGGGGTCTCTGCTGTGGAAACAGGAGTGTGGGGTCTGGAAACTGGGGCATGGCCCTGGCTGACATAATTTTATTGTTGAAGGAGCCTGAGGCAGACGCCTGTTGCACTGGCTCTGAGCTCTTGGCCAGCTTCAGGCCCATCTCAAGACATAAGGAGAGCATATGCCATAATCCCGCTTGCCACCTTGAGTGGTCTCTGTGCTCTATACACAGCTGCAGGGACCCCTCCCATCCTGGCCTTTGTCGCTCTTTCCCCAGTGGATGCATGGCATGCTGGGCCAGGTGCTGGACGCTCTGGATTACCTGCATCAACTGGACATCACCCACAGGTAACCGGGGGCCAGGCTGCCTCAGGAGAAAAGACACTGAGTCCCCCCGGGCGTCAGTGCCCATGGGCAGGATTGAGGGAGAGAGGTGTGGTCCGTGCAGCCAGGAGGAGGGCGGCACCTGTCTAGAGCACCTCCCAGGCTTAAGGAGAATGTCACCCCCCAACCACGTAACCTCCAGTGATTCACCCTCACTACGCAATCGCAGTTGTGGATCCTGAGCTGACCCGGGCGGGTTGGTTCTAAAGGGCAAGGAAAGAAAGCAGATAACAGCACTCCCAGGATGGGAGATTAAGCCACCGTGGCTTCTGGCCAGGTGGCGTGGACTGGGCTGTGACCAGTCCCATCTAAGGCTCTGGAATCCGTGATCTGAGGGGCTGAGAATGGCTTCAGATTAAATCAGTATCGAATTTCAAGGAGGAGAGAAAAGCCGTGTGTGCTGTGTGTACAAAGGCAATGCTCAACCACTCAGTGTTAATGTCAGTGGACATTGCGAAACCGGCAGAAACCTGTCCCCCAGCAGAGGCGCAGCTCAGATCTGGAAGGAGCTGCAGGAGGATTAGGTGGTTTCCTACTTGTCAGTTGGCTTGTTTTTTCCAATGTTCTGTTTATAGGAAACAATGTTTTTAAAGGTGGTCTTGGAAGGGGGCATTTATTGAAGAGAGAGCTGCTGCTGCCTGCCGAACTGGGTGGGGCGGGAGTAAGGTTCAGGGCACACGCTGGCCCCCGAGGGCCGGGCATCAAGGCGTGCCTCTTGGTTTCAGGAACCTCAAGCCCTCCAACATCGCGCTGGTCAGCAGCAACCACTGCAAACTACAGGACCTGAGCTGCAACGCGCTGATGACCCACAAAGCCAAGTGGGACATCCGCGCAGAGGAAGGTGGCCGGGGTCCTCCCAGGCGGCGTGGGACAGCCGTGGCAGGGGAGCAGTGGGGGAGGGGACATTCACCCGATGCTGGTTGCTCCTAGAGTCCAGAGGGCAGTCTGGGTGCTGGAACAAAGCAACATCAAGCCTGCCGTTGCTCTGAAGGTCCCCCACAGAGCTCCCTGAGCTTATGTGGGCTCCAAAGAGATCCCCTGCCTGGATTGTAAATGGGCAGAAGTAACCCCATGGGAGGACCTGCAGGGTCCAAAAGACACCCAGAGAATGTTAAACTTCTTGGAGGGAGAAGAAAGGTCTCAGAAGGAAGGAAAATGACATATAGGGATGGAAGGCTGTTGGGTGCTGGGCACTGGCTAGGGGTGGGTTACTCTACTGAGTCCTAAAATAACCCAGGAGTTGGGGAGTAAGGAGACATGAATTCTCCTTTGAAAAGACAGTGGGGCAAAGGGGGCTGGGCTTCTAGCCCATCACAGCTGTCAGGGATGGAGAGAACAACTGCAGTGAGAACTCCAGTCCTGGGGTGGCAGGTACTGGAGGCACTGTCCTTGGCGCATAGAGGACGGATGGATGGATGGTGGTTGGTGGGTGGATGGAAGATGGTGAGTGGATGGACAGGTGGATGGACAGGTGGATGGATGGATGGACGGACAGGTGGGTGGACAGGTGGATGGATGGATGGACGGACAGGTGGGTGGACAGGTGGATGGTGGCTGGATGGAAGATGGTGAGTGGGTGGACAGGTGGATGGATGGATGGACGGACAGGTGGGTGGACAGGTGGATGGTGGCTGGATGGAAGATGGTGAGTGGGTGGACAGGTGGATGGATGGATGGACGGACAGGTGGGTGGACAGGTGGATGGTGGGTGGATGGAAGATGGTGAGTGGATGGACAGGTGGATGGATGGATGGACGGACAGATGGGTGGACAGGTGGATGGATGGATGGATGAATACACAGATGGATGATGGACAGGTGGATGGATGGATGGATGGATGAATACACGGATGGATGGATGGACAGGTGGATGGATGGATGGATGGTGAATGGATAGATGGATGGTGGATTGTGGGTTGATGGACAGGTGGATGGATGGAGGGATGGATGGATGGTGGATGGATGGATACATGGATGGATGGGTGGACAGGTGGATGGATGGATGGATGGATGGATGGATGGATGGATGGATGAATACACGGATGGATGGATGGACAGGTGGATGGATGGATGGATGGTGAATGGATAGATGGATGGTGGATGGTGGGTCGATGGACAGGTGGATGGATGGAGGGATGGATGGATGGTGGATGGATGGATACATGGATGGATGGGTGGACAGGTGGATGGAGGGATGGATGGATGGTGGATCTACTGCAGGCGTTGATGACGGGTCCTTGGAGTCCACCCTTTTGTTGTTTCCTTGGGGCTTGGAGGTCCAAATAGGGAGGGGCTGCCCGAGGCCCATCACGGACTGACAGAGCTGGATGAGGACCCTGCTCCGTTGGCTCCTTGTCTGGGATTCAGGTTTAGAAACCAGGGCAGGGCAACTGGAACTTTGTCTCAAGGTCCTGATATTTAGAGGGGCAAGATATTTGAAGAGGGTGCAGAGTTTAGCCTTCTTGGCACATGCCTTTTCCGACTCCTTCTGTAGCCACAGTGGGCAAACAGACACATGCACACCTCGGCCAGGCTGGTGGGCACCGGCCTCGATGGGCAGCCGCACTGGCTGAAGGTGAAGGGCCAGCTCTTGCTGCGCACGGGCCCCTTCCCCCCCCCCCAGGAGCCTGTCCCTGTGTCTCCCAAACGGCGTGATGAAGGGCTCATTTTCCAGCTGCTTGTTTCCCCAGGGCGCATAGGGCTCATGTACCCCCACCTGTTCCTGCCAACAGACCCCTTTCATAAGTCCTGGATGGCTCCGGAAGCCCTCAAGTTCTCCTTCAGCCAGAAAGCCGACATCTGGTCCCTGGGCTGCATCATTCTCGACATGGTCAGCTGCTCCTTCATGGAGGTGAGCCTCCTTCTGGCTGCCCCTCCCTGCCACACCCCAACCCCCATGCCCCACAGCCCCAGGGAGCAGTCGTGCCCACCTCAGCCCAAGAGGCGCACTCTTCCAACGTGCCCACTCCAGCCGTGCTCTGTGCCTCTGGTGTCAGACTGTGTGGAAGCCCCGCCCCCGATGCTGGAGGCCCCACCCCCTGCACTCTGCACCTCGTGCTGCCAGGGTCCTAGCGTGATAGTGATGACCATGGTGGAAAGTGAAAACCGCTCATGCGTCTGACCCTCACAGCAGCCGTCCAGATGTCCTCATTGCCCCTATGGATGAAAAAACCCTACTTCAGGTGCACTAAGCCGCCCAAGGTGGGATTTGGGCCGTGCTCTATCCCTGTTTGAGTTAAAGATGCTTTTAGCTGCAAGCAAGGGAAAGTGGACGAACATAGGCCTGAACACACAGGGGCTGTTTGTCACCCAGGGGCCCCAGGCTGGCGCCGCTCTTCGCCAGCGTGGGGCCTTGGCTCTCAGCTCAGCTGCAGCCCCTGAACCAGGGACATCGCCCGTGGACAGGAAGCAGGGAAGGGCGGGGGGCCGTGCAGACCCTGGTCCTGTGGCTGCGGGAGGCTGGGATGCTGAGCCCTGTGGCTTCAGGTCCTCTACATACAGAGAAGAGAGCAGGGAGAAGCGAGCTGGCCAGGCCTCAGTACCTGCCAGCCCCATGTGCAAGCACCGAGGTCCCCAGAAAGTACAGGCGGGCCCCAGTACTCCCTACTCTCTCCCGGACCCCCAGGCTCTTATCAGCTGGGTCTGAATCAGAGATGAGGCCCACAGCCTTCTTGACACAACTGTAGGGAGTGGGTTGTCCCTCACTCCCTCTGCCTCGCTTCTCTTGGAAGCGCTGTTTCTTCTTTGTAAAAGGACTGTGGGCTTCTGGGCGTTCCTGAAGGCGGTGGCCGGATATTCTCACCGGTTCCCCTTGTGGCTCTCCCGGGTGCCAGGCCCCACCCGCGGGGCCAGGGCCGGTGTTCATTTAGTTGAGGAACCGCACGAAGCAGTGCCCCCATCTGTTTACAGGCAACAGAAGCCATGCTGCTGCGCAAGTCCATCCGGAAGGTCCCGGACGGCCTGCAGGGCGTCCTGAGGACCGCGGAGGAGAGGGGGATCCCCCATGTGAAGACTTTCAGTTCTCTGTTGCCCCTGATGCTCCAGGTCAATCCCTCGGAGCGGATAGCAGTCCGGTGAGCTTGGAGGCTGGGCGGCTTTTAGCTTTTCAGTTTATCTTTCAACATGTCTACACGGCCACTTGGTGTTCTGACGCTGCAGAGTGCACCTTCACACCTGCCCTGACTCACCTGCGGACCACTGGGCGCTCCCAGGTGTGGCTGTCCCAAGCGAATGGTCTTGGGCTCACGTCTCTGTGCATGGGAGCCAACAGGGCCGACGTCACTGTCAGGCACAGGAGGCCCGGCCGGAGGACAAGGAAAATGTACTGGTTCTAGTTCACTTTAAAATCAGAAGAAAGAATGAACCACTTTAAAATCAGAAGAATGAATCCAGCAGGGGTTATATTCACCTTTATACCAACACAGCTGTAAAATCAGATTTTTGGAGGAAAGACCCCACGTAGGAAAAGTGCCAAGGCCCAGCACTGTCCTCCCTCAGCCACCAGCGTGATCCCCGTGTCCCTCCTGGAGGTGGGGTGGCTGGGAGCCAGCTGGACATGCCTGTGACATGGTGAGAGATGCTGCCCACTGGCAGGCTGCCCTGCGCCCATCCACGTCCCGTCCCAGGATAGCCACACAGCTGAGCTCACCAGCTCTCCACTCTCCCCAGGGACGTGATCCATATGACCTTCACGAGAAGCAGCTTCCAGTCCTCCAGCATCGCTCTGCCACTGCACGGGCAGATGATACCCGACTTCGTCTCCGATGTGCTGTTAGAAGGCAACATGGCCAGCGTTTTAGGTGATTATGACGACCCAGAGGACCAGGGTGCCATGGGGCCATGTGTCTTAGCGCCAGGGTCAGTGCCTCCCCCACAACCCAGCCCCCGGCTGCCCAGCCTCCGGAGCCCCTGCACTTACTTCCACATCCTGGCCTAGTGGCTCCAGTGCCCAGAGTGTCTTCCCGACCCAGCAGCACTTCCTGGATGGTTACTATGTGCCCAGAATGGTGCTGGGCACTGGGGTGGGTACAGCAGGGACCCTGGGCCAGCAGATGCATCCCTGCAGAGCTCTCTGAAGTTGGACATGCACAGGCCTCGGTCAAGAGTGCTGCCAGGCACCTGGTGCAGTGCTTGGTGGGCACATGACACGCCAGGTGCATGGACTAGTCTGTATCGCGTGCCCCAGACTGGGGCGCCTTGGGGCTCCCAGCACAGTAACTGGCTCCCGGTAGCTGTGCCTGAGGTCTGGAGGCCATTTCAAGTTCCGGCTGAGCTCCATTCTCCCACCCCTCTGTGTTCCTGGTGCGGGGAGGCTGCTCGCTCCCCCACCCCCTCCGTGGTTCCCTGCACAGGCTGCCTGTGACCAGGGACTCCGCACTTGTCTCCGCCGCTGCCCCATATCTGGGGAAGGGGCACCCATGAGGCCCGAGCTGCTCAGTTTCCCCATGTCTCGTGGTCATAGTCAAAGGCAGAGAAGCCTGCTGGGGGCCCAGAGGGGCAGGGCTCTGGCCACATCGAGCCAGACAGGTGTAAGCAGCACTGCACGCGCAACGTGGGCTCTGAGACAGACTGGGGTCCGACTGCAGATAGGTTCCTCGGCTTGGAAAGTGGGGATGATGAGTGCCACCTCGGCCCCATCACATGGATCTGTGAGGTGGTGCCCGCAGACGGGGTCCCAGATGCCCTGGCCCTCAGAAGGGTCCCTGAGCCGGCCGAGGTTGGGTTCGCACGCGCCGGTGCCTCCCCGTGCTCTCGTTTCTTGCAGAGGTCATGCAGAATTTCTCCAGCCGGCCTGAAATCCAGCTCAAGGTCATCAAGAAGCTCCTGAGAATGCCTGATGACCAGCTAGGTAGAGACCCCGTCTGCTCCTTCCCCAGCAACTCCGGGCGGTCCCTGGCCCTTCACTGCCAGCTCTCCAGCCGTGTCTCTGACACCTCCCAGACCCATGGGCTCCACGTCTTTCCGATCTGCTCGGAGCAGGCAGCCTGCAATTCTTCCTGTGTTGACACTTTTACTGAGCAGGGAAGGGGTGGGGTTAGGACCCACACCCTTTCTAGTGGCCTCCCTTCACCTGATTAATGGATGCTGAAGACACCCCATCTCTCCCACCACTACTGGTGGTATTTGAGTGGTTGCTAATTTCCCAGTGTTGTGAACAATACTATGCTGAGCATCCTGGAGCGTAAGTGTGCTTACGTGTTCCTGTGGGATAAATTCTTACAAGTTCAGGCTGTGAAGACCTCACACATCCTGCGAATTGCCCTCCTTTCATGCACCAGCTTACCCACCTATCAAGAGTGCACGTAGCACCTCTTTCCCCAACACTCTCCATCAGTGAGTGTTAATCATCTTTGTAGTTTTGCCAGAACATAGTCTCATAAAATGTCTCCAGTCACCCTTTGTGTCACCAGCTTGAATATTGCATTCACTTACTCATTCATGCACCTGTCCATCCATCCACCCACCCACCCCACCCACTCATCCAATCATCTGTCCATCAATCCATCCATCCATCCATCCATCCATCCACCTGTTCATCCATCTATCTATCCACCTGTCCATCCATCCATCCATCCTTCCGTCCATCCACCTGTCCATCCATCCATTCATTCATCCATCCATCCATCCATCCATCCACCCACCTGTCCATCCATCCATCCATCCATCCACCTGTTCATCCACCCACCCACCCACTATCCATCTCTCTAGCTGTCTATCTGTCCACTATCCATCCTTCCACAAAAGATCTGTCCCAGTGGTTGGGCATCAGAGATTACAGAGGCCTCATCCCAACCCTGTTTGCCTTTCCCTCCCTCTCTTTGTTGCCCTTGACCTGCTCTGGAGCTAGGCTGTGGCCAGGATAGAGTCCATGGGAAGGCAGACTTTGCCTTCCTGGAGAAATTGAGGGAGGCCGTTGGGCCCTTTCCTAAGGTGGCCTTCCCTGCTACCTCAAAGCCCACCTGCCTCAGACAGGTTGGGAGATGGCGTTGCCATGGCGTGGCTTCCTGGGCGCCAGCACTTCTGTCATTCTCACCACAAGCCTGAGATAGAGGAGCTGCCCTCCGTACTCTTCCGATGAAGAAAGAGGCCGGGAGAGGGGAAGCAGCAGTGGGGAAGGGGCATGGCTGGGATGGACCCTCAGCCACCTGCCACTGCCTCTCGTCCCCTCCCCGTGCACAGCACAGGCCCCGACACAGAGGACAGTCGTGGGACCCACAGATGTCCACTCTCAGGACAGGTACACCCAAGGTCTTGGAACCAGACAGGCTGGGTTCAAAGCAAGTGCTCTGCCCCTCAGTTATCTGTACGGTGAGCACAGTAATGGAAGGATCCACTCGCAGAGGTGCTCGTGTGAGAACGAGATGCTTGTGGCAGACACACAGCAGGCGACTGATCACGCTTCCTCTCCACCTACTCGTCCACCTCGGGCCCGTGTGCGATGCCCTGCAGACTCCAGCAGTGTCTGCTCCCTGGTCTGGTCCACACCCCCTCCCACACTTGCTCCTATGCCAAGTCTCACCTTGCCACCCGCCCTGCCAGGTATACCGTGGCCGATGGAGCTGGTGGAGGAGGTGATCGCCGTCATGAAGCAACATGAGCGAATCCTTGACATCCAGCTGTATGGCTGCTCCCTGCTGCTACGCATCCTGGGCCAAGGTGGGCACTGCGCCGGCTGTGTGCTTCATGTTCACTCTGGCACAGGCCTGGTAGGGTCTCAGAAACCAGCACTGGCCCACAGTGCCCCTCACTGGCTGGGCAGGCGGGGTAGGTGCCCACAGTTGGGCCCTTCACTCCCTCACGCAACAAGCCCTTATGGGGACCAGGCTAACAAGGCCGACCTCAGCTTCCTTCATGGGAAATGGGGGCACTGCTCCCCAAACAGGGAGGGAGCACGCCCACATGCCGTCCACCCGTCCCCTGGTCTCCAACTTTGGGAGTTAAGCCTGGGCCACTTCCATTGGCCCCAGCAGCGCTGGCACAGGACCCGGAAGCCGAGGCACCCAGTGATAGCTCCGTCACCTCCGTCCTACTGAGCGTCACGCGGAGCCACCCCGAGGCCCAGCAGCTCCTGGTCATGGTCTACAGTCTGCTCACCATTATCTGCAGCCAGGGTGGGTCTGCGTGCCCCTCCCTCGGCCAACGCGGGGTGCCAGGGGCGCGGGCTGTGCTGGGCCCGCTCCTGAGATGGCTCGATCGCACTGCCTGTGGTCGGTCTGTTCCACACGCTCATCCTTGTTCCCTCCACAAATGTGCACTGACTACGTGCCAGGTGCCACCGCAGGCTTCACACAAGGTCTGCTTCACGCTCAAGCCCTCATTGCCGCTGCTGCCCTGCTCACCTCCATTCAGGGAGCACCTGGGCATCTGAGGCCACCAGCTGGGCCAGCAGGGGCAGCCGGACTGGGGACGGTGTGGAGGAGAGTGGCCACACTCTTCAGATCTTTTCAGACCTTTACACTCCTCCCAACCCCCTCATCGGGTCCATATCAGTCTCTCAACGGGCAGCTGGGGTCCCAGACCTCCCAAGGACACTCACCTAGAGTCTTGTGTCCAGCCAGGGGCAGGGCTGGGTGGCTGGGTAACTAACCATACATTGTTGATCCCACTCTGGGGAGTGTAAAGGGTGCTATGAATACAGTACAATCATGGTCTCATCACCGAAGGCTCAGGACTACGGTGTGGCCCGAGGAGGCAGGGTCAGGCCCCTTGGAAGGAAAGCTAGAGGTGGGGCCCGGCCCAGTAATGGGACAGGTAACCCAGGGGAGGGACCATGTCCTCTTGTTTCTGGGTCCCAAGATGGGCGTGAGACTGGCCCAGAGGAGGGGCCAGTAATGTGGGACACATGGGACCGCAGTGCCTGACGATAGAGGGAGGTGGTGCTCAGGGAAGGCTTCCTGGAGGAGGGGTCCTCTGTGGTCCTAACTCCAGTGCCCATCCGACAGAAGCCACTGTAGAGGAGCTGCAGAGGGCCAGGCTGTTTGAGCATATCCTGGAGCACCTGGATACCTTCTCCAGAAACAGGGACATCTGCATCAGTGGCCTGAGCCTGTTCTGGGCCCTGCTGGTGGACGGTGAGAGGGGCCCCTGCTCTCCCTCCCGTGTCTCAAACACTTCAGGATGAGCCACGGCTCATGAAGGGCTCTTCTGAGGAAAAGAGAGGAGGGGGAGAGGACAGCGGGAAGGAGCTGTCCTGGTGGGGCGGGCCCCTCGCCTCAGGTGCTCCTGCCCAGGGGGACCCCCAGCTCCCACAGCCTGGGATTTCCCAGGCAATCCCTGGTCTCAGAAGTTAGGGTTGGCACTGGCATTCGTCCTCATTTTGGATTCAGAAAAGGGGTCCCAGGCTGTGCTGCTCCCTCCCCTCCAGTCCCCATCTTGACCCTGCAGCACCTGGGTGGTAGCTATGCCCAAGAGAAAAAGGGCTCCAGAGAGAGCCCTGCCCAAAGTGCAGAATTTCCAAGCCTCCCTTTGGGGCACAGGGAATCCCCACTCCCCACAATCTTGCGGGTGGGCTGGAAAGTGTCCCCATCCCCCATCTCTGAGGACATCTGTCCTCTCCCCTATAGCTTCTGCTCAGTTGTCTTTGGTGGGAGGCCATGAATACAGCAGGTACTCCTGCATGCACCTAAGGGCTAGGTGTCCCTCTTCCATCCTGTCCTGGGTCCAGCTGTCATCATGGACAAGGCTCCCTTGGAGAAAGCCCCGGTCCTCATTGCCAAGGTGCTAGCCGCCTATCCCACAGATGCAGAGATGGCTGAAGCTGGCTGTGCTGTCCTCTGGCTGCTGTCCTTGCTAGGTGAGCAGCCTGGGGCCCCGAGGCTGGGAGCAGTGGCCCCTGGGCCCGCCAGATGAGGACGCCGCCCTGGGCCCTCTGCAGGCTGCATAAAGGAGCACCAGTTTGAAGAGGTGGTGGCACTGTTCCTGCAAAGCATCCGGCAGTGTCAGGACAGGGTCTTGCTGGTGAACAACGCCTACCGGGGGCTGGCCAGCCTCGCAAAGGTGTCCGGTGAGCCTGGGGACAGACGCGGCTGCCACTGGGAAGTGGGGCAACACTGCACAAGTAATGTCTACCAGCTGCCCACAAACCAAAAACAGAAGCAAACAATCAAAAAAAGGAAAACAATTTATAGTCCCATCATCCAGAAGTTGCCGTGGAGACTTTTTATACACTTTTTTTTTTTTTTTTTTGGCCTAAAGCTATGTTGTTACGGTCTTTCCCTGTCTGTAAATACACATTAGGTCTGCACAGGTCTTCCAACAGGTATGGCTTAGAAAAACAGCCCAGGAGACAGGTATCTCTCAATTCCCGCTCCACAACAGACCCTGCGCCGGGCCGGGCCTGATTTCACAGCACAATGACCCCTTACAGATACTTGGGGCTTGGGGACTGGCCAAGGTCACCAGCTGGTGGGAGGGGCATGGCTCAGCCCCTCTGAGGTCTGCCCTGCCCCCCCCCCCTTCAGGGTCGTGTGCAGGGTGGGCTGGGCTGGAAAGCAAAGCCAGGCGTCTGTCTGCTGCTGGGCCTGAAGGGAAGAAGGCTCTCCAAAGAGCCCGGCAGGATCTTCCCTCTCAGAGACTCCCTGGGCTCCAGGCCTGCCCCACCCTGTCCAAGGTCCTGCAGACAGCAGGCCTGTCAGAGGGGAGCTGCCAGTCCTGTAGGACGAGGAGGGGGCGGGGGAGGCCGAGGTCCTGAGGGCGAAACACGTGTGGCTGATCTTGAGGTGGATCATCAGCACCAGTGAACAGAAACCGAGGCAGAGTCTGCGTGAGAACTGTGGCTCTGCCACCAGCTGGCTGTGTGACACTTGTCATCTCACTCAAGTGTCAGCTTTCCTCAGGCTCCAGGATCTGAAGGGCCAGGTCTACATGGCATCCTGGGTCACTGCTTACACAGGCCCCCAGGCCCTCAAGAGCAGGGCCTAACCCCTAATGTGGGGGCACCTTGGAGCACCCCCAGTGCTCTCCCTACAGGAGGTTATGACCACAGCTGACACCACCCCTCCACGGAACCTTTTGCTGCCTGGGTGGAAGAGGTGGGTGCACATTCCCACGAGGAGGAAACGAGGTCTGCAGACGCTTTTATAAGCTCTAAAACTGGAGTGAGGAAAACGGCGACCTGGGAGTTCCCGTCTGCAGGAAACTGGCGCCCCCTGCCGGCAGTGGAGGCCTGTGCAGTCCCAAGCCCGGCACTCCACGACCCTAAGAACTCAGTCCTGCGGTCACCCCACTTCCCAGAGGACACTGAGGTCCGGGCAGCCGAGGGACTGACTCCATCCCCCCTCCCCTCACGCCCCCAGAGCTGGTGGCGTTGCAGGTGGTGGTGCCCGAGGAGGGCAGCAGCGGCCTCGCTCTCATCAAGGAGACATACCAGCTGTACAGGGACGCCCCGGAGGTGGTGGAGAACGTCTGCATGCTGCTGGCCCACCTTGCTTCCTACCGTGAGAACCCCTTCCTCGTCACCCCCTCCCAGAAGCCAGTGGTCGGAGGCACCCAGCCCCCAGCTCTAACTGGTGGGAAGGCAGGAACCCCAGAATGTCCCATTCATGTGCCCCAAGTGCCCACTACGCACCAGCCACCATGCCGGCTGTGGTGACATCTGGCTCCTGAACCCCAGCGGTGGGGTTCATGCTAAGCCTGTGGGGGGATGGGGACCCAGCCTTGTCCTGCTGGCCTCTTCAGAAATGCCCGAGCCGGGAGCTGTGGCAGCTCAGGCTGGTGAAGCCTATGGCTCCCGGGGTGGGGTGCAGGAGGGCCCGGTTTCAGGACCCTCTGCTGTGCCCACAGAGGACCTCCTGCCCGAGCTGGCGTCCAGTGGCATTCCGCCCCTGGTCCAGGAGATCAAGGCGCGCTTCACCTCCAGCCTGGTTAGTGTCGCTGGGCCCCTGACACCAGGCCTCACACCCATCTCTCAATCTGAGCCAGGTGGCACTGAGCCCAGGGGCCTGGGACAAGGTTTGTGAGGAAGTGACCGGGACTGTATGTCGTTAGGACTCTTTTCCAGTCTGTGATTCCAAGTGGAAATCCTAAAGGGGAGGGGTACTCAGACCTCTTCAAAAAAGTGGATTAAGTCACAAAAATAACTGCTCATGGACCCGACCGTCCATGGAAACGGACACCTACTTGTTTTCTTCCAGGAGCTGGTCTCTTACGCAGAAAAAGTGCTCCTGAGATTCGAGGAGGCCATGCCACCCAGCTCTGCGGAAAGCCAGTTGGCTTTGCCCTGAGAACCTCCCAAACCTTCCCCCACCCCAGCCTTCTCTCCTCCCCTTCCTGTTCTGTATCTCACAGGACTGCCTAGTGATAGTCCTTGGGGGTGGGAGGTGTCAGGAAGGACTGTCACCTAGGACCATGGTGTAAGAGGCCCAAGGCCAGTTCCTGGGTGCCAGGCCATCCCTAGGGGTTAGGCTGACGGGCGGCCATGATGCTCCATTTGCAATCCTGATACAAACCTCGGCCCGGTATGGATCAGGTGGCAGCATTGGACACAGCGGTCCTTCCAGACCATTCTAAACCAGGGAAAGAAACTGAACCTCCACCAGCTCCATCTCCAGTAAAAACTGCATTTATGTTTAATAATTTCCTCAGTGGGTTTGGGCCTTTTGTCCCCATCAGGAAAGCCTTGGGCTTCACACACCCCACACCCGACTCCCGTCTCACAAAGACCCTCACATTGTCCCAGCTCAAACTGCCCGAGGTCAGCATGTCTGTCCTAGCCGGAGACAGGCACCACCTCCGGGAATGACTGTTGTCACCACGCTAGGGGGCAACCCGAGCCTGGCATGGCCACTGTGGGCTCTGACCGCGAGTTTAAACGTGGCAGGCAGTAGCGGGGTGGGAAGAGAGGCAACACGCTGTCCCAAAGTCTAAGTCCAACGGCGGCCCCAGAAAGTGCTCGTTGAGGCTGAGGCTGAGCAAACTGGACACCTGGCCAGCCCTGGAGTCTGGCCTAGTTGCTAACATCGCCCACGGCAACGAGGGAAAGGGGCCTCCTTAGAGGGCGCTGCAGACCCAGGGCACAGCTGAGCACTTCCTGCCCTGGATGTGCTGAGTCCCCAGCGAAGCCGGCCGCCACATGAATGGTGACAGTCCCAACTCCTGTCCTGATGCTGGGGCTTGGCCAAGTGTAGAGCTGCCAGGCGCTCCCACCTCGGTCCCCACCGCTCACATCCTGGCCGTGCCCAGGTCATACACCCCTGACCCCATGACAGCCCTGCCCTGCTACCCGCTCCCCTGTGGGTGGGACTGGGTCTTAGATGGAAAAATCAGAGGGAAGCTGTCCTCAGCGGCATGCATGCCCCAGGCCCCTGCTGCCACGATTTTGTCACGGCTCTGGGGAGACTACATCTGTCCCATGATTTGGTCACAGCTGCTCGTGGACGGAGACACTGTCACAGGGTGGCACCAGCAGCAGGGCTCCTGCTATGTGTGGCCACTGCCGTTGTCTGGAGCGGTGGCAGGTGGGCGTCTGTCCTGGGCCGTGCGCTCCCACTCCTTCTTCACGATGACATACAGTCTCATTGCTGCCTGGGCATCCTGAATCTAGGAGACACGGAACAGCCCATGACTCCCAATGGGTGACGAGCACAGCCACACGCCAGGCAATCCCACGGTTCCCGAACTTAAGCACCAGCCGCTGGCGTGTGAAGGAGAAAACCGAGCAGGGCAATGCTCCGGTGATGGTGACGATGGCACGATGCTCACCGCACTCCTGTGCCTCGGGCACCCCACTCACAGAAGGAGGAACCCAAAGGAGTGAAGGGGACAACCATGCTCCTTGTGACGTGCTCGCATAACAAGACACAGGAACACTGGTGGGAGGGGTGGCGCACGCTGAGCCTGATGCTGGGACACAAGCCAGGCTGAGGCCAGCGCAGCGGCCTGGTGTCAGCATTCAGCACTGTCACCAGAGCCTGTCACCGAGGGCCTAGGGGGCAGGCTGGCCTGGGCCACATAGTCCTGAAGGCCCTTCAATCTAGACTGGAGACTGTTTCTCTAAATAACGCAATACGGTTAGTGTCGTGTTAATTTAACGCCAACATTTAGAAGTGAACACTCGGTAAGCCTGCCGTGCCATGTCATTTCTTAGGGACCAGCAGCCTCCTGCAGGAGAAATCACCCAGGCCCCACCATGTCTCCCATCACTGACACAGTGCCTCCACATGGAAGGTCAGGGATGGCCCCCATCCGAAGGGCTGTCACCCCAGGACACTTACCGAGCAGTGCTCTGCCTGCTGCAGCCTGATCCCCAGGATTCTCTCCGCGAGCAGCTTCAGAGACGGCCTTCCACTCTGCCAGGGAGGGGAGAGCATGCTGGAGCGGAGGCGCTGCCTGAGCCAAGGGCCCTGCACACCAACCCAAGTAACTGGGAGCGTCCGCGGTACTCAGGGCTGTGACCCCGTCAGCCCACAGAGGGTCAGCCTGCAGCTCCGCCCCCCAGCCTCGGTGTCCCTGCTCATCTCACAGGGGGGGCTCTGCCCTCGGCACCCTCTGGAGCAGACACAGCTTCTCACCCGTGTCCGGTGGTCTCATCCGCAATCAAAGGTGGAAATAACCTGCCCTTGGTCACACAAGCTTTTAAGGGTGGCATTTAGAACTCTCCTTTTTATTTTAAGATTTCTTTTAGTTATAAAGGTTAAAAGGAAAACCAAAACCAAAACCAAACATATTTAGCCAGCAGGGACCAGAACCAAGAGTTACGTGAACCAGTAAAACACAAGCACCGCGTAGGGGACCACAATTATGAAGTACCTTCACTTGACCCTTGAATGGTTTATATTTTTGTGTGTCCCGAATCTTCTTTTTTGGGTGATCAAGAAACAGTACCTAGAAGGAAAGACAGTGATGGTCATTGTCACTTTTAGTTCATAGCTGTAACTCCTTTTTTCAGATGAGTCTTACGAGGAGTTTCAATACCTCACACACTGATATGAACAAGAACTTCTGAAAGAAAATTCTCCCATTACATTGACTTAAGATGACACCCAACAGAAAGGACCACGTTAATGAAAATAGAATCTCAAGACCGGGGAAGTGGGAGACTAAGAGTCACCCACCCACCAGCAGCCACCTTCTTCCTGACTTGCTAGCTGGTGGCGCACACAGGACGTCACGGACCACCACAGATTTTAACAGCTCATCTACAGCCTCAGGAGGGTCTTTGGTGGGGGGAGTGTGGCCTCTGAGGTGAGAACACTTGTGACACAACGTGTTTCGGCGGCCAGAGGACTTGTTAGTTTTTAATAGTTCAAGATTTTTTAAAAAGGTAACAAAGACCAACACCAAGGACTCGAGGGTTCCACGGAACACTGTTTGAACAGCCCATGCCCAGGAAGGGCTGTGTCCTGTCCTGCCTGCCCCGCAGTTGTCACCAGGACAGGAGGATCAGCTCTGCCCACCGCACAGACCCTCAAAGAGCACAGGCGGGAGGCCACACTCTCTGGAGCACCAGAAGTGGACCCTCGGAGCTGTGAGAGGGAGGAGAGGGCAGCACTGGACCACTCGCTCAGTGGCTGTGAGGGAATGGCCGCCGGGACCACTTCCCGACAGGAGGGGCTCTGACCTCGGGAGCCCCCGTTCACCTCTGAGAGGAAGCTGCAGAGGCAGCGGCCTGGCTCTGTGTGGAATGTGCTAGAGCCGTGTGAAGGGGACCACATCCAGCTGCCATGCTGACTCCGGGGACAAAGCACTTAACTCGCCGAGCCTCAGTTTTATCACTGACAAAATGAGTGTGAACCCTCAGACACCTTTTAAAGGATTTCTATTATGGAAAATGCCTAGCGCTGCTCCTAGAACAGGTTGTTCCTGGGGTGTCCCCACATCGGGCACACATTCTGAGTGATGAAACGCCCACCAGCAGGCGCACACAGACAGGTGTGCGGGGTGGCAGGAAAGGCAGCACCTTTAAATCGTTGTGCAGCGCGTGTCCAACCAGAATCCGGCCCTTCAGCATCTCTGCCACTTCCTTCTGAACAACTTCAAATTGTTCTCCTGAAACCAATGCGAAGAAGTAGTTTTTAGCAACACGTAAGTCAGGGCCATTCTCTGAGAGGGAGAGAGAGGTCCCTCCTACCTCTGGTCAGACCTCAGGCGACGGGTCAGGCTGAGTTCTGATCTGGGGAGCAGGGGTCAACTATGCCCAAGGTGGCACTGCTGAAATGAGGGCCGACAGAGGCCGTCCCGCCCACCCACCCACCCACCAGCGACGGGCCCACCCACCCACCAGCGACGGGCCCGTGCCACGTGCCATTTCTGGAGGACAGGCCGGAGCCCCACACGCTCCTCTGCGTGAGCAGCCCTGCTGAGTGGGCCTTCGGGGGGTCCCACAGCCCGCTGACCGCTGAATCTAACAAGGAACCAGGGCTGGTGTTTTGTCTTTCCAACTGAGGCCAGAAACAAGACTGGTCCTTTGCCAGACGGTGACAAGTGTGGCTCTAACCCCCAGTGCTCTGGGGCCGCTCGCCTGCTTTCTCACAGAGGACCCTCAGGGCCAGGCCCTCACCCCAAAGGCAAGGCTGCAGTGACATTGCTGCACCCCGTGACTCTGCCCGCCCCGACCCAAGCAGGACCAGTTCGAGCCCAGAACTGAGAGGATGCCCAGTTGGGGTACCGAGGAGTGGAGGGCCGCCTTGCTTCGTGTGCACAGAGAATGTCAGAGGCGCAGAGAAAAGGGAGCTGTGGGCCAGGGAAACACAGAGAGGGGACCTCAACACCGAGTGTTGTAGGATCTCTTCTGGCCCCCAAGCTTGAGCTTTCCCGATGGCTCTGCCCTTCCGCCAGCACCGCCCGCCCCTCAGCAAGGCCTACAGACTCGGCCTTCGGGGCATATTAGAGTTGGGCCACGTCTTGTCACCTCTTCCCTGAGCAGGTCACCCCCAGCACAGGCCTCCTCTTCCTAATTCCACCTCACAGCCATACAGTCTATTCTGAAAACCACGGCCAGAGGGAAGCTGCTAGAATCTGAGCCAGACCAGGCCTCTCAGTGCTCAGGACCTTCCCTCGGCTTCCCAAAGTCGTCACAAAGATCCTCGAGACCCAACAACCTGTCCCACATCCCACCCGCCCACCCCCACCCTGGCCGCCTTCCTGCTGCTCAAACACACTGTGTCTCGGACCCTACCGCCAAGTGACACAAAGTACTTCAGGGCCAGTGTCCTGGTCTTAAGACTGGGTGGCTCAGAGGCACTGTGGTGAAGCTACAACGCGCCTGGGGGCCATCTGAAAGCCACTCACCCCAGGGGAGGTGAGACTGTCAGGACTCTTGCTATGGTGACAGGAAACAAAAGGGAGAAAAATGAACCATTATTGCTTTTCCTTTCTGAGGTCATTAGCTGCGAATGACCCACCCTGCTTGAGGTTCTCTGGCCGAATCCCGCTGACCGCTGTCCTGTAGTCGGTCACCTGCTGGGTCGGCTTGACGTACTTGTCATAGACGCACTTCCCAAACTGGTTCACAATGGACACGCGGGCGACGATGCTATCCTCCCCCGTGGGGCCCACGCCCACCATCTCACAGTCCATGCCTAAGGCTTTCGTCAGGCTGCAAGGGGACCAAGGGCTCCAGTTTAATCCACACCGCGGGACCCAGGGGTCAGCACCAGCTCTCCGCCCATCCCCACTGCTCACCCACCTGACGAGGTCTCAGCAGGACACCGAGGTGCCTGCCCAGTTCAACTGGGGGAGAGGGAAGCAGCCCCTCCTGCAGCCCCCCGCCCGCTCAGGCCCAGCCCGCGTACCCGCCGAAGGCCTGCTCCTTCACCAGCGTCACGTCGCACTCCCTGTGCCCCAGCTGTCTTCTCGCTATGGTGGCTGCCTCTGGGCCTATGGCTGCTTCGATATCTTCTGGGTCAACATCGTCAAACCAGATGTCTTCTCTAAAAGGCAGAGAGGGGAACTGGCTGACCATGCGGTTGGCGGAGACGCACTCACAGCCATCCGGTCCCCAACGCCCACCTGCGCCTGTTCTTCCGTTCATCTGACACTCTCTTTTCTTCACTTTTCCTTTCAATTAGAAAATACGCTCAGTATCCACAATTTAGGGACTATACATACACAAAGAGTGTACCCCAACACAAGGAGTAATGATTGCAAGCTGACGTTTTCCTTTTAAGTACAAAATATGTTCATTATCAAACATGTAGGAAACACAGATAAACACAAGACTATGAAATGGAAACAGAACCGCAATCTGAGGTGGAACGACCACTAGCCCGCACTCAAACTCCCACACCCAAGCAGGGATGTAAGTTTCTGCCTGGTGAATTCCGTCTTTTGCGCTCAGCTTAACTGTCATCTTAGAGATCTCGTCCTGACCCCACTGAATGGACCCGCTCCTCTGGCCATTTGCTCCCACACCTTCACCCTCATTGGATTTATTCTGACCACACTGATGGAATTACTGAAATAACTTGTTTATGATCTGTCTTTTCTACTCGACTAACAGCCTCAAGAGGGAGGGGCCCGTCATGACTGCTGTATTTCCAGAACGTGCGCCTGGCATAATGACACAGGCAGGCGCTCAAACCGTCCTTCCCTACAAACTTCAGCAACTGCTCTCAACACCCAGGTGACACGCAGACAGCCTGCCTTACAAACACGCCACCTCTAGTTGAGCCATTCAGAGGCAGCCACTGACTCCTGGTCCTTCCCACGAGCGGTCATCACCGGGTTTGAATAACCACCGGGCACTGAGCCAGCATATCGCAGCTCACAGACACCCCCCACAGCACCACAGATGACACAAGGAGGCCCAGGGGACATGCCCCAAGCCATCCAAGTGGCAAGACGCAGGAAGTGGTTTCCAACTTGGATCTTCCTGGCTTTGGCATTCACTCATTCCACAAATCTTTACTGGAGACTGCTAAGTGCTCAGCTCTGTTCTGGGCTCCGGAGATACAGCAGCGATGAAACAGGCCCTGCCCTCACTATGCCTACGTTCTAGGTAATGAACGAAGAAACAAACAGCATCAGGACAAGGTGAGGGAGGGGCTGCGGGACGGGCCCCCAGCCTGGGTCTCCGTAAGCAGACAGGCCTTAAGCCGCTGACTATGTTCTCAGTGCTGAGGACGCCTGAGGCTGAGTGCAGTGTGGGGTGGCAGAGCTGCCATCACCACAGCCCAGGTGCGTGTCCACTTACCTGCTCCCAGTACTTACTCGGTGGGCGGGGCTGGAGCCAAGGCTGCAGTCACCTTCGTTTTCCGCTTCTTATGTTTGATGTCCTCTTGTTTTGGAGAAATGTCACCATTTGTCCTTTTCTTGGATCCTTTCTCATTGTGCTCTGCTCCACTGGCTTTTGTAGGAGGTGCTGGCACCTTCCTGTTCCTCAGGGATTCTGGAGGAACAGAGCCTCCTGTGGCCTCTTGGTCTCTTTCTTCTGTCCCCATCTCCTCTCTCTTTGCTTTTCTGTTTTGGTTAATTTTGGCCTGCTTTTTGGAATCCATCGGGGAGCTCACAATGGGCTTTCCCGGGGCCTGGGGTTTTTGTTTCAGCAGCTGACGGGACCCAAAATAAAACACATGACACGTGTTCATTTGGAAATCACGCACAAGACATTAAAACACACACATCAATCACGTCTATGCACACTTCCTATTGCCGTCATTCAAATTCACTTTCAAACGGTCGGGGAAAAGCCCCTGTTCACTCTCATCTGTGTCACTTGTCGTGCAGTGATTTTGCTTGTTTCATTCCAATGCATATCTGACGCCTCCGTATCTTCCTCATTCCTGCAAAATTTCAAACTCTCCTTCTACATCTTAAGTACCTGTCGAATGAACAGACTACTTCACGCTGAGCCCGGGGAACGCTAAGCAACCCGTTTTCGTGTTTCTAGTTAATTTAAGGGTTCATTTTACAATTACTTCCTAACAGCTTAGGCCAACAAGCTGGTGCACGGTGACCGCTCGCAAGATTTCGCTTTCCGTGCTCCCCAAATCTTTCTCCTGTTCTCCATCTGCGGTGAATGGGGGGGGGGGGCAGAGGCGGGGAATGAGCGGCAAGGACTGCGGGGGGGCCCTCACGTCTTACCTCCTGCAGAGCCTTCCAGTTTTGGGAAAAGTCCTCCGGTGCCTTTGGAGGTCGCCCCGCGACAACCTTGGGGTCACTTCCCGGTTTCTCATTTCCTTCTCGCGCTTTGTTTTTCCAGAATCTTTTCTTCTTTTTTTTCTTCTGTGTTAGCGTCTTGACGAGCCCTGGCTCAGCCACGGCGCCGCCTGGGGCGCGCCGGGGGGTCAGCGCCTTCTCCATCCCGGCACCGTCCCGGGTCCCTCGGGCCTGACAGCACAGGCGGCGTCCCCGCCGAGGCCGGCGGCAATCGGAGCCCCGGCCGGCCCCGCGCCCGGCCCCCGTGCCCCGCGAGGCGCGTCGCCCCACGCCCCGGGCTCTGACGGCCGAGCTCGGCCCCAGGCCAGCGCCCCGACTCACCAGCCGGAGGAAAAGCGGCCCCTGGGGCCGTGAGAGCGGCCCCGGAAGCGACCCCGCGCGCGTCCCGCCACGTGCGCCTCAGTCCCCGGAAGTACTCCGCTCCCGGAGCGGCTGGAAACCGGGCCCGCCCGTCCGGTGCCGCACGGCCCGGGGCCCGGCGGCTTCTTCGGCCGCGTGCGAGCAGGGCCGCCACCCAGCGAGCGGCGTCCGGGTTCGGCGACCTCGGACTGGGTTGAGGTAAACCCGGGGTCTCACCGCGACCCGGGAGGGGGCACAGAAACGCAGGCGCCGGAAGGGAACTGGGGGGCTGCTGTCGCTGTGTCACCGCGGCCGGGCCGGCAGAGCGCCGAGGAGCAGGTGGCCGCAAGGGGGCGCCGGGCGGCCGGGCCTGGCGGAGCGGGGTGCGCAGCGGCGGTCGCTCCCGCCAGCGGCGCTGCCCCCAGCTCAGCCTCACCCCGCACCTTTCTTATGGAATGGGGAAACTGAGGCCCGGGAGCGGGAAGCAGGAGCCCTGGTCGCACGACCAGGTTCACCGCAGCCACAGGGCTGCACAGGCACTTCCGCTATATCCGATAATAAAGTCTTGTAAGAATTGTCACATGTTACTTGTATAAAAACAACAATAATAAATCACGAGCACTCCGAGCCTGGCGCTGACAACACCTTGATAAAAAGCACAGGTGAGGCCTCCACTTCACTAAAGCTTCCATTTGAATCTGTGCGGGGGGTAATCGGGAGGGGGTGCTTCAGGGAAATACAGATAATAAATCAAGATGATTTCGGATGGTAGCAACTACACTGGAGGATAAAATGAGATGTCGTGGTGGAGATTGACACGAGTGAGGTTACCCGACAAAATGCAGGCGGCCCGGACACACAGGAATTTCAGATAAAGAATAATCTTTAGTGTAAATACGTCCCAGGCGACGGTTGCAATGTTCGGGGCATGCTTATACTAAACATACACGTCTATTTGTTGTTTATCCGAAATTCAGATTTCACTGAGTGTCCTGAATTTTCATTTTTTAAAGATGGCAGTCTTACCTGGAGGGCCACTTAGAGGGGGTTCTGAGGCCCCTTGGGGGAGGTTACATTTGAGCTGAAACTGGAATGTGTTTCTCAGTGTGTTCAGCTGAGACACGGCGAAGACAGCACCAGCGCTGACTGGTAGCAAGTGTCCACGCCATGTGAAGAAGCCCGAGGGTCAGAGGCAGCGGCGAAGCATTTGACGTATTTGGGGAGTGTCAGGGAGGCTGGTGTAGCTGAAGCTCTGAGAGCAAGGGGTGCACGGTCGGAGGTGCAGGCAGAGGGGCGAGCAGGCGGCAGTCCTAGATCATGGAGCCTCGGGTCTGCAGGAAAGGCAAAGGGAAGGCATCGACTGTTTTACAGCTGGGGAGTGACGCAATCGGGCTTGCGTTTTAGAAAGGCCACTTCCGCTCTGTGTGAGCAATGGGCCGGGGAGAGGATGAGAGAGAAGGCAGAGACCAGTTCGGAACCGATTACAGCCGTCAGGGCCAGCTGCTTGGATGAGGGCAGTGTGTCAGTTTGGGTCTCCAGGAAGCAGTCACAGATAGAGTTAGGCGTACACTACATGAATTGGGTGGGATGCAGGAGGGGCAGGGGAGCCTCAGACCACCGTGCCTCTCTGATGCCTGAGAAAGGAAAGTGGGTTGGCCCCGAATGGGTGGATGGGGCATGGCCCGGGTAACAGGATGAGGAGAAGGGGAGTGAGGCACCAGGAAGCACCAGAGACGCCCCTGTTCACCATCCTCTGAATTGGGGGAGACGTCCTGGAGGTGTGAGGTTGTGTAATAGTGCTTTGGAGACAGTGACCAAGAGCCTTCTGGAAAGTGAAGTGGACTGCCAGGTGGTCTGTGATGCCGAGTGCAGTGTGGTGCCACCCAGCCTGCTTCTGTGACTCTGTCCATGGTGTGCGGGCACAGCATGGGTGACAGCTGAGCGGGAGGGAATGAGGCAGAGGGTTGTTTGTGGAAGGGGGGCTGGGGTCTGCACTGGCTGAGGACAGGACGGGGACACATGGAAAGACGGGTGTCAGCAGAGGAGAGCAGGTTGTCGGAGACCTGAACGGTGGCGCCTCTGGTGCAGCGTCTCTCCTTCGTCAGGGCAGAGCCAGCCTGCATCACGGCATTCTGAACAAGCCGCAGCTCCAGACCCCTGGGCCGGGGCTCCCTCCTGCAAACCTGGCAGCTTGGCCCAGCCCCACCCCAGGGTGCAGGGCTGGGGGTGGGGGGGGTGGGGGTGGTGGTGCTCTGAACCAAGACCCAGCCCAGGGCAAGGCCAAGGTTGCAGCAGAAAGAAGCCTGCTGGCTGCTGCCCCACAGCCCCTGCTCTGGGAGGAAGCTCCCAAGAGTAAACACAGCCTGATGGTCCCGCCCAGCGGGGTTTGTCACATTTCACACCAACCAGATTTCCAGTCGGTGGCTCTCCCTGGGCCAGCTGGCTTTCGTGAGGATGAGTGAGCTTCACCCCTGGGGAATTCTCACTTCTGTGATCCTCCTCCTGGGCTGCTGGGGACTCCCCGATGTCCAGCAGGTAAGTGAATCTGCAGGAGCCCTGGGGCCGGGGATCTGAGCTCTTCTGGGTGCTGAAGGTCCGGGGAGAGAGGGGCAGCCAAACAGCCCTTGGGCAGAGTGGGGGTGTTCTTTTGGCTTCAGGGTTTGCAATGCATGGAGGAACCTGAGCTTGTGGTTCCAGAGGATGAAATGTGCTCACTGAAGAAGGAGCTGGCTGCAGTACTGTCCGCTCGCCTGGTTGAAGGGCGGACACTGTCTAAACCCCTGCGAGCTCTCTCCCCTCACCGGCTGATTTCCCCTCCCCGCTGTCTTGCCCTGCCCCCTTCCCACCTCCCTCCTGCCTCTTCTCTCTCCTCACGTGTCCTCTCTCTCCCACAGCAATTTCTTCAGGCTTTGGAGCCCAAGGAAGTGATTTCCTACTTTGGTCCTGATGCTACCTTAGAAGGTACTTGTGCTGTGTCTTCCCGGCAAGGGGGTTTCTCAGAGCCTGCGTGATATCTCACCATTGAGTCAGGCTCTTGGATTTTTGGTCGCTCTGCTGGGAGAAGGTCACCCCTGCTAATTAACTCTCTTATTTCCTGCAAAGTTGATAAAAACTGGTCAGGGTGTTCTGGACCGAGCTGGGTTCTGACCCCAGGATTCTGCTCAGTATCTCAAGGAAATGGTCCCTAATTGGCTGGTTGGTCCCTTCTGCCCCTGGGCCCCCCTTGGGATGACGGATTTTCAGGAATTCTCGTGGTTTCTGGCCAGAGCTGTACACACTTATCTCTTCTGTGAGAAGCAAGATAGGCCCTGGGTCCAGCTCCAGCCAAAGCCTTTCCCCTGGTGCTCGAGGACAGTGTCTGTGGATTTCTCGGGGCGTGTGCCCCCTTTCTGAAGAGGGCCATTGGTGACTGTGCGCAAAAGGCTGGTGGGGACCAGAGACAGGGCGGCTCGTGGTTGGGGTGGACAGAATTAGGGGTGTCCCACTGTAACCGACTTCTCTGTGGTCTGGGTCGGATGCACACTGACCGATACCTGGGGCCGTGCTAGAAGTGGGGCGTCCTGCTGGAGGACTGGGCTGGCGGGAAGGGCCAGCTGAGGGCCCACGGGGGCTGACTGTGGGTGTGGGGGCCGAGAACTTGTGTATCTTACTCCAGGGTCCTTCCGCTCTGCCCCTCCTGGAGGGATAGGACACCATGGCCTGGGGTCCCCAAGCCCTCTGGGGGCTACTTTGGGGTGAGAGGTATGGGTGGAAAAGGATGGTGAGGCAACCCTTGGGCTCCTGCTTTCCACAGAGGTCACAGAAGCTGCTTTGTACCCGCTTTGCCTGTCGGGGTTCATGACTTCACTCACGACACACATGTTCCAAGGCGAGACTAGTGGGCCAAGTGCTGTCCCCACCCCCCCCGCCAACCCCCACGGGCAAGGCCCAGGTTGGCAACTTGCTCTCTGCCACCCGGCGAGCCGGGAGGAGCTGGACCCAAACCCAGGCTCCTGGGCCCTAGGCTGGCGCTCCTCCCCACGAATTCTCACCAAAGGTCACAGCTTTGGGCCCCTCCCCTGGCACAAGGACCGGAGGGCTGAGTAGGGGTGAGTGAGGTGGCTTCCTGTCTTGCAGTGCCCCGATTTGATGTGGCCCCACTCACCTGCGTCTGTGAGGACCGGCTCGGGGGGCCACCCTGTAGGGCCCCGCGCTGCTCCCTTCGTGCTCTGGGACAGCTCTTCACCTTCTCCTTCCTGCCCGAGCTGGGTCTCCTTGCTGCCTCCTTCACCAGCGAGCGAGTGGTGAACGCCTCGTTCTGGCTGCTGAGGGGGCCCCCGCATCACTGCTTCACGGGAGGCCGCGCCCTGCTGCCCTGGGGCGCAGTGGCCAGGGTCACGTACTGCTCCGGCCAGTTGGTGAGTGGGAGTTCGGCAGGCGTCAGGGGGGTGGGGTGCTGAGGGTGTGGCTGGGGGGTCCCGATGGTGCAAAGATGTCCTCCAACCCCTACCACACAGCCCGAAGTGTGATGAGGACGCTACGTTAGACCTTTGCCTAGTTAGACCCCATGGAGGCTCAGAAAGGCCAGCTGAGTTTCCCAAAGCCACCCGCTAGCAGGTGGCAGAGCCAGGTGCAGACCTGGGAACCAGCAGGTGGAAAGAACCAGGGCTTTGCCGTCTGACCCGAGTTCAGATGCCAGCTCTGCCACTTAGTACAGACGACTTTGGACCAGTCACCTGCCTGCACCTCAGTGTTCAACTGGGACGTGGTGAAGACAGCACCAACATGTGACTGGTGGCGAGTGTCCATGCGGTATTTGTCACAGTGCGTCACTCAACAAGCCAGAGCCATTTATATCACACCGAATGACACCCAATCCTGCTTCCTCGGTTGGGAGGCCCAGCCTGGGCTGGGACAGGTGCCACTTGGAGTCCATCTGGTGACCTGCAGTGTTGTTTATTAGCACAGGCCTCGCTGGTCCCTTGACATCCCCTCCATTCCCGTGGACTTGGGACCCCACCAGGGTTTTTGTGCATGAGGGGCAGCATAGCGTGGGCAGTGAGTACAGCCCCTCAAAGATGGACTCTTGGGCCCTGGACTTTGGCAGGAGCCCTTGGAGAGCGCTCAGGGCAGTCCGTGCTGGTGCTGTCGTGGCCCAGAGGGGCCTCCTGCAAGGTGGGCTGCGTGCTCCAGGCTCTCTCTCTTCTCCAGGAGGGTGACATCTTGGTGGGTGCAGAGCGGCTCTACATCCAGCCGGTGAGGAGGCAGCACTGGGAGCTGGTGCCTCACTGGGCCGGTGCCCAGCCCCACCTGATCCACAGGCATGCCCCCACGGTCCCAGGGGTCCTCCAAGGTACAACTCCTGGGAGAGGGAGAGCCGGGGCCCCTCAGCAGGGACAGCTCTGGGAGGGGGACCAGCTCTCCCCGCAGTTGGGAGACTGTAAAAAATGCCCCAGCTCCCACAGAGTGGTCCTCTTCTTTAGAATACAAGGGGTGCCCAGCTTATAGGGCAGCCCAGGGGAACACGTGGCCACCTACTGCGCCCCCACCCTGTCCCCTTGGTGGATAGGCAGACCTCCCGCCTATGAACAACGCTTCACAGTGTACAAAGCACATTCACAGACGAGAGCCCTTGCAGTCTCGCGGCTCCGGGACTGGCAGGAGAGTGGTTACTGACATTTCCCAGGGGCCCAAAGTGGCTGCTGCGTGGCTCCAGCGTTGGTGCCAGCCCTGCTGCCTCCCAGGCCCACTCAGCGCTGCCCAAGCTGCGTCCAGGGACAAACAGGATTCTGTCTTGGGCTTTACTTGCCATGTTGGGGCGACCCTGTTCTCCAGTGTGGGTGCAGTGTGGGGCTTTGGGATGATTAGGACATAAAAGCCACATGCTAGCTCCGTCTCGGGCTCCATGCTGGTCCTTTCCCATGCCTGGACTGTCCAGTCGCTGATGGGATTCGGGCCCTTGGGGTGGGGTGACATGAAGTGTCTTGAGAAGGCCGTCCTCCCAAGAGCCAGCAGCCTCTCTGTTAGCTGGCCAGCTGCCATTGGTTCTCACGGTCACAACATAAAGTCACGTGTGAGAGGTTGGGTCTCCTCAGCCCTTCGAGCGTGTTTACTCCGGAGTGGTGAGGGGGCCCAAAATGCCCCAACTCCGTTCATGGGTCTGAGAAAGCAGAAACCTTGGGCGCTGAGAGGCCGGATCCAGGAGGGCCGGGGGAGGGGCTGTGAGTGGGACGGGACAGGCCACTCATCTGGCTGTCGTGCCAGGAGGCAGGTATCTCATGTTCCCCGCATTCCCCATGAGAAAGCGGGGTGTTGGGCCCGCCGACTCCCTCAGCCCCAAAGCGGTCAGTGGCAGAGACGGGCTCCACCACTGTCTCCAAGCCCAGGAGCACGGGGATGGCTGTCCAGCGGCCAAAACTGCGGGTCACCTGCTTTCCAGAATCTCTGCTCTCAGCCCTGCCTCCTCCCTCGCCAGGCCGTTCGTCCCCTCGCCTCCGGAGACACGCTGCTGAGGGCAGCGTCCTGCACCTGGAGCTGCTGGTGGCCGTGGGCCCCGATGTCTACCAGGCTCATGAGGAGGACACAGAGCGTTACGTGCTCACCAACCTCAACATGGTGAGTGCCCCTCGGGGCTGCAGGGCGTGGGGTGTCCTCAGGGACCTCTGGACACTGGCCCACACGGGCTCGTGGCTTGTGGTGAGTGTCAGTGGCTGGCTCATCTGGTAGTGTGAACTCAGTGGGCTGAACTCGGGTGTCAGCCTGAGGCCAGGGTCACACTTGGGGCTCTGGGCCCTCGGGTGGGGAGGGGTGGTCTGCTCCTGCCTTTCTCCTCCCCCTCTCTCATCTGGAGAGGAGGTGGGTGAGGTCCGGGAACCCCTCTCTGCTCCCTAGTGCCACTCGCAGCCACTCGCAGTCCTTTCACCCGGGGAACCTCAAGTGTGGCCTCTGGCCTCTGCCCCCGTGTCAATTAGACCATGGGCACCTTGGCCAGCACTGCCCGGCAACCAGGGGTTGCCCCATGTTGGCCTGTCTCAGTTCTGATCTTGCATGCACCCCATCTCTGCTGGCCTCCCCTCCACTGGCTTTAGGGTAAAGGCGGGACAGGAGGCAGGTCCCCCACTAACTGTTATCTCAGATACAGCGGCAGCAGAGACACAGGTGTTTCAGTGACCCAGTGGTGGCATGTCACCTAATGGGCTCTGAAATCCAGTGCCCAACAGCGGGAGACGCACACACGACACACACACACACACACACACACACACACACACACACACACACACACACACACACACACACACGACTGTGGGCTAGGCCGCCAGGGAAGTTTCCACATCAGGAGACGAATGCTGGGTTGCCTTCACCGACCCCAGTGCAACAAAGATAGACACGATCCAAGAAACCTACATAATTCATACACTGATGATATTTTTAAAAATTCTGACTGAAGGGATTTTAGGGACATGTAGGAAATGTCTCAGCTGAGGGCTGACAACCCCAGGCCTGTGCCCTGTGCCCTAGTCGCCACAGAGATGGGGGAGGGGATGTGAGGAGGTACTGGCTGTACCTGGCTGGCGCGGCCCCCCCTAAGTTGGCCCTGGAGGGTGGAAAAACCCCTAGAATATGGGGCACGTAGCAGCACTTGGTCCCCAGCCTCAGGTATGCCCACCTACTTTGGACAAAAGGAAAAGTTCCACCTGTGTCGGAGCCCCAGGCCCTCTGACCCTTCACTGTCCCCTTTGTGTTCTCAGGACCTCCCACTCCGAAGGGAGGCTGGGTCCCAGGGCCACACTCATGTGGTCTCGCCCGCTTGCAGACTTGGTCCACGTCCAGAATAAGCCGGCTTAGGTTTCCCCTTGTAAACCGCGGAGGTGAAAAATGCTTCCTCTCAGTGTCTCAGAAGCTGTTGTTTGCGAGCTTTGGGGCTCTCCCCACTTCTAATGTGCCGAAATTTGTTCATTAAGCCTATGCTCTCCTGGGTCATTCGCGTGCTTTATGAGGACCGAGGACCAGCTGGTGGTCGATGCCAGATGGTGGGGTCGCGGTAATGGCCATTGTCATCATTGGTGCCAGCTTCATGGTTCCTAAGTCCTCCAACAACCACGGAGGCTTTATCTCCACTCGACAGATGAGGGAACCGAGGTTCCAAGCTTAGCCATCTGGGTCCTGAGCATACAGGTGGGATCAGACCCGGGTCGGCTGAGGCCCGTGAGAGGCGCACACCTGTCTAGGGTGCCGGGTCTCGTTTAGAGGATAAGCTGATGCAAAGGACTGCAGTGGAAATCCACCACGATCGGCATCTTGACAGATACGAGTGAGCGGGAGCCTGGGGGGCCCCTTCTCACCGGGGTGCCCAGGAAAAGGCTCTTGGAGGGGAAGGTCCTTGTGCTGCCTGATGGAGATAGGGAGAGGAGAGAGATGTGTCAGGCAGATAAACAGAGATAAGAAAGGCCAGAACACATCTGCCATGAGAGAAGCAGTGTTTGAATGGAATGTTCTAGACTAATGACAATTATCCGCATCCGGTTGTTTCTTCATGTTGGTTGACCTTCCTGAGCCATGAGCAAAGGGAGAGCCAGAGCACAGCTATGTCTGTGGCTGTCTCCCAGTGCAAGGACTAGCATTTTGGGTGCCCTTCCCACTGATGCTGAAGGTGCATCCTCTCCAGGCCCTCTCCCCTGGAGGGGCCCCGGATGTCAGCAGCTGCCAGGGGCCAGTTATGCCCACCCGCCTGTGTCACCTCTCTCGCCTGCCCTTCCACAGGGGTCGGAACTGCTGAGGGACCCATCCTTAGGGGCTCAGTTCCGAGTGCACCTGGTGAAGATGGTCATTCTGACGCAGCCCGAGGTAGGTGCCAAGTTGGAAGGAAGCCCAGAGTCCCTGGAACACCCGTTTCTGTCCTCTTTAACCTCTTCCTGCCGTGGCCCAGACCCTCGGGGGTGACGGCAGGGCTTACGGCCAGCCGAACCCAGACCCTGACCTGGATCCCAGCGCTGCCCGGCACTCAGCACTCAGCACTGCTGAGCCCGTCTCGCGTGTAACGGGGGAGAGTAACGGGTGGTTGTGAGGACAGAGGTGCCCGCAGCAGTCAGCGTGGGGCGTTTATTAGGTCCCATACATGCGGGCTCTGTTCCCGATCCCCCAGGAGGCTCCAAATATCACCGCCAACATCACCTCATCACTGCAGAGCGTCTGTGAGTGGAGCAGGACTGTCAACCCCGAGGACGACACAGACCCCCGGCACGCCGACCTGGTCCTCTACATCACCAGGTAGCCGAGCGCCCTGCTGGCGGGCCAGCCTGCTGCCTGGGAGCCGCTCTCTGCCCAGGTGGCCGGGCGGCGGGCAGGCATCTCAGCACCGCCCAGGTGTCTGTTCTCTCTTCCGAGGTTCGACCTGGAGTTGCCTGATGGTAACCGGCAGGTTCGGGGGGTCACCCAGCTGGGGGGCGCCTGCTCCTCCTCCTGGAGCTGCATCATCACTGAAGATACTGGCTTTGACTTGGGCGTCACCATTGCCCATGAGATTGGGCACAGGTATGGGGCCTGACCAGATGTGCCCAAGCTCAGGCCAAGGAGCTGACCTGGGCCCCCGGGGGGGAGGTGGAGCCTGGCAGTGGACCCTGGAAGACTCTGCTAGAAGGAGCCTGTGCCCTTGACCCCAACGGACCAGGGAGGGTGAGGGCCACGGGCTGGGCAATCTGATAACTTGCGGATTACAGGAAGCGTTTCTTTCCCCCCAAAACCAAGCAAAATAAATTTAGGAATTAGAAAATAAGTTTTGTATGAAATTCAGGTAAAGAAAAAGGCTGTAAAAATTATTCCGAATCCCACCACTTATAGATAACATCTGTTCACATTTTGTATGTTTTTAGTCTTTTCTTTATACACACACACAGTTTTTTATTTGCAAAATTGGGATCATACTGTGTATTGGTTTGTTACCTGCAGGTTTATGTAACTTTTTTCTCCCAGATCTTTCCAAAATTTTTTTGTATGCACCATAATTTATTTCATTAGCTCCCTACTGTTGGATAATTGGGTTGTTTCCAAACTTTTCCTGTTACAACATCATGCACCTGTAGGCAAGTCTTCACTCCCACCTACTACCATTTACCTAAGGTGGCGGGTTGTTTGCTTTTCGCTTTTCAGTCTTTTAATTATAAAAGTAACACCCACTTGCTGTAAAATTCAAACAGCGCAAAGGTTTCCTAAAGTAAAAAGTGAGTATCTTCCTTGCCCACCTGTCCCCTTCCCGCACCTGTCTGAGCGCTGCTGGGGCATTCCCTGGGTGTTCCCCATCTCCCTGAGTGTCAGGCTTGGCGCCAAGGCTGGGGCTGTTACCCCCACATCAGCCCACAACCGCTCCATGCTCCACCACCCCCCACGCCCCAAATCTCCACTTGACCTCTCCCCTCACCCCCAACACAATGCATCTATCTTGTTGGGAAATGAAAAGGTGTTGAAAACCACTGCCTTCCACTGGGAGTGGGCGCGATGGCCAGAGGTCCGTACACTTACTCAGACTTTGTATTTACCCGTGCTGCACATTCAGTCCATGAGTTTTCCACGGGGGTGGGGTGTGGGGGGCAGAGGGGCAGATCAAGAAAGTGATCCCCGCCAGCACCCCCAGGGCCCTGGAGCCCCATCCTCCCCAGACTTACAACACCATGCATTAGTCAAGCCTGCACGTTTCTCAAGTTTCTTGACATTTATCTGCCAAAAGATGCGGGAGCCACAGGCGGGAAACTGAGGCAGAGCGATGGTGCCACTGGCTCCTGAGTTAGCTAGTGGCGGGGACAAGCCAGGGGTTGACCCGAAAACTGGTGTCTGAAACGTGGGCCTGAAAACTTGCCGCGTGCTGTGGCCTGAGGGCGCCCGGCCTAGGTGAGGAGTCCACGCCCTCAGCGCCACCACGTCCGCGCAGCTTCGGCCTGGAGCACGACGGCGCGTCTGGCAGCGGCTGCGGACCCAGCGGCCACGTGATGGGGGTCGATGGCGCCAAGTCTGCCCACGGGGGCCTCACCTGGTCCGCCTGCAGCCGCCAGCAGCTGCTCCACCTGCTCAGGTAGCTGCCTCCCTTACCCCGCCCACCCCACGCCCCCACCCTCATCTCTTGGTTTGCATCCCTACTTGCTGTCCCTCGACCCCCGCTGCATCGGCTCTCTGCTCTGCTCAACGCTCTGTCCACTCGCATCGCCTCCCCGCGCCCACCTCTCCGTGCGCCCCATCGCCTCCCTGAGCGCACTCCATCCCGCCCCGACCGACCTCCTCCGCCATCTCCCTGCGCCCACCCTTCAGTTCTCCCCCGTCCACTCCATCCCTCCGCAGACCCCCCTCTCCGGCCTCGCCGTCCACTGTGTCTACCCCCGCATCCCATCCCCTCCCTGAGTCCAGCCCCCCTGCCCCACTCCCCTCGCATACCCCTTCCGTCGCCCCTCCATCCTCTCTGGCACCACCTCCACTCAGCGCCTCCCAGGCCTTAACCCTTGTCCCAGCCCAGCGTCTCCCCCCACCCCTCCATATGCCCCCACCTCCCGCGCCCACTCCCCCATTCCGCCCCACTCGGTGTCCACTTGCGGCCTGAACCGGCGCCTCGTCGCACGCAGCGCAGGACGGGCGAGCTGCGTGTGGGACCCGCCCGGGCCGCCGTCCGGGCCCGCGGGGCTCCCTCTCGAGGCGCACCCCGGTCTCTACTACGGCGCCGACGAGCAGTGCCGCGTCGCCTTTGGCCCTGCAGCGGTTGCCTGCACCTTCACCAGGGAGACCCTCGTGAGTCCCGCCAACCCGCCCCTCCGCGGCAGGCTCCCTCTGCCCACACCCGACGGCCCCCACCGCCCAGCTCATGCCCCACCCTGCTCTGTGAGCACCCACTGTGCCAGGCTGTCAGTTGCCTCTCAAAATTCTTAATTTTTGAACAAGGGCCTCCACATTTTCGTTTTGTCTGGGTCACAAATTATGAAGAGCCTCCCCTGGCCGGGCTCCTGAGCTCATGGACATTGGTCCTACATGGGCAGTTACCAAAGGTTTCCATCCAACCCAGTGGGAGCTGGAGGGCTTCCCGGAGGAAGTGATCTATAAGCTGAACCCCTACAGCTGGCGTCAGCTGACAGAGGGAGGGGAGGTGAAGGGGGCAGGCACCTCAGAGACAGATTTCCTCCCAGGACTGCACAGGACATTCATGGGCCCCAGGGACTTTTGCCTTGGCCCTTCCTCTATACATTAAGAATTATGTCTTAGTGCTTTTATAGAACTTAAGAACTTCTATGCGTTATTATAAATGCCAATACATTGTTATAGCCTGGAACATTTTCTTGACCTAAAAGCTTGTTTTTTTCTTCTGATTTTAAAAGAAATGAAAACATTTGCATGGGCCCCTAATAGGATCGTGGGCCCTGGTCACTGTTCCTAACCCGACGGAGAAGTCACCCTGCATGCTCATCCTCCCCAGCCACCGGTGCCCACAGAACAGCGTACTGGCTGTGTCACTGTGTCCTGCAGTCTGGGAGGGACGGTGAAGGCTGGACGCTGACCCAACAGGCCCTGGTGGCCCCTGAGCTGACCACCTGTCCCTTCTCTTAGGACACGTGCCAGGCTCTCTCCTGCCACACAGACCCCCTGGATCAAAGCAGCTGCAGCCGCCTCCTCATTCCTCTCCTGGATGGGACAGAGTGTGGCCTGGAGAAGGTCAGAGCAGGGAGTGAAGGCATGTGTGTGTGTGTGAGTGTGTGTGTGTGTGTGTGTGTGTGTGCATGTACTCACGTGTGCTTGCAGTGTACCTGAAGCCTGGCAGCTTTCATTCCTGGGGCAGGAGCCAGGAGGACATCAGTAAGCCAGGGCAGAGGACCCTGGAGCTGTCCTCAGTCACCTGGTCAGGAGAGGTGGGCAGCAAGATGCCTCATGTGTACATGGCTACAACCTCTGGTGTGGGGTGCCCTGGGTGTGTGGGATGCCTTTGGGTGTGGGGTGCTCATGGGTGTGGGGTATCCAGGGTGTGTGGGGTGCCTGTGGGGTGCTCATGGGTGTGGGGTGCACTGGATGTGTGGGGTGCCCTGGGTGTGGGGTGCCCTGGGTGTGTGGGATGACTGTGGGTGTGGTGTGCTCATGGGTGTGAGGTGTCCAGGGTGTGTGGGGTGCCAGTGGTGTGGGGTGCTCGTGGGTGTGGGGTACACTGGATGTGTGGGGTGCCTGTATGGGGTGCCCTGGATGTGGGGTGCCTGTGGGTGTGAGATGCCCTGTGTGTGTGGGGGTGCTGCGGATGTGGGGTACCCTGGGTATGTGGGGTGCCTTTTGGGGTGCCCTGGATGTGGGGAGATGGTTGCTGTCCTTCTCTTGCAGTGGTGCTCCAAGGGTCACTGCCGCTCCTTGGCAGAGCTCACCCCCATGGAGGCGGTGCACGGGCACTGGTCTGGGTGGGGTCCCCCCAGTCCTTGCTCCCGCTCCTGTGGAGGAGGTGTGGTCATCAGGAGGCGGCAGTGCAACAACCCTAGGTACTGCCAGGAGGGGGTAGTGTTCTCCTAGACTGGGAGGTGGTGGCTCCACTTGTAGGGCTGGGGGCAGTGGGTCACCTCTCATGCCTTGTGTCTCTTGGACATTTTCAGACCTGCCTTTGGGGGGCGAGCGTGCGTAGGTAATGACCTCCAGGCTGAGATGTGTAACACCCAGGTAGGCCTGCTTCCCGGGCAGGGGGAGAGGGTCAGGTTGGCAGCCTGGGGTCTGGAGGAGACGACGGACCAGGGGTGGATGTAATTTATGCTTCACACCAGGGCACTTTTGAGAGTGAAGAGGGTGCTACTCTTCCTACACTGGGACCACAGTGCATGTACCAGGACGGTAGCAGGGAGCCTGAAGTGTCCCCCTCCCTGCCCCCATGCCACTGCCTTCCAGGGCACCTGAGTCTCTGCAGTGAGAACGCCCCTCCTTCCGTTCGCAGCAATCCAGTTCAGCACAGCGAAGCCACGAGTGATTCTTTAGTTATAAATTCAGATGGCCTAAAATCAACCATTTAAAGTGTGCTATTCCGTGGCATTTAGCACAGTCACAGTGTTGTGCAACCACCACCTCTGTGCAGTTCCACAATATTTCCATCCCTCCGGAGTTAAACCCCGGGGCCATTAAACGTTCAGTGCTCGTTCCCGCTCCCTCGAGCCCCTGGAGCCACCAATCGACTTTCAGTCTCTTTGGATTTGTCTGTTCTGGACATTTCATATGAGTGAAATCATACATGTGGCCTTTTGCATCTGGCGTCTTTCACTCAGCATCGCGTTTTCAAGAATCTTCCATGCATGCATCCATGCTTCACCCCTTTTCATGGCTAAATAATATTCCATCGTGTGGATGGACCACATCTTGGTCACGCATTCACCATGTGATGGACATTGGGGCTGTTTACACCCTGTGGCTGTTGTGAATAGCACAGCTGTGAACCTGTGTGCACGTGGATTTGTTTGAGTCCTGTCTTCAATTCTTTTGGGTCTACACCTAGGAGTGAAATTGCTGGGTCACACAGTAATTCTATGTTCAACCCTTTGAGGAACCTCCAAACCATTTCTTGCAGCAGCTGACCCATGCTGCATGCCCACCTGCAATAAGCCAGGGCCCCAATTTCTCCACGTCCTCCCTAGCACGTACTGTCTGTTTCTGATCACGGCAATCACAGTAGGTGTGTTGTGGTCCATGATTCCTTTGACATTGAGTTAAGAAGTGCACTTGGTGAGACATTCCCTCCCCGCCTTCTCCAGGCAGTCACGGGAGGCCAGACCTGGAGAGAGAGTCTTCGCCTGGGGCCCGGGGGGAGGGGGGGTGAGGGGCGGCCCTGTGCAGAGGGAGCCGTGGACCGAGCCGCTGCTCAGCCTGTCCACTCTGATTTTTCCCTCTCAGACTCTAGCGCAAAACAGCAGCCGCCTGCCCGCGTCGGCGCTGCGGCTTTTATGGCGAAGCCCTGTGCTGCCAGGACTCTTCTAACTACCAGCCTCTAGAGGCACATACAGTGAACACAGAAAAGCCCATCTCTGAAGTTCAGGTCCCTGCTGCCCTTTGCCCTGCCTTCCTCTGTGCTGCTGGCTGGTAGGCCCTGCCCTGTGTCCTTATGAATTCTGGAATTCCCCCATCAGCAGAGAAAGACTCTTGTCACCCCCACTTTTCAGAGCAGGGAACTGAGGTACAGCAGGACCTGGGCTCAGACCACATTGTGGCACTCGCACTGCAGGGAGCCTTGCTGTCCGCAGTGGCAAGGGCCCCTGCCCTGAGCCCCTGGCCCGAGCCCCCCACCCCAGGCCCCTTCTGTGTTTGTCCTCTGCCCCTGCTGGCCAGGCCTGCGAGAAGACGCAGCTGGAGTTCATGTCCGAGCAGTGCGCCCAGACCGACGGGGAGCCGCTGCACCTGTCCCCAGGCAACTCCTCCTTCTATCAATGGGGCGCTGCTGTGCCATACAGTCAAGGTGGGGCCGGCCCGCGTGGTGTGGACGGGGAGCCGGGCCCTGGGGAGGGACAGTGGTTGGGGGCCCCGCCACCATCACTCCGATGCTTGAGAGCAGGGCCGAGACTCAGGCCCTGCGTCACACAGACCATGGGCAAGTCCTGGCTCGGCCCCTTGTCATAGATCCCCTCTGAGTCTTGGTTTTCCCATCTGTAAGATGGAGATATGAGCGGTGTCTACCTCCCTGCTGAGGTTACTGGAAGGATTCAGCGAGATGACACGGGAAGCACTGAGTGTGCGCCTGGGCTCCTAAATCAGTGACATTTATTACGTTGTCATGTGTATGATCACTGCCTCAGGGCGCAGGGCAGGTGGAAGATAGAAAGCCTTGCCCCACAGGCAGAGGAAAGGTCGGTGGGGCTGGCAGGGGTGAGGGCCCACTTGGATCCTGCTCCTCCGTAGTCACTGCCACCCTCACCTCAGGGTTCCTCACCCCTCTGCCTCCCCAGGGGACCCTCTGTGCAGGCACATGTGCTGGGCCATCGGCGAAAGCTTCATCGTGAGGCGTGGGGACCGTTTCCTGGATGGGACCCGGTGTGTGCCAAGTGGCCCTCAGGAGGAGGGGACCCTGAGCCTGTGCGTGTCGGGCAGCTGCAGGGTAGGCATGTGTGGGCAGTGGGGGTGCCCTTCTGTCCACTGTGGCCCCAAAGCCTGTTCTACTGAAGCTAAGATGCCAAGGGGCCTCCTGGGGCTGAGGTCTGTGGGGTGCTGGTCCCCATGAAGCTGCCCAGGTTGATGCCGGGACACAGGGCCAGCCTTGGGGTCAGTGGGACGATTACAAGCCGTGCTGTGACAGGGCCACGTCCTTTAAGCTTGCTTCCTGTGTGGACATCAGATGCTACAGAAATGTGCCCAGTTTGTTCTGTGAATCAGAGCCTCAGAGCTATGGGTGTCAGGGGCCAGCACCCTCTCCAATGCCGGGCACCTGGGTCTCACCTGCCACTCTCCTTTGCACAGACATTTGGCTGCGATGGTAGGATGGACTCCCAGCAGGTGCCAGACATGTGCCAGGTGTGTGGCGGGGACAACAGCACGTGCAGCCTGCAGAACGGCTCTTTCACGGCTGGAAGAGCCAGAGGTAGGGGCCCGCCTCCCACCCCCACAGCCTCTGAGAAGTGTCCGGAGCCCAGAGCCTTGGCTCAGCCCTGGAGCCTCCAGCGGGCCTTGGCCTCCACCCTCCAAGTTGCCAGATTTTGGTGAACAGGCCGCCGCTGGGATTGTGGCATGTCAGTAACAGTGCTCACTGCAGCTGCGAGGCAGACAAAATACAGACATTGGGCAATCTTGGGCTGGCCGGCCTCTCCCTTCCTGCTCAAGGAATCCTATCTGGAGGGATGTGATACCTGGAAAATCCTTGACCGTGATCTACCTACAGAAGACGTCAGGTCATTTGCAAAGTCAGTGCTTAGGGGTCAGTGGAGGAGTTGATTCCTGCCTCCCTCTGGCAGGCCCCAGGCCGTGCTGAGAACCCTGGGTCTGGTCCCTCCTCCTGTCCAGGGCTGCGCCCCCACAGGGGGCCCTCCAGCCTGGCTTTGATCGCCCTGTCTGACGGGACTCACTTCCTGAGGCACACCACCGCATATGAGCTCTCGGTGTGGAGGCCCTTTCCTCTGTACAGCTGAAACCTGCTGGCTTGGCTATGATGTAAGTGACCTGGGACCCCCCTCTGCTTCCTCCTAGAGTATGTCTCATTCCTGACGCTGACCCCCAACTTGACCAGTGTATACATCGCCAACCACAGGCCTCTCTTCACACACCTGGGTGAGTTGGCCAGAGGACGCTCCCCGGAGTTAGCCAAAGCGCAAAGATGGAGGGCACGGTCCCCACAATGCCCTCATTTCTGATGCCAACTGCAAGTTCAGGGGTTCCCCAAACCACCATCAGCTTGGATAGTTCACGAGGAGGATTCCCAGGACGCGGAGCTGTTATGCTCCCGGTTATGGCTGGACGGGAAGGAAACAGAATAAAACCAGCCAAAGAACAGCTGCCCAGGGCCGAGCTGGGAGGGTCCATGTCCAGCATCGAATGTGACAAAATGCACAGAGTATTGCCAACACAGGGAGCTCCCCCACGTCCAGTGTCCAGTTTCTGTCGGGGCTTCCTTATGCAGGCATGACTGACTGACGGATGGATTGCTCACGTGGATGGTCTCAGTCTCCCGTCTCCAGACTGACTGATGCTGTGAGACCCAAAACCCCCTAGATCCCATGTTTGGTCATTCTGGAATGGCCAGACCCCACCTTAAACAAAGACACTTCTACTAGGTGACACAGGTTTCCTCCCGGAAGCCGAGGGCAAAGGTCAGACCTGGCTTTGGGCAGGGCCAAGTTCTTTACTGCCCAGTGTCACAGTGGGGCTTTATTCCCAGGGGACACTCATGCCTCACCTTTAAACCCCGAGTGGGGGCGCCTCCCCTGGGGTCCTTGAGCTCCGGAACCTGCCTTTAGAGTCGTGAGAGCACTTGGTGAGGGCAGCAGGCCACGGTGTTCTCCAGGATCTGGAAGGAGGCACAGAGGCGCCGCTGCGGGGAAGCCTGTGCTCAGACACCAGTGGGCATCTTGGAGGGGGTGCCCTGCTCGCTGCAGAGACCCCCACCCCCGACCGAGACAGCAGGAGGGCCTGTTCCCTGGGGACCCAGGGGAGAACAGCTGCATATGTGGCCGTGGAGATTATATCTTGCTGGCCCAGTTGTCAGCTCCACCCCATTCCTTAAGCCAGGACCTCTTCTGTGAAAGGGGGTAGCGCCCACCTCCGTGTGTGGGGGCTCCGCCATGCTGACGGGCCTCGCGCCCCCCACAGCAGTGCGGATCCGAGGGCGCTACGTCGTGGCTGGGAGTGCGAGCATCTCCCCCAGCACCGCCTACCCCTCCCTCCTGGAGGACAGGCGCGTTGAGTACAGAGTGACCCTCACCGAGGACCGGCTGCCCCACCTGGAGGAGCTCCGCATCCCGGGACCCACCCAGGAAGACATGGAGATCCAGGTGACCAGGAGGGCCTCCTCCTGGGCTTCGCTGATCCATCCGTTCACTCATTCACCCGCTCATTTACCCAGTGGGCATTTGGGGGGATCCTAAGGGACTTGTGCTCGGGCCCACGGAGTCCCTGGAGTTCTGAGAGAAGGTGGGAGGGACAGACCCCAGGAACGGGGTCTGACACGAGCTAATGCTGCCAGGCCAAGGAAGGTGGGAAGCGTCTCGAGGGAATACTGTTCACAGGAGGGGTGATTAGGGTTGAAGGAACGGGACCCCCAGGCGAGGAGGCTGGAGGGCAGGCGGACCTCAAGGGGCCTTGCTAACTATGTAGGGCTTCAGGCTTCCTTCCGGAGGCCCCGGGGGGCCGCTGGGTGGCTCTGTGCCAGTGGAGTTGGGCTCGGGTCTGTCAGGCCTGGCTGAACAAGGGTGTGAGGAGCGAGACCCTGGGAGAGGCTGCTTCGGCCGACGCCCAGATTAGAGAGCCACCATGGGGGCGTCCATCCAGAAGCAGTGACAGCCCAAGAGCTGGAAGCAGGGTGGCCTGGGGCTCAGACAGCCTGGTGTTTGAATCCTGGCTCTGCGAGAACTTGGGCCAGGGACTAAACCTTTCTGAGCCTCAATGTCCCCGTCTACAAATGGGACTGGGCACACCTACATTGTAAAGTTGTGAAGATTTGTCTTTTTTTACAATGTACGTTAAGCCTGCGGCAGAATGTCTGGTGCCCCATATGTGCACCACGAAAGGTCACCGCTGCTACAAAGTGCATGCTGGGGACGCCCCATCCTAATGGTGGGAAAGTGAGACACCCCGAAGTTCGGGGACAAAGGGAGAGGCACTGTGAGGGCCAGAACTGGAATCTGAACGTTCCCTCCCCAGCTTTGCTGTCCTTGGACAAGCATGCTAGGTCACCCACCTTCTCCTCCTGACTCCGCCACTGATGGATGTGTGTGTCACCCTCTGTAGAAGGGGGATTGCGCCACAGTCCTGCCTCCTCGGGTCATGGGAAGGTTTAAGGAGTTGATGCGCCCTTCCCATCAACCCCTTGGGCCTCATCCTCTGCTCCAGAAGCGGAGTGCTCTGGTCTTGCCCCCAGACCCTTGTCTGCTGGACACCCTGTTCCCCGCCCCCGGCAGCTCCTTCTTGACCTGCCCCAGCCCTGCTCCACCTACAGCCCATAATACTCTGCAGATCCTGTCCTGCGCCTCCCAGCTAATTGAGGGTTATCTGTCACTACCCCACCCCACCAAACTGTGAGCTCCTGGAGGCTGGGGTCGTGTCCTGTCCCCAGAACCTGGCCTGCGGTCACCATCAGGCATTATGTGCTGAGCAAAAGAATATAGAGATAGAGAAGTGAAAAGTCTGAGGCTTTCGGGCGAGGTGGCGGTGACAGCGACCCTCAGGGACCCCACGGGACAAGGCTCCCTGGCTGCCGTGTGTCTCGTGCAGGTTTATAGGCGTTACGGTGAGGAGTATGGTGCCCTCACACGCCCAGATATCACCTTCACCTACTTCCGGCCTAAGCAGCGGCAGGCCTGGGCGTGGGCCGCCGTTCGGGGGTCCTGCTCGGTGAGCTGTGGGGCAGGTGAGGCCCGGGGCAGGGCTCCCCTGAAGCCTGGTTTTCCCCCGCATGGAGTGGCCTAGCCTCCCTCTTCCCTCCCAGGGCTGCGCTGGGTGACCTACCGTTGTCAGGACCAGGCCAGGAACGAGTGGATGGAGGCTGCCCGGTGCGGGAGCCCGCAGCCGGCAGCCTGGCCAGAGCCCTGTGCCCCCGAGCCCTGCCCCCCATAGTGAGTACTGTCTGTGGCTTCCGGGCAGGGCTGGGGTCGGCCCTGGGCACGGGCCCTTGCAGCATGGGCTGGGCGAGGCAGCCTCTGGGTGTGCTCTCATTTAGTCCCGGAGACTGCTCTGTAAGGTGGGATCTGGCAGTGTCCCCGTTTTATAGGTGAGGATACTGAAACTCAGGCAGACGCGGTGACAGTGACCCACACCCACTGCACCTCAGGTGTGGGCAGCATGTGCGCTCTCTGAATCAGGTCACTGCCAGCAGAGATGCTCGCCCTCCCTGGGAGGGTTGTGGGGGAGACTCGGGTGGGGGGGGGAGGTAACGACGGAAAGCACCTGGCTTTCGCCGGCCCCTAGCAGGTGCAGTTGGGAGGAGTATACGTTAGGGACCAGGCTGTCCCTGTGGGTGCAGGGCTGGGGCAGCCACCCGCCAGCACTTTTATACAGGTGTCCTCAGGCTCAGGTGCAGCTTGGGGACACCTGGAGGGCTGGGCTGGCTGCATAGTGTCCAGGTACCTGAAGGGACATGGGGCCCAGCCAAGACCAGGGAAGTGAGTCAGCTGGACAGATGTGCCTGCCTCCCACCCCGTCCCCCGAGCCAACTTGGGGGCCTGGCCAAGGGCCCGACGCCTCTTCCTCTCCTCCTCAGCTGGGCAGCCGGAGACTTCGGCCCATGCAGCGCCTCCTGTGGGGGTGGCCTCCGGGAGCGGACGGTGCGCTGTGTGGAGGCCCAGGGCCACCTGCTGCGGACGGTGCCCCCGGCCCGGTGTAGAGCGCTGGCCCAGCAGCCAGCCGAGGTGGACACCTGCAGCTCCCAGCCCTGCGCCCCCAGGTGAGCACGGAGTGTGGGGCAGGGCCCACGTAAGGCCAGATCCAGGCAGAGACTCCCTGGCGGGGCTTGTCCCTGCACTGAGCCTGCCCCTCCTGAGTGACCCTTTCCCCTAAGGCCTTCAGCCAGGCCTCACCATCCTGGGTGGCCCAGAGTTACAAGTGCCTACCTCAGAATTTCCTACCGTCCAGGAGACCCTGGGCCGGCCATTTCCCTCTCTGAACTTCCGAGTCCCTGCTCATGAGGAGTTGTGAGGACCAAGAAAAGTCACAAATGTAAATCAATAAATGTCACTGTGTCATTACCACCATCACTTCCGTGGTGCCTCTTGTTCCCTCAGTGTCCAGGCTGACAGTGGCTTCTCATTCTGATTAGCTACTGACTGGCTGGGTGATGGGGGCAAGTCCCCTCCCTCTGTGGGACCCAGTTTTGTTACCTGCCCAAGGGGAGGGAGTTGGCCTAGGTCACTGGTGACCCACATATGGCTCTGGTCTCCTTTCCCCGTCTCTTGTCCATGGCAGACGTAGCAATCACCACTTTTCCCACTGAGGGCTAATCCTGCCTCAGAATCCTTCTCAACGCAGCACTCCAGGCAGGCACCCTCTCAGGGTGGCCACATGCACAAAATGATTTGCTGTCCGTGACGTGGGTGACCCGATTGCATCTGGCACCTGCTGGGTTTCATGGAGCCATGTCGTTATCTGGCTGGAGTACCTTCGCCTCTGGAAGGCAGGAGGGTTGGGTTTGTGTCACTGAACCCTGGAGCCGAGCGAAGTGCTGGCAGGGGAAGGCCCCGGCCTTGCTTCTTTGTGGGGCCCCTTTGGGATCTTAGATATGGGGGTTATCCCCATATCCTAGCGTTGTGCACTACTATGCTGTACTAGGGTACAGCAATGCCCAGGACAGATGAGGTCCCTACCCATGTGGACCTTACGTGGCACTGTGCGGAGCCAGCTGGAGAGACAGATAGGAAATAATTGTAGTGCAAATAATGTAATTGAGTTTTGGTAACTGCTACAGGAAGGGTGTAACCAACAGAGACTTCGCAAGGATACCAGACCCACCTAGCTGGGAGGTCAGAGAAGGTTTCTCAGAAGTGATGTTCACAGCTTAGATCAGGTGAGCAGAAGGAATTGCCTAGGCAAGAAAGAGATGAGTAGCGAGGCAGGGAAGGACTGCTCTGGAAAGAGGAAGTAGCCTGAGTCAAGGCTTCACTGCCTCCACATGCCAGAAGCTAGACCACGCTTAGAGCCTGGTGGCAGAGGCAGGGCAGGGCCTGATGGCTGTCCTGTGCCGTCCTCAGGTGGGAGGTGTCAGATGCGTGCTCGTCGGCTTGTGGAGCAGACCTGGCTGTACGGAACGTGACATGTGTGCAGGGGGCTGATGGCCTGGAGGCACCAGTGACCACTGGGCTCTGCTCCACAGACAAGACGCCACCTGCCCTCGAGCCCTGTGTGGAGATGGCTTGTCCTCCGGGCTGGGGCCACGTGAGTGTCCTGGGCACAAGGATGGCTCGGCTATGGGGTCCCTACCGGCTTGGGGAAGGGGAAGCGCCGGTTACCACTGGCTTCCTAGCCAGAGTGAGAAGACTGTTGTATGGGGCTGCTGTCTGCGGGACCCCGGTCCAAGGAAACACTTGGAACAGAGCTCAGGGCCTTCTGAGAAGCCCCCTCCCATTGGTGAGCCAGGCTGAGAGGACCCAGACCGTGTTAGAATGTTGCCAGCTCTGCTGTGCAGAGAGGCTGCTGGATGGTGGTGCTTATAGACAAGGGTGCCGGCCAACCGAGTGTGCCTGTCAATCGGCTCCTGAGCCCCAGCTCTCAGTCCCGCCCCACAGTGACCACTCGTACCGATGCAGCAGCCAAGTTGAGGTGAAGGCCTCTGCTAGGGGCCGGGAAGCAAGTCATGCTGGAGAAGCAGCAGGAGGGGCAGCCCCTGGGGTGCTGGTGACCACTCTGTCTCCCCAAGAGTTTGGGACAGCTGGGGGTGGGAGCTCAGAACCACCAGCCGGTTGCTTGCCCCCTGCAGCTGGACCCCCAGCCTCCACAGGAGGAGGCTGCATCCCCATCAAGCAGTGCCGGGCTCGGGGCTCGAGCTGCACACGTGTGGACCCCCCTGGCGGGGCCATGCTCCGTGTCCTGTGGTCGAGGTGAGGCCTCCTGAGGACCAGCGCTCGTTAGCTAACTCTTCTCTGCCTGCATATTACCTAATTCTAAAAAGCAATTGGGGTGGCCTACAGAAAAGCCAAATGATACCAGAACATGACATAATATAAAAGCAGATTGGGGCAATGTGCAGACAGCCATGTAATGTGTTCAATGATTGGCTGAAAGATAGGAGAAGATCATAAAACCCAGCGATACTGGCACAAGAGTCTGTTTCTTAAGGTCCAGAAGAGCTATGAGAGACAGGCTCCAAACTTTGCTCTGAGTTCCCGCCAGAGAAACAAAATTAATTTTGAGGTACACAGTGTTCTTTAAAACCCTGACCACTTGCTCAGGAAAACTTCAGTGTGTTTAGCCTTGAGACCAGAGATGTCTTCTGAGGATACCCCTGGAGGAGAGGTGTGAGGGAACTGGCCCTAATGACATCCTTATGAGACACACAGTAAGAGATGCGCGTACAGCAATTCTTATAATGCCTCTCAGACGATGGCAGCTACCACTTGTTGAGCACCTAGTATGTGTCAGGCACTTTGTACTTCCCTTTAAGAATCTTTATACATATGTCTGCAAGTCAGGTATCAGTATATGAAAAAAACCTAAGGCTCAGAGAGGTTAAGTCACTTGTCCAAGGTCACACAGCTGGTAAGTGGCAAAGCCAAGACTCAAATCCATGGGGGTCTTATCTGCTAGAGCACTTCAGACAATGGGCACCTGTGGTGCTGGCTGAGCCCTCCTCTTGGGGCTCGGGGTCCCTTCTTCCTTCCTGCAGGCCTGATGGAGCTGCGTTTCATGTGTGTGGACTCTGCCCTCAGGACACCTGTCCAGGAAGAGCTCTGTGACCTGGCAAGCAAGCCTGAGAATCGGCGGGAGGTCTGCCAGGCTGCCCTGTGTCCAGCTTGGTGAGTTGGGTGGGAGACTGCATGGGGGCAGCAGCCTGGGTCCCCCAGGGAGGAAGGAGTCTTGTCCTGAGGTGTGGCCTCCTTCGGAGCACTGGCCTTCCCTTCCTACAGGTGGGAGACCCGAGCCCTGGCACCATGCCCGGTGACCTGCGGAGGGGGGCAGGTGCTGCTGGCTGTGCGCTGTGTGAGGTTGGACCACGGACGCTCCATCCCCCTGCCTCATGCCAAGTGCTGGCCTGTGCCCCGGCCCGGCCCCTTTGAGGACTGCAGCCCGGAGCCCTGCCCTGCCAGGTGGGCCCCTCCCCAAGGAGGCAGGCGGTCCTGGGCATGCATCTTGGGAGGTGTCGTCATCACCTCCCAGTAGCCTCCTGACCCTTGGTGTCCTAGCCTGCAGGGGTGCCCTGAGGGCCGTGGGGGGTTTAATGGGACTGTGTGTAAAGCGCATGGCACCAGATCCGGGATGCTGCAGGTGCACATGGTTGATGGTCCATTTTTTCATCACCTGCTCTTTACTGAGCACTTGCTATGACCAGGCACTGTTCTGGCACTAGGGGACACAGCAGTGGGTAAGACAGACATGCATCCCTGCCCTCCTAGAGCAGACACTGGGGACAAGGGACAGCTAGACGATAAGACGGGAGACATGTGGTCCCAGTAATGGGGGGGTTGGGATTCCTATTAGAGACAGACATCTTGCAGGACCCCTCGGGTGTCTGCCTCTTCACCAGTGCCTTTTGGAAACATCTGTTTTTTTGCCCTCGTCTTTCCCGTCTGTAAAATGGGTTCTTCTGAATGTCCTCTGTTCACTGTGCCAAGCCCCTCCTTGGAGACATCAGGGTGACCCCCAGAGAGAGCACCTCTTCAGGCCCTTCCTGGTGTGGGGAAATGAGGGGAACCCCTGGCTCCTCTGAGATCCCCCCCCCGATTCTGGTTTGCCCCAGGTGGCGGTACAAGCTGGCAGCCTGCAGTGTGAGCTGTGGGGGAGGGGTTGTGCGGAGGATCCTGTATTGTGCCCGGGCCCTCGGGGGGGACAAGGATGAAGAGATCCTGCCCGATGCCCAGTGCCAGGGGCTGCCTCGCCCAGAGCAGCAGGAGGCCTGCAGCCCGGAGCCCTGCCCGCCCAGGTCAGCAGCCTTAGGGTGTCCAGCAGGGGGCCTGAGCTCCTGGTGTGTGCAGATGCCAGGCTAGGTGCCATGGGGACTGAAGGATGCTCCGTGGCACAGGAGACAGCCCTTAGGAAAGGGGACTACCTGGCAGGTTGTGCAAGGTGGCAGACGTGACATTCCAGCAAAGTGCAGACAGAACTGTCGGTTCTAATGGGGGGGTGGGTGTGGGGAGGCCGGGGGGGCTTCCCAGCGGAGGAGGTGTGGAGCTGACCCCAGCTGGGACGCAGCCACGCTGACACAGGGCAGAATAGTGCTCCAGCCAGCGGGGTGCAGAGACGGGGTTGGAGCCCAGTGGGGAAGGGCAAATATTCACCCGCCTGTACACAGTCCTTCCAGGGTTTCTTCTTTGTACTTTTGCATTTTTAATAATGGAATGCTTTTCCAGACCATACAGAAACGTCCAGAAAAAGAAGGTAACAGACACCCGTGTCCCACCACCAGATTTAACAGATGTTACCATATTGCCATGTTTCCTTCATATCTGTCTCTTGTTTTTAAAGAAACACAGCATTACAGATAGGATTTCATTTAAATGTAAAGCCTTTAACTCATCTGTGATTTATCTGGTGTATGTGGCAAAGTAAAGAGCAAACTTTATTTTTCCAAATCACTGACCAGCAGTGGTTGTTGGATTTCCCCCAAATGGCTCCTAAATCACATCCTAAATTCTCATGTATGTTGGAAAATACGTGGAGGCCTTCTGCCAGGTTCTGTTGGGGCCCCCCTAACTCCTACCCCGTTTCAAATTGTTTTAAATGGGCAGCTGTATGACCCATTTACCATCCATACCAAAGTGTCTCTTAAATTCGACACTTATGCTAAAGTCCCCATTTATTTTCCACATCACATTTGAAGTGAACTGGGATTTTTATGGGAATTTCACACACACGAGCTCTGGCTTCCCCTCGGATGTCACTATAGCCACTCTGGCCTCCCTGATTTTCTGGAACATTCCAGGGGTGCCCCTGACTCAGGGCTATCCCTTTGGCTCAATACACTGCAACAGGAGGTGGGGGGTTGTCCCTGAGCGCTGAGCAGAAAGGCACATGTACCCCACCCGTGACTCTTGGCTCTGCCACCCGCGAACATTTACTTCTCTCTTCACTGTCTCCCTCTTCCTTCTAGAGCACTGGTTTCTCATCCAGGGCCGATTCTGCCTCCTAGGGGACATGTGGCAATGACTGGAGACATTTTAATTGTCACGCCTGGGGAGGGGGGATGCGACTGGCATCTAGGGGGTGGCGGCCAGGGGTGCTGCTGCACAGATGGCTGCCACGACAAAGAGCCGTGGGCCCCAAATGTCCGTGGTGTGAGGTGGAGGGGCACACAGGCTCTGAGAGGGGGTGTTGGTGTGGGTCACCGCTGTTTCCCCAGCATCTAGGACGGCACTAGGCACATTTGAGAAGTCGCATCACAGGGCCGGCCCTGAGGGCAGTGTAGTGTCACGGGCTCCAGTGCAGGCTGTGAACAGTGTCGGCCGTTACCGTTTGTTGGATGCTTACAGATGGACACGGGCAGGACTGACGTGTGGAGACGTTTGCTCTTAAGCTGGGGCATCGTCCCCCACCCGTTACTTGGACCAGCAAACCGTTTTGTGGGTGTCAGTTGTGTGATGACGGGGATGAAAAGAGGGCACTTGGTGAAGGGAAAAGAGGTGTCTTTCCTGCATAGCTTTCCAGTGCCAGTGGCCCTGTGACCAGACAGGAGGAGTTCAGGGCTGCTCTTCCGGATCTCAGTGGCCCTGGAACTGCTCCTGGCCGACCATCCAAGGAGCCCAGTGGGGGTGGTGCCATCTCTGGGGAGGCCCAGCCTCTCTCTGGGGTCTTCTCTTCCTGTAGGTGGAAAGTCATGTCCCTTGGCCCATGCTCAGCCAGCTGTGGCCTTGGCACCGCCACACGCTCGGTGGCGTGTGTGCAGCTGGACCAAGGTCAGGACACAGAGGTGGACGGGGCAGCCTGTGCAGCTCTGGTGCGCCCGCGGGCCAGCGTCCCCTGTGTTGTTGCGGACTGCAAGTATGGGTGGCACGTCAGCACCTGGACGCAGGTAAGTGCTGCAGCTGGGGGTGCGTCAGCTGAGGGCCCTCACACACGGGGACCCTGGGGAGCTTTGCTTCACTGTGATCCCCAAAAAGGAGGGGGAGAGCCGGATCTGCTGGGAAGGGGGCAGTCGGGGCCTCTAGAGACAGAAGACAGCAAGGCCAAGAGACGTGGGCAGCTGGGCCTTAAGAGGCCCTGAGATCTGGAGACACTGGAAGGTGAAGGGCAGATAACTCATTCCCACAGTGGTAAGCAAGTGCCATCCTGTGCCCAGCACCTTGTAAAGCGCCAGGAAGACAATGGTGAATGGGCTGGGTCCCCACTCACAGTGCAGAGAAGAGGCAAAGCAGACCGCCACCGCCCGCTGCGGTCAGAAAGACCCGGGGCATTGGGGCCAGCGGAGATGGAGCTCGGACGAGGGCAGTGCAGGGCAGGAGGGCAGGGCGGACGCCAGGCTGCAGTGACTGACAGTGGAGGAGGCCATGCTGCCTGATTCCCACTTGGGTTTGGAGAGGTCTCGAGGCCTCTGGGGTGACAGTGAGAGATCTGAGCTTGAGTCCCTGCTCTTCTCCCTACATGACCTGTGCCAGGTAACTTCTCTGTGCCTCAGCCTCCTCATCTACATAGTGGAGACACGTGCCTGCCTCCAGTGATGTGCAAAGATTATATCAGGTCATGCCGGGCCTGTGGTCACCTCTGTCCTTGTCACCCTCTGGCAGGGCCAGCCCAACGCCTTTCTCTCTTTCCTGGCAGTGCTCTGTCTCCTGTGGGGATGGCACCCAGCGTCGGCGTGTTACCTGCCTTGGACCCCAGGCCCAGGGGCCTGTGCCAGCTGACTTCTGCCAGCACTTGCCCAAGCCATCGACGGTGCAGGGCTGCTGGGCCGGGCGCTGTGCAGGGCAGGGGACACTCAGCCTGACGCCCCATGAGGAAGCCACTGCTCCAGACCAGACCACACCTGCCACCGCTGGTGCTTCCCCCGAGTGGCCCCAGCCCCGGGCCCGTCTCCTGCCCCCAGCTGCTGCGCCTCAGGAGCTCCTGCCCAGGCCCCAGGAAAGCCTGGCAGAGTCCAGTTAAGTTCCTTCCTCCTTTCCGTCTGAGCAGCTGCCTGGCTGCAGGAGGGGTGGCAGAGGCACCTCCACCTGGGAGAGCTCGGACAAATTCCCTGTGGGGATCTCCTGGGGGTTGTCCTGTGGCCACAGCACCTGAGACATTGGGATGTGTGCAGCTGGGCCGAAGGGATGGGCTTGGGAGGCTGGGTGCAAAGCCGGTCCTCTCTCTCACTGGCCAAGGGCAAGCTTACTTTTATCATCAAGGGAAAGTAACCTGAAGGTTTCACAGTCAGACCCAGGCCTGCGACCAAAGCTGGGCACCACTGTACACACTGCCTCCCTCTTGCTGGAGCACCCAGAAGTGGCTCTGTGCCCTGGGTGGTGATGTCCCTCCCCTGACCTGAGAAGGCTCCTCCCCTCACCCCACTCTCCTTCCCCAGCCTGGAAACCCCCAGCCCTGCCCTGCTGGGAATGCCCCACCCAGAAGCTCCGCTCACCTGTGCTCCTGCTCCCCGTCCAGGTGCCTGTGGCCGGCAGCACCTTGAACCAACAGGAGCCATTGACTTGCGAGGCCCAGGGCAGGCTGACTGTGCAGTGGCTATCGGGCGGCCCCTGGGTGAGGTGGTGACCCTCCAAGTCCTCGAGAGTTCCCTCAACTGCAGCGCTGGTACGTCCAGGACCACGGGAGCCCCTGCTGCCAGCGACGGGCCTGCAAGTGCCCGTGAGCATGACGCCAGCATGCCCATTCCTGGCCTGGCAGTGTGCTCCAGGTGCACCTCCCCTTGTAATTGTCACAGCCATCTCATGACTGGGCTGTGACTGTCCCCATTTTACAGATGAGAAAATTGATTCTAAGATAGATTAAGGAATCTTTCCAGTTATCTAGAGCCACATAGCCAGTAAGCGGGAGGGTAGGGAACCAGACAGACTCAGCTCAGTCTACCCCAAGGCCGCTGCTGCCAACCTGGGTCGGGGGCGCTGGGCCCTCACTGCACTCCCACTTCCTAGGGGACATGCTGCTGCTTTGGGGCAGGCTCACGTGGAGGAAGACGTGCAGAAAGCTGTCCGGCATGACTTTCAGTTCCAAAGCCAACACGCTGGTGGTGAGGCAGCGGCGTGAGCGGTCCGGAGCTGGAGGCGGAGTGCTGCTGCGGTATTCCAGCTGGCCTGCCCCCAGAACCTTCCACCGAGGTATGCCGAGGCACCGGAGCCTCCCCCATCTCCCCAGAGGCCGGCTGGGTGGGCACTGCTGCCAACTGGGCCAGTCCCGATGGCGCGGTGGGCAAGGCAGCCAGAGCTGAGCCGACAGACAGACAGAAGTAGTGCCTTCCTGGACGCCCCACAGAGGCCAGTGCCATTCACCACGTGCAGTCAGCGTGAGGTCCCAGATGCGTGCTGCGTCCTGTCCTCTCTGGGGAAGTGGGGAGTTTGGCCACATCTGCACCCTATCCTTTAGGCCACCACAGTCCCACCCCTGGGTCTTTCAAGATCCTTTAGGGTCCTTCTGTGAGCCGCTGTCCGCCAGCCCTGTTCCCGTGCGCTGTCCTCTTGGCTCAGCCCCTGCAGAGCTGCTGTGTGCATGCATGCTTGCACACGTGTACATGCACAGGCACACCTCATGCAGAGGATGGCATCCCAGGGACCCTGCTTTGCCCATGGCCCCACGGTGTCCTTGGGTAGCCCTGTAGGGTGCTTCAGGGAGCTGGCCCTCATCCAACAGCCCAAACTGGCTGAAGGTGGCTCCTCCCCGCTCCTCCCCCCCCACGGCAGGCCTCAGCTGAGAAGCGGGACACGAGAAGTGGGGCTTCTTCCTCCACAGAGCTTTGGCCCCCACCTCCCCTGTCCCTCACACGGAGCTGTGCTGGTGCCCTGGATCACAGGCACCACGTGGTCCCGGGGCTGCCTGCCGGCCTGCCTTTGTGTAGGGTCACACAGCTGGGCGGTGGTAGAGGTGGGGTTCAGTGGGGTCTTCTTCCTGGAAGCCCCGATCTTGACCAGTGTCATACTGCTCTCCGGCTTTGAGCTGCCCTGGCTTCTGGCAGTAGGAGTCTTTCAGGCACTGCTGTGTCCCTCAGGTGGTCCGTACCCAGCCCAGCCACCTGCTCTCTTTGCAGAATGTGACATGCAGCTCTTTGGACCCCGGGGTGAAATAAAAAACCCATCAGTGAGTCCAGATGGGAGGAGCGTGGGCGGCTGCCGCATCTTCATCAATGTGGCTCCGCAGGCACGGATCGCCATCCACGGCCTGGCCACCCACATGGGCACCGGCACTGAGGGAACCGGGGCCAGCTACATATTGGTGAGGCTACCACGATGGCAACAGGAATGGGCTAACTTTTGCTATGATTCTGACAACTGCCCCTGGGGACAGGGACCCGCGGTGCTGGGCTAGAGGACCTGGAGATTACTTCAGACCCAAACCCTCAACATTATTAGTGAAGGAATGGGAGAAAAGAGCTTTCTGCCCTTATTCACCAACAAATGTTGTTGCGCCCCCTACAAGAGGGAAATAGAAAAAACCTTTTCTGATGGGGACAGCCAGTTAACCCAGGACTGAAGCATACTTTTAGAGCCTCTATAACTGCCAGAAGAGGGGGCCAATCTCTTTCCCCATAAGGTTTCCAGTGTTCTGGGAGAATTGTTTTCTGCAAGGTACCAGTTCCTCCTCTAGAGGCAGCCTGGCTTCTGGAATGGGAGAGACCTGGGCTCATATCCAAGCTCTGGCATCCAGGCTGTGTGTCCTTGGGGAAGTGGTGCAACTTCTCTGAGCCTCAATTTCATGGGTAGGATAAGTGTCTTTCTGATAGGGCTCTTGTGTGAGGAGTAAATATGACCCTGAGTGTATGATACCTTGTATATTAAGGGCTCCATGAATACTAGCTAATTATTATTTATGGGTGGTGGTCCTTCGGGGCTGTCCCTTTCTTCCCAGATCCGAGACATCCAGAGCCTGAGGACGACGACATTCCGAAGGCAGCAGGCACTCTACTGGGAGTCAGAGGGCAGCCAGGCTGAGATAGAATTTAGTCAGGGCTTCCTGGAAACACACGGCAGCCTGCGCGGCCAGTACTGGACACTGCAGTCTAGAGCTCAGGAGCCCAGCAGGGCCCTGCCCTAGCTTCCTCTCCAAGCACATCCCTCTGTTGACCCACGCGTGCAGTGGGGTGCACTGCACGCATGGGTCCAATCTTAGAAGGCAAAGGAAGGAACTTGACATTTATGGGTACCAGTTAGGTGCTTGGTCAGCCCTGGGGGGCTTTCCAATTTGAATTCCCTCCAATTTTAAGAATCACTTTTAGCGCCTCTTCCTACGTGCACAACGCTGGGGGGAGGGTCGGGGGTACTCTCCGGAAAGGCAGCCCCCAGCACCTCCGGTACCAATAAACAGAGCGTGCAGTCTGACCAGCGTTTTCTTCCGATAACCAGTCAGAATCTGGCTTGAAAACCCATCCCACGGCACGGCGGGGATTCCCTGGCCGCGGTCGAGCCCCAGAGCCGTTCCTGAGCCCACCGAACCTCTCGCCACTCCTCGTGGCCTTCACAGGGAAGAGAGGCGATGGAGTGTGGAGTCGCAGTGGGCGCGGATCCTGGCGTACCTGTTAATTCTCTGCGAAGTCCCGTCTCTAGGCTCGTCCCATTGGGATGATTTGTCCACCTGGGAGTCCTGGCCTCCAGAACCCGCCCCCCCGGCTAATGAACCGGAGCCTCGGTGCACCTCGCAACGGCCCCAGAGCCCCATGCTAATAAGCACGAGCCCCGCGGGCGCACCTCTCTGGGCCCCCCGAGCCTTGCCTCTATGCTAATAAGCGCGAGACCCTCCGGCACGGCTCACCACGGCCCCGCCCCCTATGCTAATGAGCCCCCGCCTCTCCCACAAGGCAGCGCGCCGGCCGACGCGGCCGGCTCGGGAGTCCTTTGTGAGGGCGGTGGGCTGCGCCAGACAAGCAGCACCATGAGCAGCTCGGGCGGCGCGGCGGCGGCGTCCGTTAGCTCCGCGCCGCCCGCGCAGGAGGAGGGCATGACGTGGTGGTACCGCTGGCTGTGTCGCCTGTCGGGGGTGCTGGGGGCCTTCTGTGAGTACCCGGCCCGGGAGAGGGGCCCGCCTTGCCGCCCGCCGCGCATGCGCGCCCGGCCCCGCCCCTCCGCGCGCCCCCGCGGAGAGGGGCCGCGGTCGCGCGGGGGTCTGCGAGGCCCCCGCCCGGGAGGAGGAGTGGCGGGGGCGGCGTGAGTGAGCGCCCTTGCGGTTGCTATGGTTACCGGCCGCCGGCCTGGGCTCCCGAGTTTCCAGGCTGGGCTGGCAGCCCTGGAGACTTTCCGGGAGGGAACGTGAGCTGGACTCGTCGCGGCTCAGGCACTGCCCCTCCGCGCCCCTCGGAGCACCCACTCCCGAGCCTCTGGGACCGTCGAGAGGCTGCTTGCAAAGCGCTGGCTCAGCCGGGCCGGGAGGCAGCCGCACCTGTTGCCTTGGGCGTGGGTGGGGGCTGCAGCGCTCTCACCTTCGGGCGAAGGTTGTTTGTAAGTGGGGTGGATGCAGGTCTGGCCAGATTTCCGGAGGGCCAGGTGGTGCCAGGGGACAGGTGGTTCCCAGGAGAGGCCCGGGCAGTGAACTGAGGGAGGCGGCCACTCCTCTGGGTCCTCGCTGTCCCCTTGGAGGTCAGTGCGTTTCCTTTGCTGTCAGTTCTGCCTCAGCCATTTTTCATTTCCTTTCCTTTCCACCCCTCAACCCCATACTGAAGGTGCATCTTGACTTCAGATTTCCAGGGAAGTCAAGCTATCTTAGCACAAGCCCCTTCCTCCCTCCTCAAGAACATACATAGGAAGGCAGATCTGCTACAGAAGTAAAATAAAGATCATATGGCAGGTCTTCATAAAACGCAACTATAAGTCAGTTTGAATGATCCACTCTCTTCCTGCTGCCCTCAGCAGTGTGACTGATGAGAGAGGGACGGGGCACAGCCGGAGGTCTTAGAAAGGGAACTTCCAGGAGGTCCCGCAGGATTTGAACAGTGCCTACGGGGCACAGAGGCCTGGCTGGGGCCAGGCAGGGCAGACCCTGACCAGATCTGCCAGAAGGAACACGTTTTTGGGGTCTCCTTCCGGTCCCACAGTCCTCCCAGGTGGGTGGAGGTAGGAAGTTCAGGAGTGCAGAGTTAGGACTGTGCTACTCTGTCAGGGCATGCCCTTCTCCAGAGGTGACAGTGGGACGGCCCTTCCCCAAATCACAAAAAGGCCCCTGTCACTGCTGTTGCGAGCAGGCATGCTTTTGACTTGGTAGGAGAGCCTGGGGGGCTTGAGGTCAGATTTAGCTCCTATCCTCTCAAGTTTGGTTAGCTGCTTCCCTGGCAGATCACAGCAGTGCGTGCTGTGGGGAGTAAGTGACAGGTCAGTGGGGGAGAAGGGAAAGGTCCCTACTGGCCTGTGGGCCCTCCCCCTCCCTCCATCTCGGAGTTAGATGGGATCCCATCCAATTCTGTGCCTCTCAAAGTGGGTACCTGGGCCACCCCGGGAGTTCTTGGTGTTGGGGCTACAATGAAGCTTCAGGAGAAACCTGTGGCATCGCCCTGAAATGTCTGTCTCACCTGCAGGGTTGGTGGGGGGAGGTGACTGTTACATGGACACCAAATACAACTGACTTTTGAACAACACGGGTTTGAACTGCACGGGTCCACTTACATGCAGATGTTTTTCAATAAGTGTACAGTTGGCCCTCTTGTATCCCTGGGTTTTGCATCTGCGGATTCAACCAACCATGGATCGAAAACAGTATTTTTGATCCATGGTTGAAAATCCACGCAAGTGAGGGCCAACTGTGTGCATTTGTTCAACGCCATTTTTATTATATAAAGGACTTGAGCGTGTGCGATTTTGGTATCCATGGGGTCCTGGAACCAATCCCACGCGGATACGGAAGGACCACTGTAAAGTTTTTGGGGAGTCAAAAGTCATACTTGGATTTTCGATTGCGTGGGGGTCGGCTTGCCTAAGCCCTGCACTGTTTGAGGGTCAACTGTAGTACATTGCAGGTGGAATGCAAATCACACAGGTGTTTCAGAGATGAAACCGGAGTTCACATAAGGGTTGTGCTTCTGGTTGGGGGTGAGGTCGCTCTCTGCAGTGGGGGACCTCAGAGAAGCCATTACTTTGGGCGCTGACAACCCTCTGGAGGCAGTCGCTCGGGAAGGGGATTGCACAGGACACCGCGCTCACTTAGCTTGAGTGTTGGAGACTCTAAGTGGAATCCGCCAGCCTTGATTGTTAAGGGACTGCTGGCTGGGTTGCCACCTGGTCCTCCCCCAAGGTTGGCTGTTGGTAGGACAGTGCGGGTAGGGTCGGAGCTGGAGGCGAAATGCTGTCGGCAGCAGGAAGTGTGGCTGTTGGCAGGTGACACAGGCACAGCTTACAGGCAGAAGCAGTACTGTCTCGTGGGCACTTAGCATCTGTGGCCCTGGGGAACCTTGATGCCTGAATGTGTCTGTGCCATGCCCAGGACAAGTACAGCCTTTTAAGTGGCAGAAGGACGTCTGTCGTGGGAGACCTTGGGAGGCACACGAGGGCGTCCCATTGCACGTTGGGCTCACTTCACCCGGGTCCCTCCCCCGTCTGCTGTCTGCATAGGGTTACACGGGAAAATAGCAGGAGACTTCCAGGCCACGTCAGGGATCAGATACACTGGACTGCTGCAAGTTTAATGAGCTGGTGGCTACCTGCTGCCTCAGCGGGCCCTCTTCCTGCCCTGCCCCCAGCTGTGGCCTGGGCTTGCTGCCTAGACCTGCCTTCTTGGTGAATCTGGGCTGTGGGTAGAGGAGGGAGGCGAGTGTGACAGACTCTGCCCGTGCGGTGCAGTTGGGAGGGGCAGGCAGCCACTTTCGGGGTAGAAGAGGATGTACCCCTCTCCATTGTGGCCCCTGTGTGGTTCAGAGGTGGGTGGGCTGGACTGTGGGGCGTGCCTGAGTGCAGGAGAGGAAACAGCTCTAAAAGGTGAAGAGATGTTACCCAACCAAGGTCGCGCAGCTGCTGTGTAAGTCACAGCTGGAATTGTGATCCAGGTCGACCTGATCCTAACTTCTGGAGAGAGGCACTCCTTGTCCCAGACCTAATCCAAGCCACGTTTTCCAAGTTAGAGGACTTCTTACGTGGCCAGCCCTGGGAAAGGGACGCCTGCCCTGGCCAGAGCCCTTGAGAAACATGTCTCTTTCTTTGGAACTACCTTGCAAGGTGGGTATTGGCACAACTAGGATTCTGAAGGTGGGCTCCTCCAAGCCCCAGAACAGAGAGGGTGAGATGCCCTCGCAGCCTCACCACGCTCTGAGAGCCAGCCAGCTCAGAGCCAGCTGCAGCCTGGCATTGGGGGCCTGGGGCAGGCAGCCTCACCTGTGACGTGGAGCAGTTACGTGGGCCTCACTTGTCTCAGATGGCAAAGGGGAGACTTCTAGGTGCTGTGAGAAGAACCGAGCACTGGGTGTCGGAAGGGCTTCTTGTGATTTCACAAACCATCTCCCCAGGTGGCCTTCCCAGCAGGCTCTGTGCCGTCCTCTCTGCTAATTCCTGCCCGTGTCTCTTGCTTTCAAGCTTGCGCCATCTCTGGCCTCTTCAACTGCGTCAGCATCCATCCTCTGAACATCGCAGCTGGCGTGTGGATGATGTGAGTAGCCCATGCCTGTCCCGCCGGGTGGCCTTTGGGGCATGTGGATTTCTGGCCGCTGTGCAGACCTTCACCTCCTGACAACTACCCTGTTCTGTTCAGCCTCCCTAGTCCTCATTAGGGCCAGGGCTGGGGGACGCCCACCCCGCCTTTGCTGGTGTAGGGCCGAGGTCACTCATTTCCTGAGGGTCTCCTGAGTCAGACTCTGCAGACACCAAGTCCACCCCCAGCGGCCTCGCCTCTGGGAGCTCCCAAGGCCACCTGGACCAGCCAAGGACTGAGGTGGAAGGGTGGTTTCTGACGGGGTTGGAGTCAGGTGCTGGGTCAGGAGGTCCAGCTTGGAGGAGGGTGTGCAGTGCCGGCCACAGACAGGACAGGTTAGAGTTGGCACAGGATCAGGCAGTTAGAACGACCCAGGTGAGTTCCCTGCCCCCCTCCTGCCAGGGTAGCTTGATCCTGTTGGAAGGGAAGGGAGCGGTGAGAACCGGCCAGTGCGGCTATGGCTGCATCTGACCCCCCAGGCATGTGAGAAGTGGCTGTGCACCAAGCATGGTCCGTGCCCACGTGGGGCTTGGGCTGGGAGCGCAGAGATGGACACGTGGTCCAACCCTCAGAGGGCTCAGGCCAGTAGCGAGGCCTGGGCATTTCCGGGGGTGGGGGGGTGCACAGACCTGTGCTGCCAGAGGCAGTAGGGACGGGACGGACACGCGGGCGAGAGGCACTGGACTCTTAGACGAGAAAGGGTTGGCCACGCACTGCGGAGGGTCAGGTTGGGAGGCCTGGCCCATGTGGGCGAGGCTCCGGGTTGGGGGCCGTGTTAGTGGTGCAGAGTTCCTGCTCTGGGGGGTGTGGTGGGCTGTTGGGGTGCCCTGAGCCTGCATTTCTGTCAACTGAGGGTAACGAGGGAACGTTTCCCCAGGCCTGAGGGCGACGGAAGGGCCAGTGTCTGTGAGCCAGCCGCAGAGAACACGAGAACGAGCAGACATCCTCAGTGCCCCGTGGCTTGGCTGTTCTGTGCAGCACATGGGGCGCTGCACAGAAGGGCTTGCGGAGTTCCTTCCCCCACGTGTGGGCTTCCTGAGGGTGGGGCTATGTTAGTGCACAGACTGACCTGCACCTAGCTTTCCTGGGGGACAACTTTCCCAGCCGATGGCGACGCTGTGACAGCCCTGCTGTCCCGCACGGAGGAACTTGCTGTGTGCTGACAGCAGTGCTGTGACACAGAAGTTTCTGGCCCCCTTCAGAGACCAGCAGGATGAGGGGAAGACCCTGATTCTCCCCTCAGGAGCGCCAGTTCCGTTAGGGAGCCGTGCAGGGGGGCAGCGGGGAGTGGTGACATGTCCTGCAGAGGCTCTGCGAGGGAGAGCCGGGAGGCGTGGAGGGGCGTGGGTGGCGTCGCCCCACTTGTCAGCGGCACTGTCCTCTCCCCCGCCCAGCACGAACGCCTTCATCCTGTTGCTCTGCGAGGCGCCCTTCTGCTGCCAGTTCATTGAGTTTGCGAACACGGTGGCGGCGAAGGTGGACAGGCTGCGCTCCTGGCAGAAGGCTGTCTTCTACTGCGGGTGAGGGGCTGCGGGCAGGGCCGGGACGGGGGACGTGTGACCTCGGGGGCCCAGACTTGGTTCCCAAGCCCAGCATGCTAGGTGACCTGAAGGGCAGGGGACACGCTGGCCGGGGCGATCGGTGGAGGTGTCGCCTGGGACTCCTTGGTGCTGTGCCAGTGGGATGGGCCCCACAGCTCAGTCGTGCGCGGTTCAGACATGGGGCACACGCGCCTTGCAGCGCTGTGTGCAGTGGGGAGCAACGAGATGCGCCTGGGCTCTTGGCCCAGCCGTCGGGAGTTGTTTAACACGTTTTGGTACGTTCGTGGGATGAGTGTCTGCACAGCCTTTCCAGAGTGTGGTCAATCTAGGCTTCCTGACAGGAAGGGAAGAGCGAGCTGCAGAACAGAAAGTATCACCTTCCAAGTACGCCTTTCTCTTATATTCCTGTTTCTAACAACATATTCAATATGAGTCATGAGATTGAACTAATTCCAGGATGTGTTTCATACACAGAAGCTTCTAGAACAGTGCCTGGTGCCGAGGAGGCCCTCAACAGCTTCTGGCAGCAGCAGCAATAGTTGCTATTATGCATATTATCTTTAGAAGTAAACATGGGGGGGGGTCTTATTTCAAACGTTTCTCCCCTTCCTGGGGGCTCAGCCGTTTGGACAGAACACAAGACGTGTGTCCTGTCCTAGAGCCCTTTCCCCCAAATCTAAACCATAGGGTCACATACGCACCGTCCTGTCCTTTCCCTTGATCTTTACGTTTTTAAATGTAATTTTTAAATACTAACTGCAGTACGTATTCATTACAAATAATTTGGAAAATAGAAAACTGTTACCCAAAGCACCATTACTTGTTAACATTTGATATATGTCCTTTCACTGTGTCTTCAGGCATCAAAAAAAAATCTGTTTCTGACATGGTTATAGCCATTGTAAATAAATTTGTATACTGCTTTTTTTTTCATAGAACATCATGATATAAACATTTTCAGCATTACCACAAAGACTTCGTAAGATTTCTTCTAATGATAGGAATATTTATTTAACTGGATATAGGATGCTTTTCTGAATTTGTACATGGTGGTCTCAGGCAAGCTGTGACGAACATCTGCGTGCTAAAACTTTCTGTTTATGATGATGTCCTTAGGATATACTGTATTTTGCCATGTATAATGCGCACCCACGTTTCTGACCCAAACTTTCAGGGGGAAAAAAAATCTTTCATTTTAATTTTTTAATTCAAATTTTTATCCATTTACATTTAGGTACTTGTTTTTTGTATTATAAAGGAATTTTAGCATCTATTTTTTAATACGGCACAATAAATTTTTTTGTAACAAATAATTACAAAACATAAGAACATATACAAGGTACAAGACATTTTATGTACCGGTAACAAATTTATGATATTTAGGCATCATAGAATGCCAAGAATTCTTTGTTGTTGCAAGTTCGTCGTAAGTTCAACAGAACTATCGTATTCCAGGATATTGTTTTGCATACAGATATCTTTATTGATTTCTAGAGTTATACTTTTAATTCATAAGCATAAATAAAAGAATTTAAAAACATTTCCATAGATACAGAGTTAGTACTACCCATGTATAATGGACATCCTTATTTTTGCCTCACAAATTTGAGCAAAAAAGAATGCTTAATACACAGCAAAATACGGTATGTCTAGGTGTGGAATTATTAGGTCAAAGATTACGATCATTTAAAAGATTTCAATGCTTCACTAAATTACTTTCCCAGGAGGTTATCTGATTTCTTCCCATCCTCCCTTCCAGCGCTGTGTACCATTTTCACATTTGTATCTGTTACCTAAGAGGTGAAATATTTTCCCACGTTTTCTACTGATTGCATTTTCTTTTTTGAAAATGGTCTAGTTTACTTTTTATCTATTGGTATCTTAATGTTTCACTTAGTAAGTTCTGTGTGTTTCTGTATTAAAGATTTCTTAATCCTTTGTTACATTTCCTGCAAGTATTTTTCCAGCCTGTTGTTTGCCTTTCTGTTTTAACAGATTTTTTTTTACCCCCTGTGGTCTTTCTTTTCCTTTGTAATTTCTATTATTCTTTCATCACTTAGAAGTTTTATAACTACAGTTGACCCTTGAACGACATGGAGGTTAAGGGCACTGACTCCCATGCAGTCAAAAGCCTGTGTACAACTTGTGACTCCCTGAAAACTTAACTACTACTGGCCTTCCCGGTGACCGGAAGAAAGCCTTACTGGTGACGTAAACAGTCAACGCATATTTTGTCCGCTACGTGTGTTATATACTGTGTTCTTACAAAAAAGTAAGCCAGAGAAAAGAAACTGTTATTAGAAACCATAAGGAAGAAAATGAAATGTAAATACATTTATAGTGCTATACCTATTTCTTGAAAAAATCCACGTGTAAGTAGACCTGCGCAGTTCAAACCTGTGTTGTTCAAGGGTCAACTGTACAGTAAAACCTCATGATCACATGTCCAGCCAGAATGGAAATTCTGGTAGCATTCAGTTGGTCAGGCCCCATTCTCCTCCCCAGCCAGCAGTCGGCTGGCTGCAGGCTACTGCCTTATCTTCTCTGTACAGGGCAGGGTGTGTGGCAGGGAAAGGCCAGTGGGGACGTATGGGCGGCCTCATCCAGGAAGTGGCAGGACAGAGTGCTGGTCCTCAAGTCACCCGTATTTTCTGGCGTTTTCCTGGCCTAGTTAACTTCAATCGCCGCCACCGGCCTGGAAATCCCAGGATCAAGGGTCAGGCTGTCGTCACGTAAGCCAGAGTGCACACCTGCCGCCAGGTGGCGCCATGCTGCAGTTGGGACGACGCAGAGCCAGTTAGCTAGCTGCTCCTGCCAGGAACCTTGCCCTGAGACCCAGTGCCCAATGCAGTTTAATCTTTGGGATCTTTCTTGTTGAGATTTGGCTGGTTTTCTGTGCTAATAAGAGCTAACATTTGTGTCGTGCTTTCGCTGTTCTAGGCTTTGTGTTGAGCAGTTCACAAGCCTTTCCTCGTTCAATCTCAAAACCTCAGGTTTGATCCCCATTCCATACAGAGACTGGGCCTCAGAGAAGTGAACTAACTTGCCCACAGTCACCAAGCGCGTAAGGGCCTGAACCGACACTAGATTTTCTGGTCTGCCTGTTTTATGAACAGTGAGGCGGTCGGACCGCTTCAGTGCTGTTTAATCCTTTTTGGATCACAGACCTTTTCAAAAATCTGATGAAAACTGGAGGTCCTCTCCCCAGAAAAATGCACAGAATTTGGCAGACAAGTTCCTGGGTGTTTGAGGATTTCCTGTGCCTGGCTGTCTGGGAAGGGGGCTGGGCTGAGTCCGGGAAGCCTGGACGTGGCCCGGTGGCCACAGGGTAGGCGTGTCCCCTTGACCTCTGCTTCTCCCCCAGGATGGCCGTTGTTCCCATCATCATCAGCCTGACCCTGACCACACTGCTGGGCAACGCCATTGCCTTTGCCACTGGAGTGCTGTACGGACTCTCTGCTCTGGGCAAAAAGTGCGTCTGCCGGGCCCAGCCCCGGGGAGGGGTCTTTACTTCCTGCCTCCTGAGTCTCAGTGAGGAAGGTCTGAGAGTGGCCCCTGGTATCCAGTTTTGGAAACTGAGGCACAGAGGTTTTCAGTGACTCCTCAGTTTCTTTAAGGTGTTCAGCTCTAGGGAATGAGAGCAGGAGAATTCATGAACCTTCCTGGTGGCCCAGTCGTGCCTTGCCACAGCCCAGGGCGGGGATGGCAGACAGGGCTTGTGAGAGCCTCTCCCCACCTGGCGCCCACACCTGACATTGCAGTCACTGGCTACCGTCTCTCTCAGAGCCCAGACTGAGGCTCTGACTCCTTCTCAACCCCGCATCCCAGGCAGCCTGTGCCACTCTTAGAGGTGACAAGACATGTCTTTGCCATCGTAGCAAAAGGGCCTGTGTGGAAACCAGAAGGCCCAGGAGGCCCTCCCTGCAGGTCATGCTTGGGTCACTGGCCAGGAACCCGGGAGCGGCTGGGAGGGCTGTGTGCCTGGGGCTGTCCCTGGTGTGACGCTGACTTGCTCTCTCTGCAGAGGCGACGCAATCTCCTATGCCAGGATCCAACAGCAGAAGCAGCAGGCAGATGAGGAGAAGCTGGCAGAGACCCTGGAGGGGGAGCTGTGATGCAGGTCCGGGTGACGCGCCCCATACCCTCGCCCCTCTGATTCTGCGTGAGCGTGGCCAGCAGGGACGGGGCCGGAGGCATTGACCTTGAGGGACAGCCTGGGGGAGGAGCCTGTGCCTGGCTGCCATCAGCTTAGCCCCTCCCCGGAGTCCTCCTGTCTGCCCCTCTCTCCGCACTGGCATCGCCTGGCTGAGCAGGTGCTGAGGTGCTGGGGCGAGGGCCCCGCAGGCCTGGGCTTCAGCAAGTGCACGGGCAGGACGAGCCTTGGGGGTGGCCCAGGCCACGGGACTTGAGGTGGAGGGCAGCCGGCAGCAGCTCTGCTCACAGCTCACCTGGCCCCACAGCCGCCTGGCCTGGCCATAAACAGGCTCGGGTGGATTTCCGGACTTCCTCAGCTGGCAGAACCGTCGGGGACTCGCTGAAAGGCTGGGACGAGCTTCCCCTGGAGACATCCGTCCTGTCTCCAGGTGGGACAGCGGCTCTCCAGGCAGGAGAGCCTTCTGTAGGCTGAGCCACCTGGGCCTGCCTCTGACCTCCTGTCATCAGGGCAGTGTCCTGAGGGCTGCCTACTGCTACCCATGGCCCCCCAGCCACTCTGTCCTCCGTGGGAGCCCACAGTGCTCCCAAGATGCTCCTTGAGTACCTGGAACAGCAGCCTTGGCAGCAGTCAGACAGCTGGATGGGGACTCCCTCCACCAGTTCCCTGGAACCTGGGACAGTCCATTTCAGAGTACTTCCCACAGGCCTGGCCCGGGCCCCCAGGTTCTTCCCGTTCCTCCCTCCACACAGGCCCTGGTGCTAAGGAAGTGGGGAGAGCAGGCTCTCCCCCGCCAGTGGGGCCACCGCCCACCTCTGTGGTCCTGCCCTGTGAGCAGTGGCCCCGAGCCGTGTTAGTGGGGGCTGAGCTTGACCACGGCAGTATTTCACGGGCCTGCCCCCAGCCCTGCCCTCAGGGAGCTTCCTGCCTTTTAAGAGCTGGGCAGGGACGGCCCAGTGTGTCAGGCCGTCAGAGCAAGGCCTGGGGGGATGGGGCTGGAGTGAGGCGAGCTGGAGCCTCCCGGGACCTGTGCCCGTACTGCCCCCAAGGCTCCCTCCACGCCTGTCCCTTGCTTCTGCCCCGTGGCCTCAGCCCACTGGCTGCTCTGATTGTCGGGCATGTCTGATGGGGCCTGGTGAGCCTGGTAGCTCTGGGCTGGTGTGGTAAAAGCGCCATCTGGGCCCAGCTCCCGCTCTTCCTCCGCCCAGGCCCTCCGGCTGGGCCTGTTCCCAGCTCCCAGAGCTCAGGGTCCCGTCTCGCTATGTTGAAGCCAGGCCCAGGGCTGTGCCTGGGTCTTGGCTCCCCAGAGGGACTTTCATCCCCATTGGAGGCTGGGAGTGGCAGGGACTGACCAGGGACACGTCAGTGGGCTTCCCGTCTACAGCGTCCCCCCAGCAGCCCCCCGGGGAGCCTGACCAGGCTGAGCCCCAGGTGGCAGGGACATCGCACTGTGGCTGGCATGGTGGGACACGTGCCTTCAGGGGTCCTGTGGGGCCACCTTCCTCAGGCCATGCTGGGTTCAAAGGGCTGTGGGCTCCAGGCCTCTCCAGGCCGGTGGGTATGTGCGTGTGCGTGTGCGTGCCTGTCTTCTCCCACGTGTGCCGTGAATAAAGACCTGTCTACCTCCCAGGAGGACTGAGGGCTCTACCACCCCCGACCTGTTCTTACCCAGGAAGGGGGACTGCCCAGGCCTCCGGCCCCTGCCACGGGGTGTCACTGACGGGGGTGCTCTTGCTGCAGGAGGAGGGGTTGGCTGTGTGTACCAAGGAAGGTTGCAGCTCTCCCAGTGAGGAAACTGGGTGGGTGCTGGGCGGGCTGTAGAGGCTGACACAGAGGTGGGAGGGCCCTCCAACCCCTCTGTCACAGGCCAGAGTGGGCAGGTCACTTGCCCAAGGTTCCCCATGAGTCTAGCAGCAGTGGTCTTGGAGCCGGTGACCCTGACTCCAGTGGGCGTCCTGCCTCGAAAGGAACATCTGTCTAGGTGGCTGAGGAGGCCAGGCCGGCCGGGCCACCAGGGCCACTCCTGCCTCCGTGTGTCTGGACTCTGTCTTCTCGGGATTCTCGTTTACTCTCGGTGTTTAGCTTCAACTGTGAGCAATAAAGCCTGGCGGCAGTTTGTATGCTCGCCCGCACGCGCTGCCTGGGACCTCGTCTCTGGTGTCCTAAGTAAGTGGAAGGGACACCCCCACCCCACACTGCTGAGCAGGGGCGTGGTCCTGCTAGCTCTGCTCACAGACTTGCCCGAGGCCTCACAGCTGGGAGGAGCTGGAGCCCGGGGCAGGATGCACCCCACAGCCTGGCTCCCCTTACAGTGGACAGTCGGGTGGCAATAAAGGGGGCCGCTCCTGGGGCAGCAGGCCTTGGCAACCTTGGCTGAAAATCGGGGTCTAGCCTGGCTGCTGGGTAGCTCCCCTACCAGGATTCCTTCCTGTGCAGGGTCGCAGCCAGTTTCTTTATTTTTATAAATAGGGTGAACACGGAGTGCAAACAGGAGCACTGTGGCCCCTGTTCACAGAGGTCAGGCTGGTGCAGGAGGTGTTAGTGTCTGTGCCGGGTCCTGTGCGCTGGCCCACGGGAGTCCAGAACGTTCCCTGTGGCACCCGCTAGCCCTCAGAGGTGCAGATTTGTCTTCCTCCCCATAGCCAGGATGCTCGATGGCGGCTAAGCCAGCAGACCAGGCTGACATGGCGCTGTTCCTGTGGGGAGCCACTCCGCAGCCACCAGCCCTTGGTCCTTATCACAGCCCTCTGTGGGGGGCGTCCTCCATGCTGGAGGAACAAGGCCCACGGTCCCCAGACCCTGGGCTGTGTGCTCCCCTTCAGCCCAAGGCTGGCTTCTCTGCCGTGGGTTTTGTCTTGGCCAGTGTGTGTGCGGCACCAGTGGGGCCGCAGATGGACAGTGGTGCTGCCTGTCCAGTGCCAGAAATCACGCTCTGGGGGGCCGTCGTGCTTCTGGCCGGTCCTCCTGTGCCTGGCTGATGGCAGGTTGCTGCTGCCTCCTGGACTCGGGGTGCAGGTTAGTGGCCCACAGGCCTGGCTGCCCCGTGGTTCGGCCCCGCCCAGGCGTGTCCCTGACTTAGTGAAGGAAGGCCCTCCTCCCGGTGCGGAAGAAGGACTCAATCTGCTCCAGCGACCGGCCCTTTGTCTCGGGCACGCAGCAGCCAGTGAATACCAGGTTCACCAAGCAGATGGCAGCAAAGAAGAAGAAAGGCACCTGGAGGCCGAAGGCGTTCTGGGGGCGGGGCGGGGGGGGTGACGGGTCACACAGGGGAACCAAGGGCCCTCTAGCCCCAGCACAAGCTTCGTGGGCCCTGCTAGCCTTACCCAGCCTTGGGGGCCTCCACCTGCTCAGAGACCTCCTGGGGCTCCCCACTCCCTCCAGCACAAAATCCAAGAGCCTTAGCATGGCAGTTGACGCCCTGGAAGTCGCAGCCAGCCCTCCGGTGGGAGCCCTAGGATTTCTCTCCTGCCCGAGGGCTCCACTCAGCCGGAGCCCACCCTGGCCTGGCTCAGGCACCCACCTCTCCCCACCCCAGTGCTCGTCTTTTCCATTTCAGCTCTTCTGCGTCCCTGCCTAGGAGCCGCTCCCGCTCTGCTGGGCCACCTGCCACGTCCTTCCTGCCCCATGACTGTCCGTGTCTCTCTGGTGGGGCTGTGCACACCCTCGCCACCCAGCTGAGTTACCCATTCTGGGGTCTCCCTCCCCTGCCCGGCCCTAGACTGCACCTGGGTGGGCACGGCCAGAGCTGCCCCATCAGATTCTCCCTCCCAGGAGCTGGGACTCAGAGGTTCTGGCTGGTTTCAGGGCCTGCTGGGGCGGGGGGTGGGGTGTGTGTGTGTGTGTCCCTGCATGTGAGCTGGCCAGCAGGATACACTGCGGAGACCCAAACTGCCTGCCCAGACAGAAGCCCAGCTGCCTGGGAGGGTGACAGACCGCTGAGGTGGGTGTGGCTCCCTGGCCTGGGAGGTCAGCTGACTTCCCAGAACAGTTCCCAAGCTCTTGTAATAAAGGGGTTTGGCGGTGTTGGCCTCCGTGTAAAGCGGGTATGCTAATCTGTCAGAGGGCCACTATGAGGCTTAGAGGACATGATGGAGAAGCCCTTAGCACTGTCCCTGGCAGCAGCTGGAGGGCCCCGGGGTGCCCAGCACTCACCACGACCAGCAGGAAGGACTTGGTGAGGGCGAAGGCGGTGAGCCAGCTGACCAGCACACACAGCCCCGAGGCCATGCCACGGGCGCGCAAGGGCAGGATCTCAGACATGAGGAGCCAGGTGATGGGCCCCCAGCCCATGGCGTAGCCTGCCCAGAGGGGGAGGGGTGGACTCAGACCCCACCGTGGCTGGGGCAGCCTCTTCTGCCTCCCTTAAGCTGCTGAGACCCCTCCCCAGCCAACCCAGGATAGCAGTGCCCCACCCATGACACAGCCAAATCCCCCGCACCTCCCCCACCAGACAGAACCTCCCTTGCTGGCTAGGAGGCCCCCCCATGCAGCCAGCCCTCTGGTGGGAGCCCTAGGGTTTCCCTCCGGCCATACCTACCCATGATGAAGAGCATGGTGGCCAGCAGGGGCACCAATGTGATGTAGTTGGTATGTGTGGCCAGGGGCTGCTCTGTGCCCCCCACGGCCACACTCTGCAGGCCCATGGTGGTGTTGGGGGTCAGAGACTTTGGACCAAAGTGGACATACAGCCCCAGCGTCAGGTTCGCAGCAAACATGATGGATGCTGTGGACAGACAGGTGGCCCTCAGGGGGGGGCCAGGTCCCTTTGAGCTGGAAGTTCCCTCCACAGAGCCCTTCAGCGCCCTGTATCCCGTGCGGCCCAGCTGTCACCCAGGCCACCACCACAGCCTGTCTGTGAGTGGACACTTCCTATAGAGCAGCAGGCTCCCACTCCAGCCACATTCGGGCTTCTGTCACACTCAAAGTGGTGTGTCAGTTGGCTTGTTCGCTCACACAAGCAGGCCTTTCTGGAACAGCTGGTGCATGCCAGGCCCTGGGGAGGCAGGGGCCACCAGGGCAGGTCTGACCCAGGCCCCCTGGGGCTCCCAGCGACAAGGCACAACATGTAGCAGCTGTTGGAGTGAGCCCTTACTATGTGCAGGAAACGGTGGAGCTCACCTGAGACAAACAGCAGCACCTTGCGGCCGGCCCGGTCCATGGTGACAGCAGCAATCAGCACTGACAACAGCCTCACGGCCCCCACGATGGCTGCGTCATCCTCAGGGAGCTGCAGGGAAGAAGGCACCAGGGCTGAGGGATACTGGCCTGCCGCTCCTGGCCCACCCATCCTCCCATGGCGTTGCAGGGGGCTCAGGACTCAGCTCCTTGGAGCACTGAGCCGCCAAGCACCTATTATGTGCCAGGCACTTTCTCTGGGGCCTAGCCTAAGGGCCTTTTGGGCAGGGGCACAACTGCAATGCCCACCCCTGAGCCCAGGGCCCGTACAGAATATAGGCATGACAATAACTGGTGAAACTTGCTGTCACTGATCTTCAAATCTCATCTCCCTGAGCCCAGGACAGGCCAACGAAACGATGCATCAATTATCTCCATTCTGCAGGAGGAAGCTGAGGTTTGGAGGGGAAGTGACTTCCCCCAGGGAGTGGTGGCTGCTCTGACGGGGGGTCCATGGCCCCCGCGGTGTCGGCATGTCTATAAAACTGGTTTTCTTTGTAATCCTGTACATTTAATTTGAAAACATGGAAGCTTTACTTGCAAATGTTACTCAGAACAGGTGCGTGGCACGGGGTCAGGGATGGGCCCCTGGCGGTCTCCGCCTGCACATACACCCGCGATGCAGCGCAGAGCAGGTGCTAAGTAAGGGCCGGCCCAGAGGGACGCTGGGGGCCTAGAGCCGGGGCGTGGGGGCTGGGCTCTCACCAGCAGGACCGCGGTGCTATTGAAGATGGGCTGCAGGTAGACCAGGATGGGCGTGATGCCTGTCAGTTGCTGTAGGAAGCGCATCAGCAGGGCGATGGTGATGGGTCGGTATATGTGGGGGTCCCGGGCCTCGGCCCACGACATGCGGCTGCTCTGGAGACACGAGGCCACCGCTGAGGTGGCTGGGCCAGCCCCTCCAGCAAGTGCCACCCAGCTGTGGGCTTCGTGGGGTTGGGCAGAGACGCCCTTCTCCCCTCCTCCAGGCCAGGGGACCCCCACCTGAACCCCATGCTCCTGGATCAGTGGGTGGGCCAAGGCACACTCCTGCTTGTCAGTATCTCCGGGTCCCCTGGCATCCAGGGCACGAGGCATGTGCTCTGGGTCAGTTGCCATGTTGTCGGGAGGTAAGAACCATTGGCATCCCATTTTCCAGGAAAAGCAACTGAGGCTCAGAAAGGCCTGGTGACTGGCCGTGGCCACACACAGCTGTGGGCACCAGAGGCTGGTGTGCGGGGCTGGGCACCCACACCTCCCGCACCTGTCTCTGGACGTTGTCCTGGATCTGCTGGAACTCCCAGCGGATGTCGGCGTTAGCCCCGCGCAGCCAGGCCAGTGCCTGCAGTGCCTCCTTGTCCCTGCCCCTCGAGAGGAGGAAGCGTGGCGAGTTGGGCATAAAGGTGAGCAACAGGATCATGATGACCACAGGCCCCTCCCCGGCCACAGCCAGCCAGCGCCATGGTAGCAGGAGGCCTGGGGGTGTAAAGGGGGTAAGGAGCTAGGGTCCAGGCTGGACATGGAGACCCCTCCCACTGGGGCGTCTGAGCAACTTCACCTGTCCCCAAGGGCTAGCCAGGGCCACCTCCTGCAGGAAGTCTACCCTGATTGCCCCAGACCTCTGTGATCTAGACCAGGAGGGGCCACGGGGATTGCCTAGCCCCCTGAGCAGGCAAGACCCCAGACTTCCCCCACTAACCCGCTATGCTCTAATCTCTTTTCTGTGTGGAATTCCCACCTAAGATGATTTCACAGAAGCATTCTGCTGTCAAAAGACAGTTTGAAGACTGCTGGCCCAGGAGAAGCCGTCATTGTCCAGGTAGGTAGGGCCTGGTGACAAGCTTGGAGCAGGGAATTGCCTGGAGGTACACAGCACGGTGGTGGCTGAGTACATCTGGGAAGCCAGGTCTTTTGGCCCCCAGTTCAGGGCTCCTTTGGGGGGGCATGCTCCTTCCCTTCCCAACATGACTGCTCAGCGGCACCTCGTCATCCCCAGCCTGCACCTAGGAAGTGCTTGTATAAACATTGGTCTTACCGAGGGCATAGAGAGACAGTGATCCGAACACTGCCATGAGCTGCGGTGTGGCCCCCAGAGCCCCACGAACGCCTGGGAGAGCAATCTCAGACACGTACACCTGCAAGACACGTCGGCCCACCCCGGCCCTTTGGTGAGAACACAGGGGCCTGGGCAAGATGGCAGAGGTGGCCTGGTGACCCTTGGGAAGTGGGGGCTTCTGGTGGGGTTCCTGTCCTGAGCATGACTCACCTCATGACCTCCCTTGGGCCTCAGTTTCCCTGACCGTAAAGTGGGCAGAAGCACTCAGCTTTGAAATGGGTAGCTCGAAGCTGGGAACTGGGAGGCCCAAGGGCACCCCGAGTCTGGTCTCTGCTTCTCCCAGCTGTCTTCACGCCGTTGGGCTCGCCTCAGCCCGTGACTGGGTGTGTCGGCAGTGGTGGGGGAGATGAGGGGTCCCAGGGACAGGACAGGGCAGGGACTTCCCTTTCTGTTGCTCAATGTAGATTTTCTCCAATTGAGCAATGTGTCTGACTGTCAGGAAATGGGGTAGGAAGTTTGGGGAGTCCTGAGTGGGGGCATCTGAGGAGATGGGGACAGACTTCCCCAATATTAGCTGCCCTGGAGGGGGTGAGCTGAATCTCCCGGGCGAACATGTCCCCGTTGACCGGTGGACTTGGAGGCCAGGAGGCCCTTCCACCTGAGGCTGTGAGGGGCCCGTGGGGTGGGCACGCCTGGCCTTACCGGTATGCAGGCAGCCGTGAGCCCCCCAGCGAAGCCGGTCAGCGTCCGTCCCAGCAGCAGCATCCACAGGCCGCGGGCACCAGCCATGAGTGCGTAGCCAGCTGCCGAGGGGACAGCTGAAAACATGATGCTGAGCTTCCGGCCCAGGAGGTCATTGAGGACCATGGCACTGAGGCCTCCGGCCGCTGCACCCAAGGTGAACACCGACTGTAGAGAAGGGCAGACATGTCTGGGGACCCAGCACCCGCATCAGATCCTAGAGGTATTGGGACTCAGGCCCCCAATGGTAGTGAGCCTCCCATCTCTAGTGGTGTACAAGCAGCATGTGCACATCATTTGTTAGGGGTGCTACAACAGGGAGTCCTTCTCTGGGGAGGAGGTGGGGCCACGTGTCCACAGCGTTTCTCCTCCAGACTGACATTTAAATGTCTAATATAATATAGCAGACAGGGTTCTGTGATTTAAAGCCCCTGGGATTTTAAGATTTGGGGTTCTTGGATTCCCAGTAAAGTATCATGAGTAGGATCCAGTCAGTGACTTGGGCACGGTGCTTAGCCAGTCTGAGCCTCAATTTCTTCAGCTGTATTATGGGGAGAGTGGTGGCACCCACCTCACAGCGTTGGCCCTGAGTCAGTCAGCTCTCAGGTGAAGTGCCCGGCGCACACCTGGCACGTACCCAGTACTCAGGACTCAGTGGGTACTGTTCATCTTGGCTAATATGTTGTCATTGTAAATTCAGGCTACTAACATCACAGTTTTAGAATCTTGGGACCCTCGAGGCCTGTGCTTTTCCTTTCCACATGCCCACAATCTGTTCTGGACCCTCCTTGCTCCAGCCAGTGCCTCTTTCCATGGGCACCTGATGCCCCAGACCCCCATCATCCAGGGAGGTGTCTGCTCTGCTCCAGGTATGGGGGTCTGGGGAACCCTCAACCCCACCGGTGGAGACTTTAAGGGGCACCGCCCCCCGTTCCTCCCTAGGCCCTCTCCATCGGCTTTCACTTCCTCCTTTTTATTTCAGAGCCATCATCCGGCCTCACACCCCTCCTCCACCCCCAGCCTGGAGTATGTGTGTGGGGGTAGCCCAGGGCCCAGGAAGGGGCATCAAGGCTGAGCTTTTGGGGGACATCCCTAGCTGAGGACAAAACTCAGTGTGTCCCTGCTCCCCTGCCCTGCTCCTCCCAGCTCAGTGCATGGCCCTTACCCCGAACCAGGATGCCTGGGTTTTGGTCAGACTCAGGTTTGGATCCAAAGAGTGCTCCAAGGCCGGGATGACGGGGGACGTGTAGACCAGGGCATAGCCGAAGCTGAAATTGCCCAGCACAGCAGCAAAGGTAGCCAGGAACACCCTCCTGTTCTGCGGGGCTCTGGGGAGGGGGGGGCGGGCAGAAAGATCGGGGGTCTTTGAATCTCTCCTCACGGATTTGCAGCCTGTCCTGAGTACAATAGCTGTCCACCAAGAGGGCAGCGCTGGGGAGGGCTGGGTCGAGGGCCAGACTGGCACCTCCCCAGGGTCTGAGTGCCAGCTCCCTTGGGAAAATCCCAGGGCATGAGGGCAGTCCCCACAGCCCATCATCATGGTTGAGACATAGGTGCAGAGCGCTTTTCTCCAGAAGAGGCTTGGTTTCTACTCCCAGCTTTGCCACCCCAGGCTTGTTCTGTGATATTAGGCAAGCCCTTCGCCCTCTCTGGGCCTCAGTCTCCCTATCTGTGCCAGTTGGGGGCTGGGCCCAGTACTGGAGAACGATGAGGGCGGGCGACACATCCAGCTCCTTAAACAGGACTAGCGTGTCTGGGGCAGGAGGGGGCCAGATGGCCCATTGGTGGCCACTCACCGATGGTTCGAGGAGGCCCAAGCCCCCACCCACAGCCCCGATGCCCAGCGACTCTCACCCGACCCGCGTCCTCTCTGCCGGCGACGGGGACAGCCTCTCCGGGAAGGTGTCATAGTCCGGGCCCTCGGCTCCCAGCAGTGGCTCCTGCATGGCCGGCCTCTGCTGTCTAGGGCGCCGCCGAGGGGCCGGGGCAGCTGGGGTCGCCGGCGCGTCGGGCCGCAGCGGCTTAGAGCATCCGGCGGAGCCCGCAGCTCCGCCCCCAAGCCGCGATTGGCTGCGGGGCGGCCCTGCAGACCCGGCGTCGGCCAATGGGAAGGCCGCGGGCGGTGCGGAGCTGGGATGCGGAGCGCCGCAGGGCTTTCCCCGGGCGCGGGCTCGGGTGGCAGGTGCTGGGCGCAGCGCCTGGGCGGGGCCGCCGGACATTCCCCGGGCGCGGCCCGCGCTGGGTGCTCCCCGGATGCCCCAGGGTCGTCCTGAGAATAGGAGCCCGCATCCGAGGGAAGGGCCTTGACAGTCATGTGAGGCCAGGAAGCAGAGCACCTGCCGCGCGTTCTTGTCCACGTCGGTGTCCGAGCCTGGTACCAGCACCGGGGCGAAGACTGCGTCCTACCCTGGGGCCCAGCTCCCACAGGCAGCAAGAAACTGAAGCCCAGAGAGGCGAAATGACTCGCCAAGGTCACACAGCGAACTCAGTGACTCGCCAAGACACACAGTGTCTCCCTTTAAAGGAAAGCCGGGAGCTCCGCCTTGCGTTCGACTCCTTTCCTGGCACAAAGCGTACCGGTCCCTCCCTTCCCGCGACGCGGTGAAGTCAGGCTGATGAGCTTCCAGGACAGCAGGAGAGTGTGTTGGGTGAGGGCAGAGGGATGAGGGGGTGGCGGTTCCCGTGGATCAGACTTGTATTTTACCCGTTTCTGGTGTTTTCTGTTTGCAGAAATAACTTGGCCTCGTTATGAAGCATCCAGGTAATAAACTGAAATTTAAAAATAAGAAGAGCAGAAACTGAAAATTCCCTGGAAAACCATCCTCAAAAAAAATATCACAGTTACTAGTTTCAGCTCTCCCTTTGGCCTTTTTTCAGAGAGAGAGGGCTGGATCACACCCCATTCGGACTGGGTGTGCCACATACATTTTAAAATTGATCCTTTGTTGTTGAATATTTGGGTTATTTCCAGATTTTCACTATTATAATAGTAAAGTATTTTTAAAAAGTTATTATAATTCCCTTTTATTATCATCAAAATACAATTATAGTAAAACAATAGAGAAAACGGGGACATCTGTCTCCTGAGAGCCTCACCCTGCTGGCATTTTAGTGTTTCCCCCATGGGTCAGTGTTACAATTTTTGCCCATTGTGTGTGTATACAGTTGTGTGACCGTTTTACATTGTATTTTAAGCATTTTCTTGCCATCGCGGAGATAGGCTTTAGATCCAGGCACGTCCAATAAATGATGACTCGTATTGGTAATATGGCACAGTCCTCATAATTACATGTTAAACATTGACATGTGACACATCTTAAATGTGCAGGTCGGTGAATAAAGGTTGGGGTGCAACCCAGCAATCATTGTCCCTGTCAAGAATCAAAAGGTTCTCATCGCCCTAGGAGGTCCGACTGTCCCTCTCCAGTCACACCCCCCTCCGGAGTCCCACCGGTGATTTCTGTCATTGTGGGTTAGCTTTTCCTGCTCTTGAAACTCAGACAAATGGAATCATACTCTTGTTTCTGCCTCATCCTCTCCTTCTCTTTTTTTCAAAGCATTTGTTTTCTTTTTAAATGGAGTTTATTAAGATGTAATGTACAGACAGTAACGAGCGCATTTTAAGTGTGTTGCTAGCTGTATAATCCAGACCCCTCCCCCCACCAAGGTATAGAACATCCCTTCCTCCTAGAAGGTTCCTTTGTGCCCCTTCAGGCACCCCTCCCCCATTCCCAGGAAACTACTGCTCCTCTTTCTGTGACTGTCATTAGGTTTGTCCTTAGAGTCTCATGGAAAGAGGACCACGTGTTTAGAGCCCTTTTGTCTGGCTTCTTTCACTCAGCACATCCACAAGAGTCATCTGTGTGTTTTTTCAGTGGATTGTCCCCTTTTTGTTGCTGTGTGTGTGTGTGTGCACCAAAGTGTCCACCCAATCTTTGATGGGCAATTAGGTTATTTCCAGTTTGGGCTGAAAGCATAAAGATGGTATGACACTGCCCATAGCACTGTCGTAATGGTTCTGGAAAGTTCTGGAGTGGATGAACCTGGATTTGTTCACGAATCTTCTGTCATGGGCGTTAAGGCTGCTTCAAATGTTTGCTCTGAAAATTAGCGAAGCGACAAACATCTTTGTCCTTAAAGGATAATCCCCTTCAGCTTGTAGCGTTTCTGTGGTCCTCAGGCCTCTTTTAACCCTCCCACTGGTGGGCTGGTTCCTCCTCTCCTGACCACTCACCTGGGTCTGCCCCAGAAGGGCCGCTCTGGACCTGGCCTCTGGTGGGGGCAAGGTGCGCGGAGTGCTCCTCTCCTCTCCCATCCATCCTGGGCCTGGGAACCCACGGGCACACAGGAGGGTGCCAAGAAGCCCTTGTCAACTGGAACTGGGAGCCCTCCCCACTTCTGTAGCCTCTCCCGGCCCCCCTGCAGGAAGTCTCGCTAAGAGGGAGCAGAGAAGTGCTGGTGTGGGAGTGGGGACACTTGGCTCTGCTTGGCCTGGGAGAACTGGTTCCCCTCTCTGCCCTGGACACACCCACAAAGGGGCTGGGTCCTTCACTTCCCCACCCCATCCAGCTGCAGCCCCTCCCTGGGGGAGGTGGAGGGTGCAGTTCTAAGGGCCCTTAGTTGATCCACTCAGGCTTGCTTATCCCTGGGGAACGTGGCAGCTCTGGGGCAGGCCCCCTCCTGACGCCGCAGTCCCCATGGCTGGAAGGTAAGCATCCTGCAGAACTGTTGGGGAGGAGCCAGGCAGGGACCAGCCTGACTCTGGGATTCTCCCCATCACTGGCGGCTTCAGGGCATCGGAGCTTAATGACTGACCTGGTCCAGACTCTGCCCTATGGGAGGATGAGCCTGAGGACGAGTGCTCAGGCTGCCTCCTCTGCCAGCTTCAGGGGCTTCTCGGGAAGGCTGCTCCTCGGAGCCACTTCCGTTTCTGAGCCTCCCTTTTCTCATCTTAAGATGGATGTAACCTGGTGCCCACCCCCTGGGCTGCCGTGTGAGCAGAGGGCAGCCTTGACACAACTCCTCCTACAATTTCACAAAGGTCCCTCCAGACAAGTTTGCTGGCTCCCAAGTGCCCCGGAAACTGGCGGAGCTGCATTCCGGACACCTGACAAGGGTAAAGGTCTCCAAGGAAAGAGGTAAGGAGGTGGGAGGAAATGCCAGTGGAGCAGGCACCTCTCAGTTGGCCCTTATCCTTGCCTTCATCGTCCCATTTTAGAGGAGAAAACGGAGGCTTGGGGAGTCACTGCCCACGGTCACCTCGTGGCCCCTTGCTCCTGCTGTCTGGAGGGCTCCTGTCCGAGGGAGCGGGGTAGGAGGGACACACAGAGGGTGGGTGGCTGGGCCCTTCCCAGAGGAAGTCGTCTCCCTCACCTCCTCCTTCCCACAGATGGGCCGGCCAGGGCCCCTGGGGGAGAAGGTCTCCGACACCCAGCTGTCCAGCACCCCCGCCGCCCCCCGCCAAGTGCCAGGTGACGCCATCCCTGGTCCTGAGGACTCGGACCTGGTGCCCTCTGTGACACTGGCTGCAGCTCTGGTCCTGCTGTTCCTCCTGCTCTCGGCATGGCTGGTGTGGGACAGGTCCCTCCAAGGCTGATGCTAATGTGGATTTCGAGGAAAGAGGCTGGGCCTGGCACAGTCAGTAGTGGCACAGTGGCAACAGAGCCAGGGACACGGAGGCTGGGGGTTGGAGGGTGGAATGTAGGGGCTGGCCTCCCAGCCACACCCTGGGCCAAACCCTGAGGCCAGCTGCTCAAGCAGCCCAGCAGGAAGCTCCCGGAACCCCCCACTGGAGGGCAGCAACCCAGATGAGCCCTGGCCTCGGTGGCAGAATGCCGCTGTGGGAGTCCCATGCCCAGCGGGGCCTCAGATAGTGGACTAAGAGGCTGGGACAGACGCAAGTGCTCAGGCAGCTCAGGCTCAAGTCCCCTCATCCTGGGTGTTACAAATAAAACCAGGGAACTACTGGGCTTTTGTGAGTCAAAGTGTGTTGGGAAATGAGAGTTCTCGCGCAGGCTCTGCCTATGCTGGGCTGTGTGACAGTGGACAGGCTCTTCTCCGTTCTGTGCCTTGGTTTCCCCAGTAATCAAATGAGGATGGCAATACCTACTTCTGGGCATTGTTGGGAGGGCCGACAAGTGGGGAGGCACTGTGGTCACCTCTGCTGCAGATGCTGCCTGTGTGTCCTCCTCTCTCCTTCCTCCCGGGACCCAGAAAACCCTGGGAGGGAGGCGGTCAGAGTGGGGATGCACTGGTCTTGGCCGCCACCTGGTGGTTGAAGTCACAATTGCACCATCTGTTGTGAGCGTCTCCTTAGAGTTCCTGTCAGACAGGGGAGGGGAAGGTGCTTTATTTTTTGAAGTAGAAAATTTTGAGACTGTGGATGAGCACAAACCCCATTACCCAGAGAGAACGTCTTCTACCATTTGCTATTTATCTTCTTTCCCTCCATTTCTGTATCTATAATCTCCTAACCGAAAAAGTCCTCAGAAGGAGGCGGAGGGGGTGGGAGAGTTGCTTGTGCACGGGGGTGGTCTCTGCCCAGGGTCCACAGCGCCTTCCCGCCCACAGCTGCCTTTCTGGGACCTTGACAGAGACGCGGCCCTGGGTGTGGGAGGGGCACGGAGACCTTCACCTTGGGACGGGAGGCTCCAGACCCTGCTGTCTCTCGTGGAACAAACACTTACAAGACACCTCCCGTGTGCCAGACTCTGCGGAGAAATGGGGTGCATGGGCTCCCCAGGGGGCGCGGGGACTCCTCCTCCCTGCTCCTGTAGCGCCGTGCAGTCACAGCGCACACCCACGTCCAAGCTGGGGTGGCCGGGGAACTACAGACTCTCTCAGTCGCTGTCAGGGATGGGCCCCTCTGCCTTGGGAAAGGCAGGTGGGGCGTGTGGGGGGCTGTAGGAGCCTCAGACGCTTTCTGGGGTGGAGGCAGTGGAGGTGAATCCTGGAGGTTTGGGGGACCTCCTGAAGAAGCGGGGACGGGCATTTCATGTGGGGGCACTGAGAGAGTAAGGCCTGCTGGCTGGACAGTGGTTTTTCTGACCTGTCACCAGCACCATGGGGACTTGGGGATGGACCACAGGAGCCTTCCTCCTTCGCTGACCATCCTGTCCGCTGCAGGAAGAGGGCGGCCTGAGTCACTTTGAGACTGTCCCTCCCCCTCCTTCTCTCTCAGTAGCATCTTCTGTGTCCCACAGGCCCAGCCGCAAGTTCGCGGACCAGGATGGAGGCAGGCAGCCCAGTGTGGCCCCCACCGCCTCTGGCCTTCTGCCCAGGGAGCAGGGGCTCTCCTCTCTGCTCCTTGCCACATCCTTCCCTGTTGGAGGGCGAGAGGCTGTGGGCAGGACGCCAGTACCCCCCACCTTTGTGGCCCCTCCCCCAGCACTCGCCACCTTTCCTTTGTGCCCCTCCCCCCATGCATCTTGTCAGATGTAGGCCCTGAGACCCAACTTCTGAGGTCTGGGGTGGCCTTTGTAACCCAGGGCACAGACTGTTAGATTTCCACAGGGTGGGCTGGGCTGGGGGCCTCAGGGATTCCCAAGGCCCACTGTGCCCCTCACGTCCTCTCCGTCTGCCAGAGCCAGACCTAGAGCCTCGGCTCCTTCCTGCAAGGCTGAGCCCATGTCCACAGACTCCAGGTGTTCACCCCCATGCCCCTGAGAGGCGCTGCCAGCCTGGGGTTGCAGGGATGCCCAGGGGAGCCAGCATCCTCTGAGGAGTTTGCCTGAGGCTCCAGCCCTGCCCGCTGGCCCAGGGCCGGTGAGTAAGCCCTTGGGTGAGGACGGATGGTGTGGCTTTGCTTGTTTGCATTTCTGACCAATCCTCATGAAAATGCCATGTGGCTTCTGGCAACGCGGTTCCAGTGGCCATACCTTTGTGAGGGGCCTGGCTCCCGCAGGCTGCCCGGCCCTTGCTGCAGTACCTGGGGTCAGCACGGGCTTCTGTGCGTAGCTCGTCCAGGAAGGAGTTGCACCGCAAGGAAAATATTGTTCTGAGTAATTCAGTGACCTGTTTTATAAACACTGTGGTTCCACCTTGGGCTTCTTCCTGCCTCGTCTCCCGCCTCTCCTCCTGCTTCTTCCAGGGGGTGCTGGGGCAGCCAGATGCCTGAGGTTACGCAAATGTGTGCTTTTTGTGGGTTGGACGTTGCAAAGGATGACAGGATGGGCCTGGGGTGGGCGAGGCAGAGAGAGTCCTGGCATGGGGCTGGCAGAGGGCTCCTTACGCTGGATGGCAAGGAGATACTAGGAGCAAAGCTTGCTGGTGAGTGTGTGTGTGTGTGTGTGTGTGTGTACACACAGTGTGCCACATGATCACGTGTACCTAATATGTATAACATGATGTACACATGGTATCTGTGTACATGTGTGGTGCATGTGTTTATGTGTATGTGCACACGTGTACATGCATATGTGCCTGTGCTAATATAGGCATGCCATGAACATGTGTGTGCACACATGCATGCATGTGCATGCATATATAGCTGTGTGTCTTGTATGGGTGTATATGAGCACACGTGTGTGCTTGTGTGTTTAATCTATGTGGCTTCCCTACAGGAGACTGGGGATGGCGTGAAACTAGCATCCTTCCTACCAGCCTGCCTGGTGGTGGGATGGCGGGTGCTTACCTAGCAAGGTCAAAGGGGCCCACAGAGTGGCAAGGCACCTTTCTCCTTTGGACAAGAGACCTTCACTGGAGTTAAAGAGAGCAGGTGTGGGGGACAACTTGGGGGAGTTATGCTGCCTGAGTCTCCTGTTCTGATCAGTCCCCTGAGGTGGTGGGGTGACCCTGCTATCTCCATTCCTTTCTGCTTCCTTCCTAAAAGGGCCCCGGTTTTGTTTGGGGTAGCAATGTGCCTAACTGCAAACACAGACCCCGAGCTGCCCTTGCAGCCAGCTGGGGCCATATGAGTCAGTTCTGGCCAGGAGGTGTAGACAGCAGTGTCCAGGGAGGGCCATGCTTCCTGATTAGAGAGGTACGTCGAGTTATACAGACTAGGTGCACGTGGTCGTGTGGCACACGGTGTGTGTACACACACAGGCTAACGATGGCAGGCAGGGACGAAGCAGGAGCTGGCTCGCTGGGGAAGTCACGGAGCCTGCGCGCCTTGTTGTGTGCGCTGCTCTTCTGTGTGTTGTGTCCTGATACACTCACAAACCATCCAGGGCGTCACGCCCTCTTCACTGGGGATTAAGGGGCCAGGAGCTTGTAAGGGCTGGCAGGCAGGTGGGCACCCTGCTCGCTCTGCACTCTCTCAGGGGTGTGCGGGCACCTCTCAAGACAGTCAGGGCCCTGTCGCTGAATGGCTGCCTCTTGTGAGAAGCCGAATTTGGCTCAGAGGAGAAGGATGAGGGGGGAGGAGGAAGCCTGGCCTAGCTCCTGTTGAGAGGTGAGTGGCTCTGGGTCTGAGGCAGCAGGGCGCTCGTCGGAGCCCAAGTGCAACCTGGAACCCTGGGGCCTGTGCCACCCACAGTCCTTCTGCCACCTCGTGTCCTCTGTAAGGTAAGGACGATGTACCCAGGACTGGGTTGTGTGGAGACAGAACAGGATGATGCTGGAAACATCCTTCCTCGGCCCGGAGGTGGGACAGGGGCACACAGCCAGAGGGCAGGTGACACATGGGCAGAGGGGCAGATGCCCAGCAGGGAGGGCACCCTTCTTCATGACAGGGGTCCTGAGAGCCAGGCCCTGATGGGACTCCTCTCTTCTTCACATCAAAGGCTTGGCTGCACATCCCCCAGCAGACACTCCTGGGGACCTTTGAGGGGTTTCAGCCACCCTGCATGTAGCAGGTGCATCCTGCTTGGGGCACGAAGAGGGGACAGGAGAAGGCCAGGGTGAGGCTGACCCATCCCCTCTCTGGCCCTCAGCCCTTCCTCGGGCCGTGGCTGCAGCCCCTGCCCTCTCTGCTCCTGGGGTCCTGGCAGGACAGCCAGTTTACCTGGGGTTGAGTCCTTGCCATGCGAGCTTGGACGCCCCCTCTCCATATACACCACCCCCTATTTGCAATCCTCCATTTCCTCATCGGTTTAAGGGGGAGAGGTGAGGAGGGGGTGATCTTCGTGGGCGCACGCAGGTGGAGCCCCGAGCTGGACAACCAACATCCTAGGCAGGCAGTGTGACCTTGACTACCTGCTTTCATCCCTGGTTCGGCAGACCAGGATCCAAGGCTCAGTGGAGAGCTGGCTGGCTGCCGGGATGTGGATGCAGGTCCGATCTAATCAGGTGAGCTCAGCGCCTTCCCGCTCTGGCCTTTGTCCCGGCAAGAGTGAGACCCAGGCCGCCACCAGGGCCAGGGTGCGGTGACCCCAGCTCTAACCACTGTGGGGTTCACCCTTCCCCTGCTGCGGGGACTGGCTAGGCCTGGGGGAGACTTCAGGAGAAGGGCAGGGCTGGGGTGAGCCCCACCTGGCCAGCAGAGGCCTTGCCAGCGAGCCAGCCTGGTGTGTCTGCCTTTCGTGGCCTCAGCCACACCCCCTCCCGGGACTCAGCCAACTATTTGTGGGCTGCTAAGTAGCGTCACAGCTGCTTTTCTTGCTTAAGGATGACAGTACATTTTTTCGGATGGCCGGACACTTCCTGGCTGCAGAGTGTAAGCGAGTCTCGCTCTGTCCTGGCCATGGCCCCGCGTCCCTCCGCTCTCCCCCTTCTGTCCCGGCCGGCCAGCAGCAGGGTCACACCAGACCACTCCAGCCCCATGCTCAGACAGACCACACAGAACCCCCAGGGCTGCAGGTGGCCCGGGAAACCTCCCCTCGGTTATTTTTGGCCCCTGTGCTGGCCCGTGGACTCCCCGCCAAAAGCAATTACTGAATTTTCATCTTGTTTTGCTGACGGTTTAGAATATGTCAAAAATGTTCCACTGGGAGACCCGAGGGCACCTCAGGGGGTGGGGAGTGGGGGCTTGGGAGCCCAGCTGTGGCCCTGGGGGCAGATCCTTGGGGTTTGGTGGAGGAGGGATCGGGGCAAATGAGGACTATGCACAGCCGTCACTGTTGGTGCTTCCGTGCACAATCTATGTGCAAACACTGGGACTCCCTCCCCTCTGTCCTTGTAACACAGTGGGGCCATTCTCCCCATTTCACAGAGAAGGAAGCTGAGGTGCACGGCTGCTCTGCAGCCTGCCGATGCCCCACTCCTGGGAAGTGGCTGAGTGGGGCCTGTGCACAGGTTCCGTTCGCTGTTTGTGGGTCGTCACCTTGTCATCTGAGAAGGGTTCCCCTTCTCAGGGGGGGAAGCCACGGGGGGTTCCCCCGTGGTGGGCAGGGCTGGAGGAACAGGCAGGGGCTGGCCCAGAGGTGTCCCCCTACCACTGGGGTGCGCTCAGGGTCACCGGGGAGCAAACCAGCCGCCTCCTTTTACATGTCTGCACTGTGGTGCCCTGGGATCTGCCCCCTGGCCCTCAGCCGGGAACCACAGCACTGGCCCGCGGAGGACGCTGGGTCACCTGAGTCTGCAAACAAAGACAGCCCTAGGGGCCTCGTGCTGACTGATGCCCACACAGGCAGGCTGAACCCTGCCTGCTGGGCCCAGAGGAACCTCCGCTCACTTCCACAGCCCTGGGAGCCTCCAGGGACCACAGGCAGAGGGCGGCGGAAAGGCTGTCAGCCTGTAGCTGGGGCCACAGCCACCGGTCCTGGGAGCCCTGCTGCCCTGAGCCTGGGCAGCTCCTGATCCTGTTCCAGGAGAAGCCTGGGGACGGGCCAGTGCCGGGAGATGGCTGGGGGAAGCCTCGGACCCCGACCATCTGCTGGCGTTCGTGCACCACAAGGCAGTTTCCAGAAGGGAGTGTGGGGAGGGCAGTTTGGAGCACCCCATCTCGGAACCTCAGTTATCTGCCCATCACCCCCACTGTCCTGTACAGAGCTGGTGCCCCACACTGTTTTCCCACCAGCTCTTGCCCCATGAGGCCAAGCCCACTTGTGGGGACAGAGCCCCAGAGAGCAGTTTCCAGGCTCTCGGCCTCACGTGGAAAGGTGCTGGCTCGGGGAGTAGATGGCCGTCAGCTGTGACTGGGTGGCCATCAGCTGTAACCACTTAGCCACTGATATAGCTGCCGTGGCTGCATTGGTTGGTTGGTTGGCAGGCAGAAAAGTGGACGCAGGTTGCAGATCGTGTGGATCCTACTTCGTGTGTATGTCTCACCCGGTCACCAGAGAGACTGGGGTGCAGGAAGACCCCTTGTTGGGGTGTTGGCAGATGTTTGCTCCCTGTGTCTCCAACCCAGCCGCCAGCGAGAATATAGTGGTGTGACTCCCCTATCTATGGCTCCGTGGGTGTCCGTTTTCGGCCTCACCATGTCCTGCGTTCTTATGTGGGGAGCGGGAGCTGAGACCCGGCATGACACCCTGCATGACACCACTCCACACACATAGGCTCAGAAACACGGTGTGCACACATATATATGCGCATGTGCACTTATGTGTCCTGTGTGTGCATGTATGTGTACATGGATATACAGTGTGTATGTACATATGTATGAGTATGCGCACACACACGCTTTAACAAAGTGACCCCACTTCCTGTTTGGCAGGCTGGCTTGGTCCTCAGTGGGCTTTCTTCCAGCATCCCTGGCTTGTTCAGTGCTTCTCAAGTGCACTTGGTACCGAGACACTAGCCCTGCCCTGAGGGCGCTCCAGGTCTGGTGGGGGCTGGGAAGCCGGGACAGGACAGCTGTGGGCACAGGCTACTGAGGCATACAAGACAGGGCTCCAACCCAACTTGGAGCAGGACTAAGCCTGCGTCCTGGGGACCGAGTGCACCTGGGTTAAGCGCAGCCTGGAGGCCCCAGGGTGGGAGTGGCTTGGCGTTGGGTGGGGAAGGGGCTATGACCAGCAGGTGTGTCTGGAGGAAGAGGCTGAGCAGGTGTCAAGGGAGAGCTGTCAGACTGCAGGGGTGGGGGTGGGCGGTTGTGGGGAGCCCAGCCTTGGACTCGGGGCTGGCTTTGTGGGGGGTGACACTCGTAGATGTCATGTGTGACCCCACAGGTATCTGTCTCGTGTCCTTGTGTCTACATGGCCTGGGCCTGGATTTCAGCAGGTCCTATGGCCCTGGACAGCCACATGTGTTTTGAATTATGGCTGCAATTTCAGGGGAAGGAGCAGATGGGGCGCCTGCCCTCACCTGCCCTCCAGCCTTCAAAGGCATCGTGTTGGGAGAACGTGGAATGCTTGTCTGAGGAGCTTGGCTCACAGCAACTCCGCGACCCGGGGGGCCAGTGGCGCACGGGGTCCTTCGGGCTGCCTGTGCGATGGCTGTGAGGCGGCCATAGATTAGCTGCCTGAGAAAGTGGTCCTTCTGAGAAGCTCGGCTCCTTTTTGCAGATGAGGGGCTGGATTTGCGTTCTGGGGCCTGGAGGATGGATACCAGGTCGGTCCCTGCTGTCCTCCAAGGGGCTGGCGGGTGGGCTTGGATACCGTGGGGAACTGGACATCCAGGGAGTGGCACGGGGAAGGGGCCGCTGGTTGTTGGGGTCAGGGCGTCCTTTTCCCCAGGCCCAGACCTGGCTGTGGGTGGGGTGGGAGTGGGCGGAGGGTTCAGGGATCCTGCCCCCCTGGCTGGGACATGGAGCCCTAACCAGCCTGAAGCTGTCAGGCTCTGCCTGCCCGGGCCTCGCCTGCATTCACCAGGGGGGCGGCCTGCACACCATGGCTGCCTGGCCTTTCTGCATCTCAGCTCTCCAGGGCCTGTGACCCCCATCTTCTGGGGGCCGTACGAACATGCCACCTAAGCAGAAAAAATGTGCTCATCACACGAACGCCCCCGCCCCTCCCGGATGGACGTCTGGTGGCCTGCCCTGGCCTGGGAGCGGTGGGCCTCAGTGCCCAAGGTCGTGAGGTTCTGAGGAGCCGAGGTTTCATGGTTGGTCGGTGGAAAGTCCTCTGACTCTCGCCCCCTGGTCCCCTCACTGCCTGGTGAAGCCAAGAGCAAATGCCGCAGTCTGACGATGCCAGCCTGGCTTCCTCTGTGCCCTGAGCCCTCAAATCCCCCTTCGCCTGGACTCTGTTGAGGTGAGAATCTTGTGCCACCTTGTATAGCCTGGTGCTCACAGAGGCCCCTCTAGCTGTACCCCGGGTTGTCCAGGGCAGGGAGCGCTGTCTCCTGCCTTCTCATCTTCTGTCTTCCACAGAAGTCTTACTCATTAGAATAAAAGTGGGTGCCCCGTGGGCCCCTCTGCGATAGCTGAGAAATGAGCCCTTCCTTAGCCTGCCCCCTCCAGCGGGGGCTGTTTTCCCTCCTTCTTTGTCAAAGTCCAGACCGAATGCACCTGAGTCAAGAACTCTGAGCATGGGGTCTGGGCCCTGGAAGGCCAGGTGGGGGGGTGCTTCATGCTCTGGCTTTGAAAACGCTCCCAGACGCACTTGGAATGAGGGGCTCACGTAAAGCAGCCCCAGATCTGGGTGGCGCCGGCCCCACACCTGTCTACGTGGCTCCCAGATGATGGGTGGGGAGCTTCCGTATGGCAGAGAAGGCACACTGTCATGCCTGTGAAGTGAGAGGGGCAGTCCCACACCTAAGGATCCCAGAGCGCCCCGTTCCAGGGCCCGGTGCGTCCTCCCACCTGCCCTCGGGGTCTCATGCTTCGGTTTACTCACAGCACTCAGGGAGGAAAGAAGGAGGTTTCATGTGGTTAGAACTCTCTGCAGTGTCTGCCTAAGGTGGAGGGCAGTACCCGCACTGTCCGGGCCTCCCGACGCTCCCCCCGAGTTGGCTGGCCTGGACTGCAGACTCGCAGACCTGGAACGGGCCCCTGGCCTCTGGGAAGCTGAGCTGCAGTAGACTCTTGGCCTTTCCTCCGTCGGGAGCTGAAATCCTTGACTCCGCCAGTCGGCTGGGGTGGAGCAGCTGGCCTGGCCTCCGGGAAGGGTTCCTGGGGCCGGGCCATAGACTGGGCGCACAGCCCTCCCGCCCGGGCCCCTCCCCGAGCTCCCGTCCACCCGTCTCGGCTGGGGCTGACCCGGTGGTCTGGGAGGTGACAGACTTGACGAAGGACACAGCGTCACTGACTTAGGAAGGTGTTTGAGAGACATTGCAGGTGAGACACGGAGGCTGCAGAATGGTGCCAGAGCAGCTGAATGGTGGACGTGGTGTGCACACGAGGGTACAGCGGTGAAACCGTGGGCTCTGCCCTGTCACTGACCTTGACCTTGGGCATGCCGCCGGCTGCTCTGTACTCATGGTCCCTCAGCTGTAACACGGGGTGATAACAGCACCTCCCTCTCGGGGGCCATCTGAGGATGAAGTGAGTTCACACACAGAGCAAACTTAGAACTGCTGCCCTAGTGCATGTCTGCAGGGAGCAAGGCCCGCAGTGTCAGGGATTCAAATGGGCTTCTCGTTCATCTGCACGTTTGAAGTTTTCGACAACACGTGGGAATGACTGGGGTCATTTCTGAAAAAGTTACACGGCTGTTCTGAACACTACAGTTGTCGCCCATGTGTTGCGTATGTAGTAAAAAGTAAACTGAAAATTAATAAAACACTAGAAAGCTCTCCGTCTATCACAAGCAGACAGGCTGGCAGCTGACCACAGGGCTGGGGAGCTGGAGGGGAGACCGAGTCAGGGGTTTGGGTTCCTGGTGGGGGCTCCATCAGGTGGGGAGGTGCACATGTGGGCGCAAGTCATCCCTCAGCCATGAGTGGTGAACGGAGGGAGGGGTTCGGGGAAAGAGCAGCTTGGGACGGCGTTGGGGGAGGCTACGGAAGAGCGAGGGTTTGAGCCAACTTTTGGAGAATGAGCAAGATTTTAATAGATTTTAACAGTAAGGGTGCAGAGGCATAAAGTACATGCTGGGGGTGGGGTCTGCAACCGAACAGGAGACAGGCTTGGAGAGCAGGTGAGGCCAGCCTGCTGGAGGTGTGTAGCTTGACACAGCTGGTGGCATGATGCACCCTGAAGTTTTGAAGCTAGAATTCAAGCTGTGGGTGAGTGGTGACTTACCCCCCAGGACACTGAGAGGTGAGCAGTGATTCTTATCCGAGGTTAGACTCAGACCACAGTGGCCCATGAATAGGACTCTGGGGACAGGCTTTGCCAAGTCTTCAGGTCTCAGTGGTGAGTTCTGAGCAGGTCAGTGGGAACCACAGTGTGAGGTTCCAGAAACTGTGAAGCTCTCTGCAGCTCTACTCACTGCCACTTTGGAGAGGCCGGCATACCACCCTAGCCCACAGAAGGCACCCAGCTTGGGAAAGCCTCCAGAGACTATTACACATTCCTCTGGTTTGGGGCTGGAGGGGGTGGGTACTGCGCTGTCAGGCGGGGACGGGGGCCAGCCAAGCCCCAGGACACGCCGTCTCCTGGCCTGGCCTCCTGGACCAGGGCCCGTGCTGAGAATGGCGTCTGACCCTGTGTTCCAGGCGGGGCTGGAGCAGTGTCCTCAGGACGCAGCTGTGCCCAGCTGGTCCCTGAATGACATCTGAAAATCCACCCTCTCCCCAGCAGCTCTGCTGACCAAGGGACACAGGTGTTGGACCCTTTCGGGGACCCATGATCCTTGGGGGTAACAGGACAGACACCAGGACCTGCTTAGCTTGCAGTTGGGGGAAAAGTGTTGACTTCCTGAGGCCTTCCAGGTACATTCTGGGGCTGAGAAGTTTTGTCTACAGTCCTAAGGGATGCCCTTTGCACAGGCTTGTAAAGTTAGGGACAGAGAAATAGCTCGTAACTTCCCCATCATGGTCACCAGGGCTGCTGGCGAGAGAAGCCAGCCTGTGACCCTGGCCCTCCCTGAACCCAGAGGCATCAGGCCCAGACGCTCTTATCCGAGTCCTTGTTGGAGCATTTGCCTTCAACAGGAACAGGAGAAACTGTGGGCTTGTGGTCACATGTCAGCTCGGCCAGAGCAAGTCACAGAACTCTGTGGCCCAGGTCCCCGTGGCTCAGCCCCGCAGCTGCCTCCCAGAGGCATAGGTACTGAGAGGAGGGGTCCCAGCCTTGAGATCCAGCCTGATTGGCCATTGTGGGCACAGGTCCCTCCAGAGAGACAGGGCCTCTGACTGCCACCATCGGTCCTGACTGCCAGTTCCTCCCGGTGCCTCTGTGACGGAGGGTTCAGCAGGCACGCTCCACTCACTCCTGGGTCCACTCCTGCTGGAATGTAAGCTCGCTGAGGGCAGAAGTGTCATCTGTCTCATTTACTGCAGTATCTCCAGAGCCTCAGACAGTGCCTGGCATATAGAAGAAACTTAATAAGTATTGGATGGATGAATGAATTCACCAGTTATGGACTCGTTTGTTGAGAACAGCAGAGGTTAAGTGCATAGACTATGGAGACAGACTGTCTGGGTTCTGAGGTTTGAGTCTGTGATTTACTGGCTGTGTGACCTGTAGTGAGTTATTTAGTGTCCGAAGACTCAGTGTCCTCATCTGTAAAGCAATGGTACGAGATGGCCCGTGAAGAACCTGTACAAACCCTCCCATTGAAAGCAGCTACCAACTCTGGACGGAATAAAACGTGCCCATCCTGAATGCTGTCCTGAGATGGTTATGGGGTGAAGAATCCTCAGGCCAGGATGGGGGAAAGGGGACACAGAGAGGCACGCGGCACACCAAAACTGGCTTTGCTTTGGGGTGTGTGTGTGTGTGTGTGTGTGTGTGTGTGTGTTGTGGGGGGAGGTGAGGCCGCGGTGCCACAGCCGAAACAAAAAGCTGAATTTATTGTTTGTGAAGCTGGGGAGAGCACAGTTAGGTGTGAGGCACAGATCCCCAAGCAAAACCAACGGCTGTTCGGGTGCAGAGTTTTAGCTGGTGTGGTGTCAGGCCGGGGAGAACTTTCTGAAGGGAGGATAGAGAGACTGGGTGACCTTCAGCTGAAGGGGTGTAGTTCTTGGAGTGTCACTACCACTGATTGGCTGCCTGAAGCGAGTTGTCACCGATAGACTGCGATGGATTTAAAGCTGGTTCTGGTGTGTATTGGTTGCACTAGCCAAAGGACCGGCTGTCTTCTCTTTTTGAATTTGGAGAACTGAAAGTTTTCTATTCTCATAGGTAAACCGAAGCATCATTTTGGGGGCTGCTTTGGGGCCAGAGGAAGACAAAGTGTAGAGCCACACCATATTGGGGGCCGAAAAGAAGACCACGTCCATGAATCCGGGATCCCCAAGGGCTTCACCTCACCATCAAGGTAAACAGAAAATCCATCTGCCCTCGAGGCATGGCATCAACACTGCCTTTCTCAAGCCTTGGTCCCGAAGTGAGGAGGACCAATTCTTTAAGAATTCATAATTATAAGCAGGTCCTCATGTGTGTGTGGAACCGCAATTTACATTTCCTCAATTACCCGTAAACCTCAGACAAGGGATTTTAGTTTTAAAGGATTCTCAGACTGGGAGCGCCCCCGTTGTGTGGCAGACGCAAATGCGAACATTTTCTAAAGGAACCTGTCTTTATCGCAGGCTTCAGAAAATTTCCACAAAGGTCCACAGCAAATGAGCTGTTCAGAGAAAAAATTCACTAAATACACAAGGCATCATGAGGGAAAGCCAACAGAACAATAGACAGTAGAATCAGATCAGCAAAAAGTTTAGATATTAGAAATATCAGACTCAAGAAAAAAAATAAATCTGTTTTATAGAAGAAATAAAAAGGGACTTGAATATACTCATAAAGAATAAGCATATTCCTAGAAATAAAAAGCATAATATTTGAAACTAAAAACCAAAGGATGGTTTAACAACAGCTTAGACACAACTGAAGATGGAATTAGTGAACTGAAGGGTAAGGCAAAAGAGATTAGGAAACTTGTACTACCTGGGAAATAGGAAAAAAACCATGCAGAACAGAGTGAGAAAGTGAACATGTTGCTAATTGGAGTTCCAGAAAATGAGGAGAGATAAAATAGGGTCAGGAACTGTGTTTGAAGAGCTGAAAGTATTCCAGATCTAATGAAAGACAGCCACCCACAAATATAAGAAACCCAATGAATCGCAAACAAGATTAAAACAAAAAAAAAACAAACAAAAAAAGGAATCTACACCTAGTCACCACAGAGTAAAAATGCAGAACACCGAAGACCAAAAGAAGACTTGAGAAAGAGTCAGAAAATATAGATTGCCTTCAAAGATAATTATGCAGAGAGCCTACTTTTCAGTAACAACCGTGGGAGCTCGAAATAAAGAAATGGTGTCGTCAAAATGCTGAGAGCAAATGACTGTCAAGCTTGAATTCAATATCCAGGGAAAAGGGACAAAATAAAGACAGTTACAGGCAAATAAAAATCAAGAAAATGTCCCACGAACAATTTGCACTTGAGGAAGTTTTGAAGAATGTATTTGAGGCAGAAGGAAGGTAACCCCAGATGCAACAGCAGGGCTGGAAGAAGGGATAGAAGGCAAAGAGATTGTTATACATGTGGGCAAATTGCACAAATAAGGGCAGTAAAAATGTCATGTGGGATCTAAATGGAGATAAAGCAAAAATACAAGGAATTAAAGGATTCTGAAGTCCTTATGACGTTCAAGAGGAAGATAAAAGTATTAATTTAGTATAGACTGTGGTAAGCAACCATTAAAAGAATAGAAACAGAGTGTATAAATTCTAAACCAATAGGAAAGTAGAATTTTAACTCAATAATCCGAAAGAAGGCCAGATAAAAAGGACAAAATACAGCAATAAGCTCTTTTTTAGGAACATGTCTAAGACATAAAGGTACAAAAAGATAGAAAGGAAAAGTTTATGCAAATACGAAGCCAGAGAAAGTTCCAAAAACTATATTCACATCCGAAAAATACACTTTAAATAAACAAACAAACAAACAAACAAAAAAGCTACTAGAAATAGTTCCTTGCATAAAGATCAAAATGTTTGATTTATTGGGAAGATATAACTGTTCTTACTTTGAATGTACCTAATAAAAAAACCTCAAGATATAGAAAGCAAAATTTGGCAGAATTACATGGAGAAATAACAACTCCACACCATCAGAGTGGGAGATTTTTAAAAAATGTTTATAGATGTGTAATTTACACACCATAACTTTACCCGTACTAAGTTCAATGAGTTTTTGTAAATTTACATTGTTATGCAACCCTGACTCTAACCCGGTTTTAGGACATTTTGCATCACCACAAAAGTTCTCCTGTGCCCATTTGTAGCCAATCCCTGCACCCCAGACCCAGGCAGCCACCAATCTGTTTCTCTCTCTGCGGTGTTCCCTCTTCTAGAACTTGGATGATTCTATGTACATGAAATTTGGTTACAGCCATCCTAATGGGTGTGAAGTGTTATCTCATTGTGGTTTGACTTACATTTCCTGAATGACTAATTATGTTGGACATCTTTTCTTGTGCTTATTGGCCATTCATAAATCTGTGGTGACGTGCTGAACTCTTTTGCCCATTTTTTTTCCTTGAGCTGTTTCTCTTATCATTGAGTTTTGAAAATTTATAGGTTCTGGGTACATACAAGTCCTTTATCATATATATGCTTTGCAAATATCTCCTCTCAGTCATTTCTTGTCTTTTTAAATTTTCTTAATGTTATCTTTTGAAAGGCCAAAGTTTTGTATGTTGATGAAACCTAGTTTATTAACGTTTTTCTTTGCTGGATCACATTTTTGGTGTCGTAGCTAAGTAACCTTTGCCCAATCCAAAGTCACAAAGATGTCCTCTTGTGTTCTGCTAGAAGCTTTCTGGTTTCTGGCCTTAATGTGGGGGTGCTGTGTGAGGTAAGCGTTGGGGTTCTTTTTGCATGTGGATGTCCACTAGTTCCAGCACCCTTTGATTTAGGGGCTGCTCTTTCTCAATTGGGAGATTTTATTACCCCCTTTCTCAATAACTGACAGCCACTACTTAGAAAGGATATAGAAGCGTTAAGCAATAGGACCAGCAGCTTGATATGATGGACTCGTGCAGAATGTGCCGAGCAAATGAGCTTTACAGGCTCCCAGGGGGCAAAACTGACTACATCGTGGGGCACAAAGCAAATCTTCGCCCGTTTCGAAGCATCGGTATCTCATAGATGACCTCAGTGCCCGTTAGAAATCAGTAACAGCAATAGTTCCAAAGCCCCTTTATCTGCAAATTAAGGAAGGAGACCTCACAATGGGAATCAAAATGAGGTCTATCCTCGTGTCTGCCTCAGAAGGCATGGAGGCCCACGAACGAGTCAGTAGACACAAAGCAGGGTGTGGCAGGGTCCGGGAGCTCGCCGAGAGCTGGAGGTGCTCCTTTTCTTCCGTCTGCCTCCTCTCCTTATCTGATACGTGCGCCTGTATGATCACGTCATGCACCTGTGCAGCAAGGGAGACACCACTGCTCAGGTGGAGGCCACGGACCCAGCAGCCAAGTCCCCTGAGCGCTCACAGTAGATGCAGCACCCAGGGACTCGGGTGGTCCATTGCCGAGTTCGCCATGTGCCATCAGACAGCAGGATGAGGGGGGCTGTGAGGGGCAGTGGACAGCACTCATGACCAGGAAACCCCAAACCAGATGGGGTCAAGTCTCAGCTCCCTCTGAGATCACTTCATTGACCCTCGGTTTTCCAACCTGTGCAATGGGGGCCACCAAGGTGGCCAAGACGCATTCGGATGAGGAAGTGATCACAGGTGTGAGAGCCCTTTCCAGGCTGTAAAGTCCGTCATGGGGGTGACGGTGACGACTCGCAGCACACGGGCGCTATGGGGCCCTGCATAGAAGAGCAGGCGTTTGCCGGAGGCATGAGCCAGCCCTGGCTGGCCTCTGAGGTGCCTTTTGTGCCGACATCTTGGGTTTTGCCATTATGTGACTTCTGGGATTGGCTAGCGGCCTCTGCCCTCCTCTCCCGCCCCTGGAAGTCAGGGTTGTTGGTCTGAGGCCGGCAGCTTTCCGGAGCCTGAATCGGCAGCAGGCACTTATCAGCTGCTGCTTTGAGGCCCACTGCTGTGGTGCGGGGCGGGGGGCCGGGGGCTCTGCCAAACATCTTCCAGATGTGGCCACAGCTACCCGATAGCCTGGCTCCGGCTGGGGCCCTCAGCCAGCAGGCTCCTGTTAGCCGAGCTGCTAGGAAAACAAAACCCAATGAAGGCACGAAAGGCCTAACTTCTTGAAACAGAGAGAAGGGAGCGATTAGGCTGGATACGTGGTTCTAGGCACACGCTCTCCTCTTCCTTCCCTGCAGCCTTCAGGCCAGAGGCCAGGCCTACTGAACCTGGCTCTGAACTTGGGGTGGTCACAGCCATCTTCTGGCTGCCTTCTGAGTGGGGACCTCAGCCTCCCTGGGTAAAGGGGCTCCCCTGAGGGCTGGACGGAACTGCTATCCCTCTGCTTCTCCATAGTGCACATGGGTAAGTGATGTGGGATTCACGCTCCTGCTCACTCTAGATGAGACAGTGGCTTGACAATATGACACCAGTTTGCTGGTGAGATGGAGGGTCCTGTGTGCCTCTGCTGGCTTTCCTGGGCCAGGACAGGTTCTCTGCACAGGGGGGCCCTGGGTGAGGTGTTGTCACCTCCATCATCCCATTGGATGGCCCCAGCAGAGTAATCAGGGTCGTGCTTCTAGAGGTGAAGGTCGCCCAAGGTCTCGTGGCCCTGGAGAGTGGGCACACCAGAGCCAGTTTCTTTCCTAGTGCATGGGCCCTTCCATCCTGCTTCTGGTGGACAAGCCAGCAAGAGGTCTAGGCTAAGGCTTCTGAGGTCACCGACTAGCCATTTATCCAGCGTGGGCTAGGATTTGCCAATCATTCATTCGTTGACAAATACTTGTTCCGTGAGCGTGGGGAGCACAGCGCGGATGGGGACGCTGCAGCCAGCACTGAGCTTTCCAACTGCAGACGGTGTGAGACGTCTTCTGGGCCGCTGGGCATGAAGTTGGTGTGTGTGGTGCTCGCTACCCACTGGGCAAGGCTGTTCTTCCTCCTCTCTCTCTCCCACTCTGCAAAGGATGCAGGGGGCTGAGGGACTAAGGAAACTGGGGTGACCTGGGCTCTGTGCTACTTTACAAAACTAGTTAGCTCTTCCAAAGCTTTGCGCTGGGACTGCTGGTGACCACTTACCTTGACACCCCTTCCAGCCCAGAGCAGCCCCCGCAGGCTGGGGGCTGGGCAGATGCCCCTCCTGGGTGCCACCCCCAGCGGCTACGCCTTGTACCGCCTGGGAGTCTGAGGGCAGCCAGGGGAGCTGGCGAGGATCTGCCAGCCAGCCCTGTGGACGCCACTGCCCACTCTTTCTCAGGGCCCCCCTGTCCCCCCATGTTCTCTCCCTCTGTCCTCTCCAAGCTTACAGTCTCCCTCTTGCCGGGAGCAACCTCTGGTCTCTTTCCTGCATTTTGCCCACCTTCTCATAGCAGTGGGACGTGACCTTGAGGTCATCCCGCCTGATATCCTCCCAGAACAGCGACAGCCTTCCAGCCTCTTGGGACCTTGCCCACCCACTCTCTACCCGGCCCTGCTCATAGCTCTCCACAGCGGCCCCCTGCAGTTCCCCCTCTCCCTGGACCCCTGCCCCTTCTCCTTCAGGTCAGCAAACAGCACCCCTCTGCAGGGTCTTTCCTGACCCCCACCCCCGCACTCATCTCTGGCTTGGCCGCCCCCCTGGACTGTGTAGGGTTGGAAGGTTGGGCTGGCTCCCTGTGAATCCACAGGGTCAAGAATGCCGCTTGGCACATGGTGACCACTCAGGAAGGAGGTGATGTGTAAACTGGGCCCTGGAAGGGACTGGGGCCCCTTGCTTCCTGTTGGGTCAGTGGAGGCCTAGGGGGAGAGACCACAACCCTGGAGAAGAGATGGTGGCATGACACAGAGGCAAGGACTTGAGAATCATTGAGGGGAAGGACTGTGCAAGGCTGAGACTGGAAAGCCAGCGGCTCGGCTTGTCAGGTCCTGTTTATGGGCTCGCTCAGTGGACAGCAAACCCTCCCCACTCCCCGATCCCCCGAGAGAGGGCAGGAGGAAAGCCCACAGCAGTAGTATCTTGGTCCACCTTTGGGCCTGAGCTGCTTGACCAAACCCATCCCTCTCTTGTCCTGGAACAAGGACAGCCCAGCTGGCACCCTGCTCTCCATGGGCCAGCAGTGGTTTTCTCACTGCTCTGACGGGAAGGCTGCAGGGCGTGGCGGGGGCTGTGGTTCAAGGCACAGGGGGACGGTCAGACCCAGAACGGTGAGACTGACGCTGTCACAGGTGAGGCCCGAGAGCCAGGTGACTGTCGGCTCACAGTTCAGTCCACTTTGCTTTTCTAGTTTCAGTCTCAAACCTGTCTTTTCCAGGCAGCCTGCTTTGCTTAATTCCTTAATCCGTACTAAACACTTGCTTTGAAGAATTTTGTTTCCTTGGCAAATCAGGGTATTTGGTGCCATAACTGGGGTGAACGTCCCCTGATGGTAAGGACCCCCCACTACATTCTAGAGACTCCCTTGCTTGCTCATGACCACTGATATTGAAAATAGCATTTTTTTTTAAAATGACATTTAAAAAACACTGTGCCAAGTGCTTTGTATTCAATTATCTCATTTCATCTTGGCAACACCCACGTGAGGCGGGCACTATTACAAGTGGGGAAACGGGGGCTGAGAGGACTGGAAGCACTCAGGGCGCTGGCCCACGGCTGGAGAAGGAAAACTGAACCCCGAGCCTGCCCGGCTCCAAGGCCTGTTTCTGCACCTCTACCCCTGACCCCCCACATCGTGTCCTTTTGCTGCCTTTTCTACGTTCCCGAGGTCTCTCCAGTCTCGCCAGTCTCTGACTTAACTCACCCGAAGGGCCACTCTGGTGGGTCTTCCCAGTCAAACGGGAGGAAACCAGGTGTGGAGATGAGAAGAGCCTGGCCTCAGGGCACTGTGTGGAGAGGGGGTGGCCAGGACAGCAGCCACATCCGCACGTGGCCCGTGCCGTGTGTCCCTGTTGCCCATGTGGCTCAGCTAGCTTTGTTAACCAGCTAACCAGCTAACCAGCAAGCTGCAGATTTACACCCCGGGGCTTCCTGCCGACTTTGCAGAATCTCGTCTTGCCCACATACCTGGCCCTGCTTTGCGGCAGCTCCTCCCGCCAAGCCCCTAACTACAATAGCAGCTCCAAGCGCAGGACAGGGTATGGGGTGGATGGGGAGCTGTAAAGCCTTTTTAAAAGGGGCAATAAAAGTTTTGGGTTTCAGATGGTCTTGCTGGAGAAGAGAATAACAGAGACAGGAAATTTCAGTAGCAGACACGACAAAGGACACAGGGCTCAGACTGCCCTCAGACGAAAACACCTCCACTTGTGCAAACAGAGGATGTCCTGGCCGGGGCCCAAGTGCTCCCCACGCCATGCCAGCCTCACCCTGGCTGGGGTGGGGGGAGGGGAGGGGCGGCTACAATAGACTGTTTTGTCTGGTTGTTGTAAGTGTTTATAATCCCTCTCCGTTTGGGCTGCCGGAGGTGTGTGGCGCCCTCCCCCCAGCTGGGCTCTGAGTGTGTGCGTCCAGGGAGGGGTCGTGGCTGGGCATGGACACATGTGTGGCCAGGCCAGAGCATCGGTGGCTTCTCCTCCTTGCCCTGCACGGTCTGGAAGCCAGGCCCAGGCGCAGGGAGGCTAGTGCAGGGCTTGTGCCTCTCACCCGTCTCCTAGTTTAGGAAGGATCCACACGGGGGGGAAGGCCACCCTCCTGCTCCCCTACCCCGTGTCCTGGCCGTGAGGCCACGGCCATAACTGCGCCTCTGCCTGTGTCCCTCAGTGTAACCCAGACTTCGCAAAGCCACGTGTCCGGGGTCTGCCCATCCTTTTGTGCCCCAATGGGTAGCTGCTAGCCACACGGGTAGGGCTGCCCGATAAAGTATAGGACTCCAGTTCCATTTACATTGCAGGTGAGTCGTGAATCATTTTGTCAGTATGTCTCCTGCGAGGATGCCCCAGGTATGAGACTTCCTGAGGCGAAATCATCATCTGTTGTTTATCTGAAGTTCAAATGTAATCGGGCCTCCTGTATTTTACCTGCAACTTCACACACGTGGCTGTTTAAATTTAGATTAATTAATGTCAACGGACATGTAAAGACTCAGCTCCTCTCGCACTGACCACGTTTCCGACGCTCGGGGAGCCAGGCACAGGGGCGGGCATCTCACTGGACGGCGAGCATCTCCGTATGGCCACCGTTAGAGCGGCGCTCAGCTCAGTGTGCTCTGGGGCTTCCTGTGACACCTAGGACGGCGTTTTGTTTCAGGCACTCACTCATGGAAGTCTCAGGACTCATGGACCCCCAGCCCCCCACCAGCGCCGGGTGGGAGGAGGGTCCCATCCGGAGCTTAAGGTGGGTCCTGATGGCCACAGAGGCCCTTCCTGGCACCAGGTGCCATGATTCTCCGATTCCAGGGACACAAAGACCCGAGCGCTCCATAATACTGGGCTTCGGAAGTGTTTCCGTTTGAAGGCTGTGACACGTCTTTCTTGTTAGTCTTGAGGTATCGGAGTGGCCATTCTGGGTGGCCTTCTCCTTTCCTGGTCCCCCTCCCAGGCACTCCCCTCCTGGCCCTTGGGTAGCGCCCCTAAGATGGGCCTTTGAGCCAGAGACAGATGCCTCTGGGATGACTGGCGAGATCCTGGGCACTGCCACCAACTCAGTGGCCAGTGTCCAAGGGACGAGGGCCAGCTGCTGACATCCTGGCCCTCAGAGTCCTCACCTGCAGAGTGGGCTCAGGACCCGCACCGTGGGGGCCCTCGGAGGGGGTCTCCGTGGGGGCCGACCCTGCTTGGGAGGGGCACAGCAGGTCTGGAGCCCGAGAGGCGGATGGGTTGAGGGCTGGAGCGCGCCTCCTAATTGTCCATGACTTACAGACTTGGCCGGGCTCCCAGACAGCCTCATAAATCAGCGCGGCCACAGTGAGTAGCCTGTTAGTGCAGCCCTTACGCGCTTGGCAAGCCCCTCGCCTCCTCCCTGCTTGGGAGCATCCCGCTGCTTCCAATTTTCCATGCGTTGCCACAGAGGTGGGAGCTGGGGCGTGCTCACTGCGGTGGGAGGGATGGGGGCGGCAAGGGGGGCACGGGCGGGGGGATGCGATGGGAGGAGGGGGAGGGCAGGGGCAGGAATCAATGGGGGAGGGAGGGGCTGGGCAGGGGCCGCCGTCTTGCAGATGCCTGTTTCTGGAGCAATGCCCCAGGGTCCCCTGTATGGCACCCAGAGTGTCCCCTTTCCTTACAGCCTGGTGCTGTGACTTATGAGTGTCCCCTTGTGCCGGTGGGAGATGGGGCCAGAGGGGAAGACTGTTTCCAGGATCACCCTTTCCTCCTGATGTGTGTGTGTGTGTGTGTGTGTGTGTGCACGTGCACGTGCAAACCCCCCAGCCAGAGCTGCAGCCAATGGGGGTAGCACCTGACCCTCCCCTCCTCTGCAGGAGCATAGAGCCAGGTGGGGCAGGGGCCCTGTGATGGTGACACGCCTGGGTGGAGGGCCCAGAAGCTGTGGAGTCTCAGCGTCCTCATCTGGAAAACGGGTTTGGCAAGGACCCTGGGCGCCATGTGAAGAGCTGAGTGGGCTGCTTTGTCATTAACAGGTTGTGGGGACAGAAAGATGCTGAGCCAGGGCCAGGCTGTGGGTGTCCAGAACCTGAGATGCCAGACCTCTGGGCAGTTAGGGAGGCTGACAGATGGGGTGGAGGGCCCAGCCAAGGAGTCCACTTTGTCCCCAGGCCCAGGTGCTGGAGCCAGCTTTCTCTCAGTCCCCTAAGGTGTGCAAGAGGTGACTTTGGGACAAATAACGGGCCGCCTCCCACGGTGGGAGTGGATGTGGGTAACTGCATGGTCTGGAAACACAAACAGGTCCCAGAGAAGTGTAGGTAACTTCCTGCCTGACAGATGTGCCTGGATTATTCGGGAAGTCAGGGTGGGACGGACCTGTGGAGAGGCTCAGGTTTGTGAGGTGATGTCTGGGAGGCCAGCTTCCGCCACCCCCCGGGGCCCGGTGCAGACAGGCTCTGGACGGGAGCAGGCTGACCTCCCTGTGAGCCCAGCTTTTGGCCCTGTCATCGGCCTCTGCCCAAGGTCCCTGCACCCAGACCCACCTTCCCACGCTGAGGAGCCTTGGGCAGGGCTGAAAGCCGGGGTGGCGTGCTCAGAGGACTGAAACGGGTGCTCACTCGGGCTCCCAGTAAGGTCAATAAATCAAGGTGATTCTTATTGGTTATTGTCATTGAAACGGCTAGATGTAGGGACCCAGCTGGAGAGACAGCCAAGGGGCAGGCAGGCCTGGGCCAGGGACAGAGCTGGCCCTGCTGGCCCTGGCTTCCTCAGTGGGCGTGCTCAGAGCCTGAGGGCATAGGACCGAGGTGGTGATGCCAGTTTCCAAGAGAAAACAGATGGCACGGGAGGACACAGGACCGGGTGGTGGGCAGAACCCCTTTGTGGTTGGGACTGGGCTGGGACTTTTGGGGACGGGGAGGTGGAGAGGACAGACGCTGGCTCCAGGATTCTGCAGACATGCCGTCCAGCCATGCCCGAGGCCTAGGAGGAGGGAGAAACGTCTTTTCTTTCCAGCTTAGTACTTGGGTTCTCCAGGAGTGCTCAACACAGTGGGTGCTTCCCAACCCCCTGGGACCTCTCGGAATAGGAGCACAGAGTTTCTCCTGGACAGCCTGGGCTGGGGAAGGACAGGAGGGCTCTCACCAGGCATAAGACGGGTCAGGCAGGGGCTTGGAGCGGGTAGGGGTGCAAAGTCAGATACAGGCACAGCACAGGGTGCCGCAGTCCAGCTTGGCCGGGGGCCCTGCGCCTCCAGCCTTCTTGTTCACCTTGGGCAGCAGCAGGATGAAGGACATGGCCAGCGCGCAGTGGTAGAAGCTGTGCACATAAGTGTGATCCCAGTCCTGCAGGGGTGGAGGGGGCGTGTGTGTCCGTGTGCGGCTTTTCACCCCTGCAGCCCATCTCCTCTTCAAGCCCCCATTCTCCTGCGCGTGCGCTCGGTGCCTCTGCTGTGTGCCTGGCACCTGCCACTTCCATGGGCTCCTCCCCAACCCCCTCCCGTGTCCTGGGAGTCTGGCCAAGTGCCTTCCTCCAGGAGGCCTCCCCTCATGATCCAGCCCCCATGGTCTCTCCTGCCACCAAATGCCGAGGTCACTCAAGGTCTGTGTCATCCACGGACCCTCTGACAATGAGGCTGAGGCCCCTCCCTCGCTCCCTCCCTTCCTCCTCTCCTCTCTCCTCCTCCTTCCCTTTCTCCATCCTCCTGTCCAACCTCCTTACTCCCTCCTCCAGGTTGGAGCTCCCGCCCCAGGCCCTTTCTGGGCTGTGCAGCTCATTGCAGACGGAAGCTCCCTGCATCGATGGCAGTGGTGTGGGGAGGGAGAGGACACTGCCCGGGAGGCGTGGGCCTCTGTAGTGGACCTTGTGGCAGCTGTGCCCCCGCCCCCCACCTGGGTACCTCAAAGAAGAAGCGCAGCATCAGAGCCAGCGCCCCGAAGCACAGGCCGGGGCCTATCTGCTGGGTGTAGACACTCTTGTCGGGGTACAGACCCTTCTTCTCCTTCATCTGCTGCAGCTGTGGGAGAGGGATGCCAGGAAAGCTCTTAGGGCACAGTGTCCATCTGGGAACAGCCGCCCGGAGCCAGGGGAAGAGCTGGCCCTGGGCACTCGATCCCTGGTCATCCTCGGGTGGGAGGTGGGGCTCTGGGAGATGCCCCGAGGAGCCCACAGCCTGGGTGACAGGGCTGGGAGCCCCTTGGGCCATTGGGCCCCTCGAGGACCCCTCGCCTGCCTGTTTGGGATGTAATAAGGCTCCCCTTTATGGTTCCCTCTCCCAGCCAGAGAGGAGCCCTGAGGAGACCCGACTCGGTGACTGTTCACAGCCGAGGGGTGTGGAGCGTGGGGCTTGTCTACCAGCGTGGCCCTCGGGGGTCTGCGAGAGCCCCCGGTGTTTCAGTAGTCAATGGACACCTGTGCTATTTATTAGGCACACTTGACCGGCACGTGAAATCTGCGACTTCTCAGATATCGATGCTTAAATTTAGAGGGAGGCTCACGTAAGTACGTACGTACGTTTAAAAAGATGGGTTCACAGACCAAAAGGATGAGGCAGGTGCAGTTGTACATCCCGAGAACCCCGCCCCATGGGGCCAGGGTGTTTCGGGTGGAAGCAAGATCCACACACGGTAGCAACGCACAGACCCACTGGCTGGCACACACAAAGGAAGGCCCTGGGCAACCTCGCACCAGGGCAGGGCAGGTTTCACTACCAAATGAATTATGAAATGCAGTCCGGTTTTCAGTGTTCTAGAATTTGCCATAGCCGATGAGGAATCCGGACCTGTAGTAGCTAGCACACACAGGTAGCGTGTGGGTACAGCAATTGTGACCCTCGGTGTGGGGGCTGCAGCCCAGGGAGCCCTCATCCAGCCAATCCTGCACCTGCCCAAGGTCGCGCCTGGACCTGGCCCTGCCACCGCGCCGTCCGTCATACACCTCTCTCTACTTCCTCTCCCTGGGTGCCACTGTTCCCAAACCTGACTCAAGAAGGCATGAGCCTCTGGGAGAAAAATCCACCCTCCTTCCAGGAAACAACTGCCCTTGAAAATCCAAAATAAACTCCACATTAAATGGTCTAGAAAACACAAGTTGAGCCCCAGATGTAGGGAGCCAGGCAGCCCTCTCGGTTCCTGCGGCTGGATCCACAGCCTGAAGGCCATGGAAGTCTCTGTGGCATTTCATGGGGACACCGAGTGACCGGTTTTCTGGCTAATTAAACTCTAGCCCAGGTTGAGACCTGGCCAAGAGCTGCGGGAGCTGCAGCCCTCCCGGCCAGAACAAGGAGTCTTTATCCTGCTTCCTGCCGGGGAGTCAGCCCATCGGCCGAGTCCAGCGCTCTCTGTGTTTATGCATTCCAGCATATTCCTTAACCTGGCCCTTCTCGGGTCCAGACAAGTCAGACCCAACACACTTCCTCTCTGCTCACAGGCTGTGCCGAGGGGCCTCCTGGGTCAGCACAGGGCCAGCTTTGCCTCCCTAAGTTGGAGTGGAGTGGGGAAGATGCACCCTCTCTTATTGGCAGTGTAAACCCTCTACTCCTGGGTGTAGAGAGCAGCAGGGAGTGTTTAGAAAGCTCGCCACCAGAACGTCAGTTTCCCTCCCCAGCCTGTAAAATGGGTTAGTGGGCACTCCCGTACTGCCTGCCCAGCCTGACCCCTCTACCCTGAGAACTGCCCTCCTGCCTTCCAGGCCTGGGTTCTGCTCACTGCAAGGCTCAGCTCCCTCCCTGCTTCTGAGTCCGAGGAAACGGCCCCAGTCCATCTTGCCGCAGCCCCTCTTTAGCTTGGGCTGGTGTGAGTAGTGGGTTTGGGTCCTTGCAGCCAGGAGGGCCTTGGTATGACAGAGGGTGCAGGGAGGCGTGGGGACCACATGTAAAGGGTCTGTGGGTGCCAGGCCCTCGGTGCCCTGTGAGAGGCCATTCATGCTGGGAACTCGGGCTCTGGTTGCCTCAATACCTGTGAGCAGTTCGATCTTGCTGTTGACCTCACCCCACATCCTCCTTTCTCATTAGACCCCAGCTGAAGGCTCACTTTCTCCAGGAAGTCTTCCCAGGTTAACCCAGGCCATTTCCGATTGATATTGCATTTCGAAAGCAACCATTCTCTTCAGTAATAATAATAATGGCCCCTATTTGTCGAGTACATTAGAAGCCAGGTTCTGTTCCAGTATTTAAGATGCATTATCTCAATTAATCCTTGAACCGATCCTATGAGGCGGGAACTGGACTGTTATTGTAATACCTACTTTACAGATAATGGAAACTGAGGCAGAGAAGTTCAGTAACTCAGGTTAGGTCCAGATCTTGTGAGTTAGAGACACGCTACGAACTTGCACGGCGTGGCCGGGGTGCCTGATGGTCATTTTCTACGTGATTTCACTGAAGCCGTGTCCAGCCTGCTCACCCACAGGAGGGAGGTAAAGGGAGATCCCAGGTGGGAGGAGTCACAGTCGAGGAAGGGGCGCCCCCTCCCCCCCCCCCCCCCCCCCGTTGAAGAGGCGCACACTACGCACCCATTTGGCTGCGATGATGAGGACGGCTGTGCCGATGGGGCCCGAGTACACCCCGTAGCCCCCGCGGTCGTGGTAGATCCGCACGGCAATGGTGAGAACACCAAACATCACAAGAGTCGACCTCTTGGGCTCGTCAAAGTCGGCCAGTGCTGGAGGGAGGGGGAGAGAACCCGAGAGAGGTGAGCGGCCTCTGCTCCCCCGGAGGCATACCTTCGGGGCCCAAGGGTGGCTGGTGTCTCTCTGCCAGCGTGAACCCAAGGCCTGGCCTGCTCAGCCAGAGGCCTGAATGCCAGGCTGCGGCTTCTCCACGGACTGAGAGCTTAGACGATGCTGGCGGGAGGTGACTCTAATAAACAGGTCAATATGTTTATGCGAGGGACTAGGAAGGAGTCCCTTCCACGGGGACCATTAGGACCAAGACACAAAGAGAGACACCAGACAAGAAAGATCAGCGTCCTCCACAGGGCCTGCCTGGTCGAACAGCAGGAGGCCCTGGCTCACGGGGTCGGTGTCCTGACATTGCCACGAGACAATGATTAGGGGACAAAAGCTACAGAACGACATGGTTGAACGATCCCATCTTCCTACAAACCCGAGCTGGAAACTGCGTGTGAAGAAAAGGTCTTAGGGGTGGCGGTGGGTGCGAACCCCGAACGGTGAACAGAGGTTTCCTGGGGGAAGACGGCGGGCAGGGCTCTTTGATTCCTTCCTGTGCGTGCTTCTGCCAGCTACGTTGGTCATAGCAAACCTTTGTTAAATGTGTAAGTTAAAAAGGACGCAGAAAATGGCAACGGGGCATTTAGAACTGCATATTCTTTTTTATAGATTAAGCTCGGCTCTGAAGCCCAGGAGAGCGGGCAGGTTCTCAGACATGAGGAATGGGGGTGCGCAGGCAGCGGGCTGGGCAGGCGTGGACGGTGGGGGGTATGGGGCCCCGTCTGTAGGCCTGCGCGAAAGGGGCACCACTCACCCATCAGCGAGACCCACATGCTCAGCGCCGTCCCGTAGACACTGAAGTACTCCAGGGTGTCGTGACGTATGAAGCAGAGCACCCACAGGCCTGGCCCGTCGCAGGCGTGGTAGAGCTGCCAGAAAACCCACAGGCGATCAGCGGCTGGAGAGGGCCGCGCCGGGGCCACACTCCCGGGAGCCAGACCACTCACTAGCTGCGAGACCTTGGGCTGATGGCTTAATGGCTCCAAGTCTCAGTTTCCCCATCTGAACAATGGGGACACTGCTGACTGTTCCCCTCAGAGGCTCCTGTGTACGGGGGCTGGGTGTCGCTCAGACGAAGCCCTCAGAGGTAGGGAACCTAAAATGTGATCTACACATTCACTCCTTCCATACTGGGTTTACTGAGAGCAGGTCTCTGCATCCTTTCACCAACATTGGATGTGAGGCCAGTGTCTTTTTTTGGGGGTGCCAGTCTGCTCTTCGGGGGCCTTTCCCACCCATCATTTACTCTCTGATGACTGGGATACCCCACAGTGGAAGTTCTCAGACCTAAGTGGGCATCCAATCACCTGGGGGCCTGTGGAGACTCAGGCTGCTGAGCCCACCTCGAGAGTTCCCGCCTCAGCAGGTCTGGGTTGGGGTCGGAGATCTGTGTTTTTTTGCAGAGTTTTCAGGCTGGTGCCAATGCTGCTGGTGGGGAACTCACTTGGAGAACCACCGGTCTACAGCCTTCAGCTTCTGTGTCTTTAAAGTGCAGGAAGGCTGCAAAGACCCATGCATTGAATGCGGCACCGGGGCTCGCCCATCTGTCCCCCATACTCTCGCAGTGGGCTCCCCAATATCTAATTTCACAGCAATTTTTAAAGCAAAATGTGTGTATGGAGTCTTTTCAAAGCCGTCGCCTTATTTCTAGCAGAAAACATCTCTCTCCTTTCGTGTACACATTTCATCATTTTAAGTAATATTTAATTATATGACATAATTATTTTGACAAGTTCCACGGGCACAAACAAGTTTGGGAACCAGCACAATGGACTCTTGATGAGCTCGCTCAGTGGGAGGGAGGAGGCTAGCGTCTGGAGGCGCCAGGAAGGTGTCGGGGGAGCAGGAGCCCTGGGTCACCTGGTGAGTCGAGCAAGTCGGGGTCGATTTAGAGTTCGTCCTGGTTACAACTGTAGGTGACCTAAAGTTCAGGTGCACCTAGAAGGTATTAATAGAGGTATAATGTCCCGAACAAAGGAGGAGAGAGACGGTCCTGCTTCTCTCTGTCCTGGTCAGACCCACCTAGGGAACTGTGTGGAGTTCTGGATGCTGCATCTTTTGAAGTGACTCTGGCATAGACGAGGCTGGAGGAGAGCAACCAGGCAGTGGACATGATTGTGTAGCTGGGGAAAGAGAAGCTTCAGGAGGGGCCTGATCAAGGGGCTCACATCTCTGTGGCACAGAGGAGGGAGGAGAATGCTAGCACCTTATGGCTCTGATCAGCAGAGCCAGGCCCTAGAAGTGACACGAATGTTCTCCTGCCCTCCTGCTCCTTCTAGAACTACATCTCCCTCGTCCCCTCCCCAGCCTGACTGCCGGCTATCTTTGTACCCTGGCCTCTCTTTTGTAGCACAGATCACCGTGTATGATCACAGACTTAATCACTGTGGTATTCTGAGCAGTGTCTGTGCCTTGCCCTCACCAAGAGCAGGAATAACCTCTGTGTCACCCTGTGTCACCCCGGCCAGGACGCCAGCTCCCTGTGTAGAGCTGGCTGACAGCTGAGCTCAGTCAGTGTCTGTCGTGGGAATGAATGTAGGCTCAGGGAGGCAGGGTTCGGAGAGCTCTGATGGAGAGGTGGCCTCCCCACCATGCCCTTGCTCGTCTCTGTTGGACGGGCAAGGCAGGTGAGAGTCAGAGCTGAGATTGGACCAGCCTCCGTGCCTCTGATGCCTCCCATGCAGGGAGCAGACCTGGACCAGTGAGGTCACTGGCAGGGTTGGGGTGCGGCTGGGGGCCTGGAGGGAGAGAGCACAGCTTTTGGAGGCTGACCTAACAGGTCCTTGCCCTGTGAGCTCAGGCAAGGGGCTGACGGCTCAGGACCCCTTCTGTGAAATGGGGACAAGAACACCCACTCCATGGGGTGGACCAGGGGATTCCATGTGACAGAGCACATTGCAAGGTGCCTGGCACAGAAATGGTGATTGTATGGTGGGTCCTGCTCAGAACCCAGGAGAAGCATGAGAGAGGCAGACCTTGCGATGGTGCCATGTGGGGCTGCGGGAGAAAGGGGCAGTGTGGCTTTGAGGCCGAGGACATTTGTCACAGGAGGCAGCTGCCCCTGCCACTCTGGGTGGGGCAGGGTGGGACAGGGTGGGCCTCTGAGGGTAGTGGGGAGGCAGCTGTGGGGCCAGCCCAGCCTAGGCAGGGAGGGGTCTGGCAATGCCTGTGGTTTTCAGGCCGGGCCTAACAGAAGCCTGGGAACCAGACCTGGCTGCTCTCCCCAGCCCTTAGACCCCTGCACCCACGGAGAAGTCCCGTATTCACACTGTGCCTCCATTTTCTCATCTGTCAAATTGACCTCCCGCCCCTCACCCATGCTGGGGTCCCAGGACGAGCAAGTGACATGGCATTCAGCAAAGTGCCTTGAAAAAGCCGGGAGCTCCAGAGCGTTCACGGTGCCACACGTGGCGGCCTTTCTGGGACTGTTTCTTCATCTGTCAAATGAGCCCGTCCCAATCCCAGGCTCACGGGGAGCTGAGAAAACGACGTCAGATAGTGTGCGTACAACACCCAGCAAGTCGCTCACCCTGGACACGGGCTCGTGGTCAGTGCCTTGTGGCTAAGGTCTGTCCCAGCAGAGGTGGAGACCCCAGCCCTAGGGAGTCCGGTTCCTCAAAGGATCCAGCCCTTCCCAGTCCCTGCCGCCCACGTGCAGGCACAGCTTCTCTCATTGTGGGCAAACCAGGATGCGGGCCTGACACACGGACACGAGGCTGCAGACAGATGCGTGTGTTCCAGACCTCACCACCCCGCCTCCCCACACACCCTGTCGCTTGCCCACAGAGCTCTGCTGCTGGGGAACGAGGCTGGCTCGGGGTGGGAGGCACGCGATTTCTCACGTCTGGAACTGCCACGCAAAGAAATCTGGGGGAATGCTCACCTCCCCAGCACGTGCTTCTCATGGGGAGTCGGGCTTAAATGAAGGGTGGGTCTGATGCTTGAGAGAGAGAGAGAGAGAGAGAGAGAGAGAGAGAGAGAGAGAGACCACTTTGGGAGTCCAGCAGTGAGGGTGGGCGTGGGGGAGACAGAGGGACGCAGAGACAGGAGGCAGGAAGGAACTAAGACATAGATGATGGATGGACAGATGCTTGATTAGGTAGGTAGCTACATAGATAGGTACTAAGTGGACAGACAGAAGGCAGAGGGATGAATGGAGTCAGAGAGACACATGGAGCGTCAGAGGAACAAAGCTAGAGAGGGACAGACCAAGAGATTTACAAAGAGCAAATTCTATGGGGATGTAATTCCAGAAATCAAGAGAGAACCAGACACAGACGGAGAGAAAGGAAAAAACAAAAAACATGGAGAGAAAAAACCAGTAACAGAAACAGAGCAAAAGAGACTCACAGGGAGGTGGGGTGGGGAACAAAGAGAGAAAGAGAGCTAAGATTGTCATCTAGACGTATAAATAGAAAGAGAAAGACGGAGAGAGAGAGAGAGGGAGAGAGGGAGAGAGGGAGAGAGGGAGAAGAGGGAGAGAGAGAGAGAGAGAGAGAGAGAGACAGAGGGAGAGAAGCAGGCCCCAAGAAGGAGAGATAGAAGGAACACGAGCAAGGCCCTCCTGAAGTGGGGCCAGCTCCAGAATTTAGGACTCGGACTCGCCCAGGCCCTGCACATTCCCTAGAGCCCCCTAACCCCGTCCTGGGCCTGGCTCACCCGCTCCTCTCTGTTCAGCCACCCTACAAGTATCTTTGGGTGGGGGAGGGGAAGCTGGAGCCACAGTGGCCTTGAGCACTTTTGGCCAGTGGCAAGGAAAGGGGCGCCCTGGAAGGACACGTCCTCAACAGGCTGACTCTGGCCCACTGTGGGCTTGGTCTCACTTACACCTATCCCAGAGCACCTTCCCGGCACCGATGGAGAAACTGAGGTCCAGAGGGGCTCCCCCAACCCTGTCTCCTGGTTTCTGGGCTCTTTCTTTCACCTCCAAATCACTTTTATTTATCACAAAACTCAGGAAAGTAGTGGGAAGACCGGCCTTCTCCTCTGCCTGCCTGCGGGAGGGTGCCCTGTGCGCGTCGGGTCCCCTCCCCCACCCCGGGCCCCAGACTCACCGCCTCGAAGAACATGGTGAAGAGATAGACCATGGCCTCCATGTGGAACCGCCTCTTGGCAGCAATGCTGATGGTGGGGAGGAAGGCCAGGCTGCTGAGGGTCGGCAGGAGAAGTTTGGCTACGAGGGTCCCCATGGGCAGGGCAGGAAGGGTGGGTGCTGGCCTCCTGGGTCCCCAAAAGGAGAAGGCCTGCTCCCTTCAGTGGGGGCTCCGATGGCAGCTGTGGTTTAAATGCCCTGACGGGAGGGAGGCAGGAATATGACTACACATGTCGTGCAGCACATGGAGGGGGTCCAACAGCTGAGGCACACGTGGTCAGCACTTGTCTCCGATTTTTTTTTCTTCTTTTTTCAGAGGCCAGAGTCATTCATTCAAAGAGACCACACTTCTTTTCTCTGAGGCAACAACCTTAGAGAAAAGTCCCCGTGAGTACAGCCCCCAACTTCCAGCCACTTTCCATCCTGGCCCTCTCCCCAGGGCACGCAGGAGCCCAGAATGAAGTAGCAGTGGACTCGGCGGCTCGAGTCCCATGTCCACAGGTGGCTAGAGGTGAGAGAACGCAAGGTTTAGCCAATTCTAAACACTGAAGGGACCTTGTAGATAAGTTTCGCACTTTCCAGCCCACCTGCACTTCACTTCTTGCTCGCCTGCTCTCTTCCCAGCTGGGTTTCCTTGGTCACTATATTAATGAAACTGACATTCTTTTGTACTTGGTTACATTGTTTCACACCTGAAGTAATCAGACCAGGACATCTCTATTAGTGTTCTCAGGACCAGGCTGACGCTGGGCCTTCTCAGCATTCCTTGGCCAGCCTTCAGGAAATTACCTTCCCTTTTTGTAAGAGGTCCCGGGGGAATTGCCTGGCAGGGTGCCCCCTTATCCTCTGGCCAAGGAATGATGCGGGGGGATGGTGTGTGAGCCACCCAGGCTGACTCTCTCCCTGGACTCGTTGCCTAATTGATTGACTGGTTCATTTATGTATTTGCTGTCTGCAAAAGAACAGCTTTTACCACTGTTTTGTTTTCTCATCATGATGTCACGTAGGACAAAATGCACAGAGTTTGAGCATACAGCTTGATGACTTTTGACAAGTGCTTATCTGCCTGTGTGACCCCCGTCACCCCAGGATGTTCTTTGTGCCCTTTGCAGCGATGCCCCCCAGCAGAGGTAGCCGCTGTTCTCGAACTTCCTGCAGAGGGAGTCATGCAGTGTGCATTCTTTTGGGACTGGCTTCGTTACTTCTTTCACTGGACGATCTCTCAGATTCACCCACGTTGTGTCAAGTGGCTCGTTCCTTTGGTTGCTGGGTGGGTAGTAGTTCACTGTGTGGATAGGCCACCTCTCTGTCCCCCAGGAACTGGAATCTGGAGTGTGGGGACAGCAGGAGTGAGGCCGACTGGTGCTGACACTTCTCAGCTCTTCCAAGGGAGGCTGCAACTACTCCCTGGCCTTCTGAGGCCTGGCTGCTCTGCCCTTCCTTCCATCTGGGAGCTCCTTCACACCTTTCCAGAAATCCTATTTGTGTCTTAAGTTGGCTGGAGCCTATTTCTGCTGTTTGCAAAGAAAGATCCTGCTTGATACATCTGCTCATGTCATTTTTCTGCTTAAGTACCTTCCAAGGCACCCACAGCCCTGGGGGTGAACTCCAAGCTTTCAAGGAGACTGCTGGGCCATCTGCGCCCAGCTCGGTTCCCCCCACCACTGCACACCCGTCTCCACCTACTCTCAGACCCCGTCCCTCCTTCCCAGCCTCCCCACCCCCCTCAAAGAACATATTTCTTCCTCCTCTGCCATCTGTGGGGAGGACTCCCCACCCCCTTAGGCAATCGAAGGAGCCCCAACACGCTGCTCACTCCCATCCTATCACGGACCACTCTGTGTGGTGCTGTTGCTGTGGGTTACTCAGCTTCTGATCCCACTGGGCCCGGCTGGCCGGCTCACTGCCCTAGCCCCCGGGGCCTGAGCCTGGCACATGGTAGGTGTTCAACAAACACTGCTGAATGAATGACTTTGTTAAAAGGATGAATGAAAGTCCAGGGAGGCGGGGCCCCTGCACATTTCAGTCTGGCTCTTAGGAGCCCAGATTCCTCTCCAAATGTGAAAACCAGATCCTGCTGTGTGTGCGGCTCTGGGTAAGAGGAAGGCGACCCCCTTCAGCCCATCACAGACACCCCGATCATCCCTGCCCACCTCCCTGCCCACCTCCCTGCCCCTCAGCTCCTGCTCAGACCCAGCCCCCAGCCCCAGCTTCCAGTAGGAGGAGAAAACCTGTGGTGAGGAAATGCGATTAGATGTCAGGTGCTAGGAGAGAAGTCTCTGGAGCCATAAACCCTACTCAGAAGCAGGAAAACATTCCACAGTTGGTTTTGTGCATGAGTGTGTGTGTGCGTGAGCGTGTGTGCGTGTGTGTGTGTGTGTGTGTGTGTGTGTGTGTGTGTGTGTGTTTTGCAGCTGTAAACTCTAGGGCCAGGGCTGTAAGCTCGGGGAAGGGAAAAAGAGAAGGGGGAGGTGGGGGAGGAAGGCAGGCGTGGTTGCCCATGTGTTTCAGTGATTAAGGAGGAAGGGGGCCGAGGAGGGGCTGCTGCAGAGCAGGGACACAGGTGGCTGGGCCTGGGAGAGCCCCAGGAGCCCCCTGCAGAAAGGCTGGAATGGAGCTGCTGTCCGAGGTGGGGAGCCTGAGTGCAGGATGGCGGTGGGGGGGACGGCCTGTGTGTGGCTCCCATCTGAGCCCTGGCTGCTTGGAGACAGACCAGCTGGCTCGGGGGAAGGCGTCCAGCTCTGAACAGGACTGAAATGACCCTCGGTTCTCCCTGCAGCAGGGGAAGTGATTGGCCTGGGGCGCTGGGAGAGGGGGAGGCAGAGTGCAAGAGACAGGCCGGCTGCTTTGGGGCGCTGCTGCCTCTAGAGGCACAGGGTGGGGGGCCAGGACCAGGCTGGGCTGGGAGCCGACTCAACCTGGGCAGGCTCTGAGCCAGCAGAGACGTGCGCTGGCATCCCCTGTCCTTCCCGCCCTCCTGTGGCCTCCGGCTGCCAGCCCGCCTTCCATATTCCCCACCCCCACCCCACCTCACCTGCTCCTACTTTGGCCAAACCAGATCCCATAGGCTACATACCCTCCTTCTGCCAGGACTGCCTCACGCACGGTGCTTGCCTTCGGGCTCCTGCTGTAGCCCTCAGCCTTTCCTGCCCCCCAGCGGGGTGTGTCTCTCCCTTCTATCCTCTGCCGCATTATGCGGCACGTACTTGAAAACCACGTACACACACAGACATTTATTCAGCACTGACCATGTGCTGGGCTCTGTGCCAAGCATTCTTCCTACTTTGTCCCATTGGTCCTTGTCAGGAGCCGGCGGTGGTGGGGAAATGCTTCTGCTCTCCCCATTTCACAGAAGAGGAGACTGAGGCCTAGAGAGGCGTGGAGACTGGCTCTAGGCACATACTCTTAGCGCAGCACCCATGCTGTCCCACGTCTCAGCAAGGCAGGGGCGTCCCTCCCGGCACCAGGGGGCCCGGGTAGTATCCCTTTTCTGCCCAGCAGATGGCGCTGGTCCCAATAGGAATCGGTAGGGGTCAGTCCTGGGTGGGTGGGACTGTGGGGAGTGTGGGGTGTGGGTAGTGGGAGCCCACCCGCCAGCGCCCCCTTCCCTCACCCTCCTCTGCCTGAGCAGGCTGCTTTATAGAGGTGCTGAAATGCCTGGAATGCCACCCTGCTCCCGCCTCCGGGACAGCTGTCTGTCTGCTCTGCCCGGCCCAGGATTGCTGGGCCAGCTGCTGCATTTGCGTCCTCCAAGTTGTGAACACCCGACCCACAGCTCTGGTCACCCCAGAGTACGGAGGGCCTCGTGGCTCTCCGAGTAGGGGATCCACTGAGGCCCTACTGCACCTGGTGGGAAGAGGTCTGGGCTTCTGCGCTCCCCAACTCCTTCCATGGGCCCCCCAGCCTGGACTGCCATCCACAGCCTTCGCTCTATGCCCGCGTCATGTGTGTCTGGTGTGTCTGCAACTGGGCTTGTTACAGCAATCCTGCATTATCTCCAGCAGCGGGCTGAAAACTAGAGTCTCGAGCCATCCCCAGCTCCTAAACACCTGGCAGGTGCGCCAGGCGGAGGGCCCCGCCCCTTCCCAGCTCTAGAGCCAGGCGTGGCCTTTGCCCCTGGGAGCCTCTGAGTTCTCATCTGCAAAATGGAGCTCACACTGTCCCTGCCTTATAGGCTGGCTGTGAGCACGGATGTGTGTGTGACGCTCTGAGCCGGGCTGGCCCCCAGGAAGTGTTGTCTAGGTGTCTGAACAGCAAACCAGTTCAGAGGTTGCAGGGAGTTCTCATCCTCTGAAGATCCGCCTCCCCATCCATTCACCCAGGAGCTTGGGGAAGGGGCTGGGATTTGGACCCAGGCTTGCTTACATCACACAGCCAAGTGACCACCTGCTCCCCCATTGTGGCCACTGGGTGCTGCCATTCATGAAGCCACCTCCTTGGTGTGCTGAGAAGTGAGGCAGAGAGGAGACAGAGCTCCTTGGGGACAGGCCTGTGGCATACAGTTAGGCGGCCTTTGTGGGCTGAAGACTCCTCAGTGGCTTCTGCAGGTTTGCTGGAAAGACACCAACCTTTCTGCTGTCTACAGCCGGGCTGGCCCCGACCACCTGGGCAGGCTAAGAAATCCAGGACGCCGTACAGATGCAGCTCCGGCCAGCCCCACTGTCCCCTCGCCCGGTGGTGGTCTGTTCCTCTGTCTGGCCACGCAGCAAGCTCACTTCCCAGCCATGCCAAGGCTTCTCACAGTCCCCTCCTTGCTCCAGCTTTGGGGACAAAGGAGCCTCTTTCTTGTGGATTCTGAGAGCAAGAGTGGCCGAAACCCCCCTCTGAGTCCTCCCCACATGAACTACAAGACTTAGCCTCGCAGAAATGCCAGGGCTCCTGGCTGAGCGCAGAGGAGGAGACTAAGGAGTTCGTTTTGTGGTCCCACCTCCCACCTGCAGACCCCAGTGGTCTGCCGGGGTGGTTCTTCCCAAATGTCCAGCTTCCAGGGCCCAGACTGGGCAGGGAGCTTGTGGGGAGAGGCCGGCTGCTCCGGCTGTCCTCTGGGGCCTGGACCTCTTCCTGGCCTGGCTGGCTACCTCCGACACAGCCAGATGGTGCTTTGGCGGCCTAGTCCCTATTGGGTGTGAGGGCTCTGCTGTCCCAGGCCCTGGGTGGCCGCAGAGAGGACAGGAGGACGTTGAGGACAGTGGGAGAGGTGGCTGCCTTCTAGGCCACGTGGGCTGGCCCGTGTGTGGGGTCCTTTTGAGCTCTGCTCTGGACACTTGGCTGTGCAGGGCAGGGCTGGCCATCCCAGGCCCTCTGTGCCCTCCCTCACCCCAGCCCTTCTCCTCCCCAGCCGGCTTCTGTCTTCCACCTTGTTTTCCCACGCCCCTCCTCTGCTTCCTGCAGACATGTGCCCAGTTTTCTGGTTTCCAAGCTCCTCCTCAGACATCCAGAAAGCTCTGGTGGAAAGACAATGTCCTTCTAAAAAACAGGTGTCCATAGCGCCCCTTCTCCAGCCAGGGCCCCACAGGGGACAATGTGTGTGGGTGGAGGGGAGGGCCACCCCATGGCCAGCAGGGAGCTCTGCCTGGGGAGAGTAGAGGGGGCACCTCATCCTCACCCCCAAAGGACAACGAGGCCTGGCCACAGGAGCTGCCTGATAAATCCATGCCTTTGTTTACTGGGCACTTACTGTGCACTGGGACCCTTGAGTTGCTGCGTACGCAGTGTGAACCAGGAGCAGCCACAGCTTGGGGAAGACGATTCAAGCCCAACATGAGAAGCCAAAGCAAAATGCTGGGGTACCTGGGGGCCTTCCTGGAGGTGGTGACCTTGGAAGATCATCGTGGGGGGGCCAAGCATGTGCAGATAAGGGTACAAAAGAAGGGCTCCAGAGAGGAGGAACAGGAGCTAAGATGGGGGCTTGAAGTTGTTTATTTCAGTAACTCTGCGGGGAGCACTGTTTGAATTACAGGAAGGATGGGTCCAGGAGGCAGTGACCTGGAGGGCTGCTGGCTGACTTGTGGGGCTCGGGGCAAAAGGTGGGGTTTCTTGTTCACAGAGTAGGACACAGCTTCCTCCTTCCTGCACAGTGTCTCCCGACCGGTCAGCGTGTTCCTTCATTTGCTGTTAGTGTCATGTGCTTCGGGCCTAGGATACACCCCGGGTGAGTGCTCACTCTAGCACCCCACTCCGGGACTCAGATGGTCCCAGCCCCCTGGGGGGCAGAGAGCAGCCCTGTCACGGGGCGGGCCATGCTCGAGCGGAGGCTTCCAGCCCGGAGCACGCTCCGTTGCTTCACTGCCCGATTGGACGATGCTTCCAGAACGTGAATTCGAGAATAATGTTATTAAGACTCAAAACGGTGACTGCAGAACATGACTCCCAAAGGAGGCCCCCTGAGCACGGGCTGTTTTGCTGTTCTGATCGCTGGTGGTATAGCCAGCCAGTGACACTGGGTTCCTGCCTTATAGGCCTGGCTGGGCCCCTGTGAGGTGGTTCCCAAGAGCACCTGAGGCCTGCCCGGCCAGGAGGGCCACGCTGACCAGTTCTCTAAATGGCTGGCAGCGGCTCCACACTTGGGCATGTCGAGGCACTTCCCACCTGTGCTTTATTTTTCATCCCTCCGAATTTGTAGGGTTTCAGGGTCCCCAGAAGCCCTCCCTGACTCCCAGTGTCCGCCCCCGAAACCCCCAGGCCACCAGTGGATCAAGTAGCCTTTAAAGCTCCCTGTAGGTCTGGAGTTTGGGGGCTTCCTGCTGGCACCTGAGGGGACCGTGGCAGGCTCCTGGAGGTAGAATGATGGGTTGGAAGCTCAGGGCCACACACCTGTAGGAGGTCACAAAGTGGGGGGAGGGGTGTAGCAGGCCTGTCTTCAAGACACTGTCTAGTTGGTGGTTGGCTATGGGGTCCCTCCCAAGAGAAGCCATTAGTCACCCTGATGTTGGCTGGATGGGGAGCTTAGGATGGTTGTGGGGGTGCAGGGCCCTGGGCGTGCCTGGGAGAGAACGGGGCAGAGGCCTCCAGAGTGAGAAGGATGGATATTGTGTCTGTGAGGGATGGCGAGTGTGTGCGCCAGGTGTCTGCATTGCAGCACGTCGACCCCAGGGGGCAGTGTGTTCCTGGGTTCGAGTCTTGGTTCCACTGAATATCCCAGGGGCCCCACAGGAAAACAAGGTGATTAAGACCTGCCTCCCAGAGGGTTTCAGGGAGGATGAAAGTGATATGACAGCCTAAGACACCAGGCAGACGGGAGAGAAGGCAGTTGATCAGTACGAGCGCCGGGGTCCCTGAGGTGCCCCTTACTAGATGTGTGACCTCGGGCATTGCTCAGTCTCGGAGCCTCAATTTCTCCGCCTGTAAAATGGGGATAACAAAGATGCTGAGCTCATAGCTCTTGGCACACATGAAGTAGTCAGTACAGGGCGGCAGGCATTGTTATTTGTACTATTATTACTGGTAGCGCTCCCTCCGACCATTCCTGCTGGCGGCCAGACTCAGGGCAGAACTTGCCCAGGGGTGGAGTCATTCCCAGCTGCCAAGGAGGCCACTGAAGGAGTTCACCACAGTCCCTTCCGGCAGGGAGGATGGAGGGGAGGAGGAGGGTTTTCCAGGTGACCCTGTGGGCCTGTGACATCTGCAGCACAGAGGGTGATGGATGAAATGACTCAGATGACCTTACCAAGTGTCGTCCTGCTTCTACCCCCCACCATCTGGAGGTGCCTCTGTGTTTCAGGAGGATGGGCTCTGGGGACCCTGGTGTGCAGGGGGTAGGGGGATGTTCCCAGCTTTGCTTCAGGTGCAGACTTGCAAAGCCTGGGGTCTGCCTGGGTCCCAGGGGCTGGAGCATGTGATGATTGCTTCGTCTCGGCTCCACGCTCTGACTCAGCAGAAACACAGGTCTGGAGCCCCGAGCCTGGTCTGCCAGGGGCTGCCCAGCTGGCCTGGGCCCAGCCAGGCCACAGTGCCCCGCCAAGCTGGTGCTGAACATCTGCACAGAGTTCCCCGCACCCCCCAACCCCACCCCCCCAACTGGCCCTGGCCATTCTGGCCGTCTGGTCAGCAGGTGGTGGGCCTTTCTGTCCCTTCCCTGGAGCCCTTGACTGAGCGCTCGCTGGGTCTCCCTCAGCCCTTCCACTTGCTTAGGCCTCTGCTTCTTGGGAGAACCTTTCAGAGCCTGGCTCGGGGAACCTCAGTTTTCCTATCCGAAAAATGGAGCTCTCACACTGGATGCCTCATGCATCCCAGACTCCCTCCTCGGGAATGCCCGAGACCAGGCCCCTCTGGAGGCAGAAATTGTCAGTCCGAGGCCAGACCTCCCCTGTGACCCCAGGCTAGCGACCTCTCCGTCTGGACACCCCGACACGCGATCCGAGCTCTGGACCGGGGAAGGCGGCCTCCCTGCTCGCTGCTTCTGGGCCCAGGCAGCAGTCAGCAGGCAGCTGGGCCGGCCTGGCCGGGCTCCAGAGGCGCGGAGCGGGTTAAAGTGTGCGCCAGGCCGGCCGGCGCGGGCGGGGGACCAGCCTGGTGGGAAGTGTGAGTTCCTCCCTGTCTGCCTGACAGCTATAAAGGCGGCCGCGCCACACAGCCGCGGCTGGGCTGCACGCCGCCCTGGGAACCCCCTCTCGTGGGTGCTCTTTGAAGTGGAGGACGGAGGGCGGCAGCAAGGGGAGGAGGAGAAAGGGGAGAGGCAGAGCCCACAGCTCCCCGCACGCCCAGCCGCCCCCTGCACCAAGCACCTGGCGCCGCCTACCCACAGCCGCTCAGCCCTATCTTCAGGAGGACAACCTGCTGACCCAGGCCAGGTAGGTCGTCTCCACTCTGTCCGCCCCTTCCCTCCGCAGCCCTCCCCTGGCACAGTATGCAGCCCAGAGTCCCGGAGCATCCCCCAGCCCCCTCGGAGCCGTTATGTAACAGGAGGAGGGCCCATGGGGAGGGGTGCAGACCCTCAGCGCCGTGAGGGTGGCCCCTCAGCTCCAGCCACGGGTGCCTGAAGCTCTCCTTTGCAGAGCAAACCTCTCCCGCTGGCCAGTGGCTGTTTTTGGACCCCAGGGAGAGCTGGATCCCGCGTGAGCTGAGCCTGGCCTGTAGCCAGCGGTGTCTGGAGCCTTAATGAAAACCAAGTGTGGGGCCGGCTCAGCACCTGTCTTCAGCCCGCAGGCAGGAGCTGGGGCACCAATTAGCCAATGGAACTGCGGAAGGGGGCTCTGTGTTGGCCTGAGGCTGGTGGGGGGGTGCAGATGGAGACCTGCGGGGGAAGGGCGGCTGCTGGGGTGTGGAGGGGTGGGCAGGCAGCTGGTGAGGTGGGGGTCTCAGGGGCTCTGGCTCCAAACTCCAGGGTGCACTGCTCACTCGACCAGGACAGAGCCATTCTTGGGGTGCGAGGATGTTGTTGGCATAGGCCCCAAGACTGCAGGTGCTTGAGCTGCAAGGAAGTGAAGGTTCAGAGAAAGAGAGATGGACTTCAGGGCTCCTGGCAGGGCTTGGGGGCGTTTCACACCATCTTTGCCAGGAATTAGCCCGTTGTAGGGGATGAGTCCCTGAGTTTGCTCTGGAGCCTGGAGGCTAGTCGACCACATTGCTGTGTGGCTTTGGGGAAGTTGGCTTCCCTCTCTGGGTTCCCGGCTATAGGCTTGGTGGTTTCTGAAACCCCTTCTCCAACTTGCTGGCAAGTGATATTTAGGACCTAAGACAAACCCTGGACAGAGGCCACTACAGGACTCTGTTCCTCCCTTTGGGGACAGGGGTCCACGCCGAGGAAGCAGATGGGAAGGCTGAGGGCCAGCAGGCTGCCCTTGATTTGGCACCTGGCAGGGAGGCTGAGTAGCATTTTGGGCTAGGGTACTGTCTTGTTAAGGAGATAACCCTGTGGCCCTGGGCCACCCACACTCCACACACCAGGGTCACAGATGCCTAGGCTCTGCCCAGCCTGAGGTCCCCAAGGGCCCCAGGCCCAGCCTCCTCAGGGGCAGGGGCAAGCTGTGGCCAGGGAAGGGAAGGGCCTGGTAGAGCCTGGGACATTCATGGACCCACCCCTCCAGCCGCCCCACACGGCCAGTGGGGAAGGTCATTCTCCCATGCAGCCAGCAAGCACTGAGCACGTAAAAATCCCAAGGTGCTCTTGCTTGGGCTGGGTCTACAGTCCAAGGCAATGGAGCAAGTCCAGGTCCTCAGCTCCTTCATCCAATGATGCAGCCTGGGCCCACAGCCCCCTCGGCTGCCGCTGGTTTTCTCCACGGGCATTCTCCAGGGAGCTCAGGTATTCAGAGGCAACGCGCAGCACCTGTCCCTGAGCGCCCTCAGATTGGGGTGGTGCAGGCGTAGCACGCACACCACCACTAGTGTGTCTCAAGCCCATGGCAGGCATCGCTAATCACTCACTGAGCCCTCCCAGCAGGGCCACTGGGCAGCCACTACCAACTGATCCCAGATAACCTCATGGCCCTGGCCCTGGGTGGGCCCTGAGGGCTTTTCCCCAAAGCAGACCCTGGTTACCCGACAAAGAAGCTGGGCCTGGCCTGGGAGTGACAGTGGCCTTGCTTCCTAGGATGGACTGCAGACGGCAGCCTTCATGCTGGGCCTGGTCCCTGCTGGCTATGGCACTTATGGCTGGGGGTGTGGCGTCCACCGGGGCCACGGTGAGTGGGGAGCGTGGTTTCTCACCCAGATGGGCTGATTTGGAGGGGCTGTGTGGCAGCTGTGGGGAACATACATACGGGTTCTGGAGAGCCTTCCCAAAGCCCCCCTCAGTTGCCAGGAACATGTGTTACAAGCTTGTCAGAGCAGCCCCCGAGCCGCGGCCTCTGGTCACTCTGGAGGCCTGACCGTTTGGCAGGATGGGGCCTGAGAGGCTGAATGTCTCCCTTCAGAGTGAAGTCCTGGGGTTAGACACGTAGGGCTTATGTCCTGCAGAACCCATGCCAGGTCCTGGGCTGCTCGGGAAAAAGGATCAGGACGGTTAGGTGTGTCCTCAGGACCTTGCCAAACTCTCAGGATGGTCCAGATCTCGAGATCTGGGGGACCTGAGGCCCACACTCCCTGGGAATCCCCTCCGAGACACCCCTATCCCCTGCCCCAAAATCTGAGCCCAGGCTGTCGAGCGACCCAGCCGGGGGCCGTCCTGTCCAGGGCCCGGGGAAGGTGGGCCGCCCTGCCGGGTGCTCCAGCCTCCTGACATCAGTGGGGCCTCTCGCCCAGGACAACAGCCTGGAAGGGGGCGTGGACGCCACGGCCTACTGGTGGGGGGAATGGACCAAGTGGACGGCCTGCTCGCGCAGCTGTGGAGCCGGGGTCACATCCCAGGAGCGGCACTGCCTGCAGCAGAGGTGCGGGGCTGAGCTCAGGGCCCTGAGGGGCTGGCCGGAGGGTGGGGCAGCCTGGACAGCAGAGGGAGGCCCAGGAGGAGGTGGGCAGCCTTGCCTTCAGCCAGGGGCAGCGGGTGGTGGGTGGGCATCTCAGGCTGGGGGGGCGGTCTTCAGCACAGGCCAGGTGAGCAACTGTCAGGGACGTGGCTCCTGATAGGTCCCAGGCAACACGCGTCCTGAGGTTCATCCTGCACTGGGGCACTGGGGACAGGCCTTTCCTGTGAAAGCAGGATCCATTTCTAAGGCTCTATCAGTGAGGGGTGAGGCCTAACCTGGCCTCCTCTTCTGAAGACCTGAATTGAATAAATACAGGGGAAAGCGTATGGTGCAAAAGCTGCTATCGGACAGACCTGGGTTCAAATCTTGCCTCTTGCTAGCTGTGTGACCTTGGGCAAGTCACTTAACCTCTCTGAGCATCTGTTTTCTTATCTGTGGGGTGGAGATCATGCTTGAGCCCACCTGACATTTCTGAGAGTACTGAGACAATGTATGTATACACTTGAGCACAGGGCTGGTACATGGTAAATGTTATTATTAATTCTGTGTACTAAGACCCTGCGCTATGTGGTGGGATATAGAGGTGAATCAGATATCATCCTTCCCCCGGGAAGGCATTGAGAAACATTCTCAAGTTGCTTGAACCCCTGTGAGATGAGAAGGGCTCTGGAGAAATGTGGGTTGAGTGGGGAGGAGGGACCCCTCAGTCAGAGGAATTGGGGGAGGCTTGGGAGTCTACCCCAGAGGCCATCCCAGAGCAGGAGCGGGGTCGGGGCCTACAGCTGGTGGCTCCGGGCACTAGCTCAGAGCCTATGTTTTCCCTTCCTCCAGGAGGACGTCTGTCACGGGCGCCGGGAACAGGACCTGCACAGGCATGTCCAAGCGGTACCAGCTGTGTAGAGTGCAGGTGAGGCCCCGCCCAGCTGGGACCATGACCCTGCCCTTCCTGCCCCTACCCCCACCCCAGGCAGGTCTCAGGGTGTCTTCTTGGTGGCCTCTGGGCCCTCTGGACACTCTATCCCGGGCCTGCCCCCTGCGTCCTGTTGAATAGAAGGGTGGTGAGGGGTCCTGGGCCAGAGCGTACTTCCTGCATCAGATGAGATCTGTGGAGCCCACTGAGGAGGGTTCCTGGCACGTGCAGGGACCAGAGGACTCGCTTCTGCTGGGGGAGTTTGACGCTCGGCCCCAAGGTTTGGGTCTCTGGCCAAAGCCCCCTTGCTCACAAGTCCTGCACCAGGAGCTCGCTGGGATAATGCCTGCCATCGGGTGTCTTGTCCCCAACTGTGAAACCCTGCAGCACAGCTGCAGTCACCCCTGCACTGGCTTCTGTGCTCAGGAGCCCTCAGCCTCTGGCTTCTCTCTTAACCGTTTGCTGGCACCAGGGTGGCTGGGGCTGGGCAGGAGGAGCCAACTCTGGCTTGGCCTCTGGGCAGCTCTCAGTGGGGCCAAATCCAGTGTGAACCTGAATTCTCGGGCATGGAGCAGACAGACAGAGCTTGTTAGGGTCCCCGTGTGTGTCCTGGCATCTGTGTGTCTGTATGAACACGTGCAGGGAGTTAGGGGGCTGAAGGGAGCCGAGCGGCCACAGCTTCTGTGTTGGCACCACGGGTGAGCTGCCCTCCTGGACCCTCGTGAGCTCTGGAGGGTGACCCATTCAAGTCTGTATTCCAGCCCCAGCATGACCAGAGGCCCCCTCCCCCAGTCTTATCCCCCTCCCCCCTGGGCTCTTCTTCTATGAAGTCAAGCCCACCTTCAGTCAATGCGCTGAGTGCCACGTGCTGTGGCTACAGCTGGAGGATACAGGGCGATTGAGCCGGCATGAGTACAGCTAGCGGCTGAGAGGCTGGGAGAAGCCTGGGGTGGCAGCGAGACGAAAGGGCCCCGCCCAGAGCACCAGGACAGCCAGCACATTTGGGCGTCTGAGGGATGGTGGCTGCCCTTCCGCTTGTCCTCGCTCCTTCCCCAGAGAGTGAGACTGGGAGACAGAACGGAGAGGCCACCCCTCCGGCTGTGGCCACTTCCTGCTCAGCCTGGACAAAAATGCCTTTGTCGGGCCGAGTTCCTCCTGGAGTCTCCCTCCCCGTCTTCTCACTTCCCAGGAGTGTCCGCCGGACGGGAGGAGCTTCCGTGAGGAGCAATGCATCTCCTTCAATGCCCATGTGTACAACGGGCGGACGCACCAGTGGAAGCCCCTGTACCCCGGTACCGTGGCCCTGGGCCACCGAGTGGGGACAGTGTGGGGCTGGGCCTTCCACATCCTGGAAGGACCCACGTCTGATGGGTCACCTCCTGGGGACAATGGGAGGGAATATCCTCGTCCAGTGGGTGGGCAGGTGGGCAAACTGAGGCACAGACGGAGGGGTCTTGTTGAAGGTCACACAGTTCAGGCAACAGGTTAAGTGAGCTGGCCTTTCCCATTCATGGGGTGTGCCCTGCAGAGCGGGAGCTGCCCGCACTCACAAGGAGGCAAAGGCTGGAACTCACAGGGCCGGGGCTGGGTCAGACAACCAGAGACTCAATTTCTGCCACCAGACCCTGGACAAGTCCCTTCTGCTCTCCAGGCCTCAGTTTTCCCATCTGTGCAATGGGGGAGTGCTGTCTCAATAAGAGGGAGAAGTCCCCGAATCTGGCCCCCCCCGAGACCCTCTGTCTCCCCCCAGATGACTACGTCCACATCTCCAGCAAGCCATGTGACCTGCACTGCACCACGGTGGATGGCCAGCGGCAGCTCATGGTCCCCGCCCGCGACGGCACGTCCTGCAAGCTCACCGACCTTCGAGGGGTTTGCGTGTCTGGAAAATGTGAGGTTGTTAAACATTGTAGCACGAGTACCACTGGTCTCATTGCACTGACCGCCCACCTGTCCACCCGTGGCGGTGGCAGCCTCGGCGCCCTCCCAGCAGCCCTCTCCACCTCCCTTCCTGCAGCCCATCGGCTGTGACGGGGTGCTCTTCTCCACCCACACGCTGGACAAGTGCGGCGTCTGCCAGGGGGACGGTAGCAGCTGCACCCACGTGACAGGCAACTACCGCAAGGGGAACACCCACCTTGGTAAGAGCGCTGAACTCCCACAACCAGGGGTCTGGGGGTGATCCTGTCTCCAAGCTGCTGAGTGCCACTGTGCAAGTTCCTGCCCCTCGTGGGCCCAGGTGGGCTGGCCAGGTGCTCTGTAAGGCCCCCTTTGGCTAGGAATAATGACCAGCTCTTTGCTGAGCTCCTACTGGATACCAGGTCCGAGTATGCACTTGGTTTAGGGGCCATGTGGGACCTTTGCAGCAATGCAGGGAGATATTAATGCCACACTTAACGAGGGGAAACTGAGGCACAAGTCCCAACCTCACTACTGACAAGAGGTCTGAGCCTGGGCATGCGGCTTCTGGGGCCCTCTGTTCTGCAGAGTCCGTGATTTGGAGGGTGGAAGGGGTGCAGAAGCTCCTGCCAGCTCCAGGCTGCCTCTAGCCCAGAGCCGGCCCCTTCCTTCCCTGGGTAGCAACGTGTCCATTTTCACAGCTGCACCCATTTGGCCTCATGCTTACGTTGCTCCAGCTCTGGCCCAGCCCTGTGGGTGCTGGGGCGGGGCAGGGGTCTGTGTACGTGACAGGACTTGGTTCTTTTGGAAGGGTGTCACTTACAACACTCAGCATCAAACTGAACACATTTCTGAGTCTCCGTAAACGCTTATGGAGTTAAACGTGGTCATCACAGCCTGCAGATTAGGAGAGGCAGGGCAGCTTGGAAACCACTTAGCACTGGGGGAAAGTGAGGCCCAGAAGGGGACAGTGAAGCCAGGGGAGTTTGGACTAGACCCAACCCCATTAGAGCCACAGTGGACCTAGCTGTCGGGACTCTGGCCGTGTCCTGGGTGTGGAGGCAACTGCCTCTATCCCCACAAGAAGGCTAATTTCGGGGTTAGTATCATGGATGTGGGACCCACATCCATGCAGGACTGGAGAGGGACAGGGTGTCTTAATGGAGAGCCCAGGGCAAGCAGTCGGACGGGGGTCTGAGTAATGCACGGTGGGCAGAGACCGCTTTCTGTGGAGGCATCACTATGGGAGCGGTGTGAGGAAAGGCACCTTGCAACTCCTCCCTTCCCTTCACAAACCTGCTTGCAGGACCTTCTGCCTGGGGCACGGAGGCAGCAGAGGCAGCCTTCAGGCAGTGCGTCTCTTTCTGAACACCTACTGTGTGCCAGGCACTGTGGGCTGCAGGAAGCCTTATAGAGACAAGGTTCATGCCCTCACAGAACTCTGTGTCGGGGGCCGGGGGCTGACACTTAGTCCTGACTAACTGTACCAGGTGTTTACTGTGCACTGAGCCAAGTCTGGCACGAGTCTTCACTCATTCACACCTCACAACATTTCTGCAAGGCAGGTGCTACCACTGTTGTCGTTTTGCAGATGTGAAAACAGAGAGGTAAAGAAACTAGTCTAAGGACACACAGCCAGAAGTGGCAGAGCTGGGTCTGAACCCAGACGGTCTGGCTCCCGGGTCTGTGGTCCTAACCCCTGGCTCACACTCTTCCCTAATAAATGTGTGCGTTCTAACCATGGTGAGGGCGCTTCAGGGTGCGTGAACCAATGCTCAGGAATCTCGTGAGCTGGTTGCTAATTTAAAAATTAACACATATAAACCTACATTTAAATAAATGACACTAAACAGAGTCATCACTTCCTAATCGGGTTACCTTTGTAACTATTGTACCTCTGTGTTGGGAATATGGAGCAGGCGAGCAAAGGTGCACCTCTTCCCGACTCTGTACCAGTGACATTGCGTTAGCCGCTATCGGCCAGGGTGGGGGTGTTAACACCGTGGAAATTGGCCAGAACCAGAGATCAGACCTCCTCCTGCCCTCCCACCTGAAGCGCCAGTTGTTAACCATTTAGCTGTTGTTAACCATAACACTGCTGTCCGGGAGGGACAGATCAGAGCCTTCAGTGACCTGGAAAGGTGGCAGAGCAGGCAGAGGAAGGGCGCATGCTGCTGGCCTGTCGGAGCAGCTCACCTGGATAGGCAGGTGTGCGTGGGCTTTACCGCTTCTCACGTGGGAACGTGTGACGTGAGCATCACCCCAGCAAACCTGATTTCTGAGGGCCCCTCCCCCCATCTTCTTCTGGAAGACTTTTCTATTTTAGGGCTTAAAACAAATCTGTCTTCCTTCTCCCCAGACCACCCTCTACCACCTGCTGGCAGCACTTCCCCCCTTCCTCAGATTCCCCGGTCCCCCCCCCCCCCCCCCCCCCCCCCCCCCCCCCCGCAGCCTTTGGTCCCTTTGCTGGGGACCTCTGTGGAGGTCTCCTAGCTGCCTCCCCACCTGGTTGGGGGCTTCGGTGACAAGCCCTGAGCTGACCTCAGCCTTTCTCTTCCATATCTTTGAATGTAGAAAGCTTTAAAGTCAACATAATGTTGTGACAACATGGGTTTTTAAAATATAAATAGTGACAATGCCTTTGGTGCCAGGCTATGTGCTATGCAGTATCTCCCGACAGGCCTAGAGTGGGAGCCATTATCCCTGTGTACCGAGGAGAAAACTGAGGCCCGAGGGCTCCAGCAGCCTGCTCAGGGTCACCTCGGTGATACGTGGCAGAGCAGGACCAAGTCTGTTTGAATGCAGCAGGTGTAAGGCTCCTGTGGCTACAGTGTCCCTCGGAAGGGGCTGGGGCAGCTACTGACGAGCATCACCCACGGCTTGGTAGGAAGGGGTCAGGGAACCCAGCTAAGCCTGGGCCCGTGCCTGGGCAGTGGTCAACCCTCCGATGGCACGGGGAGTTTCAGCAGGGCCTAGGACTCACCTCTGGGGCCTGGGTGCAGCTAGACAGCCCCCCTCGCCCCCCAGGAGTGGAGGAGAGTAATGACCACAATACAGGATTTCCTTTCCAATTGAGAGGCGATGGCCACAGCTGGACCTGCTTCTCACTACCATCCAATCTCCCCCAGGTTACTCTCTGGTGACCCACATCCCGGCAGGTGCCCGAGACATCCAGATTGTAGAGCGGAAGAAGTCGGCCGACGTCCTGGGTACGTATGTGGGCCCTGGGCGGCCGCCTCCCGTGAGCTTGTGGTTTTGCATGGGGCAAAATGTGTGGGTGGAGAAGGGGCACTTCTCCACCCTGGATCCCTTCCTGCAGGAGAGGGATGGGCCCCGGAAGCCAGAACTCAACCTGGGTGTATGTGTGCGTGGGGTGGTCATAGGGAAGCTGACACCTCCGTGGGTGGAAGGACCTTGTACTCAGAGCTGCTTGACCACGGAGGGTGGGGTGACGTCAGATAGGGAGTTGCCCGTCCCTGGAGAGCCTGGCAAAAGCTGGAGGTACTGGAGGTGAGGTCCCTGCCTCTGCGGTAGAGAAGTGAGACTCAGGAGGTAAGAAGGTCAAGGCAGAGAGAGTGGAGGTACGTGGCCAGTCTGAGGCCATGGGCACAGGTAGGATGTACACTCAGGTCTGGGGTCCTTCGCGTTCTTGCCACTGGATGGTCTCTGGTTCCCACCTTGGTAAGGGTCCCCCAACTTGAGGATTGTGGAGTTATTTGCATAGTGGCCGAGGTGGCGAGGCCCCATTTGGTGACAATTCTAGTAAGGCATTGGAGTGTTGGCCTGGCCATGTGCTATGTCTGTATCCGTAGGAGTCCGCCTGAGGTCCTTCTGGCTGAGGCGGGCAGGTGCTGACACCTGTGAGCTGCTCTGTTCTCGGCTCTGTCCTGTGCAAAACGGGCTGAGGACCCAGGAAGGGAAGCTGTCCCCAAAGCCTGGCTGGTCTTCCTACATCTCTGGGCGGCCCTGTGGGAGCTCGGGCTGGCAGGTGAAGCCCACCCTTTTAAGTGGACATGGTGGAGGGGTTTGCTAAAGGTCTTCAAGGTAGAACCTGGCTGGGCTCTCAGCTCTTCAGGCTTGGGGCTCCTGCCTCCCACCCTGGCAGGTCTGCCCCCTCAGTCCCCAGGCCCCAGCACCTGAGTGTGGAAGCCAGGTCTCTGCCAGGCCTGTTGCTCTGTCGCCCACTGGGAGAGTGGCGAGGCCAGGAAACGCCGTGTTCCCAGAGTTGGCTGTAAAGCAATCGTTCTTGAAACAAACGCGTGGAAATATCAAGGGCAGCCTCTGATGGAGCCCTGGGAAAGCCGCAGGAAGGAAGGTCATTACTGTCAGGAAACAGGTTTTGGACGCAGGCCGGGGCTTTAACCCTGCGCACAGACCTGGAAGCCGGGCCGAGACAGCCCGCCCCGGCGCGTGCCCCACCGCGCACAGCTTGGACTCGTTCACGTTATTTTATGACGTTGCTACGTTGAAGGTATTTTTCCAGCAGACACGTCCGGCTTGTGCGTCCTGCCTGATAATCAATCAGCCACCCGGCTCCCCTGCTTGTGCTGCACCAGGAGCTTTGGAAGAGGAGCTCTTCCCCTCGCTTGGGCCAGTTCCTGGAACTGGCTCTTGGAACACCCTCTGGAAGACACACTGTCCCTAGCGTGCAGCCCGCCTCTTCACTCCCTCCTGTCCCCCAGCCCAAGGCTCCTTGAGACTCTATTCAGGCTCCACAGCCCCAGAGAGGGCCAGCTGCCCCGAACTATCACACCAGTGCTGGGCTGTGGCTCCAGTCTCCAGGCCGGCAGGAGAAAGGCTGCTGAAGGTCCTTCTGTCTGGGCGTCATCAGGCTCGAGTCAGGCCCTGAGAGTGGCCGTCCTGAGGTTCTCCATTCCAAATGTCCACCTGCACCGTGCCTCAGAGGGAGCGCCACTGAGAATGTGCCCGAGCCACCCTCGGCCACATCTGGGGAATGGGGTGGCCAAACGGTCAGCCTGGTCACGCCAGCAGAGGTCACGCCAGCAGCTGAAAGTCATGGCTCCCAGTGAGGGATGGTGCTGATCAGCTCATGGTGGTCCGGAAAGACCTGCGGGGGCCGCTGGGCCAGCGCTCTGGGCCGGCCAGGCCAGGGCTGCAGCGCTGCTCAGTGTGGGCCCTGGAGGGGCATGGAGGTCCCCTCCCCATGTCCGGGTGGGACGCGGGGGGTGGCGAGTCGCCCAGGGTCGCACGGTGAGTCTACAGCAGAGCCAGTAGTGGCTCAGCCCCGCCCACCTGGCTGACACCTGTTGTCCCGCGCGAGCCTTCCCAGGCACTGACCCTCCTGCTACAGACCTGGGCGCTGAGTCCTGATGCCACTCGTCACCTGGCAGTCCCCACCCCCTTCAGAGGCAGCCGGAATGACAGGACCAAGGACCCCAGCCAGCGCTCTTCAGTTGTCTAGACAGTCCTTGCTTAGTTTAGGCTGATAGCAAAGTGTATTTGCACGTTCTTGGCAATCATGGCCCTGGGCCACACACGGGCCACAGACAGAGCACCCACTCTCCACGGCATGCAGTTTCCTGTCTTTGCAGTATTTGGGGAGGGTCACAGGGTAGGTGGCCCTGGTCCCCTGAGCGTGTGCTGCTGCTGCTCCCCGCCCCTCCACCCTCCCGGCCCCCAGTCCGACCCACGTGACCGGGTGGCTCTGCCCTGTCAGCCCTCGCAGATGAAGCCGGCTCCTACTTCTTCAATGGCAACTTCAAGGTGGACAGCCCCAAGAACTTCAACATCGCAGGCACCGTGGTCAAGTACCGGCGGCCCATGGACGTCTACGAGACCGGTATCGAGTACATCGTGGCGCAGGGGCCCACCAACCAGGGCCTCAACGTCATGGTGCGTGCGCCCCGGCCAGCGGCCCCACGCAGTGGCCCCGCGTCCCGCACGAGGGAGCGTCCCCACTCAGCTGGGCGTGGGCTGCACTCTTTCACTCACTTGTTCACCCACTGCTTTGCTCTCTCGTACATTCATCCACTCAGGTTTTGATGCCTTTGCTTTGTCCCCCATTTACTCCTTAACTCACTTACCCAGTCACTCGCTCACCTAACCATCCCCTCCCTCACCGTCTCACGGGTGTATTCGTTCATTCATTCATTCATTCTTCCTTCCGTCCGTCCGTCCGTCCGTCCATTCCTTTATTCATTCCTGCCGTTAGCCCCCTCACCCCCGCCCCCCTGGATGGGCACAGCAGGAGGTTCTGTGCAGCTCATTGGAAACTGCATGGGGAGATGACAGAAGGCCGACGGGGGTACAGGGAAGAAAGACCCACTCCCCACTCCACAGTTGGGGGCTTTATGCCTTCCATGTCGTGTCCTACTCCCCACTGCATGGACTCTGGAGGGACCATGCAGTGCTGGTGGCCCATGGCCCTCCCCCTGGCACTGTCCCCTAGCACGCTCACGGCTTCTGGGGTCGGGGCACAGGGTGTGAGACAGGGCAGGAGAGAGTCTGGGCCTACGATGCCCAGCTTGTCGGGAGCTTTCCCAAGGCTAATGTCTGGAAATAGACGCCATCGAGGTTGGTGTTCCAGCACCAAGAAAGTGTCGAGACTTGTCATGGAAGCCAGGTGACGTCACGATGGGCAGTTCTGATGTGCTTCGAGGCCTGTGGAGCTGAGGGATGTGCTGGGGACAGAGCCCACCCACCGGCGCTGTGTAGCTCTCCAAACCCCACCATGGCAGGTATTCATGTCCTCACTTTATGGGTGAAGAAACCTGGGCCCGGAGACTAGGGACTGGCCCAGTCACAGAATCGTAAGTGACACGACTGCGCTTTGATCTCAGGTCAGCCAGGTGCCACAGCCAGTGGTTTGTTTAACGGTTAGGCTGGAGGGGTCTCCAGTTGGGGGTGCCACCCCCACTTTTCCACACTGCTTCTTGGCCGAAGAGTTTCCCCGGGTGACCCCAGAATCTAACGGGGGCCATGTATTTCTACGTCTTCCCTTGCAGCTGCCCCTGCGGCAGACTGGCCACCAGGCTTCGTTCACCCCCTGGCTGGAAGAGCTGTGTGGCAGATCAGGGACCCCAGGAAACGGACTCTGAAATGGAGGCCTGTGCACAGGAGGGCTTTGGGGCGTGGTCTCAGCAGCAGCAGGGTGAGGGGGACAGGACTGGACAGAGGGAGGAGCTGAGCAGTGAGGCAGGTGTGCCAGCCTCAGCGTTTCCCGCCTGGAGTTCTGGGGTTGCAGCGGCCCCTCAGAGTTGAGGCAGGGAGTCATGGCTTGGTTGCTGGAAGCCTTAGGGAAGGGTCATGACCTTGGGAGAGGCAGGGCCCTGTGATTGAGGGAAATTCCTGGGGAGGGACTCAGCTGTGAATTGTCAGTGGCACCACCGGAGCCAGCTCACTGAAGGTGGGGTCTGGGGTGCCCTGTGGCCCCCACTATGTCCACTCTGTGTACCACTTGCGCCCATTTGCTTTGTATCACGAGTTGACCTCGGTAGGAAGAGCTCCCCTAGAGGTCAGGTTGGTTTCTTTCCAGGGAGCCTTACAAGGGAAGGCTGGTGGGTTGAATGGCAGCTAGATGGGGGAGGGGGACTGCAGCTGAATCACGTCATTTCCTTCCTATTTTAGATTCCCCTTTCCCTTAGCTGGCACCTCTGCTAGTCCAGGCGGCCTACCTAGCCAGGCGCCCCAGTCCCCCTAACCTGAGGGGTCTGGGCTCCAGGCCCTTTTCAATTTAAGGCTACTGCTTTATCCAGTTTCTATCAAAATCAGACAGGGGCTACCAAGAAATGTCCCAGTAGAACAGCAGGGAACCAAACATGTATCTGTCCCCAGGACCAAAGTGTCCCTTGGTGATCAGGACCGATAACTGCCAAGACGGCGACCCATTTCCTGCTGTGCTCCTTTGGCACAAGGTGCCCAAACAGACCCGGTGGCAGTCGTGTTTCCCGTTGAACAAAACTCTTGCTGTGTCTCCTGGTGGAAGTGTTCTTGCTGTGGGAATCAGGACCTCTGGGTCCAAACGCCCGAGAGCCACAGGGACTGGAAACCCCAAACCCCCAGAGGGGTCACTGGGAATGACTGCCCTGGCAGGTTCATCTTTTGGTTCCTAGACCCATGTCGTCTACCCACCGGGGACACAGCACCATGTCGTGGTGATGGATTTAGAGTGTCTTGTGTCACGGAGGATGCCGAGGCTCCATCCTCAGGGGGTATTGCTATCTGTAAGCTGTACCTTGGCTGCGCCAGGCATCACTCTATCGGGCTGGTGGTGACCGGGTGGTACAGCCTACAATGGGACCAGCGGGTCTCACTGTCATGTGCCCGCCGTGGCACCTGCTTTGCTGTAAAGTGGGTCCCTTGGTCCAATGCCGTGTCATACGGTGTCCTGTGTCCGTGGGTCAAATGCTCTGTGAGCCCCTGGGAATTGGGGCCGGCTGAGGCCCCGTGGGCAGGGAAGACAAGCTCATGTTTAGAATAAGACAAATCACCTCCCCTTTAGGACAGAAGGGCCCTAATTTTATCAACTTGCCTCAAATACCCGATGGTCCCCTTGAGGGGCGGTGCTGTATCACAGGCTCAGTGTGATGCTGAAAGGCTGGCCTCTCAGCAGTGGAAGTAGCCAGGGCAGACTTGGAGAGTGAGAACTCACGCTGTTGGCCCCATGCCTAGTTTCCATCTGTGCCACCATGGCTATCCCATTCGTGGACCCACTGTGCCGTCAGTGAGGTGTCCACTGGCGAAGCCATCGTATCTGTTACTTGGTTGTTTCAAGCCCCTCTTGCCCCTGGTGGGTGCTCCCTAGTATACATTGCAGCTGACACAAAGATCTTTGTGTTCTCGGCCTACCCCCTAGATCCCTTCACACATGCCTTCTCCAGACCCGCTCCCTCCCTATTGAAAGTCTTTTCTATCCAGGCTCCTGCCCGACCAGCCAAGCCATGTGCACGGCCCCTGAGCCAGTCTCTTCGTTCCTTAGGCCACCCCGCTTTCCATACACATTGGATGGTCCATCACATGCATGGCCCGAAGGCATGGGGAAGATTTTCCTTCACTGCCGTTTTTCGAGGCCACCCCTGAATGGGGCTCTAGTGAAGCAGATCCCATTTTTGGCTTGCACCACGCACCCCCATTACCACGCTGACCCGTCTCTGAGTCAAGTTTGGCCATTTTTTTTTCTCTCTGACATCATCATAAGGATACCTTATGCAGCCACGTCTGTGAGCTAAGAGAGAGATGCTGGCATAAGGGTCTTAGATGACGGGAATTTGGGTCACCTGCTGATGCCGCATTCTGCGTCCTCTGGCCCTGACTGTACCTAATCCTGGATGTGACACTTCCGTCCTATGGTGGGTTGCCACTGGGCCCTCCGGACCACGTAACTCAGTGGAGTTGACAGGCCTCGTGTTCTAAGGTTCAGCTCTGGATGCACGGGTGTCCTGATGTCTTGTGGGCAAAGGCTTCCAGCCCTAGGAGGGCCTGGCAGCCTCCCAGAGCCCGTTTTCAAATGCTATATATTTATTGTTGCAGGTGGTATGACCTTACTCCAGAACACTAGGCGTCTATGTTATCCTTTTCCTACTGGAGCTTGCCAGAAACTCCACATGACATCTTTCCCCACCATAGATGTCTCTATTGCTGTAGGGTCAGCCAGGTACTAGGGCCCAAGTGGCAGTCTGCCCGCACCACACCTGGGCCTGCTGCACAGCCTTTTCCACTCAGGACCCCACTCAAAGCTGGCAGCTTTTTATGTGACCCAGTCTCTGGATTGGATCAATATTCCTGGATGCGGAATATGCTGTGTCCAAGATTCTTCTTCAGGATGGAGGGTATGACATGCAATAATCTGCCCGTTACTTTCAATGGGATGTCCTGGCGTGCCCTAGACTACTGGACCCTGGAATTCTCACTGCTGTGGGGGCCCCGATTCTTCACAGGGGTTAATCTCCGGTCCTCTGGCATACACGTGCTTACCAAAGCCTCCTGTGCCACTTCCTGCTCAGCCGGTCCGCTAAACATGGTGTCATCAATGTAGAGGACTGATGTTCCGTTCTGTAGGACAGTCCGGACCCCTGCTGTGAGATGACAGAGCCAAAGCTGTGAATGGAGGCTGCTGTCCAGCCAGGTGAAAGAAGAGGGCTTCTGTGTAGAGAAGGGCGTGTTCGCCAGGTCAGCGGCCACATACGACCAACCTGAGGTCATGTCAATCTGCTCTAGAAAAGCTGCCCCTGGGCGACTGCTTGGTCGAGTCTGTGGTAGTTCCCTCTTTTCCGCTCGGATCCGTCTTATTTACATCGGGGCCCTCCTGCTGAATTAAATGAAGGGTGCGATGGGGTGGCCACCCTGCATCCCTTCGGTCTTTAGGAGCGGCCTTCGTCTCTGTGTTTTCTCCCAGGATGCACTATTGTTTTTGATATACCCTCTTGGAGGGGGTTCTGGGTCAGGTTCACAGGCTTCCACTAGGTTCCCCACTATGGTAGCTCTTACCCCTCAGGTCAAGAAGCCAACATGACGGTTCTGCCAACTGCCAATTATGCATCTGGGGGCTGGGTGAACCTTGGATCCAGTGGACCTGCTGTGAGCCAGGCCTGAGCCACTGCTTGTCACCCACATGCTCTCACAGTGGCATGACGGATCCCCGGTTACCAGTGACAACTCACACCCTAGCTCCAAAACGTCTGTCATTTATCTGCTGAACAGTTAACCAAGTCAACGGCTATAGGCTGTTTGGAGGAGGAACTGGAAGAATCATTACCATGTCAACTTGCTGTGAATCCTTGTTTCTGGGGACCTGGCTGTCCCATCATTTAGTGGATTCTGAGTCTGAAAACTGGCCCAGGAGACGGGGCAGAGATGGTGGCTTTGATGGGGCAGCTGCCGTCCACGTCCTGATTATCTCCCCTTGGTGGTGTTTGATCTACAGATTAAGAAGCACCTTTTCTGGGCCTGTTGGTTTGTTCCTCGGGGGTCCTTTGGTTTATCAGCCGTGTGTAAAGTTTTCTGTGGGTCAGGTCCCCTGGATACCATGTCAGCCTTGCTGCTTATTACAATACTTGGGTCCCTTTTCTGATTACTGTGGGGAATCTGATTCTAGAATAGCATCTCCCGCCGTCAGCCCTGGCTTCTGAGGACAACCAATCCTGCCCTCTGTGTGTCCCTCCAAGTGATGTGGATGCGTCCTCACTGTCACATTTCCTTTCACTCTGATGAACAGAATGTCCCCCAGGTCTTCCCACAGAAAACAGTCCCCTGGTGGATTTTCCAGGCTTTTCCTCACTCTTCCATCACCTGCCATGGCAGTGTCAGCCTGTGTCTTCTACTCTGCGCTTTCTCCATCCTAGTGGCGTGTTGGCACTTCTCCCAGAGTTCTCACCTGTGTTGTGAGAGGCACTGCTCTGTACAGAAACTTCCCTCGTTCGGGTTCATCTGGTGCTGTCTTTGAGCCAGCCCCTGACCCTCGGCTCCAGGCCCACAGCTCCCTCCTGGCTTCTCCGACACCTCCGTCATGATTTGTCCCTTCTCTCCTGAGCAGCGTCCGTGCTCTCCTGACTGGTAGGGATGGGACATAACCCAAGCCATCGGCCTGGAGGCCCAGGGAGAAGGCAGGGCAATGTCCTGAGAGAGGCCCATGGGGTTTGGAAGGCTGAGGTCTCTGTACCATCCTCAGGTAAGGGGCAGGTACTGGCTTTAACAGGGAGGAATGGCCCCTTTCCAGGCCTGGTCGATTCAGGGAAATCTGAGGTTTCAAATTGTATGCGTATGGACTCGGACCCCCACACTCCAAGTTTTAGGCCCCACTCCTCCAGGTCAAGTTTGGCAGGGTGGAGCAGCCAATCTTCTCGGGTTCTCTGGGACTTCTCCAGCTCATCTGCCTCTGGCTGGAGGACATGTGAGTGTCCTTGTGTAACATGGGAGGCCCTCTGGCTGGGCCTTCAGTTAGAGACCAGATGTGATGTCACCTTCAGCTGTATTTCTCCCCATCACATTCCAGACCCTTATTTCTTACTGGCCGCTCAATCCCCCGCCAAGTCTCCAACACTGGAGACGTGGCGCCCACTGGTGCATTTCCTTCCGGTGCGTGCATCCCAGTTTACCACCCGGGAGTCTCAGTGCTCCCTGCACCACCAGGACGGGCTCCCATCACTCCTCCTGGCAGCTGACCCTGCTCCAAGCTCCTGTTTGAGAGTCCACTTTCTAGGACTCCTGACCCTAAGTGACCCTGAGAATCCCCATCGGGAGGGGACGCAGGGCTGGCAGAGGGAGAGACTGGGCTGTGACACAGTCTCAACAGGGGCCTCAGCCTTCCCACAACCAGCTCTGCAGCTGGGACGGCCTCAGGGACCTGGGCCATGGCACCCCCATTTTGGAGGCAGTGAGGCGTCCGGGGGAAGAGGAGCGGTAGGAGCGGTACACCATTATTACTTAGGGTTTCTGGCGTGCGGTGGTAACATAACATGGTCAGGTTTTAGTGGCTTTGTGACTTCTAGAATATTCTGTGCACCCCCTTACAGCCTGTACCCGGCCTGGACAGCTCCCTCTGCCCCTCCCTGCTGTGCCCCTGTTCTCCAGTTTTGGGATATGGGCCCTGGGAGAGCAGAGTTCTTGTGAAGGGCATGTCCCTGGGAGGACTCAGCTGTGGGCCACAGCGGGGACGGCTCCTGGCAGCCTGGGACAGGAGTGCTTCTGTCCTAAGGGGTGTGGGCGATGGACTTGGCAGCCACTCTAGGCTTGTGCAGTGAGGGAGGGCCGGGTCCCACTTCTTCTCCTTCCCAGGTGTGGAACCAGAATGGCAAAAGCCCCTCCATCACCTTTGAGTACACGCTGCTGCAGCCACCGCACGCCCACCGCATTCAGCCCGTCTACTACAGCTTCTCCGAGCCCACCTCCGAGAGTGCGGAGAGCCAGGAGCTGGACGGGCCTGGGCTGCTGGGCTTCCTTCAGCACAACGGCTCCCTCTACGGCCAGGACTCCGCGGAGCGGCTGGGCCTGGACAACCGGCTGTTTGGCCCACTGAGCCCGGGGATAGAACTCGGTCTGAGCAAAGGCCAGGAGACCAACGAGGTGTGTGAACAGGCCAGCGGCGGGGCCTGCGAGGGACCCCTGAGAGGCAAGGGCTTCCGAGGTAACCAGCAGGAGGGCTGGGGTGGCGTGGGGCCTGCTAGGGGGCGGGGCTTTGGGCCAGGGCCCGCAGTCCCCTGCAGCCTGCAGAAGAGTTTGACAAGAGATGCCGCTTATCGCGGGCATACTGGGCAGGCGCAGTGCCAGGCCTTTATATACATCCTCTGACATGTGTCCTTTGGGTAGATAGTTGCCTCCACTTGACAGGTGGAGAGACTGAGGGTTAGAGAGGGAGGACGTGCCCACGTCACATAGTCTACCATGGAGGAGCTGGGAGCCAAACCCAGGGGGGGTCTGACCCCATAGTCCCTGCCCTCGCTCATTCAGTGGAGACAGACAGACTGACAGACAGAGAGCATACAAGGTGTTGTGAAAGCTCTGGAAGGGAATAACAGTTAGTCGAGGGGACACAGGGAGAACCTTGAGTTCTCAAGAGGGTGACCCCTGATCCGAGAGCTCAGCAACAGGTGACGGCTAGCTGGTGAGGGCGTGGAGGGGGGTGGAGACGAGAGAGGACCAGGGGGGTTCAGCCTGGTGAGGCGGGGTCCAGAGGAAGCGGCAGGAGGTACGGCTGGAGACGTGGTAGTGAGTCCAGAGTCAGGGTCCCGGGACCCACGCTGGCAGTTGGGCCCTGCTCCTGGGGGCCATGGCTCATCATGGCTGGTCTGGACCACCACTCCTTCTAGGGGCAGAAGGTTGGCCAGACTTGGGAAGCATCCCTTCACTAACTTGGCGGGGAGAATTTCCATGACCCTTAGAGTCTTTAAACAGCAGATACTTTAGAGGTTGTATTTAGTGTCCTGGGGCTGCTGTAACAAATGGCCAGACACTGTGACCACAGAAATGGATTCTCTCCCAGTTCTGGAGGCCAGAAGTCCAAAATCAAGTTTACAGCCAGTCGCGTTCCCTCCAGGGGCTCTAGGAGAGGGCCCTTCCGGCCTCTCCCAGCTCCTGCTGGCCCCAGGTGGTCTTTGGCTTGTGCCTGAAGCACTCCAGTCTCCGCCTCTGTCCTCACACACCCGCTCCTCTGTGACTGTCTCTCAGTGTCCTCACCTCTTCTTACAAGGACAGCAGTCATTGGCTGGAGGGCCCACCCTACAGCCAGGATAACCTCATCTGAGCTCCTTAACTGCATCTACAGAGACCCTCTTTCCACACACACTTACATTCTGAGATTCTGGGTACACATGAGTTCTGGGAGACCCTCTTTAATCCACTGCAGAGGTCAAGCCGACTCCCCCCCAAGAGACTGTCCAGGCCGGCTTGCAGGCCTCCACTTGGCAATCTGCGTCCCCTCATAGGGAAGGGACGTACCTCTGGGAGCTTCCTGGTTCAGCTCTTCGCCTCTCGCCTCACTGAACCCCACGCCCACCCCCAGGGCGGCCCTGTCCCCCCCCGAGAGGGAGGGCTTCAATTTGAGTCATCTGTCTCTCTTGTAGACGGCAACGCCACTGGGATGGCTCTCGCGGGGAACAAGGATGGCCAAGAGGCCGACGCCCACCTCACCTCCCAGGGACTCCTCTCCGCCAACGCCATCTCCGGCCAGCTCCTGGACGCAGGCTCGGACTCCAGGGAGCTCGCCCTCAACGAGACGGTCAACAGCATCTTTGCACCGGGCGCCCCACGGAGTTCCCTGGCCGAGAGCCTCTATGTCGACTACGAGAACCAGAGGGCCGGTGCTGACCTGCTCAATGGGTCCTACCTGGAGCTCAGCAGTGACAGGGTGACCAACACCTCCTCCGAGGCCCCGTTCCCCAATGCCAGTGCCAGCCTCCCCACCTCGGCCGGGAACAGGACACACAAGGCCAGGTAGGAGGCACGCCTCTGCCCTGTCCTCTGGGGCGGGGGCCGTGTAAGCGAGACCTCACTACGGGGTCGGGGTGGTCTGGCTGGGACACAGCCACTGCTGTCTGGCACCTCCTCCCACCTTGTGGACCAGAGCGGGAGGTCACAGGACTGGGTTTTAGTGTGTCTTCCCTACAAGGTAGTCCCGGTGCTGAGCGTCCATGTGTGGAGCCGAGGTCGGCAGGAAGGAGGGTGGGGGTGGGAGGGAGTTGGCCAGCGGTTCAGAGCGCTCGTCATGACCAAGCTCGGAGCCCCGCATGCCACAGGCATGGAAACATACACTGGTCACGCCACCTGTAGCGTTAGGGGCAGGTACTGGGGCTCAGAGAAGGCGATTCACAAACTTAGAGTCCCAGTCCGTGAGGGTCTGGACTCTCTGGGTTCTCAGTCTTCACCGTCTTTGCATGTACGGCTGCTGGGCGTGAGGCAGACGCTCCAGGCTGTCCCCCGAATGTGGGCGACTCAGCACAAACTTCACTGCAGGCCAGAGAGGAGACTGGTGTAGGGTCCTGGGGGTGCTGCAGCCGGCGACCAGACCTCAGAATCAGGTATTAGGAACAAGGTCTTCTGCGGCGGGGGCTGGAGCTGCCTCTGGGATGGGCCATGTGACAAGCCAACTGGGGTCAGGCCCCAGAGCCAAGGACACTCATGAGGACACGGGGGCAGTCACAGCTGGTTACAACTGGACAGTCATATCTAGGGACAGCTGGGGACATCTGGACAATGACAACTGGCAATGCTTAGACAGTCATGGCTGGAGACCAGGAGCCTCCCTGCGTAGTCGGCGAAGCTGGGAGCAGGGTACCCCAGGCCTGCCACCATCCCTACTAGAGGACAATCCCTAATGACAAACCCCTTGGGCTCATGGCCACCCTGAAGTGTCCGTCCACCCTGAAGTTTCCCAAGAAACTCACAGGGCAGTGAGGCGGGCAGAAATGGCAGGACCAGGCTCAGCAGCCTCTGGAGGGGTGGGAGGGGCAGGGCGGGGGTGTGGAGGCAGGGATGGGCCACTGGGTTTTGTTTTGTCTTGTTCTCTGAGGACCCACCCAAACCCCTTGACTTTAAACAACAAACAGGACGTGAACCCTAGCCAGGGCTGAGGATGTGGGTGTCCTCGGGAGCTCGGGGGACGGCCGCTCCCCGCCATGCACCCCCAGGACGGGGCCTGCCTCTGACCTCCAGCTGTTTTCTGAGGTCCTGGCTCACATGAGGTACCTGGGACTGGAGGGCTTGAGGCGACATCTGGGCTCCGGCTGGGATTCTTTGCAAACATGGACAGGGGAGCTCTGGAGCCTCCTGTGGCCGCCCTTCTTCCCACAGGGGCACACCCATTCCCCAGCCCTGGGCCCAAAAACTTCCAGAGAGTGGGGCCTCACAGGTGTATGGGACCCAGTGGCTGGAAGGGGGTGACAGGCTTTGCTTTTGGGGTCTGGGTCTGAATCTGAAAGGGGGGGGCGTGTGGACAAAGGTTTGGGGTTCAGAATCAGCCAGCTCTAGGCCGTGACCCGGCCATTTACTTACAGCCTGAGCCTGGTTTCTGAAGTCCTTGCAGTGAGCTTGATTCGCCTAGGGCTGCCCTCCCCGCGTGAGGCACCTAGACCTGCCGGGTGAGGGCTCAGTAACAGAACTGTCCGTAACACAGCCAACCTCCAGGGTGAGGGAGGGACCCCCCACGGCTCCTGCCTCGGTGCAGGAGACCAGCTGTCTGAGGTCAGGGTCCCTCTCTGAACGGGTGGTCAGGGTGGCCGCACTATTTAATGTGGCTCAAGGCATGGAATATGTCTGTGGCGGTGGTGGCACGGTGAAAATCGCAGAAGACAGTGTCTGGAGAACTGAGTCGCCATCTCAGCTCTGCCCCCGTGAGCCTCAGACGCGGCTCCAACCCTCTCTGGGCCTCAGTTTCCCGATCACTACGGGAAGAACTTATCAGAAGATGCCTCAGGGCCCATCAGCTCAGGTATTCAAGGATTCCTAGGCCAGCTCAGGCACAAGCTTTTGGGTCTTAAGCCACCTTTTGGAGTCTTTCTTGCCCCATCCCAGTTGAATCTTACCCCACCCCCCTCAGCCGCACGGAGACACATGGGGTTTCCAGTAGGGACCCAGGGATCAATACAATCAATTGTCAACCCTCAGAAAGGCCCAGACGTGGTGAGATGGGGTGGCTCCCCTCTGGCTGCCATCAAAGGATGCTGCCAGGCAGGGACCAAAGATGGTCTTTTGAGATAAAGAAGGGCTGAGGGAGGCGTGGGGAAACCACCAGGCCAAAATAGCCCCGTCTCTGCGAGTTGTCCAAACACAGGAAGTTGCGTCTGCTCCCCAGAGAGGCTGAAATCAAAGGGGCAGCCCAGAAAGGAAAGGTTATTTTCATCTTCTCAGGCTGGCCTCAAACAATCAAGGAAGGCCCCGTCACCAGATGCAGAGGTTGGGAACAAGCGTCCAAGGCACAGAGACGCAGGGTCCCTCTCCCAGTCTGGAGGGGAAGAAAAGCAAGGAGTGTGCATTGTGGTTCCCTTATAAACAGGCGCCGTCACTGCAAAGCCTCTGCTGCCTGCGGTTGTACGAACCTGTGCTGGAGGCCGCTGGGCAGAGGGCCCGGAGCCGCGTGATTTGGAGCGTGCCATGCCTGGGCGGCCGTCACCAGGTGGAGTCTAGCAGTTCTGACTCTCAAGGCTGAGGGGGGTACCATCTCCCTTGCAGCTGGAGGTGGTGAAGGGCCGGGGGTACAGAGATTTCCTGGGTGGTTTTCTTCCTGGCGTTACTTCTAAGAACAGAACCTGGTAGGGTTGCCTTGCTGTGCAAATTCGTGCAGGGGTTTCAAGGGTTGTATGTGCTGTGTGTGACTCGAGCTGGTGCTAGTAAGAGCCATGTGTAGGCAGCTCCTCCAGAAATACCTTTTGTGCTTAAAATCTGAAGGGTTATTCTGAACTGGGCCACTCTTCCTGGAGTCAGGAATGAGTCACCCTGCCTGCTGGCGGGAGAGTGTGTAATTAGATAAAGATGGTGGCTTCGCCATGGGTGGGGTGGGGGGGGCACGGGCTGGATCTCTTTATCTCTTTGGTTCTGGGGGAGAATTTAAAGCTGTTGAAAGGGGGGGCGAGGGACCCAATCAGTAGTTTGGTATTTTTCAAATCAGCGGTTAGGGGGTGATATTCTGGGTTCTTCCGTCCCCAGAGGGCCTGCTTACGGGACCTGGGTGCTCTCCTAGGTTTCCACGGGTCCTTTGCTGTCAGATGACAGGGTGTTGGGAAAGGCCCTTTTAAAATTTTTCCTCATTTTTAAGGAGGAGGGCGGGTTGAGGCTACTTTCCCTTTCTCTCAGAGACCATGAAAAGCCTGGGGCGGGCTCCTGGTTGTGAAGCCCCCAGGTGAGGGGGCCCAGCAGGCTTGAGTAGCTGTGACATCAGCCACCAGCTCATACCTGCCCGGCCCGACCACCCTCTGCACGCTTCTCCTTCCCATCCCCTCCGGCCCCCGGCCCTGGGTGCATGCAGCCACACCAGTACATTTATGAGTTCAGGTCTCCGGGACATGGTTTCCTGGTTCTCAGAGCATGATGTGCCTTTCAGGGAGATGTTCCTGCAAAAGTAAATTGTAAGAGCAGTTCTCGTCCACTTGTGAAGTTCCAGAAGTTGGAATCCAGAGCAATGTCTGCATCACAGAATCAACTAGAAGGCCTTTTAGAATGTATGCCCTGCAACCCTCAGCCTGACAGCAGGTCCCAAGGAAGGGACCTGTGGACGTGTCTCCATAGCTGAGCCCTGTGAAATGAATGTAGCTCCTGTCCTCTTTAGCCAGCCCCTCTGGGCCGGAAGGGAGGTGGAGCTGGGGACGGGGCCTGCTGCCGTGCCCAGCGGAAGAGGGAGGTCGAGCCCTGGGTGACGTGCCAGCAGCCAGGCCAGGGCACCGTGTCCCCTTCTCTGGCTCTGTGGGCCCTGGAGCTGGGAGCCCAGAGACTGCCACTGTTGCAGCCACTTCCCTCATCCCCTGCTGAGTCCCAACCAGGCCTGCAGGACGATATTGAGGTTGGGCCCAGCACACCAACTGGTTCAAAGACGCAAACAGTCCTAACAATAGTTGGCTCAGGCCGCCTGAGTTCCGGCCAAGAATCCTGGCTGGTCGCTGGCGGGGAAGCTGCGTGCCTTTCTCCTTGCACAGCAGCCATTGCAGGCAGACCTGGGCAGAGGCGTCTGGAGGGGACGCAGCCACTCCCCCTGTCTGCGCTGAACTTTTCTATTTTGATAATTGGAGGCGAATGGATAATGTCCCTATTCAATCAGAATCCTGGCTGAAGGAGGCCGCAGGAGAGGATTCTGACACATTCTCAGTGCATACGGTGCTTTCTGACACCCCTTCCCAGAGAGGGGTCGGGGGAAAAGAAACCCAGTCTCAGATGTTAGAAGGTGAGAAACCCACCTGTGTGGAGGGATCACGATGTTGGTGAGCCCCCAGTTCTTCACCCGCCCCCGCTGCCCCCGAAGGAGCGTCAGCAGCAGTATGCTCGGACTAAATAATTGACATGGGAGACCACAGACATCCCTTGCATCCTAAACTGTGGCACCCTGTGGGTGCTCCATCCCTCCACTCTTTCCTAGATATGGCCGCTCGGACTCTAACAGGTGGGTTCAGCCTGGGACGCAGGACAGGTGTGCTGTCACGGAAAAGCACAACCGCCCCCGTGGATGAGAACACACCCTCCGACGAAAACTCATGCCCGTCAGTGAGCGTATGGCTTCTCACCCCCTTCTCTGCTTGTCCTTGTTTTCAGGACCAGGCCCAAGGCACGCAAGCAAGGCGTGAGCCCGGCGGACATGTACCGGTGGAAGCTGTCATCCCACGAACCCTGCAGTGCCACCTGCACCACAGGTACTGGTCACAGCTGCCGGGCTGCAGGACCCACTTACCTGCTTGTAGCCCCAAGCTGCCTGCAGGGAGCCTGTCTGCTGATTCCTTTCCGGATCTGGGAGGTAGTGTGCCGGATGTGACAGGGGCTGGGGTGTCCTCCTGCTCCCCGCATGCTGGACCACTGTCCTGGGCATTACACGGGCCCCCAAACACTCTTCGTCTGTTGTCGTTCATATCATGTCTTGTTAGAGCAAACGTCCTTTCGGTTCAAAGTAAGAAATCTCAGGTGGCGAGGAGTTTACTTTTGTTTCCACAAACATAGGAAGGGGGCAATAGACCCAGGCAGTCTGGGGCCGAGGCAATGGGTCGGGTTCTAGGACCTCGTCAGGAGAGGAGGTAGGAGGGGGCGGAGACCCCTTGGTGGCACCTGACAGGCAGACACATGTGGTTAGTAAGTGTTGAGCTGTGACTTGGACCCATGTCTGTCTGCACACATGGCTGGCCACCACCACACTGAGATGCTAGCTGCAGCCATCAGGGACTGGACTCTGTCTGCTGCCAGCTCTGGTTCCCTTCCCTGGGGGCTGCTGCAAGTTCAGATGGCAGAGCCAGCACCAGCACCCTGGCAAATGTGGCACGGAGACCTGAGAGCCACCTTCTCTATACTTCAGGCTTTATGGTTGGGTTTGGACAACACCTGGGGCTGCCACTCAAAATGTACAATGTCCCTGTCCCAGCAGCACCGCCCCCCTCCCCCCATGGCCTGAACTTTGGATGCTCCTGCAGTCCCTGGCCAATGAGGAGGATGACCGGGCCCTGGGCAGCCGTGGTCTGGGCTCAGTCACACCTCCCGCAGCCCTGCTTGGCATTTCAGGATATGGGCCCGAGAGAGCACCTGGTGAGGTGGCTGCAGGGCTCTGAACGGACCACAGGTCCTTATGTTCTGCTCACACTGCTCTCCCTCTCGGGCTGGAACCCAGGGCCCTACCTTCCTGAGCAGGACGTAGGACCCACGGAGTTTGCCCCTGGCATTCTGGAGGGCACAAGGCCAGCTTTGTGGGGCGTCAGTGGGCACTTGAGCTGCACTATCTGCTCGACCACACCAAGTGCCCTTGGAAAAGTGCTTGATCTCTGCAAGCCTCAGTTTTCTACCTGTAAAGCAGACACGCACCTGTGTGAAGGTGGTTGTGGGGACAGAGGTGAAATGAGATCTCCGGGCCCTTGCCGCCACCTCCCACACACTGTGCCCACATGAGATGCTCACATCAGTGGCTGCCTCCTCTCAAAACCCCATTTTACAGGGCGCCGAGGCCAGGCCGGGGTGGTGGTCGGGATTACAAACCTTCTGTGTCACGTGATATCTGTGCATGTTGAGCGGTGTCATGGGCACACCGCTGGGGCCCCACCCTGCCCTGTGCTTTGCCAAGATCTCATGTGAAGCGCTGTTAGGTCAGTGTGGCAGACCTGTGCCAAGCTCAGCCATAACAGGACGGCTTCCCTCTTTTCCTTAAAGATGCGCTCTAAGGGGGCGGTAGAAATGCAGGTGAATTGGTTTGGATTCTTCTTACCTTGAGTCTCAGGCAATGATTTCAAACTGTTCCTTGGTGCCCCCAGGGCACAGGGATGAGGGGAGTGGAGGCAGTGGACCCTGAGCTCGTCCCTCCAGAGGCCCAGGCGCAGCGAGGCCCCCCCATTGGTTTCATGGGTTGGGGCTCCCTGGTCTCTCTTATAAAAGGAAGGGCTCCCTGTCTAAGAAGGTTTGCAAAACATGGTGTTCAAGACCGAGTTAATGAAGAGCGGTCCAGAAAACTGGTGCTTTCATTCTCCCAGCGTCTCTGGGAGGTTCCCATGTGTGCGGATGGGGAAGCTGAGGCCTGGAGAGCCGGACAGTACTCATGTCACCGCACCAGGGAGAGACTGAGCTGGGACTTGAATTCTAGTCTCTCCTGCCAGGCCTCCACTTCGTGAGGTTGAGTGAATGAACAAGCAGGCACGTGGCGAGGGTCTGCAAGTCCCAGCCCCGGACGTCCCTGGGCCCCGTGGCTGGTGTCTGAGGCCTGGCACAACCCCAGCAGACCTGCCAGGAAGCCGGCCTCCTCCTGAGACAGGGCTAAAGGCTGCACAGCCCAGTGTTGGCAAATAGGGACCAGAGACTGCAGCCTGGCTCGTCCTTTACGGAAAAAAGAAAGAATCCCCATGTGGGCTCCTTCCCAGGCTGTTTCATTCTGTCCAGGGCTGGGACTTGGAGAGGCAGGAGCTGCTGGGAAGGGAGCGTGCGGGGGCTGGAGCTCTCCATGTAGGGGAAGTTGAGGGCTGGCCACCCAGCGATGAGGGTTCCATGCTCTCCATCCTTCAGGAAGGCGGATCTCTCTCTCTCTCTCTCTCCCCCTCTCTCCATCCCCCCCATTTCTCTCCACCCCCCCTCCGCTCCTCCCATATACACACACTATGGGAGCAGCAACAACAAAACCTGCCCCCACCTAGGCCTTCACCAGGGGCCTAACAACTACCCTGAGGCATCCTGACCCCTTGGCAGGGACCCACCACTACTTAGTGAGTTGGCCTGTGTGCCAGCTGGGTGTCAGGCACAGGGGTGCCGGAGGGGGGGGAGGACAGAGGAAAAGAGGGTGGAGATGGGTCAAGGAATTAAGAGAGCTGGCCCTTTACATCCCGTCCTCTGATGGGATTTATAAAGTCCTGGGGAGCCCATAAAAGGAGACACACACACTATTGGAAAAAGAAGGTTCAAGAGGGAGTTTGCTGGAGAATGGGGCACGCCACAGGAGGGCAGGGAGGGTCTAAAGACCTGGGGAGGCTGGAAAGGGCTGGAATGGTTAGGTTTTCTATATCCGTCCATCCGTCCGTCCGTCTGTCCGTCCGTCCATCCACACAGAGGTGGGTAGTTGTTGAATGAATGAAAATTAGTGACACCTGCTGTATGGCCTCTGTAAGGGACAACTTGCGTTTATTCAAAGCTCAGGGTCTGTGACATATGAACTGGGTGTCCAGCCTGGGCTGGCTGGGGTGGGGGTGAGGGTACAAAGAGAAGAGGTCAGACACTGGGACGCGGGTGGAGAGAGAGTTCAGTCCTCGCTGGGTTCTCCCACAGTTCTGTAAGCTGGTTACGGTCATTATCCCCAATTTAAACCAGGAAGCTGGGCTCTGAGCGGTCAGGTCATGTGGCCCGTCGGCTGGTCTCCAAGGTGCTCACGTGTGGCTCACAGGCCCTTCCCTTGTCCTGAACCCAGGGGTCATGTCGACCTACGCCATGTGTGTTCGTTATGACGGCATCGAGGTGGACGACAGCTACTGCGATGCCCTGACCCGTCCTGAGCCGGTTCAAGAGTTCTGTGCTGGGAGGGAGTGCCAGCCCAGGTACCTGCCACCCAGTGCCCCAGGCAGAGTTGGGGGGAGGCAGCTGGGCTCTGCTTTGCCGCTGCCCAGAGGAGTTTGCATCCTGCTCCTCCAAGGGGCTTTATGGGCGGGGCCAGCGGGGAGGGGCCATACTGACCTGTCTGTCAGGGTCCTTCTGTGTCTTCCATGCTTTGCAGTATAATCTGACGCTGTGCCTCGCATGCAGTAGGTGGCCAATTAATGCCTTCCACCGCAGATTGAGAAACCATTCTGAACATTACTCTGTCCTATGATGATGACACATTTGCCCCTAGGCCTACTTGGCGCAGCTAGGATGTTTATGAATTAAACGGATTACACCAAAAGTGCCAAGAGGACTGGCCGTACCTGGGAGGTGGGAGAAGGTCCTGTCTTTGTAGCCCGCACGTCACAGATGGTCAGACATGGAGCCCTAACCATGTCCTCTTCCTCTTCACCGTCGTGGCGGGAGCTGGTGCAGGGGCCCCAGATGAGCCCGAGGGTGCCAGCCTCCCATCACTTGTCATTTGGGAGCAAACTTACCTTGGAGGCCTGCTCCCTGACGCTGCTACGTGCCCCTTTTCTCCTGCCTTGCTCCCTCTGAGCCTCTGCTCCCTGACCATTTGCTCCTTTCTTAGAAGCTGGGTGTGCAGCCCTGGGTCCCGCTGCTCCCCTCAAAAATCCCCACGGCAGGGCTTAGGGATCTGGGGGGGTGATCCCAGTGTGAGCAAGGGAACAGGGCCAGGACCTGGTCCCCAGTGTCTGGAAGGCCAGGTGGGTGGGTGGGTGCTGAGGTGAGAGCAGGTGGAGGCAGCGTGAGCTCCTGGGCAGGGTGGCCCAGTGCACACTCGGGACACGAGTTAGGCATCAGTGCCCACCCACACCGAGGTGTTTCCTAGAGAACTCGGGGTCCCCACGGCGGCAGCCTCCACCGTGGGGGCCTCAGCAGCTCAGCCCTGGTGATTTTGGGCCACACAGGTGGGGGAGGGAGGAGTGGGCACATATTGTTGGGGGGTGTGGGGCTGCAGGGGGTCCTGGCGGCAGGAAGGGAGGTGGGGGTCGCTGAGGGCCGGCCCCTCCCGAGGCAGGTGGGAGACGAGCAGCTGGAGTGAGTGTTCTCGCACCTGCGGTGAGGGCCACCAGTTCCGCATCGTGCGCTGCTGGAAGATGCTGTCGCCCGGCTTCGACAGCTCCGTGTACAGCGACCTGTGTGAGGCGGCCGAGGCCGTGAGGCCTGAGGAGCGCAAGACGTGCCGGAACCCGGCCTGTGGGCCGCAGTGGGAGATGTCAGAGTGGTCTGAGGTGAGCATGTGCGCTGGCGAGCAGGGAGGGGGCCTGGCGTGCACGAGGGCCGTCCTGACACCGGCCCTCGCCTGGCTCCGCAGTGCACGGCCAAGTGTGGGGAGCGCAGCGTGGTGACCAGGGACATTCGCTGCTCCGAGGATGAGAAGCTGTGTGACCCCAACACCAGGCCCGTCGGGGAGAAGGACTGCACAGGCCCCCCCTGTGACCGCCAGTGGACTGTCTCTGACTGGGGGCCGGTGAGGAAGGGGCCCCTGGGGGCGTGCTTCGAGGGGTGGCCAGGGCACGAGGCCAGTGCTTCGTCCAGCTGTGCCTCAGTCTCCCCATTTTTCCGGAGTGAGGACATGGGGGAAGAACTGGGCCTTCTCCTTGTTATGATGAAGAATCGAGGCCTTTATCCAAAACCAGGTGGCTCGCATGGCAATCCCCTTTTAAACTAACCCCTTGGCCCATCTCCCTGTGCCTCTGTCTCTGTCTCTCTTCTGGAAGAGAGACGCTCAGGTGCTCCCCGGGAACCCCTCTGGGTGCTGTGTGTGCACATGACCTTTGAGGTGTGCTTTTCTCTGTGTGTGTTTTTCATCAAACATGCAATATTTCTGTCATTAGCACAGAAAATGTTATTTAAAAATGTGGTTACCATGGCAACAGCTCCCCACATTGCCCGGGGAGCTGTTCCTCTCTCTTGGGCATGACCTCAGGGGGACCTGGGAGGTCCGCTCTCACCTGGGTGTCCCCCTGCAGTGCAGTGGGAGCTGTGGCCAGGGCCGCATGATTAGACATGTGTACTGCAAGACCAGCGACGGACGGGTGGTGCCTGAGTCTCAGTGCCAGATGGAGACCAAGCCTCTGGCCATCCACCCCTGCGGGGACAGGAACTGCCCTGCCCACTGGCTGGCCCAGGACTGGGAGCGGGTGAGTACTGTGAGCCCAGCCGCAGGGCCCTCTCTGACCAGGACGGCGTTTGGCTGGGAGCCAGGGGCTGGAATAACAGATTGGTCAAAATGACGGCTTAATTGCAAATTATGAGGGCACAATTCACGAAAAATTAATTTGAAATAGAAGAAGCCAAAAGAGTAGGAAAACCCCTTAAAACTTTCCAAATCTATTTAGGCAAATGCTCAAGGATGCATGCAGAATTAGTATTGTTCCCCTGCCACGGTGCCCCCACCCCTACGCCCCATACATGGAAAACCAGAGTAGAGGCCTTCAGGCTGTACTTGCTTTTGGCCCCCACCGGGTCCTCTGCAACTGTCTGTTCTCATGACCAAGTGCATGGTCACCAACTTGCCTTGTCAGACGAATTGTTCTTAACCCAACTGCTTTCAACCAGTTGTTTCAGGCAGATGGCTAGTAGCCAAATCATCCTGGGCCAAACTGTCATTAACTGTTTTGTTTCAGAACAGATGGTTTTCTGCTAGATTGCTCTTGATCAAATCTGTTTGGGGCCAAATGGGCTAAATGGGCCAAATGGTTATTGACCAAAGAGTTCTCCGCCGATTTGCCATCCCTCTAACCGTTTCACCCAATTGCTACTGACCAAGCCATGGTCGCCGGCGTCGCCGTGGGCCGTGTGTTCCGGTCCTCCCGGCCTCTGGCCTCTGATCTTTGTCTGTCCCCTGGCCTCAGTGCAACACCACCTGTGGCCGAGGTGTAAAGAAGAGGCTGATCCTGTGCATGGAGTTGGCCAATGGGAAGCCGCAGACGCGCAGCGGCCCCGAATGTGGCCTGGCCAAGAAGCCCCCGGAGGAGAGCACCTGCTTCGAAAGGCCCTGCTTCAAGTGGTACACCAGCCCGTGGTCTGAGGTGAGTGCTCGCTGGCCCCCTGTGAGGCTACCTGAGGCCAGGCCTGGGGTCTGGTCCTGCCTCGGTCCCTCCCCTCCTGTCCCAAACGCCCCTCATGTTTCCCCCCTTGGCCCCCATCAGGGCCTTCTGTCGCCAGAAAGCTTCTCAACTCTACCAAGTCAGCTGGTGTGAGAGCCACCTCCTCCAGGAAGCCTTCTCAGATCTCACCTCTGGGATCCCTGCAGGGCTCATCGTGGGTGTTTTTAGCCTGGGTCACTTTTGGCCTTTCATTGTAGCCTTTCCGTTGTATGTTTGACAGTGCATGTTCCTGACGCCCATCATAGGGCCGCCTGAGCCCAGGTGGGCACTGGGGACGTGCGGGGCTAAGTCAGACAGCCGCCTAGCCCCAGAAGTCAGAGTCAAGGCGGGACGCAGGCTGAGGGATGCAGAGGCATGGAGGGACGTGTGCATCGGGGGCACAGGGAAGCCAGAAGGCAGGGCAACAACTCCTGGGCAGCCTGGCCCTTGCACAGTGCTGAGGGTGCCTCAGCGTCACACTGTTGGGGGGCAGGGAGCCGAGCTGTCTCTTCCCCCTGCAGCCAGGAACAAAGCCCTCACCTCCTGGGCAGTGAGGGGTCCCCTTTCCTCCTACCAACAGCCCCATGGGGAGGGGGCTCTCCTTCCCATTTCAGAGAGGCAGAAACTGAAATTCAGAGAGATGTCTGACCCACTTGGGTCCTGCAGCTACTTGGGAGTGTGGCAGACACCCCCTGTCCCAGGCGGGAGAGGAATCTGCAAAATGAAGGGGAACTCCAGGGCCCCCAAGGTGCGTGGGCTGCCTGCAGAGATGAAGCCGCAGCGTTTCCCAGATAGGGCGGCAGACGCCCCCGTTCTCTGGCTGACAGAAAGGGTCGGTTTAACTTCTGTTTTCTCTTCTGACCCCTTCCCCTGGGACTTCCTGGTGTGAATCCAGGCTCCGGGGGCTTGTTGGGCCCCAGCCTCACAGCTCCGGAGTCCTGTCTAGACAGCACTTGGAGTGAATCACACCATCTCCTCGCCTCCGTCTCCGCTGTCTCCTTAGCAACACTGTGGCTCATGTGCCCCCGTCCCCTCCCCACCTAGTAGTGCCATAAACTGTCAAGAGGGGCAAGTGGGGACCAGGTTAGGCTCTGAGCGTCACTGGGGGGTGGAGATCAGGGGCCTGGATGACAAGGCTGCCATGGCCAGGAGGTGTGACCGGTGTCGTGCCTCCGGCCAAGGGATGACATAGACGTCCCATGGGACTGGAAGCACAGGACATTCACTGTCACATTCCGCAGTGTGTCGCAAACCCACACTGAGGCTTCCATGTGCTCACCTGACAGGTGGTGCCACCTCCCCAAACTTAAGAGTTCAAGGTCAAGATTCTAAGTGTGAGACGGGGGTGAGTCGGGGGATTCCGTGAATGCCTCCCTCACTCAGAGTGGGCGGGGCCGGGGCCTCCATCCCTACCCAGGCCCAGGGTTCTCAGTGGAGGGACAGGGTGGCGTCTGGGCTCAAACCCTGCCCCAGAGGGGACCTCTGCTCTCCCTACAGCATGTGTGCTCGCTCAAGAGGGAGGACACTCACACTGGTTCATTCTGTGTTGCCAGAAAAGTACCCCACCCTGGGAGAAAGAGAGGGGCTGAGGGGCTGGGGGCTGTCCCCGGAGGCGTCAGCCAGGAGGAGCAGGACCACCTAGTGGCTATGGAGACCCAGGCATGTCAGAGAGCCAGGGTCCCCGCTGGGTTGGCTGAGCACAGCTGGGAGGGGAAGGCGGGAAGGGTGGCAGGTGAGGCCTGACTGGGGCTGGGGTCCCCAGGAGCCATGCTATGATGTGCACATTGCAAAGAGCGTCGGCCTCAGGGGTTGAGGGGGCCGCTGTGAGGTGGCGACCAGGACCTACGCGGTGCAAGCGCTGTGCTGGCTGCTCAGCCGTGGAAGGGAGGAGAGCATGAAGGGGGCCCCAGAAGGACAGCCTGGGAGTGTCGGGGGAGGGGCACCCCCTATTGCCCTGATGACAGCGGGAGGCTGAGGGGTGACTGGCGTGATAGATGGTTTGCATGGGGACCTCTGTCACTGCCCCTGTTTGAGGCTGCCCCTCCTGGAGACGGGGGCTCAGTGAGAGTTCATTCCTCCCAGCTGTCCCATCCATTCCCCAGGGACAGAGGAGCGGGTGCCAGGGCACATCCAGAGGCTCCTTGGGGCGTCCACCCAAGGCTGACTGTCCTCTGCTCCATGCCACGCCAGCCTCTCGTGGCTTCCAGACTGGGCCAACCCCCAGGCTGGAGGACCACTGGGTGGGCGGCCCTGCCTGCTGAGACTAATCCTCCCTGAGCCTCTGCAAACAGAACAAGAGGTGGGCCCAGGGAACCGAGGGCTCAGGTCCCAGATGGGCCTGGGTGATGTGGGGTCACCCACCTGGGGGGAGTGAGAGGGAGCCACCACCCGCAGGATGCTGGCAGGAGGACGGTGGGGTGATGGGTCAGCAGCTGTCTGTGCTGCTCTGGGCAGCTCAGCGGGGTTTTCCAAGGGGAACATCTGGACAGGGAGCCTCAGGATGGGGGTGTGGCTTTGGAGGATCCGTTTAACCGGCCCACAACAGACATAGCTTTCTACTGGAGTGGAACACCAGAGCTCTGCCTCGGCCCTGGCCTGTGTGTCCTGAGCATTGCAGGACCCAGGAAAGCCTGGGGGGATAGTTGAAAGAGGAGGGGTTCAGTCCCTCGCTGTGCAGACAGGGAAACTGAGGCAGCACTGGGTGGGGCTGAGTATCAGTCCCCTGACTGCCAGCCAGGGCCCCTTTCTCCCCCGTCATCTCAAGCTCTCATGTGTCCTGTGTCAGTTGAGACGCAGCAGCTTGGTGAGACGGTGGGGTTTCCCTCCTGCCCCACCGGGTAGGGCTTTGCCACGTCCTCTCTCCCTCATCAGTGCACCAAGACCTGCGGGGTGGGTGTGCGGATGCGGGACGTGAAGTGCTACCAGGGGACGGACATTGTCCGCGGCTGTGACCCACTGGTGAAGCCCGTCGGCAGACAGGCCTGTGACCTGCAGCCCTGTCCCACGGAGCCCCCAGGTGAGCAGGGGTAGGCTGAGGGCTGGGCAGGAGCTTCCCGAGGAGGTGTGGGTGGGGCCAGACCCTGAAGGCTGAGCAGACGTCAGCCAGAGGACCAGGCGGGTTAGTGGTTATGGAGACTGGGGTAGATGGGAGAGCGAGGGTCCCCCCTGGACTGGCCAAGGCCAGCCAGGAGTTGAGGGTGGAAAGGGTGGCAAGTGAGGCCTGACTGGGGCTTGGGGTCCTCTGGAGCCATACGAAGACCTGCACGTTGCAAAGAGCATCCTGCCTCAGAATATGGGAGGGCAGCTGTGGGGCGGGGACTCAGCCGGGGCAGTCCAGTGCTGGGCACACAGGAGGCAGGGAGGCTGGGGGCTGAAGCCGATCTCTGGCTCAGGCTCCTGGGAGATGGACGAGGTGACGGGCTCTGCTTTGCATGTACTGAGGAGAGGGGTCACCTGTGGGCCTCCCAGGGATACTCTGGGGGTGACATCAGTGGCTCCTCCAAATCCTGGCCCCTGGTCATCACCCTTCCCTGTGCACAGATCAAACCACTTGATGGGATCAGTGAAATCCCTGGGGAGGGATGGGGACAGGAACCTGAGTGCCTGCAGCTGGGTGGGAGGCCCATTGCCCCTGAACTCGGGAGGGGGCATGTATGATCCAGCTGTGCACAGGCACTCTGCCACCCAGGGCCACCATTGTGCAGACCTCGTTCCCTCAGTTGAGGAAAAGAGAGGTGGGTTGGGGTGGGGAGGAAGTCCTATCCTGATACCCGTGCCTCACCCCCCATGGTCCTTCCACAGACGACAGCTGCCAGGACCAGCCAGGTACCAACTGCGCCCTGGCCATCAAGGTGAACCTCTGTGGCCACTGGTACTACAGCAAGGCATGCTGTCGTTCCTGCAGGCCCCCCCACTCCTAGGCCTGGCCGCCGGGGCCCTCAGAGACCTGAGCACCCCGCCCCCAGGGCCACCGCAGCTCCTGGGGCCCCTCCTCGGACACCCTTCCTGCAGGGCACCCCGGGCTGTGAAGATGGACACTGAGCCTCTGCTCTCCCGGGGAAGGAGAGCCCCTGGGCGCCCGTCGGCCTCTCCGGACAGAAACGCCCCTGCCGTGGGCAGTTGTTCTTAGAGCCTGAGGATGGTGTGTTTGTGGTTCCCATCCCCCAACACCCAGCCGCCCGAGGGGGTCCAGAGGCCAGAGCCCAGAGGTGGAGGTGACCGTCTCCCCTCCGTCCCCACAGCTGCCTCCATTCTCTGGGGGGCTGAACCTTCTGCTTGGCCGTGGGAAGGTCCTCTCTGCCTCCAGGACCTGACGCTGGTGGAGGGGGGCGGGCAGACAGGGAGATGCTGGTGCCGCCTCAGACCAGATGCTATTCCTCCCAGAGGAACGTTTATCTCCCAACTTAGCATCCGTTGCCTCCCTTATACGAAGCTGGCGTGCACGGAGGGACCACCGCACTTTACGCCTGGGAAGAGGCACTCTTTTTCACGGTATACCTGTAATGTCGTCTCCGTCAGTACTCCTCTGTATGATAATAAAGTGGTCGTATTTATGGCGGCATTGTGGGCTCTCAGTGGCTCTGGCAGGAGGGACAGGGCAGCGAGGGGGCTTTGAGAGCCAGCATGCAGCCGTCCAGCTGACCTACTCGGAAAGATGTGCTGAAGCTTCAGGTCTGGGGACAGGCCTGGGGCTGGGGCTGAGGGCCAGGCTGCAGCGGCTCCCTGAGGAAACGACAGTAGGGTGAAGGAAGCAGAGATGAAAGAATGGGGAGCCTGCAGGGAAGGGTGTTCAGGGGGCATCCAGACTCCGGTGCTGGAGTCAGAATTGAGTCGAGTTCTTGAGCCTATCCACAGTGGGGACCTGGGGGTCCGGAGATCTGGAGACATGTGGGGGGAACTGGGGAATGCGTGGAGGGCCCTGGTGAAACATGGGGAGCCTGGCAGGACCTGGGGGGAGCCTGGAGTGTCCTGGCAGGACATGGAGGGGGTCCTGGTGGGAACTCCATAACCTGAGTCTTGGGAGAAAAGCTCCCGCTTCAGGATGTGTTGGGCAGAGCAGAAGCGATGAGGCAGGGGGGTGGGGGACCCACAATGAATGCCCAGGAAATATCCTTCATTATTCTTTCGGGACCTCAGAGAAGGACTACTTAATCTGGACTTTGGGTGCAGGGACACAGGACGGCTTCCTGGAGGAGGTGCTGTTTAGGGTGGTCCAGCATCAGGAATGGTTCTGCCAGATGAAAGGTTGGGGAGGAGTGTGGGGGAGGAGGAGACAGTCTGCACAGAGCCTCGAGAGAGAGACTGGATGTGTCCAGGATGCTGAAAGCAACGTGGATGCTGCAGCAAAGGGAGGACGCAGGTGTCCACCTGATGCAGGAACGCAAGACTGAGCAGCCGAGGGTGTGGGGACAGGTAGCAGGATGGCAAGTGGCTGCTTCCTCAGGATGCGGGGCCAGCCTGTTCCCAAACCAGGACCAGAGCAGGGGCCTCAGTGTTAGGATGGCATGACTGACACTGAAGCCTCATTGAGGAGCATAAGGTGGGCTCGTTCAAGGTCACCAGCTTGCTTCCGGGGGAGGTGAGGCACCCCCCCCCCCCGTGCCCTGGCATTGCCCCCCTGCTCTTCTCTCGCCCACTCCTCCCCCCTCCGTCTCCTTCTCTCCTATGTCCGTCCTCCCCACCCTCCTTTCTGCCAACACTTATTGTGAGCTGACTGTATGCCAGGCTCTGTGCCCAGTGCCTTGTGAGCACCGCCTCGCTTACGCGTCCCAAAAGCTGTATTAGTATCATAACCACCCCTTGTGTTGATGCTGAGACGGAGGCCCAGAGACCTCAGTCACTTGCCCCAGGTGACCCAGCCTGTCACCCACAACTGTTCTCCAAGAGCTCAGAGTTTAGGTCAGTGGTTCCCAGTCTTGGGAGATGGACACAGCCACCCTGGGAAACTCGAAAATGAACGTGGCTTGATGTGGCCGCCCCGCTGGGCAGAGCCCTGACCCCCTGGGCTGGACTGGAGAGGGAAGGCTGGCTCCACCTGGTACTGGGCTGGACACAGCCCTTCCCAGAAAGTTCCGGAGAGGAGTGTAGACTGGTCTGGAGTCCCAGGTGGACTGCAGATAGCAGCATGGTGGGCTGGAGGGGAGTTTTATTGGCTTCTGCTGTTCCCAGGGAGCAGGCAGCTTCCCGCAGGCCCCACGGTGGAGCTGAGTGAACTCACGTGGACGGCGCTTCATTTCAATTTGATCTATGAATCTATACAGAGGATAGAGACCAGCGAAGGAAATAGGAAAATGGAACAGAACAGCCACAGGAAGTGCCAGCTCCTGACGCTCACCTCCCCCCGCCCCCCACCCCCCTCCCCTAAGCTAATGCATCAGAAACAAACTCGAGGAGTCGAGGAGTTCACAGAGGAAGGGGAGGTGTGAGTGGCGCTTTGGGAAGCTCCGGGATGAATTCCATTAGCATGTCCAAACTGAGGCAGGAGGAGAAAGGAGGAAGAGGGAAAAACTGGAGACAGCTAAAAATAGCAAGTCTTCACTAACTCCACTCACGTCCAGTCCGCCATCTCAGCTCCTTGGCACTTTCAAGTAAAAGCAGCTCAGGCTGCTCGTGGCTCACGGGGACTCGCGGAGGGCCACTTGCCCTCAGAGCTTTGTCTTTTAGGAAGCCAGGTGGCTGGGGAGCTCGGTCCATCTTCCTGGGCAGACAACGGCTAGCTTACCTTACCCTGGAGCTCCACGGCTGGGCCCAGAGGCAGAGAGAGCCCTGGAGAGGGCAGGGGGCTCTGGGGACCGTGCTTTGGAGAGAGCACACTGCCTGTACCTGGGTCGGAAGCTGCATTCCCCACAGTGGGCACCCCTGGGTTTGGGGCATTTCTCCAGGGTGGCCATTGGGCATCATTTCCCCCGCCAGGTTGAGGGAGCCGAGAGTGGGCTCCCGGGGAGACCCCAGCCCCACTGGGAGCTTGGTGGAGAGTGGACTTAGCTGAGGTCTTCACACAGAGCAGGAGCAAGGCAGGGGTGGCCAGGACCTTGCTCCCAGATCCTCCTGAGAAGCAGGTGGCGGGGGAGAGCCCGAGTCTGTCTCCCGTGGGGACCAGAGTTTGAAGGGCTCCCAGAGGCTGAGGCCTCGGATGGGAGGGCTTGTCTCAGGTCGCAGGGGAGTTAGTGGTCTTTTAGTCCCTGGTCCACGGCTCCGTCTACCTACCATGTCAGGCTGAGGAACAGGCTGTGTATTTTAGTGTGGACACTCCCGAAGCAAGTGGTTTGGACATGGCCTCTTCCTCCCTCTTACAGCAATAAGCGAGTTGGGGCTGTACATCCCCAAGGCCCATCCACCCCTGAAACTGTCCCTTCTAGGGGGGTCTGCAGAGAGGCCAATTCAACCTGTGTCTCAGCCGCCTGGCACTGAAGCCAGAGGTGTGTGTGTATGTGGGGGGCAGACAGAGGCCCCCTGTTCTGGTTGGCGGGACAGAATAATTGGTCCGAAATTGCCAGGGAAGCCTGGCTGCAGGGCCCCGAGTCTCGCTGTGGCCACCCTTCCTTGAACAGGTAGGTAGACTGAGGCCCACACGTGTAGGCCATGCAGCCACCATGTAGCTGGGGCTGAGATGGGAGCTACTTTCCATCACACCTGTAGTCACGGCAGGGTGGCGTCAGGAGCCCTGCCTTGCTCTGCAGGCCTCACCTGGATGCTGCAGCTCACCTGCGCTGCATCACATCACGCCCGCCTCCCTTCCAGCCCTGGCGACCCGCACCCCGGCCACACCTGTGTTCACTGCGCCTTATCCCTACAGCGAGCCCTGGAGCTCCTGGAGGGCGGGGCCCAAGGCCCCTCGAGCCTGGGGCCCCCGTGATGACAGGGGTTTGAAGAAGGCTGGGCGGAGCTGGGGTCCAGGCCTGGGGCCAGGCTGGCGTGCCATGGGGACCCCGCCATGGTGGCTCAGACGTCGGTGCTGATGCTGCGGCTCCGTGAGAAGGCCTCGCGCATGGCCGAGAGGCGGTTAGGGTTCAGTGCCTGCAGGCCCGCAAAGGTCGCGGGCGGGAGCTCCACATCGTCCTGGCTGAAGCTCTTGTAGGTCACTCGCTCCCCGCCGTTGGGCACGCCCTCGTCCTCGGGCTCCTGCAGGAAGAAGGTAGGCGGCTCGTAGTAGGAGCAGCTGCGGCAGAGGGCCCGAGCCTGCGGGGACTTCTGGCTGAAGGACGTGGAGGCAGCCGGGTAGAGGGCAGGCCCGTTGGTCAGTACGAGGTTGCGGTTGGCGTGCAGCGGGGGCAGGCTGGAGTGCACGGCGAAGTCGGGCTCCTCCTCGTCGTCGTCCTCGTCCTTCTTGCAGCAGTAGTACTGTGGGCAGAGGGCAGGTGAGCCTGGGTTCCCGCCCACCGCTCACGACACCACCCATCCTGGGATGGGCCAGGCTCAGACCCGTGTCCCTGCAACTAGACCGCTCTGCAGTGAGGGATTCTCACAGCAACGGGAGGCAGGTGCAATTACCATCTCCATTTTGCAGGTGGGGAAACTGAGGCACAGAGGGGTCAGGCAGCCCGAAAGTGGCAGGGCTGGGGTTCGAGCCCAGGCAGTCTGGCCTCAGCCTAGTTCATGGGCACTGGGTTCTGCCTTGGCCTGCACGTGAGGCCTTCCCTCCTCTCAGGCAGACACGGAGCCTCAGTTGGCCCCACTTTGTGGGTGGGGGAGGGGAGAGCACAGGCGCTGAGTAGCACAGCCCAAGTGCTCACCCCTGCTCTCCCGTTGACAGGTGTGTGCCGTTGGCGAAGTCCCTTACCCTCTCTGAGCCTCCGTGTTTGGGAAGCCCTGGGCTAGGTAAGCCAGGCAGCTGTGGCGAGTCCGCACAGGTCAATGAGCCCCCACAGGGCGGTTTGCTTTGCACCTTCTTCAAAGCCTGACTCTTCCCCTCCCCCGGGCCCCCCCCCCCCCCCCCCCCCCCGCGTGCCCCTCTTCCTGGGCCCCAGCTGTCAGGGGGGCTCCCGCCCCTCCCCCGTACCTGCAGTCGGCAGTAGCACAGAACCGCGATGATGCAGAGCAGAATCACAGTCGCCAAGATGCCCCCGGTTATGACCACCGTCCCGGCTGTCATCCGCCCCCTTCTCCATCAACAGCCTGTAACACACAGCAGAAGCCTCACCGCATCACAGCTTCCTCACTGTAAAAGTCACCCGTTCTAGTTTAGAAAGCTGAGGAAACACGTGGAAAGGGGAAAGGAACATCCCACAGGGTACACGCAGGAGGCAGGAGGGGTCTGGCCGCCCTGCCTCGCCCTCTCCCAGCTCCGGTTTCCATTCCACATCTGTGGAAGGTGATGCTGACAGCCCCCACCCTGGCTCCTGGGGGTTTGTGACAATTTCGTGAGCATGTATTTCAGTGCTCAGCTTAGCACTTTCAGTGAATGGCGCCCTTCCAGCCTGGCTGTACAAGCTCGTGCATTTAAAAACTTACCCAAATGCAGCCCAGCTGAACACATGGTTCTGTAACCTGCTTTTTCACCTAACAAAATCATCCTTATTTTTCCGTATCATTAAATTTTCTCATGCAACATAATTTCTAAGCCTATGCCATTGTATAATATAACTGATCCCTTCTCTTTAAAAATTTTAATTGGGGTAAAATGCACGTCACATAAAATTTGCCATCGTGACCATTTTTAAGTGTAAGGTTCAGTGGCATAAAGTACATTCAAACTGTTGTGCAACCCATTTCCAGAACTTTTTCACCTTTCAAAACAAAACCAGCTCCTTTTTGATATGTAGGCTTCTTACATTTAAAAATATCTTTGAAGCCAATGTTTTACTAAACGTCTTCATAGCTAAGTAACTGGAGCCACTTGAATTACAGAATCTAGTCCAGTGACTTTTTCAGCGTAAATTCTTAGAAGTGGGTTTGGTAGGTCTAAGGATGCACCCTTTGTAAGCTCTTTATTGTAGAAAATGTCACAGAAACAAAAGTTGAGAGAAGGAACAATGTTGTTGCCAGCGGCGCTCTTGTTAGCTTTTCCAGCCAGGTGCTGATAAACCAGTTCTCAGAAGGAAAGCATCCTGACTTGTACCATTTGCTGATGTGTGAGGTGTCAGTATTCTCACCACGGCTGGTTCAAGTTACCAAGGTTAACAACTGACAGGCTTGCAGAATTCCTGGATGGTTAACACATTACCTGTCACAAACCAGTAGAAGCCGGCTTCTACACACACTGCCTCAGTTTCCCACCACTCATTTTTCTTTCTTTTTTTTTTTTTTTGCAGAGGGATGGTGTGGGGGCGGGGCGGGGGGGCAGTTGGAATATTTTAAAGGAAATCCCAGAGCATATCATAAATACTTCAGTGCAAAATCTGACAGGTGAGGACTTTTTAAAAAAAATAAAATACCCCGTCTGTGTTTAGCGTTCTCCAGTCATCTCCAAAATGACTTTCTACTGTTGGTTTGTTTAAAATAGGGTCCCGCTGTGATTGGCTCTTTTGACTGTAGAACAGTTCAGTCCCCACTCACTGTCCACCCCCTCCCCGCCCCATGGTGTTTATAGAAGAAACTGGGTCATTCATCTTATAGAATTTTCCATGCACTAGAGCTGGCTGGGTTTCCTCATGTGGCATTGAGCATGTTCTTCTATCACGGTTGTGTCCTCTGAATCGGCTTCGTGTCACATCACTCTCAGGCCCCGGGACTGCTGTCATGAGGTTGAGACTAAGCAGTGGGTGCAGCTGCTGTCAGCCCAACTCTTTAGTTGTAAAGCACATCGACCTTCCGCCTAAAGGTTTTAGTAGCCCCTGGGGATCATTACCTGAGTCCATTGTTTCATGAGGGGTTGTGAATACTGCTTCTTCAAGTGCTATCATTTCTTCCGCATTTATTAGCTCCGGTCTCCTTGGAGGAGTTTTCCCGACCCCCAGAGGCCATCCTAAGGCACAGTCCGCAGAGGGCACACGTGGACGCTCACTCCCTAACTTACCAATTTGCAGAATAAGTTAGTGCCCTGCGAGGTTTGTGGTGGTTTTAGGGCATCACGGGGATCTCCTGATTTTTCTGTATTTGATGCGTTTCAATCCACTGCAGCCATGACTCCTTTTGATGTTCAAAGGACCCCATTGGGACCGTGGGTTTTGAGTCCCCTCCAAGTCGGCTCTTGTGTCATTCTGATGCGACCCCCTCACAAATCCTTGAGGACATTTTGCTTTTAGGCACAAGATGTCCCGATCAAGACCTGGGACCTATTGTTTCTCAGCGACACCCTGGATCGCTTAGAGGGAAGTGGTTTGCAGAAAACACAGTCTGAGCAGTAGACATGCTCACTGCTCCTGGGCTGCCATTGGTTCTAGGCTTTTTCAGTGACCAGAGCTGCGGATACTTCTTCTTCTTTTTTTTTTTTTTTTTTTTTGCCAGAGGACAATGAAACATGAGTTCATACTGATGTTTCCACTTAAAATGAGAGATTTCAGGGTTTTTATTTGTTAACGGTTGATATCTATATGACTTTTACAGTACCAATCTTATTTTCTAAACAACATACACTGCATTACTTATTTGCATGTCCCCATTATGTGTAATAATTGAAAAATAACATTACCAGTGTTTTTACTAACAAGTCTACTGAATAGAATTTGATTTTTGTTGTTGTTGTTCTTATCCCCTTAGGGATGTATAGTAAAAAGCTGTTTCAAGGCCACTTGAAATAATTCTTCATATGATTTTTTTCCCACCAACTCAATACTTCTGTTCATTTAATCCAGTTAGTGTTCGTTTTTTGAAAAAGTTGGTTTAATTTTGATTTGCAGTTGTAGAAAACACTTGGTTCCAAAGTCAAGAGCATAAAACCAGGTGCATTCAGAGAGGTCTTGCATCCATCTCTGCCCCTCCCCCACTCTGCCCAGAGGGAAGAGTTTTCTTTGATTTTGGGTTTATCCTTCCATTGCTTCATTCTACAAATATAAGCAAATACACATTTCCTTCCCCCTCTTAAGCGGAAGTGGCCTTCTATATATGTACTTTCTGCCTTCCTTCATTTCACCTCGAAGTCTGTCCCCACTTGTAGCATATCTTCCTGGGTACACGATACCCCAGGGGTCCCTGCAGAGCCTCACACGGAGCCCGCCCACTCTGTCCCCCAGCTGTGCTGTGCGCAGGAGCCCGGCTCACTCGGCCAGGTCCCACTGGTGGGCATCTGCGCAGCTTTCCACTTTCTGTGGTTTCGGGAATATGCAGTGAAGAGCTTTTGGTGGGCATGTTTCTAAAGTTTTTGCTAAACCTGCCAAAGACTTGCTGGAATCTGGGCCAATTTTTCCTCTTCCAGGAATGTGTGAGAATAACTGACAGACGGGGTTTTCGTTCAGAGACTCCAGGTCTGGCAGTCGGTAGGTCCGGAGTGAGAGGCTGAGCCCCTGCACTGGGGCGGGGGTGCTGGGAGAGGGCTGGGGCGTAGCGGTTCCCTGCAGATGCATCTGCCAGGGCTAAGTGGCCTGGGAGGCAGCACAGCCAGTCAGGACGAGCGGGACCCCTGTATACAGATGGAGGGGACATGGGTATGTACTGACGTGGATGGTCTTGCCCAGGCAAAGCTGGGTCGGTAGCTCAGACCCCTGACAGACAGACAGACAGACAGAAAGGCAGATCCAGATAGACCCAAAGCAATTAGACAAGGAGACACAGGCTCACAGACAGCTCCAAATTCAGACAGGCGCAGACAGGCCGATCCAGACAGCCTGACCGACAGGCCGGAGTCAGGAAGACACAGTGCAGGCCACACAGACAGAGCAGGAGCCCGGGACCCCTGCATTCCTGGGCGGCCTGCCGGGCAGCTCTGACCTGCCCTGGCCCCTAGGGCGGCTGAGGCCAGCTGGCCCGCCCGCCATGCCGAGGGTGCAGGCTGACCGGGGCCTGATCCAGGGAGCTGGCTGTGCAGATGAGGCAGCCGGCGGGGGGGACGCTGGGGCGGGCCCGGCGAAGCCTGCTGTCCAGATGCATTTCACGCTCTTCGCTGAGGTGAGGCAAAGCAGAGCAGGCAGCCGCCTGCAGAGCCCCGGACCGGACTGTAGCACCCCCTACGATCCAGCAGGGCTCCGGGGCACCACAGCCACCTCAGCCTGGCCCTGGAGTGGCCGGAAAGCGGGCAGTGGAATGGACCCCAGGTAGCCCTCCCCAGTCTTCAGAGCGGCCATGGGAGGGTACAATAGGCATTGGGACCCCAACTTTGCAGACAAGGGAACTGAGGCTCAGAGAAGGGCAGGGCCACTTCCAGTGACCCAGCCAAAGCCAGCAACCCATCAGGTCCCTGCACATCTTCCCGGCAAGTGGTCCCCATCCCAGCTGAAAGTCACACGAGCCCACTGCCTGCCATGGGGAGTCCAGGGCCTCCCAGGGCCAGGGGCGTCACATCTCCATCGTCAGGTCCAGCGCTTGTCAGGCAGGTCCCCCTCTGTGAGGCCTCACAACAACCCCACAGGGTGTGGGCCCCACCTTTGATGATGAGCAAACTGAGGCCAGGAGAGGGGACGTGCCCAGATCCCAGCACCAGTACATGGCAGGGGCAGGGCCGGTCTGCTATACGATCACGGCTCTGGGCAGGCGTGTGTCCCACTCCCCCAACCGCCGAGCCCCAGTCTCTACTGTGTCTCTCATGCCCTGCACTCCACGGTACCTTTGTAGGGGCATACTACTACAGCTGACAGCGCTCGGGGTACCGGCCCAGCACCCCCTCCTCTGTGTGTCCTGTCCCTGAGCCACACGCCTGGCAGCTGCGTTTGTACCTTCTACTGCTACCTCTTTGACCACAGCTTGCTGAGGGGGGTGGTGGCCGTGTGGCCCAGGCTGGGCCATCAGCTCTGTCTCCTGGGAAATGTAACTGGGACCTGGACACTGGCCAGTCCCTGCTGGTCACTTGACCTTGGGGAGACACATGGATGCTGAGCCCGCAGTCAGGGCGGCACATCCAGCCCCGTTGTGGAACGTCAGAGGAGCCGGTCCAGGAGGGAGAAAGGAAGGACACAGGTGCCCCGAGAAAGCAGGCTGTGGACCTGACTCATGAGCTTCCGGTTCCCTCCCCAAATCTGCAGAGGGACTGTGTGAATACGTCACCTTGAGTGCGTTTTTGCTATTTACACCCAAAAGGATGATCATGGTTCCACTTCATCGACGAGGCAACTCACTGAGCGTGGGAGAAATCTGAGGTCGTGCAGGGATTCAAGTCTGTGCAGGGAAGTTCAGCGCCTCCCCCGACACCCCAGTGGGACCCTGAGAACCAGCCGGGGTCTGCCTCCAGGTAGTGTAAGAACAGGGCTTCTCTGTGCCTCAGTCCTCTCCTCTGTAAAATGGAGAGAACGTCAAGGATTCACCAGACGGCAGGGGTGCTGTGCTCAGACTGCTCCTGTGAGTATCTGTGTCCCTCTTTGGGTCTAAACCCTCAAGTCCCTGAGGGCGCTGGGAGAGGCCACACGGGACACACAGCCTCCTCCCAGGTCTGAGATACAGACAGCCCCTCGCTCCTGGCTCTGGGCTGGGGGGGCCTCCAGCGGCAGGCAGCCTGGCGGCGTGACGGGGAGGGTGCCGGCGCAGGCCAGGCGCCCAGGGCTGTCAGCAGCCACGGCTCCGACACCCGGGCCCCGTCCAGCTGGAGCATGTCAGCCTCGCTCTGCAGATACATGCACGCCCAGGGGCAACAACGTCCGCAACAGGCGCCGGTCCCGGGCAAGGCCCGGCTAGCAGACACTCGCGCCACGGCCTGACATCAGTCCTCAGTTAACTCTGAACGGCCCCTGAGAGCAACACGGCCTCCCTGGCCCCCCCCCTCCTGCCACCTCTCTGCCCTTGCTGTGTCCCACCTCCAGGGTGCCCTTCCCTCTGCTTCTCTAGGGCCCACCCTACCATCAGGGCCCAGAGCATGACCCCTCCTCCAGGAAGACTTCCTGGATTTCTTTAACACATACACAGGACCTCAAAGTGCCAGTGCTGGGAAAGACCATGTCTCACAGCTCCAAGTGGGGTCGGGGGAAGGCTGACGCCAGTATAGGGGACTGGGAGTGGCTCATTCGTGACCTCATATAGCAAGTTAGTGGACAAGCTGTGGCCAGAGGCCCCTTTCCCCAACTCCCACACTTTGCTGCCCTCGCTGAGCCTTTCAGACCTCCTCTTGTGCCTGTAGACTCTGCCCAGCTGGACACTGAGATGACAAGGGGTCTGTGTCCTGCTTAAGAGGGAGGGCAGGTGGGGGAACGTCCTGCCATACACTCACTGGTAACCCTGGGTCACAGGTCTCTCTCTGGGCCTCAGTTTCCTCATCTGTAATATGGGTATGGCAGGGTTTAGACAACCAATTCCTGCCAGCTCAGGACTTGAAGGACGCTAAGTTTGTATCCTTAACCAGCCCTGCCTTTGAAGGGTCCGGATGGTCAAGATGCATGACAGTATGAGGGTCACGAATGTAAAACAATGCCAGTTGCTGGTCCAAGCAATAAATCAAGAGAGCATCCCACAGGGTGGGCCGAGAAGGGAAGGGCTGCAAATGCTTGGATGCGTGCTTGCCTGTGAGCTTAGAGGGAAACCAGGCTGAGAGTGGCTATGCTGAGTGACCGAGAGACCAATGAAGCAAGCACTTTGAGGCTCAGGGATAGACAGGGTGGTATGGCTTTGGGGAGGCCAACGGGCTGCTTCCTGGAGGAGGAGGCTTCTGAGTTGTCCTACATGGATGGCCGTCCAACTGGCTGGGCTGAGAGAAGAAGGAGAGGGCTGTGGGTGGAGGGACAGCACAGGTAAAGGCTGGCCGGCAGAGAGATGCCGGCAGGCCCAGTGACAGCCTGGTGGAGCCCGCCTGCGCACTGCCAGCCAAGACAATTTGGCAAGTATCTCGCTGAATTGCTAACGTGCCCCCTGGGACCATAAAGAGTTTTAAAGCTTTATAAACAGCTTTGCTTCCCTGTCCCTACCCCTGGTTTTTACAGGGACAGGCTGTGAGATTGGGCCCCTCTGTACACCCCACCCCACCGCTACAGTCTGTGAAGGAGTCCCCTTCTGATAGCCCTGCGTCTCCTGGGAGGGCGGGGGAGCCAGCCTCTTTATGAGCTCCAGGTGTCTCCTGTGGCATGAGGACCAAATGGCGTGGTGCTGGGGGCGGGGAGCAGGAAACACCTGGCAGCAGAGCCAGACGCCAGCCCTCCACCTGCCTCCCCCCTCAGAGCCCCCTGCCCTGGCAGAAGACCCCTGCATGGCTCCATCTGGACCACGTATCCTGCACGTAGTTTCAGACTCTTCCATTTTCCTCTGTTCCTCTTGCTCCATCCACTCCTCCCTGCCCTGAAGACCTTGAGGACCCAGTCTCCATGGTCCATTGTCCCCACCCCGTCAGTATCTTGCACAGTACAGGGCACACAGCGATGCTTAATGAAAGCTCTGTTTACTGGACGTGCCCAAGGAGAAGCCAACCTCTGCACTGGCCGGGCCTCCGGCTCATCTACTACCCCAGCAACTTCCAAACCCATGGTGCCCTCAATGCGGGTGTGGCTGCCCCATAACACGCAGATGCCCAGACCTCAGTGGGTCTGAGTGGGCCCCTGCAACCTGTTTGCTTAACAAACAGCCCTTCCAACCAAAGGATGGTGGTGCAGCTCATTTGCGGATGGGGAAACCAAGGCTGGGGAGCAGAGTGGTTAATATCCGTTTGCCAGGTTTGCTGCCTCCCATCGGCCCTTCCCCACCCCAAGTCTAGCTGAGGGCTTACAGAGAGCCAGCATGCCTTTTCCTCCACAAACACATCTGTCTGGTTCTGAGCGCTCCTGCTACCTGGAAGCCCAAGGCCCCGCCGTGCGCAGGAGCGAGAGCCACGCAGAGTTCCTGTCTAGACCTGCTCCACATTTGTTCCTCATTTCACGCTCCACGGGCTCCCAGATTCCTGCACTTGGTCATAAATAGACGGGTAAGTGCTCAGCAGCGCTGCGGCTGGTCTCGATATTATCCAGAGCCTGGCTGGGGGTGGGGCGGCGGGAGCTGAGCCTGGGGACCGAGAGGCAGTTTCCACCGGCACCCGGAGCAGAGCGTCTGCCTCCAGGCTCCAGGCTCAACCCAGCTCGGCTCAGCCCTGAGAGCACAGGGTTCCTCAGACTGTGGGCCCACGGGGGTGCCTGGGGGTGGGGCGGCGAGCCAGTCCTGTGGTTCCCTCAGGTCCGAGGCCGGAGAATGCCTAAACGTGGGGATCAGAGCTGCCAGGTAGGCTGAGCGAGGCTGCGGAGCTGTTGTTCAGGAAACACCACGGGTGCCCTGGGCCAGCCCTCTCTGTGACTTGGAGTCAGTCCTTCAGGGACCCCCAGAAAGCACACAGGGGCCGTGTCATTTTTTCCCAGGCATTTCAGCGTTTCCCGGACTTCTGGAAGCTCTCCCCAGGCCTCCGCTGAAGAGGCCCTCGGGTCAGCGCTGTGAGAGCAGGGCTTGCCTGTGGTTCACTGCTCTGTTCCCGCTGCCCAGCCCAGAGCAGGGCACACAGTGGGTGCTCGGCCTGCACTGAATGACCCGTTCACAGTGGGGGTCTCTGAGCTCTTAAAGAATGAACGGAGTTTCTTAGCTGGACCAGGGGAGGGGGGCTGACAGGCTGGGTGTGATGGGGAGCGACAGGCCCCTTCTCTCTCCGGGCCTCAGTTCAACGTCAGGGTTAATAAGAACAGCGGCAGCCACGGCACGGTGCTGGGGGATCTAAGTTAATCTCATTTCACCCCAAGGGTGGCCTGACTTCCCCAGGGAAGGACAGGGAGCCACCCACCCGGACACACCCACACTCCCCAGGCCATGTGGGGAGTAGGGCTCAGATGCCTCTCTTTGCAAGATTATTCCACCCCCATACTCTAGGGGTAAACTGAGGCTGGAAGAGTGAAACAACCCACCCAGCAAGCAGAAACTCGATCGGATGGACGCCGTATCTTTGGGCTCCTGCCCAACCCACCATGGATGTGGCTGGAGTTAATCAGCCCACAGCTCTGTGGGCTGGGAGTAGAGGATTCGGGGCAGACTCCAGGGCCTGGGTGGCCGGAAGGCCCTAGGCCATGGCTAGGAAACTGGAGGAAGTAGGGGTTTAGCCCCCCCGGGCTGGCCAGGCGGCTCAGCTTCCCCACTGCCTGGGGAAAGCGGGCACCCCCAGCTGGGTGGCCTTCCTGGTCCCTCTGACACAGTCCCAGGCAGCCACTCTCCCCAACCTCAGGAACTTCAGAGCGTGGCGGGAGGAGCCTCTCCTGGCCTTTGTCAAGGAGCTGTGCCAAAGCCACCTGGGGTCTCCCTGGTCCTCTGGGGCAGCAGGCAGTGCCTGAGAGGCCCCCAACCCCGGTTATGCCAGTGGGCAGCTCAGCCTGTAGGGCTCTTTTGTGAGGCAAGCTGCCAGGCCGTTCATGCCCGTCAGAACCTGCTCCAAAGTTAAAGCCCAAGTTGTCAGGCCTGGAACCCCTGGCTCTGCTCACTGCCCTGCCTGCCTAGAGGAGTGGATGCTTGGGGTGTAGCTAGGTGTGTGGTCAAACGAGGCTGGATTCCCCAGCTCTGTGGAGGCTGGACAGCTGTGCCCCTCAGAGAAGGAGCCTGGCCCGGGCTGACACCAGAAGTCTGCCAGAGTGAGTCTGAACTGCCCCTGTGGGCCCCAAGGTGGTGGTGTGAGCGGGGGATGGGAGGAGGGCAAGGCACCCAGTTTCTGGCCACTGAGATCGCAGTGTCTGGTCCTGGGGCCCCAGCAGACCCAGACCTCTCCTGTCTGACCTCCTTGTGGTCTGAAATACATGTACACGTCTGTGCAAAAGTTCACAGTTCAGGGCAGACGGGTGGCTCAGTTGGTTAGAGGGCGAGCTCTGGGCAACTGGGCTCCCGGTTCGATTCCCACATGGGCCAGCGAGCTGCGCCCTCTGCAACTAGAATGAAGTCATTGAGCTGCCACTCAGCTTCCGGGTGGCCAGATGGCTCAGTTGGTTGGAGCACAGGCTCTCAACCAAAAGGTTGCCGGTTCAACTCTTCGACTCCCGCAAGGGATGGTGGGCTGTGCTCACTGGACCTGGAGCTGAGCTGTGCCCTCCACAACTAAGATTGAAAAGACAACCAGTTGACTTGGAAATGTTCTGGAAGTACACACTGTTCCCCAATAAAGTCCTGTTCCCCTTGCGCAATAAAATCTTTAAAAAAAAAAAGAAGCTCACAGTTCACACCTATCTCTCGCAGTTCACACCCATCTCTCGCAGTTCACACCCATCTCTCTGGCAGCCCCCCCGCCCAACCACTGAGGTTGGTGACTCCAACACAGTTGAGAAATCCACTCTTCATACAGAGGTTAATTGGGCGACGCCAAGACCGGGGCTTCCCCCCCTGCCCTCCTGCCCATGCTGCCCCACGGGGTGTCTGGACAGGCCGCTGCCTCCTTCAAATACCTGGGTGGCTCCCCAGTAGCTCACGATAGGAGTAAGTGCGCCATCCTGCCTGGAGCACCACCTGTGCCAGGCGGAGTGTGAACCCTCACAATCTTTAATCCCTAGGAGAGCCTGAGCAGGGTATCGTCACTTCATTTTACAGACAAGGAAGCAGAGCCCGAGGGCTGCACCTAGGGTCACACAGTCAGGGGTGGGGAGCAGGGGGCAATTTGGGCGTGCCACCCCAAAGCTGGCGGCGTCTGGTCTTTTCCTGCCCCAGCTTGCCTGTAGGTGGGAGGGACAGGGGGCCCTCATCAGACTCTAAGCCCCGTGGAGGCAAGAACCTGGTTTGCCACGTTTCTGTGGTCCTCCCACCATCAGGGGTCAGTACAGTGCAGGGACACGGGGCTGTGAAATAGGGGTGGAGTGAATTGAGTTGGGGTCCCTTTGGCAAGCCTGCACTGTACAGGCCCTGAGCGGGAAGGGAAGGGACGGCACCTTGCCCCCTGGCCCCCACCTCCCATACCTGCCTGCCCCTCAATGTCTCTTGGGCTGGTGGGGGCCAGGCCCAGTGCTGAAGGCCAGGCCAGCGTGGGGTCCCTGTCAGAAGGAAGGCAGAAAAGGTGTACCATTCAAGAACTTTCTGGGGCTGCAGTCTACAGGCCGCATGTCAGGAAACCGGTGGGAGGCTGGAGCTTGAGACCCCTGGGCAAGCCCCAGCTCAGCGGCACACAGGGCTGGCTTTTTCTGTCCCCTAAAAGAACAATGTGCAGAAATTGGGTTTTCAAAACCCTTTCTGTTGCTTGACTTACATTTTTTTTCTTTTTTTCTTTTCAACTTCCTTTTCCAAGAACTGAGCGCAGCTCCCGGTCCAGGCTCAGGGCCTGGAAAGCACACAGGAGGGAGTGCTGGGTCCGGATTCGTTTATTCAACACATACTACGTCCCGAGCTAAGGGCACTGCCCTCAGTATTTCACTTAATTCTCACAGGCATTCTCTGCAGGGGCAGCTGGAGTGTCCTCATGCAAAGACAGGAGACTGAGGCACCGAGAGGGGGTTGGCCCAGGGGGGGCGCGAGGGGGAACACAGCCGGGATTTGATCCCAGGCCTTTGCCCATCGCCACGGCTCAGCATCTTGAGTTCACCGAAACCCTAAAGACATTCAGCAAAACCCCCGTGGCCCCTGAGCCTGGCAGAGAGGAGTACACGGAGGCTCAGGGAGACGGCGGGACGCGCTGTCCCAGGTGAGTCAAGGCCCGGCAGCCAGTGCTGGGCGGGGCCCCTGACCCCCTGGAGGGGGAGAGAGAGGGTTTTCGGGGTGAGACGTGACAATGGGGCCACGGTGGGGGGCTGTCTCTGCTGGACGTGTGCCCCCTGAGTGCCGGCTGCTGCCCTGGCCTGAGGGACTAAGTGGCATGCGGGGTCCAGTGAAGGCCCCACAGCCATTCTGCACCTTCACCGTCTCCGAGGTGGTCCCACCTGGGCGTCCAGGTGGCTCAGTCACTGCCACTTACACAGTAGCTCCCCACCTGCTCCCACTGCTGAGCTCTTCCCCGCCCATTGCCTGTCCCAGCATTCCCTGCTCGCTCCTTTGGCACTTGTTCATTACGTCCTAATGCTGGCAGATAACAGCAAACACAGTGGGGCCCTCAGTCCAGGGGTAGAAGGTGGAGAACAGGGCCTGACAACAGGGCCTGGTGGCTGCCAACTGGAGGAGGGGCCCAGAGCTCCGTCCCTGTGGTCTGGGACCGTCCCCTCGTGAGCCCCCTCCTGATAACTGGAGCTCTGTCGGAGTCACGCCTGGGCTAGGGACCCCCACCCCACCCCGAGATGAGGAGTGGGAGAACGAAGGACTAATACAGAGGGGGGGTCCAATCCCATGCCCAGGAGCACCCCAGGAACAGCGGGGGGGGGGTCCAGAGAGCCCTGTGGAAACAGGGGAGACACAGGACCCCCACAGGCAGTGTGGCCGGGAACTCTGACCCCAACGTATTAGGGGCCCCTGGGTGCCCTGGGGCTTACAGAGCAGCACCCTGAACACAGGACCTGCAGGGCCAGCTGGAAAGAGGACTCTGGTCACCTTTCAGAAAGTAAATCTCCCAGCATCCTGAGTGAGGCACCAGCTCTGACGGCCTCACTCTGCCATCTGCCCTGCGGGCCGGGGTCTGCAGCAGGCAGGGCTCCCAGAAGGGTGGGGCCCAGATCTCAGGGCATCCTGGTCTGCCCCCAAGGCCCTTCAAGTGCCCTCACCAGCCTGGCCAGCTGGGTCTCCCTGCGGTGCTGCGCCTGTGTCTGCCCCCTCCTACACCTCTGCTAAGGAGCTGGCCCTGGGACGCTGGGGCGCGTCCTAAGCAGTCCCAAGTGTCTGCGGCACCTTGCCACTGCCCCTGCTCCTTCACTCCCTCCATCCAGTCCGGGTCCCAACCAGACCTGCTGAGTCAGACACTCTGTGGGCCGGCCCAGCCCCTGCTATGCTTCAGCAAGGCGCCTAGTGAGCAACAGCCTCACCCGGGCTGCATGTAGAGCCCCTCCCACCGTGTCCTGGCCCCACCCCAGGCCAGGTACAGGAGAGTCTCAGGAGAGGGCTCAGGTACCGGAAACCGGGCCTCTCTAAGCTTTCCAGGTTGCTCCACCTGCAGCCCAGGCAGAGGCTGTTGAGTTGGGAACACAGGGCACCTGCAAATGCAGCTGCTTCCTGCAGGGGTGGTGGGCGGGGCAGACCCACCACCCCCGCGTCCTCATAGGGGCCCACACGGGGCCGGACCCGACGAAGGCTTCACTCCGTAGCCCTCACTAGTCCACGGGGCCCAGTGCGGTTGTCCCCATTTTGCAGATGAGCAAACATTCGGAATGCAGCTTGCCCGAACGCAGCTAGCAGGGGCAGCGTCCCCATCTCGGCCCCCACTCAGTGGTCCAGGCAAGACCACGAGTCCAGTCCTTTTCCTCCCACACAGACAATCTCCAGCCAGCCTGCCTGCTCATTTCCAGACGAACCCAGAGTCAGCCACTTTAGTCCTGCCCCTTGTCAGCCCCTAGCCCAGGCCACCCTCATCTGAACCACCACGGTTTATTTTATATGTTTTCTCCTAGAACCCTCACCACCGTCCCTGACAGGTTCCTGCCACCCAGAGGCCCGGCTCCGATGCCTCCTCCTCCAGGCTGCCAGGCTCATGCCATCCCTGGTCTGCCTGGGTGTCGGACCGACTCGGGTATGAATCCAGGCTGCTCCCCTTCATGTCAGGGCGACCATGGGCATTGGTCCCTTCATCTTTAAAACAGGATATTCATACCAGTCTCCAGCTGTCCTTTCCCCTCCCCCACCCCCCTTTCCAGAAGCATCTACTGAATGCTAGCAGGGTGCCAAGCTCTGTGCTGCACTGACGACATAGCAATGGCCCCCCCTGGCCCTCAGGGAGCAGGACTGTTGGCGGGCCAGATGCTCACTCCTGGCCCAGAGCCGTAAACGCTGCCCATGTCTGGAGATGACGGAGTCTCACTGACCTCTCTCCTTGGTATTTCCATTTGGAAGTCCGTGATGTCCCTTCTCTCAAGCTGTGAGCTCTGTGGCAGGGCCCATTTGGCCACGCCCTCCCGCTGTCACCAGCCCAAGCCACTCAGTACGAGTCTCTAAAGAGATGAGTGGTGAACCGTTCTGGGTGGGATGGGGGCTGGAGAGCTGGGGGCTGTTTCGATGAGTGTGCTAACAGGTGTTATTTCAATTATTTTTTAACAAAACGTGATCATTCTGTGTAGACTGTGCTGCAGTGTATTTTCCTTTTCATGTCAGCACATGCAGAGGCATGGTTTTCCTCATCGCCCCCAGCAGTCCACCCAAGCGTCCCTCTACCCAAGCATCCCTCCGGAACGCAGCTCTGAGCAAGACTCCTGGTCGAGGCCTGGGACTCGCTGGTGTTCCCAGTCCTCCACACTTGTCCCTGATTCACTGTTCCAGCCTTGCATTTACTATGCCTGCAATGCTCCGCAAACAGGTGTGGCTAAGAGGTTTGTCCCCAGGCCTCCTAGCCACAAACTTTGCCTTGTCTTGCCTCTGGGCCTTTGCTGGTGCCATTCTATGGATCATGAACTCCCTCCCAGTTTTGCTTATTGAAATCCCTGGCTATCGGATGGCATGCTCCTTGAGCCAGCCTTTCCTGATCCCCAGCCTCTGGACATAGCTCCCTCTTCTGGGCTCTAGGAGCACTCATTGTCCGTATTATGCACATGGCATTTATAATTCATCAACAATTCTACAGCAAATATTCACTGAGCTCCTACTGCATCCCAGTTTCTGCTCTGCGTCCCTGCCTTTGCAGGTTTCAGTCTTGTGGGGGAACACAGATGGGGCATAAGGAGGGACCATGCAGGGTGCTTGTGCGGGGATGGCAGCTGGGAGAGGTGACCTTGAGAGACTGAAATAGATTCTGAGACCTGAAGGACAAGAAGGGGAGAACGGGAAACAGCAGAGCACAGAGAAAACAATATATGCAAAGGCTCGGGCACAGGGAGGAAAAGGTGGGCCCCAGGAGCTGGAGCGTGAGAGCAGGAGGAGCAAAGGGCACCGTGAGGTCAGCGGAGACCTGGCTGCACAGCAGAGTCTGTTTGCACCTGTACAGCCTTCACGGAGCCCAAGTCCTGGTCTCTGCACCTGCTGCAGCTTGGCGCCCCTTCCTTCCTGAAACGCTTTCCAGATTGTTTGTCCTCACCTGTGGATGCACACCGAGTCTACCTGAGGTCAGAGAAACAGCCACTGGAAAGGATTCTAGGGAGCAATACTCGAAACTCACACAGGTTCAGGAGTAATTCCTGCTCCCCTCATCACTCATGGAGCACTGGGGACAGTACTCTGAGGGCTGCTCTGGTTTGGCCTAACAAATCCTAGTAGCTAGAGCTGAAAGAATCAACTGTTTCCAAATGACAACTATGTGCCGGAACAAAGCCCACAAATATGTACAGGGGGCCAGCACCCAGCAGGTGAAATTCACAACGTCTGGCATTCAGCAGAAAGTTACCTTTCTGGCATGCAAAGGAGCAGAAAAGCACAATCTCTAACAAAGAAAAAAAAAATAACCCAGAAATGGCACAGACGACAGAATTAGGAGACAAGGACATTAAAATAGTTATCATAACTGTCGCCCACATGTTCCAAACACTAGAGGAAAAATTAAGGAGAAACATAGAAGATGTTAAAAAGAACCAAATGAAATTTCTAGAGATAAAAAAAGCTACAATGTCCAAGATGAAAAATACACTGGATGGGATTAATATCAAATCAGGTATTGAAGAATAAAAGACAAATGAACTTAAAGATGGCAATAGAAATGACTTAAAATGAAACAAGAAAACATAAATAAGTAAATAGAACTTCAGTGGGATGTGGGAAACTTCACGTGGCCTAATATATGTGAAATTGGAAACCCCAAAGAAAGAGGGATGCAGAAAAATGTGTAGAAGAAATACTGGCTGAAAATTTTCCAAATTGGATGAAAAATATAGACCCACTGGTCCAAAACATTCAACGAACCACAAACACACACATGAAGAAAACAACACCAAGGAACATTATCATCAAATTGTTTAAAACCAGTGATAAAAGGAAAAAAAAACCCCAAAAACAGAAAAAAGGGCACCTGACATGCAGAGGAACCAAGGTAAGAATGACAGCAGACTTCGCGTTGGAAACAATGAAAGCCAGGGGACAGTGAGGCAGCATCTTTAAAGTTCTGAAAAATACACCAACCTAGAATTTTCTATCCAGCAAAAAAATCTTTCCAAAATTAAGGTGAATTAAAAAAGCAGCCTTATTGTCTCCCCTTCTTGGCTATAAAGTCCTGGAGGGCAGCTCAGCTCCTTGCCAGGTACGCTGCTTGGAGCTGGCACATTCTTATTTTCTCCTTGGGTTTGGGTCCCCAGTGGCCCAAGCTCAGCAGTGGGCTGGGGAGCCAGCTGGGAAGTACTGCGCCCATGGGGGCCTGGGTGGAGTCCAGCTTGTCTTGGGGGAGGCCCAGGTCGAGTGGACAGTGGCCCTCAGGGGCTTTCCCCACTGGGAACCCCAACTTCTTGGACCCCGGCCCTGCAGCATGCACACAGGGACGGGGAGTGGGAGGCGTGGTCCTCACGACAACCTCCCATCTGTACTCACCTCACCTAACCCCACACGAGTGTGAAAGGAAAAGAGAAATCCATGTAATGTTTTCAAAAACAACAAACCAAAAACTACCTATGTTGTAGCTGTTTACAAGGTAACGGGCAGTTTCCATGGCTATCGATGTAAGCTGCGTGTGCTGAGGTGAGGACGTGGGGCTCTCCTTAACCCAAGAGATTAGGGCACTTTCTGTCCAGGAACAAGGCATCTGGCTACTGGACTGGAAGGAGGGAGGAGAGCAAGAAAGGAAGGAGTGAGACAGCAAGAAATGTCAGCTGTCCCTCCCGACTGTCCCCCAGGCGTGATTTCAATGGCTATTTAGAATAACACCAGTGTCTTTACAACTGTCCACTATAAGCTGAGTTTCCAGGTACAGCATCTCCCCAGAGTGAGTTAGGGACACAGGAGTCTTTATCCTTATTCACAGGTGGGCACCGAGGACCAGGGGCTGGGTTCACCAGGAAACAGCAGGTCAGTGAAGTGAAAATCCTGGCTGGTGGTCACCTTGTCCAGTCCCCAGGACTTCTGTCTGTGTCACCTCCTCAGGCTGCCCAGCACAAACTGGGAAGCCCTGAATTCCTGCCCCAGCTGGAGACAGCCCAGGGTGGATGGAGGTGGGTCAGAACCAGCCCTGCTCTGTTGAATTCAGGCAGAGAGCTGTGTGTGTGTGTGTGTGTGTGTGTGTTGCTGATGGTGAATGAAGAGCAGATGAGCAGGGACAAAGGTAAGTCAAACAGCCTGAGATCAGGGCAGCTCATTTAAAGCAGGTCCAGCTTCTGCTCTGGGGCGTTTAGGTGGGTCTGTAGTGGGGGTAGGGATGAGGGGGGCAGAGGGTGAAAGGATGGGCCGGTAGCCCGAGAATCCATGGAACTTGTGGAGGAGAGGGCCACCTAAGGTGCTGGGACCATGGACTCCCAGAACCTCAGTGCCGCACAGAACATCCCAACGATGGTGGCTTAGTGTGGGGACAGAGCCCCAGAGAGCAGTTTCCAGGCTCTCGGCCTCACGTGGAAAGGTGCTGGCTCGGGGAGTAGATGGCCGTCAGCTGTGGCTAATTGACCATCAGCTGTAACCCTCGAGCCATTGGCCACTGATATAACTGCCGCGGCTGGGCTGGTTGAGGAGTCGGTCCGTTGGCAGAAAAGCGGACAGCAGGTCGCACGTCGTGTGAATCCAGCCTCCAGTGAGACTATAGTGGTGTGACTCCCCTATCTATGGCTCCGTGGGTGTTCCTTTTTGGCCTCACCACATCCTGTGTTCTTGTGTGGGGAGCGGGAGCTGAGACCCCACATGACACCCCGTGTGACACTTAGAATCTAAGACTCCCCCAAATCTATTCTTTTAGGTCTGGAAGGGACTTTGGATGTAAACGGTTGACATGCAAGGACCCATGCGTGGTCTTAGCTCCCGCTCCCCACATAAGAACGCAGGATGTGGTGAGGCCAAAAAGGAACACCCACGGAGCCACAGATAGGGGAGTCACACCACTAGAGTCTCGCTGGCGGCTGGGGTGGAGACACAGGGAGCAGGAGCCACACGATCTGCAACCTGCCGCCCGCTCTCTGCCAACCGACCTCACTGGCTAACTAATCCACGCTTGCTAGCTTAGCTACGGCAGTTATATCAGTGGCTAACAGCTAACCGGTAACAGCTGATGGCCAACTAGTCACAGCTGACGGCCATCTACTGCCAGAGCCAGCACCTTTCCACGTGAGGCCGAGAGCCTGGAAACTGCTCTCCGGGACTCTGTCCCCACAATGTTCTAATCACCTGCTCAATGAAACACTAATGGAACTGTTTCCTCTTGAAATTACAATTCAGTCACGACAGTCAACCCGAGTGGTGGGATCCCCAGTTTTCCCCTGGGAAGGCAGGAGGGTGTACCACATCTGGCTCCCAGCCAAATTCCAGGCTTTCTGCTCCTTCCTGGAGTCACCCCAAGGTCTCTCCCAAGTGCAAACCACGAGAACCCCAAGGGGGGCCCCACCTGCCTGTGCACACGCCATCCTGGGGGCAGAGGCCTCAAAGGGCAGCTGTCAACCACTAGTCCAGCCCTCACCTCTCGCTCACGCACATTTCTTTCATTCATCTGACATAGTTGATGGAGCTCGATTGGCCGCCGGGCCTGCCCTGGGCACAGGGGCTAACAGCACTGGGCCCTCTTCCCTCGCCTCTGCGCTCTCTGCCAGGCTCCGCCCCTGCAGCTGATTCAGTGACTCCATTGTCAGCTTCAGGGGGCGACTTACCCCCCCCCCAGCAGTCTTTGGTGGCCCAGACTTCAGCAAGGACGCCGCCTGGAGACATTTGTTTTACATCAATTTTTCTTAAAAAAAAATTGGACTCAGCCATTTTTAAGTGAGTGTAGGCGTGTTGTTGAAAGGGCCCGTCTCGCAGATTAAATGATCTTTTCAAAACCAGTAGTCTCGTCAATGAAGGATGGCAGCAGGAAGCCCTGAGGCCTGGCCAAGAGCTGAGGCCTGGCCCAAGGAGACCGCCAGCCCTGGAGCTGCCCTCCGATGATGAAATTCCTACAGCTGGGAAAGGACGGGCGCTGCCCGGACAGACCCTGCCACCCCCCACTGACCGCCGTGCAAATGGCCATCCTCCTGCCACGCCAGCTGACTTCCTGTTCTGAACACTCTGAGCTCCTTCCTTTCTGAGGAGGCTCTGAATGTTTGCAGGGGAGACCCGGATAGCAAAGCAGATACCATTTGTGGCTCTTATTGTGGGTTGTCTCCGTCCAGGAAGAGGCTGGCTGAGGCCACTACACCCCGGGCAGAAGACGCTGGCCCTTAGAATGGCACAAAAACTTCCAGCCCCCTGACAAATATCTACCATGTGGCCCTGCCTGAGTGCTTGGGGTGGGGCTGGGGGCGGGGCTGGGGGCGGGGCTCAGCACTGAACAGGACCAACAAGTAATGTCCTCAAGGGACTCCCTGTCCTGGGCTGCAGGCGGAGACCAGTGGGGACGAGTCAACAGAGCCCAGCGTTAACAGTGGCCTGAGAGTGTGTCATGCGGCTGACCTCCCAGAGAGGTGGCATGGGGTTAGGGACCCGTCCCTGAATGGCAATAGCCAGGAGAGAACTTTCAGGCACAAAGCAGAGTAGGCAGGACAGCAGGGAGGAAGGCTCTGGGAGTGTTCCAGAATGGGAAGGAAGCCTACCTGCAGGGGCACGGCGAGGGACGAGGCTGGGGTGGGGGTTGGCAGGGTCTGCTCCAGGCAGGGTCATCTGGGCAGCACCAGGGAGCTGGTCCCATCCTCAGCGGGGACAGGTTTTAAGCAGGGCATCGCCCGCCAGCTGCAGGGACCCTGAGTTCCAGCACAGGTGCCATCCCACAGGCCCTGCCACTCACTGTGCCCAGAGCGCCCAGACTCTAGGACCAGGTTCCCCTTGCCATGCTAGTACTGGGTATCCGGTCGTCCCTGGGTGATGACAAGTCCTCACCCTGCAGGAGGGTACAGCTGTCCTGTGTGTCCTGCAAACGAGGGCACAGAGAGGTTCAGGAACACGCCTAAGCTCACCAGCTGGGAGGAGTCTGAGTCGGGCTGAGCTGTGGGGTTCTTGTGCCTGTTCACAGCATTCTGCCAGTCTCCGGTCCGCCTGCCCCCTCCTACCCTCACGTCTCAGGTTTGCCGACACAGATGACCCAAGAAGCAAAGGGTGCGTGGCAAAAAGCAAGGTACAGGCCAGTGGCGACAAAATCGACCCCAGAAGTGATTATTCAACACAACGTGTCATAAAACCAAAAAAATAATAAAATAAAATAAAATAAAAATAGAAATGTTTAGTAATTAGAGAGAATTCTCGTGTGGGAAGTTCCATGAAGGTAAAATTAAAGTTGACTACATTTTTAATTTTGCAAATGGGTTTGCACTGAGCCAGGAGGCTTCTGTATCATGAGTGTTTTCACCAAACACACTCTACACCCCGGTAAACACCAGCAGCTTGCAGGTTGACAATTAGCGAGAAGCTGCTGTTTTTCTGGTGAAATATTAGACTCTTTTCACTGTCCCCCTTCGAACCAGGATCGGGTCATCATATCCCAGACCCAGGCCTCTCAGAGCCATTGCTGCTTTTGCAATGTTTCAAGCGCAGATCCTGACAGGAGAAGATGTGTGGTTTCGGGATCTAGATGTGGGTCCTTCTTGAAGCCAGTGGGTCTGCTGGGCTCCAGGAGCCGTGGCAGGCGGGGGTGGAGGTCCCCCTGAGGAGAACAAGAATGTGGACGGTGCACGTGCCTTTGAACGGGACAAACAAGCATCTTTGCTTTGTCTTAGAGAAGTTCCCAAATGTATCGAAGGAGAGGGCACTTGCCAACGCCAAGTAGAAGAGTTTGGAAAACGGTGCAAACAAGACATTTCCAACATGGTGAGGCGAGGCCCTGGACACGTGTCCCCGATGAGCTAATGGTGGTCCTGGTGGCCTTCTCTGGGACCTTGCCGCTGGGTCCCACGCTTCCCCTTATCCCACGTCCCCACAGCCCCAGCCTTTCATTTCCTGCCTCATATCATTCTTGGCAAAATAACTGGAGCCAACGCAAGGGGGATATGCTGGCAGGAACTGCAGACCCGTCTGGCGAGTCGAGACAGACTCAGCAGCCCCCAGCAGGCAGGGTGGGGGCTCTGCAGTGGGTCCCTTGCTTGTCTGCAGCACCAGGGGCAGGGTGAGCCTTTGTAAGCCTGGCAGAGGGACCACAGGATGAGAGTGGGGGCGACACACGGGGAAACCAACCCGAATCGCAGCACAGAATGAAGCTCAAAGCCGATGAGACCTCTGGGAAGGCCCTGCTGGGTCTCTCCCCGTCCTCACAGAGCAGAGAGGTGCCAATGGTTGGGGCATCTTCAGGGGGCCAGGGGTTATCAGCCAAAGTCAACAAGAGGCCCACATCTCAGCAGTGGCAAAAATGCCCCATCTCTCCACCATGCCTGCTCCTCTCCACTCCCTACTCTTCCTTCAGGGCTTAGCTCAAGCTCCACCTTCAGGAAGCCTTCCCTGACTGTCACGGCCCGTGGCGTATCTATCTTCCTCCAAATCTGGGACACTTGCCACCTCACACCTGTGTTTCAATCCTCCGAGAATGGCCCTTGCATTCTATCCACAAGCACATGTCCACCCTCCCTCCCCTACTTCCCCCTGTGGGGGTCACGCCATTGAACAAATCTATGAAAGCCACACAGCATACATGAAAACCCAGGCTGACCTACCTGTCTGGTTACTAACCAGGGTAAACAAGTGGGTCGGGTAAACAAATGGCAGCGTGGGTACTGACATGGAGGGACAGCAAAATCTGCTGATCAAAGGACAAGGCAGGAACACACGCAGAGGGCCGGTGGTACTGGCGTGGCCTGTACGCAAATGACTGACAGCTAAGTGCTAGGGGGCGGGCACAGCAGGAAACCGGGGTTTCCACTTTGTGAACAACAAACAAAGCTGGATTGCTTGACTTTTCTTTTACAGTAAGCATGCATTTATTTTATTTACAAAAACTTTTTAATATATATTAAAATTTCGTATGTATGAATTAAAAATAGTAGTAGTACGAAGGAAACAAAGCCCAATGCGCTAGCTTTCTGCAGGCAGACCCATTTTCCTGCTTTGGTGTAGGGTGTGTTTTCTAGAAGAGTGTGTCTCAAACTCCACTGAGCACAACAATTACCTGGGAGCTAGTGAAAGCAGGTCTGGCAGCGGCCTGAGAACCTGCATTTCCAGCAACTTCTCAGGGGTGCTGGTCTGCAGACCACACCTAGAGTAGCTCTGTTCCAAACTTAAGCTTATATGATTTGTGCAACTAAAGATAGCAAATAATAACAATAAAGGACTGCTCGCCAGGGACCCAGGGCCTGAACCCAGGCCAGCTGCCAGGCAGGGCCAGCCTGGGAGTGTCACCCAGGAGGGGCCACCTTTGCCACTGCTGTTGCAGACAGAAACCGTGGACCTGGCTGGCAAGCACTGAGATGCAGGTGGCAGTCAGGAAGCCAAGGTGGTCCCACCCTGTGGGCTGTGCCTGCTTGTCAGGGGCAGGCCCAAAGCCACTCTGTGGCTAAGCCAGGAAGGGAACACCAGGTCCCGGGGTGGACCTGGCCTGGGAGAGCGGTTTTTTCCTAAGGCCCAGCAGTGCACAGACTCCCATCCCCAGTCATCCAGCTGAGGAGTAAGCTGGCACATCCTACGAGATGGATGTTATTATTGTCATTTTATGAATGAAAAACCTGAGGCCCAGAGAAGCTAAGTAACTTCACTGGGGACACACAGCTGGGACCTAGACATGGCTCTGAACGGCCCCAAAGGCTGTGCTCTCATTCCACTCGGCCACACTACCGACCTGTCCTCAGCAGCTGGGGAAGATGGTGGCCGAGGCCGCAGTCCTGGGAGCCTGGCTTGTTCTGGGACCCGTGCCCCAGGCCTTGACCAGAATCCGCCTAGGCCTCCCAGCTGGCCCCACCTTCTCCCACTTCTGCCACCTGGGAAAGCCAAGTACAGTGGTGCAGGGGACTGGCCAGGCCTGGCCAGGGCCCACTCCCATGGAAATCCCCCGAACTGGGCTGGAAGCTTGTTCAGATGACAGGCAGTCACGTCAGCCAGGTGAGATAAGCAGTTCTGACACTTGGTTGATGCTGGAACAGAAAGTTCTCCTTGAGGCCCACCTCCTCCCCGGGGGCATCCTCACCGCTTATGCTTGGCCCTTCCTGCGTGTCCAGCCATGTTCCTGTCTCCGGCCAGAAAGGGCGTCTGCGTGGGCTCCATGGAGGAGTGTCAGAGAAGCGGTATTTGTTCTGACCTAGGCCACCTCCCATCACCCCACAGGTAGGGACCTCAGCTGTTCAGTGGTTCCTGCCCACCTCTCACTGGACACAGCAGCCTCCCCGCCTCCAGTCTCGCCCTCCACGCTGCAGCCTGAGCGTGTTCTCTAAAGGCCAGATCTGGCTCGCCTGGTGGGCAGGGCTTCCAGGCCTTGACTGATCTGACAACCCCCCACCCCAGGCCCCAGGGCCCTCACCAAGGTAGTTATTTAATTCTCCAAGGCCCCCAGGGAAGGAGGGGCCACAGTCCTCATTTCACAGCCCAGGAGCCAAAGGCCCGGGTTCCACGGCTGGCAAGGAGCAACGCGGGGCTTGGAAGCCAAGCTCAGCCTGCGTTCTGGGCTCTTGCGTAGCCTACCCTCCCCCAGGACAAGCCGGTTGGGCCCCTTAGGTTCCCCCTGCAGCGCCCTCCATCCTCAGGCAGCTCCAGTAAGGCCTGTGCGAGGCTTCACCAGTTGGAGCCTGGTCAGGAAGGGGTCTAGTCCCAAAGGGAACGAAGGGCTCTGGCTGGGGACAAGAGCACCCGTACCCAGGAGCCTCTCTGCTCAGCAGTGGAAGGAGAGGAGCTGGCAACGCCGAAGACGCCGACCTTGTCAAATCCCCTGCGAAGCAAATCCTAAGGGACAGAGACCCCACAGGGAAAGCCAGCTCCAGGCGCAGCAGCAAAGCCAGGCTGAGAAGCCCCAGGCGCATGGCGTCCGTGGAGCTGCCCCCGGGAACAGATGCCGGGGGTTCTCAGTTGTCCACCCTGTGCCTGTGGGGAAGGCAGAAGGACGCCCATTTTCACACATGAGGAGTCCGAGTGGTTTGCCCGAGGGAGCCCGGAACCCACTCTCTCACCTACACAAATTGCCTTTTTACTGACGCACAGATGCGGACTGGCCCTGTCGGGGAGAGTGGCAGGGTCGGAGCTGCGCAGAGAACAGGACAAGGGCCGGCTGCCACTCTGCCTCGCCTCCTGCCCGGAGAGCCTCGAGTCAGCTGTCGTCTACTGAGATGTAATAAATCTCTCCCGCTCTCTGGCCCCTCCCGAGCGCTGTAATTATTCCTTGCTGGATCCTGCTGCCATCACTCTGTGGAGCAAGCCCACGTGGCAGGAGCCCAGAGGCCTCTCGGCGGGAGTGGGTCCCGGTGCCATGAAACCTCCAGGCCAGCCAGGCTGTGTGGCTCACCCAGAACCAGCACCAGGAATCGGCAATTGAGAGCCAGCCTCCAAACATGCAAGACCAGAGTGATCGCCTGAGTGGGGAGTGGGGTTGGCAAGACTGGGGGCTTGGACTCAGGTCAGCCCCAAGATTTCAAAACCGCCCTGCACAGCCCTGATACTGCAGCTCCTCCCAGCCTCACGCCTCCATCAGGGCTTAGATGAACAGGGCAGTAATGGCCCATCAGGGACATATCATGATCTGCCCCATCATTTCTCTGATGGGAGACAGGTCTAGAGAGGGAGAGTGACTTGTCCAAGGTCACCCAGAAAGGCAGACAGAACTGGGATAAGTCTTGGCTCCTTCAGCTGTGCCTACATTTCCCTGAGTGCCCTTGTTCACGTCCCACGATTGTGCTGGCATAAGCAATGTGTGTCTGGGGGCTCAAAGCCGTCCCCTCCCTGCTGGAGAGACAAGGATGAAGAAGCGGTGGCAATTCCATGTGCCAATGCTCCAAGTAGGGAGTGTCAGTGAGCTGCAGGGAGGCCAGCTGCTCCTCCCAGAGCTCCCCACACCGACCCCCTGCATCTGGGGTCACTGAGGCTGGGAGAGTCTGTGGGTCCTTCCCAGACCCCCAAACCCTTCAGGAGGCCATTTCCAAGCTTTCCAAGTGAATCTGGACCAGTCAGTCCTGTTGGAAAGTCAGTTGATGGGGAGATGGAAACTCAGCAGGACTCAGGGCACAGGGTCACCCTGCTTTTTCCACACCATCATGCAGGTGCTCAACACACCACTGCCAAGTGCAGAGTGAACAAAACCCCACATTGCCTGAGCCCAGACTCAGGAGTGAGAGATTTTTCACAAGTTCCAGCACCCCAGCAGTTTAGAAAGCTTGTCGTCAGTGCACAGAGGACTACAGTCAACCCCTCCTCCCAGCCCAGAAGCTGCTTGCACCCACCTGTGTAGGTAAGAAGAGCCCTGGTCATAGACTCCATCCTCAACGGCCCTGGGAGAGGGGAAGGAGGAAGGATGGACATGCATGATTTCCTCGCAAGCCTGAACTTTCTTGGGGCTGGACGTTCTCATTGTGCCTGAAACCCCTAAGAGCCTGGCCTGGGCAGAGGGAAATGCTGGGGGGAAGGCTGGCAGGGTGACCCCTCTGGCTTTCCTGAGCTCCAGCTTCCTGGGGAACAACCAAGGGGGGAATGCTGGGGCTAAGGCTCCCTGGACGCTCCCTTATCCTTAAGAAAGGTCCGTGAACTTGCCCCTGGAGGGTGTCGTCTAGGAGCCACAGGAACAGCCATGAGACATAAGGTGGCAGGACCTCTTGGGCCCACGGGGTCCCTGGCCTTGGGACTACAGGACGCCGAGTGGGGTGAGTTGGCAGAGACGGGAGTGTGGACAGGAAATCTCTCCTGGATTTTTGGTGTTTACAGAGTCTTTCCGTTTCCGGCGGGAAGAACCAAATGACAGTCTGGGGCTCCCTCTCCCCGTTTAGGCAGAGATTTCAAACAGACAAATGTGGGCATGAGGTGGGTGGTGGGTGCAGAGGATGGTGTGTCGGAGGCCAGCTCTACCACTTACGTCTATGTGACCTTGGACAAGTGACCAAACTTCCCTGAGCCTCAGTTTCCTCATCTGTCAAGTAGGGCCAATGCCCCCTTTCTCATGGGCATCCAGCCAACCGACTGAGTGATTACGCAGGTCCAGAGCCCAGCACAGCGTCTGGCAGAAGGCAAGTCTCAGTAAATGGTCCCAGCTCCTGGCAGCAGAGAGAATGACAGCGAGGCTCCTCTCTGAAACTTTCCCTCCCCAATTTCCCTTGGCACAATGGGTGACCCTGCCTCTCCCTCAGGCCCTCGCTGCCCACCTGCGTCTCTGTCCACTGCCTCCTTGACAGGGCTGCACTTTGAGGGGGCCGGACATGGGACGGGTGACGCCGGCCAGGCACCTCTCAGTGCAACGCTGCCGGGACAGGCTGCTGTGGACGCCCCAAACGAGGTGGGCACCCAGTCGGACCTTCCCGCCTGCGACCTCTGCCCTCATGCCCCGTGACTCGCGCGCCCGCTCGGGCCCTTACCTTGAACCATGGGAACAGCGGTGCCCCGGCCCGCCGAGGACTTGGACGCACGTGACGGGCCGGTCCGGTGTCCGTCTCAGGCAGCGCGCAGCTAGTAACGGCCACTCATGCCCAGGCCACCGCTGCGGTGCCTGCCGGGCCGGGCGGGCGGGCAAGGCGGGCGCTGGAGAGGCCCCGGAGGCCGGCGCGTGGCGACTGTGTGCCCAGGCGGGAGCCTCTTAGCTCCGGCTGCGGCCGCGGCTCGGGACCGCCAGGATGGCTCCCTGCGAGCGGCACGCGCGCGGCTCCAGCCTAGTCCCGGGCGCGGGGCGCGCGCGCTGGCGGGGAGGAGCGCGCCCGAGCCGCGTGGGGAGCGCGCGCCGGCGGCCCTGCGCGCGCCGTCGTCGGGGGCTGCGGGGAGAGGCCCCGGGAGCTGTCCCTGGTGCTGACGACTCGTCAGCTCTGGGCTGAGGCTGCGCGACCTCCCGCCCGCCTGGGGACTCCCCACCGCACCCGAGCCCCGCAGGGCTCCGGTTGCTCTTCGCCTGCTTCCCTGGAGCCCCCAATTCCACAGCGTTGGGATTTGGAGTCAGGCTGAAGCTGTGGCTGCTTATCCACAGTGCGACCTTGGGGCAAGTCCCTCACTCGAGGAGTTTCTGGTTCTCACCTTCAAAATGGGCCACAGCAGAGCCTGTAAGGTTGGTCTGAGAATGAAATTCAACGACATCCAGGAGCCTGGCACACAAGGAGTGCTTACTAAACGCTCGCCTCTATCGTCATTTGCTTCCATTCTCTTGGTTAGCAACCACAGGGCAAGTAGACAAAGGGCAGTGCTTGTTCTGCTCTGGGCTGGTGGGGGTTTAGGGCATGGCAGCTGCCTTGGGGGTCTCTCAGGGCATCCACGGGGAAGGGAGCAGACTGCTTCCTTGGGACCCCAAAGCGCAGAGTTAAGACTGAAAGTTAAAGCGAGGCAGATTCGCGCTGGGTACCAGGGAGAAGTTTTTAACGTAAGGTCCTTTCACCTGAAAGGAGTGACCTAGGATGCAGTGAGTGATCCCTGTCTCTGCAGAAACTCGAGAGCAGGCTGCAGCCATAGGGCCCCTGACCTGAGAGAGGTCTTGGATTTAAAAGGCTTTGAGCTAGAATATGCAAAGCCCTAAGAACTGTGTCTGGTGCCTTGAAAGGGCTAATGAATGCTGGCTTTATTGACCCCTAAGTTCTCTATAAGAAGCCAGATCGTGGTAGGAAAAACCTTTTGCTTCACCCCCATTCTGGAGATGAGAATACTGAGGAAAGACAGAGGGGCTAAAGTGACCTGCTTGGAGTGCATTCCCACCTTACAGGTGGGCTGGAGACAGAAGGGGAAGCAGCTTGCTCAGAGTCACACCAAAGGGCCAATACGGTGAGGGCTTACAAGCCAAACACACAGACGCTAAGTGTCCTGCCAGCTGCCTCCCCCTGCTGGGTCCCCTAGCGAGGGTCAATGCCTGGTTCCCCAGAGTTATTCAAGTCATTCTGACCCTGGCAAGTGCCTCATTCCTCATCACTAATGGCAAGAGCTGGTGCCTGCCTCCGTGTGTATCTCTGTTCCTGCCAAGCAGCATAATTAAACATCACCTGCCTCATTTCCTAAGGGACCAGTGACTGTGCTTGATTCATTAACTGTGTGCAGTCCCTGCTTCCACCAGGCACTTCTCTCATGATAAGCATCACTCATTATGTGCTTAATATGCTCGACACAAAGCTGAACCTGTTGCCTTCATTGTCTCATTGAGTCTGCTCAGCAATTGATGAGACAGGTACAATTGTTACCGGAGTTTTGCAGGGGAGATGTAGGCTTAAGAGCAGCAGGCCAGAGTGGGGTTGGACTGACTCCCAAACACGAGCTCCTAACACCCTCCTTCCATCCAGATTTTCCACATTCTCCCCAAGCTAGGAAAAAGGATGAAAACATTAATAGAAATTCCATATAAGGAGAGAGAGAGAGAGGGAGTGAAAGTGAAAGCCAGGAGAGAGCCAGCCAATCAGACCCTAGTAGTCAGCACGGATATCCTTTAAATCAACATTTTCAGTCAAAATCCCCATTATGACAACGGAGCGACTTTTTTTTATTATTATTTTAATTTCAGGATTGCTTAGATCTTGGCAAACGTGTGCCAAGAATTTTAAAAGGAGCATCACTGCCAAACCCTCTTTACCAACCAGTTTCAATGCCCTTCCAGTCCTTCCCCTGTCTGCTTCTCACTTGCGCACTGTGGAATTTTGCAGCCGTGGGTCTGGGCAGTTGAAGACCCCCCTGAAGTACGGGGTTTCTTTCCCGTTCTGTGCAGGGAGGTGGGCTCCTGGCACTAATGATGATGCCATCTGAGCCCATTTCATTGAACCCGGGACTGAATATCCCCCCCCATGTAAGGTAGATGCCTTTCTTAGCTTTCTTTCGTGGAGGGGTGAAGTGGCTTACCCTTGGGCCACACAGCCAGCAAGGAGGTGACTGCACCGAATGGGTTTTATTTGGTTAACGGTGCCTAGCGGTCACTACCAAAATCATGCTTTGTGTGACCAAGAATGGTTTTAAGCAACAACCCCACTTCCAAAAATAAAAATAAGAGGAAAATGAGGAGTCACTGGTCAGACTTTATAGAAACAACTCACCATCAGGTTTCCTTAAATAGCAAGTTCCCATGGTGCGTGCGAAAAGAGATTCAAGTTACACACAGTTCTTCAGGGTGGCGGAAAACGGGCCTGGGGGAGGGAGGACGGCGCCACGCCTCCCCATGCACGCCTTCCATCACAAGGTGCTTTTCTGTCGCCTGGTCACGGCAGTCGACAGGGACTACCGTGTCCCCATCGCAGCACCCACCACAACACAGGGTGTCACGGATATAACTCAAATCCAACAGATGGCCAAGTTGGTTGAAAAACCCCAACACATTGGAACATGTGTGGCAGTTTACAAGGGTTGGTTTTTCACTCAGGGCGAATGGGGTGTTGGTAAGACCAGCTAATGCTATGAAGACGGGGCCTTGATGTCCATGTGCTTCTTGGGGGCAAGTGTGGGTAGCCGGCAGGGGAGGGCCTGAGGCTTGACCAGTGTCTGTTTCTCTCTAGGGCTCTGCAACTGGCTGTGCTCCCTACACACACACTGATGTGTAGGAAAAGTAACACTAGTGATTATGGGGACACGACTGTCACAGCCACACCCCACACAGTCACAGACACACATACACACTCGGGATCTCAGGAGCAGAGGCTACAGACCCAGCGGCTGTTTCTCAGCTGAGTCTCGTCCTGCGGAGAAGCTGGGGAGCTCAGTGTTTGAGGAGCAGCTTCTGCCAGGACGTGAGAAGAAAGGCCGCGAGCCTTTCCAATTCTCTTTCTGGGAACTCTCAGGAGGGGTTGAGTTCACCATCTCCAGACGTGTCCAAGCAGCGCTGGCCGTTCACTCACAGTGGAGACGAGCTGGCCTGGGGAGCCCTTCCAGTCTTGGACGTCCACGAGATCTCAGAAGAGCAGCTGATGGCCGGTCAGAATGGGGACCCCCGCCCCCCGTTTCAGCTGCCGGCGGAGCTCAGGGCGCCAAAAGATGTGAGCCTTCCAAGGTCCTTTCCCCAAATTGGCACTGGGCCACTGCTGGTTCCACCAGCACCTGCTTATGGGAAATACCCGTGCCTTTAGGCAATTAATAAATTAACCTTTGTTATTTCAATTGTTTCCTTTTCCCAGTCTGCACTCCTGAGGGGTTCTGCTGTTGACTGACTGGGCCCCACGGACGTCAAATAATCCATCCAGGTCAAGCTCATTTAGAGAGTAGATGAATTATTATTGTTGTTTTCTAATATTGCAAGACGAGCAGAATGTCTCACATCCTAAATCAAGGGCTTTTGGATTGGGTGTCTGTTGGACGTGACCAGGAGAGTAACAAGGCATGGAAGTGTGCGAGAGCGAGAGGATTGGACAACCACACTCTCTCCACGCAAGGGAACGGGAGTGGGCGTCCGTGCCTATGAGTGTTCGGGCGCACACATGGTGTGTGAGGTGTTTCCATTGCCCTGGTTTGAAAAGACAGCCTCGTCTGCTGGAACAGAAATCACTGGTGGTTTTCAATTACTGCAACATCTTAAAACGTCGTGACAGCTTGATACGTTCATTCTTTAGGACTCTTCCAGGATGCTGGAGGAGAAGATGGCACCAAGTGAGGAGCTCGGGGTCAGTTAAGGGTCCCTCAGGGCTTCTGTGAGTCCTGCCAGGGTGGCAGAGAGGGAGGGGGCGGCTACAGATCCCTTTCCGGGATTTGTTTCTCTGGAGAAGCGTTCACAAAGCACTCATGATCTGACCTTCACCCTCCCAGCCCAGCCACTTCCCACAGCTTGAGCAAATCCAGGCCATTCACTCATTCATTCATTCACATGCCTGCACTCTGGATGCAGAGACAAAGGCAAAAGCCCCTGTTATGTGGGAGCTCAGGGGCAGGTGGGGTTTCCATGCTTGATGACACAGGGTCCCCTGAATGGGTGGAGCTGGACCCGAGCAGGAGTTGACATTTCTTGCCTGCTTACTACCATTACGCTCTCTTGACAGCTGAGTGAAATGAGAAACTATTCTTTTATCGTACCCATTTTACAGTAAAGAAACTGAGACTTGGAGGAGGTGAATGGCGTGCCCGCGGCTACGCCACGGCCAGGACCCATCTGACTCCAAAGTCCACTCTGAGCATATCCTACGCTGCTGCGTGTCTTTCAGTCCATCCTGCCAAAAGTAGGGGATAAAAATAAGAGATTGCTTACTGGAGTATGGAAACCTAAAATTAAAGCAATCTCTCCAAAGCCTGTCTGCTTCTATTAACCCAGGATGACGCTGGAGTGCCCTCTGTGACTGACACTGGCAAACATCATGACAGGACAATAAGACGCCGTGCGAAGCTGGAACCCTCTCATTGCAGCGGAGAAAGAGCAGTGTCTTCTCTCAGACAGTGGGCGAGGTGCTGTGTGCAGCTCTGCCGCCCAAGGCCCTAGAGCATATGACCCTCTCTGGGGCACAAAGAAGGAAAACACGGACTTGGCTGTCGTTCTCTTGTCAGAATCCATCACTGCCACCTGCGCTGCTGCCCTGGCAGATTTGGACTGGGGATGAGGAGAAGGGAGGGTTTAGGAGAGAAAGAGAGGGACAGCGGGGTTAAAAAACACTGGGGAAGCTGCAATGAGCGTGGCAGACCAAGGATGGGGCCAGTTACAGATGGAAGGGCACAGGGTGCGGTGAGGGGAGCCAAGGCTCCCTCCTGCCCTGGCCTTACCCCTGCCTGCCCCACCCATCGGGATGGCCTGGGGCATCACCTATGTATGGGTCTGTGCTTGGGCAAATAACTCCTGCTGGCCCGAGGCAGCCTCCACATGGTAAAATGGGGAGACATGCACAGACGCCGCAGCTGTTTGTTGAATGAATAAAGGAACTTGGTTTGAGAAAGCGTTTGCCTGAGGCTCGCTGCTGGTCCTAGATTTCCAGCCACGCAGTCTAGGCATGGTCAGAAGCAAAGCTTCCTTCTACTCCTGACACCCCACTCTGAGACCACGGGCCGCCATGACTCTTCCTGCTGGACTGATGAGGGAACTAAGGCAGTAACTGGCCAGGAGGCAGAGTTAATGAGCCACTCTGGTGACTCCTGGCCCAGAGGCCTTCCCCCACCACTGGGCTCCCCAGGCAGGAAGGGCAGAGCGTGTTTGAACCCATCTACCCCGGGGACAGGTGGACTACTCAAAACCATAGCTGGAGCCTTCCCCCACCCCACGCCATCCCACACACGTCAGGACCTCTCACTCAGCCACAGACGCCAGCGAGCCCTCCCCTGCAGGAGCTCCTTGGCTGTCCCCTTCAACCACCAGGATGGAGGGCAACCTCAGCTGTCAGTGCAGGCTGGTCCTACCACCCCTACCCAGGCCTCAGCCCAGCCACACCCCAGGACTGGTCATTTCCATGCACAATGTTACTTCCATGCCTCTGGTCCAAGACACCCTTTCTGCCTGTCACCATCTGACGAACTCCTATGCATTCTTCAAGACCCAGCTCGAATGTTGCAGCCTCCAGGAAGTTGGGGGTTTCAAAAGTGTTTTCTGTGCTCACATAGCACTTTTATTAAAATTCTAATGTCACCTTTTCTGTCATTGTTTAACTCTATTTGAGCATGAGCACCTAAAGCCGAGGTGCCGGGTCAGACTGACTCATTTATTGAGCACCTACTGTGTGCTGGGGTGCAGGGGTGAATAGGTCAGGCCCAGTGCTGCTCTCTCAGAACTGATGCCCTAATGGATCTGCTGCCACCTCCCGTGCCCACCCGGGGTCTGGCCCACATTCTGGGCTGGCCAAACAAAGCCCCACGCTGCTCTGGGGCAGGGTGGTGGGAAGACGGGGGTTTGGAGGTGGACAGAGTGGGGCTCCCTCCAACCCAGCCCCTTCTTACTAGGTGGGCGGACACAAGCCCTTCACGTGGCCTCTCCAAGCCTCAGTTTCGCGGGTGCAGCTCCGAGCTCTGCAGATCTGCTCAGCTCATAGCGTGAGGGTGCGGTGACCCTCAGGCTTGCCCAGGCTCAGCTGGCCCCGACCCAGCCCGGATGCTCTATGAGCAGCAGGAGCTGGAGGGAAAGGCTGTGGCTGCCTTGGAAACAAAGCCTGGCTGGGCCCCAAGTCCCCCCTCTCCCTCCCAGTGTTCTAGCCCGGGGCCTGGGTGCTTGTCTCTGGAGCCCAGTCCTGCCATCTTCATCCATCCTGAATGGGTGGGTGGATAGGGGCCGCATCCAGACAGCCTCCTTGCCTCTGAGGGAGCCTGGAGGAGAGCTGGCATTCCACCCTCAGCCCCCAGCCTATGGCGTGTGCCCACTTATCACCCCATGACTCGGGGTGTACCCGTTCTGGGCCCGCCCCGCAGGTCCTCTCTCCTCCCCTGGGCTATGGAAAGTCCTTTGTGTTCTCAGTCTTTTCCTTGGCAACGCTCTGGCCCAGGAGAATGGGGGTGGGGAGCAGCTGGCACCGAGACTTTGGGGAGAACATCTGGAGGTGCATTAGCGTGCCGCACTGAAATGGAGCGGCTATGCGCCTCCAAGCCAGGGCCGGCTGACACAGGGCTTCCAGCCCAGGCCGGTCTCTATGCTGCAGAATCCCAGCAGGAAACGTGGCAGCGAGGAGAAGGGCCAGCCAGGGAGCCTGCCCTCCACGTGCCCCCCACCGCCGTCCTTGGTCTCATCACTGACCCACTGTCACCCCAAAATGGGGTTGGCACATTACAGAAGGGAGACAGCTCTCTCTGTTGGTGGTTCCTGTCCCCAGTGCACCCTCCGTGCCCCCTTCTGAAAGCCTGGGGCGCAGTATGGCTCCTGAATGGGGGAAGGCACGCGCAGACCACTGTCCTTGTTACAAAACTACAATCACACAGGACACTGCTGCCCTTCCCTACGCTCGCTGGTCTCTCCCCCTGCATCGTTTTCATTTGCTTTTGCTCTGTCCTGTTTTGATGAGAAGTTCAGGGCAGCTAGACCAGCACAAAGCAAATGGAACAGTGGCCTGTGTTTCACACGGGAGACGTGGCAGCTCTGAAACCCTGTCAGGTTTATGAGACAGATGTGCTCCCCTCGGAGGAGCTGGGAACCGGCCTCTGCTGCCGCGAATCCCTGCCTCCATTGTGGGCCCTCCCAGGGGGCTCCCACCCCGTGAGCTGGGGTCGGGGCTCAGGCCAGAGTGGGTCTTGCTTGGGCTGACTGTCAGTTCTCCCTCGTGAAACCTGGCACCAGGACCCCCACCCCTCCGGCCCCTTTTACGTGTGGTGGCGTGCAGCCTGTGAGAGTGGGCAAGAAAGCCATGTGTTAGAGGGAATGGCGGCTGCTTCTCTACGGATGTCAGCACAGGCTCCTGTGCCGTCCAGTCTCCCACGAGTGTGGCCAAGGGGGCCCCCACCAGAGGTGAGTGCAGGCTGAAGGGGAGAGCGGTAGGGGTGTCTATACCCCGGGCCCCACTCTGTAGGACCATGTCAGGTGGAGGTGTGTCTCTCCATCCACGTCCCAGCTCCTCTGACCCAACTGTCTCCTCACCCCTCCAGGCCTGCGAGTGGGAACCGCACCTGGTCCCTGCCCCTCACCTGGTGGCTTACCTCACCTTGTCATTCTCCCTCTGGGACCTTGCCTGATGTGCCCTCCTTCCAACCACGCTGCGCAGGGACCATCTCCCAGCGTCCTCACCAACACTGGGTGTCGTCAATCTGTGCAATTTCTTCCGATTTGTCAGTGGAAAACTCTCTCCTTGGTTGACTCTGCCTTTGCCTGCTGAGACTCAGAAGCCTCTCCTACATCTGCTCATATCATGTGCCCATTTTTTCCATTTCTGAGCCTTTGTGTCTTCCTGTTGATCTGTAGACGCTCTTTACATATTCCGGATGTGAATCCTTCATCTGTTTTATGGGTTACACGTGTTTCTTCCCAGGTTGGCGTCCATCTTCACCTTGTTTGGGGTCTGCCCTCGTGCTGAGGCTGACAGTTTTCATGCAGCAGATCTGACAGTCTTTCCCTTCTGGGCTTCTGAAAGGAGGATAAAAGTAGACAATATTTTTCTTACAATTTGTACAGTTTTGATTTTTATGTTTAGTTTTTGACCCATCTAGGATTTTTCCGGTATCAGCTAGAGGCCTACCTGTTTTTTTCTTTCTGTTTTACACATGAATATCCAGTTGTCACCCATTCATTCCCTATTGAGGTGGAAATCGCGTTCAATCATGAATCACTTTCCATATGCACAGGGCTCTTTCCAGACCTTTGCTGTCCAGTCTCTCTACTCCCTTCCCCTTCCCAGGCATGTGACAGACACAACTTTTCAACAGTTATCTGGAAGGACGAAATGCCCGTCAGTGTTCTTTTATCTTGCTGTCAAAATTTTCTTGAGTTTTTTCCTCATCTGAATGATCTGTATAATCAGCATATGAGGCTGTGAACCCTTTGGGGGCTTTAATTCAGATTGAATTGTAGAGTCCTTTGAAGAAATGACATCTGGTGAAGTAGAGCAGACTGTCCTTGGGTTCAAATCCCAGCTCTGTCAGTCCCTCGCTATGTCCCCTTGGACAAGTTGCTTGCCTTCTCTGTGCCTTAGCTTCTTCACCTGTAAAATGGGCCAATTATTATTGCTCATAGGATTAATACTGCCCGTAGGATTGGTGTAAAAAATAAATGAGCCAATATATGTAAAGCACCTATTAAAGATACGTAAAGCACACGAATATTTGCAATATCATTCTCTGTATGTTTCTTAGGTTTGAAATATTTCATAATACAAAGATGACATTAGACCCCGTTCCTGATAACAAAACTACCTCGACTTCACTTTGTCTTCTCCTGGATTGTTATCTCCCCATCATTTCTTCTGTCCCCCGTCCTCTTCTTTCTTGGGGTAAGACTTTTGTTTTGTTGGAATACACCCTTGGGTAACTCTTTCAGAAAGGGGGTGGTGGTAAAATTTCTGAGTCCTTGCAGGTTAGAGTGTCCTTATTTTGCTCTCACACCAGAATGCTCGGTCTGGGATGGTAGATTTATAACATCTTCTTTCAGAATTGGGAAGGAGAGATCCATGTCTCCTGTCATTTTGTGTCATTATTAGGAAGCTGCCATCGATCTAGTTCATAGGCCTCCCCGGGTGACCTGTCTCTCTCTCGCCCTTACTCCTTTGCCCTCTTTTGCTCTCAGGTTCTTGCTCTCTCCTTCTCCCTTGCTCTCCCTGGAAGCCCCTTCACTCTTTCTGGTGATCTGGAAACATGCCACCACGTGTCTGGAGTGGGCTGTGGTGACTTGCTCTGCTCGGCACTTGATGAGTGAGGTCTTTGAGGCTGAAGGGGGTGTCTTTCTGTGGCTCTGGGACATTTGGCCATTTTCTTCCCTCCAGCCTGTCTCCTGTACTTTGCAAAAATCCATCAGATGGCTGTGGGCATCTGGGGCTACCCGCAAACCACCCCCTCTTCCCTTATATTTCCCACCACTTTGCCCTTTAAGACAAATTCTTCGAGCAGCGCCTGGCCTGATCTTCCAGCTCACTCGTTTGCTCCTCAGATGTCTCCTTTTGGCTTTTCAGCCCTTCTATTTTAAATTCCCAAGCTCTCTAATTAGTTGTTTTATATAAAAGCCCATTCTTGCCTCGTGAACACGATAACCCCTCTTATCTCTATAAAGATAGTAATTATACTTATTTTAAAGTCTCCCTCCGTTGATTCGATCAATGCCGTGTCCCTGGGTGTCGGAGTTTCTGTTTGTGAGATGATGGCACTCTGCTATGGGCTTGCTTTCCTTCCCGTGCTCGTTCACGTGGGCAGTGCGTCTGTTTCTCATTACAGTCCCTTTTCACTAAAGGTCCCTGCCGCTCTGCATCTGTTTCTGAGCCTCTGGTGGAAGATGAGGAGGTCCGTGCATGCAGAAGAGGTGGGCAGGAAATTGTTCCCTTAGCTTGGGGGTCCCTATCTTTCATCGATGTCAGAGCTCCCTGGTCACTGTCCTGCGTGGTGACCACTCTCGGCTTTAATCTAGAGGCTCGAGGGCTTCTGCTGCCCAACACGGCAGGAAAGGAGTGAACGGTCAGGTAGCTGGTTCTGATACAACAGCCAAAGGAACCACCTGCCCCTGCACCCTAGCTCATGGCTCTGGACGTGGGGGTCTCGAGCTGCTTCTGCAGTCCTCTCTGAGAATCTTCTGGAATGTGGTCTCTAATTTTGTTTCTTTGCATTTTTCTGTGCTTCCCACACGATTCTGATCCCCTGAAAAGACTGTTTCATTTTTTTAAACAATTTTGTTATGAATTTCTTTTCTTAAAACGTTTTTTTCTGGTACTTGGTTAGATTTGGTGGTGGGGGGTTGTCTGCTTGGTTTCTCATTTAACTGAAGCCTCAACATGCTACTAAACAGCCTTGAGGAGACCTGGACACCCAACAGGCCTTCTCCAGGGCAGGGGAGGCTTCCACAGGGCTGCATACGGACCGAGCACCAGTGACCAGGGCAGCAGCATCCCTTCATGCTGGAGGATACTCTGCATGAGACTAACATTTGGACCTACATGACATCCTGAGACCATACAGCAGAAAGTAATCAAAGTGCTGAAACCACAAAAGTCACCGATGACTTGCAGGGCCCTTCTCGGAGCTAGGGATGGTCACATCTACTCCCGTGTGGGGATGCCGGCTTACCTGGAGTTACCCTTTGCCCCTCAAGGTGTCCTCCGGAAGCTTCTGTTTCTCCAAATGTGGGGAAGATGGTTGGTTTGGGTTAGAAAGACTCCGCTCCATGCTGAGACAGAGAGGACCGCAGCCACGGTGTGTGGGGGCATCACGTCAGTGGACTAGACAGGAGACTGGCCCTAGGGACACCATGAGACGTGCTCCTCTACACGCCCCTGGAAGGGGCCTGGATCCCTCAGCAGTGACCACACAGTGGCCTAGGCATCCCACCATGCAGACCTGAATGAAACAGGCCAGGGATGAAGCAGGCCTTTGGCCATGAACCTCAGCATAAAGCCGGCCCTACCAAGACACCCTGTCCCTCTAGATATTGACTAAGTGCCACGCAGAAGGATGTCCCCATCCACTCCCGCCCCAGCTCACGCCACCACCTCCTCACCTCCTACGTGTAGCAGATGGTCTCTGTCCCGGTCGGTTTAATTCGCCTTTTCCCCAGTGTGTTATTGGGCAAGTCTGTCCATAACTTGATCAGTGGGGGGACAATTGGATCAGGGCGTACAGATCACTGCCCCCTTCTTACCGTGTGAATGTCAGAGGCCCCCCGGGCGTGGAGACCTGCTCGTTTCCCAAGTCTCATCTTTGCAAAGCAGATGGCGAGCCCTGGGCTTTATTGGATTTGTGTGTATGGATGTGATGCCTCTGATTACAGCTGGAGGGCAGCTGCCTGGTCCAATAGTGAATCTGGCCCATCAACAAGGTGGAAACCTACTCGCCTGTAAGAAACGATTTGTTCTGGGGAGGCAGCCTTGTCCTCGGCAGGGGATGAATGACCAATGGCCGAATGCTCTCCTTGATGAAGGTCTTTAAACCTTGGACGTGTCTTCAGTCAGGAAGCCCAAGTACCTTTGGCACCACAGTGCCACTTCCAGGGGCTTATTCCAAAGAATCCTGGGCACAAGTGTGCAAGGACAGACGTGCACGGACATTCATTGCACTACTGTCCCTACGAGTTTAAATTAAAAAGCAAACCACCCAAGCATTTACCAACAGGGAGCAGATTAATAAGTTAGAGTACAGTCATGCAGTGGGACATCAAAAGTCACCCGAGGAGCGAGGTAGAGCTGGGTGTGCTGATAACCAACACACGTCCAAAACGGTGTGGAGAGGCCAGTGGGAAACAGTGTCCAGTGCACCATGGGAAACAGTCACGGTTCCTGGAGAAATCAAACACAGAAGTACCATAGGATCTAGCAGTTCCACGTCTGGGAGCAAACCCAAGGAAATTGAAAACAACGACTTCAGCAGATATCTGTGCATCTGCGTTCATAGCAGGATATTCACAACAGCAGGCACCCATCAACAGACGGATGGATACACTGAACGGGGTCCTTCCACACAGTGGAGCGTCACAGCCCTGGAAAGGAAGGAGGTCCTGACACCCGCTACCATGTGGATGGACCCTGAGGACACTGTGCTCAGTGACACGAGCCCGTCCCAGAAGGACAAACCCTGCAGGACCCCCTCACAGGAGGTCCCCAGAGGAGTCAGATTCAGAGACAGGAAGTAGATGTTGGGGGGGGTGGAACTGGGGGGGTGGGAGTGAATGTTTAATGAGGACAGAGTGTCAATTTGGGACGATGAGAAAATCCTGGAGATGATGGAGGTGGTGGCCGCACAACAATGGAAATGCACCTAATGTCACTGAGCTGTACACTTAAAAATGGTTAGTTTGGTAAATTTTGTTATGCAATAAACATAATAAACTAATGAACGATAAATAATGAACAAAATTAAAAAAATATTTTAAATACTGAAAAGAAATTCTGAAAGACTATGCACTGAGCTCTTCATAGTGGTTATTTTTTGAGGATGGGATTCTGGGGACTCTCACTTTCCGTGTCACACGTTTCGGGCATGTTCTCATTTTAATAGTAATACCAGCCAGGCAGCCCCGAGGAGCCCCGTCTGAGTGGGGGCGCTGCCCCAAACCCCCAGCCCCACCTGTGAGGGTGGTTCTCTCTCCCCCTGCGAGATGAGGGAACAAGGCACAGAGAGGGCAAGGACTGTGCCCCGGTCTTTCCGCCTCTGTCACTCTCACAGGGGACGAGCCATGAGCTGCTGGTGACGATGACCTAAATGTCAGCGGACAGCGCTCCCTTGCCGTGTCCCCAGCCCGCTCAGATGCAGACACAGCTGCTCTGTGTCATCTGTGCCCCAAGCGGGACCTCAGATGGCGTTCGGCACGGAGGTCAGGAGGGAGCCGCGCTGGCCGGGCAGGCGCCGCCTTGGAGCATCTGTGGGGTCTGCTCTCCAAATCCACCCTGCCCCAAAGTGGGCATGGGGGTGGGTGGGCTGGGGGCTGCTCCAACCTTGGGGCTCAAGTCACCTTCTCTTGGCTGCAGCTTAAGGAGTGGGGACAAGTCACAGGATCCTGGGCTGGGTGGCACCAGCCTGGTCCATGACGCTTGGCAGCTGCTGGCAGCAGTTGTCGGTATCACTTGAAGTATGGCAGCCCCGAGCTTTAGGGGCGTGGGGCGGTGTGGCCCCTGAGCTGGAGCAGGGGTCTGGGGGTTGCTCATCAGAGGATCAGCTCAGCCAGGGGGCCGAGTCGACCGCTGCTTGCGGTGCGCGTGCGCCGAGGCCATCGTGTGGGCGGGCACGGCAGGCATCCTCTCCCACTCCTCTCCGGGCTCAGCCCAGACTCCCCCCTCCAGGTTTATCACCCACTGCGTATGTGGCCTTGTCTGTGGCTGAGAGTCTCGAGGTCCTCACCTGGGAAATGGTGGTGGTTGTGGCCTCCGAGAGGACCCTGAGTGGGGGGCTAAGTGGACAGATGCTGGAGAGCACCCCACGTGTGCATCGTCATGTCAGAGCCAGGCGGGCGGCACCTGCGCAGAGGGGTCTTGCTGGACTCAGGGCCAGGACCACCCAGTGTGACAGTTGTCATCTGACTGGACTGGCCGACTCTGGGCCAACGGTGGGTGGACTGATTTCTGGGTGACATGCGTGCTGTCCTGTGAGCCGACTGGGCTTCTCGCCTCGTCCGAGTTTGGGCCCCAAGAAGAGGTGGCTCAGGCTGCCGGAGGGCATGTCGGAGGCGGGAGGGACAGCCTCGTGTGCTGGGAGCAGTAGCTGGAGTGGACCACACGGGGCCCAGGCCCCCTGCTGATGTCCCAGCTGAGTCTATGGAGGACAGACCCAGTCACTGAGTGCTGATCCCAAAGGGCACGGCTCCCATTCTACAGATGGGGAAAGTGAGGTACAGAGCTCCAGGCCTCTCTGGGGAGGTGTGTAGTCTGGGGCTACTGTCTGACGACCGGCCACTTTTCTGGCAAAGCTAAAGACACAAAAATCGAGCAATGGCACCCCAAACTCAGGAAAGAGGACGTTTCCTCATCCTTACAGAGGAAACAAAGCAGGACTGAGAGGACGCTTCTTTGTAAGATTCTTTGGACCTGAGGCCATGGGTGTGTGGGTGTGTATACATGTGTTCTGTGTGTATGAGGATGTGGCTGGGGGGGTAGGCCTTTTGAATTCTGTCCCCCCTCAATACTCCCTCACTGACCCCATCCTACAGAAGGGACTGAGGCCATGCCCAGGCCCCTGAGGTCAGTGACAGTGGCGGCCTCACAGCCAGGCTGCTCTGCATCATGCCAGGTGGCCCGGCCACCCGAGGAGCTGGCTGGGTGCTCCAACATCCACCTTGGGCCCCAAGTCTGCTGAGGTGTGTTCTCACGAGTTGTCACTCCCAGGCCCACGATGCCAGCCTCTCCTGGGCTCAGCATCCTCTCGTCCTTGGCACACAGCTCTGAGGCCAGTGTGGGCCCTGGCCAGGGAGCCAGTGGGGGAGGAGCTGAGATGCCCAGGGTGCCCTAGGCTCCTGTGTGCCCCGGCCTTGTGCAGTGGCCACCCCGTCGGTGCCCTGGGCCTTGGGTGTGTCTTTCTAATCTCAGGGCCACCTGCACTGATGAGCAGACACTGGAGGGAGTGGGTGCAGCCTCATCCTTGGGAGAACCTGCTCTGGGTAAGGAGACTACTAGGGAGGGTGCGTTTCTTAAATCTTCATGTCACAACCAACCATGTTCAGGACACGGGTGGATGTGAGGGACCTGCCCTGAGCTCCCCAGGAAGACGTGTCACCCGGAGGTGGGTCTCCATCTCTCAATAGCCTCCGGTCAGTCCCTCACAGCCCATTTTCCTGTTTCCATCAGGTGAATGCTGGATTTTTCCTGCCACAAGAGTACCCTAGATAGAGAGGGCACTGCTGCAGCTGCCCTGTGGTCACTGGGGAGCTCTCTGGCTTAGGTCACCGACCAGGCTTCAGCACCCCCCACCTGCTCCAGTCCGGGGGGTGGGGACTCAGTGGAGCTGGCCTCACGTGGCGAAAGCGGTGGGGGATTACAGTGTGCAAAGGATGACAGCTCCAGAGAGATGCGGAAAAGCAAAGGGCTTATTAAAACGCTGAAATTGGTTCCAAATGAGGTCAGCCGTCGAAGTGCCTTGGAGGAGAGCCAGGCACTGAGCCGTGAACAGTGTTTATTTCCTGACGGGGTGGTGATGACGCATCCCGGTACCACCCCCACCCTGCCTTTGGAGGGCAACTTGCACCAGAGCAGAGCTGGGGGAGGGGGGCCAGAGCACCCCCACCCTGAGGGCACACAAGGAGGGCTGGCTGGCTCAGCACTTGTAGTGTCCAGAGGGCGCCTGGGACAGGCAAGTGTCTCACCGGATGTGACCAGAGCAGGATAGCTGAGCGCTGCTTCCGTACCCCGGGTCAGATTGCTTGTTTTTAAAATCCATTAATGCACATTGTGCCAAGGCCATCGATTGGACTAAGACTCTCCCACCGGCCAAGGGGGAGACTCCGTGGCTTTTCTTCCTGGTTGCAGTTTTCACCCGAGCGTCCCTTCCTCCTGACTCCGGTGGAATTTCCCTGACCTTGACCACCTCCGAGAGCAGCACCCCGTGCACCCCAGCTAAGAGCCCCCTTGACCTCCGGCACGTGCTTGACCTCCCTGAGGCTCCACCTCCTGGAGCTTGAGGATGGTCACAGACCCGGGAACCCAAGGCCGATGGGGGAGAAATGAAACAGAGCAGGTGAAGGGCTGGGTGTGGCCATACTTCCCATCTCCTGTTAATTACTAGTACTCCGGAATGATTTCTGAAGTCAGCTGGGTCGGTTTTGTGAGATGCGAGTGAAGGCAGCGTTCCAGCCCAGTTCTGACCTGCAGAAAGAGACTGTCTTTTGAATCCTGTTAAAAATAAACGTGGATTACGTAGAACTCTGCTGGTTCCTGAGAGCTGCACAGGCCCCCTCCTCGGTGCTCTGAGCGACGGTTGACCCCGTATCCAGAGGGGAGCGGAGGCCGGGGGTGGGCTCAGCTGCCGGAGGTCAGCCGCATCAGGGCTCTGGACCCCCACCCTGGGCCGGTGCTCCCAGGCCTCGCCTCACTGCCGCTCTCACTCCCCAGAACTACTGGGCTGAGGGAGCCAGGGGACAAACTATTGTCATCTAACTGCTCTGGTTCCAGATAGGGCGAGGATCTGGGTGCAAAAGTGTCCTCGAATGGCCAGATGGGACCCAGCAGGATTCAAACCGAGTGCTGACACCCCCAGAAGGTACATAATGAAGGGGGATCTCACTAGATGCCTGTCTTGTAGCCAGAGCCACCTAGGAAGGCTTTGCACCTGCTGGCTTTTGTCACCATGTGCACCAGCAACTTGTGTACACACCCAAGGAGAGGCTTTGTCTCACCCCTTCTCGTGGCTGTTCCTTGATCCTGGGGCAGGGACGGGGTTGCATGTCCAGGTTGCATCATGACGTCAAATGCCAGATGCCTGCTTGTGGCACAGATGAGGAGATTCTGGAAAGAATTTGGAGAACGAGGGTGGCTCCCTCCTGGGTGAGGCCTTTGCAGCCTGGTCTCGGGTTTCCCAAGGCCTGGACCACTCTGATCAGGCGGCTTTGCTTAAAAGCCTTTGGGGTTGATCCTGTATCCCGCACCCCTTGGTTCCCCCCAACCATCAGAACACGGTCCTTCCACGTTCTACCTAAGCCCCTTTCGTCCTCCCGGGCTGCGATTTCTCACTAGTGCCCACAGGACCTGCTTCTGTGGCCCATGATCTTTCCACAGCTTTCCCCAGGCCCAGGATGGCGCCCTGTGGGGCCACTCCCCCTCTCCTTCATTCATTCCTTCACTCACTCACTCACTCCACCACACTTTGTCTCCCTCCATTTCTGTGTCACTACGCCGGGAGTGGGGCCCAGCGATGGACGGGGCAGACAGCCCCTGGCCCGGGGAAAGCGGCCATGTTGGTGTCAGTTCCATGACAGCGAGTGACACACCCTATAACCCAGTGGTTTATGCGTTTAGCTCTCACTTGCTTGGGCCTGTGTGTCGGGGTGAACACATGTCATGCAGGGCCCAGCTCCCGCCCCCCGCACAAGAACGCAAGATACGGTGAGGCCAAAAAGGAACACCCACGGAGCCATAGAGAGGGGAGTCACACCACTGTAGTCTCACTGGCATCTGGGTTGGAGACACAGGAAGCAGGAGCCACACGATCCGCAACCCGCCGTCCGCTTCTCTGCCAACCAACCACCAACATAGCCCTGGCAGTTATATCTGTGGCTAATGGCTCACTGGTTACAGTTGATGGCCAACTGGTCACAGCTGATGGCCATCCAATCACAGCTGACGGCCATCTATCACCCGAGCCAGCACCTTTCCACGTGAGGCCGAGAGCCTGGAAACTGCTCTCTGGGGCTCTGTCCCCTCAGCATGACCCTCCCTATGCAGTGGAGGGGGAGGGTCCCCAGGGTCTTTTGTTTCGTCTTTCTTTCTTCTGCCTGGTTTGGCTTTGCAGGACCGCCTGACCTCTGGGAGGCAGACAGCACCACCCACCAGGGCCCGGGGAGGGCTGGAACTTTCTCCAAATTTCATATGCATGCAAACACACCGTCATTCCTTCCTAAAGAACAGAGTTCAGAGCAAAACCAGAGTCCAGCGCAGCCTACTCAAGGCCCATCTTTTGGACTATTCGAGGACTTAAAGTTGGGCACCAGCTGGTGACACGGGCACCAGTTTCTCTTGGTTTCTCCAAAGAGAGAAGGAACAGGAAGAAGAAGGAGGAAACGAGGGAGGGAGGGAGGGAGTCAGGTGCCCGAGGGGAGGGGGCCAAGTTCAGAGCAGGCAGCAATCATGGAAAACTTCCTGGAAGTGGCAGCACGTGTTGAGTCCACTCTGCACAGAGAAGGATGGGCGTGAGCTTAGGTGTGGTGAGACTGACACTCGAGGCTCTCAGCACTGTGAGACTGTGGGAAGGCCCTGTGGTGTGTGGAGAAATGGTGTGATGGGCTGGCTGGCCTGGGAGGGTTCAAATTCAGGCTGGGTCCATTCTTGGCTAGAGGAGGTCATGGGTTTGGGAGCTTTGGAGACAGGGAAGCAGGCCTGTCACGTACACCCCTTTCCTCGCGTCTGTCGCCCACCAGCAAGGCGCCGTACACTGTACCCCTCAGCAACGCATTGCCGAGGCTACTCCCCAGAAATGCGCCCTGCAGTGTTCACCCCCAGCTCTGTGTACCCACTGTGCTATCTGCCCCCGCCCCCCAGCAGTGTACCCACTCCTTCTGGAGCAGCCGTGGTGCCAGCTGGAGCCTGTGGGGAAATAGAGAAGAGACAAAAGTGGGAACAGCAGGCTGTGGAGAGTGTCTAAACACAGGGCCTATTTAGGGGATTGTCTTGTATTTTTAGTTTGAAATTGGCCCACCCGCCAGCATTGTAGAAATGGCTCATTGGGCCGGGCCCAGAGCAGTGCGCTTTCATTGCTCACTCATCACCTTGGAGATAACCTTCGGGTCTCAGTCTGCCCATCCACGGATGGGACAGCATGAGGCCCATCTTGTCAGCTGCAGGGGGACAGGTCAGGAGAGCATGCATGGTGGTCAGCCCAGTGCCTGGCCGGAGGGCATCTGAAAGGCTTTCTGGCTGCAGGAAAGAGCCACTTTCCGGACAGCTCTTCAGAGACAGTTCAGAGGGGACAAACTCAGCCAGTCTGCTTCAATTACCACTGATGATGTCCATGTGTCATTAGTGCCAATTAGGAGAGCAAGGGAGGCAAAGCGTTTGGCCTGAGGCACGAGCTGGTGGGAGGGTCACTGGGACAATTCGATTCCCCACCAGACAAATGTGATTACCGGTGCAGCCTGGACCCACCCGCTCGGAGGGCCAGGGATATAAATGGCCAGGTGGGGCGGCCAAGCTCACCCAGCCATGCAGGTCCCCCGGCCCAGCGTGCGTGAGGCTGCCTCCATGTATGGCACAGCCGTGGCCATCTTCCTGGTCATCCTGGTGGCCGCACTACAGGGTTCCGTCCCCGCCGAGAGCCCCTTCCCCTACCACATCCCCCTGGACCCTGAGGGGACCCTGGAGCTCTCATGGAATGTCAGCTACGTGCAGGAGACGGTTCACTTCCAGCTCCTGGTGCGGGAGTTCAAGGCCGGGGTCCTGTTTGGGATGTCGGACCGCGGTGAGTTGGAGAACGCCGACCTGGTCGTGCTGTGGACCAATGGGGACAGTGCCTACTTTGGGGTAAGTCTTTCCTCCGGCCTCAGCTTGCCCTCCCCAGCCCCCGCAGCTGCCCTTCCTCTTACACCCACCATTCTTAGGAAACTTTTCTCTCGCGACTCTGTTCAGGTTTACTCTGATCTTAGTCAAGCCTATGTCCCAAGCTTGGGTGTCTTGGAGGTGCCAATTCGAGGACAAAATGGGAAACAGATGTCTTCTCTGGTCCTTGACTACACACCCCGAACAACAGGGGCGCCCAAGGAGCATAAACATAGGAAGGACACACACGCCACATAAACACACACTACTCCATGTATGTGCCACCCCCCGAGTGCACATCCCACAGTCTCCACTCGCACAAACAACGTCCAGGGCACCCACACCCTCCCACGCAGGCCTAGTGGTCGCGTGTGACTAAGTACAGCAGCTGGCATGGACATCGGGCCAGGACGCAGCTCTGGCAGGACCAGTGTTTGCACACACAGATGAACTGAGCAGGTGCAGCCCCCCCCCCCCCCCCCAGCCCCCAGGGGTGGAACAAACCCACAGGGCTGATCTCTTGACTCCTTGCCTTCCAATTTTACCCTATTCTTGCCATAAAGGGTGGAGAAAGGGGCATTTTCCTTTCAAACTAGAGGGACTCTGGGGCCACGACAAGCTGAAGGGGGGTCCCGGGATGGGGGCCCCGCACCTGCCCTGAACCACCCCCGCCCCACGCCTTCCTCCCCAGATGGGCCTGGCATCAGGACCTCTCTGGGCATGAACCCCAACTCTCCATAAAAAGACATAGAAAGATTAAACACTTTTTAAAGTTAGATGGCACCTTCTTCACCTGTGACGTGGGGAATGTGCTGGAACGTGGAGTCAGGACAGGTGCAGCTGACTTGGCCGCCAGCTCCGAACGCCCATTCCGTGTTCTCATCAGCAGAGGGAGGGGAATGATCTCTCTCCACTTCTTCGGGGTTTTGTGAGTTGCCAGGAGAGCTGACACTGGCTGATATTTCCGGAACCCAACTGTGCCACACCCGAACCCCTGCAAACTCTGCAGGCGGGTGCTTTGCCCATGTCACAGGTGAGGCAGGAGGCTGGATGAGCTGCAGCATCTGCGTGGGGTCACCCAGGTAGGACAGGTGGGAGCTGGCTGGTTGGGGCTCAGATCTGGCCCCCAGGCTGCCCTGCCTCCCACACGAGGATGCTCAGTGGCTCAGGTGGTCACGGCCAGGAGAGCCCTGGGCAGCCGCCGTTCAGAGACGTCTGTTCGAAGCAGCAGGGCCCCTGTCAGAGTACGCGCTCCTCCTGGGGTTGCGTTTCCCGGCTGCCAAGAGAGCCGAGGCGACTTCACCCTCCTGCAAGATTCATTTGCTCAACAAATTCCTGTGCCAACAAATGTCAGACTTGTTTTTCCTCCTTTAACAATATGTTCAACAAATACATTCTAGCATTCCAGCTCGAGTATCACAGAGGACTTTCTGCCTCCGTTTAAAATTAGTCCTGCAAACCAGCAGTGGCCCCAGCAGGAGCCTTTCTGTGCTGCGTTTCTCTAGGGAAAATTTTGCAAAATCTTGTGCAGGTTTCTTTTTTTCTCAAGGAAATGTAGAAGATAGGCTTTAGCCCTGGAAGGAGGGTTAACAAAAAGTCTTAAGGCCAAGGACCCGTGGGGTTCCTGAGTCAGAACAGAAGCCTGCCCGCTGGGAAAGGCTGGCCCCACGCCAGCCTCCGCCCCAGGCCTTCTTTCCCAACACTGGCCTGAAACCTTCTGGTGCAAGGGAAGCAGCTGGGGGTAGACAAGGGCAGGGGTCAGCCAGACCTGTCAGCTGCCAACATCCTAGGAAAATGCAGCAGGTCTGTTTCCTCCCTAAGCCTCAGTTGACCCTCTGCAAGCAAGGCTAGGACCAGGGTGAGGGAAGAAAGACACCTAGGGCGCCACGTTTAAGGTGGCACTCACTCTCAGGGTTGCACAAGTACATAGTGGGCCCCTGACAGTGAGCGCCACCTTAAACACTGACTGGTGTCTCTGTGGCCTCCCCCAGACCAGCCCCATCTCTCGGTCTCTTCTCTATCTTGTCTCTAAGTCTCCCTCTCCGAGGCTCCATGCGCCATCATGATCCCTCCCTCCGCAGACCAAGGGGAGCAGTGTTTGTCTAAGGCCCCTCCACCCGCCCCCGTTCCCAATCATGGCAACTTCTTAGCAATACAGATTCCTGGGTCCTACCCAGAGGTCTGGGAATCTTCGTGGCTAACCAGCCCTGGGGGTCCTGGCTGGCGTTTGAGAGCCCTACTTTGTGGTCCCAGAGGAAGTGAGAGCAGTTATCCTGTCTCCAGGCAGACACGGAAAGTGGGAGTGAGTGCCTACCCTCGGCCCACGGTCCTGGACCCACAGGCCTGGTGTGTCCTGTCCTACAGAGCCACACGGTGGGCGGACAACTTGTGCTCTGCCCTCCGTCTGGGCGTCTGGTGCTCTGGGCCTGTGCTCATCTCTGCAGGACGCCTGGAGTGACCCGAATGGGCTGATCCACCTGGACTCCCAGCAGGATTACCAGCTGCTGCAGGCACAGAGGACCCCGGAAGGCCTGACCCTGCTCTTCAAAAGGCCCTTTAGCACCTGCGACCCCCGGGACTACCTCATCGAGGTGGGTGGTAGCCGCGTCCCTGGGTTACCATGGGCCTATTGTGCACAGAGGGAAAGCCGAGGAGGGACCAGATGCAGCTGGGGGAGGACACGGCAGTTTGGAGACCAGCTCTGCTCTCAGCCTCTGATCTCCCAGGAACTGCTCTTACTTGACACATAACTGTTTCTAGATGAGGGACCTGCCCCAAAGCCTCTCAATCTGGGAGCGGAATGAGCTTGTTCCCTACTATTTGTCTCCCCCTGGTCGTCATCTTCAGGTGGAATTCTGAAAAGAGCCCAGGAGACCTAGTTTCCCAACCTGGCCCTGCTGCCAACTTGCTGTGCGGCTCAGGGCAGGTCCCATTCTCCTCTGGGCCTCCATTTCCCTGTCTGTAAATTTTGGAGGGGAACTAAATGATCTCTAAGGCCTGACCAGCTCTGCCCAGGCATTCACAGCCACAGTGGAGCCACAAAAAGCCAGGCTTCTCACGCTACTCCAAGACCCCCAGTTAGGGAGAAACAACCCACCTTGCCCTTGGGGACAAAATCCTTTTAACCGTATGGTATGGCAGTGACATAACCATGTGGTATGGCAGTGAGGTGCCAATGGAGGAAACTGAGGCCAGACAGGGGAAGGATGTGCCCAGAGGCTCCTGGCATGGTGGGGCCGAGCTGGCATCAGAAGAGGTGTCTGAGTCCTCGCCCTCCTGCCCCACCTTCCCCGAGGGTGAGGCAAGGGCAGGCAAGGACGGTCTCCGAGAACTTTGCCGGGGGTCCATGTGCACCCAGCTCAGCCTCCGGGCCGGGTGTGGGGGAGGCTCCTGCCTGGAGCTCTGATGCCCTGTACAGAGGGCAGCCAGGGGCCTCCCAGGTTTATGTGGCCATGAATTCAGAGAGCAATTAGCCACCACCACAAACACAAACACATACGTACATCCACCAGTGCTCAGAAAACCCACATGTGGATACAGGTTTACATCCATGGCAGCACCTTGAGAAAGCCAACGCAGCCCCCTTCCTCCCAGAGTCTGTCTAGAACTTTCTATGCCCACGCTGTCCAATACCAATGGGGCTGGTGGCGGTCGTATTGGTCAGTGCAGCTCTGCATGTTCAGTGTCAGGCACGTCACCAGCAGACAAAGGTGGTCAGGGACCTGGCATCCCCTGGGTTACAGAATCTAACTCAGGGGTGCGAGCGGGTGAGCGCCGGGCCCTGTGTTGGCTGCAGGATGGCACCGTCCACCTGGTGTACGGAATCCTGGAGCAGCCGTTCCCGTCGCTGGAGGCCATCAACACTTCGGTCCTGCAGACAGGGCTGCAAAGGGTGCAGTTGCTGAAGCCCAACATCCCCACCCCGGCCCTGCCCTCGGACATGCTCACCATGGAGATCCGCGCCCCTGACGTCCTGGTCCCCGGCCAGGAGACCACCTACTGGTGCTACATCAGTGAACTTCCGGATGGCTTCGCCAGGCACCACATCGTCATGGTATGTAAGGGGGTCCGGGGCCCAGGTCCTGTACCAGCTCTGCCTTCCACCTGGGGCCTCCGTGACACGTCTGGGTCCTGGAGAGCTGTCCATGGTCCTGGTTGAACGAGGTGCCCTGCTATGATCTGAACCCTACGCGCCCCTGAACTTCCTGCAGCCACAAGTCCCCTCTGGTCCCTGTTGCTCTGCTCACACGCCACCTCCCAGGGCTTCTGCACCCCAGCTTCCCAGCCTGGACCAAACGCAACTGATGTCTTGATTTCTGAGTCTTCCTGGGCCTGGAATGGCTTTCATTGAAAAGCAGCTCCACTCAGAACTCAATTGCTCTAAACACCGACCTGGAGATAGGATAGTAAAGATAACAGCTGCTGAATGTCCACCACTTGCCTGACCTGGGGAGGGGAGGTTCCCCCACTCCATCCCCACAGTGGTGCTCAGGCAGCATTAGGGGTTATTGTCCCTGTTCCGAGGGGAGGAAGTGCAGCTGAGTCACACAGCAGGAAATGGCCGGCCTGACTGACACCGCCTCTGGTCCCTGGGCGCAGGCTCAGCCTCGGGGCAGCTCTTGTGGCGTTGTCCAGCCACTGCCATGTTCATGCAACGACAGCTGCCTTCCTGTCCCCACCGGGTCAGGAAATTCCTGACTTGCCTGGTCCTCATTTCCTTCGCTTGGAGCTCTTCACGGGCTTCTGGCAGATTCTGCCTGGTTCCAGGTTGGTGACTCTACCCTCAGACCGCTGAGCCCCAGAAGCACCCCTGGAAATGGCCTTGCTCAACCCCTCCCCCCATTTTACAGATGGGCAAGCAGAGGCCCGTGGAAGGGAGCTGCTGGGCCAGAGGCCCCCCCAGTGGGGGTGAGCAGCCGGGTGGGCGGGTATTTGCTGCCCAGGCTCAGTGTGCCCTCCGCCCCGCAGTACGAGCCCATCGTCACCAAGGGCAACGAGGCCATTGTGCACCACATGGAGATCTTCCAGTGTGCCGCCGAGTTCGACAGCGTCCCCCGCTTCAGCGGGCCCTGCGACTCCAAGATGAAGCCCGACCGCCTCAACTACTGTCGCCACGTGCTGGCCGCCTGGGCCCTGGGTGCCAAGGTGCATGCCCTGTGCTCCCGTGTCTCCTCCCGGGCCTCCTCCAGGGTCTTTGGGGGCTCCCGTTCCTCCATACCTCTGTGTTCCCCACTTCTCTATTTGAAAGGCCCCAAAAAGGGGCACTGGGGGTGCTCATGAGACCACCAGAGAGGGCCCACATCCAAACACCCTCCAGCAGTCTATACGTTGCCTGCATTTCACCTCTCTTGAGCCAGGAAGGCTTTTTCCAGCCTTTGTTACTTTTCTATAAAAATGCAAAAGCCCCATGAGCTATGTTCTTCACGGTACTGATCTCGTGTCCCCACTGGACTTGGAGGGGTTTGTGCACAGAGTGGTCCTGGGCTGGCTGGTGGCGGGGCCTCCCTGAGTGATGTCGTGGGGTTTTCCTCAGCTTCCTCCGTGTCCAGAGGAGGCTGGGCAGGGCTGTCCAGGGTCTCGGGCGGTCGGCGGGCCCAGGGGCACCAGAGCCCCGACTCCCTGACCCCAAGTCCAATAAAAACAGCCACGTGGACTCGTGATGAACTGCCTGTCAGCAGAACAGCATCATTCTAATTCCGCTGTCCCCCAAAACCCCACTGCAGCTCAGGCCCCAACAGTTGCATGGGTTTACCCCAACTCCTGTCCAGGAACCCCATCGTGACACCCTGGCCGGTCTGCCGGGCTGTGGTACCTGACGCCTGACATCCCTCCCTCCTGCTCCCTGCAGGCCTTCTACTATCCAGAGGAAGCTGGCCTTGCTTTTGGGGGTCCTGGCTCCTCCAGATTTCTCCGCCTGGAGGTTCATTACCACAATCCGCTGAAGATACAAGGTAGGGAGCTCCGAGAGCTGTTTTCCAGGCCCCGCCTCTGTTCTCCCCTTGGAAACGCTTCAACTCAGCCATATCGAGTCAGGAGGATAATCGGGGTGTCTGTTCAGCCCTGGACTCCTCCCCAGCGTCTAGCCTCCTAGTTGTATATCCCACTGCGGCACGCACCCCTCTCGCGTCTCTCGTTCACTATCCATCCATCTCCCATGACTGCAGTGGCTCCCAGGCAGGGCCTTATCGGGCTGGCTTAGCACCCCCGACACCTCCTTCCTCAAACACCAGCTCCGTGGACATGGTGCTGTCCCAGGTATCAGCCCCTGGGAAATGCAGGTAGAGGTTTCTGCCCATTTTGCAGATGAGGACATTAAGGCCCAGAATGAAGGGACCCCACCAGGGCCATGTAATGAGTAGGGATTCTGGGAGCCAGAGGTCTGGCTCTGGCCTGCGTCCACAGTCTCCGTTGTGCAGCCTGGCAATGACCCAGGCAAGGCTGCTCTGACTGCAAAGCTTCAAGGAATCGCTTAGATGTTGGCTCTGTCTGACGAAACGCGGCCCACCCCCTCCTCCCCACACGCTATCCTCACTTTGTGGCACCAGCCAGGGCAGGAAGCTAGTGTTCCATGTGCCACTTTCCTCGGAAGTCTAACTTCTGAGTCTGCTCAGACCAGGAGCCACGCCTCATCCCAGACTGGGTGACCTGCCAGCACCCAGGCATGGTGGCTCTGCCCTCCCAGAACAGACTGAGCCAGGACAGGGCGGCTGGTAGCATGGCGGGATGCAGGCCATTTCAGAGCCAGCATGGTCTCTGCCTAGCACCCACCTTCCAATGGCCTGACTGATGGAGGCACAGCTCCCAGGACTGTCCTCAGGGCAAGTTGTCCCCTGGCCCCATTGGGGACGTTTCTGGCTATGAGCTTTCCTCCAGCTTCTCAAAACACATCACAACAGAGCAAACGTGTGCCTCGAGTGTGAGTGTGCGTACGGGATTCTCTCCGCGCGTGTTTTTGTGTCAGGGTCGGCTCCTTTCCCTGACCCTCAGCAGTGGCACGAGCAGTTGGAAAGGCATCTGACGTCACCCTGGATCCAGCGGGGCAGTGTTGGGATTGATTGGTGATGTCTGCCCAGGTGCAGGTTCTCAGGTTTCCGGTTTGAGTTTGTACCCAACTCACCACTCAATGGGCACAAATCCTCAGGCCCCATGTGCTGCAGGGTAGCGATCTCGGTCCCCAGTTTACCACGCCGACCTTAGGTCCAACAAAGTGACTTGGCCTGCCAGTCACCAGACAGAAACTGAAAGGCCTGAGTGAACTGTTGGTTCCGGACTGCGTGTCCTGCCTGCAGTGTAGGGGAGGGCAAGCGAGCTGGGCCGGCAGTGGGGGCTGCTGGGTCACCCTGTGCCTGAAGGTGGACAACCAGAGTCAGTCTGTAGGACGGAGATGCCCGTTGATGCCGTATCAAAAACTGAAACTATTTTCCTGTTTCACCAGCATCTCCCACCGTATGTAGCCACATAGGCTTCTTCCCTCTCACGCTCTCTTAAAAAAAAAAAAAAAAAAAAAAAGACATTTACTTTCACTTGTGTAACAGGAGCAGACGTAGCCTGCGAGGTAAGATTATCAGCTCCAGGCTGGCTCCCAGCCAGTCCTTCCGTAGCCGCATGACCCTGGGTGGGTGACCGTCCCCTGGCCATGTTTGCTCACCTCCCACAGCTCTATTGAGGCTGGAAAACCTCATGCACGTAACACTCCCACCTGGAGGTGGGTACCAGGCTGTGCACAACCCGTGGCTGCCAGGGATTTTCTTCCTGGCGACATAACTGACACTTCGTGGTGCCGCTGGAATTATCTAGCATGGACAGAGAAAGGCATAAGTCAACTTGGGCCTTAGCATGATACAGGATTTACTGCTCATTTAAAACCGGAAAGCAGATAGATTGTTCAAAACTCCGTATGCGTCAGGGAAGTCTGTCTTTTCCTGATTATCTGGTTGTATTTATGGACTCTTTGCTAAATATAAGGACACTCCTGTCACTTCACAAATCTGTAGATAGGCTGCTTTTCTATAAATATCAAAATTCCACAATTATTTCATTATTTAATCTCCATCTGAATTTGGACCAATTGCATCTCCCTTTTTATTGTTATCCACTGATGCTGTCAGCCCAGGGATATAGAGGCTGTGAGCTTGGCCATTGCAGGGGAGTGGGGAGTAGGGAGGGAGGGAGGCAGAGGCAAGAGGGGGTGTTCTTGGCTCCACCTCAGAGCAAATGGGCAGGGAGCCACTGGGCACCCCAACCACACCCTGGGCTCCGATCCCAGTTCAGTCTTTTCCCAGACCTGCGATCTTGCACAGGGTCTGAGCCTCAGTTTCCTCATCTGTAAATTGGGTACGATGATTCTTTGGTTACCCGGGCTCTCATACCCACCTCCCAGCCCCACTATACACTCCGAGGGGTTGGGCCACGTCCATGTCTCCCCCAAGTGATTCACCCGAAGTACTCAGGGCCTCATCACTGACCCACTCCAGGCAGGGGTAGGGCAGGGGAACGGCGACTAAAGGCCACATGGTTGTGTGCCCGTGGGTGCCAGCATCCCTGGGCTTCTGACCCTCAGCTTCATATGACCGCTCGGAGGCTGGCGGGGAGTTTCATGAACTCTCCAATTAGCAACGGCAAGAAGAGCGGGCAGGTGTGGCTGGGCGGTGATGGGCAGAAGCACTGAATTCTCCTTGGCTTTGAGCTGAGGCCCAGAGACGGAGAGCAACTTGCCTGAGAGCACACAGCACACTGTTGGCCAAGTGGGGCCCAGACCGTGGGTGAGCCAGGAGGCTGAACCCTTAATGCTGTGCTTCTCCGGGGGTCCAGCTCCTGCTCACGTTTTCCTGAGATGCCTACTCAGTCAGTGTACGCGCTGGGGCTGCCTGGGTCCCGCGGGACAGTAGTCACAGGAGTGAAGTGGGAAGTCTCAGAAAGGAGGCACCTTAAGCATTCCTGGTCGACTTCAGTGGACGGGTACACTCTCGCTTGCCCATCTTTGACGAGTGGGCCAACGGACACAGTTCCACGGTCTCCTCTTTGCCCAAACCTCACCGTAGGTCATCCTGCAGGCCCATGCCAGTGTAGAGTCCTTTGAACATGGGGGAAGACCATCAAAACCCTCGCCAAGCCTCTGAGGTGTGTGCGGGCTTCGCAAGTCTACGGCAGCCGTCTCACCCCACGTGACTCAGCACGATTTTAGTTAGCTGCCTTTATCAAGTCTCCCCAAAGCCCTCAACTCAGTTTCCACAGAAACCACGGCTCTTTCTTGCCACGTGGGTATTGCACGGTGTGCGTTCAGGGAGTCTGTGACAGCCCTGGCAGCGTGTCTGCCTGGCACCATCAGGTGTGGGGACAAGGCCGCGGGCTCTTGGTACACACCGCAGGTGGGAGCAGGGTGGGGTGACCGGTGTGGCCTCCTGGCTGAGGGCGGCTGGGGGTCAGTCTGCCGGGGTCAGGGAAAGGGAGGGCTTTTGCTCACCCGCTTACCATCTCCCAGGCCGGCGTGACTCCTCGGGCATCCGTCTGTACTACACGGCCACTCTGCGGCGTTTCAATGCGGGGATCATGGAGCTGGGCCTGGTGTACACGCCCGTGATGGCCGTGCCCCCGCAGGAGATGGCCTTTGTCCTCACAGGCTACTGCACGGACAAGTGCACCCAGATGGTGAGTGGGGCTGCCTGGACCGCCGTGGTCCCCCTGCTGATGCCCTACAGGGGGTGGCCAAGGAAGGGCGGTGAGTGGCTTGGATTTCTCCACCCCTAGATCCCTCTGCAGCTTCACCAGGGCCTCTCTCCTTTCTGTGCACAGAGGAGACTTCCGCGGGCCGGTGTGCACCTGCACCCCTCCCGCAATGACCAGGCGCCCACGTATCCACACCACGTGCCAGCACTTCCAGATGCTGCATTTTAAAACATGCGCTCATGCCATGAGTAAGATAGACATGCATTCACCACCAAAAATGCAGGCAGGGCGGCTCACGATAAAGCCCCCTGGCCCAGTACCTTCTCCCTGAGAGAACCACTCAGTGGCTCTTCTGTGTCCTTCCAGACTTCTCTCCTACATGTTTCTGCATGCCCTCACACGTGGCGTGTTCAGAAACAAAGTGGTGAACTGTCCTGTGACTTGCCTTTTCCCTGCTTCTTAGCACCGCACAGCCTGGGTTTCACTGTGGACTTCACTGGGGCGGACCAAGCGAGGCCAGTGAGGTGCCCAGGGCGGAAAAAGCCAGGGAGCCCCGGTTCTTGGGACCATGGGATGGCAGGCCAGCACTGAGACCCGGAGCACACAGTGGGGGGCCCAGCTTTCGGGGGAGTAGAATTGACCCCCAAACCCTGTGCCCTCAGGGTCCGCTTGCCTCACCCAGCTCCGGCCTGTGCTAAACTGTCCCCTAGTCAGCGGTGCCCAGGACACTGTCGACTTGTTCCAGAGGGGAAGAAGTTTGCAGGGAAGACCTGTGCACATGGGAAAACATTCTTCAGCCCGATTCCTAGACGTGAAGTTACCCACACAGAGGCTGGAGCTTTAATTTGAATTAATTTGGCAAAACGCTCCCCCCAAAGCCCGTTCCCACGCAGTACGAGAGGGTGCCCAGTTCCCAGACTTTCCCACCCACGAAGTTATCAATATTTTAACTATTTTCTCAGTTAGTGGGGAGAGGAACATTGCACTGCCATTCAGTGTGAATCTCGCCGACTGTCTGTAGAATTTGAAGATGTTTCATCTGTTGGCCATTTGCTCTTTTCTGTGACTGTTTCTAACCTCGGTCCAGTTGTTCTCATGGGTTGTTTGCCTTGCTATTGGTTCAAGTTCTTTCTATATTATGTGGCTGATATTTCAGCATCTGGTGTGAATGTTGGCTTCTCAGAAAGGCCTGCAAGGTAAGTGTCACCACCCCATTCCACAGACGAGGAGACTGAGGCTTGCCGGGTCTCAGTGCCAGCAGTAGGGCTGTCCGCCTTCCAAGCGGTGCCACTGCAGCGGACAGTTTCGTGGTGTGGCTTGCAGTGGGTCTGCCTTCTCATGGGTTCCCTGAACTTCCAGGTCCTCTGACCACTAGGCAAGCAGAGTGTCCTCAAGCTGAAGGGTGACAGCTGTCAGACTATGCAGTACACGTTTGGTCCTGCGGTACATCAGCTCCTTTGGTCTGAGACGAGGGGTGAGAGATCGTAACCACACCCAGCATCTGACATGCTCTCCCGTGCCCCCAGAATTCCCATCAGTGACATATTTTGCTGTGTGAAAAGCCCCCAGACCTGAGCCTGGGGCTGGGGAGTGACCTCCTCGGAGCTCTCCACCCGGAGAGAGTGTCTCCAGGCCAAGTTAGGGCCTGTTGCAGGGACCCAGGTCAGCGAACCTGCCTTCTCTTACCAGAGTTTCCAAATACTTTACGGCAGGAAGATGAAAAGAACTGTTTTCTCTTCTTCCCCTTCCACAGCACGTTTTTTCAGACGTTGCATTTGTGTGGAATAGTCATTGAAGGGACTCCTCTCTGTTAGCAGATCACCGAGGGGCATACATTCTGCATTCAGTCTGGCGTGCTCTAGATTTTTGTCCCGCTAGACAAGCCAAGGAAAAGCGTCGTGTTTCAGACCACAGCCCCCGGACAGCACATCCTCTCCACCCATCAGCGAATCTCTGGGCCAGCTGTTGGCCTCTGGAACTCAGGGCCCAGTGTGTTAGTAGGGGGGCCCAAGTGGCACAAATGTGGCCGTAAGGTTTCCCAGGCAGCAAATCATTGCAAGGGGGCAAAAAGCTATCGCTAATGACAAGGGCAGGGACCGTAGCTGGTGGAGGGCAGGACAGAAAGCACCTAGGTGATGAGGTGACCTGCAGGAAACACAGCAGTACCAGGGACGGCCTGCGCTGCCGGCAGTGTAGACGAAACAGAGCAGAACGCGGGGGTGCATGGTCAGGGAGCTAAGCGAGTTGTGAAGAAAGCGCTGCGGCGTGTAATCCATTTTAGGAAACGTTCTATCTAAACAGAGTTAACATTAGGTTGGGGAAAACGTCCGTTGTCTGGAAAATTCCCTGACGCCCTAACAGCAAAGCGAGGTGTCTGGATGGCAGGGCTGGCCTGCTTCTTCTGTGTTGCCAGCTGCCAGCTCTGGTGGCCAGGGCTACAGCTAGAATGCGAGGGGATTGACGGCAGGGGAAGGCTGCCCGGCGATCGTGCAGGGGAAGCGAGGTCACGCTGAGGGGCAGCGGGGGCCTGCATCGCAGGATGGGGCGACCCAGCACTGTGCCCACCAGACATGAGCCTGCAGAGCAAGGAGCCAGGCTGTGCTCACCTTGGCAGCCCCTGCCCACAGTCGCTCGCCTTAAGGTCTTTGAATGAACACAGAATAAACTATCGGCCTCCAGGGGCTCAAGACAGGCCTGAGGGGAAGCCACCCACAGCTGAAGGAGCCTTCGGGCTCCGGGCCTGGTAGCTGCGAGGGAAGAGCTGGGTGGTGTCGCTCTTAGGGATAGCTCATTTCCTCTAAGTTTTCTAACGGGGATTTAATTGATGGGGAGAAAGACGAGGCCCAGGACCGCAGTGTCCTAGGGAAGCAGACTCACTCAGGCATTGCTGCCCCGGGGCCCACGGTCGGTGCCGGCAACCAGCGGAGCGGAGCGCAGGGTTCCCCATGTGGCCCAGCCCTGCCTCCCCCGACCCCGCAGGCCCTGCCTCCCTCGGGAATCCACATCTTCGCCTCTCAGCTCCACACACACCTGACGGGGAGGAAGGTGGTCACCGTGCTGGCCCGGGACGGCAGGGAGAGGCAGATAGTGAACAGGGACGACCACTACAGCCCTCACTTCCAGGTAGGGACCCTCCCACACGCGGGCCTGCGTGACCCCTCTCCCAACAGCCACAGCAGCACCCCAGGGCCGGGTTTCCTTCTCCTGGGCCAGGCCTAGATACCCAACAAGGTGCACAGTGGCCCGCCCGTCCCCCTTGAGGATTTAATCTAACGGAGGGACTCTGGTGGGTGGCTGATTGCGGGATTTGGGGGACCCAAGCAGACCAGTAACCTCTGTCTTGGAAACCACCACCTTGTTCTAATCCCTTCCTGGCAGAGGCCAAACAGCCAGTCCTGGCTTCGCCCAAGGGGCTGGGACAAACTGACACCCCAGAGGGCCGGGGAGGTGGCTGGAGTTGGGTCAGCAGCTCTCTGAAGTCCCCCCTTCTCTCCACCCAGGAGATCCGCATGTTGAAGAAGGTTGTGTCTGTCCACCCGGTGAGTGCCCGGTCAGGGCTGGGAGTGCCGTCCCCAGAGGGCAGAGTCAGAAAGTGATGGCGGTGGGGACCGGCAGGGACCGTGCAAAGGGCTTCTACAACCACGTCCGTTCAGGGCAAGGGCTGGACTGTCCCACGGTGAGACGCTCCAGCACTTCACAGACACACCTCAAAGGCGTCGGGACCAGACGGCATTCCGGGTGACGTGCATCCGTGCATCCGCCCGCCTGGTCAGCTGACCACAAAGCCCGAGAGCTTTAGGGAGAGATGAGGGCATGGAAGTCACCGGTGGGGCTTCTAATCATGCAGAAGGGGAACCCTAGGCCAGGTGGGGCTTTCCTAAGTCCACTGAGGGCTAAGACATGACCAACCAGTCCGCATGACCACTAGCCAGCCTGCCCGTGGTCCGTGTATTAAGGGACCTCAGAAGCTGATGAGTAGTCCCTCCCTGGGGACACAAATTGTAATCGTCACAGCTGGGCTCCTCAGTAATGATTGATGGAACAGGCCCAGAGCAGCTGTTCCCCAGGTGGGCAGGTGCTGATGGGTGTCTGTCGGCTTGGTTCTGCAGGGAGATGTGCTCATTACTTCCTGTACATACAACACGGAGGACAGGACGCTGGCCACCGTGGTAAGTCACCCTGGCTTCCCCGTCGCCTGCCTGGGGCCCCGGGGCTTCTGGTTCAGGACTGTCTATACTTTCATGAGGACAAGTCTTAATTCCTCACCGAGCGTGTAGGCTGCTGGAGGGTAGGGGGGCGCCTCCCTCTTTCATTCACTAGACCAGCCGTTCTCACAGTGTGGCTGGAGAATGCAGAGCTCCGCGTGGCACCATTTGATTGATGAATGAATGAGTGAATGCACTGAACAAATGGAAGCGCTAAAGCCGACGATCGTGTCTGCGTGTACAGGGCCGGTGCTGACCGTCCTCTTCTCCGTCTCCCAGGGCGGCTTTGGCATCCTACAAGAGATGTGTGTCAACTACGTGCACTACTACCCCCAGACACCGCTGGAGCTCTGCAAGAGCGCCGTGGACACTGGCTTCCTGCAGAAGTATTTCCACCTCGTGAACAGGTGATGGCTCCAGGGAGTGTGCCCGCTTGTGCTGTCTGTCCCCTGGCATGGCAGGGGAGCCCCAACAAAGAAACTCCCAGGCTCTGTTAGGCGGCTGGGTGGAAGTGAGGGATGCAGGGCGGGTTCTCAGAGCAGGATGAGCATGCGTGTGGCAACCGTACCTCCACCGTCCCCAGAGGAGCCTGTGGCAGGCATCACTAGTCGATCCCCCACACGCGTCTCCTGCCAAGTTTAGACTTGGCCTGAGAAGCACCCTCAACCCAGCCCTGGAGCGGCCATTCCCAGGTAGCGCGAGAGATGAAGCCTACTAGCCATCTCTGGTGTGGAGGCAGGGCCAAGAAACCTGTTAGGAAGCTCTGTGGAGGCAGCGGGCTGAGGGCCACTCTGGGGACCCCACCCCGTCTGCATGGAGGTGTCACCTGTGCCCTGCTGGGCTCCTCTCCCATCTGGGCTGTTCCTTCCCCCTGCCAGGTTCAACAGTGAGGAGGTCTGCACCTGCCCTCAGGCCTCCGTGCCCGAGCAGTTTGCTTCTGTCCCCTGGAACTCCTTCAACCGCGACGTCCTCAAGGCCCTGTATGACTTCGCCCCCATCTCCATGCACTGCAACAAGTCCTCGGCCGTCCGCTTCCAGGTATGCCGCCCGGTGGGTGTGTTGGGGGCACACACAGTGGGGCAGGTGGGCAACCCTCAGCCACACCCTCAGCCTTTCCTGGGTGCCCAGTGGCAACCCCTGCAGCTGCCCACGCCTCTGTGCCCACATCAGCCCAGCTTCCGCAGACGCCCGGTGTGAGGTGACAGGGCTTCCCTCCGAGGAGCTGGCAGGAAGCACTCACACGAAACAATCAGAGAACTCAGCTAGTGACAGACAGGCCGACAGACAGACTGCCCGCAGAGGGAGAAACCCATAGCACCCACACGGGCAGGCAGGTACCCTCTCCTGGGCGCCATGACGGGACCGATCTCGGTGGTACGAGCAGGGTGCCAGCAACCTCCCCCGGAGCCTAAAAATAAAGTGCGGGGGAGGGGCAGGTGAGAAACCAAACAGCCTGAAACTGGGAGCTGGTTTGCCTCCTTATCTGAGACACACGGGGATTCAAAGGCAGCTCATTTATCCCCCAGGAGCTGCCTGTGGGAGGCAGGGCGGCTGAGGTAGACAGTGAAGGCTCTGCAAATCCAGGAGGCAGATTTCCTGGGAGCGTTCAGGAGCCGGATTAATTGCTAACTCAAACATTTCCAGCCCCAAGGGAAAGGCTGATACTGGCTCTTCTGAGAGTAGCGTGGGGTGGGCACTTGATGTGGTTGCAAACATGGCGTTTGACTCAACCTCGTGGGGAGAAATGGCTAAAACCTCATCCTGTACCGAGACTTTGACTGCTTTGTTCGGGTGAAGACTGAAGTGAGGGTGGGCAGGGAGCTGGACGGGCCAGGGTGACCTCCAGGTAAGGACACCCAAGTAGCCACCGGGGGGCAGGGGAGGGTGAGTTTGATTTGGGACAAGGTGAGTTTGAGGGCAAGAACCCAAGAGGCCATAGGGAAAAGTGGCTGGGGAGGTAGCACCCTGTTTTGCCCCTCCAGCCTCAGTTTACCTCCTGGTCCTTCCTTGCAGGGTGAATGGAGTCTGCAGCCCCTGCCGGAGATCATTTCCAAACTGGAAGAGCCCGCCCCTCGGTGCCCAGCCAGCCGGGGTCCGAGCTCCGGTGGGCCCACCATGGTCAGCATTGGTGGGGGCAAAGGTTGAGTGGGGACCGTCTCCTTGCTCCCCCTTCCATGCCGTTCCTGTGGGCTCATGCCAGCTCTGTGCACCCGAACTCTCTGAAGACCCCCATGAAACAGCTCTGTGTGCCCAGGACAAAGGGGCTGGCCGATGCCCTGTCCTGAGACCACGGCCCTTTCCAGCATTCTCCCCCTGCATGGCCAAGAGGATCCCGAGACAGCTCCCAGTTTACCCACCAGGACTGCGTGGACCAAGACCCCCTCCACAGCCTTTCGACGAAGTGAAAGGATAACCCAGCTCGGTGGTCTAGAGTCCAGTATCCCAAAAGCCCTGCTTATCTTGCTAGGAGGGGCCAGTCCTCCGGGGACAAGCCACGCGTGGCTGTGGGCAGACTCACCCCACGTCCCCAGCCCCTACTGATGGAGAATTGTGCTGCTGTGTGCTGGGTGTACACACTAAACATTTCCCTGCAGAGTGGCTCGTTCGTCACTGTGGGTGGCTTCCCTGCCCACGGAGGCAGGACAAGCCATTTAGCTGGTTAGAGACTTGCCTGGGAAATTGCTCCGTTGCAGGGTAAATAGATATTTTCACCCACCTAAAGGGAAACGCTCCCAACAACTCTCGCCACCACCAAAGATGAGATGGCAAAGATCCAGGAGAGCATTAGGGCGCCAGCTCAGGGGAAGTGGAGTTAGTAGCCCAGGTTCCTGTGTCCTCCGTGGAACAAGCAGTTAACAGCCGCAGGCATCGAACCCACGTTAGAAGCCCATGCCGCCTTGCAGTGCACGTGTGACTTAGGCAGACCATTTCACCCCCTGCCCCTCAGTTTTCTCCTCTGTAAAATGGGGCCAGTGTGATGCCGGCTAGCGAGACGGTAAAGCCCCCACACAGGGTGGCCCCCAGTGAAAGCTAACAGGGTGGCCTTGCTCCCACGAGAGAAAGTCTTGTCTGAGCACCCTCCCTGAGCGGGAGCGGGAACGTGTCTCACACTTCCCGGTCAGTCTCCACCTTCCTCCCCTCTGAGCTGCCTCCCATTTAAGGCCAAGTTCGGCTCTCTGGTGGTTTCTGCAGGGAGTAACAGAGGAGGCTGTGTTCAGCCAGTTCAGCAAAAACTCTGCACAGCCTCTGGGGGAGAGAGAGGGTGATGGATGGGCCTTCGCGTTTCCCCCACCCGCCGCCCCGCTTTACACCCCAACAGACGTCAGCTAAGTGGCTGCTTCTCCTTCTGCGAACCACTTCATTACAGATGGGAACAAACGGGCCCATACGCTCTGCACTGCATCGTATAAATCATGGCTTCCCGCACCGTAAGTCACAGGACGCGATCGCTGTCAAATGCCAGGTCCCGGCAGAGGCTGGAGAGCCGGCCGGCCCTCCGTCATTTTTATAGCCTCGGATGACAGCGGAGGAGAGGCCTCTCCCAGGCTCAGGAGGGTGGCCTGGAGCATCCCAGCCTCTGGCCTTGGTCTTCTGGCCCAAGAAGACCCCTTCCCTCTGATCATCGGTCTGCCGGGCCAGACAGGGGTCCTGGTCAGCCAGCACCCTGGGAGACACCGCAGGCAAGCCTGCCTCATACCACCGACCTCTTGCTGGCCATCACCCTTTTGTCCCCAAACACCCAAGAGGCACTTGTGGCAGTTCAGTCTCATTGACGGGGGAATCAAGATTCACGGAGGAGAAATGGCTTGCCCAGAGTCCCCTGGAGGAATAGTGGTGATGCGAAATCACAGCCAGTTCCAGAAACTTCCACCATCCACAGTGAACACCCCCCCACACACACACACTTTGCTCAGTTTCACACTCCCAGGCTGGACCTTCTCTCCCTCCTGAGCGCAGCCTGTTGGGCTCCTACAGAGACCCCTGCTTGAGCCCCGCCCCACCCATCTCCTGGCTCCGACAGCGACCGTCCTCCCTGGATTATTATACCCAATTCTATTGATAAAGCTGCCACCACACACACTGGTTCTGTGACAACACTCTTAATGAACCCACGACCTGGGGGCTGTTTCTGCTCCCACTGACAGATGGGGAAACTGAGGCTTAGGGACCTAAAGTTAGGTGCCGAGATTCCAGAGGGAGTCGTGGAGCCCAGAAGTAGCCCCGGGTCTGCTTGCAAAGTCTGGGCTGCCTACCTCCATGTCCTCACTTAGGAAGCAGACACGCTCCCTGGCCCTTGTGACAAGGGCACCTGGGGAAACACTTTATTACCTGAAACTATTGTCAGGGTGAGGGGCTACCTTGACCAAGAGTTTCATGACTCTCCCGGCTCCCCAGTCTTCTGACCAATTGGGGTGGTGGAAAGAGCCAGGTGGGGGTGTGGGCTCCCATTCCTCCCTCTGCTGTGTGGTTCTGGGAAATTGGCTTTCCCTCTCTGGACCTCCATCTCCTCATCTGCCCATTGAGGAGAAGGTTCCCCAGCTTCCTGGGAACAGGGGCTGCGAGGATGTCAAGATCCATCAGCTGTGAGTCCCAGGCCGAAGTGTGCTATGCAGGATCAATGTGGAGAGGGCCAGGGAGCTGGGGGTGGAGGGTTCCCGGGCTTCAGGGTCCAGCCAGAGCAGGGGTGTCTGCCTGAGCTGGTGCCTGGATGCGCCAGGGTCGTGCTGTCCAGTGGCCATTAGCCTCGAGTGGCTATTTAAGCTTAGTTTTAAATGAATTAAAATGAAACATTCAGATTCTTGGCCACACCTGCCGTATTTCAAACTCTCCGTAGCTACATGGGGTCCACGGCCACTGCACTGGACACCGCGGGCGTACAGCATTTGCATAATGGGCAGCGTGGGCCCAGGGCCGTGGGTCCACACGGCACCAGCTTAGCCGAGTTCCACAGGTCCTTGGCGCTGAGCACGTCCCCCCTGCGCCCCCAAACAGGCTGCAGTGGGCCCGACTCTGGCTGGCTCTGGACAGAGCATCTGGACCACTCCAGGGTGCAGGGTTTCCACGGGGCCATTTTGGGCAGACCAGTCTTCCTGGCTAAGGATGGTCCCTCCTGCTGTGGAAAGTCGGGCCTCCTTGCCCCACCCCCACCCCTGCAAAGTGTCAGTACTGCCTCATTGTGACCACCAGAAATACCTCCGTGGGACTCAGACCCTCCCGTGGGGACAGACACTCTTCACCTCCCCCAATTGTCAAAGGATGGCTTAGTCCCCGGCCCCCACTCCTCCATCCTGTTGTGCAGATGGAGAAACTGATCCAGGGTTTCCTTCCCCTGCTCTATTACAGCCAAAAGTAAAGCTTCTCGTTATAGCAGTGTACCCCCTGTTAGTCCCTTTCTACTACGCACCCTGAGCCTGGTGGGGCCATGGCCCTTCTAACGTGCACTGAAACTATGAACAGTGACCCTGGGACACGCACGGCCCTGTTTTCTCGTCTCTCTCATCTCCTCTCCCCGTACTCCACCCACCTCACCCACATACTCCACGTTTCCTGTATTTTCAGGGAGTTCTTGGATGGAAGGCAGCACACTGTGTCCAGTGAAGCCCAAACCAGAAACTGTTTTCATGGAAAAGTCCTAATAGTGACTTGGGGAGCCTTCACTAGAAGATTCTAGACTTAGAACTGTGCTTCTGAACGTCAGTGGGGCTGGATCATGGCCCCGATGTAAGTGGGTCTAGAAGCTGCCCTGAAGCACATTTGCTCATAAACAGGTTTGAACCTAGGACGGGCCCAGGACCATCACAGTTGCCCCAAGCTGGCTTCACTGTCCCCTAGTTCCTCTGGTCCTGGCTTTTACTCTCCCCAGCCCCTCTCCTTCGTCCGGTCTGAAATACTTATTACACAGGAAAGAAAGGCACACAGTTGGTAGGTGGCCGTGAGGGCTGAATAGATCAGGAGAGGGAGACCGGGTGTGTGAGGTGGCCGTCAGAGACAGCCTCGCTAAGAAAGTGACATTAGTTAAAATCCTGAAGAAGGTAGGGGAGTGAGCCCCCTGGGAATCTGGGGGAGGGCCTTCTGGCAGAGGAACAGCCGTGCAAAGGCCCTGAGGTGGGGTGAGTTTGAGGAACGGGGAGGAGGCCAGCATGGCTGAGCAGAGTGGGGGAGAGGAGGAAAAGTAGGAGCAGTAACCACGGGTGAGGTGTGACACATGAGAGAAGAGAGGGACAGCCTCACACAGCCTTCCTTCCACCCAGGACTCCCCAAAGCACTCAGCTAGCGGCCTAGAGGCACCAGTTCCCACCAGCACCGTGGGCACACTGCGTCCTCCCACCCCTTGATCTGCGCCAGGAGACATTAGCTTCTGTTCGCGACCTTCCCCCTCTGCCCCCTCCCCAGTCAGAAAGCAGAGCTGTGCCTTCCGCATCTGAGAGGAGATGTGCCCGCTGTTCTGGAGGGGAAGGAGGCGGGTATCTAGGGTCCCCTGGTGGCAGTTGCCAGGAGATGCCTCCAGTGCCCCGAGTGGGCTGGGGCAGTCACCCCCAGGCCACCTGTCTCCTGGCCCACGGGCAGGAGGGGTTCTGTGAGTCTGCTGGCATTTAGAGGGTTAGCAGGTTAGTTTGCAGGGGGAGCCTTGGGCTTTAAGCCTTTGATTTGGGGGAGATTGAAGAATAAAGCTGAGAAGGGAATAAAGGCAGAACCAGAAAGGCTCATGTTGGGCTGTTCTGGGGCTTTCCAGCACTGCCACGAGCCCCTCCCCATCAGGAGCCTGTCATTAGGTGCAGGCAGGAAATTAGGCTGACCCCTGGCAGACCGTCCTTCCCAGGGCAGGCAGCGCGCTGGCTATTGCATGTCAGGGTATGCCGAGGCCCCTGGCACCCAGCTCGCACAGCCATGCCCTCCTCGCCCCCAGCACACGGGGTGCCATTCTCTCCCTCACGCACCTGGGAGGGGACCCTCGCTTGGAGGAGAGGGCCCTGCCAGGGTCCCCGGGCTCCTGCCTGGTGGGTCCTCTTCAAGCTCACTTCTGGGCGACCGAGAGCCAGATGGCTCAGTTGCTTACATCCCCAATCGTGACCTGGGTAGGACGGTGCTGTCATTGTCAAGCCCTCTGGCCTCTTCGTGCCTTGTCCCATAAGGATGAGATGGGTGTTCAGGCCGCACCCAGGCTGGACAGTGCTTCTGTGGGGGCAGGGAGGTCCTTGGCAGGCAGAAGCCCACTGGGAGCATCCCCAAGATGAAGCAGAGGGAGCACAAGGGCTGTGCCCCCCACTTCCCCTTGGCAGATAAAGTGGTTGAAGCCCAGGAGACACCACCCAGGTCACATGGCCGGGCAGGCCCACCCCAGGACCTTAGCACATGACAGGCTCCTTGTCCACAATCACTAGTGCCTCTCTTTTGTCAGATTCTTTCGTTGCTACTTTCATCAGCTACACTGGAGGGAGGAGTGCCCCATGCCAGCTGTTGCCTGTGAGGCCTCAGAGAAGTAGGGGAACTGGGAGTCACTTGGGCTTTCCACTGCCAGGGGCCACAGGTCCTCAGAGGGAGATGGGCGCCTAGTCCCTGCCGGTCATGTTTCTTCTCTGTTCACCACTTGGAGACCAGAGGCCGGGTGCTGGCCTCGCTCTGATGCAAACACAGTGCTGGGTGCAGGGATCTGAGACTGCTGTGGTCTCTAACGGCCCAGTGCAGAAAGCCTTGGCTGCATGTGCAGGCTGACGGACGGGAGCTAGCGGGAGAGTTGGGGAACAAGGGGCCTGGCCACCTGCCGTCTGCAGGGCACCACTTTGCCCCGAGCTCCAGGCACTGCTGAGGACACCGGAGACTCCTTTCTCCTGTTGACTTCCAGCCACTCTCAGCCCAAATCCTGGCATGATGCTCATTTTGTCCAGAAAAAAACTGCAAAACTAGATAATGGCAACAGGTGTCTCTAGATCCGGAGTGAGGAAGGACTGACCCAGGGTCGCTGGAGGGACGAGCTCAGAGGGAGGGTGCTGCGGGGTGGTCCAGCGTGCAGGCGTGGGGCAGGGCACGGACTGGACCTTCCTGCGGCCGTGGGAGGGGCAGGCGAGCGTGGGAGGCAGCCCGGGAAGGCCTCTCCCGTGATCCCGGGTGCTCTCCAGAAGGTCCAGGGCGGGCCCCCCCAGGAGCAAAGCATGCGCAAGTCTGTTTCTGAGGAAGGAGCTGGACTGGAACCTGGATTTGACCTCCTCAGCCCCCTCCCAGGACAGGCTGTGGAACGAACACGTGCACGGGCCCAATCCAGGGGCGTGTGGTCAACCAGGGCCTAGAGAAGCAGGCCAGGCCGTCTGGAAGCCGGCTCCCCCTCTCCTCCTCTGGCCCCTCGGTGCTAGAACCAGGCCTGAGGTGAGCAGGGGGGCTGCAGTGTTCCTTCGCCTGAGCCCCCGGAAAGCCAGAGGCCCCCGCCCCCCAGCCCCAGCCTGTGGTCTGGCAGAGGGGCAAAGGCCACCTGCAATCCAAACACTTTCCGTGGCTTTGACTTTATTTGCCTGACCTGTTGCAGCTCAGCCAGGAGCGGGGCTGCGTGGTGTGGAGTCTCTGCGAGCCACCAGGGCCTGCACCCCTGGGCACGAGGGGTACAGCTCTGTTGGGCTGCCTGGCACCTGGGAACGAAATCCTGCCAGGGAGAGGTGAGGGGGGACCTGGGCATGAGGGTGGGTCGGCCAGGCAGGGAGCAGGGTCACATGACAGAAGAAGAGTTCTGAAGGCCCAGCCAAGGGGAGCAGGTGAGTTACCCCCTTTTAAGGCCCTGTGCAAGGTCCTTCCCCCAGCAGCCGGAAGAGAAGGGAGACCAGGACAGAAGCATGTCTTAATCACTCGGCAAGCACGGAGGCCACCCAGGCAGGCGTATTCTGTCCGGTTCTTACTCTGACCTGGACATGAATGGGCTCCCGGGGAAACTGAGGCAGGAGATGGCATTTCTGCATGGCTGAGGGAGGGCACTGAGACCTTCCCACCCCCCGCTTCTGCTCACCAATTTCACGGGCTGGTGACTCTCAGATGGCTTTCCCGTGTAAAGAACTGAGAGGTCAAGGTAGGGAGGTTTCTTTCTAGATTTCCTCCCTCCTGGGAGACAAGAGCGTCCTGCCAAATGGCCTTGCTGACAGGGCTGGTGCCAATCCAGCCATGTGTTCTATGCCTCTAACACTGGGCCCAAGGCAGACATTACTAGTCAATCCCACTCTGTCCCCGGTTCCGGAGGCACCTCGCAGCTCTCCGATGCTCAGAATAGCAGGTGACACCTCTCTGCTCCCTGCTTTTACGCTGGGCCTCTTAATGTTTACTCAGCACCTTGTAAGAAGCTTATTGTGGTCCCTGAGCCCAAGACGTTATAGGTCTGTTTTTTGGGGGGTGGGGGTGGACTAGAGACCACCCTTTGGTCAGTGACCACAGGACGGGTCCTCTGGGTCCTCTCTCCACTCTCTCTGTCCATATCTGTTTGGGGGTTAGCAGGCCTGGACTGAAGGCAGGGGAATCCAAGTTCTGGCTGGGGTCCGGGTCCTGCAGCCCAGGGCAGGATGGCTCCGTGGCAATCAGTGGTGGGGGGTGGGGCGGGTCACTGGCTTCCTGAGCAGCTGAGGCCCGGCCCACGACCCCATCAATAGATTCCCTTCACCCTCTTGTTGTCAGGGTCAAAAGGAGATTTCAGATGAACCCGAGCAGGGTAGGTCACCCCCATCCTCTCCAGGGCGTAGTCCCCACTCTTCACGAAGTCCGCGGAGACCTAGGAGCAGAAGAGGAGGACGTGGTCACTTGTGACTTCTTTGTAGGAGCTGAGCTCACACCTACCTGCTTCTCAGGACCGGGGCTCGGCGTCACTTCCTCCCCTGTGGGTAAACCCATCATTGAGCCAAAGTTCCCTTTGCTGAACCGAGGAGCTACCTGAACAGACAGAGTCTGTGTCCCTGTGCCTTGGATTTGAGCACCTGGGTCCAGCAGAGCCCAGACCTGGTAGCAATTACACTCAGGGCTGAGCCCCAGGGAGGGCGTCTGAGGGCTCTTCTCCGGGAAGTAGAGGACCCCTCTTTCCTGGCAACTCAGGACCGGGTGAAAAATAATGAAAAACAAACGAGGCTTTTTCTGTGACTGTAGTGTTAGAAGGGGGGGGACTTTTAAGCCCGACCTCAGAGCCTGATGAGCAAGGGTGGGGCTCAAAGCTCCACGTGCCCCCAGGGGTACAGGCCGCTGGTGCCTAAAGCAGTGGGTAACCCAGACTGGCATGTGGTCCTTATTAATAAACACGCCGGATGCCCCAAATTCTGCTCCGACCCCCAAAACCTTTCCCTTCAAGGGGCGTGTTCCCAATTTTATGAAGGAATCTTGGCTCTCCCACTACGTGTTGGTAAACGTTTAACAACGGGCTCTCCAAGGAGGCTGGGGGTCCTGAAGCAGCGTTTGCCCATGTCTGTGGTGTAAATACTCCGGGGTCCCGATGGTGGAGGTGGGCAGAGATGGACAGCCGACCCTCACAAGCCAGCCTGAGCCGCCGCGGCCTCCGCTGTTCATCCTGGGGTATTTGTCTGGGTAACGTGTCAGCTTTCCTTCCTCGACGGGTTAATTATACACCAATCCCCAGTTGGATAGAAAGGGCAAGGACTGCTGCTCTGTGAAAGAGGTGACTGGGCCTGCACCCCCCACCCCAGCATGGGGTGGACACAGAGCTTTGGCTGGAACCCAGGGGTCTGTATCAGGCTGTGTCAGGGAAGGCCCTCTGTCACCGCCTGATGCTGCCACCGGCCATGGCAGCTCGTCATCACAACTGCTGCTTAAGTCCCCACCCTGAGTGGGCACCTGTGAGGCAGCCCTCCCTTTACAGCCGAGAAAACTTGAGGCCCAGAGAGAAGCCCTTGTTCAAGGCCACAGCCCCAAGGCTGTTGGTGCCGTCTCCCAGCCGACTGCAGGGGGCAGCCTTGCTGGAGGCCCTGCTGGGAGCTGCTGCGCCCCCTCCCCGGGGGCCTACAGGCCAGGCCCAGCACATCCCCGAGTCCCTGCCTAGGTTGGTCTGACTCACTTCCACCTGCCTCCCCTTCGTTGCCTGTCCCAAGTGCCCCTCCCTCCAGAGTCTGGGGTGGGGTGGAGCTGCAGCCTAGAGCTGTCCAAGACTGTCAGGGGCTTGGGATGGAAAACTCTGGAGCCAGACCCAGCTGGGTGGGCCTCCCTTCCGGGCCTCAGTTTATCAGCTGTCATAGGGCTGGTGTGGGAGACTCAGGAGGAAAGCAGGTGAATCCGTAAAGGTGCTGGCAGTGACCATGCGCTCCTTCTCCTCCTCACGTCACAGCACCCGCCTGTCCAGCTTGAGCAGAGACCCCTCGGTGGCTGGGAGCCCCTGCAAGCCCTTACGGCCCTTTCTCTGCCCCTCCCCCACACATACGGAGGGAGGCATCTGTGCTGGGGAGGTGGAGACTATTTGGGTCTATAGATGGTTGTTTGGACAAAATGTTTAGATTTTCTCCACCTGGAGAAAATGCCATCCCTTCTGTCTCACTGCCAAGCACCCAAACTGTGCCTGTGTGTGCACGTGTGTCTATGTGTGTGCATAATGCCAAAATGTGTGCACAGGCTTGTGTGCACGCACATGTGTATACACTGATGTGTGTACACAGCTGTGTGCGTGCACAGGTATGCACACATGTGTGCCACGTGCACTGTACATGCATGGCACAATGTAGGGAGCAAGGAACCTGCCAGCCAGGAGAGAGTGTGAAGCTGTACCCTGTGCTCTGGGAGGGGCCTGCCTGGGTCCAAGCAGGAGGGGCCGTCATGCAGCCTCCAAGCTCGGGGCCTCAGCCCCGCAGCTGAAAGGACGGGACTGAATTAGAAGGCGGGTGCCTCCCCAAGTGGGATTTTCTTCAGGCCCTGAGCTGGGGGATGTAGGCTGAGTGGGAGCCAGACACCGATGGAGTGTGAGACCTCCCTGCCTGGGACTGTGGTAAGGACAGTCTGGGAGCAGCCAAGACAGGAGATCACTGCCTGTCCAGGAAGTCCGAGGCTCTGAGCCGGGAAGTGACGGCGCCATGACAGGACTGGCAGGGCAGTGAGGGCCAAGGCCAGGCAGTGCCCAGGGACCAGGAGAGCAACACCGCAGCACGTCAGCACTTCGGCTCTGAGCCCCACTCCCTGGGCCCGGCTGCCCACAGCTGGGGGACGTTCAGCAGTGACTCAGGTTCCCCATCGACTGGAGGGAAGCACAGACAGACCAGAGCCTGCCTGCAGGGCAGGGGGTGGGTGGGATGTGTGTGCAAAGCACCCAGGGAAAGCTGTTGCCCCTGAACCCGTCCGGGCCCCTATTCCCTTGGCTTTTACAGATGGGAGGTGACATCTCATACCCGTGGGCCATGGTCAAGGTGCCAGGCAGGGAGCAGGGAGGAGGGAAAGCCCAAGGCCGCGGCCGCCTCTCCAAGCCCAGAGCTGGGAGCTGGGTGGAGAGGCCTCAGGACCGGGGCCTGGGGCAGCAGACGGCGCCTCCCTCAGGCTTGGGGCAGGTGGCAGACAGTCTCCTGTGGACGCCTCGGCGTGGAGAGGTGTGGCCCTACTAATAAGCAGCTCCGCCCTCGCCCGAGGACGGGGAGGAGGGTGCAGGGGCCACCCTTCTGGGGCACCCCCTGTCGCCTCCCTCCCAGGCCGTCCAGGGCTGCCTCTGCACTTAGCCGTGATGTTCAAGTCTCTGTCCACTACCCCTGGCCCGCCCCAGTACAAGCTCCTGGGGGCCACCTGGGTCTTGCCAGCTCTGCCTGCTGGGGGAGGGGGCCATGCCTGGGGCATGTCTTGTCTGAGTGAAGAAGGAAAGGAGGAACGTGGGTCCTGGCCTCTGCCCACCCTGGAGTCCACCTAGAGCACAGGGTGGGCGGCAGCTCGAGGGTGGGGTCTCTGGCCCATGGAGCAGAGGGTGCCAGCCCAGCTCAGACCCTCCTTCTGACCAAGAGAATCCTGGAGCTCACAAAGTCAGACCCTTCCAGAAAGAAAATACAGGAACAGAAGCTCACTCTGCCCAGAGACACGGCCCCATTAGTCAGTCACCTCACTGTGCTCCCGTCCCCCTTTACCCAGCATGCTTAGAGCCTGGAGAGAAACCGGGGCTCCCCTGGCAGCACTGGGGAGTGGGACTCACCGGCCCACCGCTGGGGTCCCGGATGTAGCCGTAAGCGAGCGTCTTGTCGATGGTGAAGCCAAAGTCGGCCCTGCGGACGTGGCCCACCACGTGGCCGTTCCTCCAGATGGCCTCCAACCCGAACATGGGCACTTTCCTGGAAGAAGCAATGAGCGAGCTGGGACCCCGGAGCCCCCCACCCCAACCCCACCCCTGCGCTTTGGCCGGGCTGGGGACAGAGGGAAGTGGACCATCCCTGCTGCAGATGGTGGCTGGATGCCTGTGAATCCTACACTGAACAGAAAAGCCTGGCCAGGGTCTGCGTGCCTCCTGGTCCCGGAGCAAAACGGTCTGGGCCCCACCTGTCCAATGGGTGAGGGTGGGATGGAAGGAGGTTTTGTAAACATATCCGCGTATCCTTCAGTGTCACTCCGGTCTTACAGAGTCATGTGTACATGGGGAAACCAGCTCAGGGAGGCCACCCGTCTCACTCAGGACCCAGAGCACAGCGGCAGGAGTTCTCTGCGACTCCACAGCCGGCATCCTGCCCATGTCTGTCCTAAAGATTGGGACAGCAAGATGCAGAGCCCGCTCTGTCTGTGTCCCCAAACCATAGCTGAGCTGCTCCCAGGGAGGTGGACTGTCAGTCATACAGACAGACAGCCCGACGGGAGCAGGGAGAAGCCGTAGGACGGTGACAAACCACAGCTCTGCGCACCCGCCACTTCCCCTCCGCTTGTCACTCCTGACACTTCTTTTGAAAGCTCCAGAAATCTGGGAGAAATGGCACTGGCTCTCAGCACCCAATCAACAAAGCTGAAGCAGCCACCGTCCTGAGACTGTTGCTACTCAGATTCCTGTCCAACACATACTGTCATCTCGGTGACTCTGCCCAAATGGAATCAGGAACACCACGGGCAACAAGCTAACGCCACCACTCGGGGAAGAGTGAGGGGCCAGGTCGCCACACACAGGGGTTCTCCTTCCACCTCTGCCGTGTGGCTGGCATTAGCCACTGGTCCCTTGGTACCCACGGTCTCCAACTATAAGCGGGGATGGTGGCCCCAGCCTGGCCCTTCCCCCCGCGTCCCCCTATCCCTGACATGGGGAGGATTTTATTGGAACACAGTGGGAGGTTACAGCACCGCGGTTGGTGACTAGGAGCAAGCTCCAGGCAGGGCTCACCCTCCTCGGCCCGAGGCCTGAGCGGTGGCTTGGCAGAGTCTCTCTCTTTTAAAATGTGCATTGGAGAGGGCACGTCCTGTCCACGTCCCCATGGGCCCTGCTGACCCTACCCTTCCAGACGTATTAGGACCACAGGACACTCACTCGTCCACGGTGAAGCACACCAGGCGCCGCTGGAGGCCTGCAGCCCGCTGCTTCTCTAGGGCCTCGCGCCCCAGGAAGGGGGTGGTGGACTTGAGCTTGCAGGTGAAGGCCAAGCCTGCCTCCAGAGGGCTGTCGTCTGCCCGCAGGTCTGCGTGCCAGTGCCGATAGCCTGTGCGGAGGGGGAGACCACAGGCTCAGTGCCCCCCGGACCAGATGCCCCATCCGCATTCCAGCCTCCAAACCACGGGCTGGGGTGTTGGGGAGGGGGCTTGTGAAGGGGCCCCGGCAGACTCCCTCAGGGACACTAGGCACTAAATCCAAGCCCAGCTCTGGCCCCTGTCCCCACACCACTGGGCCAGCACCCCCCACCCCACCCCACTGATGTAGGTGTCACTCACCAGTGCCGCCCGGACTCTGTACTCACCTTTCTCAATGCTCAGGGAGTCGATGGCCCGGTAACCTGCGTTAACAAGGCCGTGCTTGGCCCCTGCTGTCATCACGGCCTGGTACACGGGCACGCAGGAGAGCCTCGGGATGTGCAGCTCCCAGCCCAGCTCCCCCACGAAGGACAGCCGAATGGCCCGGACCTGGGGGGACAGTCACAGCTCACACATGGGCTGGGGTCAGACGACTGAGGTCCAGGCCCAGCGGCCACTTACTGGAGGACAGTTCCTGCTGTCATCGTTATTATTACATTATTAGCTGGTCCAGGGCCCAGACCAGCTCCTCACCAAAAAGTGGGGTCTCCCAAGGAGAGTTCCCAGGAGCATTCTGGAATCCTTAAGGGGAGAAGGGGTGTCCACGTTGATAGCGGGGAAAGCGGACACCAGTTCCCAGGCCTCAGCCCTTCTTCTAAGTGACTGACTGCCCTGAGGACTGCAGTCAGTGACTGACCACACACTGGGATGCTTCAAACAACAGAAATGGATTCCCTCCCAGCTATGGAGGCTTGAAGTCCAAAATGAAGGTGTCAGCCAGCCTTGCTCCCTCCAGAGGCTCTAGGGGAAAATCCTTCCGGCCTCTCCCAGCCTCTGGGGGCCCCAAGTACTCCACGTCACCCCAGTCTCCATTTCCATCATCACATGGCCTCCCCTCTGTGTCTGTCCTTTCATCTCTTATCAGGACACTTATCATTGGATGTAGTAGCAGTAGTACCCACGCCAATCCTGGATGATTTCACCTCAGGATCTTTACCTAATTACATCTGCAAAGACCCTATTTCCAAATAAGGTCCCATTCACAGTCCCCGGGGCAGGCCATGGACATCTGTTTTAGGAGGCCACCATCCGATCACTGCAGTGACCTTGGACCAGCCTCTTGACCCTGTATAGCCTCCATTTCCTTGTCTGTAATAGGGTCCGGGGCCCTGGCTCCATCTGCTTTAAGCTCTGAGATGCGTCCGTGAGGGAGTGGATGGGAAGTCAGTGGCACGGCTCGCAAATCACAATGGCTGCACTTAGTGGGCTCAGGGGCATTGAGAGGGGACACAGCTGAGCACTGATCGTGACACCCACCCCCACCCCAGCCTGCTCAGCCTAGGCCAGGTGCTGGGGTCAGGAGATACACACAGCTTCTGCCCTCCTGGACTCAAGTATTTGAAGGACTCATCCAGAAGCACCAGCCAGTTCTCTGACAACCATGCTCTAGGTGGCCAGAGTGCAGGAAGGACGAACTCTGCCTGGGAGGGTCGGACCCGGCTGGAAGGTTGGGCAGAGTTTGTCACTGCAGACAGGCCTGCCAGGAAGGGCAGGTGCAAAGGCGAAGAGCTGGGCAGGCATGTAGTGGGGACAGGTGGGGCTGCAAGAACCTTGCCATCCGTGTTTGAACATTTGACTGGGAAAGCCACTTGTGTAAGAGCTGGTTCCCAGAGGCCCAGAAAGGGACTGTGGCCCCCAAACCCCATGGGAATGCCAGTGCCGTTCACAGAGCTCTGCATGCACCGTACGTCATCAAACACCTTCTCGGCGCCACGTGGTGGTGGAAGCCACCATAAATACAACCCAGTGATGGTACAGAAACAGAGACTCTGGGGCACCACGCTGGCCCAGCACACGCGGCTCTGACGGGGACAGCTGATCTGGGCATGTGTGTCCCTTACACCTGTGTACCAGGCGCAGCTGCATGGGGTCCACCACCAGCGTGGGTGACTGCTCAGGAGCATGTCACTTTTCCTGCACATTGGGGTGGTTGCATGTAATTTACACACTCAGCAACTGGTGTCTGCTTCCAGGCCTAAGGCAAATCCTCGAATCCGCAGCGTCCCCGTGGGTAAGGCCTGACTGCTCCGCCCTGCGACCATCCAGCTCACAGGGACATTGAGAGCACGCCCAGTCACAGAGCTCACAGAGCTCCAGGAGCTGATCCCATCACTGCTCGGAGCAGAAAGGTCTGTCAGGTGCAGCTCCCGCCAGGATAATACCTGCACAGAAGGAGGGTGAAGGCCACGCTCCCGTCCACAGAACCAGCCCCTTGTAAATCTAACACTAATCACACTACACCGAGGGGCTGGATTCTGAAAGCTTTTAAAACAGCGCAAATGTGCTCTGAGTTGCCATTTGCCTTGGCCTCTTAAAAAAACTCAAAATTGACACAGAAAATGTACTGTTGACATTTCCCCGCTCCCCTGGTGCAAGCCAGAGGCCCCTGACAAAGATTGCCTTGTCAACGGGGTTCTAATTTTAGACAGCCTACTGAGGAGCTTGGAGCTCAAGGCTAATCTCATTTCGAAACAGAAAAATCCTTTTTAAAGCTCACCGTTAATAGCCTCAGGATTGAGGATTCGAGTCAGATGCACGTACCCCCAGCTAAGTGAGACGGTCAGGCACTCGGGCTCCGTGTATTCATGGGTGGATGAAGCCCCTTCCCCAGCTCCCAGAAGCCCGGCGCAGTGGGGGCTGCTGCATCTGACTCTCCACTGTGCCCCATGCATCGGCGCTGCCCAGAGAGGGGCTAAATACAGGCTTCCTTAACGAAGGAGGAGAAAACAGGAGCAGGTGGACCTCTGCTTCCCAGAAAAGTGAGGGACAGAGTTAGGGGCATTCCAGGTGCCTTTCTAAGCTCACAGAATCACTGGTTCTCGGGATATCTTGCATGTTTCTCCACTGAAGCGGTGGAGATGGGGAAGTCCTCACTTCTTCTGAGCGGGGACACATAATGAAGGGAAAAGGCCTAGCATGAGGACATCTGGAACACGGGCTCTGGGTCAGCCAGACCTGGGAGCAAACAGCAGCACCAGAACCTTCCAGCTACCTACACGAGTCGGCCTCTCCTGGCCTCAGTGTTCCCACCTGATAAATGGGGCGAGGCCAGTGCTGTGAGCACCAACTTCACGGGAAGCATGATGCCCAGTATGCATCCATCTGCCAGTAATGTGGGCTTGGATGAACTGGAAAAGCAAGCCCCCAGCAAACCCCTTGCGAAACAGAGCCCTGCATTCTTACGGGAACCACAGGCAGTGGATGGAGCCACAGAATCGTGGAAGGTCCTCAGGAAGGACTTACACCAGGTTTTGTTTAAACCCTTTTCTCACCCTAAGGACTCCCCCAGAGACTGTTGGAACTAATAATCAAATTCAGCAAGTTTGCAGGATACGAAATCAACACACAAAAATCAGTTGTGTTTCTATACCCCAACAATGAACAATCCAAAAAGAAAATTAAAAAAACAATCCCGTTTACAATAACATCAAAAAGGATAAAATACTTAGGAGTAAACCCACCGTGGAGGTGAAAGATTTGTACCATGAAGACTACAAAACATTGGTAAATGAAATGAAAGTCACAAATAAATGGAAAGATATCCCACGTTCATGGATTGGAAGACTTAATATCATTAAGATATCAATACTACTCAAAGCTACCTACAGATTTAATACGATCCGTATCAAAATCCCAATGGCATTTTTTGAAGAAATAGAAAAACCCATCCTAAACTTCATATAGAAACTCAAGGGACTTCCAATAGCCAAAACAATCGTGAGAATGAAGAACACGCTGGAGAACTCACACATCTTAATTTCAAACTCACTACAAAGCTACAGTAATCAAAACAGTGTGGTAATGGCCTAAAGTCAGATAAACCAATAGAAAAGAAAAGAGAGTCGAGAAATAAACCCATGTGTATATGGTCAAGTGACCTTCAACAAGGCTGCCAAGACCACACAATGGAGAAAGGACAGGCTCTTCAACCACTAGTGTTGGGAAACTGAATATCCACAAAAGAATGAAGCTGGACCCTTATATTACACTACATACAAACACTAATGGATTAAAGACCTAAATGTAAAACTATACAACTCCTAGAAGAAAACATCGGGGAAAAGCTTGATGACATTTGACTTGGCAATGATCTCTTAGATATGACACCAAAGGCATAGATAACAAAAGCAAAAATATGCTAATGGGACTACATTAAATGTAAAAACTTCTGTGCCTCCAAGGATACAATCAACAGTGAAAAGGCAACCTGCAGAATGGGAGAAAATACTTACAAATCACATATTCAATATGGGCTTAATATCCAGAACATATAAAGAACTGCTACAATTCAACAACAACAAAAATAACCTGATTAAGAAATGAGTAAAGGAGTTGAATGGATATTTCTTCAAATTTGATATTTAAATGACCAACACGCATATGAAAAGATGCTCAACATCACTAATCATTAGAGAAATGCAAATCAAAACCACAATGAGATATAACCTCATCCCTATTAAGATGGCTCCTATTAAAAAACAAAACAAAACAGAAAATAACCAGTGTTGGCGAGCACGTGGAGAAATTAGAAAACTTGGGCACAGTTGGTAGAGATATAAAATGGTGCATCAGTATGGCAGTTCTTTGAAATATTAAAAATAGAATTACCGTATGTCCAGCAATTCTCCTTCTGGGTATGTATCCAAAAGAGTTGAAAACAAGATCTCGAACTGATATTTGCACACCCATATTCACAGCAGCCTTATTCACAATGGTCAAGAGGTGGAAATGAACCAGGTGTCCCTCCACAGATGATGCATAAACAAAATGTGGTCCATTCGCACACACAATGGAATATTATTCAGCCATTAATAGGAAGGAAATCCTGACATATACCACAAGAGGGATGAACCTTGAGAACATTATGCTGAGGGAAATAAGCCAGTCCCAAGAAAAGACAAATCCTATATGATTCCACTTGTAGGAGGTATCTAAAGCAGTCAAATTCATTGACACAGGGAGTAGAAGGAATGACGGTTACCAGGAGCCAGGGGGACGGGAGGAATGGCAGTTGTTTAATGAACGAGTGTCAGTTCTGCAGGATAAAACATTTGTGGAGCTCTGTTGAGAAACAACGTGAATGTGCTTAACACGATCGAACCATGAGCTTTAAAAGGGTTAAGATGATAAGACAAAACAAAACACCCTTTTCTCCATGGATGGCACCCACATCCCAAAGGGACTGAGTGACTCATACTTTCCTGATGTTCTGGGTACCGAGAATGAGGGAGAGAAGAAGTGGACTCAGAACAGGACCACACCACACACAGTGCCCTGCACTAACCCCCTTGAATATTTTTGGGTGGGAGGGGATATGCTCAGGTTTCAGTACAATGGGGACTTAGGGGCTTGATTCCATGCTTGGTGCATCACTGAACTTCCCGCCAACTTTCCTTGGAGATGACTCGAGTCCAAAGAGGTGCTGGGCCCCGCCTCAGCTTTCATCAAAGGCCACACGGGTGCTCAGGACAGGGGAAGCCACAGCCTCCCCCCATGGGTGCTCTGGACATGTGCGTCATCAAAACAAGCCTGGAGTATACCTTTCTGGGTAAATACCAGGGGAGGGCTTGAGCAGATGTGCCCACAGATGCCCTTTTCAAATCACATTAGCTCACGGCAGTTTTACAAGTTTCCGGGGTGTTTGATTGTGTAACAGCACCCCCGACACACCAGGCACATCCACCAAACTCAGCCACCCCTTAAATAAGTGAGGATCTCAGAGATCCCGGAGGCAGGAGGTGGGCACGGATCGGAGCAGGTATAGCCCTCTGCAGAGGCCTGGGGTCCTGAACCCACAAGAGAGGGAAGAAGCAAAAGTTGGTGGTAAGTTCAGAGGATCTTCACTTTTTAAGTGATGTCCTCTGAAGGCTCAGAGGATATCTTGATTCTAAAATTGTTCAGCTGTAGGGGTGTGAGATCTCTCAGTGGTCTGGTCCAGAAAGCTAATGTGTGGTGGTAGTGATGATGGTCATGATGGTGATGACAGTGGTGATGACAATGGTGATGGTGATGGTGGTGGTGGTGATGGTGGTGATGATGGTGGTGATGGTGGTGGTGGTGGTGGTGGTGGTGGTGGTGGTGGTGATGATGGTGATGGTGGTGGTGGTGGTGATGGTGGTGGTGGTGGTGGTGGTGATGGTGGTGGTGGTGGTGATGGTGGTGGTGGTGGTGGTGATGGTGGTGGTGGTGGTGGTGGTGATGATGGTGATGGTGGTGGTGGTGGTGATGGTGGTGGTGATGGTGGTGGTGGTGGTGGTGATGGTGTTGATGACAATGGTGGTGGTGATGGTGCTGGTGGAGGTGATGGTGGTGGTGGTGTGGTGGTGGTGATGGTGATGGTGGTGGTGGTGATGGTGGTGATGACAATGGTGATGGTGCTGGTGGTGGTGGTGGTGGTGGTGGTGGTGATGGTGGTGGTGGTGATGGTGGTGGTGGTGGTGATGGTGGTGATGACAATGGTGGTGGTGATGGTGCTGGTGGTGGTGGTGGTGGTGATGGTGGTGGTGATGGTGGTGGTGATGGTGGTGGTGGTGGTGATGGTTATGACAGTGGTGATGACCATGGTGATGGTGATGTGGTGGTGATGGTGGTGATGATGGTGGTGATGGTGGTGGTGGTGGTGATGGTGATGGTTATGACAGTGGTGATGACCATGGTGATGGTGATGTGGTGGTGATGGTGGTGGTGGTGCTGGTGGTGGTGATGGTGGTAGGGATGATGAGTGGAATAAGAATAAGTAAAAGGTGTGATGCTCAAACTACACTTCACAAACTTGACCATCTCTGAGGATCTAAAAAGCCCCACAGACACTGGCCAACCCTCAGGGTTCCTCTCCCAGCCCTCATGAATGCTGGGTCCATCCGCTGGACGCTCCTTGGAGGAAAGCACACCTTCCTGGCCGGACCTGAGCTGCAGATTTCAAGTTGCTAATGATAGCTATGAATCACCCCCCCCCCAAAAAAGACCCTGCCTGTACCCACAGACAATGGCAGGGGCTGCACTCAGGCTTCCAGCACTCCCTGCAGAGAAAGGATGAAGTCTGCCTTGGAGGAAATTCTGGAATCTCTGATGCACACACCCCAGGGTCCCTCAGCACCACCGACCTCATTCAGGCCACACTTTGTCCTCACACTCACAGCAAGAAGACATCACTGTCCACCACGGGACACCTTGAATAGTGACTGCAGGTTCCTCAGCTACATCCATGGACCCTGCTCATGCCCCCACCCTGGCTCTCCAGGGCCAAGACAAATTTGCACAGATTGTACAAAGTGATTTTTAGGCGGCTGCTAAAACCCAATTGGCAAATGCAGTATCCGTGGAGGTCGGGCCTCCGGCCACAGAGCCTCTGACTGTCTGTAGAATGTGTGCGGGTGGGAGAACGTTCCACCCTGAAGTAATCGAATCCATAGTGACGACTTCACACTGTCAGGAAAAGAAATTACATTTCCTTTTGATCTGCAATTAATTTTCAGAAGAAAATCACTTTGTCACCATGTCTTATGCTGAGCTTCTAGACTGGCACCTGCCACTTTCCAGAGGGAGCCCTGTCCTCACCAAAGCCCTGGGAACACCCGTCTGCCTGGTAACCACACCAGGAGAGCACTTCCCACTGGGAACCTTGCTGGCCTTGAGGCCAACACGTGGGAGGCAAGGACATCTGGTCAGTTGGCTGCCGAGGGGACAGCTTCTCCCCGCCCCCTGTTCTTCCTCTAGGAATGCAAGGATCATGGAAGCCTGGGGCTGATCCAAGCATCTCAGAGAATTATTGCAAAACAACCACGCTGCTCAGCTGGGGACACTGCTCAGCCAGGGGCGTCGCTCAGCCAGTGTCGCCCACCCATCCGTTGGCTGTGAGTGTGGGTCCTGGTGGGCAGTGGCAGGGTCCTTCCCACCCACCCTTGGGCCTAGGCTGCGGCTCTGGGCTCGGGCCCACACCATTCCGTGCACGGGGCCCGGGAGGCTTTACCGACTACACAGGCACATACATTCCTCTCCCGCATCTGGTTGGCTGGGATCCAATTATCTCCCATAAATACTTGGCCCAGCCCGGCGCCCCAGCCCCAGTGTCTCTTCACATTGAGGGACGTGGCGTCAACAAGTGCTGAAGCCAAGACGAGACCTCATTTAGGAGAATCTGAAATCCCCCCAGATCCAGGAGAATTCAGGATGTCTGCACAGACCTATGGGATGGACTCGAGACATCGTCTAACCGTGCTGCTGCCGATGGGGAAACTAAAGCCCGGGGAGGCAGCCCCCCAGAAGACCGGGGCAGGACGAGAAGCCAGGCCTGCCAGCTCCCAGCTCTGCGAGAACTGGGTGACTTTCCGTGCTGATCCGTTCCCACCTTGAGCATGTCAGTGACCCTGCAGGACCCGCCATTTAGCCCCGATGACATTAAATCTGTGTGTTCTGAGATCGGCTGGTCTTCCTAAGGAGCAAGGCAATGTCCTCTTGGCCCTTGGCACTGGCTGTCACTGTCCCCTTCGAGGAACCTTGGGATGAACTTCTGGCTGAGACTGTGGGAAGGAAGAAGTATCTGCTGGCCAGCCCAGGGCACCTGTTCCTTTAGTCCTGACAAGGGGCCAGGAGGCAGTGGGATGGGGGATCCCGTGGGAAAAGGGGTAGGATGCTGAATGAGGCGGTGGGGCCAGTTGCGTCAGGCCCCTGGCTTGCCAATTGTCCCCCTGGGGGAGTCCTAGGGCAGAGGCCCCCTCCTGGCACAGGCACACTTCGTTCCCTAGCCCAGAGGCCCACGTCACCTGGTCGCTCCATCACCTGTCTTTCTCTCACACATCTTGCCAAGACTTGACTCTCCCTCCTACAAATGTCCCTGGGACCTTCTTCCTTTCCATGTCAGCTCTGTGGGGAGTGGCCACCACTCCCCACCCAGGCCTCTCTCCAATGCAGGCGGGGCTGTGGCTGCAGGTTCCTTCCCAATCCCCAGCCTCAACTAGTGTGTGAGCTCATGGAGGGTGGGGCCCACATCTTTCATCCCAGAGCCCCCCATCCAGCTCAGTGCCTGGCATCTGGTGGGCTCCCCGCCAACATGTTTGGCGTTCATTCCAGAGCCAGAGTGGGGATCAGGGAGGAAGCTCGGCATTGGGAAAAGATCCTTCAGTTTAGAATAAAATGCTAGAACGCACGGAGAAGCCAAACTGGCCGATTATGAGCGGAGGGTGTTTGTCTCCACAGGCCAGGGCCGCTGGGAAGCTCTCCGCTTCTGTCCCCTGACTCCCCCAAAGGCCCAGGAAAGCACTGTGCATGGGGGAGGAGACAGAAAACACCAAACGATGGGCAGGAAGCCACTGCAGAGTGACCCGGAAGGCTGGGCCCGTGTCCCTGAGACCCCTCTGTCTCTGGGTCCTTTTCTGAGGAATGTCTTAGATCAATAATCAGTCATAGAAGGAGCACCGTGCGATGACCCTGCTTCAGTTTTAAAATTCGTAGACAGGGATTAGGGAAAGAAGGACAAGGGAGGATACAGCCTTGTCCCCTCAGGGTGCAGTTAGGGGTCCGTTTACTTGTCCTCGCGTCACCAGTGCTCCCAAGATTCACGGTGAAATGCCAGCGCCCATCCTCCCTTCAGCCAGACGGCAGGCAAGCTTTGTGTTGGTATCTCCTGGGACCATCCCCTGTGCCAGGTTGAGAAAGAGGTAGTACCAGAGCGAGGTTGTACCCAGGCCAGGCGCCCTTAGCGCCACGCTACACAGTTATAGTTGGAAAGAGAGTGGTGCACACTCATTTACACAGCAGTCAAATACTTTTTGACAAAACTGGTAAGCTAGTCCTGGAGGAGACAGTGATGAAGAACCCCTGCTCATCCTACACCCCTCCCCCACCCGGCATCCCCTGGCGCCCTCACCCGTGTCTGCCCGCCTGTTACCCTGGGGAGAGATTCATCCAGAAGTCTGGCCTCTGCTTCCACCAGCCCAGCTCCTGGGCTCCGCAGGCCAAGGTGGGGCCAGACAGCCACAGGGCTGGGCCCAGGGAGGCAGCCAGGGCCCCCACCCCCCCCTCCGGGGCGGGGAGGCAGCTGGAGCCCCGCTGTCCAAGAACAAGTCCCAGGTGCCTCATTGGAGCAGCCTGGCTGAGGGTGGAAGTGTTCCCACCTGGTCCTCTCCCCCACAATCCTCTGAACCACACACGGGCTGAACAGACGCCAAGCCTCGCAGCTCAAATCAGAACCCAGTCCCATACAAGGCCGGACGCTGCATGGACCCCATGGGGACCGAAGGGTCCTGAACTGTGGTTGGGGCAGGCTGGAAGCCGCCATGACCTGGGGTCGAGCTGTGCTGCTCTCTCAAAGCGCCTACCCTCTCTGGTCCCAGCAGGCAGCTTTGCACCAAGGAGGCAGGAAGCAAGCTAGACAGAGACCCCCTCCCCCCTCCTCGGCTTCCTGCTCCCCCAGCGTGGCCTCTGGAGAGTGAAGGCAGGAGCAGAGCCAGGCCAACCCTCCCGGGCCAGTCCTCCTCAGCTCCCAGAGCTGCCTTTATCTCAGTTTCTCCCTGGCAGCCTCCTGGCCATGTCATCGCAATGTTGTTTATTTGCTAACAGGACCCAGACTTAACTGACCTCCAGACCCTCTGCGGGCCAGGCTGGCTCCCCACCAACGCCCCCTGCCACTCTCCACACCCAAACCCACAGAAAAGGGCTGTCTGTCCGCCCACCCTGTCCTTCTGGCCACATCTGCTTTATGACACGTATTTATGTGCTTTTATGTTTCAGTGGCTGGGGGGACTCGGGGAGCCCACCCAACCTCTCTGAGCTCCGTTCAGGGAATGAATCATCCTCCACGGTAACAGGGACCTGGCCGCTCTTGCTGCTGGTGAGAACAGGGCTGATCACACAGCGGTGGCTCTCCATGGGCGATTCTGTCCCCCGGGGACACTCACTCATGTCCGCGCACATTTTTGATTGTCACAACTGGGGGTGCTCCTGGCATCGAGCGGGTGGATACCAGGGATATTGCTAAACACCCTTAACACCCAGGGCGGCCCCCCCAAATATCTTCCAATATGTCAGCAGTGCCGAGTCCACGAAGCCAGTGACAGAACCTCCCGCTCTGCTGTGAGGGTCAGGGGAATGACACGCGGGTGTCTCGGGTGCCTGGTGCCCAGTGAGCCCCTGGCAACCAGTGGCTGATGTTACTCTTACCGTCTGCTCCTCCGCTCGGCCTCAGGAAGTCAGGGCGGAGGTCACAGGCCTTCATTTCCTACAAGGACACTGAGGCCCAGGAAAAGGACATGCTGACCTCGAGCTGGACTGGGACCCCTGCCCTGGGGTCTCTGAGGAAGCGGGGTCTGGTGGAGCCCTGACATTGTCCCCAGTCTCAGAAGCTTCGGGTCCTGGAACCTGGACTTCCTGGATCTGGGGGTGGGTGGGGTGCTCCTGGGGGAGTAGCAGTCCCTCCTCCTCCCATACCGAAATACCGGTGGGCGGGGGTAGGAACACATACCCAGAGGACAAGTGCCACCTCAGAGGACACGTAGACCTCCTGGAACAGCATAATTGCTCAGTTGTCCCCAGCCCTGTCATTTCCAAGGAGGCAGAAGAAGTAATGCGTCACCCTGACTTGGGGGGGGGGGGTGTGCCCTGTGCCTCTGAGGAGGGGAATGTCGTGGCGGCTGTGCAGGTGGCAAGGCTGAGGCTGCCTTCCTGGCAGAAGCTTGGGACGGGCTCCCAGTGTGCCAGGCCCCGGGGGGAGCTCAGCGAAGCCCGGCTTAGACCTGTTGTCCCTTGGAGGTCCTGCCAGCCTGAGGCCAAGACCATCTGTTCTCTACTTCACAGTGGTGGTGAATGGATTTACCCAATGACACATGGACTCCCAAATCAGAGCCCCACGTTTGTTCCCTTGCAGCATATGGCTGCCACTCACAACCCTGGGGACGGCTAGAACTCACCAGGTGCCCAGCAGCTCTCACCAGCTTGTGGGTGGAGAAAGGGAAGGCCTCATTGCTCAGGTCTGTGTCAAGCACCTCCTGGAGAATGGCCCGGCTGGGAGAGGAAATAAAGTCGTCAGTCAGTCAATCAACAAACACTTCATGAGCACTCCTGGGTGTGTGCCCTGGGCCAGAAAAGCACTGGGGACACGGCAGTGAGCAGGACAAGTCCCCGTCCTCACGAGGCAGACCAACAACAGTCATGGTATTAATGAAAGCACACCAAGACTAACACCCTCCAAACATACAGTTGGAGAAGAAAGCCCTCAGTGGAAACCATGACAAGAGCAGCAGACCCTGGGTGGAGGCCAGACCTACAGACGAGCTCTAGCAGGACTCCTTCTCCGATGGGTGAACTGACGCTCGGGGCAGTTATCTAACCATCTAATACCCCCCAATCCCACAGAGGCCAGTGTACGAGCTCCCTGAACAGGCACCCGGCGTTTCAGCTCTCCCAGCCCTTGGTGACCAGCTGTCTGGCTCTCATATTTGATGGACTGCCCGAGACCTTGCTGTGTCCATGGAAACCTTCACTTGCTGGGCACCTTGCCCCCTTGCCTCCTCCTGGCCTAGTTCACCCCTCCTGCACCTTCTGCATTCCCACACACTTCTCCTGATCCTGTTAACTCTTTGTCATCCTTCAGGTCTTGGCTCAGCTGACACCTCCAGGAAGTCCTCCCTGACTTCCTGAGTCTGGGTCAGGTGTACTCCCGCCAGGGTGCCCCACACTGGTTGTACCCTCACTAAACCAGGAGCTCCGAGCCAACAGGGCCCCTGTCCTGATGTGCCTGGCACAGAGAGGGCACTTTGTAAATAGACTAACTGAGAACAGCCTGACTTTGCACTACGGGGTGAACTCCCCCATTGGCAGGAGATGGTTCCTCACTTCTGTCCAACAGGAGTCCCCAAGCATGTTGGGGCTGCAGGTGGCACCCTAATCCCCACCCCCATGGTGCCGCGAGCTGCCCGCCCACTCAGCCTAAGGTGCCCAGCATGCTGTAGTCGGCCAAGATACTTATGTAACACTCCCCTGGGCCTCCATGTAGTGCCAGCCCGGAGAACCCAGACCCTGTCCTCACAGAGCACGTCCTGTCTGCAGCCCCAAGGTTATCTGGGGCCAGGCTGCTCCAGTGTCTTCCCCACGGGCCCAGGGTTTGAAGGGGCTCAGCAGTGCCAGAGTACCCCAGCTCCTGGCACCAACCCAGCCCATGTGAAGTGGCGAGGAAGGGCAACAGTGTGCAGGTCCTGGGAGCAGGAGGCTGGCCTTCCCGGGGGTGACAGCAGGTGGCGCTGGAGGGCATAGGCTCTAGGCCAGAGACCCAGGTTCAAATCCCAGCTCCTCTACTCACCCCCTCCCCACCCCCACCTAGCCTCACTACCCCCATCTGCTCCACAGGGACAGTGACCCCACTTCACAGCGACCTTGTAAGGAATGAGTGAGAAAACACATGCCAAGCACCTTGGTATTGGTCATTAGAACAGTGATTATAACAGTGATATTTACTTCTAGGGCACGTCCGCCAGCCACGTGCCACCACTTGAGTTTAAGCTAATTAAAATTAAAAATTCAGTCACACCAACCAAAGTTTAAGGGCTCAATGGCCACATATACTTAGTGGCTACCGTACTGGCTGGCCCACCCAATTATCAAACATTTCCAGAAAGTTCTATCGAATGGCCGGTCGTATGGCACCTCCAGGCACTCTGTGAAATGCTTCTCACATAACTCAGAAAGTGTCGCCCTAATTGGTCGGTGGTGGTGGGAACATCAGTATTCACACAAGAAACTTCGGGATATTTTTGAAAGAGAAAGGACACTTGGGAGGAGAAAAGTAAGAAATTACCCGGAGGAGGGCCATGGCAGCCATCACTCCCGCCGCCTGGAGCAGCTTACAGGGAAGCTGGATGAGCCTGGCCCGTCGCCCGGAGCGCGCCTTGATCTGTCTGTCTGGCACCCCTCCCTCCCCTGACCACCCGCCGCCCCCACACTAAAAGTCCAAAGTCACCATGGCAATGAAGCCCCAGGCTTCCCGAGCTTCGGGCCAGGACCCCCACCCCCATTCACCCTGGTGATGTGGAGGGTGGGCTCACCCAGAGCAGAAATGGACCCCACCCCCCAGGGTCGGGGCTTCCTGCACGTGGGCGCTGGGCCAGCGGTCCCTGCACTACTTCACAGTCTGGACCCGTGCCCTCTCGCTGCGGCCAGCGGTCTGCCCCTCTCCACACTCACTCCTCCACCCAGCCTTTCTCACACTCCCACCCATCGGTCCCTCAAATGACCCTTGGCAAATCCACAGGGACCACAAGTTGCCAAACCCAACAGTCAACTCTCAGTCGTCGTCGCACTTGACCCGTTGACCACGGGGACACAGCTCATCACTCCCTCCTCAAAATCCCTTCTCCACGTGCCCCTGACACACCTGCTGGCCTCCCAACCCCTGGCCCAGCACCAGAGACGCCATTACAGCCCAAGTCCAACGTGTCCGTCCTCTGCTCAGTCCCCTCACCCAGAGGAGCAGCCTCTGGACCTGCAGGCTGTCGCCTCCACACCCTCTGACCACGCCCCCTTCTACCAGCCTGCTCCCCCCACCTGGCTGCCCTTGCCCGGACACACTGGGCATCCAGGTACCACAGGGACTTTCCACCTGCTGTTTCCTCTGCTGGGACACCGCCCCTCCAGAGAGCTCCAGAGCTTGATCCCTCACTTCCCTCAGACAAATGTCCCCTGTATACACGTGGGTCTCCATGGGCAGCCTGAAGTTAAACACTTGGCAGTTAAAGCACATGACCCACTCAGATTCTATTTGTTCAGCGAGCACGTGCTGTGCATCTGTCCTGTGCCCCTGAGCGGTGCCCACAAACACGGCTACAACTCAGCCTGTGGGGAGCTCGGCCAGCCAGGGGCACAGCTGGGGAGCTGCTGGCTTGGCCAGCTCCGAGGCACCAGGGAAAATGCACCCGTGGCAGGGTCTGGGAGCACTGACTTGGGGTCCTGGCAAGACCCACAATAACAGAGATGTCACCTAGGCACAGCGTGCTTTGTCAAAGCAGAGCACTCAGCTTGGGGATAACGTGGCTGGAGGCTCACCTGCCCCGTCTCCCTCTCCCTCTGCTACCTCTCGGCAGCCTTCCCACCATTTTTCAGGAGTTCGTCCTCTCCTGCCTCTTCCCCACACGGCTCCAGTCTGGCAGCTCCGCCACCGGAGGGAGCCTCCCGCCCCAATGTGCCGGGGCTCTGTGGTCAGCGAGGGAGCGTCCACGCCAGGTGTCTTATCCCTCAGGGAGGGCAGCTGCTCAGGGTGGGGGACTTTTGGAGAGTTAGGGGGGCCCCATCCCCTCAGCCTGGCACTTACTAGCGATGTGCCCTGGACAAAGGTCTCTACCCCTCTGTGCCTGTTTCTTCACCCGATTGATGGCTATGAATACCATGTGCTGTCCCTCGTGTCCTCTACCTCCCAGTGCCTTCTCCAAAGCCCAGCCAGAGGGATCCAAAATGCACACCTGCCCAGGTGCCCCTCTGCCTAAGACCCTCCTGTGACCCCACACACAAAGCAGCATCCGAGGGCCTGCCAGGCTGTGCTTCCTCACGGATGGGAACATGGCTCAGTAAATACAGTGAACGAAGGAGTGAATGGTCCACCCCGCCGCCCCCCCCATCCAGTCATCAGAGGTGTTTAGGGAGGGGCAGGTGACTCCTCAGTGTAGGGTGTTATCCTCAGCCCAGGTAGCAGGTAGAAGCCCAGCCTGGCCCTGCCCGCTTAGAGAAGGCATACGTAATGCCTGGACTGTTTTAACCATCCGGCGACCCCTCACGGGCCCTTCTGTGACTGCTGAGTCCTCAGACGCTGATTCACTGGAAGGTACAGTCTGATTCTCCTGTTGAGGGCTTTTCTGCATGTTAGTGCTTGAAAATGATTGATTCAGCATGGCATCTCTGGAGTCACCAGATTGTCTAGTCGACTAGAACGTCCCATTCTGGTCCAGCAAGTAGTTCTGCCCACAGGTCCCAGTTGGAGGGACTAGAGTCCAGGGCCCAGGTACACCCAGGTGTGCCCAGGTGCACGGCTCCCTGCCCTCTCCTCACCTGGCTGGGCCCTGGATGCTGATCATGCCCAGGTCTTCCGAGCTGTCGATGAGCTGGCACCGGAACTTGTGATCCTGCAGCACAGTGGTGATGTGGGACCAGTTGTGCTGGGCCACAGCCCCGCCCACAGCCAGGTAGTAACCGTCCCCTGGAACAGAAGCACCAGACTTAGAGCTGGATTGCTAGACGGACGGGGAGCGAGCGGGCGGGGGGGGGGGGGGGGGGGGCGCCTGAGGCCTCCGGGTTAAGAAAACAGAGGATCTTGTCTTGAAAGTGAAGTCACAAACTGAGCGTGGTGACCCTGCCCCGGGGCCCAGGATTCTCACAGCTACAGGACAAAACGTGGGACCTTCACTGGGGGAGGGGGCCAGGGTGTGGGACCCCCTGAGACAGAACATGCCAAGGGAGCCCTTTCCTGGGTGTCTCCACTTTTCGTAAGATGCCACAGCAGCACGTCACGGGAGACACTGTGTGCCACCTCAGCCAGTAGTGGGCGGCCGTGGACAAGTCTCTTCCCCTCGGAGCCTCATGTCCTCACCAGCTCTCGTTTCACTCCACATTCCCACACCCCCCGTGTCCGGGTTCCCCGCCTTGCCCGTATCAGGACTGGCTGGGGCCGGGCGCTGGTGGACCTGGCCAGGTCTGGGCAGCTACTTCTCATCTAAAACCCCAAAGAGGGTGGAGACGCCCGGGGATCTGGGCGGGCTGGGCACTGTGGGCTGTGGACTTTATTTGGTACTTCCCAGGGTTGCCAGATGTTCCCCCATGGGCATATATTCATATCTTTTGTGATATGAAAGATCGTTCAGACTGACAACTGCTTCGTACACCACCTTGATCAAATGCAAATCGCCACATCCTCTTGACTTCATGGTGATCTGATGTAACAGGTATAACTAACACACGTATAAAACACACGCATGTTTAACTGACATGCACATTCAGAGCAGGAACCATACAGCTTATAAAGCTGGGAATAAAACTAACTCTGTGCACCATTTTCTCAGGTTGGGTGGTATCCCCGGGACCTTTAGGACACTCCACAGAGCCTCCTGGGACGTGACTCAGGGGTCACTGTGCCTTCCCTGTCACAGTATGTGCACTAACAGGTCAAGTGCCCCCCCCCGCACCCCCCGCACCCCCCCTCATGCAAACCTCCCACCAGGCAGCTATTTAATTTGATTCAGAGGCCCCAGCACCTGGGAAAAACACCTTTCAAATCGAGGGGCCAGGAATCCACCAGAACCATCCGGAAGAACACAGTATGGGGTACCCTTGGGCTGGCTCAGTTACAAAGTGCTTCCATGACAACTTCCCCTTGTAAGGGGGGACTAGCAAGGTCCCCGTTCCCCAGATGGGGAATCTGAGGCTCAGGGAGGCTGTGTCCCAGCCCTCCTGGCACCTCCAGGCTCTCACTCGATTCCCTACAGCAGCATAGGGAGGTGGGTCCTTGTGTCTCCATTTCACAGTTGAGAAAAACTGAGGCTGAGAGCCAGGCAGCGGCAGAGCCTGGCCCAGGATTGCAGGGACCTCCACTTTCATTGGGGTCCCTCTGTTCTGTCTCCCCAGCTAGACTCGCTCCCTAAGGATGGCAGCTATGGCTGTGCCTGGGGGACTCTCCTGGGAGATGAAGGCCAAACAAAGCTCCCACTAGCCCTTCTTCAAATGGCCCCGGCTGACTGCTCCGCCCAGCTCCTTATAGGCACAGCCCTCCATACAACACTGATTCTTTCCTCCATACCTTTCTAGCTGGTGGCTCCTACCCATCCTTTGAAACTCAAGGCCAGACAGCACCTCCTCCAGGAAGCCTTCCTCATCCTGGCTCCGCTGCTTCCCATGGCTTCCCATAATCCTTGCTCTTTTCCATCCCCCACACTCTTAGCCAGTGTCTGACCGTCTGTCTGTCTACACAGTCCACGGTGACATCCTGGAGGCCCCACCAGCCTTGCTCCTCTCCTCCTCCACTGGCTGCCACAGTAAAGGCTCCACAAATGATGGATGAGGGAATAAATGAGTGAGTGAACCCGTCCATTAGCTGGGCACATGTGCTCTGGCTGAGTCCACTGCTTTCCCAGCGTCCACGTCACCCATGGCAGGAGGGACAGGGCCCCCCAAGCTCTACACGCCCCCAGGAAGACGCTCACCGACGCGCACAGCCTCCTCTCCACCAGTAGCCTGCAGTCAGCCAGGACTGCTCTCATCACACTGTGATTTAGGAGCCACCCCAGAGGCCCAGGAGTCCCCATTTGCACTTAACCCCCAAATTGACCCCAAAGGACCCCATGGGCAATGCAGCAGACTTGACCCACCACCCCTGCCCTCCACCAGAAATGTAAACTCTGCCAGGGCCAGAGCCTACCTGTCTGGGTCACTGCTATGTCCTTGGTGCCTTGCACTGAGCCTGACACACAGGGGTGCTTAGGGACTGTTGTTGAATTCTCTGACAGATGACCGGATTCACTAATGAGCCCCTGCTTCTTGCTCCACCTCCCTTTCCCCCGGGGGTCCCAACAGAGTTCCACTGAAGATGTAGCTAAATTGCCAGCAGCACTGAGCCCGGCCCGGGGCCAGGTGCCGTTTTCTGAATGAGCCAACTTTGAGCCTCCTGCTGGCTGGCACAGTTCACCAGCACAGACAACCACACAGTTGACACTTTCTCCCCCACAAATCCAGTCTCCCAGAGGCAGTAGTGGGCCCTTCCTGGGACACAGAGCTGGAGGTCCTCTAAGGACCTGCCTGGCCTGGGGCTGGGAGTTATGTGGAATTGAGAACGTCAACCCAGCATGTCCCCGGCAGAACAGCACCAACTCCTCTGAGTGGGAGGCATGGCCTTAGCCTTGGCTCTCTGTGTTCTGGGCGGGAGCGCCAAGCACGCCCACGCTGAGGCGTCTCTGAAACATCTCCGTGTGGACAGGTTCAAAGACATAATCACTGAATACTCAGAGCTCCAGCATCGCTGCCCAAAACAAATCTGCGTTCAGCCTGAAGCGAAACCTCTGATCCCCCAGGCCCTGGCTGCAGTGGGCACAACAGGTGATCACAGGCAGCCCTGGACAGCCCTTCCTGTCTGTTCTGCTATCAGGGGCCACCAGTCAGTCACCAGGGCAGGGCTGCATCACGGTGCCCTCTGGGCACCTCTTACCTTCAAAGGCAGGGGCCAGCGGGGAGGCCTGGGGGCTGGGGGCCAGGCGGCTGACGGTCAGGTCGCTTTCGGTGCCTCCGCGGTGGTTCAGCATACAGGTGTACACGGTTGAACCTGGGGCAGGAGGGAGACCCAGTCGGTGCTGGCCCCAGAGCGTGTGATCCACTCAGCGCAGGGCAATACACACGAGTTTGGATAACCACTTGGCATCATGCCCTAGTGGGGGTGACCTGGAAAGTCACCTCAGCTCAGTGATGCCAGCACGACTGAGTGACCCAAAAGGGATGGACAGGTCACCCAGCATTGCCATCCCCAGAGAAGGAACAGGAAGAAAGCTTCTTTCTCCTTGAAATGCCTTGGCATTGACTCCTCCCACCCCATACCGCCCACCCCCACCCACCCCCCACCACGCTGGAAAGTTTTTAGGGGTAAGAGTCACGTCTCATTCACTTTGGTGCTCTGAGCACAGTGCCTAGCATAGCAGAAGCTCCAAAAATGTCCGTTGAATAAATGGTGGCAGTGGGTGGATGGATGGATGGATGGGTGGGGGTCATGGAGGAGAAGGTGGCTGGAGGGGGTGCAAGGGTGAGGGGTGGACGAATGGGAGGGAGAAGGGCGAGGGGGTAGAAGGGGGAATGGACAGAAGGGGAACAGACAGATGGAGAAGTGGACGGGTGACAGGCAGGCGGTGGTGGTAGGAAGAGGGTGGGGTGGATTCATGCGTAGGAGGCGCCTGTGTAGGTCGTCAGGTGCGTCAGTCGGGTGGCTGGATAGATGGTGTTATGGGTTTACTGTGCCCCCAAAAAAGGTATGTTGAAGTCCCAACCCCCTATATCTGTGAATATGACCTTATGTGGAAATAGGGTCTTTGAAGATGTAACCGTGTTAAGATGATGTCACTAGGGTGGGCCCCAGTCCCATGTGACTTGTGTCCTTATAAGCACGGGAAAGTGCAGGGAGCGTGCCATATGACCAGAAAGGCAGAGACTGGAGTGACACAGCTGTAAGCCGGGGAGCACCAAGGACTGACAGCACCGCCAGGCGCTGGGAGAGGCAGGAAGTGTGCTCCCCGAAGTCAGAGGCAGGCTGGCCCTGGGGACACTTTGCGTTTGGACTTCCAGCTTCCAGAACTATAAGACAATCGTTTAGATTGTTTACAGCCACCCAGCGTGGGGTACTTTGTTACAGCTGCCGCAGGGAACTAATACAGATGGTGAGTTTTCAGTGGGTGGACGGGTGGGTAAGGTGGTGAGTGGGTGGGCAGTAAAAGAGGAGAAGAATATTCCAAATATGGCATAAAACATATTTATACTAAAAACATTATCATCCATTTTTTATCTGAAATTCAAATGGAACTGAGCATCCTGTGTTTTTATTTAATTCTGGAAACCCTGCTTGGGGAGAGCGTTCCTGTGCGGTGAGTGGATGGGCTCCCCAGTCCCGGGGACATTGGTGGAGGGCCTGCGGCCTCGAATGCTTCCCGGAACAAAGTCAAAGGCGGGAAGGGGAGGAAGAAGAAAGGGTGGAGGGAGGCTGTAGTCCCAGGGCCTGGGGCTTGGCGATGAGGCCAGAGGGATCCGGACCCAGGGGCCCAGGGCCAGACCAAGGGGCAGAGCCATGATCTGGGGGAGCCCCGAGGGTCAGGGTCAGCACACCACCTCGTCTGAGTACCTGGAGCAGTGCCCGAGGAGCTCTGCCTGGTGCTGAAGCACGAGAGGATCATGGCCCGCCCTGGGCCTCATACCTGGGGGTCGGCTGACATCGGCGGAGAATAGCCAGTCAGAGGCCTTCCTCGCGTCCACGCCCACCAGGTAGAACTTGCCAAAGTAGGACATGTCGAACACAGCAGCGGCCCCTCTGCAGCCCAGACACTCCTGCTTGATCTGAAAAGTTCCAGGGGGTGGGTGCCACGGGGCTGTGAGATGATGTGCCTCCCACTCAGGACCCCAGGGCACTGGGGCTCTGAGCCTCCCCTCTCCTCCAGCTCAGAAACACTGTGACATTGTTCTCCAGCATAGGGAACACCCTCAGGGTAGATCATAAGCCACAAACCAAGACAATCCATTCCAAGCGATTAAAATCACACAAAGTGTGTTCTTTGACCACAATGGAATTAAATCAGAAATCTAGCAGAAGGAAAATTGGAAAAATTCACAAATACGTGAAATTAAACAACACACTCCTAGTGGATCAAAGAAAACATCACAAGGGGAGTCAGAAAATACTTTGAGATGAATGACAATAAAAACACAACGTACGGAAACTGGCACGTTGGGGCTAAAGCACCACTCGCAGGGGCCTTTACACCTGCAAACGTCAGTATTAGAGAAGACGCTCTCAAAGCAGTAACCTAACTTTCCAGTTTGAGAAACTGAAAGAGAAAATTAAACCCAAAGCAAGCAGAAGGAAAGAAATAATAATTAGAAGGGAAATAAAATAGAGAATAGGAAAGTAAAAGAGAAACTCAGCAAAAGCAAAAGTTTGTTTTTTGAAAAGATCAACAAAATTGGCAAACCTTTAACTAGACTAACAAAGAAGGAGAGAAGACTGAAATTACTGAAATAAAAGAGGGGTCATCGCTATTCACCTACAGAAATAAAAGGATGATAGAACATTCTGAGCAACTTTCTGCCAACAAATTCGACACAAAATGGACAAATTCCTAGAAAGACACAAATTGCTGAAACTGACTGAAAAAGAGATAGAAAATCTGAATAGATTTACAACAAAAAGGAGATTGAATTAGTCATTTTAAACACCCCACAAAAACAAAACGAAACGAAAAACACCAACAAATAAAAACAGGTTGAGATGGCTTCACTGGTGGATTTTATCAAACAGTCAAAGAATTAATACCAAATCTTCACAACTCTGTCAAAAAAGAGAAGTGTAGGAAACACAGCCCCACTTATTCCATGAGGCCAGCGTTACCCCTGATGCCAAAATCAGACAAAGACATTGTCGTGCGGGGCGTCCGGTGGGGTCTCTGGTCCCACTCCCCACATAAGAACGCAGGACATGGTGAGGCCAAACAGGCACACCCACGGAGCCATAGGTAGGGGAGTCACACCACTATAGTCTCACTGGCGGCTGGGTTGGAGACACAGGAACCAGGAGCAACACAATTCTCAACCCTCACTGCGCCGCTTGCAGACTCAGCCACCATCTTCTTGCTAGCTCCCCCTTTCTTTGCTAGCATAGCCACGGCAGTTATATTAGTGGCCAATGGCTCACTGGTTACAGCTGACGGCCAACTAGCCACAGCTGATTTGATCAGTTGATGGCCATTTACTACCTGAGCCAGCACCTTTCTATGTGAGGCCGAGAGCCTGGAAACTGCTTTTTGGGGCTCTGTCCCCACAGACATTACAAGAAGGCATCATAATCAACATCCCTCATGAATGTAAATGCACACACCCTCAACAGAATGCCAGCAAACCAAATCCAACAACGCAGAAAAAGGATCGCACACCACGATCGAGTGGGATTTAGCCCAGGAACGGGGGTTGGTTAAGAGCCCAAAGTCAATTGATGTAATACACCATATCAATACTGTGTTTCCCCAAAAATAAGACCGGGTCTTATATTGATTTTGGCTCCAAAAGACACATTAGGGCATATGTCCAGGGGATGTCATCCTGAAAAATCATGCTAGGGCTTATTTTCCGGTTAGGTCTTATTTTCGGGGAAACACGGTAGAACAAAGGACAAAAACCGTATGATTATCTCAATAAAAGCAGAAAACGTGTTTGACAAAATCCAACACCTGTTCATGACAAAAACATCGAGCAAACGAGGAACAAAAGGGAATTTTCTCCACCCAATTAAGGGTGCATATGGGAACCCAACAGCTGACACCATACTTACTGGTGAAAGACGGTGTTTCTCCCCCGGGGCTCCAGAGCAAAACAGGGCTGCCCGCTACCTTCTACTGAACGCAGTACTGGAGGCCTTAGCCAGGGCAATCAAGCAAGAAGAAGAAATAAAGGGCATCCAGATTGGAGAAGAGAGCAAAACTACCTCTATTTGCAGATGACATAATCTGATATATAGAAAATGCTAAAGAACCACTAAAAAACTATGAGAACTAAAAAAATAGTTCAACAGGTTGCAGGATACAAGGTCAATACAACAAACAAACCAAGAACTACTGTATTTCTTACACTAGCAATGAACAATCAAAAAGGAAATTAAGAAAATAATTCCATTCACACCCAAAAAGAATGTTTAAATGCTTACAAATACACTTAATAAAACAAATGTAAAACTCGTACTCAGAAAATATTTTTGAAAGACATTACAGACTTAAACAAATGAAAAGACATCCCACTGTGTACAACACAAAGATTTGTTAAGGTGACAGTGTTCCCCCAAAACATCTACAGATTCAACATAATCTCCATCAATATTTCAGCAGGCTTCCTGGCAAAAATTGACAAGCGGATCCTAAAATTCATATGGAAATGCAAGGGGCCCAGAATATTCAAATCAATCTTAAAAACAAAGAACAAATATAGAGGATTTACACTTCCTGATTTCAAAACTCACTACAAAGCTACTGTAATCCAGACAGAGTGGTAAAACCCAAGGACAGACATGTAGATCAAAGAAGCAAAATTGAGGGTCAGAAATAGACCTTCACATGTATGCTTAATTGATTTCACCAAGGGTGCCTAGGCAATCCAGTGGGGGAGAGCAGAATCTTCAACAAACAGCGCGGGGACAACTGGATATCAACCTGCGAAAGAAAGAAGTTGGACCCCTTCCTCATACCGTACACAAAACATAATCAAAGTGGACCACAGACCGAAGCATAAGAGCTAAAACTATAAAATGTAAAATTCTTAGAAGAAAATACAGGAGTCAATCTTTGTCACCTTGGGTTAGGAAACACCTTCTTAAACATGACACCGAAAGCACAAGGGGCAAAAGAAATATACATCAGTTGTACATCATCAAAATTAAGAACTTTCGTGCTGCCAACAACACAATCAAGGAAGTGAACAGACAACCCACAGAATGGGAGAAAACAGTTGCAAACCGTAAATCTGAGAAGGGACTTGTATCCAGAAAATACGAAGGACTCTTATAACTCAATAAAAAGACACGTAAGTCAATTTGAAAACAAGTAAAGTACTGAACAGACATTTCCCCAAAGAAGACACACAAATGGCCAATAGGCACATGGAAAGATGCTCAACACCACTAGTCACCAGGGAAACGCAAATGAAAACTAGCGAGACACCATTTCACCCCACGGGGATGGCTAAACTCAGGCAGCCAGTAACAAGTGTCGGCGAGGACGTGGAGAAGTCAGAACCCCACACACTGCTGGTGGGGATGTAACGTGGTGCAGTCACGTTGGGAAACAGTTGGCGGGGCCTTGGAATGTTAGCACATGACCCAGCGATTCCACTGCTATGTCCCCCTGAGAACTGAACACACATGTCCACACAAAGCCTTGTCTGCACATGCCCACATCAGCACTATCACAACAGCCAAAAGATGGAAACAACTCAAATGCCCACCAGCAGCTGAATGGATAAATGAGATGGAGTATGTCCACATGATGGAATATTGTTCCTCACAAGAGGTGATGAAGCCCTGATACATCCTAAAACATGGATAGATCTTAAAATTATTACGCCAAGTGGAAGAAGACAGTTACAAAAGACTACACATTGTGTGATTCCATTTATATGAAATACCCAGACGAGGTAGAGCTATAAAGACAGGAAGCAGATCAGTGGCTGCCTGGAAATGGGGGTGGGGTGGGGGAATGACAGGGAGCTCCTACAAGGTTTGGGGTTTCTTTTGCGGGTAGAGATGAAAATATTCTAAAATTAGATTGTGGTGGTGATTGCACACCTAGACTCAAAAACGCTGAATCGTTTGCTTTAAATGGATGGATTACATGGTATGTAAATCGCATCTCAATAAAGCTGTATTTTAAAAAAAAAGAACAGAAATTGCTCCTTATTTCCCTCCACAGGGAATACAAATGGCTGGCCAGGTTTCCAAGGTCTTCTATTACCCAGCCTTTCTTTCTCCTTGGTCCCCCTTTCGGGGTCACTCCACCGGTCCTCTAAACGCACCAGCCAGCTGCTAGGCAGATATGCCAACCTTGCTGTTACTACTGAAAAACAATTATAACAACAAAGACTCACTGACTGAGCACAGAGTGTGTGTCAGGAAGTGGTGTCGTCTCCTGCCACCCATGGAATGTATGCCACCAGCCCACGCGGTAAGTACTATGGGCAACCTCACACTCAGATGCCCTCTGAGGCCCAGGGAGGGTGCATGGTGTGTTCAGGGTTAGACAGTCGGGAAAAGGCAGAGCCATTCACTCAGCCATGTCTGTCTAGAGGGGCACCAATCACGAAAGGTGGCCGTGGGTATCTCTTCCCAGCCCTGCTTTCAGGAATACCACTGGGTGGTCGGAGGGAGTGGATGGGGAGAGGACTTATACCAGGGCAAGGCCAGCACCACGGATCAGCCTCCCCAGGGCTGTTGGTAGTGGAACAGCTCCCACTGGGTCCACCCATGCCCACGCCCACCCCCGGGCACCGCTGCCCCACCCCTGCAGACACACGACCCTTCTTGGAGTGCCTACCACCCGACTGGCACTGCGCTACCCTGGCTTCTGCTGCTGGGTGTAGACCAAACGCCAAAACAGCTTCCTGGGCTGACTCTCATCTACTCAGGCCCGGGAAGTTGCCAACACTGGGAACAGTGTGAGTTTCACACTTGGTGACGGTTCGGGTGTGTTTGCTACGAAGCCAAGTTGGCATTCCATCCGAGCTCCCACATCCTCACGGGCCAGAACGTCTGCAGGCCTTGGAAGCTCCATGTGTGGAGGTGCCAGACGGAGCCCCATTCACTCCCCAAAGTGGCTGCCCCAGGGACCCTTGAGCTCTGGAAGCAAGTGCTTCCTGCTCCATTTCAGAAGCCCCTTTTCCAAGGCCTGTAACTGGCCTTCGCCACTGGAGCAGCTTTGGGAGAAGCCTGAGGGTGATAGTGCCGTCCTTACAGGACCAGCTATAACATTTGTGAGGCCCAGGGCACAGTGAGACTGTGGGGCCTCGTTCAAAAGTCAAGCGCGACAGCAGAGCGTTGCACTAGCCTAGGGCACTTCTGAGCGGGCGTCTGTGTGTCTGCCTAGGTTGCAGGCCCAGGAAACTGGCCTTGTCACCTGCCGTAAGGCACCACGAGGGACACCCGGCCTCAAGGATGCTTCCCAGGCACGCTGGGCTCTCGGGACCCCCAGGCTCAGGCCTTCACTCCAGTCCTGCACAGACACGAGTGGGACATCATGCTGCCTCTCCAGTTGGCCATGTGTACAGGGACACAGCAGCGTTCTCCTTGGTAATCGCTTTACAAAATGGCAAAGAAGCTGGCATTGTTCTTTCTGCACAAGCTGCCTGTGTGGAGGGAAGGCCTGGCCCCCAAGACCTCATCACCTCCACCCCAGCCAGCGTGGGGAACCAGGCACTCTGGCGAGGGGCAATGAGCAGTCAGGTGACAGGTCTGACCAGCCTCACCTACCCACTTCTGGAGTGGGAGGGGCAGCAGTGAGCAGGCCCAGACCACAGACCCCTCCCCCCTCCCCGACCCCATAGCTCAGGTCTCCTCAGCTTATCCCCTGGAGGGGCCCATGCTGGGTCTGGAAGAGCTGCGGAGGGGGCCCACTGTCCTGGACCTGGAAGGGGGCGGTCATCACTCACAAAATCTCACACGCGCCCCAGAACAGCTCTGGGTCCACACAGCAACAGAGGCTCAGAGAGGTGAAGCCCTGGCCACGGCCACACAGCCAGACCCAGGCCCGTCTGCCTCCCCAGTCCCGCTGCCTGGAGCAGTAATATTGCCCTCGGGCCTACTGGCTGGCAGTCTGGGTACAGAGAGAAGAGCATGTGTGTGGGGGTGGGGGTGGGGACAGGACAGCATCACCGGATTGCTCCTGAAAACTGAGTCGGCCCACAGCAGCGGGGACAGGATGCTGCTGCAGAGCCTGGCACGGGAGCTGCTGCAGGCCACAGAGGGCCAGGCCTATGGGAAACCCAACTCTCTCTCACATCAGGGATGGGGAAGGGAGGGGAGGTGGGTACCACTACTGACCACGTCATGGTGGGGCGGGAAATCAAAGGTGTATTCGTCCCTCAGCAGCCTGCTGTAGGTGTAATCCTCGTGCGCCTGGTTCTCGTAAGCCCCGTAGTAGTCGTAATGGAGAACCTGGGAAAAGGAGGTGAGGGCATCACCACTGGTCCTTCCTCCTTCCGAAGATACGCAAGACGCATCCGGCCAGCCGGCCGTGCCCTCTCTGAGCTTTCCCCGGGCGTGAGTGCGTTGTGGACCCGGGTGGGGGATGGTGCCCAGGCATTCCACAGTCACCCAAATGACACATTAATCACCATGGTGGTGGTGGGTCTGAGAGCAGGTAGAGGGGGCGGGCTGAGCCGGTTGGGCGCCCAGCAGGATGGAGAAGAAATTGGGTATCTTCAAGGTGTGGAGAGACAGGGAGGTCAGGTCAGGTCACCTGGGACCTCAGGGCCACCGGCAGGGCTTCGACTCAATGCCAAGGCAGTGTGATGCGTCTCAGGGACAGACTGGCTCAGGAAGGGGGAGGAGGAGTGGAATGGCGCAGCGCCAGCTCCAGGAGCTGTTACCGTGGCAATCTGGGACCAAGTCCTGCTCTGGGCCAAGCCCTGCTCCAAGTGCCTCCTCTCCTAAGGAGGAGGATGCTTTCCACAGATGAGGAAACTGAGGCATAGAGATTAAAACTTGCCCCAGGTCACAGACTAGGACCAGACATGGCCTGGCCTGAACCCAGACAGCAGGTGGGCCCCAGAGGCTGGTTCCCCAGCCACCATTTGCCTTGGCCTCTCCTATGCTCTGCCAGCTGATCTCGGAGACGCCCACAACCTGACCCGGCTCCTGCTGATGGAGCCCCCTCCCCGTTTCCCTCCTCCTCCTAACTCCGCTGGCACTAATGGAGGGGTAGGAGCCAGCCGGTAGATTCTGACCTCCTCTCCCAGTGCCCAGTGCAGCCAGCCCCGCCTGTTTTCACAGATAAGAGCCCAGTGTGAGGTGATAACTGAATTCTGCACTATGCTTCCCCAGTGCCAGCTCAAGTCCTGGCCTCTGGGGAGGTCCCCTTACCAGAGTCTGCAGGGAGTAGTCCCCTGGCCCGACCAGGTGCGGCTCCCACTGGCTCCTGAGGCCTCAGAGGGACATCCCAGCCCCTGCAGCCAGGCCAGGTGTCAGGGATTTGGGGGACATCTCGTCACCCAGTGCCCTGGACTCCCAGGATGGTTCCCAGGTTGGGGTGCCAAGCTGGCCCATTTTGGGACCTGAGTCTGTCCCCAATTCCCGTTCCAGGCTCCTCTCCTTGTCCATGGATTCTGGGAAAGAGGGACTTCCAGGGACAGACCTGGCTGAAAAGCAGTGGGCTCTGCAGGGACCTGCTCAAGGGTGGGGTCTGCCCAGGCCCATCCTCCCTGCCAGTCCTGTCCCAGGGCCCCCGGCGCCTCAGCCTCGAAGGGACAGCTGCTCCCCCTGGTGGTCTTACAGAGCCTTGGCTCCTCTGCCCTCCCAGGCGACCCTCATCCAGTGGTTTGCACCTCAGGGAGGCTCTGGGCTCCTGCATGGGGAGCATGGGTCCCCACAGGCCAGGAGGAGAAGTGATGATGGCCAGTGAGACTCTGAGAACACCGACCCCAAGCAGAGGCTGCTGGGGAGCTCTGGCTCCCGTCTCCCCTGATGATGGCCTGAAACACAACTTGGGACATGGGTTGCTATGGAGATGGAAGATGGGTTGTGTTGGAAGGGAACTGGCAAAATATAGCAATGGGAAAGGGATCTTAATTTGTACAAATCAGGACCAAATACTACCCCTGGCGGGGCTTAAAGCATCACACCACCTGCTCCTGAGGACCCGGCCGAGGGGTCACAAGCAGGATGATTTTGATTCTTCTTTCTGAGGGCCTGGGTCCCTGGAGGCACTGGGGTGGTGGGTCAGGGACCCCCCAAAAGGACCCCCAGAGGCCAGGATGCTGTGAAATCCCAACGTACAAACACACAGAATGCATAATTTTGTGCGAAAGCCTCCCACTCATATAAACTAACAGTTGCCCAAAATAAATGAATAAAATTATGAGAAGATGCTCTAATTTCTCCTACAAACTGGGGAGTGTTGTGTGCTGCCTCCTCTCCGTGGAACACCAGCTTCCCCAGGGGCCCGTTTGGACCCTGGAAGGCCTGGCCGCCCTGTGGGTGGTGAGTGACACCTGTGGGGACGTGTGCAGAGGAGGCACCCTGAGCTCACGGGCACACTGACGGGGCTCAGCTTCCCCACGTGCAGGATGACTCACCCACCCCACGGCACCGACAGGGTGAGGGAAGGACAGGAAGATGGGTGGTGGGCATGGGGGCGCTACTCACCGGAGCCGTGCCGCTGGGGTTAAACCATCCTGGCCGCTCCCAGCCATGCCGCTCCTGGAACACGCAGCCTCGGGCAACGAGCTCCTGGGGGGGAGGGGACAGGAGGCACCCTTCACGTCAGGCCAGACACCCCAAACAGGACAGAGAGCAACGAATGTGCCACTTTATGCTCGAGGGAGTGGACAGCAAACAGGCCCTCGGGCTCAGAACCGCGGCCCAAGCCCAGGCTCCCCCCTCCCCACTTCCCTTCCACCCCCCAAGAATCCTGTCTGCACAACTACCTCCTGCTATGGACTGAATTACTCCCCCAGACTCCTGTGTGGGAGGCCTAACCCCAGTGTGGCTGCATTTGGAGAGGGAGCCTATGAGAAGGGAATTGGGATGAAAGGAGGCCCAAGGGTGGGGCCCTAACCTTACAAGGAAAGGAGGGGACAGGAGCAGACAGGAGTGAAGGGGCCGTCTGAAGGCCAGGGAGGCCCTCACCGGGAGCCCGTCGGCTGGCACCCTGTCAGTAAGCACCTGGGAACGAAGGAGCCACCTCCTCGCCTCAGCTGCCCTGCACGTGGGGTACCACATGCACTCTGGCACCCCGATACCCGGGACTTCCTGCCAGCAGCCAGAGCAGGTTCAGAGCAGGTGCTCTCAGGGTGAGGTACCTCGTGGAGGGGGTCTGTCCTCGCGTTGCGGCCTGCCAGGGGCTCGTCGTGAGGGAAGACCACAGAGTAATTCTTGGCATAGGACTCATGGCTGCGCTCGCGAATCCAGCGGCAGTCGTCCGTGAGCGAGTGATGGAAGCGCCTGTCACAGATGGAGGGCCGGTCACCGCCGTAGGGGGCCTGCTAGGGAAGGGCTGGCCAAGGACCCAGGGCAAAACTGGATCTTCGTCCCCTCCGCCAGAGTCTTCCCCATGGCTCATATGTCAGGAGGGGCTCCTGGCTGTCCATTCTCCCACCGTGGGGCCTGGGGCAGCCCCTCAGACCTTGGTGAGCTCAGCCTCCTCACCTGCCACCCCCTACACACACACACACACACACACGGTGCCCTCCTCAGCCTTCCCATGGGCACAGCAGCTGGAGCCACCCAATGGTCTGTCCATCTGGTCTCCTCGGACCAGCCATGGCTTCCCCAGCCAGACTATGAACAGCCGCTGGGCTGGAGTTAGACGCCTGGCCCAGCCGTGTCAGGGGCCCTGCAGACCCCAGCTCAGCCAGGCTCCACACCTGTCCCTTCCTTCCCTCTCCACCTGCTGGCATCTCATTGCTTCTCCAAGACCACCTCCTCCCCAGCTTTGCCCTCACCAGCATTTCTGCCCTCAGTCGTTCCTGCCTGAACCTCATCAGGGCTAACGGACTCAGAATTTGCACATAGGTCTAGCAGGCATGATTTTCTGACCTGGGCAGAGGAACGGAGCTACCGTGTTTCCCCGAAAATAAGACCTAGCCGGACAATCAGCTCTAATGCGTCTTTTGGAGCAAAAATTAATATAAGACCCAGTACATATTATTACATTATATTATATTACCCAGTCTAACAGTAAAATAAGACCAGGTCTTATATTAATTTTTGCTCCAAAGACACATTGGAGCTGATTGTCCAGCTAGGTCTTATTTACGGGGAAACATGGCACATGACGGGAATTAGTAGCACCGACATTGTCACTAGTAACTGCTGCCATCTAAGGAGGTCTTTGCCGTGCAGACCCAGGCCGACTTCCACCTGCAAGAATGCTCCCTGTTACTCCTCAGTGTGGCCTACACGGGAGTCCATGCGTGGGGCCCAGGGTTTGGCTCATTGCATACCAGAGGAACCCCAGCCTGCGTCCATGCCGGGCTCCCCTGAGCCAGGAGCTTCTGGAACACACTGCAGGAGAGGCAGCCAGGGATCCTGGCCAAGGGGTCAGGGGGGTCCCAGGGGCAGCAGCAGAGCCCACGTCGGGCTGTAGGAGCAGAGTTCAGGGCATGGAGCTTGGAGGCACGAGGCAGGCTTGTAGAGCCGAGTCGGGGAGCAAGAGGCCACGAGGCCCACCTTCAGCTGTCTGTCCACTCTTAGTCAGGCTTGCCCCCCGGCACCAGGAGCCAATGCGGCTTTCTGGGGATGGGACACGGTGACCTTCCCAGCTGCTCTGAGAGTGAGGACCCTGGTGGGGGTTCAGGGGGGCTCTTTGGTGTTCTTAGGCCGAATGGGTGGTGAGGACTGAAGAGGAGGGTGGGAGAGGGAGCTGGGCCTGGGGCAGGGCTGGGTGATCCCTTCACTCACAGATGCCACGTTCGGGCAGGACCCCAGCCAGCCAGGACTCTGCCGCCTCCCTGCGCACATCTGCGCACATCTGTGGGATGTCTGTGGGTGTGGCTCTCAGCTCAGCGGGAGCACGACCAGTGATCAGCAGGGGGATGGGCTGCTCCCTGTCGCCCACGGGGACCTGGCTGCCATATTCTGCCCATGAGCAAGCAGGGGGCAGAGAGGCCAGGGCCAGGGTTGAGCCACCCTCCTCACGTATATGAGGAATGACTCCTCCTCCCCTGGTTACCCGGACCCCAAGGACTTTTCCTAAAAATAACGGCTCTCTCTCCAGGCTCTGCCTATGCCAGGCACTGGGTGGAGCGTCCATGCACATGAGCCTCAAACGCAAGTCACCCATTTCACAGATAGGAAAACTAAGTCTCAGAGAGTAGGAGGGACTGGCTGAGGGCCACACAGCTGATAGGTGGTGGGGCTAGGATGACTGCGAACCTCAAAGGGGACACCATCCCTGCTTTGTCACCCCTGCCACTTGTGAGGTGGTGGCTGTGGCCTGGAGGCCAGTTGGTGCCAGGTGGGCCTCGGGGCCGTATGCAGCCCTGGACCTGCCGGCTGCCGAGGCGCCTCCCTCACCAAGCCTGTCCTCCCGAGTGTGAGATGAGAATGACATAGCCACGTCCCTGCTCGGACCTCCTGAGGTGCCCAACCAGGAAAACTGGACATAGGAGAGCTCCACTTTGGTGCTAGCTCTTTCTCTGTCCCTTTCTTCTCTCGGGCTTTGGCAACGCCCTAAGCAGCCCCCTCATTTCCGCTCTGCGTCTCCTGCAGCGTCTGTGTCTCGTCTCTGTCCCCTCGCTCAGGCCCAGGGAGGTGAGACAGCTCATTAGTGCCGGACGCCCGGGTGTGTGCAGGCAGCCTTCCAGTTGTCCAGTTGTGGGCTGGGTGCTATGGAAATCCCACAACAGTAACCGCTCGGGCCTGGGACGCCATTAGCCGGTCGTCTCCTGAGGTGCACTGTCCGGCCAGGAGGGTGTACGGATGAGTTCACTGCCCCCACCTCTACACACCGGGCCCCAGCTCTCAGCGGCTCCCTCCCTGTGCCCTCTGCCTCCCAGCCACAAACCAGCCCACGAAACTCTCCTGCCAGGGAAGGCGGCTGACAGAAGAAGGCCCAGACCTGTCCCCAACTGGGCAGGGGCTCCGCATGCAGCCTGGAGGCCTCTGCCAGCCCAGCAGGTGGGCAGGCGTGCCAGCCCTGTTTTGCAGTCATGGACACTGTAGCACAAGGAGGCCACCTGGTGAGGCCGGTGTGAGCCCCGGTCTGTCTGATTCCAGTGCGGAAGCCCTCACCCCGAGGGCGGCCAGGTCACACAGATAACCCAGCCCGAGACCGGAAGCTGGGTCCCTCCCCACTCTGGCTGGCGCACTGAGTGACTTCAGGCCAAGTTGCCTCCCCCACTGGCACCTCCTTTTTGCTGTTTGTAGCAGGAGGGGCTTGGACAGGCCCGTCCCTGAGGCCCCTTGCAGCTTTATCATTCTGGAACATTCCTCTCTTGGGAGAGAACATGGGCACAGCCCCAGGAGGACTCCCAGGCTGCCACAGAGCAGACCACACTGTGCCAGGCTCCATGGAGGGGGTGTCCATCCGGGCATCTCAGAGTGCCCCTGTGGGGGCCAGACATCCCCCCCCAGTGGGTGTAATGTCCTCACCAGGCCAGGAAGGGGCGAGGTTAGCAGAGGAACGGGGGCACGCTGAGTTGCACGTGCACCCCACCGCCACCTCCAGCCCTCACGACAACTGGCGTCTCCCAGGGAGGCTGTCTGCCAGAAGCGGGAAGGGCAGAGCAGGCTGGACACCCGCAGAGGCTCCTGCAAGGGGCTGCCTCAACGGCCGCCTGCCACAGAACTGCCCCCTGGGACAAGACCCCGGCTCACTGATTCCCACCCTCCAGCCCTCTCTGGAAGCACCTGCGTCACTGGCCCCGACTGGGTTCTGACGGCGGTGGGGCAACCAGGACGCCTCGCAGCCCTGACGTCACTGCCGCTTGGCCTCAGCTCAGCTTTTCTTAGCGTTTCCCTGTGCAGACCTGTTGCCGAGAGTTTCACCCGCACATCCTAAGCAGGACGTGCACCGGGTCACAGCGAGGACACTGCTCGGCCTGGCTCTGATTGATTCTGGTCACCCTGCAGCAGGCAGCGCAGCTGGCATCTCCACTCAAGGCGGGCTGGCTCCTGGCCACTGCACACATGCTAACAGCAGGTGTCCCAGCTCAGCCCTGCTCCCAAGCAACCTGTGCAGTCACTCCTGCTCCCCATGCCTCAGTCTCCCCATTTGCTGAGTAGGAGGATTTGATACTGCTGCTGATCCCAGAGCTGTCCGGTGGCTCAGGCGGGACAGTAGGATGAGATCCTGGAGACTGTAAAGGCTGTGGGTCTGCCAAACCCAGGCACCTCTCAACACTGCCCCCTGCTGGCAGCCTTCCTCCCTTTTTTCTCTTGCTGCCGCCTCTTCCAAGAAGCCCTCTGAATTTCAGGGAAGGCTCCTTTCTAAATAGCCCTTACTATTTACCCCACCTCACCCGATCCTAGGGCGGCTGAAGAGCAGACACCCCTGCTCGCGGGTTCCAGTGGACACTCACCTGATATCATAGCCATACATGTCCTTCTCTGGGCGCCCGTGGACAATCCAGTGGGCCAGCTCCTGCCCACAGCCACCACCCAGCATCATTCCTGGCAGGAGTGGAGCCATAGGTCTGTAATCCATCCCGAGCCCCGAGCCCCAATTCAGTGCCCCTCCCATCTCCATGGCAGCACCACCCCCGAAGCCTGGATCTCACGTCTGGGATGCTGCATGTCTTCTAGCAGGACCTCACCCTGCCCTGCAGGCGTTTCCGGTCACCACCCCTGTCAGGGGCTGCAGTGCTACTGGGACAGCACCCCCTTCCCCTGTCCACCTGGGGGAGCTCTGAGAACTGAAGGAGAGGCCACAGGGGTGTCTGGTGGGCTGCTGCCCGCACTCACCTGCACTGTTGAAGCCACAGCCCAGGAAGAAGCCTCGGAGTTCGGGTGCCTCTCCCATCAGGGGCTTGTGGTCAGGTGTGAAGGACTCTGAAAGGAAGGAGAGACCTGAACCTCCCTCCAGGCCACATGCACCTGGAGTGGGGTGTCCTGAGAGGGCAGTAATTGAGGTGGGGGTCTGCAAGTGCCTCCTTCATCCAGACCCTCCCATCCTCAAGACACAGGTCCATGCCACATCCTCCAGGGAGCCTCCCTGATTGCTTCTGCCTGAGCTCCTTGCCATTTACTGTCAGAAGCCCCCTGCCATGAGCCAGGTCCTGCTTTGTGGGGTCCAGGTGTGTCTCGTGGCTAGCACCCTTCTCCTGCTGATGAAGGCCTGTCTGTGAGCCCCCAGCACAGTGTGTGGTTCCCCCTCACTGCTGTGTCGTTGCCAGTCACTCTTGCCCACTGGACCATGAGCACCGAGTGGGCAGGGAAGGAGCTTTGCTCACCGCTGTGCCCAGAAACCTAGCACAGGTCCCAGCAAACAGTAGGTGCTTGATAAATGTACCCTGAATGGATGAATGATCATAAGTTCTTTCAGAAATGGGTCTAAGCCTCCCGCTTCTGTTTGCTGCCAGCATGCATCGGGCAGAGGCCAGGATATGGAGGGAGAAGAACCCTCAGGCATAATTATAAAAGCTGGACTTTGCAGCCAGTCCTGGGTTCCAACCTCGCTTTACCCCTTCCTGGCTGTGTGACCTTGGACAAATCACTTCACCTCTCTGAGCCTTAGTTCCCTCATCTGTAAAATTGGGATCATGGTACATAGCTCACAGGGCTGTGAGTTAGTCTGTCCACAAATATGTGGAGCCAACCCATATGTACCCAGGGTTTGGCCCTGGGGGTCAGCTCTGGACAAGTCCCACCCGTTGGGGAGCTGACGGAGAGTGAGGGAGGCAGAGAGCAAGTATGCAAATAAGCAAAAAAGAATGTCTGATAAGAAAACAAAGTGGGATAAGGGGTCACGAGGGAGTGCGGGGCTGGCTGCTCTGCACAGCCCTTTTTGGCAGGCAGTAGTACTGCTCCCCAGGTTATGGATGAGGAAATTGTTTTTTTGGTCTGATTTATCCCAGGTCACCCTGTTAGTGAACCATGGACCTGGGAGCCATGCCTGGCTCCCAGACCAAGTTCTTCGCCTCAGATAACAAGCTCAGTCCTGCTCCCTGCAGTGATCAGGGCCGGACCTGAGGGGCAGCATCTGAGCTGAAGGAGGCCCCAGCCCTGGGGGACCTGGGGCTTCCAAACAGCAGGGAAGGCTGGCATTCTGGAGGGCAGAAAGTAGAGCTTCCCTGGGGCCCTGGGGGGAGTCCAGGCTGCAAGGGGCTATGGGGGGGGGGTCAGGCTGCAAGGGGATATGGTGGGGGCCAGGCTGCAAGGGGATATGGGGGGGGGCCAGGCTGCAAGGTGTTATGGGGGGGGCCAGGCTGCAAGGGGCTATGGGAGCGGCCAGGAAGGCGCAGGGGTGAGAGGCCAGGGCAGCTCAGAGCAGACTGCGGGGGCGGAACGGAGAGGAGAGGCCGCGGTTATGTTTGGGGATGACCCAGGGTGCACTGTGTGAGAGCCAGAGCTGTTTCCAGGCCCCAGACAGGCAGGCAGGAAGTTCTGAACAACCTCAGAGGGAATCTAAGGAGAGAGCCAGCCGGAGAGCTTCGGGGGACAAGGGTCTCTTGAATGTTTACTAAATGACTCAAGTCTGAGCCAGACCAGGGTGCAGGATGCCTGGGACCTCCAGGCAGAGCAGACGACCCCACCTTGGCTCTGACCTCCCGACCCTGGAACGACAGCTCTGCCTGCCCCCTCCCACGCCCCCACCACTGCTTCCCCGAAGTCAGGGGGCCTTCCCTGTTCTGTTCCAGAGGCCACTGGCCCTTGACCGCGTTTGTCCTCCTGGCAAGGAGAAGTGCTGATTTCCCCAGAAGCCTCCCTTACAGCCGGGAAACCAGACGCATGATGTCCTGACAGGCACCTCTCCCCCGAGGTGGGGCTCCAGGGGAGCCATGGGTCCCCAGTCTAATTAACCGAGGCGACTCGGGGCTCTCCGTGCCCCTGGGAATGTTTCAGGCCCGTGCTTCCCATGCCAGTCCCCAGGGAGGCTGCGGGGGGTGCTGCGTCATCAGCCCCCTCCCACGCTCTGCACCCTGGATCCAGCACTCAGGGGCACCGCCGTCACACGTGCCTCTCCTGGGGACACTGGCCTCTCACCAAACGCTCCTTATGTGCCGAACAGATTGAAGTAGCCCGGGCCGGCAGCTGTGTGGACATCAGTGTGTCGCGATGCGTGGAGAGGGCAGGCCGGCCTGGCAGGCCATAGCCCCTGGGCACTGGGCCCTTCCTCTCTCCTGTCCAGCTCTGCCCCCACTCCCCGTGTGGCCCGCAGACATTGCTTTACCCACTGGCGCCTGGCTGTCCACTTCGCTCATGGGACTCACTGCAGTTGGCTGACCCCGGGCGTGCCCTGCACCTACACGTGGCTGGCCCTCAATCACCCAGAGTAGGTGCTCTGTCACCCACGTCACCCCTGAGGCACAGGGAACTCAGAGCCTCAGACACAATGTTTCCTCTTTGGGCAACTCTGTATCTGAACCTTGCTCTGAAGTGGGGCGGGCTCACCAACTCCTTTGTTAACTTTGTTGGGGGTTAAAGAGATCCTTCGTGTGCCAGGAAGGAGTGGGGAGATCCACGTGATTCTGCTGAAACCACCATAGGAGCGGTGTGTGTCCGGCCCACACTTGGCCTGCTGCCCCCGCCCGGAACACTCACCCCAGGGCTGGTCCGGCTGTCCCTCCTCGGGGCGGCCCCCCCTGTGCCCCCCACCCCTGTCCTCCCGTCAGAGCATCTGCCCCACTGGGCTGTAGTCGCCCAACTGCCCTGGGCGCAGACGAGGTGCCAGCTGGTGCACAATGAAATCAAATGAACGACAGTGTAGGTGCCGGTCATAGCGGGACCACCCGGCTCTGGGGCTTGAGCTGCCTCCCAGAGACCACCCTCTGCCAGGACCCCAGGCCGGCAGCCTCATCCCTGTGCCCTCACCCTGGGACAGGGCTGCCACCATAGGAGCTCTGCTCACACTCTAATGGGCACTCAGTGCAGAGTACGCAGGAGGTGGAGGGGAGTGTGGGGGGCAGGCGGGGGGCAGGTGCTCAGCAGGAAGAAGGAGCTGAGCCAACGCTGTACGTGCTCCTTCATACAACATCCCTGCTTATCTCGCCCCTGGGCCTGGAATCTTATTCTGGAATCTTCTCCAGCTGCACACAGCCTTTGAGACGCAGCTCAGACAACCTGCTCAGTCTGCATTAGTGTCCCCTACCCTGGGGTCCCTTAGCTCCCTGCGCCACCCCAGGATGGCACCGTCCCAGGGCACTGAGTGCCGACGAGTGGTCATCTTTCCCTGTCAAGCTGTGAGTTAGTTACTCGCACAGGGATATGTCAGGTCATCTTTGAACCGCCAAAGCCTGGCCCGGCCGGGGGGTCCTGCGGGAATGAGCTAGTGGCCTTGGCCGGACACTTCAGCTCTGTGGGTCTGAGTCTCCCCCAGCCGGGTACACTAGCCAGTAGGCGGGGGCTGCGTGTGCATGCCCCAGGACGGGCATTCTGGGAGCTGAGCCCCTTCGCTCACAGCCCCCTTTCTGCTCCAGCCTCCTTCAGCTCAGGTCTCCCAGAGGCTGAGCTCGGGCCTTTCCACGCTGAGTGGGTGTGTGGCCTGAGCTGTTGGCTGCCAAGGCCAGAGAGCAGAGGGGTGAGACCGATGGCCCTGCGTCCTGGGCAGGTGGAACATTCTAGGCAGCGGGGAGAGCAGGGCCTGAAGCTGGACTGGCCTGGGGGATGGCATCGGGAACGGGCTTGGCCCGCCTCCTCTCACTCAGCCTCATGGGGTGCTGGGAGGGGCCTTCCACCTCGTTTTACAATGAACACGCCCAGTTCTAGGGACTAGTTGTGTAGAGATGAAGAACCCAGGCTGGGGCGTCCTGAAGAGCTTACCGGGGTAGGAGGAAGCCTGGCTGTGAGCCCAACTGCGGGCACATTTCTGCCCCCGCCAAACCCAGGTCTGTGGCCCGCAGAGAGGAGTAAAGCAATGCCCACCGCCCGGGGCTGCTGGAAGGAGAGATTGTAGGGATGCCCAGGTCCTGCCTGGCACAGGCCAGCCTGTGGGGTCAGCCCAAAGGCCCCAAGGCTGTGCACGCCCAGCTCCTGGGCCTCCTGCTCACCTGGGCCACAGACCGTGGACTTGACACCCGTCGTCTCCAGCACAGGGACCCGGTTGACGGCACCTTCAATGTGCTGGCTGAATACCTCCCAGTCCAGGTCGAAGAGGCCAAACGCAAACTTGTCCGACACCTGAGGAGGCAGGTGGGAGCTGCACTGTGACGGCTGCCCAGGGGAGCTGCAGCTCCCCACATGGGGGGTGACAGGGCTGAGCTGGTCCCCCACAGCGCCCTCACTTGTCTCCCCCTAATCAACCCGTCAGCAGGGCCTATCTGCTCCCTGTCTCCCCCCCGCCCCCCGGCTCAGGTCCCACCAGCTCTGCCCTTGATCGTGGCCACGACACCTACCTGGAGGCCCTGCTTCCCCACCCGCCATCAACTGCCTCCTGTGTCACATCACACCCTCTCTGGCTCTCAAGCGTCACATGGCTTGAGTTCCCCAGGCTCCTGTGGTCCTACATGAGCCCACATGCAAAGCCCTACACGAGCCGGCCCTGCCCTTTCAGTTCTTCGAGAAGGGCAAGCTTGCCCCCGGGGCCTTCACCTCCACCTGGGGCAACTCCTTGCCCACCTGTCACCCACAAGCCCTGCTCAGATGCTGGCTCCTCAGGGAGCCCTGCTGGACCGTAGTGTGAAGGACAGCCTTCCCCTTCAGTCTCCCTAGACTCATTCTTAAGCTGCTAACCTCATTCAGCGCACAGATCACCATCCATAATTTCATTACTTTGGTTACTGTACGTCTCCCCACCAAAATACAGGCCTCCTGGGACAAACACTTTTTACCTTAGTCTCTCTCTTTACACAGAAAGTAAAACAGCATCTGGCCAAAAGTGGTCACTTAGTCCTTCAATTTGTGGACCGAAGGCACGAATATAAGAGCAAGGATGGTCCACACACGTTTGAGGGGGCCGAGGGGGCTGCTGGGTTTGCACTCAACCCAGAAGCTGCCAGGAGAGTGGCCCAGGCCTGGGGAGACGCCCTTGCAGCTGTGGGGGTGGGGAGGGCACAGGGTCATTTGCTGATGGATGGATAGAGGGCTTAAGTGTCTGCACGCTCTTCTAAAGCCATTATTTTACATTTTCACAGGCTCTCACTGCTGATGCTTTGAGGCAGGCCCTCCACCTGCCCCAGGTCTGGATCTACCTGTAAACCAGGTCCTTCAGGGGTTGGAGGAAAGTGGGTTTGACCCTTGGGGGCCGGGGGACCTGCCATGTCTCAGGTGCACACCCGAGGAGTTTCAGGAGGTGGGCTCTCTGGAAGAAGCCTCCTCCATGCTGAGATGCAGCCTCCCAGCCCCTCCCTCGTGCCCTCCCCACCTCACCTCCTCCCAGAAGATGGGGTTGGCCTCATAGCCACCCACTGACAAGGCGTCCCCTTGGAGGCGGAGGTAGACCGAGGCATCATGGTCACGGACGTTGGGCATGTTCTGGAAGGCAGAGCGGAGAGGCTCTGGGTCAGCCAAGGTGGGCGACGGGCCCAGTCCCTCCACCAGGGCTCCCAGGCCCACCATGGGCCCACCCGCGGCCTCCTGGTTGTAGGACGCTGAGGACAGAGTGGACCGGGGCCTCGGGTTACACAGTGGACAAACCAGCCCCATTCAAGTCTCTCCTTCCCCAAAACCCACAAAATAGCAGCAAAGATGTGAGGAGGAAGAAGAGGAGGGAAAGAGGAGGGAGGAGGGAGGAAGAAGGACGGATGAGGGAGGAGGGAAGGAGGAGGGAGGGAAAGAAGGAGAGAGGAAGAGAGGGAAAAGAAGGCATAACCCACAAAGATAAGAGGGCAGGGGGACAACCGCGGACAGGACGATCGCAGCAGCACTGGAGGGTGAGGAGGGATGGATGAGGGCACGTCATAGGGGCTGGGGGAGGGCAGACTGAACAAGTCAGGCCAGTGTGCCACCCTCTGTGTCCTCCAATCTGCAAAGAGGCCGTGCCTGTGGCAACCGCAGGTCCTTCAGCATGGGTGTGATAGCAGTGTGTGTGTGTGTGTGTGTGTGTGTGTGTGTGTGTGTGTACACACACACGGGTGTGAGTGTGTGAGACAGAAGGTATGTGCATGTGCATTTATGCGAACAGGAAGATGAGCGAGGGTCTCTTCACAGCAGCTGGACCCAGATTCCTTCCATCCCCACCCTGTGCAGCCCAGGGCCTGGCCCTGCCCTGCAGGAGCCCTGAGGTCTGTCCCTGGAGGAGTGGATCCCACAGGTTCCAGGCTGGTGGCACGGTGGGGACAGCAAGGGGAGGTGAAGAGTAGGCTGCCTCCACACCCACCCCCGCTGACAACAGACTGGAGACTCTTCTATGGAGACACTGAGTGGTCTGGGGAAAGCCACTATGAAATAAACATAAGCTATATAATACCACATGTCAACAAAGGATGGAACCGCTAATCATCTCAATAGACGCAGACAAATACTTGACAGAATCCAACCCCTTTCACGATGAAACACTCAACAAGCTAAGGAGAGAAGGGAACTTCCAGATAAAGGGCACCTCAGAAACCCCACAGCTAACACAGACTTGTTTGCAGCATTTCCTCTCAGATCAGGCCTTTTATCACTTCTCCTGAACACGGTCCTGGAGGCCTTAGCCAGGACAATCAGGCAAGAAGAAGAAATAAAGGGCATCCAGATTGGAGAAGAAGAAGCAAAACTACCTCTATTTGCAGATGACATAATCTGACATATAGAAAATGCTAAAGAACCACTAAAAATCTATGAGAACTAAAAAAATAGTTCATCAGGTTGCAGGATACAAGGTCAATACAACAAACAAACCAAAAACTACTGTATTTCTTACACTAGCAATGAACAATCAAAAAGGAAATTAAGAAAATAATTCCATTCACACCCCAAAAAGAATGTTTAAATGGTTACAAATACACTTAATAAAACAAATGTAAAACTCGTACTCAGAAAATATGTTTGAAAGACATGAAAGACTTAAACAAATGAAAAGACATCACACTGTGTACAACACAAAGATTTGTTAAGGTGACAGTGTTCCCCCAAAACATCTACAGATTCAACATAATCTCCATCAATATTTCAGCAGGCTTCCTGGCAAAAATTGACAAGCAGATCCTAAAATTCATATGGAAATGCAAGGGGCCCAGAATATTCAAATCAATCTTAAAAACAAAGAACAAATATAGAGGATTTACACTTCCTGATTTCAAAACTCACTACAAAGCTACTGTAATCCAGACAGAGTGGTAAAACCCAAGGACAGACATGTAGATCAAAGGAGCAGAATTGAGGGTCAGAAATAGACCTTCACATGTATGTTTAATTGATTTCACCAAAGGTGCCTAGGCAATCCAGTGGGGGAGAGCAGAATCTTCAACAAACAGCGCGGGGACAACTGGATATCAACCTGCGAAAGAAAGAAGTTGGACCGACCCCTTCCTCATACCGTACACAAAACATAATCAAAGTGGACCACAGACCGAAGCATAAGAGCTAAAAATGTAAAATTCTTAGAAGAAAATACAGGAGTCAATCTTTGTCACCTTAGGTTAGGAAACACCTTCTTAAACATGACACCGAAAGCACAAGGGGCAAAAGAAATATACATCAGTTGTACATCATCAAAATTAAGAACTTTCGTGCTGCCAACAACACAATCAAGGAAGTGAACAGACAACCCACAGAATGGGAGAAAATAGTTGCAAACCGTAAATCTGAGAAGGGACTTGTATCCAGAAAATATGAAGGACTCTTATAACTCAATAAGAAGACACGTAAGTCAATTTGAAAACAAGTAAAGTACTGAACAGACATTTCCCCAAAGAAGACACACAAATGGCCAATAGGCACATGGAAAGATGCTCAACACCACTAGTCACCAGGGAAACGCAAATGAAAACTAGCGAGACACCATTTCACCCCACGGGGATGGCTAAACTCAGGCAGCCAGTAACAAGTGTCGGCGAGGACGTGGAGAAGTCAGAACCCCACACACTGCTGGTGGGGATGTGCAACTGTTTTGAAACAGTCTAACACGTCCTCAGAAAGTTAAATATAGAGTTACTATATGACTCAGCATGTCCACTGCTAGGGGTTGACCCAAGAGAAATGAAGACATGTGTCCACACAAAGACGCGTACCTGAATGCTCAGAGCAGCACTATTTATAGTAGGCAAAAACAAGTCAAATGTCCATCAACGGATGGGTAAATAAGATGTGGTGTACAACAGAGTAGTGTTCAGACATAAAAAGGAATGAAATTCTAACACATGGACCACATGGATTATCCTTGAAAACATCATGCTGACTGAAAGAAGCCAGGCACAAAAAAGGTCACATAGGGTATGATCCCATTTTATAAAATACCCGGAAATAGAAAATCCAAGAAGACAGAAATAAGATTAGTGATTATCAAAGGTTGGGGGTGGGGTGGCAAATGGGGAGTGACTGATAATGGGTTTGGATTTTAGGGGATGAAGAGAATGTTAGATAGAAAGACAGACGATAGATGGATGGATGGATGGATGGATGGATGGATGGATGGATGGATGGATAGATGATAGATAGATGGATAGATAGAATTAGTGACAGTTACATAGAAAACTGAGCAACTAGAAAAGAAAATTGTAATTCCAGGAAACACAAAAAGTTGGACACTATTTGCTCAGGAGTTAACAGTATTTATATTGTCATTATATTGCAAGCACTGATCGATTTAACCAATAAACAAATCAACCAAACCAAACCAAATCTTTTCAGAAAACAAGCAGGCGTGGGCAGCCCTCGTCCACCGTGGCCCTCAGCACTGGAGGAGCTGCCTTCTCTCAACCCCTCTCTCGTGTACCCCTGCCCTGGAGACGGACACAGGGGTGTGACTGCTCTGCACCAGCCATCTCCGAGGACAGGTGGAGACCCGAGGCATGACCTGGCCAATGCCCCGCCCCCCCAACGGCAGTCTCCCGGTTGGAATAAGAATGCCGCGTTGAGGGCCTGTTATCAGTGCCATATAGGAAGTCCTCAGTGACTGAGCACTTCAGAAATCATGACAGCGCTATCTACAGTCACTGCTACTGTAAAAACGGAACACCCAAGCTCCACAGAGCAGGACAATAGGGACACCTGGTGGCCAGGGAAGCCCAACTTTTCTTCCAGCGGGATCAGTGTCCCCAATTCCCGTCCTGGCAAGGAGTACCCAGGAGTGCCCAGCACGTGCTCAGTTCAACCCCGTGCTGCCCACTGGGCACCCTCACTGTCCTCTCCACAAAGGAGCCCACCCTACAGGTCTGACCCTGGTCCCACTGACATCCCTGCCTCCCAACCTCTGCCCATGCCCTTCCATCTGCTTCTCCTGCCCCCAGCCCCATCCAAATCCTGCCGGCTTCTTCCTCCAGGAAGCCTACCTGATGGCTCCAGCCTTTCCTGGTCTCCTCCTCTGAAGCACCAGCTGGCTAGACACCCCATGCCCTATGGTCACCACAGCGACCACATAATGAGCACCTGCTACATGCCAGGCACCACGCTCTGCCCGCAGCCCCGTCACTCGGTTCCTCCCTCAGCACAGCCCTGTGTGGTAGGTATACTTTGCACCCATTTTGCAGAAAGGGAAGCTGAGGCTCAGGTGGTGCCTTGACTTTGTCCGTGCTAGGTAATGGAGGGTCGGGACGCAGACCCCAAGCCTGGATCTATCCTATCGCTCTGCGCCCCAGCAGTGCAGCTTCTGTCACAGCGGGCGGAGGACGGCGGGAATGAGAGACCATGGGAGACCACCTGGCCACCACTTTTGACGGATGCAGAGACCAGGCCCAGAGAGGGAAGGGACAAGGTCACAGAGGAGCTGGGGCTGTGCTCGGCTAGAGCCCAGGACAGGGACAGCTTGTCAGTACTGGGGACCCTCTGACCACCTAAGAAGGAAGATAAACAGCACGTGCTTCAGGCCCTGAGCCCGCACCAGCCAGCTGGGACCCCAGGACTCCTAACACCTTGAGGCCCAGCTCTGGGCACATGGTGTCCTGAGGCACAAGACTGCCAAGCCCAAGGAGCTTCCTGACCAGACGTGGACAGGTGGGCAGGTGGCACGTGACCCCAGGACAGGCCCGGCGCCAGGGCTCCCAGCACACACCCCAGAGCTCCTGCCGATGGGGCCTGGCTGGCATGAAGGAGCTTGTACTCCGACCTGCACAGGGGTAAGACCACGCTGGCGGGATTTTACTGCGCAGGTGCGGCCCCAGGTGAGGCCAGCCTCCCAGACATCCCTGTGGCCACCCTGATGGAGGGGAGCGTTGGTAACTTCCTCCCCAGACACAAATCCCCTTTTCTCCTACAAAGAGTCTTGCGGCTTCTGGAGCTGGTGCTCCGGTGCAGCCTGGAGCTCCCAGCAGCACCCAGGGTCCCTGTGTGGGGGCAGCGTTTGTGAATAACATGAATAACCCCAGCTTGGCTCTGACCTTGAAATTCCTGGCCGGTTTGCCTGGCTTCTGCCTGAAAGGTGCCTCCAAGTCAGGCATCAGGAAGCACAGCGCATGGAGACAGGCCCTAGTCCCGGCTCTGTGGACGCCCCGGGGTCCTCCTCCCCGACACAGCCCCTGCCCTGCCCCTCAGCCGGTCTCCAGCTTTAGCTCAGCCCTCCCGAGCCCACTGTGGCCCGAGGGCGACCCCTGGCGGCCGCCCAGGAGCTCTCCGCACAGAGCGGGGACAAAGACCCGTGCTGCCAACTGCCGCAGGGTGAGTTCTCTCTGTTCCCCGGCACATAGAAACCCTCAGGAGGCATGTGCGGGATTCCAGGAAACTCGTCATGAACCCGGGAAACCCTGTGTCAAGGGGAGAGGCAGCAGCGGATGGGGACCCTGGTCCCCCACTCCCTCCTCCACCGCTGCCCACCTAGCAGCCGGCCTGGTCTGTCCCTGGTGAGAGAAGCCAGGCTCGTCCAGGGGCGAGGCTTCCAGGACACTCTTTGCAGAGGCCTGACCCTAAACAAGGGTGGTCTCATCTCACATCTCCCCATCCACAGCCCACTCTGAACTGCCTGCAGGTCCCAGCTGCCAACCTCTGTGTACTCCCCTTCTCCACCTCGCCCCTTCTCTGCCACCCTTCAGATACTTCAGAAGATCCTCCAGACATGGCATCCTCCGCGAGACTCCCTGGTCCACAGACAGGGGTCCATACAGAGCCCGGTCAGCCTGCTTTGGGACGGCTTGTTCGTGTGTCTGTACCTTCCACCCCGCTCCACCCAGACAAGAACTCGGTCCTTTTCTAGTTATAGCCCCAGTTTCTAGAATAGAGCCTGGGACACAGAGCTCATCCAACCGATGTTTAATGGAGGGATGGGTGAGGGAGGGAGGGTTGCCTGGAATGGTGGATGGATGGAATAAATAAATAGATGATGGAGGGATGGCTGGGTAGAGGGAGAGAAGGAGGGAGGGATAAATGGATGGATGGATGGATGGATGGATGGATGGATGGAGAACTAGATGGATAGAGGGATGAATGGATGGAAGGATGGATGGCAAAATGGACAGAGGGAGGGAGATTAATGAAGAGATAATAAGTGGATGGAGGGCTGGGGGAAGGGTGGGTGTACGGATAAAGGAATAAATGAGAAAGAATGGATGGATGGGGACTACATGGCAGGATGAGGAAGGGATGGTTGGATGAGGGAAGGAGGGAGGGAGGGAGGGAGGGAGGGAGGGAGGGAGGGAGGGAGGGAGGGAGGGAGGGAGGGAGAGAAAGAAGAGAGGTCGATGACAAGGGGACAGGAAGCTACCAGCGACCACCATGGGTGAGGGAAGGGATGAGAGGGGAGGAGACAGAGGGCAGGGGGTGCACATCCAGGGGGGCACATCCCTTGGCAGAGGCACATCCAGGGAGGTTCTGACGGCCGGGGATCAGTGCATACTTGGGGGCACCCAAACACGGGGGTTCCCAGAAACATCTGGGGCACAGCACATGGGAAAAAGCTGGGCCAGCTGCACGAGGCAGGGCAGGCTTGGGCATCAACAAGAAGTTGTGCCCCGAGGGCCAAGGGGGCTGGCACCACTGGGACACAGCTCTGGTCACACCGCCCGGAACACCCAGTGTCCTGATGCCCATTGCACAGACGAGGCGGCTGAGGCTCAGGACGGTGAGGGAACACACGCGGCCACACCCCCTGGGTGCTGGGCTTCACAGTCAGGTCCCAGCCCTGCACAGCTGGCATGCCTCCTGGGGCTGTCCACTTACCTGGATGCCCTCGATGCGCTCAGTGACGACGTAGGCATGGTGCATGGCCACCAGCGGGACCTTGACTCCCGCCATCCGGCCCACACTGGCCGCCCACACTCCTGTGGACAGAGCACGGCAGGTCAGCTCTGCTGGCACCTGCTAGGGGCAGCCAGCTAGGGAGGCATGGGTGCCTCTGCAGGCCTGTCCGCCCTGGGGGTGATTCCCCCAGGTCCGTCACAGCTGGGCCATCACCCCAGAGAATGGTCAGGGTGAGGGAGCCTCCAGCATAGCCGCTCGGAAGCCAGGAGAAATGCCATCGCACCTGCACAGTTGACCACACAGGGCGTCTGGATGGTGCCGTGCTCTGTCTCCACAGCTGCGACCCGCCTGACCCCGAAGTCATCTGTCCGCACACGGATGCCCGTCACTGGGCAGTTCTCGATGACCTGGGTGTGAGAGAAGCTGCTCCCTTTGAGGGTGCTGACCACCCACCCTCTCTCCATCCCATCCTGAGGGACCTGGGACCCTTGCTTCTTCTAGGACAGGCTTCATGTGACACTACTGGGGAAATGGTGTGACCACAGAGCTGGAAACTAAACCCATACATTCCTAGATTTGGAGAACTTGTCCCCAAATACAGTGGCTCCTTTTCATAAAGTGACTTACAAGAAAAAACTCAAGGCTCATTTACTAAAAGATGTTTGTGGTCTACTGCTTGGTAAAGAGGTCACAGCACAGCACAGTTTGGTTCTGTGGACACATATATCCATCTTCACAGAAAATGTATTTGGAGTAACACTAAAATGTCAACACCGGTTACCCCGGGGTGATGTTATATCTTCTTTTTGGCTTATTTGTCTTTTCTAATTTTTTTCTACAATTTTGTGTGTCTTTGAGACAAAAGACTAAAACTATAGGAAGAGATTTTGAGGAGTCACTTCTTCTGGCGGGGCCGGAACCTCAGAGAAGGAGGCAGGTGACCCTGCAGACAGACCAAGGCACCACCCGCCTTTGCAGGAGCAGATCAGGAACCTGAGGGGTCCCACCTGGCCCAAGGTCACACCACGCAGAGAAGGGCACCTGTTCGCTGGCCTTCTGCCCTCTGGGTTTGCAGGCTGGGATCAGGGAGCCCAGGGCTCAGCGGCCATCAGTACCTGTGCTCCGCGGGCGGTGGCAGCCCTGGTGAGGGTGGTGCAGGTGCCGGCGGGGTCCATGGTACCGTCGTGTGGCACATACAGGGTCCCGTAGAGGTCATCCACGTTCATCAGTGGGTACAGTGCCTTGGTCTCCGCCGGGCTTAGCACGTGGGACTCCACGCCATAGGCCTTGCCCAACTAGGGGAACCAGGGGACAGTACCTGAGACCTTGGGGACCGATCTCCTCCCCATCCGGGCCTCCAAAGTTCTGCTCTGGCCCTGCTTAGCTGGTCAGCATGGCCCTGCAGCCCCTGTCCTTTGCCCCAGCTCCACAGAAGGGTGAGGAGCACTCAGAAGTAGGTTCTGGGGCTGGCCTGCCTTCCCGATCCAGATGACACTACAATGTGACCTGGGACACGTTTAACGTCCCCTGGGTGAATGGGGCTCATAATGGCTTGGTTGACACGTCCAAAGAGCTTAGACCAGTCCCTGGCACATAAGGGCTTATTATATAAAATAAATAAAAATAACCCCACAGGTCTAATACGTTGGGCTTCTCTGGTCAGACGCCCTCCTCAGACACCAGTGAGGTTGTCCCAGGCCTCTGACTCATCACGTTTGATTGGCCCCAGTGCAACCAATCAAGTGTCCCCTGGCATTGCCTATCAGAACAGGCTCCACCCAATTAGAGGTGAGCTGAGCCAATCAGATTTTCTGAGAATTGTGAATGAAAAGTGGCCGAGACTTCACTCAGCAGGATGGGCACTTGAGCTGAAAGATGGGTTGGGGGCTTCCTTCGCCCACCTCTATCCCAGCTGATGAGTGAGCTAAGGGGGAGGAGAAGGAAGAGGGAAGGGAGAGGAGGGAGCAGAATGGGGCTCCCTCCTAATCCCAGAGAGCCAGGCCTGTTCTAATGCAGCCAGCTGCCCCTGCTTCTGGCCTGGGTGCCCAGGGGAACTCAGCGTCCCTGTGATAACGAGCCTCTGCTAGCCACACAGCTGGCCCTGCTCACTGGGCCGAGCCAGTATTCAGTCGGTGCTCAATAAGGGGTGAGTTGCTGCAGGAGCCTGTCTCACCGATGCCCTGGATTTTGGGGTCCAGGCTGGCTGTTCCGGTTAGAAACCAACAGCCCAGCCCAATGCAGGGCCTTCCACAACACAAGGCTTTCTCCCCCGTCTCCCCCACAACCGGTTTCCCTACGTCCTCTCCACGGGCAGTCACTGCCTCCTGGGTAGTCTTCTCTCCGTGAGCACCACCCGTGATGATAACTCCCGTTTATGGAGCCTTGCCTGCCTCCGAGGCTCGGCCCCCTGTGCTCTGCAATATGGTCCTATTTCAAAGGTGAAAATGCCGAGGCTCAGAGAGGCAAAGTCACTCGTCCCAGGTGGCCCAGCTAGCAAGGGCAGCTGCAGGGTTCGAATCCAGATCTGTCGGGGCTCCTCCCTGCACCATGCTGCCCCACCCTCCACCAGCAGGGGGCGCACCCACCAACTCGATCCCGTCTAGCCCTGGCAGGGGAGCACCCACCGACATGAGCCTCTTGTACTCATCCAGACGCTGCCGGTTGGATGCGATGAACAGGCCCCCGTTCTGGATCCAGCCCGTGTGCAGCCCCGTCTCCTTCTCCAGGTCATGGCTTACCACGCGCCTCGTGTGGGCAAGCAGCTCCACCTCCACGTCGCTGGGCCTCAGCTGCCACAGCAGGCCTGGCGGGGAGGATCGGGACACATCAGTCCCAGCATGGCGGTGCTGCACCTCCATCCCCCCAGAAGGCCAGGGCCCCTGAATGTCAGGCAGCGCCCCAGTCCTCCTCTGCAGGCCACGGGCAGCCTGGATGAGCAGGAAATGACAGGGTCCAGGCTGAGTTTTAGGACAGGCCTCCCAGCCCTTGGGCAGCTCAGAGAAGGACAATTATCAAAGGCTCCCTCATCGTGCACCTACTATATGCCAAGCCCTGGGCTGAACTGTCATGGGTGACTGGGCAGCCCTACGAGACAGAAGGATTATTTTACCCAAAGCAGGCCCTTCACCAACAAAACTGCTCCCTTCAGAGCAGCCTAGGGAGTGGGAGGCCAGGGGTGAGGCCGCGTGCTGGAGGGCAGAGGCTGCGTGGCCCAGCTGAGACAGGGCACGGGTGATGCCCGACTCCTCCCTACTCCACAGTGACCTCAGGCTGCTAGCTTGATACCGGCCAAGGTGGGAGTGTTCACCCCACGGAAACTGGCGAATATAACCCAGGGTTAAGGCACAAGGTGGCTGCCCTAGGGCCACGCACACAGTAGGCGCTTCATGTATGCCCCTTGGTTAGTTAGGAGGAAGAGAATCGTGGACACAACTCATGCCTGGAGGACCCCACTCTGCATCACCCCGGTGGCCCCTTCCCCGTCCATCCTCCGTGCCCCATGGGCACCCCTCAGCCCAGGTGGCTCCGTCCAGTAAGGGGCTTCTGCTCGCTGAACGGTCAGGTGCCTGGCTCCCAGCACTGGTCTCAGCCTCGCCCTCTGGGGTCCCATTGGGGTGTCTGCTCCCTCCTCCCCACCACAGCTCTTCAGAGACTTAGGGATAAGCAGGGCCCCCAATCTGCCCACCTACAGACTGACCCTGAGTCTCCCCCGTGTCCTTCCCCGCTTTGCTCAGCTGCCTCCAACAGGCCTGTATCTGTCAGTCCAGAACTGGCCCCTCAGTGGGTCCCTGCCCGCCTGGCCCTACCTGCTGTGTGCCAGGTGGTCCCAGAGGTCAGACGCTCCCGCTCCAGCAGCACCGCCCCACTCACGCCCAGCTTGGCCAGGTGGTACAGGGTCTGGCACCCCAAGCTGCCCCCGCCAATGACCACCACGTTGGCTGTGCTGGGGAGGGGCTGGCTTGGGCCTTGGGCCACCGCTGAGGTGCCCTGTGCCTCCTTCAGGGTCCGCTGGTACGGCACGCTCTTCTCGGTGGTGGTGCCAGCCCGGCTGGTCAGGCGGCGTGGCCCCAAGGCCTGGACAGGGCTCCGCTGAGGGCACGTGACAGCCACACGCAGGGCTCGGCTCAGGGAGGCCATGGGGACTCCAGGTGTCAGCAGTGCAGCGAGCTGGCGAGAGAGTCGGGGCTGGCTGGGGTGTGGACCGGACGCTGTGGGGACCGTGCCCCCATGCTGTGACCCCCACCCAGGCCTTTTTCTTGCTGCCACCCCACGGCCTGTGTGCACTCATGTATTGGTCCTGTGTGTGCCTAGTGAAGGCCACGCACACATCAGGCCCTGGCTGGGCCCAGGGGGGACCATGAGGGGGGCCAGAAGGTCCTGGCCAGCCCAGGGAGTGCAGGGGGTGGGACTATGACAGAGCACGGGAGCTCTTGGGGGTGTCGGGGCCACAGGGGGCAGCAGAGGGGAGGGACATTAATGAGATCTGGGGTAAGTGGGGTTACCGGTGGGGAAAGCAGGGAGGACCAGAGGGTACTTGAGAACTAAGGACAAGGAGGAGGCCAGGTCATGGGGGACACAGGACCCAGACAGACAACCTGAGAGGACGAGGGGGAGGCGGGAAGGGGTAAGCACCCTGTCTGCTGGCCTTGGGAGCCCCATCAGGGCTCAGGACAATTCCTGAGAGTGGGGACCCCAGGACCCACACAGGTCTGCATTGGAGGAAGGCCCCCGGTGCAGGGCGGTGGTAGGATCTGGGGAGATGGAGGGAGGCAGGAACCCCCAGAGGGCACAGGGTCAGAGGCTGTGCTGAGGGCGTGTCACACACACAGAGGATGGGAGCTGGGGAAGACAGTGCGCTCGGTGGAGGAAGGGCCACAAGGCAGGTGGCAGGCCGCCCCGAGACAGGGACACGCAACCCTCCAGCTGGATCCAACACACCCTCCTGGGGACACCCGTCTCAACTCTAGACAGAAGTTGTTTCTGCCTCGAGGCAGAAGGGAAGAAAGGCAGTGGGGTCCAGCCACGTGGCGTCCGGGGTTGGGGCTCAGAAGCTGGGTAACTGGCTGCCCCCCCCTCAGTGTCCCCCTGTGGCCTGCAGGGCTCACCTCGTGTCCCTCTTCCTTCAAGCCTCCCAGCCAAAAAAATCTCATAATTATGACTATAACAGGGGCCTCCTTCTGAGGACAGAAGGTGCGGGAGAGGCTCTCCCTGGGTGTGTGTCCTGCCAACACGGTGAGGACAGGAGGCCTCGGAGGGGCCGCCTGGGCCTGCACTGGGATCAGCAGGAAAAGCACAGGGACGGGGCTGTGATCCAAGGTGTGGAGGTGGGCCACGCCACCTGCATGAACAGTCACGAGAGATACGAACTGACTAATTAACTGAGAAAGGCAACTTCCATTTCCAAGTGCATAGTACCACAGGCCAGGCTCAGGGCACACTCTCATTCAGCAATTGCAAAATGCCCCTAGTTGCGTTTTGGGGACTACTGTCCCTAGTTTACAGAGAAGGAAACGAAGGCACGTTGAGGCTTGCTAAGGTGACCCAGGTCACAGGGCCACTATGTGGCCAAGTCTGCAGGCTCTCCTGCGCCCTCCTGACCCCTGGCCGGCAGATGTCATGCGCCCTGGTCTGGCGGAAGGGGAAGCTGGGAGAGACGCCTCACCCACTGCCACACCCCGTCCCTCCCTCCAGTGGGACCAGGCCCCACCGTCAGATAGCCCCCCGTCTCCTTCTGGCAGAGGTGGCTCGGGCACAGGGAGGCGCACCCCCCAGCTCCCGTCTGAACTTACCTTCCGCCCTCAAAGTTCCTCAACCTTCCAGGAGCCCCCAAGAGTGGTGTCCGACTGGTGGAAAGTTGGCCTCACGTGAGTGCCAGGAAAACTGTCCCAGGCCGACACCTGCCCCCCGCCCACAGCGCTGCCCAGCACACATGCCCAGCCTCTGGCTCGGCCTCCTTCCTCCCTCTTGCTGCGCGAACGCAACGCTGCCAGCCCAGGCAGCTGCCACGTGCCCTTTGCCCACCCACCTGGGCTGGGGGTGGGGCTGGCACGGCCCCCGCAGGGGCAGCCCAATGACCCTCCTGCCTTCCAGAAGCTGCTGCTTCAACATTAACCTGCTCCCCTGACCCCTTCAACTCTCTACCACCAGCTGGCGCAGTGGCCATTTGTGGCCAGGGGTAAGGGCGCAGTATACCCCGGGCATTGGGGCCAGACAGACAGATGGGGGCTTGACCATCACTTAACCTGATCTGTAAGGCGGGGGGCCCAGAGGAGCCTCCCCCAGGCTGTGGGACGAAGGGGGATTGATGGTGGAAAGGGTCTGGCACAGCCTTCGCCCTGTGAAGGGGAGTTAGGGTGCCCAGTCCCCTGCCCCCACACGCAGTGACCTGTGGTCCTGCCCACCCAGCCAGATGGTCGATGGTCACAGCAGCCAGAGGCAGAAAGAAGCCCCCACTAGTTCCGGGCCTGTCCCAACCCCACCCACATTGGGGAAAGCCCCAGCCCTGCCCTTCCCAAGGGACATACTTCAGCAGCAAAGCACCTCTTAACCCCAAAGGGCCTGCTGCGGGCCTGGCCTGGTGGCGGTCCGGAGGTGCTGTCTCCTTCCTTCCTGAGCAGCTCCTGGCCAGCCGGAACCCGGGCTTCCCTGCCCCCGCCCCTGGCTGCACAGCCATCCTGTCGCCGCCCACCACCGGGCGGGACGCACCGCCCAGCACCGCGGGCCTGCCAGCCAGGGCAGCAGCCAAGCGGGACAGCTCTGGTAAGAACAGGGCTGTGAACGCTGAGGCTCCATTGACCCTGGGTGATAAGCAGGTGGCCTCAGCTCTCAAACTGCTGCCTGTGGTGACCCTGTGCACCCCCATCTGTCCACACTTGCCTGTGCTCCCTGTGCCCCAAACAAGCTTAGCACAGCCCAGGTGGGCAGAAGTTGCTGGTAGGCAGCTCTGTGCCAGCACCCAGGGTCTTCTGTGGGCTCACTCCCAGGGAAGGGGTGCTCACTGCCTTCAGAGGCAGGTCAGAAAGTCTGGGTTAGCACCCCAGGCTCAGTGCCCTGAGCTGTCTGCACCCTGCCCTCCACAACTCCCTGATCCCTCTGTGGCTTGGGAGACCCTGCCTTCGTTTGACTTTTGCGGGGCACCAGGGCCCAGAGAGGGGAGCCAGCTTGCCTCAGGCCACACAGCAAGCCAGAGTGGGAGCCAGACCAAAAGCCTGCAGCCTGACTCTGGGTCTAGGGCACTTAGTTGATGCGCAGACAGAAGACGCCCAGAGAAAATGCACACCGAATAGTACATGAGGTGTGATTAAAAAATATGGTGAATGTTTAAAATTATTACAGTAAAAGACACATCGCCATTAATGCCCCTCAAAATACTCCCCCTCGCTTCACAAACACTTAACTCATCGTTCTTGCCACTTTCTGAAGCGGTTCTGGAAGTCCTTTTTTGTGTCTTTAGTTGCGCTGTCATGGCTGCCTCGATGTCCTGAATCGATTCAAAATGTTTACGTTTCATGGTCATTTTGACTTTGATTTTGGGTCATTTTGACTTTTGCCTTTGAGAGCCAGAAGTCACACGGTGCCAGACACAGTGAATAAGGTGGATGAGGACACATTGTAATGCTTTTATTTGACAGAAACTGCCGTACCAGAAGCGATGTGTGACACGGAGCACTGGCATGCTGGAAGGTGAAGTAAACACACTCACGAAAGAGGACTTCCAGAACCGCTTCAGAAAGTGGCCAGAACGATGGGATAAGTGTGTTCAAAGCGACGGGGAATCCTTTGAGGGGGGTTAATGGCAATGTGTCTTTTACTGTCATACATTTTTTAAAATTTAAATATCACCCTATTTTTCGATCACACCTCATGTACCTCTGGATGTGCAAAGAATCAGAGCAGGTGCTGATGTGACGTAGGACATCAAAGAAAATGTATTTAAATTGCGGTCACTTAACAAGACAGCTGGCCAGGTACAGGGCTGACCACAGCAGTAGCCCTGCTGTGACGAATACGAGCCAACAAACAACCGTCCTTATTCGCACCCAGGCTGTCCGCTGTCTGCTCGCTTGTCTGTCCTCTACACTTACTGAGCACCTACTGCATACAAAGCACTGCTGGGGGAGAACCAGAGGTAAGACACGGTCTCTACCCTTGTGGGGCTCAGGGTCCAGGACAAGGCGGCTGTGATGGGCAAGCTGTTCTTCCTCCCAGCAGGAACCCAGAAAGGCTTCTCGGAGGTGGTGGCCTGGGCTCTGGCCTGACCTTGTGCTGCCACCACTTCAGTCCCATGGGGACAGAGACCATCCGTCACTCCCCTGGCTGGCTCCAGCTGCACGAGGCTTCCCCAGGATGTGAGGGGGTCACCAGCCTGGTCGCCCTACGATGGCTGGCCTGGCCCAGCAACCTGAGTCAGGGCTGTACTTGCTCAACAGGGAGAAGGACGGGTCAGAGAGGGCAAGGGCCCTGGATGCGGGTGCACGTACGAGTGACACACTGGTCACCAGAGCCCCAGGGCAGCAGCTGGGGCAGCCGAGACCTCTCCTGGCGCTGCACGCAAAGACAAGCAGCTGTTGCAAGATTGTCACAAGCCAAGTGGGCAGCAGTCGCCCTGGACTTTGGACAAGAGGTGGTGGCTGGAGAACCAGGCCAGGCTGTGGTCATCGATCATGCGTTGCTTGAGTCTGGGAGAGGTGGATGGGCCCCCCTCGTCCCCCCTGGGTGCTGGAGGGCACAGCTCAGGAGGTGGCCAGGCTCCCGCTGCTAACCTGCTGTGCCATCTTGGGCTAGTCCCCCGTTGAGGGGCCCCCCTTTCCCCATCTGGAAAGTAGGGACTATAACCCCTGCAGTGCCCATTTCAGGGAAGTTTTGTAAGTTTACCTGCGTATTATTACTTTCTACTTCTAGTGCACTTGGAAGAAAACCATGGAGCAACCTGAAGTCACAATGGGTGCCAGGCCTGCAACCCACCCCCACTTCCAGGCCACAAATCCCAGAGGGCCTGTGGTGGATTCCCCCCCTGCCTGCATGGCCAGCCCTGAGACATCCCCTTCTTGCCCTACTGGTCCTCTCTGCAGTCCCCAGCCAGCCCTCCGCCCCTGCCTGCTGGCTAGGCTTCCAGAGCAGAGCGAGGCGTCTACAGACCGACCTCTGACTGGGCAGAAGTCCAGGGTGGAGCGGGGGAGGGGCTGGGGACACCTGACCCAGGGGTAGGTGGTGTCCGGCCAGCACCTGGCCATACCTGATGCCTGCCCTCAGCCGCCTCTGAGCGGTGCCACCTGCAGCTTCTACTGGGGGCAGGCAGCGTGCTGCGCGCCTTACGTGAGACGCGCCTGCTGCCCATTGTCAAGATGAGAAAACTGAGCTAGGACACAGCCAAGGGCACCAGACCCAGGAGATTCATGGACCAGGGAAGTTTCCAGAGCGACTTTTGAGGACTGGATTTATACTGCCGAAATTTTACCTTAAAAGAAAAAACATAACTACGTTAACTATCCCCATGACTTCATGAAGACAGAATGTTTTCTCATCCTGAGGTACGTGGGCGCCCCCATCCCCCAGACACCCACACACAGAGGGCAGGTGGAAACAGCCCAGGGCTCAGCCACCTAGGCACAGGCATTCCCAGGAATGCCTGGGACACACAGAGGGTGTGAGCAGCTTGCTACCACGACCCCCAGGCTCCCACTTCACTCTGTGATGTCTCCAGTGTTATTAGGGAGTGAAACAAACATTGGGGTGGACCTGGTCCCTCTGCTGTAGGGCCAGGCTGGTGACCAGAGCTTCATGCCACCCTGGGGCACCGTGCCCACAGCTGTGGGCACCACTGCTATCCAGTGGGGGGACAGAACAAAGCTTCAGAGGGCAGCGAGAGACTCGGGTCCTGTCATTGAGGGTATTAGGAGAGAAAGATGGAGCAGCAGTGGCCAAAGGCACAAGACCCGAAATAGCGCCCAGCCCCCAGCCCAGAAAGCCAAACCCTCCAGGCTCTCACACTGGCCATCCAGGCTGGGTTTGCATCTTTATATGAGTTACCCCAGAGAGTTCCTAGAAAAATTCAGTTCTCCAAGACTCTCTTAAAAAGCTGAGACATACACGCCCCTAGGGCCCACATCCCTGCCAGGCACACTTAGATGGGGCCTGTTTCGTCCAGCTGGCCCCAGTCCCCACCCTGCCACTTGGACGTTTCACATTCCCCACTGGCCTCTGGGAAGTTGGCTTTTCCAACCACTGACCCAGACCTCCAGGCACTGCAGAGGAGTAGGGGAGATAAGTTTCCTCTCTCCAGATCCAGGGGCAGGGGCACCCCCAGAGGAGACCCTCGCGGTGGCCTGGCTCTGTGCGTCTTGCAGTGAATGGAGGGGGAAGGGATTGTGCAGAGCAGGCAGCATCCAAGGTGGGTGGGGGCTTGGTCACCCCTTCCCCCAGGAGGCTGAATTTTTGCAGGAAACACTTTCCCCTGGTGGCCACATGTGAGTATGACACTTGGGGGAGTTTGACTGGGGACACAGCCCCAGGATGACTGTCCCCATGAGGTCACCCACAGACGGGGAAGTGGATCCCCACTGGGACAGGCAGCCTGGCTGTCACGCAGTTGTGCACACGCAACACTCCCTGGCAGGGGCGTCCTTACTGACGGCCACAGGCTCCGTGTCGCTTTCTAAGGCAGCAGTGAGAGACGCCCTCTCTACCACAGGGACGTGCCCATTTCTCCCCATAATTCTCCATATTTACTTTACGTATTTTGAGGCTATGTTGTGAAGTGTCATAAGCTCCAGAATTATTATAGCTCATCGCTTAACTGTCTTTCATAATGCAATAATAAACCTCTTTATCCAGCGGGGTGCTGCTGAATGTTCAGCATTTGGATCTCTAAGTGGGGAGTGTTGCCGATTCCTCTGGTATAAATACTCCTACCAGGGCCAGTTTCAAGCCACCAACCAGAAGGACGTCCCTGAACACAAAGTCCAAGAGGCGCATAGCCGGCGTTCTCTACGCGTCAGAATGCCATTTGCCTCGAGCATATTATGTCTGATGCCAAGAAGGTTATATTCGCCCCAACACTGGCCTGGTCAATCCCTTTCCATTGCTCTGCGTTCAGCACTTGTCACACGATAGCCCAGCTGTGTCCAGCACATTCCTGTTTAAGAGTGTGACACAAAGCTGTGATGATCCAAAACGGGTGATAACAGCATCTCGAGGGGCTGGCCAAAGGAGAGCGTGGTGCCCGGCACACGAGGGGCGCTCACCTGGCCAGGCTGGCTCTCCCCACCCAGGAGCACATCGATTTGTCCCTTTTACTGCTGGACATGCTAACTCACTCATGAGGAAGATAAAACACATGCATATGTGCTCGTGTGTTGGTAAGAATCTAGGCTTTCGAAGTGGTGTCAGCGAGAGATTTTTAAGTCTTAAGAAACATCAAGCCAAGTCTTCACCGTGTTCGAATGGAAACGTGTTCCTTCCCCAAGTGTGCACGGTTTGATCCCCATTGGAACTGAACTCTAACCACACCAAGGCGTACCTGCTCTACAGCGATTTTCACACTGGGAGGAGGCTGGGACCGGGAAGCCTTAGAAAGCTCAGTGTCCCCTGCATTGTCACGGGAGTCAAAGTTCTCCATTACCAAGATGTACCTCAAGGGGGACTGACCACCTCTGTGCCAGGCCAACCCTTCATGGCCACCTGGTCCACGTGGCAGAGGCCGCTGCTCACCTCCCCACCCCACCCTGTCCTTTCTTCCTTCTATGCTAATCAACCAGAATAAAGACTACATTCCCCAGCCTCCTTTGCAGCCACATTACAGCCAATGGGAGATGGTGAGTGAACTTCACTAGTGTCTTTAAATTAAAGGCCATGCCCCTTCTCCTTCCCGTTGGCTGGAATGTGGATTCAGGGGCTGGAGCTGAAGTCCCTTCTTGAACCATGAGGAGGCCAGGCACAGGGGATCAAAAATACCCCCAAAGACCTGGGCCCCTGACCCAGTCCCAGCCCTGGGTCACTACCTGGTAGGTGAGAAATAATGGTCTCTTGTCATGTGGGTTGTCCATCACTCGGCCAGACCGTAATCCTAACCAACTCTGGCATGGGCTCGTGTGGTTGTCACATCCATCCACCTGCCTTATGGCACCAACAGCACAGAAGTGTCAAAAAGTGGAATCGTTATCCAGAGAAGGAAGCGGCACAAAGCTCTCAGCTCTATATGCACTTGTGGGCTCTCTTCTTCTAGGGAAAGTAAAGGGTCCAAACTAAATCGTTCAAGAAAATAAAGACATTGAGATACGACTAAAGAACAGGGGTCTGAGTTTAACCCACAAGAGCTGTGAAATCCAACCACGAGCGGGAGAGGGCTTGGCCGGCTGCCCCCACCACCCCTGCCCCAGCAGTGGGAGCCATTGGAACAAGGGCTGTAATTTCAAAACCCTGTAATTCGTGCACATTTAATCCATTTGTAATTTTCTGCTTGAAAAAAATTACATTTTAAATAGATAATTTGGAAATGCTTAATGGAGACATAAGACTTTTGCTCCAGGAATCAGTGCTTTGTCTCAGTCTGAATAACTGTCTGAAAGGAAAGTCTACCCCTAGTCCTTTGTATGTACTACACGCTGTCAAGGTCACCAATCTCGGGTCAAGTTCAGTTTTAGCAGTATTCTGCAAGTTTGGTATGAAGTATTTTTATCATTTAAAATTTGAAATAAATTTGAACTAATTTGGAATTCCATTATAACTTTATTTTTAGAAGCATGTTTCTTAATTTGCTTATGGAAGTTTCTTGTGTATCTTTTATGACTGATTTCTAACTCAACTCATTGCGGTGAAAGATGCTCCTTCTTGAAGACTCCCTCCTCTTGAGTGCAGACAGGACCTGTGACAGAAGTTACGGCTGTCAATCCCTTGATGGTGTTTCGTTAGATAAGCCTTTATCCTAGCAGACAGAAGAGAGAGATTCTCCTGCCGGCCATGAAGCAGTGAGCTGGGGCGTGGCTCACAGCCAGCAAGAAGCCAGGAGGCCTGTCATACACCAGCAAGAAAGTGAACTCTGCCAACAGCCTCAGTGAGTGTGGATGGGGCCCCTTCCCTGGTTAAGCCTCCGGTGACAATACAGCCTGGCCGACCCCTGGACTGCAGCCTTGGGGGACCCTGAGCCGAGGACTCAGCTGAGCTGTGCCCAGGCTGCTTACCTACAGAAACAGCACTTCCGTCCTCCCAAACTGCAAAGCGTTCCATGGGCCTCTGAACACGATCACACAGGTCACCCTCTCCCAACCTCAGGACATCGTTGTCAGGTACATGAATTCCATCTTGTTTCCAATCAGATAATGTCCTACTATCACTTTTACTGTCAGCGTTTGTTCTGATATATCCACATATTTACCATTTTCCTTCAAACTGAAATACCTTTAGAACTTTCTATAGCAAATCCTCCAGTGAGGGTGTGTTAAGCTTTTCTTTTTTGTCTAAAATTTCCTTTAGATTGTCTTTGCTTTTTGAAATACATTTTTGGGGGTTGTAGAATTCTAGGTTGACAGAAGACATTTGTCTTTGGGACCCACTATTGCTTCTGGAAAACCACTGCAGCGCTGTTTCATTAGAAGTAACCTTTTTGATCTCTTCAGCTGTTTTTAAGACCTCCTCTTTGTGTTCAGCTTCTTGCCACTTCCCTGTGGCAGTGCCAGACTTGCATTTCTTTTGATTTACGCTCCTTGGGATTCTTTGGGCTCCTGATTTCTAGACTGATTATTTTTATTAGTTCTCAGATGGCCAGCCAGTATTTCTTGAAACAGTGCCTCTCTCCCATCCTCTATTTCCTCCCCTTCTGGATTTGTCTATATTAGATGTTGGACCCTCTCATTCCATCTCCACCTTCATTTGTTTAATCTCTGCACTGTCAGTGATGTCCTCAGAATGATTTTCCAGTTCACTAATTCTTTCTCTGACTATGTCTAATCTGACTCATACACTATGATTTAAATTACTTTGATACAGAGAACTATTCAAAAACGACCCTGAGAGTCCACTGTGGGTGGCCTAGACAATGAACCACCAGGGGGCTTCTCTCTTCTCTCAGACAGGGAGATCGCACCAAAATGCAGATTTCTATGGGATAACTCCCTTCTGTCAGCAAAAGGGGCTACAATTCCCTTGTACTCCGAGTCTCCTGGAGCAGAGCCGTAGGCACTCACAGACGACTCCCACAAACCACTGGAACCCAGGCAGTTTGCCTGTCCTCCTTCCTCTGACAAGGCCATTTCCCCATACTGGCACTGTAAGGAGGTAGTCATGGGGTGGGGGTGTCAGTGTCACTCTCCGGAATGCAAACACACTGCGTGTCCAGCGGCAGCACTGGCCTCCATGCTGGCCTTGCAAATGTCCCCCACCAGTGCTTCATTCATCCTTGACTTCCACCACACGACGCTGTGGCGTCCAGCCTGAGCACCGCTGCCTCACCGTTCCTGCAGTTCTAGACGTTCTGTTAGATTCTTCGCCTAATTGGCCTGGTTATTTTTTTAGGTTCTCACTCTTTACACCCACTTCCAACCGTCATTAGTCTATCTTTAAGCACACTTACTTTATAGTCTGTTTTTGTGGATCTGATACTACAGCCTGTGGTTTTAGTTGCCTCTGTGCTGCTCCTGTGGTATGGTAGTACCGCCAGCTCAGGTCCTGCATTTCCAGCGTCCACCACAACCTGGAGTGGCCAGTGCCCAAACTCTGGGTTAGGAGGGCAAGGGGGAGCACTGTGCCAACCTCTACATGACTTTGATGGCAGGAGCTCCAGCAGCCACCCCGACCACGACCATGAGGGAAGCATATACTGAGAATGGGGGAACCAGGGGCGGGGCTCACACCCAACCACCCCTGGACCACGGCCCCTGACTGCTTCTCCCTGAGGGAGAGAGCAATCTCTACCCCACTGCTCCTTCTCCATCACACGGCACAGACTCACCCTCCAGAAAGAGCACTATTTTTATGTCCAGCAGATTCTACATATATAAAGAAACAGGGGCTCAGGAGGTAAAACACAGGCACCACTGGCAAGGCTGGGATTTGAAACCCATTCAAATGGGAAGACAGTGGTGCCTGCCTCTAACGGCTGCTGGAAGATTCCACAGAATGCTCACATGCCCATGGCACGGTGCCAGTCGGGAGGAGGCACCCAGGTGGTGGCCCTGGCATCACTATCTGCTCCATACCTACAGCCTCCACCCAAGGCTGGGCTACCACAAGCCTATGTCTGACCCAGACCATGTCCCCTGGCTGACAGTGTCCCCTACTGGGGACAGATAGAGGAATCCCGCCACTCCCTCCTCCCCGGCACGAAAGGCCAGCCACTCCTGCAGAAAAGAATTCAGGTTTATTTGCAGTAAAAACCGTGGTCTGAAAAGACCTATCGTCAAATGTACAGTTTGTGTTCTCGTTGGGGTCGCCTCCAGGCCCCTGACGCGCATGCATCGGGCACCTATGTTCACAGCTCATCTCAGGCCCCAGGTTCGAAGCCCCCTCCAGAGGGCGTCCCGTCTCCGGCCGAAAACACCAGCACCCCTGCCTGCCCCGGCCCTCCGCCCTTCCTGCCTTGTGCAGTGCAAAAAGAAAAGCGAACCAAATCCAGGTTTCAAAACAAACTAAACAAAACATTCACAAAAACCAGGGTTCTAAATTGTTTTCTCAGTGTCCTCCACTATCATGACGACTTGTTTTACGAGGACCTCAAATGCACACGGTTCTCTGGCTATTATAAAATCTCTTCCTTTTCAGACACATAATGGGAGCTTTGGATGAAATAATTACAAACTTCTTTTTCCCTTAAAAAGCAAACAGCCAAACTGAAAACAAAACAACAAAAACAAGAAACAAAACCTTTCCGACAACAGTAAACAAAAAGGGGCCGGCTGGTTTCTGCCCTCCCACCCTGGGCTCGTGCAAAGTGCTGGGTGCACCCTACGATAGGGATTCGGGTCTGTTCCCTCCAGGCTCATTCTTCCTCCCCCTGGCTCCAGGGCCCCCAAACGTGATCCTGTTCTGCCTCACTTCTCAAGCCTTTGCAGGCTGCCTTGTCGCTCCTCCTGGCTGTCCGCCATCTCGGACCCCTCTGCCTCCTTCCCACGCCAGCAGGCTGAATGTGAGAGCCAAGCCTGGAGGCAACAAGAGTGGCCTCAGAGGAACCCCAGGGTGCAGCGTGGCAACCAGCACCCGCGCCAACAGGGGCCAGCTGTCCCAACGCCCAGCGTCGGCCTGCTCCCTGCACAGGGCTGTGCCGCTGCCCGAAGGGAGAGGGCACACGTGAAGCCCAGGCTTCACCAGTAGATTCGGCATGGAGCTCAGAATGTCACTAGATCTCATGCAACATCCAGGCAGAGAAAACAGGGTCTGGCCAAGCCAGCCAAAGGTCAAAGGCCAGGAGAAGTCAGGAGGGGGCATTACGGGGGTAGAGCCACCCCAAGAGCACTTATTTTGGGCTGGCCACAGGCCAGTCCATGAGCTGCAGGAGCCCTGGGCAGGAAGACCTGCCAAGGGTGAGAGCTGACCTCCTGTGCAAAGGCTGGGGGGACTGGCAGAGACCACCCTGCAGGATACAGGAGACCCCGAGGGCCCGCCTGCACGGGAGCAGGGGGGCCTCCTCTGGAGAGGACGTGAGCAGCAGGGACAGAGCGAGGTGAAAACCCTGTTTTCTCCCCACCCGTAGCAGGGTTGACAGACGTCTCCACCTGGCAGCAGGACAGGACAGACACACACCTCGGATTCAGGGCGAAGACAGTACCATTGACTAGGGAGTAGGGTCAGCAATTTCCTCGTCCTAAGGCACCCTCCCGAGAGAGGGACTTGCCCTGGGGGGCTCTGCATGCCCCTGGGGCAGAGGGACATGAGGAGGTCCAGGGGGACTTCACAGGCCCTTTGCAACGCTCTCCCCTCCACTCAGCACAGCCAGGGCTACACAGGGGCCCTACTGCCACTCAGGCCTGAAGCCACCCCTGGGAGCAGCAGGAAGCAAGAGGGCCCACAGTCCAGGGGAAGAGCAGGAAGGGTGGGGAAAGGCCCCTCTGCTGTCCCCAGCCCTCCCTGGGACAGCATCTGCTGTTCAAACCTAGGCTCCTGAATGCCATCTCGACGAGACAGGGGCAAGATGAGCTTTGGCCTCAGCTGTCACCCAGAGCTTGGCTAGGAACGCTGCTGGCGCTCATTCTCCTCAGCGCTCTGGTGGTGGCAGCCACAGCAGGGCTGGCCCAGATTTTCTCTATGTACAAGTTGCGGACCCAGGACAGGCCACCGAGGGCAGACTGAGGTGAGGCAGTTCGCGTTTGGGATTTTGCACCCCCACCCATCCCTATGGGTTGTTGGAGACCGAAAGGTCAGCAGGCATTTTCCCCTCTGAGTCACGGAGCTGGAGACGGACTTCAGAGCAGCAGAGACCCTTTCAAGAAAATCCGTGAGTCCTGTCTGTGTTCTTGCCGTCACTGGACGCCCTCCTCTTCTACATACGTTGAAGGAAACCAGCCGATCTGAAAAAGATGGCAGGATCACGTAACTGTGTGTGTGTGTGTGTGTGTGTGTGAGTGTGTGTGTGTGAGTGTGTGTGTGTGTGTGTGAGTGTGTGTGTGTGTGTGTGTGTGTGAGTGTGTGTGTGTGTGTGTGTGTTGGGTGAGTTGAGGCTCATGGAGATGAGGGATCCTTCAAAAGGCTGGGGTTCTAAGTCGGTCCTGACCCAAGAGCAGCGGAGAGCCCAGGGCAGGTGTGGCCCAGGAATGGGTGTGGCCCTGAAACGCACCGGCCCTGAGCAGTTTAAGATGACCTGTTTCCTCTCTGGCTGACAGCCAGGGAAAAAAAAGTCCCCTCTGGAGGCAATAACATGCTCTAGAGCCTCTGTGGTATTTCATTTGCAAACTCAGCCTTCAATCAGGACCACGTGACAGAAACTAAGAGAAAACGCAGACAACAGAAACCAGTCTCCAGCTCATCCAGGTATTGCAGTCAACTGAAATGGATATAAAGAATTCCAACATGCATATTTCAGAAAACTGACGAAAAGGCAGAAAATTTTATCAGAGAGCTGAACTCAGAAATCAAATAGAAATCCTAGAACTGAAAAACATAATGACAAAAATTAAGGATCCAGGAGAGGGATTTAACAGCAGATTAGACAAAGCAGAAGAGAAGATTAATCAATGGAGAGTAACTGGATGGAAAACCAGAGCTAATGGGTGGAAAATATATAAACAGTGCAGTGATATATGGGCCACGGTGAAAAGGCCCTAACAGACATGTGAACAGAGCCCACGGGGAGACCGGGCTGAAGAACTCTCTCAGACCAGTGAAGACCATCAGCCACAGATTCGACAATTTCAAGCAGAGAAAAACAATTTCAAACAGAGAAAACCACATCTAGGTACATTATAGTAAAAGTGATGGAAAACAGACATTTTTGTTTAAACATGTAGTCCAGAGGGGAGCAGTGTAGACATTTCCTACAAAGAAGCCACATTACTAATGTCGAATAACTTTTCTACAGAAATGTTGGAAGCCAGGTGACAACAGAACGACACCATCAAAGCACTGAAATATCTGATGGCCTAGAAGTCTATCCCCTGGGAAAACACCCTTCACATATGAACTCAATACAATTGCTCCCCCAAAAGGAAGCAGGTCTCAGTGGAGAGATGACTGATTTCTGGGGGAGAAGGATAAAGGGGAGAAGAGAAAGCTTTTCCTTCTAGTAGAATGCCTCCTAAGAACTGGAGAAGAAAAGACAGTTAGAAAAATCACTATTTTTCAACCATGATAGAACCAGTTAACCAGGAAAAACTCATCAATGAATAATAAAACTAGTAGATGAAAGTTTGGTGTGGGACAGGATATTTATCAGATTTCCAAGTATTACCCTGCAAATTACTTACTAATTACAGTAACTTCACAATGGAGAAACCTGGCAGATACCACCCTAACTAAGTGATCCAAGTTAATTAATGTCACAATCCTAGGACAAACTGACATCACAGACCTCTGGGAGGAGACTACAGCCCTGAAAAAGATACAACATCCCTTATGGTTTCCCACTGAAAATGCAGAGCCTCAAGCTAATCGCGAGGATCAAACACACCTTACTGAGAGAAAGCCTACAAAAATACGTGGCCCATACTCGTGAACAAGGTCAAAGTCACGTGAGACAGAGAAGGGCGGAGGAACTGTCCCAGATGAAAGGGAGCTGAGTGCCGTGGCAAGTTAATGCAATTCATGGATGGGATGCGAGATCCGGGGCACCAGCTAGAGAAGACACTACTGAGACAACTGGGGAGACTGACTATGGACTGTGGATTAGACCATCTCTTATGGTCAAAGGGGAATGTCCTTGATCTTAGGAAATACACACAAGGGTTTAGGGGTCACGGGATATGATTTCTGCAACTGACTCTGAAATGGCTTAGAGAAAAGTAAGTGTGCACACGCACGCACATACTTACAGAGCAAGGGAGAGGAGGCGGATGACAAAGCAAATGGTCAAATCATTCTTAATTGGTAAATCTGGGCCTATGGGAGTTCTTTGGACTACAGCCACTTTTCTTTAAGTTCGAAATTGTATCAAAAGAAGTTACAAACACTTATACAATGAGAACGTTAAACAAAGAAAGTGAAATGAAGATGCGATCAAACAAAACCTGAGAATTTATGGGTAGCAGACGTGCCCTAAAAAACAAGAAAAGGAATTTCAAGCAGCAGTAACATGGTCTTGGGTGGAAACACGACAGTGTGGGAAGGAACTGGGAGCCCCAGGAAACGCAAACAGGTGTAAATCTAAACGAACACCACCTGCTTAAAACAAAAATAGCATCTTACGGGGTTAAAAGATATGTCGCGTTAAGCTACGTGACAACACCTACACAAAAGTTGAGAGAAAAACGAATCCAGTCAAAGACTGTCAGCTCCCTGCATTGTCCAGGAAGTAGGAAGAGCACTAACTTAAGGAGGTCTCCCTGAAGTCCACACTGTAACCCCTAAGGTAACCCCTTAACTGGGGGGAAAAGAACGTGTAACAAACCAACCAAGGGGGCGGGAAGTGCAATGGAATAAAATATTAGTTAATCCCAAAGTAGGTAGGAAAGGAGAAAAAAAGAAGGAACAGATGTGATGAATAAAAAAATAAACGGAAAGGTGATGGATTTAAACCTAAATATCGCAATCATTACATTACATTACATGTAAATGGACTATATACACGGTATTAAAAGGCAAAAACTGTCGTATCAGACTGGCTTAAAAAACTGTTTATAACATTTTATCTTACATCTACCTTAAATGTAAGAACACAGAAAAGTTGAAAGTAATACAAGAGAGAAAAAGTGTGCCATACAAAACACTTACCACCCCCTCCAAAAAGCTGTGCTGCTCTAACAACAGAAAACGTAGACTTTACCGCTAAGAAGTACTGCCCGAGATAAAACGAGACATTTCATAATTATAGGGTCAAAGCAACAGGAATATCTAGTAATGCTCTCAACCAGTGGTTCTAAAACAACTCTGCACTGAAATCTCCTGGGAGACTAGTTGGCTTCGTGACCAAGGCAAGGGCCCAGGCACGGGCTTTAAGTCACAGCCCCAAGCCCGCAGTGCTGGCGTCCCAAGGACCCCTTGGAAGGTCGGTGGTCTCAGCCCTCTGTCGACTGCCTGGGACTCAGTGGCCTCGTGCGTCTGAAGGGCTGTCGGGTGGAGAACGGATGAGGCCGGAGGGCCTCCAAGGGGAGCACTGTGCTACGAGGAGGCAGATGGGCTCCCTCCACCTGGCAGTGGAACGCTGAGCCCCGGGAGCCAAGGCTGGCCGGCACTCCGCAGCCCTGTGCGCCCGCATGTGGACAGTTGCAGCCCTAAGGACAGGTGGACATTTCCCAGTGGGCGGCACATGGACATATGGTCCCCTGTTGTGTGGGCACAGAGAGAACTGGGTCAAAGCCAGGGGGTGCAGACTGGGTACTGGGGCACGGGGCCATGGAGTGATACAGGATCGCATGGTGGGCAGGACGACCAGAGTGCTTAGGAAGAGTGTGAAGGAACAGGGCGGGTGGGGATGCACTGTGTGCCTTCCCGTTGCACCAGGATGGACACGGGGCCTTGGAATATGGCAGCAAGCGCCCCGCAAGGCCACCTACTCTTAGTCCTGGGGCCTCCCTGCCTGCAGAAGGATTGGGTACATGCAAGTGACTTGAATACTGTAGGCTAACCTGTCCCCTTGCAGTGGCCATGAGGACCACAGAAGAGGGCCAGGTACACATGCGGGGTCAGATGGGCCTGGATCAGAGCCAGCCCAGGAAGCTCAGGTCTGTGGCACAGTCGGGGGTGGCGGGGCTGTGCTGCGCTGCCAGCCAGCTGAGCTGGGCCAGGTCCAGCCAGGTCCGAGCCGGGAGGCCCGCCCGCTAAGCGGCTCTCTGCATGGGGGGGCGTGGGGTCGGGGCCAGCCCCACTCACCCGTCCATTCGTCTCGCCCCGCCACCAGCCCTGGTCCCCGCCAACGCGGCTGTAGATCTTCACCACGTCGCCTTCCCGCAGTGAGAGCTCGCGCATGTCCCGGGCGGCAAAGTTGTACCTGGCCACGGCCGTGCCGATGACACGGGGCGTGAACACTGTTGGGGGAATGGGCGTCACAGAGCTACCCGGTGAGGCTCAGCCAGGGCTGGGGGGGCCCTGGGGCCCAGCTGGGTCTCTGTCCCAATGCCTGGTCCTGTGCCCAGGGTGGAGACAGACTGGGCCCCAACCCCAGGACCCCTCACTCCTCTGTAGGAGCACAAACTAGGGCTCATGGTCTATCTGAGTTGCCCCATGAAGGGGGTCAGAGCGGTCACCACCCACACTGGGGGCCGTCGCAGGCAATGAGCATGTCCATGGGGACAAGAGCAGATGCCAGCACTCGGACCATTAGAGCTCCTGCGAGGCTTTGCCGTGTGCCTGGTGCACAGGTGTCACATGGCCAGTGGACGGCTGAGTGACAGCTGTCCAGCCCCCAGCCCTCAATTTGACAGAGCCTGCAATGGGACCCCAGGACATGGGGCCCAACTTCCCTCACGACCCCAGTTTCAGATCCCCAAACGAACTGGAAACCCAGCTGGACCAGCTCGGCCTGGGACCCAGGAGCCCCGATGGATAGGTGACAATGACCATGACGGAGGGGGAAACACACACACAGCTGCCGGGAAAGGCTCTGACTCTGGCAGCGGAGGGCAGTGCGGTCAGGGCCAACGAGACCCCTGCACCCATGTGCCACAACTCCTACAGCCGCTGAGTGGGCCCCGAGGGGGGCCGCCTGGCTCTGCCGCTACCAGAGACAAAGGTCTCACTGAGCAATGAGGGACAGTGACGGCCAAGCTGGGGGGTGGCCGTGGGGTGAGCATGTCAGAGAGGTGACAGCAGTGGGCAGGGCAGCGCCACGCCTGACTGCATCCTCAGGTACCAGCAGCAGCCCCTCCTGCCCTCCGGGTCACTTCCTTCCCCGGCCCGCTCCCCTCCACCCCCGCTGGCACCAGGCTGCAGGCAGCTGTGGACACCTTCAGGCAGGGGCTGTGGACCAGTGGGCAGCCCCGTGCCAGGCCTGCCAGGCAGCTGGCAGCAGGCCGGCCCCCCCACGCGCCGAGGGCAGCGGTACCTGACCAGAAGGGAGCGGAGGAGCCCTGAGAAGCAAAGCTGAGGCCCTGAGGACTGAGAAAAGAAAAGTTGTAGGAAGCGCAGGAAGCTGCAAAGAGGTGAGAGAGAACGTGAAAGGGGGGCGGAGGTAGGCACAGTTGCAGGCAGCAGGGACGGGGCCCAGACCCTGCTCAGGGGCCAGGAGGGGCCGGCGGCAGTGTGGGCTCTGAGGCCCACCTGGGCACAGGGGCAGCTCGACCACTTCTGAGCTGCTCTAACTCCACCTCTCTACGTTTCCTGGAGAGCAAATCAGGACCATCTCCTCCCGGGGGCGGCTTGCATGAGGACTGACACGTGGCAAGAGCCTAGCCCCTCGCCCAACACACAGTAGGTGCTCACTAAAAGCCCATCTTTCCACTCCTGGCCTACTGTGCCCGGGTGGGACCCACGGTTCTGCAGTCCCCTGTAGGCTAAAGGAAGCAGGGTGGCTCAGGGGACAGTCATGGGCTGGATGCTAAACACGCTGGGCCCACCCTGCCCGACTCGAGGTGGCCGCCTGGCCTGCGCCATGGGGTCCCTCATTTGCAAACAGAGGTGCTGGGTGTGGCTCCCTCAAAGTGGAGGCCCCTAGGCGGCTGGGGCACAGGGTGGGATCTGAGGACAGCGGGGACCTGCCCTGTTCTCTCCCCACGTTGACCTCTGGGCAAAGGCAAGACTTGGAGCAGTAATTCAGAGCCGACATTCCCCGCCTGTCACCTGGGACCACCAGGGCACCATAGGTCGGGCGGGGGACAGGCTGGGGGTCTGGGCCGCTGCTCCCAGGGGCAGGCTGGGGAAGGGGCTCCTGGCCTAGGTCAGTGCAGCCCACAGAAAGCCTTCCTCCAGGGCAGCTGGGAGGTGGGAAGCAAGATGGAAGAGACACCTCCAGGTGGGCACTGGTGTGCCAGGTGGGTGTGGGCATTACCTGGGGACCGGCTGGAAGCCCTGGAGGCCGCGCGTTCCCGAGACTTGTAGGGGTACTTGAGTGTGGTGTCCAGCTGCTTGAAGCTCTCCTTGAGTGAGTGGCACTGGTAGTACTCCACCAACTCCTGCAGGACACACATGCTCACTGACGGCTGTCGTCACCTCCAGGAAGTCCTCCCAGGCGCCCAGGCCTCCCTCTCCCACCTCCTCAGGTCCACATGGGGACTCCTGTCCTTGACCCCCAAAACTCCCCTCCTACCACCCATCCCGGAACTTGGCCCAGGGTGGGTGATCAGTATGGCTACGACTCTGATCCAGTGATTTCTCTCCTAAACGTTTCTAAAGGACAAATCAGGGAAGAATGCTGAGATTGAGGGAACACCATGCTCCCTGTAAAACCCTGTAACGGAGAAAAGCGGGAATCCCCCCACCCCATGGCCAAGGCCGGGAAAAGAAACAACAGCATATCTGGGGGACCAAAGCCTGTGCAGGCACCAGCGGGAGGAGGGGACGGTTAGTCCGACGGCGGATGTTTGTTCCGACGACAAGCAGTGCAGCCAGGGGTTTGGTTTGAAAAAGGTACACACCTGAGAATCCTTAGAGGATACACCCTCAAGGGTCAACACTGGTTTTCTTGGGGGGGTGGGTGGGGGGAGATTGTGGATACTTTTACTTTGTGCTTTTCTCTGGCCACAGGGGGGCTTCTCAGAGCTCAGACGCTCTGGTCAGATGTTCTCAGTACACGGACCTCTTGTAAGAAATAAATAATGGTTCTAATTTTAAAATCATCTGAAGAAGGACTATGTCTTTACCTGCATTCTGGCTGGGCTAGGAGGCAGATGCTGGAGGGACATGTGGGGGAGATGGGTACCTGGGGGGAGGGGGGCTGTTGGGACAGCACCCCCTTTGGTGAGGCTGGTAAATGCCAGGACCTGGTCGGAGCCTCACTGGGCCATAGTTTCTGGCTCTGGTGGGAGGACCGGCAGGAACGGGCTGCTGTGGTGCCAGTGGCCAGGGCGGCTGGGCCCTCCCTATCAGTGTCCACCAGTCAACCCACCTGGCCCTTTGGCGGGGTTGGGGCACAGTCTGGACTCAGAGGGCTGCGAAGAGGCCCTAACTGTCCCAAGGTGTCCTACAAACCCATTTCCTTGGCTCCCTCCCATGCTGGGAAGACTCACTCCCCCTGGAAGTGGCCCCAGGCCCAGCTGTAGGGAACCCCCCTGCAAGTCTGATCTGCAGGGAGCCGGGTGCAGGAGGCCCCACCCCCTCAGTGTGCAGCGGTGGAGGCCTGGGCTCTCCTCCCACCCTCGGGGCCAGGCCAGCAGGAGCCATGGAATCACGTACCAAGAGGTTTTCAAATTTCTTTGCTTCTGTGATGTGGATCCAGCTGTCCTTCTCCACCACCTTGATGTGCTTCACCTCGTCGTTGAACCTGGACAAAGAGCACGGGCCTCGGACGTCACTATGCGGTCACGGCGTCCCCCAGCCCCTCGGGCTCAGTACATGCGCAGGAACAAAGACCCCGCCCTGAGCTCACACCTCCTGCTCCGATGGCTATTCCCTTCTGGCCTTCCCCACCCCCAGCCCTTCTGTCCCACCCCAGCCTGGGCCTGTCTCCTCCTGCCTGTCTATCCATCCTCGGTCCCCTTGCCTGTCTGAAGCCCAAACTCCTGGCTGGGTCAGCCTGCAAGACCTCAGGCTCGAAGCCCCACACCTCTCGTCCATCCAGACACTTCCTGGCTCATTTTCTTCTCTGCACTGGGAACGTCTGGCCCCTCCCCTTCCCCACAGCTGGGTGAAGCCTTCACAGCTTGGTGTGTAAATCAACGGACACCTCAACATTCTTTACGACTAGAGATGTAAAAACCTTCAACAAATTATTATTGGCAAACTGAATCTGCCTCTACACCTACAACCACCACACCAAACATATAGAAAGGAGTTTACACCACAGCCAAATGGGACATTCGAGGAATGCAAGGTTGGTTTGACTCTAGAAACCAGTCAGTGGAATAAACAGTGGTTAAAGAATTCGAACCCTCTTCCGTGGGGGCCTTTGTAGAACACCCACTCTGCTTTTCCTGGATGAAAGTGAGCTCGGTGTGCTCAGCCCCACCCCCAGCTCCATGGGCAAGGTGCATCCGAGCCCCACTCGGGAGCCCTGCAGGCCAGACACACAGAGGTGCTGAGTGTTCCCAGCAGGCGAGCGATGCCTCCACCACAGAGCTGCCCCCACGGCCCACGCTCCACTGAGATGGTCCCTGAGGGCGGCCCCACCCACAATGTGTCACACACCTTATGATGCTCCCCGCCGCCCAGCAAAGGTACCACTGACCTCTGCTCGAGTAGGTCCTGCGTACCAGGTGACCCAGGGCAAGTCCAGTAAATTTCACTGGACATCTGTCACCATCAATGTTGGCATTTGCTTTTGTATTTTAGAGCCAGTGTATTTGTTTCAGGTCCCAAATGTTTATGGGGTCTCTTGGAAAGGCTGTGGGAACCCTGGCAGTGTTTGCCTCCCTGGGGGCAGAGGCTCACCCCGGGTTCCCGCTCCTTCTAGTTCCCTAGACACCATCCTCCACCGCTCCCACCCCAGGATCCTTCGGCAGCCATTTTGTACAGTGGGGCCCTGGGCCTGGGTGACTCGGGGGTGTCCACCTGCAGACCTCCCCAGTAATTTAGACAGGGGACGGAAGATTCACACACATGCACACACATGCAGACATGCTGGCCGACTGCCTGTGCTGGGGCCAAGACGGCACCCGGCGGCTGGGGTGGCTGCCATACTTTCAGCCCACATTGGATGCAGACGTGGTGGAAAGTGGTACAGGAGAGCAGCACAACTGTACCGCTGGGATGAGGGGTGGGAGTGGCTGAGTGTTCAGGGACGGGATGCAGCCCTGCTGAGCCCAGCACATGCCTGCCCTGAGGGCCGTGAGGAGCTCCTACATCCCACAGAAATGCCCTCACTGGCCCCTCCTGTTGGCTTCTGCTATGTGCAACCAGAAACACCCAGGCTGAAGCACTGCAGGTGCCTGGTGGCCTGGTCACAGGGCCTGCCCCACCCACAGACCAGCGGTGGCCTTCCCTGGACACAGGCCACCCTGCCAGGGGCTCTGGACTCCATCAAGGGGACGGCCGACCAGAACCCTCTATTTACTGGCCCAAGACTCCTGTCCAGTGGGCATCTTATGCCAGTGGTGACCATCCACCAATCAGATTCTGTCTCTTGAAGTGACAGCAGACGCATGAGGGGGCAGCTTCTGGGCAGGACACCTACACTGAAGGTCATCGTCTGAGGCTGCAAGATGGCAGCAGTGTGACTTTCCTGTGCTTTCCAAGGCCCAGCTGAGGGGCTGCTGGGAGGTCCCTGACTCCTCATGGTATCCCTGCCCCGCTCTGCTGCCTGAGCGTGTCTGGTCCCACGACCTGAGAATGACAACCAAGCCCACAGCAGCTGTGGGCTGTTCACACAGGTCCCAGGCCAGCTATACTGTGTAGACCCATGGATGCCTGTCATCTCAGAAGTGTCCCCGTTTGGGCAATATATGCGATGGCCACCCCCAACCCAACAAGCCTAGGACATGGAGGGACATGGGCTCTGAGGTTCAGAACAGCACTGGGGAACCCCTGGGCCCCTGCGTCACACATACTTGATGCTTATGGCGAAGCGCTCAGCCTCAGCCGGCCGCTCCCGGATCAGGTAGGTCCCGCTGGCGTGGGATTTGAGCAGGTTGTCTGTCTGCTGCCTCTCCATGTTGCCTGCAAACCTAGAGGGACCGGGAGGACATGAGGGTTGTGCCACTGACAACGCCTGTGACAGCATCCAGACCCGGGGCCAACAGCTCTAATCTGCATATGACCTGATTAGGAAATGAGGCCACGCCCCTAGAGGAGGGGCAAACAGTGGGTGGGGTCCGGAGGAGCTTGGAGGGGCATCTCCTGTGAGCACACAGTATATTGTGGACCACGAATCTCAATTAAGATCGTGTAAAAAAAGGGCTTCGTCTTCCCAAGTGTTCCAACCTGGTGAGCTGTCTAGCAAAGAGGAAACAGCTGCCTGGGTGTGGAGACAATCCCCCAGGCTCCTGCAATTTGGGGCGGAGGAAGGACCAGGTGGCTGGGGCAGCGGGGCTCCGCCCGCCCGGGGACGCTGAGACCCCACTCACCAGGGGTAGGCAGTGTAGTCGATCTCCCGGGACGGCGGCCGGCCGATGGGCGGCTGGCAAAAGAGAACATCCAGGTTAACGTCCCCCAGGGGCTGTCCACAGAGTGGGGGCCAGAGGGGGTTTGTCAGCAATGACCCAACCATGGAGCCACTGGACTGCAAAGTCCCTGAGGGTAGCAGCCAGGACTCACCACCTCTGAGTGGATGCTCAGTAGGTTTGACTGAATGAATGAATGAATGAATGAGTGAATGAATGAATGAGTAAACACCAACTAACAGTGCACCTAACCCCCAGAAGGGGAGCGACCAAAGTTTGCAGGAATCTCTCAGCAGTGGACAGGGGCTCACCCTATAGCTTTTTGCAGCAGACAGGCCCACGGCCCCTGGGCAGGCGTTTGGCCGCGTGGTCTCAGGGGGCAGCCGCCGGCAGGCAGCTGGCCTTGCAGTGCGGAGACGAGACCCTCAGGGCAGCCTCCCTGGCCAGAGCCCCCCCGGCCTCCTTATTCCCTCTCCAGCCATTTGCCGCGCAGATGGGGAAACTGAGGACTGGAATAGGAAGGGACCTGCCCCGACCACCGGGTGTATCAGTGACACGGTCCTCCTCTGCTGTCTGGGCCCCTTGACCTGTCAGCAAAGACTGTCCAAAAGCCCTAAGTGTTTTAGCATGTCCTCCTTCACCTGGGCAAGGGGACGGCACAGAAGCAGCGTGCAGGGCAGATGGGGCCAGAGGCCGGGGGACCCGCTGGGGGCCAGGGCTCCGGGTGTCGGGGACACGTCTCCCACTCCTTTGGGAGAATTTTCACTTTTAGCTTTTCTTTTTTGTGTGAGGAGAGGGTGATTCAATTTATTCAAGGCTCCCTGCTTGATGCTTTTGTCACAGACGAGAACGTGCTCCAGGCCACTTGCATGAAAGAAACGCCATGCTGTCCTTTTTCTAGTATCAGAAAGTCTGGCTCTGAATGCCTACATCTGGGGGAGCTCGCTCCTCCCTGGGCTATATAACAGTCTGAGAAGACTCAGAGTCCCTGCAATTTGGAGGAAGGCAGCTGGTCTTCAGTCTATCACAACTGCTGCAGAGATGGCCGTTTTTGTATTTTTAACACCAGGATGAAATGCAGCCCCCAACTGGTCGAGTCCTTCACACAGGAGGGCACCTTGGCCCCCATCCATCTTCCTTCGGGGCACAACCCCTGCTCTGGGGCAAGCTGACAATGGCCATTAGCAAGGACATACCAAGTGAGGGGGACAGCCCTTGGCAACCTGCACCCTTGGCACCCCAGCCACTGTGCTCCAGAAGCTTCTGTGCAAGCACTCACCCTTCCATCCACAGGGCAGGGCTTCACAGACACACTGGGAAAGTAGCCTGACTTCCTGGTTTGCATCAGCCGACCCTGGAAGAAGGCAGAGATGGTCAAGGCCAGCGGGGGCCTGGCCTGGCCAATGACAGTGGGAGTGGGAGTTGGGGGTAGCATTTTTGTGTGCGCTCAGTTTCCTAAGGACAGGATAAGGGCAGTTCCTAAGAAGTGTGTGATAGGACAACCTCCCTGCTGTGACCTCAGAGGACCTTATCTCCACTTTGGGCAGAAAGGTGAGGTCCATCCCCACTTCTCAGATGAGAACACTGAGGCCCAAAGAAGTCACATGACTACAGCCCCATGTGCCGGCTGCTGTTCTCTCATGTCTACACCGGCCCTTCTCACACCAGAGGGGCACGCAGAACCTCTCTGGAAGGGTCTGGGCTGGGGCTCGGCCTGCGCTTGCCGCGTTCGCTCTGCCAGGAGGCGCCTCACTATAGTATGCCCTCCTCAGCTCCTGCTCAGCCATCCTTTCTCATCAGCAAAGCGTCTTGGCAAGACCACCCAACTGATGGCCCTGGTCGCACCTGGGGAGGGAGTCTGGGTGGTGGGGGTCAGGACCGCAGACACGCTTTGCACCTTGTGCGTCTCCAGTCAAGTGAAGGCATGGCCGGGCACAACAAATGCCTCAGTGTGCACCGACGAGCACCACCACCCAACAATGACAGTAACTGCACCAGACGTAAGGACCGTTCTGCTCTACCGTCTGCTCTGAGCAGGTCGCCCCGGGAGCGACCCCTCAGGGCTCCCTTGAGCACAGGCGCTTGGCAGCAATGCCCAGGGATGTGTGGGCATCAAAAGCTCCACCTTTTCAGGCCTTATAAACGGAACAGTAAGTTTCACGGCTCAGAACCGTAAACCAACACACTGACGTTGCCGTTGCCTCCCCTCCAGCAGACGGGGTCTCCTGGGGGAAGATGGCAGGTGAGGTCTCAGTGATGGTGTCCCCCAGGGCTGGGTGGGCATGATGCCACGATGGTACTGAACTGGGGCAGGGTGGGGAGGGTGGTAGGCATAGAGTGGAGGAGGGAGAGCCTTGGGGGGGTATGCAGAAGGCAGACTGGACGCCAGGAGGGCAGCCTCCGTGAAGGGGCCTGCGTTCCCTACCACCACTTTGGGCATAAAGGTCAAAGCTAATGCCCCAAGAAAGGAGACTGGGGACTCCGGAATCCATGCCACAGCGGAACTCTAGGCCTTGCTCACACCCTCTTCTCTCCACCCCTGATGGTCTCACCCCCAAATCAGCCCCTGCCTGAGGGTGTAGGACTCTGTGCTTCTGCCCTGGGGGTGGGGTCGAGGAAGAGCCTGGGCCTCCACCTTCCGGGCCCCAGGACCCACCTCCCACCACTGAGACTCAGGGTCCCCTCTCAGTAGCTCGATCACGTCGCCCGTCTGGAAGGTCAGCACCGGCTTCCCCGGGGGAGCAGGGTTGCCATGGTAATTCTGCACAGCCACCATCTTAGGACCTGTGGAGGACAGGGCAGGAGGAGGTGGCTCCGTGACTTCGTCCTGGCAGCAGCCTGCCCTGTTGCTGAGCCTGGCCTTCCTGGCCCTTATCAGACCCCCGGGAGCATGTGGGCGAGAGGACAGGTGCCTATAGGGCCCCTTCTCAGATTCTTCCCAAGACTCCCGTGCCCCTCTGTTATGTGATTTACAGATTCAGTGTCATGGTGGTAATCACAACGTATTAATTGGCACTTCATACTTTCTCCCAAACGCCTTTCAAACCTGTGCCTGACAGTCGGCCATGGGCAGCAGGATATGGGGTACCCTCATGTTAGAGACGGGGCCAGAGGTCAGCCAGGCCCAGGGACTTGCCAAGGTCATACAGCTGGTCCAGGGCAGCTCTGAGGCTGAACTGGGGGTCCTGACTGAGCCCCCCAAGATCACGCAGGCTGCTCCTAGATGGAGCCCTGCTCCGGCCCGGCCACCCCGCCTGGGCCTGCATGTGCCAGGCCTGGTGTCCCAGGGGCAGCAGCGTGGTTTGGGGTCTTGTTTTCCCATGACTAGGTCTGGATGCTTGTCACTACCGGACTGCACTGAAATTTCTTCCCACACGATGCTTTCAATTCTCAACATTTAAAAGCCACGTTCCTTCGATGTAACACAGAGCGGGGGAAGCGAGGAGACAGGAAATAGTACAGTGACAGCAGCAGCGTTTTTATGCTCCCTCTGCTCAGGGTCTCTGGGTGCAGCTCAGGGCCTCCCCCTGGGCTGAAAGGACACCGACCCTCTGCGGGCTGGCCCTGTCCCCACGCCCGGGGCTGTGCCATCAGATACTAAGAAAGGTCCCGGGGAAGGTAGCTGTGTAAGCGGGAGGGAAATGGCGCTGGAGGACAGCACTCATGGTGGGAGGCTGGAGCCAACAAGGCTGGGAAAAGCTGAGTGGTCACTGTGACCGGACCCAGGCTCGGCTCCCAGGGTGACCGCTGACACAGACGATCGCGGAGAGGGTCCCAGGCCCGCAGACTCACCCGGTCCTGCTCCAGAGGCGTCCTGTGAGAGCAAGGACAGACAACAGTGATGAGGGAAGGCTGCCCAAGCATCCGACATCCTCCCCACCGCACACACCCCGAGATAGAAGGGTCAAGGTAAGAAGCAGGGGAGGAGAGGGACATGTCCTGGACTCCCACAGGCCTTCGCGACAGTTTCCCTTGATGACACCCTCCCGCTATTTTTACCGTATCTTCCACCTTTGTGCTCCTCCACGGCCCTGAGACATCCGTCCCCTTCCCTCTCCCACCCCTCACCATTATCTTCCACCTTCTCCAGGAAGCCTGCCCTGACTACCCCCGCCCTGGGGCCTCTCTGCTCTGAGCCTGGGCTTTGTCGTCTTTGTCTGGGCCACATCCTGCTGCATACAACTAGATGCCGTATGTCTTCCCTCCACCATAAGGGCATCTTTACACCCCAAACGGGGCCTAGAAAGTGCCCTTTAAGTGGTTAATCTGACTGGACCCCACAGCTAGGAAAAGACAACGTCCACATCCTAAAAGTGATTTCAGGGACTCAACCCCCAAGTCAGCTACACAGAAGGCTCTAAGCCAAATCAGGATGGAGCACAGGTGGGCAGATACAAAGCTGGGTACCCACTGCCGTGGGCAAGCAGAGTGGACAGGCAGCCGGGGCAGGTCAGGAGGCATCAGGGCCCTCATGACCACAGTGGCTGTTTGGCTCGGGGCGCACAGGGCCTATGGGGGGCAGGGCAGCAGAAGAGAAGAGTCTGGCGGACTCACCAGGTCTGCAGGTGAACCTGAAAAAGAAACACATCAGGCCTTAGAGAACAAGCCACTAGCACCAAGGACCAGTCGGCTGTCGCCTGCATGGCTGGAGGCCGCTGGGTGTGCTAGAGTGTACATGTGGTGAGTCTGGCGGCCGTTCGTGGCAGACATAGGCTGTGGACACACATAGCTGATGACTGTGAAAGTCTCATAATCACTTCTGACAGCAAATTCTGAACTCCGGTATTAGGGGCCCCGAGAGAACACAGACAGGGTGTGAGACCAGACGGTTTCCATGCGTGCCAGCTCTGTTCCAGTGGCAGCAGCTACCTGCTCACGGGACAAAACCTGCGCTCTAAGGGAAGGTTTCCACAATTGATTAGTGATGCCTGCCGTGGGCAAACGACAAGCAGGGGCTGGTACCCACGTTACCTGTTAACATCCTCATCTCAGACACACAGGCACCAGGATGCTCAAGGACACGGGGCACCGCAGCTTGTCGGATGTAAGGCAGATTCTTTCCACCTGCCTGGAATGCCCAGAGGGGAGGACGCAGTGCCAGGCTGGGCCCCAGCCACCTGCAAGCTGGTCTGCCACCTCACCACTGAACAAAGCACGGACTACACAGCAAACGTGTGGCTGACGTGACCTCAACACCATCTAACACAAACCGTGCAGACTTCTTTGGGCAGACACAAGTATCCCACGGAGCCTGCAGAACAGGTTATGGCCTTGGTGGGCACCGGGCAGGAAGGGCCAGACAGTGCAGCTGGTACCCACATGGAAGGCTTTGCTCTGACAGTGGCTCCCAAAGGGAGAGGCTTGTTGGGACATCCTTGCTGTCCAAGGGCAGCAAACAGTTAAACCCGCTTTGGCCGGGGTCACTGGCAGAGCCCAAAATGAAAGATGAGAGCATGGCATGGGAGAGAAAGCAGCTTGGAATTCTCCAGAGAAAAACGGCCAGAAGTGACTGGGGCAGGACAACCTCCTCAGCAGACAGACAAGAAAGCGAACCAAGCAAATGCCCTTGGGGGAGCCACAGGCTCCTTAAAATAAAACCAGGTACCCACACGGGCTTTAATGACATGGGACGGTGCTCATGGTAACTGGCTTTCAAAAGATATGAAATGGCCCATCTGGAAAGATCCCAGTTGCACACATAATGAAAACCACAAAAACAAAGAGATTGGGTGGGTGGGCGTGTGTGTTTGCAAAAAGGAAGGAAGGGTGTGTATTGGCCAACAGCAAGTATTTTTATCCCCTCTGCTCTTCTCTACATTTTCTAAATTTTCTACCGGATATGGTATTTAATAATGGGGGGGGGGGACCCAGAAACACTGTTTAAACAAGAAACTATACCAAAATATTACCTTCGGTTACCTCTTAAAAAATTCATGGGGATACTTATTTTCTTCGTTTCATTTCTTCTTTTTTTTCTTCCAAATTTTTGATAAGTAAGTATGTTACTTTTAGGATCAGAACAAACAATGCCAAAAGAAATGAAGTGTCTAGTCGCCCAGTGTGAGGGGTGTATGGCCACAAGAGGGCAGTATGGAATGACAAAGCTCAAAAGGCTCGTTGGGCCAGTGGGTGCCTGCTGTCTTCTAGCCCGGAGGAGACTGGAGGGGCTGCTGGATCCTGACTCGCCAGGAGTGGGCTACAAAGGGCCTGTGGTGAGGACGAGGGGGTCTGGGCTGACGTGTGGGGGCCTCCTCCCTGATCAGGGTACTGGGCCAGCATTCAGTCAATGGGGAATTGACAGAATCTTCTATTCTTGGAGGTGGTGTCGGTGTGACACGCAGGCCTGATGCGTTTTTCTGCCTACCTGGAGCGAGTCAACACCTCTCTTAGCACAGCTTCCCCGAGTGTGGACCGCAGTTAGCACCGTCTCACAGGGATGTGGGGGCATCTGAGTCGCCCGTGTGACGCATGGGGAGCAGAGCTGACCCTTGCACTTCAGAATGAAGCCTCGGGGGCTGTTCCCCACCAGACCCAGTACTCAGCCAGCTCCTGCCCGAGGCAGTGGCTCTGAACCTTCCAGAACCATCTCAGGCTTTTTGGCTGCCCAGCTAGGTGTTTTGGGATGGACACTGCCCACTTCAAAGGCATTCCCCAAACCAAGATGTTTCAGAGGAGCCTCAGCAGCCTGGTGCCAGCAGGCAGGCTCAAGCCCCTCCCCACCAGCCTCAGGCTTCCCTTCTGACAAATGGGCACAACAGATGGGAGCACTAAGTGCTGTGCGTATGTGTGCATGTAAGCCATCTGCTAATGCGGCTATAGCTGGAGAGGGCCAGGCCTCTCTGGGTGTGGGAGAACTGGGGGTAAGGGGTCTCGGTAATCAGAAACCTACATGCAACTGACGAGAACGTTCTGTGCCCATTTGGGATGGGTTCTAAAAGCTTACAACTGGAATGAGCAGGGGATGTGGAGGAGGCAGAGAAAAGCCCTGGAGTGTGGCAGTTAGGAGGGAGGGTTTGGCATGGGACCTCCACCCCCCGCCCCCGGCCCCTTGACACTGTGACCCAGGGCAGGTGTCCTCCCCTCTCTGAGCTTCAGTTTCCTCATCTGTTCCCTGTCTAACGGAGTCACCGCGATAGGAAAGGAGAACGTGCGAACTCAGCAGGGCCAGGAGGGTGGCAAAAGGCAGTGTGAGCAATGGGACCCTTAGCTAGGGACTGTGGCCGCGAGGACCAGCCCCCAAGGCTTGTGTTCACAGGCAGGGCGAGGCGGTACTCACTGATCTTGCAGGGAGGTGTCACTTCCAGACACTCCTTGTGCGCCCCAACGCCACACTTGGTGCACAGGTACCCCTGGTAGAAGGTTCCCCTGCACCGGGGAGGGCCCAGGTGAGACAGATGCTGCCCTGGCCGTGGGCAGGGCCCAAGACCACCAGGCCCACCTTGCCACCTGCCCCCCAGAGCACGCATCCCTCCGAGCTCAGGGCCTCCAGGACCCCGGCCACCACATGCAGCCTGGTGTAGCTCTCCCGAAGGACAGCCCTGGCCTTGCTCTGCCGCCCCACACAGCAGGCCCTGGGCACCCACGGGGACAGTCGCTTCCCCCCAGGTTGGGTCTGACACTGAGGGGCTCAGCCCAGGGCTGCCGGAGGGGGGTGGTCAGTGGTGATGGGGGACACAGGGCACCTGCAGCAGCAGGCTCCCTTGGGGACCGGGAGGTGCGGAACGGGTGGGGCCGGGGCAGGAAGCCCCCACCTGAGGAACATCCTGCAGGCTCTGCAGTTGGTGGTCTTGTCGAACGTGTACATCTGGAAGCTGTGGTGATTGGCGTTGGCTTTGTCAGGCTTGATGTTGGACCTGACAGGAGGGAAAGAGGGCATCAGACGCCCCGAGCCCCACACCAGCCGGGCTCAGGAATAGGCTGAGCAGGGCGTCGGTGGCCAGGACTCAGCCTGGGTCTGCCCGACACCTGGCTAGAATGAGGGTCTGTGTTAACAAGCCACTGCACTGGTGTGAGAGAACTCCTGGGTGAGGGTGCGGGGCTGTGTCTTGACGAGGGTCTGGAAGTGGCAGGTGTGGGCAGACGCAGGTGCCTGTCAAGACTCAGCAGATGTGCGCTTCAGATTTCATGGTCTACAGGCCAGACACGAAAAAACCTAAACAATGAACTCGAGTTCACGACAGGCACCCATGAAGTGTTCAGGGGGTCATGCCCTGATGTCTGCAATTCACTTAGAAATAAATACAGCCACCATCAGATGGCACGAAGGCTGGGTGGGGTAGGATGTGACAAAGAAAGCAGGGCCAGATGTTAACGGTGCAATCTGAGTGTGTTTACTATAACTTCCTTTCAACTTTGGTGAATACTCACAAGTGTTCATAAGAGAACGTCGGGGAGAAAATGACAACCCCTGGAAACCGAGGGGCAGAATGGAGATGGTCCACCGCCTGGCTGTGGACGTGTCTGTTTCGATGTGTCTGGGCGGGATCCCATTTGACCCTCCCCTAAAATCCCATAACCTGGGCCCTCTTTTCATCTCCATTTCACAGGGAAAAAAAGGCCAGGCAGGTAAGCACACCTGCCCGGAGGCCCCCAGCCCTCCTGACTGCAGAGCCTGATGGCACAGAGACCCTGCCACTCTGGGCCCCAGGTCTGACATGTCTGGGGACCCCACTGATCACCTCTCTCTGTTGGACATATTGGGGCTCCTCCTAGATTTCATGGATAAACAGCTCTGTATGGCTTCAGAGAGGTGACAATACACCAGCTTCTAAGGCCCTGAGGAGCTGGGTCACCCTAAGTCCATATGGCACCACGACCATGCTGGCTCTTCACTGCTCTGCCAGACAGGCTGAGCCTCGGGGCAGCAGTCCGCTGAGCTGCCTGGGACAGGCTGTGGCAGGGAGGGTGCTCTCGCGAAGATGACAACACGGTGGTGATGGGGTGACGGAGCCCATCTCAGTCTCCGGGTGTCTGATCCAGCCCTCATCTGAGAGGGTCCCTGGACCAAATCCCCCCGGGGCTTCCAACCCCCACACCGCTGCAATCCTTGGACTCACATGGCCATCTCAAATTGCTCCATCCATTTCCTCTTCATGTCTTCTGTCTTGCAGAAGAACTGGAAGCCCTGCTTTCCTTGTAGGTGAATTAGATAGAAGCCGTAGGACCACTGGAGGAGGAAACGAGACGCGCTGGCAACTAGCTGTGTGTGCACATGTATGTATGCGTGTGCATGTGTACGGTGCACTTGTGTGTACTCGTGTGTGCGTGTCTGTGCCTGTGTGTGCACATGTGTGTGCATGTGTACAGTGCATTCTGTGTACACGTGTGTGCGCGTGTCTGCGCCTGTGTGTGCACGTGTGTGTGTGCATGTGCAAACCCGTCTAACAAGATGTCCCGGGACCCCTCTCCTACCCTCTCCAAGGTGTGTCCCCAACTGAACTCCACCGGTTCAGCCGGGACTGTCCCTAATTATTGAACTGGGTCCCCAGGGAGCCCACGTTCAGGAACTCGCCCAGGGCGCTTCCACGACACCGGCCCACTCACTTTCACTTCCTAAATGTAACACTAAAGAAACTCACTGCTCTGAAGTGAAACAACAGGAAAATAAAATAAGGCAGGGGAAGGCCGTGAGTCTGGGAAGCCCACAGCAAAGCCAGCCACAGCTGTTCCCCCGCACCCCGCAGCCCCCCACCAGGCCTAACCATCTCTGGGGCTTTCAAAGGGGCCCAGGAAGAAGTCTGGAAAGTCTGAGTCCATTTGTTAGAATAGGTGAAGGGAAAAGGAAAGAAAGGAGGGAGAAGGGAGGATGGGAGGGAGAGATGGGGAGAACAGAGAAAAGGTGGAGGTGACACACGGTGAGACAAAACACCCTGACAGGCTCGGGAATGACATGTGGCCCTTAACACCTAGGCAACGGAGGGGGTGGGGGCCAGGCAGGAAGGTGGAGCCTTCACTTTCCACTCTCCTGTACCAGGCAAATCTTTTATCATGCACATGTCATAATTAAGAGACCAGAGGAGGAAGAAGGAAGAAGAAAGGCATGAGTTGACCCCTGTTCAGGCCCACCCAGGGCCCCCAGGACTCCACTCCCGGCTCAGGAAGGAAGTGCTGGCATCGGGCGCTGACGTGAAGGAAGGCAGCGAGACCAGGGTGCCAGGTGCTTACCATTTTCCCATGAGACTATGAGGAAGCATGAGGAGAGGAAAGCAAAAGGGGAAGTGAGGTCATTATGGGACTCGGCCCAGCCCTGAGGTGGGCACTGCAGCCCAGGACACTGACCACTACCAAGTGCGCTGGGATGAGGCCCCCAGAGCCTTCCTCCCAAAAGGGAAGGTGCCGGGTCTGGGACTCAGGGGTTGAGTCTTCAGCCCAGAGCCTGGGGAGTGGCCTGAGGTCACCACCTCGGGGGCCCCAGTAGGACTTCAGAGTTGGGTGGGTCACCCCCATAGCTCTTCCAGGTGGTACCAGCATGCTACACTGTAAGCTCCAAAGTCTAGGGTCTACGATCTTTAGCATAACGAGCTCCTGGCCCCCACACCTAGCCCAGGGCTACACACAGTAGCTGCACATAGCTCAGAGTGCAAAAGCTCTGCTAAAGCAGGACTGAACCAGAGGACATAGCAAACCCATCCCAGCAGCCATGGCCCCACCCCCAGCAGCCATGGCCCCACCCCCAGCAGCCACGGCCCCACCCCCAGCAACCAGAGCCCCACCCCCAGCAACCAGAGCCCCACCCCCAGCAGCCACGGCCCCACCCCCAGCAACCAGAGCCCCACCCCCAGCCGCCACAGCCCCACCCCCAGCCGCCACGGCCCCACCCCCAGCAACCAGAGCCCCACCCCCAGCAGCCACAGCCCCACCCCCAGCAGCCATGGCCCCACCCCCAGCAGTCACAGCCCACTGGTGGGACAGCAGAGTCTGTCAAGCCACAGTGACGCCCTCCCAGAGCCCTACTTCAAAGGAAGCAGCGGTGGAGAGGGGCAGAAGTCCTGCCTGCTGCCGGGGGCAATGTGAGCGGGAGTCAGGTGGCCAAGGTCTAAGGCCTGGCTCTCACCGGAGGCCTTGGCTGAGCCCCTTGGCTCAGTCTCCTCACTGGGGAGCTGTGATCCCGACTGTGCCGCTCCCACGAAAGATTCAAAGATAAAAGGCCGGGGAAGTGCTGGGCCCAGCACAGAGCCGGCGTGCCTTCTGCAGAAGTCAGGGTTAAGAGGCTGACTAGCAAGGGAGGCCCGTCCCCACTGCAGCCCACCCGGTCAGGGTCGGGCTGACTTCCACTCTTCCCAAGGCCACCCCACGACGGCTCCACCAGCTGGGTGGGTCACCGCCGGCCCCTGGCCTGGTGTGGCCCCGCCTCCGCAGGCCCTGCCGTCAGGCACCAGCAGGAAGCCGGGACCCACCTTCTTGATGTCCTTGTTGTTCATGGGGTCGTCGGTCATCTTGTGGAAGAGCAGCTCGATGATCTCCTTCAACTCGTAGCTGTAGCCCTTCCTCTTGCAGACGATGACCACCTTGTCAAACAGGAACAAGTACCTGGCGCGACAGCACGGCCAGGGGGCCGGTCAGCACAGCCAGCGCACTGTGCTCCCGGGCCACGGGGCAGACACGTGCCCCTGGGTGGGCAGCAGGAAGGCTGCGCCTGCTCCGAGCCCTGCCCTCTGCCTCCGCCAACACTGACCCTCAGCCAGTCCTCGGCTGCCCCGATACAACTCCTCCAGGAAACCCTCCTTGGCCTCCTGCCCCGAGGCTGCTCCATCCTGAGTGGGTTCCATCCCTCACTAGACAGGGAGCCCCGGGGACCCAGGCCCGTATCTGCTGTGACCTCAGCCATGGCCCCAGGCCTCGCACACAGTAGGTGTGCGTGGAGAATGAACAACCGTGGCCACACCAGCTCAGCTGGAGCTGTCCCCACCACCCGCCTGGGCACTCCCTTGGTCATTTGGCAGCCATTCTGTCTGTTCAACTGCAGGAAGCCTGTGAGCTCGCCAGCCAGGGCCTCTGGCTGCACCCTCTGCCCAGCGCGGTGCCGGCCACGGGCAGCACAGCTCCACGGCCATGGCAGCCACTGGCGGACATGGCTCGCCGACGCTCTTGCGGAGCAGGAAGGAAGCAATTAAAACGGAGCCAACAAAAAGCCGAGTGGGCGGGCAGCTCTTTCCACAGGAAAAGCAGTTTCCAGACGTGTGGGGAGCAGGGTGCCCGACCAGGCTGCATGCCACCGGCCCAGGCCACCGTTCTGCTCACCTGTCCTGCTTGGTATGGTTGACTATGGACCGGACCTTCAGCTCCCCGTCGATCTTCGGCCTCCCAAATTCCTCCAGTTTCACTTGCTGGGAAAGGTGGGGGAAGGCCGTTAGCCCCAATGCCAAAGCGGCACCCCCACTGTCCCAGCACCTAATCAGGAGAAAGGGCAGGTGGGCACACACCCAAGGGGGACAATGCCCACAGAACCCAAAGGAGGAAACCAAATTTAGATGAACCCAGTGGATCCCGGCTGGTGCACGGAGCAAGTGGGGAGCAGAAGACCGGGGGGAGGGGAGGGGCTGGCTAGGAGGCTCCTGCCCCACCTCCTGCCCCACCACGGACTCCCCACAGCTCCACGGGAACAAAGAGCGATTCATGGTGGGGTCATGTTAACAGGCCAGTGCGGTGTGGTGCCCAGAGCAGGGGCCTGGTAGGAAAAGGCAGACGCCCAGCCCTGAGAAACCAAATTAAAGGGAACAAAGAGCGCTTATCAGATGGAGGGCTGGCGGGCGAGGCGTGGGGTCCTGTCAACAGCTCCTCTTCCACAGGAAGAGGTTGCCCATCAAACCCGCTCTCTGGTTTGCTGAGATTTCATTTTCATTTTCCGTTTGGTTTATATCTCGGCTCCTCAGCTTTGATGCAGAGAGATGGTCTCTTGACACGTTCCTGTGCGGCCGACGCAGACAGGACAGGCAGGAGGGGACGCTCCAAGACGCTAAGGAGGCCATGCCCATGTGACGCTATGACGGACCTTCTCAGCATCTTCTCCTGAGTTCCCTGAATTTCCCAGAAGCCGCCGGGGCCAGACTCAGAGAACAGCTTCAGTGTAATACAGGGTGGGATGGGCGTCCTGCTCAGAGAGTCCCTCAAAGCCTCCGTGTCTCATCTCTAAAGTGACAGCAACAAAAGCGCCACCTCCACCTGGGTGGTAGAGTTCGGGAGAATATGCAGAGCCGAACACGGCCTGGCCCGCAGGAACGCTGCACACCTGTTCACCATCGCTGTTCTGTTTTTGTTATTTCAGGAACAAGTATGACTCACATGTAAAAGTGTTCTTAAAATTCCCCCGAATGACTGCTACAAAAGCAACGCCTGTCTATCGTAGGGCTTCTGACGATCAGTGAGGGGAAACCCGACAGCCAGGGCGGCCAGGCACTCACCCCACTAACAGTCTGGGGCACACCCACCCTGAACCGCCTCTGCACTTGGGGTGTATCCCAGTGCTTCTGGGAACTTCTTTTTTCCTTCACTTGACGACACATCACGAGCGTTTTCCAGGTCACATGTTTGCAGAGGTGACTTCTTTGGGCTCTTCCAACGCTGGTGGATGAGGAATGGGCAAACGGGCCCCAGGTGTCAGCCTAGGCATCCAGGAGCTTGCTTTGCAAACAGCTTCTGTGTTGACTTGACCTTGACAGAGACTCATCAGGACCCAGCCAAGTTCAGGGCCCACAGAGTGAAAATGTCTGGGTATAAGCCAGCAGTTCTCAACCAGGAGAGAGTCTGTACCCAGGGGACATCTAGCGATGTCTGGAGATACATTTGATCACCACCTCCTGGGCCCCCCCAAAGGTGGGGGTGGCACTGGCAGAGACCAGGGGTACTGCTCAACATCCTGCAATGCACAGGACAGACCCCACAAGAAAGAACGACCTGGCCCCAAATGCGAAGAGCCGAGGTTGAGAAACCCTGGTTTAAACATTTGGCAGGTCTGCAAGATATCGGTGCTGGCTGGCACAAGTGGGGAAGTGTCTGCTTCCTGGATGGCCCAGTTGTTCTCCCCGCAGGACACACTGGCTCACCCAATGCTCCAAGGATGAGCCTCTCACGGACCAGGGAGAGGGGCCCATGAGGTATAAGCCCTGCCTGATAGAAGCCGAGGGGAGGGGAGAAGCCAAGGGCAGCTCCTGGGCAGGTGGACAAACACTCTGCACTGTGCCTCCTAGGGACGTGGAGATGAGGTGGGCCAGGGGTCCACGGAGCAGAGCCTCATGTCCCCTGGGAGCCATGTTCTCCTCTTGGACGCAAGAGAGTCCTAGGTCTAGGCCAGGGAGGGAGGCTGGGGTGCTCAGCACGCGGGCAGCCTGTGAACACAGGGCACTTGGGGTCGCTGCACATGCTCCCGCAACCTGGCCAGACGGAGTGTGTGTTCACGCTTTCGCTGATTCGATACTGAGATCATGAAAGTAATTTCTAAAATAGGTACATGTAGTCATAGCTCATCTTCACTCTTTGGCGAGCAGCCACTTACCAAGTTCTCTATAGAACTCTGGAATTCGCTGATTTTCTTTAGGGTCTCTTTGTCCCGTTTCACTTCATTTATGTACATTGCCAAGTCCTTGAAAACAACCGGGGTGGGGAGGGGTTAGCAGGCGGGTGCTGGGCGGGGTGAGAAGGGCTCAGGCCCCAGCCCCGCCGCACGTCAGCCCAGGCCTGGGCATTTTCCAAGCACCTTCAACCGTCCGTCTACCAGAGGCGGCTGACCAGCTCTGCAAACAACAAGGGGTGACAAGTGTCACCCCCCACTTGACAAATAAAGAAACTAAGGAAGAAAAGATAAAACGAACCCCATACCATACCCCAACCAGTGGGCCAAGAACGCCAAACTGCTGCCACCTGATCTAGGTTAGAGTAGGAGGAAAACAGCCAACTAGACTTGGAACGACTACTTCTCAGCTCTGGGAAGTGGATACCTGCAGCCCTCAGCTTGTCCGGGTGTCCACACGCTGCAGCCTCCTGCTGGCCACCAGGGGGCAGTGCCCACTGCAATCCAGAGGGCAGAGTGGCTGGGCTGGGCACCGAGCACCACCTGAGAGCCAGGGGACCCAGCTCTCCTCTGAAGAACCAACACAGGTGGCACTGACCCTGCCCAGCAGGGGGACAGGCTGCCTTGGGTAGAGTCCCTGAGCTGGGCCAACAGGGGAGCTGGTTCCAGCCTTCCTCCAGTGACCCCTGCCCGCTCCTACAAGGCGCCCACTGGCGGGGCAGAATGTGAGATCCTAAGGCGGAAATGTTAAAAGATGGCCTGGCAAGCTGTCCCACCTCTCCAGCCTCGGTGGCACAGGCCACAGGTCACACACGACTTGGAGTGAAGTTCTCCACGAGCGTAAGGCTGCTCAGAGCTCGCTCAGCACAGACACAAGAGCACCGGGGGATCAGAAACCCAAAGCGGGGTGTTGCTCCAGGGAAGTGCCACTTTACAGAGACTGAGAAAGCGCAGGATGCAGCCAGGTGACAAGGAGCCAACACTCAGGGGCAGGAAAGGACAGCGTGCATTCAGGGGCCTGGGAGTGGCCACGCTTGCCTAGAATTTGGGGCACTGTGGTAAACACAGCGTGCCAGGGTGAGGGGGGGTGAGCCTGGCTCGGGGGGCGTGGGGAGCCATAGAGGGTTTCCGACCAGGGAAGTGACTTGAGCTGACCTCTCCATCAGGAAGTGTGCCTGCACAGTGGGCTTTTGCGGACAGAGGGAGGACGGGAGAGGTGGCATGGCTGGGTGGGGTGCACATTTCAGAAGCAGAAGCCACCGAGCTGGGCAGTGGGCTGTATGGAGTCAGATGGCCCAGAACCGAGTCCAGTGCCTCGGAACTGGTGATGGCCTCGGCAGACAGTTGGGAAAGCAGGAGGAAGGAAGGCCCGGGGGAGTCACTGGAGGCCACGCGAGGTCAGTGACCAGGACACCTGGGGTGAGCGTCTGACCTGTAGCCCCCTCCACCTGACTCCTCTGCCCTTGGGTGGGTCTTACCCACTGCCCTGCCCTCTCTGTCTCTTGCTGTCCCAGGAAAATCTACATCTACGGTCACAGAGCGAGGCTCGTTCATGAGCCCAATCCAGTCCAAAAACGCATGCAAGATAAGCCCCAGGCTGGTCTGCCCTCCCCCCCCACCTGCATGGCTTCCAGTGCTTCTTTCAGCTGCTGCCTCTCCGGCCGGTCAGTGGAATGGCTCAGAAGTTCCTGAAGGTGTGAGAGGGGAGTTGTGGGTCACCACTCGGGGGTGTCAGGGCCTCTGTCCTCGCCCCCACCCGGCACGGGGTATGTGCACAGCGCGAGGCCCTCTGGACAGAGCTGCCACCTGCTGGCCCAGGGTCCGGTTCAGCTGTGTAACCCCAGCAGACAGACAGACAGCCCTCACCCAGGTGACACGCTGCTTCAAGAAAGAGGTGTCGCTGACACTTGTGGGTCATGGCAGGGACATCAGGCTGCACAAAGCAAGGTGCTGAGCTAACAGACGACTGCTGTTCACAGAAGAACCTCACTCAGCACCTCCCAGAAACCACTCTCTCCCCCACGTCTATCTGTCCAGCAGGTCCTCCTATTCCCTTTTCTGCCATGACTGCCAGGAAGCTCAGAGGCCGGGTTAAGGGCCAACCCCAGTTATTCCTGGTCTGAGGATGCTCTTCCACTGCTTTCACTTGTTCTGCTCTTACCCGTTTTAATCACAATTTTCCTTTGTGTATTTATTGTCATAAACATCACACACACACACACACACACACACACACACACACACACACACGGTGCCAAAAATATATATATACATTTTAAGAAAGGAAAAAAACTATTAAAATTATAATACTCAATATACATCGATTAAAAAAAAGACGAATACAAGTCATGTGTGACTTCTGCAATTACAGCAGGTGCTCAAAGTGGTTCCCATCAGCGTCCAGACACTTCTGATTACGGTGAATTACCGCTTGAGCAACACTGACCAGTCCACTTGTATACATTTTTTTGGCACCCCCGGTGTGTGTGTGTGTGTGTGTGTGGTGTGTGGTGTGTGTGTGTGTAGAGAGTGAGAGCAGTTCCCAGTGTAGAGTGCAGTTTTCATGCACTAAGCACAGTCTTACTTTGTCTGCTTGTTGATGTCCCGCCCGCCCTGGCCTCTGTGTGGGCTCCGCCCGCCCTCACGCAGCCCACAAAGGCCGAGGGGTGGGGGTGGGGTGGGTCTCACCTTCAGGAGAAGGTGGTACTTCAGCACCCTCTGCATGGGCACCACCAACAGGTCCTGCAGCTTGAACCTCCCGTCCTGGACCTTCAGTGTGCATTCCTGGGCGTCAGGGGGCAGCAAGTCCATGAAGAGTCCCGGCCAGGGGGCGCTGGACCCCCCCACTCCCACACCCCAGCCTGGGAGGGGGCAGCCCTAAGGCTGGCACTGGGGCCCCGGGGTCTGGTCCTTCTCTGACCAGGTGTGGGGCCAGCCGCCCCTCACACACTCAGGGGTCCACAGCAGCCATGTGATTCTGGGGCTGGCGCCGACCAGACCCGCCTCAAGACTGTCGGGGAAGCCAGCTCACTAAGGGAGCCACTTGCAGGAGCCAGAAGCTCCCCACTGTTGCCTGAACACACGGGGGCATTCTGCTTCTCCAAGGTCATCCCCAGCACTGCTAGAGCAAAGGGACCCGGCACCAGAATCCACTCTGGAAACGGGGAGCCCCAACCAGGGAGCAGCTGAGCTAACCCCAATAAGGGGTTCACGTGGGAAACTCAGCAAGTACCAGAGACTGGCACCGAGCCTGGGGTGAGGACGGGAGAGCGGTGGGAGGCTCATGGCTCCCAGCAAACGTCTGTCACCTGAGGCCCTCGTGGGGTCTGTACAGGCCAGGGTCTGGGGTCAGTCACAGCGCCTCGCAGAGCCAGATCTGGTCTTTGGGGCCTGCCTCAACAGCACCCAGGGGTCTCAGGCTGTGTTCTGGCCTGAGACAGTGACCTCCACCTGCCCACTCCCCACCCCAACAGAACGCAAAGGATAAAAAAATCACCTGCTGAAAACATCTACACAAAAGTCACATCACTATCCCGTCCCCAACTTCCCACAAAACGGGCTAGCCAGAGAGCAGCAGGCTGCGATCTCAAAGGGACGGGTTAGGGGATGGGCCGGGAGACAGGCTGGGGAACAGGCCAGGGGACGGGACGGGAGAGAGGCTGGGGGACAGGCTGGGGGACAGGCAGGGAAGTCCCCATTACCTCAACTTTCAGTCTGAAGTCCTCCCGGCTGGCGAGGAGCTGGTTCAGTGCATTCTGGGCGTGTTCCATGTGGCTGCAGTACTCCCCGTAGATCAGGAGCCTGGATGGTACACACGTGTGTACACACACATACACACACACACATACACACTCTCTCTCCCAGGATTAGGACACCGCTGCGACGGCTGAAGGCCCGCTTGGTTTCACGACGGCTCTAAGTGCACAGCAAATGGGTCTCCCCCCCATGACAGCTCCTCATGCGCCAACACGTTTAACGGTTTTGTTCTTTCTGTACGGCTGCTTTCTCTCTCGTCTCGAAATATTGCCAGGCTAGGTGGAGGGGGCCCCCTTCTGTGGTTCTATTCTAGGTCAGGGCTGGGTTGGGGATGCAATTCTCATGCCCCCCCCAAACCTGTCCCCAAAAAGGGCCAAAGCCGGAGAGAAGAGAAGCCCCTCGCCTCTCCAGAGCCAGGCGACCCCAGGAAGGCTAGGGCTGGTTTATGCCAGGACGGCTGAGCACTGTGCCCTCGGCTGCTGCCGTGCACCCCCAGGTCTGAACCCCTCCGCTCGCACAGCCACAGCTGCCCTCCGCTGGGCGTGGACCAGCCGTGTAGGCAGCACAGGCCCAGCCTCAGTTTCTCCTCACAGCAGGGACGTGGCCGCAGCTCTGGGGACACCAGAGCCTGGGCTCTCAGCCATGTCCTCCTGCCTACGAGCCCCTCACTCAGACCAGCACGGGGCGGGTTCTGTCTCCCATCAGCAGCAGCTGCTACACGCCACCTCCCCGGGACCCAGGCATAGCGCTCAGGGGGCAGACTCCCCGGATGCCCGATTCTCCTGGGGGGGGGGGTGCATTATACATGCATGAATGCCCGTCAGCCACCAAGACCCACAGGACAGAGGTGGAGGGAGCTGCTGGAGCCTCCTCAGGCCTCCGCCCATCCAGGCCGTGCTCGGGGGCACCCCTCCTGGCTCTGACGGTGGGGAGGGGGTATTCCTTGGTTTACAAGTACGAATGGGTCCAGAGGGCCACAGCCACCTGCCTTGGGCAGCACACACCTGCCCTGGGCGAAGTCACCCCACCAGCTGTGCCCCGTCAGGCCACGGTGGTCCCATAGACAGGGAGCGGCCGGCGAGGCGGCCCTGCCACTCACCTCTCCTTGAACTCGAGGAAGACCTTGGCCAGAGTGCTGCCCCCCGCCATCATGGACACGTCGATGGCCCTCAGGAAGCTGTGGTGCACCTTAATGAGGTCCTGGGAGGACAAAGCGGTTAGCGCGTGAACGGCTCACCAGGCGAGGGGAGAGTGCTCCCCACTCTCTCACATCTTCTCTTGGATGAGGACGTGTGTGAGGCCCGGGCCCTGGGCGTGATTCCCACATAAATGCCAGGTGTAAGCCAACTAGGAGGTGGCAGTGACGCGTATGCGGTCTGCGGGGAGATTCCACAGTCCGTATCCGTCTGTACAGACATGTGCGGCCGACCAGGGCAGGCTCTTGTGCCCGGAGGGGACAGCGCTGGCCCGGGATCCTGGGCTCGGAGGGATGCAGTCTTTTCACTGCAGAGCTGGGGCCTCAGGCCTGGGGAGGCGTGCTTCCAGGGCAGGTGACATGCTGGGGCGACCCACATCCCCCACCCAGGCTACTGATCTGTCCCTGGACGATTATGCTGGCCACCGCTCACGGCAGGAAGAACGCTGGGTGGGGGGCACAGAGAGCAGGAAGCTCCGGGGCCTGGGTGAGCCGAGCTGATGAGGGGCTGAGGGGTCGGGCAGGAGCACCCCGCAACCCCCAGGTGCAGTGGGGGGAGCCCACCCCTGCGTAGCTTCTGTAGCCTCACGCCAAGCTGCCCTGCTCTGCTGACCACATCGAGATGAACCTTCCCACAGGGATGTCCTTCCCACGTCCAGGTCCAGACATCCATAGAGCGAGCGACGGGCTCGCTCTAAGGGGTGGGGGACACATTTCTCTCCAGCCGCTGACAGCCTCCCAACTCTTCCAGGGCCTGTGCGCCTGCCTGAGCCACACCCACCAGCACAGCGAGCAGAAAAGGCGAGCTCCCAGACGCTGAGTCCTCCCATCCCCTAAAGCCGAAATCCCCGGAGGAAGGAGCAAGCTGTTCTCCTCCTCACGTCTGTCAGCCATCAGAACACCCCTTGGCCAGGACCAATCATGTCCCTGGCGGGGACAGTCGCACTGGAGCAGGTTAGGACCAGAGCCCGCACGCGATGAGTGGGGCTGGGCCTTTACCTCCAGGTTGATGAAGATAGCCGCCATGTCCGCCGGGCTCAGCACCAGTCTCAGGGGGGCCATGTAGTTCTGCAAGGGAAAGCCCAATGGTTCCATTTGCGCCTGGAGGCAGCCAGCCACCTTCCAGGCCACAGCCGCCAGCCAGAGGGGCTCTGACAACCTGACCAAGGTCAGGGGTGCCCTGCGAGGCAGCTACACAGGCCTGGAGCCCGGCCAGTGCTCGGCGGAGAGCATTCTGGGGAGATCTGGGCTCCGCCCCGCAGGGTGAGTGCTGTGCAGAATGTGTGGGGCTGGGCGGGATCGGGCCTGAGTGTTGACCAAGCACCCATGCCCGCCACGTGGTCAGAGCCCCAAGGGAGGCACTCAGCATGGCACTGGACTTCAACCCTACAAGAGCCGGGACGGGTATTGCTGTTGTTTGAAACACAAGGAAACTGAGGCCTAGGAGGTAGGAGCGTCACCCCAGTGTACACCGTGGGTGGTGACGGGGCCGTGATTCCCACCAGCACTCAAATTCCTGAGCCTGGGGTCCTGGGTCCACCCCTAAGCCTGCCTTCAAAAGAGATGCCCCCACCCCCATGCCCCGAACCCCAGAAGCTGCACAGTGACAGGCAGTGGTTCTGCCTGAGTCCTCCAGGTCTGGCCTTGCAGGAGACACACATGTGTGACTCAGTCATCTCCTGCCCCACAGACCCTTTCAGACAAGGACCTGCCACCCTCTCCTCTCCCTGCTCCTTCTCCCCCAAGGGGTCCTGGCCCCCGGGACCTCTCCTCGGCCACTGTGTGCAGCAGGTGAGAATTGTCCAAATGAACAAAGGCCGGAGGACACTGGATGTGGCAAGCGGTTTTCCCCATGCCGAGGACAGGCTGGCACTGACCTGTCTAGGATTCGGTTTCCTCGTCTATGACGTGGGGCAGCAACACCTACCTCGGATGGTTAGGGAGGACTAGAACCGCGATTATCCCTGAAAGCACTCGGCACACTGCGTGTCCTGTCTGAGCACGCTCCCTGCGCAGCCCCCACGTGCACCGTGCCACGCCGTAGTTGGGCAGCGCCTGCCCTCGAAGGCCGTGTTCCAGGGGAAGATGGAACACAGCAGCGTGCTGGTTTTGGCAATGGGACTCAGGCTGCATGGAGGAAGTGACAAGGCCTGCAGGGCCCTGGGAGGAGCTGACCTGGGGGCCGGGGCAGGGGGGGCAGAGTGGCGAGGGCCAGGGCGTACAGCGAGGATGCTGCCTGGTGTGTCTGCAGAAAGGCCGAGGTCAGTGGGGCTGAAGGGTGGGCACACAAGGGGTGGGTGGGGCAGGGGGAGGGGGAACATCCATCAGGCCTGAGCCAGTCCTGGATGGCTGGAGGCCACACGGTTCCCTAAACAATGAGGGCTCCACTTCGGTGTCCCCCACTGGGTCCGACACCAAACCAAGGAATAGCCAGAAAGGTTCTGTCTTCAACAGTGTTGGCTTTCTCATGCCAGTAAGCTTTGGCAGTGGGGATGAGGATGTTTCAGTGACAGGGAAATGCCACCGAGCCAGTGCACACAGGAGGCCAGGGCATGGTGAGGGCAGGAGACGGCCCATCCGTGGCCCTGCAAGAGCTCGGCAGGCTGGTGGGCAGAGAGGACTGGCCAGCCATTTGGGGCAGCACAGGGTCTGCCACGGGGCTCTGAAGGCTCACACCACTGAGCCTAAGTCCCAGGTGCAGGACACGCACCGCCACCTGTGAGATGGTAATATCGTTATCCCAATTTATAGAGGGGGGCTGGGCGCAGAAAGTGCCCTAGGTGAGAAAGTCTACATACGGAGCTTAGCCCAGCGCCCGGCCTGGGCGAGGGCACATACATAAGGAGTTTAGCTCTGGTGACCGGGCACACGTAAAAAGATTAGCTCAGTGCAGTCAGAGCAGAAGACATTATGACGCCCAGTTTAGGCTGGAAGAAGCCACAGAGACGAGCTCAGGATGGTCCAGGACCTGAGGAAAGGTGGGAGCAGGGGCAGCGGGGTGGCCAACGAGGACCCGACCTGGCCAGAGCCCATGGCTCGAGTGGGGGACAGAGGGCAGGAGGGCAGCAGGGGAAAGGGGAGGGCAACCTCCGTTTCTGGTGGATGGCAAAGCCGAGAGGACCAAGTACCGCCATCTGTCACCACTGCCCTAAGACCTCTCCGGGTGACGGCATCTCCCAGGGGACTGGGAGCCCTACAGTGGACCCCGTGGCCATCAGGGAAGGGCCAGAGCCCTGCCCACCTTCTCGATGTCCTCCAGAGTCCGGTAGTACTTGGCCTCGGTCTCCTGAATCTCCAGCAAGCAGCAGGTCCTTTTGTCATCCTCGGTCATGCCCATTTTCTAGAGGACAGACACACGACATAAGCCCGGACCCTGCCAGGCCTGATGCCTACCAACCGCCTGGGCTTGGCCGTGGGGTCGCCGAGGGTGGAATGGTGGGGCCACATGGGAGACAGAAGGGTCCCGAGTCCTTCCCCTCTCTTCCGCAGCTGAGCCATAGGGAGGGGATGTGGCATGAAGCTGAAAGCTGATGACAATGGAGGCTTCCGGACCAGAGTGAGGTCCTCAGAAGCCACCCCGTCCAACGTATCAGCAGGGGTGACACACTCACAACCCCGACTGTATACACAGGAGAGTCTCTGAGCAGCTCCCTGAGGACCAACTGAGCCTCTGCCCCGTTAGTGCCTCAGAGAGACAGCAGTTCCTCGCAGGGCTGGGCTTTCCGAGTGTCCACCAGCCTCCAACCACGGTCCTGAGACAACAGCCCACTGGCAGGGGTCACAGGGGACACGCCACTGTGGCAGGGCCTGCCTCTCACCTCCGGGGGAACATGGCCAGCGCTGGAACTGACCGAGAGACTCATGGGGCGGGGGGGCATTGAGTGTTCGGAGAATCACTCTCCTGAGGTCCTTTCAGGCTGAGCCATAGCTGCCTGCACGTCAGGGTCTGGGGAAACGGAGCTGGGACAGGTGACGTGACATTTGGGCTCACAGCTGCCCCAACGCCGTCCTCCTCCTCCTCTAGGGAATGACGCGTGGCCCTGCTTGCATCTGCGGGGGCACAGCTCCCCAAAGCAACACGTGGTACATGCCCCGGGGACCGGGTTGGCAGCAGCCCCCCAAGGCTCCTCTCCAGGCCCACAGCCCTGCTCCGCCTGGGAATTGTGCTGTTACTCTTGGGGCTTCACTGGGGTGCTGGGGGTCCACCATACCCCTAAAACTGTGTAAAAATGGTATCCGACAGTGTCTCCCTGGGGACAGTGGTCTGAGTGTTTTCAAACAGGTGTGAGATCTCCCGGAGAGGTGGAGGGGGACGGAGCTGGTGCACTTACCCCGGCTTCCCCACTGCCACTCACCTGCATGTATCTAATCTGGAAGCATGGGGAAACAAACGATAGAAAGAACCAATTAGCAGCGTCGGCTTCTTACTCAAGCTGTGCGTGGGGAAGTCAGGGGTGCTTGTGTGCATTTACACAACAGCCAGGGGTCACGTCACAGCCCCGTGCCTGCCAGTGTCCCCAGAGGGACGCACCGGGACCGAGCATGTCGCCAGCCTTCCCCACATCTGGGCTCTGAGTGGCACCTGCTGTCTTCTGGCTTTATCTTCCTTTGCAGAAGTCACATCCCCATTACCTTCCACTAAGACTGCTCCGATAGCTCCAGACATGACAGGAGATGAAATAAAAGCGGCCGTTTGATCTCAGAGGCAGGGGGCCTACCCTGCCTGGAACGAGTTTCTGAACAGCGTGCCAAGCGTTAGGGCACTGAGCAGAGCGGGCAGGTGGGCACCAGCTTGTCCCCAGGACACAGGCGGGCATCTGCCCCCAGCCCCCGCAGGTCCTGTCAACAGGCCCAGGTCCCATCACGTGCGCTTCAGGACCAGGGACAGCAGTGGTCTCTGGGGAGTGCCCACTCTAGGGCCTCTGCAGGCCGGGCACAGATGAGGGTCTCTCGGGAGCTTGTATGGCCTGGGGGCAGGGGAGTCCTTCAAATAACACAGAGCACTCCAGACACATGCTCTCGCTTTACCCAGAGGACACCCAGCTTCCAAAGGGCTCGGGGAGTCAGGGGGCCCCAGTCTCAGTTCCCTGCCATGTCCCGAGGCGAGCCAGGCTTTTGGGCAGCTCCAGGAAGACGAGGCAGGGGCCTCTAGCAGCAGCCCATGGCTTGGTCTCACTACCCCTGACAGACTCCACTGGCAGATCGGAAACAGAGCTGCCTCACTGCGGGTCTGCCCAGCGGAGGGCAGATTGGCCCGGGACAGACCTGCAGTCACAGACCCACAGCTCACTCTCCAGAGCAAGACCCCTGAGAGCTGTGGGGAAGGAAACCTACCTTCAGACCCTTCAGGGGCAGAATAAGGAATCCATTCTTAGGAGCAGAGTTTGGGGGCTGTGGGCACCACCGCCCAGCATGTCCGCATCTCTGCCACATGCTGCTGGCGGCAGCGACAGGCGCCACTGGGGTGGGAAAGGCCTCCAAACGGCCTCATCGGGGGGCTGCTTCCCAGTTTTTTGTTTCCCCACCAGCAGCTGGTTACCCACCACCACTGACGGACGACACTGAAACTTACTTTTTGAGAACTTCCCCCTTTTCGTGGGTGAAAGCAAATGGCACCGTTGGCAAGTGGCACCTTGACCACCGCCCAGAGTTTGGGGGCCCAAGGGGACTGTGGCCCGCCCCACCAGGTCCCCATCTCCCTGGCCCCGCCTGGCAGGACTCCCACCTTCCACACAGCAGCTGCTGGCAATAAACCCACACTGCAGCCAACTGGCGTCTGAGAGATTATTCACCAACGCCTGCTCGGGAATAAATACTGTCACCACATAAAAGCCGCACAGCTGGCTAATTGAGCCAATAGCGGCCTCCTCGCGCTGCACAAAGGGGTAGAAGGGAGCGTGCTATGCGGGGCTGAGCGCCGAGCTACTATTTTAAGGCTCCCAGGGCAGTGAAGACTTAGCGTCCTCACAGCCTCCGAGGAGAATTCCATAGCAACGCGTCCTAGAAGGTGGCAGCGGTGTCACATCTCAGTCTCCTCAGAACATTTCACAGGGAAGAAGGGCCCAAGGCAGGGGAGGACGGGGTGCAGCTTCCGGAACCCCCTCTGCACGCAGCAGCTCCCCCTCGGAGGCTCAGAATCGCGGTCGGCTCCGTTTCTAAAGGGAGGGCCGGGCTGCTCTGCCAAGGCCAGCGTTCCGCGGGCGGCTCACCATGGGCTGCTGCACCTCCACCTTGATGATGTCCTCGTAGATGTCGTCCCCTTCATCCTCGCACGGGACGCAGTCGTAGATGTCGTCCCCCAGGTCATGCTCGCTGCACAGGAAGAAGCAGTTAGAGGGACGGCAAGTCCAGCCAAGTCGACGAGGGATGCAGCCCAAGGGGACCCCGCCGCGAGAAGAGGTGGGCAGGGCCAGCACGAGCGCCTCCCTCCCAGCCTCAGTCTCCTGGTCTATAAAATGGGCGTGGGTAACTGCTGCCCAGGTGTCTGAGAGTTTAAACCAGGCCGCCTGGAGAGAGCACTGCCGTGCTTCTAGAAGGACCTCCCATGATAAAGCCCCAACTTCTCCAGCCCTTAAGTAAATGCTGGGGACACATGCTGGAGGCCCGGGGTGACACTTGGCCTCACCTAGAATCTTTGCACAGCTAGTCAACAGAGTGCCCGGTTCTGGGGCCTTCACTCCTGCCTCCAGGCCAAATACCCTTTCCTGGGGCCCACATCTGTGACCTGGAGCCCGAGCACTCTTGCTCCGCCCAGGGTCTCCCCAGTGTGAAGGTCAAGGTGCAGAGCTCACATGCGACGTCTTCCCTACCAGGTGGTAAGGAAGCAGAGTGGACAGCGACACAGAGTTTGTGATGCGCCTTCAGAAACCCACACTGCAGCCAACTGGAAATGACTGCTTAATTCATAACTCAGTAAGCCTTAGTTTCAGCTCACGGTCATACCTTGACTCAACTCCAAGTTACTGCCCTCGCCTTGCAAGACTTAGGTGGTGGGACACCTCCTCCCAGAGGCCTGCTGGGATTCCCCGCCCTGTCTGCAATCTGGGGCTCTCCTTGGCACTCCTGTACAAAGTACATCCCACCCACTGCACCTCAAATTGTTTTAGTAAAGTGACTGAGATGGGCCTGTCTCTTCCCCGGAGAAACCCAACCGCTTCATCCCTTCTGATCGCCACGCCTGATACACGGTAGGTGCTCAGCAAATATTCCACCAAATTGGCCAACGAGCCGATCCAACCACCCACCACCCCCAAGTTCCCATGGGCGACGACAGGCCCCCCGGGGGGGGGTCACTCTGGCCTGGGGTTCAGGGGCAGGAGCCGCCCTAGGCCCAGGGCCAGCCAGCTCTGCAGTCTGCCGTGGCATCCCTCCTGCGGGCAGGCTGTGCTCAGAGGCCAGCTCACCCTGGAGGCCCATGCCAGCCCCGCGTGCCCTTGGCTCTCTGTGTGAGGACACACCTCAGAGCCTGGGTTCAAAGCAGGGTCCCCCAAAGTTCAATTCTTAGAAGGCATTGACATGTGGGGGAGTACTTGCCCTCTGCACCCCATAGGCAGCCACAGCTCCGGGGGATGGGGGAGGGAGGAGAGCGGCTGAGGAGGGAGGTGGGGTTGGAGGGAAGTGAGGACAGAAGTGATACCCAGCAGCTCTTACGAACGGCTTCCTGGCTCCCTCCCAATCCTAGCTTTTGAATGTTAGCTGTCATTTTATAGTCTGGGGAGGGTTGGGGTGGGGGTGAGGTGGGGGCGGGAATCGCACAAAATCCACTTGAGGGAGGGTGTGTCTGTATTCAAGGAAGGCCTTTCTCTGCAGCCAGAGGGGGTCTCGCCAAAGCCTTGGGCACCGCCCCTGTGGGGCCCAGCCACGATGTGTGGGCAGGTGCATCTGGACCTCCAGGGGGAAAGTGGTCCCTGGGGGGAGGGGCCAGCTCCTGTCCTGATGAAACCCCCAGACAGCCATGAGCAAGGGAAGGAGAGGCAGCTGCTGCTTCGGGTGCTTTGTTTCTCAGCACTCCAGGAGCGAGGGTGAAAGCTGGCAGGACTCAGTATGCTGTGTTCAACCAGCCAACGGACCCGCTCTCTTACACGAAGGGCCACCCATGGCCGGGGAGCCCTGCTTCAGCCAACGTGCGTGTCGGGCAGTTGAAAAACATTTCTGTGTTTTCGCCTCACACACCCTTGGAGATGGACCGCTCTGTGGCCACTGCACGGATGAAAACACACTGCGGCTGACGGGACAGCACGGCCCTGGCCCATCCTCTCTCCTCTCCATCCGCCCCCCACTGGAAGACACCTGCCTGGACGTGGGCAGTCCTGGAACGCACACTGGGGGCACAGCAGCACCCAGATGAGAGGTGCCCCTCGGAGCCAACGTGAAGGCAGGGAGGGTGTGTGTGACTCCTGGATTCTCTTCCCATCTCGGAGGTCACGCCCCCTTGGTGGGCCTTGGGAACAGTCACTCATTCCTCCCTGCCTCTCCAGACACTGTCCCAAAGGAAACAGCTCCCACAATTCTGCCCGCCAGGTTACTGGGGGTCCAGGGAAGTCCCTGCAGGTGTTCTTTTCAGCAAGTGCCAGCCACCCAGAGTTTTGTCGTACAGCAGAGCAAGGCTGGTGACAAAGCTACTGCTGAGAACGGTGCTGGAGTGGAACAGAGGAGAGACAGGGAAGTTCTCAGTGGTTAAATTAGACAACTCAGAGGCAGACGTGGCCATTCATACTGTCTGGAGACAGACAGCAGCTCTGCTCCGGAGGGCTGGGGGAAGGAAGTGGGGCGTTGGGGGGCCCTGACACTTAAACATTCTAAGAGCTGATGAAACGAATAAAAATGATGAAAAGTAGGCTCAGAAAGGGGCTTCAAAGTCATCTGGTACAGGGACCCCAAACCACCAGCACGAGTCCCATTTCGCAGGGTGGAGGGCCTTCTAAGTGACCCCAGGACTCTGTCCCACCCACCTCAGACTCCTTTTCAGCGAAACCGTCTGTGCAGCACCCCCCTCCAGCCCACCAGAAGCAGTGCCTTCCCCCACGAGCCCACAACCCCCTGTCGCACAGACGGGAAGGTCCTGGTGCGCGATGCCATCCATATGCCCAGATCTTAGGGGTCTTCTGGGGAACGTGCCCCTGTTCCGCTGTGCCCTCTCAGGGGCACTGGCCACCATGCTCACTTGCTCAGTACTCGATGACAGGCCGAGCCCTGAAGTCGGCACGGAGGGGTTCAGAGAAATACTAGAAGCGGTCTCCTGATCGTGGGGGAGGCAGGCACCAGCCCCGGTACAAGCCCAAAGGGGAGCTGCGGTGTTTTTAAGGAGGCAGCGGGCAGTGAAGGCCACACGGGGTCCAGAAGCTTCCCGGACAGGTGCGACCTGAAAGATGCTGAGGCCCCAGTAGAACGCTGGATCCTAGACAAGGTGTCCGAGGGCTCGAGTCCCTTCTCCGCCTCCCTCTTCCTGCGGCCACCTGGGCGTCAGCCCTCTCTGGGCAAACACCAACATCTGTGGGGCACCTCAGATGTGTCTCAAGCACGGTCAGAGTGGCTGCCAGAGGTGTCTCACCATGTTTTTGCTAAGATTTATATACAGATCAAGCAGCAGCTTAGCTGTACCAGTCTGACAAATGGATACCCACGTGTAACTCACCGCCACCACGTTACAGAACATTCTCTGTCACTAAACGTCCCTCTCCTTGCTGACTAGTCCCGCCCCGCCCCCAGCAACCGCCCTCCTGACTGTTCACCAGAGATCAGTTTCGTCGTTTCTAGATCGCCGTATCAATGGCATCGTGTGTCGTGGGCACTTTTGTGTCTGGCTTCTCTCCCCAACTTTACATCACGTCTTTGGGACACATCCATGCTTGTCATCCAGACTTCGCTTGATGAACACAGGTTGCTTCCAGGTTTGGGTTCCCGTAAATAAGAGCTGCTGTAAGTGTGTGTGAGTGTGTGTGTGTGCGTGTGTACGCATACACGTCTGGTCTTGTTTCCCTTGGAAGTGAAATGCTACGAGGAGTGAACTGCTGGGTCAAAGGCGGTGGGGGTGGGGGTGGGGGGAAGTTTAACTCCATCGGCGGCTGCCAGTGTTTTTCCAAGTCGCAGCAGCAATTGTGTCCCCACCAGCCTTGAACCTGAGTCCCCGCTACTCCTGGTTCTCTTCAGCTCTGGTTGTTGCCAGTCTTTCCCACTGTCGCCACTGGACTGGGTGTCTAGTGAAGTGTCAGTGTGGTTTCACCTCCATTTCCGTGATGACTGGTGACGTGCAGAATTCCCGGGAACTTACAGATATTAGAGCAGCTTCCTTTGCAAAAGGCCTACTCGAGGCCTTGTTCATTGCCAAAAAGTCGTTGCCTGTCTTTTTCTTACTGAATTCTAGGAGTTCTTTATATATTTGAATGAAAGCTATTTGTCAGATGTTTTGCAAACTTTTTTCCAGCCTCTGGCTTTGGTTACCTCTTTTCTTAATGGTGTCTTTTGGTAAGAATGTTTTCATTTTAATGAAGCCTCAATGGTCAAACGTTTCTTGTATGATGTCCTGACTTTGTCCCGTGTAAGAAATCTTTGCTTTCATCCAGGTTGCAAACAATCTTTTTCCTATATTTTCCTCTAAAACCGATACCTTGTAAGTGTTTATGTTTAGGTCTCTGATCCATCTCAATTTTTTTGTGCGTGCATGGTGTGAGACAGAGATTGGGGTCCATTTTTCCCCACAGGAATATCCAGGTTTCAAAACAATTTGTTGAAAACTTTTTCCCACTGGGCAGCGCAGATCCCTTTGACAAATAGCAAATGACCACATAAGTGTGGGTCTATTTTGGAATTCTCTAATCCATGCCATCCTTCTGCCAATCCCACTCTCTTGATTCGTTTTACACAAAGTCTTAAAATCAGTTCGTTCAAATTCTCTAGCTTTGTTCTTTTGTAAGATGTTTAGGCTACTCTAAGGTCCTTTGTGTTTATATATAAGCGTTACAATCATCTTATAAATTAAAAAAAAAGTCTGCTGGGATCATAATAAAAACTGTATTAAATCTGTTTAATTTGGAGAAAACCAACATCTTAACCATAATCACCTTCCGATCCATAAACACAGTATATACTTTCATTGGTTTAGGTCTTTTTCCATTTCTCTCAGCAATATTTTGTAGTTTTAGCATAGAAGCTTTGGAATTTAGAAAGTTTAAGACCACTATTTTTGGAATTTTTTTTCCTGCCTCATTCTCTCTTCTCCCTCTGGGATTCCAATTATAGCTGTGTTAGACCACTTGGTACTGTCCCACCTGTGTGAGGCCCTGTTCCTATTTTTCAATCTTCTTTTCTCTCCATTTTACTTAGAGTATGTACCTTCCACTGAAGTATCTTCAAGCTCAGTGACGCTTCTGTCGGCCACCTGCAATCTTCTATTAGGCTGATCCAATGATTGTTCACTTCAGTTATTGTGCTTTTCAGTTTTAGAATTTCCATTTGGCCCTTTTTTATAGTTCCTATTTCTCTGCTGAGGCTCCTCATCTGTTCATTCATTTGGTGCATAATTTTCCTCTAAGTCCCCGACCACATTTCTAAAAGCTGCTAATTGTAACATCTCAGTCATCTCTAGGTTGGTTCCTTCTGACTCCGTGTTTTGGTTTTTTTTTTCCCTATGACTTTTTCCTGTTTCTTTGCAAGTCTAATGATGTATTTTATTGGACATTAAACATTAGGAATGACACATTATAGAGACTGGATCCCACTATTTCTTCTGAAGAGTAATATTTGCTCTAACACACTGGTAACTTAGCTGGACTCATACAGCGGGCAGCAGCTGAGATGGCGGCTGACTTCAGTTTCCAGCTGCTGAATTTTTTGCTGGGAGCCTTAGGATGCTTCCTGTGTGTGTCAGCCTAATGAGCAGACACGGATTTCGGTGGTTTATTAGCTTGTGGGATTCCTGCTCTCTGTGGGATCCACCCTCCTGGCATCTCCCCTCCCAACTTTCAGGTTTCCCTACCGGCCTCAAGTTCTTTCCCCCGACACGTTGTCAAGCCAAGCCAGCGAGTGCAGCTGTCTGTATGGATTGGGGAGTGCCCTCAGGCAAAGGGCTACAGACACCCCATCCCATCCACTGTGAGCACTTCCCTGTGTGTTCCTGCAGGTAAGCGTGAGATGACACAGTCCCTCCCCGCTCTCTGTACTCACAGAAGGGACGAGACCACAAGACGGAGACACTGGGAATACGCCCAGGGTGCTTACCCCAACACATGTCCACTACCAAGGACTCAGCTTGCTTTTTTTTCTAAAGACAAGAAACCTGATCATACGGGATCACTTTTCATACACCACTTCCCAGTCACCTCTTCTAACTCGGGGCACTGAGGTTAAAAACAGGCAGCCAGAATCACGAAAGGGAGAGCCGAGTTCTGACATCTTAACTTGGGACAGAAAAATCTCAAAAATGCAGACATCACCCCTTCTCTCAATTCTGCAAAATGTCCGCTATCCGAAGCCTGTTGAAGACTGGGGAAGCGAAAGGACAGTTTTCTGCCTGTCATGGCCCGAGACTCCTCTCCTCCAAGGGTCCTCGTCACAGAGCCTCAGAGCACTCATGTCCCGTCTCCTACATGTACAGTGCTTTTCAGTTGTGGAAATTCTCTTGCAGCCATTATTCAAGCCAGGCCAGTGAGCACTAAGAAATATAGGTTCATGCAGCTTCTTTGAAATTATGAAGTAGAGGCACTTCATGCGTGTTCCACATTATAGGAGAAGAGGGAATAAAACAAACAGCAAAGAAGTGTCCTTGTTAAATTAAAACAAAATTATGAAAGCAAAACCCACCGTGTTTGTTAAACTCACCAATTAAGATAAAAAGACTATCAGCTCCAATTGGTTAAATCAACACTTATACTAAGACTGACTCTGTGCTGGTAACTCATTGGGTCCAGGGACACGGGTGACAATGGCATCAACTCTGTGCTGTGGGCCTCACGCTCCAGGTGGGGAGATTAGAGAGGGCAGCAGTCACGTCTGAGATGCAGAAGCTTGTAGAATGTAAAAGTGTCATTCGCACGGGATGCCCAGCTCTGGCTCCCAACAGTTCTGTCCCCTCGGCCACCATGGCACGGACATTCTACTGTTACCTTGCTTTTTAGCAAAGGCGTCATGTCCTAAAGCGAGTGTCTGAGTAGGGTAGGGGATGGATTACGGTCTTAGGCATCTGTTAAAGCTGATTAGCTTATGTCCTGGCCAGCTGGGCCCGGTGCATCTGACAGCCGTGGCTGTAGGGCCGGAGGAAGAGAAAATGACAGGTGTGGGGTTAGGGGAGGGGTGCATAACGAGGTCCCCCGGTTGTCTGCAGCGTCCTGGAGCGCAGTGCAGTGACCGGGAGGTGAAGCCCACTGTGTGAGGCTCCTGGCCCGTTTTGTCCTGCAATACGAGCTTGGTGAGTGTCCAGCTCTGCCCCGCACGGCCCCTACACGTGGTCCAGCAGAGGAGAGGCGAGGCTGCTGCATGGCCGCCCGGGGCCCAGTGCACTTGACTCAACGCCAGTCCAACATCCCACAGTCCTCGCAAAGGACCCCAAGGCCCCGCCAAATCCGAAAGTGCCTTTCGAGTCCCCACAGTGTGGTTCCACCGTGCTCTGTTTAGCTTTCGTGGTAGGCTGTTTGGCTGGACCCCGATTCCTTTCAAACCAGTGTCTCGGGCGAGCAGAGACTTTCTCGTGGAGATTCCAAGTTGCCAGAGGCCACCTTTCATGGGAAAACTCAACATCCCGCCACACTGGATCTGGGCACATACCAGTGCTCGCTCAGCGCTGGGCCACAGAGCCCAGGTCCCTACCTCCTTCCAGGTCAGGCGGGACACATGGGTCTCTTGTCTGTAGGAACTGGGCCCTCTCGCTAGCGACCCCTAGAGGGAAAGCAGTCAAATGGGTGCGAGTTCTGGCTCTGTTACTCTGGGCAGGATAACCTGAGCTCAGGTTCTGCAAAGTGAGAGGACCACCAAACCCCTGGTAAGGTCATTGGGAGGATCAGCCACAATGTAAGTGGCCAGCACAGTCCCAGACCAGAGCAGGTGCTCGATAAGGAGTGATTGGCCCACCCCAGAAGCTGATTTGCTCTCACAGGTTTCAGACGTTGCCCTTCTCTGTCCAGTCGCCCATGTGAATGGAAGAATCCTGGACCAAGGCAGGGACGTAGACATCCCGATGCAGACAAACCTCCAGGGCCAGGCCCACGCCATGGCGAGACCTCGGCCCAGATCCCTTCACTGGACAACACTGGGTGGACACCTTGGTCCCCAGCCCTCCTCCCCCCTTTCCCACCCCACACTCTGGGACAGTGACCCTGCCCTCCTGCCCCCTTCCTGTCTCATCCTTTCGCTCTTGCTGCTTTCTGGCAGGCAGCTGCGCTGACAGATGCTAAATCCTGGCAATTATTTTAGTCCTCACAATGGCCTGAGATCCTCCAGGAGGGGCCCGAGCACAGCCTGCTGCCCTACGGAAAGGCAGAAGCCCGCCCCCCTCACCTCCTACCCGGGACCCCGAGGGCCCCAGCCCCAGCAGCCTTGTCTGCCCACCGGATTTTGTTACAAAAAGTCAGCTGTTCAGAGAGCCTCCCACTGCCCCAGGCCGCCTACAGAAAATCAAAGGAGAGAACCAACTCTGGGCTTTCTGCCTCTGGCACGCCTGTATGTTTACGGTGGACATAAAATATTGCTGCTGACGGCACAGTGTGGGTTCCGGCCCCGGCTGTCAGACCCTGGGAAGCAGGACACCAGACCACCGCTAACTTGTTACTAGGAAACCCAATCGGACATCTCCTCGGTCCACACTATTCGAGGTCCCCAGGACCTGGAGAAGGCAGGCTGTGGGTTGGATGGTCTGCACGTGGGGACAGACAGACAGACAGATAAGGAGCTGCTTACACATTAGAGACCTCGGTCTCACTCACCCTCGGCAGACCCTCACCCCAACCTGTGAGGGTGGGGTCGCTCTTCCTACAGGTAGGAAACCAGGGCCCAGAGAGGGCAAGACAGTCCCCCAAGGTTGCAAAGCCACTTAGGAGCACACCTAGACAATGCCAGCGCCCAAGAGGGATTCCTTCTAAGTGCTGCAAGAAGCGCCCCACTATCCAGGCCGGGTCACAAGGGCGAAGTCCAGGGGACTGTCCAAGATCACAGCAGCAGATGGCTCAGGGTGTCCGTCCCTCCTCTGCCGTCATGTAAAGCATGCTATGTGGTCTCGGGCTAGTTCCCTACCCTGAGTTTCCATTTTCTCTACTGCAAAATGGGCCACCTGGCAGTGTTCCTGTGACGGCTGAGATGATGGGACAAAACCCAGGCACGGCAGGCACTCAGAGGGACACACTGCACTGCACCTGAGACGATGGGACGAAACCCAGGCACGGCTGGCACTCAGGGGGACCCACTGCACTGCACCTGAGACGATGGGACGAAACCCAGGCACGGCTGGCACTCAGGGGGACCCACTGCACTGCACCTGAGACGATGGGACAAAACCCAGGCACGGCTGGCACTCAGGGGGACCCAGTGCACTGCACCTGAGACGATGGGACAAAACCCAGGCACGGCTGGCACTCAGGGGGACCCAGTGCACTGCACCTGAGACCACTGCTACTGCGTCGAGACAGCGAATGTTCGGCACCTTGCCCCCGGGGCACTTTGTGCCACACTGTGCAGGGTGCGGGTCAAGTTATCTATCTGCTCTTTCTATGCTCTGTTGCCTCAGGGACGACCTTTGCAGGGAGCTCACCTCTGTGGGTGGAGGTGGGAGGACAAACACCGGCAGACAATAACACAGTGACAGAGCTAGTCCTGCTGCACTTTTCTTAATCCTCTGAGAAAGGGGCACTTCATTCAGCCAGGTAGGGCTGGGGATGGCTTCGTGGAGGTGACCTCTGGTCTGAGCTGCGTAGGATGAATAGGAGTCTGGCAATCCATATAACAGATACTATGTGCAAGGCAGAATTTTTACAATGAAATCTAGCAATCTAGCATGTTATACTTACTCATTTTTAAGAAATATCTCTTAAGTGCCAATGTAGGTCTGTGTTGAACACAAGGGAAATAATGTAAAATAGGCCTGGTCTTTATCCTCAAGCTCTGCCAGAAAACGGTACCAGGAGAGGGATCTGGGGAGGCCCTTATTAGACAGAATGGAAGCTCTCCTTCCGGCCACAGCCCAGCTGGTCGCTGCTCCCTCTGGAAAACGGCAAGACGCACATGCGCGTCTGCAGGACATCCCCTCCACACTGGCCTCCCCTACCCCCGCGGAGACTTCGTTAACTCAGATGGCGGAATCACTATGACCACCTTGGCCTTGAAAGGACCAGGTTTAACTGGGGGGTAAAAATAAGAATTCATAGACATGCACACCACGTCTGCTGCCCCGCATACACTGGAATATTTAGCCTGGACAGGGTGGCAATGGGGCGTCTGCTCTGCATTCATTCAGAAGGGCCCCTGCGCCCACCCTGACATAGAGAATGAACCTCTTTCCTGCAGTGCCGGGGGTCGGCGAGGGTTTGAAGGTCAATCAAGCTCCAGACCACTGTGCTAGCCAGGGCCTCTGGGACAGCTCAGGCCCATGTACCAAGGGGCCAACAAGATGTCCCAGGAGGGTAGGGCAGGGAGCCGTGGGGCTCAGTCCCACCAGCTGCAGCCAGCTGCCTCCATACCCAGATAAGAAGGGGGCACTATGACCTGTTCACTGGGCAGAGTGTAGATGGGCTGCCTTCTATCCTGCCCGTCCTGCCGCCAGCTCTGGAAGGGCAGAGGGCTCTGGACAGTTTATCTAGACCCACAAGAGCAAGAAAGAGAGGCCAGGGCTCCTATGCCACCTGCCTTGCCACTGGGCTGTGCCTACAGGGTCACTTTGGGGCCAGGAACACCAGTCCTCGGTTCCCGAGAAACAGATATAGTTGAGACCCAAACTCTCCCAAGACCCTGGCCCAAAATAAGGCAATGACGGGCCCAGTGGGAGCCAAGGCAAATTTCCTAAATCACATTTTGGCAAAACCTATGCACCCTCAATGTGGCCTTCCAGCAACAAGTCCCTGGACTTCCCAGCCTCCTGGTCTGTGAAGGTCTGGCCCTGGTGGACATCCTGTTGGAAAAGTTCGAAGAGCAGGCCCTGCAGAGTCCCAGGCCTGAGGCGGGGCACTGCCAGACAGTCTGGGGCAGGGGGCTGGTAGGCAGGTGCCCTTCTAAGTCAGACAAACCCAGTTTAAACTGCGGTTCTGCCCCTTAGCTGCTGTGTGCCCTTGGGCAGGTGTCTTCACCTCTCAGAGCCATCTCCTTCCCATCCAAAGGGAAGGCTCAGTGTGGGAACAGACCTGTGCATGTTCCCTGCATGCTGGCTATTTCTTCCACTGGGCCAGTCCCCACGGCCGGCAGCTGGGCTCACAGAGTTCACGTGAGGATGGAGAGACCTCGACAGGGCCTGAGGGACCACGTGCTGCTAAGGAGACCCTGGGTTGGGACCACAGTCGCTGCTCCCTAAGTTTTCGTTGTACAAACGAAGATCTGACCAGCCAGAGGGGAAGCAACTTGACTAGCCACAGATAAGGAAACAGTCGAGGAAAGACCATGGAGAGCTGCCACCTCCTGACCAGCCCAGAGCCAGGGCACCAGTTCTGGAAGGCACCCTCGACCGGCCAGACTGCAGAGCAAGGGGACGTCTGAGGACAATGGCCACTGGTGCCAGTGGAGGGAGGCGCCTGCCAACACCACCACTCTGGGCGGTTACTCTGCACACCCCACAGACTGCGGTGGGCTACGTTCTCCACGAGGCGTGACAGAGGGCAGCCTCACAGGGCTGGGGCTGGCTGTTTGTTTTGAATGGCGCGGTTTCTGTATAGTCTGTTTTCAAATTTGTGCCCTTTGAAAAAGCAATCCTTTGGGGCAAACACGAGACATTCCAAACCCAAGCCCTGCCGACCCAATCCTCCATGCACACAGGTCTCCCTGCGACACTAAACTTTCATGCCAGGCGGCCTGAAAATAAGTGGACTCGGGGTAGCTTTTAAACAAACTTCCTTTGCAGCTGGGCGAGGCAGGTGGGCGAGGACCCCGAGGGGCGGATGGCCTCTCACGTGGATGGGGGTCACCATCAGGCAGCGATGCTCCGTGTCCCCTGCCTGGGCGGGGCCTTGGACCAGAGGCAGGGCAGAGAAGACAGCCTCCTCCCTCCCAGCAAGCAGCCCCCCACCACCTGTGCGCCCACCCCACTCCCCACGGAGAAGGAAGACCAAAACCCCCAAAGACAGCATCAACTCAGAAACTCCTCCATTTTATGCACCTTAAAAAATTCTCCGAGCGATGCTAACAGGACGCATTTAAAGCCGCGGAGTCATCTGAGTAGCAATAAAGCAAGAGGCTATATACAGCTACGGATAAAGCACACTCCCGGCCGTGTCTCCCTCACATTTGTTTAAGCCTGGGAACCACTTCAACTCCAAGGACAGTGAACCCAGCGAGAAGCAGCGGCTCCTGGATCATAAAACTGTGGATCCTTCAGGCTGGAAGGAAAGCCCCTGCTACCTGGAGCTTGCATTCCAGAGGTGGGGAGATCGAGGCCCTGAGAAGGATCTGACATGCCCAGAGTAAGACAGAATCCCGCCGTGAGAGCCTCGTGTGGCCCGACCTCAGCCACCAAGACCCAGGTGGACACACCTTTGCTGTCACTCGGCCTCACACAGGCAGGCACGTGCCTATGTGACGGTCCCCTCTCCAGCCAGTGAAGACGGACTTCAAAGCAGCCTCTGCACACCTGGGCGCCCTCCGTCACTGAATATACCCCAGTTGGGGGATGGCAGGTGCTTCCACGTGGGCTGTGCCTTCCTGGGGTTGGTGGGTGGCCCTCCAGTGAGTCCCAGGGAGCTTTGATAATTCTGATGTCTTGCAAACCCCATGGAGTGTCACAAACCATATGACTCTTCCATATCTTGAGATGGCAGCTCTGGGTCGTGAGCAGGTGGTCCTGCCTCGCTCTCTTGCCTCACCCCACTCCCTTCCTCCTACTCTTGGGGGCACTGGGCCTTTGCAAGGCTGTTCCTTCGGCTGGGGTGCCGGCCCTGCTCTTCGGCAGTTTCTACTTGGGCTCCAAAACCTAGCTGTCACCTCTTCTGAGAAGCCTTCCCCAATTTCTGAATTTCTGAGCTGGCATTCTCCCAGCCCCACTCTGGGCGCCCAGTCTGCTGCATGTCGTGCTTCTGTGTGCATAGCTCCCTCCCACCCGAGCAGGGGACTCTCACAGTTCAGGCCCCTAACCCCAGGCCCACCCAGGACTCAGGCAGGTATGAGACATGAGGAACAGCACACCTCCAGGCTCCCAGAAGCACCCCAGAACAAAGGGGAGGGCAGCACAGGGAGGAAAAAGCCATTATGCAAATGCAAGGTACTAATCCTTAAAGCAATTTCAGAACAGGCCTCTCATTGGGGGCCTAGTTTGCTTGATAAAGCGTTTTTAAGTGGCAATATTTTGTGTTAATTTTTTAAACCAGCTGCTCTGTTATTTGATTATACGGAATTCAATGACCTCAAAAGTGAGCTGAGAGCCCTTCATCTTAGTCCAGTCTCATCTGTTCAAACGCGGGGGCTGTGTTCCAGCTCCTGGAAGCATGTTCTGGATCTGAGAGCCCCACTGCCCACTCAGGGACCTCTAGCCACACGTGGCTGTGAGCTCCCAAACGGGGCGCGTCCACCTGAGCTCTGCTTACAGTCTACACAAGAGAATGTCAGCTACTTCGTTTATGATCTGCTGTGTTGATTACGTGTCGAGCTCGATAATATTCTGGATATACTGGGTGAACCAAAAGTATGTTCTTCACTTTAACTTCACCCGTTTCTGTCCTTTGTGTGTGGCTACCAGGAAATGTGCATTCGTACACGTGGCTTGTGTCGATTTCTCCTGGACACATGGACACTCGAGAGAGAGACCACGTTCCTGGTAAAATGGGCGGACGGGAACCGCCACCGGTGCCTGAGGGCTCACAGGGCTCTGTGCCACCTGCAATGCCACTGCGACCTTCCCAACAGTTACGGAAGCAGATATTGATGCTGCATGTCACACACAGGGAAACCGAGGCACAGAAAGGTGGGAAATGCGCCAGAGGCCACACGAGTGGGACAAGACAGAGCCGGGGCTCCCAGGCCTGTGTGAGAAGACGATCTTGGCGGCTTTGGGAACAAGGCATGGCGGGAGCAGGACACACAGACGCCTGCGCGGCCCGGCACGCCGCTTTAAGTGGGTGGGAGGTGAACTTTGGAACTGCATCTTGGGGGCTGAGGCTGTGTGGCCCTAATAACCTACTGGACTCTGGGGTGACACTGGAGGCTGTGCAGGCCCTAGACGGCTCCCGTCGGGACGGCCTTTCTAAGGGGTATTCTGGGAGGACCATCTGGGAGGGTCTCGGGTGGGGCACCCACACCTCTCCTCCAGCGCTTGCCCCTCTTGCAACCCCCACCACACTGTCCGACCCCACCCCCACCGCCCGGAGCCCGGGGCCAGAGGCGGGGGTGGGTCTCACTCCCCTTTACATTTCCAGCTCCTGGAAACACACAGACAGTGCTTAGTAACCAGCTGGTGACTAAACAAGTACATGCCTGACTGACTGAGTGGAAGTGGACATTGGGCCACTGGCACATGGCGGTCCCTCACTGGTGCCCCAGGAGCCACACCAGGTTCCCCGCCTGGGGAACCCGTGGAGCCCGTGTCTGACTTTCCCCAAACAGCTGTGGAGCACTGCGATCTGGGTGACCGGGCGGGCCCTTTAAAACCTCAAGGTGCTCGTCACTTGTGACGCCTGCCAGGAGCCCAAAGGGAAGACTGGCAGCTCTGCTCGCAGGGTCCCTCCCTGGCCCCCGCCGCCCGGATCAGATCTAGGCCATTGCCCCAGCTCCAGCCCTGATGACGCACAGACACACTCCCTCCCCCGGCCGCGGCCAGGTGAGAAATGACATTTCTGTTTGTCTTGTAAACTGCCATAATGGATAATATCAGCCCCAGGTCCACAGGGATGGGAGGCTAGGAAATCTTGCTTTTCAGTGAAAGGAGAAGTGGGAACAAAAAGCATGAAAAATTTATTAAACTGGAGCCACTGGGACCAAACTGCAAGTTAAAGACTCAAATTCATCCCAGTTCCTAGAATTTATGACTTACGTTTGCAATAACGGCAGTCATACGGACCTCACTGGATGAAAAGGCTCGCTCTTAATGTCTCGGAATAATACTGAACTGTGCAAAGCCACACGTCCCCCGGACTGGCTTCTCCGTCCAAGAGGAATTATATCCCATGTTTTGTTTCTAGAGCTGTCACAACCAGAAAGGGAGAGAAAGGAGAAGTGGGGGCCCCAGGTCGCTGCTGCCTGATTCACCCCACAGGAACCCTTAAAACGGGCCACGCACCACCAGCCATCGGGGACAGGCAGGCAGCCCGGGGGTGGCGGCTGAGGGGAGGGTCCCTGGCTGGTACTGATGAGGTATTCTATGCCAGGTCCCGGCGGCACAAGGAGCCCTCGGTCTGTGCTGACCACTGGGGGAAGTTTCTGGAGGGCACAGACCCCCAGCCTCGGGTTGGTGACTTGGGAAAAATGGCGGATCATGATGGACCTCACCCCCAGCACTGAACAGGGAGCTCCCCAGACTTGGGGGACACAGACTTTGAATAGAGGGGAGGTTAGACCATAGACTTGAATCAAATGGCAGCTCTGCCACTAACTGAGTGACACGGGCCAGTGGCTTCCCCTCTCTAGACCTCAGTTTCCCTATCTGTAAAATGGGGACACCTGCACAACAGACCTCACAAAGCAATTACGGGCGGGGGAGGCTAAGGGTAGGGGACATAAGGAGATGAAGTCCCAGCAGGGCCCGGCCCCTAAAGGCTCAGTGGGCACCACCTATCATCATTGTCACCAGGCCTGTGCTACCAGGGCTGAGGGGATTGCACAAGACAGAGATACAGGGTCTGACCTCGGGCACCTTCCGGTCTGCAGAAGACAGGTATTGAACCACCTAATCATGGTGCACCCCAAGGACAGCCAAACCGCTGTGGGGGCTCTGCAGGGGGGTGGGAGAGGTGATGCTGGCTGGGTGGGTGGAGTATGAGGGGTTTCCCAAAGGGGGAGACGCTCAGGCCTGGGCGTGGCAGACGAGAAGGGTGGAAAACACCGGGAAAAGGGGTGGGAGGCGGTTCAACCTTGAGCTCAGCACGCGAGGGGCTGCAGACAGGGCAGGGGGCTAGGGGTCCTCACCCCCGGGACCTCCCTCCTGTCGCGCCTCCCTAAGACTCGGTTTTCTCACCCCTCCAGGGTAAGGTGAGCAGCTCTTCATTAGGCCCCACGCCTCAAAAGGCCCCTCGTGTGGAGTGTACCTTTCTAAGTCCCTCTCTGACTCCTGGGACTGTCAGAATATCCGGGTGGGCTGCTCCAGGCCTTAGGTGTGACCTGTGTGGACCCCAGGCCCCATTTCTCCCCTTCAGGGTGCTCTGAAACCCTTTAACCCACGTGGGGTCCCCACAGGACCCTGGGGCGGCCCCATCTGGGGAGGACAGGCAGTGGGAGCTACTCCCCCTGGTATTTCGTTCACAGAATCACATGAGATCAGCATAGTGCTGACATGCTGGTTTTGGGATGCTTCAAATTGTTGCATCCTGCAAAAGCTGCCTGCCTGGGCCCCACATCCGAGAGGCAGCATGGACGTGAGGAGGAGCAAAAGCACGGCGCCTCCACACAGAAGGTGTACAGAAATGCCAGCTCTGATTCTCAGCCGCAGTCTGTGCTACCAGGGGCAGGGAAAGAGAGAAGCTAAGAATCTTCCCAGGAGGAGCAGCCATTTATCCAGAACGAAGAAAAGTCTGCCGTCCAACAGCAATGAGGCCCCTGTCAGCGGAAGTGAGAACAGGGTTCTCCCCCTGGCCTGAGCGCAGCCGCAGTGGCCAGCCAGGTCAGGGGCCACCAGGGACCACCCTGGTGCCTGCACAAGCCAGTCACTTCTGGGGCCTCAGTCTCCCCTCCTGCAGCACGGGGCGCCCCTGCCTCCTCCGCCCACTGCCCCTTCTCAGGGAAGTTGAGCTGCAGGCTCCTGACCCCACCCCTGGCCACAGCGGGCCCCGCAGAGCCAGACGATCTCTTCAGGAAGAGCCACCATCCGGTTCTCATCGGTCCCTGTGGGGCCCCAGGACTGTGAGGTGACCTAGCCAGGAGGGGTGGCCAGGCCTGGGCTGCATGTGGGCACTGCAAGGAACTCCTCAGAGCGTGGACTGAAGCAGACACAAAGCAATGGAAAGACGGGGCCACCCAGACAAGGGAGACGCCCTGTGGCTTCAGGCGGCCTGTCTCAGCCCAGGCCCACGCCCGCCGTCAGGCCACAAGACAACCCTGAGCCCACGTGCTGCGTCTGCTGGGGCCTGTGCTCCAGGGGCCCCTGCTCTGGAAATACCGGCTCCCCCCTCCTCAACACAGCATCCAAGCGCCTCCCCAGCCCTGCCCACCCCACCCCAGCTCCTCCTGCAGCTTCGCAAAAAAGAGCCCCCTCCACGTCTGACCTTGGGAGGAAGGTCACGCCCATGTCACCACCAGACATGCTGGGGAGCCTCCTAGAATGCGGAGGGAGGTGTGACGTGTACAGCGGCTCACGTGAGAGCCTGCAGAAGCCCACGTTCCCACTCTGGTGTGGGGGAACCCACAGCACACACAATCATGAGGCTGGTGCCATGCTTTCTCCCACCGGCCCACCCTCCCTCCCCGTCCTTCTCCCGCCTGGTTCCTTACTCAGCCAGCTCCTCCAGGCTGCGGTAGACATCGTCATCATTTTCTGCCGTCTCCTCTGAGGGAAAAGGCCTGCGGGAGAGGAAAGGAGAGCAGAGTGAGGTAAGCAGGTCTCAGTGGGGCCCCAGCCTGTCATCCACCACGGGCCCCCTGGATTGACAGCTCTGCTGGGGGAAGCAAAGGGCTTCTGCCTGCTCTCTCAGGGAAGGAAACGGGTCTTCCTGACACTGATGTTGTCACAGAGGCAGCCAGGCAGAGGAGACGGGAGTAAGGAGAGCCATGCCCAGCTCAGCACGGGGACACTGGGTCTTTACTCCCTCTCTCTGGGCTCCAGCGTCCCTGTTGGCAAATGAGGGGACTGGGTCAGCGATGGCAGGAAGCTTTTATCCCAGGTGCCAGTCCTGCCTCCACACTCCAGGGGAATTCTAGAAACAGAGGTGTGGGTGTGGGGCTCCCCCAGGCAGCCTTGTGGAGCAGCACTGCGTGGGAAGGCTGCTGGCTCATCTGCCTGAGGGAGAGGACCCAGGAGGGAGTCTGGCAGGGAAGGGTGGAGCTTCTGGGGCACCGTCCTCCACCCCCAAGGGTAGGGCCACTAAGGGACAGAGGATAATGGCAGAGCGTGCTCCACAGAGGAGGCCTGCCAGTGCCTGTGGGGAAGATGGCACTCGGCCACCACTCCCACTCACCAGCCCACTGGGGCCTGGCTTGGGGTCAGAGCATGTCCTGAAAAGCTTTCGGACCTTCCGTCACGTGCTGCCTTCCTGCAAGGACCTGCCTCCCCTCCTGGAAAGGGAGCTCTGGGAGCAGGAGCCACGTGGGGACGAGCCCCAGGGGGAGCACGGCGGGGCGCCTGAAACGTCCATCCCCTGGAGGGTAGATGGCTGGGTGGCTAGAGTCACCATGGACAGTGCCATCAAGGGACGTGGTCTCTTCCCATGGCCTTGCGGTCATCATTCCAAGAACTGTCCCTCCTCCCCCAGCAGCACCAATTTTCTCCCCTAAGTCGCCCTCCCCTGACGCCACACCTCCGGTGCCCAGCCCCTGCCACATTCTCCTCCCTCAGCCGCAAGCCTCAGGAGCTGGCCAGTCGTCTTTACCTCCGTCTCCTCCACGATGCCTCTTTGAACCCACCTCCATCCCCCAATGAAACAGTTCTCATCAAGGGTAACAGTGACCTTCATACTACTGACCCCAAAGGCTGGATTTCAGATGTGACGAGCACTTCTCAGAGCGGACGAGGGGCAGAGTTCCTGGGTAGGGATGCAGCTTTGCCAACTGCCAATGCTGACCCAAGGAACTCGGCCGGGCGCGGGGCACCTGGAATCTGGTGAAGGGCTCTCCGCAGCGGGCCTAGCAGGGCCTTCACATCTACATGAGACTCTAGGACACATGGAGTGGGCCACGTGGCCCACACTCATCTGGATTTAAGACCCTTAATTACCATTTTTTCCATGAAAATCTCACAGTTCTCTATTTGGGGGTGTGCCCGGCATCCCCATCCACTCTGTCATCTGGGAGGAATGAGACGGAGTCAGAAAGCTTCCCTGCCGGTGTGAGAGGGGGCACACCAGCTGTGGTCCTCAAGAGACAGGTGTCAGGTGGGCAGCTCAGAACTCACGGGGAGGACGGGAGGAAAGCGGGTTCTCGCTGGCAGAATGCTGGGGGCTCAGGCCCCACCCTCCACTACTGCAAAATGAAACTGGGCCTGGCTCCTGAAAACGGCAGGCCCAGCCTACACTGCCGAGGTGTTGGGGACCAGCAGGTGCAGGAACGGAGTGGAGGCTCACTGGGTACATAAACCAGGTTCAAATCCTGGCCCTGCTCTTCCTCTGGGCCTGCGTTTGCACATCTGCGAGACGGAGGGAACATGGAGCCTGGGCACGGCCAAGGTCAAAGGAGAGAAGGCAGGTGCAGTATGGGCACTGTGTCTGCACCCAGCACGTGCTCGCTGGGAAGGGGTGAGCCCTTGGTCTGTCACCCCTCAGTGCCATCTGGGGACTGTTCTAAGGAGACCCCTGTTCACAGACTGGAGGAAGGAGGCAGGTCTGCAAAGGAGGCAGTGCACTCTGGCCAAAGAGGCAACAGGGGAGGATGGGGGTGTGGGGGGAGGGGTGGATGTGGTGGGCATCTGGTTCTCTGTGCCCACCACCAGCACAGGGAGCCCAACAGCAACCGCTCAAAGAAATCGGCCCCCCACGCCCTCCCCAGAGCTCCCCGGGAGTCCTCTGCACTCCCGCCACTCTAACTGCTCACGCAGGGACCCGTAGACACAGTGCACAGGCCACGGTCGGGTTGAACCAGCCGCGCCAGGCGCCAGGCGCCCGGCCGGCCTCCCTCCTCCTCCACGAGGGAGGACGGGGCAGGAGAGCAGACGAAATGGCGCGAGGTGAGGGAGGCTCACTCAAAGCAATTGGCCCAAACCCACCCACCCCTGGGGGAGAGGAAAGTGCCCTTTAGTTAAACCAAGCACCTCCCTGTGGCCCAGGGGTGTGGGCTGCGTGGGAAGCCTGTTACTAAGGATCTTGCAGGGAGACCCTGGCGGGGGCTTCCTCACTCAGGGGTCAGGCTGACATTTGCTCAGCAGGGTAATTTGGGGGTGGGGGCTGTGTGAGCAGCTGCTCCCAACATCAAAGCTCGGGGCCTGAGCTCCACGGGGTGCAGGCCTGGCGTGTGGAGAACTGAGCCAGGAGCTGAAGGCCTGGTCCTGCCCAGCTGACACAGACCTGCTGTGACCCTGGGTCTCAGGTCCCCAGGAAGACCCACCAGAAGACTGGTCCTTGTTCCCCAGTGGCTTCGTAGCAGTAGCCTGTGTCCACGGTGGCAGCGTGGCCGTGGCCCAGCTTGCCTTGTCTGTGGGTGGGCTCCCTCTCCTCCCTACAGCCCTCCCCTTCTTTCTGCCATCACCATGACAAGCACATCCCCACTGGGCATCACGCGGTGAGAAGGGAGGAGCACAGCAGTCAAACGTCAGGTCACTACAGGCCATCGTGACACCCTAGCCATCAGCAGGGGAGGGCCCCTCACTGACCCAGCAGCCCTTACAACCGGAAGTCACTCCCCCGATACAGCAGAGCTGGAAGCTGACCCAGATCCCGTGTGGTTGATGGGATCAGGCTGGGAACCCAGCTCTGGTTCCTTAGCCGAGTCGCAGCGCCAAAAGGTCCAGCCCACACCCGTGACCACAGAAAGTACCAAAAGGCTTGGGCCAGGCTGAGATGAGGCTGTGGGTCCCCACAAAGTGTCTCCTCCCCTTCAGCATGAGACACCCCCCGCCCCCGCCCTCTGCCAGGACAGGCTTTCCCCACACCTCGCCCACGCCCACGCGCCACCCTCCCTCGCTCGTTTCTGGCCATCTCCTCTCCAACCACTTCATCAGCCATTTCTGCAGCTTCCCCATAGTCGATGATGAATGGTGTTACTTCCACAGTGAGGTGAAAATACAATCAATATGTTGAAAACAGGTCACCACGCTGGGACTATACTTAAGACCAAAGTAATTTTATTTCATGAGCTCCATTTAAGACTTTCTAACAAATGAGGGGGCATCCAGGTGCGGCTTTATGAGCTGGAGCCTTCGATTTTCCAGCTCAGGATCAGCAAATCCATGGCATGGGCGCCACCTCTCACTCTTCCTGTGCCCAGACAGACATCACTAAACGCCTGCAGCACTCCTACCCTGGAAGCTCAGTAAGGTCTTTCTTAACACAGCGCGGTCCCCCTCAAGCACCCGCTCCACCCGTGAGGTGAGGCAGAGGCAGGCAATGAAAGGCAAGGCGTTAGAGTAAGGCACGCACAGCAGGTCTGAACCCGAGGTCACTGCCTGCTGTGTGACCTGCACAAGCTACTTAACTTCTCTGAGTCTCCGCTCTCTCCCCTGAAACGTGGAGATGATAAGAGTCCCTTGTTGGGTTTCTGTAAAGAGTAGCTGTGATATGGGAGACTGCTCTGCACGTTGCAGGACCCCAAATGGTTGCTGCTACTTATAATTTGTTACCATCCTCATCCTCACCCAGGCTATTTTCTACCAGCCGAGAGAACTAACTCCCGATTCCTCCTTAGGGCCTAAGTGCCCCATTACCCAGAATATTTCAGTATCTTGTTTCCGTCCAGAAAGACAGAAAGTTGATGCTCACCAACAGGAGGAATTTCAAAACATTTTGCCTCCTTTTTAAAAACTAATCAATCTTGTGGGTGACTATCTTTTAATTTCTGTGTCTCTGTCAGGGTCCTGGTTTGCTCCTCCTTCATCTGTCCTGTCCAGTGGAGGTAAAACAGGGATGTTTAAGTCAGAAGAACGCCGCTGCCCACAAAATCCTTACCTTTGTCCTGACATCCCTATTCGGGGCCACAAATCCCCAAGAACGGAGCTGCAAATCCAATTAATTCCTGCCACAGCCAAACAAAGACAAGCTACATCCAGGGCAGACAGAGTGGGAAAGGGATGTGAACCCCCCCCCCCCCGGCTGCTGGGTGGCCCCGAGATGCGGCAGGCGTGCACGGGGTGGGGGAGGGCTTGGCAACCCTCTGGCCTCCTTCTACTCCACTCTCCCTCCAGCCTTTGCACGTGCTCATCCGGCTTCAATCCCCTGCCCCACCCCATTCACCCAAGGCTTTCTTCACCCTTCAAGACTCAATTCAAGCCCTACCTTATGTGGGTCCCCTTCCACCTAGCACAGTGCCTGGCACTAGAGATGGACGGATGGATGGCTGGGAGGACAGGTGGGTGGGACAGTGGTTGGATATGAGGGTTGCTGGACAGGTGAATGAGGTGGGTGGGTGAGTGGTCGGAGAAGGATGGAGGGGTGGCCAGGAAGACAGGTGAATGGACTAGTGGCGAGTGGACGGGTGGACAGATGGGTGTATGCCAGGTATTCTCAAGCTACTCCTTCCCCAAAAACAAGGGCAGCCCTGAATTAGATCCGAGGAAGCACCTTCAAAAAGAGCTTATGAGAAATCAACCAGAGATATTCGTCACCCGAGTTGTGACTTGACAACACTGACCCCCAACTTAACACGGGGAGACACATTTGCACACAGGATATTTGAGCCGTTTCTGGGGCCACATTCCAGCTGTAACTTAAAGCCTGGAAGGTCTGGAGAAGGTGTGACTATTCACTCTGCAACAGGACCTGGCTCCATCCCTTCTGTTTCAGGAACCAGCTGATCTTCCAGATCCTTCGGTGCCTCTCCCACCCCCCAATTCCCTCTCCCTGGCTCAACAAGACATCCAGACGTTACGTTAACAGTGGAGTTAATCTGCACCTTAAGAGGAAGGGATGAGAAGCGAGAACGGCAGAGCTGTCCGCACAGAAATGACTGTAGGCTAAACACCGAGCGTGGTCACCCAGGTGCCCCCGGCAGGGCCCGCTGGGGTCCCCTTATCGCATTAGGCCCTTCCTCAGGATGCACTGCCTTGTGCCCAGCCTCTGGAAGGCCAAGTTTCCCACTGGCATCACCGAGGAAACGAAGGGGATGCCGGTGCCGGGAGCAGAAAAGCTGCTTTGAGCCAAGAAGTCGCCACCAGAGCCCACGCATCAGGCAGTGTCCAATCCACCCACAAGCTTCCGCAGCACCCTGCCCGCACAAGATGGGGGTGCGGAGAGGCTGGTGTTGCTGCTTCTCAAGGAACACCCCTCTAATTTACTCCTCCCACGCGGTCAATTTCAGCGTCCAGCTGTTGCTGCCGGCATGGCTGTATGTGGGCAGGACAATTACAGTCCCAGGGCCAGAGGCAACAGGGATCACCAGCCAGAGGAAGAGGATCTGAAAACAGGACACCCTAAGGGGACGCCTGGACCCACAACCCTGAACAAAGAACAGAGGAGGCTTAATTTCTACTTTGTCCCCTTCCTTCCTTCACCAGGTGTTTATCGGGCACCTGCTCGGGGCTGCCATCTGTCATTGCTTCAGGGACAAGGCACAGCTTGAACCCAGCTCGGGGACCAATATATCAGGCTCCGGTCCTTGCCCTGGGGATCTCTTTGAGAATCTGCTAAAAAGATGGCCTCTGGGAAGGGCCACATGTGCAACTGTGCCTACGGCTGCGTGGGAGAAAGACAAGGTCTGGAAGAGGGGCAGACCAGATGCTCCGGGGGGCGGAGCGGGGGGGTGGGGGGCAAGAGCTGAAGGTCCATACCTGCTGGGACCCAGGAACTAGGCTGGATGGGAACGGTCAGGATTTGTTTTCTTGGAGCATCCTCAGCAGTGGGCAGCCAGATTTAGTTTATAAGACAAAGATCAACGTAGCCAAAGAAAGGACCCCCAAACAGACAGACTTCCTCCCTCTGGGGGCAGGGCCCGAGTCTCTGGGTTCCAGGGGGAGGACCAGTTAGCTTCCGGTCCTATGGGCTTTGGCGAGGGCTGTGGGACCTGGAGCGCGGGGTCTGGGGAAACACGACCCGCTGTCGACGCTGATTTAACACTGCACCAGGCCTGCTCCCTGGGCTGACGCCTGCCTCTCTTCGCACTTCACACCAGCTCAGGCACAGCACCCGGCTTGCGGACCCCGTCTGTGGCTGGCAGCGGCGTGCTTGGCATCATTAAATCCAATCCAGCGCTCCACCGTGCAGGGCTGCCCACGGCTCCTCAGCTGCTCCCCAGGGGGACCCTCCACCGCAGACGGAGAAGCCCCCTGGTGCACGGCAGGTGTGCATCTTATCACCAAGCTATGTGTCTGCAGACGGCCCTGGCCGGGACTCACACTGCTGCCCTCGGGCTCCATGCCCCACACCCTGGAATGAGCACTGGCGAGAAGCCAAAACAGAGACCCCCACTGCCCCTATCGCCTTCATTTCAGGGGAGGCCTGTGGGAAGAGCTAAGAGCAAGGCCTCTGCAGGTAACAGATCCACGTTCAAATCGTGGCTCTGCTGTGGGCTCGCTGTGTGACCCTGAGCAGGGCACGCTCCCTCTCTGAGCCTCAGTGTCCCCAACGGTAGAATGAAGGTAAGTAGTAATTGTTAAGATTAAATGAGATGACACAGGTATGCCTCTTAGTCCAGGTGCTTCCACCTAGCGAGTGTCCTGTGTATGACAGTGTGGGTCACTCTCCCTCCTGTCTCAGCAGCGCCCCCCAAGAATCCACCAGCCGAGTCCAGAGCCTCAGGACAGGCCGTCCCCATTGCCCCCACAGCCTCCTGAGCAGCAGCTCCAGGGGCTAACTCCTGGTGCCAGCCCTAGGTTTCCGTTACAACTGGAAAGTGCCCTCACCCAGGCACCCCTCAACTCTGCCCAGGGACACGCAGAGCCGGCACCATCCCCAGGCCCTCCAACCCACCCAGAGCTCTTTCTCCCCCAAGACCTAGGAAGAACGTCACAGGAAACATGTTCACTTGCCAGTGGTCAGCACGCCCGGTCAGCACGTGGCTCCCCCGCCACTATGCAGCTCCCCCGGCACCATTCAGACAATCCAGTGCCCGCTGTTCATGTTCCACATTCTGTTGGCAGTTCCGATGAGAGTCAGCCCTGAGACACCTCCTGACTTGTCCACCCCCCACCTGGCATGTGCAGGGATGAAAGTGGAACTTGGCTCACAGAGAAGCAGTCCCGTAAAGTGACCGCCACGGTCCATGTTTGAGGGAAGCATCCCGGACGCCTTGGTCCTCCGTGGCCGGCCTGGTACGTCCGGGAGAAAGGGTAGGGACAGGGCCTGGGGCTCCTTCCCATCCTGGGGGGCAAGACCAGCCCCCAGAGAGCAGACCCAGCCTCAGAGGCCACCGGCAGCCTCTGCTGCCGTGCAGGGGGAGACCACCTGTCCAGTTTGCCCGGGATGCGGAAATTCCAGGGCCAAAACCAGACAAGCTGGCCACCCTAGTCCTACGTGTGACAGACAATAGTGCTTCAATTCATGGCACTGTCACTACTTGGGGGGCTCTTGGCAGGTCACCTCCCAGTTTCCTATTCTGAAACCGGCCCTAGAATTAGGTGTGGTGGGGCTGTGGAGCTAGACCCTGGCATCGGGCACCATCAGGTTCAGGTGCCTCTCACCAGGAGTGAGCAGGGGCCAAGGGGCGGGAGCTGGGTGAGAAGGAAGAGGCAAGCGTGGGGGTGGGGGGCTGGGACCCCAGCCCAACAACTCCCTCCGGTACCAGCTTTCCAAGGAAACAGCAGCCAGGCAAACTTTAAAGGCGCATCAAGAACACAGCCTGGAGGACCCAACAGACCTGTTGAATTATTAAAAGAGTCACCTGGTGCTGCCTGCTCATTGGCAGGGAGGCCTTGGCGAGCCAGGGTTTCACTGATTAAAAACGGTTCTCCCACGACACAGCCCCAACTGTCAAAACAAGCACATGGATCGTGTTTCTTTTCTCAGCCCGCCAGCCCACCCAGTGCAGACAGGCCATCGTGTCAGGGGGTAGCGCCAGTCCGTACCACCCACCCACGCCCACACCCAGTCAGTCTACTCCCTGTGTCAGAGATGAGGGAGACCCACACCCACCATGAAGGCCACACAGGTCTAAAGGGTACCGGGAGGCCACAAAGGCAGCAGAGAGCAACAGAAAGGCTCTGTGTGGAGGGCAGTCCTGGCCTGGGGAAATCAGGAGGGCTTCTCAAAGGAGGTGGCATGGGAGCTGGCTTAGAGAGCAGTCTAATTTTTGAGTTCAGAGTCGTAGCCTCAAAGCAGACAGACAGGGGCTGGAATCCACCACAAAGCTTCCTAGCCCATGGGCTTGGAAGGGACCTGAGTATTCAGCCTCAGTTAACTCATCTGTAAAATGGAGATAAACCACCTGCTACACAGGTATGTTGTGAAGCGTCCTGAGACGCAGTGTGGACATGCTTTCCACAGGACCTGGCACATAAGGAGAAGAGGAAAGGGGTGACGGTTATGGATGTGGTCATGATGTAGGGGTGGGTGGAGGAGACAGCCCTGGCAGCGGTAAACGCATCCTGCACCCTGAGGGATGTGCAGGCTCAGGGTGGCTGGCGTGGAACAGGTAGGAGGCTGAAGGCCCAGTGGGGCAGGGGCCCAATGGGGGCAGGGGCCCAAAGGGGGCAGGGGCCCAATGGGGGCAGGTGGCAGAGTGACCGATAGGCCAGCCCAGGTGCTATTATCAGGATCGTACACTACAGTCAGCACAAAGAGAGCTGGGTCTCTCTGCCTCCACGGGGTTGGGGTTTGGAATGTGGGGTGACGGGGAGGACAGCAAGGTGAAGCCACTGCCACAGCCCCGGCAGCAACCCTGACATCTGCAGAGGCGGGTCCAGCAAACGTGGGGGTGAGGCGGCAGGAAGGTGTGGTCGGCTCCTGGACAATGGGGGAAGATCGTGAGTGCTCCCCAAGAGGAGAAACCCGAGTGACCCCCAAATCCCGGCCAGGTTGCTTCTTTCCTCACTTCGGGGCCCTAGCAAGGCAGAGGAAGATACTGTGACCTCAGGGTCAGGGAGGATGGTTTATCCCTGCCATCCCATTGTCCAAGGAAGGGCGGGGCCTGGGGCAGCTGCTGAGGGCAGAGGCAGAAACTTCTCAGGGCTGCGAGGCTTTGTATATTTGTGATTTTCCGCACCCTTCTCAGAAGGCAGAAGTTTGGAATGGAAAGGCCAATGGACTGGCAGGGCCGCCATCCACCCCGAGTGGGACCCAGCCCTCAGAGCGAGCCACCCTGCTGTTTCCTTCCATGCCACCTGGGCAGGGGTCACCTACCCAGGCTATGCAGAAAATCCCTGGGGCCTGCCAGGGCCCTGCCTGGCCTGAGAGCTCGGGCCATGTCCACCTGGGAACAGGGAAGTGTCACAGAAGTCGCTACAGGCCTGCACGGAGGCTGCACAGGCCAGTGGGGGGGCTTCCCAGAGCGTGGCCTACGTGCCCTCCCCTCACACACCTTCTCTTCCCAGCCTCTAGGCTGAGGCCTCCGTGTACCCCCATTTCTGACAATAGAAAATCACAGCACATTCCCTGCACAAAATGCTTCCAAATTGGTCGTGATGGGCAAAGCCCCACATGTCCTCCCAGCCTTGACCCGGGGAACCAAGCCCAAGGTGGGCAGGGAAAGGCAGACAGGCTAATACATGAGAAAACTAGCACAGGGATGGATGGATGACAGGCCTCCTTTCTGAGGAAGGGACAGGCTGGGCAGGCAGCTATGCCCAAGGTTCTAGAACCGCCAGCCATGGGATAGGGACGAAGGTCGGCCTCCTGGCCTGCAGCTGGACACTCCGTGCCCCAGCGGTGTCTCTAAGGCCCCTGGCTGCTCCGCACTAGGCAGCCCTGAACACGGATTAAAGGCTGCACCCAGAAAACTCGGCAGCTACTGAAAGTAAAGACACTCCCGTTTCGTCCTTCTCCACGTCCACAGCTGTTTGCTCCCTGAAATGACCCTTCTGGGCCCAGCGAAGGCCAGCATTGGCAGAGCAGAGCCCAAGCTGCCCTGCCTCTGCTCCCTGGTCACAGTCTGGTGCTGCCGGGACACAACAGCGGCCTGTCTGACTTTATGTCTGGGCACAGGAGAGTGAGTCAGAAAGAAGCAGAAGCGTCAATTTGCCGTGTGGGTGTCGAATTCACACAACTGGCTCTGGATGGGGACCCAAGTCAACATGTTCATAACGCAGATCTTAGTAAATACACGAAATCTGGGAGACTAGGTGGGGACCCTACTCAGGGATCTGTGAGTGTGGGGGGGGTGCAGCTGGGGGTTCTGTGCAAATGGGGGGAAGGGGACCCTGCGGTGACACAAAGCGGGAGGTTCTTTTCTCCCCTCCCGACGTCCTGCCCTTCTGCTGGGAAATAGGGCCCTTGTGGTGGCCCCCACCCACTGAGTCCTCAGAAGCCGTGCAGACTCCCAGTGCCAGCGGCCCTCCACTTGGTGGATCCACCATGACAAAGGGGGCAAAGCAGGGCTTGCTGGCAATCACGCCACCCTTCCCACCGGGTCTGGCTGTAGCAGGCATCACTAATCAATCACGGTGTTCTCTCTGGCAGAGCTGGGATGGATCGCACTCCGAAGATGGATCCAGGGACTCTGGTAACAGAAGCGTGTCAGCTCCCAGGGGAGCTCTAGCCAGCCCTCCATCGCGGCACCTACTGCCCACAGTGAGGTCAGTCGGGGCCAGTCTGGTCAAGCCGCCACCTGCTGGCTGGGGCTCAGGAATGGGGTGGGGACACACTCACCCAGCTGAAAGGATACAAGGATACCCAAGCCCTCCTTCTGATTCACAAATGAGGGGTCCAGGCAAGGCCTCAGGACAGGGTGGGGGGTCCTCAGGTTTCTCCCGGTCAGTCATAACAATCGCCCACAAGATAGGGTTATTGTCTCATCATAAGTGAGGACAGCACAGCTCAGAGTGGTGAAGAAAGGTGCCCAAGGAGACCAGCCAGGAAGTGGCAGAGCCAGCCATGGAGCCAGGCCTGCCCTCTAGAAGGGCCACACAGCAGGGAAGAGACCCAAGCAGGAGCAAGTTTGCACGCCCTCCCACCCCTGTCCCAGCTTCCGGCCAAGTCTCCGACAGCAGCCCCTAGTCATCATGGGACTGACCAGCCAAAGGGCCTGGGGTGTCACTCCCTGCACCCCCAGCATCTCCCGTTGCCTATCGGGCCCTCCCTCCCCTCCCCCCAGGAGCCCACAGCAGCCCCACATTGCTCCCACCCTCTGCCTTGGAGCTCCTACACACCACACAGGGCCAGAAGAAGGTTCTGGATAGAACTGCAGAGGCCACTACCCTGCTGAACCTTCACTCTCAGAGGACCAGAGCCCCCCTACCCTGCCCACGCTGTTCCTAGCACTCCCACGCCTTTCCATCCCACAGGGACGCCAAGGGCATTCCCTGCCCGACCCCCCGAGCCCAGGCCTGGGCCTCTACTGCCCAGACCCCTCATGCCGTCCTTGGGGTCAGCCAGACCAGACGTCGCCTCCTGTGCTAGGCGCACTGACCATCTCATCTGGGTGCTCCAGTCCTGCCCCCCACCCTGTCTCTCGCCACCCCACCCTCAGACTTGCCCCCCTCGAGCCCAGGACCTGGGAAAGGGCAACGCACAGTAGGCGCACACGGCTAGTGACAGGCCAGAATGAGAGGGGAGAGCTGCCTGTCTGAGTGCTCCAGCACCGGGCGTCCTGAGCCTGTGAGGACCAGAACAGGCCTGCAGCCCTCCCACCGTGCACTGTGGTGTCCGGCTTGGCCATACAGGAGCGAAGAACTAGACCTTGGCCCTCCGGACGGCGCCAGCCCTGGGTGGGTTGGGCTGGACGCGGGCCAGCTGTCCAGGCCTGCGACTGCTCACCTTGGAGCCCAGGGCGGAGAGCCCAGCCAAGTCTCCAGGCTGAGCTCCAAGCCTCAGCTTTCTCCAGAACCACTGGTGCCTCACTGCTGCCCTCATGAGAGGGGCCGTGGCTGGACACCCACTCTATCTAAACCTGTTCCCGGACTGCCGGCCAGATTCCCAAGCTGAGGCACTGGCCCTGTGAGTGCTCAAGGAAGGGAGGGTCCAAGACAGGAATTCACCAAATGGCAGAAAACCCAATTTTCTGCAGCCACCAACCAGGGCCACTGGGGGCCAGGGCCAAAGCCAGAACAGGCCTCTGCCGTGAGCAGCTCTGCATCACATTAGGCTGGAACCTCCAGTGCTGGGCAGGGGTAGAGGCCTGCCTCGGTCTCCCTACCAGTGACCCCAAAAGGGATATGGAGCCCAGCTACCCCCGAGGTCAGCAGGCCAGGCCTGAGAGCAGCATTCCCAGCCCCCGGAGGCCAGCCCTACCGGGAACTGAAGGTGGAAGCCAGGAGACGCCTGAAGCAGCAGCTCCGTGCCTGGGTCAGTGGGCCCCTCACTCCCAGATGTTCCAGGGGCATGTTTAATGAATGACCTCACGTCCCTTGTGCATCTGCGTAAGTCCCACCACAAAATATGACAAGACTTTATTTCTGAAAAGGAGTTGATACTGCTACACAGCTGCTCCGATAAATTTTTAATGGATGTTTGCTGAAAAGATGGCCCTGCAGTGTTTTCTCATTACAGAGGGAAGGACAGGAGCTGGGCGCGCTCTGGACCCCGCGCACTTGGACATTCTTACTGCTGCCAACACTGAACGCTGCTGGGGGCAGGGCTCCCACCAGTGAGGAGGCCATGTCCCGGGCCACCCTCCATCCTTGCTAGCTGGAGGGGGGCTCTGAACCCCAAACCTCCCTGCCAGCCACTGGCCTTCTCAGCACCCAGGCCTTGGCCCGGCAGGGGCCGGGTACGGACTGGGTCAGGGTGAAGTGCAGCTTCGCACGTCCACACACGAGGCTAACGGACCCCAGCTGGTCTCTGCCCCAGAACTTGCTGTGCTGGTGTCCGGGGGCTGCCAGTAACCAAGTACCACAGAATTCATTCTCGGCGCTGGAGGCCAGGAATCCTACACCCCGGTGTCACGGGGGCCACGCGAGGCTCTGGGGGAGGAGCCTTCACGCCTCTCCAGCTCCCAGCGGCCCAGGCGGTCCTGGTCCTTCGTTTGGGGCAGCGTCACTGTAATCTCTGCCTGTCTCCATATGACTTTCCCCTCTTCCCCCGTCTCTCCTGCATGTGACCCTTAAAAGGACGCTGCCCAGCGGGTAATCAGGATGACCTCATCTCAAGAGCTTTAATTCAATTACATGTGCAAAGACCCCTTCTCCCAAGAAACTCATGTGCACAGGTTGGGGGGCCTCTCATTCAGCCATGATACTCCCCCCCCCCGGGCTCACCCAGTGCTCGTGGAGCAGGGGCTGGAGGCAGCGTCGTCAGTCTTCGCTTGGAGACCCACCTCTGGGGGCTGCCCTGCCCTGGCCCCTCACCACAGGCTCTGACCGTCAGGCCATGGTCTCCTATTCAGAGACTGGAAACAGACCCAGGACTAAGACACCCGCTGAAAGTCACGCCAGCAGCCCGACCCGCCTCTCAGGCCCGCCCTTCCCTTTACCTCTGGGTTTGGGGCCACGTTCCCCACCCTCACCATGCCCTACCCTGCATACAGCTGCAGTGACTTCCGCGCCTTGAACAGGGGCCAGTGTCCACCTCCCCACCCAAGTGACCCGTTCCCACTGTATCCCAGCACCTGCGGTGGCCCAAGGCTTGGAATCACCGGGTACTGAATGAATGAATGAATGAATGAACGAACAGACGAACGAAAGAACAAGCAAACGTATGGCTGCTGACACCCTAGGCCCAGCCACCACCTTCTTGGGACTCAGGAAGTGATGCCCTCTGAGCCTCAGTTTCCCCATGTGTGAAAGGAGGGATGAAGGGCCTTCCAGTGTGAATGTCTGGGCCCTGAGAGCCAGACAAAGGGTCTGAAATGTGGCCCAGGGGCCTTGCGAGTCTGAGGCCATGGGGGTGCAGGCCAGGTCTCCACGCCCTTTGTTTTCTGTCTCACTGCCCGGTGCAGACACGTTCTCGGCCCAGGAGGCAGCTCACGCTTGGGGTTTTCACCAAGCGGTGGATTCTCTCATCTTGGCACAGGGGACATCTGTCAGCGGAGACAGCCCACGTGACATCTCCCCACCATAATCCTGAGTTTGGACACCCAAGCTGCCCCGAAGGGGTCCAGGGGGCTGGTGTGATGCTCACAAGCCACAAACTGGAGCAGACACGCACCCTGCATGCACACTGTCCCCTAACAGCTTCTATGAGCACCTTACATGGGACAGTGGCCCTGGGCTCCTCCACAGATGCCCCAATGCCCCTCCACTGTGGAATCGGGAAATGCACGCACCACCTGCTTTGACCCTCATAGCCTTCCAGATAGGTGACCCTGGGAGACCCCAAGTTTACAGCTGAAGAAACTGAGGACAGAGAGGCAGCTTGTCTTCCTGTCAGTTTTGGACCTACTGCGTGCCAGGCACCATGCTCTGAGCCTTATGGACATTGTCTTTTGAGTCCTTGCAACAACCCAGGGAGGGAGTGAAAACTGTGACCCCACCCCCCAACCCCCACAGAAGAGGCCACGGAGACTCAGGGGGTGAGGAAACTGAGCCAGAGTCCCACAACCCCCCAAGTCAGCCAGATCACTCCTTTGTCCTCCTCCCCTCAGCATAAAACACTGTGGAGGGCCTACTGTGTGCTGGAGAGCAGACGACGCCTGACCTCAGTGCTGCCGGATCAGGGGGGCTGTGGGCCTAACCCTTTATAGCATCGTTGAGACCAACCGACTGACGTCTGTCCATGTGAAATGGTGCAGAGGGAGGATGGATGGCAGGACAGAAGGACAGATGAGTGGGTGGGTGGATGGATGGATGGATGAGTAGAAGGAGGAACAGACAGACAAATGCGTAAGTGGATAGATGATGGATGGGTAGAAGCACGAATGTACAGCTGGGTGGGAGGATGGACGGATGGGTAGAAAGACAGAGGGACAGACAGATGTTGGGTGGATGTATCAGTGGACAGGTGATAGATGGAGCGATGGGTGGGTGAATGGACAAACAGATGCATGGATAGGGGGTTGGTTGGATGGAGAGAAGGATGGGTAGCGGGTGGGTGGCTGGATGGGAGGGAGCAAAGGAGGAAAGGGAGAAAACCATAATAAAAATCCATGAGATCAGGCAGATGGCTGTTCTCTGTGGGCAAACTGACGGCACAGGCAGGTGCCCCTGCCAATGCCCGTGAAGACGTGGAATGGACCAGAGAGAGACATTCAGTTGCTCTTAGCCTTCTTAGAGACCCCTGACCTGTGGTGGAAGCTCCAGCTGGCTGTTCACGCCCCTCCTGCCAGGATGCCCACCTGCTTCTCCTGAACGCCCCCAGCATGAATTAGCTCCCCGCTATCCCAGCATGAATCAGCCAGTTCATACATTTTTGAAAAAAAGTGTCTCTTTCCCGCTCCCATGTGCTTTGTGGCAGCGGCAGAGAGAAGCACACACAAGTGTTTCTGAGAAAACCCATGAGGTTGTGGGTGACGGAGGAAAGGTAGCCCCCATGTCTACGGTGTAGACAGACACTCAAAGTCACCTGGCTGACGTCTGTCATGCATTTCACTCAGACCCAACAGCAACCCATTCACAGACGGTGGCCAGAGCTCAGCTGCAGGTGGAAACCACTCCAGTGTCCAGGGGAAGGGCACTGCAGGCCCTGTACAGTGGGAAAGATCAGAGCCTCCATGGTGCCATGGGAGCTCTGTCCTGGTGGCCTCAGTGGCACCAAGGTCAACCTTTGGTTCTCCCTCTGCTCTAGGGCCTCCCCTCTGCCTCAAGTGTGGGTCACTGTCTCCAGTGGGTCAGGGGAGAGGGAGAGGGTGGGAGGCCTGACGCAACATCAGTCTCCTTCCCTGCAGGGAAGCAATGGAAGAGGAGTCCCCCAGCTCTGCCCCAGCCATTGATCTCACTGGGTTGGGCCCAGCTTGGACAGAACCAGCCCCCACCCCCAGCAGTGGCCTCTGACCACCGGAGACCCAGCAGGTCAATAGCTTAGCACAAGGTGGCCCAGGACAGCCACTCGGGAAAGGAGAGCTATGGATGAGTGAGGACTGCATACGAGCGTCACCGTAAAACCGTATCTGTGACATGGACACCAAGAGCGGCCTCAGCCGCCGGTTCACGGGTGCATCCAGAAGACGGTGGACTGATTTTCTGGGAGAGCCATGTCATCCACGTGCCCACTCTTGTGTCTGTTTAGAGTAGAAAATAATCAAGATCTTAGAAGGCAGCCCCAAAGAACTGAAACGACGTATTCAAACAAACAGTGTGCACACTGCAGCACGACCCACAACAGGCCAAGGGTGGAACAACACAACGGCCCTTAGAAGACGAATGGGTACCAAGCTGTGGTCCATCCACACATACAGTGGAATGTGATCCGGTCAGAAAAAGGAACGAAGCACCGACACGCTCCCTCAGGAACCTCGCGGTCCTGACACTGAGTGAGAAATGCCAGACACAAAAGGCTACATAGTGTAAGATTCCATTCACATGAAATGTTCCGATTAGGCCAGTCCCTCGAAGGCAGACAGACGGCTGCGGGGGTGGGGGTGTGGGTAGGGGACGGGAGGGGGGTGACTGCTTCACAGACACTAGGTTTCGTTCGGGGTGAGAAAATGCTCTGCGACTAGAAGGAGGTGGCGGGTGCACCACACTCACTAGACTGAACGGCACTGAATTGCACACTTTGAAAGTTTAGTTTCATGTTATGTGGATTTTACGTCAATTAATAAAAAGTCAGAGGGCAGAAGGGGCTGGGCCAGGACTGGGGATCAAAGGCAGAGGCGGGTCCCTGCCCCCAGGCGCGCTCGGCCCAGTGAGGACCAAGCCAACGCCACCACCACCACCACAGGGACCCAGGGAGCGTGTGTGGAGACGCGTCATGTGCTCCACGACAGCCGCCCCCCAATCCTCAGGACCCCGGGCAAACGCCATGTGTCCTGGCTCCCACTGCTGCCGTTACAACTCGCCTCAAACAGCCAGATTTTTTATCTTGCGGTTCTGTATGTCAGAAGTCTGAAAGGAGTCTGACGGGCTCAAATCAAGGTGTCTGCAGGGCCTGTTCCTTCTGGAGGCTCCAGGGAGATGGAGAACCTGTTCTCACCTTTTCCAGCTTCTGAGACCACCTGTGTCCCTCGGCTCACGGCCACATCACTCCAACTTCTGCTCTGTCATCACGTCCCCTTTCTCTGACTTGCTCCTCCTGCCTCCCTCTTGTCATTACGAACTAAGTCCATCTGCACAAACTTAAGTACATCTGCAGAGAGCCTTTTCCCTGTCACACAGGGTCCAGGAGTCACAACATAGATGCATCTTCAGGGGCCACCCGTCAGCCCACCAGCCGGGCCAGCGACCCGTGGGTGTTCCCGGAGCGTCAGGTGCTAACCTCACCACGCCGCACAGCAGGCAGGCTCACTGCAATCTTGTGTAGCAGGGGGCATGTTCCCAGCCTGCAGAAGAGACAGAAGCCCCAGGAGTAACCCTTCCTAAGCTCCCTCAGCAAGCAGGTGGCCGACAGAGGAGACCTTCACGGGCGGGGGCTTCTTGCCTTCACCTTTCATCTTCACTCAGAGTCCCGCCCATTGCCATCTCCTCCCTCCCAGCCACTCAGAGCTGTGATGATCCCAAACCAGGTCATCCCTCGGTCTGCAGGGCCAGCTGTGGCTGTGACAAGGACCTGCAACCCACATTCGGACCTCGATGACTTGACACGGGCCAGGCCTCACCCCAATTCTGACCCTCCCACTGTCACCAGGACGGGACTCTTAGATGAAGTCTCATTCATTAGCCTCTGAGAAGTATAACTGGGCTTTTATGGAAAATCGGCTCATTATGCAAAGTACAAGTGATGTGAAAATGAGCATTTTTTTGAAGGAGCACATTGGGCTCCTATCCAGCCACGAAAGAAATGAGGAAGAGATTCTTCAGGGCTGCGGGCTCGGCTGGTGGGTTTTCAAAAAAGGAAGGGGTTTGGCTGAACTAAAACCTTTCCCTAATGAATAACATCACGAAATGCTCAACGAAGAGCCCGCTTAGTGTTTGGTAAAGTGCTGCTGCCCCCAGAATGTTCCGTCACCTGTGAAAACCTCTCAGCCGTGTGGGGGATGAGAGGCTACCCAAACTCCTCGTGCTACCCCGGGCAGCCACACAGGTCGGGCTGCCCATCTGCTGGGCTCACGGGAGGTGACCTGCGTGAGGTGACAGAGGATCTGTCTCCAGGGGCCGCAGACAGAGAGGCCCCCGGGAAGCTTCTGGATTGGGGCCCAGACAAGGAGAGGAAAAGCACACGGGGGAGGACGGCACAGAAGGAAAACCAGCGACAAGGGCCAGGAGCGGTACCGCCGAGACGGACGGTTCTTCCTGCAAGGGAGCTGCCCGTACCAGGAGGCCCTGATCCTTCTGTCTGCAAACACCTCCCTCGTTTCCCTCATTCGCTCCTCCTCCCGTGTGCAGGAAAGGGTTAACTCAACAGACCTGGGTTGGCCACAGCCTGACAGTCCAAGAAAGGTCTGGCCCTGGCCCAGCTCCTGGGAGGGAACCTCTGAGCCCCTGGGACGTCCTGCCGGATACAGTGTCTTTGTTACCTGGGGCCTTGGGCCAAGCCAGAGTCTCTGCTAACGATGGATTTGGGGGGAGACCCGGGGCCACACGGTATCAGCCCCACCTCTGGAGAGGCTGGAGACTAAGGTCAGCCTTGTGGGTGGTCAGCCGTGTCTAGGTCACCAACACCCAGGGAGAACCTGGGCACCAAAGCTCGGGTGGGCTTCTGGAGTTGGCAACATCCCACGCAGGTTGTCACACATCATTCTGGGAGAATTAAGTGCCGCCCACACCGCTGCCCTGGGAGGGGAGGGCCGGAAGCTGGAGCCTGGCCTCTCCTGGAGCCTGTTCCATGCGCGGATGTGAATCTGTATCTTTTGTTGTAATAAACCGTAACTGTGAGTGTAAGGCTTTGGCTGTGTCCCGTGAGACCTTCCAGCCAAGCATCGAACCTGAGGGTGGGCTTACAGCATGCCCTACTCACCCTGTTTCTGTTACTAAAACACACTATAATATTTCCTAAGCCCTTCTCCAGGCCAACACTGAGCTGTCTCATCTCAGCGAATCCTGAGAAGGCCCCTGTGTTAACCCATCTCCCCAACGTCTAAAGCAAGATGCAGGCAGAAGCCTCCCCCACGAGGCCCACAGTGAACCAGGATGCCAGCCGTGGAACTGGTCTCATCCACTCCGAAGCCCAGATCTCAACTTTCTCTGCTCGCCGTCTCCTAGGGGCAGCAGCCTTCAGGGCTGGGGTCACCCCTCACCCTCTAGGGGGCCCATGTACTGCCCAGGGGTTCCTAGAACAGGGACGGAAGGGGGTGGGTTTCCAATCACATCTGCCAGTCTGAGGGCCCAGGGCCCAGAGGGCAGGGCCGACTGTGCCTGCTTCTGCCCACCTACTGCGGGAACGACTTGTGAAGCACCTGAATCGCGGAACAGCCCTGGCGGGGAGCACAGAGGCTGCCAGGGTGGAGGGGCCAGGAGAGACGGAGGCACAGGGGCTACACGTCCAGGAGGGAGGACAAAACCCCACTCGAGGTGCCTCCTTACTAATCAGGCAGGACACACACCCAGGACAGACGGAGGGCCAGCTCTCGCATTCTTCACCACACTAAGCCACCAACCAGGTCTCATCATCAGCTGTAGACCCCCAAGGAAACAGAGGCTCCGAGAGCCTGCGCACGGGGTGCAAACAGCCAGGGCCTCAGGAGGGAAGAGCCTGGAACACCCCTGAGGCAGCGCTGAGGCCACGGCAGGACCGCATCCCTGCAAAGCGCTGAGGAGGGCTCGTCGCCCCCGGGAACACAAGGGGACTCCCAGCACCAGGGCCCCTGGTTGGGGAAGAATGTCGAACGGATTCAGAGAGCACACTCTAGCGTTACATGAAAGAGCAAATAAAATGACTAACGCTTGTTGCACAAACTTCATTCCTGCCTACGTATGTATGTAGATATGCATATAGATGAAGAATTTGCTGGCAAACGCAGGACAAGAAAACCACAACACAACACGTCATCCTGGGCCAGGGGGACAAGGAACAGATGACAGTTTCTGGGAAAAACAAAACACAAAAACCACGTACTGCCTTTGTGTCCAGAAATGACACACTTTTTTTTAATTAAACATTGTAAAACTGTCCCTATTACAGACCTTTCAACAGCTATGTTGAAAAACACTCATGCCCCTGGGGGAGACGTGGGGGGGGGTACCTCAAAGGTATTAGTGAGATTCTGGGACAGAGGCTGGGTGGTGGGTTTTGTGTTCTTGTTATTCTCTATACCTAAGTGTGTTACAAATATTCTTTTGCATGTGTTTAATATGTAGTTTAAAAATATTTTAAACAGCCTATCCTATGTGACAAACAAACAAACAAACAAACAAAAGTCCTCAACGCAATGGAACGTCTAAGCCCTGTGAGGACCCAACAGAAGACCTGGGGGTGGGGGAAGCGCTAACATCTGCATCTGTCCAGGTGACTCTGAACCCGGGCAAACAGCCCCACCAAGGGCCGGCAGCGGCCCCCACCCCCCGCCCCGGACAACACCAAGGTGAAGCTCCCCTCCTGGAGCTCGACCACCCGCACAGCCAGGCGTGACCCCATCCACCCCGCTCTCAGGCAGGGCTGTTTCCACCCTCCCACGCCTCTCATTCTCATCCAGAAAGGGCAGCTCTTGGGTTCGTCCCCACTCGACCTGGGAACTGGTCCCCATTCACATGTCTCGGACCCCGATCTGTGGGCCAGAATCCACAATGACCCGTTCTCGTGTGGGACTGCCCTCCCCTCCCCCACTGGCCACGTGCCCCATCCAGGTGTCAGAGGTGAGAGGCCAGACCCAGGGGTCACAGGATTCTAAGCAGAATGAAAACTGAGTGGGAGAAATTCCTGTCAAGAGACGTGCGGCCCCCAAGAGGGCAGGTCCCCTCCCTCTGGCCTGGTCGTTACAAACACCCGCTACCTCATTCGCAGCAAAGCCTCCCCGTTCCGACGTGTGGAGAGTGCATTTGGGTAGGCAATGATCTGTGAAAGGATTAATTTGCTGATCTTATTACCTAAATCGAAAGCGATTTTTCAGCCACCACTAACATCCGTGGGAGATCTCCCTGGTGTGAGCCGAAGGCTCTCCCTCCCCCACCCCTCCCAGCCGCCGCCCACAGACAACTTCACAACACAGTGAAAATGCACGATAAAGACACAGGTGGCGGATGTCTGCGGAAAACTCCAATGTCTGTGACCAGGCACGTGGTGGCATGCGGCGATGGCAGGGCCGGCACGCTGCGCGTGCGCGCCAAAGGCTTACCTGATCCCTTTGTTCTGGGCCACACTGTGCAGGGACAGTCTCGACACCGCAGAGATGACCTGGGGAGACAGAAAGAAGGCCTCTGTCATTTCACAAGAAACCAGAAAGTCATCGTAAAACTCCTCAAATGCTCTGCAGACACAAAGAACTATTCACTGAGCAGTTTTCATCTTGGGGGTAAAAAACACACAGCAAATCCCCTTTTAGGCGAGGCACCTGTGTTGTGTTTACGGTGCCCAGTCTGTCCTTTTGGTGCACTGATCCTTACGGAGGTGCAGGTCACACTGCATGAGCGGATCCGAGCAGTGTCCCCAGACCAACACTTGTCAAAAGGAAAGTTCTGAAGTGCTCAGCCATGAGCACGGGCCGCTCCCTCCTCTGCTGCCCACCCGCCCCGGCCCGGCCCCGGATTCCGGCCAGCCTCCTGCACACACACAGGACCCACCTGTCTCCCAGCCCTACTGCAGTTATTCCACAATCCTCAAAACAACAGGCAACAAGCAGGTATGAGGCTCCGCAGATGATGAGGGGGAAACTGAGGCAGGGAGCGGGAGGTGGCTGACCCTGGAGTGCAAAGTAGGACACACACGACGAGCACACAGGAAGCTGCTCACGATTCATTACAGAGTTTACAGAGCACCTGCCATGCCAGACCTCACACACCGGGGACACAGGTGCAAGTCTTAACTTTGAGACTTCATTGTGTGAGCATGGCTGAGTTCATCTGTGCGTGTGTGTGTGCGCGTGTGTGCGTGCGTGTGCTGGGGAAAGGGAACACGAACATGGCCCATGACGCCCACTTGCTAACATCATAGATGCCCCCTGCTGGGTGCTGGCCGTCCTAGGAACTCAGCCCAATGGGCCTCTCTGGGCCTCGTCCTGGGACATCCTCATGCCTCGTCATGCATATTTGGGAGACAGGAAAGCTGCAGCTAGGTCACTTGCTCAAAGCCCCCCAGCGGGGACACATTCCTCAGACTTCCTTTTAGGCTGTTCTCCTTCTAGCAGCAAGTTTTAAAAGGGATTGTGTGGGAGAAAAACACCCAAACTGTACAGAAGGGCCCTTTCTCAGCCTGGTGAGAGGGCCCATTTGCCAGCAAGCCACGTGCTATGTGCTGTCTTCTGGTAGGTGGTTATATTTCAGGGGTCGGGACTCACGGAAGCCGTGAAGCCGAGGGATGACAGGGTTTGTCTGTGTTTCCTCAGACAAAACTCAATTGGTTTATTATGCAGCTGGGCCAGCCGGGCTCCCAGGCTTTGTGTTATAAGGGGTCTTTCACAAAAAAGGAGCAACTTGGCTTCAGCTGTTATTCTTGGCTTTTAAGAGCTCTAAATATTTACAGAGAACAAAAATTAAAGCAATATTGCTCTATGTCCTTTGATAGAAACTGGAAATGTTAGAGCTTGAAAGGTTTGGGAACTACAGGGCGCACAAGCCCCCCCTCCACCACGCCTCCTACGGCAGACATTGCTAATCAACTGCCACATTTCCCCACCCCCCACCCCCCAATGAGCCGGACGCAGGCTGAGAACCCTTCCAGCAGAGTCTGCCCAAGGCATCAGCCATCAGTCAGCGATGGCACAGCAGACAAAACCCGTCTTCCAACCTGGAGCTAGCACAAAGGCAGGGCTTCGCACAGGTGGTACCCAAGACAGGGAGGGGCTGCTGCCCTGAGCCAAGGCCAGGAGACAGGTCTCCAACGTGACCACGTGCCCGTGGTCCCAGCAGACAGAATAGCTTCTCCAGCTGCTATGACCACAGCAGCCTCAGCCCTGAGCTCACAGCGGCTTTGCTCCAGGCTGGAATCTGTCACCGGTGGTTTGTGCAGGGCTCAGCTCTGGGTTCCTGCCACCAGACAGGGCAGCTCCTTAAACAAGGTTAAACCTGCCCAGCTCTGGCAGAGGTGCCTGACCCTCACTTTCCCTGGGCTGCATGCTTCCTTGGTGGCACCTGCAGGAACCACAGGGAACCCCACTCCGGGGACCGGTGGACAGAGCAGGGACTGTTGGAGGCAGACATGGGACCCCTGAGACAGCCGTGGAGTGAGCTGAGGGGCGTTGGTGGCCCCTTGTAAAAGGACAGGGAGCGGGGTGCACCTCCCTGCAGGGGGAGGGAAGCACCTCGGCCAGGGCCCCGCTCCCAGGACGCAGGGCTGGGCTTCCCCAGGGGCACTGCTCCCAGGAGATGAGCAGAAACCTCCTCCACAGCCCTGCCAATCCTTCTGAAAACGCAAATGTCAAAGGATGACATTTTCCCAACTTATCTCCACGTCTCGTCTGCGTCCCAGTTAACGACTGAAATGAAGACACACACACCCGCTCTTCCTTCCCGTCCCTGCCCCCACCTCCATATACAACCAGCGCAGGCCTCTGGGCTCAGCGATGCGACTACTTTCTCGCCTGGGCCCACAGAGCCTCAGGCCCAGGCCAGCCCAGGATCACAAGGGCAGCGGGTAGGGGGCAGGTGGGGTCACACAAGGAGAAGACTTGCCCCCGAGAGGACCAGCCCCGCTGGGCAGAGCAATAGGCATGGCGCGCTCCCCCAAGCCATACTGTCTGTGCTGGTCACCCATGTCCAAGTGCTGCCTCGCCATGATGTTTAATATTACCGGTTCCTTTAATGCACAGTGAAGGAGCCAGGAGTGGATGTGACAGCCCAGAGGGCAGGAGGCGAGGTCTGGGGTCTGGATCGCAGGCTCTGTCCCCACCAGCCATGGCCGACTCTGACCCCGGCTCTTCACCAGACACCAGCAGCCAATCAGCTTCCTCACATTCACAAGAGAATCTGAAGAATACAGACGCCCAGGCCCACCCCCAGAGGCTCTAAACGGGACTGTGGGGCCTGGGAATCTGCATTTATAAGGACACACACACACACACACACACACACACACGGCTCAGATATGTGACGGGTCGGGCACAACAGGCTCGGACAAGGCGTTGTCCATCTTGCAGGATACCCTGCAAGCACTGTGCCACTGAAGGGGGTGTGGGAAGGAGACTCAAGCAGAGTGGGCAGAAAAGCCTTCTTAGGAAAGGACACGTGGCCTGCTCTGGGGTCCAGGGCAAAGCAGTGTCCAGCATGGATCTCAGCAAGCTCAGGGTTCCAGAATGGGACCTCCCAGGACCCCTGCCACTGGGGGTGTGCGCTGCCCCCTCTGACAAGCAGCAGGCCTCTGTGTTGCTGGCCCCCACAGGCCCCAAGCCAGGGTAGTCCCCCCTGCCGGGCTCGAAATGCGGGCTTCTACTCCTGCCCCGACATGGAGAGGCAGGCAAGCAGCCTGCAGGCTATGTCCCAGAGGGGCCAGGATGACCCGGTATGGCCACCAGCAGGTAGGTGGGAACCGTCCCATTCTCCCACTTAACGGAGCAAGTCCTCGCTGCCCTGTCGTGCCTGCCCGTGGCCAGTCTGCCTGTTCTCACGCCTCTCGGGTGTTCTCATGCCTCACAGACTCTGCGGGAGGTTTTGCTGCTCAGGCTTAGCCTGATGTGACAGCAGAAGCAGCGACAACAGGGGAACAGCCCTCCAGCTGGAGCGTCCTCACCAGGAGCTCCGGGGTCCAGCCCTAAAGCCACCGCCTTCATGTCCCCCACTCGTCTGCTGTGGCAGGGCTCAGGGCCAGGCTCCAGGGGCCGGGAGCTGTGCTGGCCTGGACACTAGCTGCAAACCTGTGTGGAGGTGCCCACAAGAATATTCTGGAGAGAGACATCATTGCACAGCACCCGCTCAAAGGGTCCAGCACGCCCAAGAAAGACGAAGAAGCAGTCCGTCAGGTTTACCAGCTGGCAGGTGTTCTAGGAGGCAGTCCCAGCCACAGGCTGCTGGGGACTGTGACCCGGTGCCAGGTTCTGGGGGCACTCTGGCAGCGTGTATCCTTAGGGACGTGTCATTAAAGATGGCACCGAGTTTCCACTCTGGGCGTGTGGAACAATTTCGTTCCAGACGTGTTCACTGCAGCACTTTACAGATGCTCAGGAATTTGGCAGCGGCCTGACTGAGAAGTACAGAGAAAGCCAGTAGGGCACATCCGCACCTTGGGTTCTGAGCTGCATGGAAGCCGAGGTCAGAGACGGAACTGATTGATACAACACATATTCATAAACACCGTAAGTGAAAGAAACAGGGTACAAAACATGTACGACAGACAGGTCTAACTTTTTCTAAAAAGGGACTGGCAGATAACACGTGAAATGTTGGCAGTGGGTAGTGCGACTCTTGTTCTCCCTTTCTGTATTTTGATATTTTTCTACGACGAACATAGTCATATAGTAGGGAAATGTTATATAAAAAGAAATAAGTCTGCTGGTGTCCACTCCCCACCCCACAAGGTGCAGAGTGGGCAGGAATTTTCCACCCCCAATTTTCCTGTCAATAAAACATGGCATTTAAACCACAGGAACCTGACTCTGGGCCCCCAGGTGGAAACGCAGGTCGGTCACTCGCACCATGCCATCACACTCATCCTAAGACGCCACTCCCCACCCCCACCCAGAGTGCACAGCGGCAGACCCCTCATTCAAGCTGCAGCCACCGGGACACCAAGGGGACCTTTACTCTCATGAAATTAAGGAGTACTCAATGTGCTACAGGAAACGTACCAGCATGTGAAGCTGTGTCTTTAAACGTACATGTCCTTGGAATTGATGAGGGTGGGTGGAAGGGTGGGTGGGTGGGTGGATGGATGGGGGTGGGAGGGTGGGTGGGTGACGGATGGATAGATGAGAACATGGGTAGATGGACATATAGGATCAGCAGCAAAGGTCCCAGTGAGAACCTGCCTCCCAAGCCCCACTTAGAACGTGAGCAACCATTTATTGGGTACTTACTACACGCTATGCACTGGGATTAGCATGACACAAACGTATTTCTGTATGTATTGTTCCCTCCCCCAACTCTCCATCTATTAGAGGCAGACACCAGGGAGTAGAGAGAATGAGAACCTTACCGCAATAAGCGGCCGAGTTAGGAACTGAACCCAGGTCTGTGTGACCCACGCCTGTGCACCCTACACCACGCAGGAGCCTGCAGCTGGCAACAGAACCCCGTGCCCTCCTTCCAAGCCTGGCTAGATCATATTTCCCACCCTCTCTTACAGTTACTGACACCCACCCAACGGATGGGCACAAACATCAAGTGGGCCACTCACAGGCCTGACTCATGGGACCTCGCTGCCCCTGGGGTGACTTCTAAAGCCTCATGTTAAAGGTGGCAAAGCAGCCATCAGCCTAGGTCCCTGAGGGACTGCATGGAGCAGAGGTCACACACACGCACGCACACGCTCTGCCCACCTGAAACCTCCCTGAAGGTCCCGCCATCTCCCACATAAGCCACCACAGCTCAGACTGTCATCACACAGCATCTCACTCTTCCTCTAGACTCAGAAGGAACGTGAACCTGGGCACAGGCGAAAATGGTCCATAACAAAGATGTATACAAGTCGGGCACGAGCGGAGCGACAGCAGGAGAGTGTGCCAGTCCCATCAACCTTGCTCGCCTGCAGACGCCGTGCTGATCAGCAGAGCTTCCTGGCCCCAATTCTCCCACTGTCATTAGGAATCAATAAGGAGGAACCGCACAGCTCAGGCCCAAGCCCGCAGACCTTCCTTATCAGCCATTACCACTCATCTGGAAACACACACACACACTCACACGCAGCCCAACGGAGCCAAATGGCAAGATTATCAAACTCATTTAAATATGTTGCCCCGGAAACTCTCCTATCTTCCTGGGAAATCTACAGCTAACACTGCTGCATATTTAGAAGCAAATCATTATGAATTGCTTTCCCCAGCTTAGCCTGCATTGTCCTTCTGTTTTTTCTTTTTTCACATCCAGAGCAAGGTCAGAAAAAACTTGGTGCTGTTGCCTTCGAAATGACAAGTGGCCAGCGAGGACTGATTAATTACGAAGCACGTGCAATCACAGCTTCGTGGTCAGGGCTCGCCACCGGGAGGAGGCAGGAAAAACAAAAGCAAGCGGGAAGCCACAGCCACGTCTCAGCCACTGCATCCTGTTGGATGCGGGAAGATGGGTGTGAGCCAGACCCCAGGCCCCCAGATAGCTAAGCTGCTAAATGAAAAACGCCAGTGGCTGGAGCCAGGTGACTGGCAGCAACTTTGGAGGGAAGTGCATAGCAGGAGGATCTGGTCATCCTTAGAAAGAGGGTCAGAGCTCAAAAGCCACTTTGGAGGAAACTAAAGGGCAGGATAAAACAGGAAGGCCCGTGGCTATCGGCCCAGCCCACTCCCTTTTCCTGCACCTGAACGGAGCCTTTCAGCACGATGTTAACCAAACCCCCAAATCTAGCTGTGCAGCCTCAGCAGGTTTGGATCAAGACTCCCAAATGCAAGGGGGAGAGACCACCCTGAGCCTCAGGACCCGCAGCCCAAGTATTCGTGCCTTGCTTGGTGCTGATGTCTATTACATGGATGGATGGATGGATGGCAGACGGTGGATGGATAGTGGATGGTGGATGGATGGATGGTGGATGGATGAACGGACGGGTGGATGGATGGGAGGATGGTGGATGGATGGAGGCCAATGCAGAGGGATACCTGGGTCCCAGTCCCTCCTGAGAAAGAAGGGAGGGAAGATGGAGCCCCGGCAGTGGCCTCACACCCCTCTGCCTGCTGTACGTATCCTGGAGTGGAGCCTGAGCAGCTAACATGCCCTGACTCCCTCTGCAAGTGGGTCCGCCCATCGGTGCAGCCATCCACCTTGGGGGCAGTGCTGCCCTGTTTTGTAACAGAGAGAACTGAGCTCAGGGAGGTAACCTGATGTGACAGAAGTCTCATGGCTGGCGGAGGGGACCACGCTTGAGCCCAGCTCCTAATCACATAGGAGGCCACACAGAAGCAGGGACCCTGAGCATCTGCCCCAGCCGCCACCTCCCAGGGCCAGGAGACAGCCCTGGCCCCTCCTCACCCAAGGCAGGGTGGCTCGGGGACAGATGCCTCCGGGCCCTGGCGCTGCTCCCCATTCCACTCTTTCCTGAGCGTCTGCCCTGCCCCTCGAGCCCCACTTTCTTACTAGGGATGAAAGGCCGGGACTTGGTCCAGAGTTGCCCTGGCTCGGATCGTGTCCAACAATCCCAGGCTACTGCACACAGGGCAGACCCGAAGGCCTTGTGAGCCCCTCGTGGATGGGACCAAGCAGACGCCCCAGGGACATCACAGCTGGGAACCGGACAGCGCCCAGAGCCAGAGGCATGGGGAGACAGACTGCAGATGGCTCAGTGCCTCCGAGACCCGGCTGACCGCTACACCGAGCCCATCAGGGGAGACAGGAAGGGAGCAGGGGCCAGGCCCTGCTCTCCGCCCCGTCTCTGAGGCTAAGGCTGTGTCACTGGGGGTGGGGGAAGGCTGAGATTCCACTACCCTCCTCCCTAACACGGCGAGGCCAAGCTGGAAGAGAAGGGCTGAGCAGCGGCCCTTGTGCCCTGGCACCACCCAGACTGCAGCCAGCTATAGTGGCTGGCCACCACAGCCAGTGTGGGCCCACCCTCGACACCTCCTGAGGGGAAGAAAGCCCGGAAACCTCGGGGTCACATCACTTTGTATACCTCGGGAGCCAGGAGAGAAGAGGCTAGAAGGGAAAGCTGAGCCCAGTGTCCTTGTGGAAAACAGTGAGGAAGCAGGCGTGGACGGGGCATCCAGAGCACCAGCCCCTCTGGGAAACCCCTCTACTGTGGGGTTCCCGAGGCCTCTTCATTGGACAGTCTGAGGCGGGTGGGGTGGACAGAAGATTGCAGAACCCTAACTGGACGCATGAGGTGCCTTCTCTGCGTCAGGCGTGTTACAGAAGCTATTTTAATTAACTTGCAATCATGAGAAAACACCAGAGAGGCACAAATCGGGGCACGATACCAGAGACCTGGGTTCGAGTCCTAAACCTGCCACTCAACGTCTACACCCCTTCTCCTCTCGGGCCTCAGTTTTCCCACCTGTGGAGTGAAGGAACAACGTTACATCAGAGACGGCAAACACGGAGCACCCAGGCCATCACACTCCCTGGCTGTGCTCCCGGCAAGCATCGCTAATCGACCACAATGCTCTTTCCTGCTAAAGTCGGAGGCAGCCTCTGAAGCTTTCTCCACCCAGGGCTCTGAGCAGCCTCTCTCATCACAAAGATCTGGTGCACGATAAGAAACCTGTGTCCACCCTGGGAAATGCCTGAACCGGACGGCCTCAGAGTCCCTCTGAGCACTGACTGTCCACCATCCCTGACCCATAACACCAGGACGAATGCTCTGTGGTCACCAGATGAGAACGTGAACTTTAGCTGTTCCTGACCCGGAAGGTTTGCAGGACTCAATCAGGGAGACTTAAAATCCTTGGTGGAAGGAGCTCCATGACCATCTGGTCTAAATCCTTCAATTTGCAGATGGGAAACCTACAATGCAGCTCGGAAGATGTAAGTGATTTTGCCAAGGCCACCCAGGGACGTCCAGGCGGGACCCAGGCTGTTGTCAGGAATGTCACCGGCCTCAAAGCTCCCTGTCTCTGACTTGGCTTCCTTAACAGTTATAGCTAACGTTTCTCTAGGCCTCCCCTCTGTCAAGCCTTACCAGCTTTCTTGTATTTTATTCCCTCAAAAGCCCCACGAAACACTTCTGCCACTCTTCCCACCACGTGACGAGCCCAGGCAGACAGAGCTGGTCCCTGTGGCTGCAGGGCCCCAGCCCTTCACCCCACTCTGCCCTGTCCCCAGAAGACCTGCTCATCTGTCCTGGATCTGATGCTGATGGTGGCGGACGGGACCACAAACCTCACCATCAGGCACTAGAGCAGGGCTGCTAAGTGGGGCCTGCAGCTCCACGGAGGCCAAGAAGCTCACCCACCACCTGGGTGGCTTTCGGGAGCTGGCTGGGTGGGCCGGCCCGGGTCGGGGCCACTCACCGTCTGTGAATGCACACTCACTCTTTCCCTGACACTCCCTCCCTCCTCCTGTTATCACATGCAGCTGCCACAAGCCTGTGGTGCCTGCTGAGGCTGCAGGAGGGGAGACTGGGTCTCCCCGCCCCCATGGGCAGGCAAGAGGTGGGATAAAGGTGTGTCAAGCTGCAGGAGGCATGTCCACCGGCTGCAGGCAAGCAGCAGCATAGTCCCCCTCCGATCCCAGACAAGCCACTAACCCAGACAAGCCACTAACGAGATACAGGTCTGCTGCCCAGCGACGTGAGTCACAGCCCGAAGGTACAAGAATCCCAGAAGCAGCCCCGGGAGCCCGCCCAGGCCTAGGATGCCAACTCAGCATTACAGACAGCACTGGGCAGGGCGGACGGAGCCCCCGTCCCCCCTGGAAACCTCGCCCTCTCCGAAAGGCTTCAACACACTTTTCCCTTCACTCTTCCTTGTACTGGAGATCTGAACCAAGCAGCCGGAAAGCAGGCGTCCGTATAGCCAGCTCCCCGAGTGGGCCCCCGGCCCACCCCCAGCCCACGCTGCCTCTGCCTGCCACACCGACTCCTACCTCAGCATATACGGTTTGGCCCCACCACAATCCTGTGCAGTCAGAACCATCATCCTCACCTTCCATGTGAGGAAACTGAGGCCCGACGGCTGACCTCACTTGCAGGGACACAACTAGAAGAGGCAGGTCCAAGACAGAACCCAGCCCTCGCTGAGGTATCTCCTGCACTTTCACTGAGGAGTGAAATGCCTCCCGCCTTAGACCTTAAAAAGTTGCCAGAAACAAGGGATGGATCCTGTTTTTCTGTTCCCTGTCCTCCAGAGAATAGCCGAGCCACAGCCTCCGCACGCTGGGACCCACACCCCCAGGTACTCACAACCATTTACTGGCCAAACTGGCAATCCTGCTGAGTCACAGCCCTGAGCAGCGCTCAGGGCACCAGACCGGCCAGGAACCCCTTTGAATGAGCCGATGCTCAAGTGAGCCTAAGCCCTGACCACAAGCCTGAGCCCTGACCGTGAGTCGGAGCCCTGACCGTGAGCCTAAGCCCTGACCACAAGCCTGAGCGCTGACCGTGAGCCTGAACCCTGACCACAAGTCCGGGCATTGACCGCAAGCCTGGCACTGCTGCCTCACTGAATCCCAACCACCTAAGATAGTGTCACCGCTCCCCTGGTCAGACAAGGAAACTGAGGGTCAGAGTGGTCACCTGCACTCAGCAGCAGAGAGGGCTGAGAAGCTGGGTGGTCTGATTAGCGCCAAGAGCTCTTAATGGGGAAGTGTCCAGAAGAAGAGCCTCGGCCTCCCGTCTGAGTCTCTCCCCACAACCTCTTGTCATAGCGTTTCTGGCTGATCTGCTCCAGGCTCTAGCCCTTCACCATCTGTCAAACTCCTGGCTTCATAATGAGGGAGAAGTGACAGTAGCCATTACCTGGAGAGGTCCGATGGGTTTCAGAGCTGCTTCACTGCCCTCCCTGATTAATGGCCATTTTAACGGGAAGAGGAATAAAAATCGTATCTTACACCACAGCAATAATTTCTCAATATACACTCTTATCTCTGAAGCGATGAGTTAGGAACTTGGTTATTAAGTGTGAGCACAGTCCCGCACACTGAGGGCGAGACTCTCCCGCTCCATCACCTCGGCGCCCGCTGCTGGCCTGCAGGGAGCGGGACCGAGGCCAGAGCGCCCAGAGCAGCCTCTGAAGCACTTGGCACTCTGCGTGGTATTTTCTCCCTGGGGCCGTCTGATGCCAAAGGAGGGTGTGGCCCACCTGCCCCCAGGTCCAGCAGGAGGGCTCCTAGCCGGTGCTCTCGGCACAGGGCTGAGCTCAGCACTGCATGTAAGCTCCTATGTCAGGACCTCTGAGGGAGGGGAGCTGGCTCAGGTCAGATCGGGGGCAGCTGGCAGCACCGCAGCAGACAGACCTGCGTCAGAGCAGCCTGGAGCAGCCACGATAATTACAGGACAAACTGCTAAAGCGAGCACTTGCGCGGCTGGGTGAGTGTTTGGGAAAGACATGACAGGCCTGAGCACTAAGAAGGATTACTCCGAGTCTGAAGACGCGGGTCCCCATCCAACCCAGCCAATGTGATGAGTGGAGCTGAGCCTCGGTTTCCTCACCTGTGAAATGGGGGCAGTGCGAACCCACACGGTTAAGGGAGAACTCACGCCCCATGGTTTCACCATTCCAGTCAGTCACTGTTTCTGCCCCTCACTGCCACCATCGCTGTGGCTGTTTGTCACTGGACAGAGGCCAATCTTTGTATGGACTAAATGTCTGTTTCCCCGAATTCCTGTGTTGAAGCCCTAACCCCCAGTGTGAGGCTGTTAGGAGCTGGGGCCTCTGGGAGTTTATGAGGTCCTGAAGGTGGAGCCCTGGGAATGGGGTCAGTGTCATTGGAAGAAAAGGCACGTGGGAGACTCTCTCTCCCCCCGCCCTGCCACCCCACCAAGTCTCAACACAGTGAGAAGGCGGCCGTCTGCCAACCTCCCAGCGCGTGGTGCTTTTGTTACAGCAGCTGAGCTGAGCAGCAACCTTGCAGAGGCCGTCCCTGCCGCCCCTGCCCCCCTCCAGCCTTGGGAAATGCCCAGGAAGCCACACCTCGGGAGAACCCCAAGCCGCAGCCACTTCCCACTGCCCACGTCAGGAGTCCCCGTCCCAGCCAGGGGAATTCCAACAGGCCAGCAGAGCCTTCAGGGTGGGGGCAGGTGGGGTGGGGGGCAAGGACAGCGCTGACCACTGGGTAAGGAGTACCCACCTGCCTGTCACCCACGTCGCACTCCTTGTTAAGGGACAGACCCTCTCCCCAGAGACGAGTGGCACCACTCGAGAATCAAAAGGGACCATGGAGGTGGTTGAATTCAGCCTTGGATTCTGCAGGATGGAGCAGGGCTGGGGGGATTCTGCCAGAGGTCTCACTGCTGCCCTGGCCAGGCGCATGCCTGCTGCCCCCAGCTCAGGACGCCTGAGGTACAGCCTTCAGGTGGGAGCAGGGTGCCAGGTTGGTATCAATAAACCTGGCTTTGCATCAGCTGCAGAATATCCCACAATCTCGGCAATGCCCTGAGCTCTTGGGGTCCCAGCCCTGTTCATGCAATGGAGGTGACAGCATCCTGAAGGGTTCTCACGTCCTCACCTGTATGTTCAACAGCTTCAGTGAGCACCTACAACATAGCAAGCAGAGTGCTAGGGACAAGAAGCCACTGATGGCTTCTGGAACGCACAGGACCTAATGTGTGCTCAGTGTTATGAGGCAAAGGACAGACCAGCCAGTGGAACAGGAGCACCAGCAAGGGCCTAACTGAGTGGGGGGCAGCGGGCATCAGGGAAGGCTCCCTGGAGGAGGTGCCACTCAACCTGAGACCTGGGGGATGAACAGGAGTTAGCTGGGCTTGCAGCACACGCACAGCAGGCTCACCGTAAATGAGGGCAACCTTCCCGCAGGATGGCCAGTGGGGGTGGCAGGGGCCAGGGCTCTGCCTCGGTCAGCACAGCCTCGGCCCCTGACACTGCAGAGCTGCTCACACAGACCACGGAGCACCAGCCCTCCTTTCCACATCAGCCTCAGCCCAGGACCCCTGCGCACCCACTGCGTGCGGTGCCAGCCTGCAGTGAGAAGAACCTAGAGTGATTTCTCTCCCTGAGCACTGTGCTGATGGAAACAGATGGAAAATAGCCACAGACACAGCTCCAGAGTGCTTCTGAGAAAACGGTTTCATCTCGAGTCCTGCTTCATCCTGGCCCACCTCGGAGGTCCTGGGAAGCCAAGAAAAGCCGGAGGGCGGCCCAGGGTCATGTCTCACCTGCACCCTTGGCACCTGAGACCTGGGCACTACGCTCGGTACCGTGTGAGTGGTGGTCACACTCTCCTCGTGCACAGTGTAGAACACACGGTGGGCTCGCAGGAAGTGCTGGCTGCCCTGTGCTCCTGGAGCCCTGGTGCCCTCAGATCAGGACTGGTTTGGAATTCAAGAGCTCTGAGAAACCCAGGTCGCTGAGCTGTGGCTGCTTAGGGGTGTGACACGGACACCTCAACACAGACCTTGAACTTGCAGAGGAGAAGCAAGGGCGGCAGCTACTCCCACTGCAGCTGGATGTAGGGCCGAGCAGGTGGCCGCTGGGGGCCGTGCACAGTCCCCATGGCTGGGCTGCCCCAAGCTGAATGGGCTCATGGGTTCAGAAGAATCGCAGGACACTTTGGAGCAAACGAAGCCACGGTTTTGGAAAAGATTCACACGTTTTGATGAATATGGGTTGTGCCTTTCAAGCTTCTGGAGAGAAGCCTCTGGAAGGGCCCAAATTGTCATGACCTTGCCCGTCATCGTGGACGTCTCAGGAGGAACAGGAGGTCGCGTGGAAGAGGGATGTGGGGGCAAGGCCTGCCTGGTGCACCCCACTACGAGGATGGCCCGTCCACCCTGCACCCTCCTCACGCAGCCCCAGTGCAGACTCCCCAAGGGGAAAGACCCGTCTTCACAGCCCCCAAAGGAGGCCCAAAGGACAGATCGCCTAAATGTGCTGCTGTCACAGCTGACTACAGTCAGAACGAGAGGACAAAATTCATGTCCTCCCCAAAACCTCAGAATGTGATAATTGGGAAAAGTGCCACCACAGATGTCATTACTTAAGATGGAGTCACTGTGGAAGAGGCGTGGCCCCCAGACATGTGCCATTCCCCGTCTCTCCTCCCAGTCCTGACCCCCCCCACACACAGCCACCTGACCAATCCGGAATGCAGGGCCTTCCTGAGCCCCTCACCCACGCCGCCCCCGGCCTTTCAGCGCGTTTTGTCCTGGCCGACTCTCGTGGCCGCCATCAGACCTCCACTCAGGGCAGCTTCGCAGCCCGCCTGCCCAGCTGGGAGCCTGGGCCCTCAGGGGACCTCACAGACAGTGGGGTGGGGGTGGGGCCAGGGCAGCGGCTTCTAGGCACAGCTGTCCACACCCCCACAGTTCAGACTGAGCCAGCAATACTGTCCCCAGGCCACTCAGTCCACTGTTACGTTGGGGCACCCTGCTCCCCGGCACCGTGATCCCATCAATGGGACAGCACCCCTGGACAGGCCCCCCAAGTCCCACTGCGAGCTCCCACCACGCGCCTCACCTCACAGTCCAACAATGAGGCACGGCCATGACATAACGTAGAGCCCCCCAGGCGAGCTCAGCGGGAACCAGGGTGGGGGGCTCAACTCCAAGACTTCCACTCAGATCCACAACCACGCCTCCCTGTGTGGGGGGAAGGGGACGGCACCAGAGCTGCAGGACAGCCCGGGGAGAGGGGCAGGGCCAGCGCTGGTGGGCCTGTCGGACTGGAACCAGCGTCTCTGCACGGGGGCTTCCTGCCAAGCCCTACACCGCCCGGGATGGTTCATCAAACGAGACCGTAGCCAAGTGTTGTGTACACTAGTGGCCCTTGGGAATGACGAGCGAGAGTACTTCCTGCCGGATACTCAGAGGGCCTCAACTCCAGGTCCAAATCATGCACACGATAGGATCCCGTGTAGGTAACGACCACCTCTTCAAAAGAACGGCACTGTCAGGCGCAGCGGCCACATGGCTGACGGTTCACGACTCACCGCGTGGACCTTTACTCCTCACCGCCAGCCCGAGGGGGACAGCCCTGCCCTTTACCCAAGTCCAGAGGGTGAAGTGGCCCAACGGGAAGGGCACCCCATTCTACCACGCCCTTCCTGGGCAACCAGCACGTCAGAGTCTCCGATGGGCATACTCCACGGGCGTAGCTCATCAGAACACTCTGTCCCCAAGGGGCAAAGGCCACATCTCCCCAGGGCTCCGTGGGGACAGGCCCGACGTGAGACTTTAATCCTGTGGCTCGTGTTAGGGAGGATGCAGCTGGCACCCCCCCAACGGCAGGTGGAGCAGGTTCTCAGGGCCTCCTACCCCAGGAGCCATCGGCATCTAGGTGGGCACCTGAGCTCAGGGAGAGGCACCTCCAGAGGCTCCCGACAGCACCTGAGAGTGGGCCCTGGCACGTGTGGGTGAGCTGGCAGCCACACAGGGCTGGCCCAGCAGGCCCCCCCAGGCAGCCACTGGGCGAACCCTGCACATGCAGCATTTGCCCCCGCTGCCCGCCTTCCCTTCCTGGCCTCCCCTTACCCAGCCGGGCCTCCCACACCCTCCTGACTCCCTGAACCACCTACTTAGTCGGCACTGGAATGAGCCCCTCAGACATATAACGAAGCTGAGCAGAGAAGGGATGGCCGCTTCCCCAGGGTCGCTGTGCTAACGAGGCCAGGGGGGCCTGGAGAAACCTAACCTGTCACCACATCCAGGTTTCCCGCTGCCTTGTACAGAAGGTCCCCTTCCCAGGCCAGGCCATCGGAGCTCCCGGTAGGCACAGTGATGGGCCAGGTGAGCGGTCGTACAGGTGAGCGGGCACTGTGCTGTGAGTCCTAACAGGCCTGGCACCACCTGCACAGCCTCCTGGGTGATTCGGCAAATCAGTCCACTGCCCGCAGCCCGGCCGCCACCCACCTCAGGCTGAACTCCACACGGGCTACCCCACGTCCGTGCCAGACTTGGCCAGAAGCAGAAATCTCGAGAAAAACAGCACATGACAGAGGACCCCGCACATCCCCCAGCCTCCTGAGGAGAGGGCGGCGGTCACCCCTCTCAGCATGGAAGTCATTCAGAGGCTAAGGAACCCGCCCACTGTTACCCAGCTAGAGAGGGCAGGTCCAGGCTCAAACCCAGCTCAGGCCTGAGCCCACACAAGCGGCAGCCGCAGACCTGAGGCCCCACGCTGCGTCTTCCCGGCCCGCGGGCCCCGTGTCAGGATCTGCTGGTTGCAAGCCCTTCTCCTCCTCGAGATGAGGAAACTAGACAGGGCTGTGGAAAGTGAGGAGCCCGCTGTGGCCCGGGGCACTTATGGAACCCGCCGAGAACTCAATCCTCTGCTAGAACACCCATCTCTAGAAGACCCTGGTGTGCCCAGCAGCAGAGGCTCAAGCTTCTAGTCACCAGAGAGCAGCTGAATTCAGCCCAGAAGGCTGCTTTCATGAAATACTCCCTGGAAATCGATGGGGACCACTCAGCTCCCTGGCTTTGGCGCAGGGGCACCTCGGGGGCGTGGTCAAGTTTTCCCCACTGCAGAGGCAGGTTCAGGCCTTAGACCAAAGCAGGCACTGAGGACCCCAGGCCCTAGTCTTTCTCTACCACAGCAGTGAGGGTTCTTCCTGGTGGGGGGTGTTAGCCGCCTGGCATGGCCCCAGGACAGCAAGGCCCTGTCACTTGTGACGCCTTCTTTGTGGGGGTGGGGAGGGGCCATCTGCCAGGCCCATTCTGTGGGAAGTGACCTCTTTACCCCACGGTGCCCTCAGGGACTCCCTACAGAAACTAATTGCCTGGAAGCATAAATAACATGCCCCAGGGATGGGGTAGGGCGGGGACAGTGAGGTCCCCACAAGCCCCCCTGAATGGGGAACAAAGCGGCCTCAGCTGCTAGGAGCCCACCCACCTACCATTCCCAGGGAGGAGGGCCAGGAAGAAGCCAGGCTTTTAGAGGGAGGGACAGCTGGGCTCAGGGAACTCTCTGGGTCCTATGAACACACCTCTCAAGAATGAGCAACTGCCATCCAGCAGCCCCTGCCCGACTGGACCCCCTCGCAGCCCCACACACATCCCAAAAAGGGCCATGAGGGTCCACTCTCCTTTCTGAAGACCGACAGAGACCTTCCAGGAGCCCCCAGCAGACAGCAGGAGGGGAGTGACAGGACTCAGGGCAGCCAAACCACAGCGCCTAGAGCACCATCCGTGACAGTGCTTATCACAGCCGGCCAGCCCATCTGCAGTTTCCCGTGACGTCCCCATAAGCTGGGGAAGGTGGAGTGGGCCATGGTTGACAGATAAGTGGAGAGAGGCTGGAGGAAAGGCAACTGCTCAAGGTCACGCCATACGTGGGGGTGACAGAGTCCCCCACTTCCTCTGCTTCTCCAGGGCATCCGAGTACCCGGGGACCCCCCAGGACAGGTGCCAGGATGCAGGCTGGAGGGGCAGGCGGGGTGTCTGATCAGCCTCCTGCCACCTGCCCGAGGGAACAGATGAGAGTAGGTTAGAGACCCTGGAGGCAGAGTAATGAACAGACACGTGACAGAAAACAGCTTCGCGGAGGGGAAATCAGTGAAAGCGAGAGCTCAATTCTAAAGGGGATGCAGGTCAGACCTGGGCTCGTCCCGGCTGTGTCATCGGCGGGCTGCTCATCCCCTCTGCGCACCTAGGTCGCACCGGAGACAGGATGAAGTGCTGTGGGGTCCCATGGTGGGGCCCCAGAGAGACACCCTAGATCGGATCAGGTTCCTCACCCCCACCACCCCCCGAGTGATGTCCAATGTCTTCCCCACCCCCTCCGCCTGGTCTCTGCAAGAATCCTCGTGGGTCCATTGAACCAGAAGTCCGCTCGCCCTGCCATCGCCTCTTGGCAATTCTCCAGCACCCGACCCCCACCTGCGCCTGGGCTGCAGCACCCCACTTGCCCACACCGTATTCAGCGTTAAGCCCGGGTCCACCTGAGGGGTCTTTCCCCTATGTCAATAGTCCTGAGTCAAATCTGGTTTCCCACTGTAACTACCACCCAGCTCTGGTTTTTCCTTGACAGACGGACGGTAGCGGCGGCTGCACAACAACGTGAATGTGCTTAGTGCCACAGAACCGTGCGCTTCCGATGCTTCGAAGGTAAAGTTTACGTTATGTGTATTTTACCACAATGAAAACAAACCGCTATGAGTGCACACACACAACTGCGCCTTCCGGCACATGGGCTCTTTTGAACAAAGGCCAGGGACGCGCTCTCTCTCTTCCTAACAAGCCCGGGTGGGGGGGCACCCACAAACCACCGGCTGGGTCACCCAGAGCGGTTTCCATAGAAACCACTGCCTCCGCCCGTCCATCTGTCCATCTGGAAAACCGGGGCAGGCTTGTCCAGCGTTCACATCTTAAGTCCCAGCCTTGCTGCACAAGATGAGACCGAGTCCTCCAAACGTCAGCGCTGACAAACCCGGATTCTACCCCAATTAGCAGCGTGAGCCTGCGCTAATTGATTTGTTCCAAAGGGCGTTGTCGTCCCATCCGCTGGCTTCAAGACACTTAACACCTGATTTCCGGACCCAGAGAGGCTGCTATTAGCAAGATTAATTGTCCACACACACAATTTAATTTTTCCCCCCTCTGCACAAACAAAAGTGACACTTCTCCCAATTAAAGGACGCTAGGCCCTGGTGAGATGGCTAGTCATTCGGGAAGGAGACCCGCCAACAGCATTTAAATAGTGCCCATCAAAGTACATCCCTGATGCACCACGCAGGGGTCAGGCCTGAGAGCCCCGGGGAGGGGAGGCCTGCAGGAACGGGACCCCCAGCAGACATCTTCTCACCTCCGATCTCTGCGGTGAGATGGGGGCAGCCTGAAGCAGGATGAGCAGAGAGAAGGGATCTGGACTATGAGCCGACGGGGCCTCAGCCCTCAAGCACTTTTGTTCCTTCAGTTTGGGAAGCCGAGGTCCAGAAGGTCAAGGCCACAGACGAGGGGCCGGAAAAGCCTGGGAGGGACGCCCTGTGACCCTTGACAAGTTGCCACCATCTCCTGGCTTCAGTTCCTCATCCAGGAAGTTAGAATAATTACAGCCCCTGCCTTCGAGGGGGTGTGCTTCGGGATGTGGCCCCTGAGGTGTTAAAGCACGGACATTTGTTTGTAAGACATTTCACGTGGTAAAGTGCCTTTTCTTCTTTCTTCTGTGTCCCCGATAAACCTAGCCAGGTGTTAATGCTTCGAATGTTCACACTGGTAGAGGCTGGACTGGAATATTAGCATTTCTCATGAATAATGCACAACCCAAGTGGCCACTCCTGGGGTGACCCTGCAAACTGTTATCTCTGCAGTGGAAGGAACCTGCCGACCCCACAGGGGAACAAGCTATGGCTAATTAACGACATCCGCCTGGAGGACGACCTGCGATGGCTGCAGCAGGCACGGGCACACAAGGGAGGGGCCAGCCTGGCATGCCCCAGATGCTCGGAGACCTGCACGTGGAATGAGATTTCAGGGGTGACATAAGGGTATGAGCCACGGCCAGGAGCCTGGGTGACGGTTCCTTCCATGGAGTCCGGAAGGCCTGTCTTGAGCCCAGCGCCTCGAAACCACATGGAGCGGTCTCTGCCTCAGTTTCCCCATCTGTAACAGAGACGGCCCCCACCACACACTGGCTCTGGGGACTCAAGGAGTAATATTTGTGACCCGTCCAGCCGTGTGCACACACCATGGTTTCCCAGCTCCTGACCTTCAAGCAAAGCAGAGAAAATACACCCGAAAGCAGGGGGACCGCGAGGCTGTGACCCCCAGATCCCTCCTCCCTCTCCCATGGGAGATGAGACATGACTGTTGGATGACACACGGCTGTCTGGCTAAAAACCCCACTTCCCACTCCTCCCTGCAGCAATAGCCATGTTCTGGGCAGCAAGCAGGTCTGAACGCAAGGGCTGTGAGGAAGGCCCTTTCTGTTTTAAAAAAAACGGGGAGGCCGCCTCCCCCTTTCTTCCCTGATGCACGGAATGTGGATGCAACGGCAGAGGCTGAGCAGCCCTCCGGCCCCACGAGGAGGATGGCAGAGTGAGGGGTGGTGGCAGCCCGAGCCCTGGGGACTCCTGCAGGACGGGGCAAAGGCACTGGGCTTGCGCGGCTTTCGCAGGACCTCCTGTTTCAGCAGCCACTCCATCTTACCACCAGCCACTCGTCTTCCCCCGCCAGCAAAGACCGAACATCTTTTATAGACAAGTATAAGAATACTCAGACCACTGGGGCACTTTCTGGTCTGAAGAAGGGAAGTTCAATCGAGGGATAAATACTGTGTTTCCCCGAAAGTAAGACCTACCGGACAATGAGCTGTAATGCGTCTTTGGGAACAAAAATGAATATTTTAAGACCCGGTCACATTTTACCATAAGACCGGGTCTTATATTAATTTTTGCTCCCAAAGACGCATTAGAGCGGATTGTCCGGCTAGGTCTTATTTTCAGGGAAACACAGTAGAACTGGAGGCAATTCTTCCAAGGGGGCACCCTAAGGCCGCCAGCTGCCCTCCTGGGGTCTAGAGCGGAGACTTGCCTGACCTGCTCCCCCAGGCTTCCCCAGGGGTCAGTGTGTCCACGGGCTTGGTCCAGGTAGCCCAGAAGCCAAACAAAGGCAGCCTAGCCTCCTGTCAATGGAGAAAATTCCAGACAGAGTAAGTGCAGATACCTCACTCCAGGACCAGTCCTCTTGGACTGGGAACCATGGTAGAAGAAAAAGAAAGAGACGGGGGAAGGCAGGTGTGGCCTTAAGAACAGGAGCCGTGGTGAGAAGGCCCTCCTCCCCACCCTCAGTGTCCTCACCCACGATGGGGACAGCAGCAGGGCAACAGAGGACAGCCAACCACGGAGGCAGAACAGGGGCGCCGGGGTGGTGGTGTGAGGAGGAAGTGAGGGAGAGACGGGAGGGAGACGCTGAGACCCCATGTGAGGGCCCCGGAGGGGCTGCTCAGGTCGCCACGGGGAGAGGCCGAGCCTTGGGGGGAGTCTGAGGCTCCTGAGTGGAGGGGGCCGTTTGTGATGGTGTCCTCTGAACACAAACAGGCCCGTTTATTTTGGAAACGTGGGCAAGAGGCCGAGGCGGGGAAGGAAATCAGACACCCTTTAGAGGAGGCTCACACTCAGGACATAAAGACACACTCACGCACGGATGGAACTAAGTCACTTGCCCAAGGTCACTCGACGAGCAGGCCGCAGGGTCACAAAAGCCAGCCTGCCAGGATTCCTACTGTCTGATGCTGGGCCTGGCCACAGGGCAGCGGAATGGTCGTCCTGAGTGGACACCGTCCCGGGTCTCCAGCCCAAATTAGACATCAGAACGGAATGGAGAAACAGAGGCTGCCTCAGGGAGAGAGGAAGACAGGTGCCCAGGACATGGCACAGGCTGGGCTGAGGGGAGGACGCAGGGGATGGGGCCACACAGGGATGGGGACAAATGCCAGGGCTGGGACTCAGAGGCCACCTAGATGCGAAACCTAGGGCCCAGCTCAGCTTAACCACTGAAAACACTTCTCAGGTCCTTTAAGAAGGAAGGAAGGAAGGCAACAAACCACTTGCACCAGGTGTGTCACACCCAGCGGGTAATGGCCTCAGTTAGCATGGCTGTGAGACCTACCCCCAGGTCGGTCTGCACTGGGTCGGACAGAGACTGCCAAGCAACCCTCGGGGCACCGCACAGAGGGAAGATGGGGGTACACAGGAGAAGGTGGCTGTCCACCAACCAGGAGAGAGGCCTCAAGGGAACCAATCTGCCGACACCTTACTCTTGGACTTCCAGCCCCAAGACTGAGAGCACATTTCTGCTGTTTAAGCTCCGTCTGGGGTGCTCTGTCACGGCCACCCCAGGAAGCACTTACAGGGAGAGCCTGTGGCCATGTGGAAAGCCTGCAAGAATGGGTGGCTGGAATCTCTGCTTCAAGAAAACCAACTCACTGTTAGTTAGAAAACTAACACCCCCAGGGAGGGCAGCGACCCGGCAGGTACCACGCAGCCCACTGCTTGGGGGACCTCGTCCCCGGGTCTCCCTGCCCCCTCTGCTACCCTTCAGGCCTCGCTGGTTCTGATCCCCTTCCTCTCCCAGGATGGGTGGTGACCCCTGCTGGGGGTCCTGTGCCCACCCCACGCCAGGACTCAATCCACTCCAGATTCTGTGGGCACAGCCACCTTTGCTTGTCCCCCAGAACCATGGTGCCCAGGTCCAGGCACCCAGCGGCCCTCAGAAAATGGGTGCAGAGTGAACAATCCCGTGAGTTACACCCACCCCACACACGTGCACAACGGGAGGTTTGTCCCACCAAAGCATCCCCCAGAAAAGATGGGGGCCTCACGTACAAGTCCTTGCCAAGGTTCTCAGGTCACCAAGTCCTCGCAAGTATTTTATTTCCAACAGCCAAGCACTGCTGGGGGACACATGCTGGCCTAACCTGGCCTCAGCCCGAGCAGGGCCTGGCGGCTCCCGGAGGTCACGCGATGGACTCGGTTTTGAAAAGAGAGGCAAAGAAGTTTGGCACGAGCCAGTCAGCGTTTCTCGGGCCGACCTCACAAGTGCAGGCGTCGCTGAAAAGCAGCCTTTGAAAGGGCTCTGGACAGAGGTGTCCTGGAGAGGGACGGGGTGCTGGTGCACAGAGCAGTCCTGAGACCGCCCGCACAGATCAGCATGGAGTCAACGTCCAAGCCCGAGTGAGGGGTCCTGCAAAGCTTCGGGGACGCGAAGATCCTGACCTTGAAGATGAGTTTGAAGAAACGCATTTCATGAATTGTGAACGGAAAAGAACAACTTTATAGTAACATGTTATTTTCATAATGTGCTTTTAAAGATGTAAATAATTAACAAATTAAATACTTAAGTAAACATTTAACTATTTAATCTACCCCTGAAAGCTTATAAAATCATGCTGACCAAGTGTCATATGGGGTGTCATGCGGGGTCTCAGCTCCCGCTCCCCACACAAGAACACAGGACACGGTGAGGCCAAAAAGGAACACCCACGGAGCCACAGATAGGGGAGTCAGACCACTATACTCTCGCTGGAGGCCAGGCAAGACACACGAAGTAGGATTCACACGATCCGCAACCCGCCATCCACTTGTCTCTGCCAACCAACCTCACTTGCTAGCTGCAGTCCGCCCTTGCTAGCTCAGCCACGGCAGTTATATCAGTGGCCAATGGCTCACTGGTTACAGCTGAAGGCCAACTAGTCACAGCTGACGGCCATCTACTACCCGAACCAGCACCTTTCCACATGAGGCCAAGAGACTAGAAACTGCTCTTTGGAACTCTGTCCCCACACGAAGAGATATAAAATCCTCTCACTGCGTAAGGGTGGGGTCAGCTGGTATTTGGCGTTTCTTCCTACCCGGGTGTCATGCGTGGTCTTAGCTCCCGCTCTAGGACATGGCGAGGCCAAAAAGGAACACCCACGGAGCCATAGATAGGGGAGTCATACCACTATATTCTCGCTGGCGGCTGGGTTGGAGACACAGGAAGCAGGAGCCACACACTCCGCAACCTGCCGTCCGCTTCTCTGCCAACCGATCAACAACTTGCTAGCCACAATCTGTCCTTGTTAGTGTAGCCACAGTAGTTATAGTAGTGGCTAATGGCTAACTGGTCACAGCTGACGGCCATCTACTACCCGAGCCAGCACCTTTCCATGTGAGGCCGAGAGCCTGGAAACTGCTCTCTGGGGCTCTGTCCCCGCATGGGCTGTACCCCAAATCACAGAGGCCCGAGCCCAGGCCTCCAGATCATGTGTGGGGGTGGGAAAGGGGGTTCCCTGCCATATACAGCTTTGTTCTGCTGGTGCGACCCCCCGTAGGAGCTTGAAAAAGCAGAGAACCATCCCAAATCTTCCCTTTCAAACCTCAGCCCATCTCCTACACCAACCAATGCGACAACTGATGCCTCCTTTCGAGTTCCTGTCCTCTGAGGTCCCAGGCAGTTCAAACCAAGAAGGGTCTGAGTCTCTCCCGACAACCAACTGCGTGGAAGTGGACTCGAGCCCACCCTGGGGGCAGCAGAGGCGCTTGCAGGCACCAGACCTCGAGATGCGCCAGAGCACAGAGAGGATCCGACCGGCCCAGCCTCACGTGGGCACCCAGCCTCCCGAAACAGATTGTACACAGTGGGTCCCCATTCCTAGGAGAGTCCATGCACCTCTCCTGCCCGTGGCTGTAAACCACCCGAGTTCTGACGGAGGCTGTGGCATCCTCGGGCACAGGCTGTGTGCCAGGCATCGGTTCAAATAAGTGCCAACCTTGCCTCTCTCACCAACCTCTCGTGGTGCCAGGGAGGAGGACACAGGCATCGCTGTTCCAGGTGAGGACACTAAGGCAGTTTCCCTTACTTGCCTCAGGTCACACAGCTGCAATTCGAGTCAGGGTGGGCCCAGGCTCCTCCCCCTCGAGGCCCTACCTCCTCCACAGGACCATCAGGTGCTGAGTCTGCAGCCAGGACCCTCTATCCTTCCCCTGAACTGCCCTTCAGTGTCCCTTACTGTCCCTGGGTCTCGGGACCACAGGTGTTGCCCAAGTTGCTGAGTCAGGCATTTGGAAGGACCCAAGAAGCCCACCTCCCCAAGCACTGAGGAGTAGAAAGGGCCTCAGAATTTTAAAAATCGATCACCAAAGGACCCAAAACACTTCCTGTGCGAAGACTAAATGATATCTCCATCGGAGTAAATGAAGGCTCTGTTCCATCCTCCTGGGACCTAGCTCAGGGTAGCTGGCCAGTGAGGTCCAAGGGAGGACTTGCTTGGCTCTGGGGCATCCACACCCTGTCACCCACCCCTCCTTCAACCCAGGCGCAAAATGCAATTTCAAGAACACAGGACAGAAGCCGCCTGCCCAGCACCCAAGCCCAGCGGGGCCCCTCCCACAACGGGCATCTATAGCCTCATTCAGTTACAGAAAATCTAGCCCCACAAGCGCACCCATCACCAGGGCCAACAAACCCAATCAACCAACTCCCTAGTCCAGGGAAACCCCTCCTCCCCCAAGAAAACTGAAGACCTACTGTGTGCCTTCCTGGAGGCTGGTTGCCCCATTCCCAATTACTGCTCCAAATTCAGGCTGATTTCGGCAGTGCCACCAGTCCCCTACACAAGGGACTGAAGATGTCCCCAGCCTCACCCGGCTGACCTTGGTGACCAGGAGGCGGAGTGAAGAAAAGGCTCTTGAACCCAGATAGTCCAGCAAAGCCAAGAGACCAACTAGGTCACCAGATAACTAACTCTGAGCTCGGCAAAGTTGCAGAGCCCCCTGGGAGCAGATTTACTGGACAAGAGAAAACCTCGCCGGAATCAAAGCTGATTTATAGACTCTGGAGGGAATGCTGACATTTCCTAGATCCCACCACCACCCTCGTAAATCAATTCTGCTCTCCACTCGGTGCAGCCGCGCCAGCCTTTGTGAATAAATGCCAAGCCTAATGAGTTTGGAAACAACCAGGCTGAAAGTGACAAAGAGAATGACAGTCACTGGGTATTCCCGAGCCCTTCGGATGATCACAGACACACACGTGGTCGGGGTGGGGCGTTCCAGCCTCCCTGCCAGCCTGCCTTCACTGCCCACCCAGAGAACAGACAGGGCAGTGGCCAAAGCGAGGGCCCATTGCCCCCTGGCTGCTGAACACACTGACCCTCCCAGTCCCTCAGGGCAAGAGCTCCAGGAGCCCAGAGGTGGGCGGAGAGAAGGGGGAGCCCGCACCCCACAGAGTGAAAAGCAGAAGCAAACAGCCCCCCCAAAGCAGAGGGTGCAGTTCCTCGACATCGTCTCAATGCCAGCTCCCCAGGTAAGGCAGGTGGGCACCGCGTCCTTCCCCAAAGGCTCTGCGGAGGTGCGCTGACCCTCACACCCTCTTCACGGCCCCCTCACCTCTCAGAGCCACCCCCTCCCTGACACCCCAGCCCTGATGAGGACCCCGCAGGGTCCACCCCAGTTCCCAGTGCCCCACGGTACACGTGCAGTCACCGGACACTGGCATCTGCTGCCCATTCTGAGCTCCCCACGGGCAGAGTGCAGTGTCCGGTCTCGGGCAGGACGCGTGCGACAAATACATGGCATTTGCCACATCCTACCACCCAAACCAAGGCCCGAGAGGGAAAACAATGGAGGACTAAGCCTTCTGCCCACTGCTCTGTGTCCTGTGTCCCTGTGTCCGGTGGCCACCTCTGAAACCTGGTTGTCACGGACGGGCAAAGGCTTCGGAAAAGGTTCCCACTGCACAGGACCCACCTCGGAGAGGGCACGGCAGAGGGGGAAGGCAGCACTGAGCGTTCCGCGCGGAGAACACAGACCATGTGAGGGAACCGTGCTGCCACCGGACAGGAGGTGCCTGGGAGGCCCCTCGGGGGAGTCCTGGGGTGCGGGAAAGCTCTGCTCTCGGTGCAGCAGGGCCATGTCCCCTCGGCAGGAGCAACTGGGACCGATCACGTGCTCTTTCTCTTGTCACATCAGCCATCCGGAAGCCCAGAACCCAGCTGTACCCAGGACCCTCAGGGTCCCCGGGAGGACGTCTGGGCCACGTTCCTGTGTTGTCTCCCTTCTCTCTCCCAATTTGTCTTAGTTCTGCTCACAGGTTTTTTTCATTTTACAACATATATTTCTTCACAACTGCCTCCGATCCTTCGTGCAGTGGAGGAGGAGCTAATTAGTAAATTACTAAACCCACTTTCCTCCAGAAGCCACATCTGATCTGGCTCGTGGGCACCGTTTACTTGGTATCACAAAGAAGCATTTGCTAGCACGTCACCAAAGACAAAAGCCATGGCGGGTGGAGTGGGGGTTGGGGGCGCAGGGCTCCCACACCCAAGTACGGTGCCAGAGATTACAGGGAACCTCAGCAGTTGTCACCTCCCCCAGAGGGAACTCAGGCTCCCGGCTCTGTCCCCCCATAGAAAACCACAGCAGAAATGACTTCCCTGGAGACCACAAGAGTTATGTGCCAAGACTAACGCCTCCATGGAAAAGTCTGGAAACTCTGAACCTAATAGCCCAGGAAGACTCAGGGATGGGTGGCAGCTTCAAGTCGATTCGGAAGCCCTGAGGGGACAGGGGAGGGCCACGAAGATGCCTCTTCCAGGCCTGGGTCCCTCTGAGACAGACACATCCACAAACCAAGGAGCGGGAGCCCACGCCCTGTGGAAGGAGCAAGCGCTTCCCTGCATTGGTCTTGCAGCCCCCACAGCGCCCAGGACAAGTGCTTGTGGGGGCCTGTGACCAGTAAGGTGACGGAGGCAAGGGCACGGTGGCCCAGCAGAGCCGGCCAAGGAACTCCGCTTCCAGGACCCCAAGACAAGGGCTCGCACCTCCCGCTCAGGGGGAGGGTACTAGGAATACATGAGAATGATGTGATCTGGTTCGAACGCTGGGTTCACAAAAGTGAACCCTAAGTTACAAAACTGCAACGTATGAACCAAATCCAGGCACCTACAGCAATCCACGCAGAACGACAAACCTCCTACTTCATCCGGGCAGAGAAAGCGCTTTAGGAAAACGGTTACTGAATCATTCTGACAAACCGTCTCCCAGTGGAGACAAGTCCGCGCTCGGAGGCGGGGCTGGGCTTTCTCTGCCACCTGCCTTCCTTGGGAAGGGGTGGAGGTGTGGCCGCCTCGTCTAAGTTCTGGGGCCAAGAGTCACAGGGCTGGACTTTGAGCCCTGAAGCCCACCAGCAGCACGTTCAAAACCCAGTTCCTCCATGCTGAGCTGTGTGACTTTGTGCGATGGGCAACCTCTCTGAGCCTGTTTCCTCACTTGCAAAATGAGTCAGGGCAGACCAACTGCCGTGATCACAATGCAGTTTACTTCTTACCCTGGACATGGGCAAGAACAGTGGAGCCAAAGATGCAGGCAGGCCCCCCTGGTCGTCTGTCCTACTAGCTCTCAGGAGCAATCGAAGGCAGTGTTAACCTGGGGAGGGCGTGGGGCCAAGGAGAAGAGCCCAGGCCTGACAAATACACACCGTGCTGCGCAGTCATAGAACACGGTGGTTTTCTGAAGCTCCAGCAAGCAGAGACGGAGGCAGGCCCCACAGTCTGACCTTTCAGATAACAGGAGACCCCAGGGAGGTCTGAGCTGCCCAGGGGCACCTGGACCCAGGACCCCCCACCTCAAGGAGGAGACGCTGCCCCAGGTTTCTGACCCCGTCAGCCAAGAGCTCACTGAGAAGTGCGGTTTTCTGGAGCCAGTGAAAGCAGCTGGCTACTGCCCAGGGGGCACTGCGGGCGGTGAGGACTGGTCTCTGGGTTCGTGAGCCCCTGTGGGCACCCCGTGAGGGCTTCCCAAGGAGTGATTCTCAGGCCCCACCTGCAGCATCTCCGGGGTACTGGTGAAAAATTCAGAACCCTGGGCCCAGTCCAGACCTGCTGAATCCCAGTCCCTTGTAGGCGGGACCCAGGACTCTGCATTTTTAAACACACCCCTGCTTCTTCTGATGCCCGCTGAGGCTTGAGAACCAGGGTTTGCATCCCTGCCCAGAGATGAGTTTGCAGGGACCTAACTTCTCCCAAAAGCCATTGTAACTGATGACTCTTTTCATTAAAGTAACAATGTAGACACCTGTGGGAACGATGGACACACTGACGCCGCTGTGGCTTGTCACTTCCTCAGAGAGCTGCCACATCCTTCGTGTACCTCGGTCCCCACAACAAAGTCCCAAGAGGAGACGTGGGGCTGACACCACCGGCGGCTCAGCTGGGTTGGGTCAACGTTCCCCGGGAAGGCTGCTGGGTGGTGCAGCCCACTAATGCGTGCCAACAGTCACTGCCGCGGGGACACAGTCCTGGCAGGGGTCCTCTGAGAACCACAGGCTCTGAGCACTCCGCTCCCAGTGCCACTCAGGCAACCCGACCAGCTTCGTCCCCGCCGAGCGGCTTGATGGTCGTTAGCGAATGGAGAGCAAGACCCAGGGATTCTGGGAGGTCCCAGGCGGCTGCCCGTGGGGCAGTCACAAACATTCGACAGGGCATTCAGTGCTGCCGCTGGACGAGCCCGGACTCCAACTCCAGGGTGAGAAGCAAAAGTCATGAAAAGGTCCTGTTTGCAGGAGAGCCGAGAGCCCCCAGGCCCAGCCCCACCGCCCCATTGTGTCAGGTGTGTTCAATGAGCCCAGGAACTGGGTTTTTACCGGCTGTGCTCCAGAAAGAACCAGGTCGCCAGGAGGATGCCTGCGGCAACCTCAGAAACTACTTCCCCTCGCCCTAATTCATTCACTCATTCTACGAACATTTGTGGGGCCGCGCGCCAGGCATTGCTGGGATGTGCAGATGAACCAGAGCCGGGCCCCTGCTCTTGTGGGGCCAGACAACACCTGAGCCCCCCGAGATGCTCCAATTCTGGACGTGGGACCCAGAGACCACATCCGCGAACCACGGGGAGGCCAGCGGGACGGGCAGAGATGTGGCAGCTAAGGCTGCATTTGGGGGTGGCCGTGGAGCTTCCGGGTGGGGCAGAGGAACAGGAGAGGAGCTGAGGGAAGAGACACACAGCGATGCCAGCCAGACTCTCCAGTCGGGTCCCAGGGAGAACACGGTCTCCTCAGGAAAGCCGCTGCCTGCATCCCCGTAGGGCCACGACTTCCTGCTCCAGACGCAGGGAGGCCAGCTGTCACAGCTTCACAATAACCTGAAATACACACTGCTGACCGACCAAGAACCACAACTCGGCTACACACCCAGCCCCTCGGCCCCAGGAGGCGACCTGGGCCGTCACCACAGTCAGGAGGGCCGGACCCGTAAGCAAGACCCAGAATGACCAGGGAACCGCTAGGTATGGACCCAAAGAATCAACAAAGGTGTTCAGACTCATACTTGTGCACGAATGTCCACCACAGCAAAGGTGCAAGCGGCCATCAACGGAGGAACTGCACGTGTCACTGGGACACGGTTCTGACCCTCGCTACAACCGTGGGTGGACCACGAAAACACGGTGCTGAGTGGAAGAAGCCAGACACAGAAACCGCACGCTGTGTGATTCCACTTCTGTGGAAAGCCCAGAAGAGGCAAACCCAGAGACTGAGAGCAGGCTGGCGCTCGCCAGGGGCCGGGGCAGGGGCACCAGGAACCGACTGCGGATGGGGACATTCTGGAACTACACAGTGGAGATGGTTGTACAACACTGAATTTTTTAATGCCACAGGATTCACACTTTAAAGTAATTAAAGTGGTAAAATCTATGCCATGTGTATTCTACCACCAAGAAGAGAGAGATGGAGGGGACCCTCATTTGTTCATCTCTGTCGCCAGAGCTCTGTTCCCAACAACAAAACAAAGCAGAGAAATGTGTCCGGGGCCCTGGAACAGCAGAACACGACGCCGGTCACGGGTCCCCCACTGCCACGTCTGCCCTCAGCCAAATGGCATCAGCACGCTTCAGGGTCGAGGGCAGGTCCCATGCGGGAAGGAGCCACGAGCAGCAACCGGCGTCGCGTCTGTGAATCCTAAAAACACCACAGTGTTGTGTGAAGAGCAGCCCATGAGAGGAGCGCACGCCATGTCTCTCTTGGTTTCCTTTCCCTCTCAGCTCAGGGGGCTCACACGTCCCCACAGGCTCTCGTTCCACCAAGACAGTCTCCATGGCTGAAGCCACAGCCACTCAGCCACTGCATGTGTCCCCCTCCTTGTGACGGGGGCTCGTGACTGGACTTCCTTTGTTTCCTGCAACCCTCCATCTAATATTTTCAAGGGAATTCAACACGTTCTAGGGGATCCAACTGCCCGCATCCAACTGAATTTCTCCCAAGGAGCAGAGCTGCGGCAATGAGGAACTTGCATTTGAAGAAAACGGCCGATGAGGGGGGGGCCTGCCCCTTTGCAAAGCACCCCGAGAACACGGGCCTGCAAGGAGCTGCTTGTCTCCGTGCAGAAGCCCACTGGAAACACTGAGGATGCAAAACACACACACAGAAACAATCCTCTCACACAGAAACGACACACTCCCACAATGCACACATACACACTCCCACATGTGCACGCACACGACACATTTACATAACACGGCCATGCATATGTACACTACAAACAACACACTCAAACACATGTGCACATACACACACAACACACAGACACACACCCACGTCCTCCTTTCCCCAGGCCATGCCCACAGGGAGGAGGGAGGGCAGGGGGGTGTTCCCAGACACTCGCTCCCTCCCTCCACCGCTAACTGGGCTGAAACCTGCTCCTTGGAGGAGGCTGAGTGGCGCTGGGCTTGGGCTTGCTCAGATAAGGCAGGATAGAGGAACGAGATGAATTGCCGGCCGAGCCCATTACTTGTGCCGAATGCTAACTGACAGTGATTCATTTGGAAAGTTTCTCCTCCTGGAGAAAGGCCTGTGGGGGAAGAGGAACGTGGTGGGCGCTGACAGAGACCGGGCATGGCGTGGCAGTGCACACCCAGAACCAACCAGAACATGTGCCCCACTCACGACCCACAGCTATTACCTGAGCTGACGGGTGAGGCATCGTTCTGGAAATGGGTGGACTTTCAGTCGGGAGTTTGGCACTTGGAGAGCGTGGTATGTGAGGGGGGATCTCAGCGGCGCAAGGAGAGAAGAGGAAGGGAGAAGAGCAGGGGTGAGGTCGGGGGGTCAGCTGTGGATTCCAGAGTCCAAACTGGAGGAAAGACGCAGGCGGCTGTGGGGATCTGCCCCCAGGCCAGGCACAGTGAGCCGCATCCCTGAGCCACAGCTGGGCCTGAGCCACAGCTGGGCGGGCTTTGTGCATTCTCCCCATTCTCCCCCGCAAAGCACACCTCGGATGCCTCCACGCTAAAAGCACTGAGTGCTTCCAACTGGGCCAGGTTGGGTAAAGGAGGGGCAAGGAAGAGGCCTGGGCGCTGACATCCTGGCGCTCCAAGCGCACTGGCTGTGCGACCTGGAAGCGGTCAGCAGTCACTGCACCTCCCTGACCATCCTCGTCCACCAAGTGTGAACGAAGCCCTCCCACAAAGCAGCCCTGTGCTTTGGGCTGGGGCACAGTAAACCCTCAGTAAAGAATTAATAACAAGAGCCACGCTGGTGCCTCACGGGGCCTGTGCCCGCAGCCCCCATCCTGGCTTCCCTCCTTGCCGATGGCACATGTCTCTGTTCACCAAAGCCAAGCAGATCCCGGACCACCCCTCCCAGATCCCGGACCACCCCTCCCACCCAGGGGCCGGTGAGGAGCCAGCCTGAGTGCTCATCCCGTTATCTGGACTCTGCACCTCTCTTCCTGCAAGGACCCCCGACCCCGTCCTCCCCTTTGAGGGGCCCAAGTTCCTTCTCCATTCCTGATCAGAACCCATTTTCAAGAGAGGGTCAGACAAACCCCTCGGCACTGAGAAGGGAGTAGTAAAGCCTAGTGGGTTACCAACGTCAATAGGAACAAACTCTTAAGTCAAAGGAAGGGTTCTCTAACGGTGGAAGGTCAAGTTGAATATTTTTTATGACCTATATCAGAAACCCAGGAATCTACCATGAGTCTTTTATTTATTTATTTTTTTTGCTAGAAGGGCTTTTTTATACTCAAAAGATAGAGCTATCTTTTTCAGTAAGCTGAAAAGACATATAATCTCCAAAGTGCCATTAGCAACTCAACAACAAAATCCTGGTCCCATTGAAATTATAAACACCACACAGAGGGGACACGTCTATTCCAATTGAATCAACTCAGACCTTGACTCCACGCCTGGTCCCCACGGGGTTTCACTGACTCCCTAAGTCCCCAGAGGCACGTGTCCCCTCCTTTTAGTTGATGAGGAAACTGAGGCTTACGGAGGGGAGTCACCCAGATCAGGCACCTGCTAAAGGGCGGAGTTAGATCTGCCCCCCTCCCAGAACAGAATCCCAAAGACCCCAGAGAGAGAACCCTGGAGACAGGAAAGGCGGGTTGGACCCTGTCTTACTCCACTGGAGTTGCAGTAACAAAAATGCCACAGACTGGGTGATTAAAAACCAGACATTTATTTCTCACACTCGAGGCTGCAACTTCAACATCAAGGCACTGGAAGTTCGGTGTCCGGTGAGAGCTCCCAGGTCCACCTTCCTGCTGTGTCCTCACAGGCCGAAAGGGGCGAGGGGACTCGTGGGGGGCCTCTTGTCTGAGGGCACTGACCCCATTCACGGGGCTCCACCCACATGACCTCTCACCTCCCAAAGGCCCCCCCCTCCAACACCATCACACTGGGGATGAGGTTTCAACGTATGCAGTTTGGGGGAACACAGACATTCGGTCCCCAGCAGCCCCACAGCCGGCTGGCAGACGGGGACTGTGAGAGAACTGCCACAGCCCTGTGGGCACCGGCTGGGACTCCCATCCCTGGCCCGTCGCCGTGCTCACAGGCCTCCCAGACGCTCCTTCACTGACCTCCTTCCCAAGGACTTCAGCAATTTCTCATTTCCCTGCTTCACCAACTCCATTTTCCAAAGTGATTGAGATTCTAACACCATTAAACATGATTTAATTTGCTTTTCCTAATGACATGCCCACCGTATTAGGACATCTCTCCTTTTCCACTTGAAAGACGTTGCAGGGTGATTTTCTCCAGTTAAATTAATAGGGAAACCATTGGAAACGTTAAAAAGGAATTGTGGCCTCCAGCTCAGCTAGAAACTATTTTTAAACATGGGGGAACACGGTCTTAGCTAATGCAGAAAGCCTCTCGTTTAAGTGTCACTTCTGTGTTTTCAAACGCTTCTCTGTGGTGATCTAACCCACACCCAGCGGCCACCCCCGCTGCCACCATTACTAGGAAACAGGTAGGAATCTTCTGGAAGGCGGCCTCCCCCTCCGGCACCTGTGGTCAGAGTCGGAACAACGCCACGAGGCTGATACAATGTGATGATTTTGATTCCCACTTTGTAGAAAAGACGACTCAGGTCAGCAAGGGTGTGTAGCATGACCAAGGCCGTGCACGTAACACACGTAGGGGCAGAACCCAAACCAGGGGCAGCCTGATCCGTTCCATTGTCAGCCCCTGGGAGCCACAGTCCTACTTCCAAATCATTTCCACCCCCTCCTGTTCTTATCTTTCGTCCTGTCCCAACCTGGCCATTGCCCTCGTATTTCTGGCTGGACTGTCCATCACCCCCTCAGGCGTCCCTTGATGCATGTCACAGCATTTCCAACACAGGCCCCACTGCCCACTGGAGGGCAAAACCACCCCCGTGCACACGGCCACCCTTCCCCCGGGTTCTCACAGCCGACCTGCGAAGCTGGGACTGATGGGGAATGGGCTCCTGGCAGGTAAGCGACTCCCAGGGGAGGCCGCGTCCCCCGGGGAGGGTCCAGCGGGCTTTGAGATCAGAGCCTCAGGCTGCAGGCTTCCACGGTCTGTGCTGCAATGTGCTGCCTCCTGGGCCCTGTCCTGAAGCCGCACAGTCCTTCTTGGGGCTTCCTGAGCCCCAGGTGCCCAAACTCCCATCCCACGGGCTCGCTGTCTCCAGTGGCCAGACAGCAGGCCGACTTCCCGGGTCAAAGGCTGCTCGATAAGCGAGGGAAGGCACCGGGACAACAGGTTTTTCTGGAACATTCTTCCCATCTTGGGAGGGAGAAAGGGCACTTAGCCACTTTTGCCACCAGCTAAAATACTTCAGTCTCAGATCAAACAGGAATGCAAGCCGGAAATGGCACACAAACGGGAGCCAGGGGGATATGGTCTGTCTCAGGGAAGCAAAACTCACAGTCTGCTCTCAGTGTCCCTGGGCAGAGCAGAGAAAGGCCTGTCTGTCCTCCACCCTCCATGCTTGAACGCAGCTCAGACATGCCTTTTCTGCTGGCCCCAGACCCAGGGGGCGGCATTCAGCTGTGCTCGACCCTGCCTGCCCTGGCCCTGCCAGCACCAGTCAGGCACTGTGCCAGGTGCCACAGGGCGGCCAAAGGGTGCTGGGCAAAGGTGCTACTATCTATTGTATACTACTCGACCCTACTACCTGCCAACTCCACACTAGTGGCCTCCCAGATGTGAAAGTGGCAGCTCAAACAGGTAAAGGGATCTGCTGTCAGAGGCTGAGCGGAGAGCCTGGTACTGGTCAGCCCTGAAAGGAAGGCTGTTCTCGGTCCTCCCATCACCTAGGGCCTGGGCGTAAGCCCAAAAGGGGCCAGGAGAGAGAAGCCACAAAGCAGACCCAGTCCTCACCAGGCCTCAGTGTCCCACCTGGCACAACAAGGCTTCTGGCTAGAACACTGCTAAGGCCAGCCATTCCAGAACCTGTGCTTCCTGCCTCAGGCTAGAGCAACCCAGAGTGGCTTCACAGAGGAGGCGGCACTGGGCTGGCTCAAACCATGCTGCTTGGTCAAGTCAGTGAGAAGGGAGCCCAGATGGCTGAACAGAGATGCCCCGTGCCCTCTGCCTGCCCACCCAGCCTGGGAGGCTTGGGCACTGAGGTCCACAGCTCCATGGAGACCACAATGATACCAGCAGGTGTGTGTGTGTCGGGCGGGGGGGTCATTCCTCCCCAGATGGCTCCCCAGATGAGCACCTCAGCTGACAGCCAACACTCTCAGGGCCCCACTGCACAGAAGAGCCTCGGGAGGGCTCGGGGTTGGGGTGCTGCCTGCCACCCTCCAAGCTCAGCAGGCAGATGCCACTCTGCCTCTGATGACGTTATGCCCTCCATGACGAATGGCACCCACACCAGGGTCCCTGAAGGTCATCATCCCAGAGGTCTCCAGTGACCCCAGCACACCCAAGCTGAACAGACCCAACTCATAACTTCCTGCTCACCCCTTTCTTGGTGGGTGCGCCCTCCAGGTGGGCACAGGAATTATCAGGTGTGAATCAGAAACTCCTAATTGGAAATGTAACTCATAATTAGTCTTTGATTAATTAAAAATGGGAAAACTAATTACTTAATAAATGTCGCTGGTTCCATAGGCATAATCTTTGAAAACTCACGGGGGGAGCTATTAAAGAGGGTCCACGGAGGGCCAAAGCCGGGTGCAGCTTTGGCAGGTTCCCCAAAGACCTTGGCCCTGAGCCCTCAGGCTTAGGCACGTGGGAGATCCTCCCACCTCCCCGCACTCACACAGGAGCAGAGGCTTTGGGGTCTGTCACCACTCTGTCCCCTGCACCTGGCCCCTGGCAGGCACCCAGTGTTTGTTGAATGAATGAATGAATGAACGAATGAATGGCTTCTTTTTCAGACCACTGATTGTCCAGAAGGAAAGCTGTGTTCACTTTAAAGATCACAGCCGCCAGGTCACCAGCCCCGACACACCAGGACCCACGTCCCAGACCACTGCTCTCCACAGCCTCACAGACCACGGGCCACAGTCGGGACTCAACTGTGAGTTCCTCCCTTCCTCCAATGGGACGCTGAGCCAGTACGAAAGTCACTTGAGCCCCTTCCTCCAGACCTAAAAGGAGCTTCCTCCAGAGCTCACCTTCCCTGCACCCGCCTGCAATGCCCAGACCCACACGTGATCGGGATCTCACAAAGAAGGCCAGGATCAAAGGTGTCCAGACCGTCCACGCCACAGCCCACAGCGAGGGGCCGTAATGGTGGTGTCTCCAGGGCCGTGATCACAGCCGTCTCATTCCCAGGAAGGCCTCTTAACGGCCACTGTGGTTACAAGGCTGCGCAGAGACCAGTCAGGCTACAGCCCAGGACCGGCCTTCCCAGGACAGCTAGGAACGGCTGCAGTCCTCACTGGACCAGAGTGACCGGCCTGGCCCGCTCCCACGAGGTCTTCTCATCTGTGAAATCAGCCCCGGAGACCACCCTGGGGGACGGACCGACTCCACGCTGCCCAGCACATTGCCAGGCGCTCCTCCAAGGCCACCTGCCCCTTGTGAAGCTACCAGGAAGCCAGGGCCTGAGCGAGGACAAGGACCCACGGCTGATTAACAGCAACGTGTGCAGGGCCCATGTGCCGAGATGCTCATTCTTCATAGAAATGAAGCCACGGGGGCTGGACGTGAGGGTTGTTCTGATGACGTCTGCAGGTGGTAGTTAACCTGCGTGCGTCCCGGCGCTGGCAGGTGTAGCGGGCCAGGTAATGGCAGGCAGGTGTGCCTCACTGAGACCGACGAGCCGGCAAACTGGACAGCATGGGCCTTGCTTCCATGAGCCCCGGAGCTCCCGACCCACACACAGCTGCTTCCAATTTGTTCTCCCTGGAAGCCCCTGGAAGCTTCTCCACCCAGTTCCTGGGAGACGAAGGGGCAGCACAACCTGCTCTACCTGGCTGAGCCGGGGGGAAAGGAGCGGCCACCCTGCAGTCGTTTCTCTTGCCCCGGCTCTGTCACAGCTGTGGTTACCTGCCCAGGGTTCCCACACCTTGGGAAGGGGCCTGACAAGCCCACGGGGAAGCAGAGTGCAGCGCTGGGGTGCAGGCCTTCACAGGTGGGGAGCTGGGGGCAGGTGGGGGCTGTGCGTGGCTGGGCAGACCCCTCCCGGGCACACAAGCCCTGGTCATTCTGCGAGCGTTTCTCTTACTGCCCTTCCCCCGACACCCTGTCTTATAAAGCTGCACACCTGCCCTCCCTCAAACATATGGTCAAATGAAAAAGGAAAGAAAACAATTAAAACATGAGCAATGGACTTGAATATAATAAGCTCAGTGAAAAAAGCTGGATATTACTGATCATTAGGGAAATGCAAATCAGAACTCGATACCACTTCACACCCATTAAGGTGGCTATTACACAGAAACACACGCACACAGACAGAAAATAACAAGAGTTGGAGAGAATGTGCAGAAATTGGAACCTTCTGCACCGCTGGTGGGAATGGAAAATGGTGGCGCCGCCGTGGAACATGCAGTGGTTCCTCAAAAAATTAAACACGGACTTACCATGGGATCCAGCAAGCCCGCTTCTAGGTGTACACCCAGAACACATGAAAGCAGGGACTCGGACAGACATGTGCACGCCCGTGTTTGCAGCTCCCTACCCACAGATCCAATTTGTAAACCAGTCCCGCACCCCGCAGGCTGCTCGAGAAGCTGGTTATCTATCTCCTGCTTCTTTCGAAAGTGAGAGAGAGCCCTCGGCTGGGGGGTGGGGGAGGATCTCCTCTTTGGACGGACCATCAGCTTCACCCCATAGGGAGGGTCCTCGGCCTTTGGGTGCCCCGGGTCGTGGGCTCAGGCGTTCAGGAATAAAAGTCAACAAAGCTTTGCACACGCATGCTCACAGCAGCACTCTTCACACCCGCCAAAAGGTGAAACTGCCCAGATGTCCATCAAGGATGATGGACAAAACGTCTATCTATACAATGGAGTATTATTCAGCCCTAAAAGGGAATGCAGTTCTGACACGTGCTACATGGGTGAACCTTGAACACATCGTGCTAAGGGAAAGAAGCCAGTCACAGAAGGCCACCTGTTGTGTGACTCCATTTAAATAAAATGTCTAAAACAGGCAGATGTATAGAGACAGATGAAAAGTTCTGGAACGACACAATGGTGATGGCTGCACAACTCTGAATGCACTAAATGCCACTGAACTGTACAGTTTCAATGGTTAAAATGGTAAACTTACTGTTATGTCCATTTTATCACAATGAATTTCTTTTTAAGAATGAAAATCAGAACAGAACGCCCAAGATAAATATTCCAGGACTCCCGCCCAAACTCACTAATCCAAGTTTCAGACAGAGGGGCGGGAAGTCTGCGCGCTTGGGGACCTGGGAAAAGCTCTTCCACCAAAAGGTCACAGCCACACCCCTTGTGATTCCGAGGGGCTGCCTCCTACCCTCGGGCACGACTGGCCGCAGACCCCTACTTGCCTCTAGAAGCACTAGTCTTCCTTCAGAAGGGCCACCCAGGCTGCCAGAAAGGACACTTTATTACACTTAATTATTTACATTTTGATATTCTTTTCTTCTCACCCTTTCAGCTTTAGTTTGCTGCAAACATCAAATTGTCAGGCTTCAATAGAAACAATGGCTTGGGGCGCTGGGGAGAAACAATTACCCAATTAAAATTTAATTAACTGTGGACACAGGCCAAAAAAAAAAAAAAAAAAAAAAAACGGATGCAGATTTGCACCAAGACTAGTTGGGAAAATGCAAGCTCTCAGTCACCTGGGTGAGACCCACAGGGTAAAGTAGACATGGAAGGAGAGAGACGACAAAGATGTGAGTCCATGGGGACAAGAGAGGCAGCTCTGACAGCTGCCACCAAGGGGTCACCCAGCCTATCCAATCTTCCGTTCACAGATGGGGACCTCAGGCCCTGAGAAGTGGGCAGCAGCCCTCCCTGTGCGGTGAGACTCGGTGTCCAAAGCCTGGACACACTGCTCCTGCCCCCATCGCCTCCATCCCCGGCTTCTCCACCAGACGTGACTGCTGCCCCCACAGGCACCCAGAGTTCCTTCACCCCATAAATGAATTGTAAGGGAGAAGGGGATCAACAGGCACGGATCGCGCAGCAGGGATCAAGAAGCGACCTCCTCGGCCAGTGTCCCCTCTCAGAGACCTGACTCACTGACCCACGTCTGGGAATCACCGCCTCCCGGGGGCCCCACCCAGGGCGGTTGAGGCACCAAAACAAAGGCCCAGAGGCTTCCTGGCCTCGCCCACAAGAGATGAGCATCTCACACAAGAGGGAGACCCAGCTCTCCCAACGCACAGCTCATCATACCCGCAGGGACTCGGCTACTGAAACCCAAGGGCCCCCACCCTCGTCCACTGTAAGGGCCACAATGGCCATGGCTCCCCTGTGGAACAGGAGCCAAGGGAAAACCACTTAAAAAAGCAGTGGCTCAGCGTCCAATGGGCTTACTTGACTCTGCGCACACGCGTGTGTGCACACATAGGGGCATGAGTGTGCGTGCATACGCGCATGTGCCCAGCGGCTGTGACGTTCCTCTGAAAGCAGGTGGGCTAATACGGCCTAAAATGACAACTCGCAGATAAAAGGAGGAAATGCTTTCAAGCAGAACTCAGAAGGCCTTACGCAGCCAGCCGCCCTGCGTGGGCCCAGCCTGGAGCTGCTCCCGCTCCGTGGCCACTGCGTTTTAATAAGTAATTAGCACAGAGTGGCTGCTGTGAGAAGAGCCGAGCCGACGACATTAAGACGGGAGAGCAAATGAAGTCACGGCGGCAGCAGCATCTGAGCGTCATTAAAGCGAGTGTAGAAAGGGCTGGACCGAGCACAAGGCCGTCTGCACTCAGCGAGGGGATGAGCTAACACACGGCGGCACGGGGCCTGCGTACAGAGACAGGGGGGTTGGATGGATGCCCCCAGCTGCCTGCACCCTTCCTTCCTCCCTGACCAGACCAAGGCCGGAGGATGCGTCCACTGATGCCGATGACCCCAGGGAACTCAATGGCACGGCTGAGACAGCGCGTCCGTACGCATCAGGCGGGATGAGGGTGGCTGGGTTAGGTGGGCGCTCCAGGCAGCCGGAACGGCCGTCGGCTGCTCGCTGCCCAGAGCCAAAGCCGTGGCCCACTGCTCAGTACGGGCCGGTGTGTAGGGCAGCAGCCAAGGGCAGCCACGCAGCCCACCATCTCTGGTCCTCAGCAGTCCTCAGAGGTGGGCCAGGCCGCACACCCGCTTCACAGCTGGGAAACCACAGCCTCGAGAGGGGAGGGACCTGCGGCCAAGCTCAGCGCCGCCTGGGTCCTAATTCCCACCCTCTCTTCAGCACCACATTCTGTCACGAGCCCCACAGGCATCCCAACTGGCCCACTTTCACCCGGCTTCTAGAAGCAACAGCACTCTCGAGAAGTCGGGGGACAGTGGTGGATGGGTGTTTGGAGTGGCTGATGCCAATAACAGGAACAGACGGACCGTCTGGGAAATCAAACTGGCTTCCCCTCCCGTGCCCTCTCCAGGAGACTGTGCGTGATCGCGGGCTCAGTGGGAAGGTGCTGGAATCCCTGAGTGATGCCTGCCCTGGGCACGGGTGGGGGGCTGGCAGCGTGTGCTACGTGCTGCCACGCCCAGAGCACAGAGGAAGGTCCCAGGCAGAGAGGAAGAGTGAAACGGGGTAGGCAGAGAGGTGTCTATTCCAGCAAGAAGGAGGGTGCCTCGGCCATACAAAGTCAAAGGGGCCTGGCGCTGGGGCAGCACATCCAGGCTCTGGACCCAGCCAGACAGGTGTGTGCTGCGGGCAGACGGTCGGAGGGACTGCGCCTCCCACGCCCAGAACAGACATGCAGCCGAGGCCTCGGCATCCTGAGGCGTGACCGAGGCGTGACCAGTCCTGCCCCACCGCCAGCACCCCCCTCCCCCCAGGCCAACGGTGAGGCCACATCCCAGCCACGCCCCCAAAGCCCCAAGTCCAGGGAGGTGGATTTCCTCAGATATTAGAGACTGCTGGTTTCAAACTATCTTTTTAGCCTCTTCACCACTCTTTCTTTCACCAAAATGTCTGGCAAAATGCCATGGAGAAAACAGATAAAAATGGACTCAGTCTGATTCAGCGTGGCCCGCACTCTGCGCCTCCCCCCGGCCTCCTCAGGAGTCCCCAGTGGTCTGAAATCCACCCCAGGTGGGAATTCTCGGCACCTGTTCTGACCTTTGTCAGGACAGACCACCATTCACAGCCGTGTCTTTTTAAGGAGCTGAGAGTCAGCTCTTCCCTCCTGGTTTAGGCCTCTCATGGCCTCCCCGGGACAGCCCCCCCCACCCCCGGTCTCCTCACTGCCCCCCTGGCCTCCAGCCCCTGCAGATGGCAGAATTCCACTTGACTGACCATGCCCTATCCCTCCTAACAGCTGCCCACTTGGCAGAAGGAAGGGGTACTGTCATGCAGGGCGGCCTGCGGGGCCTCTAGTCCCACTCCCCATATAAGAACACAGGACATGGTGAGGCCAAAAATGAACACCCACGGAGCCATAGGTAGGGGAGTCATACCGCTATAGTCTCACTGGCGGCTGGATCCACACGACCTGCAACCTGCTGTCCCCTTCTCTGCCTGCCAACCAACCAACGGACTGACCAACCAGTGCAGCCGCGGCAGTTGTATCTGTGGCTAATTGGCTCACTGGTTACAGCTGATGGTCAACTAGCCACAGCTGACAGCCATCTACTCCCCGAGCCAGCACCTTTCCACGTGAGGCCAAGAGCCTGGAAACTGCTCCCTGGGACTCTGTCCCCACAGGCACACAGCAGAACACATAAAAGTTTGACCTCTGCCATCAGCAGGACCCTAACTCACTGTGGAACATGAGCGAATGTGCCCTCTCTCTGGGCCTCGATTTCCGTCCTTATCTCCTGAGGTCCCTGAAGGATGGCAGGAGCTCGTGGACGTAAAGAGCCCAGCACACAGCGCACGGCGTCCACACACGTGAGCGATGACTGCCAGTGGGAGGAGGGAAGGACGGAGGCCGGAGGACAGACAGAGCTCCCGGCACGTGGGGCACGGCAGCTCGGCCCCGCTCCGCACTACACTAACCAGTGGCCTGTCGGTCGCCCAGCGTTGCTGATGGTCAGGTTTAACCGCTTCAGAAGCTCTGAGCCTAGCAGTCTTTTAATGAATAATAAATAGCAGTTAAACCATTTATTAGAGGGTGTGTGCTCTGCTCTTTAACTCAAACGACAGAGAGTGCTGCGCAGACCTTCCTCTTGGGTGAATTCCTCCAGAAATGACAACGAATGTGAGCCGAGCTGACCAGTCAGGTCTTGGGTGGCAGGGCAGCCCGGATGGGGGCACACAGGGGAGCAGCGTCCACTTCACTGGAAATGGGTCCCTGGCATGGTGAGGGGGCACCTCCCCAGGAAAGTCCTGGAGGACCACCACGATGTCTAGTCGCCCTGGGCTCCGGCCAGGCAGCTGGGCCAGCCTGGGCCTCCTGACCCGCCAAGGGCACTGGCGCTTTGTTCAGGATGCCCAGCCGTCCCCAGCTCCTCCCATGAGATCCAGGAATTCAGGCAGACAGACGGGTGCCCTTGCGTGCCATGTGCAATTCCAGGCACCTGGGAGACATCAGTAAACAAAGCATGCAAGGCCCAGCAGCCAGGGAGCTCAAATCCAGTCAGGGGAGACCGGCTGAGACCACCAAACCGTGTAAAGTGAGGACACTGCTTAGCCAGTGGGCAGCACTGAACAGAAAGGAGACAGCAGGAAAGGGGATCACGACTGATTCAATAGCACAATTTGAGCAAAAGCCCCCCAGGAGGTGAGGATGGGGACAACTGCACTAATGGGGGAACCATCCCAGGAAGCCTACAGTCCACCCAGCAACAGGCATGAGTGCGGTGGAGCAGGTCCAGGAACGACATCCCAGAAGCACCCTGAACCAGAGGCTGCCTGCAGCTTCCTGCAGGCTGGGGTTCCACCCCTCGCGGCTCGCACGCCCCAAAGGAAAAGCCCCCTCGTCCCTCCCTCCCTGCCTCCCGCACACCTTCCTTGTGTCCTCTGCCCAGAAGAACAGACGGGCCTCCTGGAAGGCTTTCCCACTTCTACCCGACTTGACAGTGCAAGGAAACACGCTCCACGGTGACAACGACAGAAAGTCCACCTACAACCTGTGCACCAAGTCCCAGCCTTCACGAAGGTCTTCCCGTAACACGGAGCCTGTGAGACTCCATCAACAGGGCAGATTGGGGACAACTGTGCCCATTTTCCAGATGAAGTAATTAAGGCTCAGGGAAAGTCATCTTCCTACAGCCGCTGGATGTAGCTGGACCGACCCTGGTGGCGATGCCAGGATGGAGCAGTGCTGGCGAAGCCGGCCACAACTTCACCACCCAACTAAGGAGACCGCAAGGCCGGGGGGGAAGGCAGGGGGGGTCTGGAGTCAGCGAACTCCCGGACCCAAGAAACTTACAGCCAAGTGACCTTGAGCAAGGTGCTTGCCCTCTGAGCCTCCGCCTCCTGTTCTGGAAAGTGGGGTAATGAGAGCCAACATTGGGGCACACTGACAAGGTTACGTGAGCTGCTCTAGGGGGCCCAGCTAGAGGGAGGCAGGGCTGTTACTCCGTAATGACATTACCTGCAATGTCCAGGGACCAAAATGCCAGCAGAAAGCCACCGCCACCCCACCAGCATCCTCCCTCCAAACTTCCATGCGGACTCCACGCTGGGGCAATGGTGTTCCTGGAAGACCCAGCAGATGCTGGCCACCCATTCGGCCTTCTCACGCGCCTTCCATCCGGGGCGCTGGGCGTGGGACACACGGAGAATGAGAGGGTTCCCGCACCAGCAGGGAGGGGCAGGGCCAGCCGGACCTCACCAGCCAGCCCTGGCTCACGCGCCACGCTCGCCCAGCACAGCCCTCGGCTCGCCCACCCTGGGCAGCAGGAAGCTTCGCAGACAAGCCTAGTTCTGAGCCGAAACCTAATACCTTTAATGCGACCTATGGGAAAATGCCAGGGGAGGCGGCCACAAAAGGAAAGACTTCCAGAAGCAACTTTCTGGATCCTTCAGCTCTTGCTGGAGCTCTCGGGGTCGTTAGCAAGAAGAGGAAGAAAACACTAGTAAAAATTATAGGACCTGCACGTTCCCCTCCTTGCCGAGACCCTGTACCAACAATGCCACACGCCACGTCCTTACTGTCTTTCATTTTACACCTGCAGAAACAGAGGCTCCAAGGGCCTGAGAACTTGCAGAGCCTGGACACACACCCAGGTCTAAGTGACAGGAAAACCCTCTCCCCCACCGCCTCCCTCCCACAGAATCCGGGGAAGAGAAGGCACGGGAAGGAAGCTGCAGTGGACCAGCCTGGCAGCGTCCCTGGTGAGCGGGGCCTGCTCCCTTGGGGGCTGGCTGCACCCAGGGCTCCCACAGCCCTCGAGGGTCTCCAGGAGTCCACCGGCCTGCTGCCCCCACGATGCCTCTGCCAAGGGTGTCCCCAGGTATCCTGGGCCAGGGAGCAGAGAACTTTGCCAACATGGGGCTGCCCCTCCCAGGGCCCTGCCTGGATTAAGGAAACACTTTCGGGAACTTTGTGTACCCTGAAACATCAGCTCCCCTGTGCACCTGGCCCGCTCACTCTAAGGTCCACTCTGCCCCAACGGAAGGAAGGCCAGAAAGGCCGGAAGGAGAAGCCCGAGGGCCCAGGGGCGGGGGCTACCCTTAAACAGCACGGGGAGGCCGTGTGGGTCCTGTAAACAGGAAGAGCTCGGCTGTCCCTGGGGAGAGAGGTTGAGCATCCCCCTCACAGAAGAGATTTCGCTGCAGTGGCCCTATCACAGTGCCCGGTCCCCTCCACAACAGAACCAGAGAAAAGGGCTCCAGCGTCCCCTGAAGGCTGGGCCCGAGCCAGCCTCCAGAGCAGGACTTCTAGAGTGTTCACTTTCTCACTCCTTTTTTCTACCACTAATTGCCCAGCAGCAAATCTGGGGTCCCCTCGGAGGGCAAAAGCCAGGCAAATATTTCTCTCCATTTTACCCCTAGCACAGTAAATGCTGAATAAACACTTGCTAAATTACATGCTTAATGAATGGATGATGGACGGATGAAGGAAGGAGGGAGGGAGGGTGGTAAGGAAAGAAGGAAGAACCTGAACACCACAAATCTTCTTAAATAATAGCAAAAACTAATCTGGAAATTTCTAAACCAGCCTGAGATTAACCAGATATTCCGTAAGGAGCCTTTTCGCTTCCGAATTCTACAAATGTGAGAAAGAAGCCTTGGCCCCACCGACCCACACTTGGCAGACACTGCTAGTCGGCCCCAAACCAGTGCCTCCTTGTCCTAGAAGAAGCTTCAGCACCGCTCTCAACACGGACCCAGGCAGGGTCTGGATGGCGCGGCTGGAACTGGCCGAGATCAATCGCACTGCTCCGTCTCGCCTCACCCACCCAGGAGACGAACAGTCAATTCTGACCCTACAGAGCTTTGTGTACAAAAGACGGACAGACGCTCCCTTCCTGCCAGCTGTAACTGTTGTCACTCACTCCTCAGGGCCAGCAGTGGGGGCCAGGGGAAGGACAGAGCAGGTGGCCCCGTTTGATGGTCTAACGGACGTGGTGGTGTCCCCACTGGGCTGGGCTCCTGGCGGGCAAAAGGTGAATCTGGGCCCGTAGGAAACCTCAGTAACGGCCCCTGAAGACAAGAACGGGGCCTCCGCTCTGTCTGTGCGCAGAGGGGACTGTGACGCCGGCCTCTCCAGGCCTGCTCCGTATCATCACCCAGCTGGGAGGAGCAGGAGGCCAGAGCACGGCCTGACAGCAGCTTGCACATCCCTCCCCGTCCACGGCAGCGCCCTCCAGGGGCGGGGAGTCCGCGTGTGTCTGCAGCGCCGAGCACAGCAGACCGCAGTGCCAAAGAGGGACCGGAGCTTTGCTTGTGGTTTTTCCACGGTGTCCCATCCCTGGACATCAGGGGGGACTAGCCGAGAAAAACAGACTCCAGACAGTGGCTCCCAGTGGGAGAGGATGTCCCAGTATCCCAAGCCTCCGTGGGCCCCAGATCAAACTCAGCTGGCAGGTGCTCGCCACAGGTAACCACGGGAAGGAAAACACACAGGGAAGGAAGAGACCAGTAGCATGGACGCATAGCCAGATGGACAGAGGGCAGGCCAGAGGCACAGGCCGGCCCCTGGCCAAGGCCACATGGCAGGCAGAGCAGACTGCACTTCCACTGCCTCTACAAGCACCAGCGCCCAGTCCCAGCCAGGTGTCCTGCACACACACGGCCCGACACACGACCCACAGGCCGCTCCCAGGCCGCCAAGAGGAGGCCAAAGGACCAAGGACGAGGCACTAAAGACAAGAACACACCACCTGGGGCACATGCCAGGGGCTGAGGACTCCACAAACCGGTCTTACTTTCTGCTCAGCAGACTTTGGAGGGTGGTGTTCTTATCACCATTTTACAAGCAGGACTTGGAGAAACTGAGTCATGTGGGCACTGTGACGGTAGGGATGGGACTCAAGAGCAGGCCAGCCTGCACCTGCTGGACGCGACAATGGAAAAACCCACTGCACTCTGTGTTGGGGGCGCCAGGGCACCAAGCCTGGTGACCGAGTCACTCACCTTCCCAAAGTCTCGGACATCGAAGAGGTCGAAGGGGTCAAACAGTTCACTGTTTCTTAATCCAAATTTATCGTGGCAGACTTTAAGGAAGGTGCGTATGTTCTTCAAACACAGGAACTAGAGGAGAGAAGGAAAAAGTCATTAAGTCTGTGGAGTCTAAGAATCCTAACGACAATAGCAGCAAACGTTTGCCTCCGTGTGCCCATACAGACCAGCACCTTCCTGCTCCGAGACGATGCTGGCCCCGATTTCACAGATGGCCCCTGGCTCACCTTGGCCATTCACGACCATCACCCCAACCCCGGCACAAGGGGACCAGCACACACAAGTCATGACGATCTTGACTGGACCAAAATATACTGGCCTCGAGTGAGCCAGGACAGAGCGCGCGCGCACACACACGTCACCTTCCCGGCACAGGCTGACCCCAGTTTCTTAACCCATGACAAAGCCTACAGCCAGGAACCACCCATGAAAGCCATCCAGGGGAGCAGCACATGTGAACCACAGTGGGGGGCTGGGGTGAGCACAAAGACCAGAAAATTCCCAAATCAATGTTCCAGGCATCTCCTCCACCCGGTACCCCAACACCTGGGCTCCCAGCTTGCAGTGGCTTGGCATCACAATGGGTGGGAGGCAGGCACGTGGCAGGTGGGGGAGGTGAAAAGGATCGCTAGTTTCTAGTCCCTGTGGAGAAGGAGCTGGTAAAGAACTTATGGGGGCAGCAGCCGAGGGGGTCTGGGGCACAGACTTTGGAGTCACTCGCCCTGGGTTCGAATCCTGTCTGCTGATTCTAACTTGCAGGACCAGGCGGCAGTGGCCGGGCTCCTGAGGCCTGCGTCCCTAACACGTTCCTAACACGAAGTGCCTCGCTGGATTAACTCTGTACCCGGAGGGCACGGGGTGGGCATGTGGCATGTGGGAGCCATAAGCCCACCCAGGCCAGCTCAGCATGGGCGTCCACGAGGCAAGGACAGAGGTACACACGGAGACTCACCCACATGTCAGTCATGCTCATCACTGACCGTTCACTAAGCGCCTGACGGCTTGCTTTCTAGACAGCCACGGAGAGCCTGTGCCCGCTCACTGGAAATTGAGACGAAGGGACAGACTCAGGTGAAGGGCTGGCCAGAATCAGAAGCCATGGCAGGCCTGGCATAAACCAAGTTGCCCAGAGAAATAATAGAGTGCTTGTCACAGTACACTGTGAAGGTGTTCAATGCCACTGAACTGTACGCTTAAAATGGTTAAAATGGTAAATGTTACATTTTGTGTATTTCACCTAAAAAAAAAAAAACTTTTTTTAAAGCGAGACACAGAGATACAGACCCACAGGGAGGAGGCACTTTGCAGACGGAGGCAGAGATTGGAGTGATGGTCCCACAAGCCTAGGAAGACAGAGATGGCCAAGGAACCACCAGAAGTTGGGAGAAGCCTGGGACACGTTTTCCCTCAGAGACCCCAAGACCGACCAGTCCAGCTGACACCTTGATCTTGGACTTGTGGCCGCGAGCGAATACATTTCTGTTACCTCAAGCCCTCGGGTCTGTGGGACACGAGGACGCTGCCTGGGCCTGCACACCACAGAGGCGGGGTCTGAACCCAGCCCACCCCTTCATTCCTGCTTGCTTCAGACCCTCTTCCCCTGCCTGCCCTGCAGCACGCTGCAGCTTCCAGCCTGGCTCCACTATTTTTTGCACATCACTCGTCTCTAATTTCCACTAAGCATTTATTTTAATTCCTCCTCAGCCTCCCATTTTTAGAGTTAATTACACAGCTCCTAACCACAATCGCAGCCGGCAAGACCAGGCTTCCTTTCAGGGCTCAGCAGGGGACACAGCGTCTGCCTGGCCTGGCCCCACCCCCACCATGGCTGCTCGGGCCCCTAACCTTCCAGAACCACACCCCGGCAGCTCTGGGCCCGCCCCAGGCACCCCAGGCCGGCCTCTGGAAAACTGAGCTGCAGAGTCAGGCTTCAGGAAAAGGGACACAGCAGGACTGGGAGAAAGAACCTGGACGCCTGGGTCAGGCTCTGAGGTGGGAGGAGGCTGCCCGCGCGCCAGCAGCCACTCCTGGAGTTTCCTGTACGCCTGGTGCCCCAGCCCCCAAGAATTTAACCCATGTTACACGTAAGGACACTGAGGCCCAGAGAGTTAAGAACTCTGGCTCCCAACTAGAAGGTGGGAGAGCTGACACTTGAACTCACGTCTGCTTACGAGCGCGCAGGCCCTTTGATCGGACGGGGTCTGTCTCCAGGGACCCATGAGCCCTGGGTCCTACTTGCCAATAGTGTCCCTTTCCTTCTCCTAAGTGGCTGGTTTGCACGATAAGTGATGTGATCACTACTTATCTATTTCACTGTACATACACTTAGGGAAACTGAGGCCCAAGAGGCAGTGAGGGGGCAGGGCAAGGAAGAGCCATGCCCGTGTCCGGATTCCTGGGCTCCTTCTCTTTCTATTAACTGGGAGCAGCGGGCGGCTGCTATTTCTGCGGCTATGTCCACTCACATGTCTGTTGGTCCCCTCTGTCCCCGCCACCCCTGGGCCCAGGAGGGCATGTGGCCCAGGCCTGGCCAATCAGACCCTCACGGTCCCTTGACCCCAGCAGGGACAGGTTCAGATTCTGGGAGAGAGACTCCTGAAGGTACAAGAGTGAGGACGCAGGCCCTAAGAGCTGTGGGGATGTCTCAGCCACAGACTGGGTGACGGCGGGCGAGGGACGGCCTAGACGGCGGCCAGTGCGAGGCCAGAAGCTGCCCATTCTTGTCCTGTGGCCAGAGAAGGCCTGACGGCCGGCCGTGTCCCTGTGGCTTCAGAGGCAAGTGGCATTCTTCTCTGTTCCCGGCCTGCGGGGCCCTTCACAAAGGGCAGCCACAGCTTCACCAGCTTCTTGAAGCAAACGCTCATCCTCAGAAGTCTGGCTAAGTGGCCACAATAAGCCTCTGTCCCCAAAAAACTGGCCCCACGACAAGCGGCCCAGAACTGAGGCAGCCCCCGCTGTATTTGTTTAGTGCACTACGTGGGGCGTGGGCAGGCCATCCCCTGCCCCCCAGCCCACAGGGAGGGCTCCTGCCTCCCGCTCAGGCCTGGCTGAGGCGGAGCAGCCTGCCCTGGACCAGTCAGCCTCCTCTCAGAACCGTTCATCAGCTTCCTCAGACCTAATGGGGCTGAAATCAGATGGGCGTGAGGACAGGCTTCCTGCCCAGCCGCCCGCCTCCCCAGGCGCTACGGGCCAGTGCACCAGGCCTGCTGCTTACGGTCATCTGTCATTTAGTTCCCGTGAGGCCCCAGCTCGGGGATCCTGGACGTCAGAGGCAGAGAAGGGACCTGAGAACCAGGACCCTGAGTCTGAGCCACAAGGCCCCGGATGTATCCTCAGGGGCAAAGGCAGAGTGGGCTTTCTGGCTCAGCTCAAGGGGCCCACTGTGACCACTTAGTGGCCAGCCTGCTGATTGGGGAGACACTGCCAGGGACACCTTACCCTGCCAAGGACACACAGAGGCCCTGCCCCACCAGGCAGGGAGCCTGCAGGCCACCGTGGCCCCTCTGTTACCCCTCACTTGGCCCACTCACTCCCCAGGAGGTGCTGGAACGGGTGACAGAATGGCCACCCTGCCCACGCAGCTCACATTCTCTGACACCTAATGCACATGGGGACTCAAGGGTCACGCTTCATGCCCACATTCCCTCACAGGCCGCTCTCATACCTCAGCCCTGAGGAGCAGGTGCAAAGGGGAAACTGAGGCACAGAGAGGGAAAGCCACTTGCGTGAGATTACATGGAGCAGGGCAGGAAGGCACAGCTCCACAATGCCAGCCTAGACCCCACGGAGAGAGTGCCTGGTGGTGAGAGCCCTGGCCTGGCCGTGGGCCTGTGCCAGCTCCAAATCAAAAGCCACCTGTCCTCTCCATGCCTCGGTTTCTCCATCTGTAAAATGGGGAAATAAAATGCTGACTTCCAGGATGCTGGAAGATAAGTGCTTTAAGAAGTGACAGTTGATGCTTGGGCCATCTCCCTAAGGAGGTCCTGAAGTCCCTATGTCCAGAGTCCCTGTGATCTGTACTCGGGGCCAACATCCACCGCCTGCCCCTGCCCCACCTGACTGTCAGCTAGAGGAGTGGCTCCACCCTGAGGGACCTGGGCCCCCCATCTACACCTCCAGCAGCCTCGAATGACCAGCCTAACTGCCCTGCAGCTGGGGGGAGACTGCAGGCCAGCCAAAGGCCCCCAGCTGATCTGAGGCTCTGGCCAAACCAGCCAGACAACAGGGAGGTGACAAGCATCATCTCGGCACTCCCCCAGCTGCAGAAGACCCCTGGGCCCTACAGCCCTGGAGACAGATGGGGCACAGCAGCTTCCCAGGCAGCGAGAGAACAGGAATTCTCTTTCAAAACCTCTGCATCTTTCTGAGAGAAGTGGGGGTCTCCATAGCCAAAGTTCACGTCCTACAAGAGAGGCTGCAAAAAGTGCCTATAGAGACACTGCATTTTCTTGAAACGTTCTCACAAGTGGCACTAAAACAGCTTCCCAGTGACAAATCATGTGGTCAGGGCGATATCAATAAACCCCGGCAGCCAAGCTGCTGAGGCCTGCCTGTCTGAGGCTCTGACGGGCAGCTGACGATGTCTTTGATCAATAAAAAATGGGAAAAATGAATTAATTGGTTTTATTTATGCCATGCTCATTCCAAAAAATAAAAATAAAAAAATAAAAAACATTTGAAGCTGCTCCATAATTATTTAATAGATGAAGCTTGCTAAAATGGATCTTTCAACTTTGGGGCCCTGGAGATAAATAAACAAGTGGCTGTGAGGTGACAAGCTGTCAAGACCTCTATGGAAACAGAAGCTGAGACCATCTCCTCCCTTGGGTCCCAAATACCCTGGACAGTGACCCACAGCAGGAGCTCAATATGTAGGGAAGGAAGGGAGGGAGGCAGGGAGGGAGGGAGGGGGGAAGAAAGGGAAGAAGGAAGGCATGATGTCTAGAAAGCATCCTTAGCTGACATCTCTGAAGTGGCCCCTGCTTTGTCCCCACGCAGTGGTGATCCATGACGGCTTTAGAGGTTCTGGGGCCCCCACCAACAGCTGCCACTGCTTGAGTGGCAACCCTCACTTCCAGAAGCATCGCTTCCGCAAACAAGCAGGCAGGTGAAATTTGGGGTCTGGCCATGTCCACTACTCCCGCACACGTCAGTCCTGTCCTTGGGCCTCCATGCACCAGCCGGTTAGGGCCATCAGCTCACCGGCAGGTCGGATCATTTATCGTCCATTCTACAGAAGAAGCAACCGAGACTAGGGAAGCAGATCTGGCATTGGAACTCCACGGCACTGAAAGGTTTCCCATGCCAGCTCCAGGCCCACCAAAGCCGCCTTGATTGCCCCAGCGCTGGGCTCTGGGAGGCCTCAGGGGACTGCTGCCGACTCCAGCTCATCCGCTGCTCCAGGCAGAGAAAGCACAGCTCAGCCGGGGATTTATCTGAGGAGCATCGGGGATTCGATTATGTCTGGACAATTGAACACAAACACTTCCTCCACGCGGGCCATTCCTGAGCTGCACACACACCCCACCAGGAGACAGAGGCTCGATCAGGCACCAGCAGGCTGACTGATGAACCCAACAGCCTTTGTTGCAGGGCCCCCACCCGTCTCTCTGCACCGGCTGCAGGGAGGGAAGGGCAGGATTTTCTTTGTGCAGCCAGGTCTTCCAGGGGCCGGCCGTGCCACAGATCAAGGGCAAGCCACGCTGGGCATGGCGTACTGCTCACGGTCTAACAGCTTAACCCAAGGCCGCTAGAGTTTATTACCCAGAAAGGACCAAGTCAGCTATGTGTTTCGTTCCACTGTTTGGTGAAGTTTATAGCATTTTAGGTCCACGAACTCTCAGATGTACCGAAGCACCCTCAGAGGGTATTTTCACTTTCTCCAATAATAACAGTGAGCGCTGGGCTAGCACCAGGCGCTGCACTAAAGGTCTGTTCATGGTCTGGTTCATTCCTCTGATTCGATCACGCCCCTGTTTTACAGGTGGAGAAAGGGTTTGGAGACCACCAAGTGGACAGGTAGTGATGGAAGGGCCCAGCTCTAACCCGGGTGGTCTGGTCCAGTCCTCAAAGTCTTGGCCACTAAGCCAGGCACCTCCCATGAGAGACCCCCCAAAGCCACGGATGGGAAAGACCTCCCTGGGCCACATCGCAGTCGGCCGGGCCAAGCTGTAGGATGAAGACAGAGCCGCACAGGGTCTCCTTGGGACACTGGCTCTCTCCGTCTCTCTGATCCCAGCTCCCCTGGATGGAAGGTCCCCTTCAGGGAGCCTGGGGCCTCCTCCACCCCTAAGGCACCATCCTCCAGACTGACTACCAAACTGTGATTCAAAACGTGCCCAGCCTCCTCTGTGCTAAGGAGGGGGTCCCTCCAAGGCAGCCAAGTCCCAGCCTCAGCAAGCTTCCTGACCCCTAACCCCTCACCCTGGACGCTCCTCCCACAAGGATGTCCTGACTCATTTCTGGTGCACTCTGCACTCTGGCCACTTCCGGGAGAACTCAGCATGCGCCTCCGCCTCCCGCCTGGCCCTTCCCCTCTCCCCCTTTGCTTCATGAGAAGGTGGCGGGCTCTCTGGATGCTGCAGACACAGCGCTGACACCTGGCACCCTCGGGACTCCGGGCCTCTGATCATGCTGTTTCCGTGGCCCCCGGCCCCGCTGAGCTCACCCAGCATGACCCCCCCCACACACACAGCCTTCCGCAGCGGTCACAGCTGCATATGGCCACCTGCTCACACACTCCCAACAACTGGCATCATGAAACGGGGAGGGGGCTTCCCAGTGACAAAGGGGAGGGGGCTCAGTGCAGTCACGGGAAGCAGGTTCTGGAAGGTTAGGAGGTCAAGCTCTCCAGCAGAAGGGAGGCATGTTGGCGGCCAAACAGAGCCAGGCTGTGCCAAGCTGGTGACGGCTACAAAATGATTACCCATGTCCTGATCTTAAAGGACTTCCTTTCCTCATCAACACTTGGGGGGAAACTCACCAAGAAAAACAATCCTGGAAAAGTACAGTTTGGAGGTCTGAGCTGGGGGTGGGGGCAGCTGGGGAGCTCCACTCGCAACTCTACGTTCCTGTTCAATCCACTTAATAGACACTTAATAGGCACCTACTGTGTGCCAGGCCCTGCCCTGGGGTCCCCAGTTCAGAGAACACAGACGAGATGCAGCAGGGACTCCTCTGAGCCCACAGCTGTCCGAGGAAAGAACCAAGGAAACTGGAAAATGTTCCCAGCAGTCCTCAAAAGATCCAAAGCTCCAGCTAATGGCCTGTTAGAGCCGAAGGGATAAAGAGTGGCCCACGTTATCGAGACTTCAAGATCTGGGTCAAACCAAAGGTTTTCTACAAAGCCAGCAGGAAACTGCTTTTCTAGTGTTTCTCTGTGTAGCCATCTTCCCTGAGCCGGCTTCTGAACGCCGGAGGGTTCAAATCCCCTCTCCTGCTGCATGACTCCTCCAGGCAGGCAGGGCTCAGAGAGATTAGCTCAGATGCTGCCTAGTGCGGTGTCCCCACTCCCCAGGGTCCGACGCCCCTCTTCTCTCTTCTGCAGCACAGAGCCAGACCATTTACACTGGCCATAAGCCCTCTGTGAAATCGCCCCTGGCCTCTGGCACTTCATTTTCTCCATCTCTTCTTCCTCAAGGTCAACATCAAAGCATCTCCGTGCTCCTCCAAAGCTCTTCTTCTCCAGGGCAATTTAGACAAAAAACAGCGAGTGATGCGAGCAGAACACGTTTGGCTGTTTGTTTCCCCATTGACCGCTGACACTAAAGCCAAGCGCATCCATAATGGCCAGCACTCGCCAGACTACCGCCCTCTGGTCTCAAGGAGCCACGCTCCTTACTACCCCCTGCTGGCTGAAAAGACTGGCGGCGAAATGGAGCTGCAGCGCCAGAGGGCTTCCCAAACAGGAGGGCGGGCAACCACACGCATTCTTCCGTAGTCAGAACCAAAGGCGAGCAAACCCAGGCCTTCCCTGGGTTCCGGCAGCCCAAGGTCGCCAGCTGGTCGGAGGCAGCCCTTAAGCACACCCTGAACCACTGGCTCCATGAGAACACAACAGGCAAGGCCAGCACCCAAAGGCCCTCGGCAAAGGTTTGTGGAATGAACAGAGGAAGGAAGGAAAGGAGGAAGGAAGGAAAGGAGGGAGGCAAGGAGGGAGGGAAGAAAGAAAGAAAGAAAGGAAGAAAAGATTTTGGTAAGAAACTGAAGCAAGAATGCTGGTTTCTTCCACCTGCCGTCCCAGCTCTCCACTATTCACGCTGTTTTCAGGTTCCCCAACAGCCCCACTCAGCTGGGAGCCCCTGGACCTGGCACACTGGTGCCCTCAGCAAATGTGGTTTTGACCCCCAAGTCCGACCCAGGGCTCTTTGAGGGACAAGGGCCCAAAGAGACTCCCAGCCTGTGAAGAGTCAGGAAGTGGCTGTGCTGGACCCCAGACCCACGTCCTTGCCTCCTCCCGCTGACCATCACGGCACGTACCTCCAGCTCCAGACACCCCTGCATTGGGGCAGACCCAGTCAGCTTTCAGGCAGACAGATGTGGGTTCAAATCCTGAAGTTCCCCCCGCCATACCCTTCCTGGGAACCCTGCCCCTCATGACTCCAGTTCCAGGCTGACCACACATCTCAAGCCCCCAGACCTGCCTGTCTAGCGACTGCCTCCAAGTCTCTATGGAAAGGTGCCCAGCTCGAGCACCCCAAAATCAAGGGACCAAAACAAACCTGTGATTCTCTACCCCCAGGTGTCCCTCATCCATGAAAGACACCCCCAACTCACCTACGGGCCGAAGCCAGCACCTGCAGGCAGCTGGGACCCCCCAAAAACCACTTACAAACCGATCATGCATGTGACCTCCCACGTGTGGCAACCCAACGTATTACATGCGGCGTTTTTAAGGTCTCATCACCATGAACACCAAGGGACATAAAACATCCTTCTCCAAAGAGCCGAAAATGCTGCAGAGACTCATGCAAAGCCGCACGTGAGGCTCATAGGGAATCCCTCCTCGGGTCAGCACACAGCATTTCGGAAGGAAAAATGAAATGTCACGTTCAGTTACCCCCCCAGCTCTTGGTGGTTTCTGAGAAGAGGCGGGGGCCCCAGCGACTGCTGGCTTCCCCCCCAGAGACACACCACAGTTAATATCTTTCCATCAGTCAGTCCACCCTCGGCCCACCTGCGGAGGGCCTGTCCCCACGCACATGGCTGAGGCTGCTGAATCAGCTCTGTCATCCTGTGGGGACGGGAGGTTGTCACAGAGCCAGCAGGCAAGGCCCAGCGAGGAGCAGTCCATGTACCGTCCAATGTGGGAGCGGCCCTTCCAGCTGCCTCGCTCTCTGCAGGCGCCACAAGGCGATTCAAGAAGCGTCTCTCCCCATACATCGGAAAGGAGCCAAAGTGCCCGGGGCAGGAGCAGCACATAGTAGGTGCTCAGTGAAATCTGAGTGAGCGTCCCGGGAAGGTTTCGGGAAGGCGGGTTGCTGGTGGCTGCGCAGGTAGGTGTGGTGAGCGTGTGTCAGGGTGACTATAGCTAAAAAGCTAAGCACAAACATGTCTGCAGGTAGACCAAGAGAAACGTTCTGAAGTCCAGGCACGTGGTGGTAAGACGTAAACACATTGCCCTGTTTTTAACTGCACTTCATTTCCATTGCACTATGCTTGTGCTCCACAAGTGCAAGTTTAGCTCCGTGTGGGAAGAGGAAGGCACTTCCTCCTCCTGCTGCCCCAACGACACCCACACGATGAAAAAGCACCAGGACGCTCTGCCAGGGCCCTGCTTCTCTGAACACCTGCCCGCGGACAGGGCCTTCAACCCATCAGGAGCCCCTACCCCTTCAGGGTCACGATCCCTCAGTCAATCAACTATTCACTCACTCACGCCCCAAACAGTCACACGTCGTTTGTGACCCAGGTTGTAGGGTCCCCACGGGAGCCACACCCTCCCTGAGGAGCCGGGTGAGGGTCCACATCCTGAGGCCAGCAGTAGGCCTCCCCACCGAGCTCTCCACTCCCCAGCCCTCCCCCGTGCAAGGGACGCCCTTGAAATAGTAAATCTCAGGCTTGGCTTCTGAAGTCATTTCTCTCCCCATTCACGTGGGGAGGAAACCTGTTCTGAAATCAATGCGACGGCTGCCTGTCCACAGGCTCGGACAGGCCACCATGGCCCCCAGCAGCCATAGCGGCCTCTGCTCTCCACCTGGGTACAACGCACCACGGGAACTCTCCAGAACTGGGGCCCCGTCTTATTCACGGCCCCTGAGGACAGCAGGACACTGGAGATACCCCTATCCTCGGAACACAGCCGGCTGGGTCACCGGGGACAGGTCTCTGCACCGCTCTGTGCCTCAGTGTCGCCCATTCAGTGAACCTGGATGAACACAGACAGTCCCTGGAGCTCCGAGGAGGCAGACCCCCCACCCCGGTTTCTGCAGGAGTGGGGAGGGAGGGCGTTGTGCAGCTTCAGCACGGGGTTCAGTAAGAGAGCACCTCACGCCATAAGGATGGCCACTACAGAAAAGACTAAGCAACCCGTGTTGGTGCGGATGTGGAGACACGGGAACCTCGTGCACTGGAAGCGGGCATGGAAAATGGTGCTGCCACGGCGAAAAACTGCATGGAGGCTCCTCAGAAAGTGAGAAACCAATGCCTTATGAACCAGCAATTCCTCTTCTGGGTATTGTCAACAAAAGTTCGATGCCACAAATGCAATGGCAACAGGAGTCCCCAGGCTGGGGTGCAGTAAAAGGAGAAACTTTTTTCAGGTGACCAGTTTGCAAACCAGGGAAATGCAGACTCCTGAGGAAACTAAAAGGGTGTTCCCTCCAGATGAAGGGGAGGTCCCCTTATATAGAGAAACTGCCCACCCTAGTCCCTGATTGGTCCATTTTTATGCAAATGAGGGGTTCAAAATTATACCTTTTGATTGGTCTAAATAGCACTGTCCTGATTGGTCAGAATCACACATCCTGATTAGTCAATATGGAGCCACTCTGATTGGTCAGTAAAGATGCAAACGACAATATAGCTATGTGGCTCTGATTGGATAGGGAAGCTCTCCGATGACCCATTGGTCGAAATGTGATCCTAGGAATTCCTCTACAGGGGTTTACTCTGAAGGCAGGAGCACAGTGCAGGAGGCTGGAGATTCAGTCTGTAGCTTTTCCCTCAAATGCACAGTGCATAAGAGGCCTCTGTAAACAGTGACTGCTAGACCCTGATTATAAATTTGGACCCAGTTAACCACAAAGACTCCTTTTTGGCAGGTATATTCCTTCTCGTATATCCACAGAATTGAAGGCACAGTCTCAAAGAGATATCTGTACACCCATGTTCACAGCAGCACTACTCACAATAGCCAAAATGTGGAAGCAACCCATGAATCATGAACAAACAAAATGTGGCATCTACATGCAATGGAACACTATTTAGCCTTCAAAAGGAAGGAAATTCTGGCACCTCCTACAACATGGATGAACCTCGAGGACATGATGCAAAGCGAAATAAGCCAGTTGCAAAAGGACACATTATGTAGGATTCCACTCATCTGAGGTACTCGGTCAACTTCATAGGGGCAGGAAGTAGAATGGTGGGTGCCAGGGGCTGAGGGAAGGGGATGGAAATGTTTAATGGGTACAGTTTCATTTGGGGAAAATAAGAATGTTCTGGAGATGGATGATGGGGATGGCTGTGCAACAGTGTAAATGTGTTTAATAACCACTGAACTGTACACTTAAAAATGGTTAAGATGATCGACTTTATGTTATGTGTATTTTACCATAAAAAAAAAAAACCCAGTTTGAAAACCTGATGGCCTCCCAGGTCCCCCCAGCATGGGACCCACACCACAGATCATGGGATTCATCTTGGGCCTCCCCTTCGTCCACCCACACCCCCACCCTAGCTCCTTCCCGCCCAGTGGCCCTCAGCAACCTGCCTCCTGGAAGATCTCTGGCTCCCTCAGGAGAAGGAACAAATACGGCCTTTGCCTCGGTGATGGACACAGTGGGTCTGGGGGCCCCAAAACGGGTGTAGATACCTCCTGGTGGCAGGGTCCAGGGAACTTTGCCTTTCTTGAGTTGTTTCATATTTTGATTCTTCCAATGCGTAGGCAGTACTTTTGGGATTTCTTAAAAAGACATTTCCAATTTGGACTGGGCTTAAGAGGAGTGGGTCCCATGAATGTGTTAAAAATACAGCCCAGCAGCCAGCACTGCAAGTGTCTGAAGAAATCGCCTTGAAGATGTCAGAAAAGCAAAGATCAACTGGAGAAGCTGCACTTTCTGGAAATTCCAGCTGAACCAGTGCCAGGCCCCAAAGGCAGAATGTGGAGGGGCTTGGGGAACGGGGAGTTGGGTTCCATTATTTGCCCAGGGAGCAGCTGGGTTTTCTCCCCTGAACTGCAGGTCAGGAATGTTCACAGCTGCAGACTCACCCTCCGCCCCCACCCAGGGAGTGGGAGGGAGGCTGGGCCGAAGCCTGGGGACAGAGTCTGTCCAGGGGGAGGGAGGATGGGGGCAGGAAACGCCCCCGGGTTGTTTTTGCACAGGAAAGCTGAGCCAGAGCTGGTATTTCAGCCCCAGGAGCCAAGCTCCACTCCCGGCCCCACCTGCTCAGAGAGCAAGGGGAGAGCAGTCCTGGCGCTGGAGTGGAACGTGGGGCTTACCTGCCCAGGGGCACCCAGGCGCCCTGCAACAGGCCAGGGCTCCCGCTGCAACAGTCTCTCTGGTCTTTCCCCTTCTGAAAGGCCTTGCCCCTCGGGTGCTCTTTGGGATGGGATGACCATCACCACTTTACCAGGTGGGGAAACTGAGACCAGACCGACACTGAGGGGCCTTCTCCTGTGTCCACTACCAGTGGGTCCTGTCCAATTTTAACAAGAGACAAGCCCAGGACATCACTCCAGGGGATAAAACTTTTCTTTGTCTCTTCCCCCAATATACAAACAATGCCTCTTAGATAAGAGGAAAGGTGGAATAGCCACGTGATCTTATACCCTAAAGCACCACTTATCATATGGGGGCTTTTTTTTGGCCAGCTTCTCGATTCTGCTTTTTATTTATTTATTTTTTTAAACAAAAACGACTGCTGGGAATAACACCCAATTCTGAGTCCTGGCTGCAGAGGCATTCCCCTACACACAGGGCTGAGTGTTTGGGAATCTCCCCTGGCCTGGGCCACACTTTCCTTATCCAAGCCCCCTCCCGATGGGCATTCCGGTTGTTTCCAGTTTCACTATTACATCTGCATGACAGTGAATGCCCTGTTCTACTAGAGGGTGAGGGGTGGTGGGGCCACCAAACCCAACTGTCACAGTCCAAAGGCCTTCAGCCCAGACAGGCTCCACCAAGTGGAAACAGTTGGGCCAACAAGGACCTCGGAAAGCCCCGGGTACCCATCACCCACTTTCATTCATTCACTCATCCTCCATTCATTCATTCATCCCTCATTCAGACGGCTGTCAGGCTTTGCTTTGTGCCAGGCCTGGGGCACCAAGAAGAAAGGTGCACGCCCTTGTCTATCCCCCCACAGAAGAGGCCGTTACATGGGGCTCCCAGGCTGTGCTCACAAGGTGCCTGCCCTCCCCGAGTTATTTTCAGGAGGAGGAGCAGGGAGGCCAAGGGAAGTGAGAGGGCAGCAGAGCGGCTCGCGGGAGGTGAGAACCTGCAGCCGAGCAGCTGCAGACCAAGGGGCCGCCCAGGGTGGGCCCAGCAGGGACCGAAAGGAGCCCCAGAGGACGGAAACTCCGGGCGTAGCCTCCTCAGTGCACATGGGAGACCAAAATGGGAGACCGAAATAGCAAACCGAAAGGCACCAAGGAGACCCTGCTGCTGGTGGGCCCTCAGTACCCAGGGTGGACCAGGGACACTCAAGAATCTCCCACAGTGACCACCCAGGCCCCAGGGCCTGTCATCTCAGGCAGCTGCAATGTGGAAAGTCCAGCCAGAGGCACAGCTGGGAACCCCAGGTCTAGACCTCCAAGCAGCCCCACCAGACCCAGTTCTGGGCTTTTCTCCACGCTTCCCCCATGTCCACCTTCTCCACCTCTTGCCCACCCTTCTCTGCCCAGCTGAAATGCCACCTACTCTCCAAGACCTCTCCATGCCTCAATGCCCACCTCTCCCTATCCCGTCACACTCCACCGTCTAGTTCACCATTTAGCAGGGCCTGAACCTCACACCCCTGCCCACTAGGAGCCCAGGGCTGATAAGGCATCAAGTACCCAGAAAATGTCTGGACAGAAGAAAAAAGAAGTAGGGTACAACGGGTTAAATTGTGCCCCCCCCCAAAAAAAAAGAAAAAGAACCAAAGATGTCCATATCATCACTCCTGGAACTTCAGAATCTGACCTTATTTGAATAAGGGTCTTTGCAGGTGTAACTGAGGTAAAGATCTCACGGTGCAGTCATCAGGTTAGGGTGGGCTGTAAAACCCACGCACAGTGTCTTTTTAAGAGATAAAGAAGGAGAGAGACACATGGAGGAGGAGGTCCCCTGGAGACTGCGACCTAGGGCCCCCAGGAGCTGGGAGAGGCAGGAAGGACCCTCCCCTAGGGCCTGCAGAGGGAGCGCAGCCCCAGGACACCTCCATTTCAGACCTCTGCCCAGAACTGCAAGAGAACACATGTCTGCACGGCCCTCTCGGTCGGGGCCACCTCAGGGCGCAGGCGCAGGTGGCCTTGGGGAACCTGCCGCCCCAGCCTCTGGCCTTCACTTGCAAGACATTCCTCTGCTGGTTCCTGCTCACTTCTCCACTATCAGAGGGAAGAATCCGAGATGAACAGATAAACAGGGGTGGGGGCCCACGTGCTCTCTGAGGCCTGACATTCCAAGCCCTTCTGGATAGATCCTGCCTGCTTAAAGCCATCGTCACTGGTGCGTGGGGAGGTCAGAGATAGAATGTCCTGGTCTGCGGGGAATTTCATCATCTCGCAGTGTAGATTCTAAATCACAAGAGACTGAAGACTTATTTCCCGGCCTCCCCCGGTCCCTGGAGAGGCCTCCACCACCAAACAAAGGCCAGGGCGGCCGGGGGGGGGGGGGGCCACCCGGAATGTGCAGGAGAACCCCACCGGAGCCGCTCACCCAGAAGGCTCCCCCTGAGCACTGTCCAAAGGAACCCCCAACCTGGAGAATGGCTCCACGAAGCTTCGTCCCACACCCCACCTCTACGTCACAGTACTGCCAATTATTTCCTCAAGCCAGGAAATCAAGCACCAATCTGAGGAAAGAGGAAGCTAAGTGCATTATTTTCCTCTTCACTGGGAGTCAGCGAACGCCACAGAGGGCGGGGCTCCTTCCTCTCAGTTTACAGGACGATCCACCAGGCCAGACATGTGGCACTCTGTCCACCTGACTGGACAACACCCTCTGTTCAGCTAAGGGGTCCCGGACCCAGGGACAGGGAGTCCAGACCCAGGGCGGTTGTAGGGAAGCCGCTGTTCCTCCGGAAGACAAGCCCCTTCCTTAGTAGCACTGGGTGGACCCTCGCGGTACCAGGCCGGGGAAGAAATCCCCAGGGCCAGCACCAACAGTGCGGGCGCAGCGCTGGGAGCATGAAGCAGGAGAGGTCACCTGTGGGGGTGCTAGAACTGGCCTCGGAGGAGCATGAGGAGGGGGAGCAGGAGGCAGGAGAAGTCCCACGGTTGGGTACCCCAGGCAGGCTTCAGGGCTGACGCCGCACCGTGGGCGGAGGCAGACAAGCAGAGCACGTCCCCCTCCATCGTCCACACCCGGCGACATCACTAATCCATCTGGCCGTCCCAGCAACCGCACACACACGCCCCTCCCCAACCTTCTCAAGGGTGCTTCCCAGGTAGGCTGGGCCCAGGTCTCGAGTCTGAAACTGCCAGTGAGGGCTGAGGGTCGGCTGTGACCAAGAGCCCAGGGCAAAGGGAAATGTGGCCAGGGTACCTCTGATGAGAACCAGGTCCCGGAACACTGGTGTCTGGGGCTGTGGACCCCCATGAAAGGTCTGGAATCCCCTGTCCACTCTGACTGGGATGGGGACACGGAGGCAGTGCGTATCCCAGCCCCTTTCCATGGACCCACACTCAGGCAGGGGTCACAGGGCTACTTCTGCTCGACGGTCCGTACCAGCAACCCGCCCCCTTCCTGACGTGGAGCCAAAGGGCCGGCTCAGGAGAAAACTGGCCAGGAGGGCATGGAATGCCTGGCGGCTGACCGCTGGTTCCCACACATGGCACGAGCAGCGGCGGGTTTCATTTCCTGTTTACGATCCCCACGCTGGCGAGTTCAAAGCACTTCTCAGCCAGCAGCACCTCACTCTTTAAGAAACAAGGACAAATGACATCTGAGCTGCTGGGGGAACCGGCCACTAGAAGCAATCCAGGAATTGACACGCCACAAATCAATGAGTCTGAAGGAGCACAGAAGGGCAGCCTTGATGCTCAGAGGTCACAGGGAGCTGGGCCACTCCCTTGCTCTGGGTGGGGAAGGGACACCCCCCAGACGACCCCCACCCTGACTTCTCGTCCCACAGGGGTCCATGCAGAGCCTCCAGCATCGTCCCCCACCTCCTGATGGCTCGGTCCTGGGACACACCCTCCTGAATGGCCCTCAGCCACCATCATCCCCACATGGGTTGGGGACGTGGGGGGACCTCATGGAAGAAGCCAGGGGCTGGACAACAATGCAGCATGACAATGTGGCCCAGTGCCAGAGAGGGGACAAGCAGTAGACAGGAGACCAATGGGAGGCCCTCAACCCCAACTCTGCCCACCAGCCCTTCTCTGACCCTCATGAGAACCTGGGGGCAGAGGCTCCAGAACACATAGCTGGGCACAGAGAGAAGGATAAAGAAAAAGGGGCACAGGGGCTATGGTTCCTCAGCAGAGAGAGGGTGCGGGGGAGTGGGTCCATCTCCTACACTCATTGTCCCCTGGGCCCCACAGGTCAGGGGCCCCGGGGCGCCTGCCCAGGCCCTCCCTCCCAATCCGACTCTCCATATACAGCAGGAAAGTGACACCCCCACCCCAAGCCTTGAACGGCTCCGGGGCCCTGGGCCCCTGCACGGGGAACACCCATGGTTCAGTGATAACCTTATCAACGTGGAGGAAACTGCAAACACCATCTGGGAGGAGCGCTGCGAGGTCGCTGACCGCCTTACACCGTTTTCTGGATGTTTTTTGTTCCAACGCTCAGTTTTCTTACACCAAAGTTCTCCTCTCTGCTTCCATATTTATTACACGGTGGAGGTTTCACTCCACGGGTGTATCCCTTCACTTCAGGCCACCTTCCGGCCCTCTTGAGGTTCTTTCGTGGCCATTCATTCTATCAGGCTTTAATTCTCCAGAGCAAATTCTGCAGCTGTTTCATCAAGAGATTTCACGTTTCATCCCTTTTAGTCAATAAGGAATGGTATCACTCACAGCGTTACTGGCGGTCACTTTTATTTTTGTATTGATCATCTCCACCGAAAAGAATCCCGAGAATTCTTTAAGGATGAGAGTATTTATTTCTTGGAGGAAAGGCCCTTCCATTGGGACAAAAAAGGTGATGGGAACGGCTCAGAGCTGGACTAGACAGAGGCCTGGCCCCTCTCCCTGAGTTCACGGCAGACCCATGCGGCGCAAGCGCCAGGGGGACACGGGAAGGGGGTCCCCTCCCTTCTTGACATAAGCTTCATCAGGACTCTGCACCAGGAGGCGGGTGAAGAGCATACTCATCACGATCCACAGTCAGGGACCCGAGCCTCGGCAGCCAGCAGGCAGGGCTAACCAGCGTCACCAGGACGGTCCAGGAAGTACCACTGGTCGGAGCCAAGGGTCAGCGAGAAGGCGCGAGGCCCAGTGTGTAGGGAGGGACAGGGATGCACTGGGGGGGCCCCAGACAGCACAGCTCGGTCTCAGGGAGGGGCCCCTGCCTCAGACTCCGTCTTGGAAATGCACCCCTTTCTCAACTGCAGGGAGCATCAGAGTGGCCGTCCCTGTGAGGGGGTAATCGGGACAGGCTCTCTAAAAGGAGAGTTGTGGGCATCCAACCACAGGGCGGGCAGGGTGGGGGGTTGGGGGTCACCTCTGGAACTTCCAGACACCGCCTGATAAATCTGTGACTCCGACACACCCCTGATTATAAGGCTCCAAGACCCACCTGATGTCCGAGATGTTAGAACATGAAAAAATGCCCATCTTGGAACAGGTGGGACAAGGGGCAGAACCTGGTGACCCCCCAAAATGGAAGGGGGGTGGCCAGGACAGGCTTGTGAGCAACGCTCCGTGCTGAGCGCTCCACAAGGTGGCCAGTTACCCACCCCCCACCCCCATGGAGCCCGTCGCGCAGCTGTTTCTGATTCAAGCTTCAGCAGATCAATAGCGATAATGCAGACCCGAAGAAATCAATCTAAGACGATGCCCTTTTTAAGACAAAACACTCTTTCCACAGGCAAGAACCACTTTAAAATAACACACACACTATTTTGGGTTTTTCGGCAGTTTCCTGGGTCTCTGCAGAGGCCATCGTGTCACCAAGAGGCGAATCGCACGCTTTGGGGTCCAACCTCCCCTGAGAGCTACACCACGACGGGCCACCCTGAGCTTCTGAGAGACGAATGCTAGCACCTGTCTACCACCTTTCGGATCAAGTGTGCTTCTGCAGGCAAAGCCGCCAGCATGGCAGAGAATATAATTACCAAGGGAGGAGAGTCTGGAATAGAGTCCCACACTAGTCAAAGGTGTTTTCCTCCAGGGAACCTGCCTCTGCAAGAGGCCCCAGGTCCAGCTGGACACGGATGCACTCAGCCACACAGACCGGAAAAGAAGCAGGAAGCTCAGAGCCAGACACAGAAGACAACGGGGTGGGGCCAAAACGTCCCCCAACTCCGGTCAGGGCAGATTCCGGACGGACGGCTGGGAGAGCCGGGCCTTCCCTGGGCCCTCAGCCAATGGTAGGCTTGCACCCAGAGGGCCAAATCTGGACAGCCCCCCATCCACCCCGCTGCCCACGCGTGACATCGGGGCACCCTCTTCATCACCCCACAACTGATGGATGGCCAGCCCCGCCGACTCTCCTGCACGTCCCTGGAGCCTGGTGTTCCTCTCCCTTCCCCCACCCCCCCCCCACCCCAGTGGCGGCCTGATCAGTTTTCCTGCTGGTGACCGCATCCTCCCCAGCCTCCCGGACTCCAGGCCTGCCCTCCAATCCACCCCAGCACTTTGGCCTCGGCGGAACTTCCTGGAGCTACATCCAGGCACATCACAGCATCTCTACCAGCTTCCCAGCTCCTTGGCACCCCAGGACAAAGCCGCCCGCCCACCACCCACCGCCCGCCGCCCGCCACCCACCACCCACCATCCTGCCTTCCTGCAGCCTTCAAGGCCAGGGTTCTGAGTTCCTGTCATCTCCCCTCGAAGTGACAGCTGCTCCCCAGGCCCTGCGCACCCTCCATTCCTACCCCTGGATTCTGAACCCCTCGCAGGAGTCGCCGGGCCTCACCTATCTTCCCCTTGGCCCAAGGGTCAATCACTTACAGGCAGTGGGTACTCAATAAATGTTCCCTGAGAGCTAAAGGTCCAGGTGACCTTATTTTACTATAAGACTGGGTCTTATCTAATATGATATAAGACCGTGTCTTATATTAATTTTTGCTCCAAAAGATGCATTACAGCTGATGGTCCGGCTCGGTCTTATTTTCGGGGAAACACGGTATAAGAGTCAGGGACTGTGGCCCGCACCTAATCCCACAGCAGCCCATTGTACAGATGAGCCAACTAAGATCTGGGCAGTTTGGCAGGGGCTGGGGGAGTATTAAGAAGCCTGTCCAGGGGCACACACGGCCACCTCAGCAGTGGCTCCTAACCACCAAACCAGGGCACCCGCCCTTCCTCCCCTGATGGAGGAAACACGGCCAGGGCAGTCTGGGTTTCAGGGTCCCTTGGGCACGTGCAGGCTGCAGAGAGCAGAAACAGGGGAAACAGCTTCTCCCCTGAGCCCTGGCCACAGCTGAGCCTGAACTTGGGCAGCGAGAGGCCAGGGGCCTAACATCCTTAGTGGCCCACAGCAGGCCTCTGGCCCAGCCACAGCCACGGAAAAGTTCTTGCTGTCTTGAGGGACCCAAGGGGAGCGGGTACAAACGCTCCAACCCCCCAAACGTCATGGCCTGTCAGTGCCAAGTGTCCCTCCACGCGGGGGTGGGTCTGCCTGGCAAGTCTGTGCTCGAGCAATAAACACAAATTACTGCCGGGCTCTGCTCTCCGGAGCCTGGCTGGCTAACAGATGTTTCATTTAAGCAGCTAAATTACCACAAAATACACCCAAAGAGATGACAGGCCAATCTATCCCAGGGTTTATTTGCATGAGAAGGGAGTGGTGTGTGAAAATTCTATCTTCCTTTTTCTGAGATGGAAAAAAAAAAAAAACTTTTGTTGCAAATGAGTTTAGAAAAAGAGAGTGGCTGCCGGCTCATGGATCACGGACAGCAGTGTTCACATGGATGTAAATCCCACCTCTCAGGGGCCTGCAGTGCCCTGCAGGAGAGGATGCTGAGGCCACAGGTACGCGGGAGGCCACAGGTTCAAGTCCTGCTTCCATCCCCTACTGGCAACCAAGACAAGCCCCTCCGCTCTCTGAGCCTCAGCTTCCAAAGCTGTCAGCTGGGTGACATGACCCCTACCCCACGGCCAAGTGCCTCCAATATTGTGACTGGTTATGACCATGTTGGCATCACCAGGCGGCCCAGGAGCAGCCCAGAGCAGGCACAGAGTGGCAGGTGACTCCATCGTGCCTAAGGAATGTCAGAGGGGGAGCACCACTCTTGCACAAGAAACTGTCCTGGCTGGATCAGGAGAGACAAGCACTAGCTTGCATGTCCCCAGGCCACCAACTGGCAAAGCAAAAGGAAGGGAGAGGGCCAGAGCCACTCTGCTGGGCAGGGCAAGGAAGACAGGGCTGTGACGCGGTGGCCTCCTGCGCAGGCTCCTCACTTCCCACCTTGCCGGAGACAACCACCACCAGCCAGGGGCCCAGGCGTGAGGGAGGGAACAGGACAGGGTGTGGCTGAGCCATGGCCATGGGGCCCCAGCACCCACAGAACCTGTTGTTCAGTGGTCACCTGCACCACCTGTCCTGATTCACGGCCAGGGGACGGCCAGGGCTCCCCAAGCAGACAGAGTGGACGACAGAGCTCTGCGGGCAAAACCCCAGAGCCCTCGGCCGCTTCAGGGAGAGTGCACAGAAGCCCCAAAACAACCCAGAGGAGGTGGATGGCTTCACCCGGGCTTCTCGGGGTTGCAGACAGGCACAGAGGGCAGCCTCTGGCCTGAGGGCACAGCGCAGATGGCAGCCCGAGCCTGGCCTCCTGACCCCAGAATCACACACACACCTCATCCCAGAAACGAGGAGACATCCTGCTGGAGAAGCAGGCCACGCAGCAGGCCACGCAGCCCACAGCAGAGATAAGCCAGACGGTGAAAACACACACACAGCACACCATGCCCCTCCCCCTGCTGCGGAAGGTGAGGTCTCGGCCTGGATTTACCGACTCCCAGGCAGGGCGTCTGTCCTCATCGGCCCAGCCCTCAGCTCCCACTAAGGACACCATCAGGAAGCGCCCTGCCCCCTCCACGGGGCCCTTCAATGGGGACATCTGCAGTGCTCCCACTCCAGCCTCCAGGCGATGCAGATGCTGCCTCCACGTGCTGGTTCCTGGTTCCTGGTTCCTGGGGACAATTGCAGCTCCCAGACAGGCAACACCGGAAAACTCCCCTACTTAAAAAGAGGGACTTGTCAACCAGAGTGCAGGGACTCCCAGAGTCAGAGGCAGGGCAGCTTCCCACAGGAGCAATACACACACAGATCCTGCGTGTCCCCACCTGACGCCCAGACAGCAGGCATCCGTGCCATTCCCTGCTACGAGGGGGATCCAGACGCCCCAGCAGCCTTCTCCCATCACCGCCTGGAGGCACCGAGAACAGAAATGATGGCCCCATTTTACAGGTGGGGCAGGCGGGAGGCCAGCAGCCTGAGATCTCATGTGCTCCCGGGACCGTGTTCCTCCATCGCCAACCCTGAATCGGGCACTGGCTCCACACGGGGGCGGGGGAGAAAAGGGGACTTTCTCCTGACAACTCAGCTGAGAAGCTCTCCTAGGCCCCCTATTTAAGGCGCAGAGTCCAGGGCCTGGAGCACAGGAAGCCATATCCGGGCTCATCACCACTGAGGTCTCGCTCCTGGAGAGAGAAGGAAGTCATGAGGAATCCCCAGGAAGCCCAGCCACACGGCTGTGTGTGGACCCCAGGAGCGATGTGGGCGTCTGGCCCCGTCTACAGCCAGGAACACAAGAGGCCCAGGGGGGCAGCGATGCAGCAAGGCCCACCTCCGCCGGTCACGCCCCACCACCCTGCCTCGCCTCGCGCCTCCTCCCGGGCAGCAGTGGGTGAAAACAAACAAGACCAACAGCTAGGCAGGCAGAGGGACCGGTGGCATCCAGACGGGTGCTTGGTGTCAGTCTTTGTGAATGGAAACAGGTCAGAACTGAAAGGTGGTTTGTCTCTCACCAAAATGACAGTCGGAGGGTTTCTCTCTCCTGTCCCAGCAGCAGATAAGCTGGCATCTGGGGGAGGGGAGCACAGGTGCCCCAGTCTCTGGGGAAGAGGCGTCAATCAACAGCTGAAGGAGTTTAGGGACGAGGGAGAAGGGTCTCAGGACACGGCTCTCAGGCGCATGTCAGACCAGAACCTTCCACCAACCCCCAGGGGAGGACACGGCAGAAAAACTGAAATGCGGCCTCAGAAGTCTGGTGTGAGGCACGTCCAGGCCCAGCTTCCCAGGAGCTGTGTGGCCTGCAGGTGGCTGGGCCAGGGCTGCAGTGTCCCCTCACACTGGGGTCGTGGTGGCCTCTGCTCAGCACGATGCCTGTACTACCTCCCAACAGCGTCCCCTTATTATGAGACAAATATGACGATCAAGCAAACGCCAATGAAAACTGGAAATGTGTGGCGACCGGGCGACAGGAGGGAGGCCAGGCACAGGCATGGCTAGGAGGCATGTGGAGGAGAGAAACATCTGGAACCCAAACCTAGCCACTGCAATGACTCCAGTCCTGGTGCCATCCTCTGGGCACCCACCGTGGCCCCTCTCCTGCTGCAGCCAACAAAGCCTCGAGCAGAGCGATGAATGTATCAGAGGTGAAGCAGGAGGTAGTGACAGTGGCGTTTACAAAGTCCTCTGATAGCAGGAGACAGACAAGTGGCCCCTCTCCCTGCACAGATGACAACACGGGCGTCCAGGGGACTTGGAGGTGGGCCCCGTTCCTCGAAAGGCGCGAACAGGGAACAGGAGGACAGGAGGCAACTGTGCCCCAGGCCTGCCTGGGCCACCGTCACCGGCCACCACGTGTGCTCACTGCCTTTGAAACCAAAAGCACAAAACAAACCAACAGAAAGCATTTGTGGCCTTAAGTTTATGTTGGCTTTCAAGGGACGAGGAGTAGGTGTGTTAAAAATAATTACCTTAATCCTTATAAACATTACAAAGACCGACCAACAAACCGCACGAAACAGGAATACTGTGTGTGTCCAGCAGCTCGGAGATTTCCAACGCTGCTGGCGGGCAGGCAGGGAGCCTCGCTGAGGTGCCACCACCGGGGTCCCCGCCGGCCGTTCAAGCAGCCACTGCACAGCCCATCTCGCTCTGCGGCCGCGTGTTTGTTATTCTTTATTTCTTGGATTCAGAAACCACAAGAGTCACAGCAGCTCCAGCATGCTGACCAGAGGCCATGAGAGCAGTTTCAGAGGACCCTGAGGGGGGGCTCGTCCTGGCTGGGCATGAAGCTTCTGTGGCCGGAGCAGGGCGGGGCTCGTCCCACCCACGCGCAGGGTGCCAGCTCCTGCGCCCAGTGTCAACGCAGGTGTGCAGGTCCCACAGTGTCCACTCCTGTGCCCTGGGCTTCTCTCCCGTCCTGTTTCAGGGCACGTGTCAAGGATGGGGCATTCACAGGGAGAAGCCACAACCCCACCGTCAGGGGTGGGGGACCATCCACTGAGCAGCTATCACATCCAGACGCTGGGCTGAGAGATCTGGGTCCCCTCTGCCACCTCTGTCCTCTGTCAGCAACCACCTTTTACAGATGAGGGAACGGGGCCCCGAGGGGTCGTCATTGGGCCAAGAACTGGCAGGCGATACTCGAGCCCTGGTCTGCGAGGGTTCAGCACTGCGCCCATCTCCACTCCGGGAAGAAGTCATGGCCCCTGGCTACCAGCACTGCCTAACAGCAGACGAGGCCAGACACAGGGTGCAAAAACAGGTCCCCAAGTAGGGGCTGCACCAAGACGGCTCCTCCAGGGCGGGGGGCCCAGGGGGCCCGACAGAATGGACACCATCCAGCCATCAGGAACCAGGACAGAGTGAGAGGAGACGAGGACACAAGACTTCCTTGCGGCAGAGACTGAAAGCCAGGAGCCACAGCCGCTCACATCAGAGAGTGAGGAGCTGCCCCGCGCCCCGTGACTGCGCCCCAGCACACAAGCACCCTCGCCCAGGCCCCCCCCAACAGGCTGAACCTCACTTTAAAAAAGAGATCGACGTGCCCAGTTGCCGCTCAGAGTGAAGAAGCATTTGAGGAGAGCAGGTGGGGGGAGGGGTGCTGTGGGAGACTGGACATGCAAACCTGGTCAGAAGGCACAACTAGCGGGGGACACTGGCACCTCCTCAGGAAGCCGGCCTGAGCGGCACCCCCAGCCTCCAGCCTGCTTTCTTCCTCTGCATCTAAAAGTGCATCTTTATATCTTTGGGAATCCCTATTCCATCTGCCCCTCCGGAAGGTCAGGGGTCTTTCTCTTCTGCCCAAGGCCCATGAGTGGACCTAAGTAAACGACCCCCAGCTGCCCGGGAGCAGGTGAGGAGACAGACTCGGACGCCATGTAGGGAGAAGGGCAGAGCCAGCCAGCTGGGGCCATCTCTGGATTCTGGGACTGTGCCGTCCACAACCTCCTCACCAGTCGAGGTCCGTGCCAAGGGCCTGTTTCGCTGGTGGAGGGAGAAGCGCGCGGAGCTCCAGAGGCCAAGAGCCCTGTGCAGGCTGGCGAGAGGCCTCGGTCCCGCACACAGTGTGACGTCAGGTGGCCCCATCACATCTCCACTAACCAGGGTACAGCCTGACACGGTGCCTCCAATCTCCCAAGGCCCAGGGGAGGTGCCAGTGCTGGGCAGTCAGGGAACAAGCCTCCCAGGACAAGGCACGGCCAGAAAGCAGTGACCTAGAATACCGGGGGGGCAGATGGGAGCCCCCCAGCCTCTGCCCCCAAAGCCCCATCCCTGCAGCAACCACCCACCCCCATCTTAGTTAGCTATGGGGATCCAGTTTTCAAAGCCAGAATGAGTGCCACCTCCTCCATGAAGCCCTCTGCAGTCACCCTGCCCCCAGGGATCCAAACAACCACCTCCGTTGTGGACTAGCACAGCCCCAAATGCCACAGAGACAGTGAATCCTGTGTCTGCTGCCATCTCCCGCCCCGTCCAGCCCAGGAGTTCCTGGGGAGGAAGAAGCAGAGAGAGGCTGTGAGACCCCTTCCAGCAGGCGTCCCGATCACCCTCAGAAAGGGCCGACCCTGAGCCACGGGTCCCCCATCCTTCTCCCTCACAGGCCTCCACACTGCCTCTGGGGTGAAGGGTAAATTCAGCGTGAGAGGAGCTAAGCGGCCAAGGAAGCACAGAGGGGCAGCCCTGGGGCGCTGGCAGCCCATCCATTCTCTTTACCTCAAGGCCCTGCAGCAGCTGGGCGGCCAGGTGGACGGGGAAGGCAGCTGCCCCAGGCCAGCGGCGAGCGAGGGCCGGTGCCCAGCCAGCAGGAGCAAGCGGCCACCCTGGGTATGGATGGGACACAGTGTTCTGAGACATCTGCAGCCGGGTACAAGGTAGGGACATCCAGGCCCACGTTTTCCCACCAACCCCTCCCAACAACCTGCGAGGTGGCCACAGCCATCCCCTTTGCAGGCTGAGGCTCAGCCAGGCCCGGTACACCGTCACCACTAAGAGCCTCAGGGCAGCCGAGTGGCCGGGAATGTCCCCCTCCGCTGCCACCTCGGGTAGCACACGTCACTCCCTCCATGCTTGGGGACCTAGTTAGGGCAGGTGCCGCTCCAGACACGAGCGGGCTCAGCCTCTACAAGCCTCCCTTCCTCATCTGGAAAGTGGGCTGAGAGCAGAACCCCAGCCATCGCTGCTCTGAGGACAACACCAGGTCATCGACGTGACACTTAGCACATTGTTTGGCACCAGAGACGCGGAGGAGAAAGCTTTGCTCTCACCGCACACTTCCTGCCTGAGGAGCCCGAGTCAAGGGCACTGGCCACAAATGGAGACACAACTGCAGACCGTGATGGGAACCGGGACGGGAGCTCAGGGAACCAGGACCCCTTCTCAAGCCTCTAAGCCGGCCCACTGCCCATCTTTGTACAGCTTGTAGGCTAAGGAAGGGTTTCACATTTCTAAACAATTGGGGGGGAAGGGAATCAAAAGAAGAGTATTTCATGACACATGAAAATGATAATGAAGTTCAAATTTCATTCCCCACAAATGAACGGGATTGGTGCACAGCCACGCTCACTCGTTTACAGACCGTCGACGGCTGTTTCGCACTCAAAGGCCAAAGTTGAGTCGTTGCGACAGAGACCGTCCGGCCCACAAGACCTAAAATGCTTACTGTCTGACCCTCTACAGAAAACTTGCCGGCCCTGGTCTGGGAGAGGGGTGGTGGCGGCCGGTTGGGGTGCAGGGGAGAAGGGGCTGCATTTGAGGGGCAGTCAGGAGGGGGGGCAGCCAGGAGGGGGGGCAGACAGGCTCAAGCCTGGGCACCTGCCTAAACCAGGGCCCCTGCACCAGACCCACCAGCACTGATGTCCCGGGCGTCCCACCCCTCACACTCAGGAAGCCACTGCCACAGACACAGCCTGGACACACGGACAGGAGGAAGGGGCCAGCACGGGACCCAGTGCCCCTTTAGAAGGAGGGAGTCTCCTCCAGGGAGGGGACATTCTTGGTCTCCCAGGCCTCATGGCAAGAAAGGGCTCAAATGAGGCACTGGGGTCGGGGCCCATCACAGCCACTGACCCTTGTCAGGCCCCCCAAAAAGGCTCTGCCCCGACCCTGTGCCCAGCACAGCCGAGCCCCCAGTCCCGCCCGGCAGGGCGACGCCCTAGTTCCAGGGCCCAGACCACCGTCCCTCACAATGGCCTCGCCACCAAGTACACAGCATTCTTCTCGGTTTCACCGGGGCTGGCCCAGGACAAAGCCAGATTTTCTGAATCAGTGCACACACACCACTCTACGCCAGTACCAGGGGCTGCTCTCCGTGCCCCAGACAGATGCATCCAGACCCCAGCCTCGCTCGGGACCCTGCTGCACACAGCTCTGCAAGCGCCCCTCCAGTCAGTCAGGTCTCCATGCTAAAGCCGAGACCCCGGCCCATCGGCCTCTGCTCTCCCACCCCCACCCCAGCCCCGCTCCCCAGAACAGACGGGACTTACTGCTGCACACACACGTTGCCACATGGAAATGCTGATGTTTGCTGATGTTCGGGAAATCGGTGTTTCTTTTCATTCTCGCTCCCCTAAGGTGCTTTTTCAGGTATTTTTTTCCTAAACGCCCTCCCCACGTGAAATTTTAATACCACAGATGTGCTGTTATGTCTGTTTTGTACTCTTTACATCTGTGCTTTATACGTAAAAAGAATAAATTTCTTTACCCCCAAAGATCTGACTTCCACCCTCCGAGTGAGAACGCATGGGCAAAATAAAACGTATTATTAAAATTAATGTCTCACATTTCTTTTTAATTTTTTAACATGACCACAAGAAATTTTAAAATACACACACGGCTCACATATTTCTATTTGGCAGCACTGACATATACAGAAAACAAATACAAATGTAACTGTGTGTAGGCACAGTGTCCATGAACACATGCATAGATACCTGTGCGTGTACACACGTGTACACACACGTGTACACACACACACACTCCCAGGTCTAACCAATGACACCCGGAAGCAGGGTCACCCCAGCAGCTGTGTGCACACCTACACCCAGATGTTGGCTTCTAAATACCCCTCACCACTAAGGAACCAGAGCTCCTCAGAGCCATGGCTGATCCCTGAGCTGGGGCAAATAGAAATACAAGAGGAGCCTGGAGTATTTTGTGCCAGAAAGGCAGGCAGTGCTCAAAAATGATGGGGACGGTCAAAACACCACACAAAAGCGGGCTTGAAGCAGCCCCCTCTGGTCAAACCTGAAACAACTTAAGCATCAGAATAAATAATGACTGTAACAGATGCTAATCCATGGAATAAAAATAGGAAAGGAATAAAAATAGGAAACTGGAATCTAAACTGGTGGAAAGAAAGGGGGAGCAGAGGGGAGCACCAGATAGCTACATTGTTTCAAAGTATCTTCTGGAGAACATTTGTGACCTACCGGGGGGAGCAGAGTAACTTCAGAGTGGAGCTGCCCAGCAAACTCCGTCCTAACTAGTGGGTGAAGCCAACCTGCCCAGCCAGGGAACAAACCTAAACCACGTGCCACCTGCAAGACAGAATACAGGAGAACGCAGCATCACGGCTGCTCTGACACCCACAGGCACAGAACCCCACAGGGAGGGCCACTCTGCAACAAATGGAGTGTCAAGGTCATGAACATCCTCCCAGACTGAAAGGGGCTGAAGGGCACACGTGACCCTCAAGTTAACCTTCCCCTGCAAAGCACAGTACTGAGACTCGAGTGGCTTACCAGCCAGGATTACCACTGCTGCATTCGGGCTTTGGACAGCGGCACCGCGGTTCGGGAAGAGAATGCCCTTGTAGGAAACGCACGGGGTGGAAGTCCCCAACTTACTCTCAGATGGTTCAAGAAAAAGTTCTGTGTACTGCCCTTACCACTTGTCCCTAAGTCTGAGTGAGGTATTTCCAAAATTTCAAAAAAGAAATCTGCCCCAAAGAGAATGAAAAAGGCTTCCTTTGTTGCCACTGGAACCTGCCTTCCTCTCTGCTCCCGGCCGCCCTGGTATCACGCACCGCGGCCTCGGGAATCAAGCAGCCTCCTGCTTGCACTCGGGAACTCCCTGGACACCTGAAGGCCGCTTTTTCAGCAACAGACATCTCATCAGCACCCACCTGGAAGCCGCATGAGAGCAGGGACTGGGCCCCCATCGCCAAGCACAGAGCCGGCCGGCCCGGCAGCTCAAGGGCTCGGCAGTTATCCCTCAAGTAAAGGAACACAGTGATGAAGAAGTGAAGGGACCAAGGGATGCCAGGTTCTGTGGGACCCAGAGATGGAGACTCGGAGGGGCACATGCCCACGTGGAGGGGACAGACAACCACACACGGATGCTGGCATCCCTCACTGAAAATCTATCTAGCTCCTGCTGCTGGAGAACGAGCAACAAGAGTCTGGCTCCCAAGTGGTGAGCGTATTGACACAAAGTGCACAAGTGTGGGGTTAGGGATACACACCAGATACACCGGGGGCCACAGCCAGGCCCGTCCCGTCACCCCACGGGATGGGAGAGTGAAATCAGGAGGCTTCCCAGAGGAGGGGGCCTCTAGACTAGCTCCTATAGGAAGAGGACAAGAGGAGGGCAGGTCTTCCGGCAAGGGCACAGCACACGAAGGACACAGACGGAAGCATGGGCGGGGGGTGGGAGGCGGCTGGAGCGTCAGGCAAGAGGCAGGAATGAGTTGGAGTTGTGTGGGAGGTGCAGGCAGGGGGGAAACCCTGGTGGGCCCCAGGTCCCAAGCCCTCTCGGTACCATGTCCCTGCCGCCCAGCTGTCCAGGGTGTCGTTCGGGGAGGAGGCCTGCCAGGGTGGTGTAGGCAAGAGGCTGGGTTCCGACTGCAGACCAAACACGAGGGCTGTGTGCTGGCATCAGCAACCACAGGACCGCACGAGGGAAGCTGCTCCGACACACGCGCTCTCGTCCTCAGATCAGCAGATTGAGGCCAATACCTAATTAGTTTAATTAAACCCGAGGTGGCTTCCAGGCATCTTGAATGAAAAGATAAAGCATTCCCTGCCAGCTCCAGGAGGGCACAACAAAGGGCAACAGGGACTCTCGGTGAGTCTCTTTCCTAGTACTTGGCGCTGTACACAGCAGGCGCTCAATCAGTGCATGTTGCTATGAAGCTCCTTTAGGTCCAATAACCTAGCTGAGATCAACCCAAAGAGAAGGGGCACGCCAAACGCTATCTTCTGAAAACACATGGCATTCTGGAAGGAAGGGACATCGTGGAGGCCTTTGGGCCGGTCGGGTCCCGGGCACGCCGTGACAGCGGGGACATGGGAAGGCCCCACCCTGACCTGCCTGCACAGTATCCAGACCCCCACAGGAAACAGGCACGCACTTCCCACCCACCCCTTCCATGGAAACAGACACACACCGTGAACCACCCGAGAAGCAGCTAAGAACATCCATCCGAAAGGCAGCAGGACAGCTGAGGGACGTCTTCTGAAACCACCATTTGTTTAAACAGTTCTGGAAGGGAGACCTAAGTTTGTGTCTTAGTGTTGCCACTTACTACCTGTGTGGCCTGGGGCAAGTCACTTGACCTCTCTGAGCTTTAGTTGCCTCATCTATGAAATAGAGCTGGCACCGCCCTCCGGGATCGCGCCTAGCCCAGGGCAGGACCAGTAGGAAAGGGCAGCTGAGATTTCTCTTGTGATTGTTAAGTTTCCCGGATGACAAAGAGCAGCCGCACAGAGGCCACCAAGTTCCTCTCCCAGACCCTGCACAGCCTTCGTGGTAAACACAATTGTTTCTTTAACTGTGACCATACCGATGAAGCCACGCCGGCTGACCCCCGACCCAGTAATGCAGGTTCATCGAGCACCTGCAGCCATCCATGTGCCAAAAAAGCCACATAAAGATCGGTGTGACCAGCCCCACCCTCCATGAGATGACAAGCGAGCTGAGTTCCAGGAGACCAGCCTTCAGTTACAAGGATGATACTTGCCAGGTTCAGGATGACTGTCCTAAAATAGCTGACGTTTATTCAGCACTGCACTAAGGACGTTCTCTGCCCTCCCTCATCAAATCCTCACAACGTGGCTAAGAGGTTGCTACTATTACTACCCATTACACAGATGGGGAAACTGAGGCCCCAAAAGCGGTCACCTATCTGGGAGGTGACAGTGCCAGGTTTCAATCAGAGCATGTGGCCACAAAGACACACAGACACTCGCCCAGCTAGTTCTCCTACCACCCAGCCACCTTAATACCCCTTCATGCGGGGAGCTCAAGGGGCCTACGTTGGTGTCAGTATTGCTGCCTCACCAATGGCTCCAGAGACCTCAGAAGTTCTGCACTTCCAGCCCAAATCACCTGCCAAAGCCAGCGGCCCCTCCTCTCCCATCCTGCTCAAATGGCAGCTGGGGAGGGGCAATCCAGGACATAGTGGCCCGCCAAGCCCAGCCTCTGCTATGTGGACCTACCCAGGCTGTGCCCTGTACCCTGGCCACCCTGCCAATCAGGTGGTAACCAGGAGCCAGCAAGCCTGGCCAGCCCCTGCAGTTCACAGCCGAAGGCAGCCACTCCTACTCGCTGCCCAGCTCTGCCCTCCACAGCACTTCTAAACCCTCAGTTTCTCCAGGGGGGGGCAAGGTGAGGACATAGGAGGGAAGTGGATCTGTGAGAGCCCTCTGCAGCAGGGCCCTGGCCGAGGGGGACCTTGGGCTACTTAGCACTGAGGGTGTGTAAGGATGGTGCTGGCTTCAGGGGAGTCCTGAGGACCAAGCTACACCAGCAGGGCACCACCAGGGCCCCCTCACTGGGCTGGCCATCTACATGGTCCTGGGTTATTATTACCTAGTGGGAGGGCGGCCCCCAGCCCCCTCAGGTCTCTTCTTTGTCAGTGGCCAACCCCCATCGTCCCCGGATGGGGGCAAACCCCATCTTCTTGGAAACTCGGTCACAGCCAAAGGGCAGAGGCCATGCAGCCCAGCCTGGAAAAGCAGTGACTCACTCCAGCCCTGTTTTCCTATGTCACACTTGTGAATAGCCGTTGTCCACACGGATTTGCCCAGGGCCCTGGAGGAAAGGGCATAGGGCTAACAGAAAGGTACTGCTGGCCAGACCCAGGCTGACCTCCTGGGCCCCACAAAGTGTGCTGGGGTGTGGATTCCACGACCCTGGAAAGGCAGGACAAAAGCCTTGCTTCTGCTGAAGTCTTAGCCAAGTTCCCCTTAAAGACCCAAGAAAGGCAGCTCCTGCTGAGGGAGCAGACATTTTCCTATCAGCCTGCGGCCACACGCGCCTCCACCACGACAAAGACCACCCTTGAGGGTGCTGGTGAAGTGATGGGGGACTCCCTTCACATCAAGTTGCGTGGCTCTGGGGGTCGATGGCACTTGGGCCACCCCCGGCCAGGAAAAGGAGGAGGCAGGCAAGGGGGCGGGACCCACCAGCTCCCTCCGCGGGGCTGGCTCCAGCTCCCCGCCCCGCCGGGCCCCTCCGGCCGCGCCCCTCCGGCCGCACCCCGAGCGTCTGCTCGTCCTCCACAGCGTCCAGAACCCCGCGCGAAGCCGGACCACGCGACGCCTCACGAGGCCTCCAGGAGCAGCGGCCTCCCGCAGTTAAGAAGGGACACTCGCAGGGCCCTGGTACATAAGCCCGAGCGCAGGGGCAGCAGTGGTGGCGCCCCACCGGGTTCGAGTCTGCCCTCACCCGGGAGCTCCCGGGCAGTGTCGCATGAAGGCGGAGGCACGCCCACGACTGGGGGGTACTTTGGTCAACTTCGTGCCTCTGGGGGTTGCCCCTTGGAGGAGCGGGCTCCAAAGCCCAGGGCGCACCCCTCTCTCTGCTCCCCGTCCCGCCGCCTGCCGACGTTCCCCGAGACCGGCCACTCCTGACACTGTCCCGGGACTGTCCGTGGCTGCGATCTCGGAGTCGGCGACCTCGCGCCCCGTGGAGCGAACGCCCGGGACCAGGGTCCCTCCCAGACCAGTGTATCAGTGGAGATACATCCAGACCCTCACCTGGGACATCTGCGGCCGAAAGTTGATGTCCTTGAGGTCGATGGAGCCAGGGGAGAGGTTGTGCAGCAGCTGGCACAGGAGGACGCCGTCGCGCAGCGCCTGCGCCAGGTCGAAGACCACGGCCGAGGGCCACACAACCCGGTGGTTGGGCGGCAGGACCTTGCAGTCGATGAGCCAGCGGCCGCACTGCCGCCACTGCTCCATGGCGCCCGCTCGGCGGACTGCTCAGCGCAGTGCTCGGGCCAAAGTGCTGCGGCCGCGGGGCATCCCGCCCGGCCGCGCCGGGCTCGGCGGCCGGGGCGGGGCTTCGCGCAGGCGGCCCGGGTTCCCGCGGCGCCGCCGCACGTCCCCTCCTCTTCCTCCTCCGGCTCCTCTCTGACCACCGCTCCCGCCCACGTGCGACCGAGGGGTGGGCGCCGGGCAGCGCGCCGGATTCCCCTTCACGCGCACAAGTCCCCGGGGGACCCGGGCCAGGCTCCACGCCGTCCACAGCCGCAGCGCTGCGCAATCAGCCCCGCCGGGCACCGCATTCTGCGCTCGGGGCGCCTCACGGCCGCTGCTCCTGCCCCGCCCGAGACAAAGGCCCGGCGGGTCGCTTGCTCTGCGCGTCCCAGGCCTGGGCCGCCTTCACTGCCGCCGCTTTGTTCGCCCCGCCTGCGGGCTCAATGCTCCTCGACCTGATCCGCGCTCCGACTCAGTTGCTCGGATTGCGGGCGCTGGGGGCGCGGGGGCGCGGGGGGCGCGGCCACTGGCCGGGCGGGGCGGAGTGGGGGCGGGGCGCTTGCCTGGTACCTCCCCGAGACCCAAGCGCCACCCCCGCCACCACTCCCCACTTCCTGCCCCGCTGCCGCGCGCGAAAGTTGCGGAGCGCTTGGTGGTGAGCCCGCTGACCTACTCCAAGAGGCGCCAGGACTTTGGGGAGTTCTGCTCCCGGGTCAAGCGACCTCGCCTGTGGATTGATGGCGGGGTCGTATCTGCGTCCCTGCTGTGTTCCGCAACTGAATATCAGGAGGGAGCCCCTATCGGGCTGTGTGCCTCCGCATGGCCCTTCGGGAAGGAGACTCTGGCGGGGTCACAGGCTGGGCCGAGGCCTCCCACGCCCCCTCGGCCCATCATATGTCCCCCTCGGGATAACTCGAGGCTGACAGCGCACGGGCCGAGTACGCGCCCAGAGCCCCGTTCCCATCCTCCGCCTGGGTCTGCCCCAGGATCGGCAGGAATCCCCCAAAGCCGGGCACAAAGGCTGGGGTTCCCCTGTTTTATGACCCAGAGGCCACTCTGGACACTCACAGCTGTCCAGAGGGCAAATCCTGGCATCCGAGATGGAATATGTGAGATAAGTAAGTGGGAGAGAGGGAAGGAGATGAGGCCAGACCCGGCCCTGGGTCGCGCCAGCCCCCATGCTGGCTGCAGGGTCCAGTGACCCGGCCCTGAACTCCTTCCTGGACCACGCCCTGGAGGGCGGGCAGTGTTCTCTGCAGCTGGCCTCCTACGACGCTGGGAGCGACTCAAGGACATAAAGAGCCCGTCTGGCGATGACATGATATGATGCGAGCCCTGGATCAGTGGTCGGAAGCCCCTGGGTTCTCTCCACCGATACACTGGGCAGTCCTGGACAAGTCTGAGCCCCTCTCCGAAAAAGGCTCAGTCATGGGGTGCGGTTGTGGGGTGACCAATCTCAGAGGGGCCACTTGCCCTGGATACTTGTGGTGGAACCCTGGACCTATGTTAGCTGGGGCAGCACTGGGCAGTTGCCCGCATGGTCCAGTCCCCCTCCCTTTGGCTTTCCTGATGGGGGGGCAGAGCAGGATGACACTCCCACCTCATTTTGAATCCAGAGAGGGTGCCCTGGGCCCTCCGTTCTGAGAATTGGCCTCTGCAAAGAGTTAGACTCGCCCCTTCCCAACTGAGGAGGAAGCATGGGGCCCAGGGAGAGAGGTGGGGGAGGAGCTGCCTCCCAGGGCACAGCCCAGGCCCCTGGAGGAGTGGCCTAGGCAGGAGCAGAATCAGGCCAAGCCACCAGTGAGCTCCCCGCTCCTGTCCGCCACCGAGGAAACAGGTGTGGGACCTCGGTGAATGTGCTCAGGAGGGAACGTGGGCTGGGGGGAAGGCAGCCCACCTGCCTTGCCTGAGACAAAAGCACACAGTCTTGCTGCAGCCCTGAGAAATCGCCAAGTGGGGGTCAGAGCCTATACCCCAGCCCCTCCAGGCTCTGCTCCAAGAGCCCGTGCAGGCACCTTCCCCTAGCAGCACTCCCTTCCTCCCCTGTAGAATGGGGAGCACCCCACCCCATCAGAAGCGCTTGTGAAGAATGAGCAGGATCGAATATCCAGAGGCTTTACACCATGCTTGGGGCAGAACGCGGCTCCTACAGCCCTTCACTGGGGGTGCCCTATTCATGCTGCCCCATAAATGCCAGTGTCTCTCCCACAGGTAGCTCCCTTGGCAAGAAAGGGGCCTCTGTCCTCACTCACTGTCCTTGACCTTCCTCCCTGGCCAGAGAACCAAGGTGATAAGCCCAGGCTGGGACACAGGCTGCCCCGCCTTCTACCAGCCAACAATGCAGACTATCATCTGCTGCCCCCTGGTGGATATGGAGGGCACTGTCGCCACTTGGCTGCCCCTTGGGCAGAGGCTGCCCAGCCAACCCCAGAAGAGCCAAATCAGGAGGCCCAGACCGCCCCACGGTGTGGTCCTGAGCCAATCACAACACTTCCCTCAGCCTCAGTTTCCCAACCTGACGATGGGGACATTCAGCAGCCTGTGTCCCTCCCAGAGTCCTCGGGAGGCTCTGCAGGCAGGCTGCATCAGGCTGAATGAATGAGAACTTGACAGAAACACTCTTCCCTCCAAACACTTGGTGTGAGTATAGTGAGCAGGTCCACACTGTATTAACTCAGAGCATATATTCAGGAAGTGGGGACACCGTTCCAGAAAATCTTACCGCCATACACACGCTGCCGGACTCAGAGCTATTTGCCAGGACTGCCTGTGGCACACCTCCAGGGGGCACAGTTCTCATCACATTCTATGGAGATGGCACCCCAGAGATGAGTTCTCAGACTACCAGTGAACAGTACACTTGAGGCCCGCCTTTAGCACAATCAGTTTAGACAGCCGTTTTCCTTAGTGCGGGAGGCCCTGTGCTGCCCACAGGAGAGGTGGGAAGCTGGGCTCCCTGTCCAATGGAGCAAATCAAACTCTGGGGCCAGGAAGCGCCAACAGCAGCCACATACCGCAACGTATGGAAGGAGGGGCACAGGCCCCCCTCCACCTGCACCACCCTCACCCCTTCAGTCTGTCGTCAGCAGCCAACCAGGACCCACTCAAACCTTGGTGAGGCCGTCTCTCCTTACAGGGGAGCCCTCACCAGAAGTAAAATCTACGTCCTTCCGTTCACGTCCCCCTGGATGACTTCATTTCCTGCAGTGCCCCAGCCATACCCAGCATGCCCTTTGCACTTGCCATCCCAGCAGAGGGACGTGACCCTCCCCCGGGCCCTCCTCACTTTCCTTCTCTGCTCTTCCCACCACCGTATATGTTGGTTGCTTCGCTCGGTATCATCCCTCTAGCCTGTCAGCTCGGTGGCAGCAGGGACCCATCTCTGTCCCGTCCCCAGTTTACAACCACCACTGCAAACTGGGCTCAGCCCATGGTAGGTGGTCAAAACTCAGCTGTTGAAACACCAAACGAATAAACCAATAGCGTGACAGAGCACCACCACTACGATTTTAGAATCCAGGATATTCTTTCACAGAAGCTACAGAAATGTGTGAAAGTGACTCGAAGTTTTAAGAAATAGGCGATATGGGGTATTTATTGGTTGGTAGCATATTTTAACATCACTACGTGGCGTAGCATCACACTCTGCATGTAAGATGTGCTCTCCATGGAGCACATTGTCGCTTACAGCTCATTTTCTCCTAACACTAGTCTGGATGGTAAGAGCCGCTCCCATTTCTCCAGGGCTGGGTGGCTGGCCTGAGGCTTCACCTCGTCTCCCATAAGCCTCACGGTTACAGTAGCTGTTCTTATCCTGAACGCATAGGGGAGCTGCCCAGCGTCACCCCGCACCTGCGCCAGCACCCAAATGTTGCTGTTGCAGGGGGTTTCCATCCCTGGAACTTCCTGCTGTCCCTTGCCACGCTGATTTGGGTGGGTAGGTGACCACGCAGAAAGAAGGAAGAAGGAAAAATGCTGCAGGGAGTAGGTGTCTAAAAACAGGTAGATACTGACTCAGCTGCAGAATGCAGTGCCATAAAAGGCAGGCACATGCATGCAGACTCCCCACTGCAGAAGGGGCAGAAAGTGGCTGCTGGGGCAACAGCCTGTATCTGAGCTGAAGGAGGGAAGGGTATGGAAGTGCAGCCACGCAGCCGGCCATGAGCTCCTGGAAGCCTGGTGGCTGTCAGGTCTGTGGGCCTTTGGAGTGGGGTCAGGCCGAGAGGCTTCGTGGAAGGCATGCCTGGGCTCCGTACTCCACTGCTCTCCCTGGACAGTAACTTGCGTGGGGCGTGTCTGTCGGGCTCCTGCTTCTGAGCCCCGCCTGTGCTCCAGGCACGGCGCTGAGCGTACCCACGCCCTCAGAGGTACTACCATTACCTCTGGCTTACAGGTGAAGTTTCAGAGCTGCGTGACTTGCCCCAGGTCAGGCGTTTGGCAGGTACGGGGTGTGAGCCCAGTCTGCCTCCTGCAGCACCTCAAGCTGAGAACTTTGCTTTTGCTTCTGCTGATAATGAGATTCAAAGGGAAGCAACACAGGGGTGTCTGAGCCCACAGGCCTCCTGGGCTCCCACAGGTCGCCCTCAGTAGTCGGAGCCCAAATTCCCAGATCTCTGGGAATTGGCTGTCAACAGAAATGTGTGTGTCCTCGTGTGTTGTTGTGGTCGTGGGCTGGAGGGCTCTCTCTGCCCATCCAAACATTCGAGAATATTCCTTCCCACACAGGTGTCCTCAGAGAACCACCCACAGCAAGACCGGGGGCTTTCTCAGCCAGGTTTCCCCGGCCAATGCCGAGAGCTGCCACAAGGTCTCAGTGCTTCTGATCAACAGGCCCAAGGCTGAAGGGGCCCTTATTCCATAGCCAGGGTCCCAGGGACCTACTGAGAGCTTCTCCCACAAAGGCCATCCCCCGAAGGCAGAGTCCATCCACCCTCCACCCATCCCTCCATCGGTCCCTCCGTCCATCCCTCTCACATCCTCCATCCACAAAGTATTGACAACACTCGCTTTGTTCATAGGGCAAGAGAAAATGAGTGTTTTCACTCTTCCCAACATGACAGGGTAAAGAAATCATTCTTAAGTCCAGACTCCGTGAACACACACATTTTGCAAATTCCATCTGTAGCTGCATCATGCAAATTCAGCTGTCATAATTTCCCGGGAAACTATAAGTGGAGAAAAAGACCAGCTGGCCTGCCACAGAGTCAGGTTACACTTCACTGGATATTAGGGGTGGGCTTTCACACTTTGTTTGAAAAGGCAGAATACAGACTTTTCACTCATGTTGCTTCAACTTTCAAAATTCACTCTGCAGTGCTTGGTTTGTGCCCCACTCTGCGACCTTGACATCTGACCACCAAATGGCCATGATCTGGGCCCCTCCTAATGACGTTTCCTCTGAGCCCAGCTCGGCTTGAGGCTTGACCTCTCCTGAGAGGTGCCTGAGAGGTCTGGGTGCAGGGCCACTTAACCCAGGCTTTAAGAAAGAGAAGAAGGGCCACAGGGCTTGATTCATTCGTAGGCAGGAGGCTGACAAGTAGGGATTTCGGGGAGATTCTGGGTTTCTGCAGGAAACTTCTCAGCGTGGAAGCAACAGGCCACCTCAGTGAAGGACAGAGGTGGCAGTCCAGGCCGGCTGAGGGAAGACCCAAGCCCCACGCGGCTGGTTGTGCGTCATGGGACCTGAAGGGTGGCCCTCTGCCACTGACCGTGCTCCCCAGCAGGCTCAGCTGTGACACTGGTTGCCAGCTGTGTTGGCTTCTACTAAAAGAGAGGCGGCACACCATGCTAGTCAGAGCCAGTCCGCCCCACCCTTACTGGTGTGCACGCTGCCCTTGGATCTGGCGCAACGGGTCAGCCCAGCCCAGGGGAAGGGCCAGCTAGACCCCACTGCTAGACAACAGCTCGAGTGCTCCAAATCCTGGAACATTACCATCACCCCCAGAAGACACCCGGACCCCCCGCTTCCATGCCCAACACTCTGCCCACTCGTCTTTTTTCTGTCTCCCTGGATCTGCCTGTTCTGGACATTTCTATAAATGGAACATATAATATGTGGCCTTTGTGTCCAACTGCTGTCACTCAGCATAACGTCAAGGTTTACTCGTGGGAGAGTATCACGGTAGAGTGTATCGCGGTAAGTGTGTCAGTGGAGCTCCTGCAGTGGGGCGTGTGCACACGTGTGTGTGCACGGGCGTGCCTTCTAAGGCACTGCATTCTGCAGCTGAGTCAGTAGCTACCTGTTTTAGACACCGACTCTCTTTATGGCTGAATAAACCTACTGTAAGTGGAATCCATTCTAATAATGCATCTTACCTAACCCCATATGTCTGAAATAGTGTCCTTTCAACATGCAATCAATCAACCTGCAAACTTATTGATGAGATAGTTTACATTCTACTTTTCATGTTAAAGTCTCCAAAATCCAGTGTGCATTTTATATGTACAGCACATTCAACTTGAATGTTAAATTATCATCGGAGATATTTGATCTGTATTTAGGTGTCGTAAAATTTATCAATCATTGAAAAAGTAGATTAGCATACCTGAGTGGTTTCAAATATACTTAAATTTCACCAAACACTGAATTGAGTATCGTATTTTAAGTTAATTAAAATTAAACACAACTAAAAATTCAGCTCCTTAGTCGGGCGAGCCACAGTCAAGAGCACAGAAAGCACACGTGACTCGTGGCCGCTGCCACATAGGGCAGTGTCGGGTTGCCCCCACCCCTAGTGCTGTGGCATTGCAGAAGACATGTGTCCACTGTTTTCTGACCTGTGAAATGGGTTTCGTGAGACCTGCCCCCCACCCCGGCGGCGGGCGTCCTATGCGATCTGGGATGTAAAGGATTTAGCACCGGGGCTGACATCACTGCATCACGAAAGCAAGGACTGATGCCATTGAGATTTTCCTCTTCCATCATCTCAAAATTGGGCAAGTTTTGCCTGTTCCTGGGACACATGTAACAGAAGCAGGCTCAGGTCTGTGTGCTGGGGGTTGCGGAGAATGACTGTGCATCTCACTTCCCCAGGGTTGTCCCGTCTTTCTGGTCTCTCTCCCCCACCTGACCCCTGCAGACCCCTGGCCCCCGCAGCACTGATCTTTCTAACCCTCAAAGTTGATCATGCTCCCCGCTGCTCAAAGCCCACCCTGTGTCCTCACAGAATCTGTACACCCGTGTGCCCAGCAGCTGTTAATGGCCAAAAGGTGGCCACAATCCAAGGGTCCATTGACGGGGGATGGATAAATGAAACATGGTCCACCCTATGCAGCCGTACAGACGAAGAAAGTTCTGATACATGCAACAACATGAACTTCTAAAACATTATGCTAAGTGAAAAACTCCAGCCACCAAAGATGGTATATTATATGACTCCATTTATATGAAATGTCTAGTATCAGCAAATCTGTAGAGACAGAAAGTAGAAGAGTGGTTACTAGAGTCTAGAAGGAGGGGGCAGTGGGAGTGAGTGTTTAATGGGGACAGAGTGTCAGCTTGGGGAGACGAGAAAGTCCTGGAGATGATGGAGGTGGTGGCCGTACGACAGTGTGCCTGCGCCTAATGCCACCGAGCTGGCACCTAAAAGTGGTAAATTTTATGTTATGTATATTTCACCACACATTCACAAAAAGGAATGAAGTGCTGACACACGCGACAACATGGATAAAGCTAGAAAACACAAAGTTAAGTGAAAGAACCCAGGTACAAAAAGCCATATATTATATGTTCCCCTTTATATGAAACGTCTAGAAAAGACAAATCTATAGAGACTGAAAGTAGATCGGTGCTTGGCTAGGGTTGGGAGGAGGGGGACATGGGGAGTGACTGCTCATGGGTCCGGGTTTCTCCGGGGGTGATGAAGATGTTCTAGAATTGACTGTGGTGATGGTTGCACATTTCTGTGAACACACTGAAAGTCATGAACGTTGAAAATAGGTTGGCTGTATAGCACGTGAATTGTATCTCAATAAAGCTGCTATTTTTAAAACAAATAAACAAAAATGACCGCTGGCTCCCACTGCCCTCAGAGCACAGCCAGCCTCCTGGGCACAGTTGTCAAGGCCACTGCACCCTGTCACAGCCCCCTTAGGCTCATTCGTGCCCTCTCCTGACCCCGACCCCAACCCTTAACTTCATAGTTCAGGCCTCCGCCATTACCAACTGCTTCTTCCCCCCACGCCCAGCTGTCCGCAGCCGTGGGCCTACAGTCTGCTCTGCCCGGAAATGTGTGTCCTTCCTAACAGCCATCTGGGCCATCTCTTCCCTCAGGACCATCTCCTGCCTCCCCAGGGTCCTCTTGGTACTTGGCATGGAGACATCCTCCTGGCTTGGGACGGCTGTGGGCTCCTCTGGGCCCAGCCTGTGGGCTCACCTCCACGGCCTCCCAGTACTCAAGACAGTGCCGGCATGAATTCATTCCTTCTCTCACCATCCACCCATCCATCCACCCATCCATCCATCCATCCATCCACCATCCGTCCATCCAGCCATCTTCCATTGATCCATATATCCATCTATCTATCCATCATCTATCTATCCATCCATCCATCCATCCACCCACCCAACATCCATCCATCCAGATGCACCTAAAAGTGGTAAATTTTATGTTATGTATATTTCACCACACCACACATTCACAAAAAGGAATGAAGTGCTGACACACGCGACAACATGGATAAAGCTAGAAAACACGAAGTTAAGTGAAAGAACCCAGGTGAAAAAAGCCATATATTATATGTTCCCCTTTATATGAAACGTCTAGAAAAGACAAATCTATAGAGACTGAAAGTAGATCCATCCATTCATCTACCCATATATCCACACATCCAGCCAGACAGACAGCCAGCCACCCATCCATCTGTCCATCCACCCACCAGCCAGCCATCCATCCATCTTCCATTGATCCATATATCCATCTATCTATCCATCATCTATCTATCCATCCATCCATCCACCCACCCAGCATCCATCCATCCAGAAAATGCTTCCCGAACACCTGCCCTGCATGAGCCCTGCCCCAGTGCGGAGACCGAGCTGGCACAGGATTATGCTGCAAAGGAGGACTCAGAACGGTGGGAGTGACAGAGGCTGAACCCAGGCCTCTTGCCTCCTGGGGAGGTCCCAGGGGTCCCAGAGGCCCCAGAGGGGCCCTGTTCTGGAGCAGAGCTCAGGCCCTATAGACATCCTGAGCCCCACCCACCCCCAATGCACTTTCCCACCTCATCCTGATGCAAGGTGGTGGCCGCCCCAATCCTGGCAGAGGCCCCTGAGTCATCTCGCAGGCACCCAGGTGGGCTCAGCGGAGGGGGCTTCAGTGCCTTCACAGGTTTCCTGGCTCCATGTTGTGGGAGAAGATAATGGTGTAATACGACTGCTTCTGCTGAGCCAGGGGGCTGGGCTCAGCCAGCAGATGCCCCACCACAGACGTCTCTGTGGGGGCAGAGCTCCTAAGACTTGGAGCTTGGAGCGCCTAGGGAGGACCCCACGGTCTTGCTCCTGTAGCAGTTCACATATGCTTGAATGGATGCTGGGAGAGCCAGGGGTTCCCTCAGAGAGAGAAAGGCCACGCGTAAGGCTCCCGGGTTCCATCCAGCCCTCGGGCAAATGAGTGATTTAAGTCCCTGGGACTCAGTGTCCTCATCTGTGAAATGGGCACGACAGTGCCCCCAGGGCAGAGGCCGCACTGCGAGAGTCAGTAAGATGGATGCATGCAGAGCACTCAGGACAGGCCCCCACACCCGCCCCAGCACATATGCAGTCCCGGCTCGTGTGTCTTCCTGGCCAGTAGCTTTATGCTAAACTGGCTTTGATTCAGGAAGTCAGAGCTTCCCTCCAGTGGTGGGTGTCCACTTCCCTGAATTGTCCAGAGGGCAGCCCACCTGCGGAGCCCAGCACCTCTGCCACAAGGGGGCGCTGCTGGGCCCAGTCCGTTCCTGCCACGGTGCAGCCAGAGGTGGGATGTCCAGCCTCTGCAGGCCACAGCCATTTCTGTCACTTGGGACCTTGGCTCAGAGCCTGGCCCAGCTGGCCTGGGTCCTCCAGCCCCTCCGCTGCCTCCAGTGTTGACTGGGAAAGACCATTCTCTGAGGTCCGCGCTCACTCCCTCGGCCACTGCCACCAGAACGAGGGGTCCGTCCTTCGGTAATTGCATGTCCACCAAGACAGACAGAGCTAGCATCTCCTCCTCTGCACGTTGTAACTTGAGTCTCACCGGGCACCCGTTTTATTGATTTTCTGGGGACCACCTTCTCTCCTGCCTCTGGCCCGAGGCCTCCTCTCTCCCTTCCCTTCAGGGTGAAGACACACGTCACCATTCTCCTGTCCTCCTGCCTCAGCAGCCTGTGACTTCACAAACCCGCTCAGCTTGGCTTCCAGGGGCCAGACCTCTGATTTTATCTGTGGCTCCCATCATGACAGGTCTTTGCCAACAGCTGCCAGCAGCAGCCACACACAGCCCCGCTGTGCCCCACTCCTGCTGCCCTGGCCAGAGAGGGGCAGTTAGCACCCCCAAGCCAGGGTCCAGGAATGGCCTGATGGCTTCTTAGCCACCCCACCAGCCTCTCCTTCCAGGCCAAATAGACCCTGTTGTCTGCTGTGTTTCCCCAACACCTAGGGGTTCCTGGTCCCCCCACCACTCCCAACACTTGGTGCCTGGAGGGTCCCGAGAAGCAGACCCTGGCATGCTATCACGGACTGGCTGGCCTTGGCCAGCTGACAAGAACCCACTGCTGAGGGTAAGTGGAGCACTGAGAGTCCCTGGCACGAGGTAGCAACTGTTAGAACTGTCCCCAGTGGTACCGGGGAAGGGATGCCTGTGGATGAAGATGGCTGGGCGCACAGTATCTGGGACGTTTGAATGATGGGGAACGAGTAACAATTGGGACCATGGAAACGGATGACCTCAGCAGGCAGCTGGAATGCCCTGGAGAAAATCCGTGAACGGCTGAAGGTCATTAATCACCCACTTAAGGCAACGTCCGGAAAGCTGGAGCAGCGTGTAAAAGCACGTACAAGGAGACTTTCGTCCCTAGTGCCGCAGGCAGGAAAAGCGGTGTTGTTCCAAGGAAGGCTGAGTTCTCCAGCCAGCAAGTCGCCCAGGTCAAGACCAGGAGACTCAGGGATGGGGACACCTAGCTCAGCACACTGGAAAGTCATCCACTCGTGCTCCCTCTAGAATCTCTGGGCCCACAGACGTGGCCATTACCCCTCACCCCCATTAAATGCTAGCCTTTCCCACTGCCTGGACACCACCCACCGGCCTCTGCCTTCCGAGATGTCACACCGCTGGCATCGTTGGGTATCAGCCTGCATCTTAGACTAACATGTAGGCATCTTAGCTCTTTATTTTCTTTCTTGAAGAGCCATTTTAAAAAATATCCTGTGCCAGAGCCATTCACTCCTCTTTTTGGCACCAGTCCTTAGTCCTCCAGAGCCTTTCACGAGGCCTGTCACTCCAGGTGACCACCAGAGACATTTAGCCATATGGTCCCTTTTGTACCATTTCCTAAGACAAATTGTACTTCCATCGATTTTAGCCACAGTCTGGCCAAATAACCAATCCTAGAGTCCCTCCATGTTTCCTCCACCAATTCCTGTTAGGGTTTACAGTGGCTTGAATGGTGAATCCCCAAAAGATATGTCCACATCACAACCCTGAAACCTGTGAATGAGACCTAATTAGACAGCAGTCTTTGCAGATGTAATTAACTGAGAATCTGGAGATGAGTGATCCTGGATTATCTGGGCCCTAAATCCAATGACAAGTGTCCTTATTAGAGACAAGAGGAGAGACACAAGGAGAGGAGAGGCCCCTGTGAGAACAGAGCAGAGATGGGGAAATGCAGCCACTGGCCACAGAAGGGGAGCAGTGTTGGCAGCCACAGAAGGCAGGAGACAGGCGGGGCCGGTTCTCCCCCTCAGAGTTGCTAGAGCGCGTGTGGCCCTGCCAACCACTTGATTTCCCACTGGCCATCAATGACTGCAATTGATTGAAAGACATCAAATACATCACAATTCATGAGGTCAGATTGATAATGTTTTTAAAGCCCTGACTTTTAAAAGCTCCCTTTGGAAGCCGATAGAGCACCAACCCATTATTCTGAAAACCGATGGAAATGAAGCATTTATTCTGCCTTTCCCGTATGAGCTGTATTTCAGGGCAACCAAATAGTTGATGGAGAAAATTCTTCCCTATAAAAGAAGTCCAGAAAATACAGGCAGAAGTAAAGTTAGAATCAGAAAATGACCGATTTGCAATCCTTTATGAAACAGCGAATCTAAGTTTTGATCATGAATGACAGCTAAAATGATCCTATGAAAGACAGATGGGGAACTGTGTCATGTGGCTGCCAACACTGGTCAGTGTTAATATTGAAAGAGAGAGAGAGCCACAGAGTATGTGCTTCTCCACCCGTGTGACATGCTGGCAAGCTCCCCGCACCACCCAGGAAGGAACCGGGTCAGCCACTGAACCTGAGTCTAATCAAAACTCTAGACCAGAAGTGTCCAAACTTTTTTCAACGTTTTTCACCAAGGGCCATATGCGGTAAAATACACAAAAAGCCGGGCCACTCACTCGAGGTGAAGTACGTCTTGCCTCACCTGGTTTGTTTAAGTAAACTAAATATAGTTTTGGAATTTGCTGCGGGCCAATTAACAATGGATTGCGGGCCGCAGTTGGCCCGCGGGCCGCAGTGTGGACACCCCTGCTCTAGACTAACCACGGGTTTTCAGAACAGAGAGGAGAGAACACGTTGATGAAGCCGTGGGGACGCCATCAGCCAAATCCATGATGTGGCTACTTCTATAGAGCATGTGACCTGGTTTCTTTAACAATTAAATGGACAGGAGGAGAAAAAAACTGTAGGATAAGCATCATGAATGAAGAGAGACTTAAGAGATATTTGACCAAATGGTTGGACCCTGTTTCCAAGAAATTAAATATAGAACGACATTTATCAGATAATCAGAAAATATGGAACACTGACCTGATACTAGATATTAATGAATAATTGTTACTGTGGTGATGTACGAAAACACCAGCGTATTTATAGGTGAAATTAGATCATGTCTGGCATTAGGTGGTACCTGTATTCTCACAACCTATAATTTGCTTCCTTTTTAAAATCTTTTTTGTGAAATATGACATACAAGGAGATGTATCAAATACAAACGTCAGCTTAATGCAATGTTATCGAGTTAGAACCTAGCAACCAGCACCAGGTCAAGAAGGAGACTTTGAAAAGACCCAAGTCCTCAGGGAGTCTTTTCCCAGTCGTACCCTCCGCCCACCCCCCAAACTAACCGCTATCCTGACATCTATGGCCCACATTGCCTCCCTTTTTTCCGTAGCTTTGCGATCTGAGTATGAAACCAAGACACTATCATTAGTGTTGCCTCTGTTTGAATTTTGTATAAGCAGGATCTCAGCAGAGTGTTTTAATGGGTGAGCTGACTTCCCTTCCCTAAATACTTTGTGATTCCTTCGTGTGTTTGTATGTATAGTTCACTTTCCTTGCTTTAGGGACAGTACTCCTTCCTGTGAAGACGCCATGTTTATGTCCCCATGCTGGTGATGGCGGACACGGGGACATTTGCAGTGTAAGCTGTTACGCCTGAAGGCTGCTTCCCACGTTCATCCATGTGTGTAAGGGCACACGGTTCTCCTGCATGGACCCCTGGGAGTGGACTTGCTGGACTCAGGCTATGGCAACCCTCAGATTTCATGGAAAATGACACGTTGTATTCCGGAGGAGTGACATCAATGGCATTCCCGCTGGCAGTGAGACCGAGTGACTGCTGCACACTTGTGTCGTCACTGGCACTTGGCCCCGGCAGCCTTTTTGCTTTGAGAGTTTCTTGTGGGCTGCGGGTGGTTTCATATTGTGGTTTTCATTTAGACTTTCCTGATTACCTTTTTGTTCAACTATTGGTTTGTCTTTTTTCTTTTCTTTTTTTTAAAAACATTTTGTTGGGGAGCAGTGTGTTTTTCCAGGACCCATCAGCTCCAAGTCAAGTCGTTGTTTTCAATCTAGTTGTGGAGGGCGCAGCTCACTGACCCATGTGGGAATCAAACCGGCCACCTTGGTGTTATGAGCACTGTGCTCTAACCAACTGAGCCAACCGGCCGCCCCTTTTTTCTTATTAAGTTCTTTTCATATGCTGGATGCCCTGCACCAGTGTGCAAGTCAACCCCAAACCCACACTTGGCCGTTTGGCAGCAATGGTGGCTGTAAGGACCAGGGTGTGGGAGAGGTCTTCTGAGTGCCCTGGGAGAACTTCACAAGAAAGGGGGATGTCTTACTTCTTGCAGCCATCAGGCCAATATTGCTAAAATCAAACATCAAATTATATTTGGTGGATTGCAGACAATGGTGGGACCCCCAGCCTCTCCCAGTCTGTCTCGTGGACGTATCGCATTGATTGGAAAGGAGTGGGACCCTGAAACTCGGAAAGGGACATCCGGTCAGACTCAGAGGAAGCTGAGAACCTCCAATCCCTCAGCCCCTCTGACACTCTCTTGCCAGGGGAAGTAACTTAAAAACACCATAACAACCTCACCTGGGGAATCTGTCTTGGAAGAAACTGCTTGTTCCCCTCAAAACCCACCCCCAACGCCCTTGGTGCCACTAGATGCATCGGTAGTTCCCGATCTCAGCCTGCGCCCAGGCTGCTGCTCGAGGAAACAGCGTGTACACTAAACGGATGGAAAGATTTTGCACATGCAGATGGCACCAACCAGGGCCGTACGTGTGGGAATGGATTCTCGGAGTGTTCGACCAAGGAGGCCAGAGCGTAACGCTGGGTCACGCCCAAGGTACTGACAAAGCGCCCTTACCAGAGGTTCTGGATTTAATGTGTAGCTCGTGCAGCTAGAAATGCCTGGAGAATATCTGGTCGACTGACTGAAGTTGGACTCCACGGTGGCCTGCGTTTAATGAGGCCAGCATGCCCGCACCCCACTGGCATGACGTAGCAGGAATACAAAGGTTTGGGGACAGAGGAATGTTGGGTGGAGTCCATTGATCGTGGGCCTCCCAGCCCCGACCAGCTCCAGCTCCCAAGGCGTCCTGGGAACACTCCCTCTACTAGGGAATGGGAACCACATCCGTGAGGGGCGCGTGTGTCCCTGAGAAGCCCGGTGCAGGTCATCTCCTACAGGCCATATGTGATGGTGGGACACTCTGGGCTCCCTGATTTCACACGTCAGAGGGTCTCAGAGTAGCAGAGACCAAGTGTCAGCCTTGACTGCCAAAGCCAAGGTGGGCCCAATTTCGGAAAGGGCGGCAGGGACTGCTGTAGCCACAGAAAGCTTTGCCGGTGTAATGGATTGTCGAGCCCCTAGGAACGAAGTCACCCACTAAAATGTTGCTTGATCTCTAAATGAGAAACAAAAACACACCAAACTCCAGGTCTGGTGACCAAACAGCTGACTGCTCCTTGCAGTCGCTACCTCTGAGCTTCACAGTCCTTTTTTAATCCTGAAAGTTATCTAGTTAAAACTGTGTACTAGTGAACAATTCTTTCTATTAATTTCTCTCTGGTCAAATCATTGGTGTGATTTCTGTCTTCCAACTGGATCTTAGCACTTACAGGTACTGCAGATTTCTTCTCACCTCTGACTTCCCTTATCACTTATCTTTAAAATAAGCTTTGACACGTTCATTTAGGACAGTTTTAGTCACAGAAAAATAGCAAAGATGGTACAGAGTTTCCATACACTCCACACCCAATCTTCTCTACTGCTCACATCTGACATTAGAGAGGTAAGTTTGCTATAATGAATGAACCAATACTGACACATTTTTATTAACTGAAGTCCATAATTTATTCAGATTTGCTTAGTTTTTATCTCACGTCCTTTTTCTGTCCCAGGACCCACATTACTAAGTTGTCAGGTCTCCTTGGGCTCCTCTAGACTCTTGACAGTTTGACTTTCCTTGTTTTTGATGACCTTGGCAGATCTGAAGACTCGTCAGGTGTCTTGTAGAATGTCCTTTAATGAGGATTTGTCTGACACATTCCTTGCAGTCAGACTGGGGAGATGAACTTTTAGGAGGAAGACCACAGAGGTGAGGTGCCCTTCTTATCACATCCTGTCAAGGGTCCGTGCTGTCACCATGACTTATCACTGTTGATGTTGACCTTGATCAAATGGTTGCTAGGTTCCTCCACTGTAAAGGTACTTCTCACCCCCTGTTCCATACGGTCCTGTTTGGGAGGACGTCACCTAAAGAGTGGGGGTTATATCCCACTCCTCGAGGACAGAGTATCTACATAAATTATTTGGAATCTTCTTTCTACACTGGAGACGTGGTTCTTCTCCCTCATTCATTTATCAAATTATGCATTTACATCAATATGGAATCAGGGATATTTATCTTATACTTTGGGTTGTATACCGCAACACAACTTTATTTCGTTGTTCACATTGTTCCCGCTTTGGCCACAGGGGGATCTTTCAGGTTGCTGCCTGTGTCCCTCTGACAAGCCCCTCAACACTGACTTTTTTGTTTGTTTTTGTTTGAGGAGCACGTCCTTACTTCTAGCACTACAAGATGCTCCAGGCTCATCTTGTGTATTTCTTGCCCAATCCTAGTGTCAGCCATTTCTCCAAAGAGCCTACTTCCTTTTATTGGATAATATTGAAACCAAGACGTGAGCAGTAAATTGTTCATTGCTCTTGGGCTGCCATTGCTTCTAGGTCTTCTCAGTTGACAGAGCAAGGAAATACAAGCGTGTATACCAACCCGTGAATATACATATACATATATCTAGCAACATTTCTATGTGTAACCATCTTTATCTATGTGAAGCTAAATGTGGGCTTATCCTGCTATCTCCAGCTCTAATCTGTCACCACACGGATCTTTCTAGCACCTCCTGTTATCGGTCACTCTCACCCCAATAGTGAGATACCTAGTTCCCAGCATCCGCCATCCATTTACTAACCTGGCTAATTCCAGTGTACACGTGTGGCAGTATGGGAACCGTGAACGCAAACCCCTGTGGGAATTGATGTGCATTTTGATAAACACCTGAAGGTTAAGCTCGGGGCTGTTCGTTTGCGACCTGTTTTAGAAAACTTTTCACCCCAAGGTCATGAAGATATTTTCTATTATCCTGTAAAATCTCTCGTTTCTCCATTCATATTTGGATCTACAATACTCCCGGAATTTATCTTCGAGTAGAGTGTGAGACAGAGCTCAGGTTTAAGTGTTTTCTATATGGATTCCTAGGACCATTTAGTGAAAAAAGTCCACCCTTTCCCCCACTACTTTGCAATGTCAACTTTGCAATGAAGCCAATGTGCAAAAATGTGTGGATCTCCTTGTGAGCTATTTATTATTCTATGTGTCTATACTGGCGCTGCCCCTTTGTAGCCAGTCTGAAACTTCAGAGCAGTAGATCTCCACACTGATTTTCTTTTTCAAGATCTTGGCCATTCCTGACACTTTACTTTTCCTCCTAGATTTTATAGTTGGGAGTTGGTTTGTCAAGTTGCATACAAACCTGTGATATTTTGGGGGATTGCGCTGAACCTATAAACCAGTGTGGTTGGGAAGAACTTACATATTTAAATGCTGTTTTCCAATCCATGACTTTTCTGTTTAAAGTTTATTTTGGTGTGTGTTTTTTTTTGCGTAGAAGTCTTGAACATTTTTTGTTAGATTATTCCTAGGTGTTTGGTATATTTTGATATTATTGTAAAAGGTACCTTGAAATTTTTTTATTTTCTGTGTTTTGCTGGCATGGAGAACTGCAGCTGATTTTGTATATTCATTTCCCATCCAGTAACTTTACAAATCTCTTATTCATTTTAATAATTTATCTGAGATTCTCCTGGGTTTGTACACAACCATCTAACCAGTTTTGCTTCTTCTTTTCCAATCTCTCTCTCTCTCTCTCTCCATATATATATATATATTTCTTTTTTTTTTTTCCGATTTCTTTTTGTTGCATCACTATACTAGTTAGAACTTTCAGTTCAGTGCTGAATAGAAATGGTGGGCATTTCTAACAGTGGGTAACCCTATCAATTTTTTTAAATAAATTTTTATTGGGGAATATTGGGGAACAGTGTGTTTCTCCAGGGCCCATCAGCTCCAAGTTGCCATCCCTCAACCCAGTTGTGGAGGGTGCAGCTCAACTCCAAGTCCAGTTGCCGTTTCCAAGCTTTAGTTGCAGGGGGCGCAGCCCACCATCCCAAGCGGGAGTCGTTAAGAGCTCACGCTCTCACCAACTGAGCCATCCGGCCGCCCAACCCTGTCATTTTCCTAATCTCAAAGCAAAGGCTTTCAGAGTTTCACTATTAATATGACTGTGCTGTATGCTTTTTACTAGATACCTTCTATCAGATTAAACAAATTCAATTCTTACTCCTAGTTTGCCAAACGTTCTTTAACCATGAAAGTTAAATTGAATCAAATACAGATATTGAAATAGCTGTACACTTTTTTTTCCCTTCCTTGTTAGTATGGTGAATTACATTTATCCAATTTTTAAAATACTAAGTCAACCTTGTACTTCTGGAATAATCACAATTTGGTCATGATGTATTGTGTGTGTGTGTCTTTATATATCACCTATATAGATCCATTATTTTGTTTAGGCTTTTCACATATACGTTTATGAATGAGATAAACCAGCAGTGGCCCTTTCTCGTAATGTCCCTTGGAGGTTTGGTAACAAGGTCAGGCTAGTTCATAAAACAAGCTGGAAATGTTTCCCTCATGTACTATTGCCAGAAATCTTTGTGTAAGAATGGTTCTATTATTTCCTTCAATGTTTGGTAGGATTCTCTAGTGTCGCCATCAGGGCCCAGTGTTGCGTTGACAGAAGGTTTTAAATGAAGGACTTAATTTCTTTAATAGGACTGTTCACGCTTTCTTTCTTCTTATGTCCATATTGATAAACTATTTTTCTAGGGATTTGTCCACTTAGTAAAATTTACATATTTATTGACATGAAGGTGTTCATGGTATTATTTTATCTTTTAAACACAGCTTCTGAGATGATCTTCTTTTGAATTCTAAGTATTAGTTTTGTGTACTTTGTTTTCTTAATTCAGAGGCTTACCACTTTTATCAGTCTCTTCAACGAACCAACTGCTGGCTTTTTTGTCTTTTTTGGTATGTTTTCTACCTAATTCCTTCTTTCATCGTTATTCCATTTACCTTATTTGGGTTAACTTTTGCTATTTTATGTCCCTTGACATCTTGAGATGGATGCTTAGCTCTTCAGTTCTCAACCTTCCTACTCTTCTAATATATGCATTTAAGGCTATAAATTCCCCCCAGACATGATTTTAACTGCTTCCCACAATTTTGATATGTTGTATTTTTATCATCATTCATTTAAAATACTTTAAAATTTGTATTGAGTTCCTCTTTAGCCCTTGAGAAATTTAGAAATCTTTCTCAAACATATGGGTTTTCTTCTAGTTATCTTTGTACTGTTGTTTCGTAGACTAGTTTTCCTGTGACCCTATTTATGTACGATTTACCCTGCTTTGAAATGGTCTGGCATATACTCAATTTTCTGTAAATGTTGTGTCCCTGTGAAGAACGAATTCAACAGATGTGGGTTCGGAGTTCTATGGATGTCCATTACGTTATTTTCTTAATTAGCATTGGGGGAAACCATAAAAATAAAACTTCAGTAAGGAAAAGGACAGAATGGAATGAGTGTTATTGGCGCTTGATGAAGGGTGGGGGAAGGGTGGTGGTGGAAGGAAACAGACCTAAATTTCATGGGCAGGATGGGGACCTGGCCCGGTTGGTGACATGAGTGAATTCGAGACCTATTTTTGCCCGGGACAACATGAAATTATTAAAAAAACAACGGTATGGGTTATTGGGAGTTAGAATGCTACTAGCAACAGCAGTGGCGAAAGTACACAAACAGCAGCAAAACGTACTACCTGTAAAATGACAGGACCAACAACACGGCGGAAAGACAGCGACACCGTCGAAGGGCTCCCCGGCCGCCTCCACCCCCAAGCCCCCGTTCCCCACACGAGGCTCCGCGGGCGAGTCCCGGGCGCGCTCCCGCCCTGCTCCGCGGCGCGATCGATGGCTCCGGCTCATCGCACAGGCCTGCCCGACCTCGGTGCTCGGCTCGGCATGCCTGCTGCGCTGCCATGGAGACGCGGCCCTGCGGCCCAGTGGCGCCGCCTGGGGCTGGGGTGCCCCGCGCATCACCAAGACCCTCCCACGCGGGTGACAGGGGCGTGGGCGGGCGATTGGGGGCGGGTACCCAGAACGCTGGGAAGGCGAGGGGGACGTGCCATGGGGAATCCGGGGCGCGGTTCGAGCGAGGGGGTGCCCCAGGGTGCTGCGGAGGTGACGGGGACGCGCCATGGGGCGATCCGGGGCGCGGGCCGGCGACGGCGGTCTCTGCGGCAGCCGGCAGTGAGGGAGAGACTGGGCGATGGGGGCACGGGCCACGCAGACGGAAACAGGAATTTGCATGGCTGGGGAAGCATGCGGGTGGATGCTCCCCGGTGTGGTTTCACCTGACGTCGTTTGTCTTTCTGATCCAGGGGCCTGTGGATGCCCGGAGCAGAAAGAAGGCTCTGGTGGCTGGGTGAGTACCAGGCTGTCTGTCCTCAGCAGGGCGGCCTAGGCACACGTTCTCCCAGTTCGGGGACTTGCTGGGAGCCTTCCCCGGTAACCTGGGCCTTTTTTAACAACTAGCATTTGGCTCACAGTCTGGGTCACCAGAGTGACTGAAACAGTGAAACGTGTCGGTAGCTTGGTGTAACACTTGGATCCAGAGTTAAGAATGATTCTATGCCATAAAACCTGCCGTTTCCACTGGAGTCCTTTGCAACCCCACACCTGACAGTGCTCATTTCTTTGTAGCATCACCTTGGAGAAGAGCTGCAGACTAACCAGACAGACAGAAAGCACGGAGCAAACCCCCAGAAGTCTCTGACCACCCTGCTGCGCTGCGAGGCCCACCCAAGGCCCCTCAGGGGAGGATGGTCATGGAGGTGCCATCAACTTCTGTCAGCTGTACAACATCCTTTCAGTGAGGAGGCTGGGTTTGTCTTTTCAAGTTAAGCAGTCCAGGCCATGGTGTCAGAATCGCAGGAGACACCTGACAAGTCCCCCCTGAGGTGGGTGCCTCGTCTGTCAACTCCACACCTAGTAAAGTGCACACAACTGTCACCAGTAAAGGCCGTGGCCAGGGTGCCACACTCACCTGCGTGCTGTCCCACGTGTGGTTCTTAGGTGTCTTCAGAATGTTGAGACTCGTTTCCTTCCAACACCACCCTCCACAGGGTGCGCCTGTAAATGGCCTGCCTCCTCGTCTGTACCATTAAGAACCCTCAAACCCACCAGCTGAAAAGTGTGTTCATCAGAGCATTTGGTGCAAAGCAGCTGGCAGCTGTCGTTGCGGGAGGATCAGCTCAGAGAGGCCTCAGGTGCGGGAGCCCGGGGGTGGGGGTGGAGGAGTTCCAGCCAGTGATGAGCGGCCGCGTGCCGCTGGCAGAGAAAGCCCTGTCTGAAGGCCATGCCCGGCTGCGGTACAGGGACACCTCCCTGCTCATCTGGCAACAGCAGCAGCGAAAATTAGAATCTGTGCCACCCGGGACATACCTGAGCAGGAGCCGAAGCATGTGGTACACCCAGTACGGGAACGAGGCCATCTTGGTCCGCGACAGAAACAAGCTGGAGGTCTCCCGGGACACGGGCCAGTCCAAGTTTTGCACAATTATGTGATTCCAGTGTGAAAACCGGGGCCAGGCGCCACGCTGTGAGAACAGGCCCCGTTTCCTTCAGTGGGTTTTCCTTGTGGATTCCTAGGCCTTCCCAGGAGACTGAATAGTGATCGTGAAGACCAAGCTGTGGGGTAAGAACACACGACTGGCAGAAATGCCTCTGTCACTGTCGGTGCGACCTGTAGGCCCAGAGTCTGGCCTCCATTCTAACTGTCCAGGCCAGGGCACCACTCGATCTGCTTGGCACGCCTCCAATACAGCAGCCAAGAGGGGTACTCTGGTTACCACCTTTTCGAGTGTTGTGGGTTGTTCTCAGTATTCACTACTGCCTGGTGAAGAATAAGTCAGACCTAGAAAAAGGGGAAGAAACAGGCGTGTATGGTGGAAAATCCATTCATAGGAGCAGGATGGGTGTAATGTAAATGGTCATCAACAGCATGTCCACGGGAATTTTGAGGCACCTACATTTTGAGTCCAGTTACCAAAATGACCACCGTGTGTACACTGTGGTGGCGTCCACATTAACTTCCAAATAGTGGAGGACTGCAGGCAAGTCCATCCAAAACACATGAAGGAAAACAAAAATTACTTTGAAGTTCCACATCAGTTGCTTACAGGGGTTTCAAAAGGCAGGTTCTCGACTGACAGAGCCTTGCAGCCCGTCCGCTCCCCACCCTTTGCAGCTGTCTGATGCTCGTCAGTCATTACCACGGCCCAGGCCGGGGCCCAGCGTGTGGGAGGTTCTGGAGTCTTTGTCACAGGATTTGCCGTGGGCCATAATTAGTCTGTGTGGCTATGCAAATGTGGGCGTATCTTTGTCACAGCTGATTGTGCTTTTCTAAAATAATAAATATCCCTTAGGATTCTCCTTCCTCCCTCTTACTATGTTTGTTCATAATATCTTAACTCGGCTTTCAGTTTTTGCTGAAAAAAACCCCAACCCAGAAATGCAGAAGGCAAATCAAGGTGCCCTCCCGAGGGCAGCACCGCGCACCTTGTTCCGAGTGTTTTTCTGGCTCAGCTGTGAATCAAGACTGGGCATTTCCATCGTGCTCCGATTGACGAGCAGTCCTGGGTGGCCACAGGCGGGCAGAGGAGCCCTCGCTGTCACCAGGTGCACGGCACGTCCTGTGCCTTTGTGCAGCTGTGCGAGCCAGCCCACGGCATCCTCGAAGTGGCACTGTGGGGCCGGACCGCATCCCCCACACGTTCACGGCTCGCCAGAAGCCTGGTCCTTGCTGAGGCGTCCTCGGCCAGCATGCGGCCCTGGAGTTGAGCACAGAAGCCCGTCCCGTTGGCAGGGTGAGGCCTCTGGGGTAAGGGCTTGCCTGCCCGGGGGCCCTGACACTGCAGTTACCTGGCAGTTAGGTTTGTCAGCATCTTGGCTGTGCTTCCTGCTTGGGAAGCAAGCTTCAGAGGCATCTGGAATGCCTGTGCCGCACGCTCACCGCACTTCCGACTAACCTGAGAATGGGTCGTGGTCGGGCAGGCCTGGCAGCAGCACGTGGCTGAGCCCTGCGTCACGGAGGACAGCTGGCACTAGGCTGCGCTGAGTTCAGGGACACCATCGGCCTGAGGGAAGCCTGGGACACAGCCCAGTCCCCGTCCTCGGGGAGGTGGGTCCGGATGAGGGGGGCTAAGTCTGGACAAAGGTGACATGTGCTGCGCAGACACACGGAGGGTGCCCAGTGGCAGCTGCGGGGGGGATGTCGTCACGCCAGGACTTGGGCCAACGTGAACCTTTTCCCAGGATGTCAAGGCCTGGCTCCAACAGCCGCGACTGTTTTAAAGTGTCAGAACCTTCGGTTTTTGTGACGCCTCATTCATTCACTGAAGCCTCTCAGTGCCGGATTCTGCACTGAGCAGCGGACACGTCAGAGCAAAAGCCCGTTTGACGTGCTTTCAGGGAAATGTCCATTGGGCCAGCTGGCCAGGTGTGTGACGCCTGAAGTCTCGGAAAGCACCGGAGTGCAGACTGGGGCCCAGGAGGGGTTTGCCTGGAGACGAGGAACAGAGAGGACTGGCAGCTGGTAGAACCTGCACTTGTATGAAGAGGGCAGGTGTTCTGGAGAACCGATGAAATGGGAAGGGGGATTTTAACTCTTAGGCAAAAAAGGATGCTCCCTAAATCCCGGTGTCTCCCTGCCCGGGCTGAGGACTAGAGCTACTTAGGCAGCTTTTAAAATCTTCTTTCCGATGGTTTGGGTTTTCCGTCCAAGAGCTACAGAACGTGAAGAGTGAGGAGCTCCCCAGCTCGTCTGCACCAGCGAGGGGAGAGCGGGAACCCGAAGGGCCCATCGGCTCCCCAGCATCTCCACGCAGGAGATGAGGAGGGACGCACGCCGAAAGCACAGGAAAAGGCACACACAGGCCCCGCTTGTTTTTTGTTTGTTTTTTTTTTTTTTGCCTTTTATTATGAAAACAAAATAAATGCCCCAGGAGAAGGGTCCATGATTACCAGAAACATCAAAGAGTACTTTCTACCATTTTTATTCTGTTGTGTTGAGGCCAGCATTGCAATAAACAAGCTAAAACTACTTACATTGGACTCATTTTCAGTAACTGACATTTACAGGAATATACTAGAAACGGCACTAAAAAGTTTAAGAAAAGTTACGGTAAACTTGCATGCACATCATACAGAAAAGTAACATTTTAAATATAAAAAAGAAAAACTTCCTGGAAGTGTTATGCCAGTATCAAGGAGCAGCACTACACTGACGTAACAAATCCTTTACCGTGGGTGCTGTTTTCCCCAAACGACTATAAAAGATGTGAATGTTGCAAAAGAACAAAAACAAACAAAAAGAAAACGTATCTTACAGTTTGTAAGCAAGATGACACTGCCCAGCATGAACACGGCTCTCTGGAATCGTTTCACTCCCCGAGCCTGCCCCCCGGCCTGCACGGTCACGGTCACGGTCACGGAGAGTGTTTCCAAAGCCATTTCCTACGCATGGCCAACCTAGTAACACGCCGCTCCTTTCCTCTTGGAAAAAGCATGTGAAAAGCTACCCTACAGTTCCTGGTGCTGGAGCCCCTCTCCTTGTTCGACTGCAGTCTTCCCAGTACAGAGAAATGGGAATAACAGACACCCACAGGTGAGCTGAGGGGTGGAGGTGTCCCCCAAACTGCAGAGAAACCAATGTGGAAGTGTGGACAGAAAGCCTCAGAAGCTACAGCACCAATGAACCGCACTGCTCAGAATGACGACAGCCCTGAGCTCCCGAAACCGGGGGCTCTGGAGTAAGGAGCATACGTGGTTCGAGAAGCCACGTCCCGCACAGAACCAGTGGGCCACTAAACGCTAGGGCCAGATGTCAGCCTCGCTCATCGGCTCACAGGTGACGCTTTGCTCTCTCCACAGTTGGAGGCACTTCGCGGGAGCCCCACGCGCCTCCAGACACCCCCTGCCGGGTCTGCCCACTACCCAGGTGTGCACTTTGTTGCGTCTCGCCAACGAGCTTTGCTTTAAGACATGTTGACATGTCGTGTCCTGATTCTTTAAAGTCATCGTTTAAATATTCCACTAAAGACTTAGTTAAAAAACACCTTTGAAAAACAAGGGTAACTTTAAAAAATGGCAAGTTTAAAATCCATTTATATTTTTATTATAAACAAAATTTAATTAAAAGTTTAACAAACTGGCTCAAAACTCAGCAAGTGTCAGAATCACCGGAAGTAAGAAAAATGGTACTCCACCTCCCCGCCCTCCTCAGAGGTCTATATCCGTCACTGGCATCGTCCACAGCCATAAGGGTTGGTGGAATCTGAATTGATTTTCCGATTTTTAAAACTCGCCACCTGTGAGGGCCCTGCTGACTGACTAGCCGCTCTATCCATCCAGGGGTGTGGCAGAGAGAACCCCCACCAGACAGAGGCCCGTCCCTCACGCTCCGCCTCCAGCACCCAGTTCCATCAAGTTGTCACAAGGATGTCTGGGACAATGCATCAGTCACTTCTGTGCTAAATGGAAAATGCTGGAGCAGGGAGCCCCGGGGAGTCTTCAGGGAGGGAACCCTCCTGAGGCCAGAGGCTCTTCCACCCCCAGAGAGAGGAGACAGGCCGGGAAGAGCCCCGTCAGGCCGCTGCTGCCAGCTGGAAGACTGCAAAGGGCAGCAAGCCTGCAGCCCGTCCCCTGGGGGCTGGGAGGTGAGGGGGCGCCCCATCTGGGGACTGGGGGGACCGACCCTAGCATTCTGGGCCGAGGCCACAATGCTCAGAACCTAGGCAGGCAGTGTGGGGACATCCCTGCACTCAAAGGCCATATGGGGGCCTCTGGAAAAAACAGAACCAAAACATAACTTTCTGTTAAATTCTGTATATTATTATTTTTTTTTTACAATAGAAAGTTAAAAATCAAGACTTAGATTTACTATACATTTTTTCCTCTCAGATTACAAAGCTTGTATTATATAACTGGGGTTCCCTAAATTGATTTCTTTTAAAACAGTCCTAAAGAGACCAGAAGAGAATACAAAAGAACTAAACAACCAAAATAAAAAATTAGGATGTGCTGCAGCTGGAAATTGTCTATACCTGTAAGTCTCCAAACTTCATACACACACACAAAAGAACAAAAACAAAAACCCCAAGAAACCCAGGAGAAGGGCAGGCGCACACAGACATGACCGAGCGCCGGTGACGGTGACGGTGATGGGAGCTAGCACCTGGAGGGGCAGGTCCACCGTCTCCGCAGGACCTGGGCTCTCCTCCAAACCACTTAAAAGGCCTGCATCTCTATTTTTTTTTAATGCATGTCTTTTGCAGTTTTGTTTTTCTTTTCCTTTTTTTTTTTTAAAAAAATGACCAATGATGTTAATAAATAAAGTATTCATATATACATGAACTTGGGAAAATGATTCCGGAGTGTGTGGCAGCGCTAACGAGTTGGGGACACACATTGGGCTGGATTTCGTAGAAAATTGGTGAACCTTACAAAAAAAGTCTCCTTTTGATTTTTTTAAATTTTTTTTTTTTTTTTTTTTTTTTTAACTTGAGGTAAAAGTTTCAGTGTATGGAAACCTGCACGCGGCACACGCAGCCACTGCGTTCCCTCCCAGGGCTCCTGACGTCACAAAGACCAGAAAAACTCGACATCCCCCTTCCACGCACGCCCACCCTCGCCTGCCCCCAACCCGCAAAAGCTCTGCCTGGAGCTCCGATGACCGCGCTCGCTTAGCCCAGCGCCGGTTCTCACAGCAAGCGCGTCCGTCCTCAGTCCCTGCTGAAACAGGCTGGCCCTCGGACACGAGGGTAAGAACTCAGGGCCCAAGTGACAAAGACGACACCTGTTTGCAAAGCCAACAGCTTCCAAATACAGTACCATCTTAGAGACATTTCCTTTGAAAACGTTCCTTCTGGAGCTACAGACCAGGTCGGGCACACGCAAGGGGTTTTGCAGGAACCTTTGGAGCACGTCTTACGTGTTTTTCTACGGTTACCAGGTTAGCATCTGAAGTTGTCATCTCCAAGCGACTGAATTCGGTTATGAAGAAAAGACTTTATGTGGACTCACACCTCCTCATAAAGTCTAGTGTACACACAAAAAAGGCCTGTGACCTAGTAAAGCAAAAACAGGAAGACACCGTAACACTGGATGAAAGAGAAGTCTGCACGTAGTGGAACAGAAGTAGTATATTAACCATGGGAGGGGCCACTGCAGAGGTCAACGTGTGCGACGGCCACCGGGGCTTCTGTCCGGGCAAGTGCGAGGCTATTCCGAGTCGCTGCTATCGGAGCTGGATCCACTGGAGCTGGTGCTCCCGGACTCCGACGAGCTGCTGCTGCTGAGCCGGGAAGGCCCTCCCGAGGGCGCCGCGCCTGCTTTGTCTGCGGGAGACGGGCAGGTGAGAGGCGCTCAGCCCCACGTACCCCGGCGCCTGCATCCGCTCAGCTTTTCCAGAACACACACTGGCTTCACACCACTTCACTACATGCCATGACCCACCACTTCCTGACCCGGTCACGTAATAAGTACTGAAATAAGTGGACGCGCTCGTGAGGCTTTGGTATTGTAAGAGATTAACTGGTCTGTCCTGGTTCTCTGCCAGCACAGAGCTCCTAAAACCCTTGGAATTTCCTGAGTGGTAAGAATGTCGTTTGTGATTTCTAAGGAGATCCTCTGGCTCACACCTGGGTGACTTTATGCTGATGAGCGACTTGTGCTGGGGCCCCCGAGAGCCACACGATGGGGCTGGTCACCAGGAAGAGAGCGATCAGGAGGTGAGAACTCTCAGCCCCCACCCATGTCCGAGGAAGCGAGGGCACTGGACATGACCCTCTAGAAAACTCTCGGTTCGCAGGACTTCCGGGCTGGGGAACACATGGAGGTGCTGGGAGGGTGGCCACCGGAGAGGGAGCGGAAGCTCCACACCCCACACCTGGCCCGTGCACCTCTTCCTTCGAGACTGTTCCTGAGTTGTACCCTTTATAAATCAACCTTAAAGGTAATGCCACGCTTTCCTGAGTTCTGTGAGGCGTTGTAGCAGACTACCGAGCCTGAGGAGGGGGTCGCGGGGACCCCTGATGTGTAGCCGGTCAGTCAAAGGTGCAGGAGCCCAGGAATTGCACCTAGAGTCAGGTGGGGACAGTCTGTGGGACCGAGCCGTCAGCCTAGGGGGCCAGCAATGAACCGAATTGCCGGACACCCAGCTGGGGTCAGAGATAGAGAACTGGCGGGAAAACCCACACACTTGGTGTCAGAAGTGTTGGGAGCACAAAGAGCTCACAGGTCAACAAAGTCCTCTAGAGATGGGGTAAAAATGAAGGCAATCTGCTAAGAGGAACGGGCGGGAAGTGAGTGGGGCTGACTGTATGAGGTACCCATCAGCCACGTGGCGTCAGGCGGTAGAAATGAGCCACCTACTCTGCCCTTCCAAGGGGACCCTCCCAGCCTTCGGTGGGCATGGGCGGGGCTCCAAGCCCCAACTCAGCACTGGGCAAGCAAGCGGGACCTGGCAAGGCTATAGCATCGGCTGCTACAGGGTCATCCAGATGGGACCCCAACTCTGGCCGCCATCACCTGGGTCCCACTGTCCCTGGGCCGGAAAAAAGGTATTTGCCCTTTCGTGCAGGCTCCAGAGAAAGGAGGCGAGGAATCAAACACTTGCTCACCTAAAACAAGACCCTGGCATCCACAGAGCACAGAGCCTGGGGGCTGGGAGCCAGAGCCTCCGCCCTGTGATATCGTTAACACGCTGGGAACTGCTGTCACTACCTGGGGACAGCCAAAGAGCTGGCTACTAGGCTCGAGGTCCGACTGCCATCCCCCAAGCTATGGGTTCCAGCCCCCAAACACCATAGCTGCGCCCTTCCACAGGAAAGTGGAAAGTGGCACCTTTCACACACCTCCCTGCAGGGCCGGGTCTGTGTCCCCAGTTTACAGAGAAGCAAATTGGGGTCTCAGGAGTTCAGAAGCCTCATCCGAGGAAACGCGGCTCATTAAGTGGTAAAGCCACAAACTCAAGCCTGGGTCTGCCGCCCACTGCCCACCGCGGCCCTCCCCACTTTGGACAGAGCTCCAGTGGGGACGGCCAGGGACCCCACGCCCGGGGAGCAGCTCGGCCCACAGACAGGTACCTTTCTTGGCGGGCTTCTTGTTGTTGCTCAGCTGCCCGCTGACGTCCTGCAGCCGCTTCTCCAACTCCTTCTTCTTTTCCTGAGCTAACTCCTCCTTCGACTTGGCCGCCTGCTTCTTCCCGCTTGTCGCTGTGAAAGAACCGGGAGCTGAGACGGAGCGGGGCAGGTGGGCAGCGCAGGAGGGACAGGCGGCCAGCCCCCGCTTCTTGAGCCCCTGGGCCACCTGGCCTCCTGGGTATTCACAACCCCCGCCTGGCCCTCCAGGGCTGACACCAAGCTCCCTGAGGGGAAAAGTGCCCGGACATTACGGAATCCCCACCTGCATGTCCTAAGCCCTCGTCTTATGCAGACTTTTCTTTAACTCACAAAACCCCTGAGGTGGGGCAGACCATTCCCACTCCAGATAGGACACGTGTGGCTTGGTGACACCCCCTTGTGAAGGGCTGAGCCGCGACTTCAAACCCTGACGCTCTTATCCATGGTTCTCCTTCGCTGTGGACTGGCAATCCCTTGGCCAGCAGCAGAGCTGGTCTACCACCTGGCATGCCTGTGCCACCACCTGAGGCCACGGTGACTCTACCGAGGGTCAAATGTACCATGACTGCACAGGGTCACAAGACACTCCATCCAGGAGAAGGTGGCTGCCCCCTCAGAGTGATGAGGACCAAGAACCCCGACGGGCCACACACAGGCTCAGGCCCTGGGTGGTCCTTGGCCGCGGGCCTATTCTGCCACCCAGAACTGTCTCGGACCTGCCCTTCCTCACTTCCCAGGACCCTGGTTCCCATTCCCGAGCCTGGGCCAGTGCTGGCATCTGCCCTTAGGAGGCTTCTGGACCCTCGACCCCACTCAACAGGGAATGGGTGTACCCCGGCAGGGGACCATGAGAAGTCACCCACAGCCCAGGCCGCAAATGCAGACTCAGGAAATATAGTGGCAAGGACCTGAACTGGCACCGGAGCGCGTGGGGGTCTGGGGGAAGGCCCAGGGGTCCTGCCTGCCCACCTGGCTGCGGTGGGGCAGCCGCCGGCTCTCAGCTGAGCCCTCTGCCGCCGGCCAAGCAGATGGGTGGGCAAGGGGCTACGGGCTGCCTGGCTCTGCGCCCTGGGACTGAAGGAGGATGAGGAGGGGAGGCAGAGAGCAGGGGGCCGCGAGGGCTGCACTCCACCCCCCAACTTACACAACGGCTTCCTCTGCTTTTTCTGTAAACAAGACTTGACGTATCTCTCTAGTTCCCGCAACGTGGTAGGTTTCAGAGTCTCAAAGTCAATCTCTATCTCGTCGGGGTTGGAGTCCCTGAGCGAGGGCTCGCGGGACTGGATGATGTGCACCACGCGGCCCAGCTTCTCCCCGGGCAGCCGGTTGATGTCCAGGCTCAGCTGGCGCTTCTCGTCGTAGCTCATGGGCAGCCCCTCCTCCTCCTCCTCCGAGTCGTAGGAGGCCGACGCCTGCTTGCCACCCTTCTTCGGCTGTCTGCGGCACAAGGCGACGAGCGTTGCAGTGACCGACGTCGACCCATGGCGTCCCTGTCCCTTCGCCCCACCCTCCACCGTGGAGCCCGTCCCCTGGTCCCCCCGGCCGAGGAGCCCCGTCCCCTGCACCTGCCCGTGCTGTCTGGCCCCTTCCTCTCCAAGACCAGGCTCTCTTACGACAGGGCATGTCCAAAGTGGTGCCCCAGGCAGAGAAGCCAGGCCGACTGCCTGGCTGTCCGCAGGGAGGTGGAAGGCCCTACTCCAGAGGTCAGAGCAGAGGCTGCTCCAAGCTGGGGGCTTTCGGGCCCTCAGAAAGTTAGGAAACAGCTGTAGTGCTCGGCTCCCCTCACTGCCCCACAGACACCTCTAAGTGAACAGGTCAAAAACTGATTCCGTTTCAAATAATCCAAAAGAAGGCAGGCAAGGGGACAAAGGAATAAAAACGGGACAGACAAAACAGAATGAACTGGTAAACCAAAACCCAACTGTATCAATAATTACATTAAATATAAAGTGGCCTAAACACACCAATTAAAAGAAAGAGATGATTAGGTTGAAAAGAAACAAGAAACAACTTATAGGCTGTCTACACAAATCCCACTTTAAATATAATGAGAAGTAGGTTAAAAGTAAAAAGATGGAGGAAACCAATCTACTGTGCAAACACGAATCAAAAGAAAGTTGCAGTAGCTATATTAATTTAGACAAAGTAGACTTCAGAAAAAGGAACGTTATCAGGAAAAAGAGGAACACTGCATAATAATAACAGAGTCAACTGACCAAAACATCACAGTCTTAAACGTATGTGCATCTAAAAACCAAGCTTCAAACTATATGAAGCAAAAACCAACAGAACTAAAGGGAAAATAGAAAAATCCACACTTATAGTTGGAGAATTCAATAATTTCCTCTTGGTAATTAAAAAAACAAATCAGCGAGAATAGAGAAGACTCCAACATTATCAACCAAATCAACCTAACTGACATGTTTTTATCTGTCTGGGGTTTTAATTTTTTGTTTTTCTTTAGAAACTGACATATACACAACGCACCACCCAAGAGCAGGAGAATATACTTTCTTTCCAAGTACAATGGAACATTCACCAAGACAGACCACATTCTGGGCCATAAAACAAACCTTAAATTTAAAAGTGGTGATCTCTGACCCTAACAGAATTAAAGTAGAAATCAATAACTGAAAATATCTAGAAAAATCCCCCAATATTTGGAAATTAGACAACACCCTTCTAAAGAACTCATGGTCAAAGAGAAAGTCTGAAAGGAAATTAAAAGATACATTTTGAACTAAATGAAATCATAGCATATCAAATTTGCGGGGTATGGTTAAGGCAGCGTTTATTTAGATGGAAACGGAGAGCATTAAACACTTGTATTAGAAAAGGTCTCAAATCAACTCTCTAAGTTTCTACTTTAAGCAGCTAGAAAAAGGAGAGCAAATTTAGTCCAAAGCAAGCCAAAGGAAATAGTAAAAATAAGATCAAAAAGGAAAAAAACTGAAAATATAGGAAAGCCAATGAAATCCAATGCTGGATCTTGGAATGACCAATAAAACGGATCAATCTCTCTCCAGATTCACCACGAAAAAGACACCAGTATTAGGAATGAAATAAAGGACACATCGCTACAGGCCCTACAAACGTTAAGACAATAAAGGAACTACAAACATACCTCTGCCTGTCAATTCCACAATTTAGGAGCAACGTCTTGAAAGGCACAAACCCCCAAACTTCACTCAAGAAGAAACTGATAACCTGACTAGCCCTATAGCTACTAAAAGAATCGAATACATGGTTAAAAATCTGCCAACAATGAAAACTCGAGGCCCAGATCGTTTCAGTGGTGAATTCTACCAAACATTTAAGAATTAATACCACTTGTATAAACCTACCCAGAAAATGGAACAGGGGGAACACTTCCCAACTCATTTTTTGAGTCCAGCCTTATAACGATACCGGAAGCAGACAGAGCCAGTACAAGAAAACCTGACTCTGCCCCCGCTCCAGAAGGAAGAGCCGGAGGGAGGAGAAAACCCCTCCTTTCCTATCGCCCTGCTCCCCGGCACCACTGCCCACCCAGCCGCCAACGCCCCAGCCCCTGGTTCCGCACACCCCTCTCCTCCCACTTCCAGGCACCAAGGCCTGTCCCTTCTGCCTCCCAAACCCATCTCACAGCATCTGGCGACCCCTCCACGGCCACACCAACCTTGCTGGCCTACGGAACCACAGTAACCTCCAAAGGGACAGCCTCTCTTCCATCCTTGCTCCCACTAAGAGGCTGGAACCTGACCCCTTTTAATCGTTTCATGACTCCCTTTCATTTGCTCAGAGAATAAAATGCAAACACCCCCACAAAGCCAGCCAACCTCAGCTGCCTCAGCCCACCTTCTACCAACCTGGCCTCTGTTCCTCAGTGGTGCCAACTTGTCCTCATTGTCCAACTTGTCCTAATAACCCGGTCCCCACCTTCCGCGGCCGAGCTTGCTCCTGTGCAGCTACTACCCCTCCTCCGGGAAGCCTTCCCTCTACCCTGCCCACGGGAGAGGCTCCCTGGCCCCAAGCACCCTGCCCACCATCCTCGCCTCCCACTGTCGTCCCTGCTTGTCTGTGGCAGGCATTTCCCAGGGCAGCCTGGCCATGGTGGATGGACCATGGAGCTGAATGTGCCATGGCAAACCTGTGCCTACCAGGCGAGCCTACCAGGGAGTGGAATACCAAGAACCCAGGTCACCAAACCCAATGTCCCCAAAGTAAACTCTTGGGCTCAGATCAGGAAAACGTCCCCGAAGCCTCTGGATGCTGAGGTCCCCGCCAGGCGGCATGTGACTACCCCGAAGCCTTGAGGGAGCCCAGCCCCGGGGCCAGCCGAGCGGCGCCCCTCAAGAGCCCATCATGTCCCTGGTCTCCCCACAAGGCGAATGGGAAAGGAACCCCAACCCTGCAGCCCCGCACGTGACAGCCCTGTCTCTGAGTCACCAGGACTTGCAGCCGAGGCGCCGGTCCCACATCCTCTCCCCTCCCACCGCGAGGAGTGCCCGCGGCACTGGGCCCACCTGCCGGCTACAGTCGTGCTGTTGGCCTTCTTGGTGGGCGGCTTCTTCTGCGGGGCCTGCTTGGCGGGCGGGGCCGCCTTGGCTTTCTTCTCCTCCTCGGACTTGGACTTGTGCCGCTCCTTGTCCCTGTCCTTCTTCTTCTTCTCTTTCTCCTTCTTCTCTTTCTTCCTCTTTGGCTTGTTCACTGGGGCCTGAGACAGGGCGGCCAGCTGCTCGTGTACGGCCTTCAGCTGGAAGAGAGCAGGCGGCTGAGCAGGGCCCCCCAGGGCTGGGCCAAGGGGACCACGGGCGAGGTGACAGGGGCTCCTGGGCCACCCGCCTCGGGGAGCCAGCAGGCGCAGGGCCGCACTCTGCCTCCACCACCCCTGTGGCCGCTGGCCAGCGGCTGGGCCTGCTGGGCCTCGGGCTGCTCTGGTCAAGTGCAGACAAGACTCACAGGTGCTCGGAGGGCAACAAGGGCAGCCTGGCGACATGCTTAGCCCGGGCGGCTGGCGCAGTAAGGACTTGATAAGTGGTAGCTAACATTTTTTCTTATTAGTTTTTACTTCCAGGTGAGGAAGACTCTCTAGAGAGAGGCTTAACCGTCTGCACAAAGGAGCCATTCAAACAGCTGTTTGGACACGACACGGCAGGTCCACGGGATTAAAATGACCCAGTGGCAGCAGCTACCATCTACCCAGTGCTGACATGTGCCTGGCAGTGTGCTAAGTGCGCCACATACTTCCGGTTTCAGCAGCCCCCCCCACCCCGGCCCCGGGGCACCAGGCGCTGCCACGACCTGCACCGAGCAGGTGAGGAAAACATGTGTCCAGCCTCTAACAGCGGGAGGGGCTGAGACGAGCCCTACATGTGTTGGGCCACAGCGCGTGGCGGGGGAGGGACGCTGGCCGCAGTGGCACTTCAGGGCCGTCTTCCCGCAGTGTCACCTTCAATGAGGATCAAAGTCAAGCGCCCCGCCCCCCGCCTCCCGCAAGGCCATTTCTGCTCTCCCTTCTCCTGCCAGAGGCCCCAGAAATGAAGCACCTGCTGGCTGCCAGACACTCGGGAAAACGTGTACATTTTTCTCAATTCTGTCAAAACAACTCCAAGAGGAAGGAACATCAGTCCCACTTTACAAGTGAGGAGAGCGTAGCAGGGGCCAGGGGGTCGGTCACAGGCCAGGGCTAGACCGCCTCGTTCCTGCAGGGGCCTGCCACAGGCGGCGGGGACCACAGCACGTGGCTTCTGACACTGCCTCCCTCCCAGACCTTTCTGGGGTAGCAGAGGCACCCAGGGCCCAGTGGGGCTCCGGGAACATGGTGTGGCCCCGGGGCCCTCGGAGCCGACACCTGCCTGGGTCCCCGCCCAAGCGAGCCTGCAGGGAAGGGGCCGGGCCATGAGCAAGGCTCACCTGCTCCTGCAGCTCCGCCAGCCTGGTGGCCCGTTCCTCCTCCGAGTCCGAGCTGCCCGACTCCGAGGAGCTCTCCTGGCTGCTGCGGCTGCTCTCTGCGCCCTTGCTCACCACCGGGGCCGCGGGAGCGGGCAGCGTGGGCGCCTCGGCAGGCTCATCCGGCATCTTGGCAAACCGCATCTCAAACACGTCCTATGGGAGAGTATGGGCCGCCTGAGGTCCTGGACGCCACCAGGGCAGCCCCTCGGAGTGGGCCCCCAGTGTCCCTGAGATGCCGTGGAGCTACAGCTGCGGCCGCGTGGAAGGTCAGGCCCTGCAGGGACACTGGGGCCAGCCTGCTCCCCCTTCCTCTCTAGGTACCGAGTGCAGGTCCAGGGGCAGGGGACGTGGGGACAGTGGCCACAGAGGTAGCCCTCTGGGAAGTGGCCCGCAAGCTCCCCTCATAACCACGCAAGCCTTGTGCAGAACTGTGTATCCTTTCCGCCTGCCGATGCCAGGTCCTGCAAGGCTGCCACCTACTACCAAACAGCTGGAGTGCCTTCCTTTGAGTTCTGACCCTTTATGGGGTCCCCCAGCCATGGGATCTGGGAGACAGTTTGCATTTCCCCATTTCTTTACCCTGTGACAGGACCGTAGCATCACATCTCACTCCAAGTTGGGTCCAAAAGTTGGCTCAAAAGGGACAAAAGTCTGGTCCTATTAAAACTGGCTTTGGAAAGCCCCTTGCAGCTGCTATACAGAATGACTTGGGCCCTCGGGAGCTCCGTCAGCGGCGGTCCCCTCTCCCTGGCAGCCCAGGTTTGTGTCAGACAGGATGAGCAGCCATGTGGGGCGACTTCGCTTTGCCAAGTCCATACGCCTGAATGCACCCCGGTTTCCACTAGAAGCTGCGACTCCACTAACGAGCCCACTCTGGGTTCTGGTCCCTATACTCTCCTCTCGGTGAAGGTGTCCTCACAGGCACAGACACAGACACACAGAGCCACGATCTGGCCGGTGCTCGGCAAACGGCCTCGAGGGGCGTTTACAGCAGCTGCTTCCATGTTGGGTTCTAACCCCGAGGCTCAGCTCACACGTGAACTGTGTGATTACTAAGCAGTCTGGCGGTTAAGATTCTCAGTCTCTGAGGCCGTCCGGGTTTGGGAGGAACCAAACCAGAGCCGCTGGCCTTGGCTCTGCTCACACGCGGGGGGCTGCCAGCGCCACGTAACTGAGCAACGACAGTGTGGGGTTCCGCAAAGCCTTTTGACTTCTAGACACAGTGGCGTGGTCTCAATATGTAACCGTGGGTCCTGGCGGCTTCCTCGGCATGCTGGGGCCTCCAGGACCCCTCTGCCATGTCCTCCATGGGAGCCAGTACACAGAGGGGCAGGCAGGCAGCACCAGTCGGGGAAAGGCGAGGACAGAGCCCACAGGTGGGAGGAAGGAAGGAACAGCAGGACCCAGCAGCCTGAAAGCAGGCTCGTCCCTCGTCTGGAGCCAGGTGATTGTGAGTGACACCAGGAGTCCCTTCACAGGGTTTTCAAAAGGGTTCTGAGCACGGGACGAGAAATGTTTTACAGAACAAACACTCTGGGTCCTGTAAAAAGAACTACTAGGGCCGGCCCGGTGGCTCAGGCGGTTGGAGCTCCGTGCTCCCAACTCCGAAGGCTGCTGGTTCGATTCCCACAGGGGCCAGCGGGCTCTCAACCACAAGGTTGCCGGTTCAACTCCCTGATTCCCGCAAGGGATGGTGGGCAGTGCCCCCTGCAACTAACAATGGCAACTGGACCTGGAGCTGAGCTGTGCCCTCCACAACTAAGACTGAAAGGACAACAACTTGAAGCTGAACGGCACCCTCCACGGCTAAGATTGAAAGGACAACAACTCGACTTGGAAAAAAGGCCTGGAAGTACACACTGTTCCCCAATAAACTCCTGTTCCCCTTCCCCAATAAAATCTTCAAAAAAAAAAAAAAAAGAAAAAGAACTACTAGAAGAGGAGAGATAGCCACAATTTTTATTCTTTCCTCCAAAAAGAAAGTCTTCTGATTATACAGCATTTAAAATATCGGTGCCATTACCTACAAAAGCAGCAGGATCCAATTGTGAAGAGAACTGGGAACAGACCCTGTGTAATAACCCGCACAGACACCCGTGGGCAGCGGCTGGACTGGCGGGAAACCATGCACACCGCACACTCGTCCATGTGTGAGGCCGGGGTGCGTGAGCCCAAGTCCCGCACGGACAGCCCGACGGAACTGCCGACAGCTCGCATTTCCTCCTACGTGCCAGCCGTCTGCTCCCACTGTCGGCGTACACAGTCTACACAGGCCACTGTCATCTGACACAACGTCCACCAACCTCCCTGATGGGCTCAGGACACAGCCCCCCAGCCCCCCACTCGCAGGGACTCCCCGGAACCGTCCGTCAGTAAGGCTGCAGGAGACTGGACACCGGCCCGCTCTCCCTTCCTCTCTGCCGGCTAGAATGTGCACCAGCCCGGGGGTCGTGTTCCCTGTACCCAGCCTGCTCTCCGCCCACCCCCACCGTGACTGCAGCTCCTGGAAAACAGAGAGGCCTGTTCGCCACCAAGTCCCGGGAAGCACTGGGCCACCCTCAGAAGAAACAGATTGTGGACGAGGCTCCCCGTAGGCTCGCGGTATCTTTCCCAGGAGCCAGCCCTGAGCTGCTGATCTGCCCCCCCGCCCCGACAGCGCCTCGGGTTACCTGCAGCTTCCTGGCCATGGCCACCACCTCGTGGTCCGGCGGGTTGTACTTGTAGCAGTTGGAGAACATCAACCGGATGTCAGCGGCAAAGCCCTGTGCATCTGGGTACTCGCGGCTGTCCATCTTCTTCTGTAACACACAAGTGACAGGACGTGAGGGCACCAGCCAGCATCCCAGTCTCAGCCAGACCCACTCACATGGACGTGGGACCCTCCGCGCGTCCACCACCAGTCCCCCACCCCAAGACTTCGTACACGGGAGGCCGGAGAGAGAGGTAGGAAGGGGGGCTCGAGGGCTGGGAGGGGAGGGCCTGAGACGCCCTGGGGGGAAGGAAAGGTGCTGGACAAGAAGCCGGGTTCCTGCAGCCGCCCCCTAACCCCTTCCTTTCCCAAGGCTTCCAGCTGTACACATGGGGGAATTTCTGACATTCCAAAGTTCCTGATAGAAGGAGCCCCAGGGGGACGAAGAGCTTCTAGGGAAGGGGCTCCACCAACTCCGGGGGTCTACTTGGCTCAAGGACTGAGCTGTTTAACTTTCTATGACAACCCAAGTGCTGTCAGCCAGCCCGCCCCTCACAGGAGCACCAGAGTGCCCTGGCCACCCCAGCGTGAAAGTGGAAGGAGGCAAGACAACAGGTACACGGCACACGGAGGCCAAAAGCATGAGCAGTGTGGGACGCTGCCAGGTGACACCTAAGAATGATCCGGGGTTTCAGCAGGGCACGGGGCACGTCACTGCTGTGAACAATGACCCTTTCCTGGGGACATTAGCTCTGACAGCTCAGCTCAAGACTTAAAGAGCCGAAGGCCAGGACTCCAGCACGGACTCTGGGCAGGGCCATCCCCGCTCCAGCCCCAGGGTCCCCTGTAAACAGCAAGGCTGTGAGAACGCTCCCCTTTCTGAAAGACTGAGTCCCTGCATGTCCCACTCTCCTGAGGTCCAGGCCAAGCCTGCTCTCAGAGGAGGACAGGGGCCTTGTGTGGGGACAATGAGATGGACAATGCACAGCCCGGCCTGGGCCTAGGGCCGTCGCCCAGAGCCAGGACCCCACACACCCCACCAGGGAGAAGGAGCCTCAGAGATGGTGCACCTGGGAGCGTATGCTGCCCCTACAGTCAAAACCTGCCGAGAAAGAGCAGCCATCCCAGGAGGATGGAACCAGACTGTTCCTGGAAGTGTCACAGGAAAGACGCAACGGCAGAGGGCTGAGGTCCACTCTCCACCCGCCTCTGCTGTGTCTGAATTTTCTAGGCGTGCTTTACTCTCATGGGTGGAAAAGAAAGGCCTGCCCAAAGGTAGCCTACATCACTGGGCTCCCATGAGCGGCAGGGCTGCGCAGCACTGACGGTGGCCGTGGCCAAGGAAGCAGGCGCCCTGCCCTCGCAGGTCAGGAAAAGGCTCAGAGAGGGTGAGGAAGCTGCTCGGTCACCCAGCCGGGCCTGCCGACTGGAGCCGGCACATCAAGCACCCACACCCGGCACCACTGCCCTGGGAAGCTGGGAAGTCTGCAATGAGGAGAGTCCGCCCCAGGCCGGCGTCACTGGGGAACGAGGCAGAATGACTGAGACCAGCTGTTCAAAGCCTAGGCCCACCGATAGAAAGAAACAACGACCTCTTCTTGGGGAGGGGCTTTCCAAGGCCACAAGGGCAGCTCACAGAGGAGCTGGGCGACACACGGCCACCTGCCAAGGGCAGTCCTCAGGACGTCACACACCAAAACCCGACTGGCTCGGAGCTCTCTCCCTGAGGGAGGGCAGGGGCCCAAGCTGGACAGGGGCTCAGGAATGTTCCTGTGCACACTCAGTGAAGACACCCTGCGAGGTAACCCCAGCCCAGTCTACTGCCCTCAGGGTGCCACCGCACCCAACCCGACACAAGCCTTGCTCTGACCTGGAGCAAAACCTACGGACAAGCCCGGGACGGAGCCCCTTGGCACAGGAAGACCCCTGCATGGGCAGTGGGAGGCTGGACCTTCTCTGTCTGGTGAGGGGACGGGTCACCTGAAAGGGCCTCCTTGCCTAATGTTACAGAAACCTGCAAATGCTCCCGAGTGGGAGACACGAGGAAAGAAATGAAAACTGCGTTCCAGGGACGAGGTGACAGCAAAGCTGCAGGTTCAGCCACCAATGAGCAAGAACACACCTTCCTCCCTGCTGGGGCGTGGCGGGGGCCAAGGAAGCCGGGCACTCCCCCGGCCCCGGGGACGCCTGACCCTCAGGCCGTCGGCAGCGCCGGCAGCCTAGCCAGGGGCCGGGGACGGCCCAGGCAGGGGGACGGGGCCCGCCGCCGGGTACCTTGACGGTGCTGAGGTCCATGGGGTGCTTGATGATGTCGTGGTAGTCGTGCAGCTCCAGGGCCTCGGCGTCCACGGGCTTGTAGAAGGGCCAGGCGTAGGCCGCGTGCTTCTTGGACAGCATCTCCTTCAGGATGCTCTCGCAGTGCCGCAGGTGCTCCGACAGCTTGCCCTTCTTGCCCGCGTGCTGGGGCACCTCGCCATCCTCCAGGTCCTTCTTGGGCGGCTTGATGGGGCGGCCGCCGCTCTCCCGCCGCGCCACCACCTTGGCCTGCTTGGGGTCCGAGAGGGGCGGGGGCGACTCGCTGCGGCTGGCGGTGATGGCGGACGTCGTGGGCGTGGTCGTGTCTGCTTTCCGCTTCACGCCCTTTTTCTGTGACAGCGAAACCACCGGTGAGCACCAGGAACAAAGCCCGGCCGCGAGCAAGTGAATGGTGACCACTGCGCTTCTGGAGCGCTGACTACCCGCCGGGCACCGAGCGAAGCGATGCCATGCATGGGCGCGTCAGCCCCCCGCTGCCCCCGCGGCACAGAGGACACCGAGGCTCAGAGGGGCCACGCCGCCGGCCCAAGGTCACACAGCTGGTAATGGTGAGGCTGGACTTGGAACCTACCGCGAGCCACCCTCTGGGGGCTCTCGCCCTTTGCCCCAGGGCTCCGTGGGCCCGGTGGGCGGGCTCGTGACAGCCCTGAGCAGTGGGAGGTGCAGCATGCAATTCACCTGCACCTAACCAGCACCCCAGGCCTGGCCAGGGCTCCAGAGACAAGCACGACCGATGGCACCATGACCGGATCGTCACCAAGCGGAACTCAGGCTCAGGGACAGCACACAGGACTCCCCTGCTCTAAAGGCCAGCGGGGAAGTCCCAAAGGCCTCAAAGCTGGCGCTCCGAGGACAATCGTAGTGGAGGGCGGGGGGGGGGCAGGAAGAGCATGCGGGTGGGGACGCAGGCAGCAGCAGCAGGTTGGGGACCACGGACTCCGGGGGCTGAGTGAGTGGGCGGGTCTGGACTTCACCCAGAAGGCAGCGGGAGCCAGCTAGAGCTCTTCTTAAAGGGAGGAAATGTTGATTAGTGGGTGTGTCCAGGGCAGACACTCACGCAGGATATGTGCAACAAGAGCACATTTAATGCCTGGGCATCCCGGGCCTGAGGGTCCCTCCAGACACGATGACTGGCCCGAGGGCCCACGGCATGGGGGCCACGTCCCGCAGCCAGGGCTCAGTGTGTCCCGGAGACAAGCTCAGCCGGCTCCCCGCGTCTCAGCTCAGGCAGGCACAGAAGCCCCTCGGAGCCACAAGCACCTGGGCCGATGGCCTCACAGGGTCCTGCTATCTAGAGCGCCACCACGGTCGCTGCCCCAGCCAAGCTGCCACCCCCAGGCTGGCAGGGGCATGAGCCGGCTGTCCACAAACACTTAATGGGCACCAATGAGATGCCAAGCGCGTGCCACGGAGGCCCGGCGGCAGGGGGCTCATCTGGCCATAGTAAACAGGACATGCTCCAAAACAGCCGGGTGCCGTGTGGGGCAGCCTGGCCGGGCGCTGCCCGGAAGTGCAGGCAGTGAAGGCCACGGGGGAGGGGAAAGCAACAGAGGCGGCATGTTACCTTCGGGGAGCCATTTAACCCCTCTGAGCGCCTGCTTCCTCATCTGTAAGATGGGGGAATACTGCCTGCCCCCGGGGGTTGCTGTGAGGGTCAAATCGGAGAAGATGGTACACATCAGTGCCCGCGGGGGGCCCGCTCAGAGCAGAGCAGGAGACGTGGCAGTCCACGCCAGCCCCGGACCAGGCAGGGAGCACCCACTCCGAGCCCAGACCAGCCAGGACGGTCCCTGCCATGGAAAGCTCCCAGGCAGGCGGGGAGACGGACGTGCTGCTCTCACGCTGGCAGGGATGCGAGGTGCGGGTGGAGGCGACCAAGGGGCCAGGTCCTCAGGACGCAGCCAGGTCACCACCTTCCCCACACTAACCTCCGGATTTCCGGGTGTGGGCAGGGAGGGCCGGGACCCCTCCCACCTTCCTCTCGCACACCTTCCCCACCTGGGCCCATGCACTGCGAAGGCCAGGCCTTCAGGGCCAGAGTCAAGCTGGGGTTCAAGTGCAGCCTGCCCTCACCAGCTGTGTGACCTGCAGCTCCCCAAGCCTCGGGCTCTCGTCTGCATCAGTCAGGAACGTGGCCAGACCTCACCGGCACAGCGGGAACCACTCCCAAGTCACATGCACCAAACGCCCACGGCCGTGCCCAGGGAAAGGCAGCAGCGCTCCCTCTGGCCCCGCCCCACAGCTGCCTGAATCTGGGAACCCTGCCTGGTGCTCAGACCTCAGGCTGACCGAGAGCCCAGGGACGCTCACCTTGACGACGGGCGGCGTGGGAGGGACCACCGGGATGATGGGTGTCGCAGGAGGAGGTGGGGCAGCAGCCGGGGGCACAGGGACTGATGTGACGTTTGCAGTGATAGTTGGCACAGGGGTGGCAGCAATGACGGGTGTCTGGGAGACAGTGGGGGGGACGTTGTGAAAGGGGGTCGCCGGGGAGACAGAGGACACGGCCGCCACTTGCTGCGTACCTTGAAAACAAGGAGAGGAGGCTGAGCAAACCAGGCTCTATCAGCCAGGCAGGACCAAGGCAGTACTTCCGGAAGCTTCCTGGACTATCCCCTCTAGCCAACGCACGCCAGATGCCAGCGGAGCCCTTCCTCCTGAGACCCCTGGCCCTGCATCTTAGTGCTTCCACAGAACCTGCCTCCAAGGGCGCTCACTGAACAGACGAACAGCCTCTCCCCTCTGGCCAGGACCCAAGTGTGAAGGAGGCAGGGAGCCAGGACAAGCCACACAGCCCGGTAGGTAAGAGGCAGGCCCGCGCCCAAGAAACCGGGGGTTAACTCCATCGGTAACCACCTGAGTGACCCTACCTAACCACCCCTGTGCCCAGCTGCAAAGCGGGAAGGCCAGCGGCACTGGCGACCCTCTCAAGGCCTAGGCCCCCGGTCAGCCTCTCCATCAGGATGCACCTCTCTTCCAGGTCCCCAGACCAGGTAAGGCCCCAGGGGTCCCAGTACCTAATCCCCACCACACTCCCCGACAGGTGGCACAGCTCCTCTCCTGTCACATAGGACAACACATGCTAAAGAAGCAAAGTCCTAGGAGGCAACACAGGGAGAGCTGTGACTTCTGCCCCGGCTTCCGGAAGAGGTGGCCGCAGAGCCAGGGCCAGGACACCGCAATACCAGTCCCCTCCCGGAGCAGCGGGATGGCAGACGGTAACGTCCCCACCGAGGGCCGCCATGTCTCAGAGGGCACGTGGCTCCTGGCGTGCATGTCATCGCTGCCCCGACTTCACAGACAGGGACTGAGCTCAGAGGGGTCGCGGGACCCACAGAAGAGACCTCTGCCCGGGGCCTCAAGACAGAGTGACCACGCCCATCCACCCGTCCACCCCTTTACCTGCACTCTGGGTTCCCGCAGCCGGTTTTCGGCCTTTGCCCTTCGGAGCAGGGGGTAATAATTCAACTTCCTCCTGGGGCATCTGGGCCACTTTCTGCAGAAAAATTTTCTCTAAGGCTTGGGCCATTAGCACTATGTCATCTGTGGGCTGAAGACACGGGGAGAGCCGAGGTTACGTGCCGGGGAAGGAGCCATGCGCTGGCAAAAGACATCGCTGGTCATAGCTCAAGAAAACAACTATTGAAAAATTTGTTAAGAGATTTAATGGGGCAGGAGGGAGGCAAAAGGAATACATTTGAACACAGAAACTCTTGGGAAAATTCAAAAAATCACAAAGACTAAAAAGCACCCTTCACCCGCTGTCACTTGGAGAAAAAGAGCCTCCAGCTCAACACTTTGGTCACCTTTACGTCAGCATTAGAAGCCCAGAGCTGGGACGACAGGGAACTCCCCTAATCTGCTCCTGTCCTGCAGACACTTCCCCTTGCCGTGAGGTGTTCTGCATCACTGGGGACGCTGGGTGTGGAGGCCACAGTGAGTTCGGCCAATCTCCGACAGCCGTGCTGCAGGGGCCGTGTTTTCCCACATACATGAGCCTGCACTGACCCCTTCAGTGTTTCTAGAGGGAGAACTTCCAGGTCCAAGGGTACGGACGTTGTCAAGCGTTCGGTATGTGTCACCTCCCAGCTCTTAGAGCCGATGGCTCTGAGACGGCCAGTGCGCGGAGACTGCACGTGGGATCAGGGCCGGAGAGGCACACGCGTGACAGCCAACCCCAGGGCACCATGTCACCCCGGGGCCGCCACTGGGCAGCTCACAGGGGCGTTGTGGGCCCACGCCACATGCGTCCTCTTACCTTGTTATAAATATAACAATTTGTAAACATGGTGTTGAAGTCCTGCATACATTCACTTGCACTCCAATAATAATTATTTTCTAGTCTCTTCTTAATCGTCCCCATATCCATTGGGTTTTTTATAATTTTATGATAATCCTAGGAAAGAGGTTTTCACAGGCATTACTGACAGTTCAACAACATTACTTTGTACATAATTCCCAAGTGCACTGCCTGCACACAGAGTGGTCTTCTTAGCTGAGCTGGGTACACGGCAGTTTCCGGTCACCTGAGGGCAGGTGGGCGAGCGGTCTGGGGCAAGCACTCGGCCCGCTCCGAGCCCCTCCAAACCTCCCGCGGGGCAAGGACTCTGCGTCTAGGAGAGGTTCTTACAGACACACGGCTGTGGCACTGGGGCTGGTCTACACTCGGGAGAGGGGTGGGGCCCCGCTCCCTCCCAGACTCCAAACTGCGCTCAGGGCCCCGCAGGTGATCAAGGCTGAGCTGGGCCCTGAGCCCAGGCTACCAAGTGCCAGCCCAGGGCGTCGCCTGGCTACACTCGGGGTTCTCTGAGTCCACAGAAGAAAGCCACCGGACGGCAGGTCAGCACTGAGCCGGTGGGGCCTCCACCCGCTCTGAGCACCTGACCTCGCGTGGAGGGTTGCAGGGGACAGGATGCAGACGCGCGTGAGCCTTTGCTCCTGGGCTCCATCACACCAGCCCACTCCCCCTCTTCCTCCATCGTGAGGCCCGGGTTCTCCCCACCCCAGGTACCTGGAGACAGTCGCCCTCCATTCTCCAACATCCCTAAGTAGCCCCTCGTGCTCCCTGGTCACTGTGGGCCCTGGGCTGTCCTCCCCACCGCCTGCCAGAGTCCCGGGCTGTGCCTGGCCTGCCAGCACCAGCCACATCTGAGGCAGCACCTCTGCCAAAGCCCTAGGGGCAGCCCTTCCACGAGTCTGAGCAACAGAGGGGTGGGGGCACGGGGACTCACGGGCAGGTTCAGCTTGATGGCGTCCACGGGCTGGTAGAAGGGCCAGGCGAACTGGTGTTTCCAGAGCGTCTTCACCACCACATTCTGCATGTACTGCAGCTGGTTGGTCTTGCGGCCGGGCTTGGAGGGGTTCGAGACCTCCGGCGGGGGCGGGTTCACAGGGCCCGGGGCCACGGGGATCCCCGTGGGGGCGACTGTCGTCGTGGTGGACATCCTCCGGCGGCTCGCTCACTGGCCGTCACAGCAGCGGCTCAGGGAGGCCCTCGCTTCCTCTGTGCTCCCCGCGGAGGCGCGACATCCCATTTCCAGGTCCGACCAGGCAGCACCTACAGGGAAGGAGGGACAGCAGAGAAAGGCCGGTCACCCGGGCCCAACGCCGCGCCCAGCCTGGGCAGGCTGCCCTGGCACACCCGTGTTGTCGCGGCAAAGCCACTCGCCTTGGTCAAGTCACCCCTCACCTGCCGCAGAACCCCCTCCAACCTCTGCTCTCAAGCTGGGGGACAAAGAGACATGGGTGACGGGAGCTCACATGAGCACGTGCCACCTGGGCAGGTGAGGAAACACAAGAGTAGGAAGGTGTCTGCGGTCTGGGGGGAGGGCAGGGGGGATGAGGAACCCGCCTCGGCTCACTGCCTGACAACTGCCGGCCTGCTGGGGCTAAATCCACACTGCTCTCGGCCGTGGCGACTTCTTAGAGAATAAGGTCATCTGTTGAGAGCTACAACATCAACCCCGCAGGGCCCAGCCGGGCAGGCAGAACATTCGCGGAACCACACACAGGAGGCACACAGAGCAGAGCCCCTCGGGAGCGAGCAAGCGAGGTTCCACCGTAGCCACGAGAACACGCTCTGGGTTTGTGATGGCGGCCAGGCTGTGACACGGCCGCTCCTCGGCCAATCAGGAGGGTGGGACCGGGCGGGCCGGCCCCTGCACACTCGGTAAACGGGTGGGGGGCTGCTGCAGACCCCAGCTCGCTCCCCGCCAGCTCCTGGCCTCTCAGGAATGCTCTCCGAGGGACACTGCACCGTGGAAGAATGCACAGGCCACCCCAGCATGTTAGGAGCAAGCCAGGCGCCCCACTTTCACCTGGAGGACACAGACTGACGGCTGCTCACGGAGCCTGAACTCCAGAGGCATCTGCGCCCCCGCGATGCTTTAGCTTTTTGTTTGTACCTGTCACAGTATTCAGACGGGGCTGGTGGCAGCACCCACCACGTGAAGGGCCAGACGGCCTTCGGAGGCAGAGCAGTGCGCCCACAGTAAAACTTGGAGACTTTCCCGAGCTGGTTAGCATCCTGATGGTGGCCTACAACCTGCCACGGTGACACTTCTACGCCACGGTCACTGGCACGCGCCCTGAGCAGGGCTTTGACTAGCACCCTAATCTCTCCGCCCTGCAACGCAGAGTGAAAAGGCCTGAGAAAAAAGCCGCCAGGCCCATCTCACCCACCAAGCAAAGCTGCCCTTCGGCCCGCTCGCTGGAGGAGGAACACTCTGGAGCACCTACTGGGCACCCCGCCTGTTATCCGGGGAGCCCAACTCCTCTCCTGGGGTGAGCTGGTGCCTCTCACGCCCCTCAATCTCACCAACCTGGTGCAGTGCCCTGGGCAGCACCATGGCATGGCCCCAGGCCGGTGGCTCGGTGCGGGGGCGGCCGGGTCAGCTAGTGTAACGGCGGAGAGGCTGCGTGTTCACCACCACACAAAGCCACGGAGCCGGCACAAACCGTGCTCAACGCCTCGGCCCCAGCCCACCCCACCCCAGCAGGTCAGCAAATCCAAACTCCGCCAGAGGCTGACGGCTTCCAGCCCGAGCGCCACCACCTCCTGCTGGAGCTCCGTGAAACCTGGGGGTCTGCCCTCCCTCACAGCAGCGTGGTCCTGTTCAAACCAACGCAGGTCGAAGCGAGTCACCCACCCACTCAAGACCCTCCAGAGCTCCATCTTTCAGCATAAAAGCACGGTCCCCACTCTGGCCTGCAGGGCCCAATACAACCGGTGAGCTGTCTCCCTGTCCTGGCTGCTGCAGCCGTACTGGCCCACGGCCTCCCTCACCGGAGGAACAGGTTCATCGTACGTTCGTCTCTTCCAGGCGTTTCTACTCCAATGCCTCCATGGCCTCTGGAATCTCCTGGAACCCTTCCCTGGGACCCCAGGTAACTCAGGGCTACAGAGCAGATGCTGGGGCCAGCCTCCCGTCCCCGTCCCAGTCTGCCCCTCGTCAGCCGCAGGATCCGTCCCCCGTGTCCCCACAGGGGAGCGATCGGGCAGGTGCTAAACAAGTACTGAGCACCACGCAGCCCTGCTCTGACGGCTGTGGCCGCTCCTCCCAGGGCACTGTCAGTCCCCAGGTGTCAGGTGGGCTGCTGGGTGATCCAGGGAGCCAGGGGCTGACCCGGGGGACACGAGGCCCACAGGAGGACCCAAGGCTCCTGCAGGCACGAGGTCTGACGGGCACAGCTCACTGCAGCGACAAGCTTGACCTCGGCCTCGGCCTCCCTCCCTCTTCCAACCACCGCTTCACACCTGCGCTGAGCAGGGAAGCCACTCCAGCCACAAACACAGAGTGTCCCACTGCGGGGTAAGCGCCCAGGCACACCCAGGCCCAGCAGGAGCCATGAGCCTGCACCAGGCTGACCGCTGGGCCCCCTGGGTTTGGCCACACACCAGCCCAGGAGCCAGCTCAGCACTGCCAGGGGCCCGCAGACACACAGACCTCAGCACTGTGCGTGGCCCCGGCATATGCTCACTGAATGCGGCCGTCACTGCAGGCCACAGGGAGTCCTTCCACCGCGGCCACAGGTGAAACCTGCTTCCAGCCCTACTTCCAGGGGTGGAAACACCAGCGACCCCAGCAGGGTCTGAGGCTTACGGGGGACGTGTGCCAAAAGTGCTCCGTATCGCACCCCCCATGGGGACTGCACAGGGCAATGACAGCTCTCCTGAAATGGGCGGGGGCGACCCAGACACTCAGACCCCTGCAAATGCGGGGACATTGCCCTCTGCAACAGAAGCAGGCAGGGCTGCTCTCGGCCTCTCATCCTTCCCTCCCGGCCTCTCCTTTGTCCCCAGCACCAGCCCAGCACCAGCTGGATGGGGAGGAAGGGCAGCCAGAGCCAGCCCGTCCATCCCGAGTACCAGGACCTTCCTCCCTGGAACGGCCATGCTGGCTGAGGAGACAAGCAAGGGGTCAGTGGGCAGCACACTCCCACGGGAAATGTCCCCAGTAAACCGCCCCAGGGAGGGGGGACAGAGAGGGCTGCCTGGCCAGAACACGGCACCCTCCAGGGCAGCGGACAGAGCGAAGAGATCCCGTCGTTCCCTGCTGAAGTGCACACGCAGGGGCCCAGACCCGACGGCCGTCACCTCCAGGCATCTCTCCCCAAAGCAAAGGCGGATGCAAGCCCAGTGAGCAGCAGACCCTCGATGACAGCCGGGCCCTGCCTTCCCCCAGACACTTCTTCTCCAGACCAGACAGCAACGTGGCAGACAGGGACAGGACAAGGGGAGCCACACGCCCACAGGAAGTCCCCGGGGAGGCAGGGACAGACGGGCCGGCAGACCCCACACCCGAGTCCCCGCCTCAGTGCACACCAGTCCCCAAGAGGCTGCCATCTCTCTTTCTGCTTCATTTCTGAACGGGTACATTTTTTTTTTCTTTTAGAACATGTTCCTTTTGTAAAAAGAAAAAAGTGTAAAGGAATTTCTATTTTGCAAAAACGCTCAAACACCAACCAACCAACCAACCAACCACAGTCGGGCACAGTCAGGGGCTCCCATGGCTGCATTCAGTCAACAGTTAAGTGTCTCAGAGCTTATGTGTCTCCTCCAAGGTCTGGGGACAGGCCCAGCAGCCCAGCGTGTTCTCTAAGGGAGGACTCTCCGGGCCACAACACCCCCAAGTCTGGGCTCGACCTCAGCAGAGCTGCCAGCCCTTGGGGTCCAGCACCACCCAGGCTGCCTGAGAAATCCCACCAGAGCCACTTGTCAGGGCAAAGCACACAGACGAGTGACGGAAAGCAAAGGTGCACCGCCCAGGCCCCTACGGTCAGGCTGGCAACACCCAGAGCAGCTGTCCTGTCCCCTAGTCTGGGCGGGGGTCACGGCCACATGCCGAGACCAGGAAGCAAGTGCTGCTTCCAGAAGGAAACTCAAACTTAGGCCACTAGCTGATCCTCCTATGGGGTTCAGCCCTGACCTGAAAATCAGTAATGGTCACCGTGCTAAGGGACGTGGAGGTTTCAAACAGCACGATGGTCAGACCACCATGGAATCCGCCCTCACTGGCTCCCACATGGCCCGAGTGCCCTCCCGCGCCCTAGCCTTCTCAGGGGCAGCTTCTCTGTGTGACGTGGCCGGGGACAGGTCTGACACCCCCGGCCAGGCCCCACCTGCACGCCTTACCCAGAGTGACACTCACACCCCTGACTTGCCCCCCACCATCCAGCCCAGACCTCAGTGGCTGCCCTCCTGGGTGAGGCCAGGCAGGAGCAGACAGTGGAAAAAACACCAAGGAACACGTGAGCGGTCAGCCACGAGCACTTCACCTCTGCTGAGGGTGCCACCCACGCGGTCCCATGAGCTCAGTGACCGTGCCCACTGCACAGACTGCAGAGCTGAGGCTGCTCCGTGCTGGGGGGACTTTCTGGGTCTCCTCACGTGGGGATTCAAGCACTGAGGCCCAGGACCCTGTACGTCCCCAACCTGGCGCCCAGCACTACAGGCGACACAGGGCAAAGAGCACGCAGGCAGCTACAGCAGAAGATGGCCCATGTGCCGCCACAGGCCAGAGTACCAGGCAGCGCCCCTCCCAGAGCCCCAGGTCTGAGTAAACCCCCGGCTAGAGGGCCACACAGGACAGCAAGGAGCGCCCTCGGGTCTGCCTCGCTGGGGCTTAGACCGGCCCCCTCACTGCTGACGGCCTTGAGCCCGGGCCTCAGCTGTCAAGTTGAGAGCGCCCAGTGCAGCCGTCACCCATCAGGGGCTCCCACACGCCCCGGGGACACAAAGACACGGTGCTGTGGCTTCCCACCCACAGGTTCGGGGCCTGGCACCAGTGGCAGCACCTGTGGCCTGGGCTCCAGCCTGCGGAACGTGAATCAAGGGGCATGTCCTTCAGTACCGACTGATAACCTCTGAACTGAGTGTGGATGCTTTGGGGCTGACGGTGGTGCCCGTTCTGGTTTTGAAAACTCCTTGCCTGTTATAGATACTGAAAGTCATGAATGAGACGTATCTGGAGTTTCTTCTCAATAATCGGAGTGAGGGTTGAAACTGAGTGGGGGTCTGGAGGAAACTGCACGGGCTGCTGAGCCCCTGGGGGCTCCTTACCACCCCTCTACCTCCGTCTACATTTACATTTGAAAGCTCCTACCCCACCAAAAGGAACAGGGTGAGCCCAGTTTTCCTCAGGTGCTCAGGACCCTGCATCCCTACCCCCACGGCCTTGTTCCCCGGGCCCCCCTCACCTAGCAGGGCAGAGGACCCCAGTATGTGCGGAGGACTCAAGTGGAATAACGCAGGCCTGGTGGGGAAGTGTGGGTCCAGAGACCCCAGCACCTTCAGATGATACAAAAGGTCTGGATGCTGCAAAGCAGTGCTTCACCCACACCCGGCCCCAGGGGAACGGTGGGGGGTGTCCTCCGGGGGGGGAACATGTAGGAGCACACCGTGCAGCTTGGACGCCCTGGCATCAGAGCCCCCGCCCACCTACCGCCGGGCAGGCTGAAAGCCCTTCTTCTAGGACGTGGAGGTTTTAAGTACACGTAACTCAGGAACAATTCACAATTCACGTCAGGGCTTGAGCCGCCCTGTGGCAAAGCAGCTTCAGAACCTGCACCCCGCTGCCCTGTCGGGCGCTCACCACACACCCACCAGCAGCCACTTCACTCCAAAAAGCTATTTACTGCACAGACAACACGCCCCTTGTGTGGCCAACCCTCCTGGTCACGGTCACGGCCCTCGGACTCCCGCCGTGGTGCAGCCCTGCCGCCTGGGGGTGTGGGGGAAAGTGGCCCTCCCTGGGGGACGGCCAAGTGCCCACTCAGCACTGGACACAGCAGGGAAGGGATGGGGGCCGGGGTCTCAGAGGAGTAAAGTGAGGCCAGAGAACCTCCCCTGCTTCCCGGGGCCCCCGCCAAGGATGGGGACACAGCACATGCAAATCTGGGTGAAAGTCAAAGACAATCTGCCTTTGACACAAGAGGATCTGAAACCATCCAGGGCGGAAACTCAGACAAACCACAAAGCCCTCGAACGTCAAGCAAAACCCCAGATCTGGGGTTCTGGTGAGATCCTGAAGGACCAGCGCATCAGACGGATGTTCCCGAAGTGGGCAGCCAATGAGGGGGCGCCAGGGTGCACGGACCGGCCACCCCACGCTCCAGATCACACACACTGTACCACGTGAAGGGCGGGAGCAGCCAGTCCGCAGGGAGGCGCCCCAGAACAGCTGGCACATCCCCCACAGGCAAATGGACAAGTGAAGTGGCGAGGTGGGGCTGGCCCCGAGACCCTCTCCCCTCCCCCCGCCACGCTCCTACTCCAGGGGAACTGGAATCCTGATGACAACACAGAAATCCTGTCCCCTGTCGGCTCACTCAGCCCAGAGGGATGCATCAGGGTCCTGGACAAATTGGGAGCGGGGGGAAGGGACCTGTGTCCAGTCGCCAGTATAAAAACACAGAAAAGTTGGCAGCAGCCACACCAGCCCTCCTGCCATCACGGCAAGCATCAGGCACGACTGCAAGAAGATCTGGGGGTTTCCCGGACAGCCGGACCCCGAGGGGGGCAGGATCAGGATGCTGGCCTTCAGGCGTTGGCTGCAGGGATAGACAGACGCTCGGTCACCAGCGCTGCCAGACACGGGGCGACGATGAAGCCGGGAAGGTGGGCAGGGGGTGCACGAAGGGGGCATTTCCAGGCTGTCACACTCTGCAGGGGCCTGGACCACTGAAGGGGAGGGGTGGGAGGGGCATGCAGATCCAAGGGTGGGGGGGGTCCTCAGTAGGCTCCTAGTTGGGCCCCCATCTCAGTGGAGGGTCTGGGGGAAGGGGCAAGAAGCTGGGCCTGCATTTGCCTTGCCTCCTCTCTTGCCCAGCTCAGATGCATCGTGCCCGCCAGCAAGCGTGGCCTGCAAAAATGGAGGGGCTCCAAGCCCCTAGGGGCTGCCCACTGCTTCACTGCAGCCCCACCCCGGCATGGGATGGTGGGGGTCACGTGAGCTCCATTTTCCAGACGGAGGCTCAGAGGTGAAGAGGTAGAGCCAGGCCCTGAACGAGGCCACCTACCCCACACCACACTCCCACCACCGCCTCTCTGAACCCCCGACGATCCTGCAGACGGAGCTGAGGGCGGCAGGAAGTCTGAGGTGGATGCCCAGCTCCTAGCCCCAGGTGGCCAGGCCAGCCTCCCAGGCGTGCTGACCAGGAGCTGCCCCGGGGCCTTGGGAAATAGGATCCGTGAGGGCCAGCGGCTTCGGCTTCGGTGACAGACGGAGCCAACTGCCACGTTCTGTGGGGCCAGGAGAGGGGGCCCCAGGATGGCCCTGCAAGAGGCCTAGGGGAGGGCAGACAGGCACACCTCCCGCCCATGGAGCACACCCCGGGGGCAGGAAGCAGTGCCACCGCGGCTGCCATCCAAGGGGCCTCTGCCCACAGCACAGCAGCCCCAACCAGGGCCCCTGAGCTCGCCTGGGGTCTAGATGGCACCTGCTCTCCAAAACCAAGGAACTGATCCCAGCAAGCTCAGTCCAATCAAATGTGCGGGTGCCTACAGGTCTGCAGCACTGTCCTAAAGCAGCAGGCCAGGCCCATGGGTGACATGCAGCCATGGTGCCCTTCCTGACACCCCGAGTCCCCTTGGCTCTGTACCCACAAGACGTGGGCACCTAGCACTCCCTCCTCGGAAGGCTTCCGGTCCTGCCAGAATGTCAGCCTCACAAGGACCCAAGGCACCAGCCACAGGGGTGCCTCCAGCTCTGCTGGGCAGGGTTCACTGCTCACCCATGGGGGACCAGGCCAGCTGTACTCCTCACCTCTGTGAGGATCTGCCCCCCAACTGCTTTACGCCCCTCCCCCCCGAAAAAACAACACACAGAAACAATATACTGGCCGCTACCTGTTGTGGGGTATAAAGCCCCCAGGGAGCTTTGGGAAGCCTCCACCAGCCCTATTTCTTGGGAAAGCTGAGCTCTGGCCCTGATACCTGGCGGGCCAGAACCTGGTGTCATTCCTCTGGGGAGTGCCAGCAGCCCCACATGCACTCCCGCAGGGCACCTCCCTGAGGCCAGGGCATTGAACGACCCCTCCACGGGGCTGGGATGGGGCAAGAGACCCCCAGCTGAAAGGGGAATGTCCTCAGGTGAGCGAGGAGGGTGGGCTGACCAGCGCCCAACCTTGGTCCTGGAAAGGGAAGAGGATCGTTCTCCCTGGGTCAGGTGGTCCTGCTAACGGGGGCCCCTGCACGCCTGAGGCTCCAGCGAGCCTGGCACTTTCCAGAACAAAGCTGCGGCGGTCCGCCTAGTGCTAGGTGCTGCCACAGGCACTGACCTGTGCAATCGCAGGCAGGGAGCTGGACGCGACGGGCACCACAGCCCATCTCCTCCTGCAGAGCCTGACAAGACGCAAACCCACGTCTTCAGTGTGTGCCACTTTATAAACCACCAGCACCCTGGGCTGTCAGGGGCCACACATGGGAGCCCAGAAAGGCCACTGCCATATGCCACGCCTAGCTGTCCCCCAGCACAGCCTGCTTTCCGCTCTAAACCCGTCCCCCCAGGAGGGCAGCGCTGGGGACCTCCTGGGTGTCTGGCCACCCCTCATCGTACAGACCAGGGACCCGAGGCATCTGCCCACCCTGCCCGTGCTCAGGGGTGGGTGCAGGCTCGCACGCAGGCCCAGCCCTCACCCCTGTAACTGCCCGTCCAACTGGAACACTTCCCCACTCACGCCTGATGCAGGTGTGTGTGAGCAACCCCAAGCAGGACAAGAGCACACGCTCCACATGCGCCCCAGGCAATGGCTGTCCCCAGGTCTCTGGCCTCCCGCCAGGCATCATCCTTGGACCCCTGGCAGCTGCCCTCAGAAGGAAGCTTCTTGCCCTATCAGCCCACTTAAGAGATGGGACGTGAGGCCTAGAGAGCTGGTTCTTCCCGGGGCTGGAGGCCTCTGAGCCGAGACACTGGGCAGCGGGTACAAGGGCCAGGAGCCCAGGCCACTGCCCCGCCCCCACCCCCATCCGGGGGCCTCCTGGGATCAACAGCACAGTGGGCAGCCACCAGGACAGGACCTAGGATGGCCCGGCCCTGGGTAAATCACGGTCTTTGTTAGCTCTCATGCCCCCCGCCCCTCCCCTCACATGCTCTCCAGGTGTCCACACCTTTCCAGAGCAGGTGCACATTCTCTTCTGCTCATAGAGAAGGCTGCCCTGAGCCTGGAGAGGGAAGGGCACAAGCCCTAGCACAGGGAGAAGCATCAGGCAGCCCCAGCCCCGACGAGGCCCACGCAGGCTCCTGGAGGCGGGCACACGCCTGCCTACCCACCAGTGCTGAGATGTTCCTACAGCCCCCAGTGCTGGTGTGTTTACCAAGCAATTCCTGCAGGCTGCACTCCCTGCCACCCTTCCTGCCCCTCGTCCAGCCTGCGTGGGGGCTTCCGTCAGCCCAGACGACAGTCACACAGTCGTCTGCGTCTCCCCACCCCAAAGGGGTGCATGCCTTATCTCGAGTCCACAGCCAGCACAGCCCCAGCTCTTGACACCTGGCTCCTGGCACTGGGCTGGCACCATGAGTGCTCGGTCAACGTTCTCGGGACAGGCATTCCCGAGCCCTGGGTCCCCATGACAGTTTAGTACCGGTGACACAAGGGCCCCCACTGCTGCCCTGCCAGCATCCTCCTGACCATCACTTCTGGAAATGCTGCCACACCAATTTCCAAGCCCAGCTTCCCATCTCATGCGAAAAATCTGCACCCAAGTGACATTTCCCCAGGAGCTGGAAGAAGTACTTTCCCAAACACCGCGCTGACTCCCGACGACTCTCCCAATACTTGCCTCTCCCAATACTTTCGGGACCTGCAGCAAGGAGGAAAAGAGGCTTCCTCCAAAACGCATCTCCCGGCCAGCTCTAACTCGGTTAGGAAGGCACTGAGAAGGAGGCAGGTGGAGAGCTGATCCTCGGATAGAACAGTTAAAAGCTGGCAAAAGAAATAAACAGCCCACGGCACTGCGACAGCAGAGCCAAAAGCCTCTGGCTGCACAAGCCCCGGTTATCTCCGCTCTAAACACGCGTGGAGAGGAGCCAGACGTCAAATGCAAACCAGCAACTTGTGAATGATCCTGAAACCTGACTCTCTGCCTTTCAGAGCCTCGAGCTCCTCTGATGGCAGGAGTACGGGTACCTGGAGCAGGGGAGCAGGCGCCCAAGGGCTTTGTGGCCATGGGGGTGCTGAGAAGGTTCGAGGCGCCAGTCCCCACCTGGGCACCTTGGGCCGTGACCATACCCTGACCCAAACACCTGTTGATCTCTTCTGTTGAAATAAGGGGGCAGAGCCTCGGGTGGGGGGACGGAGGGCAGGAGGCAAGCTGGGCAGACCTGAGTCACTGGAGTCGCCCCACCCCCACCCCAAGTTCCCAGAAGGCAAGTGTGCAGCAAGCAGGGCACTGCTTTCTGCCTCCACTCACCGTTTCCTTTCAAAGCAAGAACGCGTCAGCTACACACCTCCCTCCCGCCACAAGCTGTACCGCCAGGTGGAGCGTACAGTACTGGCAGTTTCAACTTGACAATCAGTGGGGGAGACAAGAGGACCAGGCCACTCACCAACCCATGTTACTGAGCTGACAGCTTGAACTGCCCCCCAAAACCAAGACACCCGAGTCAGTGGCCTTCGGCAAGTTCCCAGCTGCAGTGGCGCTTAAGGGGGGTGGGCTTTGAGTCTGGTGGGGCCCCCAGTCCTCACCTGACCCCAGATCCCCCACGGACCCACACAGGAATGCTGGTCTCCCGAGAACAAGGCCCACCAGCGGTGGACAGAAAGCCTGACAGACACGGGGGCTGGGCACCGAGGTGATGTCCTGTTAGTCTCGTGCCCACCACTGCACTCTGGGGGCTGCGGGCCCGTACTCCCGAGGGCGCGCTCTGCCACTGTGAACCAGGAAGTGGCCTGCACCACACCACTTGCCGGCCACAGGGCTCCAGCACCTGGCGACTTGCCAACCTGGAGGAAGAGGGCGCGGGCAGGAGGCAAGCTGGGCAGTTCATTTTTACACACCCCCCACTTTCACTTTCTGCCCTGGCCGCTCCATGAGTCAATGGCGGGAGCAGAGTGTTTACAAACCCCACAGCTCACTTCGTGAGCTCTTGTCGAAAAACGGCAATTACTCCACTTTCTAAACACAAAACAAACATCACGGAGAGTGCTGTCCACCCCCAGAAAGTGTTTCCAGCCCTGGGCCCTGGACACCCTGTGGCAGGGCTGGGAGTGGACCTGTGCCGCGGAGGAGCTGCACCGAGGGGGGTCTCCAGTCCCCGGGGCGGAGGCACTGGGCACCCCGGTGACCACAAAGGTCAGAGAAACGCCTCCCGTCTCACACCCTGTGCCCCGTCTCCCCTCGTCGGCAACCGCTACCACACATCAAGGCCTGAAGACAGAAAAGCGCAAACACAGACCTTTATTTGCAAATAAGAGGCCCACATCCAGGGCCGCCTGCGAGGGGCGGAGACTCCGGAGAACTGGCCCTCCAGGGGTCCAGCCCTTGCCCTGACACACACACACACACACCGAGAGCCAAAAGGACTCCCCTTAGAAGAATGCCACACCAGGCCACTTGGCGTAGGTTTCAGGCTCTCCCCAGGGCCACTCCACGGACCCAAAACAGAAGCCCCATTTTAAAGGAAAGAGCAAGGGTTCTAGAATGCCGACAAAACAGGGTGGGGGGGGAGAGCTTTCCTCCTCGTCCTCGCTGGGGGGCAGCGGCCTGGGGAGGGGGGGTCTGCAGCCAGGGAGTGTGCCCACTGATAGGCACCTTCCCGGACCCTTCAGTCAATAACCCAGTGAACACGGGGGCGAGCGGGGCACCAGTTACGCACTTCAGGGAAGAAAGCTTTCCGCCAAGACGAAAGGTCGCAGACCCTCGGGGATGGGGTCCACGGGAGGGAACGCACAAGATACGCCACGGGACGCGCCCAGGTGGGTCTCGCACCGGACCCCTTCCAGTGCCCTCACTTTTATCTTCGCGAAACTACCCCCGGCCCGGAGGGAAAGGAGGCCGCGCGAGGCCTCCGCCCAGCCCGGCCCCTACGAACAAACGGTAGAAAGGACCCGCCTCCCGTGAGACCCCAGCTTTATTCACGGGGAGCCCACCAGGAACATGTGGACACTCGAGGTTTGGGGTGAGCACTTTTCCCCAACGGGTTGGTAACACGCTGTCACACCGGGGCCCACCCTGAGTGGGAAGGAGAGGAAGCACCCCCGCTCCTCCCGCTCCAACTCGACCTCGCCCGGATTAAGCGCTTCTCAGGCCGATTTCAAAACGGGAACTGCGTCTCCTCCCGGCCTGGCGGCAACGACCCTGCAAAGGGGCTCCAAGTCAGCGCCGGGCGCCTAACTCTGGGAGGGAGCTGCCCCCACGCCACAGCGCCGGCTCCAGGGCTGCCGCGCACGACCGGGGCCCGCGCCTGGCCTCGCCCCCCGCCCGGGCCGCGGAGGACGGCGACGGCCCCAGCGCGAGCCCCGCGGCGGCTGAGAGCTGGCGCGGGCGGGCGGGCGGGGCGGGCGCGAGGAAAGTGGCGCCGGAGCGCACGGCGCGGCCCGGGACGTGCCGCGCACCTTCCTCGCCGCGTCCTCCCCGATTTCCCTCTCCAAAAGATGGCGGGCAGAGGAAAGGGGGAAAAAATTCCTTCTGTGAGGCAGTGCGCGCGGGAGGCCGGTTGGCGCGGAGCGCGCGGGCCGTGCCAACTCCGGGCTGCGCGCCCCGGCCGAGGCGACGCCCCCGAGCCCGGGACGCGGGCGGCCGGGAGGGAGCGGGCTGAGGGGAGGGGGCCCGGGCGGCCGCCGCGCTTTGTTGCATCGTGGCCGCGCACAAAGGCGGCGGCGGCCGGGGCGCCCCGCTCCCCGGACGCGCCGGCGGCCTGCACGGGGTGCACGGGGCCGCGCTTCCCGGCCCGCCCGGCCAGCCGCCGCCCGCGCCGCCCGCCGCCCCGCACGCGCAAGGAAGCAAGAGAAAGGCGTACTTGGCCTCGGCGGCTCCGGCGGCCGTCCCCTCCCGGCCCGCGCGGCCGGCTCCTCTTTGGCTCGCCGGCCCCGGCAGCATAATAGACGCGCCGGAGCCGAGCAGGGCTCATGCGCTGCGCCGCGGCGCCTGGCGGGAGTCGTAGTCCGCGGCCGGGACCGCGCCGGGGCCGCCCAGGGGAGACCGCGGCGCGCGAACTACATGTCCCGGCCTCGCCGGCGCCGCGCCCCGCCTCGCGCGCCCCCGCCCGCCTCCCGCCCCGCCGACCTGGCCGCGAGCGGGCCCGGCCCGGGGGGCGCGCGGGGGCGGAGCGCCCGCCCACCCGCCCTACCCCGGCGGCAAGGCGGGGACCCCGGGCGGCCCTCCCTCCCGCGCAGGGGATGTGCGCCTCGGGCGAATTTCCTGGTGCCCCAGAAGGCGTGGAAAAGACGCGAGTGCTGCCAGCCTCCGCCCGCCCGCCGCCACCCGCTCCCGGAGACCCCGGAGCCCGAGACTGGGGGCCGCCCTGGAACCCCGCTCGCGCACTGTCGGGGCGGTGCACACCTGCGGGTGCCCGTGTTTGTAAACAAACCGCGAGCTTAATTAGCCTTACGGGGGCGCGCGCGGGAGGGAAGGGGCGGGGCGTAGGTGCGCGCGCAGGGGCGGCCCCGCCCGGGGAGGAGCCGCGCTCAGCCGCGCCCCCATCTACCCACCTCCTTCAACCCCCCTCGCCCCCCAGCTTCCTTAACGTACCCACAACGCTCAGGGGCCGGGGCACTCAAGTCCCCGGACTGGCGAGGAGCCGGGGATGCTCCCGTCTTTGCCCGGAGACCTCGCCCCCAGACTCAGTTTCCCAATCTGCCCAGTGAGGGGCAGGGATGAGATCAAAGGTCCCTAGCCTGAGATTCCGGTAGTGGGCCACAAAGGTGAAAACAGGACGCTGGGCCCTTTTTCTGTAATTCGAAAGGCTCAGCTCTTGGGCACATTTAGGATCTTGCGGCAATTCTTGGGGTGTATACATAAGTACATTTTTATCCATCTGTAACAAGGTGGCTGCACGTTGTGTATATTAGACCCTCATAAAAACGTCAGAAACAAAAACAAACAAGTTTTCCTCTTTGTGCATGCTGAGCCTGCCGATTGCAAGGTGGAGTTTCCTTGTGTGGGCTGGACCCAATCCCAAGCCCCTGGGGTCATTGGGTTTGAATTGAGCAAGAGCTCCACTGCCAGAAATACACACGTCTTTATGATGGGCACTAAAAAAGTGAGCGCTGGTTCCACCTAGCTGGGCCAGCCCCACACCCACCCAGGACAGGTGGTCTGCCCCAGGCTTACAGGTGAGGAACCTGCAGCTCTGAGAGATGAAGTGACTTGCTCTGGGTCACAGAACCAATATGTAGGAGAGGAGACGCCAAAGGCCAGGGTCCTGGGAGACAATTTCCAAACCTTTCCCAGCCTGCCCACTGCCCCATGCTGGGAGTCCCAGACAGTCTTGTAGCCCCTGGCAAGGCTCCAGAGCAGGGCTCTGGCTGGGGAAGACCTTTGTCTTTCTAGGAGAAGGTCAGGGAAGGTGACAGTCTACAGGCTGATTCCTTAGAATGATCGTCTCGGTTGCATCCCTCTCCAAGCCCCGGGTTGGTACCCTGGGTTACAGACTTCTGTTTCTCCTCCAAGACTTCATCCCTGTCCTGCCATCTGGGTCGCATCCTCGAACAGCCTGGGTAGTCTGCCCATCAGGATCGTCCACCTCACTACTTAAAATGACCCCCGCTCACTGCCCCCAAGGCCACAACAAAGAGCCTCTCCACTTGGTCTTAACCTTGCAGAGGCCACTCCTGACCAGCCAGGCTATCAAGGCTGCCGAACGAATGCCCAGGACCCTAACGACCCTCTCCTTGGGCCTCCCACTGACTGGAGGAGTCCCCCCTGGGAGCATAGCGGGAACCTGGGCCCTCACTAGGGGCCTGGCTCTGAAGGAGGAACCCAGGTCCCGCCTCTCCCTTCCCCATGCCCACCAGTCCTGCTTGCCCGCTCATGTGTAACCCAGGTGGCTCAGTGGAATGACCTTCCCTGCGGCTGGAGAAGTCTGGGGAGCAGAGTCTGTAACAAGCAATGGGACGGACACTTGCACTTGGGCATCTCAGCCCCTGGGATCTCCTCAGGCCCAGTGCAGGGGTCCCTCCCTGAGAACTCTGGGGAAGCAGAGATGCCTTAAAGGGACTCAGGTGACCCTGACTGTCCCCACCACCGCCAGCCACCATTCTCTCCCTTTCCAGGCTCTTGGAGTTTCAATATCACTGAGGTTGGGCCCCCGGGAGTGGAGCTGCTTAATCTCCCCAACCAGAGTTTCCTCATCTGTCAAAGGGAACGAAAATAGGACCGAATCCTCAGACTGTGGGAGACAAAGAGGCGTGTGCAAAAGGCCAAGCTGGTGGCCCCTGGGTCATGGCACGCGGCTCTCCCTGCTCCTTCATTACTGGCTTTGTTTACTGGCTTCTGCCGTCCAGAGTGGCAGCTCCACTGGAGCTGGGCTCTATACCCCTAAGGCTTACAATGGATCTGGCACCTTATAGGTGCTCAAGAAATATTTGCTGAATTAATTAATGTTCTCTTCTGTACACCTGTCCCACCCTCCATCTGCAAACCTCAGTGCAGCCAGACCTCCACCCGCTGAGGCAGCTAACCTGTTTACCCCCACAAGACACTCTGCAAGAGGCCTTAAACCCATGCTCGGGCCAGGACAGGGCCTGGGGCCTCAGCTGCCTCCTCCTCCATCCTGCCGTCTTCATCCACCATGCCCCTGAAGGCACAGAGCAATTATGTTATTGCATTATAGTTTATACATCAGTCTCTTAAAAGTTCAGTTATTGTGAATCTTCCCCTCAGGAGACCGATCAGCTCTCAGAACAACTAAAGGAAAAAAAAAGTTTCTGTCTTCAAGCAAAGACTGGGCTACATAGAGGTCTAGAGGGTGGGGAGCAGAGGTTTCTAAGTTTACAATCACTTATTGACCACTTACTGTGTGCCAGGCACTGTTTCAAGAACTTTACATACATAATTTCACTGACTCTCTAAACAATTCTATGAGGTAAGGATTATTATACCTACTTTACAGATTAAAATGGAGGCACAGTAAGGTTAAATTACTAGCCAGAATTAAGGTTTGGACCCAGATGCGGGTTCACATTTCACCTGCAAAATACTTCCCAGGAGTCTGCATTTTGTTAGGGGAGATTGGGGTCATATTTGAGGAAGCAGCCGCCCATGTGTGAGTTCATTAACTAGTTTTCTTAGAGAGATGTGGGGAGACCCAGAGAGGGGATGGAATCAGAGATGAGCCTTCTCACATCCCTGTTTTCCTGCCCCCAAAGTAGAAGATCGTTCACACAAGACTAAAAGTCCTTAAAAGCACAGAGCAGAAAGGTCTTGGATGTGAACAGAGAGCAGAAGACAGATAGTGGCCTGCCGGAGTCTCAGTCTACTCGTCTGTAAAATGAGGGTAAGAAATATCTGCCTCATAGCATTGCTGTAAGGATAAATGAGGTGGCAGTTCTCATTCATAAAACAGTGCGTGCATTCCTTCCTTCATTCGGTCCAGAGGTCCTGACGGAGGGTGTGGTGCGCTATGCTCCCGATTCCTGGCACAGCAGACACGACGGGGAACAGCACAAAGGCCAGCTGTCATGGGGCTGACATGGGGGGGACACACAGACTATCGTAAATAAAATATGCGGCAGGCCTGACAGCGCTCAGTGCTGTGGAGGAAAATCAAGCTGGGTTTTGTGGTCATGGCCGCTAACTCCAGAAACTAGGATTGTGGGTGATTTTAGTTTATTTTTCTTCTTAATCATTTGTTTTTTCCATGCTAAACAGGTATTACGAGGTAATGAAAACTGGGTTTTGTTTGAAGGAACAATCGCTGTGACGTGGTGGATAGAGGGCTGGCCTGGGAAGTGCTGGTGCTCCTGGCATTCCTGGGGCTCTGATGGTTTGAAAGACAATGGTGTCAGCCCTTCTTGGCTTTGCCACTCCCAGGAAAACTTTCTGCCTTGACGGCCTGTGAGAACATGGCCCTGTCTGTGTCCCCTCTCCATATTCCCTGCCTCTGGGACGGAACCCCAAGATTATAAAATAAACGTGTTTACAATGATGGAAGACATAAAATAAATATTTTTTTAAAAAAGAGACTAACGGGTGGCTGGTTAGCCCGTGGTTAGAGCAGTTGGTTAGAGTGCAGTGCTAATAACACCAAGGTGGCCGGTTCGATTCCCACATGGGCCAGTGAGCTGCGCCCCTCCACAACTGGATTGAAAACAGCAACTTGACATGGAGCTGATGGGTCCTGGAAAAGCACACTCTTCCTCAATATCCCCCAGTAAAAATTAAAAACCAAAAACACAATAATAGTTGGAGACTTCAACACTTCACTTTCAATAACTAGATAGAAGATCAGCAGGCAATAGATGACGTGTACAACACGAGAAAGCAACTAGACCTAACAGACGTGTGGGGATCACTCTACTCAACAACCGCAGAACTTACATTTTTATCAAGTGCATGTGGAACATTCTCTAAAACAGACGACATGTTAGGCCACAAAACAAGTCTCAATAACTTTAAAAAATTAAAATCAGGGCTGGCCCGGTGGCTCAGGCGGTTAGAGCTCCGTGCTCCTGACTCCGAAGGGTGCCGGTTCGATTCCCACATGGGCCAGTGGGCTCTCAGCCACAAGGTTGCCAGTTCAATTCCTCCAGTCCCGCAAGGGATGGTGGGCTCTGCCCCCTGCAACTAAGATTGAACACGGCACCTTGAGCTGAGCTGCCAATGAGCTCCCAGATGGCTCAGTTGGTTGGAGCGCATCCTCTCAACCACAACGTTGCCAGTTCAATTCCCACAAGGGATGGTGGGCTGTGCCCCCTGCAACTAGCAACGGCAACTGGACCTGGTGCTGAGCTGCACCCTCCATAACTACGATTGAAAGGACAACAACTTGACTTGGAAAAAAGTCCTGGAAGTACACACTGTTCCCCCATAAAGTCCTGTTCCCCTTCCCCAATAAAATCTTAAAAAAAAAAATTAAAATCATACAAAGTATCTCCTCTGACCACAAAAGAATTAGGCGAGAAATCAATAACAGAAAGAAAATTTGAAAATTCACAAACAAACATGTGGAAATTAGGCAACGTACTCTTAAATAACCAAGCGGTCAGAGAAGACATCATAAGGGAAATTAGAAAGTGCTGAAAGTGCTAACACTCTCCCCGAGAGCGTTATTGAAATTAGAAGGTGAATTTTAAGAAAATCCAAAACTTATGGGGTGCCATGAAGTCACTCAGAAAGAAATTTATGGTTGTAAATGAGTATTAAAAAAGGAATAAACTAAATTCAAAGCAAGCCAAAGGAGGGAAATAATAAAAACTAGAGTGGAGATAAATGAAATAAAAAATACAAAAACAATAGACAGAATCAACTAAACTGAAAGTTGGTTTTGGGGGTGGAAATCAACAAAACTGACAAGCCTGTTAGCTAGATTGACAAAAGGGGACTCATATTACTAGAATCAGGAATGAACGTGGGGTGTTACTATTGACCTTACCGAAATAAAAAGTACTGGAAGAGAACACTATGAACAATCGTGTGCCAACAAATTAGATAACCTAGATGAAATGGACAAATTCCTAGGAACACACAAACTATCAAAACTTGACTTGGGAAGAAACACAACAGCTGAATAAACCTATAATAAACAAAGAAATTGAATCAATAATCAAAAACTTCCAACAAAGTAAAGCCCCGTACCAAATGACTTCACGGGTGAATTCTATCAAATGTTTAAAGAAGAATTAACAGCAGTCCTTCTCAATTTCCCCCCAAAATGGAGGAGGGGAACACTTCCTCATCAGTTATGAGGCCATTATTACCGTACCAAAGCCAGACAAAGAGATCACAAAATAGACACCCCTCTGATCCTTCCTATTTCCCTGTCCCCTGGGTGCCCTTTGACAGCTCTGTCCCCTCTGGAGCCTTTGCTGCTGCAGTTTCACTTCCTTTCTTCCCACATAGAGCTTTGCTTTATAGAAATTGCGTCGTTCTGTGCACTCCTTCCATCGTTTGCTTTTCCTCTCTAGATATGCCACGAATGATCCTCCACGGCACCACGTGCCTGGGTAGCTCATTCATTTGGTGGCTGCAGAATGCTGTCTGATGTGCCGTGTGACTGATTCTCTTCTTCCCCTAGGGTGGGCTTTTTTGGCTGTCTCCAGTGATTTCACCATCACACATAACACTGCCGTGAATATCCTTGGGCAGCCTCCAGCCGTCGGCAGCTGTTTCTGAGGGAAAGACTCCTTCCTGGAGGGAACTGCTGCAGGGTTGTGTTCTAAATGGGCCCTGAGGTCCGTCTTTCATTCGGTTTTAGGAACCACTGTTTCTATTATTTACGTGACCTCCCCACCTTCCCCTTGTAATCCCTTGCTCTTTGGTCCCTGAGAGAGCTTTAACAGAAGACAGATTCTTGGGGAGCCAACGTCTGGAGACTAGAACCGTCTGGAGCCATCCATATCCCACCTCTTCTGCCCCAGACACAACCAAACAGGCCCACTTTTCAGCCTGCCCCACTTCCCAAAGCAGGCCTACAGTGGGGAGCACCTGCCCCCTCTGACTGTGGGCTCCAGGCTCCCACAGAGGGGCTGGGTGTGGCCCGGCCAGCACTCCCAGCCTCCAATCTGTCCCCTACGGTCGGCTCCCACAGGAAGACAGCTGCCAGCAAGCCCAGGCTGCCGGCCAGTCTCCAAGAAGGCTCATCCACTTTCTCTGCAAATTCTAGGCCCTGAGCTGGGGGGATTTAAAGACCCCAGAAGATGGAGGGAGGGTAAAGGTAGGTGGAGGGGATCTAGGGAGGGAGGGAGAGCCCCAGCAGCGGTGGAGACAGCTCCTGGGCACAGGCCTTGGACTTCGGCCCCTAGTTTCCCTGTGTCAGCTTTTCTATTTTAGGCCGGTTGCTCCTCCTCCATTAGGGAATTCTCAGCAAGCCGTGGGAACCCAGAAAGGCAAGGGCTAGTCTGCTGGCCTGCCTCCTTGCACCCTTCTTCAGCCCTGTGGGCTCCCCTGCAGTGCCAGGTGAGGGGAACTCCCCAGGCTGGCATGCTCACCTGTGTCCTGTCTCCTCAGCCAGTCAAGGAACTCCTGGATCTTATCCCATAGAAACAATTAAGAGTCGTGAAACCCTGGAAAGGACCCAAAGGTGCAGCCTAGGGCCCCCAGGCAGGCGTGGGAGGGGTGGAGCATGCTGCATGGGGGTCGTGGGAACCCCCTGGAGCAGCTGTAGCGGGAAGGCAGGCGGCTGTGATCAATGACTGCATGTGGAAATGGTGTCTGTCAACTGACAAGGGCATGTGGCTCAGGGAATATGCAGGGACGGGGTGAAAGAACAAGGTCAAGTCCCAGCTCTTACTTGCCACGTGGCCCTGGGCAAGTCACTGAGGCTGTCTGAGCCTCCATTCTCCTCATCTGTAAAATCAGAATAGCTTTCAACTAAATCCCTGTTGGGGATTTAAGGGGACTGTATTTAAAGCCCTTGGCAAGTGAAAGGCACACAGTAGGTGCTCAGGAAGAACAGCTGCAGTGGTTTTTAATAACAAGGACAAATGGAAATAGTTTGATGTGACAGGGGAACACAGGTGGCATACTAGCAGCCAAATTTATATTCCTTAAAAATGCCCCTCCCAACCACTGTTGCTCAACCCCCCCTATCCTCACTACCCCCAAAAAATCTGAAGCCTTTGAATAAAACCCCTTGGCTTTGGGGGGCCTCTGATTTCCACCTGCCAGACATAGGAGCTGTTTCTTTTGCACTTGTCAGGACCCCTCTCTAACCAGGGGGATAAAAGCCCAGGCCGGCTGGGGAAGGGATTTACAGACCAGATCGGAACAGGTGGGGCCTGACTTGGGAGGTGGGAGCTGCATTCCAGGGATTCCTGCTCCAGGACACCGGGCTTGACTGGTGACCGGAACACCCAGCACTGCCTGGAAGGGCCGTCCAGGGCTTCCAGACCTGGAGTCTGGTGGAAGCTGAGGGCAAACAGATTTCGTTGTGGGGACTTTGAGGCAAGTTAGGATACGTTTAAATCCAACAGGAAGTGAGAGCGAACATTCCAGGATTCATTCATTGGGAAGGTCTTTATTAAGCACCTACTGTGTGCCTCTCCGAGCAGTCAATGTGGCCTGGACAAGCTGACCCTGCTCCCACGAGTCAGCAATAGTGAGGGGGGTGGACAAGTGAAGGGACCCTGATGACGGCCAGGGCACAGGCAGGGCCAGGAAGGGAAGGGACAGAAGCAGCATGGGAGGTGGCCTAGGGCTGAGCCTGGGGACCTTGAGGAAGGGACAGGGCAGGTCCGGGCTTCCCTGCAGCTGAGGGACTGCCTGAGGTGGGGGTTTTCAGTTCTAAGATGGACTGTGCCAGGCACACGGGGCCGCTGGTCACCCTGGTCTAGGGCAATCTAGAGGGGTCACCTTAGAGAGGGGGGTATCAGGAGGGGAGCTGATGCAGGGGAAATGAGGCTGGGGGTGCTTACTAGTGGGTGGGAGGGAGAAGGGAGCAAAGGGACGGGTCCACGGTGGAGGGGTACACACTGGGTGAAGGCCGTGGGAGGAGAGAATTCGAATTAGGAGAAACCCCAGAGTCGATGGCAAGAGTTGATGCATTCTTCCTGTCTAACCTGCTCTTTCTGTACCTGGGCAACTGAGGCCAGGGAAGACAGAGAAGGATGGTGGCAAAGTTAGAACTAGAAATGGCTTTCTGGATACCAGAGTAGGGAGTGGCCAGCTGACTCAGCTCCCTGAAGGCCCACTGGGACAGAGGGATGGTGAGCAAAACACCTGTCCTCATGGACCCTGAAGGGGTGTGGAGGAAGGGAAAGCAGAGCCTGAGGAGGGGACCTGGGGACGCATATCTCCCAACCAGCTGCCCTGGCGTAGTTACCACGGGAAAAGGAACTTAACACAAAGCCCCACTGACCTGGGCCGGCGGGAGCCTCTGGGTCTCCAGGCAGCGTCAGCAGCAACCTGGAATGATGGCCCAGCGTAGGCGGACTGTCCAGTGTAGAAATCTGGTGAACAACTCCTGGAAGCTCTGAGTGCTGGGCATCCTGTGTCCCTCGTCTTCCAAGACCCTCCCTCATCAACTGCCATCGGAATCCAAAGCTGTGGGCTTGGCAATTAAAGGGCCAGTGCTCCCCACCCAGCTTGCTGCCTGCTGTGGGGACACCACAGCATTTGTGACATGTGGTCTGTTCTTCTGCCACCTCCTGGCCAGTGCTCTTGAGTTTAGCAGTCCAATGTCCCTGATGAAATATTTATCACTGGATAACTAAAGATGGCTTTTCAAAAGCTTCAAGTCCCATGAGAAGGTAATGTACTTAATTTAAGCTCTGCCACCGCCATAGAGCCTCCCTGACTATTCCTGTTGACACAGGTTGCTCTCTTCTTTCAACCGTCATCACTTGCTTTTCACTTATTAACTCATCCATCATCCATCCATCCACTATACATCTATGCATCCATCACCCATCCATCCATCCATTGATAAGCATCACTGTATATTGTGTAGTCGGGTGGTTGGGCGTGCAGGCTCTGCCTTGATGTCCAGGGTTGTGCCTGCTGCATGGGGGTCCTTGGGAAGCTTCTTAACCTCTCGGAGCCTCCATTTCTTCATTATCAAAAGGAATAAAGGCACCCCTTTTATAGGCTTGTTGTGAAGGTGCAAGGAGATGACATGTGACAAACTTACTGGAGAACTGAGCATACAGGTCCTCCTCCTCCTCCTTTTCCTTCTGTCGTCCTGTGACACCTGCCAAGAGTGCTGTGAGGAAGACTCCAACCCAGCTCAACCAGGAGACACTGAACCAGCAATCACAAAGAAAGATGAGCGTTTCCACTGGGAGGATATGGAGGCGGGGGGAATGTAGCCAGGAAGACTCACTAGTTTTGGGGATCAGAGAAAGAAGCCCAAGCGGACATTGGCTGGGGCGGGAGGAAGGCTCTCAGAAAGAGAGCCTGGAGGAAGGACCTGGTTGAGGGGAGAGGGTGCCCAGAGAGGTTCATATTGTCTGGTTGATGGCGCAGCCTTGAGAAATGTCGTATCTATAAAAATTGTTCATGAAAACACATTCATTTTCCAATTCGCTCCCATTGGCCAAAGCACAGTTAACGTTCTGAAAAAACAAATCTCCAAAATGCTTTCCCCTTCTCTGTAGTTGTTATGCTTTGTTCAACTTCCATTCATGATTTTTCTGAGTCTGATAACATCTTAGGAGGGATAGAAAAGGGTTTAAAACTTAGACAAGTTTTTAAAGTTTTTGTTGAATTGCTTTACCTGCTGTATTGTTGTCAGGATTTTCCTTATGACTGCAGGAATGGATTGAAAAAACACTCCACAAAGTTAGAGGATTTTCTCATTTTTGCTGGAGGTGAGACCAATTTACCTGGGAATCTGGTTTGAGTTCTGTGGTCAGGACCCATGTCTTGCTCCCCCTGCAGGGTTGGAGGACTGGGAAATATATTATACTTTGGATCTGGGGCTGAAGCCTGGGGTGCACAGTTTGGGGGTGGTATCAGGCTAGGCGGGGAGGCCCGTCTGGTAAATTCCATGGCAGAGTTTGGATTTGGACCCGAAGGCAATGGGAAGCCAGCTCTGAGTCTTAAACCAGCAGGTGACAGATCAGAGGTGGCGTTTTAGAAGTTCTGACTGCTTCAGAGAGGTTTGAAAAAGGCCAGTTGGGAGGCGGAACCAAGGCAGGCAGGTGGATGGAAGTGCCCCCTCTTTATGACTATGGAGATTTGGTTACCTGTCTCACGCTCCAGGGTACTGGCACAGGTGAATAGGCCTCCTGGGCACAGAGATCCACGGAGCTGTGCTGGGGCCAGACAGGGACTTTGCTGCCCCTGCGTCCTCCTTAAAGTGGGGGCTTTCAGACTAGCTACCAGTCTTGGTGCCCTTGTCTATAACAACCACACACCTCACTTCCCTGGACATTTCCATTTTCAATGCTCTGTCCTTTTGTCTGCACACTTTCCTGTGTCATAATCGGTGTTCCCATTTTTCATTGGGAAATAAGAGACTGCATGTTATTGTACCCAGGGCTTGGGTTGAGGCGTGGAGGTCAGACCCTGACCACCCCCAAGACTCTAAGACCGATATGGTAGCAGAAGTGGGGCGGGGCGGTGAGAATGCACAGGACTTAAGGCCAGAACAGCGGCTCCAGGTTCTCCTTACGCCCTCGAGCCTTCCTGTCTGGGCCGCCCCTTCCACATTCGTAACTGGAGGTGATGATACCTGTGTGTGACATCACCTTGCAGACAGCAGCGCAGTCTGCATGCAGTGACTGTTCGTATTGGCTCTCCTTGTAGGGGGCCTCAGGAGAGAAGCAGGTGCGCCGGGCGGGCTCTCCGCTGAAGAGGCAGGAAGACCACCAAGCAGGCAGCCCGCCCTGCGGGAGAGCGGGTGGGCGGAGTGCCGGCATTCGGGACCTTTTGGAGCTCTGGGTCCTCCCAGCAAAGTGGGAAGGTAAGGGTCCCCGTCTACTGAGGTGTCCAGACCATTAATGGAGACACTCCGCGGAGAGGAAGGCCAGGGCAGGGCCGGGCTCTGAACGCTGCGGCTCCCATCAACAGGACGGACGCGATCCCAGAAGAAACATTGGGGCCCTCGCTGGCCCTAGGTTCCCGGAGGGGAGATCTGCTCCTCCTTGGGAGCGTCGCTACAGGGCGAGCTCAGGATGTGAGCATTCGAGGGACACACTAGCACTTTTCTGTAGTGTCTTTATACTTCAGTGTGTAGAAAGTGCAGGCGAAGAACGGCCTGCACCGGCCACCTTTGGGGTTAACGCTTTTAAGCAGGAAGCGCGCGCATCACGCTGTCCCTTTAAGGCGTTGGACGTGCCCGAAGCATTCTGCCCCTCGCCGCTCCCCGTAGCGCCCCTCCGAAAGGCCGGCTTTGTGCTCTTGCCCCGCCCCAATGCCGCTCCGGTCCCTCGCGCACGCGCACGCGCACGCGCACTGCCGGCCCAGTGCCGCCTCGTCGAGCTCGGCCTGGCTCCCGCCCAGGCGGCGGCTGATGCGACTCCCGGAGCGCCCGCTCCCGCCCGCTGCGGCCCGTCAGGTAAGCGGGGGCCGCCCGTCCTGCGGACACGCGCATAGGGTGGGGGGCCGACGCCGCTGCACCCCAAACCGCCGCCTCCGCACGTGTTCCGGCGGGCTCGGCCTCGGCCCGGGGTCCCGGCCTGCCGGGGCCACTCGGTGCAGACGCCCCACGGGCCCACGCCGCCTCGCTTTCCGGGTATCTGCCCTGAGCCCCGCCGGCACGGCCCCCTCCGCTTACCGGAGCCCCGCCCGCGGAGGTCCCGTTCTGCTTCTCCAGACGGATCCCCAACGGTTCCCGGGACTCCCGGCGCTCATCCATGCGGCCGGTCCTCAATGGTCTAATGACAAGCCATCAGCCAGGGGGCTGCGACGTCTCCCTGCAGCCAGCCCGCATCGCCCCTTGTCTCCGCGGCTTCTCCCAAGGAAGAGCCCAGACCCACCCGGGCCAACGGCGCCTGGACGGGGCGCGCAGACTCGTCTGCCTCCTGCAGAAACGCCCCTGCCCCGACCCGCTGCTCACGCTCCGTCGAGGCAGCCAGGCCTTCGCTCTCCCGAGAGCCCGGGGTCCCAGGATGGGGTCCCTCGGGTGCGGGCCCGCTGTCAGGAAGGGAGAGACGACTCCGGCCTCGCTGAGGTTTCAGTCCGGTCCGCTAGAGCCATCTTGGGTGATGTGAAAAGATGCGCCTGGCCGTGCTGTTTCTTCCTCCTCATGTCCATTTACCAACCGTGTGGCAGGTGTCGCGCCCGACGCTGCCTCCCAGGTTGGCCCGGCTCCATAGAACGATAGGTGAGCTAGAATGGAAGCGTGTGTCCCAGGACCCAGGTGGGGCTGGCCACCTTCTTGTCCCCAAGTTACCTCTTGTTTTCCCACATCTGAGGGCCCAGTCTCGGGAGTGGAGCCCAGGAATCTGCTTTTTACAAGGCGTCAGGAGAGCACTCCAAGGAGTGGGCGGCCGGGCCCTGGGTGGTTAGGGTCACCTGGGTGCACACCTGTGCGTCCTAAGGGGGCAGGTAGCGTGTGCCCTGGAGGGGGACTCCAAATTGTTCCCGCTCACCGCAGACCCTCCTTCCTACGGAGCCAGTCCCTAACCAGCCTCCCAGTTGCCTCAAAACAACTGTTGCAGACTCACCTGAATGTTCATGAAAAAGGTCACGCTTCCCCTTCCCCCTTAGGTAGAATCTTGGGGCATTGAGACCAGAAATCTAGTTTTAGGAGTCCAGCTGATTTTTGCCTGTTAATGTTTTGCTAGCGCAAGCGGTGGGTGGGTTGGGCTGGAGCGGGGAGGGGTTGGGCACCTGTTAAGACCACCGATTTGTATTCCCTGGTCCTCACCCGAGGACAGCCGGTTTTGCCCTGCCTCCTGGTGGGTCTCAAGTTTTAAAAGGAAGCTGCTCTGTGCCTCCTGAACTGCCCGTGCACCCTAAACGAAGCCTCTTCTGTTCCCACTGGTGCTCCTCCGGGCACCCCACGGGCCACCTGTCTCAGCCCTTGCCTGGTCTGGCTCCCTCAATGCCGGGTTCTGTGAAGCAGACTTCCAGCTCTCTTCCCTAGCCCTTCCCTTCGCTGCCCTTGGCCAGCTCACTTAGGAAGGCGGCACTGGGGCTAAGGATAAGCACCGTGCAGCTGGCATTTACTGAGCATCAGCTGTGTGCCAGCACGTTGGCCCCTGGCATGTTTACCCAACCTGCCCCTTCTCTCTCCACTCAAGTACCGGGGCTTTGGGCGCAGTGGGATCCGTCTTGCTCCAGGTAAACAGCCATGTTTGCCCGTGGGCCCTGCACAGCTGTGCTACGTTGTTATTTGTCTCCCTCCCCTCTTGGATGAAGACGTTAGGCGTGCTCTTTTTTGTGTGTGGCTTCCATTTCACCTTGGTGTGAGGCGGGGTTTGTGCAAGCTTTCAGTTTGAAGCTCCAAGTGAAAATTCCCAGTGTATAAACTTATTAAAGATGGTGCCAGCTCCAGGAGCCGGACGGCCAGTGATAGTTGCAAGAACGTCTTGGTGGCTCTCCTTTTAAATAACGCTTCCCCTACTTGCAGAGTTACCTAGTGTGCTGTGCGGTATGTCTACGGAATGGAACCTGTTCCTGTGAGAGGAAACAGTCGCTTACGCACAGCTTTTGGGTACTTGCCGCTGTCAGTGGTGAACCCTAATTGAGCTGCAGTCTTTCCCCTCCTCTGCAGCGTCTTGCTTGCACAGGATCTGTGCATAGTTCAGGCCTCAGCAGGCAGGCCTGGCTCTGGTTTGGGCTGTCCGGCCGAGTCTCGTGGTTGCCTCACCAGGACAGAGAGCCTTTCGAGCTGTTGGCGTCCTGGTCCTGGAAGCAGCCCGTGTCTGCAGCCTGCACGTGGCAACAGGCCCCCAGCGGTGTGCACTGCTGGGGGAGCTCGTGTTTGACGGGGCTCTGAGCACCATTGCAGCACTTGAGATGCATTTGAGGATTTGGATAAGTTCCAAACTCAGTCTCCTGTAATTTGGCATGTTAGTTTCCTGATAAGAAGCCTTTGGTGGATGTTTTTAACGGATAAAGGGCTCTTTTGAAGAAAATTGCCTTTTGTTTGCTTGGCTGGTGCTCATTCCTGCAGACCTGTGGGTAGCAGAATAGGAAGCATCCTTGGAGGTGGGGCCTTTGATTATGTTATTAAAGGGGCCAGAGCAGGGGGTCTTAGCACGTGACAAGCCTTAACAGGGAGTTAGGTTAATAGTGGGCTCCTCAGTTTGGAGCAGTGTCCCTGCTGCAGGGCTCAGGAAGGTAGTCCAATGTTTTCTTTCCTTTTTCCTGGAAATTAATGTTCAAACTATGGTGTTCTTATTGGCCTAGGTTCCCCCACTGTAGGTTTCGATTAGCAGACAGCTCTTCCCACTGTGAGTCTTCTGTTTGGAGCAGTGAACCTCCCTGTCCACGTTTCCCTGCCCGGTGGGCCTGAAAGCCATGGCAACAGAGGAGAAGAAGCTGGAGACGGAGGCTGCCAGAGCACAGCCCACCCCTTCCTCGTCGGCCACGCAGAGCAAGGCGCGTCCCTGAGGGCTCCCGGGGAACTGCAGAGGGCACATAGGCTGGAAGGTTCTTGGAAGAATCATTTCAAGCCCCTAAGTCTCTTCTCCCCGCCTCAGTTAAACAGTGCCAGTTTTGATTCGATGACCACATACCAAACCAGTGCTTAGTGTGTGCTGTGTCGGGGTTTCCCGGACCTGTCCCCTGGGGAGGGGCTTTAGCAACCACATAGCTCCTTCGTCCTGCTTGTAAGAGTCGCTGTAGAACCCAGACAACAGGCGTTATGAAGCACCCCCACCCTGGCCCACACTTCTGACGCCCAGGCCTGTCTGCAGACCCTCCCGTAGAGAGTGGGCAGCAAACAAAACCTTTCACTGAGGGACAAGCCTTCGGGTTTGTGGGCGCTGACCCAGGGCTGTCACAGGTGTCATGGTGCTTCCCATTGCAGTGGGGTGGGGATTAGGATGGTGGAGCCCCGCCACTGACGGGGGTGGGGGGGTGGGGCGCTGCAGGACAAGCAGGGTTTTTGAGGGCAACGAACGAGCTCAGATTTAGGCATGTGCAATGTGAAAGGTGCCATCCAGACAGAGAGTTCTAGAAGGCAGGTGAATTTGGAACTCCGTGGGTGGGTCTGAGCTTGAGATGAAGCTTCGGGAATCAAAGTCGGACTGGGAGTCAGTTGAATTGGACAGGGATGGGTGGGGGGGTTACTTTTACTGATTCGTATTGTCTCTTCAACAGCCTACACCTGTCAAGCCGAACTATGCTCTGAAATTTACCCTGGCCGGCCACACGAAAGCTGTGTCCTCTGTGAAATTCAGCCCGAACGGGGAGTGGCTGGCAAGTTCGTGTAGGTATCGGCGGGACCCTAGCTGTGGTGGGGGCCGTCTGAGCTGCAGGCGAGACACTCAGGGGCGGGGGCATTGCTGGGGGGGGTGCAGCCAGCGTGTGTCTCTTAGCGTCCGTGTCGGACTATAAAATCGGGCCCCTTGCCGCTCTGAAGTGGCAGGGGTCAGGAGAGGGGGAGGGAATGCCCGAGGACGGACCGTTCCTGTGGGTGGCACGTGTTCAGGGTTCCTGAGCAATTCACGCTCTCCCAGGGGCTCGTGGGATAGCCCAGATTTTGGACTGTGGATGATTGGACAACCTCAGTTGTTTTTTACTTCTTTCTTTCAGCTGCAGATAAACTCATTAAAATTTGGGGTGCCTATGATGGAAAATTTGAGAAAACTATATCGGGTCACAAGCTGGTAGGTTTGGGTGCCATACGCTGCTGACTGCTGGGCAGTGTAGCTCCAGCGAGCGAGTGAATCGGGCCCCTCTTTAGGGCTTGTCAGGTTAAGACGTTAAGTGCCCCCCTGAAATTTTTTAGTCGTTACCGTGTTTGCCTGTTTTTTAAGCAAATGCCTTTGACGTCCCCAGACGAGCCCCTTGCGAGGCCTGGCGGAGCCGCAGAAGACATGCTTTTTTCCTCAGGGCCTGCGTGGTGTTTCCTTCTATGGCCCGCGCTGACGAGAGGTTTCGAGAGTGGGATGACCATGCTTATGTGTCTTTAGTTGGATGTTGGGGGTTTGACTTCTGTTGGTTAATTGATTTTGTCCCATCAAGATGGTGACCCTGTGTTTTTCTCTCCAGGGAATATCAGATGTGGCCTGGTCATCGGATTCCAACCTCCTGGTTTCTGCTTCAGATGATAAAACCCTAAAGATATGGGACGTGAGCTCGGTAAGCCGAACTCTTGCTCTCTCTCCTGGTGAGGTGTGTGTGGGTGGGGAAGGGGCGCTGTGGGAGAGGCTGGGGGGTTTGGGGGACAGCCAGGCCGTGGACGGCGGTCGGCAGGTGTGCTTTGCAGCCGTTGGAGGTTAGGTGTTGATGGTCAACCTGACACCAGTACTGGTTGCTGGGAATGACAGTCTGACAATATGTCGTTTTAGGGCAAGTGTCTGAAAACCCTGAAGGGACATAGTAATTACGTCTTCTGCTGTAACTTCAACCCCCAGTCCAACCTCATCGTCTCAGGCTCCGTAAGTGCGCCGGTCTCTCCTGGGGGTAGGGGTGTGAGTGGCTGTCGCATTGCACTTTGTAGCAGGCTCTGGGGCCTGTAGGTGAGCTTTGCGTCGTTCTCTGCGGCGCCCGGGGCTGACGGGGTGGTGCTGGCTGGTCGTGGCTTCCAGAGGGTCTGTCAGCTCCTCCGCTCCCTGTGCACTCGCTTTACTCTCTCTCTGTCCTCAGTTTGATGAGAGCGTGAGGATATGGGATGTGAAGACGGGGAAGTGCCTCAAGACGTTGCCCGCACACTCGGATCCGGTCTCAGCCGTAAGTCCTCCGGCCCGGGAACGTCCAGTTCTTGATACTCTCCCAGCGGTACAGAGTGATGGTCAGAGATGGGATGTGGGGAGCCCCAGACAGATCCCACAGTCCTGTGCCCCGTGGAAGGGCAGGCTGCGGCAGGGGGCACCCCCGAACCAAACCTTACCGGATGGTGCGGCCCGGCCTGGAAGAAGGGGCCACACATCGGGGAGTGTGGCTAGGCGTGAATGCGAGTTTCAAGCGGCGTTCACTTTGAGGGGAGGCTGGCGGGTAACCCCGTCCTGGGTGAGGACGCTTGGCAGGCCGGGCCCCGTGAGCGTGCTGCGCGTGCTCCGTGTCCTGCCGAGTTGCAGATGCCACCAGTGTACAAATGAGTGTGCAAGAGTCAAACCACACAGTGTCATAAATCAGTCCCTTTAAAAGCTGGCCGAAGTATTCCTGTGGAAGGAAAGAGCCTGAGGTGGTTTCGTAGCCAAGTCTGCCTTTGGAAAAGCAGGAGGACTCACGTGTAAACAGTCTGCTTGTTGTCGCTGAGCAGGTGGTCCTTCTCGCTTTCTAAAGTCGTGTGGGTGAGTGCTTTTCAGCCTTCTCAGCCTTGGAAGGCCAGAGTGGGGCCCTGATCCGTACAGGACGTGTGGCGTGTGCTGTTATGGAGGAGACGGCGGGGAGGCCAGGCCCAGGGCATGGCCCTCGCTGACCCAGAGCCGCCGCCAGTGCCTGGGGGGCAGGCAGGCGGCTTGCTGTGGAGAGGGTGCCCAGCGCCTGGCCTGACCCTGCGCCTGCGCCCTCTGCCCTCCAGTGGGGATCACAGTCTGAGTAGAACTGGCTTGCACACAGGTGAACACACGCGAGGTGACCAGGAAATGTGTTGAAAGCGTCCTGTTTGCGTCACAGTGGTCAGGGATGCTGAGGTGGGGTCTGATCTTAAACAGTGGTCGGACTTTGAAAGCCTCTGTTTCTTACAAAAGTAACGTGAGCTGATTATAAAAAGGCAGTGCAGCGAGTGGAAGATGAGTCTGCTGCCCTCCCAGCCTCCAGGGTCAGCTGCCCGTGGCTGGAGTCTGCCCCCTGGGCGCTTTGGTTTTTAAATGTCTTTCCCGGTGTGCCTCCTGTATCTAAAGAGCAGTGTTTCTGCTCCACAGCTGCTGCTCTGCGAGTGTTCCTGTGCTTCAGGAAGGTGCCTGGGGCGCCCCCGTGTCCCCGCATGTCCTGCGGCCCCTGACTTCTGGCACTGCGCGCCCTGTGGGTAGCGGAGACGGTGCCAGTCACCCCAGGGAGGCTTGTTTGTAACTCTCGCTTTTCCCAGAGGGCGTGCAGTGCACACGTTCCTTTGAAGCTCGGTGTGCGTGTGTGACGATCTCTGTGGGGCAGACGTTACACACGGGGTAGCCGTGTCCGAGGACACACGCTGAGCTTTTTATGGGACACGTCTTGCAGCTGGAGGCCTCCAGGATGCTGGTATTCTGCTGGCTCCCCCCACCTCAGTCCCTCCCCCACTTTTTCCGGCCACTGTCCTCTCCTGCCTGGACGCCTATCTCAGCTTCTTCCATGAAGTCCCCCTCCTGTGCATCTCGTCCTGCACCCCTCCCCCCCGCCACAGCAGGCGGCCTGTTTTCTCCTTAGCTTCGCCACTGTCTCCTGCCTTGGTGCTCTTGCACGAGTTCGTTGTCTCCAGGAGTCCCCTCTGTACGGAGCTCCTAGTGTCTGTTCATCTGGGTTGAGACTTGGCGTCCCCATTAGGTTCTGTCTTGTCACCTTTTATTTCTTCATAGCATTTACATTTGTTGACTACCTTTTGGAAGGTACCATATGGGCTGAATTGCTTCTCTGACACCTGCATTTGCCTTCGGTGATACATTTATTCCCACTAAGATTCATTTGGGAAAAAGGAGAAAAGAAAAGCCCAAAGATAAATCAGAAGAAAGGGACTTCTCAGGTTGGAATTTCTTTCAGAAGGTGTCCCACCTTCCCTTGTCATGGGCAGAATTAGGCCTTCGTATCAAATAAATGGTGTGGGAATATCGTAAGTCAGCCTCTGGGACCAGCAGCAAATTGAGGGTCACCGTGCTTGTGGACAAGGTTTGGAGCAACCTGGGTCTCGTTTCTGTCCCCTCTGCGAATTGGGGAAGCTTGAGCCGCTGGGGTGTTCCCAGCGTTAGGTGTGCGGGACTCCTGGTTCTCGGCACTGTCCGGGCAGGACCCCTGAGTCAGAAGGCAGCGAGTCTGTTCGTGGGGTACTTACTGAGTAAGTGGGTTTTCTCTTCTGAGTTTTGTTGCCTCTGTAAAGGAAGGTGAGGGGAGTCATTTGTAGCCACTTTGGGGTCTGGCTGCCTTCACTGCCGCAGCAGGTCCACACAGGCTCGTAGGCTCGGCCTCTATCCGGCAGGCGAGTAGGTCTTGGATGGTTGGTTGTGTTTGTTTCCAACAGTACATTTCGTAGTAAGTGATTTACCTTGTCAAGGTGTGTTTCAGGGTTGGTTTTCTTTTTATGGTTCCGTCATCATAAAACAAGCTTGCGTGAGACACTGGGTAAAAAGGATCATTTAATCCTTGCTGCTTGCATGTCTCTGAGTCTTCAGGAGGAAATCAGTAGAATTTAAAGCAAACGATGGTGCATCCGTGCGTAGCAGGTGCATGCGTTTATAGTGAGCGTTTGTAGTGAGCGTTCACGAGTGGGAGGACTGCTTGGGTAAGAAGCAATGTGTCAGTGATCGAAAAGTAAGTTTCTTTTTTCTCCCCACTGCTTCCCGTCAGGTGCATTTTAACCGGGATGGATCCCTGATAGTCTCGAGTAGCTACGATGGGCTCTGGTAAGTGCAGACACTTCTCTCAGGCGGCCAGCGTGTGGTAAAGGCCTCCTGACTGGTGGGGTCTCTGGGTGTACAGCAGTGGGGAAAACAAGGTGTGGCAGGACAGACAGACACACAGTGCAACCTCAGGTGGTGAAAATGCTGCTGAGGCCGACAGTGGTGTGGGGGTGGTGTGGCCGGGGGTCCTCCCCGCAGGGGCCCTGCCAGGTGCTTCCGGGCTGGACCGGGCTTCGTGTACACACACCCCATGTGCACTGCACAGGTTCCCGGCCTTGGTGCGCAGAGGGAACGTGCTGACAGCTGAGCAGTCAGTGCACCAGCCTGGTGTCCCACTGAGGAAGCGTTAGGGTGCAGCAGGTGGTGACACGCACCATATCCAGCTTAGTCTCAGCGAGTCATGCTTGTAGGGCTCGGAGTTTGTCATGCAGGTGTTCATGTTTACGAGAAATGAGGGCAGATGCAGAAGTATATGTTTTAGATTTAACTCGGCGAAATCCGTGATGGGGCTATGTGCAGGTGAAGCGTTCGTTGTATTGGCTGTGGAGGGATGGCATCGTGACTCACTGGGAGGGGACAGCACGGTGGCGGCCACTGGCTGAATTGATGAGCCAAGTGGAACTTCCCAGTTACCAGGGAGAAAGAGTGTGTGACTAGAAATTTGCCCACACTTAGCAAAAGTAACATAAAAAGAAAATAGAGTAACATAAATAATACATGTGACGACACCTGGGAGGAAAGGAGACGAAGTGTATCAGGTGTGCCTGGAGCTGCTGACTTGGCTGAATACCCTCCTCAGAGGCCCTCCGGCTTGGGTTAAAAGGCCTCCGACTCCTGTGTTACCTTCGAGAAAGAGACCTAAAACCAAGTGGGCACTACGGGTTTGACACACAGGGTGGGCAGGTGGTGTTGGGCAGATCGAAAGCAAAGAGCAATGTTATTTAACATAAGTGGGATTTAAAGATGGAGCATTAAGCAGGGAGAGAGAGACACGTCACGAACCAGGCGGCCTTGATGAAAATGACTGAGAATTCGAAACCTTTGCACTGAGTGGCACAGCAGCCCAAAGTGAAAACTGGAAATACCAGAATGCAAACCTGACACGTGACTTTTAGACGGTGACAGAAGGGGACCTAGGACTTAGCAGACCTGGACGGTAGCACTGGCTGTGTGTGCTCGTGGGGAGGAAGTTGGGTACTGC